>NC_135631.1:40235142-42635142 GCF_053574225.1 Canis aureus
AAGTTATTTTCAGAGTTTTGGTTCTAACCTTTAGACTGTAATGTTAAGCTTTCCTCATAATTTAACTGTACCTAGGCTGATCTCAAGTGTAATTTGCATGCTGTGAAAGATGAGACTTAATGTGCTATTTGCTTATTAGAGACTATTTAACCCTCACTGGAGGTCAAAGGATTAACTTGTGTATTTAGGTATCTAAGCATTTTCATGTAGTAACATTGTAAACCAGAGCCAAGTAGAACATAAAATCCCATATGAAATGATAAGAAGATGATGAAGCAGGAGACTTTTTTGGGGGCATTACAGTACCAAGAGTGATCCTTTTTGTGATTCTGAACAATGAATAGAAAAAGTACTTAATTTATTGGACCTGAAAATGATGTTGCTCTTCTAGCTAGATATGTGAAGCACATATAATTAATGGTGCTATTATGAACACCTTGCCCTGTCCCTCTTGCTCTCCCCTGTAAATCATTATTAACCTCAGTAGAGTGAAGCTGCTGAATTAGGATCTAATATGTCATACTACTTCTGGATATAATCCTATACTTATGGGCCATGCCTAATATAAAGACTGAAGACAAAAATATATAAGATAAGTAATAACAATCAGAGATGCAAACCTTTCCTAATCTACAGAGAAACAACTTGAGAAGAAAAGAGACTTTTCTTTTTTTCTGTATGATGTCTCTAACATTAACAGGAAAGAGGTAGATCTGTAATTGGTCAAGTAGGGTAATAAAGTCCAGATTTTTTTCTTTTTTTTTTTTTTTACTTATAATCAGGATGGAAAGGGAATTTTGTTGCTCTGGGAACTTGGTTCTCTGTTTCCATGTTCTCGTTTAAGTCAGTGAGTTTTGGTCGGTTTGCAAGTCTATTAATAGCCAAGTCTCATAAAGGTGTTGTTTTGTTTATTTGTTTTATTGACTATAAACCATGTCTGGAATTGTTTCTAGATGCCCAAGTGTTAGCCATTATAGACCAAAGAAATCGTTCGTTCGTTCGTTCCTTCCTTCCTTCCTTCCTTCTTCTTTCTTCTTCTTCTTCTTCTTCTTCTTCTTCTTCTTCTCCTTCTCCTTCTCCTTCTCCTTCTCCTTCTCCTTCTCCTTCTCCTCCTTCTCCTTCTTCTTCTTCTTCTTCTTCTTCTTCTTCTTCTTCTTCTTCTTCTTCTTCTTCTTTTTTTTTTTTTAATAAGCTAAAGCATTAAGGGGATCCTGGCTGGCTCCATCAGTAGAGCAGGCGACTCTTGATCTTGAGGTTGTAAGTTCAAGTCCCACACTGGGTGTAGAGATTACTTAAAAATAATAAAAAAAAATCTTTAAAAAACTAAATAAGCTGAAGCATTAAGGTACAATATAAGGTTTTCTAGGCATCCACCATGGGCTTCTTGGTCAAAAGCAGCAGATGGGGAGGTAATTTCTTTCACCTGTGAAGAAGGGGCACCAGATCCAGGTTGGATTTCTTTATTCAGGAGGGATAAGGTTAGGAGAAGGGATTGCATTTGCCACATCCCTCCCCTCTTGTCATTTAGAGTATACCAACAAGAAGAGCCACCAAGATGGCAAGGTTCCATGGCAAGGGCTGAATTGCTTCGTCACTTTCCCCGGCTTCCCACCCTTAGTTTTTCCCAGCTCTTTTTAGCCAACTTGATTTCTTAAATTTTATGACTTAGTTGTTTAGGTGAGATGAGGATCATCAGAGGTAATCCCTGCATTTCTTAGCCTGCAAGAAGAGCCTTTATACAGTGTTATATGATACTGTCTCATGGCACCTCCTCTTTTCTTTGATATCTTAATCAACATTTGAGATGATAAACTTGTTTGTGCGTCTGTCATCTCTAGTGCATGGAAAGTTCCACAAAGCCATCTCTGTTTTTCTTCATATCGTATAAAGGTCATGATCGTGGACACTGGAGTAAAAATATGTGGGTTTCAACCCTGGCTCTGACACTCACTGACTGTATGACCCAGGGAATTAATTTCTTTATACTTCAATTGCTCATCTGCAAAGTGGACACATACTTGGACTTACCTCAGGAGATTGGTGCAAGGGTTAAAGAGCTAATGTGTCTACTGAGTTCGGTACCTGGTACACTTAGTAAGCAAGCACTATATGAGTGTTAGTTGTGGTTACTGTTCTTGTGCTATTACTTCTTGGTCTTGGCACACTGTAGTGTGTGTATGCCATATACTGAATAGCAGATATTCAATAAATTGTTGTTACTGAATAGAGGAAAGAATGATTAATGGAGTGAAGAATGAAAGGAGAGATTTAACATTTCCCACATGTCATGTTGAGAAGTAAATCTTGTATATTCTTTGAAGTCACGACGCTCATCTTTCTCATTGGTTTGTGGCATCGGCAGTAATTGCACTAAAGGATCTCTTCCAACATTCTTTGACAGCAATGATTGGGACTTGACAGCCTAATTTGTGATGAACTTATTTCCAAGTGGAGGTCTCTTCTGATGTGGGCATAACAACCTTTATTGCAACCATAGGACATAATCATAACTCAGGATTCAGCAGGTTTTTCTTTACCATTTGATCTCTCATGAAAAAAATAATTCAAAATGGAGGTTTTATGTAAGAATCAAAAGATCAGGCTTTCATAAGAGCAAGGACCCCATTAGAGATTGACTTTTCTTACATACCTTCAGGAGCAATTCAGATGGAGGAGGATGTATCGTCTAGGCTTTCCTTTTGTCTTTCTGTAAGACAAATGATGTAGCACATCATTGTAGATGTGTTCTTGGACTTGCTAGAGGTCCTGCCAGACTGCTCAGATGGGTGGCCTTTGTGTTCAGAGCTATGATGCTGGTTTCCAAAGAGGGGACCAGGTTGGGATTTACTGGCCCTCAGGACCATCATCAGTTTTTTTTCAAAGATTTTATTTATTCGTTTATTCATGAAAGATACACAGAGAGAGAGAGAGGCAGAGGCACAGGCAGAGGGAGAAGCAGGCTCCATGCTGGGAGCCCGAAGTGGGACTGGATCCTGGGACTCCAGGATCACGCCCTGGGCTGAAGGTGGAGCTAAACCCCTGAGCCACCCAGGGATCCCCACCATCACCAGTTTTTACTGTTAGGCTGGTACTGGGCATCTGAGAGAATGAGGTCTGCCTCAAAGAGCTGCAAATCCATTCTATGTTCAGAGTTGCAGGATGACCTTAAAAGGGGGTTTTCCTCTGTCGAGGCATTCCAAACACTAGCCCAGATGCAGAGGGAAGAGTGTACAACTGCTGAGGGCAGTTTTCATTTTCTAACGACATGTTCTACTTCTAAGAATTTTCTGTTTACCAAGTCAGACTTACAAGAAAGTGAGTTGAAATGAGAATTTAGAAACTGTTTTTTTTTTTTTGCTTTTATGCAGTGTGACAAGGGATGTGACAATTGAAGAGATGTTGAAAAATATATTAATGCGAATGTCAAAACAAATGATTTTTATAACAGATTTTAAGTGAACATCTGTTAAAAATAACAGACCCTGTATAACCCCATGCAGTGTATTATTGGGTGTTTTTTTCCTTTGGTGCAGGGCTGCATATTAAATGGCTTTTTTACCCATTGAAAAATATGAACAAAGGTGCCTCGTCCCTCCCTTCACTTAGAGTATACCAACAAGAAGAGCCACCAAGATGACAAGTTACCCATTGAAATTTTTTTTACCCATTGAAAAAATGTTAACAAGGTGCTCACATACTTCTGTTACGTAATAAATAAATAAATACTTAACCAGAATGTGGAATCAGATGCTTAACATGAAAACAATTATTTAGTGATTACGTTTGGTATGACGTTTAGTCATACGTTTAGTGCTTACGTTTGGTATGACGTTGTATCAGAGAATCCAGATGGCCAGGCCAGTGTATAATGTTCCTACCTTAGAAATCTTTCAAAGTGAGTAAGAAATTTTAAGTGGAGAAAAGAGCAGAGCAGAGCATATAGCTGTGGGTGGCGTGTGTAGGTCTGGGCACTTGTGTGTGTGATGTGAGGCTATGGAGAAAGTAGTAGAGAGAACTTCACATCACACTGGCATGAAGCAAAGAGCAAACGCCCTGAGAGAATTCTAATTTGGGGGCTTAATAGCATGATAACTGGGAGAGTTTTAAAGCATAATTTCCATAATACATTTGAACTTTGGGGGTCAGCACCAGCTTTAATTAATGTGATTTTTGCTTATCATGAGTCAACTGGAATTTTTATTTGATACGAGGGAAGACCAAGGAGTTGACCTTTATTCTTAATAATAACAAGAAGGTATAAATAATGACAGAAAATAAGAGGCTGGTTCATATAGCAAATAGTAGGTAAGTTGTTTGATGGCTTAAACAGAACACTATTATGAAGAGTCACTGGGGCGATTCAAAAAAGAAATAAGCAAAACAACCTCCGCTAGCATTCTTAATGTTCATGTAATTAATTTTACGCAGCTCTCCAATTGTGACTATGATTCTGTGATGCTCCTACTGCTCCGGGTCAGAGCATCTTCCTAGATTAAACCATCCTAACTGTAATCTTAAACACATTTTGCATCTCTTCTGCTGAAATGGAACAGAAAAATGGGTGGTTGCAAGAGAAAGATAAATTTTGGACCACCAGAGACATGAACCCTGTCTAACTACTTTTGGACAGAATGAAAGAAGAAAGTAAACCTTTCTGAAGTGGAGTTGCTGGCCTTTGATGACCGTACTAGGTCTCACGTACCTGGATTCTGACGTCTTTCCCACACTAGTGAAACCAGGTCTGCAGCACCATAGAGGCCGTCTCTATATGCCGAATAGGACCTGAAATTAGGCTAATTGCATGGAATTTTGAGATTATGACTTATCAATAAAAGAGCTAGTAGCAGAGGCATGAAAGGTAGTGAAATTAGTGGTAAATGATGGTCAATTAGAAAAGAGGCCTTAGCTCCAAACAGAGAGATCTTAATGAATCAAGAGAGTTCTCCTCATTCTTTGTCCACTTAGAAAACAATGGCTTACCTTAGTTTTGGTATATAGAATCATCACAGGCCCATTTGCCTAAGTGTCTGGAGATGCCTTGTGGAAATAGTCTGGGGGGCAGGGTGCTCTGCATCTCCCTTTTTTGCTTTAATGAAGATCAGGAGTGAGGTTGCAGAAATCAAAATGAGAAACGTGTATCATCATTGACAGAAGGCTCAGCCTTTGAGAAACGGGCAAATAGATCCAGCTGTGGAGAATGACAGGGAAAGCAAAGAGTGACACCAATAAATGAAATATGAATAGAAAAGACGAGAAGAAATTCAGGGTTGCAAAGCCTGTGGAATTTGACAACACTAAAAGCCTGTTGAGGCTGGTATCATCAATGGCTTAAAAATATATTGGCACAGGACAAGCAGAGAGCTGGAATATGCATTTGTAGGGCAAAGCTGTGTGCAAATCCCAATTCCCAAGAAGGAAAGATTAAGGCTGTGCTGTACACCCCCCTACCTCTCAGGAGTCATAATAGATTCTAATATCAAGCTATTCAAAGAGAGAGATGATCGAACTTCCTGTAGCAGATGAAAATATGGAGGATTAAAATAAGCCAACCAAAGAAAGAAAAGGTCA
The DNA here is from genome assembly GCF_053574225.1 of Canis aureus. Taxonomy (NCBI): domain Eukaryota; kingdom Metazoa; phylum Chordata; class Mammalia; order Carnivora; family Canidae; genus Canis; species Canis aureus. The sequence goes on from NC_135631.1 coordinate 40,240,711, forward strand.
TTGTGAAACTTGATAAATAGAATTCCTATAGTTTCTCTTTGAAAATCTGGTTACAGATTGTGAAGCTAAATGGATTTCTATAATGCCCTTAATGGGGAAAGGGAACTTACAGGCGGTATTTAGGATAAATATATTTACAGAGCATTTTAAGAACATGGAGAGTTGCAAGCTAGACTAATTAAATTTAAGATTCAGGTGATTAAGACCCAGCAATATTATGAATCTCTGTAATGCCAAATATCAGTTAATAGAAGTTCTACACTTTAACCAGTTGGCTGAGCAAGATGTAGCACTGAATAGTTAGCATTTCTTAAAAACCTTTGTAGAGAAAGAAAGGCTGCCCTGCAGCGTTTTGCAAATTATGGTTGGTGACCTTTTGATGGGTCATTATGTTGATATTGAATTAAAACAATAGAAAATATGAACATAATGTAAATAGTAAGGATTTTGTGAAACCTCTATTTCTTACGATATTTACATATGTGTATGTGGACTAGATCACAATATATAATGTATTGCTTACCTGTGGGCTGGATTCAAAATGTTTGAAAGATGCTATTCTAGAGGAAAGACGATTGGATGGGTTTAGGAAAATAATGATCTCTTCTTGGAAAATTGTGGAAGTTTGGCACCAATTCATAGGTAATTTTGTATTTAGAGAGTAGATTAGGTAAAATATACTTAACCTAAGTATATTTGAGATATTTTTCTTTGCTTTTCTTTTTTCTATCAATGACCTTGATTACTGATGTGTCCCAATTAGATTGTGGGTGGATTGAAAAAGAGAATTATTTTTCCAGCTGTGATTGACTGGCCATTCATGCTATGAGAAATGACACAGTCCATCTCTAAGCAAACATTTAAACGAGTGTACTTAACCCAGTGCCAAATGGATATAGACTCAAAAGCTTTTAGGAGTTGGAAGGATATTAATAATTATTTAGCAGCTTCTTCATTTTCTAGATAAAGAAAAAGTGATAGAAAATACTACTGAGCAACTACCATTTGCAAAAACCTTTTGTTTAGTATATTTAGCTTTCACAGTAGTTGTATAAGGTTAGTATTATTATACCCATTTTGCGGATGAAGAAATTGAGGCCTGAAAAATTGTTCAAGGGCTTGTGCCAGTGAGTGGTTTGAGCCAAAATCAGACTTTCCCCCTTTCCTGCAGAATGTTGCCTCTGAATCTGAGAGAGGAGTCTTGCCAAAATTACACTTTGGTAGAATTAAAACTAACACATCTGATTCCCAGTGCAGTTTTATTTCTACTATTTTTCTTTTGTTTCCCAACTTGACATGCATTTGCGTAGTATATGCCTCCAGTATGCATTTTCATCATGCCGTGTCAAGGGAAGAGGCTGGTCTTTATAGGGAAAATAATTGCCAAATGTTTACCAGACTTCTCTTCAAGCCTGCTTAGGAGTGCGGAGGTGTTCCTCATCTCTTCCTTTTCATTTTCCTAACCTAGAGACTGGGTGGTTCTTTGCCCACAGCATCCTCTTGGTTATGCCTCTGGGCTCATTGCTATTATCCTTAGACTGAATTCGTATGGACCAAGGGCTCTGTTACCCATTCCTGCCCTGGCTCAAACACAGAAATGTTCTTAGTAGATTTGCTTACCAATGGTGGTGTCGAAGGTGGTGATGCCCCTGGACAGGATTGCCAAGTCACAGACACAATTCCAGGAAGGTTAATAATAGATGTGGACAGCTTCTAGAGGCATCAGGGTGGGGAAGGGGAACTGGTGTGTGGTCAGAAGATGTCTATCTTGACCTGTCCACTTAGCAAGTCATCTGATTACTCTTGGCTTTTCATTTTCTTCACTCCTTTCATTTTTCTAAGGTGTATATAACTGTGTTACAGATACATAAAAAGAGATTGCAAGTTATGGACATTAAAAATACATCATCTGCTAACTAGTTGTTGCTGTGCATTTACTGACAAAGTAACTGGTAGGGAAACCACCAAAGGTAGGGTGCACTTAAAAGAGAAAGCAAATATAGAACAATCCTAGACGATAGGTATCCAGAATTAGATTTCCTCAATGTAATGAAACTTTAAATAAAATTACCTATCTACGAGGATTCTTAGGATTATTGAATTAATGCATGTGAAATGTATAACTAGACCTGGCACACAGTAAGCACTCTATAAATACTGGCTGAGTCTACTGTTGTTACTGTTACTCTATTACTATTAAAGAGAGCAGGGCTGGAGCAATGGGTAGGATTCAGAAAATTTAGTAGACAGAAGAACTGAACTCCAAATACACAACGTAAAGAAGGACGATTTCATTTCACAACTTGTGTATGTCAGACCTAACTTGTTCTGAGGATCCAGTAAGATAATGGCAGTGAAAGCCTTTTAGAAACAGCACGGTGTTATATATAAATGCCATTGTGCTTCCTGTAATGGCTTTTCTACATCACTAACAAAACACCATCTTCAGCTTAGAGTTTAAGTTTGTGTTAACAGTGTCTAGTTCTTCCATTTTATTTATCTAGAGTGATGGCTCAAAGTAACAAAAATGTATTTTGGAGATAATTTTGAATGCTTAATAACTTAAGCTAAACAAACTTATCACAAGAAGCCATGTTTTGAAGGCAATGTGGACAATCTTTCATGTCAAGACCTAAGTACTTAGGCATTCTTATTAAGTTCCCCCCCAAATGATAGGGAAATATTATCAGATATTACTCAAAATATTTCCTCTTGACAGTTATCAAAAGCAACACTGAATATTCTTGATCTTTAGTAACGTCCTGGAACAGGAACAATTTAGAAGTAACATTTTTTTCCTGTACGGTTTTAAATGTAGCTGCAATATGTTGAAAATTAGGTTTCTCAATGTTATGTGTGTGTCTTTATTTTTTTCTTCCTAAGCAAAGAAAGAAGTGATTTAAGATGCTCAGATTAATAGTCAAATGGTGATTGTTGTTCTCTTTTTCATTAACATGTTAATTCCTTGAATTTCTTTAGCTTTCCTAAAGAAGGTAAGAAAAACAAACTCAACATTGCTTCTTATTAATATTTTTAGTTCAAGTTTAAAGTCATCAACTTTTATAAAAGGAGAATAGCAGTTTGTTATGGCTACATGTATGACTTGACCCAAACCACTGAATCGAATACTTAACAAATGAACATTCTCTGTTCCACATAGTATCAAGATGCCTTTTGTAGTAAATATCTAGAGTTGAGGTTGACAAGAGAATTTATTAAATGGTGATGCTCCATCAGACTCTGCTTTTAGACCGCTGGTGAAGAGATATTTGGTGAGCACTGCCGGGCAGTATCCCAACTGTGTCCTGGAGGTCATAATGAATAACTCTTTTCTTCCCGACCTCTCAGTCTTCTGGAAAGGGCTCTCCAGCAAGATGAACTCAGATGGGGAAATGGGCCAGGTTCTACGGAGCCCTACTTCACTTTACTGAGACCCCTCCATTGAGTGCAGGATGGGCTCTAGAGGGAGCTCCAGCCCTGTCATCTTGTGTTTCTCAGAACTTTCCCTTTTATAAGGTCAGGTCCAGAGTCATTTTCCCCCTGATACTACTTGCAAGATAACATTTTAGAGGGTAGAGAGTGGAGGATAAAATATGAAGGGTGCAAAAGAATAAGAAAATGGATTCACTCGGAATACATGCAATAGAACAAAAAGTTCCTTTACCTACCAAGAAAAAGCCAACTCCTCCTAGACTTTTCTGTAGTCCTTTGTCTTTATATAAATTTTTTGAAATTATTCTCTGTAATTTCTCTGACCTTTTAAAAAGCTGTTTTGACTTTCCAGTGACCTACTTTTGTAGAGGACTCATTGGGATGGTCTTTTCCCATCAGAACATTTTGGCTAATTTTTCTTAGTCTGGAGATGGACACTTTGGAATAACTTGGACATCACCTGGAGAATAGGCAGGTCCCTGGAGACCTGGTATAGTAGGTTACTGGAAAATTCAAAAGAAATAGAAGAATACAGAACTGCAGAATTTGAAATAGCTGTTTGATCTTGGTGGTCATGAACTATGCATTATGGCTGCCTCTCTGCAGCAGCCTGAGCACATTTTGAAAATGAGAAAAGCAGAATTGCAAATTACATTCCTTGGGAAACTTTAGGGACTGTTCAGAATTTAAAAATAATGTTTACAGTAACTCAGAACACAGACCCCAGCCATAGGCAAATGGGCACCTAATTGCATTACGAGCTCCTACCTATACATCCTAGTTTCCATTTCCTTAAATACAGCAAAATGAAAAGAAGGAGTGAGTGCCTACTATACTCACACATACTGTTCTCCACTGGAAGCACCCAAAGAACACAAATTCCAAATTCCTTTCTTCTTTTCTTTTCTTTCTTTCCTTTTTTTTTTTAAGTGGGACCTGAACTCAGTCTGGTTTCTATTTTATCTCTTTAGGAACCCGAAGTGCAGAAAGTTCTTTAGAGGAAAACTCAAAAAGCACACTGCCTGCTCAACATAAAGCCTTTTTTCCATCTCATACTCAAAAAGCATTTTTAAAAAACCTCACCAGAATTCCCCCTACCTAGCCCCGAGGCCCCCACTCTGGCCCTAGTGCCTGACAAAGTGTCTGTTCCTGAACAGGCCAAGCAGAAAATCTGGAATTGTACTGGTCATATGGTTTAATATGGCACACTAGCATCACTGTGGGACCTGTTAGGATTTGGGGCTGCGTTTCATGTGCATCGAACAAAGGGGAAATGTTCTGCAATCAATAGGAGTTCATTTGACAAGAGCTGTTCCCTTCCTCTGTGTACTATTAAAGAATTGATTTTTTTTACAAAAGGTTTCTAAAAAACTAACCTAATGATTGTGAGAAGTAGTCCCTGAACACTAAAGTTTTAATCGTGATAGATGTATTTAGGAAATAGAGTGAGTCTCACATACGGTTCTAATTCTGTAAGTCTCATGGTGACATGAGCAGTTCATTTGGAATTTATTCCTAAATATGTTAAAATATTATTTAAGTTTAGTGTAGAAATATGACTTATACGGAGGCAAGCTTGAACTTGTCCAATGAAAAGAGGAGGTGATTTAAATTTCTATTGTAGGGGCGCCTGGGTGGCTCAGTGGTTGAGCATCTCCCTTTGGCTCAGGTCATGATCCCAGGGTCCTGGGATCGAGTTCAGCATCAGGCTCCCTGTGGGAGCCTCCTTCTCCCTCTGCCTGTGTCTCTGCCTCTCTCTGTGTGTCTGTCATGAATAAATAAATAAAATAAAAAAAAATAAATTTTTATTGCAGTTACCACATTATTTAGACTAGCTATCATTCCGGTTTTGCTTAACATTTGCAGAATGAATCGTTTCAGTTTATCTGCGAACGCGTTATGGATAATATACTTTATATTTGTGTGTACATACCTGTGTGTTTTTATGTGTACAGTTTAAAAAATATTAACAAAATGACCACTTGTGTATCCACTAACCACTCTCCTGATGATATCTGCCCAGAGGTAGCTACTTCCCTGAGTTTTGTGTTATTAACCTACATTCCTTATAGTTAGCATTAATACTAAATATACTGAATATATATCCAATATATTCCCAAGTAACAAGTTAATGTTTTACTGTTTCTGTTTTTAAAAGAAATGTTTTCAATATTTCACTGTTCAGTATGACATGTGCAATAGGTGCAAATACTGTTTAATAGGTTATGAAAGTTCACTTAACATTCCTCCATTGATAAGAAGTTTTTAGATTTTGAATGTATGTTGAATTTATTAAATGTACTTTCTTGTACCTACTGAGATGGTCAAATGACTTTTTGGAATTAATACTGATGATATGAGTTATAATACTGGGTTTTCTAATGTTAATACATTTTAAAACCAAAGCCAACTTTCACACCCATCATGAGAGTCTCTTGTATTATTTTTTAAGGTATTTTCATGTGTAAGGTTGTGTGGATGGTAGAGTTTTTTTGTTTATTTTTTTTCAATTTTTAATTTTTTGCATTGTCACATATCTTCATCTAGTTTAAGTATCAGGGTTATGTAAGATCCATAAAAGTAGTTGAGAAGTCTCTTTTTCTGTTCTTTGAAAGAATTTGTGTATTCTTGGAATTATCTGTTCCTTGAGTATTTAATAGAATTCTATTATAAAAATGTCTGGGCCTGATATTTCTTTATAGGAAGATTTTTAAACTACTGATTACATATATTTAATTGTCTTAGAATCAGGTTTTTAATTTTGTCTTCAGTCAGTTTATAAAGATATATTTTTCTAAGAATTTGTCCATTTCATCTATATTGTCAAATTTAGTGGCATAAAGCTGTTTATACTATACTCTTTTTTTTAAATTTTTATTTATTTATGATAGTCGCACAGAGAGAGAGAGAGAGAGGCAGAGACACAGGCAGAGGGAGAAGCAGGCTCCATGCACTGGGAGCCCGACGCGGGATTTGATCCCGGGTCTCCAGGATCGCGCCCTGGGCCAAAGGCAGGTGCCAAACCGCTGCGCCACCCAGGGATCCCTGTTTGTACTATACTCTTATAATTGTGTTTGTCTCCTCTTTTCTTTAGATCAATTTTGCCAAAAGTTTGTCAGGTTTACTAGTTTTTTTAATTTTTAAAGACTTTTTTTATTTATTCATGAGAGACAGAGAGAGAGAGGCAGAGACACAGGCAGAAGGAGAAGGTTCCCTGTGGGGAGGCTGATGCAGGACTCGATCCCGGGTCTCCAGGATCACGACCTGAGCTGAAGGCAGATAGTCACTGAGCCACCCATGCCTCCCTATTAATTTTTTTTTAAGAACCTGCTTTATCTCTGTTATTCTTCTGCATTACATTTCTCTGTTCAATAGCATTAATTTTTGCTTTTATTTTTTACTTTTTTCCCCTTCTATCTTCTCTAGGTTTATTCTCTTGTTCTTTTCCTAACTTCTTAATTGGTTACCAAGCTCATTAATTCTTATCTGTTACAAGCTTATGGAAAAAACTCCTTTATCTCTAGTGAGACTTTTGAAGAGACCATCCTTAAAAATTTTGATCGGGAATTGTATGCAACCATCTCAAGCATTATACAAAATAAAGAATATATGTTCTTCATGAAAGAAAGCTCAAATTACATATTTATATTTAATACTGGATATATATTCAATATATTTTGTATTAATACTTTATATTCTATGTGTCTTCTATGAAGTAAATTTGAATGTTTTTACAAAATCACATATAGATGCTCCCATTTATTCTAGCAATTGCTATTGTAATAATTTCTGTGTGCATCATGATATGAAAAATATAAGAAAAAACTCAAGATCACTAAAGATCAGTGGATGCCACCAAGGTCAGTATTTGCTATAGAGCTCAGTTGCTTCTCTGGATTTTTGTTTTCTTTTTTTCCTTACCTATAAAGGACTTTTCTTACTTTACTATTGCTGAGCCATGCACATGAAAAAAAAGTTTTGAATTTTTATCCAACATTTTTAGGTATTCTATGTGGGAGTGTTTTTTGGGTCATCTTATCTGCCATGTTTCCCAAAATGTAGATCCCATGGGTAATATTCAGTTGACTTTGTTTAGTTCTATGGCCACATGGACTCTAAACTTCCAAGTGCCAAGTCACCAATTTATGCCATTGCTGAAAGGGGGAACGATCAAAAGAGTGTGTGTGGATTGATGCATATAATTTAATTATACTTTCTGAATCTACTACTCAAAATTCATGAATGTCCCATAGTGAGTTAGTGTCATATTTTTTTTCTTCTTCTTCTTCTTTTTTTTTTTTTTTTGAGGGAGAGAGAAAGAAAGGACAGAGGGGTGGGAGTGGGGGGAAAAGAGAGAATCGAATGCAGACTCCATGCCCATGCCCAGTGCAGAGCCTGATGTGAGGCTTGATCTCACAACCCTAAGATCATGACCTGAGCCAAAACCAAAAATTGGATGTTCAACCAATTGAACTGCCCAGGTGCCCCAGAGTCATATTTTTCTAAGATAAGCCATGTAGTAAAAGCAAAAGAATGAGTCTCTACTTCCAGTGACATATGCATGTAATATAGATTCCTCTCAGCTTTTTTAAAAAATATTTTTTAATTTATTTATGAGAGACACACAGAGAGAAAGAGAGAGAAACAGAGAGAGAGAGACAGAGAGAGAGGCAGAGACACAAGCAGAAGGAGAAGCAGGCTCCATGTAGGGAGCCCGACATGGGACTCGATCCCTGGTCTCCAGGATCACACCCTGGGCCGAAAGCAATGCTAAATTGCTGAGCCACTCGGGATGCCCTCCTCTCAGCTTTAATATAAAAATACCAAATTACCTGACATAAATATTGTCATTGGGTTCTCAGTTCTTTTATTCTTTCATTCATTCATTTATCTTTCCCTATTGCATGCCTAGTATGTGTATTAGAGAAGATATGGGGCCTAAAGCACTTCTAATATTAAATACTAAATATCTCTTCGTGATTGATTTTTCTTCTTAGGATTGGAAAGAGTTCTGAATTCCTAAGAAGAAAAATGTGGAGGCAGCTATCACATACTAGAGAAGTGCATGAGCTCCGAAACCAAAACTAGGTTTGTGTGATGGCTGCGTCATTTACAAGGTCGTTGTATGACCTTGGACCAGTTCTTTAGCATATCTATGCCTTAGTTTCCTCATCTGTAAAGTGAGCATAAATACAGAACCCATCTCAAGTCTGGAACACAGAAGACACTCATAAATATTAGGAATGCATATGACCATCATCAGTGTTGTCATCATCATCATTAGAAATTGGTCCCAGAAGGAACAAAAGAAAGTATAAGGTACTGCTGTTCTATAGAAACCCCATATCACCTCAGATTATTTATTTTATTTTATTTATTTTATTTATTTTAACATTATTTCTCTTTTAATCTAGAAAAGAAATCATGTACATTTTGAAGGTGTAAATTCGTTGCTACCCCATTTTTTATTGGGTGAGGTTAGCCCTTTCCATTCTTGGTCTATGTGGGAATTTTATAACAGAGAATGAAGGAAGCTGTGGAACTTCTGTGAAGTGGGTGCCTTTTCAGTCCTCTTCTTGGGTTGAAGATTGGGGTTCTGTAGAATGATATTACTAGGGCTCAGAGAAGAAGTGTAGCAGTTAAGAGATTGTGATTCCTTGTGCCCTACGTACTGGAACCTTCCTGAGGGCAGGGATCATGGTGGTTTAATTTACTGTTGTACATTTAATGCTTAGGGTGGTTTTGTTGCAGTTTGCCTCCTCTTTCAATGCCTTAATTTCTCAGCTCTTTTTAGAGAAGGAGTCAACATAGTGATTTTCCCACAGAGTCAGTGCATCCGGAGATCTTCTCATTTTCATATGATTTAAGCTCTACTTAAGAAAACAAGGTCCTATTTTTATTTCAAGTTTCAAAATCATGAACTGTGAACCAAACTTGATTATACTTTAATATCTTATATACATAAATATAGAATGGCACATTCTAAATGGCTCACCTTGACTGGAGAAATTTGGCATTGAAAAGCAGATGTTTTGTTAAAACTGGATACGTGAGTCCCATGGCTTGTAATTTTTTACCTTAACACAAAGAATAAAAATGTTGTAGAACCCAGGAGACACTAAACACATTTGAATATAAACTTTGTTTTTAAACAGATTATTTTCCAAAATGAATTCTTTTAATTCTCTGCCTTTACCGTAACAACCACAAAATCTGAGAGTCAAGCAAGGTGGGAAAGGACAGGAATAAGACAAGACACAGGGGAGTACAGGTCAAGGCGCTAAGCAGAGGGAACTGGCATGCAGGGACAAAGCAGCCGTAATCTTGACATTCAAATTCTCTGAGAAGGGTGACAAATTGAAACGTTTATAAAAGAAAAAGAAAAAAAAAAAAAACACCTGTGTAGGTAGGGAGAGAACATTTTATTTGGAGGCTAAAACGAAGACAATACAAAATAATAAAAAATTAATTCAAGTCTCCTTCAAAATACAATAACATCAGTTTGCTGCTTCCCAGAGCAATAAGAAAGTGGTGTCATAAGATATACTCTCTAACCATTTTCTTCTTATAAAATAGTTGTTTTCTTTTTCACTGTTGTGAGTTTTTTTTTAAAGATGTATTTATTTATTTTTAGAGAGAGAGAGTTCATGTACATGAGGGGGGGAGGAGCAGAGGAAGAGAATCTATGAAGCAGACTTCCCGCTGAGCAAGGAGCCCCACACGGGGGCTCAGTCCCATGACCCATGAGATCATGACCAGAACTGAAACCAGGATTTGGATGCTTCACCGACTGAGCTACCTGGGTGCCCCACCATTTGGACTTTTTAAAAACACATAAATAAATCTTCAGACATGAGCAAAATGTGTCAAATCTTGCATGCAGTAAAATCGATCTGGAAAACTAGGGGCAAGTGCTAGGGAGTGAATTATTCCCTATGATCAACCCCAGGCAGACAGGGGAGCCCTTTCCTTATATTGCTCCATTACATTGTTCACAAGGATTCTTTTAAGAAGATGCTCATTGTCTCTGATTTTGAAATGACTTTGCGATGTCTGGCTGCTATGGTAACTGCTATTTTATTAAAGAGTAACGTTGATCGTCAACTAAAATCGTCAGCTTGTTGGCACGCTATTCCAGATGTCCCTTAACATTTACCAGTTTTCTGACTTAAAACATATTTGATATATTCTTACTTTTTGGAACCGCACCTATTTCCCTATGTCTATTGATATATTAGATTAATATTGTTGCTGTGTCCGAGTAAGGATCCAGTGCTATTGCAAAGCCTGCTGCTTTTGTTTGCAGTGGAGCTACTGGTGAACAGGGAGCTCACTATGTGCCAGGTGCAGTTTTAGCGCTCTGCGTGTTGCCCAATCCAGTCCTCACTAAATCCTTTGGGGTGCTGCTGCTGTGTTGTTATTATGATGATTACTACCACCCTCTCACTGATGGAGATGGAGAATCGGAGGCATAAGGAGATTGGGAAGTGTTGCCCAGGATCACACAGCTAGAACTGTACTTTTGAATACTGTAACTTCTAGCCACGTGCTGCTGGTTAAATGTAAATTTAAGTTGAACTAAAAATTCACTTCCTCGGTTACACTGGGCAAACTTCAAGGGTCCATGTGGGTAGTTGCTACTGTGTTGGATTGTGTAGGATGGAGAAATGGAGACCGTCTATCATTGCAGAAAGTTCCATTGGTTAGTGCTGTTGAAGGAAGCAGTGAAGCCAGGGTAAGGCGAGGTGGTGTGGTTCCAGAGTCCAAACTCATCACTGCGATGCTGCACTTTCTTATTTTCTCCTTCTATTAATAATAGAAGGATTTGTACTGACAGTTGATGAGTTAATGTTAAAATGAAGGATAAAGAGCAAGACTAATGACTAAAGACTGAATGAGGGATTCATTCATTCATTCCACGGATATTTCTAGAGCCCCTGTGGAGTGAGAGACACTGTTCTAGGTCATCCTTGACATATTGAGTGCCACAGAAGAGGGTGGGCACCCACAGACATTCCTTCTCTTCCTGATTCTCATACAACTCTTCAGCCTTCCTTGCCCTTGGCATGATGTCACCTTTCTTGCCCAGTTCCTGTACCTCTTCCTTTGTGCCATCGGAGCCCGTTGTATTTCTCTTGCAAATATTATCAGTTTTGGATGTTGCAGACTTTGGAACATAAAAGAAAATCTTAGGCCCCTTGTGTGAGTGACCTTGTCTTCATGGGATCACAGGATCATATTGGTTGGAAAAGTCTTTCTGCCTTCCATGGCCCTCTTCCCTTTCTAAACAGAGTCGACCCTCTCGGATCAAAAGCTATTGTATGTAAAGCCAGGACAATAACGTCAGTTTTAGAAGAAAATTAAGATGAAAAGAAACTAACCCGTGGTCTAAAATTTTATTCCTAGACCTAAGAAACAGTCTTATGAATCTAATTTTTCACTGTTAATGGTTTAACATGGAAAATGAATCCCGTCTTTGAGTAAATTTAAATCTTTCCAGATGGCAACTATGTTGGCAACTCGTAAGGATACATTGAACCTTCCGTTTGCCAAGTGTTAGGAAAGCTTTGCTCCATAGGACAATATCTAGGAATTTGCCTGCACTGTCCTCCCTGACTGTAGCACTTCCCCTCCCTGTTTCTACATCCTGTAAGTGGTGCAAGTCCATGTCTCCTTTTCTCTGTTATGATCTAGTACAACTTTCTCATCTTAGCTGTGAGGACAAAATTAATGAAAGACTGTAAAATATTACTTTTATATTTGTATTCTAAGCACTTTACCCACAGAATACTTTTACGTGTAAAATTCTTAGAATAGTACCAAGTACATGGTGAGCACTCCCTAAATGGTAGCTGCTATTACTGTTATTCCCAGTACCCTCCTCTCTTTGTTTATGCCGTCTTGCCTGAGTGCGTCCTACTTTGCTCTGCTCTGCGTGTTGCCCAATCCAATCCTCACTAAATCACCCACCTGTCTCTTCCAGTCCCACCTCTGTATTGCCAGCAGCTCACACAAAGTACGCATCTCCTTTGGTGAGCGCTGATTGCCCTCCTCTTCCTTTGAATCCGTCCTGCAGATGGAAGTTCCTCTACCCTCACAACTTTCAAAAATTCTGTGCTAGGTCCTGTTGAGATTTCATTTATTCACAAGCATTTTATAATCTAAAGGGAAGGCCTCAAGGCAGAAGATAATATAAGCTTGTTTCTTCAGGGACAGAGCTTTCTTCCTCCTTTTCTCTCAATGTAGGGTGGGTCATGTGGGCCCACCACTGAGTCTCCAGCCAAGAATCTGGGTCCAGTGGGTGTGAGCGGGATCCAGGGAGAACCAGTCTGTTGTGCTCCTTACTAATCTTCCAGTGACAGCTGAGGCTCCCACCCTATTTCAATACAACCCAGAAAAGCTTGAAAGTTGGCAGCTGAGCAGGAGTGAGTCTTCAGCTGCACTGGGTAGGTACCTGATTTCAAGGGAGGGGGGAGCCTGTGAGTGTGACACAGAAAGGCTGCTTTCCCTCTGCAGTTCTGGACGCCTCACAGAAATTTGAAATTTCCTGATTTCTGTTTGTAATGTGCTGAGGAGGGAGCACTGAAAGCTCTGACATGTTCACAAAGCCAGGCATTTTGTCTATTTTATATTACCAAAAGAATAGGAGAGAGAGAGAGAGAAAGAGAGAGAGAGAAATATAGCACACTGCGGGCCACTCTGTGAGGAAATGTAAGATATTTAGCAGTAGCCAATGTTGGAGGAATTTACATTTTATTTTTTATAGATTTTATTTATTTATTCATGAGAGACGCAGAGAGAGGGAGAGAAACAGAGACACAGGCAGAGGGAGAAGCAGGCTCCATGCAGGGAGCCCGACATGGGACTCGATCCTTGGTCTCCAGGATCACGACCTGGGCCAAAGGTAGACGCTCAACCGCTGAGCCACCCAGCTGCTCCAGAATTCACATTTTATTTATTTATTTTTATTTTTTATTTTTTAGGAATTCACATTTTAAAATTAGCTGAGCTTATAGGCAACTGCCCCAAGGAGGAGTGAATTCAAGTACCCTGTGCCATTGTGGTGTGATGTGCAATGAGAGGAAATAAATGACGGAATGTATGGGAGGGATCACAGTTTTCTTAGAACTTCTTAATATTCTGACATTGAATCATGTTAGTTCTTTTTATTTATGTTTCTGCAGGCCTTAATTTAGGTCTGTGTTCCTGATAGATACAGTGATAAATTATTCATCTGTATATAAATAAAGAGCACACTCTGGATGCAAGAAGTATTTGCAAAGTGGGAGTAATTTCTGTAAGATAAAGGATAATCCTTTATAACTACCTAAACGCTGAATGATGGCACCTTATTTCCTCCATCGATGCCTGGTTAGCCAGAGATTAAGTAAGCTGTGAGCATCACTGCCTGATAGAGGAGGAAGGATTTGCTTCAAATGGCGAGCGGAACCTGCATGAACCCCAAGTGATAATGGCTGTTGTCGTTGAAGAAACCCTGGGATAGGCCAGCACTGTGCCGGGGGCTTTACACACCACACATTTGCTTCTCTTCACACTCTTCAGGGGGGATGTTGTTATTTTGCTGATGATGCGACCAAAGCTCAGAGAGGTTATGTGACTTGGGCCACCAAGCGGAAAAGCAAGGCTCTGTTCTGTGTCTCTCCCCTTTTGTGTATTTTTTTCTTTTTCTTTGCAAAAAAAAAAAAAAAAAAAAAAAAAAGATTTATTTATTTATTTTAGAGAGAGACACAGAGATTGCTTGAGCAGGAGGAGGGGCAGAGGGAGAGGGAGAGAGAATCCTCCTGGGGACTCCCCGCTGAGGGCGGAGCTGGAAACAGATGTGTGGGCTTGACCCAGGACCCTGAAATCATGACCTGAGCTGAAGTCAAGAGTTGGACACTTAACCAACTGAGCCACCCAGGCACCCCCATGTATTTTTTCTGGTTAATTCCTTTTCTCCTCATTTCCCACTCACATTGCCTTCCCACTGACAAACCATTAGAATGAGTCTGCTGTGTATCCTTTTGTTCGTGTGGATTCTTATAAGAAAAAAAAGCTTTCTCTTTTGTCTTCCTGTATTTTAAGTTTCAGTCAATGGTATTTTGCTATAGATTTCTTTTTCATTTTGTTATCCATTTATTTATTTATTTAAAACATTTGTGTGTGTGTGTGTGTGTGTGTGTGTGTGTGTGTAGCACTAGGTTTTAAAGATCCATCTGTGGGGCTTTATGTACTTCAGGCCCACTATTGCCAGCTGCACAGGACTCCAGAGTAGCATCCACCACATTTCATCTGGTGACAGACCTCAGGTTGCCCCTGGGTCTCCACCACACCAAATAACCCCACAGTGAATACTCTGTCCACATCCCTTGATGAATGTGAGGGAGATTGTTTGAGAATTGCTGGGCCAGAGGGAACACATACACTGGCTTTGACCACATGGGATCAGTGTGCTGTCCAGGCTGGCTGCTCCATCCACATGACCACTGGCCACGGAGGAGCACCCCAAATCCTCTCATCCCCACTGACGCTTCCAGCTGTCGAATTTTTCTAATTCTCTACCTCTGCTCAGCCTGTATGTATAAAGTGATATCTTAGTTTTTAGTTTGTATTTCTCTAAAATTTTGAAGTTTTTCAAAAATCATCTCTTCAGAGGTTTGTTAGCCACACTCTTTTCTGTTGCTACATTGTATTCCCGTTGAAGGGAGGAAGATCGTAGTCAGGGCCCTGCCGCTCTCTCCAGACCATTCAAAATATAATACAAACCACCTATATAATTTCAAATTTTCTAGTAGCCACCTTAAAGAAGGTAAAAAGAAATAGGCGAAATTATTTTTTATGACATGTCTTATTTAATGCAATAGATGGAAGTTATTATTTCCATATGTAAGTAATAAATAACAATTATTAATGATATATTTTACATATTTTTTCAAACGAAGTCTGAAACATTGCACATCCCCTGGTTATACCTCACATGACATAGTTCCTTCATTTAATCACTCTGAGTCCTTGGGTTGATTGCATTACAGGTTGTCCATATCTTTCTAAGATGGGGCACCAGAAGCAGCATGTTTCTTCAGATGTAGTCTATACATTGGGTGGTGTTCAGATGAGTTTTAGCTTCCTCTGACCCAGACACTCTGCTACCACCAGTGTAACATGAAACTAAGTTAGCTTTTTGGAGTCACATTTGGACTTGGTCGGCCATTGCATCTTGTCTGGTAATTCATCTGTTGATGTTCTTCAGGTATCCGGTGTATGTTTAATATGCCTCTAAGGGTACAGATCAGATGTGACCTCCTACTTCCAGTAATTTCTAAGCAAAGAGAATCAAGCTTATAAAAATAAAATTTCTTTAAGTAAAATAGTCCTTCTCCACTGTAACTCCTCCCCAAAAGCCCTCAGAGACCCATCTTCAGAAATAACTGTAGCATATCTTAAGTACGGGAGAAATTTTTTATACCTGAAATTGGTGGAAAGCATCTTCTCCCATTAGTACCCATTCAGCCAAGAGTCTAGATCCAGTGGATAGGACAGTCTTTGAATGTCCTGTTAACCTGATATAAGGATTAGCATATTTTACTGCAAAGGGAAAGCCAACACAATCTCATTTTAATAAGAAAAATATGATATGGAAAGATAAATTTTCATCTTGATGCCGATATAGTTCATTACACAGATGAACCAAATTAAGAGATAATGATATGCAATATGGTAGGCATAATAATAAAGATAATGTGAAAGATTGTAGGAAAATGTAGCATCATTAAAATGATCATATTAGGATAGAGCTTTTTTAACAGGAGGAAACATGCTATAACAAAGGAAAGAAAAATGTGGTTGCTTGAAACATACAGTCACATATGCAGACTTGGTCACTGCTCAGTCCAGGGGATGGAAGAGAAAGACAACAATATAGCAGATAAAAGAACCTTCTGTGTTTTCTCTGCTCCTTAGTGTTGACCACTGATTTCCCCTGACCGTATATCCAGAGAAAGGGATAACGGCATTCATCCTTAAATCAGATGAGGACCAGGATGAGAAACACATGGTGGAAAGGAATAATTAAAGAAATGTGAAGATATGTAGGCCTAAAATCATTTTTATGTGAACCTTTTCAATTCCCATTTCCTATCATTTCTAGGAAGAGTTTCATTCAGACCATGGAAGCCATGGAGTTCCTTTAGCTTTGATAAACAGAGGAAGAGGAAAGGTGTTTGGGAGAAAACAATAAAGAAAAACCTAGCTCTGACCCTAAAAGATTCAAAATGGTCTCTGGCCCTCATGTCTCCCTACATTCTTAGGACTTAATTCACTTCAGCAAACAGTCTCCTAGCAGACACTGTGCTAGTCTGTATAGGATCTTAAAGATGAATGGTCCATTGCCCCCACAATCTAATGGAGGAGAGATGGCACAAACACATGGACATGAAATCAAGGGCAGAGTGTGCTCAGTGGCCTACGAGAGACACCGAATACTATAGGAGTTCAAAGGGGGAAGCCTTCATATTTAATTTAATTTGGGGACTTGGGGTGAGCTATCAAGTAGATAGTCTTCTAGGTGAACTTTAAAGGATTTCCACAGACAAAATGAGCTGGAAAAAGTATGCTAGGCTCTTCCTTCAGAGGGGGGTCCCAAATGGTATTAGGCAGGCAGTTTCTTGCCCGTTATACTTAAAGCTCTAAGTAGTAAAGGTGTCTGCGGCCATGCTCTACGGCCTCATACATTGTGAAGATTACCCAGAGCTGTGAGACAAGGGCTTCCTTGCTTCTTTGACAAGTCATGTGCAGTATCGGCCAGATACCTGGTCAGCAAGTATGAGTCTGAACCTGGATACAAGTGGAGTAAGGCCTTTTCCCTGCTCTTAATGGTAATTAATAGGTATTGACTAGGGCATCAGGGGCAAATGACTAAAGTGACCTTTAAAATAGGTCATTAAGATAAGCACTAACTTTTAGGGAGCCAACTTCAGTGGACTAGACAAATTGGAATATTATGTAGTTAAGTCTTTTTCTTTCTGCATCAGTCAGGGTTCAACCAGAGAAACAAAACCAATGGGAGATAAGATATTAAGAGATGTATTCCAGAAAATTAGCTTACACAGTTGTGGGGAACTTGCTGGGCAAGTCTGAGATCTGTAGGTTAGGCTGTCAGGAAGGGCAGGTGGGCACTCTCGGCATGAGTGGAAGCTGCTGTCCATAAATGGAAGTTCTCCGACCTCAGATTCTCTCTTAATGCCTTCTGATTATGGACTTCTTCACATCTACAAAATACCTAAGTGGATTAACCTAGACTCATGTTTGATGAATAACTGGGGCCTCTAGCCTAGACAAATTGACATTGGTAAAATGGATCATCATCCCTCCCACAGACCAACCCTGATGTTAAGGTGAGGGCTCTTAACAACAGGATCAAGCAACAGGATCAAGGTATAAAATGCCACATATTATGTGAATCTATGCAGAGGACAGTCCAGAATAGACGAATCCAGAGACAGAAAGTAGATTATGGCTTAGGCTAAGGGGGAAGTGGGGTGACTGTTTAATAAGTGTGTGATCTCTATTTATTTATTATTTTTAAAGATTTATTTATGTATTTGAGAGAGAGAGGGAGGGAAAAAGTCAGGGAAAAGCAGAGGGAGAGGAAGAGGAGCAGGTTCCCCAATGAGTGCAGAGCCTGAGGTGGCGCTTGATCCCAAAAACCTGAGATCATGACCTGAGCCAAAATCAGAGCTGGATGGGACACTTAATGCACTGAGCCACCAGGCACCCCTCCCCTCCTTGCCCCTTTTAATAGCTTTATTTATTCGAGAGAGAGGAGTGTGGAGTTTCCATTTAGAAATGAAGTAAGAATTCTGGGACTGGACGGTGGTGATGGCTGCATGACATTGTGAATGTACTTAGTACCATTGAATTATACACTTTAAAATAGTGAACTTTGGGCAGCCCGGGTGGCTCAGTGGTTTGAGCGTCTGCCTTCGGCCCAGGGCCTGATCCTGGAGCCCCGGGATCGAGTTCCACATCGGGCTCCCGGCATGGAGCCTGCTTCTCCCTCTGCCTGTGTCTCTGCCTCTCTCTCTCTCTCTCTCTCTCTGTGTCTATCATGAATAACTAAGTACAATCTTTAAAAAATAAAATAAAATAATAAAATAAAATAAAATAAAATAGTGAACTTTATGGTTTGTGTATTTTTACCATAATAGAAAAATAACCAAATGTAACTGTCATTAAACAATTTTCTGTACATCCAACTGCACCGGCCCCGAAATTGGAACACATCTCCTACTGAGGGTCATCAGGCTGTGATTTAAAAGTGTCAATTTAGTGTGTTTACCTTTGTTTTAGCAAGGGATTCAGGGGCTTGACAAGTGGCAACCCCAGCTGCCTTAGACACTTGAGGTGGACATCGTTCAAACCTGTTGTTCTGAATCCCCACTTGTAATGTGAGGGCACAGGCAGGCTTTGCTTAGATGACCTGAGAGTGAATCGAGGAATAAAGATAATAGAGGACGGGGTGGCTTTCACAGAGCTGGTGGTGGAGATCTTCAGGTACAGGGAGCTTTTGTTTAGAGTGTGCTGATCGGGAAGATGGTCATGAAGCTCTGGCCTGTCAGAAAGAAAACGGAGATTTAGCTTGACTGGTGTACTTGGGTTCCTGGGAATATTTTACTGCCATGGCTCTTTTCTCGATAAATGCTTTTCAGACTTGCTCTTTATTGGGAGCTGTGACGTGTGGGTCCCCTCCTCTGTGTATAGCATACGCTCTCGCTCAGTGTATGGAGGATGTCAGCATAATGATCCTTTTGCAGTGATGACAGTTCAGAGAAATGTTTTTCAAATTTGTCGCTACTGACAGACACAGATGAATTCCCAACTAGAGTTACGGATCGCCAAGAAAATGGGCTGTGACAGTGCCCTGGAGCCAGGGAGTGAAATGGACCTTCCTTGGAAGAGGCTGCGTGGGGCATATGTTCACAGTGGCACAGAGGGGAGAGAGGGCCAGACTGGCACGTTTATGTTCTGTTTGTGTCCATGCTTCTTCCTTCTCAACTGGAAACAACATGTTGCATGTTTAATGCCCTCAATACAGAGCCCTCTCCTTGGACATATGTTCAGCACTTTTTATTTATTTATTTTTATTTTTATTTTTATTTTTAAAATACATTTATTTTTTATTGGTGTTCAATTTGTCAACATATAGAATAGCACCCAGTGCTCATCCCATCAAGTGCCCACCTCAGTGCCCGCCACCCAGTCACCCCCACCCCCCACCCACCTCCCCTTCCACCACCCCTAGTTCGTTTCCCAGAGTTAGGAGTCTTTCATGTTCAGCACTTTTTAAAGCAACGTTAAGTATCTGAAGTCACTAAGGAAGATTTTATTTAGTGGCATCAGAGGGACTTAAGTCAACTGAAAGGATCGGTGTTGAGCTTTGTCTATGTCATTTTACAAATTAAAAATGAAATTTAAAAGTTACTAGAAACCATCATTTATGTTGATTTCACATGACTGATTTTAGCCTTTATTTATTATTTGTTTTTATTTTTTTTAAAGATTTTATTTATTAATATATTTGAGAGAGAGAGAGAGAGAGAGAGAGAGAGCATAAGCAGGGGTTAGGGGCAGAGGGAGAGGGAGAAGCAGACCCCCAGCTGAGCAGGGAGCCCAACGCAGGGCTCCATCCCAGGACACCGAGATCATGCATGACCAGAGCTGAAGGCAGACGCTTGGCCCACTGAACCACCCAGGCGCCCCTGGTTTCAGCCTTTAAGAAACAGATTTTAGACAAAATTAATATTTTGAGGTGTAAATATTCCCATCCTTAATGACTCAATAAATGTGTGAAAAACTAACAGTTTGATGTGGTTCTTTCCACAAAATAGAATCAGCCAACTTACCTAGCTCAGGCATCCTCTGACTTACTCAGGTCCCTGAGTCCTACACACGAGGGTCTTGGACAGCTTTGTATTTATGGGAGGAACAATTCTACCGAGCTTTGTATACCAAAGGCCTAGTGCAGTGCTCAGATGGCCACTGTCAGAATCCTCACTTCAGGCTGTCCTCTCTCGAGGAGACACCTGTTGGAAGACAGTTATTTAGGAGTGTGACATAAGTATGTGAGATGTTGAAGATGTGCTGGGCACTCCATACACAGGACGTATCTTTCTGACAGTTCTGTGCAGTATGTGTCATATCATGAAACCGACAGTCAGAAAGGTTAGGAACTTGCTCAGCGCCGCCCCATAGGTATTAAGTGACAAGAGCTGACTTCAGACTTAGGAGAGTCTGATCCTCCACCTGGAAGAGTCACTTCCATTGCACCATGCTAAAGTAACAAGGGTTTCAGAACTTTTAGCCACAGAGCTGATGTCGGGGTCTGTTCTGGCTACTAGAATAAAATACCACAGAGTCAGTCACTTATAACCAACAGAAATTTATTACTCACAGTTCTGGACTCTGAGAGCAGGGTGTCAGCATGGTTGGGTGAGAGCTCTTTGGGGTCATGGACATCTTATATCCTCACATTGTAGAATGGGCCAGCAAGCTCCCTAGGGCCTCTTTTATAAGGACACTAATCCTATCCGTGAGGGTTCCTCATGCGTTAAGTAACTTCCAAAGGCCCCACCTCCTATACTATCACCTTTGGGGATTAGGATTCCAACATATGAATTTTAGGGACATAAACGTTCAAACCGTAGCAGCTAATCGCCAGGAAACAGCACAAAAGGCACCTACAGTTTAAGAGGAGAGAGGCCAATCCAGGGAAGTTTCCTGATTAAGATCTGGGCAATGGCAAGTAATTCACCTGAAGAGCTTCTGGGCTCTGAGAAAATACAACTTAAGCATAATCTCCTCCGCTCAGAGCCCTGTGCTCCCACACATCCTGTTCCACGGTTAACCGTGTCTTCTGTGCTTGCTGTACACCTGCCCATATGTCTCTACTCACAGTTGTCATACTTTATTGTGTCTGGCACAGAACCTGGCATAGAGTGAGACCTTAATGAGTGCTGATTGAATTAATCAGGTTTAAGGCATCCAGGCTCATTTCAGAGTGTGGGAGAGCCAGAAGATGAGCCACTCTTTACTGTGTTTTCCTGAGAATAGGTCACCTGGCACCTGAAATGTAAATATGGTGAGAGACATGATGATACAGCCAGGCTTTCTTTTAAAAAAAAGTTTTTATTTATTTATTCATGATACAGAGAGAGGCAGAGACATAGGCAGAGGGAGAAGCAGCCTCCCTGTGGGGAGCCCGATGTGGGACTCGATCCCAGGACCTCAGGATCATGCCCTGAGCCAAAGGCAGATGCTTAACCACTGAGCTACCCCTGAGGTACCCAGGTGTCCCTACAGCTAGGCTTTCTATTCATTGTATTTTCAGCTTTAGGGAGGTTGATTTCTACAGCAGACTTGTTTTCTTAAGTAAGGGCTTTCTCGTGTGTGTGTGTGTGTGTGTGTGTGTGTGTAGGTGTGTGTGTGTGTGCATGTGCACGCTTGCACTCATATTCATCCATTCACATGCCTTCTTGCCCAAGATGAAAACCAAGAAAGAATATGGATAAAGACTTCAGGGAGAGTGAAAATGGGGAGGTCATCTGCTCTGAAGATTCAAAAACCCCCATTTTGGTTTATAAGCTAAAGGATTGGGTAGCTGTAAGCTCTAGACCAAGCCCCGCTAGCTGTCTGGTTTTTATGGTCCTCCAAAAACCAAAGTAAGAACAATTTTTACATATTTTAGTGGTTGAAAAAAGTCAAAAGAGGAATATTTCATGATATGTGAAAATTATGCGAAATCCAAACGTCAGTGTTCATAAGTAAAGTTTCATTGGAACCGAGTGACACCTATTCACTTATGTATTATTTATGGCTGCTGTTGTGCTACAACCACAGAGCTAAGTAGTTGCAACAGAGACCACATGGCCCACAAAGCCTAAAATATTTACTGTCAGCTTCTCTGCTGAAAAAGTTTGCCACCTAGCTCTACGCCATAGTAGTGTCACCCCTTTTAAGGCTGGTGGGAAAACAAAATAACGTTTCCATTGTTTCAGGAGCCTTTTAGAGGAGCATATGAATTTTATTTATAGATGCCTATTGATTTTTGGTCTTACTTGAATCTGTGTTGATGTGAAGGGACTGGAGTAATTGCTGTACATTGTGAAGGTACATTCTAATAGCATCTGGAAAATCTCTCATGATTGATTTTGGTAAAGAAGTTTTAATTTATAAATTGCTTTTGAACCATTGCATCTGAGAGTGGGAGCTGAGGGAAAAGGGTGGGATGGGAATAGCAGCCTTTGGCCCTGGGCCACCTCATGGGCTGCCATGAGATAATATATAGGCAGGATTTTGTGCTTCTCGAGGAAAGGTGCTACATAAGACATTATTATTAATAACACACAGAGGGCCTTGAGGGAGTGATCTTCATCTCTGACTCACAAAATAATAGGTTTCTACTAAAACCGTTTAGATTTGATGATTAAGTGTGTGTTTGTGATGGAGCTAAGGTAGCAAGGAAATCTTGGAGCAATGAGCGAGATCATAGTGACTTCAAGATATATAAATCTGTCTTGATTTTTAAAAAGACAATTTGGGGGAGGTGCTGCTGAGAAAGAAAAGTGTGGGAGCAGAGAGAGGATAAGGAAGAGGAACAGACAGTAGAGGGTGTGTTCCTTTGGTGATTAACTTATGGACAACCAAGGCTCTGGCTCCGTCACTGAGGACACTTTGAGCCACTGGGCAGAGTAAGCCTCAATTGTCCTTTTGAAGGAAGTTGGGGTTAGTCAACTCATTATATAAGAAAAATGACCATTGTCAGGTATTGAGGTCATACATTGTGCCAAGAGCTTTGTCTAAGTAGTTTTATTTAAGAATTTTTTTTAAAGATTTTATTTATTTATTTATGAGAGACACATAGAGAGGCAGTGACATAGGCAGAGGGAGAAACAGGGTCCCCACAAGAAGCATGATGTGGGACTCAATCCCAGGAACCTAGGATCATGAACTGAGCCAAAGGCAGATGCTCAACCACTGAGCCACCCAGGTGCCCCTAAGTAGTTTTGTTTAAATCTGAAAAAGATCTGGAAAGGCACCTTTAGTCACATTTTACAATAAGAACCTAGTATAAATTACATAAAGTCATTTAGCTGGCAAGTATTAGGTCTAGGATACATACAGATCCAGGTGTGCCTAACTGCCCTGCTCATGCTCTTTCCTCTATGTTCTATAAGAATGTAACTGCTTCCTACTACAATTTATGTTGTTTCTAATTTGTAATGTTGGGAAGATGGGTGTATATTGGGGAAGTTCTGCTGCAGTTACAGATAACCCCCAAATCTCAGTGATTTAACTACAGCTTTTTTCTCTTAGTACGTGTCCATGTGTGTGGCAAGGGTGGCTTCATGTTAAGAGCATCTTCAGTTGAGGTTTCAGACTGATGGGATAGCCACTGTCTTGGCAGTTCTGGCTTCGGGGTATGGCAAGCGAGGCACCTCTGGCACTCGTTCTCAGGGTCATGCAAGTGGTGATTCATATGACCTTGGGAATGAGTGCTTCCTAAAATTTGTACCATAGGTGCCTTGCTTCCTAGTCTAATCCAAGCAGTGGAGGGAAGAGGGCCTGGGGAAGTATGCATAGCCTCTTAAAACTTTCACCCAGGGGGACATGCTGTTTCTGTTCACATTTCATTGAGAAAGCAGGAAGGACATCGGATATTGGTGAGCAGTAATGGAGTCTCCCTGAGTAGGTTTGACTTAAATCATTTTTACAGGCCTCTTCCTTTTCTTGTGAACAGATGAACAAGTTTAAGCTATGAAGCAGATCATTATGACTTGGAATATGTTTAATTTAAATGTTGACTTTCCTTTTGTGGTCTTATGGAAAATTCAGAGTACCAAGTGCTGTAGCTGAAACTTTTTGGATTTGGGTATTTGAGTAACAAGGCAGGTGCTCTGTAAAAGTTCCTACTACCAAATCAGCAGTCAAAAGCTAATCTTGGGATTTAGCCATTTCCTAGATGGCCTGTGGAGGCAGAGGAGACAGACAGGCAATTATTACACAAAGATTTTTGTCTTGAACATGTAATAATAGCCTTTGGCAATAGGCACAGTTTGATATTATAACAGCATGATAGTGGTGGGGGCTCATTTGTGAGTTGTTGTCCTTTTCAGCATGTGGCTCAGCAACTTCTTTTGTTGTAGTCTACATTTTCTCTGTGAGCTGGACACACAACCAGAGTAAATGTAGAAGGAACATTAGCTGCACGCACACATGCATTTCAAAGAGGTATTGCAAGGAGAAAAATGGCTTTGAACAAATAATAGTAAAGCCGATCACAGATGTTAGGTATTTATGTCTGCTCATCCCTGTTCAGAAGTCCAGATCCTCTACCAAAATTCTACTTTTGTTTTGGGGCCAAGTTCTGGTGGTGAAAAATAGTGTGGTACCGTTAAGATTGGAATTTAAGCACTCATCAGAACCCCAAATAATCCAATTGAAAATGGGCAGAGGACCTGAATTTTTCCAAAGAAGACATACACATGGCCAACAGGCATATGAAAAGATGCTCAGCATCACTAATCATGAGGGAAATGCAGATCAAAATCACAAAGAGCTGCCACCTTGCACCAGTCAGCATGGCTAATAACAAAAAGACATGAAATGCAAGTTTTGATGAGGAATTGGAGAAAAAGGAACTCTTGTGCACTGTTGGTAAGAATGTAAATTGGTACAGCCACTGTGGAAGATAGTATGGAGGCTCCTCAAAAAATTGAAACTGGGAATACCATGTGATCCAGTAATTCCACTGCTGGGTATTTACCCAAAGAAAAGTAAAACACTAATGGGAAAAGATATCTGTACCCCTAGGTTTATAGCAGCTATATTTACAATGGCCAAGATACAGAAGCAACACAAGTATCCATCGATACATGAATGGATAAAGTAAATATATATACTTTGTATATATAATAATATGTAATATATACATATACATGTATATATAATAAAGTGTATATATAATATTCCATTGTATATATATTATATATATAATACATATAATAACCAGTTATAAAAAGAATGAAATCTTGCCATTTGTGACAACATGGATGGACCTAGAGGATATTATGCTAAGTGAAATAGGTCCGACAGAGAGACCATGATTTCACTTATACGTGGGATCCAAAAAAAAAAAAAAAAAAGGAACAAACAAACAGAAACAGAGTCATGAATATAGAGAACAAAGTAGTGGTTGCCAGAGGAAGAAGGGGATGGAAGTGGGCAAAATAAGTGAAGGGGATTAAGAGGCACCAACCTCCAGTTATCAAATAAGTAAGTTGTGGGGATGAAAAATAAAGCACAGGGAATATAGTCAATAATATTGCGGTGACATGATGACAGATGGTGACTGCACCTATCATGGTGAACATAGACTAATGTACAGAATTGTCGAATCACTGTGTTGTACACCTGAAACTAATACAACATGTCAACTAAAAGAATTTAGATGTTGGGGAGATGTTGGGGAATTTAGGTGTTGGGGAGATGTTGGGAATTTAGATGTCGGGGGGAGGTTGGGGAATTTAGATGTTGGGGAGAGGGCAGGGTATTAGGAGGAAGGGAATTGTATCACGGTGAAAAAGTATTGCATCCTCCCATTTTGTCCACTGTAGCACGCACATTTGTGCCACCATTTAACTTTGCTTCCTTCCCTTGTAAGATGAAACTGGAGGAAAGGACTGTAGCTCTGAATTTGGTGATGAAAGTAAAGGAAGAGATTTGTCAGTTCAGAAGGGATAGCAGGACCGAGAAACTTCTTTCTTACGTTAGAAGTTTGTAGAGAGGAAAGGCTGAGTGAAGGAGTTGGTTGAGAGAGTTTCTGAAGGGTTGAGGGAAGGAGAATTTGTGCTGTAGCAAGGTTGCGGAGGAGGTGAAAGAGAATTGCGTTAGGAGGCCAGGGTGGAAGATTCAGTCCTGAGTGGCTGGGATGCCCCTCCCTCTGTGACAGGCTGGAGTGAGGATGCCACGGGTGGGGGTACAGATGTTGAGAAAGATGAGGGAGCATCCAGGGGATAAAAAGCCTCATGCCAGCTTGATCATCTACCTAGAATGTGTTGGTGGGGTGGACAGAGGGACATGTTAAGGAGTAGAGAAGAAGTGCGGAACACCTGTGTGGCGAGCCATCAAGACAGTTACTCAGAGAGCAGTGGAAACAAGTGGTAACATAGCAAGGACTCAAATGAAGTCGAACGACAGGAATTGTGCTGGAGCCGGTTGCCATGTTTTTCATAATTTAATGCCCCAGGACAAGGGATGAGGGAGTCCAGGTGTAAGACGGGGCCATCTTGGAATGAGGGCCCTTGGCAACTTGGCTTGAGAGGAAAACGGAAGAGTTGAAGGTTTCCTGTGGTTTCTGTGAGGAAACAGAAAAGGTTTAGTAGGCACCGGAGTGTGGGAAAGATGGAGGGACAGAAGCTTTGGACACACAGGGAACGCCGGAGGAAAACCGATAGTTGGCAAGGAGGTACTAAGATCTGTGAGTGATTGAAGTGGGGTCGGAATTAAACTCTTTTTGTGAGAAGGATGAGGAAGGGGGAGGCAGAATGCCAGACCGTGAGCCCAGTGAGGCCGGGGCCAAAGACTCCTTTACCTGGATATCCTAGCCCTTGGCATGTCATCAAGCACGTTGGGGACGCTCAATCTTCGTAGAGTCAATTAAGCTAATGTTATCCAGGAGATGGTGGCAAAAGGTGGAGTCAGGAAGTAAATTCCTCAGTGATGGGGCTGTACACATGGTTGGAGTATGCTGGCTTCATCTCATTCAGAGGAGGTGACCTAATTTCTCTCGTCAGGCAGCCCCTCGAAGGCTTTCCTTAACAACTGTTAAACAGCTGGTTCCACAAATAAGGGGTAGCCTCCTTAACTATGCCAAATTTCCATGAATACGTGAATACGTTTTATGGTCATGACTTTGACGATATTCTTGTTAAAGAGTCACTCGTCGAGGCTTGGTAAATACACTACAGAGAAGATGAAACAAAAAATGAGAAGCCAGCTAATTTGTATTAGAGATGGGTGAGTCCATTTGTGGATTGCTCAATTTTGAAAAATAGCCAAGAAATAGAAAAGAAATAAACAACTAGCCCTGACGAATGTAGGGTTTCTTTTTTTTTTCTTTTTTTCATTTATTTTGCTAAGTGTGGATGGCTGTTAATTACATATTTATGATAATACTTCATAGCTTAGTTGTGGATATCCTGAAGCATGTTTTCTAAATGTAATAAAGTCTGGACTGCATGGTGCCGTCTTGTTCCACTGTTCTGCTATTAAATTTGACCTAGGAAGTGGTTTAAATTTGCTGTGGTCTTTGTGGATTAATTATATTGGGGTGGGTGTAGCTGGGATATGATGATCAAACTAAAATACCAGACAGACATTCTTAATTTTTGAGAAGTTCTATAAAGTTTCTAGCTTTACGACACACAAATAATGCATTTAATCATCAGAGAGAACTATTTCGGTGTTGAGTTCTGAGGGCCTTATGGGCTATAAGTGTCCAGACAACCCTTTTATTGCCAGCTTGGGAATGGGATACCCTCTGTTTCACTCATAACCTGAGTGAACATCTTTCTTATTCTCCTCTTTCCAAATTAAAGAACTGGTATGTTGTTATAGTCAAGCTTCTGTGTTGTAAGGTGGGATTCAGTGGAAACCCCTACCTAGTATCGATGTTGTTGGGATACAGACTGTCAGATTATAAGCAGGTAGAAGTGGGAAGACTGCTATCTTATTGACAACCAGAACAAAAAATAATGGATTTGGAAACATCAGCACAATGGATACGTGTTTTCTAATTTAGAAATTCTAAAGCTGCTCACAAAGTATTAGAAAAAAAAAAAAAAGTA
Organism: Canis aureus; assembly: GCF_053574225.1. Lineage (NCBI taxonomy): Eukaryota > Metazoa > Chordata > Mammalia > Carnivora > Canidae > Canis > Canis aureus. The sequence continues at coordinate 40,269,045 of NC_135631.1, forward strand.
TGTGATAGCACCTGGGTGGCTCAGTTGATTAAGCGTCAGACTCTTGATTTTGGCTCAGGTCATGATCTCAGTTCATGAGATCAAGCCCTGGGTCAGGCTCTGTGCTCAGCAGTCTCCTTGAGATTCTTTTCCTCTGCCTTTCTCCCCACTTAATAAATCCTTTTTTTTTTTTCTTAAAGAAAAAAACTGTGTGTGTATTTTGATTTATTTGTTTTTAGTTTTGCCACCCAGACAAATAAAATTGAGTTGTCATTACTTGCAGATGAACATAGCTGCTGCTAGGGGATTACTGGGCCTTGAGTTTGGGGGAGTATCTCACAGTAAACATATTTTTTTAAAAAATTTCAATTGATGCAAGAAAAAAAATGCTTCTCTGTAATGGTCCATTTACTTTAAGTAGCTGTATCATCAAGACTTACTTTCCCCTCATACCTCTGAACTTTGAGCTGTTAGCTCAGAAGCACTCAGAAATTTGTCATTGTAATTCTTTGGCTATCATTTCTTGTCTATGAAGCCAGCTTTCCTCTGTTGGGTGTTCGGTGCTCTTGCTGGGTTGTTTATCCGCAGAGAGTGGTACTGAATGGAGCTGTCAGCTCATTAGCAGCAGGGTGTGGGCTTTAGGTGTACTTGGAATTCAGGAGGGCTGAATTTAGGAGGCCTTGCCAGGCAGGCTTTGCTGTGGGTCCTGCACTTCATTTTCCCCAGCAGGATAATCTGGATTTGAATAACGTTTTCCTTGTTGTGAAAACCCCTGTCCAGCATATTTTGAAAGGAGGTGTGAGGGGGAAAAAGGAAGGAAGGAAACGGAATGGTTCAGTTTGGGACTTTTAAGACAAATTTTAGCTTAGCAAGAAGCTTCCAGACCTTGGCCAAGACAAGATGCTTGTAGACACCCAACTACCTGAATGGGGTGGAGGAGGTGGGGACCGACTTATTTGGCTTATCATCTCTTCCTTTATGCTCACTACCACCTCCTGACTTTCATGTATTTCTTTGTTCCTGCCTCTGTCTCTTTCCTTTTCATTTCTGCCCCTGATTCCCAGCCACAGCATCTTTGCCCTGTTTCCAGACATATGTGTGTGTTGTTTTGCTTTGTTTTTATTTTTCTTTGCATAGCATTTCCATAGACTGACGGTTCTGTTATTTCCAAATGGATACCTCCTTTTGGATACTCTCTGCTGACCTCCTAGGAGGGCATGGACAGCTTATTCTTTGCTGATGCTAATATTTATTAAGCACCTGGTATGTGTCAAGCGTTGTGTCAAGTGCTATGTACACATAATATTCAATTTGCAGTAGGCAAAGTAATAATGACGCAAGCGTTAACACTTATGTAACCCTATGTGCCAAGCACCACTGTACATACCTTCTGTGTATTGACTTGTTTTCTATTCACAGCAACCCTATGAGAGTTACATCAGGCAGCGTCTATCCAGGAGACAGAACCCACACTGCTTAAAAAATAGTTTTATTGGGTATAATTTGTATAACATAAAATTTGTAATTATACACTTCAATGACTTTTAGTAAATTGGTAGATTGTGAAATCATTACCATAAGCCAGTTTTAGAGCATTTCCGTCATTCCCTAGAATCCCCTGGAGCCTGTTTGCAGTTAATTCTGGCTCCCATTCCCAGCCTCATGCAACCACTCATTTGTTTTATATCTCTATCGGTTTACTTCTCCTGGACATTTCATAGAAATGGATCCTATACCATATGGTATTTTGTGTCTGGGGTCTTTCACTTGCATCATGCTTTTGAACATTATACTTGTTGCGTGTATCAAAGTTCATTCCTTTTGATTGCTAAGTAGGACTTCATTGTATGGATGCAATACATTTTGTTTATAAATCCAGTTGATGGACACTTTCATTTTTCCCAGCTTTGACTACTATAAAAAATATGTGGACATATATTTCTTTTCTTTTGGATAGATCCTAGGACTAGAGTTACTTGGTTGTATGAGAAGTTTATGCATAACTTAAGAAACTACCAAACTGTTTTTTTTCCAGAGTGAATGTACCATTTCACATTCTTACAAGCAATATAAGAGAGCTCCAGTTTCTCCGCATCCTTGTCCACACTAGGTATTATTTGTCCTTTTGATGATAGCTATATGAATAGGTGTGCAATGGCATCTCGTGGTGGTTTTAATTTGCACTTCTCAAATGAATAATGGTTCTGAACACTTTTTTTTCATGTGCCTGTTAGCCATTCTCATGTCTTACTTGGAAAATTGTCCATTCATGTTTTTTGTTTATTGTTTTCTTATTTTTGACTTATAAGACGTCTTTATATATTTTGGATATATATTCTCTGAGATATATAATTTGCAAATGTTTTCTCCCAACTCATAGCTGGTTTTTTTCTGCACACTAATTATTTTAGTAGAGAAAATTTAATATGAAGGATTATTAACCATGTGGACATACATGTCAACCATATGTGGAAGTCTTGAAAAGGCAAAAAAAAGAACATAAAAGTTTCACGGAGGCAACCACTGCAAGAGGCAGCTAACACCTCTAAGGATGGAGGAACAGAGGGCAGAGGTTGAAAGCACAGGACTTAGAAGCATGAAGAAAGAACTAAAACTTAATCCTTTGAGGAGAGGATGCTGTCCAGTTGGTGCTGGTGGCTCTGAGGACAATGAGGCTGGTTCTTGCGGTGTTGGGAAAACTGCAAACCAGAGTCAAGTGCTGTCCCTGGAACTAACTGCCACTGATGGGAAGAAGGGTGGACCACTGGCTAAAGAACAAGAAGTTCCTCTTTCCTCCTCCAGCCTTCCTGTCTCCATCCAGCACCCCGCCCACCCAAGGGGAACGAGATGGCAAAAGCAGAAATGTGGTAGGCAGAGCCAGCATCAAAGCATAGAGCACAGAGGGAGGGATTGGAGCTGATAGGCTGTGGCGTAATGACCAACATGAGTAGGTGCCGCCACTCTTCCTGTTTTACAGGGGAGTATACTGAGGGATAAAGAAGTTATATAACTTTGCTAGGATGTTCAAGCTGATAAGTAACAGCTGGGATCTGAACTCACGTGTCTGGCTCCAGAGCTCCTTTTCTTAACTGCTACTTAGTCTGCCTTTCCCATCCGGCCATATGTTGTAGTAAAACAAATGCAAACAGTGCTCCTTCCTGTTGAATTCTTGGCTCTTCTGTGGTCCTGTGGTCTTGTTAGTTGAGAGAAACCACAGTTTTTTTGAATTCTTGAAAGTGTAGGAGAACAGTAGCGTTCTTGATTCTACTCAGATCCGGTCTTCAACAGAAGCCAATCTACACGATTTATGTTGTTTTCTCCCCCATACCTTTGTCTCCCAGTTTTGATTTTCCACTTCCTACAATATTAAAATGGTTTACTATCAAGGGCACATGGTTTTTCTCCCTATTGTTACCCATGAGGGGTGGAGGTATTTGGCATTAGAGGACAATCATTAGGATACAGTTCTCTCTTATGATAAGATTCTAATTCACCTGATTCCATGCTTTCTAGTTGAGTATACCCTTCTCTCCTAATTTTTAGTTGCTTTTAGTTCTACGAGTTTCAAAACGTGGCTCACTGTTTTAACTTTGGGCTTGAATTTGATGCTTTCGTTGCCTAGCTTGCAAGTACTGGAATAGTTATATTTTTCCCAATTGAGAAATTAAGCACATTTTCTTTCTTTCTTTTTTTTTTTTTTGCAAATGAGTCACAATATGGATGTTACACAGGCACAATCGGTTCAGTAGTCTGTGTGGTACTCCTTTGCTTAGCATTTGAAAGTGACATTTTAGAATTCTTGTATGAGTATAGGCACAGAACTTTGCATAGACAAATAGTGTTGCAACAAAATAAAGTCAGCTGCCTGGGATATGCACATAGCATATGAGTATTTCCCCATTTTATGGATAGACAGGAGATAGATATTTTCCTTCACAGATGTATCCAGACCAAAAGGCTGGCCCACAATATTTAAGCACACATTGAGAACATCAGAGAAGATAACGTTTTTTGGTGGGTGGATTATTGATTATCAGTTAATTTCAGCAAACATTATGGCATATTTAGGAGTAATCTAGCCCTTGGGGTGCCTGGATGGTTTAGTCAGTTGAGTGTCTGACTCTTGATTTTGGCTCAGGTCTTAATCTCAGGGTTATGAGTTCAAGCCCTGTGTTTGGCTCCACGAGAACCATTGCTCTTTGATGATAATTTGTTACTGTTTCAAACAGCCACTAAAAACAGTGTGAATTCATCCAGAGTGGTCAGGACCTAAACTGGACTTCAGTATTGTAGCTGGAAGGATGCGTGGGTCCACCCACAACACAAAAATCCAGCCTCTGATGGTCCAGGAGATGGTGAGGAAGCTACTTTCTCACATACGTTTGGTCTTCTAGGCTCTTGTTCTTTTCTGATCAGGGAGCTTATAAAATGGAAATTCAAGGTCACAGTTCTATTTTTTTTAATTTTTAAAATTTTTTAAATTTTTAAATTTTAAATTTAAATTTAAATTTTTTTTGAGGTCACAGTTCTAAATGTATGATGTTGATGAGAGAACAACAGGAGCAATAAATCTGATACTTGCATTTAGGTATTAGTATAGTTCTTGATTCATCTGTGACTTCAATGTTCCCAGGATGCTATTTACATCCTATTATTTCTAGCATTAGCTGTTTGTGATTTTATTATACATTATCTAGTGAATGGTCGAATAATGAATGAAAAAAAATAAAACACTGTGTCTGTCATTGATATGCTTCTGAGTAAAGGAAAATGTCTATGATTTAAACATGTATTTCCCAAAGTTTTCCCGAGAGATGCTTTTTTAAAAAAAGATTCCATAGGCAAATAAGTTTGTGAAATGCTGTATGCCCTAGTCTTCTACTAAAGATTCATAAAGCTTATTAGCATATTAAAGGTTTTGAGAAGCCCCACAATAAATAATGCTGGTGAACTTTGTTAATCCAACATGTTCTACTTATGTGACTGTTAGATCTTCTTCTCATGTAACATCTAATGGAATAGTGTATCCATTTGGTATATTCTGCTTTAAGCAAAATTTTCAAGACAAGGTGCTTGAATTTTACTTGGAAATAACATCAAAGGAAAAAATCTTTCCGTACATATTTGCACAGTAGAAGCCCCATTTCAGGACAAATTATGAAGTGAATGAAATGGACCTTTGATTAGATGAACCTAGGAAGCACTTGGTTTGAAAGTATTATGTAAGTTTTTAATATTTGTGAAGTTATTTTTGGTTTCTATTTATTGATGGTATATTATAACCTGCCATCCCTTCAACTCCCATGCTGGAATAAACATGTCCTGAATATTTGTTGATTTGGAGGATAAATCCCTTATCTATGAATGGATATTAAAGTCTCTTTTCAGACTAGGGTCGGAGAGGCAAAAGACATATATTAAAAATGAACATTAAGACAGCATGAGAAGCACTAGGTGGGGGTTGCTTGAGATATAACAAATACACAGATCCCTGTCTTGATCTAATGGGAAATATTGGTAACAAGCTCCTATGATTGGCCATCACATGCACTAATGTTATTGCAAATAATTTTGGAGGCCACTAGAAGTGTGGGCTCCTCCGCCAGACTATGAGCTTCTTAGGATGGACTTTGTGTTTTTCCATTCTTAGGTCCTGGGCACATGGTAAACATGATTTTTTTTTTTTACTCTTCAGTGCACTGGTAGGATTAGAAGCAGAATGTTTTGACCCCACCTGTCACTCAGGTTCTATTTCTTTGCCTTGCTAATGCTACTTGCTTCAAGCACTAAATACAAACTATGTGTTTACTTTAAATGCAATTCATAATAATTTTATTGAAATGATAATGCAAAATAAGAATGAAGATGTGCATGGTAAAATTTGGTATGTTTGGAAAGCTGGTTTTAAAACCAAATCTGTGTGATAAAGTTGAATCTGTGAAAACTTGACCTGGGAGAAATTAGACTTGATGAAGAGTAATCAAAGTGATATAAAATTAACAAGACTCAGAATCACACATGGTCAAATTTATTATTGGCGAAGAGTTCACATGACAGTATTTAGATGTGCAAGATTTGACCCCAGGAAAATAACTGAATATGGTAGAAACAATGGATGTAAAGGAAATCTCATAGACACTAACCTGAATCCTTCACTTTGGTAATGGGTTTCTGGAGGCAAACCTGCAAAGGCTGGTGTTTCTCTCACTTTGTTTTCTAGAAAATGCAATATTATAGTTCTCTAGCATCATTATAGTTGCTGCTTTCATCTCCTGTATTAAACTGTTTGCCATCCTCTCTTCCCTAGCTCACTGTTTCCCAAAGTGCTTTAGCATCATCTAAAATACTTGCTAATAATCTGGATTCTTGAGTTTCTTCCTAAACTACTAAATCTGAAATTATAGGGTTTGTCTTAAGAATCTGCATCTTTACTGCATATTACATTGTACTGACCCTTACGCAGATTAAAGTTTGGGAACTACTGGCTAATATGTAGGGTTTGTGATATTGGGTATGGCAAAGGACAAAAAATAGTACCAATGGTGGCAGGATGTTAGGACAGCACAAAGTCATCTATTCACTGATTTATCCAATCATTCAGCACACAGTTTGTGGACACTTTTATGTGGTAGTCTCTGCTCCCCATGCTGGAGTTATGTGAGGTATTCAACAAGATCAAGACCCTACCCCTATTAAGTGTACATCTTAATGTGAAAGACTGACTACACAAGTAAAAAGCATGTATTTTCAGATAGTTTTTGCTTTTTAAATATTTATTTATTTATTTATTTATTTATTTATTTATTTATGATAGTCACAGAGAGAGAGAGAGGCAGAGACATAGGCAGAGGGAGAAGCAGGCTCCATGCACCGGGAGCCCGACATGGGATTCGATCCCGGGTCTCCAGGATCGCGCCCTGGGCCAAAGGCAGGCGCCAAACCGCTGCGCCACCCAGGGATCCCTAGTTTTTGCTTTTTAAAGATGTACTTATTTATTTCAGAGAGAAAGTGAGTGAATGGGAGGAGGGGTAGAGGGAGAGAGAGAGAATCCTGAAGCAGTCTCTGCCCTGAGTGCTGAGCCCTACTTGGGGCTCTGTCCAAGGATCCCAAGATCATGACCTGGGCCACCCAATCAACTGAGCCACCCAGGCACCCCTTTTCAGATAGTTTTAATTGCAATGAATAAAGAGTAAAGAAATTTTTCATACATAACTTTTCCCTGCATCCTTCAGGGCCAGGAGCCCATAGGAAGGGAGATGGTTGATGAGATCCTTGACATCAGCCAACTCCCCAGCAGGGGCAAGGGTAACACTGGAAATTTTCTCCTTTCCATTCTCCTGATAGGATCTCTGCTACTTTTCTTGGAATGTAGATTATCATGGTGGTAACTTGGTGCTGAACTGGTAGGGGGTTGTGAAAAGTTGAATCCAGAGAAGGAATCTCTACGCTACTAAAGTTTTTGTTAAAGTATACTTCTTGGTGAACATCAATAAAGTAATAAAGTTGGTGAAACTTCTGCTCTTGGCTGGCAAGGAAGCTGTGGCTAGAGTCCTCCTCCTCATTGCTAGAATATACTGGTAAATTATGTTATTTTAGTCATTTTACCAGTGATATTTCTACATCTACGGTTCATAATATATTGTTTTTTTCCCTTGAAAGTTCTAGGAGTCCTGCAAAACGTTAGCACTGTTGTTGGTAGATAGCATACCTGGGTGATCCCTTTAAAATTTCAATGTGTGTTGCAGTATAAAGTTTAATTTTGGGGACGCCTGGGTGGCTCTGTGGTTGAGTGTCTACCTTTGGCTCAGGTCGTGATCCCGGGGTCCTGGGATAGAGTCCTGCATCAGGCTCCCCTGCAGAGAGCCTGCTTCTCCCTCTGCCTATGTCTCTGCCTCTCTTTCTCTCTCTGTCTTTTGTGAATAAATAAATATGACCTTTAAAAAAAGTTTAATTTTCATGGTGGTAATTTTGCTTGGTAAGGACAAAAAGGAAACATCACAAATTGGCCACATTTTCCCAAATATCTGGACAGTTGCCAGCTTTCCACTAACTCCATTAGGACTGCAGGAAGGTCAAAAATATCCCAGTTGTGGGTGGCAGGGAACTGGATGCATTGTGACATCTTGTAAAGTTCCATGCCTTGTGTAATTGCGGGATAGAAGGAAGGAATTTGCTGACTCATCTGTCATCCTCCAGGTGCGTGAAAGGTGACCAAGACAGGGATCACGGGGTGCTGTAAAATGCTGAATACCTCTTGCAAAACACTATTTTTATTTCCCTGCTTGTTTGTTACTTGGAGGGAGATATAGTTCCATCGTTTATAGGCAAAGGAGGGAAATCAGGTTTTGATGCCTCACAAAGGCACATGTAATTTGGAAAAGGAAGAATTTTTGGAGAGAGAAGGGGTACTTCAAACTGAATGCCTGGAAAAGCATCTCTTCATCATAATATCCTTTCACTCTTTGGATTCAGTTTTTAAAGAAACAACAGAATCCTCATTGCTTGGAAGACTTAGAACCTTCTATTGGCATCTCTGAAGAATCAACTTGCACCTGTAAGGAACTGGGTCAATTAACATAAGTTGACTCTCCCTGCTTTCCGTGACAGTTGGTAAAACAGTGATTGCTCCACATTTCACCTCCATCCCCACCCTAATCATTGCAGCGTCTCCTCAGCATTACATAACCTCTGGGAAGGACAAATCTGCATAGTAAAAAAATTAAGAATGCTTCCCACATTTCCCTGTCTTCTCAATAATAATAGATAAGTTTTTGTTTGCCTTAAACTTAGAGACTTAGAGTTTACGTGCCTGTGGCTTCTTCAAATCTTGAAAAAAATTCCATCATGTGAAAATAAAATGGATGCAGCACTGCACTAGAATTTTAAACTTTTCCCAAATTAAAATTTTTTTCAGTTTAATCTTTTAAATATATCAACTCTTTGGGGAGTATAATTTCCATTTAAAAAATACACTCACTTCATGTGTGCAGTTGAGAGTTTTGACAAACTGTACCCCTAGGTTTTGACAAACTACACCACCCCTCAGGTTTTTCTCCTGCTACTTTGCCATCATTCCCCTCACTCTGGACCCAGGCAACCACTGATCTACTTTTTGTCATTATAGATTAGTTAACATTTTATTTTTAGAGAATTGGAATATGCAATGTGTAGTCTTCTGCTTCTTTTTCAGATTCGTCAGTTCATTACATTTATCAGTAGTTCATTTCTTTTCATCATTGAATGATATTCTGTTGCATGGCTGTACAATATTTGTTCATCTGTTGATAAGGATGTTGTTTCCAGGCTCTAGCTATTACGAATAAAGCTGTCATGACATTCATGTACAAGTCTTTGTCAACACAAAGAAAACATGTTTTCTTGGGTAAATATGTAGGAATGGAATTTCTTGGACATGGGTTAAGTCCATGTTTAACTTCCAAGAAATTGCTGCACTGTTTTCTACACTGGCTGCATCATTTCACATCCTTACCAGCAATGTGTGAGAGTCCCTCTTTCTCTTTGTTCACACTTGGTATTGCCCGTCCTTTGATTATAGCTATTCAAGGGATGTAATGGTGGTATCTCATTGTTTTAATTTGCATTTCTCTGATGATTAGTGATGATGTTAAACATCTTCTCATGTGCTTATTGGCCACTAGTGTGTGTATCTTCTTCGGTGAAGTGTCTTTTCAAATCTTCTGTAAGATTTTGTTGTGAGAGTTCTTCATATATCCCTGATACCAGTCCTTTGATATATATGTAGATCTTGAATATCCAACCTCCCCCCCACCCCAGTCTGTGAGTCACCTTTTCATTTTTCTTAATGGAGTCTTTCAAAGTATTCAATTTGTCAATGTGTTTCTTTATACTTTAGATCAATTTATCATTTTTAAAATTTTTTCTTTGAAATGAAAAGACACAGCTAGTTGTTTACTAGAGACAGGGCCATACTGTTCAGGCACAGGCTTTGAGCAGACCAGATTTGTAATCTTGTATTGGATTTTGAGAAAGTGGTGAGTTTAGGGATTGGTGAACTTTCAGAGCTCTAAGTATGTTGACGTTATCTAGAGGAGTGATAACTTGGGTGAGACTACTGCTGATTGGTTGGCACTCAGAGGCATGGTTATTGAAGTGAGTCTCTTTTTGGTTGGCTGATTTTCAGAATCAAGGAGTTGTCTTAATTGGGCTTGCAAAAGCATGTTCAGCAGGGTGAGTTATCATTGATCCATTGAACTGAAAACTGGCTCTGATTTCTGGCAATTATCATTGGAATGTGGGAACTTCTATTCTTAAGTCTCCCAACACATCATCCATTGTATTGCTCCTAAATTCTGAAACCAGGAACCAATCACATCGGGTGAGAGTGCTGACTTCTGGTTTATAAACTTTGCACAGAACTTTTGAAAGAAATGGTGCCAGGTGGCTTCTCCAGGCCTACGGACCTTGCTGTTTTCTGCCTGGTTTCCTTCAGTCCAACCAGGTCCACGTCTAGGGCAAACTGGGAAATCTAGGTTGATTGGCAGATTGTTGGTGCTGCTCCAGGACTGAGCCAGGTCTCCAAATTGGTCTCTCAGGGAATTTGAGGTAATCTGGAGGAACAGTCCACACTTTCTGGGTGTTCCTCAGTGTGGATCAGCTTGAACCAGACCAAACTCACTGCTGATATTTGGGAATTTCCCTTTTAAGTTTGTTAGTGTTCCTGTCCATTATTGATGCTTTCTTGAACATGACAATGGAGTTCCTCCCTTATTCCAAGAAGCTAGAAAAAGGATTTTTTTTTTAATATCATGATGCATCTGAGAGAAGTGCTATATCTAAAATAATAAACTGCTTGTTTTTTTTTTTTTTTTTTTCAAATCTTGGACAAGTCAACTATTGTCCAAGCTGGCAGTAAAGAAGTGGGGCATCTCAGGAGGAAGTTGGCTGATGGACTTTCCTGTAGGTGCACCAGTTAATGCTCCTAGGACAAGATCTAACAGAGCAAAAGCCACTGAACCTCTTTGGAAGGAAGTCACAAAGTTTCATGTAAATGTGCAGATCCATTTGGAACTTAAGGGGAGGTAGAGATGGGGAGAAAGGGTTTGCCATAGTCTGGGACTCTTGGTCACAGTACCAGCCCAGATTTCACCAAATCTTGTGCTTATCATGATGGGAAATGCCATATTCCACTATTTATTGGACTACTTATATGAAAATTCTTTGACTAGAACAGACAATTGAATTCTGTCCATGGCATGGATTTAAAGAGAAAAATATACTTTCTAGGGGCTCCTGGGGGGTTCCATTGGTTAAGCGATTTCCTTCACCTCAGGTCATGATCTTGGGGTCTTGGAGTAGAGTGCCTAATCAGGCTAACTGCTGAGTGGGGAGTCTGTTTCTCCCTTTCCCCTGTTCCAGGCTCTTTCATGTTCTCTTGCTCTCTCTGAAACAAACAAACAAACAAACAAACAACTAGCTTTCTATTTGTTGGTATATTAAAACTTTATCTGTTTCATTATGATACATATCATATTCTTCTTGGTAAGCCTGGTGGTTAAGGGCATATTAATAACTATTATTTTATTTAAAATTAATATGCTTGTAGAGATATATTTATATCTATATGGAGAGATGAAAATTAAGAGATATTAGATGTGGAGATGGGAAAAAATAATCCAGCACGTGATAACTGACTTTTCTTTCTTTCTTTTTTTTTTTTTCTTGGTAACTGACTTTTCTAACAGAAGGTTCAAGAAGAAATGGAACATAAGCAGAATTTATAGTATAAGTAAAGGAAAGCATTCCAGGGCTTCAGGAAGACTTGAATCTGCAGATTGAGTTTACCATGTTTCAGGAAAAATTAATGGAAATAGCTGTAATCTAAACACAATCTGTGTGACATTTTTGAATTTCAAGAGTAAGAAGAAATTCTGGCAAGCATTCAGTAAGGGAAAAAGGTTTCATACAATGGCATAAAAAGCCAAGTTAATCTTAGACATCTCCTTAAGATGAAGACCATGTGTCAACAGGATTTTAGGAAAAACATTTGTGACAGAGGAATTCTAAACTATATATGTTTGAAGGAATCAGAAAGACATTCTCAGATTTGGAAGGGCTTAGAAAATATGTCATTTATATGCAATCCTGAAAATTTTACTTAAAGGCATTCTCTAGCCAAGAAAGAAATGAATAAAAACAAAGAAAGCAAGAAGCTTGGGGAATTCATGTCATGAAAGGCATCATTGTGAACATTGAAATCGCTGTATAGACTTCATTCTTAATTGTTGAAAATTTGTTTATTGAGTAGAATGTAATCGTAATAAATAATTATGAGAGAAAATAAATGCTAGTTTAGAATGTATAAACTTGGAAAAATCTTAAATTATTTTTTAAAATAGCAAGTGTGAGAAGTGGTAAGGAGAAAAATAGTAAATACATTCATTTTTTAATGTCAAGAGAGGGAGTTAATAAGTATTGTTTGACTCTCCTGCTGCTAATTAGTGTCATAGGCTCAATGAATTGTTTAAGGTATGCGTAAGTAGAATTTGAAGTAGAACTGTATCTTCCAAACAGCATAGAGACTGCCAATAGGCATGTATAATGGGTGAATTTTAAGGCCTATAAATTATACTAAAATAAAGATGCTTTTAAAAAGTATAGAAAAAGAAAATATAATCCATGTTGTTAAAAAGACAGACTGCCAAGGAAAGAGCAAGGTACTATACGGAATAAAAAACATGAAGCATGACACGATTAAAACCCAGTGTTTATTGATGACTATATTTAGTTCTGACTGTAAGTTCCAATGGGTGCTGCTAGTCTATGTACTAACCAAGATTCACAGATCAAGTCCAGAATGCTCTATATAGGAGCACATGTGACTCAAAAAGCTCTACTACTATTGAGCTTCTAGCATTTCTGCCATTTATTTATTTATTTATTTATTTAAAAGAGCACGCACGTGCAGGAGTGGGGGAAAGGGCAGATGGAGAGAGGAAAGCAGACTCCCCACTAAACAGGGAGCCCCCCACAGGCCTCAGTCTTTTCCATGTTGCCATGTTATACTTTTCAATAGATAAAGATAATGACTATTATCTCTCTACTGTAGACTATGTCCACTTAATCCCCCTTGCCCACTTATTATTTTTCTGCCTTGCGTGACGTTATGATTTCTTTTTCCCTCTCCCCTTCCTCCCCTCTTAACCTCCTCTCTTCTTCATTTTTTTTGTTCAACATGCAGCTTATTGAATCTTTAGTAGATATCAGGCACTGTACTTATCCTGTATATAAAGTTGTAAGTAAAACAACTGTGTTCTTGCTCTCACAGAACGTAAAACCTAATGACAAATTAAGTTGTGACTCCCGTTTTCATTATTTGCCTGATGAATCTCTGCTCATCCATTTACCATAAAATATTTTTGTAAATGGGTAACGGTAAGTCAACTTTGACTTAAAAATCCAATCTCTTTCATTGTAAGCTCAGTGTTGGGTGAAATCTCACTGCTTCCACTGGAACAGACTCAGCGGCATGATGAAAGACATTAATTTGATTAAAACTCCCAAAGATAGGCCCAAAATGCAAACCCTTGTTTATCATTTGAGTGAGCCTTTGTAAGGAAATTGTGAGTTTTGTTCCCCAGTGTGTGTTCCCTGACTCCATTCTGGTATACTTTGCTTTCCCTATCTCTCCATATATTTGCTGTCCTACAATATTCTGGCTCCTGAGACTCATCCAGGTGCCTGGAAGCAGAAGAGATTCTTGATGATCTAGGACGGTGGTTCTTCAAGGATTTTCCTGAACCAGCAATATGAGCATTACCAGGGAATTGTGTTAGAAATGCAAATTCTCAAGCTCTATCCCATCTCTAACTGAATCAGAAACCCTGGGGGTGGGGCCTAGAAGTTTGTATTTAGGGGCACCTGCATGACTCAGTCAGTTAAGCATCTGACTCTTGGTTTTGGTCCAGGTCCTGATCTCAAGGTCATGGGATCAAGCCCCGCATTGGGCTACATGCTCAGTGGGGAGTCTGCTTGAGATTCTCTCTCTTTCCTGCTGCCTCGCCTCCTGCTCACTCTTTTCTGTGTGTCAAATAAATACGTAAATCTTAAAAAAAACAAAAAGAGAAGTTTGTAGTTAACAAGTTCTCCAGGTGGTTATGATCTGGCGGTCTTCAAGATGGCTGCACAGTGGAATCACCTGGGGAGTTTAGCCACTTACTGATTGAGTCTCACCTCCAAGATGCTGAATTTAATTGTTCTTGGATGTGGCCTGAGCATCAGGAATTTTGAATTTGTACAGACAAGGTTGAGTGCCACTGGCCTTGTTCTTTATAGACTGTCATTCTCTTTCTGTCCCATTTCTGATCACAGTTTGCATATTTATATCCCATTTCCACAAAGAAATCTGAAAAACAAAACAGCCAGCTTCATTAAGATCTTACTGTGGTGAGATGGTAGGCAAAGTGCATGCCTGGGCTTCGAGGCAGATGGCCTTGATTGCTGTTGAAGGCTCTGGCACTTTACCTTCTATGACTGTCAGCAGGTTACCTCATTTCCTTATGGTTGAGTCTTCTCATCTGAAAAATACTAATCAAGATACCTGTTCCATACTTACCACGTGCCAGCCACTCTTAAAGGCTGCCTATGTGCCATCAGTAATCTACTGTTCACAGCAGTCTTATGAGATCAGTACATTAGTTGCCCCCTTTCACAGATGAAAAAGACGAGGCCCAGTGAGACACTAGTGCACGACAGAGCCAGACTTTGAGTCAGTGAGTGTAATTCTACAGGCCCTGCTCCTTACCACCATGCCTTGAATGTCTCAGTGTCACAACTGTCAGTTAGACCTCGTGAGATTTTGGTGAGGAGTGTACCTAGTACCGAATGTGGGAAACGCTAGCGGTACTTTAATATCTGTGCTCTTCCTCCCGTTCCTTTCCTCTTGTGAACAGTGCATGATTTAGTTCAGTCCTTACGGAGGCTTCCAACACAGTGACAACCATGTTGAGGCTTCTGGTGCCAAGACAAACTTTAGATGGGGTCTTGGCCGCAGGATGGTCTATGCCTTTCACAAATTCGTGGCTTCCTAATTGGCTCAGACATAGGCTGGCCTTGTCAGTCATCATTAAAGTTAATTTTTTTAAATGAACATGCTAATTGACCCCTGTGGGTCTACTTCCTTTAACCACATATTCAGATGAACCAACATTTCAAGATCTTCTGTTCAGCAGTTTTTGTGTTCAGATCTTAGCATTTCATTAGCATTTGATGATTGAATACACAGCACCTGGCTTCTCTTTCAAAGTGTTACTCTGAAAGAAATGGTCTTCTAAGGAGCAGCCTTTTAAATTCATTTGATTTCTGGATGGAAAAATGTTGGTCTCTGAAAGCCTGGACCTTGTTGTGAGTTTGCTGCTCTTTTTGACAGTATTTATTAATATTTTTAAAGATTTTATTTATTTATTCCTGAGAGAGAGAGAGAGAGAGAGAGAGGGAGGCAGAGACACAGGCAGAGGGAGAAGCAGGCTCCCCATGGGGAGCCTGATGTAGGACTCAATCCCAGGACCCTGGGATCACGAACCTGAGTCAAGGGGCAGATGCTCAACCACTGAACCACCCAGGTGCCCCTCTTTTTGACAGTATTTAAAGCCTCAAGGTAAAATTATAGGAATTGCATGTATTGCTTAGAAAAAAAGCTTTAAATATGCAAGAAAGAAGTGGCACTGTGTTTTGTTTTTTAATTTGTCTCCTTATCAAAGGGCATGGAGGAGGTCTTATGGTCCCTCATTAAAGTTTAGGGTTTTTTTTTTAAGATTTTATTTATTTATTCATGAGAGACACACAGAGAGAGGCAGAGACACAGGCAGAGGGAGAAGCAGGCTCCATTCGAGGACCCCAAAATGGGACTCGATCCCGGGTCTCCAGGATCAAACCCTGGGCTGCAGGCAGCACTAAACTGCTGAGCCACCGAGGCTGCCCTAAAGTTTAGTTTTGAATCTTCAAGATCAAGAGAGCTTGTTTCTTCTGCCTTGTGGAATTACTTTTAAGCACATTCTCCATTGTCTGATCTCTAGTGTTAACCATTCAGTTCTCAAAAAGAGGATCTGGTGAATCCTGGAAGGTTGGTGGACGTATTATTCACCTGCCTTTACTTTTTCCACCTGTAACCAATAAGGGGGGGGGGGCAGAATAGAAATGAGAGAAAGAATAATTAGAGAAGAGTACATGGGAACAGTAAGTTAAACCAGTAATAATGAAAAAGGAGACTAAATGAAACCAACCATGTGGCATATTGAGGATGGAAGAAGCGGAGGTTCTGAGTAGATAAGCCTGTCAAAAAATGTTTTTAACTCTAGAAATTGAGGGGGATTGAATTGAGGGGGATTGAAGAATATAAGGGGGATAGCCAACAGAGGGTGTAGGGGAGAAGAGAAGGATCAGGGGATTTGGACACAAAATACCACAGTAACCTGTTCAGTGCAGACCCCATAAATACAAAACAATGGTAGTCAAGAGGTGGTGGCAAAACTGAGATGTCTCCCCGAAATTGGGTCAGGGCAGCTGTCTCTAAAGTTGATTGGAGAACCTTGAATAAAGCTAACATAAGCCTAAAGAGTTAACCATATCAAAAGGGGGGTGGGTGTTCAGAAACAGCATCTGTTAAAAGGGAAGTCGGCACAGGGGGTCTGAGGGTACCATTAAGCCTTGCCCATGAGAGGGAAGTCCTTGGCCCCAGAAGGGTAAGGAACAGCTGGGAGATTAAATCTTTGTCGTGTTTTGTGGTGGGGAGTTGTGTGGGGTCCCCAGGCTAGACCAGAGGGTCTCTGGTTTTCAGTAGGCCTTCGTTCTGTGGCTGGAATGGTCCATTTGAGAACCTGGGGCTGCTGAGAAGACAGGCACTGAATGTCTAGCTTTCAAAAGGACAGCTGTAGACTACTGTCCCAAACTCTGTCCTTCTCACCCTTCTCAAGCTCAGGGAAACCGTGTACTCCCTGGTTCAGGCCACTTCCTCATTGTGTTTAAAGATTTAATTAATTAATTAATTAATTAATTAACTAATTTATCTATCTTTCTATTCATTCATTCATTCATTCATTCATGAGAGACACAGAGAGAGGCAGAGACACAGGCAGAGGGAGAAGCAGGCTCTATGTAGGGAGCCCGACATGGGACTCAATCCCAGGACTCTAGGATCATGCCCTGAGCCAATATCAGGCGCTAATCTGCTGAGCCCCCCAGGGATCCCCCTCATCGTGTTTAAACATCTATCTCTCCTTCCCAGTGTGGCTGTTCCGGGCTTGACTCCCTGCTGAGCTCAGCCTACTGCACCAAGGCTGGGAGTGGCCCAAAGGAGCATAAAGAGGGTGCTTTTTCCCCTCTGTCTCTTCTACCTCCCTGCCTGTTATTCCTCTAGATAAGAGGAGCATGAGATATTGCTTGGGAAGATTACCTTTTTATAATTCCCAGTCTCCTAAAACAACAGGAACAAGGCAGAAGTTAAGATTTTAATACATTTTTAGACCTCAATAGCTCAATTATCATTAAACATTTGAATTCTCTAACATTTCTCACTGTCCTTTTCTCAGTGTGCTCATCTGGCAGACTTCTCAAAAGGATTTGTGTTCCCATGTAGGTCTATCTACAGGGGGAAAAGGCACTAGACCTGCTGATATTATGGTCCTCATGGCATTTATAGTTCCTATTGTAAATTAATATGTTGGCATTCCGATCTCTCTGAGCTGGGTTAATGAGAAGCTGTCTGAGAGATGTGGCCCCACTTACAGGCTGACAGACTGGCTTTAGGCTGAGTCTGCAGCTCTGAAGGCCAGACTTGGCACCAGAGTAAAATCACCAAGATAATGATTGTCTCTCTAGAAGGCATTTTGGGAGGCAGCCAACCTGCCTCTCCTGATGACACTTGAAATCCCTAGGAGGATAGATATTCATCATTTATGCATATGTTCACTCATTCATTCACCCACTCCTGTACCAATTCACTTATTCATTCAAGAAATAGAGTGAGTTTTACTTTAATGCTAGGATGAATTAAGGTAACTACACTTTCCTGCCTACATTTTAATACTGTGACCTACAAGTGCTTCTAAACTGAAGATCAGTGCAAGAAATGTCACATTCTGTTCTTTTGTGGGTTTTTTTTAGTGTAGAAGTAAGTACTAAAATACTTATTTTTAAAAGTTTGAAAGGAGGAAACACTTCTGGAATGGACTTTCAAAAATTGCACTTCCTTAAAAGCAATGAGAGCACTGGTAAAAGTAATCAAAATCAACTTTTTCAGAGTCCTGGAAATTTACCAGCGGCTTGCCAAAAGCTGAGAAGCATCTATTCAAGAAAAATTGTTGAATCTTAGAACAGTGAGATTTATGGCATTTTTACTTGTCCTATACCCATCTTCTGTTCCCAGCTCTGTGATGGCCTTGTGGAAAATGGCAGCCTACCAGTCTCTGCACTGGGTATCATAAGTTTTGAACTCTTTAAGAAGTCCCATCTCCAGAGCATTGTCATTGTTTGACTTGTCTTACAGTTCCTTAGAAAAACTTTATTCGCAGGGCATTGTTCTTATTTGACCTGATTTGGAGCTCGTCCTGCAGGTAAAAAATAATCACTGACAATTGTTTAGTATCACAGCTTTCTGACGCTGCAAGTGCCAACTGGAGTAGACAAGAGTATGGCCGAAAATTTACAAGGAAGATGCAAGAAGCAAGATGTCCATAGGACTTTTTTGAAAAGCTCTGCTGTAGTCCAGGGGACCTAGAAGGCCACATATACATGCAAGGTTGTAATCATGTCAAAAAAAGACCAGAGAATCTCCTAATTTCTCATGTTTGGCTGACCTTGAGGCTCTGTACAAGCAGGAAGGGAAGGCACTAAGCAGCTTTGTAAACTTTCAAAGAATTATAAATGTGCCCCAATACACACATAGAGTCCCTCAGCAAAGGCCAGGAGATTGTTGGTTCAAGGCAATTAAAATCCTTGTCCAATCATTGGCTGGCTATTAAGGTCATGAACAAGACAAGAAGGTCCACTCCCACAACTGCTATTCATCATTGTACAGTACTTTCTAGCCAGGGTAATTAGGCAGGAAAAAGAAATAAAAGACACCAGGATTAGAAAAGAAGAGGTAAAACTATCTGTTTGCAGGTGACATAAACTTGTATCATAAACTTGTATTTAGAAAATCCTAAGGAATCCATTAAAAAAAGGATTAGCACTAATAAATGAGTTTATCATGTTTGCAAAATAAAAAAAAACTAATATACAATGATCAAATTGTATTTCTGTACACTATCAATGAACAATATGAAAATTAAATTAAGAAATCAACTCCACTGGGATGCCTGGTGGCTCAGCAGTTGAGCGTCTGCCTTCAGCTCAGGGTGTGATCCTGGGGTCCCAGATTGAGTCCCACATGGGGCTCCTTGTGGGGAGCCTGCTTATCCCTCTGCCTATGTCTCTGCCTCTCTATGTGTGTCTTTCATGAATAAATAAATAAAATCTTAAAAAAAAAGAAATCAATTCCACTTATAATTGTATCAAAAAGAAAAAATGCTTAGGAATAAATTAAAAAAAGAAATGTAAGTCTTGTACACTGAAAATTATAAGACAGTGTGAAAAAAATTGAAAAGCTAAATAAGTATAAGGACTTCCTATAATTCATGGACTGGAAGGCATATTATTATTAAGATGGCAATAGTCCTCAAATTAATCTATAGACTCAATGCAACCCCTATCAAAATCTCAGCTTGCTTCTTTGCAGCAATCAGCACATTGCTCCTAAAATGCCTGTGAAAATGTAAGGGACTCAAAATAACCAAAAAATCTTGAAAACAAATAACAGAAGTTATTTGGAGGATTCACATTTCTCAATTTCAAAACTTACTGCAAAGCTACATTATTTAAACCAATGGAAGACTGGTCTAAGAATTGACACCTTGACCAGGAAATAGGACTGAGAATCCAGAAATATACATTTCCTTAATTAACTATCTGCAATTGTTTTGTTAATTATCTTTAATTTTTAAATTTTTAATTCCAGTATAATTCACATACAGTGTTGTATTAATTTTAGGTGTACAATGTAGTGATTCAACAATTCTATACATTACTCAATGCTCATCGTGGCAAATTAGTCTTAATTTCTTTCACTTGTTTCACTCATCCCCCCATCCTCCTCCCCTATGGTAACCATCAGTGTATTCTCTATAGTTAAGAGTCTGTTATTGCTGTTGTTTTTTTGTCTCTTTTTTTCTTTGTTCATTTGTTTTGTTTCTTAAATTAGTGCAATCATATGATATTTGTCTTTCTCTGACCTATTTCACTTAACATTATAATACCTTCTAGATCCATCCATGTTGTTGCATATGTTGTCAACTGATTTTTTAACAAGGATGCTAAGACCATTCAATGGGGGAAAGAATAGTCTTTTCAACAAGTGGTAATACAGCAATTGGATATCTACATGCAAAAGAATGAAATTGGAAAAAAAAAAAGAATGAAATTGGTCCCTCTCCCTTACACTGTATAAAATAATTAACTCACACAAGATCCCAGACCTAAATGTTAAAACTATAAAGCTCTTAGAAGAAAATATAGCTATAAATCTTCCTGACCTTGGGTAATGATTGCTTTGTAAACACACCAAAAGCACAAACAAGAGAAAAAAATAGATAAGTTAGATTTCATCAAAGATAAAATTTAAACCTTTTGGGCTTCAAAGGACATCAGTAAGAAGTGAAAACACAACCCACAGAATGAGAGACAATATCATATATTTGTTAAGGATCTATATGTGGCATATATAAAGAACTCTTATAAGTCAGTGATAAAAAGACAATCCAATTAAAGTAAAGGATCAGAAGAGACACTGCTCTAAGAAAGATATACAAATGGCCAATGAACACATGAAAACATACTCAACATCATTAATCATCAGTGAAATGCAAATCAGATCCACAGTGAGATACCACTTCACATCTAGTAGGATGGCTAGAATCAGAAAGTCAGATAATAACAAGTGCTGTTGAGGATTTAGGAAATCAAAACTCTCATATCCTGCTGATAGGAATGTAAGATGGTGGCACTACTTTGGAAAAATGTCTGGACTTCAAACAATTAAACAGATATTTACCATTATGACCCCGTAATTCCAGCCCTAGCTATGTACCAAAGGGAAATGAAAATATATGTCCATACAAAAACATGCACATGAATATCATAATAGCCCAAAAGGTGAAAAGAAAGTTCATCAACTGATAAATGGATAAACAAAATGTCATATATCTATACAACGGAATATTATTTAGCTAAAAGAGGAAATGAAGTACTGATATATCTGATGTATGCTGTAACATGATCAATATTGAAAACATTATACTAAGTAAAAGAAGCCAGCCACAAAAGACCACATATTGTATGATTCCATTTATATAAAATTTCCAAAATAGCCAAATCCTTAGAGACAGAAAATAGATTAATGATTGCTGGAGTCTTGGTGGAAAGCAGGAGTGGGGACTAGCTCCTAATGGGTATGGGCTTTTTGGGAGGATGATGACAATGTTATAGAATCTGATAGTAGTGATGGTTACAAAAGGCTATGAATATACTAAAAACTGATTTACTGATACTTTATTTTTTATTTATTTATTTATTAAAAAATTTTGTTTATTAGAGAGAGAGAGAGCATGAGTAAGAGGAGGTGGGAAGAGGGAGAGGGAGAAACAGACTCTCCACTGAGCAGGGAGCCTGATGTGGGGCTTGATCCCAGGACCCCAAGATCATGACCTGAGCTGAAGGCAGATGTTTAACCAACTGAGCCACCCAGGTACCCCAATTTGTATACTTTAAATGGGTGAATCCTATGGTATGTGAATTATATCTCAATAAAACTGTTACAAAAAAAGTTCTGGTTCAACATTATAGTAAAGCAAACTAAGAGTCTACCTAGTAAGTAGTTCTCCACTTTAGTGTACATCAAATCACTTGGAGAATCTTATTAAAATTCTGATTCAGTAGGTATGAGATTCAACATTTCAAATGAGTTCCAGGTGACATAGATGCTTCCAGTCCCCAAAGTATTAGACTTGCAAACAGAAAAAAAAATGTCTAGAAAGAACTTTTGAAATATTATTAATGGGTGTGGTATAATTTAGATCATTTTAATTTTTTTATACCTTTCTAAGTTTTCTGATTCTTTGAATGTTCTTTAAAAAAAAAATCAGACGGGCACTTAGCTAGCTATCAGTAGACCATGTGACTTGATCTTGGGGTCATGAATTCAAGCCCCACGTTAGGGATAGAGATTAAAAAGAATCAGAAAGAAGTAAATAACCATTTCTAAAAAAGGAAAAGAAATTATTTGTGAGTATGTTATGTTTGTTTTATGCTAGAGTTATTTTTCTATCCTACATTTCTGCCAGGAGAATTAATTTTGTAAAGCAATTATGGGTGAAAATCTAAATATATACGTTCATATTATTATTGATTTTATATTTCCTTCTTAAACATTCTTGTTAGCTTTAATAAGGCAATTGAGATTAGTTATAATTACTACTGTTATCTGCTAAGGATCAACACTACCATATACTATGACTGGTTCTTGCCCAGAGAACTAGAAAATTAGCTAAAATATATCACAATTACCAACACCTATTATGCTACATTGCTATGAAAGACACCAAAGAAGAAGGGATTCTAAAGATTTGATTTATGAGAAGCTTATAGTTATTTATTTATTTATTTATTTATTTATTTATTTATTTATTTTGCTTATAGTTATTTATTAACCCCTGGATACCTTGTTAAATAACAAGCCTTATTTTATTGTATTTTTATTTTTTTAAAGATCTTATTTATTTATTTGAGAGAGAGAGCACAAGCAGAGGAAGGGGCAGAGGAAGAAGTAGACCCCCCCTGTTGAGCAGGGAACCCGACTGGGGACTTGATACCAGGACCCTGAGATCATGACCCGAGCGAAGGTAGATGCTGAAGCGATTGGGCCACCCAGCTGCCCCAAGGCTCATTTTAACATGATGGACAAACATGGAGGTTTTCAGATTATATCTGATGTGTCCATAGGCATTTTGCAAGGCTGACCCCTGGTTTGTCACTTCAGAGCAGGTCAGCTGTTGCAGGAGCTGAATCCCCCTGCCTTCACGCGCACACACATCCTTGAGTATGTTCAGTGACGTACCTGTGTGCTCCAGCCAGTCTGCCACTTGTGTCACTTGTATCATTACAGGGAATAATTTTTTCTGAAACTGGAAGCCAATTTTCTTTGCCACCTACTCTCAGACTTTCTCCTCTACTCTTACCCCAGAGACATTCTCCACAGTTTCTATTTACTTAGTTATCAGAAGAGCCCACTGACTGGCAGTGGTGAGGACAGGTGGGAGTAATTGCATAACAAGTGGAAGAAATAAATTGTCAGCTGCGGAGCTACTGACTGTCTTCCATATTTTTCTGTCTCAATTTCTCTCAGTCCCAAACATACTTTATGAGAATAAATTTCAATACTTTATGAGAGTAGATTTTCTCAGCCTGGTTTTTTTTTTTTTCTAGGACACTAGGTTATTTCTCATATTGGATGAAGTCAGAGTGACAATTTCTCTTTATTTCCTAATGTTTATGGTCTTTGGCTAGCTTTAGATTTTCAACATCCTCCAAAATAAAACCTTGATTTTGATGAATGTGTGTTTATTAATAAAGGCTCTTTCTGGCTAAAAGTGAGAGAAATAGGCAACATAAACCTAAGTCCTAAAGGGGAAATCCAGGTTGTCTCACTGGCTTCAAGAACAAGAAGGCTGGTATGTCTGAAGGCAGGAATATTGGAAGACCACCCAAGACTCACTCCTTCATTCTTCTCTCTCTGTAGAGCAACTTTCCCTGCCCTTGAGTCCACGTGATAGAAAACTTCACTACTCGCATTACCTCTGAATTTGTATTCATAAGCCTATAGGTTTAGTCACACTAAGAGGGACCAACTTTCCCTTAGACCTATTTTCGATTCTTAAGGAAGGGAATTGGCCCATTTCTTTTCAGTTGCCCACCTTATGTCAGGTTTGTACAAAATGGCTTCCTCAAACCCACTGCCACATGGGGCTGTTGAAGGAGGTCAAATATAGGAAGATGGAAAGGGCACAAAATGACATGAAATGGCATTGACAGTAGAGATAATGGCCCAGGAATGAAGGACTTCGGAGGAGTGGATATTCTAGGATACCAGAGAAATGTGACAGATCAACAGACTGACCAGAAGCACTTATGGTGGGTGGCAGTGGTAAAGTTATGGTGCTTTACTCGGAGCTCCTCCAGAGAAGGAATGAGTGATAGGGCTATCGAATGAAAGGTTCGTCACTGCTCAATCTAGGGAAATCAGGGGCATCCTCTTTTCTCCAACCCATATTTTTCATTAGATCTTCTGTTTTTATCCTGAAATATGGATATAAAAGCATGATAATAAAGAATTAAGAAAGGGAAAAGAAGGTAAAAAAATGTGCAGAGGTTTTCTTTCAATGTTAGCCATAGTGTTTTGCTTGGTTTGGTTGAAAAACATCAGATTAATATATTCGAGGAGTCCCAGTAAAAAGTTGAAATCAGAGAAGATCGAAAATAAGATCAAAGGTGAAAACATATGTTAGAATATAAAGAACATTCTTATAGATTTTGGGATGCATTTAATTTAAAGTAATTAGTAACAAATGACTTTTCCTGGGACTGCCTGCCTTTGGCTCAGGTTGTGATTCTGGGATCCTGGGATCGAGTCCCACATCAGGCTCCCCGCAGGGAGCCTGCTTCTCCCTCTGCCTATGTCTCTGCCTCTCTCTGTGTGTCTCTCATAAATAAAATATAAAAAAAAGTGAGTTTTTCAATAAAATTATACAAATCATATTAAAGTAAAAATTAGAGGCTATAATTTTACATCATCTAACATTCTAAAAAATACTCTAAAAAAAAATACTCTATATAGCTGCAATACCAAGAGTAGAGAATCTTGCTGGTTTTTTGGGTTTCATTACCCAACAGACCATTTCACTAGGTTCCTACTAACTTCCACAGTCATTAAAAAATTTATATAAATTGGGATTAAGTTTATACTTGATTTTTGACCTTCTCACCACACCGCCTAAGGAAACCCAAGAGACATTCCTGGGAATTCCGGGGAGGTGGTGGCCACGTCCTCAGTGGTAGCAGGGAAAGAAAACTGTAACTACTGGTAAAGTCTTCACCTACTTTTTCACATTGCCTTCTAGTTTTTCCCGAGTGACAGCACTTTCCTTTACCCCTTCTCTGGAAGCAGTATGTCCTCCCACTGCACCTGCTCAGATCAGAAGGCATATTTGTTACCCTCCAATAACCCACTTATTTAGCAAACAGTTACTGAGCATCTACTAATTGAAAGGCAGATGGGGTGTGTGTGTGAACAAGCCAAAAAGAAGCAGTGTTCATGGGAATAAACCAGCATGTGTAGTTCAAAAAGGAGATGAAATAGATTTGGGTGTCGAAGGGAGAGTGGGCATATGACAGTGAGCAGAGAATAGGCGTTCCATGTTAAGCTAACAGCACAAGTAAAGGCTTCTGTGGGTAAACAATTTATCTTGAGCTCCATGGAGATAGCAAAAACCCGAAAACACTTCTACATCCAGTTTCTCATAATAGAAAGAATGAATGTTTATTTTAAATTTCTCTCTTCCACGATGAGAAACCAATCCCTTTTAATTTTTAACATGGGTATATTTTTTTCTATTCATTGAAAAGTGAGTGGGTTTTGTTTTGTTTCATTTTGGTTTTTGGGTTTTTGGTTTTTGATAAGCCTTTTCAGCTTTTCCTCAATTTTTTTTAAACATAAGTTTCACAACTATGCAAGATCCTCCTATAAAGGTTTTACCAGTCATCATACCAGGGTGAATTGTATGAGTGAATGAGTTGTTGCCAGTTTGTAAAAAGCTCACAGGAGTCTTTTCACTGGATCAGAGTTCAGTCCCTTTCCTTGGGAAGCAACTCTGGATTATCTTCCATGTGAAAAGCATGAGGAAGCAGAGCTTTAGGGATCACTCTCTAATTTTCAAATATCCTGAACAGAGGGACCACAAGTGTTGTGCATGCAAAGGAATTTTGGTCAGCATCAGCAATCTATTGCTGTTCCACCTAGATCATTTTTTCACGCTATTTATGCATCTCCCTTTTCTCATTTTGTGGCAAAATTAGGACAAAGTGAGGAGGCTGGGGAAGAACTGTCCCAGTGAAAGCAGTAACATTTTTTAAAAAATTTTTATTTATTTATTCACGAGACACACACAGAGAGAGAGAGAGAGAGAGAGAGAGAGAGAGAGAGGGAGAAGCAGGCTCCATGCAGGGAGCCTGATGTGGGATTCGATCCCAGGTCTCCAGGATCACGCCCTGTGCTGAAGGCGGCACTAAACCACTGAGCCACCCGGGCTGCCCAAGCAGTAACATTTTTAAAGCTTTTCAGTTTACAGAGCTTTTCCAGTGTATCACCTCATTAATTCTCACATCCATCCTGTGTTTATTATCCCATTTTACAGAAGAAAAAAGTGAGACACGGAGAGATTAGGCAACTTCTCAGTATCCTCCAGCTGTTAGCAAGTTCAAGCCCAGTCTTCCTGCCCTTTGCAGCTTCTTACAGTCTAGTGGACAGCTGCTGTAACCCCATACTTCACTCCTACTCTTCTGTTCTTCGCTGGCAAGCTTCTATTTTCCCTCCTTCAGGAAACTCTCCGACAGAAGAGTGTCCCCCCTGGTGCTGTCGTAGAAGCCCTGCACCCCCGTATCGCAGCCCCTGTCACACAGTCTTACAAGGATTTGTTTGCAGGTTTTTCTCCCATGTTGGTCTCAGCATCTTGAGAACAGGGAGTGAGTCTTACTTGTTTTGTTACCCTCGATGCTTACCATAGGGTCTGATGTACAGTAGGTGCTGAAAACTGGTCCATTCCTTTCTACTGACTGGGTTAATAGTCATGGTTGGAGTAAAGGCACCAGTTTCCAGGAGCTTCTGTGTGCAGCTGCAGGTGGCAAGGAGTGGTGAAGAAGGATGTCGCTTCCAGAGCAGTTTTTTGTTTGTTTTTTTGGGGGTTTTTTTAATAAAGATTTTATTTATTTATTCATGAGAGACACACAGAGAGAGGCAGAGACATAGGCTTAGGAAGAAGCAGGCCCCATGCAGGGAGCCCGATGTGGGACTTGATCCCGGGACCCCAGGATCACTCCCTGAGCCAAAGGCAGACACACTTAACTGCTGAGCCACCCAGGCGTCCCCCAGCAGTTTCCTGAGGGATGGTTTCTGTGTGCTGGTCCAGAAGCTGCTACTCCTGATGTCCATTCACTTCCCTGAACATCCTGGGTTCTTGACTGCTGGACTGAGACACCAGATTGTTTGGAGTTACAACAAATGTTGGTATTTTGTGCAGTTTTACTTTTGCTGAGTAACTTAAGATTTTTATTTATCATTTCTTATTGCTCGGATGGTTTTTTTCACACCTATCTCTGGGTGAAATCAGAGTCAACTGTCTGAGAGTTCCATTTCATTCTTCTGTTCGTAAGGCGGTTACGTTAGCCTGGAAGGGTATCTTACATACGTTGTTTTGAGGGCTGTATAAAGACTCCATGAGAAAATCGCCAACTTGTCTTGCCATACATTTATTCAGAATAATATCTTCGAGCAGTCTTCCAGTGTTGAGTTACTTATTGAAGTTCAAAGAAGACATGCATTCTCAGCAGTGATGATGAGACGAGAAGTGTCTGAACCTACAATTAACTTGTTAGAACAGTTTGGCATACATTATATTACAACTATACTATTGTCCGACACTCAACGGGAGAATATTATTAACCCTATCAGGTACATCAATTTTTTTCGGCTACCTAGGGGAATATTCTTAAAATTGCTCGTGATAAGTCATTTGATTGCCATTTTACTAAAGAAAAGAAAATAGATCATATACACAGAACATATGAGGTTGTTCAGTTTATCAGTAGTGTTTGCCCAATAATGTCCATTTTCTGTTACCTGTCATCTGATTTTTGCCAGGTTGCATAAGTGGTAAATTAAAAACTCCAGAGAATTGAACCCAAAGACAATATGCTTTCCACTCAGCCAAACCAACAAACTTAAATACCCTTTAACACTATCTAAATGGCCTACTCTCCTCTACAATTCCTGTGAAAACCACAGGCGTTTAAAAACTTTTCTCAATCTTTTCATCTAAAAATTTTCAACCTCCTTCTCCAAACCTTTCTCTCTCTCTTTTTTTAAAAATATTTTATTTATTTATTCATGAGAGACACAGAGAGTGAGAGAGGCAGAGACACAGGCAGAGGGAGAAGCAGGCTCCATGCAGGGAGCCCGACGTGGGACTCGATCCCGGGTCTCCAGGATCACGCCCTGGGCTGAAGGTGGCGCTAAACCGCTGAACCACCCAGGGATCCTCTCCAAACCTTTCATAAGGAACTGTTTATGAATTTCCCATTATACATCATTTGGAATTATTTTGTAAATACTCCCCATTGGTGAGGAGAGCCACCATCTGTAAAGATGTGCTGACCTCTCAGTGTGCCTTATTACATTGTTCTAATTTAGAGCTATGAATTTTACATTGACATCTACATGGAATCCTACAGAAGGGGCAAAATGTATGTAATTGTCTTGTTTGTTAGATAGAAGAGAAGCCCTAGAACCAGTTCTAGTCTGGGGTAGGCCCTGGTCCTGGGCTTGGCCGTTGGGTCACTTTACCTCTCCCCTGTTAGTGGCAAAGGCTCTCATCCCTACATAGTGATGAGAAGTAGCACAACTATTGAGTTTTGTGTGGAGAAAATCAAGATCCTCAGCTGTCAACTCTAAACATGATAGAACACGGCTATTCTAAGCCCATTCCTAATATTTACCCCAAGTTGGTTTATAAAGATCTTTGAGATTCTTTTTTTTTTTTTTGATCTTTGAGATTCTTGAGGAAACGAGGACTTTATTTTTGTGAAAATAAGAAAATACTATTTTTATGCATTTTTCAAAGACTGTAGGATGGAATTTTTAAAAATGTGTTTGGCATAACATTTAAGTGAATATTTTCATTAAATAAAAACAGCCAAATCAATTTCAGCAGTGTTCAGAAGACCAGAAAATAATTTGTATTTACCAAACAGAAAAGGACAGAGACCAATGGAGAAGAAAAAAAAATATATGAGTGTAACCTTTTGGGTGACTTAGAATTAAAAAACAAAAACAAAAACAAAAGCAGAAGTCCTAAACGCAAATGAATTTTATTGAAGGAAAAAGAAGATACCTTGTACCAGATATTTTTTCAAAATTCAATTTGGGAAAGAGAATATTTAGAAAATAAAAGTCAAGACAAATTAGATTTATAAAAACAGCCATAATTAAACTAATACATTCTCTGTTTTTATTGTTAATATGAGTGGCTCAATTGTGGACCTTTCATTAAGAGAAAGATTCAGAAAATTGAGAAAAGAATCCAGTGAGGAGAAAATAAATAATACAAATTATTAAGGGAACAATGGAATTAATTTATGAGGAAAGATTAAAGTAGCAAAGGACGTCTAGCTTTGCTTACAAGTGACTCAGGGGAGTGATAATAACAGTCTACAAACATTTAAAAGGTGTAAAACACCAAGAAGAAAGAGGAATTATATAGTATGATGCCACATGGGTAAAATCAAAAATAACAGGATAAACGCAAAAAGGCTATCAAAACGGCTTCCAACCAGTGAATACTTCAGCGACTGAATATTTACTCCCACTAGAAGTGCTGTAGGTTTTAAACATTGGGGTTTTTGATCAAATAAAACATAAAAAGGCCCTCTTTGTTATTACTTATTAGTCTCCTCACTTAGTCCATGAACATCCCAGATCCAAATTCCAGGGAGGTGGATCCCACAACCTACTTAAGGTAAATTTATACAGAAGTTTAAATTAGGAAATTGTGTCAAGCTTACTTAGCCAAGGGCTTTTGCCAGTAATCTTAGCTGATGCTGCTCTAGCTCACCTTTATCTGTCACATTTGATTCTTTCCTTGAGACCCAGTGTAGATATTATACTGGAGAACCCTTTGGCACCAGGTGAGGGCTGGGCCTTGGACTTGGGTCCTCCCGAGATGGAATGAGGATGGCTGTACCCTAGGATGACAGCACAGTGTGGTGGAGTCCTGAGTCTACCTGTCTGTCTCCCCTGCGAGACTCTTTACTCCTTCAGGGCAAGAACTGTGTCTTATTCATCTCTGCATCCCCAGCACGTCTCAGGGCACTGTGCACAAAACAGGCACCCTAAAAGTCTACTACATGAATGAATGAATGAATCAATGAATCAATGAATGAAGAGAAAAAGATATAAGTAATGACAATATTATTCAGTTCTTCTTTTGAATGCATTAGTTTGGTCTCTGGGTAAGTTTTTGATTATTAGATTCTTTGTAGCATTGTTTGCATTTAAAGATACCTTTGAAGGAAAAAAAAAGAAAAGGAGGAGAGAAAGACTTTAAGGTAACCCTCCAGGATTTTGCTACAATTTGTGGTTTTGGTGGCACTGGGGTTCCAAGCATGTCCTCTTGCGAGCATAGGATCCCCTCTCTCTTTATATGGCAATATGCCTAGGGTAGAGGTGCCATACCTGTGCTGTGGCTAGAACAGGAGTTGGCTAAAGCAGAGCTTTGGCCTGCCACCTTGTTTTATATAGCTTATTATCTAAGAGTTATATTCATATTTTTAAATGGTTGAAGAAAAGCAAAGGAAGAATAATATTTTGTGGATCCGTAAAAATATAAGAAATTCTAATCTCAATGTCCATTGATAAAGTTTTATTGGAACACAGCCATGCTCATTTGTGTACATATTATTTATGGCTGCTTTGGTGCTACAACAGCATAATTTGAGAAGTTGAGAGAGATCTATGGCCCATACACCTACAATGTCTACCTGGCTGTTTAAAGAAAAAGTTTGCTGATCCTTGCTCTAGGGAGATAATAGAGTTCTACAAACTGTTGTGAAGAATGGTATCTTGATTAATAAGCTAAATCTTTAAAGATTTTATTTATTTATTTGAGAGAGAGAGTACAAGCAGGGTGAGGGGCAGAGGGACAAGCAGAGTCTCTGATGCATGAGAGCCCGACCTGGGGCTCTATTCCAGGACCCTGAGATCCTGACCTGAGCTGAAGGCAGATGCTGAACTGACTGAGCCACCCCAGGCATCCCAGTAAGCTCAATCATTAAATAGTTATTTAAATGAGATCACTTAGTTAATTGTTTTTGGATTTTCTTACTTTCTGTGATAGTTATTGGTGAAATAGGCATGGTTTAAATATTTGAAACTAAACATTTTTTCATTTTCAAAATGTAATTACATTTAATGAAGAATCTCTGAAGTTGGACTCTTAGCCAAATGAAGCAAAGATTTGTTCTTTAATGCTTAAATTTTTTTTTAAATGATCAATGATGATTTGATTATACGTTCATTTTTACTCATGTCAAGTTGTTTGGAAAATGCATCATTTTAGAGACAGTGTTTTGAGGCACAAAGTCTGGCTTGAGAATCAAGGTTACTGACTTTTGAGTCTGGTTAGTAGCAATAAATCACAGTAGTCACCTCTCCTGTCATAAAGAAAGAATCTGAATTGAGCCATAAAAGTGCAAGACAAACTACACTAGTTCAAACTAGCAGGTTCTGTCGCCTTGATGTTTTGCCTCTGCCTGTGTCAGAGAGGAGACTTTTTAAGAGGCAAAGTAGCTGAGCTCCATGATTCTGACCTGAAAAATTCGGGTGAGTAGGTGGTACCTTTCTTGCCAGTAATGAGCCACCTAGGAACCTAGCTAAATATTTATTGAGCCATTTTGTATTTTCATCCTATGCTATCTTATAGGGACCATACATGCCTCGATTTCATAGCTTATTCTCCAGGTAATTTAAACAAAAATAATCAAAGAAACATCTGTGGAATTACCTAGATAAAGGGCAGGAAAGTTATGTTGTTCCCAAATTTGTAGTTTCACCCTGGTGTATTGCTGATAGTTGGCATTGACTGATCAAGTCCATATAACCTACTCAACAAGTAGTTCCATCTACTTTAGTTATTTTTGTTTTTCAGGAGAGATGTGTGAGGGAGTGAGTGTGTGTGTGTGTGTGTGTGTGTGTACATGCATATATGTGTCCATGTGATTGTTTCTAATAAATTCAGATAGGTAGTTTTCAAGATAGTGTTGATACTATTTGTGAGATACTACTTTTTACTTAAGGTAAAATCAAGATGGGATTTGTCAGTCTGTTTTTCTAATGAGTAGATTTTTGAGCCTACAAAAACAATTTCAGTGGGATGGAATTAGAGAGTGAGGTGAAACTGACATTTGAAATATTATTTTCAAAAAAAAGAGAAATATTATTTTCTCCTAATGAATATTTTATGGTGTAAAAACAGTTATTTCTCCCCCCTGTACTTTTACTTATAAATAATGTAGAATTGACTGAGACTAAAATGTTTTTCATTGCTGACTTCAGCAGTACATTTAATACCTAATTTATCAGATGACCAGCAAAGGAAAATAAAATTCAGATGTTCCCGAGTAATGATAGCTATCATTTACTGGGGAATTCTGTGCCTGGCATTCTCTAATGCGTTCCATTAAAATTCTCCCTTAATCCTGTCAACAGTCTAATGAAGTAGGTACTGTGATTATTCTCATTCTATAAACTGGGGCAAAGAGAGGGTAAGTTGTTTAAAGTAACTGTGGATTTAGGATTCAAATTCAGACTGTTTAAATCAGAAGTCTGTGATTTTAACACTATGCTATGCTGCCTCCTAATCATTATCTTGCTGGCAACTTTTTTTTTTTTTTTAAAGTAAACTCCACTCCTGGTGCAGGACTCAAACTCACAACCCTGAGATCAAGGGTTGTGTGTTCTACCCACTGAGCCAGGCAGGGTCCCCTTCCTGGCAACTTTTTAATTACAAATTTTGTTTTTAGAATTTTGGAACAAAACATTTAAAGCATGGTTATATTTGAGACCATTTGGATTCAGCCTGCATTAATTGTTTTTAACATGTTAGATAGACCCTAGGCCAGTGATGTTCGCTTCCTGTAATTCCCTTTAATCCTCATAAGAGTGTTGAGATATAAGATTCATTATTGTTTTATAAAATAGGAAACCAAATTTTAAGGACATTAGCGGGTTTCCCTGTGTTAAACAGGTAAAGCAACAGCCGGAATTCTCACACACAGCAACTCTCAATGCATCTGGCTGGGGATCTCTTTTTCCTTTATTGTCTTCTAGATAAGGATTCATTACTTTCAACAAGTATGCTGTCAAGTTGGAGTCGTTCATAATTTAAAGCTTTCCATTTATTATGTAGCCATTCTCCACCTAGATCCTTGCCAGTTGAGAGCTGTTTAGTGAGCTGGGACCTGTATGAACAGAAGCATAATTGTGCTACAGATACATTCCTATTTGTCTGGAGAAGACGGTGAATCTGAAGATTGCAGACTTGGACCAGTGAAGCTTCCTTGCATGCAGGAGATAGGGGGAGCGCTTTACCTGTGGAATCCAGGTGGAGATAAACTTGTTTACCTTTACAGAATTTCGGACGTGACACTAGCAGCAGTTGTCCAAGAAAGGGTCAAAGTGATAATCGATTATGAATTGCTGCCATAGATTAAATGTCTGTCCCCATTCATGCCCCAGATTCATGTTAAAACATAATCCCCAATGTGATGGTGTTAGGAGGTGGGGCCTTTGGAGGTGATTAGGTCATAAAGGAGACTCCAGAGAGCTCCCTCACCCCTTCAGACATATGAGGACACAGCGAGAAGATGGCTATCTATGAACTGGGAATTGGGCCCTTACCACACACTGAATCTGCTGGTGCCTTGACCTTGGACTTCCCAGTCTTCAAAACTGTGGGAACTTCTGTTGTTTATAAGTCACCCTATTAATGGTATTCTGGTATAGCAGCCTGTACAGACTATTGCCTATTTACTATATGCCAGGAAATTCATGTTGAGTCTTCAAAATCATTGTGGGATGTTATAACTATTTCTATTTTAACTGACATATTATCACAGAGTCAGAGGGTGAATAATATGCCCATAGTTATATAGTAGAATTCAAACTATAGTTGCACTATTTGATTCTATGAATTTGATTTTAGATACCTCATATAGGTGAAATTATGTAGTATTTATCTTTCTATGACAGGCTTATTTCACTTATTATAATGTCCTCAGGGTTTATTCATGTTGTCACTGATTACAGGATTTCCTCCTTTTTAAAAGCTTAATAATAAATAATATTCCATTGTGGTATAAACCACATGTTCTTTATCCATTCATCTGTTTTTTATTTTTATTTTTATTTATTTATGATAGTCACACAGAGAGAGAGAGAGAGGCAGAGACACAGGTAGAGGGAGAAGCAGGCTCCATGCACCGGGAGCCCGACGTGGGATTCGATCCCGGGTCTCCAGGATCGCGCCCTGGGCCAAAGGCAGGCGCCAAACCGCTGCGCCACCCAGGGATCCCCATTCATCTATTTTTTTAAAAAAAAGATGCTATTTATTTATTTTCGAAAGGGAGAGAGCAGGAGCAGAGGGAGAGGGAGAAGCAGATTCCCCACTGAGTGGGAGCCCAAGGCAGGAGTCAATTCCAGGACCTCAGGATCATGACCCAAGCCGAAGGCAGACACTCAACTGATTGAGCCACCCAGGCGCCCCTCTATTCATCTGTTGATGGGTGTTTAGGTTGTTTCCACATCTTGGTTATTGTGAATTATGGGAGGAAATATGGGAGGAAAATATGGGAAATATGGGAGTGCTAATATCTTTTTGAGATACTAATTTTAGTTCTTTTTTTTAAGAGTTTTGTTTGTTGATTTGAGAGACAGAGAATGCATGAGCAAGGGAAGGGGTAGAGGGAAAAGGAGACAAGCAGACTCCCCGCTAACATGGGGCTTGATCCCAACACCCTGAGATCATAACCTGAGCCAAAATCAAGAATTGGATGCTGAGCTAGCCACTGACTGAGCCACCTAGGTGCCCCACTAATTTTAGTTCTTTTAATAAATATACAGAAGCAGTAGTTCTATTTTTAATATTTTGAGGAACCTCCATACTGTTTTCCATAATGGTTTGCCATTTTGCATTCCCACTAACAGCACACCAGGGTTCTGATTTCTTTATATCCTTGATAACATTTGCCTTTTGTTTTTTGGTCATAGCCATCCTGGTAGATGTGTGGTGATATCTCATTGTCTTTTAATTTGCATTTCCCTGATGATTCGTGATATTGACCAATCTTTTCTATTTCAATTGGTCATTTGCATGTTTTCTTTGGAGTTACTGTTCAAAGAACAGAAAGTTTCAGTTAAGCAAGATAAATAAGCTCTAGAGATCTGCTGTATCACATTGTATATACAGTCAACAATAATGTATCCTTAAAAATTTGTTAAGAGGGTAGATCTCATGTTATGTTCTTACCATAAAATAAGTTTACAAAAGAAAATTAGGTGATTTAAAAAAAATTATTTACTTATGGGGTGCTTGGGTGGCTCAGTTGGTTGAGTGTCGGACTCTTGGTTTCCGCTCAGGTCATGATCTCAGGGTTGTGGAATTGAGCGCTGTGTGGGGTCCCACACTCAGTGCAGAGTCTGCTTGTCACTCTCTCTACCCCTGCTGGTGGTTTCTCTCTCTAAAATAAATATATACATACAATCTTTTTTTAAAAGATTTTATTTATTTATTCACGGGAGACAGAGGCAGAGACATAGGCAGAGGGAGAAGTAGGCTCCCTGTGGGAAGCCTAATACAGGACTTGATCCCAGGACCACAGGTTCATGCTCTGAGCCAAAGGCAGATCATACCCTTAAAATCTTAAATTTTTTTTTAAAGTTTATTTATTTAAGCAGTCTCTGCCCTTCCAGGTGGGGCTCAAACTCATGACCCCATGATAAAGAGTTGCATGCTCTTCTGACTGAGCCAGCCAGGTGCCCCCGAAAATTCAGTGATTTCAGTAGAAAAACAAGAAAGGAGCAACAGTTTAAAGGGGAAATAGATAAAAAACACAAATGTGGAACATGTAGAAGTCTAAGATGTGATCAGAGAGGAAAAAACAACAACAAAAAAGACGTACTAGGAAAGAGTGATGTTAATAAATTCAAGGATAAAAGGCGGCAAAATGAAGATACAAAGTCAAAAGGTGACCAGCTGGTGTAGTGAGGAAAGAAAGAGCATATAACATTGTTACACCGGGGAAGGGAAAGGAAGTAGTGGGGGGCAAAACAGGAGTTCTGCTTTGTTTTTAGGTAATATAACCAAGCTGTTTTACAATTTTCATCTTTTTTTAAAAGATTTTATTTATTTATTAGTGAGAGAGAGAGAGAGAGAGAGAGAGAGGCAGAGACATAGGCAGAGGGAGAAGCAGGCTCCATGCAGGGAACTTGATGCGGAACTCGATCCCATGACTCAGGATCACGCCCTAGGCCAAAGACAGATGCTCAACCATTGAGCCACCCAGGCGTCCCCAATTTTCATCCTTTTAAACGGAGGATAATAGGCTCATCATTCAAGAAATTTAATGTATATTTTTCAGATATGCTGAAACATGGATGTATACTAAATTTAAATTTAATTTAAAATTCAGGGCAATTTTTCATTATCCAAGTCTAAACTACTCTTGGCATAAAACTTAGCTTTGACCCAGCTACAGCTTAAAAGAATTACTATTTATTTATTTATTTATTTATTTATTTCTGCAAAATGAAGTAAGGCAGCCCAGACAGCTTACAAAGTGGCTATGAGCTTTTATAAAAAGGTAGATTAACTCACAGAAGGAGCTTACAGTACAGCTTGATTCTTCTCAATCCTTGGCTACATTATGTAATTTGAAATAAATTAAGATTAACTATTTCTCTTTACCTTATTAAAAACAGAATCTTTAATCTCTTTGCTAAATTGTGTCCTCAAAGTGCTGATGTTCAGATTTAATTTCTAAGATTTACATAATTCCTAACAATAAAGAGCATACATTTCTTTTGTCTAAAAAAAAAAAAAAAAAAAAAAAAAAGCTGAACACCCAGTAAGTGGCGCAGCCTGCAGTTGGACCCAGATGGTATTATAATTCTAAATCCAGTGATGTTTGTTTCAACATCCTGGTTGTCATCTTATTCACTCTCTGGCTGTGGAACTCCAATCGGTTACTTCTGACTTGTTCTTCTTTTGAGCCCTCTTCTCAAATGGGATGGTCTAGGAAACCCAGAAATTCCTTGCTGCATATGGTTGACCCATCTGCTTGGATCAGCTAACCCAGAGACTTTTCTTTTTTTTTTTTTTTTTTTTTTTTTATGATAGGCACACAGTGAGAGAGAGAGAGAGAGAGGCAGAGACACAGGCAGAGGGAGAAGCAGGCTCCATGCACCGGGAGCCCGACGCGGGATTCGATCCTGGGTCTCCAGGATCGCGCCCTGGGCCAAAGGCAGGCGCCAAACCGCTGCGCCACCCAGGGATCCCCCAGAGACTTTTCTTAACCAATGCTGTTTTCCAACAGTATGCAATGACTCAGACCATTATTTTGAGTCTTGAACCCCCCCCTCCTTTTTTGGCTGTAATGGCATTTCTAATCTATATAAGAGTAGTGTGTTTAAAATATATTTTTTTCTCATTTGTTATTTTAGATTCCCTTTATTATTCAATTTTAGCCAATGACAAGGGTTAATTTTTGAGCCATCTGGTTCTTGTGGGACAGGTTTTCCCCAGGTTGGATTTAACTTTCACATGTGAATTTGTAGTGTTTATACATACCAGCTAGTAGATTTGCTTGCCAAATCTTAAGATATCTGGAATAAATTTGATGTGGTCTTCTGCATCTCTGAAATATTGATCAATGTTGGACAATGTGATACAACTCTGATGTTCTAAC
Organism: Canis aureus; assembly: GCF_053574225.1. Lineage (NCBI taxonomy): Eukaryota > Metazoa > Chordata > Mammalia > Carnivora > Canidae > Canis > Canis aureus. The sequence goes on from NC_135631.1 coordinate 40,306,938, forward strand.
CATCGTGTCATGTGAATTGAACAGATTACCTCCATGAGCCCTATCTTTGGAGATAAGCTCTTGAACCAGACAGTCAACTATCTGGTCAAATTAATTGTATCACAGATTAATAATGCTGATCAATAGAGTCTGTCTCAGAAAGAGCAAATTGGTTACAATACACATGCCAATTCTGAACAATGGGATAGGGGCTATCAGGCTACTTGAGGCAGAAGGCTGAAACATGTCCCCCATTCATTGGAATGAGTGCTGTGACAAACTGACAATATCTACCTTTTTTTTTTTTTTTTTTTTTTTTTTTTCCCCCGCTGTGAGGGGAGGGAGGAAGAAAGAATGAGTGGCAGCTCTAGTCAGGTAATTGTTTAACCCTGTTGAAAGGGAGGAAAGTAGTTCCCAAACCCTACTCTTTGGTCTTCCTACATCTTGCTTTCATAAAATCTACCAAAAAGTTTAAAACTTATGTGTGTGTGTATGTCTGAAAGTCATTGTCTTACAAATATAAGAGAATTTTGGGTGAGCCCTTGGCATTGCTCTGATTCTTGGAAGATTTGTTTCTGATGAAGCATAGACTTAAAAAATATATTTATTTATTTATTTGAGAGAAAGCGAAACAGCACCCGTGGGGTTATGAGGGGGAGGGCAGAGGAGAGAGAGAAGGAGACTCCCTGCTGAGCAGGGAGCCCAATACAGGACACTATCCCAGGACCCTGGGATCATGACCTGAGTCAAAGGCAGACACTTAGGTGACTGAGCCACCCAGGTGCCCCCAAAATAGACTTTTTAAGAAATGGAAAATGCTGGAAACTTAAGGGAAATTAAAAATCTTTCATAATTTCACTACCCAGGGATAAGCACTGTTGGCAGATGTTATCCTCTGAGCAGATTGCAAGCATTTTCCTGTTGTTCAGTAGTCTTGAAAATAAAATGAATGCATACTATTTCACTGTATTTAAATAATTGAAATATTTTAAATCTCACCTTCTTTTTGGATGTTTAGGTGCTTTTTTTTTAAAAAAGAATTTTATTTATTTATTCATGAGAGACACAGAGTGGGGGGGCGCAGAGACACAGGCAGAGGGAGAAGCAGGCTCCACGCAGGGAGCCCGACGTGGTACTTGATCCCGTGTCTCCAGGATCACACCCTGGGCTGAAGGCAGTGGCTAACCCACTGAGCCACCCAGGCTGCCCCCTAGGTGATTTTCAATTAGTTGCTCTTACAAATAATGTGACAAATATCTTTGAACATAAATATTTGCTTGTATGTCTGACAATTTTTCTTGACTCCTAGAAATGGAATTAGTGGGGTGTTATAAATGAGCAGGTTCTTATTACAGACCAACAAATTTCTTTTAGAGAGGTTGTATCGATTTGCTCTCCTGCCAAGTTCCTTAGGACTTACACCTCTCAGAAAGCAATGCACGGCTGGTATGCTTCCTTTCTCTTCCCATTCCTCCCTTCCTGGTTCCTGTGGTTTTCTGCCTGTAAGAATTTCCAAATGAATGTAGCAGGAAGCACCTGAAGAGAAAGGATGGAGCCAGTGCTTGGTGACAGTAGGCACATGCGGCAAGTACATGGCAGAGAGATAGTACAAAGATTTTGGGTTGATTCAGGTGCTGGATTATTGAAGCCAGGTGGCAAGGGTAGTGGGGGCAGGAGCTCAGTTGTGGGGACAACATCCCTCTTGTCTTCCCGGAGTCCGTGGTTATCTCAGTGGGAGGTGTGTGGCAAGCTCCATTTCTGGAGCCATTTCATGGCCCTATGAGGTCTCTCTGTCTCTCTATCTCTCCCTTCCTTCTTCTCCCCACTGTGTGTGTGTGTGTGTGTGTGTGTGTGTAGAAATGTAAGAGGGATAAAGAAAGACAGTCAAGGATTGATAACCAGATACTATTTCAAGCAAAATATTGGTGTATGTCTTCCTTCCTTCCTTCCTTCCTTCCTTCCTTCCTTCCTTCCTTCCTTCCTTCCTTCCTTCCTTCCTTCCTCTTCCCTCCTTTTTTTATAATGTTGAGGGGAACACTTATTTCCTACCCCAGCTTTTTCCATGTGGAGGGACCTCTTTTTTTTTGTTTTGTTTTCCTTTTTTTAAGGATTCTATTTATTTATTCATGAGAGACACAGAGAGGCAGAGACACAGGCAGAAGAAGAAGCAAGCTCCCTGCAGGGAGCCTGATGTGGGACTCCATCCTGGGACCCCGGAATCACACCCTGAGCCAAAGGCAGACACTTAGCCACTGAGCCACCTAGGTGCTCCATCTTTTTTGTTTTCAATTGCCATTTTTTAAACAATGTTCATTAAGTTTAACCCCCACCTCTGCACCTGGCTTTTTTGAGATATAATTGACAGATAACATTGTGTAAAGTTAAGGTGTACAACATGATTTGACACATTTAGGTATTATGAACTGAGTACCACAGTAAGGTTAGATAACTCTTTCATTACATTGCATAATCGCCTTTTTTTTTTTTTTTTGGTGGTGACAGCACTTAAGATCCACCCTCTTAGCAAATTACAAGTTTATAATAAAGCTTTGTTAACTATAGTAACCATACTATACGTTAGATCCCCAGAGTTTATTCATCTTGTAACTGGAAATTTGTACCCTTTGGGGAACCTCTTTCCATTTCCCCTACCTCCCAGCCACTGGCAACCACTCTTCTATTCCTTGTTTCTATGAGTTTGGCATCTTTAGATTTCACATGTAAGTGAGATGCAGTATTTGCCTGTATCTGACTTATTTCATTTAGTGTAATGCTTCAAGGTCCATTCATATTTTCCCAAATGGCAGGATTTCCTTTGTTTTTATGGCTGAGTAAGATTCCATTGTGTATATATACTACAACCTCTTTATCCATTTATGTTAGTTGACACTTGGATTGTTATCATGTTTTGACTATTGTGAATAATGCTGCATACTGCATGAATAACGAGGTGCAGATACCTCTTTCAGTTAGTGATTTTATTTCCTTTAGATATATACCCAGAAGTGGGCTTGCTGGATCATATGGTAGTTCTCTTTTTAATTTTTTAAGGGACCTTTGTACTGTTTTCCATATTGGCTGCACTGATTTACATTTCCCCCAACAGTGCACCAGGGTTCCCTTTTCTTTACATCTTGCCAGTACTTGTTATCTCTCATCTTTTTGATAATAGCCATCCTATCAGATGTGAGGTGGTATCTTCTGATTTTTAGGAATAGCATTTGAACCCAAACCAGGAGACTTGGTCCGGATTACTTCACTAACCAGCTACATGACTTGAACAAATTATGTAACGTGTGTCTGTGTTATTCATTGAAAAACCTATCCTACCTCCACAGGGTTGTTATGAGAATCAGCTGGATGACATAAAAGTAATGAATGTGAAAGCAAGTCAAAAGTTAACATAAATATAGGGCTGTTAGTGACTAAAGAAAGTAACAATCCACAAGTTGAAATATTTTGCCGTTAAACTGACCCACCAAATCATTCATAGCTATAACACATCGTATTAAAGATTCAAACAAGGTCATGCAAAGGACATGAGTAGTGCATTATTTTGTAGCACCGAGGAAAATATTAATATCGTGTTGATTAATATGGATCATACAAAGATAATCACCAAATGATCTTAATAACTCAACAAGGAAGCAGCTAAGAAGCATTATTAGTAAACATGTAAATTAAAACACTTGAAATACGGATTGGCAAAGCAAAATGTCTAATGCTGATAAAGCTTGAGTGTCTCAATGTGATTCTGAATGATTTTTCAGAAATGTGATTCATCTTTTCAACCATCCGGGCAAAATAGGACCCAACCAGGAATTATTTTAATGGAAAGTACCTCCTCCTGTGATTGAAAGACTGAGGAAGAGAAAAGACATATTGACTATGCCTTCATAAAAGTAGATGCTTTCTAAGTGGATTAATTTCAGTGAGAGTATTTTAATTAAAAGATAATATGAGCTTAGTTGTGTGGAACATGTTATAGCTGTTCTCATGCTTGTCGGTGATCAGTTGGTTTTGAATGTATTTAACTTTTTGATGTATGACTTAGAAGTTCAGTTCTGAGTGCCAGTAGTCTTTTTTTTTAACTGATAAGAGTGCTGATTACTTATCTTTATATGTGAGAGGATTAACAAGATATAGCTACAGTGCCAATGACTGTTTTATGAACCTTGAAGTCATTCCTTGGTATGAGGTTATTTTGCTCTGATGTGTTTATGTTTTTTGCAGTGTAACAACCAGAAGGGTTGATTGGTAGACCTCTAGGTAGACCTAGAGATGGCTGGAGGGGAAACAGTTGGTGTCAGTTTTTGGAATTCGATAGTCTTAATTCTTTGGGACATGCAGGGGAAATGTCTGTCCTTTAAGCAGCCTTCCTACTTTCCTCCTAAAATCATCCATCATAAATCTAATTGAGGTTGAGAATAATAATTTTGTACTCAGAAAACAAAATTTGCTCTTTCCAACTCCTTTCTTTAATGGTTGTGAGTTTGTTCTAATTTCATTTCAGGCTCTCAGAATATCAGCAGGACAAATAGCACACATGTGAAAAGAAGTTCAGACAAGGGTCGTATTGTAAATAAACCAAAGGATTATTTTCCTTTTAGAAGTGGTACTGCAATACTGCAAGTCAGCTGTTAAAAAGTAAAACAAAAACCAAAAAAAACAACAATTCTTTAAATTGGTGCAGTCTATAGACCTGGATTTGCTAACTCCAAAAAACACACAAAGCAAGAAGCAATATTTTAGATTCTTTTTAAAAAATCTATTTCAGAAAATGTGGCTGTAGTTCTTTGTGCAAATCTCTTTCAGACCGTTCAGATCAGAATAGGAAAACATTGGCAAAAAATTAAGGCAAAAGAAACGAGGTTGTTCTCATTTTATTGTCTTGGTCCCCTCTCTTATCTGCCAGCAAACGGCACTGATCTAATATTTAGTCAGATCTCCCCTTAATTTTAACAGGAGGTGTGATTTAGCCACACCTACTGTGGTTTTTGAGCACTGTATTAAACTTTCAATATACTCCGTTGTTCATTTAATCCTTGCAGCAATTCCAGAGCGGGCATGGTTCTCCCCATTTGATAAGTGAGAAAGCTGAAGTGAAGACAGGCTGGATACTCGCCCGTAGCTTTGCAAACACTGAGGGATAGAGTTCACACCCAGAGCCCTGCTCTTTACCAGTCCTCTCCACTCCCCTGCCTTCCTGTGTGAAGATTGTCACAGAGGGGGGGCACTAGAAACTAGAATTCCTCATCAATTATTCAGAATAAGCCTAGATAACACAAAGCATCAGATAGTGAAATCATACTCACACATTTTACATTTTTATTTAAAATGTTTTAATTAAAGATTTTAAGGATTTTATTTATTTATTTGAGAGAGAGCACAAACAGTTGGGAGGGGCAGAGGGAAAGGGAGAAGCAGGCTCCCCACTGAGCAATAAGCCCATGTGGGGCTCCATCCCAGGATCCTGGGATCATGACCTGAGCAGAAGCTAGACACTTAACCACCTGAACGAGCCAGCGCCCCATTACAAACAATTTTTTAAGGCAATCTTTATGGCCAACTCATGACCCTGAGATTAAGAGTCACATGCTCTATGGCCTGAGCCAGCCAGATGCCCCCATACTCACACATTTTGAAGATGCTAATCCAGTGTTAAGCTTCACTAGTAATTTCAACGATATATAATTGCAGGGCCCAGGCTGAGCTGGGAGTGGTGTTGGACCTCCAGTGTGGCACCCTGGGTCATTTCTTGCTCCACCAAGATATACTCTTAGACAGGGTCAACACAGGAGGTTTATAAGTGATGGGTAGAGTTCACATCACTTGCACAGAAGAAGGATCTCCATTTTTATACTAGAGAGTTCCATAGCTTATGTGACATTTTCTATTTCATGCCCCATAAATCTGCAGATTCCAGGTATGGGAATTCTAGGTAGCTGCTGGTCCCTTTTCAAAATCAGAAATATGCCAGACAAACAGAAGGAGAGAGGGCCTTATTTGTTGCTACCTGCAGATTCCTTCCCCAACAGACCAGTCAGCGTGGTAGCCAACATCAGCCAGCAGAGTGAGACCCCAGGTGGGACTGTCCTGCTTCTTCCCTTGGATGAATTAGTTATTATTGAACCCATGTTGCCATAAATGTCATGATGTAGGTAACCCCTCCCCCACCATGTTTGTCTCTGCCCAGGTTATGCCTATTCCCCCAGTAGGCCCTTGCCCTTTGGTTCTGCTTCTCTGAATCATCACCATCTACAAATAGTTACAGTGGTTAAAACTTAGAAAGTTATTTATTTATCTGGAACTCTTCCAAGGTCTTTTTATATTAATTCATTTAATCTTCAGAGGAACCCTAGCATACCTGTTTTGTAGTTGAGGAAACTGAGGTACAAGCAGCAAGATAACTTGCTCATGATCACATAGTCTGTCCAGGGTAGAGTGGAAATGGGAACCCAGATGATATGGTGCCAGAGTCCATGTTCTTGACCATTAAAGGAATTCTACTCCACATCCCTGACCTCCAGTGAAACCTTTCTGGGATGCTCCAAATGGTGGTTCTGCGTGGCAAACCTTCTGCGTGTACTCATAGAAATACCATCTCACATTGTTTTTAGTATCCCAAGGTCATCATTGGTGGCCCCTCTTCTCTTCCCATCATGGTCAAACAGCAGGCAAAGCTTCCAGTACATGGGATCACCTATTTTTTGCCAGGAACCCTATTTTTACTTTCCATTTGACCCACTGTCCAGATGAATTTCTTTTCTGCAGATAAAATGATTTAAAATATAAGAATCTCTCATTCATTAGAAAAGGTAGGCTTTTAAAGGTACGATATTACAGTATAGATGAATACTTAAGTGAATTCTTTTATCTCTTCTAAATGTGGCACTATATTTTTTCATTATTTCAGTGAAAGAGAACTGTATCACACAAAAGTTTTTCTTTAAAACCTGCTCATTGGCATTTAGCATGAATAGTAGATAGGGAATCAAAGTTATGCCAAAAATGATTAACCATTAGTCACAGTGACTTTCATATTTTACCCACGTAAAAAATATGCTCTTAATTAGAATTTCCCTTTTGCTTTTTAAGAAAAATACAGAGCTTCAGGAATAAGAAGAGGAAATTGCCACTGATGAGTTTTTCATGATCCCCAGCAGAGGAATTTCTGTGTTGATTTTTAAAAGAATCCTACAGAAGGAGAACATTGTTAGGCGTCTCCTAGAGTTCTGGGGAGCCTCTATAGTCTGAGCAACGTATGATTGTGCCCAGCTCTGAGGACAGGGAACTCTGAAATGAAACACAGCTGTGATATTTTTAAGAAAATTGTGAGGGAGACACTATGTGCAATCAATTAAATTGTTCTTTTCCCCTTTCAGAAGACAGAAACAATTTGTAAATGCAGAGTTGCTGTTAAGACTGTAAATTGGCTAGAGTATCTGTTTATGCTGTTAGATTTATGCACAACCTGTAGATGGCACAAACAAGGTCTTATTGACCTTAGCGGCCAAGCGGTGATCCAAAAACAGGCTCATTGCCTTCAATTTCATGCTGCCAACCAGCGGTCTTAACTTTTTGGTATTGAGGGTTGAATTCTCTTACTAATTTAAAAAGGACTTTGACAAATTCAGAACATGTTGCCATCTAAAAGTTGTATCCACCATTCCAAATGGGTGTATTTCCAATATTTAATAATGGCATTGCTTAGTGTGTTTGGATTTAATGATAGCATTCATTCAGAAAACAAATTGCCCCATGTAGCTAGACTACCAGTAAATGTTAACTCTGATTAGCATATAATTGAGATCATGCCAGAAAACAATAAATTCAGAAATTGATTTAAGAGCATAACTTAAAAAATCATCAATTGGTATCAGTTTGAGCGGAGCCAAGAAATTGGAAATAGAAAAATGGGAGAATAAATTCTTAATCCTACATCAAGTATACTTGCTTATTTGTGCAATTATCAATGATTTAACCATTCAACAACAAATATATGTTGAGCATGGTTCTGTTTGTGTTGTCCATACTAGATGCTAACAACAAGACAGTTAACATATAATCTTTGCCTTGAGAGCTTGGTTGGTTGGCTGTCACTCCTTACTATTCTATGAATGATGCTTCATATTTTATTTCTCAATACTAGAGTGTTGGTATTCCCTATGTCCAAACACTATTATGAAATTCCTGCTAAGAAAATAATAAATTACAGTATCAGATTAAAGGCAGACTTTGGATCATTTATTTTTTCTTTTCTACCTCTTCTGCAGTTTTTGAAAATTAAGAGACTCATATAATGTGAAAGATAGTTGTGAAAAACTAATAAACCACGGCTATTCCCTCACCCCAACCAATACAACATGGTGTTCTCCTAGTGTTACTTCCCTTTTCTTGGCTACCTAAGTACATATTTTCATATGCCTACAACCCTGAAATGCATTCCATTTTATGGTCTCTTTCAGTGAGCCATCAATATATTTTTAGGTAACAGATTTTGGGGGAACAGTTAGTTCTATGTTAACAGAAGAACTGGACGGAAAGTACAGTGAATTCCCCTGTTAACCCCCACCCCCTGACCTGCAGACAGTTTCTTCTCTTAATATCCTGTATCTCGTGGCATGCTTGCTTGTTAGGGTTGATAAGTCAACATTGACGCACTGATAGTAACTAAAGTTTACAATATACCTTGGGGCTCATTCAACAAATGTTGTACATTTGTCCTTTAATAAATGAATGGATATGGGCAGCCCCGGTGGCTCAGTGGTTTAGCGCCGCCTGCAGCCCGGGGTGTGATCCTGGAGACCCGGGATCGAGTCCCACATCGGGCTTCCTTATGGAGCCTGCTTCTCCCTCTGCCTGTGTCTCTGCCCCTCTCTCTCTGTCTCTATGAATAAATAAAATCTTAAAAAAAATGAATGGATAAACTGTGGTACATCTAGAAAAGAGAATATTATTCGATGATAAAAAGAAATGAGCTATCAAGATGAGAAAAGATATAGAGGAACCTTAAATGCATATTGTTAAGTGCAAGAAGTCGGTCTGAGAAGGCTACATACTGTATGATTCCAACTATATGACATTCTGGAAAGGCAAAACTATGGAGACAAAAAAAGATCGGTGGTTGCCATGGTTAGTGGGGAGGGGAAGATGAATAGGTGGAACAGGGATTTTTAAGGCAGTGAAACTATTCTGTATGGTACTGTAAGAGTCGATATATTAGACATTTGTCAAAACCTATAGATATGTAAGTTGTTTGGGGATTTTATTTTTTAATGGAGAGAGACAGAGGGGAGAGGCAAAGGGAGAGGGAGGAGAGAGAGAAGCAGGCTCCATTCCTAGTGCAGAGCCCAGTGCCTAGTCCAGTGATGGGCATGATACAAGGACTCAATCTCATGACCCTGAGATCATAACCTGAGCCAAAATCAAGAGTCAGCTACTTAACCAACTGAGCCAGCCAGGGACCCCGATATATAAATATTTTTATACTTTTGAATAGTTGTAGAACATTCTTTTTTGGAAGCAATAGAAATATAGCCAATTCAAGTAGAAAAAGATTTATTAAGGGACAGTAGGTGGCTTCTAGAATTTCCAGAAGGGCTATAGTTGACCTGAGACTCCAAGGCAATGTTCCGGTCAGGTTACAACCATTAGGAGTAAGGATGCCCTACCACCTGCCACCAAGCGCTAGACATTGCAGCTTGCATTGGAGATATGCTGGCGTGCTTCGAGTAGATACTACGTATGGTTGCATTGTGTCCCTCCAAAAAGGTAGATTGACATCCTAACCTCTGGTACTTCAGAATGTGACCTCATTTGGAAATAGTTGCAGAGGTAATTAGTTAAATTGAGATTATACTGGGGTAGGGCAGGTCCTTAATCCCACATGACCAATAGTATCCTTGTAAGAGGAGAAAGACATGCAAGGAGGAGATGGCCATGTAATGAGAAAAGCAGAATGTGGTGTGATGCAGCTACAAGCCAAAGAGTGCCAACGACTGGCAGCACACATCAGAAGCTAAAAGAGCAAGGAATGATCCTCCCCTGCATGTTTCAGAAGGAGTGTAGCTCTGTTGACACCAATTTTGGACATCTGGCTTTGGGACCACGGGATAATAAATTTCTGTTGTTTTAAGCCATCTGGCTTGTGGTATTTGGTTATAGTAGCCCTAGCAAACTACTAAACCACCTACTACCATATCACCTACTCACTGCCCACCCTCCTCATACCCCTCTTCCCCTGTTAGCTCCAGAAAGAAACTGGGCCTCTTCCCTCTTTTGGGATCATCTGCTCTCCTCGACAGCATGGCAGGAGCATCTGAGCAGTGAATTCTAGGGCATATGCTCAAATGCCAGGCAACCAAAAAGAGTGACAAATGTCCAATATAATTGACTTCATAATTATGAATTGTATTATTTATTTATTTGAGAGCAAATGAGTGTGTGTGCATGTTGGAGGGGAGGGGTAGATGGAGAAGGAGAGTCCTAAGCAGACTGCATTGAGCATGGAGCCCAACATGGGGCGTGATCTCACAACCTTGAGATTATAATCTGAGTTGAAGAGTCACATGCTTAACCAACTGAGCCACCCAAGCGCCCCTATATTTATAATTTTTAAGGGCTGCATAATATTCCATTGTGTTGATACCATTAATAAAAAGTTTTTTCCACTTTAATCGAGAAGTTAGAGTAACTTTCAGATTGCTGGTTTTTACATGGTGACATTTGAGGACCTGTAAGTTTTTGCTACTATTGAGCTTTATCTTGAGTGGAATATTAGAGCCTTCATGACTACCACTGCATATTCATAGATTCTATTTTGAAAGCAGTTTACAACTTCATAAATAGTATAAATGTGTGCCTGCTTCTTCATAATTCCAGTATTAAATGATTTTTTAAAAAATATTTTTTTAACTGGTAAAAATAGGTATAAAGTGGTACCTTCCAGTTGATTTGATTTAATTTGGTTGATCTTTAAAAGAAATAAATATTTTCTACATGTAGTTTACAATTTGCATTTCTGGACAGCAGACCATGTGCTAACTGTGCACTGCACATGCATTATCAGTTTAAATCCCATGAGATAAATACCCTTATTTTTTTGGTTTTATTGATGAAAAACTATATCTCAGAGAGGTTATGTAATTTACCCAAGAACACACAGGCACAATTGGCAGAATTTATAGCTTGAATCCTTGTTTTCCTGACTCTAGAGCCCAGGCTCTTTACCATATTTGAGGAAACTGTCTCACACAGTAAAACTAGCAGATCCCATTTGGTTGCAGTTTAGAATGCAAGTTGGAAACTGATGAAAGATAAACCAGAAGAAGAGGTATATTGACGAAAAACTATGGAGTGTTGGATGAAGGATTTTGAGCTCTAGTAGGGACTAGAGTGCTGCTGGTATTCTAAAGCAGGAGAGCGAGAGGTTCGGAGTGTTGCTTTGGAAGGATGATCTGGTGACATTGTATAGGATTTATTGGAAAGAGAAATACCAGAGTTCAGGGGTTCACTTAAAGAAATAATAATCATTGACTAGTAAGGTAACAAGAACTTAGATATAGTCAAGAGATTCATATAGAACAACTGTGAATTTGAAAGACATTTCCAAGATGAGTGAACAGAATTTAGTGACCCATGGAAAAATGGAGAAAAGAAAATGAAAGTCAAATGAAGTCAAAGATGTACCAGTGTCTCAGATCTGGGTCACTGGAGGATTATGATACCATTAAAATCACTTACATAGATGTTAGAAGGAGAGTGGGTTTTAGGGGGAATATTATAATCTTGCCTTTAAACATGTTGATTTTCATGTGGATGTCTTTATCAAAAAGTTTAAGAATTCAGAACTAGACCTTGGGGGAGGAATGAAGCTAATGCCACAGATTTGAGGGTCCTCTGAGTAGAAATATTAGTTGAAGACAGTGGCCATATGCATTGACTGAAGGCAAAGCAGTAGGGGATGAGCTGGAGGCTGGAAGCTGGGAAATATACTGAATGGAAGGGAGGAAGGAAAGGGGGCAGGGAGGGATACAAACAATACCTGAAAATACCCCAGTCATACCCTTGACAAATTTACTCTCATCTTCAGGCCTCAAAGTGGAAAAAAACAAGTTCAAGAAAGGCAAAGGCAGAGGAGCACTTACTAGTCGAAGACTTTGGCTCCAACCCCAGAAAAAGTCCAGGGGCCTAGACTCGGCCATGTGGAGGATTCCATCTGCCCAGGCTGGATAAGTCTTAGAGGCCAGAGGCAAAGCAGGATGGAAAACACTTTTCTGGGCTTTTTTCCAATTGTTACCACCAGGCCTTCTTACTGCTTTACCACACAGAAGGAAGAAAACCAGAGGGCCACACTAGCAGTGGAGCCCATCCCACATGCACAGCGAGTGGTTAGCAGAGTCCACGGCAGCCTTCCCTCTGCTTGTAGATGAAGGAAGCAGGACATAGAACAGTTAAAGCTACACTCTACCTTCTGCTTAAGAAAGAGACAAGACATGGGGACAGGTGGGTAACAAAGAAGCTCATCAGAGAGGAAAGAAGAGCTGAGAGACAGAGAAGTGGTAAGTGTCAGCTCCATAGAAGGACGGAGGAAGGCCAGCCCTGAAGACAGGTACACATTTAAGTTTTAGATGGTTACTGGTGGCCTTCCAAAGGGTGGGTTTAGTAGAACAGTAGGTTTGAATCAAATGGCTAGGATCGAAACATAGGGAGGTGGGAGGCATGGAAAAGAATCAATGTCAACCATACTTGGGAGTAATTCTGGATCCAAAGGAATGAGATGGGCTAACGACCCCAGGACCTAGCCAGCCTGAGACTTCAAAGACGTTATTACTGTATGTTGTTTGAAAGGTGGGGAAGGCTGGCCAAGAGAGGAACCTACAAGTAGAGTAAGTTTATGCGAAAGGGAAATGTGTACCTATTAAAGTATGATCCTGAAGGATGTGAGAAAGAATAATGCTTATGGTGCAGATGTGCTGATGGCCTCCTGTTAGCAGGTGATTGTTAGGGAAAAGACCCAAAGAAACACAATGGGGAGGAAGAAATGGGCTGAACAGGCCTGATACAGTGGAGGAGCATTGCATTGGATGGGGGAAAGTCATATAGAAGTCTTCTTGGGGAGAGGCCAAGAAAGGATTTTTTTTCCCCCAGAGCATCTTGGATGAGAGGAAATGAAGTCTTCACCAGGGTTAAGAGGCTTGGCCAGGAAAGTCAAAGAGAAGATGATAGCTGTCAACACTGGAAATAGAGAGTTAAAGTACTGCAAGAGAAAAAAAAGCTCAGCAGAAAAATACAAGGGGGGAAGAATAATGTAAGTCATCAAGACACATTGGAGGGAGAGATGGATTTTGAAATTGTTTAGACGTGGAAAGCAAAATTGCCATAGTCTTCTTAATGATGGTCTCTCTAATTTCCAACTACCCCCAAATAATGAGGTTAGGCTATGTGACTTGTAGAGATTCACTTCACTTCACCTCTCATTTATTGCAAAAATAATTAAGCAAGAATTCTAGAGTTGAACTACTCTGACTTGCCTGGGCCTGAATCCCAGCTCCATGGTGTACTGTCTCTCTGTGACTTGGGTAAGTTATTCTTTCTCTAAGCCTCAGTTTGCTCCCCTGTACAAAGGGGATCATAGTACACTGCCTCCCTCATGATGAAGATTAAATATGGTGTTAGACCAAAAAGAAGGGTCACAGAACTGGCAACTAGTACACAGTTGTTAATACTCCCGGTTACCATGATGACGGTGGTGGTGATGGCCAACTACACTGGAAGCTCAGAGATGGATAAAACATAGTCCCTGTTCTCAAGGACTCAGAGGCCATTGGGAAAGATATTCACATCTCTGAGTTAACCCACAGTTACATGAAAATTAACTGATTCTTTGAGCAAATAGTTATTGAGGCCCTCTCGATGTTCCTGGTGCTGGGGATATGTTGGTGAGTGAAAATCCCAAGATTCCTTACCCTCAGGTAGTTTGCATTAGGGGAAGGGGAGAGAAGAATAATAAATAAATGGTAGAGCAAATAATTACAGTCTATTAGGAGGCTATCTGTGTAAATGGTAATGGAAATGAATGATAATGGAAGCTAATGGTAATGATAATTAGGATGAGGAGCAGTGATGGGTTTGCCTGTTAAAATAGAGAAATAGTGATGAAGGTAGGCCTTGTTGAGCAAGATGTGTGGGGGTTGTGATGCACAGTTATAATGAAGTCATCAGATGGGTTAGTGCTTCTGGAAGTACAGACGTAGGCTGTCCAACTTGACCTGGCCATGAGAGAAATTAAAGGGTTCCCAGTCTAGAGGATGTCTGTTCTAGAAAGGGCCAGCAGCCATCATCAGAAAGGCTGAAAGAATGTGCAAAACAGCACCGAGGTTCCTCAAAAAATTAAAAATAGAAGTATCATATGATCCATCAATTCTACTTCTGGCCATAAACAAAAGAAAATGAAGTCACCAACTCAAAGAGATATCTGCACTCTCATGTTCATGGAAGCATTATTTATAGTAGCCAAGACACGGAAAAACCTAAGTGTACATGCATGGCTAAAGAGAATGAGGTATATACAGGCAACAGAATATTATTTAGCCATAAAAAGAAGGAAATCCTGTGTCATTCCCAACATCATGGCTGTACCTTAAAGATATTATGCTAAGTGAAAGAAGTCAGAGAAAGACAAACTCTGTATGATCTCACTTATACAAGGAATCTGAAAAAAGCAAACTCATAGAAACAGCGAACAGATTGGTGGTTGTCGGAGGTGGGGGTGAGTAGGAAAAGACTGGCCAAAGGATATAAATTTCTAGTTCTAAGATGAGTAAGTTCTGGAGATCTAGTGTACAGCATGGTGACTGTAGTTAATGATACTGTGCTGTATTTGTGCAAATTGCTAAGAGAATAGATTTTAAAAGTTTTCAACACATGTATACACACACACATATGCACACACACACACTAAATCTGTGAGGTGGTGGATGTGTTAACTAACCTTATTTGATAATCATTTTGTAATAAGATATATAAAATTACGTCGTTGTACACTTGGAACTTAGGTGATGTTGTGTATCCATTGTATCTCAACAAAGCTAGGAGTAAAAAGTGAAAGAAAAGCTGCGTAGAACTGGCCCATGGAGAAGGAGTAGTCTGGGAGGGCTTTAATTTTGTTAATAAAGGAAGCAATACGATACACCCTAATGTGCTCTCCTAAAACAGAACATAGTAAAAAAAAAAAAAAATCACTCAACTAGTACTTTAGATATGAAGCGATCCTGTGAATGCTTTTCTCCTGTACGAAAAGGGGGGGGGGGGCTTTAGTTTATAGTGTTTTTCACATTAAGTTTATTCAGACTGTGGCTACCTTACCAAGTGTGTGATTTACTGGTATTATTACAGAGAAATTGGTTTTGTGATTTAGCTATCTCTTGGTAGGCATTTGCTTGCTGTGCAAGAGAGGGCAAGACCCACTTGGCTTGAGGTACTTCTGCTGGGGAGCCTGAGAATTGTCTGTTGTAATTCACAGAAATGCTGCTGAATGAAGGTCCCAAAAGAAAGAAGGCCTTCCACTGAGGCACAGAAGAGACTCATGGGGTCTGCACCAGAACTAGCCAGCCTTTGAATTTGTTCAGAATGCTCACAGCTTTCCCTTACAGAGGAGGTTATGTAAAACCAAAGAAAGATACATAATAAAAGGCTAGACTACCTGAATAAATCCATTGTAGCCTCCCAAGCCACACATCCAAATATTGGTTTATCTAAAAGGTCAGTCAGCCAGGTCTGGAGACATTTTTGGTTGGATGTCAGTTACTGACGTCTGGTGCGTAGAGGCTAACCCTAGGGTATATAGATGTCAGGGATGCTGCTGAATTGCCTGCAATGCACCGGACAGCCCCCATCACAAGGAATTGTCCAGCCCCAGTCATCCTCCTGCCAAGGCTAAGGATGTGAAGCTGGGAAAGGAGTGAGCAAGACATGGAGTACACACGGGGCAGTGAAGAGTGGTGGAGTGACTTGATTGTAGAGTCCAGTAAGGGGGAAAGTGTCCTGGAATTGTGGAAAGCAGATGCGGGGGTGGAGAGTGGGAATGCTTCAAAGGATTTTGTGTGTGTGGGGGAGTGTTCCAGTTATTGATATCGACAAAGAACATTGGTAGATGTGAACTTGAGCATTCATTCCAACGTGTAGTGACTTTGTGATCTTCATCAATTTCTCTGGGCCTGTCTTATCTGCAAAAACTGGATGTTTTCCTCATTTGTCTCCTAGAAATATTGAATGAGATGGTATACGTAAGCTCTTTCCTTTTGTTTAGATGCTGATGATGTATTAGGTGTTGAAAATGACTTTGGCAGAATACAAAGAGAGGAAAAGCATGGCCATCTTTTAGAGATTCTGATGAATTCCAACTTAGAGGTTTCTACTTTTCTTTCTTTTTTTTTTTTCACTTTAAGAATGCTGGAGCAACAGTGGAGCTCCCAGGCATCATCCACACGTCTTAGATCTGATTGGATTTATGAGGACAAGAGATCATGGCCATAAATGCATGAAGGAAACAAGCCTTTCAAACTGGCCTGCTTAGCAGTGTATTATTTCTCCCAAGCTCAAATTGTACAAGTTGGGTTTCTTTCATTTTACTACCTGTATTCTTTATGCAGCAGGAGCAGTACAGTGTTTATTGCTTGCAATTAAATTGCTTATTGCAGGAGAAATGACATTCTTTGATAAAGAATACATACATTCTGTGGTACCATACATTAATAGTTCACTGTAGGGTTTTTTTTGTTTGTTTGTTTGTTTTGTTTTTTGGTGGGGAAGGGAGAGTATGTGTAAGTGGGGGTTTGGAATGGGGTTGGGGGAGCAGAGGAGAGAGAAAGAATCTTAAGCAGGCTCTACATCCAGAGCTAGACTTGGGGCTTGAACTCATAACCCTGAGATTATGACCAGAGCTGAAATCATGAGTTGGATGCTTAACCATTTGAACCACTCAGGCACCCCAGTTCACTGTATTTTTAGACATAGGATTAAATGATCATACTACACTTCTTTTAATTGAAGTATAATTAATATACAATATTCTGTTTCATGTGTACAGCATAGTGGTTCCACATTTGTGTGCATTGCAAATTGATCATCATAATAAGTCCAGTTACCATCTGTCACCATGCAAAGTTAATACAATATTATTGGCTATATTCCCTGTGCTGTACATTACTTATCCATGACTTATTTATTTTATAACTGAAAGTTTGTGCCTCTTGATGCCTTTTATCCATTTCATTTCCCTCAAACCCATTCCCCTCTGGCAATTACCACACTGCTCTGTGTCTATGAGTCTGAGTTTTCTTTTGCTGTTTTTTGGATTCTACTTATAAGTGAAATCATGTGGTATTTGTCTTTCTCTGTCTTACTTCACTTAGCATAATACCCTCTAGGTCCATCCATGTTGTTGCAAATGGAAAAAATCATTTTTATGGCTACATAGTATTACATTATATAGAACTAGGTATAGATCTAGATATTTTCACATCTTCTTTATCTGTTCATCCATGGATGGACTCTTAGATTGTTTCCTATCTTGGCTGTTGTAAATAGTGCTGCAGTAAACATAGAGGTACATGTATGTTTTCAAATTAGTGTTTTCATTTTCTTTGGGTAAATATTCAGGAGTGGAATTCCTCGATCATATATGGTTTTTGAGGAAGCTCCATACTGTTTTCTATAGTGGTTGTACCAATATACAGTGTATAGGGGTTCCCTTTTCTGTGCATCCTCTCCAACCCTTGTTAGTTCTTGTCTTTCTGATAATAGACATTCTGACGGGTGTGAAGTGGTGCAGCATTGTGGTTTTGATTTACTTTCTTCTAATGATTATTGACGTTGAGCATATTTTTATATATCTGTTGTCCATTTCTATGTCTTCTCTGGAAAAATATTTATTTAGGTTATCTGTCTATTTTATAATTGGATTGGGGTTTTTTGTTACTGAGTTGTATGATTTCTTTATATATTTTGGATATAAACCCCTATCAGCTATATGATTTGCAAATGGTTTTTTCCCGTTAATGAGGTTGACTTTCATTTATTGTTGGCTTCCTTGACTGAGCAGAAGCTTTTCAGTTTTGATTAAGGCCCCTCTTGTTTATTTTTGCTTTTGTTGCCCTTGCCTTTGCAGTCAGATGAGCATTGCTAAGACCTATATCAAGGAGCTTACCGCCTGTTTTCTTCTAGGAGTTTTATGGTTTCACATCTTACATTCAAGTCTGTTAACCATATTGAGTTAATTTTTGTATATGATATAGGAAAGTGGTCCAGTTTCATTCTTTTGAATATAGCTGTCCAATTTTCTCAACATCACTTGTATATTCTTGCCCCCTTTGTCATAAATTAATTGACCATATATGTATAGATTTATTTCTAGGCTCTATTCCATTACATTGGTTTATAGGTTTTTTTTTTTTTTAATGTGTACTAGCATACTGTTTTGAGTACTCTATCTTTGTACTGTAGTTTGAAATCAGGGAACATGATACTTCTGACTTTGTTCTTCCTTCTCAAGATTTCTTTGCCTCTTTGGAGTCTTTTGTGGCTACAAATATATTTTATACTTATTTGTTCTAGATCTGTGAAAAATAAAACTGGAATTTTGATAGAGATTACATTTAATGTGTAGATTTTTGTATAATATGGACATATTAGCAATATTTATCCTTCTAACCCATGAACATGGAATATCTTTCCATTTTTTTGTGTCATCTCTAATTTCTTTGATCAGTATCATATATTTTTCAGTGTACAGTTCCCTGGTTAAATTTATTCCTAGATATTTTATTTTTTATGATGCAGTTATAAATGAGATTGTTTTCTTGGTTTCTCTTTCTGATAGCTTTTTGTTAGTGTATAGAAATGCAGTGGATTTTTGTATATTAATTTTGTGTCCTGCTACTTTACTGAAGTTATTAGATCCAACAGGTTTTTTTCATGGAATTTTTAGAGTTTTCTATGTAAAGGATCATATCATCTGCAAATAGTGACAGTTTTACTTCTTCCTTTCCAATTTGTATGCCTTTTATTTTTTTCTCTTGTCTAATTTCTCTGGATAGGATTTCCAATACTGTGTTGAGTAAAAGTGGCAAAAGTGATCATCCTTGTCTTATTCCTGTTCCTGTGAATTTGTCATATATCACCTTATTATATTGAGGTACATTGCTCTGTATCTACTTGTTGAAAGCTTTATTATAAGCAAATGTTGAATTTTATTATATGCTTTTTCTTCATCTACTGAGATGATCATATGATTTTTATCCTTCATTTTGTTGATGTGGTGTATCACATTGATGGATTTGCAGATGTTAAACTATCCTTGAATCCCTGGAATGAATCTTACTTGATCATGGTGTATGGTCTTTTAAAAATATTATTGAATTTGATTTGCTAATATTTTGTTGAAGATTTTTGCATCTTTATTTATCATAGACCTGTAATTTTCTTTTTTTTTCTGGTGTCCTTCTCTAGCTTTGGTATCAGGGTAATGCTAGCCTCATAAAATGAGTTTTTTTTTCAATTTTTGGGAAGATTTTGAGAAGGATAGATATTAAATGTTAGAATGTTTGGTAGAATTCACCAGTGAAGCCATTTGGTCCTGGACTTTTGTTTGTTGGGAGGTTTTTGATTACTGACTCAATCTTCATACTAGTATTGGTCTATTCAGATTTTCTATTTCTTCATGAATAGTCTTAGAAGATTGTATGTTTCTAGGAATTTATTTTTTCTAGGTTGTATAATTTGTTGGTATATAATTGTTTATCAGTATCTCTTACGTTCTTTTGTATTTCTGTGTTGTCAGTTGTAATTTCTCTTTCATTTCTAATTTGGTGATTTGGGCCCTCTCCCTTCTTTTTTTCTTTGGTTTTCTAGCTAATGTTTTGTCAATTTTGTTTATCTTTTCAAAGAACCAGTTCTTAATTTCAATGATATTTTCCTCTTTTTTTTAAGTCTTTATTTATGTTCAGGTCTTTATTATTTCCTTCCTTCTACTAACTTTGGGTTTCATTTGTTCTTTTTTATTTCCTTTGGGAGCAGAGTTCAATTGTTTAGTTTATATTTTTCTTGTTTATTGAGGTAAGCCTATTTTGCTATGAACTTCCTTCTTATAACTGTGTTTTCTGTATCTCATAGATTATGGCACTTCATATTTGTTTTTATTTATCTCTAGGTATTTTTAATTTGTCCTTTGATTTCTCTGTTGATTCTTGGTTGTTTAGTAGCATGTGTTTAATTTCCCTATTAAAAATTTTTAGGTTTTCTTCTTATAATTGATTTCTAGTTTGATCCCCTTGTAGGTAGAAAAGATCCTTGATATGATTTCAGCCTTCTCAAATTTATTCAGGTTGGTTTTGTGGCCTAACATATCATCTGTCCTGGAGAATGTTCCATATATATTTGAAAAGAATATGTATTCTGCAGCCTTTGAGTGAAATGTTCTGTTAGGTATCTTTTAAGTCTTACTGGTCTAAGGTGTTGGTTAAGGCCAATTTCTATAGGTTTTCTGTATGGATGATCTATCTGTTTATGTAAGTGGAGTGTTAAAGTCTTCTACTTGGGGCACTTGGGTGGCTTGGTGGTTGAGTGCCTGCCTTTGGCTCAGGTTGTGATCCCGGGGTCCTGGGATTGAGTCCCACAATGGGTTCCCCATAGGGAGCCTGCTTCTCCCTCTGCCCATCTCTCTGTCTCTCTCTCTCTGTTTCTCATGAATAAATAAATAAAATCTTAAAAAAAATAAAATCCCCTATTTATTAGGGTATTGCTATCAATTTCTCCCTTTAGGTCTGTTATTATTCATTTTTTACATTTTGGTACTCCTATATTGGGTGCATTTATATTTATAATGGTATATCAGCTTTCTAGATTAACCCCTTTATCATAAGGAAATGCCCTTCTTCATCTTTTATTGATTTTTTTAATAGGATTTTGTTTTGGTCTAATATAACACCAGCTTTCTTTTCATGTCTATTTGCATAGAATATTTTTTCCATCCCTTCACCTTCATCCCATCATCAACTTCATTCTGTGAATATCCTTACTTCTGAAATGAGTCTCTTGTAGGCAGCATAAAGATGAGTCTTGCTTTTTTTAATCCATTCAGCAATTCTCTGTGTTTTGATTAGAGAATTTAGTCCATGTACACTTAAAGTAATTATTGATAGGTATGTGGTTATTGCCATTTTTTTAATTGATTTTTTTTTGTCTTTTTTTCATTTCTCTGGTCCTTTTGCTTTCTTTCTCTCTTTCTTTATGGTTTGGTGACTTCCTTTACTATTATATTTAGATTCCTTTTTCATTTTCTTTAGTGTATTCCCTATAAGTTTTTGCTTGTCGTTACTGTGAGGTTCACCTATATTATCTTAAGTTTATTGTCCTATGTATACATATCCTATGTATATATAACTGTCTATGCTAAGTTGACAGCAACTTAAATTTGAACATACTCCAAATCCTTACATTTTTATCCAACCCCCAGCACATTTTGTGTTTTTACATCTTTTTATTTTATATATCCATTTACTAATTGTAATTTTTGTTAATTTTGCTACTTTTGTAGTTTTGATCTTCATACTAGCTTTATAAATGATTACTACTTTATTATATCTATTCTATATTTACTTTTTCCAGTGATATTTTTATTTTCATATGTTCTCTGGTTATTAATGAGTACCATTTCTTTTCAGCTTAATGAAGTCCCTTGAAGATTTTTTGTAAGGCCAGTTTAGTGGTGATTAACTCCTTTAGCTTTTGCTTATCTTGAAAACTTTTTATTTCTCTTTTAACTTAAGTGATAACCTCGCTGGGAAGAGTATTCTTGGAAGTTTTTCTTTTCAGTGTTTTGAATACTTCCTACCCTTCTCTTCTGGCCCACAAACTTTTTGCTGAAAAATTTGCTGGTAGCTTTATGGGGTTTCCCTTGTAACATAGCAAGTTGTTTTTCTCTTCCTGCTCTTAAGATTCTCTCTTTAACTATTGACATTTTAATTATGTATCTTGGTATGCATCTCTCTGAGTTCATCTTATTTGGAACTCTCTGCGCTTCTGGGACTGAGAGTCTTTTCACTTCCCAAGATTATGGAAATTTTCAGCCATTATTTATTCAAAAAAACTTGTTTGCTTCTTTCTCTCTTGCTCTTCTTCTGGGACTCCTATAGTGCAGATATTATTTCACTACATGTCCCATAGGCCTCCCAAAGGTATTGCCTCTTTCTAAAATATATTTTCTTGTGGGGCTTTATCTTTCTGAGTTTTATTGCTTTGTCTTCCAGTTTTCTGATCCATTATTTTACTTTATCTAGTTTGCTGTTAAAACCTTCAAGTGTAATTTTTCAGTTCAAATACTATATTTTTCAGTTCTGTGACTTCTGTTTGGTACTTTCTTATACTTTCTATCTCTTTGTTGAAACTCTTAACTAAGCTCATCTGTTCTCCTGAGCTTGTGACTGTTACTTTGAATTGTATATCAGGTTGATTACTTATCTCCATTTTATTAATGCCTTTTTGGAAGTTTTGCCTTGATCTTTTGTTTGAAACATACTTCTTTATCTCCTCATTTTGCCTCATTCTCTGTGTTTAATTTTATGTATTAGGTAATGTAACTATTTCTCCCAGTTTTAAAGGAGTGGCCTTGTGTAGGAGATGACTTATGAGGCCTAGAAGTACAACACCTCTACCCACCAGGTGCTCAGGTGCTTAGGAGGTCTGTGGGCTACCCTTGCTTATGTGCTAGTTGTGCCTCAGGGAGCATATGGAGCACTCATCCAGCTGGTTATGGTGCAGCTACAGCACAGGGTATGGGATAGGAGGGATGAGGCTAGGTGCTAACCCTGCTCCCTCTGGCACTCTGGCATGGGAATGGAGGAGCTTGCTTGACCCATTTTGGTGTGGCTACAGGATGGGTGTGGGTCATGGAGGTTAGAAGGAGATTGCCAAAATGGTGCCCAATCCCACTAGCATTAGCAGAGTAGAGCGAGATCACAGAATGGTGCTTACCAGTGCTTTTGTCCTGGAGAGCATCCCATCAGGTTCCTGCCTCCCCCACAGTCACTTTAAGATTAGTAAGTGTGTCTCATTCACATATGGTGTAGACACTTTTCAAACTGCTGCTTTTGCATTGGACCCCAGGATGGGTAGGTGATTCTGCAAACCAGGCCTCTAAAAGTAGGTTCTCTATTCCCTATAGATCTGTGGTTCTCCTCATTCATTTTCAAAGCCAAACATTTGAAGGAGCTCTTCCCTCCAGTGCAGGACCCAAGCATTGGGGTGCATGATATGGAGGCTAAACCACTTTTCCTCAGAAGGAAAAGTTCTGTACTTTTGAGATCCCTGTAACTGTGGGTTGTCATGCCTATGGTGAGATTTTTGGCAAGAGCACTTCTCTGCCTCTGCCCTTTTATCCTTGTTATGGAGGCACTATACATTTAGCTTTCAGGACTTTTTCAGAGGATATTATTCCATATGTATCTGCGGATTTGTTGTATCTGTAGGAGGGTATAAGTTCAGGATCTTCCTACAAGGCTATCTTGAATTGCTTCCTATATAAGCTCTAAATATAGTGCTGTGTAGTACACATTGGGTGCACAATAAATGTTATCATTATTATGTTGATGGTTAGAAAGAAGACAGCTATGGTTATTTGCTATATTGTTACCTGAGGGGGAAAAGAGGGGCAAGAAATGAAAGAAAAAGGAAAAGAGTCTAGGTGAAATGCTTTTCTTGAAGATTTGGCTTCCCTCTTAGTTTTAATGTTATATCTGTAGGTGACTAATTATATTACTAATTTATATTTTTGTGTGATGAAATTATATTTTTATTTTCACAGTTGGGAATGCCTGAGGAATTCTTTTAACTCTGGGAAGAAATGATTTGGTGAAATTTATTTCTTCAAGACTTTTTGGAAGATTTTTATGTAGAAGACCAAATTAAGTATTTCTTTCATCTTCCCATTTTTAACCTTTTACTTAGAAACTAGATAGGCTCTTATCTTTTCCCAGCTCTCCTTTATATTGGGCTAAATACTCTGAAAGTATTATACGTAGAAGATAAATTTCAGGGAAACTTCTCCATCATTTGAAAATTGTTCCATCAACACTACCTATTACTTCTGTTCACAATGGCAAAATTGTAGTTAAGTACCCATACTGTAGTGTAAAATGCCTTACTATACCTCAGGTGATGCAAGTGGCATTAGGGTAGCCTCTAGTTTATTGTTAAGGCATTTTCAACACTGTCCATTTAAGCAATGTATTCTATTGTATGGTGGGATTTAAATTCTTTTTTATTTTTTGCTTTTTAAGGATTGGGATTTTAGTTTGACTTATATATGATATTTTTATTCCTATGTCCTATACTATGTTTCGAAACATGGTGAAAGTCTCAAAAAAACAAATTCAGTGTTTATAAAATGAACCAAATTAAGAACAGATCAAAGAATTTAAAAATAGGTGTACCAGGGAGTAACTTTGTACTGATGGTTTTCTACCATGTATATATTTTGTGAATAATAATTTTCTTTCCCTAAGACATCCTTTATTCTTTGTACCAACTCATGCTTTCATTTACATTAGTAGGTTAAAATAAACTGCATGATGAATGTCTTAGCATTGAACCTCTACACTGCTTTTTTTTTTAATTTAAAAATTTTTTTTAATTTTTATTTATTTATGATAGTCACAGAGAGAGAGAGAGAGGCAGAGACACAGGCAGAGGGAGAAGCAGGCTCCATGCACCGGGAGCCTGATGTGGGATTCGATCCCGGGTCTCCAGGATCGTGCCCTGGGCCAAAGACAGGCGCTAAACCGCTGCGCCACCCAGGGATCCCTCTACACTGCTTTATAATTATTTGCTATGGTATTTTTTCTTTACTAGTTGTGATTCCTTGAGAGAGGGGAAATCATGTATTTTTCATTACTCTCACTGTTGTCCCAGCTGACACTAGCCTAATTCATGACATGTAATAAGCATTCAAAAAATGTGTGAATAGAAGTAAATTAATGAATAATTAGTAAATACTTATAGAGTAACTATTGTGTTCTAGGTACTTTGCTAAATTATAGGGATCAAAATATTATATTTTAAGGTGTTCAGAGTCTGTCTAGTCAAATCCAGACTATGGTTCATGGCCAATAGTCAGTGGTGTTTATGGAAGGGTGAGAGGCAAGATGGAAGAAGGAGAAGATGAGAGGGAAACAGCATTCGATGTCCTTGAATCTCTTCAAGAAGACCAGTCTAGTTCTTATTTGAAACCTCTGTGAACTTGGGCACCTGGGTGGCTCAGTGGTTGAGCATCTGCCTTTGACCCAGGTCATGATCCCGGGGTCCTGGGATAGAGTCCCACATTGGGCCCCCTGCGGGGAGCCTGCTTCTCCTGCTGCCTGTGTCTCTACCTCTCTCTGTGTGTCTCTCATGAATAGTAAATAAAATCTTTAAAAACAGAAAAGAAACCTCTGTGAACTTGAAAAGCTAACTTTGTGGATGAGTGAAATATCATTATTCCTAAATCTATCCCAGCCTACACTAAACTATCTAAGTAGAGGTTATGCTAAAAAATAAAAGGTGAATCGATGTAGAGCTTCTGCTCCACTTCCTAAAGGAAGCAAATTATTCTTTTTAATCTGTTAAATTGCTTGTATAAAAACAGATGGTATTGGTGTCAGATCATTCTTTAAAGCAGGTCTTGCAGGGTCTTTACTTGAAAATGTTTTGTCAATATGTAGTTTGAATTACTGTGTAAATTTGAAAGAGGTAAGCCTCATATCTGAAAAAAACATCCTACGTTCATGCTTTGTACTGATGCAGCCTGCCTGATTCGATCCACATTAGGGCTCTTCTTTGCTGTAAGTTGAAATCATTTGTGCTCTCTCCATCTGAAGTTATAAGCAGACCTGTGGTTTATGTGGAATCAGAAGTTCTGAACTCTTATTTTAGATTCAAATCATCTAGTTCTTCAAGTACTTGACATTTTTATACGCAAGGTCATGGACAAAGTAGCTTGGATTGTTCAATTCAAGCAATCACAACTTGAAACACCTCATGCATCAGTTTTTGCTGTGATGAGCATCATGAATGAGAACTATCACCAGCAGTCTAAACTGCTTCTTCAAAATATGAAAGACGAGATTATATAGCACACACTGGGATAGAACTTGTCTAATTAAAATAGATGGAAAGTGCTATCATAATGCACCAGTAGGTAATGGTAACATTTCACCTTGGTCATGTAGTTTTTAAATGGACATTTAATGCGCAGATATTTCTCCAAAAAAGATATCCAGATCAACAGACACATGAAGACCTGCTCATCATCACCTATTATCAAGGAGATGCAAAACAAAACTAAAATGAGATATCATCTCACACCTATCAGAATGGCTAAAATCAACAACATAAGAAATGAGGTATAGATGTGAATGTGGAAAAAAAGGAATACTCACTCACTGTTGGTGGGTAAGCAAACTGGTGCAGCCCTGTGGAAACCAGTATGGAGGTTCCTCAAGAAGTTAAAAACAGAACTACCTTATGATCCAGCACTCAAACTACTGAGTATTTACCCAAAGAATATGAGAGCACTAATTCAAAAGGATACATGCATCCCTGTGTTTATAGCAGCATTATTTACAACAGCCCAAGTGTCCATCAATTTGATTGATGAATGGATAAAGAAGATGTGATATATACATAGATGTGAAATATATTTACACATACATGTACACACACACATACATACACACAGTGGAACATTAGCCATAAAAAAGAATGAATTCTTGCCATTTACAATAGCATGGATGGAGCTAAAGAATATTAATGCTAAGTGAAAAAAAGTCTGAGAAAGACAAATACCATATGATTTCAGTCGTATATGGATTTTAAGAAACAAAACAAAGGCAAAAAAAACAAAAAGAGGGAGAGAGATAGAGAGAAAATCAGAAACAGACTCTTAATTAATAGAGAACAAACTGATGGTTACCAGAGGAGAGGTGGTTGGAGAATGGATGAAATAGGTGATGGAATTAAGGCATGCACTTGTCATGATGAGCCCAGCGTGATGTATGGAAGTGTTGAATCACTGTATTGAACACCTGAAGCTAGTATGACACAGTATGTTAGCTAACTGGAATTAAAATTTAAAAAAATAAATGGTCATTTAGCGACTTAGACACTGCAGTCACATTATCCTGTCTTTGCCTACTAGCATCCTAAATGATAGTAATTTTACAGATGTCTGTCTACAATTAGTTAAAATCTACATGTATAATGTGGCCTTTTTCCTATAGAAATAGTTTTCAACACCTACTGATGTGCTCCCAGGAGCTTTATTTATTTATTTGAGAGAGAGAATGAGCAGGAGAGAGGCAAAGGAAGAAGCAGACTCCCCACTGAGCTCGATCCCAGGACCCTGAGATCATGACCCGAACGAAGGCAGACGCTTAGCCAACTGAACCACCCAGCTGCCCCTTTGCTCAGCTTTCTAAAGCAAACAAATTTCCTCTGAATCAGTCAAGGGATGGAAATTTTCCCTACATGCCCTTGCTAGGCACTTGGAAATAGATTTGCACTCCTAGCCAGAAGTTTATATGTTAATCATATCTGATGGTACTTAAAAACAAAAATAAAAACAAAAATAGACAAACAAAATATTGTGGAAAATACCAGAGAAGAGCAATAGACATTTAAAGATTCAGGGAAGGATCAAGAACACACACATGTATGGGTCTTTTTTGTGACATTTAAAAATTATTTCTAATGAAAAGGTTGGATTCTTAGCACCACTACTTGGGCTATAAGCAGTGCAACTTGGGCAAATTCTTTGACTTTATTTTTCCTTATCTATAAAGGTAGGGTAATGATACATAATAGGGTTGTTTTGAAGCTTAAACAAAATTATGTGTGTATATGAATTTGAAACAGGACTGAAGCAAATCAACAAAGAACAATGAAGTAAGTCTACAGATCTAGGAAAGAAAGAAGAGTGACAGAAGTAGACTTGTGGTTTATGAAAAGCGATGTGTCTGTTGATGTTTGAACTGTTCTTTAAAGGCAAGCTTATGGGGATCCCCTGGTGGCTTAGCCCTTTAGCGCCTGCCTTAGGCCCAGGGCGTGATCCTGGGGTCCTGGGATCAAGTCCCACATCGGGCTCCCTGCATGGAGCCTGCTTCTCCCTCTGCCTGTGTCTCTGCCTCTCTCTCCCCCTGTGTTTCTCATGAATGAATAAAAAACAAAACAAAACAAAACAAAAACAAAAACAAACAAACTTTAAAAAAATAAAGGCAAGCTTATTTTACTTGAGATACAGGAGGACAAAATCAAGGAGAAACAGCCTAGTGGCTCTTCAGGCTGCTCTGGCCATTACTCCTGGCAGGGCTTCAATTTCAATGTAATGTGACAGTGACAGTCATTTGGAAAACATGAAGGAATAAATGAGACAATGGAAAGATAAAAAAAAAAAAACTAAATTCAAGACATTCTTTAAAAGATCAGGTTTGCAGAAAACATCCTTTCAATCTTTGTCCTGTCTGCTTTCAAGTGGGAGTAATTGATCCTTTATCCAGGAGACATCTGTTCTCTGTGGAAGCTAATGAGGACATTAGAGTAGAAAAATGATGGACCAAGGTAAGGATTTAGCCAGCTTTCCAGATCCTGTGGCAGCATCTTGTGTGAAGGCAGACCTGTGTTCTAGTTAAAAATCGTGTTTAAGCAGGTTGATTTTTAAGCCGAGGGTTCTCGGCTTTGCGTTGGCTGCTAGGAAGCCCGGCACCCACCTCTGCCCCATTTTTGCAAGTGCATTTTGGGTGTGCATTTTTGTATATCCCTTGGTTCAAGGTTTTTCCATGTTCCTTTCCCCTTTATCCTAACTTGCTCATCTGGTTTGTATGTATCTCAAAACCACCTCACATTTATTTTATGATGATAAATAAAATGAATAAAAATGTTCAATTCCTTCTTGTCTGAGATGCCCTCCCACAACCTGTTATTTCACCTGTCTGTGGTTTCCTCTCTTTTCCTTTAGAGACAATTTTAAAAGATTTTTCTATAACTTCTGTTTGTGTTTATGTCTCACTCCTAAATTCATGACTGTCTGGCTTTAGCCTCCCCCCCCCCCCTTTTTTTTTTAAGATTTTATTTGTTTATTCATGAGAGACACAGAGAGAGAGAGAGAGAGAGAGGCAGAGACATAGGCAGATGGACAAGGAGGCTCCCCACAAGGAGCCCGATGTGGGACTTGATCCAGCATCCTGGGATCATGCCCTGGGCCAGAGGCAGATGCTCAACCACTAGAGCCACCCAGGTGTTCCCCCCCCCACCGCCCGCCTTTTAAAAACGGATTAACATGATAGTCAAGAATGACCTCCATCAGTAGATACTTCTTATGGTTTCTCTTGGCCTCTGTCATAATTGTGAGATCACTCTTTTCATTGTTATCAAATTATTATTTTTTTTTAAAGTAGGCTCCATACCCAGCATGGAGTCCAACCATGGGGCTTGATCTCTCGATCCTGAGATCAAGACCTGAGCTGAGATCAAGAGTCGGACACTTAAGTGACTGAGCCACCCAGGGTCCCCAAGGATTCTATGTTTTTATAATTTATTTGATTATTCTTGTTTCCTGTTTCTCTTGTCTGATTCTCCTGAATTTATTTCTTGTCTTTTTAAAGCACTTCTTTTAAAGAAAAATTATTTATTTATTTATTTGAGAGAGAAGCAAGCACATGAGTGCGGGAGAGAGGTACAGACGAAGAGATCCACACAGACTCCACTGAGCACAGAGCCCCACTCGGGGGCCCAATCTCATGACCCTGAGATCATGACTTGAGCAAAAATCAAGGGTCAGAAGCTTAACCTACTGAGCCACCTAGGCACCCCTTAAGCAGTTCTAAAAATCTTTCCAAAGTAGGCCTTTGTGTGGCAAACGTATAAACCGAGGGTATATTTATTTCACCATCACATGTATATAATAATTTGTTGGACATAAAATTGTAGGTTTGAAGATTTTTTTCTTCAGCATTTAAAAATATTACCTAATTATATTTTGGCATCCAATTTTTCTATTGAGAGAGATGTTTTCATTCAAATTTTTACCCCTTTGGAGACGATAAGCTGTTTCTGCAAGGTTCTTTGTTTTCTCTTGCCTTACAGTTCACTCTCCCGCCAGTCTTCTTGGCTTCTGGTCTCCTGGTCTGGAAGCTTGCAAGGGAGAAGGGGTGGAGGAGAAAATGTTCCAGGGGTTGGTCAGCTGCGCTGGTATATTCCAGCACCCCCCCACACACACCCTTGGCCCTTGGGCTGCTGTTACCTTACCACAGGAGAAGGCTACTGCTGCTGGCTCTGTCATCAGAAAGGTGATGGAGATTAGAGCAGAATTTAAAAACTCCCCCTCAATAAAGGGAAAGGAGAAAAAATGAGTGAAAATATCAGTGAGGGTGATAAAACATGAGAGACTCCTAACTCTGGGAAATGAACAAGGGGTAGTAGAAGGGGAAGTGGTTGGGGGGTGGGGGTGACTGGGTATCGGACACTGAGGGGGGCACTTGGCGGGATAACACTGGGTATTATGCTATATGTTGGCAGACTGAGCTCCAATAAAAAAAAAATTTAAATAAATAAATAAATAAAAGCTCCCCCTCAGGGATGCCTAGGTGGCTCCGTGGGTTGGGCGTCTGCCTTTAGCTCAGGCCCTGATCTCAGGGTCCTGGGATCGAGCCCAGCATCGGGCTCCCTGCTCAGAGGACAGTCTGCTTCTGTCTCTCCCTCTGCCTGCCACTCCTCCTACTCTCTTTCTCTCAAATAAATAAATAAAATCTAGAAAATAAAATAAACCCCTTCAGTCTGTTCTCCCACTGCACCAGGCTGTACTTGACCTTGCTGATTCATGGCAGACTTTGGCTAAGCCAGGATCTTCTCAGTTTTTGTGTTGCTGCTTCTTTCTGTCTGTGCATCCGCTTGCTTCTCTAGTTTCTCCAGTGTTGATCCTGGGAAGGAAGGCAGCAACCAGGTTTGGTTCGCCATCTTGACAGGCCCCCGAGACCCCTCTCAGCGGTGCTTGACACGGTTGACTCATGCCTTTTTCCTCAAACACAATTGCCTTACCTTCCTGACAGTGCATTTAGGGGATACTTTCTTCTCCAAGAGTCCTTCTCTTCTGCCCACGTCTCTTTTTGGAATCCTGCTTTCTTGTCACCCTCCCCAGTCCTCAGAGATGATCTCCTTTCCTTTAAAGACCTCAGGTGAGGGGATCCCTGGGTGACTCAGCGTTTAAGCATCTGCCTTTGGCCCAGGCATGATACTGGAGTCCCAGGATCGAGTCCCGCGTCGGGCTCCCTGCATGGAGCCTGCTTCTCCCTCTGCCTGGGTCTCTGCCTCTCTCTCTCTCTCTCTCTCTCTCTCATGAGTGAATAAATAAAAGCTTAAAAAAAAAAAAAAGACCTCAGGTGAGAGCACAAGCAGGACTCAAGGGGCAGAGGGAGAGGGAGAAGCAGACTGAGCAGGGAGCCCGATGTGGGGCTTGATCCCAAGACCAGGAGATCATGACCCAAGCCCAAGGCAGATGCTAACCCCTGAGCCACCCAGGTGCCCCGCCCCCCTTTCTCTACTCTATGTTAATCTTTAAGCCAGGCCACAGTCATTACTTACCCAAAATGGAAATGATCCTCTTAACTGTCCCAGCTTTGCCCTCCGTCTCCCTGTATCCATTCAGTTCTGTTAAAGTGAAACCTTTATTTTTTTAAAATTTGTATTTATTTATTTTTTTAAGTGGGCTCCATGTGCAGTGTGGGGCTTGAACTCACAACTCTGAGATCAAGAGTCAGATGCTCCACCAACTGAGCCAGCCCGGGGCCCCTGAAGCAACACTTAATTCAGTGGTTCTGAAACTTTTTGTCTCAGGCAACTTTGGCATTCTTAAAATTTGTAGAGGGCCCCAAAGAGCTTCACGTATGTGGTCTACATAGATACGCAGACGTAAACATAGATGCAGCTATAGATCCAGACATTATAGATATAGATAGAGACATTTACTTCATTAGAAATTAAAACAGAAAATTTAACACCAGCATCTATTCTGAGAGCCATCAGACCAGTGGCATCATCACTCCAGGAGTAGCCCCTGGAAAGCTCTACTGTACACTCTTCAGAGCATGAGAGTGAGAAAGGTAAATGGTATCTTACTATTATTCTTTTTAAGATTTTATTTATTTATTTAAGATGGGGGGTGGTGGGGGACAGTGAGCGCACAGCAGGGAGGAGGGCCAGAGGGAGAGGGAAAAGCAGACCCCCCTTAGCAGGGAGCCCGATGAGGGGCTTGACCCCAGGACTCTGAGATCACGACCTGAGTCAAAGGCAGAAGCTTAACCCACTGAGCTACCCAGGTGCCCTGATGTCTTACTATTATTATGAAAATGTCGTTGACCTCGCGGACCTCCTGAAAGTCTTGGGAGTCCCCCAGAGCATTCTGTGGGCCACACTTTGGGAACCACTCTTAATTGTTCCATCTTACCCCTTTGCTTCCTAGTTTAAATCACTTTAAGCCTTGCCACTGTCTCTCTGGATGACGTCTGGAAAATCCAGCCAGACATGCAAGACCCTTCAGTCTCTGCTCATCTCTCCAGACTCCCCTCCTGCGATGCCTGCCCTCTGAACTCTGCTTCCTCTGCCCTGAAAGGCTTTTGAGCCTCAAGCACTGACTTGCCTGTTGGTCTCTCTTTTCCTGGCTGTGGCTCCTGCTTTTCTCTTGGCCTGAGATGCCCGTACCCCTCCTCATTCTTTGGCATTCAGCTTTATCTTCAACATGCTTGAGGCCCTCCCTGAAAACCAGGCCCTTCCTCTGCTTTCTTTGAACTTAGACCCATTTCAGCATTTATCCACTTCTTTTGTAACTTGTTCATTTGCACCTTCCTCTCTGGACTGTAAGATCCTTGGGTCTTCCTCGGGAGTGGCTAGCACAGTGCCAGGCACGTAGTAGATGTATTAATAGCATTATTGAATCAGTGGCTAAAAAGTATATGTATAGTGTAGTAGGGGACATTTATAACTGACTTATGTATTTTTCCTTTAATTTCTTCGTAAGCTAGGGTTATGGCTTTCTATTACATATATATTAAAATTCATTCCTTTTGTTTAAAAAAATTCAAATTTGAAAACACTGGTGAGGTGTTAGTTGTGGATGCTACTGGATATATGCTGTGGACCAGCTTATTGGATGGTGCCGGGGGGGCTAGCTGTCCGCCTTCACCCTAGCCACCAGGAAATCCGTGTGGTGGGGTTAGGACATCAAAAGAGGATGTGTGACTCTTTTAAGTATGTGCGACTGCTTTCTAAGGGCCACTAGACCTATGGACTCTTTGCCTGTGGGCTGTCTTTCTGTGCCAGTGATAGATTAATCTAGGGGCAGAGGACCAGAGGAGACACTATGGAAATTGCATGGAAAACCTTTTGAAGATGTGAATTTTTCTGAGAAGGAGACACACGGCTTTTACCTTTGAAAGCTTTTGGGAATTCAGAGAAGTGTAGGAGTTCCTTCACGATTAATTACTTGTTTTCCGTATGTAATGGGCTATACTATTTTCTATGAAAACGAGTGAGCTTAGGTGCAAGTTCAGTCAGGGTCCCAAGTGCATTTTACAATGGCATGTTTGTACTTACAATGACTCTCTGAGAATTTTTTATTGAATATGTGGGATTCTGTACTGTATCTAATAGGAACTGAGGGTGTGAATCTTTCTAAATCAGACAGCTGCTGTGCAAATAGACTGTGCACAGCTACTCTGCAAATGGAAAGTGATTAGAGGTAAATTCAGACCCAAAATTTCAGGTTATGTGAATAAATCACATCCAAGATAGCCTCATGCTCCAAAAGCTATTTTGTAAGATCTTATTTCAGTTGCTGACCAATTCAGTAGACAGTTTTAAAAACACCAATATTTTTCATATAGATACTCATTAATATGATTCATTTTATCAAGTGTTTAATTGACGGTTCCATTTATTGTTTAATAAGTATTTTGTTTGCATCTGGGATACATCTTTCTTGTTAAAGATGTGACTTCCATATTTAATACCAGTGTTAAAGGAAAAGCAAACATTTAAAAGTGAAAATGAAATGAAAAGTGAGATTAAGTGCTTTTCATAATATTCTAATATTCATTTGTTAAAAGGTGACTTTGATATTTTTTCTTCCAGATTAGATTTTTAAAAAAAATTTTTATCACCCCCCCCCCGCCTAAAATACACATACTTGTACTCATTATTGTAAAATATACTCTGTATTTTTGTTTAAGATTTTGTTTTTAAGTAACCTCTCTACCAGCTGTGGGGCTTGAACTCATAACCCCGAGATCAAGAGTTGCACACTCCACGACTCAGCCAGCCAGGCACCCCATATTCTGTATTTTTTAGAGCATAAATGTGTCCCCAGTTAAAGGCCCCTTGCTTGGCTTGTTGAATATCTTTTCTTTTTTTTCCTCTATTTTGAAAGTTCACCTCCAGAAAGTATGTTTCTTGTTGAATTCTTGTTCAACTGTACATTTCTTCCTGCATTCATTTTATGTTTTAGGTAATTATAAAATGACTGAAAAAAAAATGACTGATTATTTATAGACTGGCCTTATAGTCTGTGATTTCATTTAATAAGGTCAAATGCATACCTTATGATTTTTAAACAACAAAAATAAGGTCATTTCCAAGATTCTAGGAGATAAATGGCAAAAATAATACTATTATATTTGATCTAGGAATATAGTTTGATTTGCATTTGAATGTAAGGATATCTGATATTTGGGCAATTTTAGTAGTGGTCATAATAATAAAAATATTTCAAATAATAGCCATTATACATATTTATTATATTCTAGATTTGCACTGGCCAATGTGGTAGCCCCTGGCCACACGTGGCTACTGATCACTTGAAATGTGACCAATGCCACATGTTGAAAGACAGTATTTTGGAGATACAGGGTTAAAAAGAGTACATTATTAAAATTGGTTTCATCTGTTTCTTTTTGCTTTTTTAATGAATCTACTAGAATATTTAATGTTACATATGTGGCTTGTATTATTTATTATATAAAATTATATTGTTATTGTTATGACTATAATAATATAATGTAATATTATTGCACAATATTATTATATAAAGTGATATAAGTGGCCAGCATGGGTGTAGGCACTTTGTATACATTTTAGTTTCATTTAATCCTTGTGACAATTCTATGAGTCATGTATCTTTAATATTCTCATTTTTCATAGAAACTGATAATCAGACAGATTAAATACTTATCCCAAGTGATTCATGGTAAAGCCAATACTCAAACCTAGTTTATGTTCTTAACCAGTAGTCTCCAGCCTTTCTGGTAGCATGCCTGTCAGTTCTTTTTTGCCACCAGGGACAGCAATGTGATTGAATATCCTTCTTTATTTTTTAAAATCTTGGTTTCTTACTTTGCGATAAAGCAGTTTGAAGGTCTCATTCATTTTTAAATGCATGCATTTAATGGATCCGATGGCTGAAATACATACCCTACAAAGATCTGTGCATCGTAGAAGGAAAAGCATCATTGACTGCATATATTAAATCATGATGCTCAATCTTTTTATCCACTCATTAATTATTCAGAGGTTTTTATTGAAATTCAGCTAGTAGATTTCTATTTCGCCTCATGTCATTAAGTTGTTCTTGCAAACTAATTGCATGATGTTGCATTTTTATATTATCAAATGGGTCCTACTAAAACTCTTTGTTTGAAAGATTTTAAACAGGCTTAAAATGATGTGAGATTTTAGAGGCAATTTTTTTGAAGTGGAAACATTTCCATATGTTTATCTTTAAAATTCCGTATGTTTAAACATTTCCATATGCTTATGTTTTAAATCTTTCTTTCTTTTTTGCAAAAAATGACACCTTTACTTTTAAGGACAAATAAAGTATGATTACATTTTTTCAAAATATCTATGACCATAGCATACTACTGTTAACCACTTGTCATCACAGATAAGTTCAGAAAATTTATAGCACTTGTCCTTTCTCAAAAAAGGTGTGACGTCTTTAAGTTCAACAATTTTATTAAGTTCTGTACTTTGTCACAAGATACCAGAGATAAAACAATTTTTACAATTAGCAACAATCTTATTTGAAAGTATTGTAAAGATTCTATAAGATTTTACTTTATTTTTTATTTATTTTTTATCGGAATTCAGTTTGCCAGCCTATAGCATAACACCCAGTGCTCATCTGATCAAGTGCCCCTACTTTAAAATATGATACAAAATGAACTAAATTGATGATACTCTCTCACATTGTACACTTTTATCTTCCTTTCCACTTGACTGCAGTGAATGACCACATGTGGTGCTTTCTGTGTAACTTTACCTTGGAAGTACTTTTAAAAAATCCTTACTTAAAAAGTTACTTAGGGGCGCCTGGGTGGCCAAGTCAGTTAAGCATCTGCCTTTGGCTTGGGTCATGATCTTGGGGTCCTGGAATCAAGCCCCGAGTTGAACTCCCTTTTCATCTGGAAGTCTGCTTATCTTTCTCCCCTTGCCCTTCCCCCCACTACTCATGCTCTGTCTCTCCCAAATAAATAAATAAAACCTTTTTTATAAAAGTTAACTTTACTACTTGTTACACTTCACAGATTTTCCGTAAAACATTGTTCTCGTCAAATAATTCATGTACTGTGAGCATATAAATTTTCTGATATATCTTTTATTTAGAGGTTTACAAAAATAATTCTTTATGATTTTGTTATTGAGGTGTATTTTGTGTATGGGATATTAGAAAATATTTTATTTTATTTTATTTTTATTTATTTATTTTTTTTTTAGAGAGAGTGTATGCACAAGTGGTGGGGAAGGGGCAGAGAGAGAGGGAGAGAGAGAATCCTAAGCAGACTCCATGTTCAGTGCAGAGCCCTATGTGGGGCTTGATCCCATGACTATGGTATCATGACTTGAGTGGAAATCAAGAGTCTGACCAACTGAGCTACCCAGGTGCCCCAAAAATATTTTGAACTAAATGACAACAGAATACAATGTATCAAAATTTGGAGATACAATATCTAAGAGAAATTTGTAGCTTCTAATGCTTATATTAGAAAGGAGTAAATGCTTAAAAATCAGTGATTTAAGTTTCCTTGT
This sequence comes from Canis aureus, assembly GCF_053574225.1. Classification (NCBI taxonomy): domain Eukaryota; kingdom Metazoa; phylum Chordata; class Mammalia; order Carnivora; family Canidae; genus Canis; species Canis aureus. The sequence continues at coordinate 40,344,081 of NC_135631.1, forward strand.
TAAGGTAGAAAAAGATGAGCAAACTAACCCAAAAGTAAGTAGAAGAAAGAAAAAAGGAGGCAAGAAATAAATGAAATGGAATGCACACAACAAGAAAATTAACATAGCTAAAAGTTGGGTTTTAAACACATTAACAAAATTATTAATCTCTAGTAAAATCGTTCAAGAAAAAAAGAGAAAATATAAATTACCAATATCAAGGAAAAGGTTTATCACTAGAAATTCTATAAACTAAAAATAATAATGAAGAAATAGTATACACACAAGTCTATGCCAATAAACAACTTAGGTGAAATGGACAATCTCCTGAAAAATACAATTTATCAAAATTGACATAAGATGAAGTAGAAAATATGAATAGGCTTATTTCAATAAACAGTCTTAAATTTATTAACAGAGGTCCCTTTACAAAGTGAACTTCAGGTCTGGTAGTTTCACTGTTGAATTATGTCAAAGAAATAAAGAAAAAAAAATACTCTTACATGAATTCTTTTAGAAAACAGAGGAAGAAGAAATACTTTGTAATTAATTTTATAAGGCCAGAATAACCCTGGATACCAAAACCAGGTAAAGAGACAACAAATGAATATCCCTCATAAACATAGACATGAAATCCTTTAAAAATTGGAAAGTCAAATCCATCAACACTTATAAAAACATTATACATATGATATATATTTTAAATAAATTCCAGATACATTTATCCCAGGAATTAAAAAATTTAGCATTTAACAATTAAACAATTTAACTTGCCATATTAACAGACTACAAATTAAATATCATACAATGATCTCAAATGATGCAGTAAATCATTTGGCAAAACTTGATGTTCATTCATGATTTTTAAAAAAGCGACTATCGTAAATGAGGAATGGAAGTAAACTTCCATAATCTGGTAAAGGGCATTTACAAAAAGCCTACAGCTAAATAGCAATGGTGACAGATTGAATGCTTTCCCCTTTAGATCAAAAACAAAGCAATGATATCTATTCTCATTATTTTTATTCAACAATAGTAGTAGAGATCCTAACCAATGAATAAGGCAAAAAAAAAAAAAGAATTAAAAATTGGTGAGAGAGTAAAACTGTCCCTATTTATAAACAACATAATTGCACCCAGGGCACCTGAGTGGCTCAGCTGGTTAAGGGTTGGTTAAGCCTTCAGCTCAGAGCATGATCTCAGGGTCTTGAGGTGGAGCCCTGTGTTGGGTTCCCTGCTCAGTGGAGAGTCTGCTTCTCCCTCTGCCCCTCCCCATGTCCTCTCTTTCTAATAGATAAATAAAATCTTCCCCCCAAAAAATAAATAAATAAATAAACAACACAATTGCATAGAAATTTCTAAAGTAGTCCCAACCTCAACCACCACAACAAAACACACTAGAAATAAAGTGAGTTTCAGAATACAAGGCCAGTATACAATACAAATTTGAATATTTATTTATTCAAATAAATAAGTGAGTTTCAGAATGCAAGGTCAGTATACATACAAAATCATAAACTTGTCACCCATAGATTATGGTTTTAAATGAAACAATAAAGTATTTGTTTGGCCATATGAAATTTTGACCCATTTGAACTACAGTTATCTGGAATGGCCTAATGAAACGGGAAAGGAAAATTTGAGTAATTTAAGTTCCTATATAGCTAATAAATACTTATATACATATGCAAATGATTGTCAACCTTCAGTTTAAACATTCTGTCTTTGGACATTCATCATTTGAAGAGAACACTTCATTGGCTTATTTTCTCTTTGCTCCAGTTTATTTCACAGTAGCACTAATTAGCACAGAAACGGTTGGAGAGGGAAAGGGGGAAAGGGAAAAGGAAGAGAAGGTGAGGCTTTTTAGTAGCATGGCATACGATTGCTTGTTGACTGAATTAGAATGCTGGGGGGCAGAGGTCAGGAGGGATCATCACCCCAGACACCTTCTGTTTGGTTTAAGACATACGGACTATGGGACTCTCTTTATAAGGAATTGTGTGATCACCTGGATTAACCATCAATCCTAAGGAAGATGGTATATCTTCTTGTAGGATATCTCCATATATGCCAATGTCTGATTTGTGACCTCAATCATATGAGTGTTTGTTTCAATTATTTTTTTAAAGTTTTTAAAACAGATTTATTGAGTTATAATTGATATACAAAACAACAGCATATACTTAATATACACAATTTGATGAGTTTAGACATTTATATATATATCTGTGAAATCATCACCACAATCAAGGTAAGATGTATTCATCACCTACAAAAGTTACCTTGTGCCTCTTCTTTCCTTCTTTTCCTTCCCTCTCTACCTCCCTCTTTCTCTCTCTCCCTCTTTTTCTTCAGTGCTAACTATAGGTACTATGTTGTATAGCAGACCTGTGCAGGTTATTCATCTTGCATAACTGAAACCTTATACCCATTAAACAACACCCCTCCATTTTCCCTTCACGAAATCCTTGACAACCATCATTCTACTCTTCTATTGTATGAATTTGATTTTAGTTACCTCCTATAAGTGGAATCATGCAATATTTGCCCTTCTTTGACTGGCTTATTTTACTTGACGCAAATTCCAGGTTTAACCATGTTATCATATATGGCGGGATTTCCTTATTTTAAAGGCTAAGTAACATTTCAATGTATGTATATGCCATGTTTTCTTTTTCTTTGTTAAAATTTTTTATTTATTTATTTACTCATGAGAGATACAGAGACATAAGCTCCCCCTGGGAAACCTGACGTGGAACTCAATTCCAGGACCCTGAGATCATGACCTGAGGCAAAGGCAGATGCTCAACATTGAGTCATCCAGGTGCCCCTATACCATGTTTTCTTTATCTATTTATCCTTCAATGAATATTTGGGCTGTTTTCCATATCTTGGCTAATATGAATAACAATGCAATGAACATGGGAGTGCTGACATCTCTTTGAGATCCTGGTTTCAGTTCTTTTGGATATACACCCAGAATTAGGATCGCTGGATCATACGGTTGTTGTATTTTTAATTTTTTTTATATTTTTAATTTTTGAAGAACCTCCATACTATTTTCCGTAGTAGTGGCACCATTTAGCATTCCCACCAACAGTGTACAAGGGTTTCAGTTTCTCCACATTCTCACCAACACTTCTTTTTTTATAATAGCTTTTCTAAGAGTTGTGAAATAATTTATAATTGTGGTTTTGATTTGCATTTTTCTGATGATTAGTTGAGAACCTTTTCATATACCTGCTGGTCATTTGTGTGTCATCTTTGGAGAAATGTCTATTTCAATGTCCTGAGCCAGTTTTTCAGTTGGATTATTTACACTTTTTGCTATGAAGTTGTAGGAGTTCCTTGTCTGTTTTCCATATTAACCCCTTATCTGCTTCAGTTCTTTTTGGAAAATCCTAGTCTGACTGTAATTCTTCTCCATTTCAGCCTATGCTGATGGACATCAACTTGACGCTTTGATACAGGGATTCTTGCTTTTTATTTTTTTAAGATTTTATTTATTAGAAAGAGAGAGAAAGAATGAGAGAGAACACAAGTGTGGGTCGGGGGGAAGGCAGAGGCAGAGAGGCAGAAGGAGAAAGAGAAGCAGACTCCCCCACTGAGCAGGGCCCTGAGATCCTGACCTGAGCCAAAGGCAGACGCTTAACTGACTGAGTCACCCAGGTGCTCCGGGGTTCATATATATATATATATATATATATATATATATATATATATAAAATATTTATTTATTATTTTTGTTAAAATTTTTATTTATTTGACAAAGAGAGAGAGAGAGGTAGCACAAACAGAGGGAGCAGCAGAGGAAGAGGAAGAAGCAAGCTCCTTGCTGAGCAGGGAGCCCAATATTGGGCTTGATCCCAGGACCCCTGAGATCATGACCTGAACTGGAGGCAGATGCTTAACCAACTGAGCCACCCAGGTGCCACTGGGATTCTTGCTTTTTAAAAGATAAAACGGGGGGATCCCTGGGTGGCCCAGCTGTTTAGCACCTGCCTTTGGCCCAGGGCGCGATCCTGGAGTCCCGGGATCGAGTCCCGCATCGGGCTTCCGGCATGGAGCCTGCTTCTCCCTCTGCCTCTCTCTCTCTCTCTCTCTGTCTATCATGAATGAATAAATAAATCTTCAAAAAAAATAAAAGATAAAATGGATAACACATCATATGTTGAATTGAATGAGAAGTTTATGGAGGCTGAGGAAAAAAGTATACAAAATTTAGAAGAAAATATGTAAAAGAATAGGTTGCTAGGCTTTTTTGTATCATCTTTTCATGAAGCAATTTATATCTAGGAGCCTAGATTTGTGGCCTACAGGTAGAATCTGGGTTTTTAGGTTGATAATTCTCTATTTCTTTAGCCAGATGGTTCTGCAGGCTGGGTGCCATCTGACCAGGCAGTGTTTAGTTAGATTATTTAATTGTGTGTTTATTACAGCTTGCTCTTTCTGGCAACAATACTGTACCTTTTTAGTGTCTCCATGGCGAACTGCTGAGTTTGGGGTGGTGATTGTTTTTTTAAGTATATAACTGGGGCTGCCAGAGTTCACTACTTACTCTCCCATGCTCTAGAATGCCAAAGAACAGGGCTTCCTTACCTTTGGACTTCACTGTACTCCTGCAAAGGTTACTTTTGATTTTTAAGTCTTAATTTTTGCAATATGTAGAGCTCCTTTGGAGTGATTGTTGTAGATGATCTAATGATTGGTGATTTGGACCTCAAGTCCCTTCATTGATTCGAGTCATCTTGAGGAGTAGAAATAAGTTTTACCTGGACAGTTAGTAACCATGTCAGAATCCCATTTTCAGAAAGTGTGGTTAGGGTTAACCTAAGAAGACATAGACCAGTGTGGCTGGTAGATGCCTGAGAGACTTGATTTTGTGGTCCTTTGTGGCCATTTAAGGGGATGAAAGACAGGCAAGATGTAGCCCCAAGCCTGTCCCCAAAGTGAATAGCACAGTGTCACACAATACTAGCATCCCATCCCCATACTAGGACTATACCCACACTGGATGGCACAGTTTAGGGTGAACAATTTGTCAGGCGAGACAGGAGGAGTGGAGTCCATGACCATTATTTCCAGTGTACGGGCAGTTGACTTGCAGGTCTGTGTTCTCCTGTGAGTTCTAATTATTTTGTGTTAGCACTGGTTGTAAGCACTGTTAGACATCTTGGCACGAACCCCTCTACCCACCAGGTCCATACTCATAGATCAAGCACATGACTCAGAAATGTCGAACATTTAAAGAGATCCTCTATAACAGCCTAGAGAAAATTCAGGAAGATTCAAGACAAAAGAAAAGGAGGTTGACCCCAACTGTTGCTGTTTAACCAATAGGAACATGTAATTATAGAATTCCTTAATCCCAGAGCAGCTCTGACTCCTGGCCCCTGGCAGGTGGCTTAAATGAGGAATCTGGAACTCCATCCTCATGTCAGACTAAGGCTGCCCTAACAGTATTCTGTAGATGCTGGTAGCCTATACAGAAGCAATTATAGAGATGTTCTTCAGTGGCCAGAAAAAAGCAGAATGGGTGTGTTTCTTTTGACAATGGAAAGAGAGTAATAGAGGAACATACAGAAAGCACAAGAGAAATGGTAGTGATAAAAGGATGATTTATCAAAGTCTGGCACCTTGATGGACCTATTGAACCAAAATGTAGATTAATGCAATATTCATCCCTCAAAAGTCAACTCATCATTACTATGTAATTTGCGTTGTTTGCAAATTAACACCACCTTTGGGCATTTCATACAGGGTAGGAAACCTGTCATTCCACAAGCAGTTAAATACTGTGAAACTGAGTCCCCTCTCAGGCCTGGTTCAGTATAGAGAGGCAGATGCCATCAAAGGGGCCACTTGTGACCCCATTTCCCCATCACCATTCATTAAAAGACATCCATGCCTGGTGACTCTGGCTGGGTACACATCCCTGTAGAAAGCAAACAATAAATATCATTGTTTTTTTTTGTGTTGTCAGGACAATAATATGTGTGTCAGCTAAAGGAGTGCTAGTTTGTGATTGCTCTGAAATCCCTTCCCTGAGTGTTACCTACCTTGTGCATGCCTTAGAAGCCACTCCTCAGTATATTTAGAGATCTGTTGCATATGGATTATGTTTAAAGGACTTTTCAAATTCTTCATTGAAGATTCTAGGCACCACTACTGTGTTAGTACCTTCTGTCAACCTCACATAGATTGTTTGTCCTTTAATTAATTTAACACTAACTGTTGGTCCTTTTCCAAAGATTCTTAACCATGATTTGCAATCACCATATTTATTGAATCATAAACATGGACTGGCAGGATCAAACTGCAAGGAACCTGATAAGGGTAGCTTGGTAATTTTTTTTTTTTTAGATTTTATTTATTTATTCATGAAAGACACAGAGAAAGAGAGGCAGAGACACAGGCAGAGGGAGAAGCAGGCTCCATGCAGGGAGCCCGACACGGGACTCGATCCCGGGTCTCCAGGATCATGCTCTGGGCTGAAGGCAGGCGCTAAACTGCTGAGCTACCCAGGGATCCCCTCATTTCTTTTAAAGAGTACCATAGATGTGGCAATCCTTCTGGATCTCTGTTAATTTGAATGTACTCTATAGTTGATCTGAAGTTTTGTGTTGTCTGGGAAGTTTTTCGTTTGTTTATGGTAGCTGTTGTTTTTGTTTTTAGTACAATATTGGTCACCTGGCCAAGACGTGGTAGTCTTGTGTATCTGTTTGTTCTTAGCAAAACTTAAACACCTTATGTTATTAAAACACAGGTTGATGGTTTTTTTTTTTTTTTTTTTTTTGGAAAAATCAATTTTGCAAGCTTTAGTATATGGGGAAATAGGGTAGCATGATGGATGAGAGCACTAGTTCTGAAGTCAGAGTCCTTGTGGTTAGCTCCTGCTTTGCTTCTTCCTAGGTGTTCTTGTGCAAGCACTTAATCTTTGTAATCTTTGATTTCTTCACTGTTAAATGGATATTGAATACATACCTTATATATAGGGTTGTTGTGAAGATTGAATGAAGTAATCCACTAAACACAGGACCTAGCACTCAGTAGACATTCATGAAACTTTTATCATCTCATCTGTTAACCTACTCATGGGCTTGAGAAATGGTGCCTGCCCCTGGAGTTAATGCTTCCTTATCTGGGTGCTGCATTTATCTTAAAGAAGTGACACAGAATGGTCAGATATCTAGCCTAGAGCTCCTATTTTATATAGAGATACTTTTTCCCCCATCTATAACAATCAAATTTTTGCCCAGGAAAAGTTGAATATATAAGACTTAGAAACCGTTAATTTCATTATTTTATATGTAGTTTTAAAAATTTATTTATTTATTTATTTATTTATTTATTTATTTATTTATTTACAAGAGACACAGAGAGAGAAGCAGAGACACAGGCAGAGGGGGAGGCAGGTTCCACACAGGGACCCCGATGTGGGACTTGATCCCGGGACTCTGGGATCACGACCTGAGCTGAAGGCAGATGCTCAACCACTGAGCCACCCAGACATCCCATTTTATATGTAACTTAAAAGGGGATTTTGCACATTGCAATACTCCACCAATTTTTTGGACCCCAGCCCTCTTAATATCTCTCCTGCAGATAGTAGCAAAGCAAGGAGAGAACCAAGACCATTTTTTCTGTCCTTTGATTTAATCTGAGCCACTTGACCCTCATCCGTAAAGCAATACCTTTCATCTTCTGCAGGAGCCACTAATGAAAGTCAAGTGTTATAAGACATTGTTCTCATCACCAGGAAGGCTTATTAGTCAGTACCTTTTCAGAGGGACACAGGGTAATTGGACAAAGCTGGATATTTATTTGATAAAATACCTCATAGGTCAGTTTCTATGATTTTTCCTCAAGAGGCCTAGGAATTATCCCAAAAATGAATAAAAAAATCTTTGGACTTGAGACGTAATTTTCAGTAGAAATTGACTTAAGTGAAACAGTTCTGTTTGTGTTTTCTGCTGTCTGATCATTTGGAATGGCCTTTTGGATTACAGGAGGAAGGGAGCAGTGGAGAAATAATGATAAAAACCATCACTGAAGATGTGGCCAGCAGAAGATCAGTCAGGGCTATGTAATATTTTTTCTTTATCTACGACCTTTTGAGTAGGAAGATTCTTCATCAGAGAAAACAGAAAACAGTTGTATTTGGCACTGTTTTTTTCTTTTAACTATCAGTGACAAAATAATGCTTCCTCTGATTAACTCATGCTAATAGATAAGTGAATTCTTAACTTTAGGAAAACTTCAGTTTTGAAAAACACAGATAGGAAAACTATGTCACTTGAGGGGCAGTATTGAAATCTGTACTTGTTGTTGTGCATTGGGTCCTGACTGCAATTTTCTGATACATTTTGCCTTTTTTTTACAACTCTTGTTCTAGTGTATTATATAGATAGCTGAATATCAAATTGAGCTTGGGTCTGAGACTGCAGAGTATGGGGACTTGCCCATGTTTCTGGGGTAGGGTTCTTTCTTTCTCTGAAAACCTCCAATGGTAACTTTAATCTGCAGTGAACAAAAAGTTACAAATTTCCCTTACTGGTGGTCTTCGGGACTCACTTTCTAAATCCTGAATTTAAAAAAAATAATACTTTCTCTAATTGGTCAAAGCACTTAATGGATGCAGACGTTGGTACTAGGTGAATGATTGAAAAAACTGCAGGTTTCAAAATTTTAAAGACAAGTATTGTATCCCTGGGGCTGAAATGACAGGAAGGCCGATTTAACTCCTTACTATATAAGGAAGATACGCTTAATATTTGGCTTCATGTAGAAATAGAATGGGATGCCTCCTAAAGTCATGATCTCTGTTAGTGGAAGTAATCAGAGAAAGTCTAGGTTATTTTCTGTCCAATCTGTTGTGAAATAGATGTCTCTAGTGAGAGAAGGGATTACTGGATTATCTTCAAGTTTCAAGTTTAAGATTCTGTGATCTGATTTCTAAGATTCTGTGATCTAATTACATGACTAAAAAGTTCACGATTCTTTTTGTTGAGAACAATATACAAGAACCTATTGCCAGTTTCTTACTTTCAAGAAGTTTCTCATCTACTTTGCGGTACAAGTCAAAAAGCCAGTCAGGTTCTTTATAAATCCAGGCCACCGATGGTCTCTAAATGTTGAAGTCCAATGACATTTTCTTGAGTACTGTTTTCTTTAGCTCCAGTAGTGTTTAGCATCATCCAGCCCCTCATTCTGGGAACCCTAGGCTGGTACTCTACTTACCCTTTGACTTCTGTGTTCCCTGAAGAGAGATTTTTATCAAGGTTCATGTCTCAGGCATTTCTATTCCCTCTGAAGCGTTCATTTTTATAAAAAAGCTTTTAGAACATTACTTTATACTTTTTACATCTTTCTATCAGTCAGTTTGAATAAATGAAAATAGCCACTTATCTGCGAGTAAATGTTCAGGACACATGTACAATATTAAGTTGGACCATATGAAATTACTATTTTTGTAGGTCAAAAATGGTCACATATTTGTAATTTCCTTTTATATTTTATTTGCTTTCTCTACTACCATGTAGGAAATCCATCTTCTACTTTATAAATTGAGATACGATTTACCTTGAGGCTTTCCAATACGTTTTAATGAAAAAATTCTCATTTTCAACTAAATTGATTTATTTTGATGTTATATTTCCCTCCTCAAGTCATGTGGATAACTTCCACTATCATTAATATGGTATAAATATTGCAAGAGAAAAGGGCATCCTTGAGTTCTTTTCCAGTAAAATAATTTATTGGACTCAGATTTAAACCAGTAGACTTTTTTGTCTTCTCCTGAGTAATACTGAATAGTGAAAAAGACAGGAAAATTCTTTTCCTTCCTTTGTTTTTCTTTACTATGTAGTTTATTCATTCTTGTCTGCAGTGCCAGAGTTAGAAATAATCATAGCCAAATTTCAAGGTCTCACCCTGTAGCAGGTTCATCGTGCTCCTTGGCAGGCACAGACAGTGCTTTATATGATGACTCTATAATTACCCAGTTTTGGTAAACACACATTATTTAGCCAATACAGCAAAATGGCTCCTTCAGAGCCATTACATTGCAGTTCATCAAGTAAATAGTGATTTAGCCATTTTCATGAAAAATGTGTGTTATTTCGTTGATAGCCTGTCAATCCACAGCATTCAGCTAATTCCCTATCACCCCTTATGAATATTTGGAACCTCTTTGTGAAAACTATCACTGTACTATATGAAGCCCATACAGTGGTCTATTCCAGTGTAAAAATCACTTAGCATGATTGATTTTATAGGTATTTCTGGTATGAACGGTCCCCCTTCGTGTTCTAACACCTGATACCTGGACTGATACCAGTCCTGATACCAGGACTCAGCATTGGGGCTATTAACATGAATTGCTTTGATAGAAAAGAAAATGGCTTGATTGCTTTTAAGGAATGAAAAGAAATGATTTTATAATGTTTAGGGCCCAGCCAAATTTTTACTTGATCATTTAAATCTAGGGTCATTTAATGACAGAATTATCAAACCCATTTAGGAGGGTATGCTGATGTGTCTGTTGTCACTGTCTCCAAGCCGGTGTGCACTGATGAGGCTGAGTGTTAACGCTTGTAGTCAGTTCCACAGAGATGCCTTTCAGGTTAAAATTAAGATGATGTTGGAGTGCCTGAGTGGCTCAGTGGTTGAGTGTCTGCCTCAGCTCAGGTCGTGATCCCGGGGTCCTGGGATCGAGTCCAGCATCGGGCTCCCTGCAGGGAGCCTGCTTCTCCCTCTGTCTGTGTCTCTTATGAATACATAAAATAGAATCTTAAAAAAAAATTAAGGTGATGTTTTTATGTATCTTTTGAAAGGCTTTAGTTCCTCCACGATAAAATAACAGTGTAGGGTTTTTGGCCTGCCTTCCTGAGGGACAAACACCCAAGAAGTAGAGTTCAGACCTCAAAGACAGAATTCCCATAGAGAGAGATGCTGGTAAGGATCCTATGCTTATTTCTTTTAGTGATGCGTCATGCAAGGCTTTCTAACAAAGCAACGCATTAGGATGTAGACCGAGTTCCTACCCACTGTAATGATTTTTTTTTTCCTGAAAGACAAAAATAGCTTCCTTGCCACACGGTGCTGCCGGGCCCTGATGGAAAATATCATGCTGTTTCTTGCTTCTTTCCCTGATGGCATGATATGTATATTGAGTACAGGTGCAACAATGTAAGTATATTTAGCAAATCTCTGCAGGGTACAGGAGTGGGAAATTAGGATGGAATCACATAAGGACTTCAGATTGGAATCCCACAAACCACATCAAGCTTTGCTGCATTCCATAACTCTATGAGGACAAGGACAGAGAAGAAAATCTTGATTGCTCCTCACCTAGTGGTTCCTAGTTCAGTGTGTCTTTTAGGTCTTAGCTGTACAGTTTGCCTTAATCCACCAACATTCCTGAGAATATTCTTTCAGTCCATCTTGCTAATCCAGGTGTGATTTAATCAGAATCCAGGCAGAAAATGGAGTTTGAGGACAAAGGACATCTCCCCATGGTGCTCTCCTGTCATCCCCTGCGGGTACACCTTCTCTCTCCAGCCAACGACTGTAGGCTGTCTTCCCTAAGCATGGTGAAATATTAGTAGCGATTTCCATCTTGCACAGTCACTTGTTTGATAATCAAAAGATCCTTCCTGGATTCTCTTGGCCTCTGACACATGGGGAGGACAGTTTGTGACACTTCAACCTTTTCCTTCAGTGCATAAAACTTTCTGGTTTTTTTTTTTTTTTCACATTTTAATCCCTTGTTTTAATGGATCTATTCAGGGAAAAGGGCAAAAAAAAAAAAAAATCCCTTTATGATGGTTACTATATGGCAATGATCTTTCTGTGCTCCCTCCCCACCAAGCCCCCAGAAAGATCTGTGGTCTAATGAGTTTCCCTGAGAACTCCTTAGGAAGAAGAATCTCCTGAACCTTTCAGAGAGAAATCTAGAAAGTAGGGATAGGCAGAGAAAAAAAAGCTTTGCTATGGTGCTTGGCATCAAAAGTGCCATCCTTGGGACGCCTGGGTGACTCAGTCGGTTATGCATCTGCCTTTGACTCAGATCATGGTCCTGGGACCTGCCTCCGGCTTCCTGCTCAGCAGGGCGTCTGCTTCTCCTTCACCCTCTGCTCCTCCCCATTGCTTGTGTGCTCTCGCGCACGCGCTCTCTCTCTCTCTCTCTCTCTCTCTCATAAATAAATAAATAAATAAATAAATATATATATATATATATTTTTTTTTTTTTTTAAAGTGCTATCCTTAGCATTAAAAGACCCTTCTCTCCTGACTTCTAAATTTCAAGTAGTACCTTTTAAAAAGTAGTGCTAGGAAATGAAATTACCCTTCTAAATAGAGACAAAAGACAAAGAATGGTGGTCTGTGCTCTGCCTCTGCCTCATGGCTTGACCTTTGGATGTCTTATTCCCATTCTGCAGTGAGTCTTCTTACTCTCTCCCTCTGAAAAGCCTTCACTGAAGAGACAGACTGGAAATGGATGAATAAAGCTTCTATAAACCCTGCTTTAAGTCTTCCCTGTTCCATCCAGTGGGGCCCTCGTGAGTGGGAGGCTCATAGGTGGACCAGTGTCCTGAGCAAGGAGCCCAGAGCTCCTCCTAAAAATCTAGTAGGACTAGGACCAGAGAGAAGTGAAACTGCAATTGGAATCATAGACCTAGATTTTGTTTTTCTGGATGTCAAATTAATGTAATGGCTAATTTGATGGTTCATGGAGAATGTCAGAGTGTTAACAGAGGGGACACCACTCATACAGATGATGACCTTTATAATGTCTTCTTGGTGAGAAGATGGCAAGGCTGGAAAGTGAACTTGGCTGCCATGTTTAAAGTTAAGACAACACAGTAACACAGTGGATGGTGGGGGGAAAAGGATTAAGAGGAATCAGGGAAGATCCCAGCCCTGTAAGACTGGGAAATTGGGACTGAGATGGGATAGCCATGGGGCGAGATTGATTGATTGATTGATTGATTTAAAGATTTATTTATTGGGGCACCTGGGTGGCTCAGTGGTTGAGCATCTGCCTTGGTAGATCACCTGAGCATTCAGCTCAGATGGTGATCCCGGGGTCCTGGGATCGAGTTCCGCATCGGGCTCCCCAGAGGGAGACTGCTTCTCCCTCTGCCTATGTCTCTGCCTATGTCTCAAATAAATAAATAAATAAATAAATAAATAAATAAAATATCTTTAAAAAATAAAGTTAAGACAACAGAAGGAATTGGAATCAGCAAGGCAAGCTAATCAATTACAAATTGATTAAACATGTCTAATATGCAAACTAGTGGGGTATTAGGGAAGGAAGAATGCCTTGATGCTGGTGATGCAGCTTTTTTCTGTTTTCTAATGCAATAGCTTTTCCTGATTTTAAAAGTAATATATATGAAAACAACACAGAAAAATTATGAAAAAAGTAAAAATTGGTAATAACCATCTAGTACACATAGATAATAGCTGTCAACATTTTGGTAAAAATGTCTTTCTATGCCTAAATATATATGATAAAATTGGTTTTAGAGTTTGTTTTCTTTTAATTTTATTTATTTTGAGAGAGAGAGAGAGAGAAGCTGTGTGTGTAAACTAGTGTAGGGGCAGAGCGAGAGGGAGAGAGAGAGAATCTCAAGCAGAATCCATACTGAATGCAGAGCTGGATGTGGGGTTCCATCCCACGCCCCTGAGATCATGACTGAGCCAAAAGCAAAAGTTAGATGCTTAACTGATTCAGCCACCAGGGTCCCCCTAGAATATGTATTTTATGTTTAAAATATTTTACTGTTTTGATAAAAATGACACATGTTCCTTGTTTAACATCTTCAAATAATATGGCCAAGTACCCAAAATAAAGAAAATTTCTCCCAAATTATCACCCAGCAATAGCTACTACTAACATTTTGGTGTTCTTTTCTTAGAAGCATGTCTCTCTGCAAGCATGGGTGTGGATTGATTATATGACTTTTATGTGAAGGACATCTGCTTATTTATTCGAAATATAATAGCATGGGTACTTTTCAAATCAAACATCAATTTTAATGGCTACATTGTATCTCCTTCTGGGGGTGAGTTTTATTTTACCATTGCTTTATTGATGGGCGTTGAAGTTGTTTATAAGTTTTCACAGTGGTACAGTAACATTTTTGTACCTGGAACTTTTGTTCACTTGTTCAATTTATTTCCTTAGGGCCAATTCCAGAAGTGTAGTTTCCAGGTCAGTGCCTATTTTAAAGACGTTTTATAGCTAATGACAAACTGGTATTTTATAGTTTCAGTTTACATTTCTTTGTTTACTGGATGGACTTAACCTTTTCATATATTAACTATCCACTTGCATGTTTTTCTTTTATTTATATTTTAGTGATGTTTTGCTTATCCTTTTATTTGTATCCTTTTTAATGAATTGCCTATTTTGTACCTTTTGATTTGTAAAAGTTCTTTAAAGAAGTAGATATTAACCCGGTTTTGTTTTTCAATTACTTCTCCAGTTAGCGATCGGTCTTTAAAAACCTACGTAACAATGCCTTTAGAGTCGGCTGGTTCTTGATCTGCAACTTGCTTGTGAACCAGAAAAATTGCACTGGATCGGTTAAACAGGCAAGGAAGACTTTATTTAAGACTATTGTTATAGGCAGAGATTGAATTCACCGAAACAGAAGGTGGTGTTTTAAGTACTTGAATCAAGTAGTACAAAAGTACTGGAGGATCTTTAGACTAGGGGGAGTGCAGTCAATGCAATTGAGGCTATGTGTGTTTATTAATCAGCAGTTATGGAAGTCAGGTTCCTATCTTGCTCACCAGGGGATGGTCATAGCCTTCTCAGAAATAGGGAAGGTGATCAAAGAGAGAGATGGGGGAGAAATGAAGAGGTCTGGTTTTTCCGTGTACCAACGGAAGCACTTCTCAGGCAGGAGCTAGGATTGGAATTCATGTCCTGTATGTACCAAAGTAAAAGGAACATGGTTGGGACATCAGTGGGATCATAGGTAACCCCTTGTTTATCTCCCTGAAGCCCTCCGTCAAGGTCAAGTTGTGGCAAATTAAGCAGGCAGTCAAATGTTTTAAGATTAGTCTTCATGTGTGAGAAATGGGAATTATTACTGGACACTCAGAACTGGGGTTCTGCAATTTCCTACTGGACTTACTGTATCCTTACTTGCCACAAATTTTGGTGGTAAAGGATATCTAGAGTTGGTACCCATAACATTAAGGAACAGCAAGAGCCTTTAGGCACGCAGGCCTGGGTTCTAATCACAGCTCTATTATTTAGTAGTACCCTGTAGACAGGTAATTTAACCTGTGAGGCTCAGCAGCCTTTCCTCTAAGATGGGGGTAATAACTCTATTCAAGATCATTGATATAGTTCATGAAGATCATGTATACAAAATGCACGGTCCATGTATCTCCCATAGAATGAACTCAATTTTTGTTTCCTTCCCTACCATATGGCCTTCTCAACCCCATAAGTGGCACTCCTATTTTGATTAAAAGACATGAAGAGCATAATTGCCTGATTCTTTAATTCCTGTAGTGCCCATCTATAAAGTTACACATTACTTGGAAATCCTATCCTTTGATTTCATGGCCCAGTCTGTAGTGTATATGGATGCTGAATGAACAGAAAACAAGAGTGTTACCTGCTTCTTCCATCCCGTCTTATTAGCTGTGATGAATTAGTTGATGTCCTCGTCTTGAGTCTGTCATTTTGCCTCAGAGCCTCCTCAGTGTTTTTCCTTTATAGTTTCGTTTAATCTTGATGCACGACCTAGGTGTAGATCACAACTTTTCACTTCATCACCAGTATCAACATTGACTTATAAGTAGCCTGATTTGCCAAAAATGGATCTTGTGATTTAAAAATGCACATTAATTAGCATTTTGCATTTAATGAGTTATTGGTGATGAGGCAAATTAATTGAGTCACAAAAAGCTTAGCCCAGGTCTGTAATGTGCAAATTAGTTGATTCACAACTAGTTGAAAAAATTCTGTTCTTAAAATTTGGACAATGAATAGCAGGCCCTTCAGAAAACAGAATCTAAAACTTGAGCCGTAAAAAAAAAAGAGACTTAAACTTTGAATTCTGTATATTTAATAGTTACTTCTCTTAAGCTGCTTGAGAAAGTATATTCCTTATAAGATTGTACAAATATTTTGTAAGAAAAATATTCAAGAAGTCAGAGCAACCTCTAGTTTCATAAATCATTGCATGTAATTATCCAGTGGTAATTACTTTATATTTTAAGTCAATTTAGTTAGTTGATTATGAAGTTTTTTGTTTTTGTTTCTTTCTGTCATCTAACACAGCATAGAACACCTAAGTGCCAGGAATACTCTTGTCATCTGTACTTATTAATATGATCAAGGAGTCAGTTTTCAGAAAGTTGATTATTATAGTCATGCGTATATAGATGAAAAGTGTCTTTTACAGTTTTATGCACTCCATGAATAAAAAAAGAATAATACATATATATACACCTATGCATACATATTTCATTTATAAAATTGTATTTTATATAGTCTGATGCTTTATGTTTTTGAAGTTCAAAAATGATGATGCAGTAGTTAACTCCAGATGGAGTTATTAAGAAGCTCTCAGGGGCACCTGGGTGGCTCAGTTGGTTAAGCATCACTCTTGATCTCAGCTCGTCTTGATCTCAGGGTCATGAGTTCAAGCCCCATGTTGGGCTCTGTGCTTGGCATGAAGCCTACTTAAAAAATTGTTTAATAAGCAGACAAATGCACCAGAACAAAAACCTCTTAGAAGAGCTTTGATTTACCTGAAAGATTGAAGGGTGGACAGAGGAAATGCACAGAGAACTGATGTACACCTTTCTAAAAAAAGGTTACTTAAGAAATTAAAGCAATAAATAGATATATTATGTAAGTGTATTCAGACTATAATTTAAAAAAAAAACCCAATATATAAAAACAAAGTTAGAAGATGTTGCCAAAGACCTGGTAGGAAATATATAGTGGCTTCACATTGTAGTTTTCAATATTTCAGGATTGTTCTCAGCTTTCATCCCCAACTCATTTTTGAAAGAGTCTTCTATTTTTTTCAAACCCTGTGTGCTCTGTTGCCTCTTTGCTCTCAGCTATCCTGTGCTCTGCTCCATCCCAGAGCTCTCAGACTGTGTTTCTCACACCCTGTTGTCAGTGGCCTTTTCACAGGAGTCTACTAATGAAAGCCATTAGCAGGAGGAGGGAAGATAAGGAGATGGGAGGCATCCTGGTTTGGGAGCATTTCCAGCAGGGCAACAGAGGTAACAGCGCTGTGTGTCCTGGTGATGGGAGTGGGGGTGGGACGGGGGCCTGGGGAGCAGAGCTTTCCCCCAGCAGGTGCACAAAACCAGGCTGTGCCAGATGGCCCTGGCCTCCCAGTATTTCTATTCCTCCACCCAGGGGCACAGTGGTTTCCTACAGTTACTGATTTTTGAATAACTTGACCTTGTTGGCTTTGGCTTCTTAAATGTTTCCAACACCTGTGTAACCAATTCCTCTATTAAATTTCTTCTTTGTGAAATATCTAGAGTGGTTCCTTTTTCCATTCAGTTCCTAATGCATGGCATTCAATCCTACATTTAAGTACCACTTGTTACTTGTTAATGTGTCCAAATCCTAGTATGCTAATGCACCCTGAGTTTTACCTGAAGTAACAGATTTAAATGCAAATGGAATTGCAGCCTTGGGCATTAGACTTCACCGTGAGTATTCTTCAAAGAAGTCCGTATAACAGGGTGAGGTGGACAGAAATACTGGTCTGAGGAGATCAAAATTCATGATGCAAACTGCCACCATTGACCACCCAAAGAATACTTTATTGAATGTTTTACTGTGGAGGATGTGGAAGGCAGGAGGTATAGGGACCCAAGTACTTTTATGGCTGGCTCTACCCATCTTGTTTGTAGCTACATCACACCCGCTCCAAGCAATTGCCTTGAAAAGTGGCAAAAGGAGAAGGGTCTCATTGGTGACTGCCACCAGAGAGGAAATAAGTAGTTAGGTGTCTATATGCTTGTCTTTTTGTTCCAGGATTAATAATGAGATCTAACATTTGAGCAGGGTATCCTCCTTTTTGTATATGATTTTCCAGTAGAGTATTAGAGTGTTAACCTTGATTTTAAAAAACCTTTTTTGCTTAAATAGATTTACCAAAAAAAAAAAAAAGCGTCAGTAACACCTTTATTCAGCAACAATTTACATATCTAAAAATCTCTAACTTTTGCTATTAATGTGCAAAAACCAAACAAAACCCTGATATTGTTGAAATGTGCAGGTACGTTTCTGATTCCAGTCTTCTAAAAATGTGGTTATTGAAGACCTCCTAGAAGTTAGGGATACATTTGAATTGAAAGGATAACTGAAGGACATACATATATATTTTTTAAAGACAGTATGTAACATCTTTGCCCTTTCCCAGCTGAGCAGAAAATATCAACATTGGAAACGAGAATAAGTAGACTGTGTTACACAGACAACTGTGCGTATATTCTAGTCCATTCAGGCTGTCATAACAACGTACCAGAGACTGCATGACTTACAAACAACGGAAATCACTTCCCACAGTTCTAGCGGCGGGGAAGGCCAGGCGAAGGCACTGGCAGATTTTGAGTTTGGAGACTTTGGCTTCCCGATTCACAGCATCTTCATGTCCTCAGATGGCAGAAAGTTTGAGGGAGCTCTATGGCATCTTTTTTTTGAGAGCCCTGATCCCATTTCATGAGGGTTTAGCCCTCATAATCTAACCACCTCCTAAGGGCCCACCTCCTAATAAATCACATTGGGGGGTTAGTATCCTAACATATGAATTTTGGGGAGACAAAATGATTCTATAGCATTATACTAATGCTACTACTACAAATACCTAATACAAATACCTAGGTCATCTGGGAATAATCTGCTCTTCCACTGTTAAAAAGCGACTTTTTAAATTTTTTTGCTTTTTCTTTCTTTTTTCCCCAAATTCTATACCATCAAGTTAAGTTCCCGTGTTGTTGTCAGTTCTTTGGGTATGGCCCTGCTAATATTTCTATCAGTTCTATCCAGCTGAAGCAAACTGGCTTTTATGTCACCTTTCATTTGTTGGGCTGAGACTTTATGATAAGTGGAGTTAGATGTTTGACCTAGCTATAATCCCTGCCTATGGATTAAAAGGGATTTTGTTTGGAATTCAGATCTTCTGATGAGAGTCCATGATGCCATGTTGCAGGACTCCACATGTCCCGACAGCATATAGCATTTGCTCGGAATCAGCATCTAAGTTTTGGTTACTATTCTCATGGTTTCATTTCTCAAGGACGGTATTTCTGATGCTTCCCTTTAATTTTATCTCCCTCACTTCTGCTAGGAACCTACTCATCATAACGATTCTCCAGTGTTCAACTCCTTCATTTACATCAGTTTCATCTCTGGCTTCATCTTAGTGTCCTTCCTTCCCAGCATTCTCTCTAGAACAAAATGGTTTTCATTTTTGTGTTTGCATCTACAAAGTCAAATAGTGTCTAACATTGGTCATTAGTCAGTGCAAGGGCCATGATTTCAGTTTATTATTCTTGGGTGGGATCATATGATTCATTTAGAAGTGGGAAGGGAGGCGTTGCTTGGCCTCCCTTATCTCGCGTGGCTGGTGTGGCACTCAGACAAGAGTCATAGGAGGCAGCGGGGGGAAGGATGGGGGGTATCAGAAAGGTCCTAGGACTGAGGGAGGGGCAGAAAACTGTAGCTTGACTTACAGCTCTGTAACTCAGTCACATGGGGTCTTCCTGAGTGTCAGTTTCCTACACTGGAGGACAAGAGTGATAATAATTCCTACCCGTCCATTTCAGAAAAGTGTATCGGGAGCAAATGAGATACGATATGTAAATATAGCTCGTACACTGTGAAGTGCAATACAGGGTAGGTTATACAGGCTTATCTCTGTTTAAGAAGAAAGTGGCAAATTGACTATGGGGGATTAATCTGTTTCATTATCCCTGCATTAGATTGTGTTGCATGACAAACAGGCTATCTTCTGTGATTTGGCAAACTGTGTATAGATGCATAACCAATTTAATAACATTTCTTGGGTTGGTTTCTCCTCACCCAATCACGAAATTAGATACGTTTGGATAGGACCATATTTGAGGACAGAAAGATTGAAAGCAGGGATTTGCTCTGAGCAAATTAGCAATTTAGACATTAAGTCATTTGGTTTTTTTCTTTATCCCTCCCGCTCATTCTGCTCTACGTTCTCCTCCTCCTCCTCCTCCTCCTCCTCCTTTTCTCTCACCTTCCCTCCTTCTCTCTCTCCCTCTCCTCTCCCCAGGTCTCTGTATTGTTTACCATGTCTTTCAACTGTAGGCTGACTCATGGATTTCCTTCCTGTTTAGTGTTTTTCTTTCCTATAACATTAGCAGTATTGGGCAGATCGTTCTCTGATTCTCACCCAGGAGAGATGGATCTGTCAGTTTTCAGTGCATTCAAGATATTATGTTTTATTTATTTATTTATTTATTTATTTATTTATTTATATCATTTAAAAATTTTAAATTTATCAATTAACATACAATGTATTATTGGTTTCAGAGTAGAGGTCAGTGATTCATATATAACATGATTCATTCATCATTTTCATTCTTATGGTTTGTCTCCCTTTCTGATGTTGTCATGTTTTATTTTTTCCTCTCTTCCCCTGTGATCCTGTTTTGTTTAAATTCCACATATGACTGAGATCATGTGATGATTGTCTTTCTCTGATTAACTTATTTCACGTAGCATAGTATCCTCTAGTTCCAAACACATTGTTGCAAATAGCAAGATTTCTTTTTTTTCCCCCATAGCCGAGTAATATTCCATTGTATATATATATATATATATATATATATATATATATATATATATATATATATACCACATCTTCTTTATCCATTCATCTGTTGATGGACATCTGGGCTCTTTCCACAGTTTGGCTATTGTGGACACTGCTGCTATAAACATTGGGGGGTGCCGGTGGCCCTTCGGATCACTACATTTATACCTTAGGGGTAAATACCCAGTAGTGCAACTGCTGCATCGTAGGTAGCTTTGTTTTCAACTTTTTGAGTTTTCCAGAGTGGCTGCACCAACTTGCATTCCCTCCAACAGTATACAAGGGTCCCCCTTTCTCCACATTTTTGCCAACATCTGTTGTTTTCTGAGTTGTTCATTTTAGCCATTCTGACTGGTGTGAAGTGGTGTCTCATTGTTTTGATTTGTATTTCCCCGATGCCAAGTGCTGTGGAGCATTTTGTCATGTGTCTGTTCACATTTGTATGTCTCCTTTGGAGAAATGTCTCTTCATGTCTTCTGCCCATTTCTTGATTGGATTATTTGTTCTTTGAGTGTTGAGTTTGATAAGTTCTTTATAGATTTTGGATACTAACCCTTTATCTGATATGTCATTTGGAAGTATCTGTCATTTGTCTTTTGGTTTTGCCAACTGTTTCCTTTACTGTGCAAAAGCCTTTTATCTTGATGAAGTCCCATTAGTTCATTTTGCTTTTGTTTTCCTTGCCTTTGGGGACCATTTGAGATATCTTAAACAGAAGGATTTGATAGAGAGAATTAGATATTCACAAAATTATTGAAAGGGCTGGAGGAGCAGAAATCTGGTCTATTGATTTCAAGGTTTAACTACCTTAACTGCAAGCCAGAGGTCAGGAAGCTGCTAGTATCCTCTCTCTGCCCCTACTCCCTCCCCCCTTTGCCTTAATTGGCTTGTACCCTGAAAGTTGGTAACTGGACACCAGAATATGAAATCCAGCTATTGAGGCTGTAAGTACCTATCTTGCCAGCCAGAACTCACATGAGGACATCTCATTGGCAGAACATACACTGCATCCAGAAACCTCATTGCTATAGAATCTAAAAACGCAGTTTTTAAATTCCCATCCTCTACAAGAATGGGGTGAGAATGAAAACTATTGCCAATAGTTTCAGCTTGAGAAGCTGGCTGGCTTACGTTGCCAGGTCATTCTAAAGTTTTCAGAAATGAAAGGGCGAAAATAAGGGCTTTGAGTTATAGAAAACCAATAAAATGGATGCATCACTAGGTACCCTTGTGAGTAAGAGCAAAGACAGGAAGATCTGCCACCAGCGTGAGAGTGCTGTAGGCATGTTTCAGCATGGAATGGTTTCCATGGAGAATGACAAATTCCCTAAGTAGGAAGCACTTGTGAAAACATTTCCTACCTTTAACCATTGAGGTGCTTCCCAGGGAAGGACCCTTTGATTCCCTTGGCTCTTGTGTGATTCATTCTATGGGGACTCCAATTTATCAAGCTCACATCAGACCTTTGCCCTGTGGACATATGGACCGTTTGATCCAGCCTCTAGACACTGGAGTAAATAAAGAGTGCCAACAGCTTCTGAGCTGACGGATTTATTTCTGAAATGGCTGCTGTGGATCATTATAAGTGCTTTCTAGAAACAGAGAAGCATTGTCATGCAGGGGGGCTAAAAGTAGATGGTGCTTCTCCTGGCTCAGCAGCAGTGTTTCATGGCCATGGGAAAAGGTCAGGGACTGTCTAAACCTCTGCCACCCTTTGTGGCAGGACCTATATGATCAGCATATTTGATGATGTAGACTTGAAGCACCTGTGCAATGGTATTCATTTTGTGAATACTTCCTGGTAGGCATTAATTGGGAGTGGTGTCAAACTGGATTTTGTTTGTGCCTGTTTTTTTCTTTCTTGTGTATGCAAAAGTTTCCTCCTCAAATAAATACCCTATTAACCATCCTTAATGTTATTTACCCAGTTTACAGAACTCCTAAGACTTGGTATAAATCTCCGAAGAACGGCAGTATGACAGAGGTAGCTGGTAACTGAAAATTTGCATTTCCCATCAATTTTCTTGCCTACTCTAATTGAATTCAGCTCTTGGAGATTTCCAGGATTCATGATGCCCCCCCCTTCTAAATTACCTTTAATAGTGGTAGAACTCTGTTCCCTAATAGTAAGCATTAAATTTTGTTTCTTGTTTCCTAAAGGTCTATGAAAAATGGTTGTCAGAGAAACTTTAACCGAATTGAATCAAAGTAGCATTTTTTGGTTGGTTAGACAAAGGTGACATTTCTTAACTTCCACAGCATGAATGAAGTACAGTTATCATCCTAAATGTGAGACAAATAGTATGTTAATATCTACCCCTAGTCTACCATTTCCTCTGAACACAATTGTAGCATAATAACAGAAAAGTGTAGGAAAGTAGGTGGCTGCATTTAAAATGCCACACTTGGGATCCCTGGGTGGCTCAGCGGTTTAGCAACTGCCTTTGGCCCAGGGCCTGATCCTGGAGCCCGGGGATCAAGTCCCGCATCGGGCTCCCTGCAATGGAGCCTGCTTCTCCCTCTGCCTGTCTCTGCCTCTCTCTCTTTCTGTCTCTCACGAATAAATGAATAAAATCTTTAAATAAATAAATAAAATGCCACACTCTGAGGAGCACCTGTGTGGCTCAGTTGGTTGAGCATCTGACTCTTGATCTGGGCTCAGGGCATGATCTCAGGGTCGTGAAGTCGGGCCCTGCATCGGGTTTTGTGCTGGGCATGGACCCTGCTGAAGATTCTTTCTCTCCCTCTCCTTCTGCCTCCCTACCCTTCCTCTCAATCAATCAATCGATCAATAAAATGCCGTACTCTGAGAATGCCCAGACCCTAGGTAAGTGTGTCATGTGGGCGTTCAGATGTTAGATTAGAGCATACATTGCCTTATGTTTCCTTCTGAAAGGAAAGACCAGTACTGAGAGGTTAAAGAATGAACCAGCAGGTTGGTACTCAGAAAAGAAAATGAATATTATTAGGAATTCTTCCCCTCTGTTCTTTGTACCTGGCCCCATATTTTCAAAAGCAAGAAAAGGGAAAATGATCAATTTGGGTGGCTTTGGCCAGAATTGTCTACTTCTCTCTGGTGGGATAATTCTGAATGTGAGAAAATGAACTATTTCACAAACAGGAATTAATCCATATTAAATAACTACTCCTTTGTGACCCTCTGTTTCCCACTCAGGTAATGCAGTGTGTAAGACAGGATTTTAAGGCATCTGTAGTGTCTCAGCTGAAACTAACCTGGCTTAGATAGAGCGGCTCATCTTCATGAGCACCTGCCCAGGAACAGAACCAGGGGGTTATATCTAGCGAGCACTTGTTGTGCTTGCTTTGTGCGACTACAGACAGCTCTACAAATATGACCTCTCCGAACTCTCGTAACAACCCTGTTGTTCCCTGTGGGACAGATGAGGAAGCCAAGGAACAAAGAGGATAAGGAACTGACCGAGGTCATGCATCTAGTGAGTCCTGAAGCAAAATCTGCACCCAGGTCCTCTGGCCCTAGAGTCCATGTTCTGAACCAGGCCGTGTCTGCAACACCACCACATGGACAAATGCTTGTAATTTATCTTCATGGGTGCTTTCTCTTCACAGCAACTCCTCTGGCTTCTCCTCTTCTTCCATTTTACTCCAACTCTCATCCAGTTTCTGGTGGGAGCTTTTCTGTGCAGAGGTAGAGGCAGAGAGAGAGAGAGAAGCAGACTCCCTGCTGAGCAGGGAGCCCGATGTGGGGCTCCATCCTAGGACCTTAAGATTATGACCCAAGCTGAAGGCAGACACCCAACGAACTGAGCCCCCAGGTGCCTCTTGTTGGTGCTTTCTTAGTTTCCGAGGAGTCTGACAGATCTCAGCTTTTCCGCAGAGGTATCCCTGACCAATAAAAAGACAGTTTGTCTTTATAAACACATTTCCATGGATTCCCATGGAGAATTCCCATGGTTTTCTCATTCGTCATATTCCTGATGTGTGATTATCATGCTGCATACATTAAGACAGTTAAATATTTCTTTCCATCAGGTATGCCCTTTTACTGTTGGTAGTATATTTTCTATGTGTGTTAATGGTCTTGTAGACTCTAGAAATCAGGAACAGTACTGGTAATTCAGCTCAAAGCATCCCATGGAGTGTTCTTAATAAATACCTTTGATGGCTGTGGTAACAGTTACTGACAATGACAAAATTTACCTGCCAGATGGGAACGTGATGTTTTGCTGTTACTGTTGATACAAAGCGAGATGGCTTCATTGCTGTCTTCTTCCTCCCTCTCCTCCATCCTTGTGACTATGTTTTACACTGTACCAGCCACAGTTCTGATACACGTTGCTTCATCTAAGCCTCCTCAACAGTGTACAACAGATGTTTAGATAACTTGCCCTGCTCATAGATGGGAATACCAGGAATCAAAATGAAGACAATGACTTCAGAATCTGTGGTCTTGATAATTACTGTATTTAGCTTACAGAAGCCTTGATGAACCTCAGATAAAAGTTTCTCTACTCTGTGACTTTGGGGAAATTACATAACCACTCTCTGCCCCATTTTTCCTAGATACACTTTGTTTTAATTAATAGAATCAGAAAGCAGCATAATGCAGTTTCACACTCAGTACTTTCCATTTCGATTCATACTTAGAAATTGAATTACATTAACAAATAGATGCTATGAAAAATCTCACACTGAAGTTGGTTCATTAATGCTTTGATCAAGTGTTTTACTCCAGGTAAAATTTTCATTACTCAAGATTACCGAATGTATGCTATTTTAGTCACTATCATTGAGCAAAATAATATAGAACAGCCTCTTGCCACTGATGAATTTTATATGCTTTTATGAAGGAAAGGTAGGAAGTGGAGGGAAGCTGCATTTTTAAGAAGCTAACTTCCCTTTTCATCAAATGGATATGAAGTACTGTCCTCAAAAGTTACTTTCTTCTATTTTCAGTAACGTTTAAATACTACATGTGTTTTGTAGAATATTAGAAAATATAGGCAAGCAAAAATAAAGAATACAAGAAATCATTACATTTCTACTACTCAGAGATCATAACTGTAGCATTCTGTGGATCTTTTCATATACCTTATATGAATATAGGTATGTGAGTATTTGTGACTATTTTTTTAATTAATCAAAATGTTAATACTCCTATGCATACAATCAGGTGATCTGGTTTTTCAACCAAAGATTTCCTTTCCATTTAGGTAAAGTTTCATGTCATCTCAGTCAGGTCCATATTCCTATTTTCCCAAATGACCCAGGATTTTTCTGTACTTTGGTTTTTTCAAACCTGTATCATTATATTTGGTTATTATCCCTTTAAGTCTCTTTTAATTTAACACAGTCCATTTTTATGACACTGGCTTGTTTAAAAAAAAAATGTAGTTTCATTGTGAAATGTCACAATCCAATCCTTGATTGAGGATTTCAAACATGATCAAAATAAAATTTGAAGTGGCATTACAGAAGCCTCCTTCATTAGAGCCTCTACATGATTGGTAACAAATATTAACGATACTAATAAAAGAAATTCCTAATTTCAAATAGCTATAAATTTTAATGAAATTATGATTTTATTCTTGGTGGAACTAGAGGCAGTGAAATGGAGAACTATTTTCAAACAAATGGTTCAGAATTATACTCACATATTTATATGTGTGAAATATATGATTATGAAATATAAATCCTACCAACACATTGTCAGCATTCAGAACAACTATTGGAACTCTGTAGGGAATACATGCTTCTTTCAAACTTAAGTTTTACCACCTGTTAAAATGTTTTCCTGTGTATTTTGTGATTGGTCTTTGTAAAATTTTCTCTTAATGAAGATAAAGATTTTCTTTATGTAGAGTCTTCTCAGTAGGACTTCTTCTCAGTGGAACACCTACATACCCTACATTTTTTTTTCACTTGTGTCTACTACACAATGAATAGCAAATGGTGACTAAGTCAACTAACATTATCAGAGCTTTACTGCAATTATGCTTGGTTCTTATAATCTTCCTATCATCAGTTGCTTTCACTATTTGCCAAGAAAACAGATATTTATTGAATTCTAACTTTGTGCCTATCTATCCATTGCACTGTGGTGGAGAACTTGAGCTCTGGAGTCAGAACATCATGTTTTTAAATCCCTTCTCTATAGTGTAACCTTGGGCAAATTACATGACCACTTTGTACCTCATTCTTCTTGATTGTAAAATTAGACTAAAGCAGTCTACATCTCATGTGGTTGTTGTGGGAATTCGGTGAGAAACTCATGTCAATCATATAGAGTAGTGGCTAACACCTGGAAAGGACTAAATAAATTTTAGAGTAAGTTTGTTTTAAAAATTGAGTTTGACAAATAGGATCTGAAGGCGCTGCACTGAAACATATTTCTTGATATTTATCCTTCACTATGAGAAGAAAGAAAACTAAAACATTTATTTGCAAAAAAAGTGTTTATAAAACTGCATAACACATATATCCTCCTTATCTTACACACACACACACACACACACACACACACACAAACGCGCACACATGGTGTACTTTTTGTCCATAAGCTCACCATTCAACCCTCAAACCTACCTCTATAAGGAAGCAGGAAAACCTCCCAAGCCAGGAAGCACATATGATCTACTCAGCAGAGAAGTTTGGGTAAAATTAATCCAAAGATCTCTTGCTTCTTCCCCAATTCACCACAGTACAATAAAATCATTGTAGCCCAGTTTAGCTTGTTCCTGGCCTTCTGGAAAGCACAGATATAAGTCATCCCTGAACAATTAGAATTTGATCTGCTTCTAAAGACCTTTTTTTGAAGGCCTATTCAGCTCAATTCAGTTGGACAAATATTTGAATATTTCTTATAAAAAAGACACCTCGCTAGGGCTAAGGTGAATGAAAATATTAAGAAATTACCCTTGACCTCCAAGATCCTGCAGCTTTAGAATAGGGATGTAGATAGCAGACATATATGCTGAAAAGACATAAGCAAGGAGTTATATAAATAGAGGTTTTATTTTCTGGAATGGAGAGAGAAGGTAAGTTCATCTTTTTAGCAATTTTACTTATTTGAGAGAGAGAAGAGAGAGAGCACAAGCAGGGGGAGGGGCTGAGGGAGAGGAAGAAGCAGGCTCCCTGCTGAGAAGGGTACCCTAAGTGAGGCTTGATCCCAGGATCCTCGGATCATGACCTGAGCCTCAGTCAGACACTTAGCTGACTGAGCCACCCAGGGGCCCCAAAGATGAGTTCTTCTTTAGTGGAAAGCATGGGGGAAGCACATTCCAAGATAAAATCATAAAAGGGTACAAGGGTTTAAAAATAACATACAGTGTGGTGGGGAATAGCAGTATGTCTGCAGCACTGAGTATTGAAAAAAAAAAAGAACTGTAAACCAGGACCAAATCACAACGGGCACAGACCCTTGCAAAGAAACTTGAACTTCGTCTTTTAGGCTATGAGAACCACCTTTAAGAAGTCATTATTTGATCAACTGAAACTTACAGGCATGCCTCATAGATATTGCAGGTTTGGTTCAAGACCACTTCAATAATGCAAATATCGCAGTAAAGTGAGTCAAATGAATGTTTTGCTTTCCCAGTGCCTATAAAAGTTATAGTTACACTGTACTGTGGTCTATTCAATGTGCAATAGCAATAGCAATTGTCTAAAAACATGTGTGTACCTTAATTTAAAAAATAATACTAAAATACTAAAATAATACTAAAAAGTGCTATCATCTGAGCTTTCAGCTCAGATCATCTTTTTGCTGGTGAAGGGTCTTGCTTCAGTGTTGATGGCTGCTGGCTGATCAGGGTTGTTGAAGGTTGGAGTGGTTGTGACAATTAAAGTAAGACAGCAATGATATTTGCTGTATCAATTGACTTCCTTTCACAAATGATTTCTCTGTAGCATGTGATGCTGTTTGTTAGCATTTTACATATTCTATATATTTTGGATATTATGTTTTAAGATATATATCATGTATTTTGGGTATTAACTTATTATTGGTTATATTCTTTGCAAATATTTGCTCCCATTCAGTACATTGCCTTTTTGGATTTTTTGATGGTTTCCTTCACTGTGTGAAAGCTTTTAGTTTGATGTAAGTTTTTAGTTTGACGTAGTCCCAATTTTTGATTTTTGCTTTTGTTGCTCTTGCCTAAGGACACAGATCCAAAAAATATTGCTAAGTTTTCTTAGCAATATTTAGCCTATGTTTTCTTCCAGGAGTTTTATGGTTTCAGGTTTTACATTTAGGTCTTTAATCCATTTAAAGTTGTTTTTTTTTTTTTTTGTATATGGTGTAAAAAAGTTATTCAATTTCATTCTTTTGTGTATAACTGTTTTCCCAAAACTATTTATTGAAGAGACTCTCTTTGCCCCATTGTATAATCTTGTCTCCTTTGTTATAGATTAATTGGCCATGTAAGCATGGGTTTATTTCTGGGTTCACTATTCTGTTCTGTTGATCTGTATGTCTTTTTTGTGCCAGTATCATACTGTTTGGATGACTATAGCTTTGTAATATAGTTTGAAATCTGGGATTGTAATCCCTTCAGTTTTGTTCTTCTTTCTCAAGATATCTTTGACTATTCAGGGCCTTTTGTGATTCTATACAAATTTTAGGGTTGTTTTAGTTCTGTGCAAAATGCTGTTAGTATTCTGATGGGGATTGCATTCAATCTGTAGATTGCTTAGGATGGTATGAACATTTTCATGATATTAATTCTTCTAATCCATGAGCATGGTATATCTTTCCATTTATTTGTGTCATCTTCAATTTCTTTTATCAGAGT
Organism: Canis aureus; assembly: GCF_053574225.1. Lineage (NCBI taxonomy): Eukaryota > Metazoa > Chordata > Mammalia > Carnivora > Canidae > Canis > Canis aureus. The sequence continues at coordinate 40,373,695 of NC_135631.1, forward strand.
CTTACAAGTTTCATAGTATAGATCTTTTACCTCCTTGGTTAAATTTATTCCTAGGTATTTTATTCTTTTTGATGCAATACAATTGCAAATGACATTATTTTCTTACCTTCTCTTTCTGTTAGTTTGTTATTTTTGTATAGGAACACAACAGATTTCTTTTTTTTAAGCTGTACTTTTTTTCATTAAAGATTTTATTTATTTATTCATGAGAGACAGAGAGAGAGAGAGGCAGAGAGACAGGCAGAGGGAGAAGCAGGCTCCATGCAGGGAGCCCGATGTGGGACTTGATCCCGGGACTCCAGGATCAGGCCCTGGTCTGAAGTTGGTGCTAAACTGCTGAGCCACCCAGGCTACCCCAAAGCTGTACTTTTTAAAAGATTTTATTTATTTATTTGATAGATCACAGCAGGGGGTAGAGGCAGAGGGAGAGGGACAAGCAGACTCCCCAATGAGTGGGGTTCCTGATGTGGAGCCCAGTCCCAAGACTCTGAGATCATGACCTGAATTGAAGTCAGATGCTTAACTGACTGAGCTTCCCAGGTGCCCTCAGATTTCCATATATAAATTTTTGTCCTGTAAATTTATTGAATTTATATACTAGTTCTAATATATAAATTTTGTATCCTACAAGTTTACTGAATTTATTTACTAGTTCTAAAGACTCTAAGAGTCTTTAGGGTTTTTCCATATATGGTATCATGTTATGTACAAATAGTGAGTTTTAGTTTTAGTTTAGTTTTGTTTTTACCAGTTTGGATGCCTTTTATTTCTCTATCTTGTCTGATTGCTATGGGCAATATGACTTCCAGTATTATGCTGAATAAAAATGGTGAGCCTGGACATCCTTTTTTGTTCCTGACCTTAGGAGGAAAGTTTTCAGCTTTTCACTATTGAGTATAATATTAACTGAGTTTGTTATATATGGCCTCTATCCTGTTGAAGTATGTTCCCTCTATACTCACTTTGTTGGGAGTTTTTATCGTGAATGAATGGTGAATTTTATCAAATGTTTTTGAACTATACACCTTAAAATATTTAAGATGATACATCTTATGTTATGTGTTTTTAACCCAATTAAACATTTTAAAATTAAAAGTTAAAAAACACCTTACAGAAAGGGCTGTGTGGTCTAATATGCTTTTGAAACATGCATACTTCTGATATCATTCTGGTGACTTAACAGTTCACAAAGACACTGAGAACTCCTGCAATAAAGGAACCCATTTAACTTTGTTTAGAGCTAAATTTCTAAACATAGTAGTATACATTAGTTTTTCTCATGACAGTATTTGGAAATGCTTGTCTAGTCTATATAACTAGAAAATGGTGGATGATTTCTTTTGTATTTCTTGAATGGAATAATATGAAATTCATAAAACAGTGTTTTTTTTTTTTGCTATTGATTCTTAGGCTCTTATTTTTGAGAAAAACTTCAAACAGGTATTCTCACTGACATTAGTCTATTTAAGAAATAATTTTCTTCTTGCCTTAGGGTAGCCTGTCTTGAACCTGTGCATACTGAGCCTAGAGAAATTGGAGTGATAGCATTTGTTTACTTTCAAAAACCCTTATTAGAGGGTCTTCCAAGCATTTTTCACTGACAGATGTCTACTTACTTCCATCTAAAATGGCATGCGCAGGGGTACCTGGGTGGCTCAGTCGGTTAAGCATTTGCCTTTGGCTTAGATGGTGATATCAGGGTCCTAGGATGGAGTCCCACATAAGGCTCCCTGCTCAACCAAGAGTTTGCTTCTCTCTCTCTATCCTTCCCCTCACCCCACTTCTGTTCTCTCTCTCTCTCTCCAATAAATAAGTAAAAGCTTAAAAAAATTAAAATGGACATGCCCAAAGGAGCCTCTTTCTCAATGATTATCATAGAAAAATAAAAAATTAAACAAATGCAAAATCCCATCAAAGATTTTCCAACTTGGAGATCCCACACAAGAGATGTTAACTAACAAGGTAATGTCACAGAACTGTTCCGGTGTAAGGATTGGGAAACTAGATTTCAGATGTCAACTGTTGATACTACTCCTGATTTTTGTCACCCATGGGGTGACAAGACCCAAATGTTGGAGGAAATGGGAATATGACTTCTAAAAGCCTGATATGACTCCTTACCTTCCCTCTTCTTTTATTGCTAAATGAAAAAAAAAAGAAAAGAAAGGAAATGTTTTGGAAGAATTCTTTTCACTAAAGTCTTATTATTAGATAAGTTAGAGACAAATATACTGCATGGGATCACACATCTGGGCAATTGCTGTTTTAAGGCAGGAAAGGGACCATTTGACGACTTTCTGTTGATCTGTGTTATATAGTTCATTGTGATACTGGTCTCTACAGAATATAATTTCTTTCTTTCTTCATTTATTCACTCATTCAGTAAATATTTATCAAATATCCCTGTGTGCCAGGCACTGTGCTTGGCTATAGGCATAAAGTGGTGAACAAATCCAGCGTGGTTTCTGCTCTCATGCAGCCTACCATTAGGAAGAGAAGATAAATATTAATCAAATAATCACATGGATGGGTGAATGGTTATGAACGTAATGATGTGGCTTTTTATAAAGGAATGCTGTCCTATAAGGGAATTAACAAAAGAACATGATAGGTCGAGGAGGATTTCATTGAGGAAATTCACTTAACTGGGATCTGAAGGATGACCAGAAAGTAACCAGATGTTGAGAGAGAGGAAAAGCTCTAGAAACATATGAAGAGCTTATGAAAAGCAGTAGGGACTGATCCATGGTGACCCCTTTCCCATGGGGAAATAATACTGAAATCTCTGAAGCTTTCTTTCCATTTTGCATTGAGGAAAGATTGGAAGAATAAGGATAAAAATGTTAAATGTCAGTGCTTTGTGTGTGTGTGTGTGTGTGTGTGTATTATTGCCTTTCTGTTTTTATTCCCCACTTTATTTTATTTTTTAAAGATTTTATTTATTTATTCATAAGACACACAGAAAGAAAGAGAGACAGAGACACAGGCAGAGGGAGAAGCAGGCTCCATGCAGGGAGCCCGGTGTGGGACTCGATCCCAGGTCTCCAGGATCAGGCCCTGGGCTGAAGGCGACGCTAAACCACTGAGCCACCCAGGCTGCCCTATTCCCCACTTTAACAATGAAGATAAAATATTTTTAAAGTTAAGAGGTTATAAAGGGATCCCTGGGTGGCGCAGTGGTTTAGTGCCTGCCTTTGGCCCAGGGCGCGATCCTGGAGACCCAGGATCAAATCCCATGTCGGGCTCCCGGTGCGTGGAGCCTGCTTCTCCCTCTGCCTATGTCTCTGCCTCTCTTTCTCTCTCTCTCTCTCTCTCTCTCTCTCTCTGTGTGACTATCATAAATAAATAAAAATTAAAAAAAAAGAGGTTATAAAAATCCCCTTGAATCAAAAAGGACTTTATCAGATTGAAAGTTTTATAGAAACCCTTTTATGAGGCTCCATTATTTTAATAAAACTCATGACTGGTTGAGAAATGAATTCAACTTGCACAAAATTATCTAGCATGGGAAGATGTTTGGTCTGTGGGGTTCTGGAGCTTCAGTCATCAGGGGTTCCTGGAAATCATAGCTCCTAAAGGAGGAAAGAGCCAAGATCATGGCCCTGGGGGGTGGTTCTTGGAACAGTTTTGGTGTTTGCTTTTTGGTCCTTTGTCCTTTTTTCTCCATTGCTCCACTCACTTGGACACAGAAGGTCTTAATGAGGCATGGAGTCCTCCAGTGGGAACATGGCAGCAGGGTGGAGGTGAAGACACTTCTGCTCATCTTGGCCCATCACTGGTCAGTGGTTTACCTTTTTCATTCTTCTTGTATCATGCATGTCCCCGGTGTGAGGCTCCCATGCAACAGGCAATATATGCGTCCTCTAAGTGCTATATACAAGTGGGTTCTGTCCATGAGTTCTGTCCTTGCAGCTTAAATCTCTCTCTTAGGAAGACTTAGATAAATACTAAGGGTACTAATCAAAGAGCCTTCCCAAGTCTCAGGCACTCCTTAGTGTGTTGCTGCAATCGGTTCTTAAGAATTAGTCTCATCTCTAAATCACAAAGAAAGTGCAAGACTATCCTATGGAGATAGTGAACACTGCCTGAGGGCAAGTGGTAACAGGACAACACTGTCCCAGAACCAAATTAGGGGACAGTGATCTAGTTAAAACAGTCTTTTGTGGGGTGCCTGGGTAGCAGAGTCTATTGAGCATCCAGCTCAGTTTCGGGTCAGTTCGTGATCTTAGTTTCTGCTCAGGTCACGATCTTGGGTCATGAGATGGAGCCCCAAGTAGGCTCCGGGCTCAGCATAGAGTCTGCTTAGAGATTCTCTCACCCTCTGCCCCCCCCCCCAACAAATAAATAAATCTAAAAAAAATTGTTTAAAAATACAATGATCTTTTAAGAGCTGTGCAGAAAAACTGGTGAAGCCACATGCTGGTGCTGTAATGGGAAATTTCCCTTCATCGTCGAGGAGAACCACTCCCAAGCAAACCTGTCTTGACTGGAGTCTGCAGTGAGCTGGAGTTGGTGAAGCTGGGATTGCCAGTTGGCTTCAGCTCACCTGGTAAAGGACTTCATGCCAGAAGAAATCTCCAAGAGCCCACAGGACCCTTATCTGGAAGCAGAGAAAAGAGTGGGCTCTGTTTATCTAAATCTAGTCATTGTGTGTCCTTCATAGTAAGCTCTAACGTATTAGCACTAACAGTCTTCATTAGGGAATTATTATTTTCCTCAGGTGTTTAACTGTCTAATGGCCACTCTAAGGATCCCTTAGGGGTTCTTAGGTTTACTAGCTCTGCAGCACACCAAACTACCAGGAAATGTTGAGAGGACATACAGGGCACTTCTTCCACTGGTACCAACATTAAACAGCCCCAAGAAGGAAATGTGTTCAGTTCCCAGACTCTGTGTCTGCCAAACCTGCATGATTTTTGAAGTCTTTCAGCCCTAGCATCTGTTTTCTACCCTCAAATTTCACAGTTGTACTTATTATATGCCACACATATAATAATACTTTCTGTTTGTGTAGCAGTTGATTATTTTCTAGAACTTTTCTTGTTGATCAAAAGTAAATCTGTTCCTCAGAGTTATTCTGTAAGATTAGGTTTTATTATCTTCATAAACAGAACAGAAAATGGAACTTTAGAGTGAAGTTTATTGCTTGAGTTGTATTTACTCGTCACAATTTTATACCACACAAGACTTTGAAGCATTCCATCATGGATACAAGTATGGAAAGAAAAAAGGACTGCGTAGTAGGTAAATCAAGACCTTTGAAGAAAAAAGACTCCAATGTGAATCATGGTGCCATGAGAACTTGATTAATCATTTAACCTCTCTGAGCCTCTCTCCTTCACTATAAAATAGGAAATAAGATTTTACCTCACAGAATTGTGAAGATTAAATGAGATTACATACGCAAGTCATCTAGTTCAGTACTTGATGCATAGCAGGTGCTCGACGAATGTCACCCCCCCACAATTATCCAAAGGCATAAAATGAAATGGTACTCAGATTAACACCTAATTGTGAGTAGACTAATGGTGACACATCCCTGCCCACCTGCAGATGAAAACTGGCAGAGAAAATGCCCTTCCATGAAATGGAAAATATATTTGGAATAGAAAAGAAAATAAATGACTTTCCTTAGACAATTGGAGTGGACTGTTCTCAGAATATTTCAAGGATGTGTGATTTTAAGGCTTGGACATTAGTTATTTATGCCCAGTTGGCAAGTTGAGAGTCGCCTCTTTGTACAACTTTCCATCGTAAGCTGTTTTGAAACACTTCATTAGAAAGTTAAGTGTCTGAAAAAAATAACAAATTGTGGAACATATCCTATTGCTATTGTACACAGAGCATCCCAGAGCTGAAATTTTGGCCCAGACAAGATGTTTGGTATGCAAATAAGCCAACAGTAATGAAATCTTGAATAACCTGTGGGCAAAATCAGGAATTTAGGTGTAGGTATTTGTGCTGGCTCTTAAACTAGAATGGCTGAGGGTTGGGTGGTGGGAATTCTGATTTATTTAGAAAAGTGTGAGACTTAAATTCTCATGAAATAAAAGCACCAGATCTGGCCTTTTAAGAAACAACATGTCAGGAAACACTGGGATGAAGCAAGAAAACCAGATTCGGGTCTCATTTCTGCCACTGGTCAGTCATGTCACTTGTCTTACTGGGCAATATAATTCTCATCTATTAAATGCTGGTTTATTCTCACACAGGCATTCTACATGTCCATGAGTAAGGCCTTGAATAAGGACATGCAAGGCTCTCCATGATCACGCTCTGCTTGTCATTCCTGCCTGATCTCTCACAGTAGGCTCCAGCCATAAACAATATTTGCAGGGCTCCAGCACACCTGGATCCGTAAAAATGGCAATTCGGAATCCAGAAACCCAATGCAGTTAATTTTGGGGAGATCACTGGTACAGACAGGCGACTCCTTGTTCTCTGAGGGAGAAGTTCTAAGCTTGGGTCACTTGTGCTTCCTTTTAGAAAGCATAGATACCATCAGTCTGGAGGAGGAAGGGCAGGACCTGAGAAGTCTTATGGCTACAAAAGGAGATGGGAAAAGAGATATGGTTGGAGACTAGGAATCAGAAAAGAGAATGAGGGCGTGGGAACTTGGTGAGGGATGTAGTGTGTTCATGGAAATATTTTTAAAGAGACTATCGTTATGCGTAATGGGAAGCTGAAATTTTTAAATGTCTCCTAAATACAAGAAATATGGCACCCCACTCCAGGCCTTTTTTTTAGCAATATAAGAGCCATAACTTATGAAGATAGATAGCTATTTTAGAAAGGATGTAGACTTGAGCACTAAGTGGTTGATCTTGTAGTCAAGGCTATACCACCGTGTGGTAGCAGCTATTATGCCCTGCACACACTTGCTAGGGCGCACCCACCTACCCCTCCTGCTCCATGAACGTTGGCTGCTGTGGGCTCACACATGTAGCTGTCACTGCAGAGTTGTCTATATTGGAGGGTCATTGTCCTGCCTGAATGGTTACACACTTCCCTCCTTCCAGAGGGGACCTGCAACTGATGAGTTGTACCAGGGATACAAAAGCCCAGCTCCTTTTTCTCAAGGTGAAAGAACTCTGCTGTGCATCTGTTTGCACTCTAGAGCCCTTCAGGGGATCACACTGAGATTAGATTTCAGTGGACTCCTATCTTTGCTTTATCCTTCCCCTGGCATCTCCTTCTTCCCTCACTTCCTTACAAGTTTGTCTCTTGAGAACACTGCCTCACAAATCACTTGCATAATTACTTGGCAAGGCCTCTGCTTCCAAGAAGAGCCAGTCTAAGCCCCATGGGTGGCCTGGAAGTCCTCTCTGGAGCCAGATCTTTCTGAATAAGGGGTTCCTAAGTGTTGCTGCTGCAAGTCGTGCATTTACCCAGATGGAGCCTCTTTCAAGCCACTCTTCTCGCGCTGAATAAATGTGCCATCGGTGGGGTAGTTAGCAAAACCTTCTTTACATTGGATCTGTCCTTTTAGACTCCCATGTGTTTACACCCTGCTTTGCTGTGTGTAGGAGGCAGACCGAGTCAGTCATTTGGCCACATCTGGGACTAAAAGAAGATATTGCCTTTCTAAGCTTTGCTTTTCATGTTGTTCCTTCTCCCTGCCACCTCCTCGCACCCTAAAAGAGCAACTGTTTGCATCCCATGGACATTGAGCAGATCTAGAACCTAGAAGGCAGCTGTCAACGTTCCCCAGTGTGTACACATGTCCCCTGTTTCCATTATAGGTATTTTGCCTCTTGACTGGCCGCTCATGGGCTGGTTAATGGTCCAGTCCGAGGAGAAGACCTGGGAAAATATACTTCACAAAATTTTTTACAAAGCCAAGTCTTCATTTGGGTTAGTTCATTGGACAGTGTTTATTTCCTACCCGTATGGAAATGAACATGGGATTATAAGAAGTATGTTGGATGTACTTCGTGCCTTGATGATATGGACATATATGGAACCACATGGATGCTCTCAACCTTGGTTTTGTAGAGAGTTTGAAGTGATCACAGCATATAGACTCCAAAATAGATGAAAGTCATTAAATTCTGTAAAAATATACTCCTTGTAATCACAACAAAAGTCTGAGAGCAGTTATTTGTTCTCACTCTTACTCCTGATTTGTTTTTGCAAAATTGATTCCTTTCTCTTAGATGCCCTTCTTGTCCTAAAGTAGGATAGAAACAACCTCCAGCTAGTAGTGTTGCTTAATTAAGTCTTGAAAAACTGGTTTTGGGTACTGAGATTAAACAGGAAAGATATAAATCACTATGACTACCACTGTAATTCACCATCTTATAAATTTCATGTTCAGTTGTAATTTCCTTTCTTTCCTTAACCAAAGGGCAAGGTTTTAAAATTGATGATCCACAGACTTTTAAAACTACACAGTAATTTTTACTGTTGGTCTCAGGGAAAAAAAAAGGTATATCATGTAAAGAAGATATGAAAGTAAGATATGTGAGTGAGATACTGTGGGCACATTTGATATATTTGTAGCTCTTCCAAGCAACTTAGTAAAAAATCTTAAACTTGTATTTTAGACATGTAATCATTTTACACAAGATATTGATTTAAGTAGATGAGCAGAGTTGGCTTATGTAACAACTGATATGTCTTTGCAGTATCCTTGAGATTTTCAATTCTTATTACTCAGAATAGGTCTGGAGAGTAGCATTTTTAATATCTTTCCCTTCTTTTTCAATGATTTGGGGCTCCTTAAGCTCTTATGTCCTTTCTCTAATAAGATAACTCACCTGGCTGTGTTCTACTTCTTCCCTCATCAGATTGGAATCATCAGATTGGAATGGTACCTCTGGCTCTGAAAGGGAAGCTAGACAAGTATACCTCAATGTACAGAGGGCCTCAAAGCACACTCCCCACTGTACTCAGCCTGACATGACGAAGGGTCATCTTCCATCTCCTCCCCTCCTTCACTTTCTCTCTCAGAGCATGGACATTTCTGGGCCAAAGTGCTGGGGATGGAGAATCATGGGGCAGGAGGAAAGAGGGGAAGGTAAAAACTCTAAAGCCCACAAGGAGTGATTCCTTTTGATCTCATTGGCTTCTTGATTTTTATTTATTTATTTATTTATTTATTTATTTATTTATTTATTTATTTAGGATTTACCTTCATGAAGTTTCTCTTCTCTCTGGTGAGGTAAAGAATTTAAGGTACCTCACACATAGTAGGAAGTGTTCTCCCCGAGGTGATGAGCTAAGGAATAAAAGCCCGATTAGGAGGGGCAAATGGCAGAAGAGTAGGGTCCCCAAGTCACCTGTCCCCACCAAATTACCTAGAAACCTTCAAATTATCCTGAAAATCTACGAATTCGGCCTGAGATTTAAAGAGAGACCAGCTGGAATGCTACAGTGAGAAGAGTTCGCGCTTCTATCAAGGTAGGAAGACGGGGAAAAAGAAATAAGGAAACAAAAGGCCTCCAAGGGGGAGGGGCCCGCGAGGAGCCGGGCTGAGGCCGGGGCGAGTGTCCCCAGGACAGGAGAGCCCCGGCCCGGAGACGCAGGAGCTGCACCAGCCTTCCCGGGAGGAAAGGGGCTCGCAGGGAGTTGGAGCAGGACCCAGGAGGGCGAGGATGCCCTCGGGCTCCCCGGGACAGTAACAGACACCTGCGCCCCGGGAGAGCCCCACACCCCGCGGCAGAGCTCCCTAAGGGCTGCAGCGCGCACGGCGGGACCCGGAGCAGCTCGGGGGGGCTCGGGGGCGGCTCCGCGGAGGGGGCTGCGGGGCGGGAGCAGCTCCGGGGGGCTCGGAGGGGGCTGCGGGGCGGGAGCAGCTCGGAGGGCCACATACTGGGTCACAAATCGGGTCTGAACTGATACCAAAAGATTGGGATCGTCCCCTGCATATTCTCAGACCATAATGCCTTGAAATTAGAACTAAATCACAACAAGAAGTTTGGAAGGACCTCAAACACGTGGAGGTTAAGGACCATCCTGCTAAAAGATGAAAGAGTCAACCAGGAAATTAAGGAAGAATCGAAAAGATTCATGGAAACTAATGAGAATGAAGATACAACCGTTCAAAATCTTTGGGATGCAGCAAAAGCAGTCCTAAGGGGGAAATACATCGCAATACAAGCATCCATTCAAAACCTGGAAAGAACTCAAATACAAAAGCTAACCTTACACATAAAGGAGCTAGAGAAAAAACAGCAGATGGACCCTACACCCAGCAGAAGAAGAGAGTTAATTAAAATTCGAGCAAAACTCAACGAAATCGAGACCAGAAGAACTGTGGAACAGATCAACAGAACCAGGAGTTGGTTCTTTGAAAGAATTAATAAGATAGATAAACCATTAGCCAACCTTATTAAAAAGAAGAGAGAGAAGACTCAAATTAATAAAATCATGAATGAGAAAGGAGAGATCACTACCAACACCAAGGAAATACAAACGATTTTAAAAACATATTATGAACAGCTATACGCCAATAAATTAGGCAATCTAGAAGAAATGGACACATTCCTGGAAAGCCACAAACTACCAAAACTGGAACAGGAAGAAATAGAAAACCTGAACAGGCCAATAACCAGGGAGGAAACTGAAGCAGTCATCAAAAACCTCCCAAGACACAAGAGTCCGGGCCAGATGGCTTCCCAGGGGAATTCTATCAAACGTTTAAAGAAGAAACCATATCTATTCTCCTAAAGCTGTTTGGAAAGATAGAAAGAGATGGAGTACTTCCAAATTCGTTCTATGAGGCCAGCATCACCTTAATTCCAAAACCAGACAAAGACCCCACCAAAAAGGAGAATTACAGACCAATATCCCTGATGAACATGGATGCAAAAATTCTCAACAAGATACTGGCCAATAGGATCCAACAGTACATTAAGAAAATTATTCACCATGACCAAGTAGGATTTATCCCTGGGACACAAGGCTGGTTCAACACCCGTAAAACAATCAATGTGATTCATCGTATCAGCAAGAGAAAAACCAAGAACCATATGATCCTCTCATTAGATGCAGAGAAAGCATTTGACAAAATACAGCATCCATTCCTGATCAAAACTCTTCAGAGTGTAGGGATAGAGGGAACATTCCTCAACATCTTAAAAGCCATCTACGAAAAGCCCACAGCAAATATCATTCTCAATGGGGAAGCACTGGGAGCCTTTCCCCTAAGATCAGGAACAAGACAGGGATGTCCACTCTCACCACTGCTGTTCAACATAGTACTGGAAGTCCTAGCCTCAGCAATCAGACAACAAAAAGACATTAAAGGCATTCAAATTGGCAAAGAAGAAGTCAAACTCTCCCTCTTCGCCGATGACATGATACTCTACATAGAAAACCCAAAAGCCTCCACCCCAAGATTGCTAGAACTCATACAGCAATTCGGTAGCGTGGCAGGATACAAAATCAATGCCCAGAAATCAGTGGCATTTCTATACACTAACAATGAGACTGAAGAAAGAGAAATTAAGGAGTCAATCCCATTTACAATTGCACCCAAAAGCATAAGATACCTAGGAATAAACCTAACCAAAGATGTAAAGGATCTATACCCTCAAAACTATAGAACACTTCTGAAAGAAATTGAGGAAGACACAAAGAGATGGAAAAATATTCCATGCTCATGGATTGGCAGAATTAATATTGTGAAAATGTCAATGTTACCCAGGGCAATATACACGTTTAATGCAATCCCTATCAAAATACCATGGACTTTCTTCAGAGAGTTAGAACAAATTGTTTTAAGATTTGTGTGGAATCAGAAAAGACCCCGAATAGCCAGGGGAATTTTAAAAAAGAAAACCATATCTGGGGGCATCACAATGCCAGATTTCAGGTTGTACTACAAAGCTGTGGTCATCAAGACAGTGTGGTACTGGCACAAAAACAGACACATAGATCAGTGGAACAGAATAGAGAACCCAGAAGTGGACCCTGAACTTTATGGTCAACTAATATTTGATAAAGGAGGAAAGACTCTCCAGTGGAAGAAAGACAGTCTCTTCAATAAATGGTGCTGGGAAAATTGGACATCCACATGCAGAAGAATGAAACTAGACCACTCCCTTTCACCATACACAAAGATAAACTCAAAATGGATGAAAGATCTAAATGTGAGACAAGATTCCATCAAAATCCTAGAGGAGAACACAGGCAACACCCTTTTTGAACTTGGCCACAGTAACTTCTTGCAAGATACATCCAGAAGGCAAAAGAAACAAAAGCAAAAATGAACTACTGGGACTTCATCAAGATAAGAAGCTTCTGCACAGCAAAGGATACAGTCAACAAAACTAAAAGACAACCTACAGAGTGGGAGCAGATATTTGCAAATGACATATCAGATAAAGGGCTAGTTTCCAAGATCTATAAAGAACTTATTAAACTCAACACCAAAGAAACAAACAATCCAATCATGAAATGGGCAAAAGACATGAACAGAAATCTCACAGAGGAAGACATAGACATGGCCAACATGCACATGAGAAAATGCTCTGCATCACTTGCCATCAGGGAAATACAAATCAAAACCACAATGAGATCCCACCTCACACCAGTGAGAATGGGGCAAATTAACAAGGCAGGAAACCACAAGTGTTGGAGAGGTTGCGGAGAAAGGGGAACCCTCTTACACTGTTGGTGGGAATGTGAACTGGTGCAGCCACTCTGGAAAACTGTGTGGGGGTTCCTCAAAGAGTTAAAAATAGACCTGCCCTACGACCCAGCAATTGCACTGCTGGGGATTTACCCCAAAGATACAGATGCAATGAAACGCCGGGACACCTGCACCCCGATGTTTATAGCAGCAATGGCCACGATAGCCAAACTGTGGAAGGAGCCTCGGTGTCCAACGAAAGATGAATGGATAAAGAAGATGTGGTTTATGTATACAATGGGATATTCCTCAGCCATTAGAAATGACAAATACCCACCATTTGCTTCAACGTGGATGGAACTGGAGGGTATCATGCTGAGTGAAGTAAGTCAATCAGAGAAGGACAAACATTATATGGTCTCATTCATTTGGGGAATATAAATAATAGTGAAAGGGAATATAAGGGAAGGGAGAAGAAATGTGTGGGAAATATCAGAAAGGGAGACAGAACGTAAAGACTCCTAACTCTGGGAAACGAACTAGGGGTGGTAGAAGGGAAGGAGGGCGGGGGGTGGGAGTGAATGGGTGACGGGCACTGGGGGTTATTCTGTGTGTTGGTAAATTGAACACCAATAAAAAATAAATTAAAAAAAATAAATTGAAAAAAAAAATAAAAGCCCGATTAAAAGGTCTTTCCTTTTTAACATATTATTTGTAGTTTTTAATTGGTAATTTATTCATGTGATTTGAACATCATGAGATATATATATAAAAATACACAGTGAAAACGCTTTCTCCTTTTTTTTTAAAATTTTTATTTATTTATGATAGTCACACACACATAGAGAGAGAGAGAGAGAGAGAGAGGCAGAGACATGGGCAGAGGGAGTAGCAGGCTCCATGCACCGGGAGCCCGACGTGGGATTCAATCCCCGGTCTCCAGGATCGCGCCCTGGGCCAAAGGCGGGCGCCAAACCGCTGTGCCACCCAGGGATCCCTTTTTTTTTTTTTTAATTTTTATTTATTTATGATAGTCACACACACAGAGAGAGAGAGAGAGAGACAGAGACAGAGACATAGGCAGCACTTTCTCCTTTATGTTATTCTCATTGTATCAGTTCCTAGGCATTATGTTCACTTTTGCACTAAGAAAAATATATTTTAGGGATCCCTGGGTGGCGCAGCGGTTTAGCGCCTGCCTTTGGCCCAGGGCGCGATCCTGGAGACCCGGGATCGAATCCCACGTCGGGCTCCCGGTGCATGGAGCCTGCTCCTCCCTCTGCCTGTGTCTCTGCCTCTCTCTCTCTCTCTGTGTGTGACTATCATAAATAATAAATTTAAAAAAAATAAATTTCTAAAAAAAAAAAAAAAGAAAGAAAAATATATTTTATTATGCAGAGGTGATGTCTCTTAATTCTCATTTTATGATGCATTCTTCAAAAAAATTTTTTAATGGTGATCATCTGTTTTTATTTTCTTGAAACTACTGGTGGTGGATTATATTAATATGATTCTAAACACTAGACCATCCTTTGGTCGTTTTCCTTAATGTACTGTTGGATTCCATTTACTAGTATTTTATTTAGGATTTTCTGAATGATATCCATGAGTGATACTGACCTATAGTTTGAGAATGTTTTTCGTGGACTCTTCATCATCTTTTGGTATTAATATTATGATTGCTATATAAAAATATTAAGCGTGTGTTTCTTAATTATTTTTTTCCTCTGGGACAGTTTATATAACAGTATAATTATATTCCTTTTAAAGACTTGGTAAAATTTTCCTTTGGTAGCAACTCTTTTTAGGAGTTGGGGTGGGGATCCCTTGATAGTGTCTTCCTCTATTTCATTTATGGAAATTAGACACTTTAGATTTTCTTTCTTTTTTTTTTTTATTTATGTTAGTCACAGAGAGAGAGAGAGAGAGAGAGAGAGAGAGAGGCAGAGACACAGGCAGAGGGAGAAGCAGGCTCCATGCACCGAGAGCCCGACGTGGGATTCGATCCCGGGTCTCCAGGATCACGCCCTGGGCCAAAGGCAGGCGCTAAACCGCTCCGCCACCCAGGGATCCCCACTTTAGATTTTCTATCACTTTTTTTTTTTTTTAACTGAAGGCAGGAAGGGGCAAGGGTAGTTTTGCATGCAGCTGGGATTCAGAAACCTGAGGCTCTCTGCTTTTTGGCTTCCATCAAGACAGGCTGCTTCCTGCAAATATGGCTTGTCTTTGTGATTCGTCATGTAATTCATTCTCCTTTGCTTCTCTGAACCAAATCAGGTCGCCTCACTCTCACTTCCATCCCCACTGTTGCAGGCAAGGTCTCCTTGGAATGGACCTCCTGATATCCAAGAGTCTATTTTTGCCAGTTCTTTGCGAGACCTCCCACAGCTGTGTTCTTGCCATAGTAATCTCTGTTTGGCTTCTCTCCAGTATCCTCCATGAAGCTCCTGAGTGAACTTGATTGCTTTTGGCAACCCTTAACAAGTATTTTAGAGTTTCTTCTAGTTTTGCCAGAAATTGAGTATGTTTTTGGATGATTTTCAAGAGGAGAAAGGGAGAATGCTGAATTATGCAGCTATGTTCAAACCAGAATTCCTTGTTGATCTTTAGGGAGCAATGCTATTCATACTGGCTCATTTTTCCTTGGAGAGTGGTAAGGTCTTTGATATTAAAGGGCCAGGAAAGCAGTCATGTTCCTTTCATCTGATCCACTACAGTTTGGGATCCTGGGACAACTCTTTTCACCATAGGGTTATGATTTCACTATCTGTCATACTTCCAGAGCCGGACTAAGAATTTGGAAGGTCCAGAACTTGCCCTTTCAGCCCCTTAGGGAGGATGTCAGATGATCAAGGGATGAGAGGAAGTCCAGCTGACCATAAATGGAGGTCCTATTGATTGGGCAACATAGGGCATCTAGACATATGGCAAAAGTTTGAAGGCATAGTTCAGGTAGAAATGTGGTATCCTCAACCCCTGCTGCAGTGACACTGCGTGTTGAGAGTCCACAGCATACAACAGTGTTCTAGGCAGCCAGTAACGTCTCCCAGCACTTAGTAGGGTGCAGACTCCACCACTCAGAGTGAGTGGAAAGTGGTAAAAGGCAGGTTCCAAATTCCTGGGAGTCTGGGGTTTTAGGCGAAGAAAATAAGGTTGTGTAGCCGCGGCTTGCTTCGTGAGCATTTAGCCAGTGCTGCAGTCACAGGATTCCATGCTCAGAAGGGGCCCCCAGGTGATCAACTGGGGGCCCCTTCAACTGCTCTACTGTCACAGTCTTGAAATACTTAATAGTTTTGGAACAAGGAGCCCTGGATTTTCTGCAAATTCTAGTGAGTGTTTTGTGTAAGTCAGGATAGAGCCCTGGGAATTCCTGTTTATTCTTTACATTTCAGTTCAAACACTCTACTATATCCTCTCTTACCTTTGTGGCCTCTGATGTGTCATTGAGTGTACCACTGTAAATATTTAATTAGTGTGATGGTCACCAGAGGGGAGCTTAAGGTTCAAGTAATTGACCTTGGGTTCTTTCAGTTCCCCCTTTGTCAAGAGTAAGATGGAATTCAGAACCTGAGGAGGGAATAGAAGCACAGGTTTCTCAACTCTAGGCATCGTGATGTGTGGGAACAGGGGGCTGGGCTGTTGAAGACCTTGGGTGGGTGATGCAGGGTAGTACCACATGGGTGGTACCATAGTACCTTGGTGAGCCCCTCCTACCCCGAAATCCAGGTAGGTATGACCTTGCAGTTCATTGGAATACTTGGGAGCTGAGGGATTGTTGTTGAGGGTCTGTTCACTCTTACTTGCCTTGTGGCAGAGCGTAAACAGCTCTGCAGTTTGCTGCCTCCTTACTGCTGTCACCTTAGGCTTTTTTGATTCCTCCCACTGCTTCACTCTGTGCCCACTGCAGGGTCACTATGTGCTTATCAGGTGAGTCTTGCTGTATATGCCAGCCACCTGCCAGCCACCTGCCAGCCTAGTGTAGGAGCTTGTACCAAGAGCTGTGTGTTTACCTCATCATCAAGCCCTTATTAGGCCATTTTGTGGCTAATTTTCAGACCTCTTAAATAGTTTATCATCAGTCCCACTTTTAACCTTCCTAGTGGTCCACATTTTTTTTTTTATTTAGAAACTAGACTTTTTAAAAAAGATTTTATTTATCTGTTTGACAGAGAAAGAGGGAGAGAACAAGCAGGGGGAATGGCAGGCAGAGGGAGAGGGAAGAGCAGGCTCCCCACTGAGTAGGGAGCCCAATGCTGGGCTCGATCCCAGGATCCTGGGATCATGGTGTGAGCCGAAGGCAGACGCTTAACCAACTGAGCTACCTAGGAGCCCCTAAAACTAGACTTTTCTTGATCAACCCTCTTTTCCTAATCCCCTTACTAAATAAGATGAAAATAAAAAAAAATAAGATGAAAATAATCCACAAATGAGTGACCAACATTCCTTCATCCTTTTAGGTACTTCCCTCTTATTCCCATGCTAGTAGGTGATTTTTACATGAAATCAGCCACGTCACCCCAGGTAGAGTGATACCTCTTTCTAATTCATAAGAAATGTACACGTAAATAATGCTCCCTCTCCAGACAGACTGGAGGGTGTAGCAAATGTGTGGGGATATTAATTCTTTTTGACCTGCAGCAGAATATCTGACAATCAGCCCGTGGGGACTCAGATCCAAGAAGTATCACATTAAGCAGCCCTGAAACACACGGGCATCGAGCTCTCCACTCTCCATTGGGTACATAGAAAGCCATGGAAGGGCCTAAAGATCTAAAGCTTCTAATATAAAAACTTCAATCTCTATGTTTAAGACATAATAATAATCAGAAAAATAACCAGGAAAAAATGGATTCAACTGTTTTGCCAAAACTCTTGCTCTAATTCTTTTTCCAGATAGAACAATGTACAATGTAAACACTGATTCTCTTCTATCTAAATACTACTCTCTGAAATTCACTCTTTCCTCCTCCTCTCACATGCTTCTTTTTGGGGTGCCACCTCCTATTTTTAAGGCCTTCTTAGGGGGCTACATTTAAAATAGCCACAGCCACCCATGCTTGGTCCTTTTCCTGCCTTGTTCTAGCCCCTGTGGTCCCTGTGGAATTTTCATAAGAGTGCTTTTACATACTAAATTCATTTGAGCCTCAGAGAAAGTTCCTGTAAGGATTGGTAGTTAGATTCCAGAGGCTCAAAAAAAAAAAAAAAAAAAAAAAGATTCCAGGGGCCCAGGATTTACCCTTAGGAGTGCTCAGGTCCAGAAGAGCAGACCCCAGAGAGAAGGAGCCATGGCCTCACTTCAGCTGTGGCTCTAGGAGACAACCTAGGGTTTAGATTAGACCAGAGACTCAGACATGCCATGCTGATGTTTCATTTTTTCCCAACTCCAAAAATTTACCTTTTATATCAGTGATCAGTTCACTAGGAATTCTGCGGAATAGTACGTCCCCACTGAAGAGTTAGAGGAAATGGAATGGAAAACGATCCCTTTTATTCAAGCTTTAGAGGGTTTTTCACATGTGCCTAGGTATCTCCCCTTGTAGATCAGGATATGTTCCTGCTGAAGTTCCACATTCATATTCCTTTCTGGGTATTTTCATTTAGTATTACAAATGAGAAGATGACCCTGTCAGGCTTGGCAAAGTAATAGTAACTTTTCCATGGAAAAAATTATATAGATGGAGTGAGAGGAGCTAGACATAAAAACAGCAGCCCACATCTTGCCTCAGGCTGGGCAGGGAGATATCAGGGCAGGAGAGTAGCTCGAATCACAGTAGACGAAGGCTGATTGACCAGCCGTGCAAGGTTCTCCCACCATTTCTCTCGGCACCAAAAATCCTAAGCAATGTAGGAGGAAGCATGGAGGCATGAAATAAACAAAAGTACAGAATTATAATTCTTTTCTACTTAAAAAGTGATTTCTATTGCAGTGTGTGTTTATATCATCCAAATTAAATGTTATATCCAAAACCATCTAAAGTTTTCTCCAAATTAAAATGACCAACACAGAACACAAAATATAAATTTTCTAATCAGAAACTTCTTTATACTTACTAATTTATTGTAAGTATTGTATTTATCTATACCAACTTAATTCCCATCACATTTTTAACAGACATTATTTGTTCAAAAATCACACACACAGATTAGGTCTGTGTTCGAAGGAAACGTGTGTGTGTGTGTACTACTGTTAGAATGTGTGTGTAGAATATGTTAAGTGGGTTTGAATGTTTCTTTCCTGTAGTATGTGCTGATTCACCAGGCGTTAACTTATTTTAAAATTATTAATTTTTTTTCTGTTCTGCCATAAATTCTCAACCAGTAGATTAAAAATTACAGGATTGTTTGAGTAATGATGCTATTAGGAATTGGATTTTATTTTTATTTTTATTTTTTTTATTTTTTTATTTTTTTAATTTTTTATTTATTTATGATAGTCACACAGAGAGAGAGAGAGAGAGGCAGAGACATAGGCAGAGGGAGAAGCAGGCTCCATGCACCGGGAGCCTGATGTGGGATTCGATCCCGGGTCTCCAGGATCGCGCCCTGGGCCAAAGGCAGGCACCAAACCGCTGTGCCACCCAGGGATCCCAGATTTTATTTTTAAATGTTGGTTTTATGTTTGTTGTTTCATTAAATGATTATTCTCCTTACTTACAAGTAGGCAACAGGAGACAACATCAAAATTTCTACAACTGAAGCAGGATACTAGTGCGCTGAAGCACTGGTCCCTTTAATCTCTGAGGAGGAGATTGACTTGACCCAACTTATTCATTTTAGGAAGAATGTTTCGAACTGGGTATCTCTGAGATGAGTTCATTGAAAACATGCCTGAAACTGGGGGTCAGACCCTAGACTATATTGAATTTACCAAAGAAAGCTACCATGAGAGGAGCATTGGGCAATAGCTCTGTATTCAGGCTTTGGCTAGCACATTCCAACTCTTCCGTTGGCTGTGTTTTCCATTTGGAACCTTCAACAGTTAGCAGAGGAGAGCTTAATAAATATTGTAAATTAATAAATATTCAAGACATGGGTTCCAGATTCTTATGTAAATTCTTATGAAAATCTATTCTGGGGATCCCTGGGTAGTGTAGTGGTTTAGTGCCTGCCTTTGGCCCAGGGCGCGATCCTGGAGACCCGGGATTGAATCCCACGTCGGGCTCCCAGTGCATGGAGTCGGCTTCTCCCTCTGCCTATGTCTCTGCCTCTCTCTCTCTCTCTCTCTGTGTGACTATCATAAATAAATAAAAATTAAAAGAAAAACTTAAAAAAAAGAAAATCTATTCTGCTCACATTCATTTGTAACTACTGTGCCCACTAATTGAAAAGATATTTGACTTATAAGAGCCTCATTGTTTTCCAATTTAAAGTGTGTTATTTTACTCTACCCCCTGTCCTTTCCTCTCTGACCTAGAGGAGGATGTTCCCTCTGTTTGAATCTTTGATCCTATTCCCTCCAGCCTCCTCGGGAGCCTTCATCCATCCATTATCACTCCCTGCTTTCATCCCTCCTTTTCCACCAGCCCCTTCTCCTGAGTCTATAAACAAGGATGACTCTCACTGATCCTAGAAGACAAAGCATCAAAAACTTCACTTTCTCCTTCAAGCTGTTCTCCCTTATTCCTCACTTATTTATTTTTCAAATGTATTAAAATAGTAATATTTGCACTGTTCCACTTCATTTTGCACACGCTCTTTAACCCCATGTAATTAGTTACTATTCCCAGTATGCCCTGGAATCTGGAAAGTTCACAACAGTGACCTCATTAAAACCCCTCTCAGGTGTAGGTGCTCATCCTCCTCCCCTTCTCTGCAGAATCTGACCCCTTCTCTTCTCAAAGTGTGCTTCACCTTGGATATAAGGCTCTCCCAGTTCTCCTTTGAACTTTTTTGATTGCTCCTTCTCCATCTCTTCTTCCTCTCCCACTCCTCCCTGTTTATGTGTAGGTGGGATTTTTAATCTTTGGCTCCTTTCTCTCTCCACAAAGCTCCCCATCAGAGGAGATGTCACCTCTGGGTTTAAGTGTCTCCTCTGGGTGATGAGCTCCCGATCTACCTTTCAGTGCCCATCCTCTCTCTAGAACCCTCGTATCCCCAGAGCCCGCTGGCCTTTTCAACTTATGTGTCCTTCAGATACATTCAAAACTAAACTTGCCATCCAACTCCCCTCCCAAGCCACTAGTCCTGTTGCATTCCTAGTCCTGCTGACACCCCCACCATCCCAGGCCTGGAGTCCTTAGGATCAATGTTGGCTGCTCCCTAGCCCTTGATCCCATTGTCAAGGTAATTTTCAGGTGCCCATTGGTTTAACTTCTGCAGCAATTCTAGCAGCTATCTTTTGTTTTTGCTGTTGTCTATCCAGATTCAGGCCCTTGTTACTCCCGTGCTGCTTCAGCCATCTCCTGATTATTCTTCTCTCCTGGTCTCTTACTTCTCCACATCATCCTAGAGACCTGTGCCACCTATAAGGAGCCATTGGTCACAAGTGCTACTGAACACTTGAAATGTGGGTCATCCCTAGTGAGATATTCAGTAAGTGTGAAATCCGTACCTGGTATTGAGTACCTAATTCTGAAAGAATCATGTAAAATATCTCATCAATAATTTTGGTATTATTACATGTTGAAATGATAATATGATATATTAAAATTAATTTCATCTTTTTATGGTGGTAATTCAGAAGTTTAAAATTACATAGGTGGCCTTAAATCTATTTCTATTAGGGAGCATCACCGCAGCACACAGTGAAGCTGATGTTTTTCACCAACTTTGTGTCTCCTTACCATGAAATGATATTGGCAGTAGAAGCATACGTTGTGTATGCTTTTATGTAATGCTTCCTTTAGTATTGGATCCAAATCATTTCTTTCAATATTCCATCCCCTGAACCATGTGGTCCCAACCCATGTTTCCCATTCATTCATTTATTCATGCGTTCCTGCAGCAGTAGTGCACCATCCCCCTATTCCTTGTTTGTACCCTCCATAGTCAACACCTTGCCGGCCATGTACTTCCCATCTGTGCCCTTGCATTCCCAATCCCCTGTTTATAATGTTCCCTCTATTTAGAACTCTCTTCTCATTTTCACATATCCATACCTTCGCATCCTTCACTATCCGTAATAGTGAATCTGCCCGGCCTGAAAAAGACTCCTCCACCCACTCTCAACTTCCTTAGCACTCTGCATAGTATGCACAAAGTTGTTCCACGAGCCTCAGGAAAATTGTGCTTGCTTGATCCCCTTCCTCTTTTAAAATCTGTAGTAAGAGGTGGAAGCCAGTATTACAGTTGATTTCCCAATGTGTTACCTTATCTCCCTGCACTGCTAGCCATCCTACAGCATTTCTACAGTTCAAACATCTTCTCAGGGAAGGCTCAACACCTTCCTCTTCTATCCCCCACCAGCCACACAGCCTCTACCCTATTTGGATTTTCACAGCACCTTTATTTGAGCAGTGTTTTATTTCATTTTGTTGTCAGTGCACGCCAGATACTCTGTGTGTTATCTCATTTAATCCTCATTTATTACTTCACTTTGCAACAATAAGTTAACAGCCTGAAATTGCATAGCTACTAAATGGAGGAACCAGGATTTTTAACAAAGTCTTACTGATTCCAAAGTCTCTATTTAGCCATTAATCTGTACTTCCTTCAGCTTAAATGTAACTGAACCCATGCCCTTGACTGTGTATCTCATCATCACTGCTAGATGCTGAGCCCACGGAGGGCAGAAGCAGTGCTCTTTCTCCATGCCTTGCATAGAGCAGTGCAGGTAGGATGTGAATCCAAAACATTCATGGAAAGGGGTGGAGGGGAATGTGGAGAAATTGTAGCATAAGTTCTTATAAACTTTTCAAATCTTAGGAGCTTTTCCAAAACATTTCCCAGATGTCATTTGTACCTTTTATGATATAAAATTCAAGGCCTAAATGAAGAACAAGGTTTCTTTTGCTCAATCTATCATTCCTCCCCTAAATATCTCCCAGTCTCCCTAGAACCAGATGAAATCATCCCTCGGCCTATTTTGTGGTTAGAGACTCTGGTTGTTACAGGTGATTTACGGGGAGGCTGAGGTGCCAGGAGAGAGTGGAAGACTAGATTATCTGATTACCACTATTATGGTCATCAAGTATGATTGACAAAGCAAAAAACAAAAGCATTTTTCCAGGAGCATGTTTTATGCATTTACAGTGTTTATTTATGTGTCGGAACAAAGCATTGCTAATTGACTAGATAAAGAATATTCTTAGGTAAGTAAAATTTCTTTTTGAACATTGTTAATTTAAAAAATAAACACACATCATATGAAGGTATATATATTTTCAAAGCTTTGCTCATTTATCTGATGAATAAGATTCTTCATTTTCAATCTCAAAAAGCAAAATTTCCCTTTGAACATTAACAACAACAACAACAAAAACCCCTACACATGTATAATGTGGAGGCATCTGTACTGAAGGTAGGATGATGATAAAGCCAACTGGAAGCCACATTAGAAGCCTTTGTCTTCAGCTGGGAGACCTGACAGCTCTGCCACTTTTAGTAAACAGCCTATGATATGCATTTTGGGGGTGAAATCTCATTTCTCTTATTCTGTTGTTACTATGGTTACCATCCTACAGGATCCTTGTGCACACCAATAGAAAAGAGAGGAAAAGAGCACAAACATACATTTCAATATTAACATCCTTCCTTAACTATGCAAAACCAGACACGGGATACGCTGGGGTGTGGAAAGAGCTGGCCATAGGTCTCTCCACCGCTGGGAACCTGCCTGGAGCCTGGTTAGAAATCCCTTGGCACGGATTGCCTCTGTTGCTCTCTGACCCCATCTCCAGTGCCCCTGTGGAAGGCAGCAGACACCCGAAGGGCTGACGAGGCCAAGCCAGAGCCCTGCATGGCTCATTTTGATAATGGACGCTGGGCCCCTGAGGCCCAGAGTCCTAACCTGTCATAGTCTGGCACAGATGACAAGAGAGAAGCCAGAACCCAAAGGCCTGGGTTTTAAGGAAGTCAAGAGCGCTAGGCATGGATATGGGCCAGGCATAGGCCAAGGCCTGCCTGATTTTTGCCAAGTTTTTTGTTGTTGTTGTTTTGGTTTGGTTTTTGTTTTAAGACAGATTTATCTTTGATGCTCCATTTCCTAATCTCTAACGTGAAGACAAAAAAATAATACCCCACAGAGTTATTGTGAAGATTAGATGGGATAACCATTGTGGATATATTTTGTGGGCTCACAGTGCTGTAAAATACCGTTTTTAATCATTGTGGTTATGGTTATTACTATGACGACACAATCAACCATGACAACCATGAACTGGATAAAAAATCCCTATGTGTCTGTCAAACCATCTGAAGCTTTGACAGAGAAGCCTGAGGTCTCTCCTGTGACCCGCTTCTGCACTTGTTCTGGGTATCTTACCTTTGCACTAGAAGACAATTGGGCCAAGAATTTTTCATCTGAAATGAATTTTAATCTTCATTTGTTGCATTCCCTATGTTTCACTCTCCATACATGGAAAGAATTTTTAATAAAGTTTTCTTTTCCCTTGGCAATAAGAACATTTAGAAATGCCAGCTGTTAGGATGAAAATGGGTCCACAGTCAATTCTAAGCTAAAAATGGAACATTTAAGTAAATTTTTAAATGGAAAGATGTATTCATCTATTTCTCCTTTGAGGACCACTTCCAACAATGGGCAGTGAATTTCCTTCCATGACGACAGTGGGTCTGAGCTTTGGTCCTGGCCATTCCCAGCTATAGTCAGTCACTCATGGAAGCTGAAATGAAGCAAAGCATGACTGAAAATAATTTTTACTCCAAGAGTGATGGCATAGAACATGGTTAAGAGGGCTTTGTATTCCCTTACTTTTGTTCCCAAGGGAAGCAATGTCATCTTAACTACTTTGGGAGGAAAAGAAGAACACAGAGCTAAGAGTCAGGAGACATGGCATCCAGCTTTACTTTGCTATCAACTTGATGGGTGATCTTGGCCAACCCACTTAACCCTCATGTCCTGCAAAATGAATCACACCTCCTCTACTTGTCTTAGCAGAGCTCTTACTATAAAAGGAAGTGATTGATGTCAATGGGCTTTGAAAAAAGGTGGGGTTTTTTTGTTTTGTTTTTTTGGATTTTTGTTTTTTAGTGCTAGCCCAAACTTGGATTGTTCACATTTTTGTTAGTTATTTGCTCATAAGGGAGGAAACCTGTTAAAGTTACAATGAAGTATGACTCAGGTCTTACCCTTTAAGTAACTACTTTGGTGTCACCTTGTACAGGCCCTATTGGAAATATATACCACCAGCTAGTCTTGGTTGCTCCTAGGCCTTTATGAAAATGAGGGAATTCTTGGTGTTTGTGTTAGCTTTCAGTGCACCAGTGCTGTATCATTAATTACAGAGTGTTTTCCCTCTCCGAAGAGGCCTGGTGACTAGTAATAAGATGAATTGGCTTGATCTGTTACGTTAATTTCTTTTTATTGGGAGGTTTAAATCATTAAACTAATGATCTCATCCATATTTTGAAGCAAGATAATAAAACACATGCAGTTATAATTACATTTAACCCCAAAACTCTACTGAACTTGGTAAATTGCTTTAAAAGATTCCATTATATTTTTAATAATGCTTTCTTAACAGCAGAAGCAAAAACACTGCCAGAAATAAAATAACAAAATGAACCAACAGATTAGAAAGATGTTTTACAACTTTTATTTTTCCAAATGCAGTAAATGTGTTATCCTATTAAAGACTTATTAAACACAATAATATATTTGAAGGGATTATGAATCCTTTTAACAGAGGATTGAATCATAAAGATGAGTATGGTATGTAGCTGGGTAAATGTTTACATTGATTGTGTCATCCTTGATTGGGTGGCCATTTCCAGGAATGACTGAGTCCAAGAAGTGGGAATATGGGTGAATATTGGCACCTCAGAGGTTTCACAGGTGATCCTAAACCTCTAGTTTTAATGGTGATATAGTTGTTTTGAGAGTTGTTCTTTTCAGAGACAGGTGAGGGGGTTAGTCAGCTTCTGGAAAGGTATTCCAGCAGTCTGCTGATTTTATCAACATCTTTGTAACCCTTCTTATCAACTGGAGATAAGTATTAGATATTTTGAAAAACAAAATAGAATTTGCTATAGCTATTACTTACTGAATTTTGCTTTATAAAGCTGGAGATATGCTAATGTTTCACCTGTATGAAGGTAGCAAAAAGATGATTGGTGAAATTTATATGAAAGTGAAATATATATATGAAGTGAAATACATATATCCATAATCTTTACAATTTCATCATTGAGCATTTTGTGCAGTGATGCAGGATTGAGATCTCTGTGGTTTGTGCTGTCTCTTAAATCTACCCACTGTGTCTCTTTCCACATTATTTCTGGGCTCCTCAAGACTCATCCTGTCTCACCAGGACCATTGTAAATGAGCGCCTTTTGGTCCTTCATACTTATATCTTTCCCTCTTCCACACTCTTCCCTCCCCACAGAAGATTGTGAATTTTCTAAGTACAAATCAGATTATTCACCAGCCTGAAATTCCTTAGCAAACCCCTGCCTGTAGAATAAATTGTCTCTTCTGTTCATATGTGTGTGCAGTTCTTTGACTACTCCATGCTCCTTCATGTCTTCTAACCTCCTCTCCCAGGAATAGCCCTACTGACCTTTTAAATGTGTTGTTATCCTTTAAGTGTCTTGTGTCCCCAAGATGCTCTCTTAGACCTACCCCATCTTTCCTATATTTCCAGGCAGCTTCACCCACTAGCTTATCCGGTATATAGTTATCTTGGTATGTACCCTTGTCATTTTGTGCAACTTTGTATTTACCTCTTGCCTCCTCATCTTTCTCATTTGTATATCCCTAAGATTTATCACAGGGTCTGCCAGAAGTACTCAATAAATGTTTATTGATTGAAGGAAGAAGAGAATAAAAAAAAGGAAGGAATAAGCAACTTTTGAATTTCAAATACTATTCTTTGGTTAATCAGAAGTATGTTTTTGCACTCTTTACAATATAATAACCCAATACTATATGTCACTTTAATGCTGCTTTTCTTTCAACAATATTTGTTCTACTAATTTAAAAGCTATTATGCAAGACGAAGCCTTCAAAACCAGTCAACTAAACTGCTCCTGTCAGTTGGGAGCAGTTAGTGCTCTATAAAATTGCTAATATGATTTAAACTGAAGGCAAACATTTTTAGATTTGAAGTAAGAGCAAATACTATGTTAATAAAATTTGGGCTCCATCTAAATAGAATATTTTACATGTGGTTTTATCGTGAATTGTAGAACTCAAGATTATCCCTGTCCCTTAAGTGTCATGGTGAATCATACTGGACAAGCCCTCACTCCTTTTCTGGGGGCTTGGGGATTATTACCCAGGCCCTGTTCTTCTCTGAGGTCGACCATAAAATACCCTGAATTAAAAAAAAATACCCTGAGTTCAGAGGTTCTGGGCTAGTTGACTTGATGATACACCTAAGGCTCAGGTATGTTAAGAGAAATTTCTGAAAGGGAGTTCTAAAAATGATATTTCTGTTTGAAATAGGAGAGAAAGGAAACCTTGTAACTCAAGAAAAATCTCAAAGAAAACCAAATATATTCTGCAGCTAGGTCTAGCTCTGCTATTGAATTAGCTGTAACATAGTTGATTTGATGGTTATTGTCCTTTTTCTTTTCTTTTTCTTTTTCTGGCTATAATAACTGGATTTCTGACAGTAAATTAGATCAATTGTACTGTGCTATGTATCAAACTAACTGAATGGAATTTCAAAATCATCAGATTGTGGTCTATTTATTGTAAATACATGTGATCAAAGGAGTGAAAATTAGATTCCTAGAGATACCTATAAGGAAAATGATTCAGTGCAAATAGACATGAATTATCAAACCTTCACATATTATTATTGAGATTTTATGGATATTGAAACAATTAATTCAGAATGGTTCATGTCCACAAGAACTATAGACCTGGTGTCCTAAATGTATAGCACATTATTTTCTGTGTTACATATAAAATGTAATAGTGCAAAGCACAGTTGTTTTTGGTAATGCTTGAACTAGTTAAAATTTGTTGTCTTTGTTTGGAATTTGAAAATACATTCCACTTTTACCTAAATAGTAGGGAAGAAGTCAATATTTCGGGCTTCAGTTCTTAAAAGATATAATGGTTACCACCAAATAAAAGAAATGATTTTATAACCTTCTTATTTGAAGTCAAAAAGATATGCAGGAAAAGATCACAAAAAGAGTGTTTTGTCTGCTTGTTGACTAAGCCATCTGGCCAGTAAGGTATGTTATGTACAGAGCTCTTGATTCTGACAGCATGAATTATTGCTCAACATTAAGATTACAGAAGATTATACCTGTTGTACCTGGTAGATTTAGGAGGCCAGTGTTCCACCTACCCCATTATAGGCATCATCTCCTGAAGAATTTGGGTATGCTCTTGGTAAAGAAGGTGAAATACACTTAGGCAGTGTAACTTGCACAAAGTGCTTTTCTAACCCTTACAACCAAAGAGAACTATTTATTTTTCCAATGTCAGTATTGTTGGGCCATAAATAGTATTTTTTTCCTTTATTCAACTCTCCATACCAACTGGGTTTTAGGGCGGTTCTGGGTAGGTCTAGTTTTAAAAGGTTGCTTTATGTTCATTATGTTTTAAAATGATAATACCCAGTTATATCTGAGTCCTTAGAAAAGGGCATTCTTTCAGACTTCAGTGATAGTGTAAGCCATTTCAAGTTTTCTGGAATATAATGAAAAAAGAGTTAATAACAGTTTTAGAATTCTACAAACCCTTGGTCCAGCAATTGCTTCTAGAAATTTATATTAAAAATGTAATTACATATGTTTGCAAATACTTAATGATGTAAACATGTTTGTAAAAATAAAAACTAGAAATACTTTAGATACCCCAGATATGGAATTGGTTAACTAAAGTAGGCTTTATAGGACAGTGGAATACTATGAAGTTATGAAAAGATGATCACATATAATTTTACATGGAAAAATCAGGTTAAAAAATTGAATGAATAAAGTATCTCATTATGGTAAAATAAACATGGATATGCACACACACACATATATGTGAATAAAAGACTGGAATAATTTAGCTCTTTCTGGCTTGTGGGATTATAGATGCTTTGCATATTTATCTCTTTGCTCATCAATTTTTTCCAGATTTTCTATAATGAACAATCATTTTATAAAAAACAATCATTTTTTAAAAGATTTTATTTATTTATTTTAGAGAGAGTGAGAGAGCATACATGCACATGCTTCTGCATGCTCATGAGATGGTGAGGGAGAAGGACAAGCAGACTCCACACTGAGTGCAGAGCAGAGGCAGGGCTACGTCCCACAACCCTAAGATCACCACCAGAGCTGAAGCCAAGACTTGGATACCCAACTGACTGTGCCAACTATGCGCCCCCAACAGTAAAATCACTTTTACATGTTCAAGGCAGTGATTTCCAAGATGCTTTCAAGTATTCTATTTTGTAGTCTGATGGTGTCCCTATTTAGGAAATTTTTTCTTAAGTCTCAACCAACATTTTGCTTCATTAGGCTCTTGTTTTATAGGTCTTGTTTTGTCTTTATTTGATTGATAATGAAAAATAACTCTTCAGCACAGTTGCATGATCCATCCTGTAGTTGAAGATAGTAATCAAGTCACCTGTTACTCATATTTCTCCCCAGGCCTACAAAGACTCCATTCCTTTTATCTTTCTTCATGAACTGATTTTCTATTCCTTTAATCTTTATTTGCTGTTCACCTCTGAACCTTCTCTACTCTTTTTGTGTAGAATTTAAAATGCAGTGAGCAAATTGGAGACAATCATAGAAAAACGTAGCTAAGACTGACTACAGTGGAAGGAGCTGTTCTCAACCATTAGCTATTCAAGAATATGATATGGGTTTTTTCCCATAGTCATAGTTCATTGTGTATTCACTTTACGCTTAGAAGTAGTTAATATTTCCCAGGATTTTCTCTTTTTTTGCTATATTTTTATCTTATTATATTTTATCCCGATTTTTAATCTCTGCTGTTAGATTTTTGTCCAAAATGTCTTCTCACTTATATGCTTACTCTATGTCATTAAGTTGCATTCTTTTGACACTGAACTATCTCAAAAAATGCCAAAGTCATTTTGAATGCTGTCAGTGGCGTTAAGAGCTGTAACAACCCTTCTGATTGAGAATTCTCCACAGATTTGGTAAATGTATTCCTCATTCTGGGTCATGAATGTTGAATATAAATACAGTGGCCTCATGGCTAATTCCAATACACACCACATCACTTTTTCCTCCAGGTTGCATCTTTGATTCAACTATCTACCCATATTACAAAAGGGCAATAAAAACCTAACTTCCTGTCTCATTGATGAGACATGATGTATAATGTTGTTAAAGCCTTTGCCATACATATTTCAAGATAAACTACTGGAGTCACTATCCCTTTGTTTTTACTGTGTGGTAATATCATCAAAACATGCTTTGTTCTTCATAGGATTATTGTGGCAGTTTTTTGTTGGCTGATCATTAGCAATGGAACAGTAAGTTTGATGAAATTTTCCTAGTCTTCAAGGATTACAAAGTCACACTGCTTATATGTGGGAGGTAGTGCATCAGAGGAAATCTCTTCAACATTTGCAGTTGTGTCAGAGTGGCATTGACTCCCAAAATCAATATTCAGCAAGATGAGCATAAAAGAAAATATATGTTACTTTTCTGTCCTATGGGACATAAATCATACAACCAGTGGGATTTTTTTGTCTTCTAACTCCATGATTACATTCAATCATGAATAGGAGAAAACATCTTACCTGGGTTGCATTTATTTTTAAAGCCATCACATTGAAATGAGATATGGAAATGAAAAGCTTTCACATTGCTGATGTTGAAGAGCAAATTAGAAGCAAATGATGATAATCACAAAGCACAACCTTGTGTTCTCCCGGATATGCCTAAAGGTAATGAGAAAGCAGAGGGTACAAAGTTGGAGCTGGTGAAGATGGAGAACGGTGAGCTGTCAGTGAGCTCCAGATGAAAAAGGCATAACATCGATCGTGTTGGGTGTCAAGGGGAAAACTGTCTGAGTATGGATGACTGAGTTATTTTGTTTGAGAAGAAAAAATTTAAACTCTCTGGGAATATGGCAATCGGTTAATTATCATATATATAAAATATATTTGTATATACAAAAAAGTAAACACAAGGTAATGAATGTATGACAGTAGTAGAAGAACCCAATCAAATATTCAAATATGAATAAAGGCAATTAATGGAATTAATCACTTAAAACTATCAGAGCATGCCATTGCTAATCCTTCTCAAGTAGATTAATGACAAGTCTTTAAAAAGTTACTTTTCCATTTTCAAAGATCACAGTTAGAGACCAGAAGTTATATAGTGAAAAGACATCTTGTATAGATCTCTTTCTTCAAAGCTGAAAATGGACTTAATTATATATAATATGTACACATTTCTTTGAAATTGAGCTTCACTTTCATTTCGTTGGAATAGCATGAAAACTGAAAAGTTTTTATATGGAAAATACACTTTTTTCTCACAATACCTCAGAGTTTGCTGAGCACATTGCATCCATTCTCCTGTCCCTAAACTCCTGTTCCTCAGGACTCAGCCTAGATGTACATCCTCTGGGAAGCCTTGCCTGAGCCCTCAAGTCTCCTAAATATTCCCATGACAATTGCTATGCATGTCATGTTCCCTTCTACTTACTCCATGTGTGTTTACTTGTCTCTTATATGTCAAGTCCTTGAAGTTGTATATACTCACATTGTGTATATTCTACCATAGTGTGTGACACTGATTGGTATTCATTAAATACATATAGTATCACTTGGGCCTCAATTTGACCCTAAAAGGTAGAGGTCAGGATTATAATCCCCATTTTATAATGAAGAAAATGAGGCTCTAAGAGCTTCTGTGATTTGCACAAGCACACACAGACAGTGAAAGAGCTGGGATTCAAACATTTGTTCTTAGAAACCAAGGGAGATAGAATTTTAACAGGAGTGGCCGAACAGTTCTAAATACAACAGACATTTGGATTTAATTTAAAGAAAAGGGTGTGGGGTAATGTAATCTTTGAGAATAGTCTAATGGAAACACAAATCCAGGAAATTCAGAGAAAACAAATGGTAATAAAGAGGGAATAATAGAAATAGCTAATTCACAAAGTTGTTCACCGGAGGCCACAAAAATGTGGTAGTCACTAAGAAGGTATATTTAAAAAATTCTTTTTCAGAATGAAAGACCTGGTGCACATTTAGCATGGAGCCAAGTTCCCGCCTCCAGGTGGATAGAGAGGTGTATTTTCTTCTATTCTCCCTGCTAAGCACAACTAAAAACTTTGGATGTTATAGATAAAAGAAACATAAGGAGACTCTGAACAATGCAGAGAAGAAATCAGATGGACTAGGGACCTTTAGGCTTCAAAGAATAATATGGAACTGAGTTCCTAGGGTTTTCCTAGACTTGGAACTGAAGAGACCAGGCACACAGAAATGCCAGTGGGCACTGATGAAACAAACGTCCTAACAAGAGCCTGCTCTTGCTAGCCAGAACACCAGGGAAGAGGCAGCCTAGCAAACAGAAAACTCTTAGATTAGAACCAATCTACTCCAGCCAAACATTACAGATGAAGCTATGGTCCCACCTTCATTCATGCCAACAGCAGCCAAATGGGGACCTTATGTTTGCACATTCTTCCACTCTTCTCTGCACTGTATTGAGTTCCTCCCCTCCACATGCTTTGGTGTCAGAGGAGACCACAGGGGAAGCCTCGACTTCCATTTTTACTTGGCAGTAACCAGGTACTCCGCCCCTCCCCACTGGATTGGTTTAGAGGAGGTCTAATGTTGAGTCAGGGCTTCCCTTATCACCAGCAGCAATGAGTCCACAGACCACGCCACTGCAGTGTCGGTGGAAGCTTCATGGGGAGCACAACTCCCATTCTTCCACCAGGAGTGACAAGAAGCCCACACCCTTGGGTGTCAACAGATCCCAAGTAGGGAATGTAGAGTTCTGCCTCCACCTTGAAGTAGCGGCATGATTAATCTCCCCTTTCCTCTGCCAGATGATGTCAGAGAAAACCAGCAAAGACAGAAAGTTTAAACAAGATTCAAGGGGGTCTGGGTGCCTCAGTTGGTTAAGTGTATGGCTTTGGCTCAGGTCATGGTCCTGGGATCCAGCCCCACATCAGGTTCTCTACTCAGTGGGGAGTCTGCTTCTCCCTCCTCCTTCTGACGTCCTCCTGCTTCTGCTCTCTAGCTCACTCTGTCAAATAAAATCTTTAAAGAAAAAAAAAAAGAAGGTTTAAATAAGATTCAGAGTCTCATAACATACCAAGAAAATATTCAGGTCTTAATAAAAAATCACTTGTCTTACCAAAAACCAGGAAGATCTCAAGCCAACGGGGGGAAAAAAAAACAATCAATAGATGCCAACACCAAGATGACAGGGATGTTAGAATTATCTGACAAAGGTTTGAAAGCAACTATGATAAATGAGTAATGAGTAAGCATGAATACGCTTGAAACAAGTGAAATAAAACAGCCTCAGGAAAGAAGCAGAAAGTCCCAGCAAATAAACAGAGAATATAAAGAAAAACTGCATGGAAATGTAGAACTGAAAAAGATACTAACTGAAATTAAAAGCTCAGTGGATGGGATCAACAGCAGAATGTAGAGGTCAGGGGACTCAGTGAACTGAGAGAGAACAATAGAAATTACTGAGTCTAAGAAATGGAAAAAAGAGACACACACACACACAAAAAAAAAACAGAGAACCTCAGGAACCTATGGGATTAAAACAAAAGATATAGCATTCATGTCATTACAGTCTCAGTAGAAGAGGAGAAAGAAGACGGGGCTGAAAAGGTACTTGAAGAAACATTGGCTAAAACCTTCCCAATTTTGGGAAGAAACCTATATCCATTGATCCAGGAAGTTGAATAGGATAAACAGGGTAAACCCAATGATACCCACACTGAGACTTTTCATAATTAAACTTATGAAAACAGACCAATAAAATTAAAAATCTCTAAAGCAGTCAGAGTAAAATGGCAACTTACTCATAGGGGAAAAAATTCACATGGTGTTGGATTTCCCATCAGAAGCCATGGAGGAAAAGAAGAACTAGAACCTTATTTTTCAAGTGCTGAAATAAAAGACCATCCACCGCAAATCCTATACCTTGCAAAAAGATTTTTTAGGAATCAGAAAGAAATCATGGTCTCAGGTAATAGGAAACTAAGAAATTTGTCACCAGTAGACTTATCCTGAAAGAGTGGCTGAAGGAAATTTCAGAACAGAAAGGAAACAGTAAGAAAAGGAACACTGCGGGGCACCTGGATGACTCAGTTGGTTAAGCATCTGCCTTTGGCTCAGGTCATGATCTCAGGGTCCTGGGATCAAGCCCGCACATTGGGTTCCTTGCTCCTTGGGGAGTCTGCTTCTCCCTCCTGCCTCTGCCCCTCCAACCTGCTCATGCTCACTCTCTCTCAAATAAATAAAATCTGTAAAAAACTTTTTTTAAAGAAAATGAACATTGGAACATTAAGATTGAAGAAAGAATGTGATAAGCAAAAATATAGGTAAATACAACAGGCTTTCTTTCTCCCCTGGAATTTTCTAAATTATATTTGGCAATTGAAACAAAAATGACAACATATAATTAATTCTAAATGAATATAGAGGAAGTATTTATCACAATCTTATAAATAAGGGAGAGAAAAGAGACGTGGATGGTGGTAAAGTCTCTATACTTCAGTCAAACTGCTTAAATTATGACACTGATAGACCATTACAAGTTATGTATAAATAATAGGCTACTTGGAGCGACTATCAAAAAGATCTATACTAAGAGAGACACTAAAAAGCACTACAGATGAATCAAAGTGGAATTATAAAAAAGATATTCAAGTTACTCCAGGATGGCAGGAAAAAGATAACAGAGAAACAAAAACAAGAGAACAAATGAAACAAAAAATAAAATGACAAACTTAAGCCCTAACATATTAATGATTAAGTGTCAATGGTTCTAAACACGGGAAATAAAAGACAGACTGGTAGAGTGGTATTTGCAGAGGGATAGATGCATAGATCAATGGGACAAATTAACCCCAAAATGATCAAAGGTGTAAAAACATTTTAATGATGCAAATATAGCCTTTTGAATAAATGGTGCTAGAGCAATTGGACATCCATAGGCATAAAAATCAATCTTGCCCTAAGTCTCACACCTTTTACAAATATTATTTCAAAACAGTTTATGGATTTAAATGTCAAACTATAGAACCTTTAGGAAAAAAAAATCCTTGGAGAAAATATTTGTGAGCTAAGGCTAAGGACACTTGACATCAAAATGAAATCCATAAAAGGAAAAATTGGCAAATTGGATTTTGTTAAAGTATAAAACTGTTGTTAAGAAAGTGAAAGTGTAAGCTGTAGAATGGGCAGGTATATTTTGTAGACCACGTATTAGACTAGCATATAGGGCATCATAAGGAACTCTCAAAGCTCAACAGTAAGATACAAACAATCCAGTCAGAAAACAGACATGAAAAGACATTTCATTATCAAGGACACACAAATGGTAAATAAACATGGGTGAAGATAGTCAACATCATTAGCCACTAATGACATGCAAATTAAAACCACAAGGAAAGGGACGCCTGGATGGCTCAGTGGTTGAGCATCTGCCTTGGACTCAAGTTGTGATCCCAGGGTCCCGGGATCGAGTCCCACATCGGGCTCCCTGCATGGAGCCTGCTTCTCCCTCTGCCTGTGTCTCTGCCTCTCTCTGTGTGTCTCTCATGAATAAATAAATAAAATCTTTTTTTAAAAAATAAGGACAACATGAGGGATCCTCATGGTGATAGAAGTGTTCTGTATCTTGAATGTATCAATGTCAATATCCTGGTTGTAATATCCTACTGTTGTTTTGCAAGATGTTACCTTTGGGGGAAATTCGATGAAAGGTACATGTTTCTTACACAGCATATGAATCTATAATTGATCTCAAAATAAAAGCTTTAAATTTTTTTAAACAACATGCACAGAACCAGTAGAAAGGGAAAGACTGAAGATGAGAAGAGAGAATGTAAAGAAGAAATGGGAACAGGGAGTTTTACTTTTCATTTAGGAGCTGTCCCTGGTGTTCCTGCAGTTTTAATTCCAATCCAGCTGTTTATTAAGAAGTTATAACACAGAGGAGATCTCCATTACATGGTGAGCCCTAATGCATTGAGTGGAGGCAATAATTAAAAATGGAGAGTAGCAAATACAAACACAATTTATCTCTCTCCTCCTTTGGTCCTTCCAGATCAAATCCTCAATGGTTCTCCATCTTGGCTTGCTCTCCCTTGAGATCATCAAGGAAGCTTTAAAAAAAAAAAAAGTGCTAATGCCTGATTCCCCACCACAACCACCCCAAAGACACTGATTAAGTCCATCTAGGGTATCTCTTTGGCATTAGCATTAAAAAAAAAGATTTTTATATTTTTAAAATATTTTTTGAGAGAGAGAGCACAAGCATGTACACGTGGGAGTAGAGGGAAGGGCAGAGGGAGTGGGAGAGAATCTTCAAGCAGACTTCCTGCTGAGTATGGAGCCATCTGGAGCTCGAGCCCACAACCCATGAGATAGAAACCCGAGCCAAAACTAGGAGGAGTTGGAAGCTTAACTGACTGAGCCACCCAGACACCCCGGGCATCAGCATCTTTACAGGTCTTGAAGTGATGGTAAAGCATAGCTGGGGTTGAGAACCACTGGCCAAGTGGGGATCCACAGCCTGTCTGAATCTTCTCTGTGGGTACACGTCATGCATTAGTTTTAAATCGAATGTGAAGGGACAAGGTTGTGATGTGTATAAATTGTTTCACTGTACCTGTAGAGACAAGGTTAAGTACATCTTTTAAGGTAGAGGTTATATTTATAAATCATATCAACTAACATGGTTGTTCACTCCTCCAAGACTTCCCAGTGTGCCTCACTGGCCTTCCTTCAGCTCCTAGGACATTGCACATTTTCTTTTGCCACAGAGTTTTTGATACATGCCATTGTCCTACCCAGAGCAAGAAGTCGCTCCCTCCCTCTCATACAACCCCATTCTTCTTTCCCTCCTTTGCCTAATAAATCTCCTTCAGCTCTCATTCACTTTTCACCTCTGAAGAGAAGTCAACCAGTGTCTTA
Source organism: Canis aureus (assembly GCF_053574225.1). Lineage (NCBI taxonomy): Eukaryota > Metazoa > Chordata > Mammalia > Carnivora > Canidae > Canis > Canis aureus. The sequence goes on from NC_135631.1 coordinate 40,410,511, forward strand.
TGCTACCATGAACCTCTCCTTCCCAGTACATGTCACAGTTACAATTTTACGGTTATTTTATAATTATTCCATAATGTCTGTCTCTCCCACTAGACTGGGAACTCTTTGATGGCAGATATCTCCCCTGTAAAAAGCTCCCCAGCCATCAGCCTAGTGCCTCATATACTGTAGGTGCTCTGTGAATATTTTTTTTGCCTGAATGAACCAACTAGTCTCTGTTTAGAAGCTTGGGAAGTATTCACCAGAGATAGAGGATGTCACAAAAGTAGTTAGCTAGGCATGGTTCAACTCTAAAACAGTTAACAGGACCTTGGGCAGGTCACTGGTTCTTCCTGTGGCTCACTGTTTGTGTCTGTGACAAGAAAACCGTTCTGGAAGTTGGCTGCACATGTTAAAAACCACTGGGGAAGGACGCCTGGTTAGCTGAGGGGTTGAATGTTTGCCTTTAGCTCAGGGCATGATCCCGGGGTCCTGGGATCAAGTCTTGCATTGGGCTCCCCGCGGGGAGCCTGCTTCTCCTTCTGCCTATGTCTCTGTGTCTCTCATGAATAAATAAAATCTTTTTTTAAAAATTCAAAAAAAATAAAAACCCTGGGAAACCTAGAATACCAACACAGATATTTTTTAACTGATTTGAGGTAGAACTCGGGTATTGGACATTTTTAAATGCTCTAGAGTGATGGGATACACAGTCAAAGCTGAGAACCGCTAGCTGAACTTAATGATGCCTAAAATCTGGCACAATTATAAAATTTTAATGTCATATAAAGTAACCTACCTCCTTTTGAAATAACCCTCCTTTACCGCTGGGATAGTGCATTGAAGGGAACCCAAGCTCGTGATAACTCAGGGGCAGACACAAAGTGAAAGGTATTTATAACCTACCACATTCATTTTTTTTTCCTGCTTCTTTTGCTTTCAGTCGTGGTGGTGTTTGATGGGGGGCCATCTCTCCACAGACTTGGCCTGCTGGCACCCTATGAAGTGAGATTGTGTTACGGTGCTGTATGTGGTACAAGGAAATTGGGAATTAATTATTGACATAAAACAGAACAAATAAAAATTTGCCCCTTTGATTGTTAACTTTCTGCTCTTTCAGAATAGGAGTTTAAAAACACATCTTTCCATCCACATGCCCAGAGGGATTAATCTGCATTGAAGATTAATTCCCTGAGATGTTTCACTCTTTAACAGTCTCCTGGTTTGGTTTTTAATATCTGGCACTAAAAATAAAGCCTAACGCCACATTTCATTTGTTGTCACTCTTGAGCTGTAATTGACTCTAAGATCTAAAAGAACTCATTGGGTTCCATGACTTTTATCCATAACAGAGCAGTACCCCTGTTCAAAGAACTGGGATCACAAAATGCAAATAGGGAGTTTGTTAGCCAGGCATCGAAGAGGCTGTTCCAGAAGTAAAAAGTCAGGGCTGCATTCTCCCCTTCCCTCCAGGTTGTATTATTTTTTTTTGCTGTCGTTTACTGGCATTGTGACATTAACTCCACTGATGAGTAGAATGCCTGGAATTATAAAGGAATCGTGGTTTGAAGTAGTAGTGTGATTTCATTCTAATTAGAAAAAATCATTGGCATAAGGAAAAAAAGCGGTATGAGGAGGAAGGATTGTTTCCATGTCTTGGCAGCCCTTGAGATGAGATCCGCTTCTATGGTGGTCCATCCAGAGGGTATGTGGGAACCATGTGGGAGAGCACCAGGACCTTGTAGGTCTTTGGGCGGTAATGAGGAAGATTGCCCTCTTCGTCCTCAGGAGTATAGACAAATACATCTCCTCCCCAGCCTGAGTCACTCTGATACTCAGGTGAGTGTCTAAGAAGCCTGTTCACTTCATGAAGACAGAAGGGTGCTATTTGAGCCCGTTCTTCAGTCATTCAGTTACTTATATGGTATCCTCCCGAGTGTACAATGTACCATTAAAAGACAGAGGCCTGAATGTACTCCTGAGTAGGTTAGGCATAGGAAGACCTTTTATTTTGGGAGTAGGAGGAGGCAAACAGAATACTTGACTTTTTATTTTTCTGTATTGGGGAGGGGTGATGAGTAAAAGAAACTTGCCTTTCTTTACTTCCACCCCTCAAACAAAATAACTCTGGCCGTATTGCACTCCTCTTTTAATTTTTTTTTAATTTTTATTTATTTATGATAGTCACAGAGAGAGAGAGAGAGAGAGGCAGAGACATAGGCAGAGGGAGAAGCAGGCTCCATGCACCGGGAGCCTGATGTGGGATTCGATCCTGGGTCTCCAGGATCGCGCCCTGGGCCAAAGGCAGGCGCCAAACCGCTGCGCCACCCAGGGATCCCTGCACTCCTCTTTTAGAGCGGAGGCAACCTCTGGGATAACTAAGCCTTTTGACCATTCACACTTTAGTCTGAATTATGCAAATTAGAAAATCCGGTCACTTTCCTCCTCAGGAAAGTCAGCCATAAAGAGAGACTGGGAGTCTGGATTGGGAGGGAGATGAGTGAGGGTACTTTCAGAGCTTAAGGAAAGAAGGTTGAGCGGCATTCCAGGGTGGGCAATTTTAAATGGTTAGAATCAGTCCGAGACTTCCTGATGCCCGAGCATAGGAATGAGGTCCAGGAATCAGGAATGTTACAGATAGGACAGACTAGAGGCCATTTAGAATAAGGTTTGTTGACTTTGTATATTTGCCTAAATTTAACCATTGAACAATGTAACAGCAAAAAATATACCTCCTGCCATATTATGTGTGTACATTGCAAATAAAAGATTTGGTTCTCTTAACCTAAAAATTAGGAAGTGTGACTTACTCAGGAAAACTTGCACAGTTGGCTAAAGGGTAGCCAACTGCCCTCATAATCTCTGTGTCTGGATACTCAAACACTGATTGTACCACTGCCTTCCATCCTCCTCTTGGCTCCCAAAGGCCAGAGAACTCCAGAGTGGGCGTCGAGAGCTCCCAGGACTCCCAGAGAGTGTCCAGTGTCCATGCAGGAGGCACACACACAGAATATAAGGGGATCCATTTCTAGATCCTCGGTGTGCACATGTGCTCTTTCCTAAAACTGAACTGCCAGAGAGCGGACTTGCAGTGACCATGTTGGGATTCGATTCCTTCCTGCCTCTCCTTCATACTCACCCTTTTCCTGCTTTATTTTTTTCCTGCTTTATAAAAGAAGGTTTCTTTTACCCTTCTGCAGTCTTACTACCATAACTTCCAGAATGTCAAACAAAGGGACAACTGGAGATAATGAAGTTGGAAGCCTCCCTTAAAACACGTAGGCAGGGCATGCATCTTCTCTGTCTTAGGCACAATTCTGTTAAAGACCAAGCATGGTCTTAGGTAGCAAATGTGCTGGTCCTGTTGAGATGTTCTAAAGTCCCAGAGTGATGGCAGTTTTTCCTTTAATGACCTCATTTCCCCCATTCCCCAACTATTATCAAAGAATGCGTTGCTCCTAAGGAAGAGGGTTTTTTTTGTTTTTTTTGTTTTTTTTTTTTTGAGAGCGAAGTAAACAAATCATAAAAAGAAATACTGAAGATGACAGCGGTTTAGTTTAGTTTTGCAACAAACTCCTTGCAACAAACTCTTGGCAGAGCTTCATACCCTATCCACCTATTTGAGAATTAAAAATCTGAAGTGAGGTAGCTGCCACAAAGATGCATATTAGCACAATTTTTAAACTGAAACATGAGGCTAGACTGTTTCTCATGAAATGTGAGCTTGTCAAGCCAATTGTTTGACAATAAGGACTGCTTTGCCGATTGTATGATATCAAAGAGATCTTCCATAAATTGAATGACTAGATCTTAGGCTCCAAAGTTTTGACCAAAATTTGTTATGCTCTATAAAAGTTTGTATTGGCAAACGAATATTGAAATGAACAATATTTTTATTTCCCCAACTATTTCTTTTTTTAATTTTTACTTATTTATGATAGTCACACAGAGAGAGGCAGAGACATAAGCAGGCTCCATGCACCAGGAGCCCGACGTGGGATTCGATCCTGGGTCTCCAGGATCGCGCCCTGGCCAAAGGTAGGCGCTAAACCTCTGTGCCATCCAGGGATCCTTCCCCAACTATTTCTGAGTACATGGAGTTAAATCAGACGCCTTTAAGTGAAAGAAAAACAGGTGTAATGGATAGTCATTTGAAAAGTCTTTGTAAAATCCTTTTGGTACACTTCCTAGACCTGATAAAGTTAATGATTCTAACGAATAAGCTAATGACTCTATAATGAATAAGTATCACATGTTTTTACTAGACAGGTTTCTGTTTTCCAAAATGAATTAAAAGTTGTCTGAGGCAGAGGTAGGGAAATGGGCAAAATTGGTGAAGGGAGTCAAAAAGTAGGAATTTCTGGTTATATAAAATAAATAAGCCATGAGCATGTAATGTGCAGCATGCAGCTATAGTTAATAGTACTGTATTGCATATTTGAAACTCCCTAAAAGAGTAAATCTTAAAAGTTATTATCACAAGAAAAGAAACTTGTAGTTGTATGGTGACGGATATTAACCAAAATTACTGTGGTGATTATTTTGCAATATATACAACTATGGAATCAGTATGTTGTACACCTGAAACTAATGTTATATGTCAATTATGCCCCAATTTAAAAAAATGAATTAAAACATTAAACTTAATTTTAATAATATACTAAATTTAATTAAATTATCTGACAAAATAAATACAATGAAATGTTATTGATTAAATTATTAAGTAATTTTTATAATAGATCACCCTGCCATTTTTGGCATATAACTCAAAATCTGTTCAAATAATTGGTTGGTGTTATTATTATTAAAAATGAAAAATAGGAATCAAGTTGAAAGTGAGCTCTGTTTCATCTTAGTAGTAAATATTAATCTAGGAACATATGAACTAGATTAACCATAATAATAACAAAACATTAAGAGCTGCATTTCTAGTAACATTTTACTTTGATAACTTATCAAAATTTATGATTTGCATGAATTGTTTTGATCACTCATACTACTAATATTTATATGTTAATAATTATAAATTCTTCATTCGGAAGAAAGTGTTTAAACTTTTTGCAACCTATAATAACAGTATATTTTAAAAACTCTAAGTTATATGCTTGTTTCAGATACCTAGGATAGGATAATCAACAAAAGATTTTCAGGAGTGAAAATATGTCATGTTTGAATAATAATTAGTGGGGACAGTGGAAGGCAAATACAAGTTAAAGGAGCAAAGAAATGATATAAAAATACCTGCTTAAAAGATCTTGGGCCTGTCTTCTTTAAATGAATCATAATGGATATCCAATCTCTATGATATTTAAATTCCACTGGATATGTTTAAAAGAGTGATGTAACAGTTTTGTTTTAGAATATTGATATACTTCCTTTATAATTTCTCAATTTTACAATAAAGAATTTTAGATGTTAACTCGAGAAGTATACAAAGGAGGTGCATAGCTTCAAGTTTGGGGGGGGAGGATGCTGGAATATATGAACAGAAATGCTTTGGAGACCCTTGCCTTAGAACTTTTCTTTCTTTTCCATCAAAACTCTCTTCCTCCTTCCCTCAGAACCCTCACTGCTCCCTTACAGCCTGACAGGCTCATTCTCACTCTGGTGTGGGAGACTGCTCATTACTTAGTCTTCTCAAAAGGTGTTTGTGTTGTACCAAGTATTCCTAGAAACAGTAATGTAGCTTCAAAGAATGATGTTTGAATAAGAATTTTCAGCCAGGGACAAAGACATCTGAGGGAAAAGGAATAGTTCCCAGAACTCACATGGGTGTTTTGAGATTTGCTGGGCCTTCTCTGATTTCAGGTTACACTGCCCTGTCAGGAGAGGTGGCATGGACAGACAGCTTCATGGCTCAAAGAGAGTTTCGGTTAAACTTGTGACTAAGAAAATTAAATTCAGTAGATATGTGTTGCTTTTTATATTTTAATTATGATGTTTCTGACATTTCCCACTCCAACACTTTAAGGAAGCTGATGATTTGCATTCTTCGGTTTGTTTGTGGGTCTTTTTTATGTTACACTGACTCTGTTTTCTTCCAACAGATCACTGTGTCAAGAAAACATTTTTGATTCTTTTTCCTTTGCAAAAACTCCTCTAAGTAGGTCAAGGTCATGGCTTTGATGACTGTGTTGGCTATTAATCTTATGTTGCCTAGGAGCCATAGACAATAATTGATATAGAGAAGACAAGCCAGCTGTGCACAGATGCCTCCTTGTGCTTCTGGGGAAAACAACTGTAGCTGGTCATACTGGGCAATGGTCAGGAGCATCATTTTTACAAATGAACAATTATAAATTATAAACAGGGCTGTACTTGGCACTAGTAGAATTCATCCTGCCTATTTCTTTGGACTTCTGCAATTGTCAAGGTCTTGCTAAATGGGAAGGTATCAACTCACTGAAAAAAAAAAATTAGTGAATGTGAACTGTAAAGATAGACGATAGAGAGATAGATACATATGAGCTTACTTTCTAATGGTTTACTCACAATTTTATATAAAATATGCTTCTCAAATTGATCCTGATTAATAGCACCTTCCTGAGTAATAATAATTAACCACTCATGAACCCCTACCATGTGCTAGACACTGCAATAGACCCTATGAATAACTATGTTATTATTAAATTTAATGATCTCATGTGGCAAATTTGTCTCTGGATTATATAAAACACACAAACACTGGAGAATCTAGAAAGAGTACTTGCACAGCTTGTGTCTGTTGATGGATGGATGGATGGATGGATAAACAAGTTGTTACACATACACAGTGGAATGTTACTCAGACCTAAAAAGAATGAAATGCTACCATTTGTGATAACTTGTATGGAACTTGAAGACATGGTAGATGAAATAAGTCAGACAGAGAAAGACAAATACTCTATGATCTCACTTAGATATGGAATCTAATTTAAAAAAAACAAGTCACCAAACTCATAGAAAGAGATCAGATTTGTGGTTACTAGAGGCAGGGGATGAGTGGAGGGGGAGCTGGAGGAAGGCGGTTAAACAGTAAAATCTTCTGATTATAAAAATAAGTCTGATTATAAAAAACGCTGTTGTACGGTATACAGGAATGTTGTTAAGAGGGCAGATCCTAAAAGTTCTCATCACAAGGAGAAATTTTTTTCTTTTCTTTTTATTGTGTCTACATGAGAAGATGGATATTAGCAGAACCTCTGGTGGCAACATTTCACAATATAAGTAAGTCAAACGATCATGCTGTATGCCTTAAATTTATACAGTAATGTATGTCAATCCCTTCTCCATAAAACTGAAAAAAAAGTAAATGAATTAAAAGTATTTTCTGACCCTTTTTATAACGAAACAAGATACTTTCTAGGACTAGGGAGAAAAAATTAGTTATGATATCAGTTGGATTTTCCTTTACATGTGTATCATGTGTATTAACAGTGGGAAATGTATGAAGTGAAGCACAGCTTATCTCATGACCAATCCATTCACCAAAGCTTTGGGTGAATCCTGATCAGGAAACATCCAGATGTTGCCTCTCATTCCTTCCCCAGTTGGTCCCCTCATCTGCAGTGTCCAGGCATCTTTTCTATGCTCCCCAAACAGATTCTTTATAATGAATGTTTAATATACATGTAGCCACTTAGATATGCGATGCATGCACATGCTTCATGGTCCCTTCTGACCTGGAAACAGATGACCAGTCTCTAGTGAGTAACTGCAACAACGCAAGGGTCCAAGCCGATCCAGGACTTGGGCTGCCTTCCTTCTGGTTTGGTAATAGAGGAACAGGGCCTCTGAAGTGGTAATCCTCCAACCTGGCTTCACTGCCAGCGAGAGTTTAAAACATTCAGATTCATGGTTCTCATCTTGAATTTGTTAAGGAACAAGCTTCTGGATCCATCTCAGGAACCAAAGGCTTAAATTTTTTTTCCTAATCATTCTGATGCAGTCTGTTGTCCCACAGACTGGTGTTCAGGAACCATTTCTGTCCAGGAATATTACAGAATGCTGACGAATATAACAGGACTCCTTTCTCCTTTGCCTTACACTCTGGCAGTATCATATATGTGTTGAGTTAAGTGACAGATATATATATATATATATATATATATATATATATATATATATATATGTAGTTATCAAATATGGCCAGATTATAGCACAGAGGCAGAGGATAAAATAAGGAGAGGACAGGGATCCTTGGGTGGCTCAGTGGTTTAGCGTCTGCCTTTGGCCCAGGGTGCCATCCTGGAGACCCGGGATTGAGTCCCACGTCGGGCTCCCGGCATGTAGCCTGCTTCTCCCTCCTCCTGTGTCTCTGCCTCTCTCTCTTATGAATGAATGAATGAATGAATGAATAAATAAATAAATAAATAAATAAATAAATAAATAAATCTTTAAAAAAAAATGAGAGGAGGAGGATAAGGCAAGTAGGATGGTAAGCCCCCAAACAAGACTTATGGCAACAAAAGAGGCAGGGAGACATACAACACACATAGACCTTCGAGCTGAGGCATGAGGAGTTAAGTTTACAAGAAGATAGCTAAGGGAAGGCCAGGCAACAAAAGACCCAGAATTAGGGAAGTCTTGCTCTCAAGAATCTGAAACTTATCCCCTGTGCTTCATAGGAGGCCAATTTCCTTACTGATTTTATGAGGGGCCAGCAAGTGGCCCTCTGGTCCTAACATCAGTGAAATGATCTGCATATGGCTCCATGCCTTCAACCCTCATGTCCTCAGGCCTAGCCCACTGCTTGTCAGTTTATTGATCTGAATTAAACTGAATCCACAAGTGTTGACAGACTCAGACCCTTAGGATCGATCAAAAGTCTTATAAAATATTATCCACAGGGAAGAAAGTGTGTTTTAATTCTGAACACTATACAATGCTACGTTGAATAAAGACCAAGACTGCATTGTTTTGGCCCGTAATCTTTCAGATTTCTTCCAAAATTTTTTAAGTTCTGGGCTTCCCGTAAAGTACTCTTTCAACTCCTACTCATCTCAACCTATTCGTTCTCTTTTAACTCTCAGCAGTTTATTTAAACACACACACACACACACACACACACACACACACACACACACGGTTTTCATTCATCAATTTCTGGTTTGGCTTCCACAGTGCTTCAACCCCTGACAAATTACGTACACCTAGTTTTTCTGCTGTAATGCTGGCTTCCTAGAGAAGCAGAATGCGCTGTGGCCATGCACATCATAGTGGAAATATGAGAAGGTGGTGCTGATTTAACAGTTCCTTCAGCTTCTGTTGGAGTAACAGTTCCCCTTAAAATAGGAGTGGGTGTGTTTGTTTCCCACTCAAGAGTTGAGCTCCTCGGTGTGCATCACACATCTTAAATCTCAATATGCTGCTCACTGTTTTAGCTCTAAAACTACCAAATTCAAAGCATCCCCAAAGAAGCAACTCCCCTCCTCTTCCATTGGCTCACATCACCACTTCTATATGTACTTACTCCACTCCTAATGGAATATACCCACATCAGGCATTCGAAGTCTGAAGATGAACAGCACTTGTTTAAACATACATGATAAATATTCAAGGAGTCTTCCAGAGCGTGAGTTTCATGGGCATTGTTTTACTCTAGGGTAGGGAGGATTCTTTGGGAAGTGACAGAAATCCAAGTCAGTGAATTTAAGCAAAAGGAGAAAATGTTGGCTCATGCAGCAGAGCTAGTTCACAAGATTGAAAGAAGAGCTTAGGGAATCAGGTCCTGGGGATAAGTCCAGAGTAATTGCCTCCAGATCTCCATCTTTATCTCCTCTTGAACCTGCTTGTCTCTCCTTGGCTTTAGGGTTGGTCTCACATGATTCCTATTCCTACCCCTTTGATCAGGGTTTCTCAACTTTTGAAAATTCAGATTCCCATGTACCACCAGCAGAAATGCCAATTCGGTAGTTAAATAAATAATGGCCAGTGTCAACTTGGAAGGTTGGCACACCCCTTAGTTAGTTAAGCATTTCTTTAAAATGCTAAGTGCTAATGTTCTAAATGTTTGTATTGCCCCCTAAATTCATATGTTGAAATCTTAATGCCTGACTTAATGGTATTAGGGGGTGGTACCTTTGGGAGGTGCTTGGGTCATCATGAATGGGATTAGTGCCTTTATAGAAGAGACACCAAAGAGCTCCCTTGCCCTTTGCCATCACGTGAGGACACAGCAAAAAGGCACAAGCTGTGAACCAGAATGAGAGCCTTCACTTGGCCATGCATGCTAGTACCTTGATCTGGACTTCCTGGCCTCCAGAATTGTAAGAAATAAACTACCAATCTGAGATACTAATCAACAATGCTGTTGACCCGCTTGAGAAGTGTTATGCAGACTTTTGTTGACATTGCAATTAAGATTTTTTTGGTGCACTGACAGCAGAGCCCAGAAAGCAATTTTAAGATTTAGAAATTAGTTCTGCTTCTGTGGACCCGATATTAATAACATGGAATTCTTATCAGTGAAGACAGAGAACCACTAAACCATTCAGTGGTTGTACTGAGTACCTATTGAATGAGAGACATTATTCCAGTGATGAGGAAGATTCAAAATTCCTATCCTCATGGAGCTTACATTCTAGAGGGGAAAGAGTAACTAAATACACCCTATATAATAAAAGGCCAAATAGTGGTGAGTGCAATGAGGAAAAATGAAGCTGAACGTTAAGGGGTCAGGGAGACTATGTTAGCTGAAGGGTCTAGGAAGATGACACCGAAATGAAGTGAGAGTGCCAGCCAGTGTAGATCTGGGGTAAGAGCACAAAGGCAAAGGCCTTGAGGTGAGCACAAGTTTGCTGTGTTTGTACCGGTGTTGCTAGAGCAGCACTTGGGGGGGGGGGTGTGGATGAGGTTGAAGAGGTGGACAGGGGGCAGATACTATAAGGCCTTGCAATCCACAGCAAAGAGTTGGGGCTATATTCCAAATGTGGTGGGAAGCAGCTGGGGGACTTGGGGTAAGGGGTGGCAGTGGTGATTGATTAAAATCTCCAGCTTTTAAGTTTTGTAAGATCTCCCTTGCTTCTGTGTAGGGCATAGATTGAATGGCCAAAGTAGAAGCTGAATGATTGGGTAGGAGTTCATGAAACACTGTCCCCAGTGGAGGTGGTGTGTGTGACATGGACAGATTTTGGATATATTATGAAGGGTAATACGCCAGATTGGAGAACAAGGGGAAGAGAGTTTCAGTAAGAAGAGGGTAGGGACTAATGTTAAGACTCTCCCGAAATAGGGAGAGTGATGCCTGAGGAGAAGACCCTGGATTGAACAGTAGGTAAGTTATTAGAATTTTTTAAAGATTTTATTTATTTATTTATTTATTTATTTATTTATTTATTTATTTATTTATTTATTTAAGAGAGAGAGAAAGAATGAGCTGTGGGGAGGGGCAGAGGGAGAAGCAGACTCCCCTCTGAGTGCAGAGACTTATGTGGGGTTTGAACCCAGGACCCCAGGATCATGACCTGAGCCGAAGTCAGACACTTAGCTGACTGAGCCACCCAGATGTCCCAGGTCAGTTATTATTTTTAAATAGAAGTATGTGATCTTTGAGAGGTGCAGGGAGAGTGTTGGAGACAAAGCTGGACAGCAGAGGAGTGAGGATGGGGCTGGGTTATGAGAAAGGTCAGGTCACAGACCCACAATGGCCCCTCTGAAAGCCTGGTCTCCCTATGGCCATGCAGCTCACTTCACCTCCGGTATAGGTCTGAATGTAGAAGGAAAGTCACTTCTCAATTCCTGAACTTTTTCAGAAATACCCATTTACTTCTCCCTCCCCTCTTGACATGTGATAACCTGGGACTCAAAAAACTATGAAAAAAGGGGCACCTGGGTGGCTCAGTTGGTTAACTGTATGACTCTGGATTTCAGTTCAGGTCATTATCTCAGGGTCGTGGGATCAAGCTCCACATCTGGCTCCTCACTCAGTGCGGAATCTGCCTGTGATTCTCTCTCCTTCTTCCCTTTACCCTGCTCGTGTTTCTCTCCCCCCACCCCCGCCTTCTTTTTCTCTCTAAATAAACAAATAGGACCTTAAACAAATTACTGTGAAAAGGACGGAACCTGTACTTTTAATATTCAAAGTGGGTGACCATATTTATTTGAATGTAAACCACAAATCAAAGTTTATACATGGTTATCTTTGGGGACATTGATCTCGATCCTTCTCCATCTCTTAGAAATGGCTGTTCCAAATTAATTAATCTCTCAAGAGAGCAGGGGATTCGTGTAGAAGGCTGATAATTAAATTAATAGCTCTTTAGACCTTGTGATACATTTTTCACAAAGGAAACCAAAATAAGTTGTTTTTACATCAGGAACTCTGTTGGTTTGATCATTTCAAAAGGATCAGTGTTTTCCTTTGGGGTTTGGCAGCCACCAGGGGATTTATCAACATATTTCAAAGCAATTGGGTGAGTTGCTGTGATTGGTAGAAACACACACAGGAGTAGGAGGACTTTGCAGCTCTGTAAATAGAGTCACTTAGCTTCCTTTTGGAGAATAAGCAATGTTGTGATACAGGGACTGAAGCTAAATTTGGTGAGAAGGGTTCACAGATTCCAGTAGAAGGATTTGCCTTCCGTTTCTCATTCTTTTCACCGTAGGCAGATAAGCAATTGAAAAACACCTACCTAACGCTTAGGACCATGTAGTGCAAACAGAATCACAGGCCCTGGTATCAAAAAGGGAAGAGCAAGTGAACAGGTGAGCATGCGAGAAGCAATGATAAACCATCTAAGGTAATATATAACTGAAGGGTTAAACCACGTCCCACAAAATACGTTAAAGAACCTTCTAATCACATGGAATGACTTACTGTTCCTTGAGAACATGGAGCCATTTTCAGGATTGTGAAACATCAACTATGACTCTCCTAGTCATTTAGATAGTCGTAATGACAGAAATTCCATGTCCTCATGCCTTGTCTTTTTATTTTCTATGGAAGGAAGTCCAAACACCTTAGTGTTCCATCCAAGCTGTATGGCTGAAGAATTTTGAGAGGTGTATGGAATTCGAAACCCAAGTCAAACTGGCCTTGGCAGGACAGGAAATTTATCAGTTCACGTAACCCGTCCTGTCGGAGGCAGGGGGCGGGCGTTGGGAGGTGGCTATTTTCATGCATGGCTTGATCTAGGAGCTCATTTCTCCCCAGCTCTCAGGGAAACCTTCTCCTACAGTCTTCTTCAGTCTCAGATTCTACTCGTAAGAGCTCGTGGCAGCTCTCGGCTCACAGTCTCCACAGACAAACAGCATATGCTTTCTTCCCAAGAGGTCCTGCAGGAGGTTCATTGCATCTCTTGAATCTGATTGGATCAAATGTCCATCTCCGAACCAATGACCGTAGTCAGAAGGGTGCGCTACTACTTGGCCAGACCTTCTTAATATGGATCCCCTTGTATATTCTTTTGTTGTCTTTAGAACAGCAAAGCTACATACCTTAAACATGTGATTCCTCAGTGAAGCCTCAAATCCCCAGCTTCGTCTCTTGCTTGCTATTCCTTGTTCATCCCCCAGCATTCCAATGACCAGAAAGTAATTCCTCTTCCCTAAGGACGCGGAGCCCTCTTCAGGATTATAAACTTAGGTCAGTGGCTGTCCTACTGCCTGTGATGGCATTTCCTCTCCTCAGGAAAACTCAGTGTCACCCTTTGAGATCCAGCTCCTGCTTGACCAGTGCAGGGTCCTCCAAGAAGTGTGGTGGAGAAAGACACATCATGTATGTGGTTGGCGGAAGGTCCTATGTCAAATACTGGGTATTACACACTCTTCCATGAAAGTCGTCATCAGGTGGTTCCCACCACCTATCTGTGGCTGACCATCCCTCTTTCCCTATGAAAGGCAGAGCGTGTTGGGAGACTCAGTCCATAGTTTGAAGGCCAGACTCATTGGGAAGATGGCGGAAGACTCAGGCCAGTTCTTCAGTTGGCCTGCAGGGTGGCGTGGGGAGTCCAAAGCAGTTATTTGTGTATAGGACTGAATTCAGGAAAGGCTGAATCCTCACAGAGGCTAGAGGTGCTGGGTGGGAGTCTGGTGTCAAACAAGTGAGGTGGGAGGAGCTAACAAGGGGCAAATCTGAAACAGACTCGGGTAGAATGAGTCAGGCTCTGAAGGGAGTGTAGACCTGACAAGAAGAGCAAGGCTGTGCAGGTACCGAGGCCCAGAGGACACGGAGCCAGGAGGGAGTATTGCTTCAAGTGCTTTCCATCCACGCATGCTCCCGTGCTGTGTTTTTATCCTCTTAGTCTAAATGGTCTGTAGAGCTTCTGCTGAAGTGCTAAGACTAGCGTAGCATCGGAAGGGAGATACATAGAAAGGAAAGATGTTATGATTGAATAATCCTGTTTATGACTGCAACCAGGGTTTGAGACTCGGTCCTTAGGTGTAGGTCTAAGCCATTTTTACATCCCACTGAAATGAAAACAAGCTCATTCCCATAGATTTGCAGAAGATGAGATATTGGTTCTATTTTCCAGCGACTCAAATATAGCCAAAATTTGTTTTCAGTGGAGGCCATGTGGCTCTTTATGACCACAAACAGCAAGCATATGGCCCGGAAAGTGCTTTCCCCCTGGTAGTTACGTTTCCGGTACACCCAGGACCCAGCGCAGCCACCACTGTAATTGGCAGACAGCGAGTACGGCTGGTTGTTTGCTTGTCCTTGTAAAATTGAGTGTGACAAGCCAATGAGGGGTGGAGCTGTGCTTGTTGTAAACACATTGAGAATTCAAGAAAAGCCAAGTGTAGATCTGAGACTTTGATTTGTGAAGCTCATAACTATTCATTCATTTCTTAACCATAGTTCGTTAAATTTAACAGTTGTGTGACTCCGAATCCACAGATGACAACTGCAACATATTTGGAGCAATAAATTACTGGCTGCTTTAAGAAATGGGACTGATTCAACAGCATATCCTGGAGTAGTAATAGAAGCACTAAAATCTATCTTTCTACCTCCGAGGGGTTTGTTTTAAAGGTTTAAATTGCAACAATAAACATTCTTTTAATCCTACACCATGCAAGCAAGTCCACTTGCAGAGGCAATCATTTACTTGTCTTATAATAAAAAGTAATTTACAATACACAATATCGATTTGCATTTATACTTTCTCATCATGGCAGGGGCATAATGCTCCTGCATTGTTCTAGTGGAAAGCACTTTACAATTATCTAATGTCTGAAACCAAAATACGGTCTGTATTTAAAAAATAAATAAGAGTTCTGAAAGTGAGAACAGGGCCTGGAATGGGTCTGAGTTCCCAAGGTCAAGTCTGTGCTCAAGGATGCTCACCTAATGCTTCTTGCACCAAATCTCTGGTGTATGATTTTTATGACAATAATGCATCACTTTTTATTTATTTCTATTAGTACCGAGTGCTCTTTTCTTTCTCTCTACAACGCTTTCCTCTCCACAGAGATGTCCAGACAAACCCACTCACTTGGTGGGCTACGAACTTCAGGGAGTTGTAAGGACTGGAGTGAAGATATAAAGCAGTCATCCTAAACTAACAATCACAGCATCTGTTAACCACTAGATAAAATAAGAGTTGGCAAGGGCCCTCGGGTCTGAGCTGATTATTTTCCTAGTAGGAGGGTTCAAGTTCTGCTGATTAACACACTCAGAATCCTGATGAACTTTGGGCATGATGTTCACATAATTATGTCATTGGCCTTGAAATGAGAATCGACTTTCAGAGATGCCTCAGTGTCAGTTTTCCTTTTCTCTGCAACCTGAGATCCTCACAAAGACAGCCTGGCCCACCTGTTGTCTGCAAACAACAGCATTTTCCTAAGGATTATCCAGATGTGTAATGATGGAGTCTATATGGGAAATTATTTATGTGGGGGATTGGAGTTAAAAGGCCACAAACTCAAGAGCCTAGGATATATCATATTTCTTTATTTCTCAGTTAACAATTTAATTATGACTTTGCGATACACCGTATCTGGCTAGGCTATAACCTCAGCTCTCTGTGGGGCTCTCCCACCCACCTGTGGTTGTGCTCAGGTTATAGGAGGCAGGTTGGCCCCTCTAGCCTTTAAGCCTCTGTTTCCACATTACGCCAACCTGTGTCATTAGTACATTGATGAATGGCTTTAGTTTGACACTGGGCACACAAGACACTGTGTCAAGGCTGAGTCCTGGGCTTTGGTTCCTCCTGGGTTCAGTCACTTCTTGGAAGTGTCAGGCACCAGCACATGGATTCTAATGCCTGAGGAACCACACACTTCCCTCCTCCTTTTGGTCTAGATAATCTGTTTTTAGCTTTGGAAAAGTTTCCCTCTCTCCCTATTTCCATCAGAAGCACCCACATAGACTAGTCTCTTTCCTCGTCCTTGGACCCCTAGGAATCTATTTTTATCCTGGAAAAACCTTTCTCTTCTATTTCCTTATAAATACCCCATGTCCTCAATACCCTATTATTCTCAATGGGCTTTTGCTTCTGGAAACAGAAGTCAAGAAAGGATGTTTGGATAGGCAAGTCTTTGTTTCTTTCCCTGAAAGGGAAGAGAAACTACAAAATATAGAGTGAAAATCATAAATTACTACCACAAAAAGCTATCTTAGCATAGAATGTATGCATGCATTCTCAAAGGCAAATGCCTCATTGATTCATTTTTGCCCTGGAAAAAAAAATACCCAACAAACCAAACAAATAAAATGCACACTAGGCAAAAGGGCCTACAAATCGTATGTGTTCAGTAACTTGGGAATTTGTCACTTTTCAAGGTGAAAGAGAAACGGAGTTTAGTTTAACGTGCCAATGAGGAGACAGTGAAGGGAGGGTCAGCTTTCCAGAACACCTGTCTGAATGTTACCTGACACTTCACACTCAACATTTCCCAAGCAAAACGCCTCACCTTCTATCCCACTAACCGTACCCCCTCCATATGATTTCTCTTTATCCACACGGTTGGAATTCCCTCCCTGCTCTTTAATCTCGACCAGCCCATCCAGGCACACAGAATCAGTAGCTGTGCTAGGGATGGCTCCAGCAGCTCCAGCTGGACTCCCGCACTGTTCATCACGGCTCTCATCCTGCTGGCCTTGGGACTTCAGGGGTGACGGCTCTGTGCCTGACCCTGCCGGTTTGGTCCTCTCTAGTCTTGTTTTTGCTTCTTTTTTTTTTTATTTATGATAGTCACACAGAGAGAGAGAGAGAGGCAGAGACACAGGCAGAGGGAGAAACAGGCTCCATGCACCGGGAGCCCGACGTGGGATTCGATCCTGGATCTCCAGGATCGCGCCCTGGGCCAAAGGCAGGCGCCAAACCACTGCGCCACCCAGGGATCCCTTGTTTTTGCTTCTTGAACTGCACCTTCCCTTTTAACACTTGACCATTCTATCTCTTTATTTTTTATTTTATTTTTTAAATATTTATTTATTTATTTATTTATTTATTTACTTATTTATATGTAGTATGCATTCATGAGAGACACAGAGAGAGAGAGGCAGAGGCATAGGCTGAGGGAGAAACAGCCTATGATGTGGGACTAGATCCTGGGACCCCAGGATCACAACCTGGGCTGAAGGCAGACACTCAACCGCTGAGCCACCCAGATGCTCCTCATTCTATCTCTTTAATACTTGACTGTTCTTGTCCCACGCAATCTTGGAAGAAACCTCCCTCCACCAGTGGGGCTAACTTTCTAAGCTTCCAGGCTCTGCTTGATTCCTTGCTTGCCTCCACCTCCTCACATTAAGTTAATCTCTAACCCCTCATTGAACCTGTTCTGGACTCTGCAGACACCGCCTTAATTTAAGCCCTCATCCACTTCTCCCTGGAATGTTCAAACAACTTCCACGTGGTTTCCAGTGTCCCATGTTGTTCCCCACACAGCAGCCAGAATGATGGTTCTAAAATGCAGTGTTGAACATTCCTTTGCTTAAAACTCATCAGCAAATATTTGCAATCCCGGTATCTCATTAGGAAAAAAAAAATCATGAAACATTTCAAATCTATTGATTTTGGCTTCAACACCAGGGAGGATAATTCAGGGGATCTGAGATAGAGCTGTGTCATCAGTGTGCTGCAAGACCTCCTTGAGTGACTTTGATCGGCAATCTCTTAGCACGGCCCTGCCAAGTCCACCATAGCCTGCCTCCACCCACATTTCTATCCCACCTCTGGCTCCAGGAGAGCTGGAGGGTATCTCTTACTATTCCCTATCCTACGGTCTGTTAGAGTCTTGATGTTCATTGACATTCACTGGACTGCTGCAGGATGACAGCAAGTATTATCAAAGAGCAAGAGCTGTTTTTTTGAGGTCATTAAGGACCTGGAGCTACAGTTGAAAGAATTCCTTTGCAGTTGTTCACACTGTATTCCGTGTATTCCTTTTCTAATTTCATGTTCAGTGCTATTTCTGTCGAGTACTAGACAAAATAATTCCTCACCCTACTTGGTATTTACACCTTTAAAGTATTTATAGACTGCTTTTATGTCCTCACTTAGTCATCACTTAACTAAGCCGTATGCATTTTGCTTCCACGCTATTAATTTAGAAATCCATTCTTCCATAAGGCAATAACTTTTCCTGAATTATTCCATTCTTCTATGTAGTTCTTAAATTGTGGTTTTTCTGCTTTGGATAAATAGATTATAAGCCCGTTGAGGATAGCAATTATGACTCACAATTAGGACTCCAGCTTCACTGATATTTCCCATGCTTTACCCAGAATTGGGCATAAAATATGGAGAGTAGACGATAGGGTGGATTTATCAAGATTATTTAGGGACCATAAGTTCTAATTCCCCTTTTGGTCATCTTTTGTCATGTTAAGCCATGCTTAAGATGCTCATTACTCCTACCGTTGGGTGTTTTTAGGCATCAGTATTTCTCTGATTGAACTGTGAATAAGCTCGCTCAAGATCCATTATTCTTCAGTAAGAAAGAAAATCTAGGAGAAAATGGAATACTTTGTAATATTTTTATCTCTGGAAAAGGATTGATCACATCTTATAACTTGAGAATTTGCCAAAAATCCAAATGATGCTTCTATCAAGCAGTGCAAATTGTCATTCTGGGTCTGTATTACAAGAGGTTGTTTGGCTACAATCCAATAAAATGTACCAAAATGCAATCTCCAAGGCATTCATTCAGCACTGTACCCTTCCTTTGATTCTGTGCATGCCCATGTAGTAGCTGGAAAATATTCATTAAGTTTCTATTACTGAGTGAAATAATTCAGGACCCACTTCAGTACATTTTTGCTAATTCATAGACATTCACCCCACCGCCAGCCCTCCTCAAGCATCCAGTTCTGTTCTAATCACAGTTGTAAATGGAAAAGGGTCTTTATCAGCAGAGGAGTAACCCTGGAGCCCAGAAACAGTGAAAGCCACAAACACCTAAATATCAGACAGAGAACACTGTGATTAGTTGTTAGCCATATTATGAGGGACAAGGCCCTGTGCCAGTGGAGGAAGGCCTCAGGACCAGGCTAGCTTTTGAGAGCTAAGGAACAGGGGTGGAACATGGGCATCCAAAGGGGCAGGAAAGAAGGAATGCAGAGAGAAGAGCATGTTGATGAATGTTAGAAGCAGCAGGGATAACAAGCCGTGGAAATCATAGGCTTGTTACAGATGTTGAGATATAAGCTAATGGAAAGACAGAAAGACATCATTGGAAAGTGGGACGCAAACTAGCATCCGCATTTGCCTTAGCAAACCCCGGAGCCAGCTGTGTGTGCTCATTAGCACGGTTAGTGTAGCTCTGTCACCCTAGGGGCCATCCCTGTGTCTACAGGGCCCCCTGAATAAGCTACCTCATCTGCCTGCGGCCCACACCATTTTTGCTTTTGTCTGTAGCCATAGCTGCATGGAGGGCAGAGTAAATGATTCACAGTCATAAAGAGGAACCAAACCCAAATCAAGATAAAATAGCCACTTAGTTTTCTCTGTTTAGAAAGTCACAGATGGGGGCGCCTGGGTGGCTCAGTGGCTGAGCATCTGTCTTTGGCTCTCAGGTCATGATCTCGGGGTCCTGGAATCGAGTCCTGCATCAGGCTCCCCACAGGGAGCCTGCTTCTCCCTCTGCCTGTGTCTCCGCCTCTCTCTGTGTCTCTCATGAATAAATAAATAAAATCTTTTTTAAAAAAAGTCACAGACGTATATAGTACATTTTTAAAGATTTCTAATTTAGAAATACTTTGTATGGACCCTCAAACAAGGAACACAAAATAGAAAAGAACAAAATCTTTTCCAGAGACACCTGCCACCCCAAGCTGCAATAAATGAAGATGGGAGACAGATGAGTGGGAGAGGACTTTGAAGTTAAATTTTGACCAGTTCACGCATCATTTCATGTTTCACACAGCCCACGTGCCTGGGAACACTTGCGATTTCAACTCAAGGCCAATTTGAAAATTTTTCCCCCAAGGACGATTTCCCAAACCATTACACAAAGTCTTCTCCTAGTGTAGGAATAAATAATTGGCTCTTTCTCACTATCAATTAAAGTTGTTGAGGAAGCTATTGATCCAAACTTCTGTGATCTGATCTTGCTCAGGAAACATACCTTTGGACTTCTGGCCTCTCACATGTTTCCCCTTGAGTGCCAGCCTCAAGTTTTCTATTTAATTTAATCCTTCTACACTGATAAGATGCCCCTACCGTTTACTTTCCCTATCCAACCTGTACTGTTTACTTGAGAACGGTAGCAGAGTAAGCTTGCATTTACTGGAGAGCTCTTCTACTGTTGCCTTTCCTGTCGATACACTTAATTATAACAGAATACATCGAAAAGTACCGAAGAATGTCAGTGATGAGCAATAGCATTAATGGCTTAAATGACCATTGATTTCATCCTTTTTCTTCTGTATTCTTTCCTGTAGTCCTTGGTATCAGTGTTGTGGACTATTTAATCCCCCAACTCCAGTTAGCCTTTTATTTTTTTTCCTTAGGTTCCAAAAGATGTTTTAGTTACTCAAGATGTAAGGCAAAAAGGAATTTTAACTGTTGAACCCTTGCAGCTTCTTTAATGAGCCTGGCTGATCTTTAACCCAAGAAATTGGTGGTCCATCTGTTCAAGAGGAGCTTGACTACTGTAATTGTTTGGCTCACATCACAGAAGGCATTTCAGCACACAGCCTCCATCTGGTCACTGCTGCTTGCTAATCTAAAAAGAGACTTGGGGATGTGGGGGAGAGTGACATTTCCAGTTAATAGTAATTATATCTAAAAGCTCTCAGCTTCTTTTCATGTTTCCTCCTCCTTCTTGATGCTTCCATCTCCCACAGAGGACTCTTAGAAAATGAGATTATAAGAAGGAAGTTCTGGTGCTACATTTCCTCAGTTAGGCAGCCTTGGCTTTGTTTTTTGGTTCTTTGTTACCTCCTCCTACTCAGTTGTTTATGGGTGCCAGCCCCAGTTGTTTGGTTTTCCAAGGTGCATTGCCCATATCTGAAGCCTGTGTGATAGAACAGGGTGATCTCACTAAGTGTGCACCTGAACCATCACCCAGTGTGTCTAACTGTTCTGTCTTGATGACTGATAAAGGTTGTGCATGTAAATCTGTGATGCATCTGTCAGCTTTGACTAATGTAAATAAAATTGTCGGTTCCCTGCTTCATGAATGTGAATGCTTTGAATTTCAGATAATCATATGTAGATGGATTATCATAAATGACACACCTTTTGCTAACCTTAATCAAGACAGCGCTCTCAAAATGTGGTATATATTTGCAATGGAATATGATTGTGCCTTGAAAAAAGACATCCTATTGTTTACAAAAACATGGCTGAACCTGGAGGACATTCTGCTAAGTGAAATAAGCCAAACAGAGAAGACGAATACTTCATGATCTCACATATACACGGAATCTAAAATAGGCTCCTGGAAGCAGAGAGTAGCGTGGTAGTTGCCAGGGGCAGAGGGGTGGGGGAAATGGAGAGGTATTGGGCAAAGAGTATAAAATTTCATTTATGCAAGATGAATGAGTTTTGGAGATCTAATGTACAACATGGTTGATTGTAGCTAACAATACTCTATTATATACTTGAAATTGCTAAGAAGGTAGATCTTAAGTTCTTACCACACACCAAAAAATAACAATAATAATAATAAAATAAGGTAAGAAAATGGTAGCTGTATGATGGGTATATACTGTTAATTAATTTAATTGTGCTGATTATGTTACGTCATATACATATTTCAAAACATCAAGTTGTATGCCTTAAATACATCCAATTTCCATTTGTCAGTTATACCTCAATAAGGCCAAAAAAAAGGAGAGCACATTCTTTCCCTATTGGTCTCTAGAGCAAATGGTTGAGGGAAGTTGAAGAGACTTATCTAGGATAGCTTAACGTACAGTCCTGCCTACAAACAGGTGATTTCTCTAGATTCCTTACCACCAAGGTCTTCCTTGGGTAGATAAAGGCTACTTGGAAGCCAGAGGTAGCTTTAGTCATTGTCAAAGCACCTAACAGATAGTAGGTCACAGTGAGTAGAAATCAAGGCAAGATTTCTTCTGTGAGAAAGTATCTCCTGAGCCCTGCTAAAGAAAATAAGACTGAACTCTGGGTTTCAGTTCAGTGGTAATTAGTGATGAATGCTGCCACAAAGACCTTACTTACCATGCACTATTATATTAATTAAGCCCTGAAGTGCCCAAGCCGTGAATCACCACTGCATAATGAATGCTAAATTTTAAAACAAAAATAGCCCTTTCTACCCCACAAAGGCTTTGCAAATCTGAACAGTGTGACAGCTAAAGGGGAGCTTGAGAGGGATGTGTTCTTAGATCAAAGCTCAGGAAGCCTCACTGTGTAAGGTTCCAAGATGCTAAAAATACAGTGACACCTAGGAATGAGCATCGCCCGACCGCACAGAACCAAGTTACGAAAAGCTGGAGCCCAGTTTAGAAGATTGTCTTTCAGATGTCTTGTGTGGCCAGGAACATTTGTCTTTGAACATAAAACCATACTTACCTAGGAATTGGAGGAAGGCATCAGTGCCTTTTCAAATGTCTCAGAATAAGATATTTTCAAGACCTCATCATCCACTCCACATGGCAGCTGTCCACTGCACAGGGTGGACGTTTTGCCATTTCTTTCTTCATCACAAAGGCATTGGAGGGAGCTTTGTATCCCACATAGACCTGCGTTCAGATCTTGACTCTGTCATTTGTTATTTTTGTGATCTTGAGCAAGTCTCCGATCATGAATAAAGAGTAAGGAATGTGGATTGATGAAGAACTGAGTGTGGGTGTAGTAGGCATAATAACGGCATAATCCTCAGGATCCGTGAATGTGTTAGTTGAGATGGTGGAAGTAACTTTGCACTAGTGATTAAATTAAGGACCTCGAGGAGAGATTACCCTGGAGTATCCAAGTGGACTTACTCTAATTGTAGATCTTCAAAATTAGAGAAGCTCTTCTGATTCAGGTCAGAGTCAGAGAGAGATGTGCCTATGGAAGAATGATCAGAGAGATGCAACACTGCTGGCTTTGTAGGGGGTGGGGGGGTGGACTATGAGCCAAGAAATTCGGGTGGCCTGTACAAGCTGGAAACAAGGAGACAAAATCTCCCTTAGAGCCTCCAAAAGGGACAGTAGTAGCCTTGTCAACACATTGACTTGAGCCCAGTGAGATTTGCATCGGATCTGACATACAGAACTCTAAGATTACAAATTTGTATTGCTTTAAACCACGGAGTTTGTGATAATTTGTTATGGCAGCAATAGAAAACTAAGAATAGTTATTCCTGGTTAGAGGGAATGGAATATCCAAACCCAGAGTCAATTTGAACACTTAATGCGGCATGCATTTTCCAGGGGCACACTATTAACTGGCAAGGCCCTTTTCTTCAAAACTGAAGAGGTGCTGTGCTGGTGGTTGTGACCTATATAAAAACAACTCTGGTTAGTAGAATACAGGAAGTGTCCCCAAGACATAAGCTAAGGAATGAAAAAAATCTGCCTGTGGTTTGGGGCACAACTTAATTTTTGAATGCTAACTTTGAAGAAAGAGTAGAAGATTTCCAGACAGGGATGGGTCGGAAGAATGTATTGGGGTGGGAGCATACAGAAAGGCATAGGCCAAGAGGTTCAGGTCAAGAAAGCGGATAAGTCAGATCACGTTGGCCTGGAAATGAGATCAGTGGTTCCTAAATGCTGATGCATGATGAAATCTCTACAGGGTTTTCTCAGAAATGAGGAAAATAAGGACAATGTAGTGAGTTCTTTTATAAAGCTAAATTCATTCCATTTAAATCCCTTTCCTTTATCCTGAGACTATGTTTTCTGTCTTTTTTGGTATTAAAATTTCTATCTTTTGATATTAAAATTTCTTTTAACAAAATGATGGTGGGTGGTTGTTGCTATTACTATTGTTGAAATGCTCTTATCTGGAAAAATTAAAAGTTGGCAAGCCTATGTTGGTTTTCTTCATGAGGTGTGCTGGGGTGGGGAGTGGTCCCTGATTCATGAACTGTAGAAGTCTGGAAGTTGCCATCTTTCATTCTGGCAAAGGATGAATTGAGGGAATAAAAGGAGATAATGAGACTCTGCTGGAGAGTTGGTAGGATTGGATTTAGGTTGACTGCCATGCTGAGTTTAGGCTTTAATCTCTTGATAATAGAGAACTGATGAATATATCATTCCATGACAGTCATTGCTGTGTGCTAGGCATTGTTTAAGGTGTGGGGAAATTACATGGAGTGAGATGGGGATGAGATTGTAACATACCCTTCCTGGCTAGAGTGGTGGTCCATGAGGAAAGCAATCAAGAAGCTATAGCTTTGAGGATAAGACGTGGGATTGAGATTGTGGTTGGCACTTTCTAGAACAATGGTTCTAAACTATAGCTGATTTTCCTTCCAGGTTACAGGAATGTTTGGCAATGTCCGGAGACACTTTTGATTGTCATCCCTGGGGTCAGGGTACTACCGGCATCTAGTGGGTAGAGGCCATTCCACAATGCATAGGACAGCCGCTGCCCCCCACCCCACAAAGAATTCACAGATCCCAATGTCAGTAGTGCCAGGGCTGAGAAACACTGCTCTACAGGAAGTCAGTTTCAATGTAATAAAATAACAGGGAACTTCTACACATTCTGGGGTAGGGTGTTACAAGATCAATACAAGGTTTGAGGAAGGAAAGAAATGAAAATTTATTGACGACTCTGTGTATATCTTGTTTTACCATCACAGTGATCCTGTGTTAGTTATTGTTCTCTCCCTCTTACAAATGCGAAAACCCGCAGCTAGGGAAGGTAGTGATCGGCCTGCAGTCCGTTTAATGACCAAGATCAGATTTGAACGTGGACCTGTCCAACTTAATCACTCACCAAGGCCAGTCAGTTATTGATTATTCCACTTCTGTCCGTCCACACTGCCGCTATCTTACTTCAAAGCTAGCCTTGTTGCCCGGGTTACCGAATGCAGCAACCTTCAAGGACCCTGCTGAAGTCAGGGGGAGCTTTCTAAACAGTGCTTCTGACCCCATCACTTTGCTTAAAGCCCTGTAGTGAGGAGGCCGTGGCAGTTTCTCTGCCTCACTATGCTTGTGCTTGTTCTCGTAGCCACATCCTCTCCACAGCATGCATGTGCGTGCACACACACACACACACACACACACACACACACGCACATACCCCTACCTCTCTGGCTAGCTCCTACTCCACTTCCTTCAGAACTCTCAGAAGGGGAGCTTCCCTGATCCCCAAGGGTGACGTGGGGGCCCTCAGGGTACCTGTGCATATGCCATCATTGCCTCAGCCACCCCGTGTGTCAGTGATGCACCTGTCTCTCTTCTAATGTGTAAGCAACCTGAGAGCGAGCGCGGCACAATTCTGATATACTCCCCTAGCGCTAGGCACATAGTAGGCACCAAATGGTATGTGTTGGGTGAATGACCCCGTCATCACTACACATCACATCGAGTCAGGCTCGGTATTCTCCACCGAGGAAGGCCAGACAAAAGACCGTTTTCTCCCTCTAGACACAAGGCGTTAAGGATATTGAATAAGGTCTGACCGTGCGGAAGGAGAGGGAAGACGGGGCATACACAAAGGAAACAAGTCTCCAAGACTCGTTGACAGATGGACAGTGTGGGAGGATGGGGAGCGAGAACTGCGAAGGAAGGATGCTTGGTGACCAAGTGTGGAGGACTGGGGTGCCAAGGTCGTCAGGTATGATAACAGAGAAGCATGCTGCTCTATTGCAAATTCTCAGTAAATTTCGAGGAAATAAACTTCGCTGTTTTTCTTCAAATTTGAGAAACATCTAAATAGAGCCCAGATGGTATTTAAAACCATAGGAATAAATGGGATCCCTGAGCGGTAACACCTAGAAGGAAGAGAGAGAGCCTACGACAAAACCCAGGGAACTCCAAAAAGTATAGGTCTTTATTTTGTGTGTGTGTGTGTGTGTGTGTGTGTTCAGAATGATCTTTTATTTATTTTTTTATATAAATTTATTTTTATTGGTGTTCAATTTCCCAACATATAGAATAGCACCCAGTGCTCATCCCATCAAGTGCCCCCCCTCAGTGCCTGTCACCCAGTCATCCCCACCCCCCGCCCACCTCCCCTTCCACCCCCACCCAGTTCATTTCCCAGGGTATAGGTCTTTAAAGGAGGAGGCTGGGAAGAGGAGGAAAAAGCAGATGCCAAAAGGTAGCAGAAAACCAGAAGAGTGAGAGTGTGCTGTGAGAGCCAGGAGAGGAGAGTTTTTGAGGAAAGAAACTGTTGTGTCCGAGCTGTGCTGCCGAGAGAGAGAGGGAGCCACTGGCAGGAAGTGGCCATTTTCCAGAGCTTTCCTCCCTGGCAGTGGAAGTCCAGGAGTGCCAGGAGTGCCTCTTTGCCTGCTGGCTTTCCAGCAGGGGTGTAGAGGCTTTTCAGCGGCCACTGAGAGGAGCACAGATGACTGCTAAAGGGAGAGGCAGCTTGGTTTTCCAGAACCTGGTCATGGAGACCTGGCCTAAAAGTGTTTTCATTCCTTATATGACTTTGTTGTCCTAAACAAGATAAGCCAGCTCAACTAATGAAGATTAAAGCCCTCCACCTGTCTGAGTGTCTTGAGGCGCCGGTGCAGGGCTCATTCAATAACTGTGATGGATGAGCCAGTGATGAGCGGCACAGAAGCAGGTGTGGGCACTGCCATTAAAAAACCTGAGACCGGGATACCTGGGTGGCTCAGTGGTTGAGCGTCTGCCTTGGGCTCAGGTTGTGATCCCGGGGTCCTGGGATCGAGTCCTGCATCAGGCTCCCTGCAGGGAGCCTGCTTCTCCCTCTGCCTGTGTCTCTACCTCTCTCTCTCTCTCTCTCTCTCATGAATAAATAAAATATTAAAAAAAAAAAAACCCACAGACCCAGATTGCTCTTTGAGACTTCCCAAATTCATCTTGTGCAGAACGTGCTCTGATACCCAATTCTGTTGCCCCACCTTCCCTAAAATGGAATCTTGGCCAAGACAAGTCAGGGTCTTCAGTAAGGCAT
Organism: Canis aureus; assembly: GCF_053574225.1. Lineage (NCBI taxonomy): Eukaryota > Metazoa > Chordata > Mammalia > Carnivora > Canidae > Canis > Canis aureus. The sequence goes on from NC_135631.1 coordinate 40,437,912, forward strand.
TGCCCTTGCCTTCTCTCCAGGCACACCTGTCCCAGGTGGGAGGTGGCTGGGCCCACCCCGTGTGCGGTGGACTCAGGAGAGCATTGATGCTGCCTCCTTTTTCATTGACTTTCCTCAATGCAAGAGCTCCTGAAGAATACCCACTATTAGGAGATTTCAGTTCATTCAGCCCCCAAAAGTGGGGTGAGGAAGAACAGAATCATCTGCTTTTCATTTTTCTATCTAAACTAGATGCCATTCTGAGCAAGTGGGAATAATTAGCGCATTATAATTCCAGTGCTGATGGTCATAAAACATTAATAACTGGAATTGCAGTCCCTTTCCAGTGAACTTTAAGATCCCAGTTTTAGAGAAATGAAAGTGACTCCAACAGAAAACTCAAATTCACATTTATAGGTTTTGGGGGAAAGTTTTATGACTTCGAGGTTATCTCAGGATACAAGCTAACTATGTACACAAGTCACTTTATGTAGCTAATGGTGATTAGGCAAGCAACCACAAGATTATAATTTGCCTTCGCAAAGACGAAAATTTGGAGCATTATAGGTCAGATGCATTTTGATGGGACATCTGTTGTCCTCTCCCTCAGAAATATAACATTTTCTTTTCCCATTAACCTCAAGCCCCGAAGTCATTTCTCTGTTGGCTCTTTCTAGGACAAGCAGGAGTTTTAGCGGAGAAATGATGGGTGAGGGCAGTTCAGCCTCAATGATGCCGGCTCTTGACAAAGACAGAAACAGCACACCCCACAGGTCATTTCTCCTCCATCCCATCCTCCATACTCTATTTTTCTGCACACATGATTTCTGAAGAAAAGAGGTGTGTTTTCAGGTGCTCAGTGGGAAATCATTTGAGGGGGAAGGGGTATGCAATTGTGAAATTCCTTGAAATGACATGTCCTCTCCGTGCCCCATACCGGAAGTGGAATTGTTGTCACAAAGCAGGCTCTGGAGTAACAGAGAAGTATCTTTTAACCCTTTGAAAAGGTATCTGGCTTAATTGAGGGCAACTTCATTTAGACCTGAGGTATAAGATTTCTGGATGAGGACCTCACATAAAACCTGAGAGTGTGTCCGTTGAGGTTCATACCAAAATGGATGCTGCCTCATTTCATCTTGCAATCAAGCCTCTGTGTCCTGGTCTCTCCCACCGAGCTCTTACGTCATCATTACCTTTGAAAGCTGTCCAATTTCTTCCTTTTTTTAAGGCCACCTGAGGAAGAAAATCATTCCCACTTACACCATTCCTGTTAAAAATACATGCTTCTCCCCATTTTTATCTTCATCTTTCTGTGGCCTTGTTACTTGTCGCAGAAGATCCACCGTCACATAGAAGTCTCCCCAAATGGTATCTGCCCAGCAAGCTACAAGCTTTTTACCTCTGAAGAGCCTGCTCCCAGCCTCCTCTCCATTTTTCACCCTTGCAAATTCCCATCACACCCTCAATCCTCTTTCTCCTCTAGTACTGGCCTCGGAGGATAATCAAATCTTGTCACCAGTCAATTCATCTGCATCTTTGCCTGCTGGCTTTCCAGCAGGGGTGTAGAGGCTTTCCTTAGGCAGCTTGTGATCTGGTTGGCTTTGGTAGAAAGCTGTGTGAGCCACCACCTGCCCTCCCATCATAGGGATGGCCCCAAGAGAGGCTCCTGCACCAAGGGGACTTTGCCTAGCCATTTGCATCCTTCCACCAGTGGCTCCTTCCTTCACCCTCCAAAGAATTGGAGTTTGGTGCTTTAGCATATTGATTGGAAAAGCCTGAGAGTGAGGCAATGACTGCCAGTCTTCCTGCGTCTGTCTCCTGCCTCCACCAGGCCTATTTCCCATGGGGCATTGCGGACTGAAACATTCACAGCAGCCAAGCACCTCTCTTCCACGTGGAACAGCAGGCATTTTCCTTTCTTTCTCTACCTGTGTGAAAATCTTCAGACATGAATGTTTAAAGGATTGTTGGCTGCCTGTGAGCCCACTGTGAGCTAAAAATCTTACAAAGCATAGTTGATACACACACAGATACACACATTACAAAGGAGAAAATTTTGGCCTGGTATTACCAAACTAAATTTTTGTTTCAGAGACTAGTTCCGGGCTGTTGAGGCATGTTCCGTTATGACATAAATGTTTTAACTAACTTTTTGAATCAGAATGTACTTAATAGGTCTTTAGTGGGCACATGCTGTTTGCAGCCTGACTTTGAAAGAAATATCCCAGGGAAAGAACCATGGAATTTGATTTAACACCTCATTTGTGGTTTGCATATGATTGTATATTTCTAATAGAAATACATGAATCCACAACAAAATATTTAATTTAGCTCCTTTGGATCAGTAAACTAATTTATCTTTGAATTTCCCTTGATATGTATCCAAGACTCGTTGCCAACCCACTGTGTATGTGAAGATTCATGAGTCCTAGATAATGTAATGGGGGGAGGGCAAAAGACACAAAAAAAGTTAGATAATGAAACTAGTAATTGACATGAGGACTGCTTTCTTAATGAGTAAGTCCTTCTCTATAATATAAGTGATAATGTAGATTTTTTTCACGGTAGTACTAATTGTTACTATAGCCGATTTCTTAGCACCACATTGACTTAAAGATTCACTGTAGCTTTAGAGGAGCGTACAGAGAGCTCATCACCTACCATAAATTTAGGTCCTCCCAAGGCAGCACAACATGCCTGCTTTGCATTGGGAGGCCTGGCTTCAGGTTCCAGTTCCATGGCCTGCTCTCAGAAATGTAGCGTTGATCATTACTTTGTGTCTTGGTTTTCTCTTCTGTAAAATGAAAGTAATAATCTGTACCACCTTATAGTGTTGTTAAGAGGACTCGAGAAGAAAATGTAAGGTTTGTTACGTATGTTAACAAGAATTCAGCAAATGGTGGCTTTAAATACGTATAATTTTTTTTTTTAAAGATTTTATTTACTCATGAGAGACACAGACACAGAGAGAGAGGCAGAGACACAGGCAGAGGGAGAAGCAGGCTCCATGCAGAGAGCCCGACATGGGACTTGATCCCAGGTCTCCAGGTTCAGGCCCTGGGCTGAAGGCAGCACTAAACCGCTGTGCCACCCGGGCTGCCCAAATAAGTATAATTTATGCCAGTTAATTTCCCCTGTTTGCAGGTGGAACTAATGTATTCACCTTGTCAGGGTGGATGGTTGCATTGATTACTTCAATCGGCCGTCATTCAGTTCTTTTTCAATAGCATATTCCAGGAGGAGCTGGATGGCTCAGTCGGTTAGGTGTCTGCCTTTGACTCAGGTCATGATCTCAGGGTCTTGGGATGAAGCTGCCAGTCAGGCTTAGCAGGGAGCCTGCTTCTCCCTCTCCCTCTGTCCCTCCTCCACTTGTGCTCCCTCTCAAGTACACACACACACACACATACACACTCTCTCTCACTCTCTCAAATCAATAAAAATTTTTTAAAAATTGTGTATTCCAGGGATTAGAATCTGGACTTGGGAGTAGGAGAATTAGAATAGGTGTGACACGTATCTGGGGTTATCCTTCAAGGTTGCCTCTTGAATATAAGAGGAGTTTGTGTACATATATATCCTACATAAATTAGTCATGATTCCTGATGATGGTGAGAGTAGGTGGGGTTCTGTAGCTGTCTGGGGGCCATGTCTGTACATACACTTCCCAGATTTAGGAAACAGCACATTGACCTACCAGTTTGCTGGCCTTTCTTATAGCATAGGACATGAGGAAAAGTAGGATTTATACCCTTCCAAGTTCCAGGAGCCAGAAAAGTGTGCAGAAGGAATATTTGGGCCATTCCTTTTCAGATTTTATTTATATCAAATGCATCTGGTGAAAATTAATATAACAACCAGCTAGAGTTATAGAATTTTAGAAAAAAATATTTTCATTTCCTCTTATGGTGAACATCAGCACGTACAAGTTAAATCCCTGCTATGCCTAGTCTGGAAAAAATAATATAACATGATTTTTAGAAATATAAAATGCATCTAAGCAACTTTGATAATATATATAATTAAGTATTTTTAAAAAGATTTTATTTATTTATTTATTTATTTATTTATTTATTTATTTATTTATTTATTCATGAGAGACACACACACACAGAGGCAGAGACACAGGCAGAGGGAGAAGCAGGCTCCATGCAGGGATCCCGACGTGGGACTCGATCCTGGGATCCCAGGATCATGACTTGAGGTGAAGGCAGATGTTCAACCACTGAGCACCCAGGCATCCCTAATTAAGTAATTAAGTATTTATTAAAATTTAAAGCTTACTACATTTTTAGGGTATTGTTTTATCTGAATAGTATTTTCGTCCCATGTTTAAGTTAAATCAGAACAAAAATGTCTGAAACTAATATTCTTTTAACCATAAAATTATTTTTCCAATAACTAATGATGTTTTCCTCTCAGTCTAGATTTCTTATTTTATTTAAACATTTGTTTTCTGGTTGCATGTGTGTGTAAACACATAAATAAAACATAAATTTCAACAAAATGAAAGAAAGAGAAAAAAGAAGTAAATGGTGAGCTCAAGTAAATATAAACATTTATAATCTACATAGAGACCCAAGCTGCTTAAAAGAAAATAAATAACTGCTGATTTTTTTAAATTAAGCATTCTATTTGTAACTGCTATTGAGAAATTCCTATTTAAGGGCTCCAGAGGAAAGACCTGCCAAGGAGAGACATGGCTTGGCCAAGCTTGGACTGGTTAGCCAGTCCAGGGAAGTGGGAGGAAGAATGAGGTGCCCACACTCCTTTTCTGTGCCTCTCTGTGTGAGAGAGAGACAAAGCAGCCTTTGATTCTCTACCAATTAGCACACAAGTAAGACCAGCTGACTGTGAGCCAGCCCAGGGAGGGCTTGAGACGCAGCCTGCAGCTGTTGTTCTTGCCTTCAAGGACCCTACAGTCTGGCTGCCCACACAAAACAGCTAGACAGTAGCTCAGTACATTTATTTTAAGTGTTTGATAGAGTTGTGCAGTCCGTAAGGGATTCTCAGAGCAGAATTTTAGAGTCAAGAAAATAGAAGAACTGGACTTTACATAACTTTATAGGATCCAATAGTTGGTCTTGTGGAAAAAAGAGACCTCTATAGGCTGAAATGGGAGTTAATAAGATCTATACAGGGAATGATGGGGGAATCTGATGCATCAGTAGAGAAAGGAGTAAGTAACAAAGATGATTTTTAAAGTAATGTGAAAGTTCAGACTTGATGCAGTAATCAAGGTGAGCTGCTGAAGATTAGGAATAGATATATATATTTAAATATATATTTATATAAATACATAGATCATTTAACCCTTGCCACAACCCTATGAAGTGGATGTTGTTAATCCCCACTTAACAGATACTGACATTCAAGCCCTGAGAGGTTAAGTAAACCAACATAGCTTCACAGCCAACCTGGGATGGAGTTAAGATTTGAGCCCAGGCAGTCAGTTCCACACATAACCTTCAACTACTACCCTATAGTGCTCTTGAAGTGAAGTACTAGAGGAACATTACATGTGATTTTCTGTCATTGAGCTCAGCTTAGTGCAAGGGAAGAAGAGAGAAATTGGTCCAGGAGACCTGAAGAGTCTTGATAAATGCAAATGAAGTCTCAGTCTCCTGCCATGTAAAATGGTACGAAAATAATGTGGAATCATTTTTAACGTTCTGTAATGCTAGACACATGGTAACTGTCATTACCTGGCACAGATAGTCAAAATTGATTAAAAGAGGGTTAGTGGGGTCACTCACTAGCTTAGTACATTTTCAAGGTATACTTTTCAGCGCCACACACACACACACAAGCATGCACACGTGCACCTACACATACAGTACACATTTCTTATGTGCTACTTCTACCCAAATATGTGCTGGGGTGGTAGGAAATCACAAAGGACATTGCTTTTAAGGTTTTGCTTTTATAATTGGTAGATAATGAGGAGTAAGAGATCAGATTAGAAATAAAAATTATAATCTGAGGATGTCTTCATACAATGGGGAAAACTGGCTTAAATTCCGTATTTCTATATCTATCTAGAGACCTTGATTATTTATAATTCAACTTACCATGTCCCAGGCAGTGTTCTAGGTGAGCACTGTCTTCCTGGAATTTACAGCCAAGGGGTGGACAGAGATATTAACCAATAAATATCATAAACATGCTGGTGTTATATCATAGGCTTGCAAAACGTTCAGTGGAGGCCAAAGGGAAAAGACAATCAAATCACTTTTACCCTGAGGAGAGGAATAGAGGATGGGGCAGGGCTGTCAGGTAGTGTGCTATGATGAGGAAGAGTCTGCAGATGATGTGGGAAAGGACATTCTGTCCAAAGGCTCGCAGTTACATCATGGGTCATTTGAAGGACAACAGAATGAGTGGGAGGGATATAGTATATGACACAGGTGGAAATGTAGTTACTGGCCGGAAAACCGAAAGCCTTGATTGCAGGGTAAAGGGTTTTTGGACTTTCTCCCATAGGCCATGAGGAGTCATTGGGGTTAGCAGCACACCATCCTGGTCAGCTGTGTGTCTTAGGAAGGTCACGTTGACCTCAGCTCTCACAAAAGCAGCGAGATTACCAGCTCTATTGAAACCTGTGAAAATGATTTCAGGTTCTTAGAGAAAGATCAGCTGGAGGAGTATAGTGTTATTTTTATGATTTTTTAAACAGTGAAAAATTATTCTAGATTTCTCTTTAAAGCTATTTGTATAGGAAGTTATATTTGTCCTTGATACCTCTTTTTTTCAGTCACACACTTCATAAAGAGAATGAAATCCCTTCAAAAAATGTTCTTATCTGCCAAACAGTATGAAAGCCTCTCAAAATTTTCCAGAGCTCTCTCAGCTCTCTCTCACTAGGTTATATTTAGCTCAGCTATAGACCTTGACCTTTTGAATAGACTACACAACACGATGCACTAATCGGAACGATTCTTAATAGACTTGAATGAGCACTTAGTAGCCCCAACCCCAGCCTCATCCACACACACATAGAAACACACACACACACACACACACACACACGCCCAAAGCATACACTCATTCATGTTTTAGAGTATTTGGGAAAACAACTATCAAGTTGGTCCAGGGGATGACAGATGTTGTGTAATTTTGCCACCGATATAGGTTTTTAAATAGGCCTTATTTCTTTGAGCTTAGCGAAGGCATAGAGTTGTATGTCTTCCTTACTTAGGAAATTTTTCTTTCTGTTTGAATAATGTTGGCATGTTTTCAGTTGCTATAAATCTTACCTTGAATAGCTCTCCCTTGGTTTCTATTTTTCAGGTTGGGTTTGGTTTGTAGGAGCTGTGTGCAGAGATGGACCTGCAGGGGTATAGTGTTTTTCCTGGGAACATGAACCCTCCCCTTTTCTCTGTCGCAGTCCTCCCTCAGCCTTACTGGCCCTACTTCTTTGGATTGATTTTGCTCAGGGAGACCTCTGTCACAGTATCAAGGTATTTTACTGCAAAATCACATTTGTTCATAAATGCCTCCACTCTATTATTTATTATTGTATTAATAATAATACTAGTTACAGTGTGGATGACAATGTGGGAAGCCAAGCATACTCTCCTAACCCTTTGGCAGCACACCTACTCAAAAATAACCTGAACTTGGCAATCCTATTTAAAATAAAAGGTATTGGTGATTCTCAGAAATAAAAATAGAGGAAAGCTAAATAATCAGGGGAAATGCTGAGTATTTCTCCCATGGAAGAGTATGAGGACAGGAAGACTACTTTTGAAGCACATCAGTTTCCAAGAGGAGATTCTTACTTTATAGCAACTTGGCCAGCTGGTCATTTGCTCATTATGTGGTGTGCCATGCTCATCAGCCACCTTCTCTGCTCTAGGACTCTCAGTTTCCTGGCCTGTTGCCTCCTGCCTGCTTCTCTGGAGGTCTACCTCAAGTCTGTTGACCTTTATTCAGGAAAGTGGTTCTATGTGGATATCAAGGGGATGGTCTCTGCCACCAGCTTGGCCCCAGGGCTTAAAGTAGTCTTCAGCAACATGAGAGACGTATCAGACAGCAACCAAATGAACAAGACATGAACCAAGTAATCAAGATAAGAGGGCTAAAGACACTGGCAAAACCTTGGCTCAGCAGCCGGGTTCAGACAGAGGTGAGCACCACTGACAGCTCCACAGAAACCAGGCAGACAGTGGCCTTTCCACTAAGGAATGGTTCACTTTCTGACTTCCTGCTATAGCAGTTTCCTCCTAATTGATTAGTCCTCACTGTATTTTAGAGGTGACCAGAGTGTCACTCTGTCCATGGTTGGGCTATTTGACATCTTCTGACCTGATTGAGATACCACCGAGACTCCTGTGAGGAGACTTTAGGTTTCCTATGGGTGGAGTAGGAAGGCCTCTCTTTCTCTCCCCTTAGAAGTCCTCTTTGGGACTTACTGTTGCTTCTGAGCTAAGCAACAGAGGTCCGAATTAGGGTTGGAGCCTTAAAAGGAACAAACTCAGTTTGGGACCATTTTTAAGAATGTGCCTATGTTACCTGTAATTAATCTAAGCTGTGAAATTTATATATGTGGAGGGTTTACAATGGAAATATCTTTAAGTGTGGCAGATTTTTAAGCTTGCTGATTGTAATCTAATGAATCCAATGAAGTAAATTGCTCTCTCCTAATTTTCTTCTTTTATTAATCTAGATTTTTATCACCTAGAAATATAAAGTAGGAATTAAGCTGATGGGTGCAGATCCTGGTCCTACCTTTTATTATTTGTGTGACCAGCATGCCTCTTAAAACTTTTTTAAAAGATTTTTTATTTATTTATTCATGAGAGACAGAGAGAGAGAGAGGTAGAGACATAGGCAGAGGGAGAAGCAGGCTCCTCACAGGGAGCCTGACGCAGAACTCGATCCCAGACCGTGGGATCATGCCCTGAGCTGAAGGCAGACGCTCAACTGCGAGCCACCCAGGAGTCCCTAAAACTTTTTTTACATCCCAGTTTTCCCTCTTTAAACAAGGATATGAGTGGTACATATTTTCTGTGTTATTTTGATGATCGGATGCGTTAATATCCATAAATACATCCATAACTATCCACTTAGATGGCTGCCTCTTTACATATTAATCTGCATTATGATTATGGCTATTTATATATTAGATTTCTTCATTGTAGGGTATCCTTCCATACCCCCAGCTCAGTGTACAGCTTTCTACCATGTTATTTTGATCCTGGATCTAAAATAAGAATCCAGGTCTTGTTTTATAGATGCTTTGCAATATCCTTGCCCAAAGAAACAACATTTCACATTCTTAGAGTTCACACCTTTTGAATTGGAGCCAGAGTTTGGCCTTCAGATTAATAACTCAGGGCAGAAGGCAGCCCATAGAAACTGTGCTGTGAAACACAAAAATATGCTCTCCTCTGCTGCTTTGCTACCTTTCTGTCTATTTTGATAATAAGTTATAAAGGAACCAGCATCCTCCACTTAGATAGACTTAGGCCCTTTTTTATCCCTAATATGGGGAGCGGGGGAGGAATGACTTGAGACCACTTGCTACTTCCCTCGTCTCTGAGCACTTTACAGAACATTTTTAACCCTAACTGCCCTGATTGGATATGAAAATGCCACTATGCCCAGTACATGCTTAGGAAAATGAATCCAAAATGCAAGTGGTTTTGGGACACCTAGATGGCTCAGTGGTTGAGCATCTGCCTTTGGCTGAGGTCATGATCCCAGGGTCCTGGGATCAAGTCTCGTACCAGGCTCCCCACAGGGACCCTGCTTCTCCCTCTGCCTATGTCTCTGCCTCTGTCTCTCATGAATAAATAAGATCTTTAAAAAATATTATAAATAAATAAAAATAAATTCAAGTGGTTTAAAGTCACCTTCTTCCCAGTTCTCTTTTCAGCTGAACTTTTCTTTTACTGTGCCTTACTGCTCTACATCACACTCTTCACGAGCCTTAAGGCAATTTACAAATTAAAACCACAAAATATTGAGATCATTTCATACCCTACAAGTTAGCAAGTCCCTTCTGTTGCCATACTAACATCCCAGTTGTTATTGACATTTCATGCTGAGAAGTAAACACTGGAACTTTATTAGTCTAGGCCTGAAGGAATCTTTCATTCCCAGTAAGCAGTGTCTGGCCAAACTAGAGGCTCAGCTGTTGACAGCGTGAATGTGAATTATTATGGATTGTGGATTCATTCTGATTTATTCTGTCTCCCAGTATTTGCTCAAGATGTCTCTGTCCCAAAGTCCTTTCCAAATGATTCTCAAGATTCTTTGTGATGTGACTATTTCTGGCTGATGGCAATTCATCAGTAGGGAATCTCTGATTAAGCAGTCCAAGATGGCGGCATAGGAAGACCCTGAACTTGGTTCCTCATAGGGACACACGAAATCTACAGCTACATATAGAAAAATTCCCTCTGAGGAGACCTGAAAACTGGTTGAACTGCTCCTCCACAACAAAAGATAAAAGATCACATTGAAAAGGTAGGAGAGGCAGGGGCAGTCTCACTAAAAACCCCATGCTAGCATGGTGACCCACAATAGGATGGGATCTCACAAGTCCAGGGTTTTCCCCAAAGGAGCAAGTGGCTTATGCCTATATCAGACCTCCTAACCCCTGGGACCCGCACCAGAGACATGTGCCCCCAGAATATCTGGCTTAGAAAACCAAAAGGCCTTACCTCCAAGGGACCCAGAGGGCTGTAAGGAAATGAGATAATCCTTTTAAAGGACTCCCATGCAGTCTCACTCATTCTGGAACCCAGGACAAAAGCAGGAGTTTGGAAAGTACCTAGACTATATGTGAAGGGGATTTATTTGCTAATCTTAAATCTTCTGCTGGAGAGGCAGGAAATAATTGGAACTTTTTCCAGCTACAGAGACACTGGTGAGCAACATTTTTGCACTCTTCCTGTATTCTACTATTTCCGGCAGGCATGCATAGATGCTGCACTCTCCCACTACCTTACCGGAGCTGATGGGCTTGTGCACACACAACACATTCCTTCTGCCTCACTGAAGCAGACAGGTGTGTACAACCAAGGCACTTCTTCCACACTCTCCAACTGTGACACTAAAGCCAGAGGATACACTCAGTCCACCCAGCGGACTACTCCTTGATCACCTAACCCTGGTGGTCAGGGGTCATATAATTCTGGGCTGCATAGGACTGGAACAACTGGAGACGGTTCTTGGCAGACTTCCATTCCCAGGGCACTGCACAAACAATGGACTGACACATTCCCGGTCTTTCTATGAAAAAGAAAGACTTTATTTATCCTGGAGCTTCAGCCTGAGGATAGGCTTCAGGTTTGCCACACATCTAGATACTATAGAGGAACTCTCAGGAAATGTACACAGGGAGACACTATCCTTGTGCTCTTTCCTACCCTCACTACAGCTTGCTGATATGCCCATCTCTACTGATGGGGCTAACATACCCATCTGGAGTCAAATTTTTGCAGCTGTTGCCCAAGAACATCTTCAGATCTCCTGGTCTGGAGGCCAGCAGGATTTATCATTGAGACTGCACAGGACTGCATATATTTGCATATTTTAAAAACTACTTCCTGAAGGTCTGGCTTCAAATCAGCCAGAAACTAGATGCTGAGATCCTTTACCTTGGAACACTAATGAGTTTTGGCACAACCTCAACAACTAGGACCTGTCAAGAATAAATCAGGCTGCTTATACAATCTCAAAGGTTCAAGAGACAACCAAGAGCTAGGGCAAGGTTGAAGGATAAGGTTCATCACCTCCATAAGGCCACTCCTTCATACCTGGGAGAGGTGGCTGTTTTGCTTAGTGCATAGAAACAGACACAGAGAGTCAAGCAAAATAAGGAAACAGGAATATGTTCCAATGAAAGAACAAGATAAAACCACAGAAAAGACCTCAATGAAATAAAGATAAATAAACTACCTAATACAGAATTTGAAGTAATGGTCATAAGAATGCTTACTGAACCTAGAAAAGGAATGCCTGAAATACAATGAGAACTTCAGTAAAGAAATAAAAGACTTAAAAAATGTAACCAAACAGAAGTTAGAGAGCTGAAGAATACAATAAGTGAACTGGAAAATACACTAGAGGGTTCCACAGCAGCCTGTATGAAGCAAAAGAATGGATCAGCAAGCTGGAGAACAAAGCAATGGAACCAATCCAGACAGCAGCACAAATTTAAAAACATTTTAAAAAGTGAAGATACCTTAAGAGACCTATAGGACAACACTAAGCAGAATAGCATCCATATTATAGGATCCCTGAAGGAGAAGAGAAAGAAAGAGGAAGAAAAGTTATCTAAAGAAATAATAATTGAAAACTTCTGTAACCCGAGGGAGGAAATAGATATCCAGGTGCCAGAAACACTGAGAGTTCCAAATAAGATGAACCCAAATAGTTATATACCAAGACATATTATAATTAAAATGTCAAAAATTGTATATAAGAAGAGATCTGAAAAGAAGCAAGAGAAAAACAACTTGTTACATACAGACAACCCTCAATAGAGTCTCAGCAAATTTTCAGCAGAAACTTTGCAGGTCAGAAAAGAGTGATCCTATATATTCAAAGTACTGAGGGGAAAAACTTTCCAACCAAGAACACTCTACCTGACAGGTTATCATTCAGAGTAGGAGATATAAAGGATTTTTCACACAAGCAAAAGCAAAAGTTGATCACCATTAAACTTGCCTTGTAAGGAATGTCAGAGACTTCTTTAAGCTGGAAAGAAAAGGCACTATACTAACAAAAAAGGTTATAAAAGTAGAAATCTCAATGGTAAAGGTATATATATATAGTAAAATAGTGAATTAATTACTTATAAAGCTAGTATGAGGTTAAGCGCCTGCCTTCCACCCAGGGCCTGATCCTGGAGTCTTAGGATGGAGTCCCACATTGGGCTCCCTGCATGGAGCCTGCTTCTCCCTCTGCCTATGTCTCTGCCTCTGCCTCTGTGTGTGTGTGTGTGTGTGTGTGTGTGTGTGTGTGTATGTGTGTGTGTGTGTGTCTCATGAATAAATAAATAAAATCTTTTAAAAAAACAAAGAAAATGAAAACAAAAACAAGTGGGAGTGCATCAACCTGAAAAACTTCTGCACAACAAAAGAAACCATTAGCAAAATGAAAAGGCAACTTATTGAATGAGAAAAGGTCTGCAAATCATATACCCGATAAGGGGTTAACATTTAGGATATATAAAGAACTCACACAATTCAGTAGCAAAACCCCCCAAAATCTGATTTAAAAGTAGCCAGAGGAGATGAAGAGGCATGCAGATGGCTAACAGGCACATAAAAAACACTCAACATCACTGATTATCAGGGAAATACAAATCAAAATCACAATGAGACATCGCCTGTTGGAATGGCTATTATCAAAAAGAGAAGAAATAACAAGTATTGGTGTGGATGTGGAGAAAAGGAAACCCTCATGCACTCTTGATAGGAATCTAAATTGTTGCATTCACTATGGAAAACAGTGTGGAGGTTCCTTGAAAAATTGAAAATAAAACTAACTCTGTCAATTATACTTCAATCTTAAAAAAATAAAAATAAAACTACCCTATGATCTAGAAAACTCCACTTCTGGGTATTTACTTAAAGAAAACAAAAACACTAATTTGAAAGAACATATGCACCTCTATGTTTATCACAGCATTATTTATATTATCTAAGATATGGGAATAACCTAAGTGTCCATGGATGGATGAACATATAAAGAAGAATTGGTATATATATGTAGTAGAATATTGGAATATTATTCAGCCATAAAAAGGATGAGATCTTGCCCTTTGTGACAATATGGATGGACTTTGAGGGAATCATGGTAAGTGGAATAAGTCAGACAGGAAGAAATATAATGACTTCACTTACATGTAGAATCTAAAACAAAATGAACAAAATGAAACAAAACCCATAGATACACAGAAAAGAATGGTGGCTGCCAGAAGGAAGATAGTTTTGGGGTAGGTGAAATAATTGAAGCGAGTTGAGTAGTACAAGCTTCAAGTTATAAAATAAGTCATGTGGATGCAGTATACAGCATAGTGACTACAGTCAACAATACTGTAATACTTAATAGTTATTAAGGGACTAAATCCTTAAAGTTAACTTTGTATGGGGATGGATGGTGGCCAGATTTATTGTGTTGATCACTTTATAATGCATATAAAAGTTGAATTATTTTTTTAAAGATTTCATTTATTTATTCATGAAAGACAGAGAGAGAGAGAGAGAGAGAGAGAGAGGCTGAGACATAGGCAGAGGGAGAAGCAGGCTCCATGCAGGGAGCCCGACGTGGGGCTCAATCCTGGGTCTCCAAGATCGCACCCTGGGCGAAAGGCAGGCGCCAAACTGCTGCGCCACCCAGGGATCCCTAAAAGTTGAATTATTATGTTGTACACTTGAAATCAATCTATTATCTGTCAATTATACCTCAATAATTTTTTAAAGAAAGAAACAAAAAAGAAGAAGAATCTGACCTTTTGCACCATGCTTTTGTATTGTTCACCAATCTTAAAGCAGTCGTTCTTATTTATTTGGTCGTAATGAACAGCTCAAGATTTTTGTGGCAAATATGGTTTCTGTTTCTGTTTTTAAAGTTTTTTGTTTTCTTTTGTTTTGTTTTAGTAATCTCTACATCCAATGTGGAGCACATCCAATGTGCTCGAACTCACGACCCTGAGATCTAGAGTTGCACATTTCTCCAACTAAGCTAGCCAGGCACCCTTTGTTTTTTCCTCCAACCAAGCTAGCCAGGCACTCCTTGTTTTTTTTGTTTTTTTTTTAACAGATTCCACTCCCAGTGTGGAGCCCAATGTGGGGCTTGAACTCACAACCCTGTGATCAAGACCTGAGCTGAGATCAAGAGTTGGACATTTAACCAACCTTAGAAACCTAAGTCACCCCTTTCGTTTGTTTTTTTACACAGTGTTACCAATCTTAGCTGATTTGATGTTCTTACCTTCACTTAGGAAAAGTATTATAATAATATAGTTATTTATTTTTTTAAAGATTTTATTTATTCATTCATGAGAGACACAGAGAGAGAGGCAAGGGACATGGACAGAGGGAGAAGCAGGCTTTTTGTGGGAGCCCTATGTGGGACTCGATCATGGGACACTGGGATCATGCTCTGAGCTGAAGGCAGATGCTCAACCACTGAGCCACGCAAGCGTCCCAATAATATAGTTATTTTCATGAATATTTGTTTTTCCTGTGCATTCTAGATGATTTACAAATCTTGTCATCATGTTCCAAATCTTGCAAGGCAACTAACCAAATTGCAAGTCAACAACCTGATTGGAAAGACCACTGGAATATATTTTATCATATAAAACTCAATAAATATAATTAAGAAATCAACTGGCTAAGCAGAAATATTAAAGTTGGCATTCAGCCAAGGACTTAATGATTGAATATCAGGCTAATGAAGTTGTAATCACTGATCTTCCCACTATAGAAAATTTCTAATAACAATAGTAATAGCTACCATTTAAATCTATAATTTACTATTAATAACCATTGTGTGCTTATTATGTACCCAGCATTATGCTAAACACTTCACATGTAATAATTCACTTGATTCTCGCAACAATCCTATGGTGTAGCTATTGTAATTTCATATAAGAGACAATAGAGAGATTAAGTAACCTGACCAAAGTTACATACCAGATAGAATTAGTTTTTTTTTTTTAATTTTTTTTTTTTTATTTATTTATGATAGTCACAGAGAGAGAGAGAGAGAGAGGCAGAGACACAGGCAGAGGGAGAAGCAGGCTCCATGCACCGGGAGCCCGACGTGGGATTCGATCCCGGGTCTCCAGGATCGCGCCCTGGGCCAAAGGCAGGCGCCAAACCGCTGCGCCACCCAGGGATCCCAGTTTTGTTTTTTTTTTTTAATTAGGATTTATACCTAGGTGTGTCTGACTTAGGACTTGTGTCCATGACCCTTATGTTCTAGACTCTTTTGCCTCTACTTTTACTGATTGATGTTCAGAGGCCTCAGGTATAGTCACAGCCTCACTTGTCATATCCAAGACTCAGTAATTCTTGATGTAGTGATACCACTTTTAGAAGTGATACCACTTCCCTGCATTATAAAATATATCACTAAGATGGGTGAAATAGCCAGCCTTAGGAAATTACGACATTCAATTATGTTTTATCCAATTCAACACATATTGACTGAGGGCCTATGGTTTCTAAGATATAGAACTGGTTGTTGAAAAGATGCAAAGATATTTGAATAATATAATGAACTCATCTAGAGATACCTGGTCATCTAAATAAAAATTATGTTTTTATGTGAGAAAGAAAACAGACAAAATTGGACATAAAGAAATGTGTTCTTGGGTGGTGACTCAGTGGTTTAGCACCACCTTCAGCCCAGGGGGTGATCCTGGAGTCCCAGGATCGAGTCCCATGTCAGGCTCCCTGCATGGAGCCTGCTTCTCCCTCTGCCTGTGTCTCTGCCTCTCTCTCTCTCTGTGTCTCTCATGATAAATAAATAAAATCTTTTTAAAAAATAATGTGTTCTGAATGTTTCCTGTAAGCTTTCAATAATGCCTTACCCAGGCAATCAGATGTAGGTCTGTACCCAGTCTAGTTCAGAAGGCATTGGGAAGGGGCTGAGGGTGGGAAGGCTGGCCTTGAAATCACATATTGCTGGGCTTTCTGGTTCTGAAGCCCATGAGGGCCACCCCATGACACCCACCTTGTCTCTGCGTAGAAGAGAAGTGCGTCTAGATTCCCAGGGGGTCTAGAACACTAGGAAAGAAAGCACCATCCTTTCAGTGCTGCTGTAAGGGCTTGGAATCTGGCTGTGTGAACATGAATTACCCATGCTCATTGCTCCCATTATAACAACTCTCCTGTAGTGACAATAAAATATAAGCTGAAGGACATCAGTGATGTAATCTTGTGAACCTGGAAAATTAAATAACAGTGTGTGGCCTGCATTGATCTGGAAAGTCATTTTGCAAATGGCTTAATTTATCATCGATTGAAAATACTAGTAATTAGAGTTAATATTAGAGTTGACCAGTAATTTTTAGAAAAATACTAGTAAGGCTTTGAAATTATTTAAGCATTCGAATGAATGAATCAGATTTACTGAAAAACATTAAGTCCCGTGGAGATAACCTTATTCAGCATTGTGGCTCATAGATATTTTTGAAAGAAACTAAAGCCCTCCAGAAAATCATAAATTTAAGTCTACCTCCTGTTTGGAAAGCTCTGTGGTTCAAATAATATGTTTAAGAAGCTAATGCATAAAATGAAATGCTGCTGTTTCCCCTGAACATTCTTTAAAAGGCTGTATTTAAGAATCAGGACTAAACTGGCCTATTAGATAAATTGATCCAGTTTGTCTGCAGCAGGTTTGTTCAGCAGATGGGTGGAGAAGTTGTGTTGGGGGAAGGAGGGAAAAGAAATGATTGACTAGAAACGGAAGAGGAAAGATGGAAGCTGTCTGCTGTCCCCCAGAATGTTTATATCTGGGGAAATAGTAATTTAAAATACAGATCACTTATTGCTTGGCATGTTACTGAAGGTCATTGAGCAAATGTATGTACTTCATCTGCTTGGATAACAAGTATCCTCCTTATATGAATGGCACCACGCTTTATCTTCCTGACTGTCTATAATTCTAATTATCTCGCCGTATGACCTATCACTCCAAAGGATCAATTTTGGCACAAGTGTAGTCAAGGGAATGTGTCAGGTTGCAGCTTGATTTATCAGAAAGTATGATAATAAGTGGCTTTTATATAAAAACTGTGTCTGTGAAGGTATAGATGAGTTTTTGTTCATCTTCCCCTTTTATAAGCCTTCATATTATCAGTGAATAGAACTCTGGACTCCCATTCTGTGGCAACTGCTGATGAGTGATGACTGTGACCATATGTGACACGGCCAGCAAGCACGGGACACCATGAATGCCCGTAGCTGCACCTTCACCAAAGGGAAATGGCATTTCAACTAGAAGAGCCAGAGATAGGAATTACGAGGTCAGCTGTAATCAATGTTGTGGCTCAGAACCCACCTTTTCCCTACACTCACTGGCTACCCTCAGTTTCCCAATCATGGAAATAAAAATACCCATACTTTTCCTGACAAGTCTTTCTATGCACATTTAGAAATTAGGTTGTAAGGGTGTCTGGGTGGCTCAGTCGGGCATCAGCCTCCCAGCTCAGGTCATGATCTTGGGGTCCTGGGATCGTGCTCCCTGTGGGGCTCCCTGCTCAGTAGGGAGTCTGCTTCTTCCCTCTGCCCCTCCCCCTGTTGATGCTCTCTTTCCCTCTCAAATAAATAAAATCTTTTTTTAAAAAAAGAAATTGGGTTGTAAATAATACTTATACAAGGGCTTTCAGTGTTTCTTTTTAATATTATGGAGAAAAAAACAGTGGTTTTTTTGAGTAAGATCCAAAGATTGCTCATATTATTAAAACTGAGAATTGTGGAGAAAGAACAACCACCTTGTTGTAATCTCTTTCCCACTAGTCAATCCATGGCCCTGGAAGCCTTGCCTTTCTCCCTCAAAGATGACACCGGGGCAGTTGGGTACCCTAATTCATTGAGAATAAATTAGCATTTTTTAAGATGAGAACTTCTGAGGAAATACTACATGTGATTGGACCAAGTCTTCTCTGTGCTATTTTTTTCTTTGTTTACCCACACACCAAGGGAAAACACTATTGATTTCCTAAATGCAATTTTTCATTTCATAACTACATGGCAGGAGGTATTTCATAAGGAGAAAATGTTGTAACCTTTCAAATGAAACAAAAAAAAAAATTCTCCTTCTTCTTCTCTCCAAGTAATGTGCTTGTGGCTCATCCCTCACACTCCTTCGAGCCAGAATTCCCCCAATGACTGTTAGAATTATTGGCAAACGTGGCTTTATTTGCATAGCTTTTTCCCCAGACAGCTATATATTTTATATATAAATATATGATATATATAAAATATAGTCAGTTTTATATCAAAATAAGTTTTTAGGTGATACAGGCTTTTTGTGAAAGCAGTTTCCAAAGTGATTTCTAGTGATTGAGATCCCATGCATATTTTAGAAGATTATATTTCCTTTGCTAGTGAGTTCAATGACCTCTCGAAACTTGTATCCAAAGAAACACATGTGCAATAGAGCGTGTTTCATCAGAGCAACGTTTTAGGCCCTCTAAATAAATCAGCCTTTCTTAGGAAAGGCCACTGATTTGATGAGTCTTCTTTAGGAAGTGCAGCTGTCATTTGCCTTGGTTAGACCCACACCACACTGTCTGGAGATGTGGACATTCCGGATTTTTCTCTTTGAATAGACTCACATCTCCGAAGCTGGTGGGTCAGTCCATTGTTGCATCAAATGAGGACCTGTATTCCAACAGACAGCTAGGACAAAAGTATTCTTCTAGGCACAAAGGTTGATGTGTTTAATTTTCTTGGTTGGAAGTTTCTAGTATTTATTTAGACACTCTGAGAAGGCTGTTTTTTTTTTTTTAAATTTTATATTTTCTTTATTTTTTGAGAGAGAGAGAGAGAGAGCAGAGGCAGAAAGGCAAAGGGAGAGGAGAGAGAAAATTCTAAGCAAGCTTCCTGCTCAGCTCAGTGCAGAGCCAGATGTGGGGCTGGATCTCATGACTGTGAGATCATGACCTGAGCCGAAACCAATAGTTAGATGCTTAACCAGCTGAGCCACCCAAGAGCCCCCTGAGAAGGCTGTTTTGTCAAAGACCAGCCCACAGTGAAGAAAGCAAGTGGGGCTGGTGGGTGGGTGAGCAGGTTTCTTTACCTCTGTGTGTGTGGAGATATAAGCCCCAGGGATCCAGTACCACTTTCCATGTGCCCCTGTGACTCTCCTCGTGCTGTAGCGGGTGTACCTTTGGTACAAATAGACAAGCTCTGCTGTTGAACTAGCAGTCATGCCACCTGCATTGTCCAGTGGACCTTTCCACCTCTTCCGGACCTGAGATACTTTTCCTCCCATGTCTCTGAGCCCTGGACCTGCACTCCTGTCTGCTGCCATCTCAGTCAGGTCTCCAGGTACCAACAGTGGCTTCCCCAGGAGCTGTGCTTTGCTGTTCTATAGGTTCAAAGATGTCACCACGGAAAGAGCCTGAATCTCATACCCTTCCTTACATTTCCCTCCTTAGGGATGCCTGCCTGGGTGGCTCAGTTGGTTGAGTGTTCAACTCTGGGTTTCTATTCAGATCATGATCTCTGGGGTTGCAGGATCAAGCCCTGGGAGAGGCTCTACACTCAACAAGGAGTCTGCTTCTCTCCCTCTCCCTCTGTCCCTTACCCCACTCATGCTCTTGTGCTCTCTCTCTCAAATAAATAAATAAATCTTTTTTTAAAATTACCCTTTTTTTCAGCTCTCCTGTCCCCCATTCCCTGGACCCTCAAGGAACCCTGGAGACAAACAGATTTTCATTCTAGAAGGATCCTTGAGGTATATATCTGAGATTCACCTGGGGAGAATTTTCAAATTCAGACTCCACTGGTGGCAACTGAGTTGGCAGGTGCAACTCCCAAGGTGGTTCTGCTGTGCAGTCCTGTGGCAATCTTTTTCTTGTGCAAAGGTACTCGGGCTTTACTCTTCTCCTTCACCAAACTACGAGCTCCTTGAAGGCAGGGATCATGTCCTAGTCTTCCCTGAATCTTAGCACCTATCTTATGGTAGGTAGTCAGTATTTATAGGAGAGATGGGAAGTTCTTTAGCTCAGAAAGCCAAGGCTTCTGCAGGTTAAATGTCTTAGCCAAGGTCACAGAATGAATTTGTTGCATGGATCATCTCAGTTCATTATTCTTTTTATTATTCCAGTACTGTCATCTGAGCTTTACCCTCTAACTTTATAATATCTGCATATCCTCTTTCTGCTGGGACCTAACCCCAAACTGAAGCTGATATGACATGCTAAAAACCGTGCTGCCCATCTGGCAATGTTCTGTTCCCTTCTGGTTGTCTCTGTCTTCTTAACATCCATGATATGGTGTAGATTCTTATCTTCCAAGAAACATAGGTGGTGCACTCCCAGAGGTTAGAGGAACCAGAATTCATCTCCTAAATCATTATAAGTCAATGACTAAACTTTACAGTCAGCTCCTAAGATTCCTGTTAAGTTTCCCATGATGCTGTTTCTTGGGATGCAAAACAACATAATGTTACTAAGAATCTAGTGGACTCTTTTTGAGTTATGTGAATTAAGAAGAAAAGAATCTCTGTATTGACTAAATATTGACACATGTATGGAATATATGCGAAAGGGACAGGCTAAAAAATATCTTTTAACAACAAGATTCCCCTAAGAATCAATAGATTTGGTGATTGGTCTTCATTAGAGGATTTACAGCCTCTATTGCCATATTTTTTTAAATTAGGTTTTCCAACTCATCTTTTATATTGGAGCCCTGGATAGATGGCCCACTATAGACAATATAGTGATTGAAGTACAGAGAATCAGAGGATGAAGTCTTACTGTGTCCTTACTTTCCATCCTCGGGCCATGGTTTCTCTTATAGTGATCTCTAGTGTAGCACCATGACATTGTACAAATGTCAAAGACAAATATTTGTCTTTATGACCATGTCCTCTCCTAGGCTCCAGGCCACATAAGGGCAGAGAAATATCTTGTCCATCTTTGTATAATCAGCACCCAACTGATAATAAACACATTTAAATGAATGGATGATGTTTGACCGACAAATTCCAGATAAATATTCTTACTTTCATGCCAATGTTAGAAAGAATTGCACATGACTTAGTCCCACATTTCATCATTCAGTGTTCTCAATAGCAATAATCATAAATACAGTATGCATAATGATGGCTAACATTTGTTGAGAGTTTATTATTTGCTGAGCACAATGCTTAGTTTTGGATACCATGCCATTTAATTCCAACAGTGAGCCCTATTAGGTAGATTCTACTGTTTCCCCTGTGTGTATCTGATATGAAACAAATTTAGAGAAGTTGTGTTACTTGCCCCAGGTGACGTAGTCTGTAAATAATGAAAGTAAGACTCAAACCCAACTCTGCTTGACACCAGAAACTATCTTCTCAACGGCTACACTATACTACCCTCCCTGCCCTGCTGCCACCCAATTTCCTGATTATCTTCAAGGATAATCTTAAAACAAACTCATGAGAATCGTATAAATATTTGCTGTAGCAAAGTCATGACTCATTATGTTTTGGAGCACCAGAGTCTTATAGGAAAATGTTAATTTCTCCAAAATATGTTTGCTCTTAAATGTTTAAAGTGCTGCTTAAATTAGACTGTTTCTGCGTTACGGAAGCTTTACTTTCCACCAGCCATTGGGAAATTGTGAGATGAATGGAATTTGTCATTACAGAGCAGTTTCAACTGATGGATTGATTGAAGTCTTCCCATTTCTACCTTCTGCCTGCTGTGTTGGCCCTCGCATGCTCAGCAGTCATTAGCACCCCTTATACCCCTAGCAGTGGCACCAGAAAGGTCCGCTAAGAAAGGCTTGTGCATCAGATTTTCCTGGTGACTTACGTGTATGAGAATGCTTTGCCCCAAAGATTGGCTTTTTACAGTGAAATTTCAGCTGGCTATGTCTTCATTGACACCAGTTTACTCAGCCAATGTGTTCAGTAGATCTGGATTCAAATCAGGACTTGGCCTTGATGGTAGGGTTTTGCACTTTTTATTATGTGACAAGCCAAAAATTGGAGCAATTGTCTTAAACTTCCATCTCTCTTGTAAAAGGACAGATGCTCTATCTGAAAATAACTTACTTCCAGTGCCTGTTCCTGTTTATCTTAGGGTGATGCCTAGGAGCTATGCAGTCTCTATCATGTTTCTACCAGTAGAGGTGTTCCTAACAAACTCTATGCTGCTTTCTTTTCAAACTCATATATGTAAATATACATTCTACCTAAATAATTCTGCTTTTCCTTCCAATAATCATCCTGGAATATTGGCTGTGTTTATCTTTAAAAAGATTCAGGCATTTTTAGGTTATTCAGACATCCTGCCTTTAGTGTTCACCTGTAAAAAGAGCTCTTTTGAAGAACCCAGCATATGTAAATAAGAGTAGCATCTGAACTAAAAATGTTAATTTGATTATATTTCACACTTTGCTTAAATTTGTCTTACTTCAGTGTTAAAAACCCTGTATAAACTCCTTCAGCAGCCTCACCCTAAGTGGTTTGTCAGTAATTCATATTTATTATTTTTGCATGATGCCCTGAAGTGACTATTTTAGACTATCTAACAAAAAGGACATGAAAAAGTTAAGAATTCATCATTTTGTCCAGTCAAAGGCTGTAAATGATTCTCCATTAAACCAAACTTCTGTTTTTTTCAGTCTTCAATCAATGGCAAAAGATGAGGTATGGAATGAAGTTCTGTGTTTCAGCATAAATCCAAGAATATTTCAGTTGGAAGGAGATTCAAAGCTCCTCCATTCTCCATCCTTTGCTTTTTTCCAGTGCAGCCATCTCATCTTTAAAGTCCTTGCCAAGTGGTTCCCAAGCCTTTTCTTGAGCACATTTAGTGAAAAGGAGCTCACTCCTTTGAAGGAAGCCAAATCTACCAATTGGTAGCTCGTGTTATAAGAAAAATGCTCTTTGAATAGAAATAAAAATCTACTTCCCTGTTATTTCCACCAATTAACCTGAATCCTGCCTTCAGAAGAAACACTGCATACATTTCATTCTTTTTTTTTTCCCTCCTGGCAACCCTGTAGGTATTTGCAGACAACTATGTTTTCTCCAGGCTAAACATTCTCAGTCTCTTCCTCCCTCAGAAGCATGGTGTTTAGTATATTTACCATCCTGTTGATTCTCTAGTTGCACTCTATCTTGGTAAACATCTTTGTTAAAATTATACTTTTTCTTATTTTAAAAAAAATCTGAAAATATGCAATATGTAAAGTAGATTATAAAGCCTTCTAAAATGGAAACATCTCCCCACCCTCCCCAAGGGGTAACCATTTTGAGCCATGTGTTGTGTATTCCTCTGTCTGCAGTCTGTCTCTAGTACAGATTTTAACTGAGTAATTCTGTTCCCTTCATGAGACGTACCACCCAAGTTTTGAAAAAACAAATTTGTGGAATCAAAAAGCATTGTGGTGTTTTCAAGTATTTTCCTCACAGATTTGAAACTATATTTTGTTATTTTTTTAAGTTTTAAAAAATAACATACAACTGGGGCATCTGGATGGCTCAGTTGGTTGGCCATCTGCCTTTGGCTCAGGTCATGATTCAGGGGCCCTGAGATTGAGCTCCACATCGAGCTCTCTGCTCACTGGGGAGCCTACTTTCTCCCTCTCTCTCTGTCTGCCACACCACCTGCTTGTGCTCTCTCTGTGTCAAATAAATAAACTCCTAAAAAAAATAACATACAACTATAATTTTAGGCTCATCTATGACCCACCTTTTAGAGATGTGGCTTTGGAAGCAAGAGAGAAATGTGGGTTTCCATTTGGGGAATGATTAAGTCTGCAAATCATTCATCCATTAGGGGATTAATATCTAAAACATATAAAGAACACAACTTAAAGTAAAAAATCTGAGAAAAAATTGGCAGAGAATTTGAATAGACATTTTTTCAAAGACATCTAGATGGCCAACAGGCACATGAGAAGTTGCTTTAATATTACTAATCATCAGGGAAATACAAATCAAAATAGCAATGAGCTATCACCTCATACCAGTCAGATTGTCTCTTACCAATAAGATGAAAAAAACCCCACAAGTATTGGGGCACCCTCATATACTGTTGGTGGGAATATAAATTGGTGTAACCACTATGGAAAACAGTATGGAGGTTCCTCAAAAAATTAAAACAAAAACACCATTTGATCAAGCAATTCAATTTCTAGTCTTAATCAAAGAAAACAAAAGAGCAACTTGAAGATATGTATGCATCCTTATTTTTATTGCAGCATTATTTACAATTGCTAATAGCCAGAAGAAACCTAAGTGTCTATCAATAGGTGAATGGATAAAGAAGATGTGGTCTACTATTAACACAATGGAATATTACCCAGTCATAAAAAAGAATGAGATCTTGCTATTTGCAAACCTAGGTGGACCTAGAGGGTATTATGCTGAGTGAAATAAACCAGACAGAGAAAGGCAAGCATCTTGATTTGACAAACATGGGGAATTTAAAAAACAAAACAAAACAGAAACAGACTCACAGATACAAGAAATAAACTATTGATTCCCAGAATGGAGAGAGATTGGGAAGAGGTGGCAGGTTAAACAGATAAAGAAAATTATGAGGTACTAACTTCTAGTTATAAAATGAATAATTCTTGGGGATGTAATGTACAGCATAGAGAATTTAGTCAATAATATTGTAATAACTTTATATGGTAACAGATGGTAACCAGACTTATCCTGGGATCATTTTGTAATGTATAAAAATATCAAATCACTATCATGTACATATGAAACTAAGAGGATAATGTGCATCAATTATACTTCAATTTTAAAAAAGGAGATTCTACTTGAGAAGAGGAATTTTATAGCTTCATGGACTTCAAGACTTTTGCAGAGATTTCCTTTTCTTTGAACACTGGGAACATTCATAATAGTGTTCAACAATTTTTATATAAAATAATGCCACAGAGTTATGTTTTCTCTTTGAAAAATGTGTCTACTCTGTTGTATTCCTCCTTGATAATTTTGCAAAAGAGCAAAAAGTTTCTTAGTAGTTCATGACACCACCTATTTCCTAATAGTGCTCTGCTTCAGTGGGTTGATCTTGTACAGGGATTAAAGTAGATCAGTGTTTTCCTGAGTGTGGAACTTCACTACTGGTATTACAGCAGATGATTTTTAGGCATTCTAGGGACCACCATCGATACATTGATTCATAAGTGAGAAAAGTATTTCTTCTTCAATTTTCATTCAATTCTGTTAATTAAAAGAAGAACAAAATCACATGTTGGTTTCTAACATTAACCAGTTTCCTTTTAAGTAGAAAGAATGACTTTTTTTCACTGCCTGACCACAAGATTTAGCTAGAATTAGATAGAATTGTTTTATTTTCACTTTATTTACATTAACAATTACCTTATATTTATGGCAATTAACCCTCATTTTCTATTGAAGCTAGAATAGGAATTTTTTTTTCAATCAGTTCATTTAGGGAAGAAAAATGCGTTGATCTGAAGAAAAATACTTAATAAGTAATGCACAGGTGGTATTTGGCTATTAAGCCATATCTGGATGGATTTAGGAAACCCACATGTAAATGATATGCCAGGTAGTATGAGAGCATAATCCTATTTAGGCATTAGCTCCATTTGGAATTTTTTGGTCTCTCCTGGTCTCAGCTACAATCAGCATCAGTCATGAAATTGCCCCTTCGTCTTACCAGTGAGAATCTGGGGCGGGGGCACGGGGGTGGTACCTGTGACTGTTTTGGTTTTTCTTCAACAAGTTCATTTCAGTGGCCCTTCCCCATGGAAAGGTGTCTCCTGGGGGACATCCCTTCTCTCTCAGTACCATCACTGATTCTGGCCACAGTGTTTTGCATTGCACAGCTGTGTGCTGGGTGCTCCTTTCTCCTTTCAGAGTGACCCATCTAAGTTTACTCCTTAGCAAAGACTGTTAAAAAGGAAAAGTATTTGACTTTAACTTTGGTATCAGTGACAATGACATCCATTCACAAAAGAGCATAAATTGGAAGAGACAGAGGAGGGAATCACGGACATTTGCGATAAAAGATGAATGCATCATAGCTTAAAAATACTTACTGCTAATTCAGATCTCTTGATTGTGATCAAAGCAGTACAAGTGGTCCTGAAAATAGATACCTATAAAAAACCCCAGCAAAATTAAGAAATTGTAGATGTTCTCAATAATCTAAGTGTCATGAAGATGACTTAATTGTCTTCCCAGTAACCATTGCTTCAGCTGAAAAGAAACATACAACAACAGTTCACCAGCATGCATTCTCATGCATGGAGTTTCATTAAGGGACAGGAACAAGTCTTGGAAGTAAGAATAATATACATAAAAATTCTAGAATATGATTAATGGATTATTAATTTTTAGAGAATTAAAGTAGAGCAAATTACACTTAACATAAAGTTTTGCCGAAAAGGTAACTCTTACCTTTTTATTCAGAAAATCCCTTAAAGAACTTCATGGTTTTTTAAAAAGATTTTTAATTTATTTATGAGAGAGAGGAAGAGAGAGAAAGAGAGAGCAAATGAGCAGGAGGGAGGGGCAGAGAGAGAAGCAGACTCCCTGCAGAGCAGGGAGCCCGATGTGGGACTCTATCCCAGGACCCGGGGATCATGACCTGAGCCTAAGGCAGATGCTTAACCACCTGAGCCACCCAGACACACTGAACTTCACATTTTTAAAGAAAGAGTTTTGGTAAATGCTAAATGTGTGCAAGATTACTCAAAGCAATTAACAGATTAGAGT
This sequence comes from Canis aureus, assembly GCF_053574225.1. NCBI lineage: Eukaryota > Metazoa > Chordata > Mammalia > Carnivora > Canidae > Canis > Canis aureus. The sequence goes on from NC_135631.1 coordinate 40,465,293, forward strand.
TCCCAATCCTATTGGAGTCTTTTCATTTTTAAAAGGGGGAGAAGGGAGAGGAATTAGTAAGATGCCCTCTAAACACTAAAATGAAAACAATGCCATAAGAATTTGAGAATGGTAAACATAGATATTGTCAAAAGTCCATCCATTTATAAGTTTCTTTGATAAACAAAAACCTACCTACCTACTCTGAAGGCATAGGTGCTAAAATATCTTTTTTGATTTTGTAAAGCTTACTTTATTTAATAGTTAATTTATTTGTTAATTTAGGATTTTTTCCCCCAGTCTTGCATACTCTTAGGGTTTTGCCACTAGTAATATTCTGTATATGTCACTGTTTTGTAAAAGAGAAGGCAGCTGAGAAAGAGGAGCAGTAGGATGACGGATGGAAAATTTGATCCTCTCTGCATGCAGGTCCTAAGGAAAGGATAAGAAAGGGTGCTCTGTGTGTTTTAACCACAATATAATCTATGAGAAAATGATCACTGCTTTCGATGGATAAATATTAACTCTTTAATCATCATTAATATTTAATGGAAATAACACATTACTTACATATTTGTGAGGGAATGGAAATGCAACACATGTAAGAGAAGACTTTTTAAAAGAGGCTAAGGAGGGACACCTAGATGGCCTTCGGCCCAGGGCATGATTCTGGAGTCCAGGGATCAAGTCCCTATAAGGCTGCCTGCTTCTCCCTCTGCCTATGTCTCTGTATCTCTCTCTCTGTGTTTCTCATAAATAAATAAATAAAATCTTTAAAAAAATAAAAAAAAAATAAAAGAGGCTAAGGATATTTTGCATTTTACTAGTTCTTTAAAATTGAGAATTGGAAGTAGTCTTAGAAGGAATCCAGTTTCTCTAGTTTGGCAAATCAGAAAACTGAAGCCCAGTGAAATTGTGTCTGACTCAGTTAACCACCAAACCAGAACTACATATCAAGACTCTTGCCTGTCAAACTCTCTCTCTTTGTGCTGCACCATTATTCTTCTCCCTTGCTTTTAAGAATTCTCCTTAAGGGTTTGCATGAAGTCTATGAAATACCCCTAATTACTTTGAAAGGATGAATCTTGAAAAGAAATTTGAAGATTAGTTTATTTAAGGAATGTAATAATAGAAATGGAGTATGACTAGCTGTGCAATTCTGACCGTAAAATTCTGGAAGTACTGTGTATATTTTTTGTGTATTATTGGCAAATAAGCCTGTTTTTAAAGTGCAGGAAGTGGGTAAAATAGCAGACAGTACCACCAAGAGCTTTTTTTTTAAAAAAATTTATTTATTCATGAGAGACACAGAGACATAGGCTGAGGGAGAAGCAGGCTCCCTAGGAGGAGCCTGAAGCAGGACTCAATCCCAGAACCCCAGAATCACAACCTAAGCCAAAGCCAGAAGCTCAACCACTGAGCCACCCAGGTATTAATCTCTCTGACATCTCTCATTGGATCCTTGTCCACAATGAGTCTTTTCCCAAAGGTTCTCTTCTTACTTCTTTGGGCTCTGGGCTCTAGCTCAATCCTCTGTTTAACTGGTTGTCTTTTGATGACTCTTTCTCTTATGAAGCAATTCAAAATCAACTGAATTTATAGATTTTCTGTGTTCCATGTAAAGGATCCAGAATTTCATTGATTTATTCATTCAGTATACATTTACTAAACATCACGCATGAATCAGAAACTTCAATTCTAAGGATATAAACACTCAGTTTTTGCTCGGAAGAGGGACATATATTGGGGGCCAGACATGTTAAGAAAATAATCAATAATGTGCTTTAGGAGAGGCTATGGGAGTGTGTAGATAAGCACATCCTGACTTGAATCTTAAAAGATGAGTAGGCATGAAATAATGATTAGAGAGAGAAAGGTATCCAGGCAGACAAATACCATACACAAAGTCCTGGAAATAAGAATCAGAACAGAAGGGGCACCTGGGTGCCTTAGTGATTGAGCATCTGCCTTTAGGTTAGGTCGTGATCAAAAAGGTCCTGGGATCGATTCCTGCATCGGGCTCCTTGTAAGAAGCCTGATTCTCCCTCTGCCTATGTCTCTGCCTCACTTTCTGTGTCTCTCAAGAATAAATAAAATTTTAAAATCTAAATAAAAAATCAGTACAGAATATAGAGAATTCAAATAGGTTGGCATTTGGGAACATAAAGCATTAGGAAGAAGTGCATGGCTAGGCAGTCACTGGAGAGTTTTAAACATGAGAGTAATGTCAAACTTATAGTCTAGAAAGATCACTCTCACTAAAGACTGAATGAATTGAGATGTCCAAAGCTGGAAGTTGAGATGTAAGTGAAGAGGCCATGGCTATCATCTAAAGAAAAAAAGGTGTAAGGGCCTGAACTAGACCAGGGGGAAGGCAAATGTGATAGCTAGATAAGAATCAAAATAAGCAAGACTTTGTGATTGATTGGCCTTGGGGTGTATGAGAAAGAAGCAACAGGATTCTTAGCTTAAGGACCAGGCTCTTAGCTTAAGGGTTGGGTAGATAGTGACAGCACCATCTGTCTTTGGAACAGACAATGAAGGAGGAAAGCTGGTTCAGAGGAGGAATAATGAGTTTGGTTTGGACTGTGTGGGTCTGAGGAGACCATCAGACATTCAAATGTGGAAGTGTAGCACACAATTAGAAATACAGGAACCTTACGTACTGGGCAAAAATATTTAGGTGGATAAGATCACCCAGGGAAATTTTATGGAATGATAAAAAGAGTAAGATATGAATAAGACTCCGGGGAAAATACACACTTCAAGAGCAAGCAGAGGAAGAAAATCCAGGGGAAAAAAAAAAAAAGATTTTAAAAAAGGTTAGAAAGAATTGAGGAGAACTGAGAGCCCATGGTGTCATGAAAGCCAAGCAAGGGGAGTGTTTCAGAAAGGAAAAGATCATCAGTAGTTAAGTTCAACAGGGAGGTTCAGTAGTTTAAAGATGAAAGGATGCCCATTCGATTTTACAAACCAATGCAGAAGAATTTTTAGTAGGATAGTGAGGAAGAAGATGAAGGCCAGATTGCATGAATGGATGGGAAGAAGCAAAGGTATATTTGAGATCATGGATGAAAAGGGAAGAGAAGGGGCACCTGGGGGGCTCAGTCGGTTGAGCCCCACGTGGGGCTCCCTGCTCAGCGGGAAGCCTGCTTTTCCCTATGCCCCTCCTCCTGCTTGTGCTCTCTCCTTTTCTCTCTCTCTCCACCCCCCTCAAATAAATTAATAAAATCTTTAAAAAAAAAAAAAGGAAAAGGGAAGAGAGGATGAATCAATAATTACAGGGATACAACCAATGGAAGGAAACCAGCAGAAGAGTGGTAGTGATTGAAGATTCAGGGAAGGGACAAGGTGCTGTCAGATAAACATGGTTCTAGAGTTTACTGGAGAGGTTGTGGTGAAGGGCACAGAGAGAATATTGGACTCACGCAATTCATCCTCTGAAATTTGAGTATGCATATGGAAACGGGAGAATATTAGGGGCACCTGGAACAGGAAGTTGCATGAGATCATACCCAGTGGCCCCTTGTGAGGTAAGACTTCAAAGGAGAGGGAAATGGGAAAGAGCTGACTGAAGACATAAAAGAGATTGATGAGAGAGACACTTCTCTGGGCATTTCTGGCTACTTGGGAGGATGGGCATTGATGCTGGGCCTCATTAGCCAATAAAGGAAGGGCCTGAGTTGTCTTCGTTTCAAACCCCTCCTAGTAGGTGGTGGTAGCAGATAAGCTGTGATGGGGGTAGAAGAGGGTTGTTGCTGGGATGTAAAAGGAAAGAGAGAATCACTCTCCCTTGTCTTTGAAAGTACTAATGCTCCTGGAGAGGATAATTTAGTTGATGCTAACAGTGAGCAAATCAGGCCAGTTTTCACGGTGATGTTTCGGAGACTTGCTTTCCATGGTCAGTGGTTGTCTGTGCATATATGTCTGTGGTGGGATCTCTTTTAAAGATTTATTTATTTGAGAGAGAGAGGGTGGAGAGGGGCAGAGGGAGAAAATCCTCAAGTAGGCTCTCCCACTGAGTGTGGAGCCCGACGCCAGGGCTCGATCTCCCGACCCATGAGATCATGACCCCAGCCAAAACCAAGAGTCAGACGCTCAACTGACTCAGCCACCCAGGCGCCCATCTATGTCGTTGGTATTAATGAAGAGCCAACGGTTGAGTTTAATGTTGTAACCTTCTTGTTCTCCTCTCTTTATTCTGACCTCTTCTCTCCCCTGGATCTAAATTTGTTCTGTGATTCTTAATTCCCAGCAATGGGAAAATGAGAGCTTAAACCTTTTTTGTTCTAGTGCCAGCTGTATTTTAACTGATGTCAAAGAAAAGTATTTGATGTCAGAGAAAGTGTTTGAACTCTGGCAGTTAAAATTCAGGCATCAGACTTCAGATGGCTGCTGACTTGGAGCAGCAGCACAGGATTTTTGGCTCATCTATGAACTGGCCTGTCCTTCACCACAGACTAGCTAGTATGTCAGAGACACTTTTACTTAGTGGGTCAGAGTCCATCACAGAAGGAACAGTGAGACCGACTTGCACAGTCCTCCCTTCTGAGAACATTTGAAAAATCTGGAATCATCGATCCTGTTGAGTTTGTAGTTTAAGAATCAGTCATGATCTAGGGTCAAGGATCATTATCATGATAGAGAAGATTTCTCAAGTCACAGTTAAAATGTTTGATCAGCCACCTTTGCTCATATTAAAATTTTCTGGGAATAAGAGAAATGAATAGGAGTTTCATCAAAGTTTTTAGGAGAGTGTTTTCCCTCCAGAACTCATGGACTGGAAATTTTCCACATACTTAGACTGTATTTCTTTTAGTTAATTAGCTAGACTGCTTGAAACATCCTCTTTGAAAACTGTATTGGCTTTATGATTCAACAAATATTTAGAACACCTAAATTGGTGTTGCTAGACACCTAGCATGTGCCAGACTGTGTGCTGGTTGCAAGGGATACAGAAGTGAGCAAGACATGGAGCATGTCTTCAAGGAGTCAAAGATGTGCCCACCTCATTGTCACTGTGAGAAGACAGCTGCGACAGCAAGAGGCTTTGGGAAAGGAAGGTGACAGTGCCATCATTAAGTTTCTGTTTTAGAAAGTTCATTCTTGCTTAGGGATTTAAATAGTCTAGAGCCAAAACTCAAAAGCACTTGGCTGATACGGCTAGCAGTCCAGAAACAGAGTAATGACCAATTAAGGAAAATCAAATGAAATGAAGTAAGGAAAAAGTAAGCAAATGAAAAAATAAGGAAAATTCAAGATCCCAAAACCCCCCAGCACTTTAATGAGAGAAATGCTTACATGAGCTCGATTTTCTCTGATTATCTTACCTGACGGGATACCCAAAAAACTGGAAATTAGAGCTAAGTGTTCATCTCAGCACACTTCTGCTTGAAGCTCTCAGATCAATCATATAACCTCCCTCTGTGCCTCAGTTTCTCTACCATGTAAACAGAAGCAACAGAAGCAACAGTGGGACTAATGTTCTTACATCTCAAAATCCTTTCCTGCCTTTCTCTTCTGCGGCATTGGGTCACACGTGCCCTGCCTACCCGTGATAAACTCCTTTAATCTTGTCTCATAATTCAGTTGGTTTGTGTTAATCACTTGCTGCTGCCATTCTCTGAATTCATGCCAAGATTTTTTTTTTTTACCTCCTTTGACATTGAAAACGCTGTATTCTACTTAGAGTTATCTTGATGCATGTGAAGAAAAGAATCACATCCTTCTCCTCTGTACTTTAAACTTTGTGTTTACAGGATCTTAAAATTTTGAGTCACTGCGTTTCATTGTGAGACCACATATAATTTATTTTCTACCCATGCTCAAATATTTCACCCTTTTCTAAGGTTTTTCTTTCTGTTCAGAGTCTGCAATTTGAGTTATCTAGTCCCTCCTACACTGAACTCCTACTTTCTGAGTGTCATTAAACTCCTATTGGATGATACACTATCAAACATTTAAATTAAGGGGTTTTGTTCCCCTTTGGCTATGTCAGAAAAATTTATTTTTGCATTCCTAAACTACATTGTTTTATTAGTGAAAATCTACTCTCTGTGCTTAATAGATTGTGCGAGTAATAGGCAATTAAGATATTTTCCACGTGAGTGTATCCTTATGAGGTGCTTAAAAGAGTGGAAAAATAGGCTGTCATATCAGAGCAACAACAGATTTCCTTCCTACATACTGCTGGGGGGCCCCATTAGGGAGAGATTTAGTGATCAGAGGTGTCATTATATAACACCATCAATTGAATTATGTTCTGGTTTAAATTCAGTCCTTGTTATTAGCTAAATAGTATTCGCTTACCTAAAATCATTACTGTTGATATTTTGTTTGATAGGTTCATTTTCAAGGAAGCTATGATTATTACCGAAGGCAGAGTATTTAATAAAAGGCTGTTCCATGAATGTTAATGAGAAAAGGTATGTTTGAAGGATATGAAGATCTGTTCTTTCTTTTTTTTTTTTAAGATTATTCATTTATAAAAAAAAAAAAAAAGATTATTCATTTATTCATGAGAGACACACAGAGAGGCAGAGACATAGGCAGAGGGAGAAGCAGGCTCCCTGCGGGGAGCTCAATGTGGGACCTGATCCTAGGACCCCGGGATCATTACCTGAGCCAAAGGCAGAGGCTCAGCCACTGAGCCACCCAAGAGTCCCTGAACATCTGTTCTTGGAGTTTCCTTGGAAAGCAAAGGGGTCAGGCTTGCATGGCAATTCAATGAGAGATCTCCTCATGACTTCATCTGTAAGTTTTTAAAAACTCAACACCAGAGGCTGAAAGGGTCAAGGACCTCACTTAGTTAGTTTCCTTCCTTGTCTGGATGAGGGTCCTAAGCTGTAGCTGTCAGCCCAGGTCACAAGGCTGTCTGGCTCCTGGGCTAGAACAGAACCTGGTGCTGAAGTCCATACTGTGTTGACTAGTCTTAAAAAACATCATCCACGTGGCGCTGTGATACTCTATAGTGATACAAGAATCAAGATCATAGAATCATCTGAATGAACAAAGTGAGGTGTTTTGTCCATTTCAACTGTACCAGTTAACATTTCAAAGTTCTGTTTCATGATGACTTTAGAAAGATCTAGTAATTTTGTGTACTTATTCAGCAAATGTTCACTGAAGACCTGCTCTGGGTCAGGTATTGTGTTCAGTGAAATATTTACTATCATTAAATAGTATCAAAACATACTTTAAATTTAATCAGTGGTTTGAATTGGCATATTATTTTTTTTAAGATTTTATTTATTCATGAGAGACATGGCACAGGGAGTGGAGAGAGAGAGAGAGAGAGAGGGAGGGAGGGAGGGAGGGAGGCAGAGACACAGGCAGAGGGAAAAGCAGGCTTCCTCCAAGGAGCCCGATGTGGGACTCGATCCCGAATCCCGGGATCACGCCCTGAGCCAAAGGCAGACGCTCAACTGCTGAGCCACCCAGGCATCCCTGAATTGGCATATTATTTTAAAAAGTAGCCAGTAGAAGTTTGCCTAAAGGCTTTTTTTCTGTACATTTATCATTTAAGTTACTTAGAGATTAATTCCACAAATCTATGTTGAGTGTGTGTCATTTGCAAGGTCTATAATTGTTGTGGGATTTAAAGATACAGATGTCGGAGGAAAAAACTTTTTACTGTGTACATCTCAGACACTTCTCAGACTATGAGTGTGTCCCTGTGTGACCAGGATACGAATGCGTATGCCAGAGGTGTAGGGAGCCTGCCCTTTTTGTCAATAGCTTGCACTCAATCCAAGTGGGAAACTCAGTGCAGTGTGGAGGCTCATTTGCTTATTTATTATAAACATTCCACCTGCTTCCAAACAGGATATGAGGAGCAAACAATACAAGACAGATACCATATTTTATCAATTCTAAAAATATACATTTCTCATTTATATTTCTCTGAAATCAGTATGCGTCATAAAATGAATAGATTGTAGCATTGTTTCATAGGTTAATTGGCAGTATTTTTCTTTCTGAGTTCTTCATAGAATAATGTTGTTTTATAATCTTAGATTGGATTAAATAAAGTACATTAGGATAATTATAATAAAGATTTTTTTAAAGGTACCTAAAATAGTTAAAAGTGAAAAACTCTAGGATGTCTATTATACCTCAATAAAAAAAGGTTTTTTAATTTAAAAAATTAAAAAAAATTTTTTTTTTGTTTAAACGGAGACTAGGGCTAGCTAAAAACATAAGTAGGATACCAGTTAAACATGGCAGTCCCTTCAGAAACCCCAGTACAGTGACAATGCAGGAATAATGTAATACAACTCCCGACTACCCACCACTCCCACCCAAAAAACTAGAAAGACTGTTTCAAATGAAAAAATATATTTTCACAAGACAGAGAAGAGCAGATAGCGGAGTGGTAACCGGACATAGCAGAGCCAAGGTAGCAGTAATCCAAGTGCCCATAAAAGGCATATTCTAATGAGAATGGTATTAAACTGTAATTCTGTGAAGGTATTTCTAGGGGCAACTAAAATTATATAACCTAAGTAGATGGAGTTTTCTTAAGTACTTAGAGGGTCTTTCTAACCCCCCTGGGAAAAATTCTCCAGGCCAGGGGTAGAAGCAGTGGATGAAGTAGGACACAGGCAAAATACCCACATTCCTCCTCTGGGGCAACACTACAGTAGGTTTCAACCTGATGGTTTGCTTCTAGCTTTTAAAACTTGTTTGAGATTTTATTTAAGTTGGGATAGTTTAAGAAACCTAATCAATGATACTTTCTATTTTAAGACATAGAATGTTCTGTGCTTGGGAAGGTGGGCTAAATAGATGGATGATTAAGTTACAGCAGTATATAAATAAATATAGATACAGATATAGGTATAGATATAGATAAATACAAGTATGAGTATATGTAGTTTTTTTTATTTATACAGTTTTCTTGTTGTTAAATTCATCTTAATGTACAGTTCAGTTTTTTTTCTATTACAAATGCTAAATTAAAAAACCCCCAAAACAAAAAACAAAAACTCCCTCCTGATCAGTTTTTTACTGCTTTATACTGTGTTTTATATGATCTTGTTTCCAGCAACTTTGCTGGTATTGTCTTAGTTTTTTATAAAATTGCCTTTGATTTTCTACAGAGGAATCATGTCCTTTGTAGATATTGGTGTTTTGTTCTTTCCATTGTTTACTCTTTTTTTTTATGTTTTTAAATTTCTTTTTAGTGGAGTCCAATTTGTATGAATTCTTTTTTTTTTAAATTTATTTTTTATTGGTGTTCAATTTACCAACATACAGAATAACCCCCAGTGCCCGTCACCCATTCACTCCCACCCCCCGCCCTCCTCCCCTTCCACCACCCCTAGTTCGTTTCCCAGAGTTAGCAGTCTTTACGTTCTGTCTCCCTTTCTGATATTTCCCACACATTTCTTCTCCCTACCCTTATATTCCCTTTCACTATTATTTATATTCCCCAAATGAATGAGAACATACACTGTTTGTCCTTCTCCGACTGACTTACTTCACTCAGCATGATACCCTCCAGTTCCATCCATGTTGAAGCAAATGGTGGGTATTTGTCATTTCTAATAGCTGAGTAATATTCCATTGTATACATAAACCACATCTTCTTTATCCATTCATCTTTCGATGGACACCGAGGCTCCTTCCACAGTTTGGCTATCGTGGCCATTGCTGCCATAAACATCGGGGTGCAGGTGTCCCGGCGTTTCACTGCATCTGTATCTTTGGGGTAAATCCCCAACAGTGCAATTGCTGGGTCGTAGGGCAGGTCTATTTTTAACTCTTTGAGGAACCTCCACACAGTTTTCCAGAGTGGCTGCACCAGTTCACATTCCCACCAACAGTGTAAGAGGGTTCCCTTTTCTCCGCATCCCCTCCAACATTTGTTGTTTCCTGCCTTGTTAATTTTCCCCATTCTCACCGGTGTGAGGTGGTATCTCATTGTGGTTTTGATTTGTATTTCCCTGATGGCAAGTGATGCAGAGCGTTTTCTCATGTTGGCCATGTCTATGTCTTCCTCTGTGAGATTTCTCTTCATGTCTTTTGCCCATTTCATGATTGGATTGTTTGTTTCTTTGGTGTTGAGTTTAATAAGTTCTTTATAGATCTTGGAAACTAGCCCTTTATCTGATATGTCATTTGCAAATATCTTCTCCCATTCTGTAGGTTGTCTTTGAGTTTTGTTGACTATATCCTTTGCTGTGCAAAAGCTTCTTATCTTGATGAAGTCCCAATAGTTCATTTTTGCTTTTGTTTCTTTTGCCTTCGTGGATGTATCTTGCAAGAAGTTACTTGGCCGAGTTCAAAAAGGGTGTTGCCTGTGTTCTTCTCTAGGATTTTGATGGAATCTTGTCTCACATTTAGATCTTTCATCCATTTTGAGTTTATCTTTGTGTATGGTGAAAGAGAGTGGTCTAGTTTCATTCTTCTGCATGTGGATGTCCAATTTTCCCAGCACCATTTATTGAAGAGACTGTCTTTCTTCCAATGGATAGTCTTTCCTCCTTTATCGAATATTGACCATAAAGTTCAGGGTCCACTTCTGGGTTCTCTATTCTGTTCCACTGATCTATGTGTCTGTTTTTGTGCCAGTACCACACTGTCTTGATGACCACAGCTTTGTACAACCTGAAATCTGGCATTGTGATGCCCCCAGATATGGTTTTCTTTTTTAAAATTCCCCTAGCTATTCGGGGTCTTTTCTGATTCCACACAAATCTTAAAATAATTTGTTCTAACTCTCTGAAGAAAGTCCATGGTATTTTGATAGGGATTGCATTAAACGTGTATATTGCCCTGGGTAACATTGACATTTTCACAATATTAATTCTGCCAATCCATGAGCATGGAATATTTTTCCATCTCTTTGTGTCTTCCTCAATTTCTTTCAGAAGTGTTCTATAGTTTTGAGGGTATAGATCCTTTACATCTTTGGTGAGGTTTATTCCTAGGTATCTTATGCTTTTGGGTGCAATTGTAAATGGGATTGACTCCTTAATTTCTCTTTCTTCAGTCTCATTGTTAGTGTATAGAAATGCCACTGACTTCTTGGCATTGATTTTGTATCTTGCCACATTGCCGAATTGCTGTATGAGTTCTAGCAATCTTGGGGTGGAGGCTTTTGGGTTTTCTATGTAGAGTATCATGTCATCGGCGAAGAGGGAGAGTTTGACTTCTTCTTTGCCAATTTGAATGCCTTTAATGTCTTTTTGTTGTCTGATTGCTGAGGCTAGGACTTCCAGTACTATGTTGAATAGCAGTGGGGAGAGTGGACATCCCTGTCTTGTTCCTGATCTTAGGGGAAAGGCTCCCAGTGCTTCCCCATTGAGAATGATATTTGCTGTGGGCTTTTCGTAGATGGCTTTTAAGATGTTGAGGAATGTTCCCTCTATCCCTACACTCTGAAGAGTTTTGATCAGAAATGGATGCTGTATTTTGTCAAATGCTTTCTCTGCATCTAATGAGAGGATCATATGGTTCTTGGTTTTTCTCTTGCTGATATGATGAATCACATTGACTGTTTTACGGGTGTTGAACCAGCCTTGTGTCCCAGGGACAAATCCTACTTGGTCATGGTGAATACTTTTCTTAATGTACTGTTGGATCCTATTGGCCAGTATCTTGTTGAGAATTTTTGCATCCATGTTCATCAGGGATATTGGTCTGTAATTCTCCTTTTTGGTGGGGTCTTTGTCTGGTTTTGGAATTAAGGTGATGCTGGCCTCATAGAACGAATTTGGAAGTACTCCATCTCTTTTTATCTTTCCAAACAGCTTTAGGAGAATAGATATGGTTTCTTCTTTAAACGTTTGATAGAATTCCCCAGGGAAGCCATCTGGCCCTGGACTCTTGTGTCTTGGGAGGTTTTTGATGACTGCTTCAGTTTCCTCCCTGGTTATTGGCCTGTTCAGGTTTTCTATTTCTTCCTGTTCCAGTTTCGGTAGTTTCTGGCTTTCCAGGAATGCGTCCATTTCTTCTAGAATGCCTAATTTATTGGCGTATAGCTGTTCATGATATGTTTTTAAAATCGTTTGTATTTCCTTGTTGTTGGTAGTGATCTCTCCTTTCTCATTCATGATTTTATTAATTTGAGTCTTCTCTCTCTTCTTTTTAATAAGGCTGGCTAATGGTTTATCTATCTTAATTCTTTCAAAGAACCAACTCCTGGTTCTGTTATCTGTTCCACAGTTCTTCTGGTCTCGATTTTGTTGAGTTCTGCTCGAATCTTAATTAACTCTCTTCTTCTCCTGGGTGTAGGATCTATTTGCTGTTTTTTCTCTAGCTCCTTTATGTGTAAGGTTAGCTTTTGTATTTAAGTTCTTTCCAGGTTTTGAATGGATGCTTGTATTGCGATGTATTTCCCCCTTAGGACTGCTTTTGCTGCTTCCCAAAGATTTTGAACGGTTGTATCTTCATTCTCCTTACTTTCCATGAATCTTTTTAATTCTTCCTTAATTTCCTGGTTGACCCTTTCATCTTTTAGCAGGATGGTCCTTAACCTCCACGTGTTTGAGGTCCTTCCAAACTTCTTGTTGTGATTTAGTTCTAATTTCAAGGCATTATGGTCTGAGAATATGCAGGGGACGATCCCAATCTTTTGGTATCGGTTCAGACCTGATTTGTGACCCAGTATGTGGTCTATTCTGGAGAAAGTTCCATGTGCACTTGAGAAGAATGTGTATTCAGTTGAGTTTGGATGTAAAGTTCTGTAGATATCTGTGAAATCCATCTGGTCCAGTGTATCATTTAAAGCTCTCGTTTCTTTGGAGATGTTGTGCTTAGAAGACCTATCGAGTATAGAAAGAGCTAGATTGAAGTCACCAAGTATAAGTGTATTATTATCTAAGTATTTCTTCACTTTGGTTAATAATTCATTTATATATTTGGCAGCTCCCACATTCGGGGCATATATATTGAGGATTGTTAAGTCCTCTTGTTGGATAGATCCTTTAAGTATGAGATAGTGTCCCTCTTCATCTCTCACTACAGTCTTTGGGGTAAATTTTAGTTTATCTGATATAAGGATGGCTACCTCTGCTTTCTTTTGAGGACCATTTGAATGGTAAATGGTTCTCCAACCTTTTATTTTCAGGCTGTAGGTGTCCTTCTGTCTAAAATGAGTCTCTTGTAGACAGCAAATAGATAGGTCCTGCTTTTTTATCCAGTCTGACACCCTGCGCCTTTTGATGGGGTCATTAAGCCCGTTCACGTTCAGAGTTACTATTGAGAGATATGAGTTTAGTGTCATCATGATATCTATTCAGTCCTTGTTTTTGTTGATTGTTCCACTGAACTTCTTCTTAAAGGGGAATTTTAAGAGTCCCCCTTAAAATTTCTTGCAGAGCTGGTTTGGAGGTCACATATTCTTTCAGTTGCTGCCTGTCTTGGAAGCTCTTTATCTCTCCTTCCATTTTGAATGAGAGCCTTGCTGGATAAAGTATTCTTGTTTAGGACCCTGAATATATCCTGCCAGCCCTTTCTGGCCTGCCAGGTCTCTGTGGAGAGGTCTGCTGTTACCCTAATACTCCTCCCCATAAAAGTCAAGGATTTCTTGTCTCTTGCTGTTTTAAGGATCTTCTCTTTATCTTTGGAATTTGCAAGCTTCACTATTAAATGTCGAGGTGTTGAACGGTTTTTATTGATTTTAGGGGAGGGAATCTCTCTATTTCCTGGATCTGAATGCCTGTTTCCCTTCCCAGATTAGGAAAGTTTTCAGCTAGGATTTGTTCAAATACCTATTCTGGCCCTCTGGCCCTTTCGGTGCCCTCAGAAACCCCAATTAAACGTAAGTTTTTCATCCTCAGGCTGTCGTTTATTTCCCTTAAGCTATCTTCATGGTCATTTAATTGTCTGTCTCTTTTTTCCTCAGTTTCCCTCTTTGCCATCAACTTGTCTTCTATGTCACTCACTTGTTCTTCCACCTCATTAACCCTCGTCATTAGGACTTCTAGTTTGGATTGCATCTCATTCAATTGATTTTTAATTTCTGCCTGATTAGCTCTAAATTCTGCAGTCATGAAGTCTCTTGAGTCCTTTATGCTTTTTTCTAGAGCCACCAGTAGCTATATAATAGTGCTTCTGAATTGGCTTTCTGACATTGAATTGTAATCCAGATTTTGTAACTGTGGGAGAGAGGACGGTTTCTGATTCTTCTGAGGTGAGGTTTTCCTTCTAGTCATTTTGCTCAGTGCAGAGTGGCCAAAAGCAAGTTGTATTGGGAAAAGGAGAAAAAGAGAGGAGAGAAAGAAGGAAAGAAAAGAGAAAAAGAAAAAAGCAAAAAGGAAGAAAAAAAGAAAAAGAAGAAGAAAAGAGAAAGAAAAAGAAAGAAAGGAAAAAAAGGGTGGGGGAAGGAAACAAATCAAAAAGCAAACAAACAAAAAAAAAAAACAATAACAACAACAACAACAAACCCACGGGGGAGTATCTTCTGATTCTGTGTACTTTAAGTCCCTTGACTTCCCCTGGAACTTGTCCGTCTCGCTGGTCTTCTGGGGGAGGGGCCTGTTGTGCTGATTTTCAGGTGTTAGCACTTGAGGGAGCTGCTCTGCCCCCTGCCCGGTGCAGGGCTCAGTGGGGGGTTGTTTACCCCGTGAGGCCCCAGGAGGAACAGCCCCAGTGGCGGGGCAGCTCTGGAGCCCTGGAGTCAGCCCCCGCAGTAGCTCCGGAGCTCTCCGTCTGCAGGGCCTGGAGGCTCCGGGACGGGGCCGCTGATCTGCTCAGCTCGGAGCAGGAGCGTCCTTGCGGTCCTGGGCCCTCCCGGCCTCTGCCTGTCCCGGGGGAGGCCGGATCCTGGGCTGTGTCCCGGCGCCAGTGCTCCGGAGCCTGCGCTGTTGGATTAGCGCTCACGCCCCGCAGCCCCCTCCGCGGAGCCGCCCCCGAGCCCCCCGAGCTGCTCCGGGTCCCGCCGTGCGCGCTGCAGCCCTTAGGGAGCTCGGCGCACTCTCCTGGGCGCGCAGTTGCTGTTACTGTCCCCGGGAGCCCGAGGGCATCCCCGCCCTCCTGGGTCCTGCTCCACCTCCCTGGAGCCCTTTCCGCCCGGGAAGGTCGGTGCAGCTCCTGCCCCTCCGGGACGGGGCTCTCCTGTCCTGGGGACACTCGCCCCGGCCTCAGCCCGGCTCCTCGCGGGGCCCCTCCCCCTTGGAGGCCTTTTGTTTCTTTATTTTTTTAAATTTTTTTTTTAATTTTTATTTATGATAGTCACAGAAAGAGAGGTGCAGAGACACAGGCAGAGGGAGAAGCAGGCTCCATGCACTGGGAGCCCCATGTCGGATTCGATCCCGGGTCTCCAGGATCGCGCCCTGGGCCAAAGGCAGGCGCCAAACCGCTGCGCCACCCAGGGATCCCCGGCCTTTTGTTTCTTTATTTCTTTTTCCCCGTCTTCCTACCTTGATAGAAGCGCAAACTCTTCTCACTGTAGCGTTTCAGCTGGTCTCTCTTTAAATCTCAGGCCGAATTCGTAGATTTTCAGGATGATTTGAAGGTCATCTAGGTAATTTGGTGGAGACAGGTGACTTGGGGACCCTACTCCTCCGCCATCTTGCCCCTCCTCGTCGAGTATATGTAGTTTATATATTTATAAATGTATATAAGTCTACGTGTGTGCATGTATGGATTTCCTTTGCGAAATGAATTTTTATTGGTTTACTTTTAAAGCTGTTGAATTTTTTTAAGAGCTATTTATTTATTTGAAAATAGAGAGCATGAGCTGGGGGAGGGGCAGAGGGAGAGGAAGAGCAAACTCACCACCCAGTGCAGAGCCTGACATGGGCTAATGGGGCTTGATCTCAGGACCCTGTGATCATGACCTGAGCCTGATCTGCAAATGCAGTTAAGCATTTGCAGATGCTTCACTGGCTGAGCCACCCAGGCTGCCTCAGAAATTTTATCTAAACTTGCAGGTGGTTTCCACTAGGGTCCCCCTTGATACTCGGTCTTGCTAGAAGCTCTCTTCTGGTTTCAAAAATTGAATGCAAACACCTAAGCAGGAGATAGGGTTTATTCTCCATAACGTGAGGCATATTGCCCTGTGGTTTCTGTGAGTGGTCACTGTCATTATCACCTTGGACTTCCTAGAAAACCACCACTGTGTCCATTCTGCCCCAAGACCCCTAATGCATTCTGACATCTTTAATAAATATTTAAAGCATGCCAGTGTCATACAGATTCTTTTTTACCCCCCTCAACCATGGGGAAGTGAGAAATATATATCTGAGTCTGTTTCTCTAGGGAGGAACCAAAAAACAAAAATCTGGAAGAAAACTCTGTCGGTTAATCAGTTTTTATTGAGACACATGCAGATGTCTCCTAGTTTTTGAAAGTTTGCTTTTACAAAAGACCTACATTAGTACCTGTTTTCACTCACTGAAGGAAATCCAACTTTTGCTTTGGTGAGAAAAAGGTGAAAAGTGAAAGTTCACTGTATGTTTTGCAGCCGGTCTCTGTAGAGGCTGCAGGTACCCTGAATGGTGAGAATGGCCCCGTCAAGCTCCTTCTGGGGAACCACACTCAGCATCTTGGCATCGAGCCCTGGTAGCTTTGAGCTGTGCCTGTGAGCAGCATCTGTGCTCTATCTCTATTTATTTCATGCATCCATTAGTAAGATGTGTCCTAAGGTATCAAAAGAGCTTAAGAAATATTATTTTTGAGGTCTAGAAATACTCAAAATCTTTTCCATATAAATTAATGGTAATTGCATCTTTGCTTTATACCATTTCAGCTTACAAACATTTTTGTAGGAATGCTCTACGTTCAGATGTCAGGAGAAACCTATATAGGATATAGGGGCGAATGGTACCTGAGATAAAGAAAGGCAGTAGAAGACAATTATTTAAGGCATTTTTCTAAGTCACTTAATATTGGTTGCTTGTGCCCCATGGGTCACGAAACAGTTGTAGCCCGCTTTTCTAGGAAAGTAGTTTTAGAATGAGTCATCGTGATTTGTGTTTTAAGGTTCATGGTATTATAGATTTGTTCTCAAAAGGCCTTCTCCAGGTCGGGGTAGGTCCTAGTGAGTCCCACTGCCAAGAAGGCTCCGTAGAACCATGTGTGATTAACCTGCTTCCGTTACAATCCTTGTCACTTTCCATCCCACTTCAACAGATGTTTGAACACTGGATTCCCTTTCATGGTAGACAGAGTCTGCCTTCGGCTACCCCATCTGCACTCTCCCTCTCCAGCCAGTGGCACCCCCTACCTTTACCTGTGGGTTCTATGCCTCAAGGCAGCCAGACAATAATGTTCGGAGAATCAAATAAAATATCTGAAAATATCTCAAAGCCTTAAAATGTCTGATACTATATTGTATTATATCACATTATATTGTATTGTGTCGTATCCAGGCCTATTACATTATCATCTCCTATTTTGCACCACTAACCTTGCTTCACTGTTTCTCCTGGCCAGTCCCCAGCATATGTTCTTGGGGCCTGCCCACCTGTGCCCAACCCTAGGGCATGTTGGATGCCACTGGACTGTGTCCCCAGGAAAAACCACTCTATACCTTATCTTTCTCACTCTGCATTTAGGTGTGGCTCTGAATAGAGTTAGAATCGGTAGATGGACAGATGAGCAGATGAAGTCAAAGTCAACTGATTAACAACTAAGAGTGGTCAGCCAAAAAACCATGCTTGGCTACTCTTGAGCTTAAAGTAGAATTTTCTTTTCTTTTCTTTTCTTTTCTTTTCTTTTCTTTTCTTTTCTTTTCTTTTCTTTTCTTTTCTTTTCTTTCCTTTTCTTTTCTTTTCTTTTCTTTTTTTCTTTTTTCTTTTCTTTTTTTTCTTTTCTTTCTTCTTTCTTTCTTCTTTCTTTCTTTCTTTCTTTCTTTCTTTCTTTCTTTCTTTCTTTCTTTCTTTCTTTCTTTCTTCTTTTTAAAGAAGGAGATTGAGAGAGAGAGATTGGAGAGGCAGAGGGAGAGAGAGAATCTTAAGCAGGCCAACTGCCCAGCAGGGAGCCTGATGCAGGGCTCTATCTTACAACCCTGAGATCATAACCTAGCTAAAACCCAGACTCAGATGCTCAACTGACAGAACCCCCCAGGACCTCTAAAGTAGAATTTGAGTTGAAGTCTCCTAATTTAATTGTAGTGCCTTGCCCACCAATTTCTTAGGGGGTCCTCATTCTTTGACTAAGTTTTTGAGGATTTTAAAAATGGATTTTGGAAGCATTCGAGAAGTCTACTGGCCTGGACTACATTGCCTGATCTTAGCTTATGCTGATCTCTCCTCCATTTTCTGAAGGCCCAGATTCTAAAGACCAGCCACTGAGCCAACATTGGCCATTGTTATTGTCATTAGTATTGACCACTTACTTTGTATTTTATAGTTATCTAACTTACTCCATTCAGAGGCAAACTACACAAATTGGATTACACCTCTAGTGAGAAAACTGAATCCAATCCATAAAGTTACCCTGCCATTTTACGTAAGAGGTAATTATTGTATTAAATGCATACTATATATTAAATAAATACTGAGCATCTACCATGTGCAGGGAAGTTGTGTCAGCGATGGGGACACAGTAGTAAATTAAGACAGAGTTTCCACCTTCCTGGAAGTCACTATGTGGCTAAGCTAGAGCTAAAGCTTGCTTAGAGGATGTGCTATAGCTCTTGGGGGTTAAAAGTTATGTCTCTTTACTAGCTGACTGCAAGATTTACAACTCAAAACTACACTTTTTGTAATGCAGTATTTAGCTTAAGAATTGATGGTAGATTCAGTGCTATAAGTAAAAGACCTTTCTAATGTTCAATCCTAAGTGGAAAAGGTGAGATGCCCAGCAATGTACTTGCAGAGACTCTCAGGAGATGTATAGAAATTAAAACACTCACTCATCTTTAGTCAGAATAAGTTCTGAGAATGTGATTATGCTTAAACTTCTTTCAGCTGACCAGTCAGGCTCCCTTTGAAATGATATATGCAAATTATTGGTTACTATTTGTGAAGGCCCAGGAGTACAGTGTGTTACAAATGACAATTGCAGTACATGTTATTTTTCCCCTATTCACAAAATTTTATTATGAAAATTTTTAAACATAGGAAAATTTGAAAGTTGTGCAGTGATCCCCCATCTACCTGCCATGTAGATTCTAGAATTAACAAGTTTGTGCTTTATCATGTATCTTTTCATCCATCCTTCCATTAATCCATCTTTTTATACATTTCAAAGTGAGTTGTGGGCACTAGTGACCTTAACACCTAAGCACTTTAGCATGCATATCATTAACTAGAGTTCAATATTTCGTTATAGTGTAAAGTATGAATCTTAAGCATTCCATTCAGTGAATTTTGGAAAATATATACATCCAAATAGCTCAAATGCCTGTAAAAATTTAGGACATTTCCATCACCCTAGAAAGTTCACTCCCACTCTTCCCAATCAACTCCCAACTCCTACTCTCAAAGGCAACCACTCTTCTGGTTTATTCCATCCAAGATTAGTTTTCCCTGTTCTAAAATTTCATATGTTGAATGAACTCTTATGTCAGGTTTCTTTCACTTGGCATGTTTTTCAGATCCATTAATGATGTTGTATGTATCCTAGTTCTTTTTATCATTGAGTGGTATTCCAATATATGAATGTACCCAGTTTGTTTATCTGCTCTCCTACTGATAGACATTTGTTATTTTCCGTTAATGATCATTATGAATAAAGCTGCAATGATCATTCTTGAATAAGTCTTTCTGTGGATATGTTTGATTATACCTGGGTAGGAATCTAAAAATGGAATTGCTAGGTCACAGGTAGGTATATGTTTAGTTATATAAGAAACTACCAGAACAAACATTTTCCAAAGTGGTTGAACTATTGCATATTTGCATCAGCAAAGTATAAGAGCTCCAGTTGCTCCACATCTTCACCAACATTTGATATTGTCAATTTTTTCAGTTTTAGCCATTCTGGTGGATGTGTAGTATTGTATTACTCTGGTTTATTTTATAAATCCCCAAAGAGTGATGATGTTGGGCAGTTTTTTGTGTGCTTAATGGCCACTCATATCTCTTCTTCTGTGAAGTGTTTGTTCAAATATTTTGCCCATTTTTAGTGATTTGTATGCCATTTATTATTTTGTAGCAGATTTTTTTAATGTTCTGGATATAAGTTCTTTCAAATGGTTTATAAATATTTTCTCCTATGGTGTAGATGGCCTTTTCATTTTCTCAACAGTATCTTTTGATGAACAGAAGTTTTTAATCTTGGTGAAGACTAGTTTATCATGTTTTCAATTTTGTGCATATTTGCTGTGTCCTCTCCTACTCTCAGTTTGTGAAGGTATTCTCTGTTTCCATCTGAAAGACTTATAGGTTTAGCTTTTACATTTGGGTCTATGATCCATCTCAACTTAATTTCTGTGTGTGAAGTTCACTTTTTCCATATAGTTATTCAGTTGTTCCAGCACTGTTTGTTAAAAAGACTGTTTTTAATCATTGAATTATCTTGGCACATCTATCAAAAAACAAACACAGAAAGTCCCTGACTTTTCATGGTTCAACTTAAAATTTTTTGATTTTATGATGATACAAAAGCAATAGACATTCAGTAAAAACTGTACTTCAAATTTTAAATTTCTATTTTTTTTTCTAACCTAGTAATATGTGGTACAATACTCTCTCATGGTGCTTGGTGAAGTTCCCAGTCAGCCATGCAATCATGAGGATAAAATACTGATATACTTACAACCATTCTGTACCCATATAATCATTCTGTTTTTCATTTTCGGTATAGTATCCAATAAATTACATGAGTTAGTCAATACTTTATTTAAAAATGGGCTTTGTGTTAGATGATTTTGCCAAACTGTAGGTTAATGCATGTCCTGAACATATTATAATGTTCAGTAGGCTAAGTGTATTAAATGCATTTTTGACTTAGGATATTTTCAGTTTATGATGGGTTAATCAGTACAGAAGTCCATCCTAAGTTGAGGAAGATCTGTATCCTTGTAAGTGTGGGTCTATATCTAAGCTCTCCATTCTGTTCCACTGATCTAGTTGTCTCTTCTTATGCCACTACCACCTTATTTTGATTAATGAACTTGATAGTAAGTTTTTAAGTTTTAAAGCTTTTTCAAATTGCTTTGGATATTCTGGATATTTTTCATTTTCATAAAAATCTAAAATTTGTATTTTTACCCAAGAAAGCCTTGATGGGATTATTATCAGAATTCACTGAGTCTATGATCAATATCCAGAAAATTGATAATTATGTTGAGTCTTCCAATCCAAGCTTCAGCTTCTGCCAGCAGTATCTTATAGTTTTCAGTAGAGAGGTTTGTACATCTTTAAATATTTATTCCTCTTTTTAAAATCCCTTTTTAAAATTTATTTTGTGTTTTTAATACTATTATTAATGGAAATGTTATTTAATTTTATCTTTCACTGCTAATACATAGAATGGTTACCAATTTTTGCATATTGACCTGATATCCTACCAATTTACTATAATCTAATTATTAACTTTAATAATTATTTTTTAAATTTTTAAATATTTTCTACTTATGTAATTATGCCACTTGTAAGTAGAAGTAGTTTATTCCCTTTCTTTTCAATTTATGAGCCTTTTATTTATTTTTCTTGCCTTATTCCACTGATTAGGATCTCCAGAACACTATTAAATATAAGTAGTAAGAATGGACTTCCTTGCTTTTTTCCTGATCATAAAAGAAAATACTCAGCATTTCATAATTGGAAATGATGCTAACTGTAGGTTTTCCGTGGATACTCTTTACTGGATTGAGGAAGCCCTTCTATTCCTATTTTGCAAGTATTTAATTAGAATGAATGTTGAATTTTGTCGGATGTGTTTTCTGTGTTTATTGAGGTTATTCTGTAATTCTTTTTTAGTCTGTTAACGTAGTGAATACATTGATTATTTTGCCAAGAATTTTTGAATTTATGTTATCTTTTAATAAAATAAGATATAATATTTAAAATCATTGAGTAGTTGGTCTGGCACCCCTGAAGCCATTTCAGAGAGCATCTGGATAGGTGAGGTCTCACCTTTGGCTGAGCTCTGCGAAAATTGGCTTGTCCAAACCAAAACATTGCAAACATCCATTTCCTCCCCTTTAGTCCAATAACAAAATAGAAAATTGAGATAATTTACTTCATCTTTATTAATAGTTTTGACATGATTTAATTCTGTTCCCTAGCAATTAACTAAAATGTCATCTAAATGTAAAACAATTGTTAAGACATTATCAAGTAGTAGAGTTCAGTTATTATATATCAAATTAGAAGGTTAACCAAGGTAATGAAAGTCTCACTGAGTTCTTAGTAAAGAATCTTGATTATTTGGGAAAAAATGCATTTCCTTAAGGAAATACACACACTTTACCACTGGAAAGAAATAGACCCAGAAGCCATCAAAATAAGAAAGACTCATTATATAGTAGTCTTTAAGAGAGAGAGAAAAAAAAAACTCACTGGTCTTAGAGGTCCACAGGATAAATAGGAATCAGCACAGTAGTTCAGTGAACCCAACTAACCTAAATCAAGTAAATATTGAGGCTTACCAATATAGGTAGCATCAGTAGGACTTTTTTTTTTTTTTTGGCTTTATGTTTTCATATGTTTTATGTTTACAACAAAGTCTCATGCATGTACATGAAGGATGGCCATTCTATGAGACTATAGTCCCTCAGTGGCACCCGAGCCTCACAGCTCTCTGCCATGATTGGTGCTTTTTTCACTTTTTTATCCTATCTCCTTCTCCCTGTTCCCAGCACTCTTGTGTAGTATGTTACCTGTCCTCCCTCTCTTCCTCTTACCATCTGCCTTCTGTCTTCCCTGTGCCATGGTTCTATCACAGCTTCTTGTAGTACCTGGTGACTCCCACAGGGGCTGCTATGCCTGGGGGATGTCTAAGACTGTTGCCTGAGGGGATGCCTGTGTCTAAAAGGATTCTACCCAAGAAAACTTTATAACCCACTCTTTGTTCCTCCAAAGGAAGATGTTGACATTTGCCAGGAACACGTATTCCTTTTTGTCAGATCTCTAATGGGCTCTTCAGCATTCTCCATCAACTCCCACATCATTTTGATAATAGCCACTTTGTTTGAATATGATGCAGCCAGGGATGTGGAAGTGAAGTATGGCATTGGGAAAACCACACACACACACACACACACACACACACACACACTAACATGGTCTTGTCCCTGATGAACGTTGAAGAGAACAGAAGCCTTTCCACAGTAAAGGTTTTGGCAGGCTACATTGTTCTACAATTTATCAGCTGATAAGTTTTGCTGCCTCCAAGTCATTGTGTTTTCCCAAGTGAAGAACCTTTGGCTGAGCCCTGGAAATACACACACTCCACAGAAATGAAAAGTTATTAAACCAAGACTGCAGGGGAATGCAGAGGAATGCTCTATTTGTAATTCTGGGGGAAACAATTTGGAACACACTTTAGAAAGCTTAACAAAATTACTTGAAATCTCACAGGGAAACAAGCAGCCTTGTTTTTATCTGGTCTCCAAGGATTACATTTATCTTTTAGATCTACTTGCTGCAAAATAGTGATAATGCACAAATTCTGTGAGGTGTTAAATCTGCATCTACCCGTGGCTTGCCAAATTAATCAAATTACCTTAAAGTTAATGCAGTCGGTGAGAAGAGTTTAATGATATTCAAAACCTTCATGATAATAATTACAGATGAAGAGGGTCAGTCAGTTGAGAATTAATGTGAAAAGTGAATAGAATGAAAATCCAAATTAGGATATCAGAACGTGCATAAATTGTGGGGAAGGTGAACCATGAAAATAAAATTCATTTATGTTCAATTCAGAAGGAGGAAATGAAAGAAAATGTGTTGGAATTTGAACCTGGAGAAATTTTAAGGATTGAACAGTTCTAATGGAGGAAGAGAAAGAGGAGTTAAGGATGGTTGGGTAAGCCACATTATTTCATTTTATGCCCACTTATTCCATTTTTGAGTTGGGGGGTAGGGAAGAGGGACAGAAGGAGAGGGAGAAAGAGAACTTCAAGCAGGCTCCACGCCCAGTGCAGTGGAACCTGACATAGGGCTCAATCCCACAACCCTAAGATCATGACCCAAACTGAAATCAAAAGTTGGATGCTTAACTGACTGGCCACCCAGGGACCCCTGCTTCTCTCACTTTTTTAGATGCTGAAAACAGCTACTATAATTCATGTAGCACTTCCACGTATAAGTCTCTTCTCCCTGATGTCATCTGTACATACATTTTTTTATTTCTCCTTTGTGTTTTTTTAAGTCTTTATTTTAATTCCAGCGTAGTTACCCTACAGTGTTATATTAGTTTCAGGTGTACAATATGGTGATTATTTCTCTTCTGTATTTTACAATGAAGAGATAACATGATGTGTAAATTATCCTTCCTGTTCAAAAAATATAATTATACAAAGCATTCCAAAATAAAAAGGTGAGATGACTTAAAGTAAAACACATTTGAATTTAATTTATCTTACCTTATTCAGATCCCCCTTTTTAAATGTTGTTTTAAATCTGTGTCTTTTTAAGGAACTTAAATAATCTTTTAAGATCTCCAATGAGTACAACATCTTACATATTTTAGAATTAGTGTTGTCTACCCACTGCGTTTTTTTTTTTTAAAGATCTTCTATTTATTCATTAGACAGAGAGAGAGAGAATGAGCAGAGGAAGAGAGTCAGAGGAGGAGGGAGAAGCAGACTCCCTGCTGAGCAGGAGCCTAATGTGGGACTCAAGCCCAGGACCCTAACATGACCTGAGCTGAAGGCGGATGCTGAACCACTAAGTCACCCAGGCACCCCTACCCACTGCATTTTTATAGAAGGCACTCAACAACAGTTAGTGTAGTAACTTTAAAAAGTGATTATAGATGTGTGGCTAGGCTTTTGCGCTCTTTATTAATAGAGTGTCCAGTGAGCTCTAAATCATTATCTTCTGACTTTTCCATCCCCCTAAATGACCATGAGCTCATTGAGAGAATCAGTGACCCTGCCTTGTTCATCTGTTTTATCCCCAGCAGGAGTCCCAAAGTCTGACCCACATCTGAGTGCTGAATAAATGTTTGTTGAACTACTGGCACTCACAAACACTGTCTCTTCTGTTCTTTCCTTCTAAAAGCAGCTGTAATCATTTGCCCTCCAGATAAATTAATGTTGTATCTGTTTTTAAGTCACATAGCTATAGCATGATAAATGGATGTATAAGATTCCATAACAATAATAATTTGCCTAATGGGAGTAACATCCTTTTATTAATTTGTGTATATAGCACATGAAAGCATTTCTCTCCATTGAAAGTTCTTTTTGGGTAGTTGTTCATTCCTCTTGTCTTTTGAATACTACTTCATTCATTTCAGTCATTCTTTTTGTGAATATTCATTAGAGCTGCCTTTAGAGTTAACTACAAAATAAAGTTTCCGTATCCACTCTTTACATTTCAAGCTTCCATGCAACTGAATCATTAAGCACTTTAGTTAAGACTTGCAGATGCATCTTTAAATTGATCCCCCTTGATTAAAGCTAGTTTGCAGGCTCCTGATAATACAGTCATACCAGGAGGAATTAAATGCTTATTATTCTCATTAGATTGTTCAAGTCTACTTTACTTCACTACATAAATAGACAAGTAGAGCCTGTCTCTATTGAGATATGTCGTTTTTTAAAAAATGTGGTTACTTACTTACATTAATTCAGAGGAAAAATAATCTTCAGTAATTAAGTATGAAATAGACTGTATTTTTAAGGACCTAGATTTATCTTTGCCAAAATTCTGACTAGAATTATCTTCTTTCAATCAATATATAAAATTACTTTGTATATTGAGAATACTGGTTTCTGCTAACATTGTGATTGCCCCTTTTGCATGTATATGAATGCTTCTAAGGGACCAGAAAGCTGTGCTTTGCTTTTCTTTCCTGTGTGCTCTCTCTCTCTCTCTCTCTTTCTCTCTCAGATTAGACATTGTGCTCTGTAATTTTTCAAATTTTTAAACTATTTATTTAAACTAAAAAAATATCTTAAATTGGTAAATATTCTCCCAACCACATCAACATATTATTTTTACTGATAATAGAAAACTTTACTTTCGCTTCCATCTGAATGGAAGCCAGAAGCCTCAGATAAGGATTTAGGCCTCTTTGTCCTTGGCCTGATATCCTGTATGGTAATGCACCTGGCCTTCCTTGCCATACTTTGATGTTTAACTCTTGGAACTGTAACTCCAGGGCACTCCTGGCATTGACTCATCAGAAATGCTGAGGAGTGAGGGACAGGGAAGATATCTGAAGTCATAGTAGGAGAATGGTTAACATTCATCATAACATTGTTTCACTACTGAATACATACTGGGCTGGCTACTTTTGAGAATTAATCCTTCATTCTTTCCATTCGACATTTACTGAGATACTGAGCTCTCTTCTGTGGAGTATAAGGAATTACCATTAATTCTATATACTTTCCATATCACCAGGCTGATCTATGACTGAAAAGTTATTGTCATGCAGGTTCTAATAGGACCCTTCATGTTCAATTGAGCTGTCACCAGAGCCATTGGAGCTGTCATTTTGATGTTGATGATAGTAATGACAAAAAGCTCGTTTCATAATGCTTTTCACTTTTACAAAACATTTTCCAAACTCCTATCTCATTTTATCCTCAGAGTGAAAAAGTAGATAATGAGATAAAAATCTTCTTTTTACTGATAAAGATTTAGAGGCACCAAAGATTGACTCAGTCACTTAGCTCCTGGTGAAGCCAGGAATAGAGTCTCATGCTTGAACTGCACTCAGTAGTTCATAAGTGGCTGTACTATGTTATCTCATTCATTCCTCACAGTGTCCTGTGAGTTGGAATTACAACCCTTTTACAGATAAGGAAACTGAGGTGATAGAGGTGATGTAGGTACCCAAGATCATACATATTCACGTCCAGCCAACAGGTATTAAGCAGCTTCTTTGGACCAGGCACTGTGCTGAGTACATTCACATATAGTGTTATTTCTAATCTCACAGCAATCTGTAAGATGGGTACCATTATCCATATCTGACGGAAGAGTAAACCAGTTAATAATGCACACCTCCACTAACCAGCAGTGGAGTCCATTTTTAAACTCCTTTCTCATGTTCTTTTCATTAAGCTAGAAGTTCTCAGCTTTTTCCCATCTCCAATCCATTCATAAGCAGAGCCCATGTTCATTGATAATATTTCTTCTTGCACCACACAGATTTTTGATGAACGGTTTGGTCCCCTAGGAGGTATATCAGAATCTGCTGTGAGGAGGGGCATTCAGGAGAGAGAGTAGCTTAAATCCGCACTCTTCCCCTCCCTGATTAGTGACTATTATATCTCTTCACTCTTACAATAGTCTTTTTTTTTTTTAAGATCCAATTTTATCTCTGTTTTGTCCTCTCAACAAAAATCTATTGAGTACTTCTGTGTGCCAACTGTGTACTAGGGGCTGAAGATATGGTAATGAGCAAAATCTGTGAGGCCCCTACACTTATGAATCTTATATTCCAGTGAGTGACAAGTTCTTGGAATGAATGAAACAGAATGATGAGGTAGACAGAGGAGAGAGTGGCTGCTGTATAAGATGGTCAGGGATGTCCTCTCTGAGGAGTGACATTGAGGCCAAGACTGCAAGGCAAAAAGCAGTCAGTCTTTCAAAGAGCTGGAGTCAGATCTTGGATATTTTCTCATCCATGGCTGGCACTGGCAGTGCTCTCATCATCCCACAAAAGCAGCAAGCACAAACTCAGCCTTCCTGACTCCCAGCTCTGGCCAGTCGGGGGGAAAGTGCCAGCCAGGCCTTTCTCTCATGGAAGCCTGGAGCTGGCTCTGGTTCCCATGACCCGGAATCACAGACTGCCCCACACATTGTCCCACAGCTCCCCAGATCCGCAGGAGTACCTGTTGTTCTGCAGCATGGGTGGGAACCTATACAGAGAGAGCCCTTGACTCACGTTAGAGCTGACTTCAGAATATCAGTTCTTTCAAAACTGAAAAGCATTTACATTAGCAGTTGATTTTTCTATAAATCAAGTTGTCTTGTTAAGGATTCAGATTCTTTTCTTTCCCTGTCCTCTGAATGGCACTTAACATACACGCTGGAAACAAGGTGATCTGTGGAGCCGGTAGCAACTAGATTCTGGAAAGCAACATGGCTCATGATTCATTGTTTGACATGTCTATATCCCGTGTCCTGTAACTTCTGCAGGTAAGGTGACTAAGTGGTGGTTTCCTAGAATTAAAACTCAAGGACACAGAATCAATGATGTTCTCAGTATCAGTAGAAGTGTTTCATAGCAAAGCAATCACTGAAATAGATCAGGCTAGGGCTTAAAGTGAATGGGAACCAAGTTTATGTTTAAAAGTGAAACATAAACTTCAGACTCTAACCTAAAAGATCAGTGATGGGAGTAAAGGAGGCCAATGGCCCTAGGGAGAGTTTTCAAATTAACATTCCTTTTTCTCTTTGTGAGGGAAGAAAAGAAAAGAACGCATACAATGGAAATATGACAGTCATTATACTCAGTTCTGCTCCTCTTGGTCTGTGTTGGAGCTGAAAGAAAATGCTGGAACCTGCTGGAAGAGTGTTTTTCACAAAGCCAATCTTTAAATAAAGTAGAACCTGTAGAACTTGTCTGTCTGGGCTCAGGGTTTGCACCTGCATTGATGACTCCAAGTTGGAATTCACACACTCCCACCTTCTCACTATGCTTGGTGTGTCTATAATGGCATCTCTGTATTGAGTTGCATTAATCTGTAATTTGTGTTTCTCTTTCCCATCTCAACGTGAACAGACAGACGTCTTTCACCTTCATAACCCCCCAGTGTCTTGTATGTAGATAACGAAGATTTGCTGAATAAAATTTGTTGTCTTCAGACCCTTAGGCATTTCCTAATTTTTTGCATTGATGCATTTGGACAAAATTCTGAATTTCTAAGATGAGCTTCTCAAGTAGTACTATTCTTTCATTAAGTGTCCCTTACCATATATTATGCTGATCAGCTTGCCTCTCGCAGATTTTAAAATACATACTTAAAAATAACATTTAACCATTTTTGAAATCTGTGTAAGTCCTGATGATTTAATTTTGAGGTTTTTATGACTTAAAAGTTCTTAAATATCTCATTTGAATCTACCAAAGTTGACGGAAACTCTGAAATAAGCTCCTCCAAGAGACTAGGATAAACTGTCACTATGATATGATTTTTTTTTTAACTTTTGGGGAAAGCAAATAGCAGGAAAATCCAATTTTTCCAATAATAGATTTTTCCATTCAATTGTTCAGCCGTCGAAGCTGCTGGGCCATGCCAAACTGGTTTCAAGACTGCTCCACTGTCATATGAAGCAATCAGGATTGTCAGTCTCCAGGGAGCCTGAGAATTATTTCAAAATGGTCACAAAGGACTGTCAAAATTAAATGTACTTTATTGGGGGGGGGGGGAAATAGATACTTTCCTGCTGGGATTTACCAATGATTTCCTTCATCTTTCAGGGTTCTGAAAGGTTTTTCAATACACACAATTCCGTCATTTTCAACTATCTATAAAATGTATCGATAACTAAATATTGAAATAACCGAGATTTGGGTAGTAAAAACACAGAAGCTATCTTTTTTTTCCTAATCTGCAAGAGACATTCTACACAATCAAATAAGGTTCTTAAATGTTTAATTGACCGTTCTCAATCGAAATAATGGCTTTCACTTTGTTTCATAAAGGCAATTCTTTTACCTCCCTCTTTTTTCTTTGAGAGGGAGGTAAAAAGAACCCTCATGCACTGTTGGTGGGAATGCAAACTGGTGCAGCCACTGTGGCAAACAGTACGGAGGTTCCTCAAGAAGTTAAAAATAGAGCTACCCTATGATCTAGTAATTGTACCATTGGGTATTTACCCAAGGAATACAAAAATATTAATTCAAAGGAATACATGCATCCCTATGTTTATAGCAGCATTATTTACAATAGCCAGGATATGGGAGCAGCCCAAGTGTCCATCAATTATTGATGAATGGGTAATGAAGATGTGGTGTATATATACAATGGAATATTATTCAACTATAAAAACGAATGAATTCTTGCTATTTGCAACTACATGGATGGAGCTAGAGAGTATAATGCTAAGTGAAAAAAGTCACTCAAAGAAAGACAAATACCATATGATTTCACTTATATGTGGAATTTAAGAAACAAAACAAACAAAGCCGGAAAAACAGAAAAACCAAAGAACAGAGTCTTGACTATAGAGAACACACTGACGATTACCAAAGAGGAGGTGGGTGGGGCACGGGTGATAGAGGTGAAGGGAATTGAGAGTATACTTATCTTGATGAGCACTGAGTAATATATGGTGTTGTTGAATCACAACATTGTACACTTGAAGCAAATATAACACTGACTGTTAGCTACATTGGAATTAAGAATTTATTAATTTTCTAAAAATTCAAATTTCCAAAGAATTACCTTCTTATTCATGGAATTTTTTTTAAAAAAATGAACCATGTTTTCCTATTAAAGCAAGTAAGGAAAATGGTCAATTCCACTGATTTCCAGTAACAGTGATAGGCACGTATATTAATTTTTTAATGGCTACTCTGTCTTCCGTTAAGTTTTTCAAAATCATGCTCATTCATGTTATAACTACTGCAGTTGTACAAATTTATAACTTAAGAATATTAGCTACAGGGGCATCTGGGTGGCTCAGTCCATTAAATGGTCAACTCTTGATTTTGGCTCAGGTCATGATCTCATGATTGTGAATCTCCATCAGGCTCACTACGCATGCAGGGAGTCACTTGAAATTTCTCCCCCTCTCCCTCTGCTCCTCCCTCTGCTCGTGCTAAATAAATAAATAAATAAATAAATAAATAAATAAATAAGCAAGCAGGCTGGCTATAGAGTAATGAGAGAAAAATATTTTATCAGTATATATTTACAAATTGCATACAGAATCTTTCACACACACAAATTCTGAGGTGTACTCTGATTTGATAAAGCCAACTGTAAAATTGTAAACTCACCAACCTAAGTATGTGATACTTCTTATAAAAGCAATCTTCCTTTAAGAGCCTCAAATCACATTTTTTGATGATTTAGTTTACAGATAACTTTCAAGAACATTACTCTTGCATAAAGTAATGTTTACCACAGTTGATACAACCACAGGAAAAAATACCAGACTTGCTGTCATATGGAGACCGCAGAAAATTCAAGTCCTTTTTGAAGCTGGTCGGAATCAAAATAACAGTTTCTAAAAAATAAATGTCTTTAAAAATATTGAAAAGCTACCACAGACTTTGACAAGCTCTCGTTATTATATATGAGGGTGTTGGTTAGAATCAGTCCGAGAAGACCTGTCTGGAAGGCAGAATTTGGGAGCTTCGGGGACCTGAGAACCTGGGATATCAGCCACACCTGTCTCCTCATCAGCCACCTTTATGGATTGGGTCACTTCACGGTGCCTTGGGCTTGGACAGACAGTAGGAAGATTTAGAAATAGAGAAACAGAGCTATTGGAAGGCATTGTTTCTTTTGTCTCTCTCTTTTTTTTTTTTTTTTTTTTCTTTATAAATGGATCATTTGGTCAAGTCCATAGACAACTAGCTTTGTTGTTTTGAGCATAACTGACAGGTGTCCAGCGCTGGACTAGCTTTGACTCTGTGTTTGAAATGCTCCATCTTTTGTGAGCGGGCAAATCACTTATCTTCTTTGAAAACTCAGGTTTCCACGAAAATGTAAAAAGTAGAGATAATGATAATCCACTCCTGCCTGCCTCAAAGGATTGGGAGGAAGGTCAAATGAGATCCTCTATGATAAGGAGCTTTGAAAGCCACAAAGCACTGCACAAATGTATGGTTTCGTTCTGATGGTCTCAGAAGAGCTGTCTGCCTGACACACATCAAGCAATCCTGAAACCCTAACTACGTGCAGAGCCATGTGTTCAGATCGGTCGCTCGCCTGTCTGCCAAAGGCTTTGCAAAACCCCCTGTGTGATATCCCCTCTATAGACCATCACCAGGGCTGGGTCCAATAAGACTGAAGATTCAGGGTTCATGGGAGAGGAGAGTCAATCTCACCTAAGCATGACACCAAAGGCACTACCACGTCCGATATCTAGGAGTACATGACATTTTCTTGACTGAGAAGCAGGGGTAAGAGATATGGACCCTTTTTTATTTTTTAAAGATTTTACTTATTTATTCATGAGAGACACAGAGAGAGGCAGAGACACAGGCAGAGGGAGAAGCAGGCTCCAGGCAGGGAGCCCGATGCGGGACTCGATCCCAGGACCCCAGGATCGCACCCTGAGCCCAAGGCAGACACTCAACTGCTGAGCCACCCAGGCGTCCCTGGACCCTGTTTTAGACACTGTGTCAGTCCCGTAGGAAGAATTAGGACAACTATGGCAGAAATCTAACCTTTTCAGCAAACCCACTCAAATCTAGTTTCGGTGGTTAAGTCAGTCAAGTATAGAATTTAAAAAGTAAATTCTGCTCCACCCACCTAACCAGTGAGTATATTACAGAACCTCTCTGTGCCTGGGTGTTCTCATCTGTAAAATGGAGATAGCCATAATGCCCATGCAAAGGGATTATTAAAAAGATTCAATGAGATAATAAAGGACTTAGAACAATGCCCGCAACATAGTAAGGTCTCAATAAATGTTAGCTACAATTAGTCTTATTTTTAATTATCTTACTCAGGTTTTAAACTCCAATACTCTATTTGTTCATCTATAATATAAATGTAAGCAACTACACGTTTCCTGGAAATAGTTTTTTTTTCCTGTAATTGAGATATGGCTTGAGAGATATAAGTAGATTTTTTTTAAATTTTGAAGTAAATATTGTTCAAGAGTAATACTCCCTTTGGTTTAACAAGTCGTACATAATAAGGGGTCTCAGTTTAAATGAGCAGGAAAGGGCACAGAATCACAGTAATGGAAATGGTGCAGAGAGTGTAAAAACCCAGGAGAACAGTAAAGTACATTTAAAATGACAATATTGGTATTACACAGTGCCCATAAAACAGTTAAACATGCAGTTCCTGCCAAACTTGTTTGCCATCACTTCCAAAATTTGGCTGGTAAGCAAGAAAGACATCTGGAAAAATGGTTAAAACAAAACAGTATCTAATTAGTTTTAAAATATTTTAGTTAAAAAGTACAGTAATTAAATAATGCAATTGTGAAGGGATAACAGGGAGAAACAAAGCTGAGAAGACACAGGATTGTGTTCTCAGACATTGTCCATAGAGACGTTTGGAGCTTGTGAGGGAAGCAGAATTACTTCTTTACTTTTTCATAATGAAACTATTCAAACTAAAAAAAGTACCAAAACTAATATGATACATTTTCTCACCACTGAAATTAAATAGACATCAACATTTTCCCTCAATTCCCTCAGAGCTATTGCTAAAGCCAAAGCTATATCCAATTATTCTGTTATTCTAGTTCTGAGTCTACTTGGCTATATAGCTATTTTGTGGGACTAGAGATCCAATACAATAAATTAAAACATAGGAGTAAATGTTAGATTCTGAGTTGTAAATAAAAAATCCTCCCAGTATCCTGAATCGTCTAAGAGACTCACTAAATATCAGGGTATTTTTGATGGAATTAGTCAGGGTTTTGGGGGGTTTGTTTTCGTTTTTGTTTTTGTTTTTGTTTTTAACTCACTAAAGCAAAATCAACACTCTCCAATAGGTGGTATGATTTAAAACACCTTATATAGGGGTGCCTGTGTGGTTCAGTCTGTTAAGTGTTTGTTTTGGGCTCAGGTTGTGATCCCGGGGTCCTGGGATCTAGCCCCCAAATCAGGCTTCCTGCTCAGCTGGAAGTCTGCTTCTTCCTCTCCTTCACTTGTGTGTGCACTTGTGTGTGCACACGCATGCACGTGCTTTCTCTCTCAAGTAAATAAATAAAGTCTTTTAAAAAAATAATAAAGCACCTTATAGATCCTACTTAAAAATATTTTCCCCACCAACTTGCCACTTGCCCTACTAATCAATTGGAATTCTAATCACAACACATTCCTATGGGGTCGATATATGTTTGGGTTCTCCAGAGAGAAAGAACCAGTTGGAGATACAGATATATAGAGAGAGATATAGATATATACAGATGATGTCTGCATATCCTACAAAGCCCCAGTTTTCTCCTACTCTGTTAAATGATCATAGGGAATTCCCCATGAGATCCTAGCCTCATGCTGGGAGAGAGAAGGCAGCGTAGCAGGTGTGGGGACCAAGTGTACTTGGGCCAATTAGTCGTGTAACTCACTTGTGCTATCAGGGCCTTCTCAAACTCCAATCACATACATTCCACTTCCATTTGATGATGGGGGGCTGCTGTGCATGCCCAACTTTACGGCTTGGTATACCAGTTAACACCAAGCTTTTGGTGGGCACCTCATCACATGGTAACTTGGTGGCCCCTGTTTCTAAGGCCTGTTAGCCAGCCAACAGCTGTTGCTCAAAAGGAGAGTAGTCATTTTGCTCTAAATCTCTAAGGGCCTGCACTGCAATTCACCTTTTGGGGCCTGTCAAAAGCTCCAAACAGCATCCTTATCTACCACTGACAAACTTTAAGCACCATTGGATCTGCTACATCATATGATGCAAGCAGCTTGCATAGCAGCTTGGACTTGTTCTCAACCCTACTCAAAACTAGCAGCTTTTTGGGTCACTCAGTAAATGGGCTAGAGTAACAAACCCGACTGAGGAATATATTGCCCTGGTTGTGAGAGACCAGATGCAGCAACATCTCCTTCACTTTAAAAGGTGAAGAAGCATCACAACATGCCCCTTACCGCTGGCCCCCTAGAAATATCAATAAGTTCGAAGGCCACTGTATTTTTGTCAGATATTTTCCCACCCTCTAACACACAAATGTCTTCATATGTCTAGAATGGTTTCTACTTCTTGTTTACTATGTCCAAGCAGCATAATTTCATGAGTGTAATGGACCAACGTGATATCTAATGGAAGGAAAGAAAAGACAATTTAGATTCCTGCAAACTAAATTCAGACATAGGGCTGGAGACTTGCTATCCACCTGAGGTAGGACAGAGAAGGTACAGTGCTGCCCTTGTCAGCTGAAAGCAAACTGTTTCTGGTGGTTTTTACTAATAGGTATTGAGTTTAAAAAAAAGAAAAAAGGAAAAAAAAAGCATTTTCCAGCCCAATAGCTGCATCCCCAGGGGATGTGTTCATTTACTCAGGCCATGAAACCATATCTGGTGCAGCAGCTGTAGTTGAAGGCAGCACCTGGTTAAGCTTATAATCCAGCGTCCTCCAAGATCCATCTTCTGCATGGGCTAGGTAGGTCAGCTGAATGGGAATGTGATGAGAATCACCACGCCTGCATGGTTCAAATCACTGATGGCAGTGCCGATCTCAGCAACTCCTCCAGGAATGCATTACTTTGGTTTATTATTTTCCTAAATGGCTTCCACTTGGCCTTTTCCACCATAATATCCCGCATTCCACAGGTTGGGAAATCAATGTGGGGATTATGCCAGCTGCTGCGTATA
This sequence comes from Canis aureus, assembly GCF_053574225.1. Lineage (NCBI taxonomy): Eukaryota > Metazoa > Chordata > Mammalia > Carnivora > Canidae > Canis > Canis aureus. Next base: position 40,500,759 of record NC_135631.1, read on the forward strand.
TCTATTCCAATTATGCCTACTGAACCTGGAGGGAAAAACCAGAATGGGCTTGGGGACCCACTGTGTCCACTGTGAGATAAACCTGAGCTAAAAATTCATTGATCACCTGACCTCCCTAAGCACCCCCTCTGGTGGGCCACAGTGACATTTTGGATCTCTCAGAATTCATGTCAGTTCAGAATCAGTGTCCAGTGGCCCCCTAAAAAAGTCTAATTATTTCCTTTTCTTCAGGGTACATTTACTTTGGTTAAAGACCATTGATCCCTTTGAGGAAGGCTAGAAGAAAGATAAATAGTACAAATTTGGGGCAGTATGTCAGGGTACTTCCTCAAGGCTGCCCTACCTCCCCTTCATTCAGGAACTTCTGGGTCTGTAAACTAGCTGAAATCTGGGAATTGGTTGAGGTGCCATGATTCTGTTTTTGTGATTTAGGTTGGACTTTTGAATACTTGATCTAGAAGGTTTCTGCTTATATAGATCAAGAATTGAGTAGGCTTCCTATCTGTTTTACTTCTATGAACACTTTGAACAACTATCCAACGCCATAGGTTTACAGGAGTCGGATTGTTCTGATAACTGCTTTGACTCTTGACCATTGTGATAACCACACCCACCTTGCCTTTAGCAGATGAATGCTGTCACTTGGCCCCTGCCATCCTGGAATTATTCACAGAACATTTGGTTTACTGAATTCAGTGACTACAGTCCCTACTGTAAGTTCTGGCCTACATAGAAGAGCAATCACAGAGCTTTTCAAGGATGTTGAGTTGGGGGTCCCCTCACAAACTTCTTTCTTATAGTACTGGTGAAAGATATGTCTTCTGGACTCTCCCAGGGTGGGGTGGTGAATAGTATTAAGTGATAAATCCATTCTAACACTATAATCTCCCTGAGCTTTTGAATCCCTTCCTATATCTTAAATTAAAGCCTGTCCAATATTTCCAATTTGCTTACTATAGGCTACCTCTTGGTTCATGTTTCAGCTAACCAACCAACCAAGACAGCCCATTCTTCTTTCTAGTTTTTTGATTCGAGCATAGGTGACACACAGTGTTATATTAGTTTCAGGTGTACAACATAGTGATTCAACTTTTTTATATGTTGTACTATGGTCACCACAATTGTAGCTACCATCTGTCCCCCCACAACACTATTACAGTATCATTGACTATATTCCCTGTTTTGTGCCTTTTAGTCCTATGATTTATTTATTCCATAACTGGAAGCCTGTGTCTCCCAGTCCCCTTCATGCATTTTGCCCTCCTTCCACCCCTCTTCCCTCTAGCAACTATCAGTTTGTTCTCCGTATTTATCGGTCTAATTCTGTGACAGCCCTTTCTGACTACCCAAGTTGCACTATTTTTTTTTCCAAGTTGCACTATTAAATGCAAAATCTCTGCTTAATAAGCTCATATTAATAAATAAATTTCATTCCTTCCACCATTATCCTATATCCTGTGAATATTCATTCCCACGTACATTCTCTGGACTTCTGCCTATATAAATTAGAAAACTCAAGTAGTTCTTTTGGAATGTAGCACACCTCCACATGGGTAATACTTCACACCCCATCCTTAAGTGCCAGCTGGGACTTGAGTCTAGTTATAGGTCTAGAAGCAAAGAGTGAGATCGGTCTTAAAGAGAATCAGCATTATCTTGTGGTCATTACACTTTGTTCAGACAATTCATAGTTAATTCCCTCAGACAGGGGTGGAAGGACTGCTACCACTGGAGTAGGGGAGGCTGTTCTCTGGTCATAGAGAGACTTCTTCCACTGGCAAAGAAGACATATCAGAATTTAGGGGCACAGTGTCCCCATCTTCATCAGGCACACAGAAGCTTTCAGTCATTTCTGTGACACTCGAGCTGAGAATTTGAATTCCTGAGCTCATCCTTTTCTTTCACCACTTTGTCAAGAGACATTAGGAGTAACTAGCCAACACCTTATTCTTTAGAGTTCCAAAAATGTTCATAGGTATCATATATAGAGCCGCTTAGCTTCTTATTTCTCTAAGTGGTTTCATCACAGGTACCCAACAGAGATATTTTGCATACCTCTGTTGTCAGAGCATGCCATGAACTATCAGTACTACTAGAATTAGTTATTAGCATGTTTAAATTTATCAGATTAGAGAGCCAATTCCAGAAACCTAAGAATGAATTCAGAAGACTCATCCTTATAATTCTGTTCCTCTAGAACCACTCTCAATATCAAAATCTGCATTAGCCTAGGTTCTTCAGAGAAACAGCCAATAGTATATGTATATATACATATATGACTTATTATAAGGAATTATCTCACACCATTATAGAGACTGAGAAGTACAAGATCTGTAGTTGACAAGCTGGAGACACAAAGGGTCACTGATACAGTTCCTGTCTGAGGCTGAGGACCTGAGAACCAGGGAAGCTAATGATGTAAGTTCCAGTCTGACCGAGTCTGAGTTCTCAAGGCAGGAGAAGGCTGATATCCCACCTTGAAGACAGGCAGCTCGAGAGAATTCTTTCTTACTCAGCCTTTTCTTTTACACAGGCCTTCAATGGACTAGATGCAACTTATTCACATTGGCCAGGAGAATCTGCTTTATGCAGTCTACCAGTTCAAATTATAATCTCATCCAGAAACATCCTTGCAGGCACCCTCAGAAATAATGTTTAACCAAATACCTGGACACTACATGACTCAGTCAAGTCAACATATAAAATTACCCATCACATCGTGAATGTGAAAAAGGGGAGCACCTTCCTTTATTAAAACATACACTCATTTTAAATACCTAGTTTCTGGTTGTCTGGAACAACCTTCTAATTGTCTTTCCAGCTGAACAGCAGCATGAATCACTGGAGTGCTATGAATGAGATGCTAGGCTGGTAATTTTAAAATTCAGTGAGACAGGAAGAGTGAGAAAACAAAGCATTCTTGAATTCTTGAGATGTCTGGACCAGGAAAGGTGGACATAAGCTGATAAGGAGTTGGAGTAAACACTACAATGGTGGTGGTAATAGTGGTGGTGGTGGTGGTGATGGGTATAGCAAATAAAATTTATTAAATGATTATAATGAATTAGGCAGGTACTATGATAACCCTAACTTTATTCAATCATATGAGGTATCTACCATTATTATCTCCATTTACAAATAAGAAAATTGAGACTTCTGGAGGTTAGATCTGAAGTCACAGGATATTGGTCATTTACCAGGTTGAAATTCCAGACTACTATGTGATACTCCTGGAAGGACATATCAATACTAAGCAATGCAGGCTGCGTGGGAAGAAATACAGGCAGGAAATACATCATAACACACAGCATGCATTGCACAGTTATGCTCTAACTAATTCGAGGAAGGATGTGCTTGTTAGAACACTTGAAAGTGTATGAATCCAAAGGCAAAACAAGGAAAACTAGTCTCATGTTTAGCTTAACTCAGAGAAGTTGTCAGTAAGGATAGTTGATGTAGCAAATAAAGAAAAGAGAAAGGGTAAAAGGAAAATAGAATCATCTTTACCCAATTTTCCCATCCTCAAGTTTGAAATTAATTATTAAGAAAAGAAAAGAAACATGGGGTCAAAAATAAGATAGTTGATTAAAAGGCAGAAAATATTAGCAGAAAAAAAGATTCAGATGGGTTTCTATTAAAATAGAATCATCTTTGCCCAATTTTCCCATCCTCAAGTTTGAAATTAATTATTAAGAAAAGAAAAGAAACATGGGGTCAAAAATAAGATAGTTGATTAAAAGGCAGAAAATATTAGCAGAAAAAAGATTCAGATGGGTTTCTATGTAGGGATAACAATAATAGAACAAGAGTAGTTACAATTATATGAATTAAATTCCAATTTAGGTCATTTGAAGGAAAGAAGATAATACTGAGGTGTTGTGGTTTGTATAATAGATAATACAATCCTGGGCTGCCTTGGACACTTCATGTTGGCATGTAGGCTATTGAGAGCATGTCATCATTTCTGGCATCTAGCGTCTGACATAGCAATTTGCCTACAATAAGTATACAGTAAAATATTGTCATTCTCCCAAATTGAAATAGATGATTATCTCAACAACTACTTTTCCATTATTAAGCAACAGTCTAATTTTCTTCTTTTGGAGTAACATAAAATATGAAACATTAGGGGGATTAATTATGTATGTTTTGAAATTCAAGACCAAAGATTCAGAGCATAGACTTTGTAGTCAAACCAGCTTTTTAATACCAGCTCCTCCACCTTTAGAATGATTATCTCTCTGAGCCTCATTTCCACATTTGTAGACTACTGCTGATTATAGTTACCTCCCAGGTTGTTGAGAATTGAACAAAATGTGTCAAGAATTATCTTGTTGCCTCCATAGTGATAATGGATGGATTGGATGGAGGAATAGATTGGATGGGTGGATGGATGGATAGATGGATGGATGGATGGATGGATGGATGGATGACCAAGAACCAAAACAAAACAAGTCAGTGAATGCTTCAAAAAAATGAGTGGACTTATGTTGGAATAAAGAGAGGTCCTAAGAATTTTTAGGACCTCGGTATTAGCTACTAGTAATTTTGAAAGTATTTGCATGCCCATATGATTTGCTTGGGCTTCTAAAATTTGACTATGAATTTAAAAGCTTAAAAAGAGCTCTTGAGGAGAGCTCCATAGGCATCTGTGTAGAGATCTAAACTGTCACACCTCTCAACTGATTAATCATTTAATTGTAGGTCAATACAGGGAGGTGGAGTGCTATGAAGGATGTTGACACTGCCTTGCCCAGAGAGACATTTCATTTTCCTAACTGCCTTGCCAAATGATTCTCTTCCTCCTCCTCCATAGACTATCTTTGAAAATCCATATGTTGTGAATTAACCTGTGGCATTAATCATAGCTTCTTTGTTCCAGAATTTTTCATATCAGTGTTTTCCCATGCTACACTCAGCTCTCATGTTTATGATAGAGAGGTGGAATTGGAGTAATTCATTCGGAAACAAATATGCAAAGAAATGTATTTAACAATCACAGTGCTTGTAATGAGAGTTCCTCACTTATATATAGAATCATAAAAAGTCAAATTTGTAACGGGAATAGAATAGAGGTTACCAGGAACTAGGGGAAGGGGAAGAAAGGGGAGATGTTGGTCAAAGGATTCAAGCTTTTAGGTAGAAGATGAATAGGTTCTGGAGACCTAATGTACAGCATGATGACTACAGTTAATAATAATGTATTGTATACTTAAAATTTGCAAGTGTTCTCACCACACATACACATACAAAATAACTAAATGGTGGCTATTAATTAGCTTGATTGTGATAATCATTTCACAGTGTATACGTGTGTCAAAACATCATGCTTTACACCTTAAATATATACCATTCTTATTTGTCAGTTATAAAGCTGGGGGCAGGGAAAGAAAAACCAGTCAGTACTAAATAGTGCCAGACCCCAGAACTTTTTAAAAGCTCAATGCTCAAGTGAAAACTCCACAGGTCAACTTAGGGCAGATCTAGCTTAAAAGCAACTTGAGCTATTCAAGAAGAATTTTAAGAACATGAACCTTACTGTCTTGAATCCTATAATTTCTTTTCTGTGTAATTGCAAATGACCCTCAATACCTTTTAATTGTTGCTATCAAAGAAAAAAAAGATCCAGGCCTTAGAAATTGATCATGCTTTTGAAATTACCTCTTCAGAACCAGTGGGAAGGCTAAAAGTGGCCAATGGTTGATGAAAGGTGTTAATAGAGAATAGTATATCCCTTCTTGCCTTGCACACCCACCCCAGCATCAACCCACTTACCCTCTACTCATACCCAGTCAGTGCTTGCATAGGTAATTCCAACTTTCAGACCTTGGCTTAATCATCACTTCCTCCATGAAGTGTCCTCAATTGCTCTGCCACTCAGTCTAGATTAGGGTTGTCAAAGAAAAATTATATTGAGCAAGGAAGACTTTATTCAAGACTATTGCCATAGGGGAGAGAGATTGAACTCAACTCTGTTGAAAGAAAACGAGGAGGAGTTTTTAAGTCCTGGGGTATGCTGGTGGGAAAGTCCTGGAGGACATTAGAGGCAAGGTTAGTCAATGTGATTAGGCCATCTCTGTTTGCTCATTGGCATTTAAGTTAGACTCCTACACAATTACCACCACTACCACCACCATGACCTCTACTACCAAACTAAAAGATGGAGGTGCTATCTTTCTTGATGATTATATTTCAAAGGGATGGCTTCCAGGTCTTTGAGAAAGATATGTTTGGTTGTAAAACCACCAAGAGGCTAGGAGAAAACTTACATCTCAAAGGGACAGAAAGAACTTACAAATTAGTAAGGAAGCAACCTGTCTAAGGTTTAGTCAAAATGAAGACAATATGAAGGACAACTTGGTTAGAATCTGCCATTTTATGTTGTCATGGCACTTTTATAATAGTTGCTTTAATTATAATTCTTTATTTTGGCTTCTAAACATTTATTGTGAATTTATAATCTTCAGAAGAGCTCTTGATGAGAGCCCCAAAGGTGCCTGTGCTGACTGTAAGTGATTTGTCTAATATCTGCCCATGTGGGCAGGGACAATGTCTCTATTTGTTTACCACTATATTCTTAGTTCAAAGTACCTGGCACATTGTAGACTCTCACTGAATATTTGTGGGAAAAGGAGAGAGTTCTATAAAATCCCAGATTCTTCAGAGTTCTTTCCTGCTCTTTCTTTGGTATCACAGGGTTAAAGACTCATTTGAATATTGGATAACTAGGGAAGGAATTCATTCATTAATTTATAAATATTTCTTACCATGACTAGAGCACTGTCCTGTCCCAGTAGAATCTATCTTACCTGATTTTCCCTTGGTAAGTCAAATAAAAATGATATATGAAAAGTCTACACACAAGATGCACAAAATATTCTTTCACATATATGAGCTGGCTCAAATAAGCTCTACTAAGTATGAAAAAAATGTTGCTATTGGGAAATGTTTGTGCTAATGTCATTTTTTCTTTTCTTGAAAATACTTCCCTGTGGCAAGTAAAAGCCTTTCCAATCACCCACTGATCATTCTTTTTCAGAAACAGTCACTGTAGTTTTAGAAACATTTTAAATCATCACTCAAGTCTAGCCTTGGCCTAGGAGAGTAAGTTCTAATGGAAGAATTAAAGTATTTACAGAATGTAGAGCACAAGCTTGTCACTAGGGATGGATCCCCTAAATTCAGGGATTCAGCTGCCTTTTAAATGAAATGAAGCTGATTATTGACTAAATGTGAAACCCCACGAAACAGACTTTATTTACAATCAATCTAGAAATTTAAGCACTTTCCCTGGCCACCAAGAATCACTCGTGGCTTTTCATGTGTCATAAGGACCAACAATCATAAATCACAACATGAAATAAAGGCTTTCGTTTCTGCCAGACCCTCCTGTGATTGCACGATAAAGAAAACAAAAGCTGATTTTCTCCTCTGCATTTTTAATCCGTCCCTTCCAAAGTTTCTGAGTCGGAGAGCTTTATAAGAGTGGCATCTTACGTTTCTTTGGTTTTCTCTAGATAGAATTCATGTTGACTTCATAATAAAACATCTGGACACAAAGAGAAAACTCTAATTCAAAGCCTTCTGATTTGTTCTAGATAATATGTAATATCCAAATATTTCCAGATGCCTGAATCACACATACTTGTCCCCTGTTAAAATAAAAACCGAGACCAGCCGTGAAAATTCCCTGAGCAGACAAAACTCGTTTAGTCATACAAACAAAGTTTAAATTAGCTTATTTTGCAAGACTAACTTGACCTGAGTCATTTCTTGCTTGTGCTTTTGGAAATGATAAGTAAAACCTGAATTATACGAAAAGTCTACACACAAGATGCACAAAATATTCTTTCACATATATGAGCTGGCTCAAATAGATAAGCTCTACTAAGTATGAAAAAAATGTGCTATTGGGAAATGTTTCCAAATGTTTCCTTGGGAACTGTTTCCCAAGGTTGATATGAGGTAACCGCTGACCAATTCCCTGTTATTCAAGAAAATTCTAATAAAACCAATCACTGTGAAGGATGGACAATCACTGATTTCCCACTGTACATGTATTTAAGATCCAATTTAATTATACAATCCATATTTAATTATAACAATACACTCCTGAGTCTCATTCCATGTTTTGGTTTGAGTGCTTCTCATATGCAAAGCATTTTTTTGGTGCGTACATGATAAACTTATACAAGCTACTGCTTTGGTGATTCATTGGTTTAACTTTTTTTTTAAGATTTTATTTATTTATTCAAGAGATACAGAGAGAGAGAAGCAGAGACACAGGCAGAGGGAGAAGCAGGCTCCGAGGGGAGCCTGATGTGGGACTGGATGCTAGGACCCTGGGATCACACCCTGAGCCGAAGGCAGACACTCAACCACTGAGCCACCCAGGTGCCCTCATTGATTTTACTTCTGTTATTCCTGAATTTCTTTTTCCTTTTTCTGAACTTTTGACACAGTAAATAATTAGATGAATGATCTGCCTTTCATCCAAGTGTTCGAATGTCACCTAGTCCCAGAGCTCACTGCTCCATGCCTTCAATAATGACTTCAAGCTGAGACTTTAGATTTTTAGGGTTTTCTTTAATATATTCACTACAACAGTAATTCCATAGTTTGTTGAAGACAAAACTGAGCCAGTGTCCATGTATCTAGAGGAAATTTGCAATCTGTGCACAGCGTATCAATTATAATGCTTGCCACTGCCAAGTAATAGAAAACAAACTCAAAATATCCTAAGCCTTAAGCTTCAACAATAAGGAATTGAATTATTTCACTGAACAAGAGCTCATTGGTGAGGCAGTTCCAGACTAGTTGAACCTGCAAGGTTAACAGTAGGGTTTTCCTTGGCCTCAAGGCCAAAAGTTAACTTCCCCAGCACCAGATAGAGTGTGTTGAGAAGAAGGCACACCTTTTCCTACAGGTGTCTTTTTATCAGTGAAGGAAACTTTCCCAGCAGTCTTTCATACTGCATCATATCACATCGTTCTATCAAATGGACAAGCCTAAGCCAGTCACTTGCAAGAAGAATGCGACCATCGTCCAAGACAGAATCATCAGGATTTCCCCTGATAGGATGCCCGGATGGAGCCAGGCTCTCCAGCAAGGAAGGAGGGGATGGCTTTGAGTAGGTAACCCCCAGGGAATTCTGAAACTCCTGGAGTTCTGCCAGCTGCCGCTTTCTCAGTGCCTCCTGGAGACCCTGGAGATGGAGCAGTGAGCAAAACAGCTAAGCCCTGCCCACATTGAGTGCATAGCCTAGAGGCAGGAGATGTTTAAAATTGAAAACAAAAACCTGATAGACTAGGATATAAATGCTGGGGAGGGGTGGGGAGAGGTGACGGGCTAGGGATTTTCTGGTTCTGAGGGCAGTGTGTTGTACTGGTGTAGCTGGGGGCGGGGGATGTTACTATATTATATGCGGCATTTGGGGAAGACCGCACTGGTAAGTGTCACTTGAGCAGAGACTTGGGATATAATTATGAGTGAAAAAAGAAGATATTCATTATATGGTTTCACTCATACAGGGAATATAAAAAAAATAGTGAAAGGAATTATAGGGGAAAGGAGAGAAAATGAGTGGGAAAAATCAGAGAGGGTGACGAAGCATGAGAGACTCCTAACTCTGGGAAACAAACAGGGGGTAGTGGAAGGGGAGGTGGGCGGGGGAATGGGGTGACTGGTTGATGGGCACTGAGAGGGGGCACTTGACAGGATGAGCACTGGGTGATATGCTATATGTTGGCAAATCGAACTCCAATAAAAAAAATATACAAAAAAGAAAAAAGATATTGGTGGGTTTGAACAGAAGAGTTAATGTGACCAGACTTCTGTTTCGTTGTTGTTTTTTTTTAAGATTTTATTTATTTATTCATGAGAGACACAGAGAGAGGCAGAGACACAGGCAGAGGGAGAAGCAGGCTCCCTGTGGGGACCCTGATGCAGGACTCGATCCCAGGACCCTGGGATCACGACCTGAGCCAAAGGCAGACGCTCAACCACTGAGCCACCCAGGTGACCCCAGACTTCTGTTTTTTAGAAAATAGACTCTGGATGGGCATGGGCTGGCATAGGAACACTCCGAGGAGACCATTGCCACATTGCAGGTGAAAGATGATGAAGGTCTTGACTCAGGGTATCAGTGGAGGGGGTGAGACGTGATGGCACTCTGCATATGTTTTGAAGATAGAGAAAAGAGGGTTTGCTGTTGGAGGATGGGATGTGGTGGTGAGAAAGGAAGTCAAGGGTGACTGCAGAGACCCTGGGCTGGGCGGCCAGCAGAACAGTATCCCATTAACTCAGATGAGGGATGAGGGCCAGGGTCGGCATCAGGAGGGAAGGTCCGGGTGCAGATCACTGGCTTTAGCAACAGGCGAACACTGGGGACCTTGGCAGGGTCTTTTGTGGTTAAATGGAGGAGATGGACGTCTCATTGGAGCACCTGCCTGCCCTTGAGGAATGGGGCTGAGGATGGCAACATCTTTGTTTCAAAAACCAAAGTGGTGAAAGCCAAGCCCCCTAGCAAACACTATGCCCAGAAGTGCGTGTAGATAAAACTCCCATCTGTCCGGCCAGAACACTTGACGTGGGCAGAAGGGAGCAGCACATCCTGAGATGACATTGGCGGGTGGGCCCTGCTGCCCAGCGGTTTGGCAGCAGAGGTAATTACTGTTTTAACAAGGGTTCCGCTTTCCCACACCTTTTCCCCAACATCATGAACAATTCCAAAAGTAATTATTTTCTTACATGTGACCCATTTTATTCACCACTGTATCCAGCAGCCAGAAGAGTGCCTAGCACAGGGTAGGATTTTAATACATATTTGTTTGTGGAGTGCATGCTTATTTCACAACAGTACAACTCCCAGGTAGGACCCGGGGGGAAAAGGATTATGTTTATTCCTTGCCTGTTGAATTTTTTCCCCTATAATTTCTTTCCACACTAGTTCCATAAAACAGCTGTTCCTTTTTTCCTTAATAGCTAGAGACTTTTCACTTACTGCAATATACGATACCCATTACTATATTTTAGATATGCTATATTTTAGGGAGTATGTTTTAAAACCATAAAAAAAAGTAAAAATAAAGAAATTCCATAATGAGGAAAACAATATTACCAGGGCTGTAATGAACACATGCTTGATCAACAACATTCGCCACCTTACCCAGTGCTTACCATAGGCTTTCTGACCCCTGCTTGCATAATCCTCACCACAGTCCCCCTGGAGGAGGTGTTAATATTATAACTTCCATTTTACAGATGATAAGACTGAAGCATAAAGAGGCTAAGTGCCTTGGCCCAAGTTTCATGGCTAGTAAGTGCCAGGACCAGGATGCAAACCCAGATAATCGGTCTGTGGTGTCCACATTCTTAAACACCATGCTCATTTTGAAGACCCTACCTTTTCCAAGTCATTGTATGTTGTTTGATCATCTTAACTTTACATGTCTTCCCATTTCCTAATGAAAAACTTACTTGGGCTGTGTCACAGACCTAAATAACCTAAGGAAACATATTAGTTTAAAAACAAAAGAGGGGATCCCTGGGTGGCTCAGTGGTTTAGCACCTGCCTATGGCCCAGGGCATGATCCTGCAGTCTCGGGATCGAGTCCCACATCAGGCTCCCTGCATGGAGCCTGCTTCTCCCTCTGCCTGTGTCTCTGCCTCTTTCTCTCTGTGTCTCTCATGAATAAATAAATAAAATATTTTAAAAAATAGAAATAAAAATAAAAACAAAACAAAATGGTTCTTGTTTTCAGGGAGAAAAGCTATATCCTAGGATTCTGAAAGGGAAGAGTAATATAAAAATTACTAGATTCAGATTATTTGGTCCACATGGGAAACTGTAAGATCCAGAACAGTCACATGACTTAGCCAAAGTCCTATAAACCCCTTAATGGTAGAGCTGGGACTTGTATCCACATATCATGCTAGCTACTTAGCTAAGTTTGGGGATATCTTAATTAAATTCAAAATGACGTGTAACTAACAGGGTAGATCAGAGGAATGCAAGACAGCTGAAAAAAAAACAGGCCCCTTGGTGGCTTCTCAGTTCATCCTCCACCTAGTTTTTTCACCTAGTGATCAAATAAGACTATTTGTGGTTGTATCAGGAGCATTGCTCAGGCTTCACACCCTCCCTCTGGACTCCATGAGAAACAAGACAGCATGCCGTGTGTACCGTGGAGAGTGGGAAATTCTCAAGGCTTTTTTAAGACTGTAAAAATCAATTTTTTAGATATAAATGATTTGGTAAGAGTAATACCATTTCACATACTACATCTAGTCCAACTTATAATCTTCTTTATTTGTCTCTAATAATGCTTATTTCTGATGCTGTTTTTAGACCACAGGTATGAAATATGTTATCATTAATTCTGTTGATTTTCTTTAGCCCTTCTCTGTACTTCTATTATTTTTCATATATTCCTTTTACTGTGATTTGCTTTAAAATTTCTAATATTATACCACTGGTATTTTAAGGTTACATATCAGCTTGTGGTGATAGCAGCTTTTTCTTATTTTAGAAATTTTTTTTTGCCAAATGCTCATCATATTTCTTTTATATAATCCAATTAAAATTTATATTAAATCAGAGTGATTTGGATGAGAGATATTCTGGTTAATAGAACCATTGATATTCTAGTTAATAGAATACTGTGTATGTATTAAATCAACATACTAAGGTAACAATTCTCAAATAACTCAAAGTAAGCATATGTAACTACTTAATGTGCATTAATTTATTAAGTCAGAAATCATTTATTACATGGATCAAGCAGTGTTCTAGATACTGGGAAAATAACGGTGTCACAATATTGCTCCTCAAGGAGTTTATGGTCTCCTTGGGGTGTTAGACAAGTATCACATAATAATGCAAGAGTCATATGATGAGGGTAAGAACATAGCACTTAAGGCACCTTTAGACAAGACTGTAACCCATCCTTGGGAAATCAGGGATGCAGGCACATCGCGTTAAATATAATTTCATCTTGAGCGACTCAGAGGACATGTTGGGATCTAATAGTACTATAGATTTGTTATTAGAAGCAGTTATCACTGGGGTGTCTGGTGGCTCAGTCTGTTAAGTGTCTGCCTTCGGCTCAGGTCATGATTCCAGGGTCCTGGATCTAGCCCTATGTTGGGCTTCTGGCTCAGCAGGGAGCCTGCTTCTCCTTTTCCCTCTGCTCACAGTCTATCTCTCGCTATTTCTCTCTCTCTCTATCTCTCTCAAATAAATAAACCTTAAAAAACAAAATAAAAATTCTGAAAAAATAAAAATTTGAAAAATCTAAAAAAAAAAAAGAAACAGTTATAACTATACTATAGATTTATAAAGGTATTTGTCAAGGATTTTAGATGGAGGGGGCACCTGGTTGGCTCAGTCAATTGAGCGGCCAACTCTTGGTTTTGGCTCCGGTCATGATCTCATGTGTCATGGGATTGAGCCCTGCTAGGGCTCCGCACTCTATGGAGAGTCTGCTTGAAGATTCTCGCCCTCTGCCCTTCCCCCTACTTGCACACCTGCTCACTCTCTCGCTCTCTCTCTAAAATAAGTAAGCAAATAAATCTTTCTTAAAAAGTATTTTAGATGGAACAATGATGCATATACCCTTTTGTCTATATAGATTGTGTTACATATTTTCTGCTTCTACCTCACCTTTTGCTTCATTGTCAAACTGTACAACATTTGCTTCCCATTTGACCATTTATCACTGTATGACAGTCTTTGCTTTCTTCCTTCAAGTCTGTGATTCTTGGAATACTTTCATAAATCAACATCCATTTCATTTCTACTGGTACTCCTTATCAGTTTTAACCCCTTGCCTAAGCCTTCAACTAATTCCTTTGTTATATGCAGCAACTCTGGCCATGTAGAAATACATTTTATCTTTAGTGTAGCACTTTCCCCCCAGTGATTTTCCATTTCTAGGTACATAATGGCCCAGAGCTCTCTAGTTCATCATTGAAGATCTTGAAATGGCAATAATTTCTGTAGGAGCCCCATTTGGGGGTTTATGATTAACGAGAAGCCTTTGTCACAGAGAAAGCCTTTTCCTCAACACTTTCCCTCGTTAGGAAAACCCTCACCCCAGCTCACAAAGTTGGCCCTGTTCAAGCATCTTTATACATTTCCTCTTACATGGCAATCCGCGGAGCAAAATGAGGACTTGGAGTCTTCCATTTCTTTACCTCTCAAACCTGTGGACCCTTTCTTCAACCCCACCCATAATCCCATGATGCCTCTGTCACCCATCCAAAAGGCGACGAATGAGATCTGGAACTGAAAATTAGTTTTGTGGCTCTTGAGGTTTACTGAGAATTGTGTTCTTTCTCTCTGATGGGTAGCGGAAAGCTCTAATATTCAATGAGAGAGGTTGCGCTGAAAGAATTTGCCACTCCAGAAGCAAGCATGCTTATGTTTTTGTTGGCCTTTCCTGCAAGCACCATGCTAACATGTGATTTCCCAGAGTTAACACTTTTGCAAACTGAACTGCTGCCCACTCCAGCAGACTCAGATTGAAAGAAGCAGCTGCTACTGCAGTGAATGAGAAAGACCATCGGAGAGTGGGCTGAGCAAGGTGGGGGAGCCCAGAACCTCCCAACAGAGGTGCTGTCATTGATACCTTTCCCTCCATGGAGCTGGATGATCACTTAAACTTTCTGCCATCTGTGGAGATGTCATACTAGGGAACTGTTCTCTCACAAGGGAGTTGTAGCTGGCTTGTCAGTTGTAGCTGGTTGGGTCTGTAACTAGGAACAGAGGTGACATGTACACTCCAACGTCAATGCTCTTATTTTATTGTAGAACTGTTAGAAGAAAAGAGGACAAGAACAGAGGACTCCTCCCCTAATAAATAGAGTTTATAAAACTTTGACTTTATAGCAACTTTGAGCTCTAAGTTCCCAAATAACATAACAAAGAAAGAAAGAAAATTGGACTCTCCTGCCCAGTCTTTGAGTAGCATATCAACATAAAAAACATCTTCCACCCATCAAAAAATACTCTCCCCACCCCGGAAGACACAACACATGTGTTTATAATTAACTAATCCCTTTGATTTCCACTTATTGTGGCATAAACAATGAATCCCTCTTAGTGTGGTAGATTGTGTTTCCAAAATGGCTACAACAATATTCCCAATCCTATAAATTGCTTTGTTGAGACATAATTCATATAACCATAAAATTTACCTATTCAATGTGCACAATCCAGCCATTCATAGTATACTCACAGTTGTGCAACCATCAACTACAATTGATTTTAGAACATTTTTATTACACTCCCCCTCCTAGAAAATCTGCATACTCATTAGCAGTCACTCTCCCCTTCCCTGCTACTCCTTCTACCCCACAGCCCTACACAACCACCCCTTTTAGGAAAGCCCTCATCCCCTGTTCACAAAGTTGGCTCTTTTCAAGCATTTTTATATATTTCCTCTTCCATAGGCAATCCATGGGGCAAAATTTCTGTCTCTATAGATTTCCCTATTCTGGACATCTCATATAAATGGAATTCTATAATATGTGTTCTTTAGCCACTTTTTTTCACTTAACATAATGTTTTAAAGGCTCATCCCTATTGTGGCATGCATTAATATCTCACTCCTTTCTATTGCCAAGTAATATTCCACTGTATGAATGTACCACATTTTATTTATCCATTCATCAGTTAATGGACATTTAGGGTTGTTTCCACTGTTTTTGCTATTTGGAATAATGCTACTCTGACATTCATGTAAAAGTTTTTGTGTGGACATGCGTTTTTCTTTTTCTTTGGTGTACACCTAGGAGTGGAATTGTTGGAATATATGGCAACTCTTGTGTTTAACCATTAGAGTAACTACCAGAATGCCTTCCACAGTGGCTGCACGATTTTACATTTCCACCACCAGTGCATGAGGGTTTCAATTTCTCCACAACCTCACTGACACTTGTTATCATCTGTCTTTTTTATTGTAACCATCCTCCTGGGTGTGACGTGTTCCCTCGCTGTGGTTTTCCTTTGCATTTCCTTGGTGGCTAATGAGCTTCTTTTCATGTATTTATTGCCCATTAATATAATCTTCTTTGGAGAAATGCCTATTTAAGATCTTTGTCCATTTTTTAATTGGGTTATTTGGGTTTTATTGAATTTTGAGATTTTTTTATGATTGTAGGTACAAATCGTATATGATGAGCAGATTATTTTCTCCTTTTGCATGTTCTTTTACAATGTGATGTGGACATTCCTCTTTCAGTGTGGGCTGACTCTTTGGCCCATTTGACCAAGGAAATGTGACAGAGGTGACACTGAGTAACCTCTGAAACTGTATCTTGCAGGGTCTGCAGAATTTCCCTTTAAAATCTCAAGAACTTCTTGAACCTTGCTGCCATGCTGTGAGGGCTAAGCAGCCACGTGGAGAAACCCACATAGAGGAGGTCCAAGGCTCCTGGCCAACAGCTCTGACTGAGCTCTTAGCCAAAGCCAGCATGACTACCAGTCATGTAAGTGAAGCCATTTGGAGCCTTCTGGGTACTTACTCCAGCACCCCAGTCAATGCAAGTGAAGCAGGGGAATGCAGAGGAGCCCTGCCCAAATTCCTGACTCAGAATGATGAGAAAATAAAATAGTGTTGTTTGTTTCATAAAAATGGGTAACTGAAATATTGAGTAAGTGACTAGTTGCGTCTAGTTCAGAAACAGCAGGTTATATTTATTGAAGAAACTTGTTATAGAAGAAATGGTTTTCTTTGGTGTTATTATAAGGATCCTAGTCTTGAATATTGTCGATGTGAGGTTTTTCAGGCATTTAGGCAGTAGTGACTTCTCAACCACTATATCACTTCAAATTTAAACCAAATATCTTGGGACGCCCTGGTGGCTCAGTATTTGAGCATCTGCCTTCAGCTCAGCACATGATCCTGGGGTCCAGGGATCAAGTCTCATATCAGGCTTCCTGCGGGAGCCTGCTTCTTCCTCTGGCTATGTCTCTACTTCTCTCTATGTGTCTCTTATGAATAAATAAAATGTTTTTTAAAAATAAAATAAACCAAATATCCTGAAACTTTTACATACATCTAAAAGTGAAAAATCCACCTCCAAAAAGAATTCAGGGAGCAGTTTGTGGAGCTGCAGCTATGCTCAGCAACCCAGCTACTACCTTAGTAGTCAAATCAGGAATCAGAGTGTTCTAATCAACTCTTGTGGTCTGTAAATAGTGACTTACCGAAATTCAAGAACTCCCATGGAATTTCAACTATTCTGATAGTCACTCGGGGAATTCTTCTTGGAATTCATCTTCCTCAGTGTCCCACAGTGTGTGTGGAGGTACTTCAGTTACACTCCCAGCAGGAAAGAAGTGAAGAGAAAGGAGGACAAGGCCATGAGTGGGCCTCCCCATTACCACTATCCCTTTAGGCAAAGCAGCTCTACTTATTCCTGATTTAAATTTGTAATAAAGAAGAGTCATTATTTCAAATAATTTTTTTTAAAGACGGGGTAGGATGGATGGATTGATAAATGGGTGGACGTATGGGTGGGTGGAAGGAGAAATAATAATATTCTTTGAGAGACCATTTAATGGTGTCCCTTCAACTCAAAAAAATTGAGTGTTACAAAAAGTGGCAGGTTGAGATTTACAAAGGGTGTATTTTTCTCCTTTCTTTCCTAGTGGAAAAAGCTGGATAGATTGGTTTAACATATATGAGAGATATTTATGTCCAGAGAATTCATTAAATAGTAAGTGGAGAATAAATCTGGGTTCAGGTATAAAAAGAATTTTCTGATCATGTAGGATATTAATCATTGAGATGGTTTGTAGATAATAAGCATTGTGTTTTCACCTCCTAAAAGATTATGAAGAATTAAATATTTATCTTCCTACAATGGGTTAGATGACATCTGCCTGAAGGTTATATGTAGAGGGAATCTTCCTGCTTCTAACTTATTAAAACATCTTAGAAAATCATATATAGTCAGATGAACTCTTCTCTTAAGATGGTCCTTGCATTAAGTCTCCACCTGGATAGTGTTAAATATTAGGCAATTATTTAAAAGATACCAACTGCATTTGAATATGTTGTCCTCCTTCACCCAACAAAATATATGAAAAGAAGGCAACCATTCTGAATTAATTATGACATCTATTTGAAAACAATGATTTTAATTACTTTTGGCATTTTGGGGGCTCTCATAAGAAAGAGCCAGTTTAAACAGCAAACTTATAATTTTGCCTTTTTGTTCTGTGAGCAAAATGCTGCCCATCTCAATTCCACGGTACTGGAGACCAGAATCCTCCCATTCACGAACAAAAGCCCAGAAGCAGTAATAAGCGTGGCATTCCAGAAAAGAGAGAAGTCACACTTGGCATTTACTATCTTCAAAGTGTTTACCACACCTCCCTTATTGCTGTTCCTCTATATTTTATGCATAAAGGAAGGAGAAGATCATGTTATCCTTTTTAGCATTGGTCTTTCTGTTGAGAGTGACATCACCAGTTATTTGTGATGTGAACACCAGGCTCCCTTGCTCATTGGCTGTTCTCCACCTCCAAATTACGAACAACTTTCAATCACTAAGTGATCAATGGCTTACCTAAATTTGGAACTTCAAGAGGAAATTTTACCACCATGTGAGCTCTTCCCTGGGCTCTTTCATGCACTGCATGTGACTTTGCCAAACAGATACAATCAAGGTTGTGCACACAAAGATGGCAATGTTGATGGTTTTTTAATTTTTTTTTAATTTGAGTATCGTTGACACACAATGTTACATTAGTTTCAGGCATATAACATATGATTCAACTTCTCTCTGTTATGTTTATATGCTCACCACAAGGGTAGCTTGTCATCGTACCATGCTATTATAATATCATTGACTGTGTTTCCTATGCTGCGCCTTTTATTCCCATGACTTATTCATTCTGTAAGTAGAAACCTGTGTCTCCCATAACACTTCACCCATATTGCCCATCACCCTCTCCCAGCAACCATCTGTTTGCTCTCTGTATTCATAGGTCTGATTCTGCTTTTTGTTTGTACGTTGATTTGGGTTTTTTGTTTTGTTTTGTTTTTAGATTCCACATATGTGAAATCATATGATATTTGTCTTTCTCAGTCTCACTTATTTCACTTAGCATAATACCCTCTAGGTCCATCCATGTTATGACAAATGGCAAAAGAACTCATCCTTTTATGGCTGTGTAGTATTCCGTTATGTATATGTTATAAATATATCACATTTTCTTTGTCCGTTCATCTATCACTGGACACTTTGGTTGCTTCCATATCTTGGCTACTATAAATAATGTGAAAAATGTAGGGTGCATATATTTTTTGTATTAGTGGTTTCATTTCTTTGGGTAAATAAATACCCACTAGTGAGTATTACTGGATCATATAGTGGTTCCACTTTTGATTTTTTGAGGAAACTTCATACTATTTTCCACAATGGCTGCACCAGCTTGCATTCCCAATAGTGCATAAGTGTTTCTTTTTCTTCGCATTCTTGCCAACACTTGTTATTTCTTGTCTTTTTGAGTCCAGCCATTCTGACAGGTGTGAAGTGATATCTCACTGTGGTTTTGTCTTCATATCTGTGAGGGTTAGTGTTGTTAAGCATCTTCTATTAATTTGTATTTTAATTCCAATATAATTTACATACAGTGTTCTATTAGCTTCAGGCATACAGTGTTGTGATTCAGTAATTCCATACATTACTCAGTGCTCATCATGGTAAGTGTAGTCTTTAATCCGTATCACCTATTTCACTCATGCCCTCACTTCCCTCCCCTCTGGTAACCATCAGTTTGTTCTCTATGTTAAGAGTCTATTTCTTGGTTTGTCTACCTTTTTCCCTTTTGCTTGTTTTGTTTCTTAAATCTACATGTGAGTGAAATCATATGGCATTTGTCTTTCTCGGACTAATTTCACTTAGCATTTTACTTTCTAGCTCCATCCATGTTGTTGCAAAGGGCAAGAATTCATTCTTTTTTATAGCTGAATAATATTATATTATCTATATTTATATATCACGTCTTCTTTATCCATTCATCTATCAGTGGATACTTGGGCTGTTTCCATAATTTGGCTATTGTAAATAATGCTGTAATAAACATAAGATACTTGTATCCATTTGAATTAGTGTTTGGGGGTAAATGCCCAGTAACATGATTACTATTTTTAACTTTCTGAGGAACCCTCATACTGTTTTCCACCGTGGCTGCACCAGTATGCATTCCCACCAGATGTTGATCATGTTTACATGTGTCTGTAGGAAGAGGGTGATGTTTAAAATATTCACATGGGGGGTTTCTGGGTGGCTCAGTCAGTTAAGTATCTGCCTTTAGCTCAGGTCATGATCTCAGGGTCCTGTAATCGAGTCCCACATTGGGCTCCCTTGCTCAGAGGGGAGTCTGCTTCTCCTCTACCCTTCCCTCCTGCTTGTGATCTCTCTCTCTCTCTCTCTCTCTCTCTCAAATAAATAAATAAGGTCTGCTAAAAAATAAATAAAATAAATAAAATTTTCACATGGTATTCTCATCATGAAACTTCTTCAAAGTTTCCAAAATAACACCCCAGCCAGCCAGCTGTCATCTTTCCTCCCATAGCCCTGCCAGAACCAGTTTGCCTGACAGGCCTTAATAAGCTCTGCTCTCATGCTTGGCATATATACTCAGTAAGAATAAACAACACAATGTACTATAGTTATTCCTTTTATATAAATAAGACAGTAATATTATGAGAAAAACATCCTCCAAGCCCATGTAATTTTTTCACTTTAATCAAAATATGTACTAGCTCCAGAGCTGAACATTTTAGACATGAGTGTCTGCTCCTTACAAGATTGCTTTCCAGAGAGGGTGATGTGTGTGACTCATTATCAGCCCCAAAGACACTTCATGGCAGGGCTCTGAGCATCAGACTTCCTGCCTCTAGAGTCCAGCTGTTCACAGTTATAAGTGTGAATATCTGAGGCAGAAAGTTTCAAACTTTCATTCTATTTTTTTCAGTTTCCCAAATAGGAATCTACAATAAGCTGATTGCTCAGGTTTGCATAATATCCTTTCCTTGTTCTCTCATTGTTCATCAAGTACCTTAGAGTACTTACCTCCCCCCTCCATCTTTCACTTTTAAGGCCCTCTGACCTGAAGTCCAATCTAATATACAAATTTATGTACTTCAGGAGTTTTAACATGTGAATGATGGACATTGTGAGGACAAGAGGAGTTTAGACATTATGAAGTGCTGATATGTCCTGGTTGGGAACATCCAAAAACAAAACTATTTAATGATAGAGTACACATCCTGCTGCTTTTATAACCAAATTATGAAGTGTGGCTTTTTATGATGATGGAAGGGACATCTTCAGGAAGAACGAGAAGATATTGCACCACTGGACAGAGTTGAGGTGAGCAGACTTATACACAAAATTAGGTGTCCTACTGGGCTGTTTTTCGAAAGCAAAGACCCTCCTTATTTTTGCTAGGCCCTCATGAAGGTGCCATTTCTTTCATTACTTGCACTCTCGGTGACACACTAGGAGTTTCAGCACCCAGGACAGTTCCTTGCCTGCTGTAGCTGCTCTGTGTTGAGAATTTGAGATTAGAACTCTGAATTTGAGTCTCACCTTATGAAAGTGTCAGAAAACTCAGGAAGAAGAGACAGCCTATGATGTAGCAACATGGGAAGATTTTCAGAGGGTTGTCATATGTAAAAAGATAAGAGGAAGAAAAATAACTTTACTCTCAGGCTGAGTGGCTGGGGCCATGTGATTTTAAAGACATTAACAGGAAAAGAAGGTTTATTTCACATGCACATGGAGACGTCTCACAGGAATGAAATGAAAACCCCCAAAGAGGTCATCAGATCTGGAGGCTTATATGCCACTTTAACCAAAGACATTCAGTCTAGAGCAAGACCTTACACTGGAAGGAGACTCTTGAAATGTACATAAACAGCTTTTCATTTTCATTTGCAGAGAAGTGTCCAGAAAAAGGAAACTGGTGGTATATTCTGGGAAGGTAAATATGTGAGCCAATGAATGTAAGATAAAGGTTATTTCAGTAGGGTCTCCTTATGCAGATGTTACTTGGTGCCATCTTCTCTTTCTCATGGGAGAGGAGATGTGGGACACCCTCACAAAAGGAGATTCATGCCCTACCTTTTGGTAGATAGGAGGAAGATGGAGAGATTTTTCTGCATTTGCTCTTTTTAAGTTGTTTTGAGCTCAAAATAATACTTATGCCAAACTGGCATGGCATATTCTCCCATAATCTCTGATCCCCTTCATCATACATGAGAAACCATATAAATGTGATTGATATAGGGAAGATTTCCACAGGAGTTAAACGTTGGGATCAGGAAAAAAAAAAAAACATCAGGATCAGAAGACTCATAGAATTAAACATGAATATAATGAATATGGAGATACTTTCATCCAGACATAAAATATTGTATTACATCAGACAACTGAAACACATGAATAGCCCAGTAAATGTCATGGGTCTTGGAATGCTTTCAGCCAGAAAGCATACCTTTGAGAACATCAGGTAACTCAGAGGGGAGAAAGTATAAAGACAACGTATGTAGGGAAATTTATCAGCCACATGTCAGGGCTAAGAAAAGATAACAGAACTCAGAGAAGGAGCTATAAGCTATTAAGTTAATAAACAAGGATGTTCCTCAAGAAGTTCCTCACTGTTCATAAGAGAACTGATTTAGCCTGTTCAGGTTGCTGTAAGAAAAATATCCAAGACCAGGCGGCATAAATAGCAGGTATTTATTTCTCTTAGTTGTGATAATTGGAAAGTCCAAGATCAAGAGCTATTGTCTGGTGAGGATCCACTTCCTGATTCATAGATGGCCATCTTCTTGTTTTGTCCTCACATAGAAGAATGGTCAAGGGAGCCCATTGGTACCTCTTTTATAAGAACACTAATGCCATTTATTAAGTTTCTACTCTCCTAACAATCATCTCCTAAAGTCCTCTGCTTCCAAATACCAGCACATTGAGGATTAGGTTTGAACATAGGAATTTTGGAAGAATACCTACATTCAGTCTAGAGCAAGAACTTACACTGGAAGGAGACTCTTGAAATGTACACAAACAGCTTTTCAGCTACTAAGGATACTTTTAGGTCTTAATTGGACATCAGGAAATTCTCTGAAAGAAAAAAAATCACTGGAGGTAATGAATATAGGAAACACTGTGTATAAATTCAACCCTCAGTAAACTTCCATTGTGGAGAAACACAGAAAGTAATAATAATGTATAATTTTTTGTTGAAAGATTGAATCTCAGTAAGTAGAGAATGAAAAAAATCTAGGAAGTAATAAATGTATGATAACTACAGCCAAAAACCACCTTCCTCTGGACAACAGAAAATGCATTGAGTGGTAGAGAACTCAGAACTCATAGTACGTCAACCAGATGAAAAATCTTATGAAGGTAATGGATTTGGGAAATTCTAACAGAAGTCAATCTGCAATAAATTCTATGTAGTAGAATGTAGATGTCAGTGTTAAAATAAGTCCCACGAAATACTTCATCCTTTATATTCGGTCTCTTGTCTCTACACTGAAGATGGAAGAGTACCACAACCACATGGAAGAAGCAGGACTCAGGAATTACTTTGTAGAAAAATTACTTCCTCTAAGCAGTCTGACTTTTGTGAGGAAGAAAAAACTTATCCTATATTGAGCTGTTATAGGTTTGTGTCTACCTGTAACTCATATATCCTAGATATCTCAGCTAACACAAGCTATGAATATGATCCTTTGAAAAGTGCCAAGTTGGTATGTGTCAGAAAAACCACATGGGAGGTACTGACAATATCCTGAAAAGCCATTAGCTATTGACCATGACTCTTTTATTTTTAGCCAAGTAAATAAGATGATTTGTTTAATGTTTCTTTATGATTATATTTCATACCTTTTATAGTAATACAAGTGTTGAGGGTATCTTAGTACTTCATATCAGGAATCACATGCTGTTAATCAGTTCCATTAATAGTGATACTAAATTGGATAATATGGTTTTTAAAAAACTCTGAATTTCTAAAATTTGACCATGATCAAACTTCTAGGCTATACTGCCTCCAAGGCAGAACCTAAAGAAAGCACTTTTGCCTCACTATGTGGTATGATAGGCAGAGAGTTATTGAAAAATCAAATATTCTCTTTCTTCAGTTGTCTACTGCTCTTGCAATAAAGGAAATAAGGAAATAACCATAACTATGAATTATCCAAACCAGATGTCCATAATCCATTAGAGGGAGTAAATGTATGATCTTTTTCAACCTGAATCATCAGGGGTCAAGGAAGCTGTGTCCACAGGTAACTCTTAAATGTCTTGAATAGAAATGCCTGAAGTGCAGGCAGAGGGAATGCACAAGGCTGGAGTATATGACAGTGAGAAGTGTTCTCTTGTCCTCTGAAAATCAGATACACATGGCTCACTCCTGTTCTACATCAATGCTGGTAATTATACATGGATATGGAGTCTTATTGCAGGTGATGCTGTATTAGGTACATTACCAAGCAAGCCCTAAATAGAATGGTTCTTTATTGCTGCAGCTACTACTCTAGACAAAACCTTCCGTAAATCACTTCCATATTCAGCTAAGATAAAGCACCAGAAATCAAAATACAGCATTGCCTTGGCATATATAATCCCCAGATACTGGCATTAAATCAAGCTGTAGAATTTGACAAGCCACAAAAATCAAATGCTCAAGGATTATTTTTTATCTGATGATGTACCAAGGATCCTTTTTTATTTACAAAATATTTGTTGGGGAGATCTCTGTGATGATGTAAGTAATATTTACTTTGAACCTGTGTTGTCGGAATACTAAATTTAGTTAATAAATCTTCCCTTGTGGTCCCATCAGGTAAAAATTGTCAAAAATATTACTGCATGTGCAGAATTGCTAAATTATTACAACTAGTAGTAGTGTTTTTTGGTCATTGGAAATAAGTGGCCCTGTGTGATATGTGTTGGGGCTGGAAAGGGAGTGGGAGAGCAGGAGGGAGAGAGAGAAATTTTCATATTACCGAGATGCCCTGGAGTTAAACTTGTTTTTTTCAGGTAAAATTAAATATCATTTTTGTAGGAGTTTTCTGTGTAATTTTAGCCAAAGATTAGTTCTTTTTAAAGAAATTAAGAACTGGCCTCCATTCTACTCTCATTGATTATTTTTAAGATGACTTTGGACACTTAGGCCATAATTTAGAGAGGCTACACCATAAAGAGGAATCTTTCTTGATATCAGATATGAAGCAAGCTTCTCAGATCCAGGGATCAATGACTGATCATATCAGTGTTGACTTAAGATATGTGGAAAATATTCTTTGTCTAAGTATCTGGGAATGTTGCAAAATAAAATACCATCTTGCCTTCTGTCAGATAAATTTTGTTTGGGTTTTATTCCTCTTGTGTCACTGTAATAACTAAAAATATAGGTGTTACCAGCTGATGACCAGAAAAATATGTCTCCCCTTTACAGGGTCAATGTTCTCCCATACTTCTTCTGACATATTAGACCTGTCTCACTCACTGCTTTTTTGTATTCATAGCAGAATGTTGTTGGATTCACTGACACTCATGTGTTTTGGTGACAAGGGCTGATGAGGGTTCATCAGCTCCCCACTCATTGCATCCATGCACATCTTCTGGAAAGTTAGCTGCTGGCCTGGTCACTGTTCATAGTTCTGCTTCTCTACTCTC
This sequence comes from Canis aureus, assembly GCF_053574225.1. Classification (NCBI taxonomy): domain Eukaryota; kingdom Metazoa; phylum Chordata; class Mammalia; order Carnivora; family Canidae; genus Canis; species Canis aureus. The sequence continues at coordinate 40,526,472 of NC_135631.1, forward strand.
CAGAATTTGTGGTCCTGCCATTCAGAATGATTTACTTGGTTTCAGAGGGCCACAAGCCAGGTTGAGTAGCTTGCTGCTTTAGCAATATTTATAGTGTAGGTAGCAGCACCTTATGTCTTCCTCAAGAAGTCTTCGCCTGCCCTTCCCCACATGGAGGCTGGTTAGCATGCCTTCTGCTCTCTGTCACTTGAACATTTCCAACCCCGCAGAGCTAATGCTACTCCAAGCTTGGCTTCAATACTGATATAGTGGCTGTGTTCCAGCTCACCACTCGTGACTTAGACTTGCCAATTGATGCATAAAAGGTGTTGAGAAAACTATTTAAGAAACCACTTAGAGTAGCCAGAGCCAGTCTGTATCCTAGCCAATACTGGCCAGTAAATGCAGCCCCTGTTCTGTAACTGCTAGCTGATTCTCCATCTTGATAGGGTTGATGCCGTATTGGATGGGATTCACTTCTGACTACTACTCTTAAGTAGGAAGTATATAAAATGGACCATGTGCATTTTTGAACATCACACATGCCTCAAGAGTGTGTGTACTTCTTTGTGCATTTTTCTTCTCCTGCAGCTGTTGTCAACACATCATGTTGTTTTGACATCATTTGTCAAAGAACTGAAGGTTCCAGCTGTCCCTAGTCATTCAGTTAGCTCTGACCTCATTGAGCATAGAACCAGGTCCCTCAAGAAGGCATACAAGAGAAATAAAAGAGAAAATCCCTGCTTTGGAGGAATTTGTGATTTATTGTCAGAGTCTCAATGGACTTACAAAGATTTCAAACATTTGAAATGCACTAGCACCAGGGCCCCAGAACTGCCAAGGGCAATTGCAGGATAAATGAGCAAATCAAAAAAAAAAAAAAAAAAAGAGAGCGAATCATATGTGTTTAGGTTCACCTAGAAATATTTCTTTTTAGAGAAACTGAATGGTAAGCCATCTTTGTAAGGTGGCAGAACTGATTCAGAGGAGGAAAAACCGCATCAAGAAGGAGATAATTACATGCAAGAAAGGCATGGATGGTTATGAAATTAGGTCACCTTCTGAGGGGCAGCATTGCAGATTGGGCCGGAATAAAGAATGCTGGCAGGAGATAAAGGAAAACTGAGATTTCTGAGATCGTAGAGCAAAACAGAGACCATCAATGGGACACCTGGAACACCAGGCACAGGAGTTGAATCCAGTGACTCAGCACCAGACAATTCAAGGCAAGAGCACAGCTCCATTGCTGTGTTTTGCATTTGCCAGGTTTTGCAGAGATATTTACTTACCTGATCTTTTCAAGTCGGAGCCAGCTCTTTCTCAAAGCCCTTGTATGACACTCACGGTCCTATTAGGAGAGAAAAAAATACACAGTAAATTGAACTGGGAAAATTGAATATAAAGAATTATTATTTACAGGAGGGGATTGGAGCAACAAGAGATTGGCTAGTAAAAAAGTAAAGAGCTCTAGAGAAGGTAAGAAAATCAGATTATAAGGAGCAGTCACTCCCCTTAGAGCTTAGACAAACTATCCAAGGAAGAGCCTCCCCTACCTCAGGATGAAATATCCAGACCTCACTGGAGAGGGAAGAACTATGACTCATTAAATGGCAGAGAAGTCACTGTGGTGTGGTGATGATAGAACACACTGGAATCTGCCCTTGGGTGCCAGGAAAAGCTATTCACGAGGAGGTATCTCATCTCCTGTGGTATCTCTGCAACACCCCTTTCTGACCACACTTAACCTCATACCAGCTGACAAAGGAAAGTATTTACAATGTCCATCTCAATTTTTGCAGGCAATGAAGAATGGATTTGCAGCTGAGGTAGTAAATTGATGATTGGAACACTGTAACTTCTCATTTCCTGAAAATTTACTGATATCCTCTTATTTTTCAAAGATAAAGCCATATTGGGTATCCCTTTGAAACTGGTCACCAGTGCCCTGCTTGTCAACCTAACTCCATCTCCTCCAGAGATCTTGAATGGTCCTTGGACGGAGCATGACCCATGACTGAGAATCAGCAGTCTAAATTAACATGCTGATAGTTAGTAGGGACATGGAAGGGATGGAGGAAGAATGAGTTTATCAGTTTTGGGGAAAAAGAGCTTAGGGAGAGGGAGTTCGTTTGCTCTAAGTATATTATGGGCTTATAATTTGATATGATCCCTAAAAAAAACAAAAACAACAAAAAACCCACTAATACATTAGGATGCATTAATGGGGTTCAGAGAAAGAGATATATTAGCCTGTTTTTATCTCCAGAGCTTTTCTTAGGGCCTGAATATTGCATTCAAATCTAGGCACACCCACTAAAGAAAGCCAGTGAAGAACTCTAGCGCTTCCAAACCAGTATGATGAGGAGCCTGAGAAGAGTGACAGGACCTGAGGACATTAGCCTTAGAAAAAGAAGGCACCAGCAAGACATGGTTGCAACCTTCACAAGCACTTTCACATTGGAGGATAATTTAGGACAGAAGAGGAACCATCAGGAAAAAGTTATGGGAAGGAACGTGAGATGCAATCTTAGAGGGCCTTTCTCAACATTAGTGTTGCTGAGAAAGGTCAGGGATGGCTTTGGGTGCTGACGAGTCACCTATCTTTGGGTAGAGGTGGGGCACATTTCTTTGGGTTTCCTTCTTTCTCTGGTCCTTTATGAGATTCTGTGAGCAGGCCAGGGCAGCTCTATTTACCCCAATATTCCATCAAAGAGACAAGCCTCAAACTTCATAGTTAACTTACCCTATAAGTTATTTGTGCCTGATGAGGTCACATCTCTTTTAGGAAGAAAACAATGAAGAGAACTCTAAAGCAGTAAAACTTTCAATCATCCTAGTCCTAAAGATCCAAATAATTAAATCCCTGCGCATAATTAAGTTGCATAGGGCCATTGCTAAGACTACTATTTGAATATGCTCTTCAGGATGTAGACATTATTATAATAAAAGGAAAGGATTTGATGGTTCATCTTAAACTGGTATGTGAATTCTTTAGCCTAAAGATTATTATAGTCCTATAATGGGAAGCAATTTCTAAAATATAACTATATAAAATAACCCGATTACATTAATTTTTTTATCAATTTATTTTTTATTGGTGTTCAATTTGTCAACATATAGAATAACACCCAGTGCTCATCCCGTCAAGCGCCCACCTCCCGATTACATTTAAAAGGTGAGTAACTTTCATAAATGTTTCCAAGAAATTTGATTCGGTCTCTCTAGTTTTTGATACAGATAACTCTTTTAAATTAAGTCAAAGTTACATACAATTCAGGTCACAGGTTAGATAACTGGTATCTAGTGATATCTAATGAGATCATTAAATGATAAGAGTATAGAAATGGAAACTATGGATTTTATGCAAGTAGCTGGACAGTCTCAATAATGCTTTGAGCACATCAGAGTAAGTGTTTTTGCAGTAAATACAAAGGATGATTTTAATAATGATAAAGATGATAATGATGTCTAAAGACAATTTTAGTGCTGAGAGTGGCTGCTGAAACCTTCCTAACCCTGGCTAAGTTTTCTGTTTGGGATGTCTACAAGTTATTAGATTTCTCAATGTCAGATACTCTCTGGAAAACATCAATCTGAGTCCTAAACACTTGGAAGCACAATTTAGTGATTTGTCTTCCATTCTGAGTTCCTAGATTATATTCAACAAATAGGACTTTCGTTTGTTTTTTTTTATAGGACTTTGTAGGGAAAAACATTCATTCATTCCACAACCAATAACTGAGCACCTACCTTGTGATAGGCATTTTGTTTGACTATTTCTGTTCAAGTGGGTGGGAACACCACTGGCAAAACACCTTTCTCTATTCCCCTCTATAGTTCAGTGATTCTAATACAGCACAGGCTGAGTACCATAATTAGCCTAAACTCTTAGAAGAATATATAACAAACATCTCTGTTTCCTCACTGATGTCCTCCTCATTTTCTGTAGTAAATGTAAAGTTCAATCGTTGATAACCATTTTTTTTTCGTAAAATATATGGTCACCATGTGTGTTAGTCAGCACAAGCTGCCAAAACAAATACCATAGATTGGATGGTTTAAGCAACAGAAATGTATTTTCTCAGTTCAGGAGGTTGGAAGTCTGAGGTTGGGGTGCCACACATGGTCAGTTTTGACTCTTGCTGATAGTATTCTGTGTGGTTTATAGATAGCCTCTATCCACTGTGTCCTACATGGTGGAGATAGACAGCTGTGGTGTCTTTTCCTCTGTTTACAGGGACACCAGCTCTATTGGCTTAGGGCCCCACCCTTATGACCTCCTTTAATCTTAATAACCTCTTCACAGATCCTGTCTCCAAATGTAATCACATTGGGGGTTAGGGCTTCAACACAGGATTTTGGGGGGTTGGTGGGACACAGTTCAGTCCATATACTCTGTCTTCAGGATTCCTAAACTATTAGCTGCAGAGTACCAGGAACTATGCTAAAAACTTTACCATATATTCACTTAATCCTTACTATGACTTTGAATTTAGAAATAGTGTAGATAATTTAAAATCTAAGAAGTTAAGAAATAGACTAAGATGAGAAAGCTAGGAAAACTGAGAGCTCAGATTCAAGCTCAGCTCCCTCCAATCCCAGAGTTTGTGTTCTTTCCAGTTATCCCAAATTGCCTTGAAAAATAAATTGTCAAAAAAAAGAAAGAAAAGAAAAATACATTGTCCATACCTTATGAGCAAACAACTTATTAGACTAACATTTTATTCAATGATTTGAATAGCTATTTTGGCCTATGGATACAGGTTATTTGAGGAATTGTGCCCTTGTCTTTTTGATCCTATAACTTATGATCCTTCTCTCAAAACATACACACACACACACACACACACACACACACACACACACTGACAACAGAGAGAACAAAAGCAGAAGCAAAAACTTTATCTTGAATTAAACAAAGAGGCAGATACCATCCTGAATCACAAAAATATAAAAGAGAAAGCAAATAGAAGAATGGTAGATGAATTACCTAAAAAGAGTAAAGTTGATCTTCTTTACCACACACAAGGGGAAGAAGAAGGATGACAAAAAAACAAAGCTCTCTTCTGTGGGAGTCTTGAAAAGTCTTAGAAATTGGAGACATTTGGGCACCAGTGGTTGAGCATCTGCCTTTGGCTCAGGTCGTGATCCCAGGGTCCTGGGATCGAGTCCCACATCCGGCTCCCTACAAGGAGCCTGCTTCTCCCTCTGTCTATGTTTCTGCCTCTCTGTATGTGTCTCTCATGAATGAATAAATGAAATATTTTTTAAAAAAAATAATAAAGAAAGAAATTGGAGACATTGTGCACCACAGGAGAAAGAAGGCTTGTGGCTGAAAAAGAGGGGAGGATATTTAAAAGTCTGTATAAGGAGTAAATAGAACCTCTCAGAATTTTACCTCCACCCCATGTAAGAGACAAATCTTCTCCCACCTCTATAGAAAATAAGGTTTTTGCCCTGGAAAAAATGAATCAGATAAGTTCCAGATTAAGGGCATCAAGCACCAAGGAAAAAAGAGTGTTGGACTTAAAGTTGGGGGGGGGGGTGGATTAAGTCAGCCTCGTAGTGAACAGTGAGACTCTTAGAGTCTTCTTTTCCACTCCAGCTCTAGCATCCAGAATCATATCTCCCAAGCAGAAGATTGTAAGATCCTTCTGTGAAGCAAATGAGCCACACCAACAACTACAGGTACTGAAATGTTGACATTTCCCCCAAGATGCCAGCTGGCCATCCTGTTGCTCTACAGTAAAGCCCCTCAGTATACCAGCCCTGCCTGTACCCGAAGAACTTCCAAGGCACTCTTTTAAGTGCCTCACTCTTAAATATTAATGGACACAAAAGGACCATGTGACATTTGAATCAAGTCTCCAGCATGAAATGCAGAAACAAAAACAAATAAGCAGAAAAAAAGAGCTCAGGGGAAACAGAAACAGTACCAAACAGAACAGAATCAAGTGTCAAAGAAACTATACTTAAAATGCTCAGAAAGCTAAGAGAAGAAACACAAAACAAGAATAAGGTGCTATATAAAAATAAAGATAATTAAAGACAAAGGAAAAAAAACATTTGTAAATCTTAAATGATGTAGCCAAATAATGTCTTTCAATGGAAGGATCTCTCAGAATGTAGGACAAAAAAAGACAGACAGTATATATAGAGAAAAGGTGGGAAATTAGCCTATTAATCCAGAATGCCCAACATCCAACTAATGTGAGTTTTAGAAAGGGATGACTTAAAAGAGAGTGAGGAAGAAATTTTAAAAGAAATGGCACAGCATTTCCTAAGATATTAATTTCTAGTTTGAGAAGGCTACCAAGTAGCCGATGAATGAACAAAGGTATACTCCAAAGTACACCATAATGAAATTTCAGAACACCAGGCAGAAGGAGAGGATGCCCAGAAGCTTCTGGAGAGAACAAATGGACAAAATTTAAAGGAAAAGGGATGAGATGGTATCTAACCTCCCAACAGACATGTTGGAAGCTCAAAGGCAATAGAGCAATGACTTCAAGATACTGAAAGAAAATGATCTGTAACCAAGAATGCTATATCTAGCCAGACTGTCATGTAAATGGGAAGATAGAAAGGACATTTTCAGGCAGGAAAGCACACAAAAAATCTCTCTCTCTGCACCATTACTCAAGAAGTTACTGAAGAATGTGGTCCACATGGAACTGGAGGGTATTATGCTGAGTGAAATAAGTCAATCGGAGAAGGACAAACATTATATGGTCTCATTCATTTGGGGAATATAAAAAATAGTGACAGGGAATAAAGCGGAAAGGAGAAAAAATGAGTGGGAAATATCAGAAAGGGAGACAGAACATGAAGGACTCCTAACTCTGGGAAATGAACTAGGGGTGGGGGAAGGAGAGGAGGGCGGGGGTTGTGGGTGCCTGGGTGACAGGCACTGAGGGGGGCACTTGATGGGATGAGCACTGGGTGTTATTCTATATCTTGGTAAATTGAACGCCAATAAAAAATACATTTACAAAAAAAAAAAAAAAGAAAGAATATGGTCCACATAACCAAAGGGAGTGAACCAAGTATGAGGAAGATGAACGTAGATCCAATATAAGAAGGAGATGAAGGAAACCTCCAGTATGAGAATCAAAGGAAGCCCCAGCATGACAGCTCTGCTCCAGGTCAGAACATAGCCAGTCAAGATGGGAGCAGGAAACCAGAGGACTCTAGGAGGCATATGTCCAGGGGAGAAACAGGCCAAAATGTTAAATGACAAATTTGACCATGTAGAAAATCATACTGAGAGATATTTTATAGAGCTGTTGGAGGTTGTGGAAAGACAATCAGACATTCCCCTTCCAAATGAGTAAATTTAAAAAGCAATTATTATCTCTAGGAACAATAAAATATAATTCAAGAGAGGAAATGGAGTCATATTAACTTTCTGGTTCAGCAGCGAACAATTCATACGTAGTCATTATAATGAAAACATTGAATATGTATGGATCTAACGGAAGCTGAAGTCTAATTATATTGGGAATGGAGGAATAATATTCACCTATCATAAGGGAAATTCAGCCTTTTTTCAGTAGTCAGTGTCGAAAGCAGATATGTTAAAAGGTAATAGTACTTGTACTACTTAGAAATATGGAAGTTAATGCCAGAAGAAACAGCTCAAATGTTGAAAGGGGTTACCTCTGAGGGATGAGGAAAAGATGGGATACAGGAGACTGATAGTTTTTATTATAAGAAGTGTAGTACTGTTTGACTTTAAAACTATTTGTATATGTAACATTCTTATTAAAGTAATATTTTTGGGGGGGAAAGTGGATACAAATCCTCACTTCATATTTAGAGCAGTATTTTGGAGCAGGAAGGAACGTTTTAAAAGCAATACAATGGGGCAGCCCGGGTGGTTCAGTGGTTTAGCGCCGCCTTCGGCCCAGGGCCTGATCCTGAAGACCCGGGATCGAGTCCCAGGTCGGGCTCCCTGCATGGAGCCTGCTTCTCCCTCTGCCTGTGTCTCTGCCTCTCTCTCTCCCTCTCTCTCTCTCTGTGTCTCATGAATAAATAAATAAAATCTTTTTAAAAAATAAAGTAAAAGCAATGCAATAGAAACTATCATTTGGCTCTTGGAAAGAAGCTGAAAGCCACACACATCAGAGATTAATATTTACTTATCTATATGCCAGATTCATGTGGGTTGATAACTTGAATTGATATATGTAAAACCATTGACATCAAATAATTACTCAGCTATACGTTTGGGAATGTACTTGAATTTTCAGAAGTCCTGAATTATTCTGTGATCTTTTTACAGTTTTAAGGTGTTGGGGAAAATATTTTGGATTACAAATAGACTGATGTTTGTAAGTAAGTCTCATTTAGAGTATCCGGTACTAGCATCTGTTATGTAGAGTCTGGTCTCTCTCCTCTCAAGCATAGCTGGAAAACCTGCCATCCATAGATGACACAGGGCTTTCTATAGTTCTTGAGAATTTTGCATTTTTAGGAGCAGTACACCTAATTCCAAAGAAAACTGTCCTTCTTCCCCAGATAAGGACACTTTGAGCAATTAGGCACATAATAGTTAACTTTTGATTGATTCTGCTAATGGAGGAAATTGCATAGATAATCTAAACACTGCCTGGAAAATATTTATGTTTGGTTTTGAACCACATTACATGATTTTAGAAGCATATTTACGCCTTACATGATGCTTCCTTAGATTGACTCGCATGAAAGATGGGTATGCTTTTCCCAAGTGAACATATGCTGTGGGTGGGGGAGCAAGAAGTGGGTGAGCTAGGTTGAAAGTAGGACACGAATTAAGTAAGTGTATGTTGACTGTGTTTTGGCATCACATTATTTCCTAGACAGTCTATTTTACTTCCAAGTGGGATCCCACACAACTTGAGAAGAATCAAAAGTAACAAAAGTCTGAATGTCAAAATATCCCCGGCCTTCCTTCTGATCCCCAGCAATGCACAAGATAGAGAGAGCTGGCACTCCCGGCTTCAGATCATCAGTCTGTGAGATCAGAATCATGAGTAGCTTCCCTTGAATGGGACCATGCTACCCCTTTCCTCACGCACCATGGCGAATAGAATGTGCTCAGTAAATTATGTAGAGGATACATGAGTGCGCAAATTGTGTTATCAAAGAGCATCAGCCCTACTATTTACAGAATGATTATCTCTCAGTAAGTACACAGCCTTCATTTGTTCCATTTTCATTGGAGGTGAACTTGGGAACCAGAATTGGGTTCTTCTGGGGAGAGGATGGTACTTCTCATTATTTTGGCAGTCTCCTTTAAGTAAAATATGACAGGGTTTCTCTGGTGCCTCATCACTCTCTTTTGTTAATGTGCTCTGGCCTGTGGTTTCAGTGACAAATTAAAACTGAATGGGGAAAGCTTTATACAAAAGTAGAAATAAATGAGAGAGATTATAAAATTCCATGCTAAATTATTTACAATTCTACTCATTCACCTCCTTGGAGGATTAGGCTCTTCAGAACTTTTTTTTTAAATATTGCACTTCTGGGATCCCTGGGTGGCGCAGCGGTTTGGCGCCTGCCTTTGGCCCAGGGCGCGATCCTGGAGACCCGGGATCGAATCCTACGTCGGGCTCCCGGTGCATGAAGCCTGCTTCTCCCTCTGCCTGTGTCTCTGCGTCTCTCTCTCTCTGTGACTATCATAAATAAATAAAAATTAAAAAATAAATAAATAAAATAAAATATTGCACTTCTGTCTTTATTGAGATATGATTGGCATATAATCCTGTGTACATCATAACTTTCTTTTATAGGGGATCCCTGGGTGGCCCAGCGGTTTAGCACCTGCCTTTGGCCCAGGGCGCAATCCTGGAGTCCCGGGATCGAGTCCCACGTCAGGCTTCCAGCAAGGAGCCTGCTTCTCTCTCCTCCTGTGTCTCTGCCTCTCTCTCTATGTCTATCATAAATAAATAAATCTCTAAAAAAAAAAGAACGTTCTTTTATTATATACGTAGAAAAAAGACTGCTTTATGGGTGTGATGGGTATCTGTTGTTTGTACGACAGTATCAGCCATTGTTTTTGAAGTAATATGTAAATAATGAAAAACAACCCAAGTTTTATAGCCAGACATAACAAAATAGACATTAAAAATAATAAGTCTTTGGTTACTGCTCTTAAATTCCTCAGGAACAATAGTTAAAATGCTTCACGCTGAGATTTTCTACTGGCCCGTAACTGGTGAGTTTCACAAATTGGTTTATTTTCTCTTCCTCCCCTGGAGTAATCTGGTTGTTCTAGAATAAATATGGTAGAGAATAAACATAAGTAAGAATGTTACCAGCTGGGACGCCTGGGTGGCTCAGTGTTTGAGCATCTGCCTTTGGCTCAGGTCATGATCCCGGGGTCCTGGGATCAAGTCTCACATCCAGCTCCCTGCAGGGAGCCTGCTTCTCCCTCTGCTTGTGTCTCTGCCTCTCTCTGTGTGTCTCTCATGAATAAATAAATAAAATCTTTAAAAAAAAAAAAAAAGAATGTTTCCAACTGAAAAATCTCTCTTTACTTCGCTCTCAATTTTCAGGGCTCCTTACCTCTAACATTTCCAGAATGAAGCCTCTCACTTGGGAAGTTTCTCTCCTCTTTCTCCTTGTTAGCCATATAGAGTGTTTTTTTTTTCCCTTCCATATGGAAATAAAGCCACTTTTTACCCACTCTCCCCCACCCCCATTGTTTCCCATAACCTGGGTCCCACTGTGCACGCAGAACACGATAGGAGAGGATTGGAGGACGTCACGCTCCCATCTGCCACCAGAGCTGATTATGAGACATCTGGTGCAAGGCTCAGCTCTGAAAGTTTACCCTTCACCAGCTGGCGCGCCGAACATTCGAAGATGATCAAACTATAACCCGGCACCTGCCTCTGGAGCTGTTGTTTTTCTTAAAATCTTGTAACATACAGTGATTTTTCTCCTTAATTTTCTCTGGTTTTATGAAATTAAAAGCTGACCTCCCTTTGTAGTCTAACTTCAGGGATATTTAGCCAAGGCTTTTTTTCAAGTTTATTTACTTGTTATCTCTCTTGTCTTCAATCTTTTTCAAATAAGTTTAACGTGGTCTCTATTCTGCAGGAGGGACAGGGGGTGAACACCTACCAGAATCTGAAGTCTAAACTTGGGCTAAAATTGGCTCGTCAGGGAGGCATTTCTCCTTCACATCACTTGTGTTGTTGGGGGAGCCTTGACTTTTTCACCCAGCTGTTTGCAGGAAGGCAGCTCCTCTGGCCTCATTTTCTTCTGACCTCTTCTCTCCCAAGTTCCCAAAGCAGGAAATTGAAAAGGGAGACAGTAACTAAAACTTCTGGAGCCTTCCTCTAAGACTTCTGCAGCCTTCACAAGCCTCAGTGCTCTTATTTTTTAAAAAAATAAGAACCTTTTGGGATCCCTGGGTGGCGCAGCGGTTTGGCGCCTGCCTTTGGCCCAGGGCGCAATCCTGGAGACCCGGGATCGAATCCCATGTCGGGCTCCCTGCATGGAGCCTGCTTCTCCCTCTGCCTGTGTCTCTGCCTCTCTCTCTCTCTGTGACTATCATAAATACATAAAAATTAAAAAAAATAAGAACCTTCTGTGTATGTCATATACATCACGATTCCTGCATACGTGATGATTCTTTCGTATGGATTTTCTTGAAAGTTTTCTAGAAATTTTTACATTTATCTTGCACCTTCCAGAGTAAAGCTAGAGCAGTGGGAGAAATCGAGTGTCTTACGGAGAGGTGTAGGTCAGGGGGTCACACACTGAAATCACCTGGAGAGGATCACAGATTCCTGATGGCTAGAAACTTCTCCCCTCCCCACAGAGTTATTAAATCATTCAGTTTGAGATGCAGCTTGGCATTAAAAAAAAACTCCCCAGGCGTTTTCAGCAGGTAACTTGAGGATGAAAACAACCATTTTTGTTTAGATTTAGATTCAAGCCCCCCTGAGCGAAATCTAGCACAGGGCTCTATCTTCAGCATACAGCTTCTAAAAAATGCCAGCGCATAGCCCATTCATGAAAGAACTCTCCACCTTTTTTGGTAAGAACTGGAGGATGTTCTCGGGTGGCTATTGAACCATGATCCTACCCACGAGAGGCCCTGAGAAATCTATTAGTGAGCTCTTATAAGCTAACATAGTTCAGATCCAAGCATGATTGTATCAACTACTAGTTCTTTGCTGACGTTACCTGTCGTAGGAGACTATAGCCACTGATAAAACATTTCCCATTTTTGAATTGACAGTAGTCAAAATAACTTGTCATTGAATTCACAGATTAGTCAAAATACTAATTATCAAGTTTCTCTTCTATCACCAGACAAATATTACACTGCCACAGTCATAAATCCCAATTGCAGTTTCTGAGTCTTTCCATTAGATTCAAGACCTGTGTCTGTTCGGATCATCAGCCCCATGGCTGCAAGGTGCCAACCTCACACATCCTCCACAGCCTCTCACCCAGGGCTCTTGCTCAAGTAAAACCCAGGCGTGACCTGCCAGCACCGTTAAGAGTTCTTCACTAACTTTCTTTTACCCAATGGTCCCCAGGAAACCTCTTCTTTACATACTGCCTCTAACACAGCCACAAAACAGTATTGGGTGATTATGAGCAAGCTGACACACATAAAAAAAAAAAAAAACAGGTTAATTAGCAGCATCCATGCCTGCTCCCGGAAGAAGCAACATCTAGAATTGGTGATAACAAAACTGAGCCAGTAGCAGCATTTTCTTGGTAGAAAGACAACTTGGTATCAGGCAGTGTGTGTGACATCCAGCAGAAGTAATGGCTTTCTCCTCAGCCATTAGAGCCCTGCTCAGAGCCGAGCTGTAAGTGAGGCCCTGGGGCAGACGCCCCTCCCCTGCCTGCACCTGCTACTTCCCCTAGAGACGTCTATCATCGTTCACAGTGGTTTTCTGGCCCCAGCTGAACATAAGAATCACCTGGAGCAACTTCTAAATGATAGGAGGCCCAAGCTTCATGCTAGATCAATTGAAAAAACCTTCTGGGTATTGGTATTCCTTAAAAGCTCCCACATGGTTTTGATATATAGTGAGTGTTTCAAATCACTGACCTGGCTCTCACCCCACTCCAGCCCCTCCCCAGTTCTCAGACCTCATCTCTGCCCCAATCTCCAAAAATGTTTCCCCCATAACAAAGCAGCAATCGCCCAGGCTTTTCCGTTGAATCTGCATTATCTAGGTTCTCCCTATGGCCTCCTCCATGTGGGACCAGCCTATGCTCTGCTTCTTCCACACCTGCAGAGCAACCTCAAATGCTTTTTTACCTGGTGGGCTGGGTCACTCCTAACGAGGCTCCCAGCAGAAACGGGTCTCTATCCTGACGCATTTGTCTGACTCTTGTTTTTTAAAAACTGTGCTCTAACTTGATTTGCAAAGATGAATTGTGCCCAGCGGTCAAGCTCTCAGTTAGCTTGCTGTTCATCCTGTTCATGATTCTTTTCAAAAAGGACAGCAGGGCACAAAAATGAATTAGAAGCAAAACTGGAACAAGGGTGGATGGTGTGCATATGATCCAGGCCTTCGTTAGCATTTGAAACAAGGGTGGCGTCACGGAAACACCCCTCCATCCCTGGGTATTCAGCAGAGGTGAAATGTTCAAGACCTCCGTGGCTAGAAGTCCCAAAGGTACAGCAAAGGCTTCTTTTTCTAAAATCCTTGTTCTTTAAAATTTTCTTTTTAACGTGTCTTGCAAATTAGTTCAATTTTATCTGAAGGTAAATGTTGCTTGCACACCTGAAAAACAGAATGAGACATTTATCTGAATGGAGAATGGACTCCAAAAGGCTCTCCTATTATGAAACAGTGTGCCCGTGGCCTAATTTGTGTTTAAGTAAATTTCAGTAGTTGGAAATCGTTCTTTCCCAGGACTCCATGTCCCTAGATTTATGTCAGTTCCAAATAGGCAGTTCTCTGGGAGAATGTGCTACCTGGTGTCCAGATTCAGAGCACATTTCCAATTTGGTCTTATCCTCTGGTGGCGGAGAGGAGTAGGCAGTCCAAAACCCACTGGGTCTCCTGGATTACATATTAGTTCTTTTTATTTTTTATTTATGATTTCTTCATTCATTTGAGAGAGGGCAGGGGGAGGAGAGACAGAGGGAAAGAATCTTAAGCAGATGCCCTGCTGAGTGCAGAGTGTCCCTACCTTCCCCCTGGGGCTTGATCTCACCACCCTGAGATCATGACCTGAACCGGGATCAAGAGTTGGAGGCCTAGTAGACTAAGCCACCAAGGCGCCCCCGTGTTAGTTGTACTCAGGCCACATCTTTCACCCTCAACTCCTCCATCAGAGAACTGCCCTGGCAAGCACAGCTGTCCAATTGAGGAAAATTTGGGCTGCTTCAAGGATGTGTTGGTTTCAACTTTCCCACCGCTTCTTGTGAAGTAAAGTGTGTTTGAGACAGCGTAGCTCACGGGTGATACCTCTGGCCCTGGTATAAATCTTGACTTTCTCAAAACTAGGAACAGCCAATTTATTGAACATACCTGTGCCCCAGTGTCCACATGGACCAAATAGGATTGGCCTGTTGTGGGGGTTGAATGAGAGAGTATGTGTGGTAAGCATGCAGCTTATGTTTATAATTGCTATTGTTAGGTATTTAGGAGCATTTTTTAATTTGGAAGTTTTTTCCCATATAACCATGGAATGAATATAAAGCATGTTACACAGAAGCATTGACTGGCTGTATTAACATATTTTTGGTTGCAAGAAACAAAAACCCATGCCAGCTTGCTTAAGCAGCCTGAATTATTAGGAGGATACAAAGAGATGTTAATAGAATTCAAGGATCAGAACACAGCCTGGAAAGGACCAGAGCCAGGGACTGCTCTGTGATTCTCCTCTTTGCTCTCATTCTCTGTGCACCTGCTTCCTTCCTCTTTGCTAGACCAGCTTTATCTCCTCCTCAGTCATTTAGCAAAACTTAGCTGCCAACAGGCCCAGTTACCAAAAGAAATCAAGTTGGTCTCTCTCAATCCCAACCCTAAATTTCTTGATACAGGTCTCAGATTTCCAGTCACTGAGGTCAGGGCAAAGCAATGTTTTGGAGGTTTTTGTTTGTTTTATTTTTGTTTTGTTGTTTTGTGGGGGTGGGGGGAGGATCAAAGGAGAGGGAGAGAGAATTTTAAGCAGGGTCCACACACAGTGCAGATTCCAAGGCAGGGCTCTATCTCACATCTGAGATCATTACTTGAGCCAAAATCAAGAGTCAGATATTCAACTGACTAAGCCACCCATGCACTCCAGAGCAGAGCAGTGTTTTATAAATGGCTGCTGGGAGCCTACCACTGTATGTGGGCTCTGGGTAAGTAGAATCCTACAAAGAAAGAGTTGAGGAGGATCTTAAGGTAACTTGGAAGACACAGCTAATCTGCGGTTTAAATGATCATGGTTCATGTGGTGAACCAACTATATTATAATGAATAATTTTTTTTTGTCTTAAATACAGTCCTTTAGAACTTGAATTGCTCCAAAGTAGGTTTACATACTTCCAGGGATGATCTAGAAATGTGACTGGTAGAAATCTTCCTGGATTGGAGATGAGGAAGAATTTTATGTGATATTAAAGTAAATGTAATTATTTGTGCAAATGACCAAGTTGTAGATGGGAACACTTGAATGTAATAAGGATATCAACTCTCCCTAGGCTAATCCCTTAGCTCAATCATAATCGATAAAGGTATTAAGAGCCCCCCCTCCCTTTTTGGAAGCAAATAAGGTAATTAGGTTGAAATTGAAAAACAGACAAGCAAGAATGATTAGGGAAAGTTTGACCTGTTATTGGGAACTAACCTCAACTAGATTTTATGACTATAAAGCCTTAACAAGTAGTATAGTGTGGTACTGGTGTATAAAGAATCAATTAGACAATGTAATTAAGTAGAAAGTTCAGAAGTGGACTCTAGTAGTGGGATTTTGTGTTTGTGTGTCAACTGTACTTCAATAAAATATTGCATTAGTTTCAGATGTACAACATAGTAATTCTACAACTTTATATATTTTATGCTCACTGCAAGATAACTACCATCTGTCACCATGTAATACCATTGACTATATTCCCTATGCTGTACCTTTCATCCCCATGACTTACACATGCTGTATGGAACACTGTACCTCCCACTCCTTTTCATCCATTTTGCCCATCCCCCCATTCCCTCCCCTTTAACAACCATCCGTTCTCTGTATTTATGGGCCTGTTTCTGCTTTTTTTGTTTGCTCATTTGTCTTGTTTTTTAGATTCCACATATAAGTGAATCATATGGTATTTGTCTTTCTCTGTTTGACTTATTTCACTTAGCATAATACCCTCTAGACCTAAATATGTTGTTGTAAATGCAAGATCTCCTTCCATTGTGTGTATATACACACACACACACACATTTTCTTTACTCATTCATCTGTGGATGGACACTTGGGTTTCTTCCATATCTTGGCTATTGTAAATAATACTATATTAAATATAAGGGTGCATATATTTTTTTGAGTTAGTCTTTTCATTTTCTTCGGGTAAATATCCGGTAGTGGAATTACTGGATTGTATGATATATTTCCATTTTTGATTTTTTGAGGAACCTCCATACTGATTTCCACAGTGGCTGTACCAATTTGCATTCCTACCCACAGTCCTTTAGACTGTGCATTAGGGCTCCTTTTTTCCCCACATTCTCACCAACATTTATTACTTCTTGTCTTTTTTAGCCTAGCCATTCTGACTATGTGAGGTTTTGACTTGCATTTCCCCAAGGATTAGTGATGCTAGGCATCTTTTCATGTGTCTGTTAATCATCTGGATGTCTCTGAAAAAATGTTCAGGTCTTCTGCCTAATTTTTAATCAGAATCTTTGTTTTTTAGGTGTTGAGTTGTAAAGTTCTTTATATAGTTTGGATATTAACTCCTTATTAGAGATATCATTTGTAAGTATCTTCTCCCATTCAGTAGGTTACCTTTTTGTTTTATTGATGGTTTTCTTCAGTGTGGAAAAACTTTTCATTTTGGTGTAGTCCCAATAGTTTATTTTTTGCTTTTGTTTCCATTGCCTAAGGAGACTTACCTATAAAAATGTTACTAAGGCTCATGTCAAAAAGATTACTGCCTATTTTTTTCTTCCAGGAGTTGTATGGTTTCAGGTCTCACATTTAGGTCTTCAATCCATTTTGAGTTTATTTTTGTATTTTGTGTAAGAAAGTGGTCCAGTTTCATTCTTTTGCATCTGGCTGTCCAATTTTCCCAGCACCATTTGTTGAAGAGACTGTCTTTTCTCCCATTGTATGTTCTTGCCTCCTTTAGATTAATTTACTAAATAAGCATGGGTTTATTTGGGGGCTGTCTATTCCGTTCCATTGATCTATGTGTCAGTACCATGCTGTTTTGATTACTACAGCTTAATTAATACAGTTTGAAATCTGGGATATGATACTTCCAGCTTTGTTCTTTTTCAAGATTGCTTTTGCTCTTTAGGGTCTTTTGTGGTTCCATACAAACTTTAGGATCATTTGTTCCAGTTGTGTGAAAATATTGTTGGTCTTTTGGTAGGGATTGCATTGAATCTGTAGATTTCAGTGGATAGTGTGGACATTTTAACAATATTAATTATTTTAATCCTTGGGCATGAAGTATCTTTCCTGTATCACCTTTAATTTCCTTCATCAGTGTTTTATAGTTTTCAGAATATAGGTCTTTAACCACCTTAGTTTATTCCTTGTCATTTTACTCTTTTTTGGTGCAATTGTAAATGGGATTGTTTTCTTAATTTCTCTTTCTGCTACTTCATTATTAGTGTATAGAAATGCAATGGATTTCTGTTTATTAATTATGTATCCAGCAACTTTACTGAATGTATTTATTCTAATAGTTTTTTGGTGAACTCTTTAGAGTTTTCTATGTATAGTATCATGTCATCTGCAAAGGGTGCCAATTTTATTTCCTTCTTACTAATTTGGATGCCTTTTATTTCTTTTTCTTGTCTGATTGCTGTGGCTAGGACTTCCAGTACTATGTTGAATAAAAGTGATAAGAATAGATACCCTTCTCATGTTTGTGATCTTAGAGGAAAAACAGTTGTTTATCATTAAGTATGATGTTAGAAAAAAAAAAAGTATGATGTTAGTTGTGGATTTATCATTTGTAGACTTTATCATGTTGAAATATCTTCCCTCTAAACCCACTTTGTTGAGAGTTTTTTGATTATCAGTTCAATTTTGTTACTAGTAATAAGTCTGTTGTAATTTTTCTCTTTCATCCTGATTCAGTTTTAGAAGATTGTATGTTTTTAGGAGTTTATTCATTTTTTTCTGGGCTGTCCAATTTGTTAACATGTAATTTTTTGTAGTAGTCTCTTACAATCCTTTGTATTTCTGTGGTGATGGTCATTACTTCTCCCCTTTCATTTCGGATTTTAATTATTTGTGTCATCTTTTTTTCTTGATGAGTCTTGCTAAAGGTTTATCAATTGCATCTTTGAAAGAACCAGCTCTTGGTTTAATTGATCTTATCTAGTTTTTTAAATTTCTATATCATTCATTTCCACTCTCATCTTTATTATTTCCTTCCATCTACTAACTTTGGCCTTTGTTCTTCTGTTTCTAGTTTCTTTAGGTAGAAAGTTTTATTGGGTTGTTGTGGGGGTTTTTTGGTTTTTTGGTTTTTGTTTTTTTGCATTTTTCTTGTTCCTTGAGGTAGGCTTGCATCATTATAAACATCCTTCTTTTGTTGCATCCCAAAGATCTTGGACTGTTGTTTTTGCATTTTCTTTTGTTTCCATGTATTTTTAAATTTCCTATTTGATTTCTTCATTGACCCATTGGTTGCTTAGTAGCATGTTGTTTAGTCTCCATGTATTTGTGTTTTTTCCCTTTTTTTTTTCTTGTAATTGATTTCAGTTTCATACCATTTTGGTGGGAAAAGATTCTTGATATGATTTCAATATTCTTAAATTTATTGAGTTTTTTTGTGACCTAATGTGATCTATTCTGGAGACTATTCCATGTGCACTTGAAAAGATATGCATTCTGTTGTTTTTGAATGGAATGCCCTGTAAATATCATAACTCCTAGATGGAATTTTTCTATGACCAAGATGGTATTGCAAGTCAGTGGGGTGGTCTGCTCAATAAATGATGTTAGAACACCTGAGTGCAATTGGAAAATAAAAACAAGATTTGACTCTCATGTCACACCATACATCACAATAAATTAAAAATTAAAGAATGTGGCCATGGAAATTCAATAAAACACTGAAAGAATTTTTATATAATGTCAGAGTAAAAAGAAAGACATTCCAACTATGACTTAAAAATCAAAGAGTAATAAAGTAAAAAATTGATATATTCAAATACATGAAATTCAAAAAACTTCTTAGTGGCTAAAAAGCACATTAAGTAAAATCAAAAACTGAAAAACAAAGTGGGGAAAATATTTGTAACTCCTATCACAAAGAGCTAAATATATTGATTATATAGAAAAGCTCATAGAAATCAATAAAGAAAAAATGAAACAGAAGGAAAACAAAGGATATGAAAAAGGTCACAAAAAAATTAAAAATGGTTTGATTGAACAGATGTTCAGCTTCACTCATAATAAGAGAAATGCAAATTTGAATTGCACTGAGACACCAGTTTTCACCTATCAATTAGCAAACCATCAAAAAATTGATAAGCTATTATGTTTGTGAAATCATGGAGAGATCACCTTTCGTATGTAGCTCATGAAGTGTAAATTGGCTCAATTCCAAAGAATGAGATATGGCCATATCTATAAAATGAAATGCACACATCATTTGACCCAGAAATTGAAGTTCTGAGAATTGATCCCACAGATAGGCTTGGAAATTTACAAAATGTCTGCACAAGGTTTTTCAGTGCAGCAAAAAATTAGAAACTAGAAGTCCATCAAATGAGAGCTAGTTCAATAAACGGTGGCATATATATATATATACGTACACACACACACACAATGCAAAGCAATGGTGGGGGGAGAAAAGCAGGGTGCAGAATAAAGTGTATCATGTGCCAAATATAATTTTAAGAGGATTAAAGAATACATGTGTGGGCATGCACTTGTATTTACTTCATTATTGTCTAAACATCTCTGAAAGGAAAGACAAGTGACTGAAACTTACTGTGATCTCTTTAGCAGGGGGCTAGCAAGTGGGAAGGTGGGCATAGAGATTTTTTGTTAAGCTTTTTAGACTTTTTCTGTCTGAGCTATATGCATGTGTTATAATGTAGTCAAAACTTGCAATAAGTACAGCTTTACAGAATAAACATGTTGGCATAAGATAAAAATTTTGCCTCAGTTTAAAAAATAAAACAGGAGACCTTTTCTTTTTTCTTTTTCTCTTTTTTTTTAATTTAGTAGTTGCCTCAACCCTTGTGGGCACTCCAAACCCTTCCCAATCTAGTCCTCTGTGGCATCTTTCAAAATAGATTCATCCTTTACTTCATCATAGAAATAAGAAATTCAACTGAATGATATTTGGTCTTGTCACCTGAAATATAATTGCCAGTGAAAAGAAATTTTTAGAGGGGTGTCAGGGCATGATCTCTGGGTCCTAGGATTGAGCCCCATATCGTGCTCCCTACTCAGCAGGGAATCTGCCTCTCCCCTCTGCTCATGCTCTCTCTCTCTCTCTCAAATGAATAAATAAAATCTTTTTTTTTTTTAAAGAAATCTTTAGAAATTCCTTGGTGAATACTGTTTTCTCAGAATATCTCACAATAATTGTGTTCCTGACAAAAAGAATGTGAGGTGATTCTGTGAAAGAAATCATTTATAAATACAGAAAAATGTTTCTAAAAAATCATATCTAACTCCTCTTGTGATGTGATGTGAGGCTTTTCTGCTCTGTCGGGGGTAGGTTTTCCATACTGCTGCTCTTCAGGACCAGGATCACCCTCAGAAAGCAGAGCGATGCCTCACGGAGAGACCCCACCACCACTCTCCAGGCGCTGTGGCCTCTGGAAACCTGAGGCTCTTCTCTCAGACAAATCTGGGTTTGACTCCAGGTATTATTACCTCTTCCTAACTAGCTAACCAAAAAGAAGATACTTAATCTTCTGAGGTCATTTTCCCTAGTTACAGAAGAGAGCCATAATAATGCTGTTGGGGAGTACAAATTTTTCTCTGCCCTTTTAGGTCAGTGGGGGCCTGTAAATTTAATGCACACAAGACAAATTAGCAGGAGCAAAGGGATATAAACGTATTCATATCCTTACATGCATGGGAATTCCCAGAAAAGAAACAAAACCCAAAGAAGTGGTTAGACTCAGGAGCTTATATGCTCTTCTTAACAAAATAAAGAAGGTTTTGGCTTCAAGGGATGATAAATTGTGGAGAAGTGACTAGGACATAGAGGAGAGGGAATTAATGGAAGAATAGGGGTATTTTAGTAAGATCCCTTTATCCAGACTCATGCCAGGGATGGCTCTCCATCCCCTGTGATCTCCTTATCCTAGGACAGGAGAGGGGGGAAATTTATGCCTGGTTTTCAGGCAGATAACTCTTTCTGCAACTGCTGATCTGCTGATCCAGTTGTAAATGATCCTTATGTCAAAGGACGTATGAGAGGACGGCATATCCTGACCTCCATTGATGCTGATGAGACTTAAGTAAATTATGTAGAGCAACAACACCAGCGCCAGGTGTATCTTAAGTGATCAACAAATTGGTTGTTCAGTTTGCAAATGTGGATTTTAAAGAGTTTGTTCACTTCCACTTGGATTGCTAGTTGCTCACCAATTATTTTCTGCAGCACACTCTGCGTGCTATTAACATTTTCCAAATGATCATCAACATCATTGTAAGTGAAGAAAAATAGTGCTATATGTGCGTACAATGAGGAATTATGATTCACAGTTTTATTTCTGTGAAATAGAGTATAAAAATTGGCAAACAGAGAGAAAAAAGATCTGAAAACTTTTTGGCTGCATTATCTGGTTTCCATTGGGAAAAATAGATTCTAAACTCAACAAGAAAATCGTTTTAACTGGGAAGACTCTCCAAATTTACTTCTAATGTGTATTGTACTAAAACAAGTTAAATGGGCAGGCACAAATTATAGTTGTCCTAATCAAACATAAATATAATTATAGGAGATTGTGCTATTGAATGTTTACATAACCTAAATCATTAGTCTCTAAGTTGGTTTTCTGCAAGTTTAATACACTTAGAATATAACAATGAGATTTGAATTATCAGCTCACTGTTAATAGAAGCTATTTCATTTATTCAGTATTCAGCAAGCTTCTACTGAATACCAAGTTCTGTGCTAAGTGCTGGAATACAAAGATGAATAAGCACAGTGCCTGCCCCAAACATCACCCCCGGGAGCCTCTATGGAGCTGTGAGCATGAATATCTCAATTCAGTCTACAGGGCACTATAGCACCACTAGAAACAGGCATTGATTATCTTGAAGTCAAACATCCTATCCTCTGCCCAGCGAAGATCACAGAACAGTCTGGAAGTCTCAGGGAAGTCTTAATTATTTACTTCTGTTCATTTAGCCTAATAAAAGCAGAAGTCTCCCTATTTTTTTTAACTATCTGTAATAGTTTAAATGTATGAGTTGTAAACCTAAGTTTTTCAGGACGAGAAATTCTTCTCTCTGGACCAGGTCTGGAAAGCTTCCTCCTTAGATCTCAAAGGCTCATGTCCCCCCCAGCACTGCAAGTAAAAGGGCCTAAACTAAGTCAGGTTGATACATTTCCAACTCAAGGTAGCTCTGGACCTCTAGTAGCTGGATTCAGCTTGAGCTGTGATTCCTGACTAAGAAAGAACTTATTCAGCATCCAAAGAAATATAATGAACTAGGGCTGGAATTATGAATTTGAGTTCTACAAGCATCTAGGAAAGGCCCAGTTTGTCTTCCTATTGTTTCCTTGGTACTTAGCACATGTTTGCAGGGTTTTGCTATATCAAATATTCATTTAAAAAGTGCCATATGATATTTAGAAATGTTTTAGTGCTCAACTAGAGTGACTTAAAGAATAGTTTTCTCATGTACAATTGCTGGAATTAGTTTCAATAAACCTATAAGGCCAGTGCAGAAAACTTGATTCTCTTGTCCTTGTCCTCACAGTCATGGTTGGCTGCTGCAGTTTCTGCCACTGTTTTTATGTTCATCTAGGAAGAAGGAGGTAGAGGGAGGGGCAACATTCGTATCAGGAAAGCAAAAGCTTCCCAGGGAGCCTACAGCAGGCTTCTGCTGACAATTTATTAGGCTGGAAAGGGAGTTGGGAAGGGGGTGAGTCAGCCAACCACCAGAGTCAGCTCTTCACCACTCTCATGGATGCAGTGAATGATATTGGAATAAATGGTTAATTGGCTTCACGTGTCTGCTAATTAAAACAAATTGATTCTTATAGGCAGTGATACCTGGTTTCTGCAGGAGGCTTCCAATGAACTGATTGGAGAGTGAAATATATATTATTGCTATTAGATATTTAGATGTGTGTTCTCCACCTTTTTTTACTGGGTAGGCCGGGCCATTTCCATCTGACAAATCAAAGCATCAATATACTTATCCCTGTACCTCTCCTACGTAGGAAACCAGTGGCAGAGGTGGGAGTTCTGAAGAGTGCTAGTCCATTCGTGGGCTGCTTCTATTCATAAAAGTGACAATAACAACTCTGTACTGAGTGCTTGCCCATGGCCCAGCCCTGTGCTCAGAAGTGAGCTTACCCTGGATGGCCTCTCTGGGCCCTCCAATCGCTCTATTTCCTCAATCCAAAGACCAAGCTCTGTAGAGATGTCTACAATGAATAGTTTCTTTCTCCTGACTCCCACCAAAAGGAAAGCTGTCCTTAAATCAATGAAGTATCTTTCCATCAGTGGCATCGAAGAAACCAAGAGCTATAGTATTATTTCCATCTGAGACACAAAAGCTTGTAAAGGTAAGTTTTGATAACTCGCCCAGTGCTCATCTCCAGCTCTAGAGACCAAGCTGGTGTGATCGAGGCCAGCACAATTTTTTTATACTCAGACTGACATGGTACTATGTGATATAGTAACAACTGTGTGCATGTACTCACTTTGTGCCAGGCACTGAGCTACATGCTGGTCATAGAGAAGACTGCTTCATCCACACAGCAGCTGCCCAGTGACTACTGGTCCTAGTCAGCACAAGTCCCATCCGAAAACAGATTCTAAGGATTTTATTTATTTATTTGACAGAGAGAGGGCACAAGCAGGGGAAGAGGGAGAGGAGAGGGAGAAGCAGACTTCCCACTGAGCAGGGAGCCTGATGTGGGGCTTGATCCCAGGACCCTGGGATCATGATCTGAGCCAAAGTCAGATGCTTAACTGACTGAGCCACCTAGGCGTCCTGGGAAAACAGATTCTAAAAGTAAAGTTACTTATATTAAAGTCAACTTACCTGTTCCCAGGTGCCATATCCTTTACCACTGTGTGGTACTAGTTCCTAGAGGGACCCATGGGAACATTTAATTCTCCTGTATTTGATATGACTTGTCAGTTCCCCATGGGGCCCACACCAGAGGGGCCTCTCTGGACACATCCCAGCCTTCAGTTCTTTTATGTGCCTTCCCTTCCTTTTTTTTTTTTTTTTTTCCTCCTGTATTCCAGTAGAGCAAATAGGTTAACTAGCAGAATTCACTTTATTGCATTAACTTGAAGAGCAGGGAAAGGCTCCGGGATCAATGCTAGGAACAACAAAATACATTGAAGACCCCTAAAGAAAATGAACAAGGAGTAGTGGAAGGGGAGGTGGGCAAGGGGATGGGGTGACAGGCACTGACTGAGGGGGGCACTTGACAGGATGAGCATGGGTGTTATATGTTGGCAATCGAACTCCAATAAAAAAAAATACCAAAAAAAAAAAAAAAAGTCCCCTAAAGAATTCAGGATCTGGAAAATGCATTTCAGGGAGAGAGACAAGCAAATGAACAAAGTGATCTGTCCTGAAAGCTGTGGGAGTACATAGTAGAAAATAACTCTGCCGAAAATCCAGGAGTACTTCCCAGAGGAGGTGGCATGGCCCTGTTACCGCTCAACAGCAGAGAAGGGGAGAGAGGACAGGTAAAGGGGTGGTGTGCACAAGAGCCCTGAAGAACAAAAGAGCTTGGAGAGTCTGTAGGGTGGAAAAGGCAGGGCCTGGCCTGGAGCAACCTCTCCACATGGTGATTAGGTTGGGGGGGGGGGAGCAGGAGACCAGCCCAGAAAGCTAGAGGTCGAACCGAGCTATTTGCTGGATTTGGTGTTTGACAAACTAAATCTGAGCTCCTGCTGAGAGGGCACGAGGCTGCCAGAGGCGCTGAGGTCCAGGGAGGAGGATGGATTGGTGTGTACACGACAGCACAGAAGTGTGACATGACGGGGAGGCACAGGAGCAAAGAAAGTGACTATGGGGATCCCTGGGGGGCTCAGCAGTTGGGCACCTGCCCTCTGCTCAGGGTGTGATCCTGGGGACCCGGAATCGAGTCCCACGTCGGCCTCCCTGCATGGAGCCTGCTTCTTCCTCTGCCTGTGTCTCTTGTGAATAAATAAATGAATCAGAAAAGAAAAGAAAAGAAAAGAAAAGAAAGTGACTCTGACACCCCAAGTGGAACGTGGGCTTGGTGGGAAGGGGGATGTCCTGAGGGTGCCCTAGCAGTGTCCCTGAATGTCTGACTCTGGAGTCGGGTGGGTGGTCCTCCCGCAGGACGTGGGCCTGGGCAGGACGGCGAGCCTGCAGCCCCCGACGGTGTCCACACGTCTGCAGTTCTAATAGGGTGCGCGGGCAAGGCCTGGGCCCGCTCAAGTTTGCGGGCAACAGGAGCTGGAGGAGGGTCCGTCCTGAGCCCCAGGCCCCGGGCAGGGGCTCTCCAGGCTGCGACCCCGCCACCCACCCGCCTCCCCGGCAGCCTCCGAAGGTGCTGGAGACCGCAGGGCCGCAGCAGCAATCCCTGTCCCTCCGGGGCCAGCAGCCCTGCTCTCGGGAGGCCCCTGGGGAATGTCTTGAATTAGTGACCCGGGAGCATGAGGGGGCACCTGCCCCACGGCCGGCTCCAGGCCCGAGCTGCGCATAGGCAGTTACTCCGGCCACACTCCTGAACTCCTTGCTCAAAGCATGATTTCCATTACACGCCAGGCCTCCTAGAGTTGGCGACCTTCAAAGACTCTTCTAGAGCCTGCAGAAAGCCAGCCCTTTAATGCCACAAGCTGCTGCTGGCCTTTCCTGCCATCAGCGGAGACCCGGGGTGGGTGCTAGAAACTCCCCAGAGGGCCCCCTGGATGCGGGGAGGAAGAGGAACAGGCAGCAAAAGCAGAGTGGGTGTCCCTTAAGGTGACTCAGGCTCCTATGGGGCATCACCCTGGAGCCCCTGAAACGAATGATCCCGGTTACCAAAGACAGTCTGGTTTAAAAAAAAAAAAAAAAAAAAAACTCGCAGGTGACTTGCAGTAAGGGCCTGTCTTCATCTCAAAGGACTTTTAAGAACCTAACTGCCTGTCTTCGTGGGGCAGGGTCACCTCTGAGTAACGCGGGGGTGAGGACGCAGCCACCATCAGAATAAGTCAGACTGCATAGCGCCACGTGGGGTGTGGAACAAGGGTGAGTTTGAACCCAGCCCGTCAGGGAAGCTTGTCAGATCTTCGAACAAATGGAAGAGAGGCTACCCTTTCAATGGGGCCACGTGGAGAAGCGCTTTCCCTGGTGATGCGGTTTCTGTTCCGTGAGTTAAAACTAAAACCTCCCCAAGCTCTAAACTGGTAGCAATTCCCACAAAGACTCGATTGTCTGGGATACTTGTTGGCAGTGTTCTGAAATAGAGATTTTAAAGCGGAGGCTAGGAGGCTGGAAGGCCCTGGGAGGGTGTGAACCCTGGATGCAGGAGGGATTAAGATGCGGGGAGAAACCCAGCTCTGCAGCTCTGACCCCAGGGCCTTGGCACCTGCCCCAAGGTCCCTCTGTGCCTGGCAGTGGATCAGCCGTTCCCTGTGGCCCGTGCCCTCAGCTGTACGGCCTGGCAAGGGAGGGGAGGCCGCCGCCTGTCTTTGTTTTTCATACAGAGCTAGGTTCGATACAAAAGATCCACAACGTCTTTCATAAAGGTGTACAAATGAAATACAAATGACTTGAGCCAGGTGTTCGTCCTTCTGTCTCCAAGTCTGTACACAAAGATACATTTCTGATCCCACCTTCTGTGCTTCCAGCCTACACCACCGCTTTGGGCCCGCCCATGAAGCGCATCAAAGCAGGCCTTCTAGAATCACTCTGCCTGTCACTAGCAGTGAGACCTGGGAAAGGCAGTCGCTAACCTCTCTGAGCCTCCATTTCCGGATTTGTAAATGGTGATAAAAATTCTAGTCTCACACGTAGTGGTGAAGGTTAAACGACATCACATACGTGGGGCGTCTTGTGTGGTTTTGTGACCCATAGTAGATGCTCCGTGGTTGGTAGTTACCGCATCTGTGTCTGCCCTATGCGGTAGAGGTTTTGTGATGCGACGTGGAAAGGGAGCAGGAGAGAAGGCTCTGAGTTTCTAAGGTTGGTGAGTAGGTTCCAGGGGCTGCTTTTAACTCAGAAGGAAATGTAGCAGGAGGACTAAGTATGGGGTGAGATGCGTGGTTTGACACATGCTGAGTTTGAGAGGAGGAGAGGTCTAGAGAAACTTGGAAAGATGAACTGGTAGCCTGGACAGTGGGTGGTGTCGGGTGAAAGCATTAACAAGGGCATATAGGAGCTAAGCATCCAACTCTTGACTTCAGCTCTGGTCATGACCTCAGGGTCCTGCATACTGGGCTCCACAGGCCGTACTCGGGAAGTCTGCTTCTCCCTCCCTCTCTGCCCCTCCCCCATTCATGTGCATGCACCCATGGGCGCTCTCTTTAAAATGAATACATAAAATTTTAAAATTGAAAAAAAAAAAAAACAAGGGCATGTAGACTATGAAGAAAAGGCCAAGGAAAGAGCTCCAGGGAGCACCAACATTGAAAGGTGGAGTGGAGAAAAGAGTCAGATAAGTCAGAGAAGTAGGAGCGGAAACAGCTGCTGACAGTTCCCTAGACTCGGGAAGTTTCAGAAACGAGGTCTCCTCCTGGGAGCAGAGGCAGCAAAGGTCTGAGAGGGTGAGGACGAAAGGAGGTCAATGGGGTAGGAGGTGGGTGTGAGGGGTGGTCAGTGAGATCATCAGGGTGCTAATGGCTGGGGACTGATGAGTGGGCGGGAGGTGAGAGCTCAGAGGTGGTGAATGAAGGCCGCTCTAAGGGGGGACCAAAGTTGGGGTTGGTGTCAAAGAGAGAAAGCTGGATACTAACTAAAGGCAGGCACTTTGATTCTACTCTGTGACCGCTGCAGTAGAAAGAGGGTCCAGGGGCATCTGTGGCTCAGTGGTTGAGCGTCTGCCTTCAGCTTGGGTGGTGATCCTGGGGTCCCGGGATCAAGTCCCGCATCGGGCTCCCTGCAGGGAGCCTGCTTCTCCCCCTGCCTGTGTCTCTGCCTCTCTCTGTGTGTCTCTCAGGAATAAATAAAAATAAAATCTTTAGGAAAAAAAAAAAGATTGTCCGGTGTAAACTGTAAACTGAGACGTGCCAAGGTGCCTGGAGTTTTGAGGGAGAAGAAGGGAGTGGGCAGGGGGATCGATCAAGGGCTCTAGCGGGGTCTGTCCGGGAAGTAGAGGCTTAGCAAATGTGGGTAAAGGTGTGGGTCAGTGCGATAAGGCCATGTGGCTTTACTCACCAACACTGATGGAAATTAGGCTCCCAGCCTCCCACAGGGACCGGCAGATACGGGTGTTCTCTTCTAGAGTTTCTTGGAGCAAACAGTAAACTCTCTGGGCAGCCTTGAGTTCTCCGGAGCACACACAGAAGGAAGGGCTGGGTCGGCCCAAGGACGTGGCCTTAGAAACATGCTAGAGTCTGCTCGGGTCTCCTAGTGGAATGGAGGGTAGACAAAATCTGGGTGAGTGTCTGCGGTTCTGATAGGCTGGGGGTCGGGGGGAGGCCTAGTCAAGAGGAGGGCTCAGGGGAGCCTGAGTTTGGTCAAGGAGAGTCTTTGTCAGAGGAGTCAGGGTCATGAAAACGTAAAGATATTTTTAAACTGAGTGGAAGGATCAGACACAGAAGAAAGAACCAGAAACTGAGAACAGGCTACAAAGCAAATACACAGGGTGGGAGTAGGAGGCCGGCAGGGATGTCTTAAGTCTCACAGTGGTGACGTTCAAACCAGGGGTAAGCGGGACTTTCTCTGTAAAAGGCCAGAGAGTAAATACAAACCGTATACTACGGTCCCTGCAGAACCTTCTTTTTTTTGACCCTTTAAAAACACAAAAGTCATTCAGGCTGTGAGCTGGATTGAACCTGCCATCGCTTGCTGATCCCTTTTCCAAGCTGTGGTTTGATCCCTTGTGTGTGTGTGTGTGTGTGTGTGTGTGTGTGTGTGTGTGTGAAGATGACCCTTCGTGCACCCCATCTGTACACTTCCACCTGTCTGTGGGGACTTTCTCAGAATGTTCACCTGCAAAATTCCATCCCCTCCTCCCAGCCAAGAAAAATAAATTACAACCTCATCTACTTGATGCAGAACTAATTTGTTGCTTGGCATCCCCCCAAATCCTCAGGCCGGATTCATTCCATCAAGCGGCATGCCAGCAGTCTCCATTCAGAGCCAGGTGATGCTGTCTCCTTGGAGACAGCACTTTTTGCCCACTACTTAAGCCTGATTGGGAGCAACTTCCTGCATGACAACACTCACATTAAAAATATCTTAGGATGGCACCTAAGGTCTGCCCATTCACCGTGTGCCAAGGAATTCCTGACTTGCTTCCAGAAAGAAACCACCAGTAGGCAGTTCCAGGTCCCCTTGGA
This sequence comes from Canis aureus, assembly GCF_053574225.1. NCBI lineage: Eukaryota > Metazoa > Chordata > Mammalia > Carnivora > Canidae > Canis > Canis aureus. The sequence continues at coordinate 40,556,264 of NC_135631.1, forward strand.
TTGCAGCTCCACATGTGATTTAATTAATGGGTTTCTTGGTTGCATCATCTAAGAACAGCAACGGGCCCGCAGAGGCGGTATCTGTCCGAGGCGTCGTGCTAATACTTCAGCCCTGTGTCGTTGGCAGAGGTGCCAAGGGCTGGCTGACCAAAGGAATCTGCACCTTTCAGCTAACGATGTCTGAGAATGTCATTTGTTTGTTTTAAATATTCTGACCTGTTTCCGGGACCACGGGGTGTAGGTGGGGTGCCATGAAGAAATGATTTCCTGAACCTTGTCCCCTCTGAAGGGCACCTCTCAGAGAACCAGCATGTCATCGCGGGAACGTTCCAATTTAGGATCCAGACTGATCCAATTTAGGATCAGACTTGGGTGGGAATCCCAGAGTCCGAGATCTCGTCACCTTGAGCAGGTTACCCTACTTGTCTGAATCATGGACTTTCTCCACTGTGAAATGAGAATAATCGTGCGTATCTTGCCTGATTATCATGAGGATTAGACATGATACTTGTAACCTTCCAAATGAGGCATCCAGCGCCCAGAAGACATTCAGTGGTTGTAGTAATAATAGTAGTAGAGTCTCATTTCAGAAAATAGAAAAGAAACTAGGTGTGGTTTATGCCCAACAGTTTGGATATTCATTCACCTGAAGCTGAATGGCTGAGCAGCGTGATTTTATTTTCCAAAGTCTCTTTCCATTCTAGTTCTATAAATTCCGGGTTCCTCATCACGTGCTGCTTTACCCCACCAGCCTCTTCTTTTTTCTTTTCTTGAGTATAGTTGACACATAATTAGTTTCAGGTGTACAGTAGAGTGATTTGACAACTCTATTACAATACCATTGCTTATATTCCTTAGGCTGTGTCTTTCATCCCCATGGCTTATTCATTCCATGACTGGAAGCCTGTATCTCCCTCCCTCCCTTCCCCCTGCACCCATTTGCCCACCCTCCCATCCCACTCCCCTTTGGCAGCCATCAGTTCTCTGTATTTATGGATCTGATCCTGCTTTTTGTTTATTCATTTGTTTTGGTTTTTAGATTCTTCATAGGAGCAAAATCATATGGTATTTGTCTTTCTCTGACTTTACTTAGCATAATACCCTCTAGAGTCTATCCATGTTGTCTTAGATGGCAAAATCTTATCCTTTTTATGACTGAGTAATATTCCTCTGTGTGTGTGTGTGTGTGTGTGTGTGTATCACCTCTTATTTATCCATTCATCCATGGGAGGACACTTAGGTTGCTTTCATATCTTGGCTACTGTAAATAACACTGCAATAAACATGGGGGGGGCATATATCTTTTTGAGTTAGTGTTTTCACTTTCTTAGGGTAAATACCCAATAGTGAAGTGACTGGATTGTATAATACTTCCATTTTTAAGTTTTTGAGGAAGCTCCATACTGTTTCCACAGCGGCTGCACCAATTTAAATTCCCAGCAACAGTGCACGAGGGTTCCTTTTTCTCTACACCCTCGCCCATGCTTTTTATTTTTGTCTTTTTTTAGCCTAGCCGTTCTGACTGGTGTGAGGTGATAACTCAGTGTGGTTTTGATTTGCATTTCCCTGATAATTAGCAATGTGGAACATCTTTTCGTACGTCTGTGGGCCATCTGTATGTCTTCTTTGGAAAAAATGTCTGTTCCAGGTCCTCTGCCCATTTTTTAATTGGGTTATTTGCTCTCTGGCGTTGAGATCAGTTCTTTATATATCTTGGTGGATAACCCCATATGAGATATGTCATTTGCAAATATCTTCTCCCATTCAGTAGGTTGTTGCCTTTTTGTTTTGTCCATGGTGCTTTCCCACCAGACCCTCCTTATCATGTATGCTTACTCCATATACAAGCTAAGCAAACCTTGTGTGTGCATGCATACAAATACACACACACACTCTCTCTCTCTCTCTCTCTCCCCCCCTTATACCAAGTACAAATTGTTCTTTCGTACCTATGAGCGTTAACACCTGATGCATTCCCTACCTCAGGAACCTCCTATGGACCCTCCATCTCTACCTCCCCGTGCGCCTCCTCCAGCTAATCCAGGAAGCCAGCCCTGAGTAATGACAGCCCTGGCTCCCCTTACTCCATCTGACTCCCACACAGGCATACAGTGCTGTGTAGCCAGCTTTGGCAAAGGAGAGTTTTTATGTTTTCTCTGGCTATACTTCCAGTTGGATGTCTTTTATTTTTCCATTCCATATGTTTGTTCCATCTCCATGGTTGTCAATTCCTTGGCCTGGGGTTCTATATCTAATTTCTTCTGTCTTTCCTCTCGGTGCACGGCTGGCATCTTGGCAACGTGTTTGGCGACTGAAAAGCGAGAGAGAGGATTGTGTGAGCAGATATTTGGGTGTGCCTCATGAAGAGGTGCGATTGGCAATGTTATATCCAGGAGTGACAACTTGGCAACCACAGCAGGGACTAAATATCTTGGCAGGAAATAGAACATTGGGACAACAGCGCTTGAGGGCAAAATTGGGGATACCTGAAAGGCCACAGGCAAAATGAAACATTAAATGGGTGTTATTATAAAACACAATGCTGCTATGAGCTGAAGCCAAAAATAGGTATTCCTTATGCAGAATTGTTTGTAGCAGGAAATTTTGATACAGGGAATCAGCAAAATGCAAATAGAGATGTTATTTACAGGATCCTTGGGCATGGCGCATCTTTTCTTGCAGTGGGATTTAACCTATAGTTGTATTATCTTCCTCCTGCCCCTTCTTCTCTTTCTCTGAAAGAGTTCCAGCGACACCCAACCATTCATTGTTAGTTTCCTTGGTTACCAATGACTTTCAGTTTTTCATTTGTGGGTTTCTGGTGTTAAACAAAAATCTCTCTGCTTTTGTGCTGCATTGACAAAGGTTAGAACTAGTGGTTGTGCTTTTGTCTTCAGAAAAGCATTGCATTTTGTTTTTTCAATAAAATTACTACAGTAACAAAAGAATAGAAAATGACTCATAGAGGTTTTCTTTACTGGAGAGGTTCTATTTTTTGTCACCGATTTCAGAATTTTTGACATTTGATTTAAACTCTATATAATCAGTCTGGTTGCACAAAAAATAATTTGAGTTTCTCCGCTTAAATAAAATAAACAAGATTACTGCTGCTATGTTTTTTTAGACCCTCCAACATCCCTGAATTGACTAAATGTGTTTTATATGATTGCAGGAGGAAGTAGGTGAGATGGGAATTAGGGAGTACATGTGAAATACCCATATTTTTTGCATGATGACTAAGTACTATTATATGCAAGAGTGAGTTCCCATGAGCTTAACCCAGTTGAATCCTTTAGTCTGGTGAGGTCTGGTGTAGATCCTAGAGGAGGTAAAATGAGCTGGAGTGGGTCTTGCTGAGAAATGTCTGTGAGCAAACCTTGGGGTTGCTTTCAGGGATGTGACCCTACTGCCTCCCTGCTCACAGACCTGCTTCTAGATTTCCCTCCTTGCTGCCTGGAACCTAGTGCCCAGATCTCCTGGCAGAGGCTAATATACAATCCTGAGTTGGCAATGACCCGCATGGGCATCGTCCCCATCAATGCTTCCTGAAAGGGGTGGCCCTTTGGACATTGCTCGGCCAGAGAAGAGCCTGCCCAGAGGCAATCCACAACCCATGCACCACAAAGCTACTCTGCTCTCCATCCTAACAGCATTCCTGCCAGACTTTTCTAGAACTCCATGAGCTGAGGGACCATGGACGCATCAGGCCAAATATCTGTTCATTGTAAGACCATTTGCAAATTAAATTTGCAATTTATTTTCCTTTTAAGACATCACATGGATATTCTAACTCTCTATGTGAACATTCTTCACATTCTACTGTCCTTTTAAAGAAAGGTCATGGGTGCCTGCCACTGCCTTTTGGAACCCACGTTATTTACATTTCCTGAACCTCTGCTTGTCCACAAATCCACCCCTGAGAAAGAAAGAACACACCTGGCTGGAAAACAAAGCCCTGGCCTCCCATTTACCTTTTTTTAAAGGTTATGACTAGGAGCTTGGCTGATTGTGATGATTCAATTTCTCCACATACCCTTTTTCAATTTATCTTTTTTCAATCATGCATAATATAACAGAAGATAATGCATGCTGAGCAGTCTATGTGCATACTAATTTGTGTTATGAATCCCTCTCCAGGTGGTTCTGAGGCATCAAAATATTCCAACACCAACCTGCTTTTCAACCCTGTATTTCTAAAACCAGTAGTTTGTTTGTATAACCTTATCTATGAAGAATTCAGACTAAATGCTGCTAAAGAAACTTTGCTTTCGAAAGGCATGCTCTCGTAAACCTATCAGTAGTTTCACCTGTTCTAAGGCCCATGTCGCTGATGATATTAGAGAAGCGAAGTTTCAGTTTGACTCTTTAGGCAGCAAATCATTGGCTGAAATTCATTATGACGACTAAAAATCTAGGGTTTTTTTAAGTGTCTATAAGATATACCAGTGTCTAGTTTCAAGAGTTATCACTTACTCAGTGTTCAATAGCTACAGAGATTGAACCCACCTAGAAGCCCTGCGACAGAGACAGTAATATCCTCACTTTACTAAAGAAATTGAGGTCTCTACAGCTAGGTACCTTGCCAAATACATGAAGGTGCCTCCATGTGGATACAGGTCTGGTTCTGGTTCCCACATCCTTTCCAGTACAATTAATTGCACGTTCTCTCTCACTCTCTTGTTCTCTCTCTCTCTCTCTCTTGTTCTCTCTCTCTCTCTTTCTTTCTTTATATTTCATTCCCACTCACCCTTCTGGCTTTCCATCTTCCTTCTCTGGAGCTTCCTTCCTGGCTTTGGGAAGACTTCCCCTTCCCCAACTCAGAGGTCATGGCTTTAAACTCTGTGTTCTCCGTTGTCTTGGAAGCTTCCACAATCACATTCTATTTGAACTGCTCTAATGATAGTAAATCCTGAGTCTTGGCAGTTGAATCATGTTCCATTCTATTTGGTTACTAACTTTCCAATAGAAAACAATTACAGTGATAGGTGGGCCCACTTAATTGCATATTTTCCTGCAGATATTAGTGCAGTTGTTTTCAATGCTAAGCCTTTGGTAGGAAAAAAAAAAGAGCTATAATATTAATCATAAAGTGTTCATTGGAAGAAAATAATACATGATTTCAAGTAAAATTATGGAGAGCTTTCAAATTTCTTGCTGCCTTGCAGTTAAAATTGCGTGGTATTGGATGCTGACTTGGTCAAATGCTATACATGTAGCATTTTATGTCCCACTAAATATATCCATATATTCTTGCAAGTTCTCAGTTCTGACTTCTTTTAAGTATCAAGTGCATTTCTAGGCGGATCAAGAAGAAAGACTCAGGGGATACTTTTTCCCAAAACGTATAAACATACACTTTTCTGTATTCTCTTTTACTCTAGTCCAACATTGAAAACATGCTAACCTACTCCTTTAACTACACAGCCTGTGAAATCAGTTTAGTTCACCTCTGAATTGCTCAGAATCCCTATAGACAGTATCAGTGGTTCTCTGTCTTTAGTATCTGGAGTACTTACTTAAAAATCACTGGAATCCACACCCCAGATACAAATTCAGGATATTTGGGTTGGGACCCAGGAATCTGAATTTTTGACAAGTTTTTTTTTTTTTTTTGACAAGATGATTCTGACACAGGTGAGCCCCAAACCCTACCTTAAGAAAAGCCAAAGAGGAGCTAGCATAACAAACATGACCATATTTCATTCTCAAGATGGGCCTATGAGATCAAAATTTACCAGTGGAAAATCTGAGGTTCAGTGAGGTCCCACTACTTACTCCATCTGGTTCCCTAAGCACACCATTCATGTGCCTTTACATGTGATCTTCCCATGTCCTTTTTTTTTTTAAGATTTTATTTATTTATTCATAAGAGAAAGACACACAGAGAGAAGCAGAGACATAGAGGGAAAAGCAGGCTCCCTGCAGGGAGCCTGATAAAGGACTCAATCCCAAGATCCCGGGATCATGCCCTGAGCCAAAGGCAGACGCTTAACCTCTGAGACACCCAGGTGCCCCTGGAACCCTCTTTTCTTCTACTCTAATGAAACCCCTCTTGCCCTTCAGGTCCCATCTCTGTTTATGCAGAACTCCTCATCTTCTTCTTGCTTATAGTGCCCTTGGCTTGCTCCGAGGGTTTGATATTGAAGAGGTCTGATTCTATAGCTGTTGGTGCCTCCACAGACTCAGTTCCTCCATGGCAGACTTCATCTCAGATCCCCAGTGCCTTTTCCAGTGTCTGGAAGGTAGGAGGTGCCTCTTAAAAATGGTACCCAGCTGGTAGAGCCAGGATCCAGACCACCAGCTTCTGTCAACCATTCCATGCTCTTTGCTTCTCACCAGGAAATTTCACACTACTCCAGCAGACCATGCACTTTTAGATGCCCTCCACAAGTGTTCCATAATACACAGTATACTCAATGCTTCTCCTGGATACTGCTGGTGACTTAAATCCACAGTGGTAGAGGAATGCTTGGCAAGATTAAGGAAATGATATAAGGCCTTGAAAGAGATAAAAGGGACTACTTTTCAACACAGATATTGAAATCATCAGTCTGGGTACCTTATGAATGTTCTAAATAAGCAACCGAACTGATGGGAGGCTGTCACATTGACTTCTCAAAACTGCAGACTCAAAACATTAGGAAGATGCTAGGCTGATACCATAGAAAACTATCTTGCTTAGCCACAGACCGTATTTCTGGGCCAACCAACACTAATATTAGAGAGAAAGGGTTAGTTAGAGGTGGCCATCTATATGCTCTGCTGGCCCACTGACCCCAGAGAAGGGCCCCATTGTCACCTTTTCTTTTCTAATCATTACGCAGTATTTCAAATTGATTCCTTTCCAGCCCTCTAGTTTCTCATAGCTACCCTTTTTGTTTAGTCAAACTTGATGTACAGCATATGATCAGTGTACAATCATCTTTGTCAGCACAACCAGCCCAGCTCTGCCCAGGCTGAGATCTGATCATGTGTGGCTTAGACAACACGTGGAATTTTTTTTCCCTCGGTCAGTGTGGGGGAGGATGTTAGTCATAGCACGCTGCCTATTTGTACTATGCTGAGTTGTCTGTTTCTGTCAACTAGATGCAAATGTAGCAGAGGGTACATGATTTGCATGTCAGAGTGGGTTAGAAAGTTGCTATGTAAACAACCCAATGTGATCACCTTTTGTTGCATGTGGAGGCATAAAGAAATAGATTACTCTCTATTCAGTGTCAATTAAATCATCCTTGAAGACTTTCATCTTTGCCTTGAAGGTTATATTAATAGTATGTTTGCATAGCTCTTTCCTTTTTCAAAAACTTCACATTTGGCCTCACAACAGCCCTTTGGGCATCAATATTCATCTCATCTCACAAGTCAAATGGTTTTCCCAAGGTCATAAACTCCATTGTATACCATTGTATCTGGTCTTCTTTTCTTACACTAGAGCACTTCCCCTACACCTAGATGCCACACATCTTCATATTCACCTACAAATGCAAACTCAGATGGGCTTAAATCTTAAAACTGGTACAACTGCCGTTGGCAGTGTGGTCATGGAGACATCACATTTCCATTAGTAGTACAACTAACTTTTTTTAAAAGATTTTTATTTATTTATTTATTCATGAGAGACACAGAGAGAGAAGCAGAGACACAGGCAGAGGGAGAAGCAGGCTTCCTGCAGGGACCCTGATCTGGGCCTGGATCCCAGGACCCAAGATCATGCCCTGAGCCAAAGGCAAATGCTCAACCACTGAGCCACCCAGGCGCCCGTACAACTAACTTTCTTAAAGAGATAGATGCCTGCATTTTAAGCTCACGTGAGCACTGATACCAGGCAGGATTAGGAATGGTACAGTAAGTCCATGAATTTTCTGGACTCAGAGCATGGTGAGCTTAATTAAGATGATGTTGAAGGAGGGATGCCTGGGTGGCTCAGCAGTTGAGTATCTGCCTTCGGCTCAGGGTATGATCCAGGGGTCCTGGGATGGACTCCCCATCGGGTTCCCCACAGGGAGCCTGCTCCTCCTTCTGCCTATGTCTCTGCCTCTCTCTCTGTGTGTCTGTGTCTCTTATGAATAAATAAATAAAACCTTTAAAAAAAAAAAAAGGTGGTGTTGAGGGAAATTCAGGGTCCCATGAGGTAGCAGCAGTGGCTGGATAGGTAGATGCAGACTATCATCAGAAGTCCTGGCCTCTGGAGGTGTCTGGGTGGCTCAGTCGGTTGAGCGTCCAACTCTTGATTTCAGCTCGGGTCATGATTTCAGAGTCCTGGGATCAAGCCTCATGTCAGGCTCTGTGCTCAGCAAAGAATCTGCTTGAGACTTCTTTCTCCCTCTCCCTCTGCTCTTCCCCCTGCTTATGTTCTCTGTCTCTCAAATAAATAAATAAATAAATCCTTTAAAAAATGAAAGAAAAATCAATCTATCTATCTATCTTGGCCTCTGGAAGTGTCATTCTGCTGACTGAGGATTGGGAAGGTGGCTGTCCTACCCATTTCATCCTTGTACTCTCTTCCTGGATCCCCCCGCCCCCAGTTAGTTACAACATACATGGACATGTTACTAACTGAGCTGAGCTATTTTCAACCACCATTTGCCAAAACAGGCCATGTGAACTGCCCTTCTGTGAACTATAGGCAAGTAAATCAGGAAATGAAAATACCCATATCCTGACTCTTTTGTCTTGGTTTATTTGGTGAGAGGAGAAAATAATATGTTATGTTGGGATGGAGACACAGAAGTATTTGATAAATCCAAAATGTGTTTTCTGCATAATGTGTAGATACTAATAACTGGTATAATAACAAGGGCACAGCTTGTGATATTTTGTTGTTCAGCTCGGTGATGTGTTTGAACTGAACCATCTTATAGGTAAATATTATAGCAGAATTATATTATTACTTGCTGTTTGTCTTCACTGCTCCAGGAATTTTTCACAAATCATCTCATTTCATCCCCTCAAAGATCCAGTAATGTAGCTACTGTTAATAAGTTCCATTTTGCAGATGAAAACACTGAGCATGATGACCTTTAATGACTTGTCCAAGGTACACAGCTAATAAATGGAAGTACCTATAGTCAAATTCAGGCAGCTTGGCTCTGGAGCTAACTTTCTCTATAACTATGTGCCCCGTGAGATGTGGGAGCAATACTCAGCTCCCAGAGTAATGAAGATGCTTTATAAGCACTTAATTGAACGTTCATTGGATGAATGATACAAACAAATGAGTAAGCAAACAAGTGAATATTCAACCAACGTGCAATGAAAAAAAGAAGTGTTTGGGTACTTCCTATTGATGGCATCTATTTTCCCAAACATTGGAAAAGAATAATTTAATCAAAGCTCTGTAGGATTACCATTAGATCATCAATTTTTCAAATTTTAAATCAAAATGTGTGATTTTCCAGAAACACTATGTAGACATTTTTAACTCATTCTCTCAAAGTTATCTCAAATAAGTCATGCCCAGCTATATTTAAAAATACTTTCCCATGGGTGCCTGGCTGGCTCAGTCAGTGGAGCATGGGACTCTAGATCTCTGGGTCATGGGTTCTAGCCCCACACTGGATGTAGAACCTATTTAAAAATCAAAAATAATAAAAATAAAAATTATGAAAATAATAATATAAATAAAAATACTTTCCCTTCCACAGTGATTTAGGTCTCATCTTAATTCCTCATATAACCTTTCTTCTCCAAACTAACCATGCTTGACATTGGAAAACTATTTATTTGAATGACTACTTCTCTTATGTTAACGTTAGTACTTAAAATAAAATAACCCTGATCACAAACCCAAGAACTTGAAGGTTTTCTAGTTCAACCTCTTGAGTTTGTAGTCAAACTTGTTTATAGTGCATGTGAATTTCAATCTGAAATGCTATATGGGTTTTTTTAAGATTTTATTTTTTAAGCAATCTCTACACCCAATGTGGGGCTTGAACTCACAACCCCAAAGTCAGGAGTCTCATGCTACATCAACTGAGCCAGCCAGGTGCCCTCCTTTATGGATTTTTAAAACAAATTATTCTAACTACATGCTACAAGACCAACTTATACACTGGGGGGAGAAAACACATCAGAAGTAACAAAAAACCAACCCATAAAGAGAATCCATGTGGCTTTCTCCTTTGTTTCCTCAACACCTTTGGGTGGCCAGTATTAACATTCCCATCCAGAAAGAGTTGAACTTTTATCTGGAGGGGTTTAGCTAAAGAATACCATGCATCAGTTCTGGATGGAACTCCCCGTCTGCAGGAGAAGCCAAGGTTCACTCATCCCTCACTGAGCCTAGAGCAGGCTGCTGGTTACAAAGGAAACATGGCTACACCATCTGGCTGGAGAATTCATATACAACATGTAGAGCTATAGTCATATATCCTGTTGGCAGTCATGGATAAACCAAGGGGAGTTTGAGCATATGCCAAAATTTTCCAGGTGTGGGAGAGTAAATTTAGGAAAATACGTATTTTATGGTGAAAGCGAATAGCCAGAAAACTGAAAGGCCTGGGAATTCAATGGTGTATTATTAAAGATAAGTTTGTATTTATATTTATTATCATAGAATCTCATGAAGGATCCTCATCAAGAACCCAGATTCCTTCTATAATCTGTCTCCAATATCCCCTATAGCAAGAATTGGTAAACTCTGTCTTTAAGGAGCCAGACAGCAAATATTTTAGGCTTTGTAGACCACACAATCATTTGCAATTCCTCAACTCTAGTTATAACACAGAAAGCAGCCACAGGCAGCTAAGTGTGGCTTTATTCCAATAAAACTTTATTTATAAAAACAAATGGCAGTCTAAATTTATCCCACAGCCTATATGCAGCTGGCCCCTGCCCTTAAGTCTCAGAATCTTCTCAGAAAAGGCAGAGAACACATTCTCCTTACTGAGTCGCTTTGCCCTGAAAGTGTCACGCATTACTTCCATTGGTGAGAACTCATCTTCTGGCTGCACCTAGGTGCAAGGGTCCCTGGGAAATGAAGTCCCCGGCTGGAAAGCCATTTCCCTGTAATACCTCTACATCATGGAAGAGAAATATGAATCTTTCCTTCATAGACATTTAGCCATCTCAGCCACAGGCATAGCACACACGTAGAACTTATTCTGCTGGTCCCATAAAAGGAATGCATGTTGAATTTCAGGTTTCTTAAAAGCAGTACTATTCATAGAAAAGAATGTTAGCACATAATCACTGATTTACTGGTTATAAATTTCTTGGCCCAGGCTGCTGTTATAAAACTAGGTTTCAAAAGAAGTAATTCACTCTGTATAGGAAATAATAGATGGTATTTTTATTGAAATATTATCAGCACACATAGCATCTAATGGAAAGTGGCCATTTGTGTATCTATAATTACATGTTGACTTTTCTGTAGAGGTTTCATCAGAATACTCAGCAGGTGGATCCATCCATGAAGACCTTGCCTTGTTTCCATGGTTGAAGTGTTTTCTTCAGAAGATGAGGAAAATATGGTTCAGAGATTAAAAAGCTAGCAATCCATTCGATTAAAAAATACAACCATCAAGAGATTTTTTTAATTGTAAGAAAAAATAATCCCAAGAATTTCTAAAACTGTAGTTTCCACGGTAACTTTGACTCTTCAATGTGCATAAACTGCTTTGTGTGGCTACAAAGATACCATATCAAGACCGAGCTGTGTCCAAAGCAGCAAGAGCCATGACTACAGACACCCTAGTTCACATGTGTCCCTTTTTCATGACTTGTCTGAAAGAAAATGTGATGGTTTTTGGCAGAGCTTTACATATATTTTATCTCTGCTCCAAGGTAAGTTATTTCAGATGCATGAGGAGAGAATGATCTATCTCTGATGCACTTGTAGATAAGGAAAGAATCGATCCTGGGCTTTGTTTTCGACTTTTTCCAGTTGCCTAGATTGACAGGTATCTTCATAATCTCCTAACTATCAGAAAAGACTGCCTGTTCCAACCGTGTGAGTCGTGAGTTCTGCTGTTGCTTACCAATTCTGTCTCCCTCTTGGAGTTCTCCCTCTGGGCACAAAGCTTCAAACCAACTCATTCACTGCAGATGCACATTGCATTACCTTTACAAATCCTATGTAAAATGTCCTATTACAGCTTCTAAATAAGTTTTGGTAAAACATTTTTCAACACAAAAATTCCCAATGCAAACATCCCCTCCTACCATCATCTGTGTGTGTGTGTATGTGTGTGTGTGAGAGAGAGAGAGAGTGTAAAAAATCCTTAATTGGCTTGCATAACATTGGAACAAGTGAGCACATAAAGATATTTTATGTGGCTACGCTCACATTCTTCAATCACAAATCACTTTCACACTCCCTGCCTGTATTAAGCATCTCCAGTTATGGGCCATTGCTGTCACTTTATCGATTTGACTTTTCAAGGCTCACAACCCCGAGGCTGCTTTCATCATCCTCCTGGGTGCTTATGCCTATAATTTAAATTAGCTGCCCCAGCAGGATCAATGTCATGTGGGTGATGAACTTGTGGTCAGCTTAGCCAGTCTTCCTATAAGCCCTGTAATTGAATCAAATATGAGCATAACTAATGTTCGTTATCCCTTTCGGGTACAATGTTGAACTTGTTGATATCACAAAGGGTAAATAGTAACTAAGGTAAACACACAATTATATCTGCAATTCATAGCTTAGAGGAGTAATTTTAAAAATACAGGGAAAAATTGTGAACTTTCCACTGTACAGTCATATAGTGATATTAAGTTTTGGCTTTAACAATAACTAATCATTGTGAACTTGAACCAATTCTTTAACTTCTTTCAGTCCCAGTTTTCTCATCTGGTAAAAAGGCATTAATAGCCCCAGTTTTTTAGGATCCTGTACGTGCTAAGCATTGAAATAGCTCTTCATCTTTAATTTATTCCTAATAACATCCAGCAACATCATACTATATCCATTTTATGATTTGTTGGAAAATTTATGTTTGCGTTTCCTTTTCTCTAATATCAACATCCCTGTTTCTTTTGAAAGAATTATGCCTTTTGTCTACTACTCTTATGGATGATGATGATGACAGGACCAAAGAAGTATTGATACAAGCAAGTGGAAAAGTATTTCTTCTAATATTTTTTCCTTTCTTTATTTCTAAGTACATCCTTTGTTGTTGTAGCTACAGCAATAGTTATCGTGCAGACCTCCTCTGTGGTGAGATACACAGGTCAGACATTCAGCCAGTAGGCACAGAAGGAGCCAAAATGGTGGGCCAATGGGTTAGTTTTCTCTGGCTGCATTCTTTCTGACTCACTGGGCCCACGTTAACAAGTATTTTGAATATCATCCCATGATAATGACCTGGGCTCACAGAACCTCGTCCTCTTAATTGCACGGGCCATCATATATACTAAGTGCATGTTTCTCACCTCTGAACTGAGGACTTCTGGGCACCAGATGCCACATCCACGTTCATCTTTGCGTTCTCAGTTCCAAGCATAGTGGTTGGCACAGTGAATGTGATCAGTAACTGTTTGGATGAATGGATAAATTTCTAGAAACTAAGTGACATGAGGGGCACCTGGGTGGCTCAGTTGGTTAAGCATCAGATTCTTGATTTCAGCTAAGGTCATGATCTCAGGATTGAGCTCCATGCTCAGCAGGGAGCCTGGCATGGGAGTCTCTCTCTCCCTCTGCCCCTCCCCCTTCTCTCTTTCTAAAGTAAAGAAATCTTATGGAAAAAAAGGGGGGGATGAAACAAAGAAAAAAGTAAGTGACATGAAACCAATGCTCAGAGAAATGAAATCTGTAAGGTCCATGACTACAAAGTGGCAGCACCAACCCTGTCTCTTCTCCTTGCCTCTTACACAGGTGAGGAGTTGGCATCCAAAGACCATGGATGTTCCTGGCTCTTACTGGGAACTCCAAATATTTGTTTCTTTCCCTTGTCTCCCAAAGTACTGTTAAGTTGTGGATTCACAAAATAATCTAGTCTTGCTTTTTGTGGTCTCACCTTTTCACTTCATCCTGAACCCTTGAGAATTTCCTTAGCTTTTCCTTCATCTTTCTTACTCTTCCACCATTTTGGTCAATTCCAGGAATGGCTTCATATCCTGCCCTCCTCTTTAGAGTGCATGAGCCCTCAGGATTCCAGCATCTTTTCTCTACCCAGTTAGGAAAAAAAGAAAATATGGTCCTAAATATGGTCATTTCTCTGCATGATTCTCCCAAGACTGTTCTTTATTTCTAAAGTGAATTATTTCTGAGTGAAATAATTCTCCTGTTTTCATTTAACCTTATATGTTTATCCTTTGCAGCTATTGCAGATATTAATTTTCTTTTACATACAAATCCATTATGACATGCAGCAGACCCCCTACAAGTTCACAGCTTGCCCTCTATGTAGGTTGTATATTCTGAAAAGTCTAGGAATTACTTGCAATCTGAACTAAATTAGAATTTAGTTTTTTTAAAACACTCAAGCAGAATATAAAAAGAGTTTATATATAGATGCAAAGTGACTTAGCCACACATAGTATAAAGTTTTGGAGAAACACTAAATCAGTACTTTGTCAGTTTACCTGAAGAAGTAGTAAAATAGAATATTAAGTATGAAATTATTTGCTTTTTATCTATGCTATGTGTTTTCACCCAACATTTTTTGGAGGGTCACTGATTTTATGTAATCTTATGATTAAAATGGCTGATATACAATCAGAGATCTTTGTAATCAAAAGCGGCACACAGGGAACCTTCTGGCTGGCAGTTACTACCTGTCTTTGCACCTTTGCCACATGCGCTGCATGAAATCTTAGCTCAAATGAAGCCAGATGTAATGCTTTTTGATGTTTTCCAAAAGCAGTGTGCATTACATTGAAACACACACACACACACACACACACACACACACACACTTTGTTTCTCTTTGGGGAAATAGAACATGCAGGTACAGAAGAGAGAATCTGATGGGAGGCAAAATTGCCTGCTAGAGACTGTGGAGTGCTGTGTGAGTTAAGAGACACTGCCCATAGTAAGCTGTGGATCTGATGCTCTGAAGCCAGAGCATCCTCATTTAGTGGCAGGAGCTCAGAACTGAATGAGAACAGTAAAGACAGATATTTCTTTCTTTTGAAGCTAGAGCCTCAATTAGACTTGGGAATGGAATGAAAGCATAGCCCCTTTAGCCACTCTGTTAGAACTGTATCTCCGTGATTCTTGTCGCCCATCCATGTATTCCATCAAACAATATCCTGTGCCCATTGAAAAAGGAAGGAACTGGATTGCTGAAGAGGATTTCTGCAGGACTGTTCAGATCCCTGGCGTGACATGCTCAGCTTTCAACAGGACCTTCATGGCTTTTCCAGTATCTGCTCAGAAGGAGAAAATTGCAATAGCCTAGATGGGGGTACCTTCTGATTTGTCCATGATGAGGAAAACTTCCAAATACAAGCTCACTGTAATTTCAAAATGAACCATGTGTTCTAGAAGCTCTGATTTCTTTTTTTAAAGATTTATTTATTTATTCACTAGAGACACAGAGAGAAAGGCAGCCACCTCACTGAGCAGGGAGCCCAATGCAGGACTCAATCCCAAGACCCCAAGATCATGACCTGAGCCAAAGGCAGATAGATGTTCAACCACTGAGCCACCCAGGTGCCCCTAGAAGCTCTGATTTCTTCATCCTGCTCTGGTCAGTTCTCACATACCTCAGTCTTACTATCAGTCATATAGCAAAGGAGATCCTAGGTAGAGTGAAAAGTTCATTTTAAAAGCACTCCACAAGGAAATGTGTATGATTATTTTTTAAGATTTCAAATGGACAAAGGACTTTGGCATAAAAGCAATGGAATAACTATGGGGCAGAAAAATGAACACGTGACAATATAAAATTTAAATATTTTTATGTTTCAGAGGATACACTAAATAAAATTTCAATGAAAATCCAAATTAGGAGACAGTGTCCCCCCAAAATGGTAAATGTAAATCCATCTTTTAAACCAATAAGAGAAACACTAAAAACTTGAAAGAAAAAGGAATCAAAGATCTGAGCCATTCACAAGAGAAGAAATATAAATGTACTCATTAAACAAACACCCACTGTGTAGCAAAGTACTATTCTAGGTGGTTGGGTATGACATTAAGAAAAGACCAAGTTCCTGCCTTTGTGGAAAAAAAAATGGTGATGTGCAAAGACCATCAATAAGCAAATTTTAAGAGGAAGTGAAAACATAGTATATCTGATGGTGAAAAGTACTTTAGAGAAAAATAAAGCAGGGCAGAGCAATGAGGGATCCCAAGGGTTGATAGACTGTATATTCTCTGAGGAGGCGATATTTGAGCAGAAGGAAGAGAGAACACTCCTAATTAGATATCTAAGGGGCAGCCCGGGTGGCTCAGCAGTTTAGCGCTGCCTTCAGCCCAGGACCTGGTCCTGGAGACCCGGGATCAAGTCCCACGTCGGGCTCCCTGCATGGAGCCTGCTTCTCCTTCTGCCTGTGTCTCTGCCTCTCTCTCTCTCTCTCTCTCTCTCTCTCTCTCTCTCTCATGAATAAATAAAAATAAAATCTTAAAAGAAAAATAGATATCTAAGAGGGGAGCTTTCTTGAAGAGTGGGATAGCATATGCAAATGCCCTGAGACAGAGAGTAGTTCATGTCTTCAAAATAAGAGCCACCAGTGTGGCTTAGCACAGTTTGCAAAAAGGAGAACAATGGGCAATGAGGTCAGAAAGGCTGTAGGTAGGAGCAGGCCACACAGGGTTACCCCTGCTACCCCCTGCCTTTGTTCTGAGTGAAATATGAAGCCCCTCGAAAATTGAGCAAAGAGTGACATAAGGTTTCAAGGTATCATTGCTCTGCTTGCTATGTGGGTGAAGTGTGGAGATGACAAAGGCTAGAGCAGAAAGAGTTAAGAGGAATTGTAACCATCCAGGTAGGACATGAGGGTAGTTTGGACAAGGATGACCATGGGGAGGGCAGGTGGTGAAAAATCACTTTTGGATCTATTTTGGATCTATTTTATTTATTTATTTTTTTCAATTTTTATTTATTTATGATAGTCAGAGAGAGAGAGAGAGAGGCAGAGACACAGGCAGAGGGAGAAGCAGGCTCCATGCACCGGGAGCCTGATGTGGGATTCGATCCCGGGTCTCCAGGATCACGCCCTGGGCCAAAGGCAGGCGCCAAACCGCTGCGCCACCCAGGGATCCCTGGATCTATTTTAAAGGCAGAGTCAGTAGGTATTGCTGAAGGATCCAACGTGGTATGTGAGGAGAAGACTCTCAAGTGACACCTAGGTTTTTTTTACCTGAGCAACCAGAAGTGATTTGCAGCATGTCCCCAGCGTGGGGACACTTGGTTTGAGAGGAATGCTCAGGACTTGCCTTTAGGGCATACCTCGTTTGAGTTGTCCCTCCACAGCTGTTGGGTGCCTGGGTTTACAGTTCAGAGGAAAGGATGGCACTGTGAATAGACACTGGGAGTCATCGGGGTAAGAATGATTTTTAGGGGCACCTGGGTGGCTCAGCAGTTGAGCGCCTGCCTTCAGCTCAGGCTGTGATCCTGAGTCCCGGGATCGAGTCTCACATCCAGCTCCCTGCATGGAGCCTGCTTCTCCCTCTGCCTGTGTCTCCGCCTCTCTCTGTGTGTCTCTCATGAATAAATAAAATCTTTTTATTATATATTAGGTCCCGGGTCAGCCTCCTGGTCAGGCCTCTGGGTCAGGCTCCGGGTCAGGCCTCCAGGTCAGCCCTCTGGGTCAGGCCTCCAGGTCAGGCCTCCGGGTCAGGCCTCCGGGTCAGCCTCCAGGTCAGGCCTCTGGGTTAGGCCTCCGGGTCAGGCTCCGGGTCAGGCCTCCGGGTCAGGCCTCCGGGTCAGCCCTCCAGGTCAGGCCTCTGGGTCAGGCTCCGGGTCAGGCCTCCGGGTCAGGCCTCCGGGTCAGCCTCCGGGTCAGGCCTCCGGGTCAGGCTCCGGGTCACGCCCCGGTCAGCCTCTGGCTTCCAACCAGCGCCCCTGCCCGCGTCTCCCACAGGCGTCTGGCCCAGCGCGGTCAGGCCGCAGCTCACTGATGGCTCCTCGCCCGTGGGGCCGATGGCCGGGCTGGTGCCGCTCGGGTCTGCTTCCCACCTCGGGGGTGCTGGTCTCCCCGTGGGGGGGTGGGTTCAGACCCCACCTCCGAGACACACTGCCGCGTCATTCTTGCCTCATTCAAAGTCTGCAGCTTTTAAGATGAAATCCCAGCCTCCTTTGTAGGCAGCGACCCGGGTCCTATCCTTCCCCCCATCACCACCCAGCCTGCCCCCCTTAAGCTACATCTTTCTCCTCCACCTGCCTTTTCTTCCTCCCTCCCTCCTTTCTTGTTCTTTTCTCTCTCCCTTCCGATATTTATGCTGAGTATCAGCATTCCTCCACCTTTCTCAGGGTGTCCCTCCCTTCCATTGTGCCGGTTCCTGAGGACGAGGCAGCCAAGACCCAGAAGTATAGAGGAGTAACATTTTTACGTAGCCACGTATGTCGGATTTTTACTTCATGGTTTGCTCTATTCTTTTTATACTCACCTACTCATTTGATGCCTATGAAGTGTTCTCCACTGCTGCGGACACTGCACATTATATCTGGAACCAAACAACAACAACAACAAACTAAAACTAAGAAAACAAGACTGGAGGAGTTTTTTGAACAAAGGGTTAATATCCCTGATCTACAAAAACCTCAAAAATGTCTAAGAGAAACACTAAGTGCAGAAAAGTGTTACATATATGAACAAGTATGAAATCAGGAAATCATAAGCTTTATGTTTATCGGGTTTTTTCTTTAAAAAAAATTCATCTTTAGGGGATCCCTGGGTGGCTCAGCGGTTTCGCGCCTGCCTTTGGCCCAGGGCGCGATCCTGGAGACCCAGGATTGAGTCCCACGTTGGGCTCCCCGCATGGAGTCTGCTTCTCCCTCTGCCTGTGTCTCTGCCTCTCTCTCTCTCTCTCTCTCTCTCATTAATAAATAAAAATAAATATTTAAAAAATAAAAAATAAAAAAATAAAAAAATTCATCTTTGGCTTCCAAAGGAGTGAAAAACACAGTATTTTAAGTACCTAATCTAAATTAAAAGCAAAGTTAGAGGGGCACCTGGGTGGCTCAGTGGTTAAGCCTCTACCTTGGGCTTAGATCATGATCCTGGGGTCCCGGGATCAAGTCCCACATCGGGCTCCCCTCAGGGAGCCTGCTTCTGTCTCTGCCTGTCTGTGTCTCTCGTGAATAAATAAAATCTTAAAAAAAAAAAAAGCAAAGATAGAATAAAGAGTCTCATCAAGAAACTTCCCATATCATGTGTTTATGATGCACATATTCTATTTTGGTAGAAAATATTTTATCAAGCATATCTGGTATTTTTTATTCATTTTATAACTGAAATATAATTAACATACAGTGTTATATTAGTTTTAGATGTATAATAAAATGATTCAAAAATTCTATACATTACTCATTACTCATCACCCACCATAAGTATATTCTTTTTTTTTTAAGATTTTATTTATTTATTCATGAGAAACACAGAGAGAGGCAGAGACACAGGCAGAGGGAGAAGCAGGCTCCATGCAGGGAGCCTGACGTGAGACTGGATCCTGGGACTCCAGGATCACACCCTAGGCTGCAGGCAGTGCTAAACTGCTGCGCCACCGGGGCTGCCCCCATAAGTATATTCTTAATCCCATTCACCTCTTTCACTCATCCCCTCACCCACCACCCCTCTGGTAACCATCAGTTTGTTCTCTATAGTTAAGAGTCTATTTTTTTGTCTCTTTTTTGTTTTGTTTCTTAAATTCCATATGAGTAAAATCATATGGTATTTGTCTTTCACTCTTATTTCACTTAGCATTATACTCTCTAGTCCCATTTATGTGTCATTGCAAATGGCAAGATTTCATTCTTTTTTGTGGCCAAGTAATATTCCATATGATATATAATACATCTTCTTTATCCGTTCATCTATGAATGAATGCTTAAGCTGTTTCCATATCTTATCTACTGCAAATAATGCTACAGTAGACATAGGGGTACATATCTTTTTTCAAATTAGTGTTGTCATTTTCGTTGAGTAAATACCCAGTAATGGAATTACTGCATCATATGATAATTCTATTTTTAATTTTCTGAGGAACCTCCATACTGTTTTCCATAGTGACTGTATCAATTTTGTATTCCCACCAACAGTGCACAAGGGTTCCTTTTGGTCAACATCCTCATCAGCACTTGTTATTTCTTGTCTTTATTATCCTAGCCATTCCAACTTGTATAAGGTGATCTCTCATTGTGGTTCTGATTTGCACTTCCCTCAAATTAGTGATACTGAGCATTTTTCCATGTGTCAGTTGGCCATCTGTATGTCGTCTTTGGAAAAATGTCTATTCAGGTTCTCTGCTCATTTTTTTTTTAAGATTTTATTTATTTATTCATGTTAGTCACACAGAGAGAGACAGAGAGGCAGAGACACAGGCAGAAGGAGAAGCAGGCTCCATGCACCGGGAGCCCGATGTGGGATTCGATCCCGGGTCCCCAGGATCGCGCCCTGGGCCAAAGGCAGGCACCAAACCGCTGCGCCACCCAGGGATCCCTCTCTGCTCATTTTTAATTGGATTATTTGTGAGGTTTTTGTTGCTGAGTTGTACAAGTTCTCTAAACATTTTGGATATTAACCCCTTATTACATATATCATTTGCAAATATCTTCTACCATTCAGTGGGTTATCTTTCTGTTCTGTTGATGGTTTCTTTCACTGGGCAAAAGTCTTTTATTTTGATGTAGTCTCCATAGTTTAATTTTGTTGATGTTTCCTTTGCCTAAGGAGACATATCTAGAAAAATATTTCTTTGGCGTTAGCCTATGTTTTGTTCTAGGAGTTGTATGGTTTCAGGTCTGACGTTTCGGTCTTTAATCCATTTTGCGTTTATTTTTGTGTATGGTGTAAGAAAATGGTCTTATTTCATTCTTTTGCATGTTACTGTCCAGTTTTCCCAGCACCAGTTATTGAAGAGAGTGTCTTTCCCCATTGTTTATCCATTGTATATTCAAGCCAATATCTTTTATGTACATAGATGCAGAAATCCTCAACAAAATTATAGCAATTCAAATCCAACAATACATTTAAAAAAAAATCATTCACCATGATCAAGTGGAATTTATTCCAGGGATGCCAGGGTGGTTTAGTATACATGAACCATTTAATGTGATATATCACATCAAGAGAATGGTGAAAACCATATGATCATCTCAATATATGCAGAAGCAGCACTGGACAAAGTACAGCATCCATTCATCAGACTTACAATGAAGTAGTTTAGAGGAAGCATACCTCAACATAATAAAGGCCATATATGAAAAACCCACAGCTAACATTATAGTCAATGGTATAAAAACAGAGCTTTTCCTCTAAGATCAGGAACAGGACAAGGATGTCCCACTCTTACTACTCTTATTCAACATAGTACTGAAGTCCTAGCAACAGCAATCAGACAAGAAAAAGGAATAAAAGGCATCCAAATTGGTAAGGAAGAAGTAAGTCTTTCACTATTTGCAGATGACATTCTATACATAGTACACCCTAAAGACTCCACCAAAAAACTGCCAGAACTTGGAGCACCTGCGTGGCTCAGTCAGTTAAGCATCTGCCTTTGGCCAGGTCCTGATTCCAGGGTCCTGGGATAAAGCCCTAAAATGTTGCCTTTTTAAAAGATTTTTATTTATTTGAGACAGAGAGACTGAGCACAGAGGGAGAGGGAGAAGCATACTCCCCACTGAGCAGAGAGCCCCATGCAGGGCTCAATCCCCAGGATCATGACCTGAGCTGAAGGCAGACACTTAACTGACTGAGCCACCCAGGCACCCCTTCCCCCAAATGTTGCTTTTTGAACAGACTTATTACTACTACCGACTGTGCAACTTTAAGAGTTTCATATGAAGTACTACCCTATAATAACCTCTTAAAAAGAGGACAGAAGACCTTCTCTTTTCTGATATTATTTGCGTATGTGGCTTATGTCTTAAGAGTTATTTTGTTGTAGTTAATGTATTTAAAAGCTTCCCAAAAATCTACAGTCTGTTTTTGACTAGGATAAAAAGTCACAATTCTTAATTCTTTTTAACCAGGATTATTAAATTTTAAAACGCTTGAGGTAATATAATGATTATACTCTGATGGGAGAATAATGTTTTAAAAATAATGAAATTATGGCAGAAGCATTTAGTTATAATTATATACCCACAATAAAAATTTCAATTAGCCTTCCATTACATTGCAATTAACTCTGCATTTAACTTAGTGTGGCCATAGGCTTCACTTGTTTTTGCATTTTAAAAATAACATATGAATATTTTTTGTTTTGTCTTTTCACATTAGTCTGAGAAGTCCCTGGGAAATTAAATTAAGATCCCAATAAGTTTTCAAAAAAAAAATAGCAAAAAGTAGAAGATATACTTCAAATGATAATAATTCATAATGTATATTTATTAGTTATCTATTGCTGTGTGACAGATTTATCCAAGACTTTGCAACTTAAACATATCTTAGTCATATAGTTTCTGAAGGTGTGGAATCTGGGAACAGCTTAGCTGGGTGGTTCTGGATCAGAGTGTCTCATGACATTGTAGTCAAGCTGTCCACCAGGGCTCTGGTGGTCTGAAGCCTTAACTTGAGCCTCCATGTGGAGGATCCACTTCAAATATGACTTGTTGGCAAGAAGCCTCAGTTCCTTACTGGGCGTTGGTAGAAACCGAAGTCTCAGCACATAGATCTTGCCACAAGGCTGCTTGAATATCCTCTTTACATGGCAGTTGACTTCATCCAGAGTTAGTAACCCGAAAGAGGAAGTCTTAAACCTCAATGGCTTTTATGACCCAACCTTGAAGTCACGTAGCTGTATTTCTGGCTATCATGTTCATGAGAAGAGTCACTCCCATATTCAAGAGTTAGGAATGACATTCTACCTCTTGAAGACCATAGGAATGTGTCCACTCACTTTAAATCAAAACATAGGGTAGCCCGGGTGGCTCAGTGGTTTAGTGCCTGCCTTCAGCCCAGGGTGTGATCCTGGAGACCCGAGATCAAGTCCCACATCGGGCTCCCTGCATGGAGCCTACTCCCTCTGCCTGTGTCTCTGCCTCTCTCTCTCTCCCTCCCTCTCTGTGTGTGTGTGTGTCTCTCATGAATAAATAAAATCTTTTTTTAAAAATTTTAAATCAAAACATAAATGGAATGCTGGTCAAATAGGAGGAGGCAAAGCCACACTTAGAACTTGAATGGAACTTACTCGCTGTGGTCCACAGCCAAACGTCAGATTTGCATATACTTTTCTTCCCTTGTTTCTTGGAGTTCTGTTAGGCAAGTACTTGTCATTTTGTGTCTGACACATTTTTCTCACTAAGAATGTACCTTGGTGAGATCGAAAGTCAAAAAAATGCACTCTCCACTCTGTTTTTCGAGATTTCTACTAGGCTCGCTATGAAAGAAGAGCTCAAAGAAAACTCAGGTGGTCTCTCAACTCAGAAGAAAGAGGGGCCAAATAGTATAATAGTGAGTGCTCTGGAGCTTTGCTTTCTCAGATGGAAGCTTTCTATTTGAAATAACCCCTTGCCCTCTGCTTCTCCATGCCTGCGTTCTTTCCCTGGGTGATCTCATGCAATTCAACAAGGTTCACATTTTATCCCAGCTCAGACTTCTCCCTGAGCTTTGGACTCGTCTACCCAATGGCTCAACACCTCTGCTGGTCTGATTAATTGGCTTCTCCAACTTACCCTGTCCGAAGCAGGATATTTCCTTGAGAGTCACAGGGAAGAGGAAAAGCAGTGAGATAAGCGTGCAGAGCACTGAGTGTTAGGTGCTCCCCTGGAAAATGGGCCCTATTTCACTGCCTCTGCTGTTGGCTGTGCTGCTCCCTGTGCCAGGGGAATGGGTGGAGTTATATCCCACTCCTTTGGCAGCAGGAGTAATTTCCTAATTGGTCTCCAGGCCAAAAACAGATTTGCCCTATTTGGATGGTATAGCACTTCCTATGTGACAGCTTTTATCGTTTGTCATGGTTGCAGGAATGTTCACCAGCACAGGGGATTGCTCATTAATCATTTCTGCTCAGGATTGTGGGCGACATGAGCACATATTCTGATGTGGTTTAAGGGTTTTTGAAGTCCTTTTGCTCCCTGAATACCTCCTTTTATCCCCCCATACTTCCTTTTACCAAGCCCTACTATGTTCTGGTTCTCACATATCATTCATACCTCAGGGGGCTTCAAAGCAACTACCCCTGCAGCGCCTAACACACCTCAAGTGTGTGTTCCTTCTAGGGAAGTTGGTCCCAAAGGCCTATTGTAGGTTTTGTTCTGTAGTTTTACAGGAAAGAGTATTTACATTACAAAATTACACATTACCTGGAATCATTTAATGGGAGATGCTCGCTGTCATCTCTGAGAGGCCATTGCTTGGAAGAACGAGGACCTTAAAAAAAAAAAAAAGAAAAAGATGATTTGATGGAGGTGAAAAAAGACAAGTGAAGTTTGGAAGTTCCTAGACTGGGTGAGTTCTCCCCAAGAGCCAAAACACAAGAAGGAAAACATCTGAATGAGAAAAAGTTAGTCTGGTTCTAAATGTTTCTTGAATGAATGAGTTACTGGCTGACTACACAGAACTATAGCATCCATCAAACCTCTACCAAACTTAAGTTTTTCAAATATTGTTATTTCATATAGGAAAGTAAACATATATTTGAAAAGATTGCATCATATAAAATACAGCCTCTTTTCTGGTGTATTAATAACAATATTTAATTCATTAAGCAGTCATTAAGTGAAATGAATTGTTCTGATTACTTAACATATCTTACCTGTTTGCTTTTTGGTTTTCTTCTGTTTTATTTTTGTTTTTGTTTCTGTTTCTGTTTCTGTGTGCTAGTAAGCCCTGGTGTTTTCTGTCTTATTTACTGTAGTATCTCTAAACAGCATCTAAAATAGTTCTTGGCACAAAGTATGTATTCCAAAATTATTTATTGAAAAAAGGAAGAATAAGGTCAAAGGGCACAGACTTCCAGTTTAAAATTAATTAGTTCCGGGGAGCAAATGGGCAGGATGGTAACTGTGGTTAACAATACTGTATTATACATTTGAACATTGCCAAGAGAGTTTGTCTTAAATGTTCTCACTACAATTTAAAAAGTGGTAATTATCTGAGGTAAAGGATGTGTTAACTAGTCTTATTGTATAATCATTTCTCAGTAAAAAAAAAAAAATCATTTCTCAGTATGTACTGTTACATAACAAAAATTTGAGTAAATTTTAAAGATCTAATTGGCTGTATTAATCCATTCATGAATGAGGCAGCATCTCATCTAGAAAGTAGAGGAGAGCTCTAGGGGGCTACAGAAAAGGAAAGGCTTTTAAAGGTAGAGGGGAGCAGATAAAAGGAAATTATTAGAGGGACGCCTGGGTGGCTCAGCAGTTGAGCATCTGCCTTCAACTCAGGGCATGCTCCTGGAGTCCCGGGATCAAGTCCCACGTCAGGCTCCCTGCATGGAGCCTGCTTCTCCCTCTGCCTGTGTCTCCGCCTCTCTCTCTCTCTCTCTCTCTCTCTCTCTCTCTCTCTCCCCATCATGAATAAATAAATAAAATCTTTTTTTTAAAAAAAAAAGGAATTTATTAGAATCCATTCTTTTAGGCAAGGTCGCCATCCTAAGGGGGAAACCCAAGGGGTGCTGACCAGGAAATTCCCATGTGGACTGGTTAAAGGCTACATTCCTAGAGAGTTGACACTACACAGTTAGGTTACAGATTAAGTCTTGGTTTACTGGGACTTGGGGCCTTAATATAAGTGATGCTGTTTTGGGCCTGTGATTTGCTTTTTAACGATTTGTGCTTCAAATCATTACATTGTAGGGGCACCTGGGTGGCTCAGTCCATTAATCATCTGCCTTTGGCTCAGGTCATGATCCCAGGGTTCTGGGATTGAACCCCACTTCAGGCTCCCTGCTCAGGGAGGACTCTGCTTCTCCCTCTCCCTCTGCTTCTCCCTTCCACTTGTGCTCTAGCTCAAATAAATAAATAAAGTCTTTTTAAAAAATCATTACATTGTACACCTTAAACTTACACAATGTTATATGTCCATTATATTTTAATAAAGCTGGAAAAAAAAGATGAAGGAAGGAAAAGAGGGAAGAAAGGAGAGAAGAAAGGAAAAAGGAAGGCAGGAAATGTTACCACATTTAACCCCCATAAGGTCTTATTTTTCCCTCTTTTACAAAGAAGGATATTGAGGCTTATCAAGCTTAAACCACATAGCTGGGATCCCTGGGTGGCACAGCGGTTTGGCGCCTGCCTTTGGCCCAGGGCGTGATCCTGGAGACCCGGGATCGAATCCCACGTCGGGCTCCCGGTGCATGGAGCCTGCTTCTCCCTCTGCCTGTGTCTCTGCCTCTCTCTCTCTCTCTCTCTCTGTGTGACTATCATAAATAAATAAAAATTAAAAAAAAAACCACATAGCTAACAAAAGACTTGATTTCCACATGTATTCACTCAACAAATATCATTCTTCTAACCTTAAAAAAAAAAAAAAAACACTTGGTCACACACAGGGCAGATCCCACACACACGGTCCTGGTTTAGATTCTCATACACTTCTATGTGACTCGTGCATACTACTTAAAATCCAGATTCAAGTTAAATCCTATAATGGATTTGGAGATACTGTATACAATTAACTGGGTCATAGTGTACAGATGATAATAGTTGCTGCTCTTCAAGATAAATTGGTGGATTAGCAAATTAATAGTTGCCAAAAAAACCCTTGAAAATATATTGAACTACATAATTGCAAAGCATTGTTATTAGCAGCCTCACTAGTTGTGGGAAATAATTCAGTAGGCATCTGGAAAAACTGATGTTTTACGTGTCTTTTTTTCAAACTCATCTTACTTTATTTTAAAATAACCAGAAAAGGCAAAAGGTCTTCCCATGTCCATTTTGTATTAGCTATAGGACTTTGGATCAAGAGCTCTTTTCTATAATTCTTGTTCCCCCAACGTGTCATCTGAGGAGCACAGTGCAGGCTTCGCCAGGGACCTTGTTAGAATGCAGAGTCCAGGCCTCACCTCAGGCCCCCTGAATCAGAATCTGCATTTTCAGATCCCCAGGTGACTTGTAGATATACCAAATTTTGGGAAACACAGCTCAAAGTCTCAGCGACCTCATCTAGTAAAATGTGAGAATTCAAGTGCCTGAAAGAGTACCTGATAGTGCTCAGCAGGATTTTGTTCTTTATGCCTACAGCCCCTACGATAACAGTTACCTTGAAGTCTCTGGGAAGACCAACTATTCTGGTGCCACAGGGTCAAGTGAGGGTGTGGCTTTATAGAGTCCTGGACTAGAACTGTGCCAACAGAAAAAACATTTTTTTTCAATAAATATGCCCCCTCCCTCTGCTCTAGTGTGTGTTTGCAAGTTTATTTTTATCCTCTGAACTGCTGAGCCATTGTTAGGATTTGATTGTGTCATATTCTTTGACATTAATTTCAATATGCAACAATTTGAATTCAAGGTCCTATTCAGATGGAGGGTTTTTCTTCCTTCTCATGGTGCTTATTTGTATCTAGCTATAAAAGCAATACATGCTTATTATAGTCAAATTAGAAAACATGAGCCACTGCTGTGAGCATGTGTACGTTTCTTACTAGTCTTCTTTCAAGCAGAAGTGTGATTATACTGGGGAATTTTGTGACCCGATTTTTCTGCTTGTCCTGAACACTTCCCATATTATATAATTTGAAGATAATTAGATGGAGTTCTATTATTTAATTTTGTGACTGTATCAAAATTTAACCACCTCTAATTGGAAAGATATGTAGTTTCTAACTTTGTTTACAATTCAAATTATGTTATGATGAACATTCTTATTTATAGTTGGTGACTGGTGATTTCTTACTATTGGTTGCAGCCTAAAATTTACTGAATCAAAGAGTATTTGATACCTTTACTTTGATACATGCTATCCATTCATGGTGCCAAAAGCAGTCTAAGAACTAATCTAAACACAAAGCCAACTAAGTTTGGAGTTAGTGCATGTTTTTTTTATTTTAATAATAAATTTATTTTTTATTGATGTTCAATTTACCAACATACAGAATAACACCCAGTGCTCATCCCGTCAAGTGCCCCCCTCAGTGCCCGTCACCCATTCACCCCCACCCCCCGCCCTCCTCCCCTTCCACCACCCCTAGTTCGTTTCCCAGAGTTAGGAGTCTTTATGTTCTGTCTCCCTTTCTGATATTTCCCACACATTTCTTCTCCCTTCCCTTATATTCCCTTTCACTATTATTTATATTCCCCAAATGAATGAGAACATACACTGTTTGTCCTTCTCCGATTGACTTACTTCACTCAGCATAATACCCTCCAGTTCCATCCACGTTGAAGCAAATGGTGGGTATTTGTCATTTCTAATGGCTGAGGAATATTCCATTGTATACATAAACCACATCTTCTTCATCCACTCATCTTTCGATGGACACCGAGGCTCCTTCCACAGTTTGGCTATTGTGGACATTGCTGCTATAAACATCGGGGTGCAGGTGTCCCGGCGTTTCATTGCATCTGTATCTTTGGGGTAAATCCCCAGCAGTGCAATTGCTGGGTCGTAGGGCAGGTCTATTTTTAACTCTTTGAGGAACCTCCACACAGTTTTCCAGAGTGGCTGCACCAGTTCACATTACCACCAACAGTGCAGGAGGGTTCCCCTTTCTCCACATCCCTCCAACATTTGTGGTTTCCTGCCTTGTTAATTTTCCCCATTCTCACTGGTGTGAGGTGGGATCTCATAGTGGTTTTGTTTGTATTTCCCTGATGGCACGTGATGCGGAGCATTTTCTCATGTGCTTGTTGGCCATGTCTATGTCTTCCTGTGTGAGATTTCTGTTCATGTCTTTTGCCCATTTCATGATTGGATTGTTTATTTCTTTGCTGTTGAGTTTAATAAGGTCTTTATAGATCTTGGAAACTAGCCCTTTATCTGATATGTCATTTGCAAATATCTGCTCCCATTCTGTAGGTTGTCTTTTAGTTTTGTTGACTGTTTCTTTTGCTGTGCAAAAGCTTTTTATCTTGATGAAGTCCCAATGGTTCATTTTTGCTTTTGTTTCTCTTGCCTTCATGGATGTATCTTGCAAGAAGTTGCTGTGGCTGAGTTCAAAAAGGGTGTTGCCTGTGTTCTCCTCTAGGATTTTGATGGAATCTTGTCTCACATTTAGATCTTTCATCCATTTTGAGTTTATCTTTGTGTCTGGTGTAAGAGAATGGTCCAGTTTCATTCTTCTGCACGTGGCTGTCCAATTTTCCCAGCACCATTTATTGAAGAGACTGTCTTTTTTCTAGTGGATAGTCTTTCCTGCTTTGTTGGGTATTAGTTGACCATAAATTTGAGGGCCCATTTCTGGATTCTCTATTCTGTTCCATTGATCTATGTGTCTGTGTTTGTGCCAGTACCACACTGTCTTGATGACCACAGCTTTGTAGTACAACCTGAAATCTGGTATTGTGATGCCCCCGGCTCTGGTTTTCTTTTTTAAAATTCCCCTGGCTATTCGGGGTCTTTTCTGATTCCACACAAATCTTAAAATAATTTGTTCTAACTCTCTGAAGAAAGTCCATGGGATTTTGATAGGGATTGCATTAAACATGTATATTGCCCTGGGTAACATTGACATTTTCACAATATTAATTCTGCCAATCCATGAGCATGGATATTTTTCCATCTCTTTGTGTCTTCCTCAATTTCTTTCAGAAGTGTTCTATAGTTTTTAGGGTATAGATCCTTTACCTCTTTGGTTAGGTTTATTCCTAGGTATCATATGCTTTTGGGTACAATTGTAAATGGGATTGACTCCTTAATTTCTCTTTCTTCAGTCTCATTGTTAGTGTATAGAAATGCCACTGACTTCTGGGCATTGATTTTGTATCCTGCCACACTGCCGAATTGCTATATGAGTTCTAGCAATCTTGGGGTGGAGGCTTTTGGGTTTTCTATGTAGAGTATCATGTCATCAGCGAAGAGGGAGAGTTTGACTTCTTCTTTGCCAATTTGGATGCCTTCAATGTCTTTTTGTTGTCTGATTGCTGAGGCTAGGACTTCCAGTACTATGTTGAATAGCAGTGGTGAGAGTGGACATCCCTGTCTTGTTCCTGATCTTAGGGGAAAGGCTCCCAGTGCTTCCCCATTGAGAATTATATTTGCTGTGGGCTTTTCGTAGATAGTGCATGTGTTTAAGTTTCTACTAATTGAGGGGCAATATAATGATGGGTAATTATTTTGATTTGCATTCTTTGCTTCTTAGTAAACTTCAATAGTATCACCAAGTTACAAAAAAAAAAAAACTATCAAAATTCCACATCTCCTCTGTATGATCAATTAACTTCTGACAAAGGAGACAAGAATACACAAGGGGAAAAGACAGTCCCTTCAATATGTGATGCTGGAGAAATTGGACAGCTAAGTGTAAAACAATGAAAGTGGACCACTTTCTAACACAATAACAAAAATAAACTCAAAGTGGATTATAGACCTCAATGTGAAACCTGAAACCAAAAAAATCCTAGACGAGGACACAGGCAATAACTCTCTGGTATCAGCCGTAGCAACATTTTCCTAGATATCTCTCCTAAGGCAAGGGAAACAAAAGCAAAAATAAACTGTTGGAACTACATCAAAATTAAAAGATTTTGTACAGCAAAGGAAATCATCTGCAAAACAGAAGGCAACCTACTGAATGAGAGAAGATAATTGAAAACTATATATTCAGTAAGGGGTTAATATCCAAAATATATAAAGAGTTTATACAACTCAGCACCAAAAAAAATTTTTAAATGGGCAAAGGACCTGAATAGACATTTTTCCAAAGAAGACATCCAGATGGTCAACAGACCTATAAAAAGATACACCACATTGCTCAGCATCAGGGAAATGCAATCAAAACCAGAATGAAATATCACCTCACACCGGTAAATAGCTAAAATCAAAAAGACAGGAAATAACAAGTGTTGGCAAAGATGTGGAGAGAAGGGAACTCTCATGCCTTGTTGGTGAGAATGTAAGTTGCTATAGCCACTGTGGAAAACATAAGTTTCTTCAAAGAGTTAAAAATGGAAATATATGATCCAATTAAGTTTTTACTCAGGGGCATTTGGGTGGCTCGGTCAGTTAAGCATCTACCTCCAGCTCAGGTCATGATCCCAGAGTCTTGGGATCGAGCCACACATAAGGCTCTGGGCTCACTGGGGAGCCTGCTTCTCCTTCTGCTACCCGTCTCTGTTCTCTCTCACTATCTCTGTTACTATTTCCATCTCTCTCAAATAAATAAATTAAATCATTAAAAAAAAAGACCAACAATTTACCCAAAGAAAATGAAAACACTAATTGAAAAAGATACATGCACCCCTGTGTTTATTGCAGCATTATTTATAATGGCCAAGGTATGGAAGCAACCTAAATGTCCATCATAGACACATGGATAAGGAAAATGTGGAGAGTGTGTGTACATACACACATATATGTATATGATAGAATATTACATACCCATTACAAAGGATGAGATTGTGCCATTTGAGACAACACGGATGGACCTAGATGATATTATGCTAAGTGAAATAAGTAGGACTGAGAATGACAAATATCATATAAGTGGGATCTAAAAAACTGAATAAACAAAAAGCAGAATCAGACCTACAAATGCAGAGAACACACTGGTGGTGCACCACTTCCTCAGCACTTCCATGTGTTCACCAACCTGGAAGCTCTCTGAACCCTGGAGTTTGGGGATTTTTGTGGAGCTTTCATTCCAGAGGCATGATGGATCACAAACCCCATTTCTAGCCCCCTCCTCTCCAGAGAACAGTTGGCGGGGCTGAAGATTCCAAGCATGTGATCATGGTTTGATCTTTCAACCGGTGTTGCAGAGGAAGACGGAAGCCCAAAGTGTGCTTTTTAGCTGGAAGGGATAGCAAGAGGAAGAGAATAGAAGGTGACCCTGTCTTTCTTTAAAATTGGAATGATACTTTCTGAAATGACTTTCTATTGGATGGGTACCTTCTGAAATTTCTGGTTAAGAAAATAAATTTCTGCTTAAACTCTCTGCACTGTCTACTACTTGGGGCCTTGTCCGTCTTCGGAGAAGAGTGGTAAAGACTAAGTTTCAAACACTCAGCAGTGTGTACAGAAATTTCAGTTCAATGTTTAAGGCCAGGTTCAGAATAAATTTCCCCATGAAACTGGTATGATCAGAATTAACCAGGCAGTACATGCGAGTGGCCATCCTCCTGCTTTTAGCCTCAGGGTTAATACTTTCAGCTCAACTGTTTGATCCACAAAAAGTCTGTTCTTTCCTGGGTTGCCCTCACCAACTGTCTCTAAGAATGACCAAGTACAAATTGGACAGAGTCAGTCCTTCGCCATCATTTTAAACCCCAATCTCAAACTTGGCCTCTGCTTCCAGGGTCTAGACTCTAAGATGAAAGTCCAAACAACACAGCAGACTCTCAGAAAGGAGGAAGGATTCTCAGGTGGCTTATGCATTTGAGATCTAAATGGGCACACCTCACCAGATTCATTGAGGGATAGTTATCTTTGATTCTCCAATGATGGAGCATGCCTTGCCCTACTGAAACAGAACTGTAGTGATAGGAATCTGTTAAGCATGGAAACTGGATCAACAAAAAGGTCAGGAAGTAGTCCCTTATCCAGAAGCGTATGAGAAATAAGTACCCAAGGATGGGTGAGATTTATGTTTTCCTTCGTTGTTTTTTTTTTTTACTACCCTTCCTCTTTTGATATTTGAGAGAGTCAAATTCTTGACTCTTGGGTTTCAAAAGCCTAATTCCTAGGGTATCTGGTTGGCTCAGTCAGAGGAGCACACAACTCTTGATCTTGGGGTCATGAGTTTGAGCCCCATATTGGGTGGAGAGATTACTTAACAAACAAGCTTTAAAAAAAAAAAAAAAAAAGCCTACTTCCTAACATATGACCAAAGATTTGGAAGCAGTGTGAGTCATGAGAGCAAAGTGCCCCCAGGGTATGAGGAAGATTTAGGAGAGCACAGGTAGTCTCTAATGAGAAGTCCTATCCCTCATCCCACCCGGGGCCACATCTCTAGCAGGGTGTGCTCCAAACCTCAATATGCACAGAGCCAGCAATAAAGAATAGCTGGGTATCTAGGCAGACAAGCCCCAAACAGCATCCAGGGGTCCCTACATTACCCTTGAGGGGTATGGGGGAGAAGTAAAACTCACTACAACACCATGGTATGGGAGCAGTTGTGTGACTCCCAGGCGCCAAGAGTGGGACTGCCCAGGACAGACAGCTGGCCAACCTGAAGGGCTTTGCCTTTGGGTACAGGGTGTATATAAGAGTGCCCTACCTGGACCAGCAGCTCAAAGCCTGGGAATCTGAGCAGATACCAGCATTGACAGGGAACTTAGGCCCAGACCTCTGTAAGCCTACCTGGAGTTTAAACAAAACCCAAGAGAAAAGAGAGATAACAACCCGTAAATTGCCTGATAATAAATAATTTTTAAAGATTTTATTGATTTATTTGAGAGAGAATATAAGCAGGGGAAGAGGGAGAAGGAGAAGCAGACTCCCCACTGAGCAAAGAGCCCCACATGGGACTCCATCCCAGGATCCCAGGATCATGACTTGAGCTGAAGGCATATGCTTAGCCAACTGAGCCACCTAGGTGCCCCTGACTTGATAATAACAGGTGCTGATTCTAACATCCAGCAGAAGGGGAGATAGAAATTAAGTTCCGTTATAGAAAAATACAGGAATTTGAGTTTCTTGCATACCTGAATTTGTGATCTGAGATTCTTAATAACCACACACATAATTAGGGATTAGTTTCTGTCCTACATAAACTGGAATGCAGCTAGGTCTGCTGATAGAGTCGTAATGGAGAAGTGTTTGCCTCACTTTCCCTGTTCCAAAATAGCAAGGGCCATAAAAAGTGGTTTAGAATTTTTTAACATCTAACTGAGATGTCATAGAATTTACATTGATCACCTGTGTATACTTTCTCAATGGGGGCTGTATCCATTTATTGGTTTCTGTCCCCTTCCCAAAGGGCTTCAGTACATAAACAGATATTAAAAAAATTTTAGGGAGCCATTTAGGAAAAAAAATGCTCCTTGGAGGAGAATAACAAAAAAAAAAAAAAAAAAAACAGAAGTTGAAAAACACTGGTCTATTGTTACCTGGAAAATTTGGGAACCCAGACTGAATAGTCTTAGCCTAAGTATATCCAAAGAACACTCATTAACAGCTTGAATTAACATAATCAATTTACTTATTCAATAAAAACCTTAATCCCCTCCCCCGCCCATTTTTTCTTTTTCTGAAAGTAGAAAAGTGGTGATGATAGAAATCTAAATAAAGGTTTGTGGACATGATGTGTCAAAATGGAATGAAAAATTCAGAGTGCTTCGGAGGTCTAACACCACCACCGCCACCACCACCACCCCTAAGAAAGGAAAAGGAAGTTTGTCAGGTTTTTAATCAAATAAAAACTGGATCAACTTTGCTGACACAGTATAATTGCTGTAGATGAGCCATCCCTATTGAAGCAGAACTGCGAGTATTACAGTAAAAGATGCAAAGCAACAAAGAAGCAAGAAGACAGATGATACCGCTAAAAGGGTAGGACCTGATGCTGGGTCTCCTACCTTTTTGAATCCTCAATATTGTGGTAAGAACAATTAGCTGGTGAGAAATGCCAATGAATAGATGCAAAGTTCCTAATTTGTAAACAGGGCCAAGTGTCTAGGTGTTTCCAGTCTGGAAGATTGACACATTGTTCCTGCTGGGTAAGGTCCATGGGGGTGAAGTAAGGTGACAGGTGGAATGGCAAGTGTCCAGGGGAGATTTACCACCTATCCAAGGGACCTACCAGCAATAAGCAATGCAGTTACTAAACCTAGCATATATTTAGCTTAGAAAGACCAGGACAACAAGCAAATAAGCAGAAGGGCTGGAAGCTGTGCAGAGAGCCATATACAAAGGCAGTTAGGCGATAGAAAGAAAAAGCAGATTTGGGCTCACATCCTTGCTCTCCCACTTTGTAAATGTGCATGCCCTTTGCCAGAGAATTTCAATTCTGAGCTTCAAGCCTCTCGTTTGCAAACCAAAATTAATCCCTACTTGCAAGATTGTTTTGAGGATTAAATGAGCATACATTGCAGAGAAGCAGTGTCTAATAAGTACAGTAAATGGGAGTTTAAATAAAGAAATGGGTGAAAATTTAGAAGAATGAAGTGGAGAAAGATAAAATGTCACTAAACTGAGTGTGTCTGTATGGGCATATGTGTGTTTGTAAAATTCATCAAAGTTTCCCTCATAAAGGGCGTCGAGAGCCTGGGTTTACATAGCAAAGGGGGTGGGGAGGAAACGCCTTGGAAGGGAAGGTGTAAACAAGTGTAAATCCTGCTTCACAACCACTAGAGAAGAGGACTATGGCAGCAAGAACTGAAAAGCTCAAGGTCATGCCACCAAAAATGAAAGAAATTGATGGCTCTGAGGATTTTTTAGCACTGATAAAATGGGTGTCCCTGCAGAGTTCTAAACCAGGAATTTGTTTGGGGAGTTGGCATTTGAGCTGTTTTATGAAAAATAAATGCATAGCAGGAGACAGACTCATTGCAGAGGGGTTTCATAGCACAGGAATGAACTTACAAAAATAGTACTAATTAGTAAAGGGTGAGTAGGAACCATAAGGAAAAATAAATGTGGCCTAAGCTGTATCCGTTGGTAAAGTGAAATCACCCATCATTTTATCACTTTGTTAGAATCGTTCCCATCAACAGGCCAGAGGCGAGGACAGAAGCAAGTCATTCAGGGTAGGACTTCTTCCTTCCACGTCAAGACCTTGAATGACAAGGAGAACGTTGTCAGGAAAACACCGGCTCCAAAAATAAAGGCAAGCATTACCATTTAATAAGAGAGAAGCTCTGAGCAAAAGACTTAGCAAACAGCTCAAGTGCTTTACACAGTCTGTATGACAACTTACAATTTATTTCAAATTGGCAGATCTAGGAGGACGGTCACGTAATTCATATGTTGCAAGGATCCACAAGCGAGGATTGAGAAAATACACTGCCTGAGAGTATTAATAGCACATAATTTAAGAACAAAATAAAATATAAAGCGATGTTTCCTGCCAAAAGGAGATTTATAGCCTTCTTAGACGCACCAGTAACACAGAAATCAGATTTACTATGTATTAGAAGAATGTAAGTATAATAATTCATTTGTCTTAGGGCTCATGGGTGGCTCAGTCAGTTAATTGTCTGCCTTTGGCTCAGATCATGTTCCTGGGGTCCTGGGATGGAGCCCAACATTGGGCTCCCTGATCAGGGGGGAGTCTGCTTCTCCCTCTCCCTCTGCCCCTTCTGCTCCCTTGCTCATCCTCTCTCTCTTTTTGTCTCTCTCTCTCTCTCAAATAAAATCCTTTTAAAAAATAATTCATTTGCCTTTTCAAAAATAGTAGTGTACTTTGGAGTTTGGGACACGTTTCTCCATATTGGACTTAAGAAGGACAATAAAACTATAGAGCAAAGCTTTTCTGAGCATTTCATCTAGTCATTATAGTTGAGTTTTACTCTGGTGCTGATGAAATATTTATATCATTAAATATGAAGGTAAATATGCCAGTTTGTCAATTCCTTAACTTGAGCCCACAGAATATCGGCAACAGAGAGAATACCAGTTAATGAATTTGTGTCCCAGGGACCTGGTGGGAAGGCAACAGATGTGACCACAGATTGATTCCTTCTGAAATTCTGTTTTGCCTTTTAAAACTTCCATTGAATTTCCCATCTTTGGGACGCCTGGGTGGCTCAGGGGTTGAGCATCTGCCTTTGGCTCAGGGTGTGATCCTGGAGACCCAGGATCAAGTCCCACATCGGGCTCCCTGCATGGAGCCTGCTTCTTCCTCTGCTTGTGTCTCTGCCTCTCTCTGTGTGTGTCTCTCATGAATAAATAAATAAAGAAAAAAAAATAAAACCACAATATCACTTCATATCCATTAGGAAGGCTACTTCAAAGCCAGAAACTATCAAGTATTGGTGAGGATGTGAGAAAATTGGAATTCTTGTAAATGGCTGATAGGAATATAAATGGTATAATTTTCCACAAAAAAATTAAATA
Organism: Canis aureus; assembly: GCF_053574225.1. Classification (NCBI taxonomy): domain Eukaryota; kingdom Metazoa; phylum Chordata; class Mammalia; order Carnivora; family Canidae; genus Canis; species Canis aureus. The sequence goes on from NC_135631.1 coordinate 40,593,416, forward strand.
TGGGATTACCATATGATCCAGCAGTTCTACCTCTGTGTAAATTTTTAAAATAGGCATACCAAAAAAATGAAGGCAGACTTGAACAGACATTTGTACCCCTGTATTCACAGTAGCTTTATTCATAGTAGTTGAAAGGTGAAAACAACCCAAATGTCATTGACAGATGAATGGATGAAGAAAATGTATTCCAACATACAATGGAATATTATTCAGCTTTAAAAGGGAAGGAAATATTCCCTCTAGACCTTCTTTGTGGAGGATTTTTATCATGAATGGAAGTTGTACTTTGAGCATACCTCAACATTCTAAAGGCCTTATATGAAAAACCCACCTGGGCACTTGGGTGGCACAGTTGGTTAAGCATCCAACTCTTGGTTTTGGCTTAGGTCATCATCTCAGGGTCATGGGATCGAACCCTGCATTAACACCTATGTTGAGTTCCCTCTCTCCTTGGCTCTCTGCCCCTCTCACTCATGCTCTCTGTCTCTGTCTCTCTCTCTCTCTCTCAAATAAATAAATTAATCTTTAAAAATAAAGGAAAGGAAAGAAAAAAGAAAAACCAACAGCCAACATCATACTCAATGGTGAAAAACTGAGCTTTTCCTAAGATCAGGAACAAGACAAGAAAAGGATGTCCACTCTCACCACTAATATTCAACATGGTACTGGAAGTCCTAGCCACAGCAGTCAGACAACAAAAAGAAATAGGAGGCATCCAAATTGGTAAAACTTTCACCATTTGCAGATGACACTATATAGAGAAACTCTAAAGACCATCCAAAAACCACTAGAACTGATAAATGAATTCAGTAAAGTCACAGAATACAAAATCGATGTACAGGAATCTGTTGCATTCCTATCCACTAAGAATGAAACCGCAGAAAGTGAAATTAAGAAAACAATCCCCCCTCCAAAAAAAAAAAAAAAAAAAAGAAAAGAGAACAATCCCAGGGGCACCTGGGTGGTTGAGTGGTTGAGTGTCTGCCTTGGCTCAAGTTGTGATCTCAGGGTCCTGGGATCAAGTACCGCATCAGGCTCCCTGCAGAGAGGCTGCTTCTCCCTCTGCCTATGCCTCGGCGTCTCTATGTCTCTCATGACTAAATAAACAACATCTTAAAAGAAAATAAAACAATCCCATTTACAATTATATCAAAAACAATAAAATGCCTAGGGATAAACCTTACCAAAGAGGTGGAAGACCTGGACTCCGAAAACTATAAAACACTGATGAAAGAAACTGATGATGACACAAAGAAATGAAAAGACATTCCATGTTCATGGGTTAAAATGCCCATACTACACAAAGTAATCTACAGATATAATGCATTCTCTATGAAAATATGAATAGCATTTTTCACAGAACTAGAACAAACAATCCTAAAATTTTTATAGAACCAAAAAAGACCTCAAATAGCCAAACCAATCTTGAAAGAGAAAAATAAGGGGCTCCTGGGTGGCTCAGTCAGTTTAGCATCTGACTCTTGATTTCAGTGCAGGTCATGGTCTCCGGATCATGAAATTGAGCCCCAGGGCAAGTTCCATGCCCAGCGTGGACATGGAGCCTGCTTAAGATTCTCTCTCTCTTTTCTTCTGCTGCTCCCCCATCCCCTAAAAACAAAACTACAACAACAATAAAAAAATAAACAGTGAAATTGGAAGCATCACAGTTCCAGAATTCAAGTTATACTGTGAAGCAGTAGTAATAAAAACAGTACAGTTCTGGCATAAAAATAGATACACAGATCAATAGAATAGAACAGAAAACCCATAAATAAGCCCACAATTATATGCCAATCAATCTTTAACAAAGCAGGAGGAATATACAATGGGAAAAAGATAGCCTCTTCAACAAATAGTGTTGGGAAAACTGGACAGCAACATGCAAAAGTTTGAAACTGGACCCATTTCTTACACCATACACAAAAATAAACTCAAAATGGATTAACGACCTAAATGTGAGACCTGAAACCATAAAAACCCTAGGAGAGAGCACAGGCAGTAACTTCTCCGACATCAACCATAGCAACATTTTCTAGATATGTCTCCTGAGGCAAGGAAAACAAAATAAAAAATAAATTACTGGGACTACATCATAGTAAAAAAGCTACAACACAGTGAAGGAAAAAATCAACAAAACTATGGAACCAGGCAACCTAGGAATGAGAGAAGATATTTGCAAATGACGTAGCTGATAAAGAGTTAGTATCCAAAATACATAAAGAACTTGCAAAACTCAACACCTACAAAATGAATAATCCAATTTAAAAATGGGCAAACAACATGAACAAACATTGCTCCTGAAAAGACATCTGTATGGTCAACAGACACATGAAAAGATGCTCAACAGCACTTGTCAGGGAAATGCAAATCAAAACCACAATGAGCTATCACCTCACACCTGTCAGAATGGCTAAAATCAACAACACAAGAGATAAAAGGTATTGGTGAAGATGTGGAGAAAGGTGAACCCTCTTGCACCATTGAGGGGAATGCAAACTGGTGCAGCCACTATGGAAAACAGTATGGAGGTTTCTCAAAAAGTTAAAAATAAGACAACCCTACAATCCAGCAATTGCAATAGTGAGTATTTACCCAAAGAATACAAAAATACTAGTTCAAAGAGATACATGCACCCCAATGTTTATAGCAACATTATCTATAATAGCCAAATTATGGAAACAGCCCAAGTGTCCATTGATTGATGAATGGACACTAGAGGGGAGTTGGTTGGGGGATGGATAAAATAGAGGAGAGGGATTAAAGAGTACATCTATCGTGATGATAAAAATAAATAAAAGGAAGGAAATTTTGACACATGCTCCAACATGGATGAACCTTGGAGACATTATGCTAAGTGGAATAATCCAGTCACAGAAGAACAAATATCATGTAATTCCCCTAATATGAGATTCCATCAGTAGTCAAATTCACAGAGATAGAAATTAGAATGATCATTGCCAGGGTCTGGGGAGTTTGGGAATTGAGGAAAATAGTATTTAATGAGTACAGAATTTTGGGAAGATGAGAAAGTTCCAGAGATGATCGGTGGTGATTGTCACACAACACTGTGAATGTACTTAATGCCGTAGAACTGTACATTTGAAATTGTTAAAATAGTAAATTTAGCTATGCGTACTTTACCACAATTTATTTACAAAAAAACAAAAAACAAAACACCTGTAAGGGCAGTTTTCCCCATTTTCCAGACTTCTCTGGCTGTATGCCTCATTCCCAGGACTTAGATATCCTCATAGCCTTGCATGCTGACATTAGTTGGGGTATCTTGACCCAAAGATGCTCTGCTCATACTGCCTCCAGCATTATATCTTTAGTGTGTTCTCCTGGGGAGTTCTCTATCTTCCTCTGGTGAGTAGGCTCCCCCTCAGCCATCAGGCCTCACAAATTCCCTGGAATCAGCTGAACTTTGCATTCATTCCCCAATCTGGGAGTCTACCCACATCTTGAGGCATATTCCACATCCCCCACAAATGAGGGCCATGTAGGATCTACAGGCTGTGGGGAATAGCCAAGAGTTGTCTTGAGTCCCCCCAAAATCAACAGGCCATACCACCACTTCATTTTCTCCCCTCCCTTCCCAATATTGCCTCAAAGATGATCAGCAAAGAAAATACTGTTCCCCTCTACTTCTGGCGTTCGTTTTAGCCTATCTGAAGTTTCCATAATTTCTCTAACACCCAACCTCTTTGACCAAGGCCCGGACTGGTGAGCCCCTGGGTTCATGAGGGACCCAGTCAGGGTCTTCACCCTTTACTCATTGCCCATGAATCCCCCCTCTCCTGATTTCACTACTCCTGCCCTGGGATGGAGAGAATGAATGTGACTTCTTACATGACGTATTCTGCGAGCGCTATTACATCACCTGTACTTTATCCATTGGTGACTCTGAAAGTTGAAAATGTCTGAACTGCCTTTATGTTAACATGACTTGCAAATGTGCTTTTGTCTTGGGTCACATGATATGTTTGATTATATTTCCTTCCTCTATGGGTGACTGAAAGGAGAATATATTTAGCATAGAAATTAATGGATTGAGTTTTCTTACATTCCGTCAGTTGTTTAAATCCATGCCATATTTTAATTTACAGAATTTAATTTCTAGTTCTAGGTACCTTTTTGTCTTGCATTATTATTGGATTTATTTTATTTTATTTTATTTTATTTTATTTTATTTTATTTTATTTTATTTTATTTTATTTATTTATGATAGGCACACAGTGAGAGAGAGAGAGAGGCAGAGACACAGGCAGAGGGAGAAGCAGGCTCCATGCACCGGGAGCCCGACGTGGGACTCGATCCTGGGTCTCCAGGATCGCGTCCTGGGCCAAAGGCAGGCACTAAACCGCTGCGCCACCCAGGGATCCCTTATTATTGGATTTTATTGTGTCCTCCATTTTCTCCCCAAACATCCATTGTATTCTCTATTCTATTAAATTCCTTCTTTTTTCTAGAGCCCTCCATCCCCCTATCCAATCTGTACCAGTTTGTCTCCAGGCCTGCTGCATTCAGTAGCATGAGTCACTCTTTATGGCTCTTCTGGTGTAGATCTACTGTTTCAGCATCCCATGCCTTCCTCTTTCTTTGTTTATACTCTCATTTTGCTAGAGTATGTCCTCAAATAACTCCTAATAATAGGTATGTGAGTGGTAAACTTTGAATCTTTGCATGCCTGGAAAGGACTTTACTCACTTCTCCCATTTGATAAATAATTTCTCTGGGTGTAGAATGGTGGGATGAAAATCTCTTTTTCCTTTTTAAGGAATTGCCATTTTATTTTCAAGCATCCAGGTGTTGCTAATAAGCCTGATGTCCGCCTGCTGCTTTTCTTTTGTGGGTGAACTTTTTTCTCTTTAGAAACTGTTAACATCACTTCCTTATCTTTGGCATTCTACAGTTTTACAAAGACATGTGTCACCGAATTCCACTCATCCTTCTCAATATTTAGTGAGGTTTTTTTTTTTTTTTTTTTTTTTTTTTTAGTGAGGTTTTTTTTTAATCCAAAATTTCACATCTTCTGTAATAAATATGGGGGGGGGGAAGGGTTTACTCAGCTATAAAAAAAAGAATGAGATCTTTCTATTTCCAACAATGTGGAAGGACCTAGAAAATATTATGCTACGTGAAATAAGTCAAATTGAGAAAGACAAATACCAAATGATTTCAGTCATACTTGGAATCTGAAAAAACAAAACAAAACAAAAAAACCAACAAATGAATAATAAATAAACAAAAAAGTTGAATCAGACCCATAAGGACAGAGAACAAAATGATGGTTGCCAGAGGGAAGAGGGTGGTAGGATAGACAAAATGGGTGGAGAGAGTGGGAGGTACAGGCTTTCACTTATAGAATTAATAAGTCACTGAAATAAAGGGCACAGCATAGGGAATATAGTCAATGATAGATACTCAAATAAAAAAATGTTACTATAAACAAAACAATTGGAAAAAAGAACTATATAGAAATTAGGTAGATTTCGATTTTTTTTTAAAGATTTTATTTATTCATGAGAGACAGAGAGAGAGAGAGAGAGAGAGAGAGGCAGAGACACAGGCAGAGGGAGAAGCAGGCTCCATGCAGGGAGCCCAAAGTGGGCCTCGATCCCGAGTCTCCAGGATCAGGCCCTGGGCTGAAGACCGCGCTAAACCACTGAGCCACCCGGGCTGTCCTAGATTTCTAATTTAAAACAATTTTGTTAAATTACCTTGTGGCAGAAAATTATGAAACACACTATATTTAAGAAATATGGATTGTGGGGCACCTGGGTGGCTCAGTCTGTTAAGCATCTGACTCTTGATTTCAGTGCAGATCATGATCTCAGGATCTTGGGATCAATTCCCACCTCGGCTCCATACTCAGCACAGAGTCTGCTTAAGATTCTTTTTCTCTCTCTCTTTCTGCCACTCCCCCCACTCACACTCTAGAAATAAATAAATAAATTTATTTTTTTGAAAAGGAAATATGGATTTGAACATTTGAATAAAAGATTCTCTCCAGGAAAAAAAAATTTACATCTTTCAGCTTTGAGAAATTCTGTATTTCTGAGAAATTATTTTTGTTGTGACTCCCATTCTAACTCTTTAGAGGATATTACCTAGAAATTTCTATGTATGGGGGAACAATAGGATTATGTTCTGTTTTCCTTTCTATTTTCTTTTCCCTACATTATTTTTTATTCCTTCGGTGTCATTTCTTTCTGTTTATTTTTCTTATTCTTGCTTATCTCACAGGCTCTCCTCAAATATCTATTAATCCTTAATTTTCCATTCAAAATCCAGAGTGAGGCAAAAAGAAGCTCTGTAAACCTTGCATATCTGAATAGGGCTTACTAATAACTGGTGGACTTCACTTGAAGATAAGCAGACAATAAATTGGTCTTTGAAATAAAAAACAAAAATACCAAAGCAAGACACTCTTTTCTCTTAAAAGTCAATTCCCATACTCTGGTTGCCTTAGTTCTTCCCAGACTATTGGTTCAATTTTGTTAGAAAAAATTCTCCAATTATTTTGCCTGGGCCATTACACACCTGGGAAAGGAATGGGCTGACTGTTCCAGACAGATACCTTCAGTTAACTCCTATTTTCCACTTCGTTTCTCATCCTTGTTCTACCTAATGTTTCTAGTTTCCTGATAGGGTCCCTCCTCAGCCCCGGCCCCTTCATCTCACATTTGAAGCTGTGGTTGCTTGCAACTTGTTGAACCACTCACTCTTCCTCCATCTGCTCCATGTATCTTTAGAATTCTGGAAGGTCTCAGCTGCCAATAACAACTCTCCCCTTCATCTACTCTCCTATTTTGGGATTATCTTTTTCTCCCTATTGTCAATTTAATGAGAATCTCAGAACAATGAAATAAACATGTGTCATCAGACTTCTGTCTTGAAAAACTTAGAAAACTTAGTCCTGTAGGTTTTGTTATAGAGACTTCTTTCCTTTTGTTCAAGATCTTTTTTTTTTTTTTTTTTTTTTTTTTTTTTAGCTCCTGGTATCTATTTAATTTCCAAGTTGTTTTTTTGGGTCATCTTTTTATTGTTGATTTCTGGTCTTTTCAAATCAAGATGTAGCTTTTAAAATCCCAACTTAGATAAATTTCTTTAGGCTCTTTATCACCAAATTGATGTTTGTAAGTATTCTATGGACTCAGATGATCTATTCTATTCTATTCTGTTTGTAGGGTAAAAATTCTATAAATGTCGATTAATTTGACCTTGTTGATTATGATATTCAAATCCTTTATTTATTTTTAGACTGTTTTATCTGTCAAATTCTGAAAGAGATTTATTAACATCTCCCACTGTAATTTTATCATTTTGTCCTCAAATTTTTAGCAAATTTTTCCTTATCCATTGCTGGCTATGTTTGTACATAACTTGGTTATAGCTTATTTTTCTCGTAGATGTCATCTTTGGTAGTATATAAGCTTCTTTGTCCCATTAAATGCTTTTGACTGAATTCTGTTACTCCTCCTTAACTGTGTTTGCATGAGCTAAGTTTTTCTTTGCCCGTTACCTTATTTTTTACCTTTCTTTGTCACTTTGTTTTAACTGTGATTCTTGTTAACATGTAGTTGGATTTTGTCTGTTACGATTGTGTATTTTGATAGGGAAATTCAGACTTTTCATATTTACTGTAATAACTGATACTCTTTGTGTTATTATTTTAGATTTAATAGTTGACATCCTTTATTTTTCTGTCCACTTACTTTTCTTTACATGTGCCTCTGTTTCCACTCCTGCCCCTTAGGTGGGACAGCATCGCTAGAAGGGAGTGCATTTTCTTTCTCCCAGGTTGATTAGGTTCTGATAAAATCCTAATAGGTTAGGCTCTGGTAAAACAGTTACCCTTGGGATGCCTGGGTGGCTCAGTGGTTGAGCATCTGCCTTTGGCTCAGGTCATGATCACAGGGTCCTGGGATTGAGTCCCGCATGGGGCTCCCCACAGGGAGCCTGCTTCTCCCTCTGCCTCTCTCTGTGTGTGTCTCATTAATAAATAAACAAAAGCTTTAAAAAACAAAACAAAACCATTTCCCTTGAGGGCAGCAGGCCTTGTTAAGAATAACAGAATGCTCTAGCATATTCCAAAATGGTTCCTGTTCCCCTCCCCCTGCTGGAAGCATGAGGGAATTTTGCTCCCATCTTTATTGAAGCCCTGGCAAAGCTCCCGGATGCAGGACTCACAGAAGTGTGGGGGCTGAGCTATGATTGGGTCCCCAGGAGTTCTTAACTCCCAGACTTGTCCACACTGAGCCTCCAGCAATTCATCAATTACAGGTCAGCTCTTCCTGCCCCAGAACTGGTTCCCGAGGAGGTTTCTGCTCCAGTAAGTTGTGATGCTCTGGATCTGCCTGTCTGTCTCTCGGATTTTGGGTTTGCCCTGTGACCTCACTTCCCTGACAGATGTGAGAAGTTGTTGATTTTTTAGTTCGTTCTGTTTTTTACTTACACTTAGGACAAAGTGGTGACTTCCAAGCTCCTTACATGATGGACAGGAGTGACAACAATGACAATTACTTTTCTGACTTGGCCAGTTCTCTCTTCATTGCATTTTTTGCCCTGTCGACTTGGCAGTACTAATGATTGTTTTCAATTCTGCCAAGGCTTACCATCTCCCCCAAACAGGTGTAGTCATACTTGTATTTCTCTATTAACATATCAGAATTAAAAGTATCCTCCCACCTATTTCCTTGGCCTACTCATCCCACATTCTACAAAGATGGAAGTTTGAGGCTGTTGTAACTTCTTCCTATCTACAGTACCCGCCTCTTGAGTCTACGTGGTGTCCTGAAACCAGTTCCTATCAACTCTTCCCTTCCCAACTCTGTGTTCGGAGACATCACCTTGATAGTTTGAAATTGGCCACAAAAGGAGTATTTATACCATGAACATTGGCAAGCACTACAAAGCAGGGCTTTGGTTCTTGTTTATCATTATTCTATAGAGTGAGTCATTAATCCTTTACCAGCACAACGCTGCATTTCTGCTTCCACTGAAGGGTATGGATTTTGTGCTGGGATGCCTCAAAATTCTAGTTCAGGGATAACTAGATAACAGGGATAATATCTACGCTTTCGGTATTTTTTTTTTCCAAAACTCCGTAACATGCAGTAACTATTGCTTTAACTAATCTATTTTTGCTGTCATTGTTGTTGTCATTTTCTGTGTGAGAACTTAAAAGATTTTTTTTGATCTGAGTAATTTATAAACTTCATCAAGATAAAGTTAGGTATGTAATTTTTTTTTCATTAATCCCACCTGAGTCTTGGGAACTGTTAATCTAAAAACTTACATTTCTCCAGAGAAATTTCCCTCTTTAAAAAAAAAATGTATTTCTAACGACGTTGCTTTTTTCTTTTTTGGAGCTCTTAACACAGTAGCCCCCTATGCGCAGTTGGATTGCCAGTGGTTTCAGCTACCCACGGTCAACCAGGGTCTGTAGGCAGACAATTCTTCTAACAAATCATCCAAAGGTCAACTATAGCCAAGCACTATGTCACAATCCCTATGCCATTCACCTCACCACATAGACATTTCATTATCTCACATCATCACAAGAAGAGGGGTGAACATAGGACAATAAATTATTTTGAGAGAGACCACATTCACATTACTTTTATTACAGCATATTGTTATAGTCATCCTGTATTTATTATTAGCTCTTGTTGTTAATCTTTTACTGTGCCTAATTTAGACATTAAACTTTCTCATATGTATGTAGGTAGAGGAAAACCGTATACGTAAGCCTCAGTACTATCTACAGTCTCAGGCATCTACTGGGGGTCGGGGGATGTATCCCCTGGAGATAAGGGGAGAGAAAGCAAGGATTACTATATTTATATCGTAGGTCTCTAGCCTCCAAATCTCTTGTCTTTTCCCTCCTGTCCTTGGGATTTTGTTCTTTCGTGCCATTTGTTTTACCAGGTCTTCCAAACCCTCTTCCAGTCCTCAAGAACAGCCATCTTTAGTTTTTTTTTCCTTCTTTATAAATTGAGGACGTCTTGTATATTCTAGCTGTATCTCCTCAAGGAGCACCAATGCGTCACAGTGTTCTGTCCCACTTTTTTTTTCACTTCTGTGGCAGTAGAAGTCCTCAGATCCAGTTCAATTTTGCCTTCTTCCTTTGTGTTTCTTTCTTTTTTTTTTTTTTTAAGATTTTATTTACTTATTTGAGAGAGAGAAAGAGAGGCAGGGAGAGAGAGAAAAAGAGCATGAGTGAGGTGAGGGGCAGGGAGAGAAGCAGACTTCCTGCTCAGCAGGGAGCCCAATGTAAGGCTCCATCCCAAGATCCCGGGATCATGACCTAAGCCAAGGGCAGATATTTAACCGATTGAGCCACCCAAGTACCCCTTTCTCTGTGTTTCTGACTCCCCCCTCTACCACAAGGAGCAAAGACCTAACTCTCAGGTTGACACAGGGTTTCCAGGCTCTGCTGGCAGCCTCATCTTGCTCATTGTGTTTTCAAGAAGAGCAATGAGTCAGGGACCTGTTCTCAGGCCTCCATATCCCTATGTTTTTTTGGTGGCAAAGTGGTTAACGATGTCCTAGGCCTGCAGTCTGACCCTATTTCAAGGTGATGGTAGCCATTACCTATGGTCAGACCAAAGCAGTGACAGGCATGCTACTTGTCATTCCTAAAGTTCCAGAATATCCACTGCTGCCAGCTAGTGACACCACTGGTGGATAAACCAGCCAGAGATGTCACTCACAGGGAGGTCTCAACCAGGATACTGCTGTGTAGTATCTAGCCCTGGCCTGTGACTCAGCAGCCCAACAGACCACTGGGTAAGAGAATCACCAGCACCTCTGTACATTGTCGGAGCTGGACAAGTCAGGCCAGATGGGCAATATTCTCACTTTCCTGACCAACAAGTTCTCATGTGCAAAATCATGCATCCTTGATGTAGCTTTTTCTCCAGGTTGAGGCAAAGCTAAAATTTACCAGCACAAGTGATCTTCAGGAAAGATCACTTTCCAGGACTGCATCATTTGAGGATGTATGAACTGACTGTGTTAGGGTAGTAAAATGTAGGCATTAACTATTCACCGGAAGCCAGTTTTCAGGTTGGTGTGGAAAAGCTTACGAAATATCCTATAATGGCCTGCTCTCTTCAAATAGGAGAAAGGTCATCATTGGTCAGTTGTGTGGGTGATGTATGTCTTGGTAATGAAATTTCAGGGGTCAGCATCAATGTTAGTAGCATTCTAGACTGAGGATCCAGCCATTTTTTTTCTAAGATTTTATTTATTTATTCATGAGAGACACAGAGAGAGAGGCAGAGACATAAGCAGAGGAAGAAGCAGGCCCCCTGCAGGGAGCCCGATGCGGTACACCATCCCAAGGATCACAACCTGAGCCAAAGGCAGATGTTCAACCACTGAGCCACCCAGGAGCTCCCCTTGGCAACATCTTTAAAAAAAATTAAAACTGGTAAAGATGAGTAGTGGCAATTGTCCAAGTGGGTGGGGAATTAGGGGTGGTAGCTACAAGCTCTGATGCACAAGTACACTGATATATCATGCAGACCAGTGTCCTGGTTTCTCAGTGCATGGTGAGGAGAAAACAAAAAGAAGCTTTAGATCTTCATTCTCAATTTGACACCAAGCATTCAGCATCCCGGGTGTGCCAGAGGAATGGTGGCATCATCACTCAAGCACATCCAAAGCACCACCTCCAGTCAAACCCAATATCTCAAAGTGCCTGACAACAGATAGATGGAGCCCTATGTTCATGCTCCATTAGGTTTAATTCACTCTAGACTACACCACTTCCCAGAGTACATAGGGTTCATTCAGGGAAGAGCCAGAAGCATAGGTTTTCTAACCAGCTGTTCAATGAAAAATATATTCTGACAAATTTAGAATTGTATCAGCCAGAGATGAATAAAATAAACATCACCTCCTTGCCAGATGTGGAAACTTCCTGGTCACAATTGATGTGCATAATTGGAACCCCATAGAAACCATGAGGTTGAAAGAGCCATCATCCAGAGGAGAGCAGTCTATGATACTGCTGCAAGTGATGTCCTAGGAAGACCAGGGTGTATGGCCACATGTCAGCTGGAACCTCAAGGAAACTCAGTGGCCTTTAGGAATCTAACTACCCCTGAAGAGGTCCTGCTGGGACCACAAAGAGAACGTTCCTTCTGTCCCTCTTACACATGAAGAGTTTTAGGTACAGAGCTGTGCCTTTTCCATTTTCTCTGTTTAGATATTGTTTAGATATTTCAGTACACCGGCTCCATCCTGGCTTATAAATAAGACATGCTGAGTTCTCCACTGATATCATCTGCATGACTGAAAAAAACTTCCCTCAGAATTTAAGGAACTAGTGTGATTCTCTACCCAATACAGGAAAGGGGATGCATAAAAGAAGAAGTGAGGTGTAGGGGGACATATTTGCCATGACTCTACCAGCCAAGCCAATCCAATCCAAACCAAGCAAGAGTAGTCCAAAAAAATGAAATGGTGCTTAATTCCAGAAAATACTAAGAAAATTCAGAGGGACATCAGAGAGGTCAAAGGCCTAGGATATGTCAGAAATAAAAGGGAAGGAGGAGAGCAGAAGTGTGAATGCCTAGAACTCTCTCCCCCTCACCTTCAACGGCCAGCTTAGAGGGCTAGCAGAAACAACCAAAAACCCATCACTACAGAAAGGCCCAAGAGTGAGGTTCTTGTCAGCTTTTCCAGTCCATAGATCACTTCAGGTTTCTGGGTAGCATTCTGGGATCTGGCACTGGAGAAGATATGAGGTGTCCTCATCCAAAATAGAGGAATGGTAAGTCATTTTCCCTGTTTGTGGGATCTTTCAAGAAACATATCTTCACTCTGGAAACATCTGACATTGATATCTGTTGTTGTCTACACTTCAATAGAAGAGATGAACACCACACACCACACACCACACTACTGATGATATAGGGAGCTGGCGTTTGAATCATACTGCAATAAAACAGAGACATTCCCAGACCTCCTTCAGCTTGAGACTAAACTAAGTTCACAGTTCTTTGGCTAAATTTATTATCTTTTTAAAAATCTCTTTTGTCTCCCTGGTAATTGGAAGTTCCACTGCATATTTCTATTTTGATACTAGTTACCTTCCTATTCTTAACAGTTATATTTATACCTATAGTTATATATTTCTATGCTGTAATGAAATCGACACCCCCCCCCCCCGACACTGTTTTACTTCCCTCCTCCAAATCTCAGTCCTCTGTGCCCCGTCCTCATCCAAATCTTAGATCTGGTGGAAAGAATAATGGTCTGGAACAAAACAAAATGAAATCTTAAATTTGAGATTCCAAACAAAGCATAGCTTGGAGGCTCAAAATTATATGTTCATTTACACTCAGCAGGCTCTGTCTCCCTTTGTCCTCATTTGGTTGGTTACTCATTACAGCAGCTAAAGTGGGGAACTTTTTTGATCACAAGTCCCTTGACAAAGGGAATTAGATTTGTTTTAATCATTGATATCCCCAGATCTGTGACATAAATAATAATTACCTGAATGAAGAGTCTGTTTGTCAAGGATAAGTAAAATTGCTTTATGTCTGGCTATTCAAAAAATGGCCCCTTTCAAGACTCCCATCAGCCCCTGACAAGAACTCCCTTAGCTGGGAATATATTGCTCTAACGTTCAACAACAACAAAAATCAATGAAGTTCCTATGTTTAGTTTACTGAGATTTTGCTGCCAGTTATTTCTAGGGATGTCATTTTGACAATTCAGAATGCCAATACGTTGAGATAAGTTGGTCCATTTCTTAATGTTCGTGGAAGCTCTAGCATTGTTCCACCACAAGACAATTTCTCAGTAATAGCCTTCTAGCGATGTACTGCAATACAGATATTTGTTGGTGAGTCCAATGTTTGCATGCCTTCCAACCGACTTTGACCTTACATGCTGACTGCACTTAATGAAGTCACAGACCAGTCTTTGCCAGATTATCTACATCAGTCTCACCAGTTCTTGGGTGAATCTACTTCTTTTTTAGCATTCTAATTTTACTGTTGGAGGAAAGCCATGTATTTTCCCAGAATAGTAAAAATTAAACTCTATAACCATATAATGGTTAAGAGATGGAACAGCTGTCAGAGTACCCAAGGTGTCAGTCCTGGCACCTTACTTATGTACTGTGACATTTTTCAAGGTACTTAAGATCTCCCTTCTTGTTTCATCTTTTATAAAATGCGGGGAATAATAGTACCTACTTCATAGGGATGTGATGCAGTTTAAATGGGTTGGTTCATATAAGAGAATGCTTGGCACCAGTATTCAATGATGTTTGCTCTTATTTTACATTACAGAATAGTCCAGGCAAATGAAGGCACTACTGCTGGTTGCTCCAATTCCTCTGACAGATCTTTTTATTTTCTTCAAAATTGTTCAAACTAATAATTTCACTGGGGATTCTGGACTCTCGGAAGCCTAAAGGATGACTCTGGCTTCATATAAAATAATGTCATTAGTGTCCAGAGATCAGCATTCATCACATGGGAGTCATGGGTAAGAATTGAGATATTGAGCTCACTCTATACACTAGACCCATAACTAACTCCCAGCAACTACGTCTGGACCTCCCAGTGTGTTTCATGCCTTCATGAAGATAGGTTCAGAGGTGTCAAGGTTGGGCCACAGGTTGATTACCCCAGTACCTAGAGATGAGGGGACAACTCATATGTATTCTTACTCAAACTTCCAAGTGTGTCACGTGGCAGAAGTTTCAGGAAACTTTTCTTTAGCCCTGTCACTCTGCAGATGTCACAGTTTTTGTGTGTTGTATCACCCACATTATAAGAAAGAATGGAGACAATATAGCCTCTGGTGATGACCTCTACAGGGCTGGAGCTGTTGAGATGGTCTTGTTTGCTGCAGTCTCGATGGGTTTAGCCAGATGTAACCCCAACAGGAAGCCAGTGCTGAAAGGGAGAATATTGGGACAAGCAAGACTGATTTTACACTGAGCCACTACTGGGAATAGCCAGTGGCACAAAGGATTCCAAAGTCAGGCTTGATCAAGCTGGAGGTAGTATCCAAGCCAGAGAGTGGGCAAGCGGTGGATTAGGTTCTGCAGCAACAAGGCCCACAAGTCAAGGCCTTCCTGAACATCACTTGCTTTGGTCAAGGCAATCCACTTTCTTGGAACATAACTCAAGCTTGCTTTAAGGACTTAAATTTTTTTTTTTTACACAGCCAGAGCCAAGCAGAATATCAGGACTCCAGACAAGCAGACTCAAAATAAGATCAAATGTTGGTCCCAACAAGAAACCAAGACAGAACCATATTACAGGCTGGGAAAACCCAGCAGTGATCATGGAAGGCCAGCCATGGGAGGCACGGGTACTCAGGGTTCATCCCATACAATAAATCTACAGCTGACTTTATGTGCCTCAATCTGGACCCCAGTAACTACAAATCGGAAGACAGGAACAAGATTTTAACAACACACAATATACGTAATATTAGATGCCAAGTAGCATAAAGCTTAACAAAGATGTCCACACACTGGCCCTGGGAACCTGTGACTATATTAGGTTACATGGAAGGGGGAGTTTGTGGACACAGTTAAGTTTGCTGATCAGCAGAAGTTGTGATGGGGAGATTATCCAAGTTAGCCTAATCTAATCACATGAATTATATATATATATATTTAATGATACATTTTTAAAAAACCATTTTATTTACTTAGAGAACGGGGGAGCAGCCAAGGGAGAGGGAGAAGCAGACTCCTCACTAAGCAAGGAGCCTGACACAGGGCTCAATCCCAGGACCCTGGGATCATAATCACATGAATTCTTAAAACTAGAAGAAGAAGCAAATGAGAGGATTAGAGAGATGGCTCATGAAAAAGACCTGACTTGCTATTGCTGGCCTTGAAGATGGAAAGGCACCATGAAGCAAGGAATGCTGGTAGTGTCTTAAAGCTGGAAAAGAGAAGGAAGTGAATTGTCCCCTGGAGCCTCCAGAATGGAACGCAGCCCTACCACACCTTAATGTTAGCCCACTCAGACCTATATCAGAATTCCAATCTATAGAAATATAAGATAATCCATTTGTGGTGTTTAACTTACCCTCACTAGGTTTGCAGTAGTGACGTGTTCCAGTAACAATAGAAGACAAATACACATTATGAATAGGGAATGTTTAAATTGCAAGTGACTCTAGAATCAACACCATATTTGTCTTAAATGCTATTTATTTTATATATAAAAATTGACTTCTCCAGGGTACCTGGATGGCTAGTCGGTTAAGCATCTGCCTTCGGCTCAGGTCACAACCCTGGGGTCCTGGGATCAAATCCCGCATCAGGCTCCCTGCTCAGCAGAGTCTGCCTCTCCCTCAACCCACTCATGCACTCTCTCCTCTCTCCTGTCTCTCTCTCTCTCTCTCTCTCTCTCATAAATAAATAAATAAATAAATAAATAAATAAATAAATAAATAAATAAATAAATCTTTAAAAATAAGTTGACTTCTCTTTGAAGAACTACAAACGAGGCCTTGGAGAGGGGCAGCAGGCAGTGTTGCAGGGTGGAGAACGTGTATTCATCTTCTCTTGACTCCCCTGAGCTGGGTACAAGTAAAGATAGGGACCAGACCCAAGACCAAGCCTGGATGATGGCTATTTTAGACTGTTCTCAGTATCCATTCAGAAATGTTAAGCTCTGCGCAGGTCATATATGTGTTCAACAAGAACTAGTATCTCCTACTCTGGGCAAACAGGTAACTGGTACTGTGTCTAGATTGAGATAGTAGTAAAAATATATAAATAAAAGAAGAACAAGGAAATTCTTTAGTGAAATATATTGGAACAAGTGCACCATCCTATCACTTTATTAAATGTTTCTAACTAGTGGAGTCTATCAGTAATTCACCCCAGAACTTAAAATGCCTTAGATCATCCCAGTACTACAATTCCATCAGCAAACCCTAGCCTCAGATGGGAGAGTAGCAAATGAATCACAACAGATCTTTTGTATTCCCAGAAGGAACCCGGACCCTGTGGATAAGGGGTGAAAGACAGAGCCCTGTGGGGAGGAAATATCCCCAAGGGCAGAGAGCAAAAGCTCAAGCTCCTCCTCAGGCTCTAGAATTTACCCTCAGCCCTGCCAGAGGCCACTGTGTAGCACCTGAGTTCAAAGCAAAACCACCTTGTGCACATTTCACTGGTGGGTTAAGACTGGGTTAAATTTCATTTTAGTCAAGGGAAGTCATTGTTCTGATTCAAGCATTGTTCAAATGTCACACTGGTCAAGGTTTTATCTATAAACTTTTGGCTACTGCTTTCAGAATTTGAAGTTGAAAGATGTGTGAAAATTTTTTGACAGAACATTTAACACACTGACTTCTTTTACCCTTTTTTGACCTGGTTTTTGTCCTACACTTTTTTTGATACCTACTGCCAATTCCAATTCAGTTTCTCTGGGGAGTTTCTTGTTCTAAAGCAGCAGCAATAAATACATAAATTACCAGAAGATCTTGCCATCGATCGGTCAAAGCCTAATATATCTCAAATTATTTATTTTCCAAAGTCTGCATAATTTGTTTTGAAGGGACAGCAAAGAGAATGGAAGCCTAAAAACACACTTTAAGGAAAATCTGATGGGGAAAAAGGAGCAAGAAATAAGAAAAAAAAAGGGGGGGTGGGGGATTTAAACAATTTGCCACAGTTGTACTTTTCTTTATATATTTTTTTGTTTTAAATGTCATAAATCAGTTCCTCTGAGTCCATATAACCTTGATCTTAAGCATCCAAGGAATGAGGGAATGGGAGGGAGGAAGTGACGCTGAAGAGAAGCAGAATAGACATAAGGAACAGTCAGCTTGAAGATTGTTACCCAGAGCCCCATCATGCTGCTCTGCCCTTTTCAATATGGTGGAAAAATAATTCAGTATCTGGTCTTGATCATGTCTGTTCTGAATGATATTATGAGTCCTTTCTGCGAAGAGAATGACAGCGCTCTATAGCCTATACAACTGTTCTTTAACTGTGTAAGGACCAGAACTGGTGCAGAGGGATACGTAGATAAAGATAGATGGGCAGCCAGGCAGACAGACAGATAGATAGCTAGAAAATCAGCTAAACTGTGAAAAAAGCACAGCCTGGGAGTCTGTTAGAAATGTATAAATGTGTGTATCTGATAATCCCTTGAAAGTGAGATCCTTCCTTACAAAGGATGGAGGAGCATTCGCCTTTCTTGAGCTTGGTTCTGCTTCTGACATTTTTAGCATGCAATAGTTAGTTTTTCCAGTTTCCTTTCAACAATCGATTTTTGCCATTTGAAGTTTCTAAAGCATTAAAATGTTACTTCAGGAGAATTAAATCAAAAGTGAGCAAATGAACTCGTAAATACGGAGAACAAATTGGTCGTTGCCAGAATGGAGTTGGTGGTGGGGGAGGATGGGCAAAATAGGGAAAGGGGATTAAGAGGTACAAACTTCCACTTAGAAAATAAGTAAGTCATGGCGATATAAGGTACAGTATAAGGAATATAGTCAATAATATTGTAATATCTACATATAGTGACAGATAGTAGTTACACTCGTCATGGTGAGCATTTTTCTAATGTACATAAAGGGCGAATCACTATGTATCCTTGAAACTAATATAATATTGTCAACTGCACTAAAATTAAAAAAAAAAAAAACATAAACTGGGCACCAGGGTGCTTAGTCAGTTAAACACCTGCCTTCAGCTCAGGTCGTGATCCCAGAGTCCTGGGATGGAGCCCCATATCGGGCTCCCTGCTCAGCGGGGAGTCTGCTTCTTCCTCTCCCTCCGCCTGCTGCTCCCCCTGCTTGTTCTCTCTCTGTATCAAATTAATAAATAAAATCTTTTTTAAAAACGACATAAAAAGGTGAGCAAGCTGTGTCAAAGAAAAGCTCGCCACCATAATACTGTACTGGTGCCAAATTCTCTTTCAGGGAAGTGTGTAGAAATGGGTGCTCTGCTTCCAGGGGGTCCAGCAGACCTCACAGAGCTCATCCTCCCTGGGAAGGCATTTAGTTGCTTCTCAAGTTACCCCTTGTACTGAGAAATGAAATACTGGCAGCCAGATTGGCATGAGATCCCTGACCTTGTCCAATTGCAGCCAACAGTGATTTTCCCAGAGTCCCATGGTGAATCAGGACAGAGAGCGAGTGTGCCACCCTCTGTCCACCTGCTGTGCAGGAAGACACTGGGTCAGTTTGTGAAGCATTTTTACAAGCTCATCCTTTCCCATAATATGGGTACATATGGAGCATCAAATAAGTATGGATTTATTCCTGAATATGATTAACTCAAGGTAAATAGGAGGTAACATTCAATGATCTCCACTGGCCTCCTTGTTTTAGAGATAAAATAGCCATGGCATGACAAGCCACATGGAGAACTGCAGGCTGGGTAATTATTAGTCTGTGGTGCTTTGCTTTCGGTGTTATCCTGGCTCGAGCGGATTTTGCTGAGAGAATGGTGATACGTGCACTACAAAGGGTTCTGTTCATATGGCCATGGAGAAAGATAATCTCTTCTCAGGTCCTGTGGCTGAAATGCAGCGTAGATTTAAGCACATGAAAATGTTGCCTGATTCAAGGACTCTCCTGCAAACAAGCACCCGAAAACAATTATCAGACATGTTTGTGACCTGCCAGCACCTTCAGTTATGTCTATCAAAGGGTTCATTAAAACAATGTGTCTATTAAAATCCAGACAAGTTACCCAAAAACTTATACAGAACCTAATTGATTCATATCTTTATTTTTACCCAAAGCAGATATTATCTTACATACAAGTAACCATGTATAAATTAAGGAGGTGCATATATATTCATAGACATAAATATTTACATATATAATCTCAAAAGGAATATATACCATTAAAGAGCATACAAGAATGTTTGGCTGACACATAGGCAACTTAAAATATCAAGCCAAAATATCAAGCCAAAAAATCAGGGTGGATTTTCTTGTGAAATGTGTATAAATCCAAATATATGTGCATTTATGTAGTAAAACCTCATTAATTCCCATTCCACCCATGTAGACATTATAATTACCCTAATGATCTTGGCACTACATGTAAGATGAAATACTGATTAGGTGAATAGTAGTGTAAACAAAGGAAATATTTATACATATAAAAGCACAGTTTCTAAGTATCATTTTAGTAGGAGCTCTTGTAACTCAGAGAATAAATGTCTAATTAGAAACACCATGCTAAGCTCTGCCAAGATTCTGAAAGTGTTCTTAGGACTAAAACCAATATTCTAAAGTGATTTTTCGTGCATGATTATTGTTGATAAGGAAAGGGTAATAGCATAGTTGGTGTTAAAAGCATAGATTCCAAAACTAGACTGTCTGATTCAAATCTAGTTGTCCTATTCTTGGGCTTTGTACAATCTTCAGCAAGCTCTGAAAGTTCTGTGCCTCAGCTAACTCAGATGTGAAACAGAAAATAATGTTGGGGCTGACTGAGAAGCAATGAAAGTCCTCTGTCCCCTCTCTGCAATGGACTGGATTTTTATGTCTCCCTGAGATACATACGTTGAAATTCTAATCCCAGCGTGATGATGGTATGAGGAGGTGGGGCCTTTAGAAGGTAATTAGGTCGTGTGCATGGGGCCTCCATGAGTGATTAGTGCCTACATAGAAGGGGCAGAGAGCATGCTAGCTTTCTTTCCACCCTGTGAGGATACAACCCAGCCATCTGCCACCTAGAAGAGGTGCTCACCCTTGGGACACCTGGATGGCTCAGCTATTGAGCATCTGCCTTTGGCTCAGGGCGTGATCCCCAAGTCTCAGGATCGAATCCCACATCAGGCTCCCTGCATGGAGCCTGCTTCTCCCTCTGCCTGTGTCTCTGCATATCTCTCTCTCTCTCTCTCTCTCTCTCTCTCATAAATAAATAAATAAATAAATAAATAAATAAATAAATAAATAAATAAATAAATAAATAAAATCTTTAAAAAAAGAAGAAGAAGAAGAAGAGGTACTTGCCCCAACCCAACCATCCTGGTACTCTAATTAAAGACTTCATCTCCCAAACTGGGAAATCCTCCTGAGCTCTGAACCCAGAGAGAGAGAGAAGAATTGGCAGCAGGAAACCAAAATATCTCCTTTATTATGAGAAAGATTAGGTTGAAGAAATGGCCCTGGGTCTCTCAGCCAAAAGGACTTCCTAAATTGCTACCTCAAAATTAGGCCTACTTACTTTCCTACTCCTAGACAGCACTGGAAAATCAAGCCTGCCCCACGTTAGATCCCCAGCCCAGAAGAGTGGGACACAGGCCCCGTGTAGGCAAACAGCTCCCAAGGTAAGGTCAGGAGAGGGCTGGGCTGGCATGCTCAGATTTCCCTTGGGGAAGGGACACCTGGGTGGCTCAGTGGTTGAGCGTCTGCCTTTGGCTCAGAGTGTGATCCTGGAGTCCTGGGATCGAGTCCCACATTGGGCTCCCTGCATGGAGCCTGCTTCTCCCTCTGCCTGTGTCTCTGCCTCTCTCTCTCTCTCTCTCTCTCTCTCTCTCTGTGTGTGTGTGTGTGTGTGTGTCTCATGAATAAATAAATAAAATCTTTTAAAAAAATTTTTTCCTTGGGGAAATCACTCCATCTCCATAGAGAGGAGTAAGGTGTGGGATGGGGCCAAGGGTATTTTAGGAAAAACCCTGCTTTGTGGAAATTAGAAAAGCCAGGAGCAAGTGCTTGCATGTTTCTCTTGGCTTTGAGAATTAAGTGAACCATGTGTCGTGGACCCCACTCGTGGCAAGTGTCAATAATTACTAGCTATTATTACAATGTGTGTTATTACTATTAACTATGTCACTATCAAGAGCTTGAGAAATTTGATTGGATCTAAGATACATATCAAAAGCTGTCTAGTGAACATTCTAGAGATCAGGACTGCATTGTGTTTTTCAGTCCTAACTTCTGAATTGTGTTCTACTTGGCTATTAAGTCTCAACATTTGGGTAAATTAGCAAGTGATGTTGTACCGTGAACTGTTTTTCCTCTTGTCTGGCATCATATTCTAGAAAGCTTTGTCTCCACTGTGTGGCTCCTAAGTGCATGTGTGGGCAGACTCCTGATGATCTCCTTTCAGCTGTGCCCAGGGCCACGCGGCTGATTCAGCACAAGGTTCAGATAGATGTATGGCCTGCGCTCGGGCAATTAGAGCTGAGCACCCAGGCAGCGTTAGAGGAGCTTTTATCATCATCATACACACCACTGACTCCTCTGTCTTCTGAGAGCCCAGGGTTTATTTACACCGTCTCCCCCCCACACACACACTTTCTAAGGGATTTTGTACTTTTTGTGCTATGACCTCAAGTTAAATGCTCATAAAATTAGACTGGGTTTAAAACAAAAATTTATCAGGAGCCCCTTTGTTTTCCCCAGCAGACTCTAACTCACAGTAGTTCCTGTCCTGGGTTACCTAGCAGCTCAGTTGTCCAGAGGTAAACTGAGGTATCAGTACCACCCCTTCTCCAGATGGAGAAATCCTGCAGCTCCGGTTGGCCGTGTGCTAGTGAAGAAGCTGTGGGAATGCGGGCGTCCCTTCCCCAGGTGTTCAGAGTGGCAGTCGCGTGAGGGTCCCCTCGCAGGGCACAGCGGCTCTGCTGGCATCAGTTCCTTCCATTACCGCACACCTGAATAATTGATAGAGTGAAGTGAATGCAGGTTCGTTTTTTCAGCAGGTTCCCCGTGAGTGCCTCAGCAACACGAGGCAATTTATCATGCTTTTTGTGCAACAGTGCGTAGACTTTTTAAAGAATGAATTTAGGCTTCCTCTTCTGTCCGAAAAATAAGCCATTCTCAGGTCCCCAGGGTTAAAAGGTTAGGAGAGTTGGACCAGCAGGATCCACATGCCCCTGTGACCCAAATCATAGCCTTACCGCCCCGCTCCCCATCCATTGCTTTTCTCATCTTGCTTAATTTTCCTTTGCAGAAAGACCCAATTAAAAACATTTGTGGCTTTTTCTAAGGACGTTTCCTTCACAGAGCTTACATTCAGCTCTTTGGCCAGAAAACTGCCAGAGCAATTAGTGGCTCTAGGGAGCCACTAGTTGTTTGTGTGCTACTTCAGAAGAACCCACTGTGGGCATCAGCGTCCTTTAGACAGAGGGTTCTTTTAGAATGTGAAAGGTTCCTAACCATTTGGGATATGCCTAAAATCGAAATCAACAGTCCTGTCCTCACAAGGACACCTTTATTGTGTGTTCTAACTTAGAAGATGTCATGACAATATACAGTAAGGGCCCGGGTCTCCTTCCATCATCTTTCTCTGCTCCCCTCCAGCTTGTGAGCTCTTTAACATTCAACATGTTCTCTGATATACTTCCAGAAAACCTGCTGATGAAATGAAGGAATACATAGCCCTAAGTCAGTCAGTCATTTCCTAGGTGACATTCTAATAAGAAACCCATCTGGGGAGAATAGTCCAGTCGGAACTAATTCTCCACGTATCCCTCACGGTCAGGAAGTAGCACATCCAAATTAATCAAATGTTCCAGTGCCTTGTGTACTCTAATGTTTAGTATAGGGATGCTGCTACATCTTCTAGGATGATCGATTTGTAAAGAATTAGAAATAATTATAAAACCAAGAGGAATATTATTTAATTTTTCATTGAGACCTTCGGCTAGGATCTTGCAGGTACTTAGGATTAGGAACAGCTGTTGGTTTGCACCGGCTATACACATTATACAGGTTAGTAAGGTTCTGGTTAATAGGATGCCAGAAAACAGAATTTATTATAGCACTCAAGCATCAACACAGAACATAATAATACCTTTCCAAAGAAACTAACAGGGCCTAAACTATTTTAATGGCTTCAGTTAATCTTAAATACATTATAACTTTTGGGGGACTTCGCATTTCAAAACTAAAAGAGCCAAGTAGGGGAAGTTTGGATGGAGGGAGAAGAAAAATGTATATTTTGATAATACATTATCAGAAACTAAAATTTTTGTTATGTAATGGCCATCTAGAAGCACAGTTTTCAAAAGGATAGGATTTTTTTTAAAAAAGGATTGGATTTATTTATTTAAAAATTGGATTTTATTTTTTTTAAGATTTATTTCTTTGAGAGATAAAAAGAGAGCATGAGCAAGGGGAGAGGGAGAAGCAGACTGCCCACTGAGCAGGGAGCCCAATAGAGGCTCAATCCCAGGACCCTGGGATCAGGACCTGAGCCAAAGGCAGACAGTTAACTAAGCCACCCAGGTGCCCCTAAAAATTGGATTTTTTTTTAATTTTTTTTTTATTTATTTATGATAGTCACAGAGAGAGAGAGAGAGAGGCAGAGACACAGGCAGAGGGAGAAGCAGGCGCCATGCACCGGGAGCCCGACGTGGGACTCGATCCCGGGTCTCCAGGATCGCGCCCTGGGCCAAAGGCAGGCGCCAAACCGCTGCGCCACCCAGGGATCCCCTAAAAATTGGATTTTTAAAGTTTTTTTTTTATTATTCATTCATGAGAGACCCAGAGAGAGAGAGAGACAGAGAGAGGCAGAGACACAGGCAGAGGGAGAAGCAGGCTCCATGCAGGGAGCCCGACGTGGGACTCGACCCCGGGTCTCCGGGATCATGGCCTGAGCCAAAGGCAGACACCCAACCGCAGAGCCACCCAGGCATCCCTAAAAATTGGATTTTAATCACAGATTTCACTTACAAAGTTTTCAAAGTTTTTAAATGCAATTGAGCTTCACTTTTATTATTCTATTATATGGCCTTCAGTTTTCAAAACAGATATGGTGAAACATTTGGTCTTTTTCTAAATTAAGAGAAAGCCAACAAGAAGTGGGTGGGGTATCCAGGACGCATTCCGGTGCCTTACGGCCTACAGGATACCTAGAGTGAAGTACCCTTACTTCAGGGGGTTGGGGGCGGCAACCTAAACATTTTCCCTAGGAAGCGAGAACCCGACCCCTTTAGCCTAGGTTTTTATCTTAAGATTTCTCTGAATAGGGCAGCCCAGGTGGCTCAGTGGTTTAGCACCACCTTCAGCCTGGGGTGTGATCCTGGGGTCCCTGGATCGAGTCCCACATCGGGCTCCCTGCACAGAGCCTGCTTCTCCCTCTGCCTGTGTCTCTGCCTCATTCTCTGTGTCTCATGAATAAATAAATAAAATCTTAAAAAAAAAAAAAGATTTCTCTAAATAGCTACTCCCTTAGCCTATCAAAACAAGAATTGCACTTCAAAAATTCTATTTTTGTAATTTGGAGCAAAACAGTCATTACATAAAATGAAGCACAATTGTACCAAGAAAGACCTTGAGAAAAGATGTCTTTGTTGATGTCACCATTTTACAAACCTCCTATTCCAGTGAGGTTGTCGTGCAATAGCCAATAACCTGCCCAAACTGTGTCACTTGGTGATTCCTATTAAGTTTTGCTAGAGCTATAGGTAGTTTCCTTCTCCAAGTTATTCCCATTCATAAAGGGGAAAAAATTGGTTTTCTTTTTTCTATATAAGAAAGTAATTTTCTCATAAACATTAATGTATAAAATGGCATTTAGAATATTTTTTAAATCTTCCAAGTAACATAAGGTTTTCAGAGGAGATTTTTCTCAACTATGGTTCGGATTCAAGCATCTTGTGTGTCTTCCCAAATAAAGTTATTTTTTGCTAATGGAAATCACATTTTAAAAAATCACACAGATCATTATTGTTAGAAAGGTCTTGGAGAGGATGTTGCTTTGAGTGCTAGGCAA
Source organism: Canis aureus (assembly GCF_053574225.1). Classification (NCBI taxonomy): domain Eukaryota; kingdom Metazoa; phylum Chordata; class Mammalia; order Carnivora; family Canidae; genus Canis; species Canis aureus. Next base: position 40,619,109 of record NC_135631.1, read on the forward strand.
TAAAGGAGCGGGAATTTGAAATATTTTTAAATCATCGACTTTTTTCTAATTATTCTCCCTAGTACTTGTAATCTGTGGTCTGATCATAAAAAAAAATGTCTCTGTTGAATGTCACCATTTAAAGATGAATCTTTAGGTTTGTGACCGTGGGTAGTTGTGATATTGACTTCTCTAAGCTGTATTTCAGAGTATACTGTCTAGGTGTTAGAATTCATTCATTCATTTTACTTTCCCTTTCAAAAGTATTCTAATGCCAACTATCTACAAAACATTGTTTTAGGTGCTATGAGTATAGCAACTTACCAAAGCTTCCTTCCTCAGAAAGCTTACAGTCTGTTAATTGAAATACTTATAAATAAATAACAAATGTAAAAAGCTAAAAGAACTTTAAGGTAGATACAGTAAGAAGCTACAGGGGTTCTGAGAAGGGCAATATTGTAGGTCAAGAAGAATTCAAGATGAATTGCTTTGTGGAGGGTGTTACATTTGACTTGATGGTTGAAAGATATTTAAGAGTGGAACATTTAGGACAATGGTGGCAAGTAATCAAGGCAGAAGAAAAAAGAAAATGATCCAAAGACTTGGTGCATAGATGGGGAGTCAGATGCAGCTCAACCCAAGTGAAATGGAGCATCTAAAAGGGAAGGGGGGGATGACTAAGTGGCTCAGCTATTGAGAGTCTGCCTTCGGCTCAGGGCATGATCCCCGGGTCTGGGGATGGAGTCCCACATCGGGCTCTCAGCAAGGAGCCTGTCTCTCCCTCTGCCTGTGTCTCTGCCTCTCTCTGTGTGTGTCTCTCATGAATAAATAAATAAAATCTTTTAAAAATAAATAAAAGGGAAGGGGACTGGGAAAGATAAGTGGGGGCTGGATCATGAAGCCTTTGGATACCTAAGATGTCTACATGTTCTTCAGTACCAGCAGGGAGCCACCAAAGGTTTGGAGCATGATGGTCTCTGTGGTCATAGGTGATCTGGATTAGAGATTAGAGTGAGGTGAACTGAAGGCAGAGGGAAATTAGAGTTCCTTTTGAGACATAATGAGGCATAAAGTAGAGGAGCGTCCATGACACGTCCCTATGCAGAGATATTGCACACGTAGATGAGAAAAGCATGGCTATAGTTGGGCTGTGGGGCAAAGGAAAGAAAAACCATGTATGACCCAAAGTTGTAAAACGCTATTCTGTAAAATAACAAGGGACCCTACATCTAAGTTCTCCCAGGCAGTCTTCCTATGTGTCACCCCTCTTGGTCTCTGTGTCCTCCACGCCTGCCTTGTAGAGTCATGCTCCTGTTAAAAAAGGAAATTAGGAGTCCACTGCTGGCTTGTTCAAGAGGTAGCAGCTTGCCAGCTTCAGGAATTGTTTGGTCCTGACCATCACACAGCTCTAAGTTGGTTGTGCCATCAGAGTCTTCCTAAGTGACATGCCCTGGAAACCATAACCTGCCTGGATGCCTCACGCCTGCTTCCCTTGCAACCTCAACATGACCACGTTCTCAGAGCATCCCATCACTGATCTCCTGGTCAATCCTCAAATACCCCAGGCCTCCTTCCAACCCTGGGGCCTTTGCACATGCTGTTGCCTAGAACATCTTTCCCATCAATTTCACAGGTCTAGGGCCCTGTCCATTTCTGGTCTTAGCTTAAATGTCACCCTCTCAAGAGGCCATACCGTTATTCTTTATCAGAGCCTTTTGTTTCTTTTCCTATGTAGTACTTCAGCCTCCAACTATTTTATTTGTATGTTACTCATTTTTTTTTGCCTCTTTCCCTTCTAAAACATAATATAAGCCATGTCTCTTTTCTTGATTGCTGTATCTCTAGCAATGAGAACTGTGTCTGGCACTCCATAGGAGATAATCGATATGTAGCTGTTGAATTAATGAGTGAATGAATTAACAAATTAGTGAATTCATGAAGACACCTGTTCAGAAAGCCCTATATAACTTAAAACTATCCTCCTTTACCCCTAAATAATTAAATAGAGAGTGGGAACAAATAGTCACTTACCACCTTTCATCTGCTAAGTGATGTATTCTATAAATAGTGTTCATAGGATTCCCATAGTGATATTTGGGAGACATAATATAAGCATTCTGCTTCCATTCCTGAATTTCCATTAAAAAAACTCTGGTACCACACCATGTTGCAGTGTTTTTCAGCCTTTTTAGAAATGAAATAGAAAAGAAAATATCAGGGTGCACTGCATTTGCTAAGTATAGTTTCAAGAAACTTTATAGTGTGTGTGTGTGTGTGTGTAGGAGGTTGCAATATGAAATTATTTTTTACTATGACTCAAAGTCAATATATACTGTGGTATTTTCCATGTTATCCTAATCCTTTATCTGGCTGCTGTTGAGCTCTTCAAAGCCAGTGTTGAATTGTCATTCTGCGGTGTTATGATTTCTTATGGCTTATTTGCAATGAAAGCCTTTCTGCAAATGCACACCAAAATTCAATTTTTTTAGCATTTTCTTTTAGATCAACATACCTTAACCTCTCTCAGAATGTTCAGGCTTGCAGTAAAAAGTGTTCCCAGAGCTGCAGGACTAGGTTGCTTTTAAGTAACTGGCGGGGGGGGGGGGGGTAGGGGGGGCGACACACAAATATTTAGGGTAGGACAGTAGTAAGCTTTGCTATTCCTTAAAGCAAGAATTTGAAGCAATGGTTTGACACATAGAACCAATATTTGCTAAAGTAACATTTATGTTAACTACTTCTCTCTCTCTCTCTCTCTCTCTCTCTCTCTCTCTCTCAGCTGCCTGCCTTGTGCTTGGCTGTATGATTTTCCCTGATGGCTGGGATTCAGATGAAGTAAAACGGATGTGTGGAGAAAAGACAGACAAGTACACTCTGGGGGCGTGTTCAGTCCGCTGGGCGTACATCCTGGCTATTATTGGGATTTTGGATGCCCTGATCCTCTCGTTTCTGGCATTTGTGCTTGGTAACCGACAAGACAGCTTGATGGCAGAGGAACTGAAGGCAGAAAACAAAGGTAAGATTGCTTTAGGGAACTCTTATCTGGATGCCTCATGCACATCAAGTACCAGTGCTTCTCTTATGGGGCTAATTTGCTGCATCTTTTAATGCTGTCAAGTTCATAGGCTTTCCCATAGACTCAATGCAAGAAATTTCCCATAGACACAATTGAAATAGAGGATTTTCACATTTCCCTTTATAAGGCTCTCCAAGTCTATTATTATCATTATTTAAATGCATTTTTTCAGTTTCTTTTTCCCTAAGTTAATAGCTATTATACAGCTTTTTTATTTTTTATTTTTTATTTATTTATTTTGTCTATATGGTTAAATAGAGCGTACATCCTCTCCATGTGTTTCTGCTGTTTTCCTGGATTGAAATAAATGCCCGGGGGATCTCATAAAACTATCTAAAAATGTCTTTATTAAACTGTTCCTAATCATTTTCTTTGAATTCAGACTCCTCTCAGAGAGAAGGAACAATATTGACCCTAAGTCATTACAGTTAGGGGTTTCAACAGTTACCTGATGAATTGAATTTTAAATGTGTCATCTGGGTGATTGAAAAGTTCTCATATTTCTTTTCAAAAAGAAAATGTCTGCTGAAACACAAACTAGAATAAAAAATAGGAAGTTGGCTGGTGAATGATCACATAAATGTTCTATTGTGCCAATAAGAAGTAGCCAGTCTTTATTCAAGATGAATCTCCTTTTTCTTTCTAGACTTTTAAACCACTTGTTGGGGGATAGAATTTTACCATCCCTGTCGCAGATTTAGATTTATTTCACTGTTTTGTCTTTATGTTATTTTTAACATCAATACTTTGGATTTATATCAGCACCTTCAGTCGAGTGGCTGCTGCTTCTAGTGTTTATTTCTAATTCAAACTAAATCCACCCTTGAATTATGAAATTTCACTTACGATTTCAAGTAGTTGCCAACTTCAGAAACTCTTCAGTGGTTCAACAGGCCTCAGATAGAAATATGTATTTGCGTCTACAGGAATGTCACATGTAATGATAGTGTAGCAAGCTTTGTATTTGGACCATCGCTGTTGATGCTGTAAACTGTGAACTATGAAGAGAGAAAATTAAGGTCTGGGAAAGTACAGTGATCCTTGAGCTTTTTATCTTCCTGATTTATGGACAGAACACATACTAGTTTACTTGGCTCCATCAAAATATTCTAAACACAGGGCACGTGGGTGGCTCAGTCATTTAAACATCCGACTCTTGGTTTTGGCCCAGGTCATGGTCTCAGGGTCATGGGATCAACCCCTGTGTCAGGCTCCTCACTCAGGGGGGAGTCTGCTTGTCCCTCTCCCTCCCCCTCTGCTTCTACCCACACTCGCACTTTCTCTCTAAAATAAATAAATAGGGGCAGCCTGGGTGGCTCAGCGGTTTAGTGCCCAGGGCGTGATCCTAGAGACCCGGGATCAAGTCCCACATCAGGCCCCCTGCATGGAGCCTGCTTCTGCCTCTGCCTGTGTCTCTGCCTCTGTGTGTGTGTGTGTGTGTGTGTGTCATGAATAAATAAATAAAATCTTTAAATAAATAAAATAATTTTTAAATATTCTAAACACAAAAATCTGTCACGAGGAGACAAAATACAACACAATTATTTCCCTCTCATGGTTGTCTTTTCTAGATAAAAAGGATGATATGAAGATGACCATTATAATTTCTGAAGCCTGTTACAGATCGAAAGTGCTTTCACATGCGCTTATTCATTTGGAGCCCTTTTCCACTTTGTGATCTAACTTGGCTTCAAAGTTAATAAGAACAGCTCAATATTAGAACAAGTTACTTTTCACTAAGGAGTAAATTAAAGAAAACTCCACTTTGTTCTGCAACTGGTTGATTTCCACCACCACCTAATGATGGACTGGAGTGCTATTTATTCACTGTACAATTTAAAGGTATATTGACAGTGTTTAACTTTCCAGACATCCTTTGACCCCAAATAAGGAAATTTAAAAAAAAAAAACTTTTTAAATAACAAAAGAAGTAAGTTTTTTTTTAAGTTGGCAATTGAGAATTCTAACTTCTCTCCACATATATGAGTGACAACAATTCTGAATTCATGCTTCAGAAAGAAACAACAATATTAGAGGATAACCCTCAACAGTTTTCAAAATGGGTCTTCCAGTAGATTCAGTTGGCATGTTGATGTCTGATCCCTTCCATTGAGGTTTTCGTTTTAAAAAGCGTCATTTTCTACTCCAACGCCCTGGTAAAAGTGTTGATGAGAAAGGAAGTCAAAAGAGGCCAATAAAGGAACGCCTGGGTGGCTCAGTCTGTTAAACGTCCAACTCTTGATTTTAGGTAAAGTATAGTCTTAGCATCATGCAATCAAGCCCCAAGTCAGGCTCCGTGCTCAGCCAGGAGTCTGCTTGCCCCTCTCCCTCTGCTCCTCACCCTCCACCCTCTTTGTCTCTGTCTCCCAAATAAAATTTTTTTTAAAAGAGGCCAGTGTAAGGTTTGAGGACTATCTGGGCATGATTTTTCTGTGTTTCTCATCTTTGTTTGCTTGTATCACACTTGCATGAGTCCATAGTTTCTTCTATCTGGTTCTGAAGGACCCAAATCTATAGCAGTTCATCTGTATCAAATTGGATCCAGTAAAGAAGCAGAGAGCATCAGGCCATGCTGAGGAACATTTCATTTGTGCTTCATTCTTATTTCACAATCGAAATTCTTTTCGATTATCTGAATTCTGAGAAAGTATCAGCAGCTCTATCGTGTAGACATTTCAGATCCTCATACGATAGGGCCTGTATAAAACCAGACTGGAATTGTCGAAAATGTAATCAAACCTACATGTTTCTGAGAAATGGTACAACACTTGTAGTAGCTATACAAAATTGCTTTTATGGTTTGGTATTATTTAAAGACTTGGTTCAGTGTTGAAACTTCCAAAGTTGGATTGTTTGAGAGTGGACCAGTCAGTGGTTTTGTATGTTTGTGTATGAACAATCTCACTAAACAGTAGTTTGCTTTCAAGTGCATGCAATAACCAAAACTATATCACTATTACTTTCTATAAATCCTAGGGGAGGAGAGATCTGATAAGTGGAGATGATTTCTAAATATAGAATTGATTATATTTAAATATGTACTTTTACAGTTTGGATACATTAATATAACTTTTCACTTATTAAAACTATTTTTATTTTTTTCACTATTCTTTGTCTGTCCCTTGGTAGCCAAGGCCTCCTTTGGGTTTCAGAGTAATGCAATGAGACAGAGGCCAATCTAACTCACAGAATTTTAAAAGAATTTGCTAATTCCATGATGCCTTTGGTATCCTAGAGCAGATGATACCATATCTCAAGTCTTAGCTCAAAAGTGTAAAACATTCATATGTTCTGATATACATTATATTACTATACATGCTACAACATACCTTTTACAATCTTCTAGTTTTATGGTCTGCTGATCATCCTAACAACCTACATCCTACAATAAATAGCAGGAGCATTATAGAGATAATAAGCCTGCAAGTGGAGCATATGTCCCCAATTCAAAGAAGTTTGTCCTGAGTAGTTTCATGATAAGATCGTATCTTCTTTTTGTGGCTTTTGTAATTAATCTAGCAACACACTTCTCTGTGTATCTGGAAAAGCCCCTCAATGGGTTCAGGCTTGCCCTGTGTCCACTACAGTAAGGATACTGCTGAGATCCGTGAGTCGTTTTGTAACAACTTCTCCAATGGATAAAACAAGAATCATGGCTACATAAACTCTAGAATAGATCAGAAAAGGGAAGGGAACTCCATTCTTTTTTTTATTATTATTATTGGAGTTCAATTTGCCAACATTTAGCATAACACCCAGTGCTCATCCCGCCAAGTGCCCCCCTCAATGCCCATCACCCAGTCACCCCAACCCCCCGCCCACCTCCCTTTCCACTACCCCTTGTTCATTTCCCAGAGTTAGGAGTCTCTCATGTGCTGTCACCCTCACTGATATTTTCACTCATTTTCTCTCCTTTCCCTTTATTCCCTTTCACTAATTTTTATATTCCCCAAATGAATGAGACCATATAATGTTTGTCCTTTTCTGATTGACTTACTTCACTCAGCACAATACCCTCCAGTTCCATCCATGTCAAAGCTAATGGTGGGTATTTGTCGTTTCTAATGGCTGAGTAATATTCCATTGTATACATAAACCACATCTTCTTTATCCATTCATCTTTTGATGGACACTGAGGCTCCTTCCACAGTTTGGCTATTGTGGACATTGCTGCTAGAAACATTGGGGGCGGGTGTCCCGGCGTTTCATTGCATCTGTATCTTTGGGGTAAATCCCCAACAGTGCAATTGCTGGGTCGTAGGGCAGGTCTATTTTTAACTCTTTGAGGAACCTCCACACAGTTTTCCAGAGTGGCTGCACCAGTTCACATTCCCACCAACAGTGCAGGAGGGTTCCCCTTTCTCCACATCCTCTCCAATATTTGTGGTTTCCTGCCTTGTTAATTTTCCCCATTCTCACTGGTGTGAGGTGGGATCTCATTGTGGTTTTGTTTGTATTTCCCTGATGGCAAGTGATGCAGAGCATTTTCTCATGTGCTTGTTGGCCATGTCTGTGTCTTCCTCTGTGAGATTTCTGTTCATGTCTTTTGCCCATTTCATGATTGGATTGTTTGTTTCTTTGGTGTTGAGTTTAATAAGTTCTTTATAGATCTTGGAAACTAGCCCTTTATCTGATATGTCATTTGCAAATATCTGCTCCCATTCTGTAGGTTGTCTTTTAGTTTTGTTGACTGTTTCTTTTGCTGTGCAGAAGCTTTTTATCTTGATGAAGTCCCAATGGTTCATTTTTGCTTTTTTTCTCTTGCCTTCATGGATGTATCTTGCAAGAAGTTGCTGTGGCCGAGTTCAAAAAGGGTGTTGCCTGTGTTCTCCTCTAGGATTTTGATGGAATCTTGTCTCACGTTTAGATCTTTCATCCATTTTGAGTTTATCTTTGTGTCTGGTGTAAGAGAATGGTCCAGTTTCATTCTTCTGCACCTGGCTGTCCAATTTTCCCAGCACCATTTATTGAAGAGACTGTCTTTTTTCTAGTGGATAGTCTTTCCTGCTTTGTTGGGTATTAGTTGACCATAAATTTGAGGGCCCATTTCTGGATTCTCTATTCTGTTCCATTGATCTATGTGTCTGTTTTTGTGCCAGTACCACACTGTCTTGATGACCACAGCTTTGTAGTACAACCTGAAATCTGGCATTGTGATGCCCCCGGCTCTGGTTTTCTTTTTTAATATTCCCTTGGCTATTCGGGGTCTTTTCTGATTCCACACAAATCTTAAGATGTTTTGGGAACTCCATTCTAATTGTTGAACTGTACTCCACTCATAGATTCCTTAAGGGAATAGAGGATGCTACTGAGCCATAAATTAACCATCACAAAGGTACTGTTTGAAGGGAAAACAAGGGGAAGGCACACAGATTAGCTCTGTTTCTACCTGAACAGACCATCGCCTGTTAAGATAACTTTCCAGGGAACCTTCCCCAGTCCCATTACAGCATCTCCCTTCAACACTGCCTGCAACATTTCTGAAGCCTTTTCCAGGAGTGCAACAATAATTGAAAGAGGTCTCAGCTGAAATTTGTCACAAATTGTAAAATGGCAAAATTGGAATAAGGGAGTTTCAACAGAGTATCAACCAATAGAAGGCAGCAACTTTGCAGATGCAACAGTTGCCCTAGAAGGAACTTCTGCGAGAGATAAAGTTACTCATCTATGTTGCATCATCAAAGTCCCACAATATGTTCTTATGAAAAAAAAAAAAACACTGACAAAAAAAAGCGAAAAATATTTAAATATCCAACTTATACAGGAGTTGGCACATGTAAGAAAATTCGACTATGATTTTGGGAAGCCAGCCCTGCAGGATGTGTGCCATCCCTGGCTCTGTGGATAAGAGCAGGTAGGCAGGTGTTCATTCTTGTTTGGGAGCTCAGCAGTATAATTTCTCAATGAGCCAACAACAGTAGGCATTTCACCTTGATACGCTGCTTAATTGCATATTTTAACACACTGAACTGTGAAGTCAATTTAATTATGTAAAATTAAAGTTTCATCCAGATAAAAAGGATTTGAAATGAAAGCTTCATTTTCAGTTTCTTTCATTAATTGTGAAAGGATAAATAATTACATTTTCCAGAACTCCTGCACCACAAAAATCTCTTTCCTTGTCAGACGCCGTTCATAAAAAAGTATGTTTCTGCATTTGTGTATATGGTCTTTGGAATTACTTATCAGATAATTGGGTCCTCTCATGAGCAGTTTTAAAGTCACTCTGTCTTCTAGCACTTAAACTGCAAATGAGAAAACATGATTATCCATTAAGAGGTGACTCTAGCTACCATTTATTAAGTGGCTTAAGCTCTTTTTAATGCTCTAATAGGTGGAGTTAAATTCATTTTACTCAAAAAACTAATTGAGAACCCCTTTGGAATTTTGATTTAAGGTGCCACGGCATGCCACGCCACAGCCACACTGTGAGTGGCAGCAAGGGGTAGTGGAAGGAACGTGTGCTACCTGGAGCTAGTGTTGTCTGACATTACCTGAGAGCCCTGCCCCCAGATTTCAGTAGTTCCAGAATTAAGCTTCCTCCTCTAGAAAATGCAAACTTGTCTAAATGGCACCTGAGGTTTCTTCCAACTCTAAGATATTCTAATTCTGGAGACATCTTCACAGGTGTTCATTAACGATGCTCCAAAGGCAGTAAGAGTTCCTGCCCTCAGAGCAGTGACTACACTGATGGCTCTTAGGAACTTGTTAGCGACAAGTTAAGAGTAACTCTTAGTAACTAAGAGATAGGAAAGATGAAGGTCAAGGAGGAGGAACTCTAGGTCACCCAGGGTGTGTCACACCCCCTTCATTCACACCCCCAAGTGGAGAAAGTCAGATTGAGAAAGTCTGGCCCTCAGCAGAGGCACCTCCTAGCCCCACTAACCCCCATGTTATGCGGTGCCTGTGTGGACAGCTTGACGGTAGACAGAGCCCCAGATCAGAGTTTCAACACTTTGTTTCTGGTCTCACCTCCAGCACACAGGGTCATTATGACTTTGAGCAAGTCCTTCTACCCAGAACCTCAGATTTCCCTTCTGTAAAATGAGAATAATACCCAGGTCTGCCTTCCCCATAGGGTTGGGAGAGTCCAGTGAAAGTATGTCCGTGGAAACATAATCAATAACATCTTTGTAAGTTTTACTCATTACTAATATAATCAATAATATAATCAATAATATCTTTGAAAGCTTTACTCATTACTAATCATTTTTTGTATGACATCTTATTTGATCTTGGCAATAATCCTGTGAGATAGCTATCATCTTCCTAGTTTTACACATCAGAAACTGAGGCTCAGAAAAGTTAAATATTTTGTCTAAACTTCCGCAGCTGGGAAGGAATGAATCCAGGGCTCAAACATGTCATTTTACTCAAACCTTCAACTTTTCCTACCAAACAAGATGATGGAATCATTTCTTAAAATATGCTGATTCTGTTGCTTTCAACTTGACCAATTAGCCCTGTACAAGAAAAGAGCTTAGTCTCATTTTCATTTGGTAGCTTTTAGATAACATCCTTTAATAAAAATTCTACTATACAGACTATTCCTGTAAGTGTTGGTATATGGCATTTCCACTTTCATTTGTCTCGAGGTATTTTTTTCATTTCCCTTTTGGTGTCTTCGGTGACCCATTGATGGTTCTGTAGCATGTTGTTTAGTCGCAAAACTGAGAAACAGCCTTTAAAGCTGATCCTCTTACTTGACTACGTAACTTTATGAAGACCAAGTGAGGAAGAGCAGGAAGACCTGGCAAATAGTATCAAATGCTTGCATTAAAGCTTTAAGAAGGCCATGGTGAGGCCCCTATTTCCCAGTGGGGTTAGTGTCGGACCTCGTGGTCATAATTCTTATATTACCTTTTCAGAATCCACAGCATCTTGAGACTTCTTCATTGACTTCCAGCAGCTGCCCTGGCCCAGATCCCCTTGCCGCAGAGTCTCCTACGGGCTCCCTCCCCACGTCTCCACTCTTGCTCCCTGTGTTCACTCCCTAGGTTATCTCATTGGCACCAAGGCTTTAGGAGACATCACGCCAATGACCCGCAGGTTTAATCCACCTGCACCCCTCCAGTGAAATCTGGTCTCCCCTACCCAACTGCCCACTGATTCGCTTTCTGGATCTCTACCTAACATCTCAAACTGAACATTTCCAAAACTGAGCTCCTGCTGTTCTCTCTTCTTCCACGAAGCCCCATGTCGCCCATTCTTCCCCATCTCGGTTAATGGCTGCTTTATCCTAACAGCTGCGCAGGTCAAAACTTCAATCATTCTGGACTCCTCTCTTTCCCCCATAACTTGCATGTAACCCATCCCAAAGTCATGGCTGCTCTACCTTCAAAATAGAGTGAGAATCCTCCGACTTCTCACCCCTCCCCACCCCCGCCCCTCGCAGCTGCTGTCCCGGCTCAGGGATCCTTGGAAGACCTTCCCACGTGGTTTCCCAGGTCCCACCGCCTGTCCTTTCAGTCGGATCATGACAGAGTAGCCACGTGGTGCAGTTGACAGGTAAGCCGCACTGTGCGGCTCCTCAGCTCTGCACCCTCTGGTGATCTTACTCTGGGTGAAAGCCAGAGTCCTTCAGTGCATACAGTCTACAAGACCATGCACACCTGCCTCCACCTTGCCACTCTGACCACCTCTCTGTTTGGTTCCCCTTCATTTCCTCTGCTCCGGACACACCAACTTTCTTACTGTTTCTCAAACACACCAGGTTGTCCCCTCTCTGGGCCTTTGTGTTTGCTGTCCTGTCCGCCCGAGATGTTCTCCTTTGAAACCATGTAGCTTGCTCCTTTATCTCCTTCAGGTTTTACCCAAATAGCACCTTCTCAATGAGATGTTCCCTGGCCAGCCTCTCAAAAATTTCATATACGTATGTATTCCATCTAACCCACTGAATAGTTTACCTCCCAAGAGTGGAGATTTTTGTCTCTTGTTCACTATGTCCCTGGTGCCTAGAATAACATCTGGCATATGTGGGTTTCAATAACTATGCACTGCATGAGTGAATTATTGAATGAAAGAATGCATCTATTCCGATCTCTCTTGTATGAGGTCATTCCATTGATGCACAGATCTTAACCTTAGAAACTTTTGGTCTTGGTTGAGCTGAAATACACCTTCTTATAATGTCCATCCATTGCTATTCCCTCTTATACTTTAAGCTATTGACTTACTTAGACATAGTTATCATGTCTGTAATGGCTAAAGTTGCACATTGGCCAAATGGCATAGTTCCCCATGTCTTGGGCATCTGGAGATGTCTGTGTCATCACTGCTGTTCTCTATCTACCCAAGGCACCAGGGAAGAAAGAGAAAAGAGACAGGACATCCAGAAGTGTGGTGGAAGGAAGAGAATTCTACAGGAGTCACTCATGAATGTGTTGTCAGTGATGGTCTCCTTCAGTTTACCCTCCATGCCTAGTGGTAATTTGGAGAACATCTGAGTTGCAAGATTAACTCCAGTCCATTCGACAAATACACACTGAGGTCATAAATGTACCATGGTGTGCTCAAGGAGGGAGCTCTCTCTTTGACCAGTACCCAACCTCAGATGATACCCTCAAAATCAGTGTATTCCTCTCAGCCTTCCCCAATTAGTGGACTTGCAGGCAGAAGTGGTTTATGAATCAGAGGGCAAAAGTAGTGCTGACTTTGAATGCTCCATCCTTATCCATTCCACTCCAAAAGACAAAATTATTTTCACGTTTTAATGATCTTTTCAGTGCCAGAGAAAGGATCACTGGGCAAATGTTACATCAGCTTGAAGAAAGGAAGGAGGAGAGAGAGTATATAAAAAATAAAGAAACCTTATATAACAGAGTCAGGATGTCTGAGATTTAACCCTACTAATAAATTTTCAGTCAACATTCCAGCATAACCTTAAATGAAGCCTTGTAATTAGGTTAAAACCAGCCTTGCCCTCCCATTTCTTGCCTTCTCCCTTTTAACAGTAACATTGTGAGTGTTGAAAACAGGGAGAATCATGACCTTCAGAGACACAGCCCAGGCTTAAGGATTTTTTTTTTTCTAAATTATAGCTCTGTGGCCAAATCTTTTTTTATTAAGACTGGGTCTAATTTCAGATCTCTAACACTCTGGATAGCTTCAATAGGTGCCTCAATATTTGGAGTCAATTAGTGATCAGTTATCTCTTTCTACATTTGCTATTTTTATTTTAACATGTAATACAGACTTGCTCATTAAAGTAAACCGCTTTTATTTCAGGGCACATCTGTTGTTTAAAGCCCATTTATCTACGCTTGCGAACCACAGATATACCTCTGGAAATTTTTTCTCCAGCATAAATATACCAAAAGTAGTTTCTTTTCCTGTTCATACAGTTTCCCAACCATGAACCTCTTTACTTCTGTGCATTCTGAAGCCTCTGGTTCTTTCCATATGCCCTATCAGAGACAAACAGGTACCAAAGGAAATGTTAGTATTCTGGGCTTAATTCTTGTTGAATATCCTTGGCCTCAGCTTCCCCCTCAGATTTTATTTATTTTAAGATATGTAAAATTTTGTTGGCAGAGCAGACATTTACACTCTTGCTACCTATTCAGTGATTCTATTCTAAGTTCAAAGAACACAGTGAAGATGTAACCTGTTACTTGGCCCTCACAAAGAAGAAACATAGTTGTTCTTAACATCTGGTGGGGTGGGTAAGAACCCAGTGCCAAGCAAAATTCTGCTGAGATAAATAAATGTTAAGAAACCTGCCTAAGTAAGTATTGCCTCTATAATGCTTCATAAAATATGACTCCCCAGAGGCCCCCGGGTGGCTCAGTTGGTTAAGCGACAGACTCTCGGCTTTGGCTCAGGTCGTGATCTCGGGGGTCCTGAGATCAGGCCCCAAAGTGGGCTCAGCACTCAGCGCAAAGTCTACTTGTCCCTCTTCCTCCCCCTCTTTGTTTATGCATGCTCTCTCTCTCAAATAAGTAAAATTTTTAAAATACGACTTTCCAAACCCTACACATTTCATTTTTTACTCTGTCTTAACAACAAGGGCCATATCTTCTCTTTCTGTTATCTCTGGTGTCACAAATCCCGGGACCTAGTAAATGCTTAAATTTGAGTATTTACTGTTTTTATTGACTCAATTTGATGAAAAAAAATGTGTACATATTTAATGAATGTCCCCACTTGTATACATGAAGCAGTTTGTCCCTTCATGAATTGCAAAGAAAATAAATTTGCCTACACATTACACACAGATGCATATTTAAAAAGATTCTAGTGGGGGCACCTGGGTGGCTCAGCAGTTGAGCATCTGCCTTTGGCTCAGGGCATGATCCCGGGGTCCTGGGATCAAGTCCTGTATCGGGCTCCCTGCATGGAGCCTGCTTCTCTCTCTGCCTGTGTCTCTGCCTCTCTCTGTTCTTCTCATGAATAAATAAATAAAATCTTAAAAAAAAAAAGAATCCTAAAGTAGTACATTAGAATACTAAATATACTGTAACTCTGCCACTTTAGGCCAGTCATAACACCTCTTTCAGCCTTGTTTCAACAGCCACAAAAATGGTGCAGTTACTGTGTGCCAAGCAATGGCCAAAAGTATGACATTCAACTCACCAGACCTTTCTTGCCCGCCTCATGCATGTCCAGCCTAGTGATAGACACTGGACGTTCAAAAATGAGTGTGAGAGGCTTTGCCTTAAGTCTCCTGGGGGAAGACACTTAGTGTTAGGTATGAGGTTATATCTCTCCAGCCCAATCCTATTCTGATATCCGTGGCTTCACTGTGTTGGTAAATGTCCCTCCCCAACAGTGGACTTACTCCTGCACCAGGGAAAGATGATGCCTGTGATAAGCAGAAATGGTTTCCCAAGGACAATCTGACCTACAAGTTCCATCCCCTGAACGGCTTTTAAAAGTCAGCTCTGGAAATACATCCACAAGTCTATTAGTATTAAATAAACACAGGAAGACACAATTATGAAGAAACAAAAAAATAGGGACGTCTGGGTGGCTCAGCGGTTGAGCATCTGCCTTTTGGCTCAGGTCATGATCCTGGGGTCCTGGGATCGAGTCTCCTGTTGGGCTCTTCACAGGGAGCCTGCTTCTCCTTCTGCCTGTGTCTGCCTCTCTCTGTGTGTCTCTCATGAATTAATAAATAAAATCTAAAAAAAAAAAAATAGGACTGATGTGAAGCAGGGACAAGAAAGATAGGAAAGATGAGAAGTTTTCCCTTCTTGCTAAAATATTAATTTTAGAGCAGCCTATTTAGAATCTAGCCCTCCAAAGTGACTTTGGGGAACAGTCACCCCTAAGGGCCAGCACGATCCCCCCTGAACCGTGGTCAGCCAGCTGGTACCTGGCAAGGGCTCTATTTGTGCAGCTTCCAATGTCTCCTCCGGCTTTACTGACCACGAGTCTGGGCCTCACATTTCACAGGATGGAGAATCAGTCTGGCCTGAGACATATCCCCTCCCTAACCTAGCTTGACCAGGTCCCCTTTGAGGCCGGGCCTGGAACAATCAGGAGGTGAGGGGTGCATCCCGGGGTGCAGGGGCCCCAGCCGTCGGAGGGGTGAGGGTGCTGCCGGCGATCCGGAGGGCAGGGGTCAACCGGGGAGAAGCAGCGGCGGTGTCCGTGTCACCCGTGACCTGGGCCCGGCAGAGCCACCGGAGCCCAGCACGCGGCAGGTGAGAACGCAGCGCCCCTACCTGGAGCCCTCTAAAGGGCCAGATCCTCCCCAGAAAACCCGAGACAACCCCCCGCTGCCAGAGAAGGAGGCGAGCCCAGAAGGCCCGCGAGCAAGCTCTGCGGCTGCTCTCCCTGCCCCTCCCCAGGCTGGCCTGGCCGTGCCAGTGCCCCCTGCAAAAAGATCCAGGGTTTCTCCGGCTGCTCAGATAGAGGTGCAATTGTTTGGCCTCTGGGAGCTTTAGATCTCGCTCACCCATACACACAAAAAAAGGAAAAAAGCTTTTCCTGACCTTGTAAGGGGCGTGGGGTGCAAAGATCGCGTATGAATCAATGAAGCGGTCTCAAAGTCTGTCTTTTGGGAAAATTTTCTAAAAGCATGAGCAGCTGGGTTTTTTTTTTTTTTCTTTCTGTTTCTGTCTCCTATATTCTTGTGGGTTTTTTTTTTTTTTTTTGAGTATAGTTGATGCACAGTGACACACAATTTCAGGTGTACAGCATAGTGACTTGATAAGTCTGTACTCCATGCTGGGCTCACTACAGCGGGCCTAGGCCCCATCCCATCCTACTTGCTATTATTGCGTTACCTTGACTCTATTCCCTATGCTGTATCTTCTATTCCCATGACATTCATTCTGTAACTGGAAGCAGCCAGGTTTTCTGTTTTTGTTTTTTAGTCAGCTTGGTGGTAGACTTAATAACTCGTCAGATGTGGGGTGATAATGACCTATTGGTATCTCTAGTGGAGATCAAGCTAAAGGAACACTGAAATACAATCAGGGGCACCTAGGAGGCTCAGCAGTTAAGTGTCTGTCTTCAGCTCAGGTCATGATCTCTGGGTCTTGGGATCAAGCCATGCATTGCTTAGCAGGGAGCCTCCTTCTCGCTCTCCCTCTGCTGCTCCCTCTGCTTATGCTCTCCCACTCTCTCTGTCAAATAAATAAATAATCTTAAAGAAATACAATCACAGAGGGAGGACATTTAGAGCCAGAAACCATCAAGAGAGATTTGAAAAGTATTCTCTGGTCCCATCCCAGAGGTTCTAATTCATTTAGCATGAGGTGGACCCAAGTATGAAAACACGCCAGAAAGTTCTAATGTACAGCTTTGGTTGAGGACCAGTGGGTTCACCCAACACCGTCCTTTTACAGATAAAGAAGCAAGGCCCAGAAAGGGAAAATAAAGGGCATCGCATCATTAGTAACCCATGACAGTAGTCCAGTTTCACTCTGTAATAGGCTAAATAATCATTGCTGATATGGCTCCGTTGCAGCCTTTTCTGGAGAAGGACCTCTCTGCCAGCGCTGGGAAATTGGTTTGTCCCACCTGCTAGCAATGTGAACATGGGCAAACTTCTCTAAGGCTCAGTGTCCCCACTGTAAGGACATTCATAGAAACTGGCATGTAGAAATAAGACCATGCTTGTAAACTGTCACAGTCTCTGGCAGGTATCAACTATTGTTCTTTTTAGAGCTTTGATTTTATTTGACACATATATAGTGCTTATCATATGCCATGTTCATGTGATGCAGAGCACATGCCCTAACCACCTTCCCCTACCTTTTGTTCCTACGTCTGTGTGTTGTCATAATGAGGGCCTTATTAAGGTCAAGAGATTGCTTTCTCCACATGCTTAAATATAATATTTTTCCTCCAGAAGCTTTATGAATATTTTTAATAAGACTGATGAGGGTTAATTTGTTGGTGGGTTGGGTTGGTTTTGTGTGTAACCTTCCCACCTGAGCCTATATCTTGGGATGAGTTGGGGGGAGCTTATCCATGTACATTCACTGTCCAGATTGCTCACACTCCATAGCTGGCTTTGGAAATGCAGTGACAGTTACCAAGGAGAACCTGTGATCCCCTGATGGAAATGTGACTTGCTCCTTACAATGTTACCTATTTTTAACCTGCCTAAGAGTTATTGTCGCTGTATTACTGGACATATGAAGGACAAACCAACCTGTTACATTTAAAATGCCTCTGAGTGGTATTTTTCAGAAGTGATGGAGAAACGGGGTCCACCCATATTCTCCTACATCTCCTGAATGTAAGAGGATATGATCACTTCAGTTCTTTC
This sequence comes from Canis aureus, assembly GCF_053574225.1. Taxonomy (NCBI): domain Eukaryota; kingdom Metazoa; phylum Chordata; class Mammalia; order Carnivora; family Canidae; genus Canis; species Canis aureus. The sequence goes on from NC_135631.1 coordinate 40,636,889, forward strand.
ACAGGTGATAAAAATGTAGTGCCCCGAGGCTGGCAGGTCCCTGTGTTTGGATCAGAACCCATCTTTATTTCACCCACTATAAACATGGCTAATAAAAACCACATATCAAACAAATGTAAGAAATAATTTTTTTTGAGATTTTATTTGTTTATTTATTCATGAGAGAGAGAGAGAGGCAGAGACCTAGGCAGAGGGAGAAGCAGGCTCCATGCAGGGAGCCCGACGTGGGACTTGATCCCAGGTCTCCAGCATCACACCTTGGGCCTAAGGCAGGCCCTAAACCGCTGAGCCACCCAGGCATCCCAAGTAACGAAATTTTTATTTGAAGTTCAAACAAATTGTGAGACTCTTCCCCCATCATACTAAAATCCATTTCTCGGGACGCCCGGGTGGTTCAGCAGTTAAAGCATCTGCCTTTGGCTCAGGGCGTGATCCTGGAGACCCGGGATCGAGTCCCACATCGGGCTCCCTGCGTGGAGCCTGCTTCTCCCTCTGCCTGTGTCTCTGCCTCTCTCTGTGTTTCTCATGAATAAATAAATAAAATATTTTTTAAAAAATAAAATAAAATCCATGTCTCTCCAGCTGTGTCTCCTGCTGCCCTCTGAAGTGATCCCTTGGCTCATCAGCTCCCTCACACCCACTAGGTAACACCTATAGCAAGCCTTGCCGTGATTATTATTCAAATGATAATAATTCTCATACAGTAACCGTCAAACTTCTAGGAGCACAAAATTTACCTGGGATGCTTATTTAAAGTAAAATGAAATTCTGACATCTGGAATCTTTTATTAATTAACTTTATTTTTAAAAAATAGTTTTAGATTTACTGCAAAATTGAGGGAAAGCACAGAGAGTTCTCACATAGCCCTTCTCCCATACACACAGCCTCCCCCGCCATCAACATCCCACATCAGTGTGGTGCATTTGTTAAAATCAGTGAACCAACATTAACACCGAGGTCCATAGTTTGCAGTAGGGTTCACTCTTTGTGCTGTACATTTTCTGGGTTTTGATAATTGGAATCTTTATTTTAATAAGCACTTTTGTTGTTTTTTTTTTAAAGATTTTATTTAATTGACAGACCACATGTGCACACGAGTTGGGAGGGGGACAAAGGGAGAGAGAGAAGCAGGCTCCCTGATGAGCAGGGCTCGACCCCAGGACCCCGAGATCATGACCTGAGCCAAAGGCAGATGCATAACCAACTGAACTACCCAGGCGCCCTAATAAGCACATTTAAATACATGTGATACAGTTGATTCGAGGACCACATCTTAAGCAACACTGCTCTAAGCCACTTGTAATCCTATTAACACTAAAATTAAAATGTAAGGATACAGAGGCCAATGGCCATAGCCAGACCAGTATCCTTGCTTTAGAGTTCCTTTTCATAAATATCTTGGCTATCTTCCATGGGGAAATAGGCTCTATTCCAAAAGTTTATTTCTAGATTGGTGTTTTGGATTTTAGATCACATATTTTTTCATAGAAAGATTGAGGTACACAACAATCAAATTCTTGGACCTGCCCTTTAGAGCTTATTTCATTCATAATGTATAGGACTAAGGTTATTTTAACAATTACATTTTATTTATTTTTGGTTTTTTTACTTAACAATTACAATTTAAAAGGAAGCAAGAGAAATGTAAACCCATAAAGTTAGTAGACAAAAATATTTTTTTTAATCTTTGAGAACTGGAGGTGGGTGGGATTTTTGAACAAAATTTTAAAGGCACAGACCTTAAGCAAAAAAAAAAATTAATTGAATTACATCAAAATAGGATTTCTGTACATGAAGGACAACAAGGACAAAGACTAGGTGACAGATTGGGAGAAGTTGTTTGGAATATATCAAGCCAACAAGTATCTAGACCGAGTAAGGAACTCCTCCAAATTAATAAGAAAAAAACTAAAATCACTTACAAAATGAACAAAGATAATGAATAGACAGTTTGGAAAAGAGGAAGCTCAAGAACTGAACTAGCATATGAAGAAATGTCCCAAATCATTGGTAATTAGAAAAATGTAAATTAAAACAGCAATGAGTTGTTAACTGAGACCTTTTAGGTTCACAGAATTTAGACAAGATAACAGGTCCAGATTTGCTTCTGTGCACTATTAGGGGGAGTGTGGACTGAAGCAGTTGTTCTAGAGAGCAATCTAGTCCAATTGTTAAACATACACTGTGGCATTAACAGTTCTGGTCCTGGATTTATATCCAGGAATTTCTCAGTAGGGTCCTAAGGAGGGACTGAGTACAAGGATGCTTACTAAAGTATCACTTGTGGTGGGGAGTTGCAAAAAATCTGGATGTTCCTTATTCAGGGGTGAGTAAACCATTTGGGGTGCATGGAAACTGTACTATTGTGTGGCAGGTCAGAGACAGCAGATTAAATGAACACATAGCAACTGGATGGATCTTAAGAATGCTTAATGAAAAAAAGGAAACAGAATAAAACAGGTAATAAAATATCATTTATGTAGGTTAAAGTTAGCACATACCAAGCAACTATCCACATTGTGCAAAAATGTATTCAAATAAAAATGTATACATTAAAGGTGCCTGGCTGGCTCAGTTGGTAGAGCATGTGACTCTTGATCTCAGGGTCATGAATTCAAGCCCCATGTTGGACGTGGAGCTTACTTTCAGATAGATAGAGATCTAAATATATTGGTTGCCTGCAGATGGGGGAGCAGAATGAGTGGGAAATGGGGACGAGGGAATTCCCGGTAGAAGCAGCAGTGGTGCAGATGTAAAGAGTGGGCTGTGTCATCAGACTGCCAAGGTTGCAACCTCACTGCACCACTCACTAGCTATGGATCTTGGGCAAATCACTTGATGTCCCTCAGGCTTCTTCATGCATTAAATATAGATCATATTATGTATCTTACAGCAGCATAGCAAGGTCTAAAAGATATAATCCAAGTAATGCACTTAACTCAGTGCTTAATATATACAGTGAGTATTCAATAAATGTTAGCAATAGTTATAATAGACCTTCAGCCTTATCACAAGGACTGGTTGTGGGGACATAAAGAATTAAGGGCTGGGGCTCAGTTGGTTGAGCTTCTGACTCTTGATTTCTGCTCAGGCTGTGATCTCGGGGGCCATGGGATCAAGCCCCCTGCCCGGTTCCATGTTCAGCACAGTCTGCTTGAGATTCTCTCTCGCCCTCCCCCTACTTGCACTCTCATTCTCTCTCTAAATAAAATAAAGAAATATTTTTTAACAAGAAAGAATTAAGAGTAGGAAATCGGCTGGGGAGAGAAAGGTGATGGGAGAATTGAGGCAGGAGCAGGATGGTGATGATTAAGTTCTCCAAGTTTCCCGTGAGAATCTCATAGTTGGCCTTACTCTTCTCTCCTTTGTCCAGCTTCCTCCCCTTATGCCCTCCGCTACTTCCCCAGAACCACAGCAGTTCCCACTCCTTGCCCCAGGTGCTAGGACAGAGCAAGGTTAGTTGGGAAAAGCCCAGGGAATAGAAAAGAGGAGGACCTGGGGTGTGGGGTGAGGAGATGAGAAAGCAGAGAACATGTCGTTTGATTATTGTTGTGTACAAACCATCAGTGCTTGAGACCATCGTGTGTTATCCCTGACATGCCCGTGCATTATCTGATGGTTGGAGCATCTGGATTAGATTTGTCTGGGGTGTGTCTGTTCCACATGTCTCTCATCCTCTTCCTGGAACTAATAGGCTAGGCTATCCTTCCTGCAGTGATAACAGGGGCACAGAGAAACCAAGCTCAGTAACACAGGGACTTCTGAAGCCATGGCTGCATCACATTTGCTAACATTGGTCTAAGTAAGTCATCCTGGGTGGGGAACTATACCCCCACACACACAGGAGGAAGGCACAACAAAATGAGAAGGCAAAGAACAGGGAAGGGTGAAGAATTGGAGCCACTGATGCAATCCACCCAGAGAGCAGCATACTTATGAGTGACAAGAGAGAGGAAACACAGCCTAGCTGGAGAAACAGGAGGAAAACAGGCCCAAGAAGGCCTCTCTCACACACCAGGAAATACCTATCCACATTATGGCGGAAGCCCTAGCGACTAGTGTAGCATTCATTTTAATACTGTCAGTTGCTAACTAAGGATACACAGGTCTTACTATGGGCCAGGGGGTCGATCAATCCTTAAAGAAGTGGACAGCTGGATCGATAGTGCTGTGAGGGGAGGTTTTTGAAAAAGGGAAAACTTTCTTGAATCCGGAACAAAGGTGAAGACATTGAAGGACTGAGATTGAATTACAAGTTTCTGTAAAGTTTGTTCCTGACCTTTAAGGAATCGTATATTGCCCTGAACATCTGATAGGCTCACTGTCATGGCCTAATGTTGATGTTCATACTAATATCTATCAACAGCTACAGTCTGATGTATATAAAATCTAAATACAAAACTGTCCATTTCTAATGAAATAGAGGATTATCCACAAGTCTCTTTTAAGAGAAAAATAAATCCTTGGTCCCAAAGAAGGGGTAGACCTGCTTAAACGGCCAAAAATGTCTATCATATTATATTATGAATGCTATAGTTTTACCTTTAAAGAAGCATTCATACCAAAGACAGATGCTGAAGACGTTTTGCTGTGTGTAAAATATCCCTTTCTCTGTGTCAAAATTCAATTTAAATGTGCCTTTTATATTTCAAATATATGATGTTGTACCCAATGGCTGGTACCTGGAATGGTGCCCTGCAAGCAAGAAAAAAAAAAAAGGCAAAGAGCCCAATACATGAAAATCAACAAAATGATAGTACTGGATATGTAGAGTGGATTATCATTTATTTCTATTTCAGTCTAACTTGCAATGAGGATTGTGTCTCACTCGGTTCTGCACCCTTAGGGCCTGGCATCAGCAAGTGGTCACTACCTTTTTGGAGTTAAGTAACTAGGAACTTTCTGCACTCCACCCAAAATGAAAAATGTGAAATAAAAGAGTGATCAGATATTCCACATATTACACATGCAGTCTTCCAGGCATAGATTCATTTGTCTCTACCACCTGGCCCGGTCCACATGTCATTGTTTGCTTTTCAAGGGGAAATATCACCCAAACAAGCTATGAAACAGATGCACATAATCCATCCTAGGAACTCACACCAAGGGGCTTCTTCCTATTATTAGAATGCTCTCTCAGTCTCCTGTAAGAGTTAGGTCTTAAAATAAGACTAAATATTTAAAACACAGAGTGCCAAGTTTCCTTAATCCTCCTATCTTTTTTAAAGATTAGAGCAGGCTTATGTCGTCTTGAATAATTTAATTTAAGAGGTACAAATACGAAATTGTCATTTGAAACATCTCAACTCAGGTAATTCCACGAGTGTTTCTCTCTGTAAGATGCTTGATTGACAGATGATTTCCCGAGCTGATTTTTAAGTCGAGCCGAGGACAAGTAGACATCTGAGGGAATTGCATTTTGCTGTCTTTTGTTAAGCAAGGGAAGATGGAGTGGGCTGATGCTTAAGAAACCCTCCTTTCCTGAAAATGGACTTGTTAAAAATGTCTGAAGGGTTAGTCAGGTCTCCAAGTTCTGTCTGTGAGAAAGCAAGGTGGGGACTGGGCAAGAGGTGATGCTAGATGGGAGGAGGAGGGCTCAGTGAACTCACCCGAGAGTGGGCGTACCAAAGCCCAGGGTGGGGAGCCCGGCCCCCATCTGCATTTGCTCCCTACCTCTGCCTTTGCTCCCTACTGCAGCCTCTGCTTTGAGTTCTCATTTCCCCACCGTGGTGGGGGGGTGGGGTGTCTGCAGGGGGGCTCCAAGAGCCTTTGAATGATGACGAGCAGCATCAAGAGTCTCATAATTCAGCAGTGACCTGCTTCACAGGCTATGTCATGAGGAATAATGGATAAAAAGATTATGGAATCCTTTGCAGCTACAAACTGCTGCAAAGATGATGAGGAGGAATAATTCCACAGATATCAGAAGTTTTGTAGCCAAGAAGCTAACAAGCAGCTTTTAGCAAAGGCTCCTCCTCCCTTGTTCCCCGGGTGTGACATGAGGACAGTGCAGTGAATCTGGGGGTGCCTAGACCCACACTGCACAACAGAAATGTCATGTGAGCCACATATTTATATCTTCCTGTGGCCACATTTTTTTACAGTGACAATAACACTGCGTTGTATACATGAAATTCGCTCAAGTCTTGCCATTCATGGGCCGCATTTTAATTTAAGATGAAATTCGTTTGATGAATTAATTTTATGACTATATCTGAACTTTCAATTTAACATGTAATCAACATAAGAAATTAGGGGCACCTGGGTGGCTCAGTGGGCTAAGCCTCGGCCTTCGGCTCAGGTCATGATCCCAGGGACTCGGGATGGAACCCTGAGTCATGCTCCCTGCTCAGTGAGGAGTCTGCTTCTCCCTCTCCTTCTGCATCCCCCCTCAGATCATGCTCTCTATCATAAATAAATTAATAAATAGATAAATAAATAAATCTTTTTTAAAATTAAAAGATATATAAGGAATTATAAATTTTATAGTTCGCTTTTTCATACTAAGTCTTAAAACTCTGGTGCGTATTTTATACCTGCAGCTCATCTCAATTCAGATGAGCCTCACTTCAAGGGCTCAGTGGCCACACATGGCCAGTGGCTCCCGTGTAGGACAGCCCGGGCCTCGGCAGCAGGCAGCCCACTTAGTACAAGATGTCTGACCTGGGACACCTGGGGGGGCTCAGCAGTTGAGGGTTTGCCTTCAGCTCAGGGCATGATCCTGGATTCCTGGGATCGAGTCCCACATGGGGCTTCTTGCATGGGGCCTGCTTCTCTTCCCTCTGCCTGTGTCTTTGCCTCTTTTTTCTGTGTCTCTCGTGAATGAATAAATAAAATCTTTAAAAAAAAAAAAAAAGATATCTGACTTGCACTGAGGAATATTCATGTGAAAAATCTCTTAATTTTCCCCAATGTTGATGAATCCTACCTGCTAAATTTCCCAGCAGGAACCCACCTCCAGGCAGGAAGAGGAGAAGCACCATTATTTCCTAAGCTACTATAAAAGCAAGGACTTGGGTCATCTCATTTGCTGTACAACAGATCTGTGAGGAGAGGACATGGTCCTCCTTTCGTAGAAGAGAAAGTCAAGATTCAGAGAGCCCAAGGACTTGCCAAGGTCACACAGCCAGTGCTGGCAAAGGGGATGCAGGAACTCAGGCTTGGCTCAGAGCCCAGGCACTTCCATTCTATCACATTTCCTCTCTGGCATCACTGAGTAGCAGGTGATTCTCAAACTGATGAGCTTCCAAATCACCTAGAGCTCTTATTGCCCACTGGTTGCTGGGCTCCCTCACCCCCCAGAGTCTTTGATTCAGCAGGTCAGGGTGGAGCCTCCTGAATTCCTAGGAGATGCTGATGCTGCTGGTCCAACAATGACCCTTTTGAGAACCTCTCACATAGAGACTGGATTTGATGCCTTTGAATCAAAGGGGTCTGTTTGCCTGTCTGTCTTAAGCCAATAGTGGTGCTTCCCTGTGATGCCAGAAACCAAACTTTGATTTATAAATGTATCCATTGTTCTCTTAGCTAAAGCTGACTACCACGTAGTTTGGACTGAACCAGGTCGCCTCATTCTGAACCTTTTTATTCATGTATAATTAACCATTGAACATAAGTTCTTCATTGCAGGTAGGGAAGCATGCACCTCTTCTCAATGTGTAATTACAATCAAGGAAGAGGAAATTATACATGTGGATGTCTTGTACCGTGTAAACATTGGGTAGTCTCTTCTAAAGTACAGACACTTCTAAGTCATCACTATTGCCTTTTGAAAAACTCGTACAGTATCTTTCACTGAAGATGCAGTCACATCACCAAGTACTTTCCCAGTGGCATTTTCAAAAGGCAAGTGAGAGTCACTGTGTATTTGCCACAGCTCAAAAATATCCTATCTGGGGGGCACTTGGGTGGCTTAGTCAGTTGAGCTGCTGACTCTTGGTTTGGCTCAGGTCATGATCTCATGGGTTGTGGGATATTGCCCCAGGCGGGGCTCTGCACTCAGCAGGGAGTCTGCTTGAAGATTCTGGCTCTTTGCCACTCCCCCTCTCTCAAATAAATAATAAATCTTTCCCCAAAAAAAAGAAAGAAAGAAAAATCCCATCTGAGTCTGCAATTTAACTATATTCTAACCACTACTACTGTGCTCAAAAAGCAAGAAATTATTTACCTCTCCACCTAACCACAAGCTCCACCACCTCTTGCTATGCGAAGTAGCTTAGGAGCACTTTCAGTCTTCTTAGCCATTGACTTCTGGCCCTTTTCATTCTTGGATGGGAGGATCTTTTCCATTCCTTTCATTTATTTTTAATGACTTTTAAGCCCTCTCTTGTACCCCAGCTCCACACCCTGCCATGTCTGAAGAGAAACAACAGATCACCTTCTGTGTATCATGGGGCCCATCATTTTCACAATATGGCAGCAGTCCCCGGTGTGCCAATGGGCCAGGACCAGGCCAAAATGTCACTGAGAATGGAGGAGTTGCCTTCATTAGATGATAGAGCCAAAATCTGAGTAACATCTGTATGTTCCAAACAGAAAAAGGGCAGCAAGGCCTGCTTTCTCCTTAGTCATCAGATGGTGATGTAAATGAAAGGGTGGTGGTATGGGGCAGTTAGACTAGAAACCTCATGGCTATGCTACTTAACTCAGAGGCTATACCTTTCATAGCAGATGCTTTAAGCCTGTTTCCTTATCTGAATATGGATTGAGTGATTTGGGTGGTTTTTTTTTTATATTTGTTTAGATATGGAGTAGGGATGGGCTGAAGGAGAGGAAGAGAGAGGATCTGAAACAGACTCCATGCCCAGCATGGCCCCCAATGCAGGGCTCAATCTCATGACCCTGAGATCATGACCTGAGCCAAAATCATAAGTCCAACACTGAACCAAGTGAGCCTCCCCGGCACTCCTGATTTTTGTTTATAAATTTTTTTATAATAAATTTATTTTTATTGGTGTTCAATTTACCAACATACAGAATAACACCCAGTGCTCATCCCGTCAAGTGCCCCCCTCAGTGCCCGTCACCCATTCACCCCCACCCCCCGCCCTCCTCCCCTTCCACCACCCCTAGTTCATTTCCCAGAGTTAGGAGTCTTTATGTTCTGTCTCCCTTTCTGATATTTCCCACACATTTCTTCTCCCTTCCCTTATATTCCCTTTCACTATTATTTATATTCCCCAAATGAATGAGAACATACACTGTTTGTCCTTCTCCGATTGACTTACTTCACTCAGCATAATACCCTCCAGTTCCATCCATGTTGAAGCAAATGGTGGGTATTTGTCGTTTCTAATAGCTGAGTAATATTCCATTGTATACATAGACCACATCTTCTTTATCCATTCATCTTTCGATGGACACCGAGGCTCCTTCCACAGTTTGGCTATTGTGGACATTGCTGCTAGAAACATCGGGGTGCAGGTGTCTCGGCGTTTCATTGCATCTGTATCTTTGGGGTAAATCCCCAACAGTGCAATTGCTGGGTCATAGGGCAGATCTATTTTTGACTCTTTGAGGAACCTCCACACAGTTTTCCAGAGTGGCTGCACCAGTTCACATTCCCACCAACAGTGTAAGAAGGTTCCCTTTTCTCCGCATCCTCTCCAACATTTGTGGCTTCCTGCCTTGTTAATTTTCCCCATTCTCACTGGTGTGAGGTGGTATCTCATTGTGGTTTTGTTTGTATTTCCCTGATGGCCAGTGATGCGGAGCATTTTCTCATGTGCATGTTGGCCATGTCTATGTCTTCCTCTGTGAGATTTCTCTTCATGTCTTTTGCCCATTTCATGATTGGATTGTTTGTTTCTTTGGTGTTGAGTTTAATAAGGTCTTTATAGATCTTGGATACTAGCTCTTTATCTGATACGTCATTTGCAAATATCTTCTCCCATTCTGTAGGTTGTCTTTGAGTTTTGTTGACTGTATCCTTTGCTGTGCAAAAGCTTCTTATCTTGATGAAGTCCCAATAGTTCATTTTTGCTTTTGTTTCTTTTGCCTTCGTGGATGTATCTTGCAAGAAGTTACTGTGGCCGAGTTCAAAAAGGGTGTTGCCTGTGTTCTCCTCTAGGATTTTGATGGAATCTTGTCTCACGTTTAGATCTTTCATCCATTTTGAGTTTATCTTTGTGTATGGTGAAAGAGAGTGGTCTAGTTTCATTCTTCTGCATGTGGATGTCCAATATTCCCAGCACCATTTATTGAAGAGACTGTCTTTCTTCCAATGGATACAACCGTTCAAAATCTTTGGGATGTTTATAAATTTAGAATAGTTCATCCTTCCAGCTCTGAGAGCTTTTAAGAAGAAACAGGGTGAGGTTTTGGTGTATCTGAATAAATGAAAAAGACTAAAAATTATAATACGCCCCATCTCACATAGACATGTTTTGAACAAAAACATTAGAAGGAAAGGCCACCCAGTCAGTCACATCACCAAAAATACCTGCCAGTTCTCCAAGCTTTCCCCCTCAACCCCTGGACCCTGCTCTGTACTTGGGTGCTAGTTCCAGAGGAACTGGTGAAAAGAAGGGAGGTTTAGGGAAGGCTGGAGTGCTGTTCATAAATGCAGAATCCCTTCATTGGATTTGATTCAGAAGCAAGTGGAACTGCCCTCAAGTGAATTTCCTTAGATCCATAGCCTACAAGAATTTCCATTTAACTGCATCTTCATACAAGCATGGACTTCATCCTTCAAACATGAAGGCCATGTCTAGGATGAAGAGACCTGGAATACCAGACTGCAGTCCCTTTGGTAGCAGCACCAGCAGGCTGTATTAGGAAACAGCCTTTCATCTCTAGAACATCACAAAGAAGAAGTTAATAGATTTTGTCAGGCACCACCTAGCCACATTTCCTGGCTATAGCTCAGTGCTTCTCAAACTTTCATGTGCCTCTGAGTCGACTAGGGATCTTGTTAATACACAGATTCTGATTCCAAAAAGCTTCAGATGATGCCAGTGCACCACACTTGGGGTAGCAAGAACCTGGAGGACTGTTTCACATACAGAAACACTGCCTGGCATGGCAAGGTTAAGACCCAGGAGCTGAAAGTAGATCGTTCACTGCAGTGTCGCGTAACATAGTGAAGACCTGCTGTACTAAGCCTATGATTGTGATTATGCCAAAAACAGTCTCTTTTGTTAAGACACACAGGTGGCAAGGAGGGAAAATAAGCACCCAACTACAAGTGACCAGAGAAAGGCAGGTGGAACTTGGCATCCGGAGGGTAACGTGACAAATAGCAGGTGATAGTAGCTAGGCAAGCAGTAGCAGTCTAGGATGTGAGGATCATTGAAAGGGTAATGTATGCAGTGGGGAATCTCAAAAAGATCCGATATCTGCATGAGCAGACAGCTGAGTCATGGATATGTAGCCATAGAACTAAACATGAAAGAGGAGACAAAGAGTTGAGGGAGAAGACAGGAGAGGGTGATAGAGGTCTCAGCGAGATCAAGAAGATGGTGGGGAGCTAAGACACAGACTCAAATCAAGGTCCACAAGACAAGCATTCATTTACTAAAAGTGGAGTTTTGGAAATATGGTTGAGCCCACAGATAGAAAGACTCAGCCCTAGGGCACCTGGATGGCTCAGTCAGTTAAGTCTGCCTTTGACTCAAGTCATGGGTCCTGAGATTGAGTCCCACCTTGCGTTCTGCTCAGCAGGGAATCTGCTTCTCCCTCTCCTTCTGCCCCTCCCCCTGGCTCATGCTCTCTCTCTTTCAACTAAATAAATAAAATCTTTTAAAAAAAAATAAAAATTTAAATTGAACTCCAATTAAAAAATGTAATAAATAAATAAATAAATAAATAAATAAATAAATAAATAAATAAATAAAATAAAAAAAAAAAGACTCAGCCCTAAAGAAGCTGTTCTTTAGTATGCTTGGTCTATGTGCCAGACCCTGCTGCAAAGGGCTTCATACTGTTATATGTCACTCTCATGAATCTGTATCGCAGGCATTAATACCCCATTTTGGACAAGTATCGAGATTCAAAGGGATTCCATACCTTGCCAAAGATCCCTTATAAATAAAGGGCAAAACAAACAACTCATAGTCTACACTCTTTTCATGACCTCATGCAGGCCGACCGGCACACTGATGAGGTAACTTAATGTCAACCCCGGGCTCCTACAATCTGCCCCTGGATCCAAGAAAGGAGGTGAGCCTTATATGTGGCAAGTGGCCTGAACTGAAGATAGAAGAGGGAGGGGAGGATGAGGTGCCAGGCATTGCATGACATAGTGAAGATCTGCTGTGATTATGCCAAGAGCAATCTCTTTTGTTAGCAGTTCTGCAGTTATCTCATTTCCTCTAGGAAGTACCTTATCTTAAGCTCTGGGCTTGTCAATAATTCACAGAAAGTGTTGAAAGAGGACAGGAGAGACACTGTACGGGTCACAGTGTCCCAACCTTAGCCAGACGGTGTCCTGATTTCTCTATGTTGGTCTCTGAATTGGCTATCTCTGCACAGCTCACTAAAGGAAATCAAATGGCTCCACTGCAGCATATTCAAGATGTCATGTGCATGTGTTGATGACTACTCTTCAGCTGAAATGAATAGAAATTGACTGGACCTAGCGTGAGAGGAAAGAAGGTGAAGTATGGGTACCTGGGTGGCTCTGTCAGTTAAGCACCTGACTCTAGATTTTGGCTCAGGTCTTCATCTCAGGGCCCTGGGATCAAGCCCTGAGATGACTCTGTGCTTGGCATGGAGTCTGCCTGAGTTTCTCTCCCTCTGCTTTTCCCCACCCCTCAAATATATAAATAATTTTTCAAAAAGAAGGCAAAGTAGATATGGTGGAGATATACAGATTCACTCATTGAATCACATTTTATTCCATGCATGATTTGTTGCATGCCACAGGCGGGGCAGTAGAAACTACATTGCTTAGACTCCTTAGAGCATAATTCTGCACATTGCCTAGCTTCCAGCCAGCAGAGTTTACCTCAAAAGCTGGAGCCATGCTCCAAAGTTGGTGAGCAGATGTGTGTGGGATGGAGGCTGAGAGCGGTAACAGATATCTCCGTGGCCAGGTCTTGGCCTCACAAGTGTCAAGAATTCTTCTGGTGTGGATCTGGATAAAACCCATGTGGCCATGGGAGCAGCAGCTTTCCTAGCTTTCTGGAAGGGTAGGGAGTAACTCTCTCCATGGGCCATTTCTGTGGGATTATTTAGGGTTGTTGTCTTGAAAGCTTGACCTAGAGACTGCTCTCTCCCTTCCAGCAACTTTGTAAATACCCAATTCCTACATTAAATCCCTTTCTGCTTAAACTAGCTAGAATGGATTCTCTTATCTGCAACTGAGCCCTGACTGATATCCTGAAGGAGTTTACAATAAGGATATTTGGGGATGTCACCTAGAAATGGAAGTAGTCTTTTGCTCTCTGTGTATGCATGTATCTCTCTCTCTCACTTCCTTCAGCCTTCCTTCTCAGTAAACCTACTTCCTCTACTCATCATCCTTCATACAAGGCACCTTGAGCTCTCCTATGATAGCCTTGTTCAGAAATAATGGACGGTCCTTTATGCCTCATCCCATATTCCCGAGGGAGAAAAACTGAGAAACTGAGTGGCATAGTTTAGATTTCTACCTCTAGTTCAGTCGGCTATTCTAACAATATCAAAATCCTGTGAAGCTTTCTGGTAGTTCATTAATTCACATTTTACAATCTAAGAAACTGAGTCTTAGTTTACATGGCTTGCCCCAGTCACACAACGGGTAAGCAGAAGACTCAAGATTTACACCCATGTCTCCTGACCTCAAATTTGAGGCTCATTCCACCATACCATCACTGCTTCTTTAGTATTCATAATTAGATCTCAGGAGCATTTCACAATTTGCAGTGTGTTTTTATATCCCCTAACTCATCTAATCCTTCCAACAGTCCCGTTGTTGTCATTATCCCCATTTTACAAATAAGAAAATTGATGCTACAGACATTGTGTGACTTGCTATCCATTCCTGAACTTGATGATTCTCTTCACTGTTTAAAGATGAGGGTGCACTGCAGAGCATTGTTGAGCTCCGTATTTGGTCACAGACCTTGCTATAGTGTCTTCCTGTACTTCAAAGAGATATCTGAATGACCTTCCTAGTCTAATACACCTTGGAAATTATCTCTATTGTCGGGGGACAGGATTAGCATGAAGGACTCATCCTTGCTTTTGTCATCACTCAGAGATGTAGTTAAAGGGTTTTTTGTTTTTTTTTTTAACCTAACTTTTGCAAAGAAAGACATTTCTCAAGAGAAATTACTAGGGCATTTTCTGCACCATCCTTTTTTTTTTTTAAGACTTTGTTTATTTATTCATGAGAGACACAGAGAGATAGAGAGGCAGAGACACAGGCAGAGGGAGAAGCAGGCTCCACGCAGGGAGCCCGACATGGGACTCGATCCCGGGACCCCAGGATCACACCCTAGGCTGAAGGTACTCCAAACCACTGAGCCACCCAGGGATCCAACCGTCTTTAATAGTTATTGAGCTGCTATCTTATACAAAGTGCAACACAGGGCATGCAAAGGACCAAATACTTCTAGGTTTTTGCAGGCTGCTCCATTATTTCTTCCATGGTGACCTTGTGGCAGCAGATCAGAGCCCCGGGATAGAAAACTCCGTTATTATAATTCTCTCTCAGTGGAGCTTTCAGCAGGCATTTCCACTCCTACTGTTTATGTGCAGTGCAGATGTTTGATTACTTTCTGGCACGGTGATGGGAGTCCAGGCTCCAGTCTCTGTGCAGAAATCCTTCCCTTTTTCTGGCAAAGTTCTGGCAGCCCCCCCATGGTCAACATCAGGCTCAATGCAACCCACTTCACTTCTGACCACTACTCGAGAACGGTTTTAAAACTCCAGCATATGCTTCCCTACTTTGTAGTCAGCTGTCATAGCTCCATAACCCTGCTCTACGGCTTGGTTCAGTATCTTTTCTGCTACATCATCATTGTATAACAAAATTCTTTGTTATTGAATTGGCACACAAATTCCCAGTGATTATCTGGAATGACCCTAAGGTAATTTCTGTCAATGATAAAGCTGAGCTCACTTGTTCTCTTGGCTTTATAAAAGAAACTCAGGAGAGTGGGAGACAACCTGAAGCCTGAGGAGTGGGATGCCCCAGAGCTAACCTGCACTTTCTTGGGAGTCTGAATGCTACGGGACCAAGGCTTTGGCAGAAGCAGTATGAGGAGCCCTGAGTTTAGAAAGCTCAACTGTGAGGGGCGTGAACCAATAACAAGACGAGGTTCTTTCACTTGGATCACTTGGGACCTTTGCTGATTTTCTCTACCTTGCTCATTTTACAATAATTCTAATTTTAAAAACTAAAATACTAAATGGGTTAAATTTCACCTAGAAAACTACAGTTGGCTTTTTCATTAGGATTCCATCTTACTGTCAAGTCCATGAGAGGTCTGGAGAAAAGGGGAAATGGAGCCTTTCCCCCCTTCTTTATCTATGAGGCAGCCCCTGAAAAGAACCTCTGGGGTTCCTTGGCACACGGTTTGAAAATCACTGTCATACTTCTAGCCTTGTGCAAGATCCTCTAATTCTGGGCCTCTGAAATGAGTGACAGAAGTGTGACATCAGAATGATGAGAAAGAGAGCAAACATTTGTTCTTTCATTCCTCAATCTCCCGCTCCCATTTTTTTCTCCTAATTTCCTTCTCAATTTTTCTCCTCTATCACCCCACCAGTCTGTGGCAAAGTTCGAACTGTGGGTTTAGAAAACCATACAAGATGTCCCTGAAAAATCAAACTCACTCACTCAGAATAATATTTTGGGACAGAAAACCCACTTTAGGGGTTTCTAGTCAATATCTCTGATTGGCACCAAATCCAAACTAGCTTAATCTTGGTTTGCATACCAAGTTCATACTTTTAATTTTCATTATTCTTTGCATTTAGCAGAACTTATAACCATGGGAAGCATTGTAATTGCTTGTCTTTATTGTAAGAAACTTGGATTTTTCCTTTGTAAAAGTTAAAAAAATAACTGGATGTCTCCAAATTATAAATGATGAAGTTATAATCCAAACCAATAACAAAAGGCTAAAGATCAAATGGGATAAGCTGGTGCTTTCTGAAAATGATATTTGTCAAGGCAACTACCATGTATAGGCCCTACAGTCTTTTAGTTCAATGTTCTCAGGAGACTCGTAGTGATCCGATGGAAACTGTCAAGCCTAGAACAGCTGTGGGTTAGATGGAGATGAGAAAGGTGATTTGGCCCTGCAGTTAGGGAATGAGCTCTGGAAGATGGAGTGTGAATGCTGGAGGAGCTATAAACCCAGAGGCGCCTCTGACAGATGGCTTCCATCTTGGAGAGGACCTAGAGAGAAGGCCTGAAAATTAAGGTAATACCCAGAGGGATAAGATTAACAGAATCACCCCATTTCTGATCCTATGAGGCATGTGGAAGCTGATCTGATTCTCTCCAGCTGGTATATATGCAGTCTCTGGGAAAAGTTGCATTTAGGCAACTCAAAAATGGGTTTTAGGTACCATGTATACATTTCTTTTCTAAGTTGTCCTCAGCTTACTTTCTTATGCTACTTTGCATTTCTTCTATTTTTTTAAGATGTATTGTTTTTTAGGAGGAGAGAGAGAGAGTATGAGCAGGGGGGAGAGGGAGAGGGAGACACTCCAGCAGAATCCTCACTGAGTGCAGAGCCTGATGCAGGGCTTGATCTCACAACCCTGAGAACATGACATGCGCTGAAATCAACAGTCAGATGCTTAACCAACTGAGCCACCAGGTGCCCTGCTGCCTTGCATTTCTAAGCACCTTTCATTGAACCTCTCAAAGTACAAAACTTAACTAAACCAACTTTGCAGTTCCACATGAGGCAGGGAGTTATTCTGTTGAAAAACATCATGGAAGTCAAATGAATTGGCCAAAGCATATTATGAATCCACAGGTTGGTTTGCAAATAAAAGCCCAGGGTTCAGTGGCTTTTGACTCCCTCTCCTGATAATCACACCTCAATTTGAGGTTTTTTCCCTCCTTGTAAGATAATTTTTATTTATATTATCTTCATATGACATAACTTTTTTAAAAGATTGATTTATTTGAGAGAGAGAGAGAGTGCATACATGCATGCATGACTGGGGGAAGGACAGAGGGAGAGAAGCAGAGTCCCCCACTGAGCACAGAGACCAACACCAGGCTCTATCCCACCACCCTGAGATCATGGCCTAAGCCAAAATCAAGAGTCAGAAGACCAACTGACAACTGACTGAGCCACCCAGGCACCCCCAATTGACATAACTTTTAAGGAAATGGTAAAGCAAAGCAGAGATAGAGGAAATGTGGTTTTATCTTTCCCTAAAAGCAAATACTCCCAGATTCTGTTCTCTATCTTCTCATTCCCACCACAAAGCATTCCTAGTTTTCTAATCCCTAAATCTCTGGGATAATGACTTTCAGCAAAGTAAAAGGAAGCTACTGACCTCCACATCAGCCTCCAAGGAAAGTACCTATGAAAGACTGAAGCAGACATCCAAATACTTGTAATTCTCTTCTAAAAAAAAAAAAAAACAAAAAACAAAAAAACAAAACAAAACAAAAAAAAAACATGAAGTGGGGCGGGAACATTGCCTCTTTCTTCCTTCTTACTGGAAATATCTCAGGTCTCTAGTTTTGATCTTCATGTTCTTTTTTTTTTTTTTTTCCTAGTACAGCACCTGGTGAGTTGGCAGAGAGAGAATCTAAGAATTTGCTGAGAACACTTTTCTTGGCTCAGTGAGAAAAAGTTGACACCCGAGGGCAACATCTCACTGGCTTTTTGTGAACTGATTTCACACTCCTATCTCTGGGGAGTGAAGATTCCTCTCAGTGCTGCCATTTTTGTTAGTGGTCAGCAGGGCTGGGTGTGAGCATATGCTCCTTTGCCCACAGAGGTAGAGGTATGAGATGGCAATGCAGGGAACTAAGGTCTCTTAGTTTCTCGTTGTCATCTGTAGCTGCTCCCCTCCTGAGCAGTAGAGTCTCTGCTAATTAGCCAACTGGTGGCATTGTTTCTATGATTGACCCTTTTCAGACCATGAGAAATAGGCCCAGTGAGCAAAGCCCCTGGCACAGAAAAAGATAAGTTTGACTTTTATTTCCAAAAATAGATCACTACTCCTAGCATCCCCCCTTTTGGAAGAGGGCTTGTTATCACCTTCTATCAAATGAAAGCAGCCTTCTCCAACTAGCCTGTCCTGTTGCTTTATTTAGTTGCTCTGCAGTCCTTCATACAAATGTTAAAATACTCAGGTACTTCTACACCACACCTGCATGCACACCACAGCCATTGGATGCCATGAGTAAAATAAAAAGGGATGATCATATAAAACTTCTATAAACACCAGCTTTGTCTTCCTGGAAGGTTCCATCAGATTAAATACAGATGCTATTCAGTAGCAAATAGAGAAACTAGTTTGCCCTCAGACTTCTGAGAAACAAATATAGGTATGGATGTCATTTCAAACATCCCAGGAGTTTCTCATGAAATGCTTCCTTTTACCATTCAACCAGTGAACACTAAAGGGGACAGGTGCCTTCTGGCTTTATGTCATCTATAAAAACCAAGCTGAAGAGTATTCCAACTCTTCAAGTTTGGAAAGAAAAGCCTTGAGCAGCTTTTCTTACTGTCATTAAGGAGGGAATATAGGAAGAATGGACTTTGAAAGTAGAGAGATGTTTTTTGTTGTTTGGGGGTTTTTTTTTAATTGTATTTATTTATTAATGAGAGACATAGAGAGAGAGGCAGAGACATAGGCAAAGGGAGAGGCAGGCTCCATGCAGGGAGCCCTATGTGGGACTTGATCCCAGGACCCCGGGATCAAGACCCAAGCTGAAGGCAAATGCTCAATCACTGAGCCACCCAGGTGCCCCTGTTGTTGTTTCAGAGAGAGAGCATGTGCATGCATGTGTGTATGGGGAGGGGATGTGCAGAGAAGAAGAATCTAAAGCAGACTCCATACTGAGCATAGAGCCCAACATCGGGCTTGATATCACCACTGTAAGATGACGACCCAAGCCAAAATCAAGAGTGGAATACTTAACCCACTGGGCCACCCAGACACCCCCAGAGAGACATGTTTTAACAAAATATTAATATTTATTTCTTTTTGCCTTTCTAAGTACTAGGTATTCTCCATAAAACATCTTAAAGCCCAGATCCTCAAGATTAGGATTGTTACAGAAGGTATACAAATAGTAGACTGAGCCATAGGAAATTTCTGGCAGTCAACCTTTGACCTAAGGTATGGCAGTTTCCCAGTTCAACCAACAGGGGAAAAAAATGAGCAATTTTGATACACAAAATAAATTTTACTCTAAGAAGATAGCTTCAAAGTAATATAATCTCAACAGAGAAAGGATTTTCTAAATTTGACATATCAAAGACCATGTAAGAGTGTTTCCTTCCATCTCCCTTTAAGGCCCAGCCTGAAGGCTAGAGTCATCTTAGTATGAAAGATTCTAGAACCTTAGTACACCATAAGAAATTTGAGGGGGAAATAAGTCAACAAGGAGACTATATGGCTTCCTCGGGAGACTTAAAGGAGAGAAGTAGACCACTCTCTTTCTAAAATGCTATGATGGGGATGAATTAGATACTCCAAAAGTAGCAAATAAGGAACTAAAACTTCTGTGAGTCTAAGAGGTTGAAGATCACTTTGAGTTGGGGCCCAGGGTGCAAAGAAGTGTAACCGCAAACAGGCACACGTTCTATGAAACATAGCTGAGTCACATGACTGCTTGTGGTTTCAGTGTAGAGGAGACGAAAGATGGGGAAAGTAGACCTGTACCATTTCCCTGTTGGTAGAAGAGCTTTCTCTGAGATTATTCAAATAATTTTGCACATACACATAAATGCTGGACTCAATAAACTGACTTATTGAGCTTCGTAACAGTCCCCGGAGAGTGGAAGGACACAGACCATGATGACTCAGGTGTAATCCAGCCACGTGGGACCTCACTGGGAATAGCAGGTCTCTGGCACACAGGCTACAATCCCACACCATTGCAGATATAATTAATTGATTCTGGCCAGACATTTCTACTGGAGCCAGAAGGAAGTCTCAGAGTCCTTCTTGACGTAGATTCCAACAGTCACTACTAAGTAATCCAAAGTAAACCTAGAAAATAAACTTTTCCCTTTCTGTGTTCCCCTTCTTGTCTTTGTTAACACCACCCAAATGGTCTCTCCTCACCCTGACAACCCGCTTTACCTAGCCCCCACCTTCATCCACTAGAATATAAATTCTTGAAGTGCAGGGATCTTCTTTCTGTTTATAAATGCAGAAGGCCCTCAGACAGTGCTTGGAACAGGGATGGAGCCCCACAAATATTGACTGAATGACAGTATGACGGGATGAATGACTCTTTACTTGATCAGCTCACACACCACCTCTGTAAGGAACCAACCCCTCTCCATCTCCTCTTGCTTGACAAAACCACACAGGATGAGTAACCTCTTGACCAAATTTACCACACTTGGCCTGTGGACCCTCAACCAATGATTGTTGACTTGAATTACAATAAGAACAGAGACTTGACTAAGTAATTAAAATAATGGCACTTCTCAGGGATATGGTACTTGCACATTTTCAGATAGGTGTTTCATTTCATTTCATTCCACCCTGTGAGTTGATTAGGTTGGGAATTGTCTCCATTATATAGGTGTGAGAACATGGCACACAGGTGGTTTTCTCATGACTTGCTTGTGCCAGAGGTCGTACCTGTCTGCTTGGTGCTCTTTCCATGAGACCGCTGCCATTTTTCTGTATCATTTGCTTCCGTTGAGACTATATCAAATTCTCCAGGTCTGCAGTCTTGCAAATATATACTAGTTACATAGTTGTAGTTAGAATGCATTTTGAGTATTTCTCTAGATTTTTTTAAAAGAAAACTAGTTTTTTAGCCTAATGAATATTGGTATTTTGACTCTATTATGGTAGTTACTAATACATATTGCTCATAACTCTGAGTGATTTGCTTATTTTATTCCTTTTCCTTATTCTCTGAAGAAGATAAGAGACTTTGGATTTTTCCCCACCCCAGGCCCAGAATTTACCCTTAGTTTTATTTATTTTAGTTTGTTCTATTCAGATATAATTGACACGTAATATTATGTTAGTTTTAGGTGTCCAATGTAATGATTTGATATTTGTATGTATTGCAAAATGATCACCACAGTGAGTCTAAATATCCATCACCATACGTAGTTACAAAATTTTTTTATGATGACGACTTTTAGGAGCTGTCCTCTTAGCAACTTTCAAGTATGCCATATAGTATTAACTAGAGTCATTATGCTATACATTACATCTCATGACTTACTTATTTTATAACTGGAATTTTGTACTTTTTGGCCCGTTTCACGTGTTATCCCTACCCCATACTCCCCACCTCTGGCAACAACTACCAATCTGTTTTCTGTATCTATGAGCTTGTGTTTTTGTTTTGTTTTGTTTTAGATTCCATATATAAGTGAGATCATACCATATTTGTCTTTCTTTGACTTATCTCACTTAGCATAATGCCTTCAAGGTCCATTTATGTTGTCACAAATGGCAAGATTTCATTCTTTTTATAGCTAAACAAATACATGTATACATATACTGCACCTTCTTTATCCATTTATCCATCAGTATTTACTTATGTTGTTTCCATGACTTGGCTATTGAGCAATGCTGCTCAATATATAACATGGAAGTGCATATATCTTTTTGAATTAGAGTTTTCACTTTCTTTGGATAAACACCCAGAAGTGAAAGTTCCAGAAGTGGAATTATTGGATGATATGGTATTTCTGTTATTAATTTTTTTAGCAATTTCTACACTGTTTTCCACAGTGGTTGCACCAATTTATGTTCCTACCAACAGTGCATGAAGGTTCCTTTTTCTCCATGTCCTTGCCAACATTTATTATTTCTTGCCTTATTGATAATAGTCATGCTAACAGGTGTAAGGTAGTACTTCATTTTGGTTTGGTTTTACAGTTCCCTGCTGACTAGTGATGTTGAGCATGGTTTCCCATGTCTGTCGGCCATCTGTATGTCTTTGGAAACATGTCTATGCATATCCCCTATCCATTTTTTGATCAGATTGGGTTTTTTGCTATTAAGTTGTATGAATTATTTATATATTTTGGATATTAGCCCATATTTGATATATCATTTATAAATATTTTCTCCTATTCAATAGCATTTCATTTTGTTGATGGTTTCTTTTGCTATGTAGAAGTTTTTTAGTTTAATGTTGTCCCATTTGTTTATTTTTACTTTTGTTGCCTTTGCTTTGGTGTCAAATACAATAAAAACCATCACAAGATTAATGTTAAGGAGCTTACCACCTATGTTTTCGTCTAAGAGTTTATGGTTTCAGGTCTTATATTCAAGCTTTAATCTATTGTGAGTTAATTTTTGTGTATGGTATCCTGCTTTCCCAGCACCATTTATCAAAGAAACTGTCCTTTCCCCATTTTATATCCTTAGCTAATCTGTCATAAATTAATTGACCATATTTGCTTGGATTTATTTCTGGACCCTATTTTGTTTCATTGATCTTTGTGTCTGTTTTTATGCCAATACTATACTGCTTTGATTATTGTAGCTTTGTAATATGATTTGAAGTCAGGGAACATGATGCTTCCAGCTTTGTTCTCCTTTCTCAAGATTGCTTTGGCTATCCAGGGTCCTTTGTGGTTCCATAAAAATTTTAGAGTTGTTTGTTCTATTTCTGTGAAAAATGTCATTGGAATTTTGACAAGGATTGCATTGAATCTGTAGATTGCTTTGGATAGTATGGACATTTTAACAATATTCTTCTAATCCATGAGCATGGAATATCTCTCCATTTATTTATGTCTTCTTTAGTTTTGGTTATTAATGTCTTATAGTTTTCAGCATACAAGTTTTTCACCTCCTTGGTTAAATTAACTCCTTAGTATTTTATTCTTTTTGATGTAAATGCAAATAGGATTTTTTAAATTTCTCCTTCTGATAGTTCATTATTAATATGCAGAAATGCAATGGATTTTTACATATTGATTTTGTATCCTACTACTTTATTGAATTCCTTTATTACTTCTAACAGTTTGTTGGTGGAGTCTTTAGGGTTTTCTCTATATAATACCATGTCATCTGAAAATAGTGACAGTTTTACTTCTTCCATTCCATCTTATTTTATGCATTTCATTTCTTTTTCTTGCCCAGTTGCTCTGGCTAGGACTTCCAATACCATGTTGAATAAAAGTGATGAGAGTGGACATCCTTGTCTTGTTCCTGATCTTAGAGGAAAAGCTTTCAGCTTTTCACTATTGAGTATGATGTTAGCTGCAGGCTTGTCATATGTGGCCTCCATTATGTTAAGAAACCTTACCTTTGTACTTTCTCTTTTTTTAAGATTTTTATTTATTTATTCATGAAAGACAGAGAGAGAGAGGCAGAGACACAAGCAGAGGGAGAAGCAGACTCCATGTAGGAAGCCCGATGTGGGACTCGATCCCAAGACCCCGGGATCATGACCCAAGCCAAAGGCAGACGCTCAACCGCTGAGCCACCGAGGTGTCCCCACCTTTGTACTTTCTATGTTGAGAATTTTTATCATAAATGGATGCTGAATTTTGTCAATGCTTTTTCTGCATCTGTTGAGATGACCACATAATCCTATCCTTCATTTTGTTAATATGTGTATCACATTGATTGGTAGATGTTGAAGCATCCTTGCATCCCTGGAATGAATCTGACTTGATCACAGTATGTGATCCTGTTAATGTATTATTGAATTTGATTTGCTAATATTTTGTTGAGGATTTTTGCATGTGTGTTGCCTATAATTTTTTTGTGGCATCCTTGTCTGATTTTGGTATCAGAGTGATGCTGGCCTTGTAAAGTAAGTTTGGAAATATTTCCTCTTCTGTTTTTTGGAAGAGTTTGAGAAGAATTGGTATTAATTCTTTGAACATTTTGTAGAATTCACCAGTGAAGCCATCTAGTCCTGGACTTTTGTTTCTTTAGTTTTATTTTTGATTTTTATCAATTTCTGTTTCATCTTGTTGTTTTAATACCCTAAAATGATGACTTTCCTGTTGACCAATCACTTGAGGCTAATGATAACTACTTAAATTCATACTTCCATGTCTATTATTCTTTTTATTCTCTCCCCTAGAGGGATAGAGTGAATTTTTTACCATCATTTGACAGAAAAGAAAAATGAGGCAGAAAGAAGGGAACTGACTTGCCAAAAATCATTGAATTAGTTAATGACACAGAGACTATTAGAACTCAAGTCTTTTGACCCCACGTCCTGAGCTCTTTCTGCTCAAATGTAATGGCCTTTGTGTGCCGTCTCCAGCCATGCAGTCCCAGGGCATGCTGACAGGAGAGCTCAGACAATGGCTCGGATTGCCTCCTCGCAACAGCCCTACAAGGACACTGGAACCCACCCAGCAGTGCCCTTTCCCATTCTAAGGCCACCTTAGCTCACTCTTCACAAGAAAGGACTGGCTGTGCTAACCGGCACTGCTGCCCAGCAAAGTGAACGGAAACATCATGCAGAGATAAAGTAGAAAGCAGAAACCTCATTCCCTTGCTGCCTTGAAGTAGAGAATAAAGCATCCTTGGAGGTCCTCCTTCTGAGAGTGGGTTCACCTTCAGAATATAAATGGCAGCCTCCTCCCCATGCCACTTCCTACTCTCGAGGCAGGCAAACTGCACATTTGGTGGGTAAGACACATGACTTGGACTTCAATCTTGCAATCAAATATATTTTTAATTCAAGTCCCATGCAATTTGGTTAATATTAACTTTATTGGGTAATTATCTTATTTGGAGTGCTCTTAACAGTACTGCCGACAAGAATGTCAGCTTGCTACAAGAGATGGGCTTGCTGACGGCAACACAAAAAGGAGCTGAGGCAGGTTTTTCTTTTAACCTATTTATTAAAATTTTATGAGTAAGTCATTTTCTCCCTTGTGGGCTTTCCCTTCTAGCTTGTATGGGATCACAGCTGCTTGAATGTAAATGAAGCCGCCCAGTCTCCCTGTCATCCACAGCAGCTGTCTCAGAGCCAGAGTGGCCCTCTGGGGGGGTCTCTCCCCCACCCAGGAACTGATGGGGCAATGAGGGGCTGCTGGCTGTACCTCACCCACCGTCTTGGTGAGCTGACCACAGACAGGCAGGGTGCTGCTGTGGGGGAGTCAGGGTGGGCCCTGCCCTGATATGGAGGGGGACCTTCTATACCTGGTCCCGATCAGCCCTGATTGTCCTTACTCATGACGGGGAAGTCACAGCCCCATCAGCACCACCCAAAAGGCCATCACAATTAGCATCAGGCTGTCATGATTCTCCACAGCAGAACCAAAGTGCTCTCCAGTTAGGTAAATTTAAGAAATATTATACAGGGGAGCCTGAGTAGCTCAGTCAGTTAAGTGTCTGCCTTCAGCTCAGGTCATGATCTCAGGGTGCTGGGATCAAGCTCCACATCAGGCTTCCAGAGCTTAAACCCCAGTAAAGCTTCTACGTAAATGCGCATCACTATGTCCCAGTGTTTTTCCAGAACTTGAGCTTTATGGAAAAAGAGTTTTTTGACTACTTATATTCTGGGCATCAAGATACAGTCCATTTTATTCAAGTGCTTTTGTATATTCAATTCTATCTGATTTTGTTCCTTTTATGGAGTTTTGCTCTGAGGATCTCTGTTTGCAGTACCCAGAGCATGCTGGATTAAAGTCCTCAGTCAGGAGGCAAAATATATGACTCTTAGCATCTTTCTACATTAGAGCAGAACCACACTGTAAAATTTCCACTTGCCCTGCCTCTTTGATGCAAGGCAAATGCTGAGCCATCGTTACAGTTAAAACAGTTAAATCGCTAGCTTTTCTGGGACGGGTTTGATTTCAAGAGTCATTGTCAATGCACAGGTCAAAGGTTGAATCACACCAAGGCTCAAAAGTAGGATAACCATAATATGCTATATTCAGGCAGTTAAATACAGCTACTAATTTTTCATAGGTTACCAACCAAATAATATTTCCAGGGAAGCCTCAGCAATCTTAACATTACCTACCCATTCGTGCCTGAATACCAACATTTTTGGTTAAAAAAAAAAAAAAATTTTTTTTTTTCATTTTCCTGCCAGTTACATATAGGGGACCAGGTAGAGAAAAGTTACAGAGATTAAAGAAATAGTTTGCAAGAATTTAAAATGCCCTCTCCTGCCAGACTGAAGAATATGATTTAAAACCTCAAAGGTTTTCACTTGCCCTGAAGCAAGCAGCCACTATAATAATTTAACTGGAACCTTTTATTATATAAGTCATTAACTTTAAAAATGCAAATCTTCTGAATATAGCCAACAACTAACAATTTTTCTTCTTGGCTAAAAGGCTATTCTTCAGGGTTTCTCCTAGATTCTCTGAACTTTCTCTTCCGTATTTTTTTCTTAGCTTCTCAGAACATAAAAAATGCATGCTCACATTTTTCTTAAATCGTGATTTTCCACATGTGCCCTAAAATGCCTCCTATTCGTATCAGAATCTCAGAATGCATTGTTTGGGAAGAAGAGAAGGAGAATGTAATTTCAAAAATAGCCTCTATCCATATTTTCTAGTCTGGGTTTAAGGTATGAGCTAGCTAGTACCAGACCAATGCCAAAGAGGGGATCTAGATCCAGTGGATATAAATCTAAATGCATTCCTAATAACATCAAAGCTTTGTTGTGGTGAACATCATAGACATGAAGGACTAGGAAGTAAATCCCTTCTGTGGGTCCAAAGTCATCTGGGCTACAGCTGAAATTATCTGCCTACACTGACAAATTATTTGGAAATACTACACTTTGCCGTTACTACAATACAATACCAAACAGAGCGAATTTTTTTAAACCACACCTCAAATCCGTGCTACCAAGATACCTATGGGTCTCCCCACCCCTGCTGCCAATATGATCCTCTCTCTCAGGCCTTCCTCCCAAGCTCTCGCAAAGACATCTCGGGTCTGAAACACCCCAAGTCCTAGTCCGGGCACAAGAGCCCCCTGACTGCTCACTCTTTTACTCGTGGTTCCCACATAACCCTGGGCTTCAGAATCATCTCCCAAGGCCTCCTCTGCTGGGCCCCACTCCCAGGGTGTCTGTTACCTGGGGTGGGGGAGGAGGTGCCAAGAGTGAGAATCCTAACATGCTCCCGGGTTATATGAATCTGCTGGTGGTCCCAGGACCACACCTGAAGAATCTCCGCTCTTAAACTGACAAGAAAATGCCACTGCAATGTCCCAGATATTTATCCTGACGTTTGGGTGAGGGGTTCGGTTCATCGCATATTTCCCTTGTGCCTAGTCTCCTACTTTACAGCACGTGGGACTGTGAGGGTCACCGTGGGTGGCCGGGCTGCTAGACTGGGGGGTAACTAATCTCACGAGGTATGAAGCTGTGACAGGCCTTTACAAGGGGAACAAACACAGCTCAAGGCTGGATACCCCTCACTCCTGATTCAACTGTGACAAGCAGCCCCATTGAGAAGTAAAACCGTGCTCAGATTTAGTGATCCCTGGCCATCCTGCTGGGAAGCACCGTTATGCTCCAGCATCTTCCAGAGGGCACAGGGCTATCTGGTCCCGAGCGTCAGGTGGTCTGGGCCACTGTCGCAGGGAGTTCAACTGTAGCCCTGCAGGTGACAGCGCGGCCTGCAGAGAAAGAAGCTGCCTCTCGTCTTCATATTCTGACTTGAAAGGACCATGTTCCATGTATCATTTTTAATGGATCCTTGTATGTTCTTTGATGTGTTTGGAGATGAGCACTCAGGCTTGAGCACTTGGTATCTTCCTCCCCGGTGCTCCTAGAAAACAGGGATCAAGGGGTAAGCAGGGAATGGTACTCAAATGAGCCCTAAAGCCCATTGGCGGACAGCCCCATCCCTCCCAATTCGGTCACCGTGGGCCCAGGGCCTGTTGGGAGTAAGGAGTCACGAGGCTTTTCCCGAGGATGCTCTCCCCGTTGCTCTGTCTGCAGCTCCTCACTTCCCTTTGCAGCTAATTATTCCCTTGGCCTGATCCAAACTCCCAAAGGCAACCTTCCCAGAAATCCCCAGTGGCTCATCACCAGCACTTCAGAGAAAACTGCTTGTCTTACTTAATTACAGCACAGAAAACTGGGCAGAGCGTATCTGAGTCCTCTCTGGCTGCTGCTAGCTGAGAAAACCTCTTGTCTTCTCTTTCTCCCTATCTGAGTGACTGAGCAGGAGGCAGAGGTGGAGTGGAGACACAGCAGAAATCGTGTTCTTTTGAGAAATTCCCCCACGTGAAAGGAAAGGGGAAGACAGGGACCCCTTGTGATTGAACCAAGGCACTATGGCAGCCTAATGTCACCAGCTGCTTGTTGGGCTGTGCAGGTTTGATGTCGAGGAGAGACTCGGGGGTGTATTTAATCTGTTCTCCTTCTCCAAACAGTGCTCCCACAAGCTCCTTCCATGAGGACCTGGGCTCAGCTTCCTGGGGCCACAGCCCTGCTTCAGAGGAAAGAGAAGGACCTCTCAGGGTGGTGGAGCCGCAGGTGCCACAGTTGACAGACCCTGAGCACCACTCTCAGAATGTCCTTCCCATGCCATTGGAACCACAAGATTGAGCAAGGGTGGGGGGCTCAGATTTGTCATTGTCAGGAGCTCTCAGTGGTCCCCACCTCCACTCATCTAAAGCCCAACTCTACTGTGAATCAGCTGATTCTCCCCACTCCCATGTGTGGGTGGCGACCACACCACCTCAGGCCCTTGTGCCTCGATGAGCATTTGCATCACCTAGCCATCATTGGTTGACTGTCACTAAGGGGCATGAGGTCTGGTGTAGGGGGAGGGGAGGCAGGGACATGCCAACCACAGACATCACCACTCCACAAATTGACCCAAGAAGTACCCAAGCTCTTCATACTCACCTAGAAGGAATACTTATCCTGATTCCCTCACTCTGTTTCTCCAGCTTTCCAGCCATTATGTGTACCCTACAGGAGCTCCCTGAACCTATAACATCCACTGATTTCCCACACACACCTCCTCCAGCCATGGCCAACACACACTCCCGCTGACCTCAAGGCCTCCTTCCCCTCCCACCGTCCTCCCGGAGCTTCCAGGGTGAGGCACCTACAGGGCAGTGGTTGGGTGCCCTGGCTCTGGCACCAGCCTGCCTCAGTTACAATCCAGGCTCTAACATGTGGTCTGTCACATTCAGCCAGTGCTGAGCTACTTTGTGTTTCAGTGTCCTCTTCTCCTGCGTGAGGGTGGTGAGGGGCACCTGGGGGGCTCTCGGTGGAGTATCCACTCTTGGTTTTGGCTCAGGTCATGATCTCAGGGTCATGAATCAGGGCCATAGGATTGAGCCCCACAGAGGTTCCATACTCAGTAGAGAATCTGCTTGAGATTCCCTCTCTCCCTCTCCCCAACCCCTGCAGGTGTGTTCTCTCTCTCTCTCATAAATCTTTTTAAAAAATAAAATGGAGACAGTGATGACTGAGCCCACCATGGAGGGACATCAGGAGAGGTCAATTCAATGGAATGATTTCATGTACATTACTTGCCATAAATCCTGGCCAAATATGTGTGAACTACAATTATTCTTCAAGATCCAGTTGGAATGCTACACGTGTCCTCAGAAACCTGGCCTTCCCTCTTCTGCTCCCCACACGTGAGCCTTCTACAGCTATTTTCCCATCTATGTGATGACAGGCCGCTTCGTGTTGTAGAGCATGAACTCTGCAGCCAGACTTCCTGGGTTCAGAGGCCTGGCTCTGCTACTCAATAGCTATGTGACCTCCATGCCTCAGTTTCTTCTCCTGTAGAATGGGATAACAGTCAAACCTCCCAGGCTTGCACACTTTGTGAACACTCTGGCAGCTGCCCCCTAGTCTTCCTTCACCCTCAAACCCTGCCACCTCCAGAGACCTTGTCAGAGACCATCCACATAGATTTCCTCTCTGTCTTGCCTTCAGTTCCTGTGCACCCCAGCCACCAACTCTAGACCTTGGACTCTGCCATTACCTAGAACCTCTGAAAAAGCAAAATCAGATCCCTATCCTCTCTCCTTCAAGCTGATCAAGACCTTGATCCCTCAAACTTGACTCTTCTCTGTCATCATTGGCTTTCTGATGCGTGCACCCTCACTTCAGTCCTTCCTTTGCCAGCATCCTGAAGTCCTTTACTATGTGTCCTTATACAAGTCCTCCAAGATGCCAACCCAACATTCATCCAAACTGTCTGCTTTTCCTTGATTCTAGCCCTGGACCATTAGATGGGACCAAAGGGAAAAGAAGATCACACAAGCATAGAAGTAGGTACCATTTTCATGGATGCAGTCCTGGGTCTCTCTGCTTGGTCCTCTGCTATCCCCACAGTGGCTATCCCAAGTCTTCCCAAACTCCTGAAAGTCTCATCTCCCCAATTCCCCCACCTCTCTAAGCACGCAGCCTTGTCTCCCACCTCAGAGGAGAAAGAGGTGCCATCAGATAAGCGTCACCTTACAGCTGCTACGCATCTTCACATTTCTCTTCCTCTGCACCCTCATTTTCCTATTCTCTCCTGTCACAGTGGAAGAAGGGTCCCTCCTTCCACCCTAAGCAAATCCCTCTGCCTGTATTTGGAACCCAGCTCTCTGTGTTCTGCAGAACCTCACAGTATCATTTGCCCCAGGACCTCTCTTTACCCTCTCCTGGCATTCTTCCCATCAGTATGAGATGTGCTCTCAAGTCTGATAACTTAAAAATAAAAACCTTTTCTCAACCCTACAAACCCCTAGAACTACCCCCTCTCCTTGAAGCTTCTTGACAGAGTTACTTTCACCTTCTGTCTCCTCACTATAAGCTGTCTTCTGGCTTATTAGATTTTCACCAATGTCACCAGTGACCTCTGTGCCACTAAATATAAGGAACACTGTTTGGTCTTTATCCTTTTCTGCTCCTCTGTAGCATTTGTCTCTGCTAACCACTCCTTCCTGCCTAGAGCCCTGTCTTCTTTTGGCTTCCACGACACCATATTCTTCTTGTTTTTCTCTTTCCTTGAAATGTATTCTGCTTTGAGGGTCTCTCTTCCCCCCACCCGACCCTTAGATATTGGTGCTCTGTGTGTGTCAATTACTAAAACTGTTCCGGTGATCTATTATTGCAGAACAAACTACCCCAGAACTTGGCAGCATAAAGCAACAACCATTCTATTACATTCATAATATTGTGGGTCAGAAATTCAGGCAGGGCTCTGCAAGGCAATTCTTCTGCTCTACATGGCATTGCCAGGGGTTACTTGGTGACGTTCAGCCAGCAGCTCGGCTGAGCTGAAAGGTCCATGAGGTCTTCACTCACATACCCAGCACTTGGCAGGGAGAAGCAGAAAGCTGGCACCCTCCCTCTCCAGGGGGTCTTAGACCTCTCCACAGAGGTTCTCCAGCAAGGCTGTTGGTCATCTCATGAGGCAGACCAGGGAGCCATGACAAGTGCTCCAAGATGGAGGGATCTTGGAGAAAGCTGCCAATTTCTCAAAACTGGGCCTGGAATCTGATGCAGCATTATTTTTACCTTGTTCTGTTGGCCAACCAATCATAAGCCTACCTAGATTCAAAGGGAGGAGATATAGACCTCATCTCTCAATGGAAAGAGGGATCTAGGACTTTGTGGCTGACTTCAATCCACCACAGCCCTCTCCTTGGCAAAGAGCAGTCTCCACACAGCCACCATCATCTTTCTCCTGAGTCACTGCAAGGCCCTCCTAACTCGTCTCCCTGCTCCTATGTTGCCCTTTCCGTCCTGTTATCCACAGTGAAGCCAGAGAGACCTTTCTATAATGCATATCCCATCACATTACTCTCCTGACCGAACCACTTGGCAGCTTCCCACTGCCATGACTCAACTCCTTAGCATGGAGTCCTTTGTGGGTCCTTTGCAATTTGTCACTCCTGATGCCATCACTTCACCCCTCACAACTTCTTATACTCTCAACTCTACAATACTGATGTACCCAGGTATGCCATGTTCTCTTTTATCTTCAAGACTTTGTACATTCTTTTCCCTTTGGAATATCCTTCTACCCAGCACTCCCCATGCTCCACCTCCCATGGGTG
Source organism: Canis aureus (assembly GCF_053574225.1). Classification (NCBI taxonomy): domain Eukaryota; kingdom Metazoa; phylum Chordata; class Mammalia; order Carnivora; family Canidae; genus Canis; species Canis aureus. Next base: position 40,668,975 of record NC_135631.1, read on the forward strand.
AGCACAAGTATGGACCACACACACACATACACACACACACATTTTCCATTCTCACCCTCCTTCAGATCTTGGCTTAGACAAGTGATTCTTGAAATGTGGTCCCAAAGCAGGCAGCATCAGCATCAACTGGAAACTTGTTAGAAATTCACATTCTCAGGCCCCAGATGTACAGAATCAGAAATTCTAGAGGTGAGGCCCAGAAATGTCTATTTTGACAGTCTTCTGATTCAGTCACCTGGGTCTGGTGCATACTGATGCCTGAGAAACACTGAAACAGTTAGACAACATTTCCCCAGGCAGCTTTCCCTGACCTAATCCTCCACCAAACTACTAGGATAGGGATCTCTCCTGCAGATTTCCTGTCATCCCTCTCTCCCCGCGATCATATCCCTATCATAGGGTACTGTAATTACCTGCTTACTTGTATGCCCCCAGCAGGGCCCCCTTTGAGCTCCCATAGGCAGGGGCTGTATCATAAGTATTACCATATCCTCAGCATCTACATAATGCCTGTCCTATTGGCAGTAGCTCAATATGAAATTGTGAAGCCAAGATTCAAACCCCTGTGTGCATCCCAATCTTCTATCAATGTAGATTATAAACACCCAAAACAAGAGATCTAATGCACTGAGGATGTTGTTAATCAGCAGCTGGGATCAGTCTTCCAGTAAATGCCTTGATTCTTGTATAATAGAAAGGAGACACGGAGTAGATACAGTGCCTACAAAAGATTTTAATAAAACCCCAGAAGGGAAATATGTGCTCTATTGAATCAACCAAAAACCCTGAAAATGGACTATCTGACTCAAGTCCTGAAGTGAGATAAACTAAGCTCATCATCTTCCCATTTCTGCATGGCCAATTCCTCCATTGTTTGCATTTTAATACACTAACTATGTTTAACTGAAGTTTTTAAAATGCCACTGCCTCTTTGGAAATTTGGCAGAAGAGAAGAATCTGGGTCACGCAACTGTGAAATCTAAATAAGGTATAATTAATATGTCCATCAACTTTCACAGAAGTGATGCTAGTTTGCAAACTATTCATTAATTTTGAACAATGACAGCAACCGGTTACAATGCAGACACCGCGCCGAAGAAGAGAGGCTTGTTGTGGTGCCAGCCTGGGTGTCACTGGCAGTGTGTAGGAACGACCCGCTTCCACGTGCTGCGTGGAGAGAGATGATTACTTAAGACTTTGGGGCTAGAATTATGAGAGTGGCAATATGACTCCTGACTCCCAGTTCTTTTAAATGTTACCTTGTAATTCATGAAATACTCTCCAAATGGTGAAAAACATCTCGTAAATCCCTAGGGAATTTGGGAAAACAGGCCCTTGGCACCAGAAATAAAACGTGAGGGCAGCCCGGGTGGCTCAGCGGTTTAGCACTGCCTTCAGCCCAGGGCCTGATCCTGGGGTCCTGGGATCGAGTCCCACATTGGGCTCCCTGCAGGGAGCCTGCTTCTCCCTCTGCCTGTGTCTCTGCCTCTCTGTGTGTGTGTGTCTCTCATTAATAAATGAATAAAATCTTTTTTAAAAAAAGAAATAAAACATGAAAATGGCTGCATCTGAAAATCAGGAGAGACCTGAATTCAAGTCCCAGGCCCTAACTAGTTCCTTGGCCTATTTAACATTTCTATACTTCATCTGCAAACTGTGCCAATAATACCGCTTCAGAATGTTGTTTTGAGGATTAAAGAAGATGATACACATTTCCACTCAACACACAGGCAGCTTTTATGCCAAATATTATGCCAAATAGCTGTCATTTCTATCTTTTGTAGTCAGAATTAAGACAATGATATCAAAAACCAAGTGGATTGCCTTTCTGTGCTACCCAGGGAAGCGTCCATCTGGCACTGTTTGCATTCCTGTTGTAACTGAAAGGGAAACTTTGACAATATCTGGAGACCTTGGTGTCCTGCATATGAAGGATGAGCATGTCCTCAAATTCCTTGCAACAGGGAACCCACTTAGCTGGGACCAACGTTGACTTCCAAATGGAATAGTACAGGGATCCCTGGGTGGCGCAGCGGTTTGGCGCCTGCCTTTGGCCCAGGGCGCGATCCTGGAGACCCGGGATCGAATCCCACATCGGGCTCCCAGTGCATGGAGCCTGCTTCTCCCTCTGCCTGAGTCTCTGCCTCTCTCTCTCTCTCTGTGACTATCATAAATAAATAAAAATTTAAAAAAAAATGGAATAGTACATCTACAGAGGGAAAGGCGATGGGATCTACATCACGAATCTCAGGAGAACCTGAGAGAAGCTTATGCTGGCAGCTTATGTCATTGTTGCCACTGAAAACCCAGTTGACGTCATGTCATATCATCCAGGAATATGGCCGGCGAGCTGCATGAAGTTTGCTGCTGCTACTGGAACCATTCCCAAGGCTGGCCACTTCACTCCTAGAACCTTCACTAACCAGATCTAGGCAGCCTTCCAGGTGCTGAGACTTCTGATGGTTACTGATCCTAGCACTGACCACCAGCCTGAGTCTTATGCTGACCTTCCTACCATCACTCTGTGTAACACAGACTCTCCTCTGTGCTGTGTGGCATTGCCATCCCTTGCCACAAATAAGGGAGCTCACTCAGTGGGTCTGATGTGGTGGGTGCTGGCCCGGGAGGTTCTGCAAGTGTGCGGCACCATTTCCCATGAGCACCCATGGAAGGTCATGCCTGGGGTCTACTCTTACAGAGATCCTGAAGACATTGAAAAGGAAGAGCAGGCTGCTGCTGAACAGGCTGTGACCAAGGAGGAATTTCAGGGTGAGTGGCTGCTCCAGCTCCTGAGTTCGCTGCTGCTCAACCTGAAGTCACAGACTGGTTGGTCTGAAGGCAGGCAGGTGCCTTCTGTGCCTTTCAACAGTTCCCTACCCAAGACTAGAGCGTCCAGCCTGCCACTGAAGACTGGCCCACGGCTCCCACTCCTCAGGCCACTGAATGGATAGGAGCAACCACTGAGTCATCCTAAACTGCTCTTCCACAAAGGCAAACAAAATGGAAATAAGGTTGATGGAAAATAAACAGTTTGTGGGAGTGAATGGGTGACGGGCACTGGGGGTTATTCTGTATGTTAGTAAATTGAACACCAATAAAAAATAAATAAAAAAAAGAAAAGAAAATACAAAAAAAATAAAAAAATAAACAGTTTGTGGAAAAAACAAACAAGCAAAAAAAAAAAAAAGGACTGTAGAAAACAGTATGTGTTTCCTCAGGAAATTAAAAACGGAACTATCATAGGAGGCAGTACCCCAACTTCTAGGTGTATATCCAATAGAATTGAAAGCAGAGTCTTAGAGAGGTATGTGCCACCCTATGTCAGGACAGTATTATTCACAATAGCTAAGAGGTGCAAGCAACCCAGGTGGCCACTGATGGATGAATGGATAAACAGAACATGGCATACACTATGGAAAATTATTCTGCCTTAAGAAAGAACGGAATCCTGTCGCATGCTACAGCATGAATGCACCTTGAGAACTTTACACTAAGAAAATAAGCCAATCACAAAAAGATAAATACTGCACAATCCCACTTATGTGATGTATCTAAAGTCGCCAAACCCATAGAAGTCAGAGTGTTGGCTTCCACAAGCTGGGGGGAGGGAGAAATGGGGAGTGTGAATAAAATTGAACCATATACTTAATGGTTAGGATGGTGGAGTTTAGGTTATTTGGGTTTTTTCAACCACATTAAAAAAATTTTTTAATTAGGGGCCCCTGGGTGGCTCAGTGGCTGAGCGTCTGCCTTTGGCTCAGGTTATGATCCTCAGGCCCTGGAATCGAGTCCCACATCAGCCTCCCCTCAGGGAGCCTGCTTCTCCCTCTGCCTATGTCTCTCCTCCTCTGTGTCTCTCATGAATAAATAAAATCTTTTTTAAAAATGTTTTAAATTAAAAAGCTGGACCCTGTTCCCTTTATTCCCTATAATGCTGTGTACTCCTACCCCTCTCACCACTCTGACTCAGTCCCTTTACCTCTCTCCTCCCCCTTCCCCACCCGCATTTTGGGTGCAGATTCCTCAGGGTTCTAGCCTCAGATATCCTTTCTTCCTGCTGTTGCACTGCTGAGATTTCAGCCACACCCCAGCTCTACTAGCCACGTACATGTTGATGGTTCTACTCTGCTCTATCCCAAGTCTCTAAAATAGGCCTGGAGCTTAGTAGGCACTCAGTAAATACCTGTAGTAAATGAATATCTAGATCTCTAGCCCTACTCAACCTGAGGCTCCATCTGCTGTCTGAACACCTCCAGCTAACTATCCCATGGTTCTTTCAACTTCAACATATCCAACAGTTAATTTATTTAACCTTTCCTAGGGGAAGCAAAGAATCTCTTGGGGCTTCTCGGGGGCTCAGTTGATTAAGCATCCGACTCTTAATTTCGGCTCAGTTCATGATCTCAGGGTCATGAGGTCGAGCCCCACTTGGGGCTCCGCACTAAGTGCGGAGTCTGCTTGAGATTCTCTCCCTCTCTCTACCTCAGCCCTGCCCCACTGCTCATTCACAGGCTCTCTCTCTCTCCCTCTCTCCAAAAAAAAACAACAACAAGAAAAACCACCTCCTTCCTGTAATCTTGCTTAATTTTGTCCTCAAATTTCCCAGCCTGTTTTTATTGATTATCCAAATCCAGTTGACCTTAAGCTGGAAATGTCTGGAGAATCTGGCCACTTCTTTCCTTCTCCAGGGCCTCATCTTTTTTCAAGTGGACTATGGCAGTAAGTCCTTGTCTGCACTTGCTCCCCCAAGAAGTTCATTCTCCACACTAGTGCTAGTTTTTTCTTTCTAAAGGACAAATCTCAGTAGTAGTAATGTTGCTTAAGCTTTAACCTCTTTAGCACATCCACCACCACCACCATCCACTCCCACCTCCTACAGATTTCATTCCATGAGCATTGGCGAGACCAACAATGCCCCTGTGTTCTGACCCCCACCTTTTCCACCAGTCCTCCTCTCCAACCCCAAATCCCCTACATTGCAGACACACTAACCCTCGTGTGCTGGGCCCTTCTATAATTCCATGTCTGTGTCCATGCCAGACCTTCTCTGTGGACAGAGACTCCACTATCCCCAACTTCCCTTCTTGGAAACAACTCATGATCCATGGGTATTAAATGAACACTCAGCAAGGAGCAATACAACTAGATGGAAACAATTTCACTTTGAAAATTTTCCTACCCCAGCTCAATGGTCCATACCTGGCTCAGCTACTGGTTACAGACTGAAATGTTTATATAAAATCCAGCTGTCTACAAAGAAAGATATAAAGGCAGGGAGTGGAGGCTTTCTTTAACTGGCAATATTTAGAATTAAAATAGTCAGTTTTATCAAAGTAGCATAATTAAGAGCTGAGCTTTAGAATAGCCTGTAGCTGGGTTGCTATCTGCTCAGCCTCCTCCTCTGTCAAGTAAGTATAAGAATAACATCTACCTCTTAGAGTTATCCAATTTTGGATGAAATTATATATTAAATGATTGCTTTAATATAATACCTGGTGTAATGTATTGCTTAATAAATAGCAGCTATTATTACTGTCATAGAATCGACTTTCTGAATCTGTTACTTAGGCATGGGTCCTCACTAGCATACCTCTAGTGCCATGTATAATTCCTTTTAGGTGGGGGGAGTAAGGGGGACTGAAATGATAGGTGCCATCCTGAACAACACAAGATGACAGTTCATGGTCTTGTGGGACAGCTCATTGTGGGCTACTCTGAGGGGCAGGAGGATGGGTTCCATATAAAACTGGAAAAAAGATTTATGTACCTAATAATGTTGTTACATATGGTTAGTGCAATCTAATTCTGCTCGTTTGTTCTAATTACACAATTAAGTTTAATTACCCAAATCATATGAATGCATTTGCATTATTAGAACAATAACTTTTAAAGAGACAATGTAATATATTTACTAAAACCCAGCATTGTTCAGAACCAACAAGACAGTTCTAGAAAATTCTCTCATCATGCCCTGGGTGCGACTAGGCCTAGTTACAACCTGTAATTATCATGCTGCATCTTTGCTATCGCAAGCCACTTACCTTCATGCTTTGTTTTGTTGTCTTTTAAATGTTTTCAGCAGTGGGCAATATGGCAGATATTCTTCCCTTCTGAAGTGGGCTCGTGCTCACCGTTGCATTGGGAATCACGCAGAAACCCTCCTAGCATGATCCCTGAGGCCTCCTGTTCTCCTTACTCGGCTCTCTGCCCTTCAGGTATAGGAGAGTCTTACAAGTGCTTTCAGTATAATTCGGGTGACTTCTTGAAACACAGCAGGTATGAAGCCAAAAAGTAATGTGAGCTCATTCCCAGTGTAGTCACATGTCCTAAAACAATAGAAAGCATGAGAACAATAGATTTGAGATGATTGTCTTCCTTACATTCTTTCTCATTGAATTCTTAAACCCCATGCAATACAACCTGTCCCTAGTGATGCTTTTATAAATCATGCATAGTACCGTAGACAGAGTAGAAACCATTTCTCTTTGTTCACACATGGAAGAAAACGCAATTCCTCCATGACGAGTATTCTCAGCAGATTTCCTAGCTCTGTTCTCATAATCTCTGACATGTGACTTAGGTCAACTAATGTAGTCAAATAAGCAGTACAGAATCACCTACAGCCTGTTGGAGAGCTCAGCATGTATCAAGGAGTATCAACAGACTATTCACGACCACGCTTTCCAGAAGGCATCAGCATCCTCCATCCCGAATCCTGTCAGCTACAGCTTTTCAGACTGACTCCTCCGTTAACTTAGCTCATTCTCTTCACACACCATTTCACACTTTATCTTTTCAATCTATTGTAGGGCTTCCTCCAATGGGACTATAAAAACCTTTTTCTGTTATGTTTGCTCTCTCGCTGTTGAGAAAGCATGTAGTGCTCTATTTTGTGCTTAAATTATACATGTAAGAAGACAAACTGAATCCACAGTTCAATGTCTAATGCTTCTCACTGACTGAGGCCAGTCAGTACCTTGACTTTCGTGGGGGTTTTTTTGTTTTTAATGAGGGTAGGGCTGTCTTTTCCCTGCCTTCCTCATATGAATGCACTGAAACTTGCTAAAGCCAGAGAGAAAGATGCTACTTGAACAGTTGGAACTTGGGACCACTCATGGGCAAGGACTCAGTGTCCTGAAGCGCTGGTGAAAGAGTCCTCGATGCCATACTTGCTGCTTCTATCATCTTTCTCTTCACCTTCACTCATTCTCTCTCTCATCTTTCAACAAGATTGCATTTACACAGGAGTTGTGGATAAAGTCAGTGTCGGGGCAAAAAGTTATGTAGAGCCAATTGCCCTCGAGAATCCCTTTAGGAAAGCACCACCGTGTCTCTATATCCAACACATCAAACATTTCTTCCCACCAGCATGGGAAGCAATTGTTGCTTCCTGGTTGAGCACCATTCTTGTATTTATGGAAAAATAATTTCTTTAAACTCTAAAATACACACCATGGCAAGATGCTCACACTATGGAAAGCACAGGGGACCTGAGAAGAAGCAAGTATAGATGAATTTATAGCCCCTGACACATGCCCGCTGAGAGCTTGCCTTCCCTAACTAGAATGGAGGCCAGTAGCCAACCTGCACAACTTAAATTCTCTCTCTCTCTCTCTCTCTCTCTCTCTCTCTTTCTCTCTTTCATACTATACCTCATGAGGATATGATGTTCTTGATAAAATATATGGATACAATCTAGCACAGTCCTAGGGACAGAGGTAAGGGAATAGGTCAGTTTTAAGGCTTGTAAACCCCAACAGACTCCTGAGGTTGGGAGAAATGCTAATGGGGACCTCTTTAACTCTACTGGGTTTCTGGCCTTTTTCATGTTCCAACCACCTTCAACTATCTGCACAGGATGCTGCCATGAGAAAAACAAAATTAACAGAGCAACCTAGATTCCAGCTGCATGTCCTACTACCCCACCTACCAGAAGAAACTGGCTCCTATTGTCAGGCACCAGTCGCTGTCTCCCCATCATTTTCTGCGAAATCCATGTGTACCTTAGAAAGGGTTTGGAATAGGGCACCTGGGTGGCTCAGTCAGTTAAGCATCTGCCTTCGGCTCAGGTCATAATCTGGGATCCTGGGATCAAGGCCATCATTGGGCTCCCTGCTGATCAGGGAACCTGCTTCTCCCTTTCCCTCTCCCTCTCCCTCTCCCTCTCCCTCTCCCTCTCCCTCTTCCTCTGCTGTGCGCTCCCTCTCCCTCTCTCACTCTTTATTTCTCTCTGTCAAATAAATAAAATCTTTTTTTAAAAAGGGTTTGGATACCTTAAAGCACTGTAGGAAAACAAAAATTACTCCATTCATAAGCTGTTGCTTTCCGTTATTACAAGCCCTGTGGCTGACTTAGATGTTCTTTGAGAGAATTCCCCTCCCTATACATCTTCGAGGAGGAGTGAAGTCCTATATAAGAGTCTTTGTCAACATTCATATTGATTTCAGGCCCTAACTTTTTCCAGGAGTTTTTCCTCTCTCTACCATGTAACGAAGGCACTAAAGTAACATTACACATTGTGAAATTTGCCAGCCAACCAAATCTGTCACTGGGTTTCTGAATTTCTTGATTTATCCTGCTATCTTTTTGTATTCAAAATTGCCTTGCAGGACAAGAAGAAAGCTGGTGGCAACAGGGCTGAATAGCAGAAGCCAAATGGATCATCTGTGTTTGCCAGGGCTCTGTGCTCCGGCCTGGCTGCCTGGTTGCTTCCAAAAGCAAATCCGAGTCTTGAAGTGTATGCTGAGACTTTAAATGATTTGAGTCCTCATAGCCTGGTCTATTCACCACCCGTGGCAATTCTCCCCACAAATTCCCAAATCTTCTTATATGTAACTAAAAATCAAGATGTTTCCCAAGTAGCTTTTTTGCTCCCTGGGTCAGATTCAGACACCCCACTGCTCTCCCCACAGGCAGAACCTGCTTCTGTACATTGCTCAGTTCATCTAGATCCTGCTTTCCATCTGAAAACCTTCCCAGCCTGGCCTGGCCATATTTAGGTCTCCTTTCTGGAATTTGCTTACACTTTTTTTTTTGTACCACCCAATCCTGCAGTGCCAGGATGGAGGCCACACTCTACAACCAAATTGTAAACCACCTGTGAACAACATCACATCATTTCTTCCTTTTGAAACCCACGGTGTCTAGAACAGGCTATCATAATCTTGGTTATTACAATTTATGTCATCTGCTATAACTTACCCGCCTGAAATACATTAAAAAGGACATTCTAGTGCACTGAAACTCACACTTGACTGCTTGCTAGACGACCAGATTTCTAGTCATTTGTGACTTTGAACCAGTGACAACCTTTTGGAGCGTCATTTCCTTGTACACAAAATGAATATATTGTATATCTCTCTACTTGCCGGTTCAAATAAGAATCAAACAACACAGGATAAGCAAAGCAGTTCATATCTATAAAAATATTATTCAAATGTGTGGCTTTATCACCAAGTCATTTGGTCTTTCTGTATGTCATTGACATAAATGAAAAGCATGAATAGAGCATCTTGAACTTTCTGGAATATTTTCCATAAGTTCCAGACTTTCCCATTGTTTTTCTATGATTAATATTCTCTTGTTACCTCCACAACTGCCCCCTTTCTCTCCATGCTTCTTGTCGGTGTAATTGGAACTGTCTTTCTGAGCTGATTCTTTTCCAGTAACCAAGCTGTCACTCCTGTGATCTGATCTGAGGAAATGGAGGGGTCATTGGCTTAGACTTCCCTGGCTTCAGGAAACTTTGTTTGTTCACAAAACAAACACAAAAGTACAAAGGAAATTTCAAAAGGCTGGGAACCGAGCATGTGGGCAACATTTTATTGATGGGGCTAGTTCTGGCATAATTTAAAAGAGTTTAATTAAGTCAAAGGTAAAGCATTTTCCCCTCAGTGCTATCTCTGCCCTCCATCCCTCCCTCCATAGACAGGGGCTTGCTGCCTACAACCATCCAAAGGATAGAGCGCCACACAGGTATACATCCCAGGAAGGAGAGTGGATAGAAGTGTGTGCCTCTTAGCCTCCTCATTAGCTAGCATGCTGGCAGCCTAGGGTGTTTGGTTGGTTGGTTGGTTGGTTTTTTTTTTTTTTAATCTGAGAGATCTCTGTATGGCCAGCTTCTTTCTTGGAAGCTACAACATATATCTCTCCCATTTTGAATCCAAAAATTGCTAGAATTCTCTGTGAGTCCAAACTATATTACAGATGAATTCATCACCTCCGTCATGGCTACTTATTTCAGTTCACTTTGACATGGTACTATCCATGACTAAATAGCTTTTTCATTTTTGGCTCTTACCCATGCTTCCAGACTCAAATATCAAAAGAATTCTGCTGCCTCTGGGGAAGAAGGCACATAGCTGTATAAAATGCTCTCGGGAGAGGAAACCCAAACACTTTGTTTTCCTGTACCTTGTTTTTACTACTGTAATGTTACCCCTTCATTTACTAGATGAGGAAGATCTATTCTGTTTTTCCCATATTCAGTAACTTACAGAGCAGAAAAATAAGATAATCCACAGACATGCTGAAAGAGTTTGGACAGCTGGTAGACCCAATTTTGCAGCCACTTATATTTCCATCCATAAAGCTTTGATAAGTATCTGTGCAAAGGGATACGTGACCAAAACAGGCAGATCTCACAGATATCCTGTGAGCTGACCATCCGTCTGTATCAGATCCTGCTATTTGCTAGCATTTATAAGATGCAGTCAACTGCACAACTGGGTGGTAAATGAAGCATGTAGATTTACATTACTGCCCAGAGAAAAGGGAGAAAACAGAGGAGAGATAAGAAAACTGAGTATTTCATTTCAGCTGTCACAGAAAACTGACTATTTCAACCAAAATGAAAACAAGCAAACAGAAAGACTAGCATTGCATTACAAAAATGAGATATAGAAAGTTGGTTATTCATTGTGAAGAAATTTACTAAGTACTCATGATATTTCTTTCTCTGGATCCACTAAGATGTTAGTGATGAAAAAGCAATATTATCAAGGATGGTAATATATCAGAAGGAAAATCAATAGCCACAAAAATGGTAATAAATTTTTCTAAAGAATGATTGTAACTCACACTTTATAGAATTATAACTGTCATCAGAGTGGCCAAGAACCAACTAGGTGGCCTTACAGTCACAGCTGACTAGACAGGAGCTGGGTTTGGCCTGTTTTGGTTTTTTAGCACATTGGCTCCAATCAAGTGGCCTTGTCCCTAATTGTGAAAGAGTACAGAGCCGCCAACATGGTTATAATGGACATATGACCTCCCGGTAGCATTTGACTCTCCTTTAAAACCCCTGAACTGTTTTGTGTTACCCCCTTTAGGAGAATGTGGCATCCAAAGAAGCTGGGGTGATGCAGGGAGTGCTGATTTACAGGATTTTGGATTTATTAATATAAAATCAAAATTAGTCTAAAGTACTAGAAGTCAAGATGGGGTCGGGGGGCATAGTATAGTTGGGAAGGGAGATTCAAGGTACTGATTCTGTTTCTTGAGCTGGGTGCTATCCAGACAGGTGTTCCCACTTTGTCAATTCCCTGAGCTTACACGTATGACACGCATACTTTCCTGTATAATACACATACTTAAGTAAATCGTTCACATAAAGAAGCCTTTGCATTCTCTTGCCAGATCTGCTCTAAATAGCCAACAGATTTGGGGGGAGGTCAATTTGAGCCCTGGTTTCTTCTGCAAAATGAAAAGGTGGACCAGATGATCCCAGCCCCGACGCTCCTCAGTGCTGTCATCATTGGCACAAGATGAATGCATAGCATTGATATTCCTACCATTAGTGACTTGAATAATAATCAGAATGTGGGCAAAGTTGCCACAGGCCTTCCCAGAAAAGGCTATGTACTGAAAGGCTCTGTAAGTTTGCTAGGTGGGGAATGATGTAGAGTAATTGGAATTACAGAGCTGGTGTTGATAGCAAAGAAGTAGGATTAGGATGGCTGTCAGTATGGACCCCTACTTTAAAAGCAGATGTTCATCACACAGCAATGTGTGCAATCACACTAAATTTGAGAGCCAATGTTTCTCTAATGGGTTCTTCTCAAAAGTAGCCCCTGGAAATTATGATTCTGTTGAAATATACTCCAGGAACATCCAAACAATCCTGCAGTTTGGTGTTCCAAGCCATTCTTTTCCATCCTTGTTTAATATAAAGTGAATTTAAAGGTGATCTGTATGGTGGTTGATTGGCAGCTGAAGAGAATCAGAATCTCTATTTATCAGCGAGAAGTTGCCAATCACATCTCACTATGGATGGGAAAGTCCAGAGCCTGGGCTAGAGGGCATTTGCTGGACTGATAGGAGAAATTACTGTGACCTCCATTTGATGAGAAAATAAGCTATACCTAACTCTCTGTGGGCTTTACCTACAACTTAAGTCTCTTGGAAGGCAAAATATGTTCAATAGAACTCAGAAGGGGAAAATAAATGATTTTGATAATCCCCTGCACAATCAAACTAGGTAGTCAGCACCTGCATAATAGATCCACAGGGAAATTCTTAAAATCTTATGATCCTTTTCTAAAGTCTTTAAAGTCCGTTGGAAACTGGTCACCTTATTCTACAAAACCACCTGCCTTCATCCCCCTGAAAACCGTTCTGGAAAACCCAGCCAGACAGGCTCTCTGATGGCCATTCCTCTTCTGAATCCCAAGAATAATCCTTTGGTACAAACATAGAAGTGTATTATTTAGTCTTCCAGCAAACATGAAGAGAAACAATGAAATGAAGGAAATGCAAATCATGAGCTGCCACATAAGATCCTAATTACCATAATTTGACCCGGCCTCCTTCCCATTGCCGGAAAGTCGGGCCTTCTGGATGAGAGGGAGCCAAACCAGCGAGATAACAGCCTTCTGTTCTCTCTCCCCATCCCTCGCCTGCTTGCTTTCTTCCTCTCTTCCTTAAATGATGTTCATTAAGACAGCAATTCTTCTAACAGTTTGTAAGCCTCAATTGTATTAGTGAAAGCTTTGCATGACTTGATAAAATGAGCTAAAGAAACGGAATGGGGGGCGGGGGGAAAGCAGACACATGCTGTCTCTTTATTCCCCAAAGCAACTGTCAGTCTCAGAATATTTTCCTAGAACCTGCCAGCAGTCTCTCTGGAATCATTCCTGTTAGATACAAGGGCAGCAAATGTAAAAGGTCCAGGTCTTCCGTGGTATGGCTTTAGAAAGTATTAATAATTAAGAAAAGGGCCAATTCAGACTCCACATGTCTAGTCACATCAGTAACACCATGCCTTCCACCCCCACACAGCTCCCAGAATAGTCCTGTTTCTTAGACTGCTCGCAGCTTTGCCTCATCCCTGATTGTTCCTCAACTATTTGAGGTAAGTTAACTTGGCACAGCTTCTTACATTTAGGATGGTAAATGAGCTGGGCTGGGAGACACAGAAAATGTGTTAACTTCATGCCTATTAGAATTCACCTAAAATGTGCCCATTAAAATCTGAATCTGAAAAGCACACCCCAGCCCAACTGGTGCTGGGCTTTCTGCTCTTTGCTCTGACAAGTGCCACGGAAATGGGCCCTACTGTCACCCTTCAGCTCATGGATGGGATATGATGACATGTTTCAATGGCAGCTTTAAATCAGTTTGCTTAGGCTTCAATAGTGCAACCCCAATTTTGGGCTCAAGCAAGCCAGTCATTAAATCAATTGCAAAGCACACAGCTCTGTGATACTATGTGCCCCTGACAGAGTGAAGGGACTTTTCCACTGACCTTTTGTATTTTATTGCATTTGACCATGCAGGCCACTTTAGTTTCAACCAGTGTGTAGGCGACATACAAAATACAAAGGACATGCCTTAAAGAAGCAAAAACGTCTTTGAGAAGCTGGTCCCCTTCTTAGCATTGGTGTGGGGGCTGCTACTCCAAACAGGCCAGGAATGGTCCAAGTGGTTGGAGGCAGAGAGTTAAAGATCAGCAGACAACATGTGAAAGGTCATGAAGTCAGTGTCCAAAGGAAGGAATTTGTATGATTCTGGGAGTTTGAGGCAAGTCTATATTCTCTATATCAGTGAATTGTGACAAGAGGGAGAGGCAGCTAGTAGAGTGTGAATGAGGAGCCCAGGTTGGGATCAGGGACTACACATGAGGAGGGAAAACATGATAGAAAACCCAGGTAAGCAGACAAATCAGTTTGGATGCTTTGGGCAAGGATAACTGGAAATCCTAAGGTAGGAGAGGCTTTAGGTTTGGCTGACCTCCCAACCAGTCATTTCATCAGGTACCCAGGTTTTTCTGCCTGTTGGCTCAACAACCATGGTGACTGGCTCCTCTGGGTCACAGAATGGCTGCGAGTTACATTTGGACTTACATGCTTTCCTCCTCACATCCAGGGAAAACCAGGGAGTTACTCTTAGAAGCTGTCCCAGAAGAATGAGAAGAAACCTTCCCAAAGCTTCTGCAAAGCTCTCATAGCCTCTCATTGGCCTGAATTGTCTTGTCTTCCTTCCTGAACCATTTACAACCAGGTTAAAATATTTTTTTTTCAATTGACTAAAGTGCATCAAGGTCTATTCCAGGAACAGGAAAATAGGGTCAGGTTTACCTAATTTCATGGGCAGCATGGGGGAGAGATAGATAACTAATCAAAGTCAGCATCCTCCTAAGAAGGAAAAGGACATGCATTCTGCATGGATGACTATAGCCATCGCTAAGGCTGTTCACCAAGTGTTTCTGGCTTCCCACCTTCCTGGCACATGATGGGGATTGTACTTCCATGAGACCATGAGACCAATTATAGTCAGTAAGTGACAAGCAGAAGTGGCATGTGTCACTGCCAGGCCAGAAAGCTTAATGGCCAATGTGAAGCCTCCAGACCTGTCTTTAATCTGCCTGGGAGACCAGGATTGCTCAAGATGGTCACTGTTGCTCCAGTATATATCCCCAAATGAGGAGATGTGAAGCAGAGCCTCCATAGAGCAGAACCCATGATGGAGATGAACAAGAAATAAACCTCTGCTGTTAAAAACCACTAAGATTTTTCTTTTTTCTTTTTTCTTTTTTTTCCCCCAGTGTATCTTAGTCTATCCTTGATGCTGCTTTCAACAACATACATGGCAGCAGCTGATGTTAGCATGGACGTCTTGTCCTAGGTAGGGAGGCCAGGTTAGGTGGAACCCAGTGTCACATATCAGCTAGGTATGCCCAGGCCAGGGGGAGCAAGTATGCACTAGAGGAAAAAAGCAAAGTTTCCCTGAGACTCCCCTCCTATACACAGAGCTACCACTATGGTTCTTGTCCTCATGAGAAAAGAAAAAGACTATTCCTCATTTGTCCTTTTAAAGCATCTAATGATCTTTTTAAAAAAAAAAGTCTAATAATCTTAAGGACAAAAATATGTGCCTCACATGTAAGAAATAAAAAGGATAAAACAAACAAAAGGAATCTGCTTTCTGGTGTGTTTTTTTTTTTAATTAATTACTCAAGAACTTGGAAAAAAAGAATTATCTAGATCAGGGAAATCTGAATTCCTATAAAAAATCATTTAAGGGGATCCCTGGGTGGCTCAGCGGTTTAGCGCCTGCCTGCGGCCCAGGGTGTGATCTTAGAGTCCCAGGATCAAGTCCCGCATCGGGCTCCCTGCATGGAGCCTGCTTCTCCCTCTGCCTGTGTCTCTTCCTCTCTTACTCTCAGTGTCTCTCATTAATAAATAATAAAATCTTTTAAAACATTATTTAAGATCAGAAAATATATTTCCCATAGATACATTATGGGAAAAAATAGCCTACAAAGTAAAAAACAAAAATTTTTAACACTCACTGAAATAAATTTTAGTTTTTGTTTTTGTTTTGTTTTGTTTTTAAGATTCTATTTATATAATTATATATCTTAGAATTATATAGAATTATCTTAGAACCAGGAAAGAGAAGTAATAGAAAGCCTCTCATTTTATGAGTTTTTATAGCCTAGTTCTCAAATGAAAATAAAACAGAAAAAGTCTCAATTTTTTTAGTGATTAATAGTTAAAATATCTCTTCCATATATCCATCCGTATTTTCTTTCTCAAAAAATATTCAAAAACCAACTCCTGTCCTTGCTACTGCTTTTTGGGGATTGACTCACCTGTGCATATTATAAAATTTTCCTAACCACTTCAGCAAGAAATAAGTTGTACAGAATTCCTTGGTATAATCTGAAAATGATTTGGAGGAGGTTTCTTTTTTTTTCCTTGAGAATAATGTTTAAGATTCAGTGGGGTTTTTCTCCTGTAGTTAATTTCTTATTCCTGCATTCAAAAACATCCTGTCTGGTTGCTGAGAGCTTCCAGAGCAGAATACCTGGGTAATTTTGATTAGGTCATAATCTTCAAAACAGGGAACAATTGCCTAGTGACAGGATGCTCATTTCTCAGATTTTTTTTTTTTTTGCCCTCTTCTGAAATTCAGTCCTAATCCCCTATGTGAGAGCTATTTTTACTATCCTCCTTTCAGAGATGAAAATACAAAAGCATGGGAATTATTCTTAGGGTGTCTGCTGACTTGCAAACGGGCACTGGCCCAGGAACCAGAAGGCCTGGGCTCTGGGCTCTGGGCTATGGGCTCTGGGCCCTTGTCCTGGCTGGCTCATGGTCAAGACAGCAAAGTTTGGATGCGAGCGGAGTCTCAGACACTTGCTGATGGGAAAGGTGTGCAGCACAGTTACATCCAGGCAGTTGCACCAGCCTTACCTGGAGAAGAGACTCCCTTCCTCTGATAATGACCCTCCCAGGTCGGTGGGGTCACTGTGGATCCCCGAAGTGCCAGCACTGCCCAGCTGCATGGCAAAGCCCCCAGGCCCTCAGACCCTCCCCCTTCCATGGCACAGCAGGGGGCTCTTCTAGAATGCCCTTGGCATTGAGGATCTGGGCCTCTAGACCCGCCCCGATGCCTGGAGCAGGAAGCAGCCCTCTGTGGACCCAAGAGCCTGCTGTGCCAGGGAGTCATGGTCATCTCCTAATGATCTCCGTGGTGCTCTCCTTCCCACATACTCTGCCCCGAAGCACCTCATTTTCCTTTTGCTCTTCCCTTGATTAATGCCCATGCTAGCCTGCCTTCCCACAACTCACCCTGCAGCCGTACACTCGCTGCCCTGATCTTCAGAGTCGGTCTCCCTCTTTCTTGGCAATGGCATTGGCATCCGTCTTCCTCCTGCCCCAGAGCCCGCGGGGGCCGGAATCTCCCGTTCAGCTCCTCAGGTGACCTTCCTTCTTGCAAGTACAGGACTCTGGGTCCCAATTTTGTCCTTTACTGCTGTTCCCTTTGAAAACCTACCTACCGACAACTGAGCTTCCATTTCAGCTTGCCTAGTGCATGCCTCTTTATTTGAAAGGCAAAATGAACTTTCCGTAATGCCTTTTAAGTGGGTTTCTGTGCACTTTCCAAGAGGCCTCAAGCTCTCCGGAGTCTGTATGTGATGGGCTCAGGCTTCGCGCCTAAGAGACAGCGAGAACCCTCCTCCTGCCTCCCCAACCATTCCTTGCCAGGGTTCTTCTAGCTCCTCATCCTCCAGGGTCTCCTCCCCTCCATCTCTTTCTTGTGCCTTCCTTAACTTGACCCATTCTGTTGTTTTGAACTACCCATAACCTGCAACTCTGGCCACAACTACTCTTTCTTTTTTTTCCTCATTGTGAAATATTTGTTTTTGTTTTTTTTTTTTTTCTGAGGATAGTATGGTCTATTCTCATCCAAGAAATGCATTTTTCTTCTGTTAAAATGATGTTATTAATTGTAATCACCCTGGCATTCTTGTGCTAACAGAAGAATGTAAGCTCTATGAGGGGAAGGATTTTTGTTATTTATTAACTGCTTTCTCTGGAGTCAAAAACAGGCCCTGACACATACCAGGCATTCAGTTCATGTTTATTGAATGACTGAATGAATAAATAAATAGAATATGCTCTTCTTTCAGGGGCTTCTTTTTGTTACAAAGGAGGCCCCCCATCACCACCATTGGCCACAACCATTCTTGTCTACAAATCTGATTTCTTTCTGCCAAATGCAGAATGCCTTAGAATACCTCAGACACCTCAAATTCACCCTGTCTAAACTGAGCGAATTGTCCCTTTATCCCCACACCCATAACTTTGCCCACTGCCACTATCATCTAGCCTACCTTTGCAAACACATCTTGGAGTACTCCTCAGTGATCTACTTCCTCTCCTTTCTAGCCAAAGTAAGACAGTGTGGAGAGGAGGAGCTAGAACTAGGGGTAGGCATTAAAATGGTAGAGTTTCTAGGCATACCCTCAAATCTGGGGCAAAACCAGGGAGTGGACAGTAGGCAAGAGTACAGTAAGAAGCCCCTGATAGGTTCTGAAGACCCCAGAGCAGATAGGACCTTGGCCTGGTTTTCCTTTGTGAAACTGCCAGCCTTATCCAGAAATCTACGTCATCTGGTACCTGAGCCACAGATTAGAAATAGCCAAGACAGGCGACCAGACAAATGTGCCCAAGAATGTTTCCACTTTCCCAAGGGTTGCTTCAGGCATGTAGGGGCCTCAGAAATTCCTGCCTGTCCCAGAGGGGACCAGAGAAGTTCTGGAAAAACCAGTGGCCAGGCTGAGCCTAGGGAGCTGGTCAAAAAGGCCACAGAGAAACGAACTAGGGGTGGTGGAAGGGGAGGAGGGTGGAAGGGGAGGAGGGTGGAAGGTAGAGGAGGAAGGGGGGTGGGAGTGAATGGGTGACAGGCACTGAGGGGGGCACTTGACGAGATGAGCACTGGGTGTTATTCTGTATATTGGCAAATTTAACACCAATAAAAAATAAATTTATTATTAAAAAATAATAATAAATAAAAATTAAAATTTAAAAAAAAGAGGCCACAGAGTGTGAGGACTTGGAAGGGAAGGATATTAGCCGAAATGGTGAATGCAAGCAGCAGGTGACCTGGGCACCAAACATGACTGCAGAGACACCAGTACAAACACCAAGGCCCCAGGACGAGCACAGCCCATGTAGGGCCCTCACACCATGGACCAGCCCAGACCCAGAAAGTCCCCTCCCATCACCATGAGAACAGATGAGCTTTCTTCTACAGATGATCCTCAACTTATGATGGTGTGACTCACAATTTTTTGACTTCATGATGATGTGAAAGTGATATGCATTCAGGAGAAACAGTACTTTGAATTTCAAATTTTGATCTTTTCCCAGGACTAGTGATAGATGGGACAGTCCTCTGTCATGATACTGGGTGAGGACAATGACTTGTAGCTCCCAGTTAGCCATGGGATCATGAGGGTGAACAACCAATACCCTGATGACCCTTCTGTTTTTCACTTTCACTGCAGTATTCAATGAAAATGTGATATTCAACACTTTATTATCAAATAGGCTTTGTGTTAGATGATTGTGTCCAACTGTAGGCTAATGTAAGTGTTCTGGGCACGTGTAAGGCACCCTAAGCTGAGCTATGATGCTTGGTAGGTTAGGTGCATTAAATGCATTTTTGGCTTTTCATATTTTCAACTTACAGTGGATTTCAGTAAACCAAGGATGATCTGTATACTCATGAAAGAAGAGGTTGGAGAGCAAGGTAAAGCAAAAAGACCCTGAAAGTCTGAGTCTAACCAGAAGAAATAGGTTTAACCTGAAAGGATCTATGGAAGAGTGGGATTTCTTTAATTGAACTAAGGTGTTTCTTTCATATAGGTTTTTTTCTCCCTCACTATTGGTTAAGAGCTATCAAAAATGAACTAAGTAATAGACAATTTTAAAAAGTTGTGGGGTTTTTTTACACTTTGAGTTGTAGTAGTACATCTTTGACATCTTTGACATTGCTATACCTTTGACATTGCTATTAACCTCTACCCAAGCCCCTCCCTTTACCACCATCCAACAGTAGACTAGAGCATGTAGACTACATGCTGACCCTTGACTAAAGTTGACCCTTGAACAACAGTTTTGAACTGTGCAAGTCCACTTATACATGAATTTTTTTCAATAATATGCTACTATAAATGTATTTTCTCTTCCTCATAATTTTCCTATCATTTTTTAGCTTTATTGTAAAAATACAGTACATAATGCATACAAAATGTAACAAAATATGTTAATCAACTATGTTATCAGTAAGATTTCTTGTCAACAGTAGGCATCTTGTTTAGTTCTACGAGAGTCAAAAGTTATATGCAGATTTTCAACTGTACAGGTTAGTCCTGTATTGTCCAAGGGTCAGCTGTATACCTCTGAACTATCTCACGTGTATGTTACATTCTTTCCATTCCCAGTGCCAATGCCAAGATTCACTTTGGTCATCTCTTACCTGAATGATGTGACCCTATCTCTATATCCCCTCTTTACAACCCATCCTCATTCACTCTGCTCTCCAGGTTTCAAATCTACAATGATGCCCCATGACTAAAAGGTGATGTTCAAACTCCATATCTTGTTCTAGAAGCACCTTTCTATCTAGCTCTGGTCTAGCCTGTCCTACTACCACTCCACCCTCTCTCACACATTGCAAGTTCAAGCCGTAGCAACTATTTACCATTCCTAGAATAGACAAGATGCTTTCACTCCACTTATTTCTGCACTTGCTGTTTCCCCCATTCCAGGTACCCTTTCTTCATTTGTAGATCATATTCCTCAACTATGGTTCCAAGGCCAGGACCATATGTTCCAACACCATCATTAGCCTTTATTGCATCTTCAGTTTGCCTATCTAAACCCTACACTTGAGTTAAACTCCTAAAGATCAGGAAGCATATGTGGATTAATCTTTACAGCCATACCTTTCTACTATGCTCACTCCTTCCACCCAACTCACCTTAACAGAGGGACAGATGGGCTATTCACAGAGCAGAACTCCTACTCACCCCCAAGCCATAGTAGATTCATCTCCACACCAGGGTAAAGGATTGATAAATAGAAGGAAGATTGGTTTCTATATCCAATGGAAATACCCCCTTGGCTAGGTGCCTTTGTTTAGGGGACAAACTACCCATCGGTATGCAACAGTCCTAGATCTAAGCTGTAATAAGAGCAAAATAAATCACTGTTGATAAATGAACTTGTCTAGGAAATAGCCCCTACCTTTGTCCCTTTTATATTATATGAACTGTTTTTCTGCCATTTATATAGTTTTTATATCACACTATATCCAATAATCAAACAATCCTCAGCATGCCATTAATAAACTAATGTCAGACTTACTCAGAGAAACTTATACTATGATGTTTGCAGCATCATTGAAAAATTAATTATTTACCAACATTTTGTTGAGTACTCAGCACAGGTAACCAGTCTATGCTTATTAAATAAAACTGCATTAATATTTGACATTATATTGCAATCCCTTTAATGGTTGCAATATAACCATTATCCCCATTTTATCTCTGAAAATAAATGAACTGTATTCAGGGATTGCATTTTAGGTACCAATTAGCTGTATCATAAAAATAACAGCAACCTGAATATTAGTGGCTTATTAAAGTTAGGTCTGTTTGTTTTTCATACTAATGGCCCTAACACCCAACCAGTTGGTGTGTGCACCCACACCTGACACAGCCTATTAACACATTCAGCCTTCGAGCTAACTTAGAGGCCAGGCAAAGCCACCAAAAGACTCTGATGCAAGTTGAAATAAAATGAAATGTCAACACATATTCCTTCATTTCTGGAGTGAAGGTACAGAAAGGGAGTGAGAGAATATTAGAATGTACAAAGCACACAATGCATATCAATAAAGATATTGTGCTGGAAGTTACCTTGATTTTTTTTAAAAAACAAGGTATATTGCCATAAATCTGCTCTAGAAGAAGCTATGAATTCCTATGAAGGATATATAAATATCTTGGAATCCCTATGGTTCTCTAGGCTGCTAAAAATATCACAAAGTCAAAGATGGAAGGAAAGTGATCCCACCCCCCTTATCTCTACTCTTGTATGCCTCACATTAGGACAATTCACAATGGGCTAAATATTTTGGGTAAAATATTTATCAGTATGGGTAAAATAATTTGTCAACTCTAAATAAAACTGTGGAAGTGGAATGCCTGGGTGGCTCAGCGGTTGAGCATCTGTCTTTGACTCAGGGCATGATCCCAGAGTCCCAGGATCGAGTCCCATGTTGGGGTTCCTACATGGGGCCTGCTTCTCCCTCTGCCTATGTCTTTGCCTCTCTCTTTCTGTGTGTTTCTCATGAATAAATAAATAAAATCTTCAAGAAAAAAAACTATGGAGGAGTCAAAAGTTGCCCTCAAATAAGCTATGGGATGTTCATAACCCTAAAATGTGTCAAATAAATATTAGTTTCTTCCTATCTGTCAATTAGGACACTTTCAGCTGCAAATCTCAGAAAACTTGACCCAAACTGGACTGAACACAGTAGGAATAATTCACTTAAGGCACAGTTGGATTCAAGGCTTGTTCAACAATAACATCAAGACTCGGTATCTCTTCTTGGTTCTTCTGCTATGTTACCTTCAGTCTTGGGCTTTATGCCATAGAAAATGGAGAAGCAGCTCCAGACCCTAAGTCCTCTCTGGCTTTAAATCATTCTGAAAAATAAACCATATATTTCCAGGGATCCCAAGAAAGTTTCATTGTTTTTCATTGGCTCTTGTTGGGTCGTGTGTCCAAGTCTAAGCCAGTCACTATCATCAGGCATAGGACATTCCAGTTGACCACACTTGAGTAACGTGTCCATCTCTGAACTTGAGACTGCCAGAATTACTTTAAAAGGAATAATAGAAAGTGCTTTCCCTCAAAGGAAAATCTAGGTATAATTACCAGAAGAAATATGAGATAGAAAGCAGTGGGGAAGAAAGCCAGATATCTGCTATCCCTCTTTATTCCCTGTGGTGGGCAGCCTCTAAGTGGTCCCCCACTGATCCCCAACATTTGGTATTCTGTCCTTTTGTAATGCCCTCTCCTTGAGAGTGGGTGTAACCTGTGACTTGTTTCTAATCAACAGAATATGGCAGTAGTGATGGAATGTCACTACTGCAATTAGGGTGTAAGACTGTGACTTCCATCTTACTCGCAGAGTCTCTATAAACTTCTTGGCTTGGATGCTGGAATGAAGCAGGCAGCCACATTGGAGAGGCCCACATGGCCCTAAACTGAAGATACCTTCTAGATACGAACTGAGCCCCTCAGTCCTAGAGCCCTTAAAGTACTGTAGTCTGCTGACAACCATATATTTGGGAATTGTATCATCCCCCAGTCGAGCTTTCAGATGAGATTTCCATTCTGACCAACACTTTAATTGCTGTTTTGTGAGAGATACTGGGACAGGGGACATAAAAGTTAGTTAATAAATATGTCCTGTGTTAAGTCACTAAGTTTGTACTCATGTTGTTGTTCAGCAGTAAACAACCAATGCACTTCTTTTTCCCTCCCACATCTCTTTCAGAATCTCTCCCAGCTCTACCATGGTCCCCCCTACCCAGAACACAATACTAATCTTAAACAACCAGAGACTTCTATACCCTGGGAAATGTCTAGCACTCTCTGCTCCCCATGCACTCCCCTCTTTCAGCTATGCACTGCCCTCAGTTTACTGTTCAAAGAAAGCGTCTGACTGAGCCTGTTATCACAGATGCCTCAGGTCTTAAAGGAAAGGATTTTTGGTGACATTTCTCATTGATGGTATCTGGGGCCCTCCTGGCATCCTTTAGGGTCTGTTACACTAGTATGCTCCACGCTGCAGAGCTGAAGGGTAAAGAAGCATTTTCGACCCCAAAATAATTGCTCTGAGACAGAAATGACTCAAGTGAAAAGGTAATTCTTGCTGATGGCAAATCATGACTGCCTGTGATGATGTGGGCAATCATCACCTGTTACTGGTTTTGAAGTCTTCTCCTATCTGGAGTCACCGTGAATGGCCAGAGTTGACCTACGTGGTCCCACCTCAGTCTTCTTTCTGTCTTCAGTTCCTTCCTCTTGTTCTCTTTAATGCTTTTCAGGATGCCCAGCTGCAGCCTTACAGAGCCCACACTGCAATTGCACTGAAGGAGGATTCATAGTGCTACACAAAAGCTTCCAGCCACCAAAGCACAAAGCCTTTCCTTCAGTCAGGCTCCAGGGTCTCTCAGCTCTTCGGAGAACCATAATCCTACATGGAGAGTCATATTTTCTCTCTCCTATGGGGCTTTTGAGGCTGGCCCCAAGTCCCCTTTCTGCTCACACCCATCTCCTCTCTGCACTGTGTGCAGTTTTCAGACTGGATCCCTTACCCCTCAGGGAATAGGATCGACCAGATTTGCCCTAGCCACATTGCTTCATCTGAAGCCTGAGCTTTATTCTTCTGTGGATTCTGTGATTCTGCAACTCTGTATAGTGTTTGAATCTCATTGCACAGTAAACCCTGGTGCATTTCATGATTTAGCGCTAAGAAGGCGACAGGTGGCACATTTGTGGGTAATTAAAGCCTGCCATAGGCTGTGTTATAATGCATAAGACTGATGATGTAGGACTTCCAGCAATCCTGGGTGAAGAAACAGCTCTGCCTGTCACATAGCTGTTGCTACATGCAGGCTTTCAGACAAAAGAATAGGATGAGGGGGAGGCTCACTACTTTTTTTTCCTAATTGATGTTTAGGTCATTTGGGTAATAACCACTTGAAAATGCTAGGCATTTGTCTCACTGTGGGTTTTTTCCCAGAGTTCTGATGCAATATGCTATGGAGCATAATGATTCACTCATACTTAAGTGTCAATTTGTCCAGGCCTGAGTTATTCATAGACTGTTTTGAGATGTGTTACATCTTCTGAATTATTAATTAAAGATAAAACTCATTCTGATGGGGGGAGGGATTTTTCTACAACAGTCTATCCCAAGAATCTGCAAATGGTTCTTGATCTCTGCAGTTTCTTACACCAATAAAGGGATTGCATTGACTCCAAAGTTGTTTTTGACAAAAATACGAGTTCTGGATTCTGGGAACTGAATTATCAAAAAATCTCTTTCTAGTAATGATACATGCTCTCCTGGTGACTGTGAACATTTTCTCTGGAGTGTCTACTAAAACAAAGAGCACTTAGGATCTTTTTCGGATGTTTGTCCCTTATGTTCTTTGATCTGAACATCATCTGAATGTTTTCAACATGGAAAACAAACCAAAATAATTAAATTCTCTGGACACATCTAGAATGAAAATTAATTATGTGTTAATACAAGGAGGTCCTTTTGCCCTCATTCATTTGTGAACAAAAATTTATCAAGCACCTGTAGGGCTGGGCCCTGGAATGAGGGCCTACTGGGGGCCATGCACAGATCAGGAAATCAGGCATCTGCCTTCCCCCTCAGAGCTGCCGCAGCCAATGACCTCATTCATAATGCCTCTCAGGCATTAAACACTACTTTTGGAAATTCTCTTCTCCTTTTCTCAGTCCTCTTTCTACATATTCTTACAATTCCTTTTATTTCCATGACCCTGTTGTGAGGTGAACTGCATCCCCCCCCGCCAAAAAAAAAAAACTGTTGGATTCCTAACTGCCAGTACCTTAGAGTGTGACCATATTTGGAAATCCAGCCTTTACAAAGGTAATAAGGTTACAGTGCAGTCACAGATTAGCCCCTAAGCCAGGACCACTCCTGACTGTGTCCTTCCAAAAAGGGAAATTTGGACACACGACAGAAAGCATAGGGAGAAGACCATGTAAAGACGACAGCAGAGATAGGGATAATGCTTTTGCAAGCCTCACAACACCAGAGATGGCCACCACAACACCAGAAGGGAGAAGCCTGTAACAGATTCTTCCTCATGGCCCTCAGGACGAAGCAACCCTGCCACTACCTTCATCCTAGACGTCTGACCTCCAGAACTTTGAGACAATAAATTTCTGTCATATAAGCCACTCAGTCAATGGGGCTTTGTTATGGCAGCCCTAGAAAATGAATACAGATCTCAACTCCCAAATTGTCATCTCTACCTCAAAACCTTCTTCAAACCTGCCTGATTGACAAGGGATGCACAGCCTTCTCAAACTCACGGAAAGGGCTTCTAGAACCCAATGCTTGTACCCTCACAAGTACTCACTGAAACATAATGGTGCTTCTCACTTCTGCTGCTGCTGAGGATGAGGATGAGGATGATAAATATGGTGCATGGCAGAGGAAGAAGGGGGAGAAGAAGCAAAAGACAAAGCAGGAGAAAAAGAGAATGAATCCACGGACCTGGCTCCTCTCTGTGAAATACAAGAGATATTAATGGTCACAGCAAGATGGGTGTCTTTTCTATCTATGTATTCCCCACCCCCACACATCCACCCACCCAAATTATAGAGCAGATTCATGACTGAACCTTCTGAATGTCCATTCCTACATTGGTGGGCACTGATCATTGACCATTAATGGATGCCCTTGAGAGGAAATCACAGTATATGGTCCCCTTGTTCATTCAACAGAAGTATTTATTTGTGGTCAGGTAGTCTGGAACTCTGCCTCATTAGCCAGTACTATCCTCCAGCCAAGTAGAAGAGGAGAAAAGTGGTATGATATGTTCACCCAAGGGCTGTGTCTGTGTTTTAAATGCTCTGACTCTCTGACTACTCTGCTCTCCCTTCAGTGACATCCTTTTGGATAGAGATGAGGAGCCATCAAACAGCAAATGATGCCCACATCCCACAGGAACCAGTGTGTCCAGGTTATTTTAAGTGGTGCTGTTTATCAAGCACATGCTAGATATTTAAAACATGGTCAGACACTTAGTGTTCATAATTCCAATGAATCCCACCAACCCCTACTTCCAGCATGGAAGACTTGTTATTATTCCCATCTTTTGAAATACCACCCCCCTCACAAGTGTCTGGATTGCCCAGGACCATCCAGCTAGGGAGTGAAAGAGCTGGGATTTGAACGTGTGCCTCTGTGACTGCCTGCTTAGGACCCAATCCCTGGAATGGTGACTGGTATGTAATAGGTGTTCATAATGAGTATTCTGTGGCCTACATGACTCCCAAAGCCTGTACTCTTTCTACAACATGGTAAAATTCTCTGGAACTGGAGAAGAGCTGGAGCTGACAAACCTAAGGCCAAAGCTCTGGGTGACAGGAGTCTGTGTATTGAGAGATAAGTATTCCATTCTTTTTGTTCTACCAATGGCTGATTTAATCAACTTGTAGTAATTACACACACTGCAAGGCAGTATTTATTAGATACCTTACGCTAGTGAGTCTTCAAAACAGGTGAATAACAACAACAGCAAAGATTATTGTCATAAGGAATGTCTCTTTGATTTTAGGGTAACCCCTTCACAAAACACTGATTCCACTAATTACCATTTGGTCATTTGCTGTCCCCTCACACAAACCCTATTGGTCTTTGATCATCTTGCCAAGAGTTTAAGAATGGATCTAAAAATATAGATCTCGGAAAAAGAAATACTAATGTGGAACTTTGTGTGGAACCTTAAAAAGGTGAACTCATAGACACAGAGTAGGATGACAGTTGCCAGAGGTCTCTGGGGCTAGAGAATTGGGGAGATATTGACCAGAGGGTACGAACTCCCAGGGGCACCTGGGTGGCTCAGTCGGTTAAGCATCTGCCTTCGGCTCAGGTCATTATCTCAGGGTCTTAGGATGGAGCTCCATGTTGAGGTCTCTGCTTCGAGCTCCCTGCTCAGCAAAAAGTCTGCTTCTCCCTCTCCCTCTGCCCTTCCACTACTTCCCCCTGCAACCTCTGCTGAAGCTCTCTCTCAAATAAAAAATAAGATCTTAAGAAATTTTTTTAAAAAGCTAAAAACAATTGTAAGACAAAGAAGTTCTGGGGATACAATGTGCAGCTTGGTGATTGTAGTTAATAATACTGTGTTATACTTGAAACACTTGCATACCTAAGTGTCATCAAGAGAGTTGATCTTAAATGTTCTGACCACAGAAAAGAAATGATAATTACATGATGTGATAGAAATGTTAGCTAACCTGAGGTGGGAATCATTTTGCAATACAGGAGTGTATCAAATCAGCATGTTGTGCACCCCAAACTCACACAACAGTATATGTCAGTTATATCTCAATAAAGCTGTGTAGTGGAGAGGAGGGGCAGATTAAAAAAAAATAAAAAGTAAAGTGCAGGTCTTCCAGCCTGGGGCTCTCCAGAAGTTTGTAAATCGTTTAACATCTTTTTTCCTAAATGTCAGATTCCTGAGACAGGAAGAAGAGGCACATAGGCCTTCTGATTCTTTTTTTAGTACATGTGCTGAAGAGACAGAGCAAAATGTGAAGAGTCCTTTCCAGTTCCCACTTAGGAGAGCAGATTAGTGAATGTTGCCGTAGGTACTAGAGGAACTATCCACATGTGCCTTTGAGGGGCTGAGCTTGGACACAAGAGGTTTTCTATTAGGAAAAATCCCAAGGTCAACAGTGTCCCCCACCCCAGGTCTTGATACATGTCCTTCTTAAAATATCTTGCCAGTACTCTCACAACAGCAACACTTTTAATTTTGAATTATTTGTTGAATAGTATTTCCTTTAAGAACAATCATGTCCGGACGCCTGGATGGCTCAGTGGTTGGGCGTCTGCCTTTGGCTCAGGGTGTGATCCTGGAGTCTCCAGATTGAGTCCCACATTGGGCTCCCTGCATGGAGCCTGCTTCTCCCTCTGCCTGTGTCTCTGCCTCTGTGTGTGTGTGTCTCTCATGAATAAATAAATAAAATATTTTTAAAAAAATCATGTCAATAATATGAGTCATATCCATATATATATGTTTTATATATGAATATATATATATATACCAAATGAATAGCTTAAGGAACTTGCTATGGAAGGTAAAGAAAAGTCTGACCCAAACAGCACAGAGGAAGTTCATTCTACTGTGGCTCCGACACCCTGGATTTGAATGTTAGTCATTTCATTTATGACTCTTCTGAGCACAACAATGTGCTGTGTGCACTGAGCCAGGTGCTGGGGATGTAATCATGAGCAAGACAAGCAGAGTTCCTAGCCACTCAGAGCTACTCATAGTCTATAAGAAAGCAATTAGAATAAATTGTGGTAAGTGCTCCGCTAGGAAAAATGCAGGCTGTACTTGGTGGGAACACTGAATCTAGTTTAGAAGGGTCAGAGAAGGCTTCTTGAAAGAAGCAACAGCTAAGCTGAAATCTAAAGGAGCAAGCCAGGTGAAGAGAAGTGTGTGCCAGACCAGAGATGTCAATGCAATGACCAGAGAGAACGGGCACAGTGCTTCCTAACACCTGAGGTCCCGAATGCCTGGAAGGCAAAGGATAACATGTGGCCAAAAGAAGCATCCAGAGGTCTAGCCATGATGGGTCCAGTGAACCACAGGACTTCATCTGAAGGCAATGAGAGCCATTGCAAAGATTTACGCAGAGGTGACATGCACCCTTGGATTCAAAGGGAAGAAATCAAGTCATAGAGAAGAGTAGAGGCAGGAGGATCAGTGAGGAAGCTTCATGGAATGGCTCAGGCAAAAGATAATGGCATATGGAGAAGTATAGTGGCAGGGAGATAGAGGAGTGCTCTTTTGGAGGATATTTCACAAGACTTGATGAGAGAGGATCATTCCTCTGGTTCACTTTGGGTCACAGGAAGAATGATTATGATCATAACTGAGAAAAGGAACATCAGTGGGATGTGACAAGTTGGAGACATGAAAGAGATTGGAGAAAGAAGACCATGAATTCCCTTTGGTAGGGTGACCATATCATTTATTGTCCAGACTGACAGAAGGACAATAGGAGGAGGCACCGTTGGTGCTATCCGGACAGCATAAACTGAAACTGTACCTTGCAAACCAGACTTTTGGTCATTCTAGTTCGGGGACATATTGAGGTTGGAGGTACTGATAATATATCCAAGGGCAGATAATAAGTGGGCAGCAGATAATGTGTCTGACCTTGAGGTGAAATTCTTGACCAAAGAGTCTTCCACCAGGGGAACAATTTAGGAAGGTGGGTTTTCCCAATTGCTTTACGATCTTTAATTAAGAGACATATTATGACTGTTGTCACTGTGCATGCCAAAAGAAACTGGCAGCTAGGGACTATTGTTCCATCCTTCGCTTACACTGTATCTTTTATCAGGTGGGCCCAGGAGAACCATCTCCAGCTTGAAGTCAGAATGAATGTGATCAAGGCAACTTGCCTAAGGTCAGACTTTTAATGGACATCAGTTCAAGCAAAGATGGATGAGCACACATATATCCCCAATCCTGGGGTGAGGGGAAGGGAAGCTCAAAAAAGATAGTGTACTGACTTTGGATTAGTGGCATCATTTTATATCTGGATGACAGCATGTTGTTGCTGTGGTTGTTATAATCATTAGCAATTATCATTATTATTATGACAGATGCCATGGTGATGCTAAGCATTAGTCTTTGTCAATGCTAGCGTAAATGAATGCATATATTAAAGTTCTTTCCACTTTTAGTTCATTCTCATTTTGAAGGCTCAACCTGAAAATAACATGAAAAAAAAAAAATGAAAATAACATGAAGACATTTATTGCTGTCACCTACTAGCTGATCATATCATTCTAAGAGAAAGCTATTCTAGAGAATGCACACAACAGTGAAAGATTTGGCAGGTAAGCATGCAGAATTAAAGCATCTTACAAACAAGGTTTAGATTATTATTTGATAATTTGTTAACCTGACTGCAATAATTATTTCTCTAATGCTGACAGAACTGCAGTTCATTAAAATTCAAGAGTGGCTGGTATGGAGATTCCGACTTCTCCACCATCTGAGCCACCATGACCTCTACCATTTGCTGCATAGGCTGTCTTACTTGGAAAGTGGTCAATGACACTTCCTCAGTAACTGATCCTTATGACAATTTGGAAAGTCTCCATTAAAACTTCAGTGATTTTTTTTTAGGGGGGCAATGACCACTGATGACTGAAAGCCAGCAGCTGCTGAGAGAGCAGTGATCTCAAAAAAAGAAAGGGCAACCAACCCAAGTGGCCCTCCCCAGTAGAATGGATGAATAAATTGGCATATTCGTGCTGTGGAATACTATACAGCAGTGGAAATTTCAAAACCACAGCTCCCCACATCAACATAGATAAGCCTGAAAATGTACAATGTTGAGCCAAAGAAGGAAAACACGAAAGAATAAATATAGTATTATTCGAGGATCAAAAACCAGACTCAGAATTATGTTGAGATGTGTTACATACCGATGACCCCATAAAGAAAAGCAAGGAAGAGATCATCAAGTCAGAATAGTGCTACTTCCAGGGGAAGGGGCTGGCATGTGATTGGAGAGAACTACACATGAGTGTTCACTTTATAATTGTTAGACTGTATTTTTTAAATAGGGGAGGACCAAAATCTGTACATTTTAAAGTTCTAGTTATAATTATTTATCCAAAGGGAAGAGGAATTCTTCTAATTCTACTTTCTCCTCCCTCTGTTCAGAGCTCTTCCCCTATGCCACCCTCTCCGCAATCAGGCCTTTATTTTTTTTTAAGATTTTATTTATTTATTCATGAGAGACACAGAGAGAGGCAGAGACAGAGGCAGAGACAGAGGAAGCAGGTTCCACGCAGGGAGCCCGATATGGGACTCAATCCTGGGACCCCGGGATCACGCCCTGAGCCAAAGGCAGATGCTCAACCACTGAGCCACCCAGGTATCCCGAGACCTTTATTTTCTTTCCGCTCGTGCTGTCCCCTCACCCCTATCCACAGGGTCTCACACCCTGAACCCTCTCTCTCGGTTTCTGACACAACCTCTTGGCACGCTGCAGGTATGGCGATTGGAGGATGTAGGAAAACCGCCTTGCTGCCTCACAGCAGTACCAGGGAGGAGGCTCCTTAGTGAGAATTGGCCTCCCATCAAACTTAACAGTATTGACAGTGTACCCCCCCTCTTTGAAGAATGACAGATTTATGCATGGAACTGCTTTGCTCATTCAGAATGGAGAGGCCAAACCCCTCTTTACAGCTGGCCAGCCTTCTATACAGGCCGGCACCCCCTTTCTGGTGAGGGGAGTTAGCCCCATGATGTCTGCTTCCTATTACCTATTCTGAGACATTCTACAATAGTCTTGCCCCTCGTTGAGTATGAGATGGAGATCCCTGCCGAAAAGAACAACCTGAAGAGCTAAGCCCTCCAGGAGCATCTTTATTCTTAAGTCTTCCTGGGAAAATCTTTTTATTGCAACCACCCTTGCTAGTAGATTCCAAGCTTTTCCCCAGCTAGGCCCACCATGGGTGACAAGAATCAGCAGCATGATTTAAGAATTGTGTCTACAATTCTTGTACCTGTTACAAACCTAGTTTCCTTTCAGCCTAACAGGATTCCATCCTGCTACCTGGGATTTCAGGGTCTGTATGAAAGTTCAGGGCTGTGTGAATCACTGTGCTGTCTCCTGAGGTTGCTTCATAAAAGGATGCATTTGCCAAAGATAATCAGATAGTCTATACAAAGCATAAATGTGAGCTCTAGCTTGAACCTATTCTATTTCCTTGGATTTGAAATCATCACCTTTGATCTTAATTTTAGTCCTCTATGGTAACCATGGTTTCAGAATCCTTCTTTCAATTACTATGAGGTGTTGCATAAAAGGGATGTTGGGTTTAATCTCTTAAGCCCCCTCTGAAATTTCTGCACTGGTCTGGGTGGCAACTCACTTATAAAATGAACTTCAGAAGCTGCTTTCAAAGGCAGACAGAGGCTGTCAGAGCTGAGCGTTTCATTTTCAGGACACTCAACATGCCAGAAGGCTCAGGCCCAAACCATCTTTGCCCTGGTGGCAACATCCCATCTTGCTCCAGTTACCGCCTCTCCCTAAAGCCTCCCAGGATCAGGCTGTTTTAACACCACTACACACTTTCCATGGCACCTGGGTGGCTCAGTTGGTTAGGTGTCTGACTCTTACATTTGGCTCAGGTCATGATCTCAGGGTTGTGGGATCCAGCCCCGCATAGGGCTCTGTACTCAGTGCAGACTGTGCTTGAGTTTCTCTCCCTCTGCCCTTCCCCTGCTCATTCTTTCTCTTTCTCTCAAATACACAAATAAAATCTTTAAAACTAAAAAAAAAAAAAAAAGTAAGTAAAGAAAATACACTTTCCAAGCCTGCCTCATTAACTGCTCTGGCCTTCCAGAGTCCTCGGTCTGGTCAAGCACACACTTCTGGCAATGACTACTTAAACTTCCAGACAGCTACCTCTCCAGTCATTCTGTGGTTCCCCTCCAACGTCTCCTCCTCCCTCATCCTCTTTTGGCCCAGACTCTGGCCTACCCCCAGCACCCCCCAACACACACCTGGACAACCTCAACCCATGGGGGCGTGTCCCTGCTCTGAAGTTAGGACCTCCCCACCTCTGCCTCCCTATCACTTCACATAGTGTTGTTTTGTATTGCCGTTCGTCTCTGTCTATGTAGGGCTGGAGCGCCCGCCTTTCCTCCCATTTCCCTGACGGAACCTGTCCAGTGATGTGTGTGCACAGCTGGCACTCTGTCATGCTGGGTGTTCAATACTGATGTGCTGCCTGAAGGCTCGGATTGCTTTTAGCCTTACCTTATCACCTTCGCATGCCTCCCCTTTTCCTGCTCACCTGATTCACTATCTCTAACCTTTGTCTTGACGCAGCTCAACCCCAAATGAAGAGCATGTCTTTCTGATTCCCTGGGAACTTTTCTCATTAAATGCCACCTTTATTTTTAACAACCTTGCTTTCCAACACAGTCTCTGAATTCATATTTTTCCAAGTCTCTCTTTTTTTTAAGATTTTATTTATTTATTCATGAGAGACACACAGAGAGAGAGGCAGAGACATAGGTAGACGGAGAAGCAGCTCCCTGTAGGGAGACCGATGTGGGACTCGATCCCAGGACTGCAGGACCACGCCCTGAGCCAAAGGCAGAGGATCAACTGCTGAGCCACCCAGGCATCCCTTCCCAGTCTAGTGAGATACTTATCTGCTCGTGTTTAGATCAATAGTATATTCTTTGCTCTGTAGCTCTCTCTCCATTGACTGGGAACAAAACTGAGGACCAAAGCTATGCCTATGCTTTATTATTACAGCCCCAAGGGCTTCACATCCTACAGGGACTCCGAGGCCTTCCCTGATTGGCTGATTGACAGTTTTAGGTATAGAAACCTCCTCCCCAGACAGCACCATTTTGCCCATCCTAATCCCATAGGAACCCCCTCAGCCACACCATCACTTCTCCCTGCTCCGAACAGCCCCTCCCTGACATGACATCACCAGCTGTCCTTTGAAATCTTCCCATTGTTGACTTATCATAAAGTCTTTACTTGAAACACTCTTCCAATACCAAGCACTTAGACTCATGCTGGCTATTTAAATTGAAGTTAATCAAAATTAAACACAATTCATTACCTCGGTTGTACTGGCCTACAGTTCAAATGATGAATAGTGGCCATCGTATTAAACAGCACAGGCCTAGGACATTTCCAACATCACAAGAAGTTCTGTTGGACAGTGCTGACATAAAGCAAGTAGAAGTGAAGAGAAAGCAGGAGAAGAGAGGATTTATTTAGCTAGCAGGGGTCACCTGGCTTATTGAGGAGCTCTTAGGGCTGAATGTGCCTACACTCCCTGAGGAACATGGTGGTTCGTTTTCCCATCCTCTTTCATTTTCTGTCAGTTTCGAAGTGAGTCTTTTCACCAGCCCCTGGGCAATTTATCAAACTTGTTGCAATCGACAGGTTCAGGAAGTTCTCCCTAAAGTCTTGCCTTGTTTGTGGAATTCCTTGCCTGCCCAAAGCAGCTGACCTGGGCAGCCCAGTATCATCGCATCTTCAAATATCTGTCTTGATTTTTTTTAATGCTGGGCATTGCAGTTTCCGTTTTATGCTTTACTCTGCTGAGCTGCTTTTGTGCTTGACCCTGGGGTGAGCATAGCATTGTGGACTCAAGTTTATAAGTAAAATAATCAATAGCCTTAATTTCAGGTGTTCAAAAGAACACAGAGAGGGAAAACAGGAGCAAGCCAGAAAAACAGAAGACATTTCACTTTTCCTATAACGAGGTTATTTACATGGGTTGGTTTGGGAATTTGTTGTCTTAGTAAATCTTTCCTCCTCTCTCTCTCTCTTTCTCTCTCTCTCTCTTTCTCTTTCTCTCTCCTTCCTTTCTCTCTCTCTCTCTCTCTTGCTAAAAAAGAGGGAGGAGGACTTCCTATGCAAACTCAAGATCGTTGAAGATTTCATCTAAGCGCTAATTTTTAGGCTTCTTCCCCTTTTTAAATCTGGTAGTGCCATCACCAACTGTGAGATTCTCTTCTGTCATCGTACGCCTGCTATGTAGAAGAAACTTCCTGTACATTCCATAGCTATGTAGGACTTTATGAGAAAATAGATCATGGTCCCCTGTCAGTATTCACAACATTTATTTTACGTGCCTTCAAGCATTAAGCAAAGCCCAAACCATTCCTAGCATTACTAACTGGATTTAATATCAGCTTAATTTGATCCCTGTAAATGCAACTGAAAATTTTTCATCTTGATCCTGCTAAGAAAGTAGTAAATCACATGAATGATAGGGAATGTGCTTGCATTTCCAATAATTCTGAAACAGATGGTCCCTATTTACAACCGTCACAATTAACATATCACCACTAGGACTCTACCATGGCTCACCACAGTTCAGTTTTATGCAACCATCTCTGCTGTCCTTTATCTGTCTCCAAAAGAATATATTCCTCTTGTCCATTTGGATCTGGAAAACCAACCAACCAACCAACCAACCTGCTCTCTCAACTACTTACATTCAGCCTGCACAGGAGCCTCCGATGTGATTAAATACAAAAAAACTCTGACCCTTGCTTCTGAATGATTTCTCAATATCCCAGCAGGAAAAAAAAAAAAAATTATAGTAGCAAGCCTGTGCCTTTTTTTCGTCTTCTCTCATGAAAAGTAGCAGTTGTATTACTTCTGTAATATAAAGTGTATGTCCTGAGACACTAATACCCCATGTCACAGCAGCCAGGTTATTCACTTTAAACAATGTTCTCAGGGAAGTCCTTTGCTTGAAAGTAATCATGACCACCCAGGATTCCGGTTCTTTTAGACTGGAGTTTGTTGATATTTGCCTATTGTAACAGAGATGCCACACCATCTTTACTAATCCAGCACTGCAGCCTTCATTTGTCAAGGAATGATGAGTTTCAAAAATTACAAAGAGACAAGTGTGGCTATGGGGATGTTTCACTGACCACAACTGTCCCCACCATCACCAGGCTTCTGATGGAAGAACTAGGATCAGAGCAAGGCACAAAATGAGCTGATTGTGACTTTTTTCAATGAGAGAGAGCTTTGTCTCTGTTCTCCTTCCTTGTGTGTCTAACAGTGTGAGCTCCATATTTATATTATTGCAGAATTCTCTTCAGGCAAATTGGGCTTATTGGGAGGTTTGCACCTTCTCACTCATACACATCTGGACATGTTATATCTGAAAATTGGAAAACGCACGTGCATTCACAGACCATGCAAAAAATGAGAGTGGGAAACACCGAGCCCATTTATCATTCTCCATGAAAAAGAATTGTACAGGCGGCTTCTTCTGCAAGAGAAGCAAATGAATGAAAGGGTGAGCAGAGTGCTAATAACGTACCACGGCTCCAGATTAAAGTGTCAGCGCTGCTGCTCAGCATCTGAGAAGCTGAAATGCTTCTCTGGGTTTTGATTAGGAAAGGGGAGATACTCAAAGAAATGTGAAGTGCTCAGGAACATTTTCATATGCCAACCACACCCTGGCAAGTCGGTAGGCCATGTGATGCTGCGGGGGTTCTAGGCCAGGCTGAAGTCCTTGAGTGGGGAGACAGATGAATGGGTGTTTCCAGGGGTCTTCGCCAAGGCTCCCAAGCAGCCCACCTCGTGCCCAGCCTTCTTCAGTTCCTGTGCAGAGCCTACAGCCCCCCTCTGTTATGACGGCTTGCCTCACTCTGGGTCACCTCAATGAGAACCAACTTAGGGAGATACCATAAGCCCACCCCTACCCCCACTGCCCTCCCACCCCCTCTAGGCAAAAGAAACAGAGACCTCTGTGCTGTGAGATCCTGGCCGCACCCTCTCCAGGGGAAAAGGAAATGATTCCCATTCCCTTGCAATCACTCACTGCCAAGGAAAGCAAACACAGCTTGTCAACAAGTTTGTTCTGACATAGACTTTGAGAATTTTCAGGAATTGATCCAAAAAATAAAAAATAAAAAAATAAAAAATAAATAAAAAAATACAAAAAAAAAAAAAAGGAATTGATCCCAAACAGGAGCATAGAGAGACACCCCCAGGGTCTCCTCTGCTTAAACCTGACTGCATTTCTCCCTTTCTCTGGGAACTTCAAACACCACACAGATGCTTGCTTCCCCACATTAGCCTCTGTCGTGCTAAGTCACAAAATGGAACCTTCAAAGCATTGCTGCAGTTAGGGTAATCTTTATCTAAACTTATTCTTTTTTCCCGAGTTTTATTGAGATAGAACTGACATACAACAGTGTACAAGTTTAAGGTGTACAAGTGACAATTTGATACACATGCCTATTGTAAAATGATTACCAAAATAGGGTTGGTTCACACCTCTATCACCGCACGTTATTATCTTTGGGGGGAGGAGGCGTGAGACATTTAAGATCTATTCTCTTAGCAACTGTCAAGTATAGAATACAGTATTGTTAACCATCATTACCATGCTATACATTGGATGTCCAAAATTTATTCATCTTATAACTGGAAGTTTGTACCCTATGACCAATATCTGTCCCTTTCTACTCATCTCTGAAGTCAGCTTTTTGGCTCTTTAAGATTCCATATGTAAATGAGATAATGCAATATTTGTCTTTTCTATCTTATTTCACTTAGCATAATATTCTCGGGGTGCATCCATACTGTTACAAACATCAGAATGTCCTTCTTTGGGACGCCTGGGTAGCTCAGTCAGTTAAGCATCTGCCTTTGGCTCAGTCATGATCCTGGGATCAAATCCCACGTATGACTCCCTGCTCAGCAGAAAGTCTGCTTCTCTCCCTGCCTGCACTGCCTGCTGCTCCCCCTGCTGTGCTCTCTCTCTCTCTCTCTGACAAATAAATAAATAAAATCTGTTTTTAAAAAAAGAATTCCCTTCTTTCTCATGGCTGAATATATATATATGCAAATATATACCACATCTTCTTGATCCATTTAAGGGTCACACATCAACCCTTAGGTTGATTTTACATCTTGGCTATTGTGAACAGTTTTGTAATGAACATGGGGTACAGATATACCTTTGAGATCCTGATTTCATTTCCTTTGAATATATACCCAAAAGTGGGATTGCTGAATCATATGGTAGTTCAACTTTCAGTTTTCTAAGGGACCTCCATACTGTATTTCCATAAAGATTGTACCAAGTTATGTTCCCACCAGAAGTGCACAAGAATTCCCTTTTCTCCCTGTCCTCACCAACACTTAGGATCTCTTGAATTTTGATGACAGCTGTTCAAACAGGTGTGAGGTGATATCTCCTGTGGCTTTGTTTGTATTTCCCTGATAATTAGTATTGCTGAACACCGCTGCATGTACCTATCAGCCATTTTTAGGTCTTTTTTGGAAAAATGTCTGTTCAAGTTTTCTGCCCATTTTTTATCAGATTCATTTGGGGGAGGGTTGTTTTGGTTTTGTTTTGCTATTGAGTTGCATGAGTTCCTTACATATTTTGGATATTAATCTCTTATCAGATGGTGGTTTGCAAATATTTTTCTCCCATTCCATAGGTTGATTTTTCATTCTTTTGATTGCTTCTTTTGCTGTGCAGAAGGATGTACTTATATTTGTTGATTTTTGCTTCTGTTACTTGTTCTTTTGGTGTTCTATCCAAAAAAATCTCTGCCAAGACCAATGTCAAGGATCCTTTTCCCTATGTTTTCTTCAATAATTTAACAGTTTTAAGGCACTTGGGTGTCTCATTTGGTTAAGCTTCCAACTCTTGATTTCAGCTAGGGTCCTGATTGCAGATTTGGGGGATCGAGCCCTGTGTTGGGTTCTGCGCTCAAATAGAGTCTATTTGAAATTCTCTCTCTCGGGACACCTGGGTGGCTCAGTGGTTGAGCATTGACCTTTGGCTCAGGGTGTGATCCCGGGGTTCCAGGATCAAGTCCCTCGAGGGGCTTCCCTGCATGGAACCTGCTTCTCCCCCTGCCTATGTCTCTGCCTCTGTCTCTTTGTGTCTTTAATGAATAAATAAATTTTGATGGAGATTGCATTGAATCTATAGATTGGGGCAGTATGGACATTTTAAAAATATTAATTCTTCCAATCCATGAGCACAGAATATCTTTGCATTTATATGTGTCTTCTTCAATTTCCTTCATCAATGTCATAGATCTTTAACCTCCTTGGATAAAGTTATTCCTAGGAATTTTAATATTTGTGATGCATTTGTAAATGGCATTTCTTAATTTCTTTTTCTGATCATTTAAATTTAAATTTCATTTAAATTCTGATCATTTAATTTCTCTTTCTTTTTAGTGTATAGAAATGCAACTAAGTTCTGTATATTGATTTTGTATTCTGCAACTTTACTGAATTCATTTACTAGCTCTAACAATTTTTTTAGAATCTTTAGGATAGAATCTTTAGGATCTTTAAGATCATATCATTTGCAAATAGACACAATTTTACTTCTTAACAATTTAGATGCCTTTTATTTCTTTTTCTTGCCTCATTGTACATTTAGGACCTCCAGTACTATATTGAATAGCGGTAGTAAAAGTGGGCACCTTTGTCTTGTTCTGATCTTGGAGGAAAAGATTTCAACTTGTCACCATTGAGTATAACGTTAGCTATGGATCTGTCATTCACGGCCCTTCCTATGTTGAAGCACATTCCTTCTATATTTAATTCGTTGAACATGTTATCATGAAAGGATGTTGTATTTTGTCAAGTGCTTTTTCTGCGTCTACTGAAATGATCATATGGTTTTAATCTTTTATTGGTGTAGCATTGGTTTGCTTATGTTAAACCATCTTTGCATCCCAGAGACAAACCACCTTGGTCATGATGTACAAGCCCTTTAGTATGTCATTGGGTCAGTTTGCTAACATTTTTTGAGAATTTTTGCATCTCTATTCATCAGGGATACTGACCTATAGTTTTCTTTTCCTATAGTGGTCTTTTTTGGCTTTAGCACAAGAGTAATGCCAGCCTCATAAAAGGAGTTTGGAAATTTTCCCTTTTATTCAATTTTTGGAAGAGTTTGAAAAGGATTGGCATTAGTTTAGTAGAGGGGCACCTGGGTGGTTCAGTCAATTGAGCGTCTGATTCTTGGTTTCAGCTCAGCTCATGACCTCAGGGTGGAGAGATGAAGCCTTGAGCTGGGCTCCTGCTTACTGTGGCGTCTGCTTGAGATTCTTTCTCTCCCTCTCGCTCTGCCCCTCGCCTTGCTCACACATGCTCATACATGCACAGGCTCTCTCTCATAAATAAATAAATAAATAAATAAATAAATAAATAAATAAATAAATAAATATTTTTTTGAATTAATGTTTGATAGACCTCATCAGGGAAACCACCTAGTAGTGAACTTCTGTTTGTTGGGAAGTTAATTACTAATTCAATCTCCTTACTACTGATCTGTTCAGATTTTCTATTTCTTCATGATTCAGTCTTTGAATATTGTATTTTTCTAGGAATTTATCTATTTCTTCTAGGTTATCCAGTTTGTTGGTATATACTGATTCATAGTATTCTCTTATAATCCTTTGTATTTGCGTGGTATCAGTTATAATGTCTTCTCCTTTCTAATTTTATCTATTTGAATCTTCTCTTTTTTCTTCATCTAGCTAATGTTTTGTCAGCTTTATCTTTAAAAAAAAATAGCTCTTAGTTTCATTGATCTTTTCTATTGTCCTTCTAGTGTCTATTTCATTTATTTCTACTCTATGTTCTTTCTTTTCTTCTACTAGTATTGGCTTAGTTCTTCTTTTTCTAGTTCTTTGAGGTGTAATGTTAGGTTGTTTGTTTGAGATACTTATTTTTCTTGATGTAGGCATTTATCACTATGTATTTCCCTCTGAGAACTGCCTTTGATGTATCTCATTAGTTTCAGTATGTTGTGTTTCCATTTTAATTTATCTCAAGCTACTTTTTATTTCCCTTTTGATTTCTACTTTGACCCATTGGTTGTTCAAGAGTGTATTCTTTAATTTTCATATTTGTGAACTTGCCCATTTTTCTCTGATTTGTAGTTGGAAAAAAATACGTGGTAATATCTCAGTCTTAGACTAGCTAACACTTGTTTTGTGACCTAACAAACAATTGATTATGAAGAATGTTCTGTGTGTGCTTGCAAAGAATGTGTATTCTGCTGCTTTTGGATGGAATGTTCTATATATGTCTGTTAGGTCCATTGGTCTAAAATATAGTTCAAGTCCAATGTTTCCTAACTGATTTTCTGTCTGGATGATCTCTTCATTGTTTTAAGGTAGGATATTCAAGTCTCCTACAAGTATTATATTATCTGTTTTTCTCTTGAGATATATTAGTATTTGCATAATATATTTGAATGCTCTGATGTTGGGTGCATCTATATTTACAATCATTATATCCTCTTGATGAATTGGCTCCTTTATCATTATATAATGGCCATTTATTTATTTGTTTGTTTTTTAATTATTTAAATTCCAGTATAACTAACATGCAGTGTTAAATGAGTTTCAGGTGTACAGCATAATAACTCAACAATCCTATACATTACTCAGTGCTCATCACAATAAGTGTGCTTTTAACCTCCTTCACGTCTCCTCTGGTAACCATGAGTTTGTTCTCTAGAGTTAAGAGGTTTTTTGTTTATCTCCCTTTTTCATTTGTTTGTTCCCTAAATTCCACATATAAGTGAAATCATATGGTATTTGTCTTTCTCTGACTGACTTATTTCATTTAGCATTATATCCTCTAGCTCTATCCATGTTGTTGCAAATGGCAAGATTTCATTCTTTTTTATGGCTAAGTAATATTAGTGTGT
The DNA here is from genome assembly GCF_053574225.1 of Canis aureus. Taxonomy (NCBI): domain Eukaryota; kingdom Metazoa; phylum Chordata; class Mammalia; order Carnivora; family Canidae; genus Canis; species Canis aureus. The sequence continues at coordinate 40,710,861 of NC_135631.1, forward strand.
GTGTGTGTGTGTGTGTGTGTGTGTGTGTGTATCTCCCAATCTTTATCTATAATGGCCTCCTTTATCTCTTGTTACAGCTTTTGAATTGCAATCCATTTTTCCTAATATAAATGTAGCTCTCTCTGCTCTCTTTTGGTTCCACTTGGATGAAATATCTTTTCCTTTCCTTCACTTTCAACCTACATGTGTCCTTGAAGCTGAAGTGTCTCTTGTGGACATCTGGTGGCTGAGTCTGGTTTTTATCCATTCAGTCCCTCTATGCCTTTTGATTGGAGAATTTAATCCATTTACCTTCAGAGTAGCTACAGATAGGTAAGGACTTACTATTGGCATCACACTGATTGTTTTCCGGCTGCTTTGGAGTTCCCATGTTCCTTTCTTCCTCTCCTGATGTTTGCCTTTGTGAAATGATGATTTTCTATAGTGGTAGGCTCTGATTCCCTTCTTATCTTTTCTAAGTTTTGCTTTGAGGTTTCATGAAGTTGGCATAAAGTACCTTATAGATATAACTGTCTGTTTTATACTGATTACAACTTAATATCAATCACATACAAAAACTTTACTGTTATAGTTCCCCCTTTTATATTTTTGATGTCACAATTTACTACTTTTTATATTATGTATTCATTAATGCGTTATTGTAGCTGTAGTTTTTTAAGTATTTTTGTCCTGTAACCTTTATACTAGAGTTGTTAACACACCACCATATTAGAGTATTCTGAATTTGACTATATACTTACTCTTACCAGTGTGTTGTAAATTGTCATATTTTCATGTTATTAATTAGTGTCCTTTCATTTCAGCTTAAAGAACTCCTTTCAGCATTTCTTTTAAAGTATGTCTAGTGGTAATGAACTTTCTCAGCGTTTGTTTCTCTGGGAAGGTCTTTATCTCTCCTTCATTTGTGAAAGACAGCTTTGTCATATAGAGTATTCTTGGTTGGCAGTCTTTAAACCTGAGCACTTTGAGTATAACATCCCACTCTCTCCTGGCCTATAAGGTTTCTGCTGAGAAATCCACTGTTGGCTTCATTGGGGTTTTCTTCTAAGTTACAAGCTTTTTTTCTCTTCCTACCTTGAAGATTCTGTCTTTGACAGTTTTATTACACAGTACCCCCTGCCCTTATCCATGGCTTTGCTTTTCACAGTTTCAGTTATTCACAGTTAACTGTGGTTCAGAAGTAGATGATCCTCCTTCTGACGTACCATCAGAAGGTTAATAGCAGCCTACATGATGTCACAAAGCCTGTGTCTCATCACATTGGCATCTCATCAAAGAGGCATTTTATTCTCTCACATCATCTCAAGAAGAAGAATGAGTACACTAAGATAAAATATTTTGAGTGATAGACTACATCACATAACTTTTATTACAATGTACTGTTCCTTTATTTTATCATTACATATTAATCTCTGTGCCTAACTTATAAATTAAGCTTTATCATAGGTATGTATGTATAGTAAAAAACATGGTCTGTATAGTTTGGTATTATCCACAGTTTCAAGTCTCCAATGGGGTCTTGGAAAGTGTCCCCTGCAGATTAGGGGGGACTACTATAAGATAAGGAGCCTATACCTCTTTAAGTTGAGTTTGGAGACTGATGAGTTGCATGGAGTTGGATGCCCAAATCTTGCCCCACATTTGGGAAGTTCTCTGCCATTATTTCTTTAAAATACCTTCTACACTCTTCTCTCTCTCTTCCCTTCTGGAACTCCAATAATTCAGATTGCTTGTTGTGATAGTTTCCAGGAGACTCCCTGAAGTGACTAGTAGGATCCACATACCCTTGCTATGTTTTGGCTACCTTACTGGGCAGCTTATCAAGATTCATCAAGAGAGAAATGGGCTGCCTCTTTGGCAGCACCCCACACAACTGAGGAAACTGGCCACTCACTCACTCACACTCTTACTTTCCCCCATGGGAGAAATTGCAGGCCTAGAAGGGTTCTCTGAGCCCTGAGCTGTGCCACCTTGGGGGTAGGGTGATGCAAGTAAAGTCACACTTTACTCTCTCAGTGCATCCGATCTCAAATTTTTTGGTTCTAACCACATGCTCTTTCATCCCTGGGTGATTATCTAAGATGATGTTTTCCCAGGACTGCTGAATAATGGCTGAGAGTGACTGGATCTGGTTCATGGGGCGCTTTGGAGTCCACGGCCTGTATGTCTGAGGCCTGTATGTCTGTGACATGACACACAGGTGGACAAGACTCCACCTAGATCCCTTAGCATATGATGCTGGTGATAGAACTAAAGCTGAACAGGTCTGTAGCCTAGTCCTCAGAGGTATGGAGTTGTTTCTAGGTATATAGTTGGGACCACAGTTGGTAACTCAGCTGCCTGGGTGCAGGCCTGTCTCCTAAAACAGTTCTCCTCCGTCTTGAACTACCCCAGGGTGTCACAGTTTTCCACCCAGACCCCACAACTCCCACAAAGGCACTTTTGGCCTTGAACATATTCCAAACTGTTGTTGAGGAGGGGATACAAGTGACAAATGCTTGACTCAGCCATCTTGCTCATATCACTTCTTCTGAATACCCAGACTAATCTTTAGGGCATGTTTTCTGCCTTAAAAAAAATTATGTGGTGTTGAATTTTTTAATAAGTCTAACAGGTGTGCTTGCCAAGGAAAGTCCATTCTGTGAGTTTTAGCAAGTATCCATAGTGGTGAAGACAGTGGAAACTGAGTCTGGGCAGGCTGCCCCACATCCTTCTCCAAGGCCCTGTGGACCACTCCTAAGCAGCACAGGCTTCTGCTAAGAGCATCCACCCCAGGGCATGGCAGGGCTTCTCTGCAGAAGGAGAAGAGGCAAGGAAGTAAAGAGTTCTGATTCAGAAGCACTTGCAGCTGTGGGCAAGAGACAGTTAATGCAGATTCCCTCTGATGTGAGGGCTGAGGTGGGGAATATTCTGAAATAGGATAGTGATTTACCCCCTAAGAACATTTATCTGTCCCTGTCCCTGTTCCTCAGAACCAAATCTTCAAGTCCCAGAAGATAAAACTGTGTGGCGCCAAAGGTTCTAGAAGACAAAGGCTGGATTTTTTAAAGGTATTTCATGTTATGTGAATGAGGTGGACCACTAAATTTGAGGTATCTGATTTATCCTATGACATGGCCACCTCACGACACTGCTTTATAAAACCTTGTTTGCAAATTTTTAGAGGCCTTAAAGAGGTTGAGCTTTTAGAGTTGCAAAAGCAGTGGTTCCCAAAGAAATGAATAAAATAACCAGTTCTCCCAGCTCCAGGTGAAACCTCATTTAGATACAATAAATTGCACAAATACGAATATAGGTGAAGCACTTTGCAAACACAGATTAAGTACGGTAATCAAAGGCTGGTAAATTTACCAAGAGTTTTAGAGAGCTATTTAGTTCCCCTGAATTGTAGGGTGGAGATGAGAACAGCCTGTATATATTAAAAAGGCATCAACACCAGAGAGAGAAGTTGTGTATTTAGCGAGGCACAAGGGACTGTAACATAGAGCTTGGTGACAGTATCATCCGGAGAAGGAAGTGGGGGGCAGTTCAAACCCAATGACCATAAGTGGAGCTTTATACCCTGAGGAGTCTTCCATGAGACTAGGTGACTGGATGGGGCTTCAGTAACCCAGGGCTCAGACTGAATTCCAGAAGCGATCTTTGTCTGAAGGATCTCTATCAAAGATGGAAAACACAGAGCCTAGGTATGACTCTAGTGTAGTCATGATGTGTCTAAATGCAAATGTCCAGAAGTATTCAGTTGTGGTCCAAGGAGGTAGTCAATGCAGGAAATGCTAAATGCTTAGTATAACACATTTATCAGGTAAAAACAAAGTCCCTAAATCATCTTCGTCTAATTCTGAAAGTTTGTTTTCTGCTGCACGGTTTCTCATTGTCACCACAATTGACATTCTGGACCAACTGGTTCTTTGTGGGGAGGGGAGTTTTCTTGTATATGACAGGGTATGTAGTAGCATGCTTGACCTCTATACCCACTGTAAGCCAGTAGCAATAAAACAAAATATATCCAGTCATTGCCAAGTATCTCCTAGGATCCAAAATTTCCCCTGGCTGAGAACCACCAGCCTAGAGGAAGGAGCTACTTTTTCTAGTTCATACAAAAGCACCCTATGAGCTGGTGGTAGCATGTTAGCAAACCCATCTGTGTCCACCCCTAACACCAAATAAGCCATATCATCTTGGAGGAATTCTAGATGAAACAGAGGTTCAGATGGCTGTGATCTTCAGCAAAAGGCTAACCCAGAGGGACACCTGGGTGGCTCAGTGGTTGGGCGTCTGCCTTTGGCCCAGAGCGTGATCCCTGGATCCGGGATCGAGTCCCACATCGGGCTCTTTGCAGGGAGCCTGCTTCTCCCTCAGTCTGTGTCTCTGCCTCTCTCTCTCTCATTGTGTCTTTCATAAATAAAAATCTTAAAAAAAAAAAAAAAAAGGCTAACCCAGAAAGAAGGGACATGGCTGGGAAGGAAAAAGATAGAATTTTAAAGGACAATGAATCCAGAGGTTGCTTCATTTTCATTGTTCATTCTCCCAAGAACTGTTTGTTGAGTGTCCACTGTGTGGCTGGCTTGGGGCTATACACCGTAAGGCCTACAAAACCATACTATCATGGAGTTCCAGGCCTGCAGAACTTTATAGCCTGCATGAGGAGGTGATCAGAGACGTGTCCAATGGTAGGATTACACACAGTAGCAGCATGTGATATACAGAAATAGTGATACGTCAGATACAGAGCCAGTCCTGCAGCACCATATGCAGAGAATGGTATTGCAAGCTCCTGTGATTAATAAGTAATTTCAGAGAAGGAAGGTGAGTTCATTCCATTAAATTCTATTGCCCAAATATTTTGTTAGTATCTTTTATCTGAACGAAGAGTTTGGAAGGCCCAGGTTGTAGGCCTAGTCCAGTCCTAACCAGCTACATGACCCCTGACAGCCACTTAACTGCTCTAAGTCTCCGTTTCCCCATCTCTAAAATGGCAGGACTGGGCTGGATCATTCCTCAGGCCCTTCTAGCTACCACATTCCCTGACTCTGAGCCCTTTTGGCTAAGTGTCTCCAGGTGATTGTACTTAATAAGCAGTTTTGGTTTTCTCTATTCTGAGCTTAATTTATCATCCTACGATGTATTTCATCTCAGAATGTGCTATGTAAAAATCTGTATTTCCAAGTCTGCAATATCTTTAGCTTGAAATATATATTATGCCATAAAAATCACTATAGATTTGTGAAGTAAAACTTAGAAACATTAAATTAGCCCATAAGAGCTTTAAAATTAATTTGATCTTGAATGTGCCTGTGAATGAATGGGCTTGACATAAGCCTTTCAATTTTTCGCTCCACTTCAGAGAGCGCACAAAGTACAAACTGTAAATCAACCTCCACATTTGCTGATATGGCCACTAAGCTGGAAAAAAAAAAAAGAGAGATGTCTAATAAACTATTCAAACAAGATTTAGGAGCTTGGAAAGCACAGGGTCCCAGCTTGTGACTTTCCTTCTTTGAATTATGCTCATGTGACTCAGGTGGTGTCTAGACACACAGAGTGGACACTGGAAGAAGGTCTAGTAACTCAGGATGGAATAGGATTTAGCTTTTATCCATTTTGAGCAGGCATGTATGAGAAAGAAAAAGACAGTATGTTCTCAGGTGGCAAAGAGATAGAAAGAACTGGGACTGAGGTCAGTAGGATAAAAATGTTCACTTCACTTCTCCACTCAGATTGGCATGGGCCAAGCATAGCAACAGTCAGCTTGACGGACTGGAGTGTATGCAGACACCAAGAGTCGTCCACATTATGTCCAATATATTGGTACAGAATTCACCATCACACATTAGCTGCTCTGTGAAAGGGGAATCAATATGGAAATATGATGGACTTGGGATCAGACTGACACAGGATAAAATCTTAACTCTACCACTGTCTAGTTGTGTGAACTTGGGCAAGGTATTTAACTTCTGGGGACCTCCATTTCCATATCTGTAAAATGGATGTGATAAGACCTATCATCAGAATTGTTGTGAGGATTAAATGAAATAATGTGTGTTTCAGGATCAAGTCAGCTGCATGTAGCAAAAAAAAACAAATTAATAATGTGTTAAACCCAATAGGGGTTGACATTTATATAATATGAAGCCTAATGGTAGCAGTTTAGAGTAGACAGGAGGACTCTGTAATGTCAAGGATGCTCCAGTTTCCTTCTTGATTGTGCTGTATTCTCTTTAGCATGTGGCTTTTATCTTTGAGATTACCTTGTGATCTTAAGATGGTTGCTGCAGCTCTGGCCATCACATTTGCATTTCAGACAGGAAGAAGGAAGAAGAGGGAAAAACAAAATAACCTGCCTCCCAGCTGAGTTTTTAACCCACAGCTTTTATTTATAATTCACTCAACTATTTCTAATTCATTGGCTATACCTGTCTTCAAGAGAGACTGGAAAAGTTAGGATTTTAGCTATAAACATCAGTACCCCCAACAATATAGGAGATTATGGCAAAGGGGGAGACTAGGTAGTGGACAATTAATTAGCAATCTCTCCTTTTATGTAAAGCACCTAGCAAATGCAAGGCATTCCATGAATAATAGCTATTTTATTTCACTCATTCTTAAAGCTATTTTAGAAATATTTGGCCCAATTCACCCTGCTGACTCCCTCAGAAGATGTCTAGACCCTCGACCACAGCCCTTTGCATATTTGAAAGCAGCTGTCCTATGCTCATCAGGCCATCTCAGTTCCATACTGCTTGCCCCAGGTCCTTCTGGTCAAACAATATTGTCAGAGTCCTGCACATTCTTCTCTAAACTAAATTTCTCTTCAGCTGTGGCTCCCACAGTAGAACTCAATGATCCAGGTATGGGCAACCCAAGAGGAAATAGAAATGGTTCATCAGCTTCCTAGTTTCAGACCCTCTCGTTGCCACTCATTCCTGCCATGCCTGACTTCTAAATCAGCTCTGGGGACCTCATTTAGCAGAGACTCTGATACAGCTCGGGTCAACTTCCCTTGGCTCTGTGTCCTCAGAGCAGAGAAGCTGGAGGACCCCAGGACTCCTGGGTCTCAAAGTTCTCAGGCAGGCAGGAGGGTGTCGCTGCCCACTGAATTAGCAGGGAAAAGGTTAAGAGGAGGGACAGACACCTGGGTGACTTAGTGGTTGAGCATCTGCTTTTGGCTCAGGGCATGATCCCAGAGTCCTGGGATCAAGTCCCACATTGGGCTCCCTGCCTGGAGCCTGCTTCTCCCTCTGCCTATGTCTCTGTCTCTCTCTGTGTCTCTCATGAATAAATAAATAAAATCTTTTTTTAAAAAAGGTCAAGAGGACAGTCTCTCAGGATGGGAAGGGAAGAGTCCCAACCCCAAGAAACTGAGAGCTCAGTAACTCACATCTAGCCCTCTCCTTTGTCCCCTTGTCTGAAACCAATGGACCTAGATGCTCAGATATTCTTCCAGCAAAAGAGCAGTGTCCCAAGGGTACAGGACATGTGTTCAGGAGCCACTGGCCTGACAGTCCTTCCCAGGGAGTAAGGCCACCAGGGCTCAGGAAAGCACAGCCAGCTGGCCCTCCCGGTATCTAACCATAAGGGTGTTGGGCAGTCTCCCCAGGCCAGAGCAGCTAAAGAGGTCAGACATATGGAATAAATAGGAAGGTAGGAGGAAAAACTTGTCAAACATACCGACTCTCAAAGTCCAAAGCCTCATAAGAGGTCCAGGCTGCAGTCTGGCCCACTGGTCTCAGGACTGAGACACAGCTCTCACTCTCTGGGAAGACAGAGCACCCCCAAGAAGGCCTCCCAGAGGGTTCAACTTTCACTGACCAAGGCGTCCACAGCCTGGCTTGCCCACCATCAAAGGCAAGCAGAAATGGGCAAAAATAAAGGGAAGAGAGTAGAAAAAAAATTAAAAGACTTACTCTTATAATAGAGAGTGTTCAAGGTCACACACAGGTGCCTTTCAAGTCATGGGTTGCTGAGCTGCTCATGGAATATAAAAAAGAAGAAAGAGTGGCTTCCCTTTGCATAGGATGAGGATCCTTCCTGGTTTCCCTAGGAGTCCCAGTTTATGCCTGCTGACCTGATGAAATTACTAATAGGGGGCACCTGGGTGACTCAGCCAGTTTGAGTGTCTGACTGTTGGTTTCAGCTCAGGTCATGATCTCAGGATCCTGAGATCAACCTCCTCGAGCTTCCCTCAGTCTCTGCACCCAGCATGGAGTCAGCTTGTCCCTCTCCCTCCCTCTCTGCTCCTCCCCTCACTTGCTCTCTCTCAAGTGAATGTATAAAATCTTTAAAAATAGTAATAATAATAATTACTGATAGCACTCAGTTTCACTCTCAAGAGTGACCTGATTGGACCACAAATGACAGGGTGGCTCCACCTTGGGGAGGGACTAGGAGCAATAAAAATCATTGTTTTGATAACTTTTCCCCTGTAACTCATATTTATACCAAGAAATTGACCATTTTACCATGTGATCATGTTCAGCTTTATAAATTAAAAATTTTAGTCTTGTCCAAGCTATCTTAATCAAAGTACTGTGTCATCAATCTGCCCTCTTATTCTCAACAACAACAAAAAATACTGTCCAGGCATAATGATGATATGAAATTAACTGAGAGTTCTGACAGAAGTGCAGCCTGTACAGTTTAGTTTTTCATCCCCCTGATTGCTAGAAAATTCAATTCAGACAGTTCCAACTTAGGTAAGAGAGCTTTGAAGGAACTACTCGTGCTCTCAGAACTTTTCTGTACTTACAAGTATTTTTTTTCTCTAAGAAATGGTTTGTTTCTTTTGAAGGAAAAACAGAAAATTGTTAAAAAAGAAAAAAAAGACAAGCAAGGAGCAACATTTGGACCCAAGAGCTATATGTCAGCCTCTGTGTAACCATATCCTATATCAGAGAAAAAGTCTAGGGCAGCACAACACCATGATGGGAGAGTAACCTGCAGCTCCCCCCTCCAGCGTGCCCTCACCCCAACCCCCCACATGCCATCTCCCCAGGAGCCCTACTTACTTACACCAAACCACCAGGCACCCCAACAGGATTGCCAGTCTCTGAGAGCCGTCATGCAGCACCATGTTCTCATTTGAAGAATAAGAGGCAGTGGGATTTTCCTGCATTGTGAAAAGATTGTGAAGATTAATGAAGTAATGTCTCAGAGAACATCTTCATACGTCAGCAGAGGGTGCTCAGAATGCTGTACAACACAGGAAGATATGAGATACTGTATTCAGAGCAGCCAAACATGAATCTGAACCCTTACCAAACCTGATCTACTGTTTGCTAGTTAGTGCCTGTGGGTAAGAGACTGAAGCCTCACTGTCCTCATCTGTAAAAGGAGGGCTGGAAATACCTTCTAGGATGTCAAGCAAATGGGTAAGACAGTGTGAGGCAATGCCTGTCGTACCAGAGACTCTCTCAGTCTCTCTCCATGATTAGCCCTTCAGTTATTTGAGGACTAATGATGTGTGTGTAATGTAAATTTTTCCAGCCCTCTTGCTTCTCCTATTTTTCTGTCTTTTGCCATTTCGGTGGCATATGGGTGAAAGCCAGGCTGGAATAGCGAGAAAGCTTTGAAGTAAAAAGAACTTGAAACTTCTAGAAATCAGCATTGCCCTTTGTTATTTTCTGCTCCCATAAAAGAGCTTGGCACAGAAGATAGACTTGAATATTTGGCGTGTTAGGGTTGAGATGCATCAGATCATTTTCAGTGGCCCCTTCTGGTGGAAAACCTAAGGTTGGTCGTATTGTCCATCACTCTGTCAGCCACTATTAATACCCATAGCATTACATCCTCCAATGAGCATAAAGAACAGAACATAAAGAGTCACTATGAAGGACCAAATTTTGCTCCCAGCTACACGTTCAGGGACTTTAATTCATAGGGCTCGAGTGCATACATCTGAGGAGAGAATTTTCTTCACAACCCATGTTCATTCTGTCCAAATGTGTCACAGAGTAATACTTCTGTAAAGCATATTTAACCTAGCAAATTGAGTCTTAAAGCATATCTTTCGCTCTGTTATTTCTCATTTAGAGTACTCTTTCATCCACCTCAGCAAGCTCTTTGCCTGTCATGGCTCGCTACTTTGTCTTGGGATCTTTCTGTTTAGTATTTCTACTTGATGCAAAGGTCAGACCAGATGGTTAGAATAACTAAATCCTCAGGAGGACTTTCCTGTCTCTGGGTTCCATTAGGACCTAGCCTGAGGCTTCTTCTGAATCGTCACCTCTATCTCCCTCTTCTGTATCTCTTAGATGTGCTTGGACAGCACCAGTGCATTTGCCTCCTGACTTTCAATATTCTATAACATCATTTGCCTCCTGAAATCACTTGCTGAGACCTATTAGACATCAATGGGGTCTGGCTGGGCAAGAGGGACCAAGATGGCAAGCCCATATGCCAGATAAGGTGTGACAGTCACCATTGTCCTATAGAGACAAACACTTGCACAGTGGCAAGTAGACAGAAGGAATATCTAGGGCCAATAGCCAGCTGAAACACTTCCAATGTTCCACTGACCAGCAAATAAACACGTATATGCATGGTCCACTCAGTGTAGCCTGCTCAGATCCTAGAGGCAGAGAAGGCAGCTTCGGTTTCATGATGATTTGGATGCAACATGCCCAAGGGATTTATTAGATCTCTGTAATGCTGAAAAGTGTGGTCATCTCAGCTGAAATGAACAGTGATGTTCTCAGATCGCTGAAGGCACTGTAGCCTTGGAGATGCAGGTAGGAGACGATTGTCAGCCAGATTTATATTTCTTTTTTTAAAAAAAATTATTTATTCATTCATGAGAGACACAGAAAGAGAGAGAGGCAGAGACACAGGCAGAGGGAGAAGCAGGCTCCACGCAGGGAGCCCAATGTGGGACTCAATCCCGAGACTCCAGGACCACACCCCGGGCCAAAGGCAGGCGCTAAACCACTGAGCCACCCAGGGATCCCCCAGATTTATATTTCATAAATACATATAAGTTCACATTCTCTAGCATTTTCTTTTTGCCATTCATTCCTTCCTTGCATTCTCTTCCCTTGGATGGGTTCCATTGTGAATTTTCTGTAACACTTCACAGTGTAGCCTCTGGAGTCAAATGCCCTGGCTTCAAATCTTGGCCCTTCAGTTTACCATCCATATGGCCATGGGTGATACATTTAACCCTTAAGACCTCAGTTTACTGATCCTCACTAGTGGAAATGAAAATAGGGCCTACTAGATTGATGTCTTGAGATTAATTGAGTTAATCCTCATAAAGACCCTAGTATCAGACACAGAGTAGGTACACATTAAATATTGTTCAATCAACCAATGTTTGCTGTGTGTTTTATTCCTAAGAGTGATGTTTAGATTTGCTCTCCATGGTGCTGCACACTTTGCATCTAGGTAGGCAATGTCCAGAGCCTGTGAGATTCCCTGCAGGCATGAATAGCACTAGCAAGAAGGTAAGCTTAAATGAGATATGAGCCTGCAGTGGTCATCACTTGTTCTTCCATTCATTTCATTCACCAAATACTTTTTGAGCACCTACTATGTGTTAAGCACAGTTCTAGAAGATAGACCCAGGTAGACAAAACCCCACTCTTCCTGGAGTTTGTTTTCTGATGGGGAGAGATGGGCAATAAAGAAATTTAAAAGCAAGACAATATCAGAGAGCTCAAAGTGCCATACAGAGAATTTAAACCAGGTAATATGTTAGACAGTGACCAAACTCCTCCACAGGTTGTTTATTCAGGGAGGGTCTCTGAAGATGTGGCATTTAAGCCAAAACCTGGATATGGATCCAACAATAGCCAGTGAGAAAGAATTTCATTCAATAGAAAGAGTAAGTGCAAAGATCCAAAGATGGGAATGAAGAGCCGTTTGGTTGAATGGTAGTAAGAGGGAGAATGGTATGAAAGGAAGCAGGAAGGGAGGCTTGGGCCAGATCCCATAGGCTCCATAAGCCAGGGAAAGGAGTTTGGATTTCATTTCACCTGTGATGGGAGCCATTGGATCACTATGAACAGGGAATGATAAAATATAGTTAAATTTTTAAAGGTGCCTCCTGACTGTCTTGCCCTTCTCTTTACTGTCACTGGGTGTGGCTGGCCCTGCATGCTGAGGTATTTATTATCTTTGGAAAATGCTATCCTATACAGCCACCACATGGAAATAAGTGCTCAGAAGACCAAGAGGCCAACATATTCTACTCTGAAAAGCCCACAGTTCTTTCACACTTTCAGGACATGACAAGATAAAAACAAGGATTAAGCAAGAAGTTTACCACCTGCCCTGGAAATTGAAAACCAAGAAAGATAGTACCAAGGCTGTGGTGAACATAAAATTGGGTCCTACCTTCCAGCACCCTGTTTTTCAGGAGTCCACTGTGCTCTCCTAGTCATTGCCATACTCCAGAAGGAATTGAAGGGTTACCCTGGCTGAGCAGTGAAATCCTAGGTCAACTTTTGGGATGTACCACAGACTAGATCCCAAGAACACTTGGCTCTTATAGATTATGACTCTGCCATTTTAGAGTCCCTTGTAGGAAGTACGTCTCATAGGATATCAATTTATCTCTAGGGACACATCAAAATTGCACCCAGTGTGGTTCTGAAGTCAATGCAGTGTGTTTCAAAATAACCCCACAGCCCAGTGACAGTAACATAAGCATCTTTCCTAATATTTCATCGTGATGAAGGTTTCTGTTCCATTTGGAGGCTATTGATGTATATACAACATGGGGCAAGGAATCGGGAACCCTAGGTTCTGCTGCCACTGACGGGTTCTGTTTAAATTTTGAGAAAGCACTTTGATCCTTAGTCTGTTCATCTCCGAAGGAAGGAACCTGACCTGACTCCATCTTGGATCACGCTTAGCTCTCACATTTGAATGTCCATAAACCACCATCCTGATTTCCTGGTGGTCCACATTTGCAAGACAGCAGAGCTAGAGGCAGGGCCATCTGGTCTACCCTACAGCTAATTGGATGCCATGTTGTTAAACCTACAGCTTTGACTTCTTTAGCGCCATTTTATCAGTTGGACCAGCCACCTCTGCAGTTAGGAAGAGTACAGCTTTTCAGTGAGTTTATCCTCATCACCAAACTATAAATTCTGATAATAATGTAGTCACTAGATTTTACTGAACATTCGCCTTATATCATTCAGTCCTCATAATAACCCCATGAAATAAGCATTATCCCCAATCTAATGCAGGAAACTGAACCTCAGAAAAGTTAATTTGCCTAAGGACTCAGCTGAAGCATACCAGACTTCAACTCCAAAGCACATGCAGGAATTGAGCCTCACTCAATGCCACACTCGAGCATCATACTTACTTATTTTGCTATACTCCACAATAATACATATATTTCCACAATAATACATCAAGGAATTGGGCAGATATTACTCGATGCTCAATAAGTCATCCTTGAATGCATAAATGTTTAATGCTCTGCTAACTTGCCTTCAGCATTTACCCATGCTGCTTTGGAGAGGTAATATAACCAGAGGCATACCCACTCTACTTAGAGTTTGTGCAGAGTTTCCCATGAGACACAGGTTGAGATCCTGTGATCACAACCTAACCCATGTGATGATTAATTTTATGAATCAACTTGAATGGGCTAAGGCATGCCCAGGTAGCTAGGAAGACATTTTTTCTGGGTGTATCTGTGAGCCTATTTCCAGAATAGAATAGACTGAGTAAAAAAGACCATCCACAGCAATGCAAGTGGGTGTTCTACTGAGTGTCTGAATAGACAAAAAGTCAAAGGGTGAATTTGCTCTCTCACTTGAGGCAGGGTGTCCACCTCTTCTTACCCCTCACATGTGCCATCAGCACTCCTATTTCTCGAACTTTCCAACTCAGACTGAGTCTTATACCATCAATTCCCCTTGTTCTCAGACATTTGAACTGGGGCCAAATTATACCACTGGCTTTCCTGGTTCTCCAGGAAAATATATTTCCAATATGTCCTATTGGCTCAGCTTCTCTAGAGAATTCTAACATAAGTTATATAGGACTTAGGTATTTAAAGTACATAAAGGGAGCAGCCCAGGTGGGTCAGCGATTTAGTGCCGCCTTCAGCCCAGGATGTGATCCTGGAGACCCGGGATTGAGTCCCGTGTCAGGCTCCCTGCATGGAACCTGCTTCTCCCTCTGTCAGTGTCTCTGCCTCTCTCTCTCTCTCTCTCTCTCTCTCTCTCTCTCTCTGGTCTCTCATGAATAAATAAATAAAATCTTTAAAAAAAATAAAAATAGGGATCCCTGGGTGGCGCAGCGGTTTAGCGCCTGCCTTTGGCCCAGGGCACGATCCTGGAGACCCGGGATCGAATCCCACGTCGGGCTCCCGGTGCATGGAGCCTGCTTCTCCCTCTGCCTATGTCTCTGCCTCTCTCTCTCTCTCTGTGACTATCATAAATAAATAAAAATTTTAAATAAATAAATAAATAAAAATAAAGTACATAAAGGGTCCTAGCCGGTCTGCACAGTTTAGCCATTTGGGGGAGCAGCGGTTCCCAACTAGAGGGCTGGGATGGAGAAAACTCCATTTGAGCTTTTTCAAATTAAAAGTTCCACCTGTAGCACCTTCCACCGCCAAAAAAAAAAAAAAAAAAAAAAAAATCCTAGTCTTACCTGGATAGGGGAGAAAATGTCTAGTATGACACAGGTTTCCAGATGCTTCTGATAGGTCTATCCATGCATGTCCACCACCCCAACCTCACACACACACACACACACACACACACACACACACAAACTCCATTTAGTAAAAGTCAGTTCTGTCTTTTCATTTAAATAAAGGCTGATCTTCTTAGAATCTAAATTAAATGATGAGGCTTTGTGTGACTTGAACATAAAGACACCCAGACTTCCAACTGTATTGTTTATTAAATAACTCTCAACATTTTACAGACGGGTTTTGACTGAAGTTGTCTTACATATTTATGTTTCATTGTATCTTTTTCAGAATCTGACTTCTAGAGCCTCGTACGCATCTTGCATTCAAATTTTATTAATGCATAATAAATGTTTTTAGCGCACCACTGTGCCAAAGAACAATGATGAAAATATTCTGTGTCAGCTCTAACCAGTAAGTACCCCAGACACATGTGGCTTTTGAGCCCTTAAAATGTGGCTGAAGAGACTGAGGAACTAGATTTTTAATTGAATTTCATTTTAATTAAATTTCAATAGTCACGTGTGTCTAGTGGCTACCGTATTGGAACGTGTGAGTATGAAGAAACAGCCTTTCTTTTTTTTTAACCACAATTATGCAGAACTGAGACCCATCCTATTTTTTTTAAGTTGCTTTCCATAAAATCCAAGATAAAAACAATAACAACTGTAAGAGCCAGGAAGAAATTCTAGCATGCTTACATTCACCGCTGGGAAATGAATTCTTAATGAAGTGAATTCTGACCCAGGAGTAGATGAAAGCAGGTAGGCCTGAAGAGACATTCCCAAGGGGAGGTCCCTGGCAAATTCTTAGTCGTCTGTGAGACATGGAGCAGAGAGAGCCTGTCAAGGAGAGAGTAAGTCCCCCTCAGAGGAAAATCTAAATGTGTTTTTAGCCACCTGTCACCCCAGAGGGAGGACAGGATGGCAATGTTAAATTGGCAAGATTGTAAAACACAGAACTTAACTACCATACACGGCCAGCTGAGGTGTTTAAAGTGCATTTTAACTGGTGGAACTTCATTCCTGAAATCCAGACAGTGGCTGATGGCCAGTGGACGTCAGACTGCAGACCTCTAGCTCCTTCTTTCTACAAAACTAGCATTTCCAGTAAAAAAAAATACTGTTCTGCCAAGGCAGGATTGGGCTGGATTTTCATCTAAAGCAAAGATTAAGAAAATCCCAGACAGGACGCCTGGGTGGCTCAGCAGTTGAGTGCTTGCCTTTGGCCCAGGGTGTGATCCTGGGGTCACGGGATAGAGTCCTACATCAGGCTCCCTGCAGGGAGCCTGCTTCTCCCTCTGCCTGTGCCTCTGCCTCTCTCTCTCTCTCTCTCTATGTCTCTCATAAATAAATAAATAAAATCTTAAAAAAGAAAAGAAAGAAAGAAAGAAAGAAAGAAAGAAAGAAAGAAAGAAAGAAAGAAAGAAAGAAAGAAAGAAAGAAAGGAAATCACAGAGGACCCAGGATTCGGGAGAGAGATCAGGTGACAAGGTAATAGGACACACAGGCCCCATTGCAAAATTGTGAACTAAATAAATAAATATTGTTTTAATCCATTCTGTACAAAAGGTAGCTATCCCAGGAGCAAAGGTGGATAGGAACAAACTGGAAAGGAGTTCGTTAATGGGTCCAGAGAAGAGAACAAGAGATGAGTTCTGAGCTAGAACAGTGTTTCTCAAGTTGAATTTCAGGGACATATTCTTGCAAGGAGGTGGGGGTCACAGGGGTTAGGAAGGATGTTTAAGTTTGATGCTTTCATTTTACCAAATGTCCTTTATCAGTGACAGTTCTCAGTTGAAACTCATGTTCAAAGAATGAGATTTTAGCTTTCTTAAGAAAATGTTTCTCAGGGTGCCTGGGTGACTCGGTTGATTAGGTGTCTGCCTTTGATTCAGGTCGTGGTCCCGGGGTTCTGGGATTGAGCCCCATCATGGGCTCCCTGCTTGACGGAGGGAGCTTCTCCCTCTCTCCCCCTGGTCGTGCTCTCTCTCTCTCTTGCTCGCTATCTTTCTCTCTCAAATAAATGAATAAATATTTTTTAAAAATTATTCTCCAGTGCTGGCTAAGGAAATATACCATAGGTCTTTGAGGATTATTTTCCTTTAAAGGGGTCCGTAGTTTATTCAGCTTTGGGGATCAGTGACCTAAAGGCAGACCATACACACCATTTGATTATCTTATTGGGAGAATTAAAGTAGCTTCCTAACTAACTTTGCCCTTAGCTTGTGAAGAGATTAAACCTTTCTAAACTCAGCAGGGCAGGCTGCACATAATGCTCATATTTTACTCCTAATGGATGTCATTGCTTAGAAAATCATGTTCTTCTCTTGCAACTGGGGAGCAGCACGGTGCAGTAGTCTTGGATCATGAGTCAGGGGGTCCACCAATAACCCTGACTCTCCAGCAGGCTGGGACACTTGTCCTCTCGGGGCCTCATATCCTTATCTATAAAACAAAGCAGCAGACGGGGTCATTAATTACCAAGGTCATATCCAGCCTAGATTTCTGATTCCAACAATAAATTACAGTGCCATCTTGCATTTCTCCTCTGAAAGGCCTCTCAACTAAAAATCATTTTCACTAGGACTCTGTTTCATATCTGTTCTTTTCATTGCTACCCTCTGCCACTGAACACTAAAGGCCCAGGAGGCGATGCATTTGAAGGAAAATCAGTCAACACTCAGCGTTCCACCTATTATCTGCTACCACCTGGGAAGTGGGAAATTAAACTATCGAACCCGGACTCCCAGGGCTTAGTGCAAATCACCCAGATATAAAAGAAATACTCACTCAGAGGGACATTTGGGGTTTTTATAAAGTTTCTAATGAACGAGACAGCTGTTCACTCAAGTGTGAGTAAATCAAGGGGAAGCATAAAGACTATGTCGCTTCTGTGTTTTGAGTATTATAGAAAAAATTATTTAATGAGTAGACTCTCAGGCTGTTAGTTGATCTACTGCTGTAAGAGTGACTGATGTATTTGGTGAGCCTTCTAAACAGTCAGCAGTGTCCAGTAGGAGCAGGGATGGTACAAGGCGTGTCTGTAGCAGAGAAGAGCTGTTGCACACACATGTCCATGACCCACTTTTCAGGAGGGGTAATGCGATTCCTTTTCTCTGAGAAGTCCTCTCCCTGTCGATGGAAGTGTGTCCCATGGCTTAGGTCTTGATTGGAACATGATACCTGTGGTCCAGGGGATAACTCTCAGGGGTCAGAGGGACCCAGAAGAAGTTTGCCTTGAGACCTGAGTGTGTAGCTAAAGCAGAGCTTAGAACATCTGAATGCTCCAAAAATGACGCTGGCATCAGCCGTTCAGTCAGTGATAGAACCCATTCTTTTGGCCTTCTTCCTATGTGGGCTACCCACTAAAGCTTAGCCTGATGCCTGGGTCTGTCTGCTCTTCCTTGGTGAGGATGGGACCTTGCAGCCCATAGTAGTGCTTAGAAGCTACTGCCATTGGACCGTACTAAAAAGCTCACACTACAGGACGCTGGTGCCACAGCCAGCTTCACTCCATCCAGGGCTCCAGCCTTCCAGATATGGCCCTGTGGCCTGATGGGCTCCCTGATCCTCCTGAAAACATGACATTGCTTGTCCCATCAACCAGAAAACATAACTGCCTCTATCTCTTCTGCTAAAATAATGACCTTCCAGACAGCATAGAATGAAAGCCTTCCAGTGCAAAAGAATGACTTGTTTGAAATGATTCCCTTTGAGATCATCTTGTGTTTCCCATCCCAGTTATAATTTGGCTAATTGCTTAATAATTCTGTTTAAATGTCTCCATTTCTGCAAACATCAATTCATTAGGTCTACTTTTCCTGGTTGGAAACCTCTTTGCTTCTCTAAATATCCTCTGCCCCTTTCTCCCATTTGCACTTTTGCCCAAGCAACATTCTGATGACATAAATAGCATCCCTTCAAAAAGATATTGGACAAATCAAGGTGTCTCTCTGTGTTCTAGAGCCCAGGACCTGTAATCTGTGTCCCTGAAACCAGTACCTGTGATTGGGAAAGATCTCAGACTGTGTCTTTAAAAAGCCAGCTTCCCTCCCAAATGAAGATGAAGCTGCAATCCCTGGCAGCCCTAACCCACTCCTGCCATGGGGGGCATGCTGTGCTTGACAGGGTGAGAGGCTGCCTGACACAGGACAGCCCAGACCCAGCCCTTACAAGCCTGCAGCCCAACTGGCAGCTGGACAGTTCAACTCCGGGGTACCTTTGCACATAAGAATATTATCCAGGTTGGGGCACCTGGGTGGCTCAGTTGGTTGAGGGTCTGTCTTTGGCTCAGGTCATGATCCCAGGGTCCTGGGATCCAGCCCCATGTCAAGCTCTCCATTTGGCGGGGAGCCTGCTTCTCCCTCTCCTTCTGCTCCTGCTTGTGCTCTCTCTCTGCATCAAGTGAATAAATAAAATCTTTAAATATATATATATATATATATATATATATATATATATATATATATTACCCAGGTTAAAACTCTGCTTAAAGCAGGGGCCTTCTCAGAACACACCCATCCATGGTTGGGCGCCACCAATATACATGTGTGCGCGCGCACACACGCACACACACACACACACACACCCTGCACGTAGCTGGAAGCTGAACACCATGGTGGCATCTGTGCTTTAGGGAGTAAGTGTCCTCCTTCAGGGGCAGCCTGTGACTCCTACTTTCTGGCAAAGGTCGATTAGGGGAAACAGATGCTGGCCTGTTCCTTGCCATTTGTTCCTTCTGTACTCTACCAGCTGAAGACTTCCAACGTTGCTTTTAATGTTTCCTTGGAAAGATTTAGCATCCACTCACCCAACTGTAGGAACCAAGTTGCTTCATCTAGATACTCACGTTCCAAAGAGAGCCAACACAGTCCCCCCGCGTCTTTGCAAGAGTGGGAAAACTTAGAGTAACAAAGGAGAAACCTGAAGCCTCCATCTGGGAAACTTTCTCAGGCCAGTGATGAATAAGAAGTGCCATAGGTAGCAACCAAAAGAAGGAAGCAGGAAGAGCACCAGAGTCCCATTCTTGCCCCCATGACCACAGTATCCTGCCAAGGGAGCTGGGAGCCGATGGAATGGCTCTAGGAAGGAACAGAGGAATGAGGTCTGTCCTCCTACATGACTTGGTGTAATGACCCTCCCGCCCCTGTGCTGGTGCCTTTAAGCAATTCACTGGATGGAGGCCAGTTAGAAAACACAAGACACCATCAGGGCAAAGGTAATCCCTGATGATGTAAACATAGCCTTGAATTGTCCAAAATGAACCAGGCCTCGGGGTTCTAATTGATCTGTGTGAATGTGATTGATTTTTATTTATCTTTCTTTAAAAGCTACTCTGAATTGCTTTGGAATTTGAAATTATGTCCTCAAAGAATTATTGCAACACATGAAATTATTGCCCAACCTGTACACTTCTCACTTTGTCTATTTCTCCTGAATGCTTGCTTTGATTTGTTTCTATTGTTTTTTCTTACTGAGCATCTCAAAATCTCTGAGTCCTTGGCCTTCCATAAACGTTTGACTGGCTAATCTGGGTGGTATTGCCTGAGGAAGCCAAGGGTAAAACTAGTGGTAACAGTGACATCTGAGACTTAGATGATGCTTAGTGGTGGGTAGGACTGGTCCAGGTATTTCACGTGTATTAATTCATGCCATCCTCACCACCGCCTTACGAGGTAAGTGCCCCTCTGTTAGACCCATTTTACAGATGAGGAGGCTGAGGTGTGGAAAGATAAGATACTTGCCAGGGTCACACAACCAGCAAGCGGCAGAAGCGAGGTATGAAACCACAGTCTGGCTCCCAGACCTGTGCCTTTCATCACGGCGGATCACCACGCGTGTCTTTGTGCACACCGTGACTGGGATGGCCAGGAATGACACTGCTGTTTTTGACCTTTAACAAACAAGTGCAAACTCTTAATGTAATTTACCTTTAACCATTCTGTTTTTCCCTCCCAAACTCTCAGACGATGGAAATGCTTAAAGCAAACCAAGGTAGTGTGAGAGCACGCCATGTAAGTGTGAGCATGGCTCCTTGTGGGTCCGGCTGTGTTTTGTGCGCTTCTGCCTACCGTTCCCGCATGTTCTCTCCGCTGCTCGCCTCTGACTCCCGCTTTCGCCGCTTGGCGCTTGGGCCGCATGCACGGTCGCTTTTAAGCCCTAGATCGCGTGTCTTGTTCCTGGTTTTACATTCGTGCTTCTCTCTCCCACAATCGTCGGCCCCAGTTAGAGCCAGAGCCCTTGCAGCTGTGAGCCTGGCACCTGCCCAGGAAGGAGCTGGGGGCTCCTGGGGAATGCGCTTGGTTACTGTTCTCTGACAATGAGCCCTGACTGTTGGCTCTCAGGATGGAGGCATGTGGCCTCATTCTCGCAGGGACGCACTCCTTCCCAGTGTGGAAACGGGTCTGTGGGCTTCTCCACACTGGTCGTGGCCACCAATAGCACACCTGTGCTGTGCCGTGTTCTTCTGGGGCCACCCCCCTTAAACAGCTCGTTGTCCTGTGAGCCTCTTTAGGAGTCAAAGCTATGAAAATAAATGCCACTGTGCCATGTGGCTGAAATGAGCCATGGAGAGAAGTGGTAATCTTCTCGTTTACTTAGGATTCCTCTCTGTACATACGTATACAGTGGAGACACATACTTCTATGAAATGTGTAATCCTGAAGGAGAAAGGATATGGTTTTTAAGTCAAATAATGGGCCCTTCATCGTTCACATACACACACAGTCACTTTTGGTGTTCCTTGACTCCACATAAACTGTATTTCCACTTTGAGTGATTCTAATATGTGATCAACCAGACTTCCAGAATTAATAAATTGGGGAGGAGGAATTTATAATATGAACCTGTCTGGGGCACCTGGGTGGCTCCGTGGTTAAGTGTCTGCCTTCGGCTCAGGGCATGATCCTGGAGACCTGGGATCGAGTCCCACATCAGGCTTCCTGCAGGGAGCCTGCTTCTCCCTCGGCCTGTGTCTCTGCCTCTCTCTGTGTGTGTCTCTCATGAATAAATACATAAAATCTTTATTTAAAAAAATGACCCTGGCTTACTGTACAGCCTTCTCCACCTGCCAACAACTTCAGGGTTGAATCAGTCTTTGTCCTCAGTCTCACTGAAATCTCAAGTGTGTGTTCAGGGGGGATTAGAAGGACATTTTCCAAGTTGGCTGTCAGAGGTGATAAGAACTTGAAATTGAAGGGGCTCTCATGAGATGTGTGTGCTCAGTGTTGAGACCCCAACCTACCATTTCGAGCTGACGGGTCCTTGGGTCCTTCACTCCAAACCCCTTAACTCACAGAAGATGACTGGGAGGGAAAGTAACTTACCCAGGACGGGACAGAGGCCCGACTGAAACTCGACCCTCCTGTTGGCATCGTAGATCTTCTCAGTGTGTATTATCCCAGCTTGTTTCTCTCTGGGAGAGGCCCCCACACACACAGCCAGGAGAGCTTTTGTATTTAGAAGTGAAGGAGAGTGAAGGAACCAACATCCCAAGAAAACACTGGGGTCCCAGTCCTGGCTGTGCCATAAACATCTGGGTGAGCTTGGCAGAGCTACTGGGCCTCTCTGGACCTCGGGCTCCTCGCCTGTAACACGAGTATAAGAGGAGCTGATTACAGCAAGTATGTGACGCTAACTTTGCTCGTGAACCTCCAGTTGCTTTCACGCGGGGTCCTCCCCGCCGTATTCATTTCGCACTGCAGAATTATGGAAAAACTTCTAGTCGGGCTGTACAAACTGGAGCAAGAGCCCCGGGAGTCTGTTAGGAACTGAAGGTGGACACGGGCAGGAGGGAGAAGGTGCAGGTGAGAAGCAAGTAGCCTTCCCTCCTCACGCGGGCCCCTGAAACCGAGGTGGGCACGGCGAACTCCACACTTGCTCATGTCCGATTTCTGCACTTTGGGGCTCTGTGGCTCATGTCTTCTTTTCTCCGTCACAAGACACCAGGCTCAGTATGTGAACAAGGTTACATTTTCTCTTTTCAGTATATTGCTTCCTGGGTTGACAGGGCCGGGGAAGTCTCTGAGGCAATCCAAGAATAATTTAAAACCCAACAGGGAGGGATCCCTGGGTGGCACAGTGGTTTGGCGCCTGCCTTTGGCCCAGGGCACGATCCTGGAGACCCGGGATCGAATCCCACGTCGGGCTCCCGGTGCATGGAGCCTGCTTCTCCCTCTGCCTGTGTCTCTGCCTCTCTCTCCCTCTCTCTGTGTGACTATCATAAATAAATAAAAAATTTATTTAAAAAAATTTTTTAAATTTTAAAAAAATAAAAAAAATAAAACCCAACAGGGACACCCGGGTGGCTCAGTGGTTCAGCATCTGCCTTTGGCTCAGGATGTGATCCCAGGGTCCTGGGATCGAGTCCCACATCAGGCTCCCCACAGGGAACCTGCTTCTCCCTCTGCCTATGTCTCTGCCTCTCTCTCTGTGCCTCTCATGAATGAATGGTTTCTAAGGTGCTATTAATTTTCTACTTTTTAAACACAATTATTTGTTATTATTTTTTGTACCTTATATGTGTTATTTTTTAAAAAGCCACAAGCAGAAGGCACCTGGGTGGCTCAGTGGTTGAGTGTCTGCCTTTGGCTCAGGTCGTGATCCTGGGGTCCTGGGATGGAGTCCTGCATCGGGCTCCCGCCAGGGAGCCTGCTTCTCCCTCTGCCGATGTCTCTGCCTCTCTCTGGGTGTCTCTCATGAATAAATAAATAAAATCTTAAAAAAAAAAAAAAAACACAAGCAGAAAATTTACCCACTCTTTAAACCAACTATAACAATTTCATGAGCCAGGAGACAAATCAGTACCCTTATCTACAGATGGGGATACTCAGCTCTGTTACAGAGAAGTTCATCATTTTGCCTAAGATCCTGGAGCTAGTAAGGGGCAGACAGGATTGGAATCCAAATCTGTCTGATGTCATCATGGACACTTACCCACCATCACATCTTGGACACTCGATATTAAAGACCAGAGCTAGTCAAGAAAAAAATAAAACTAAATAATGTTTTTAAATTACAGAAATGCAGATATTAAACTCGCAATGTCATTTTCACAGGGCTTTCCTTTTCCATGGTAAATCTGTGACACTTTTATGATGAATCTTATTTTTGGAGCAGAGAATCATTACTCGATTTAACAATCTGGCCCACACTGGTTTCCGTATATCAAGTTTAGCTCAATGTGCATCTTTTTTCAAAGTAGCCCGTCTGGTCTGCAGCCATTTCCTTGGAGCTTCCCCTGATTCAGAGTTGAGTGGAAAGAGCAGGCCAGGATATAGCAGGGAGGGAAACATCACGGAGGGGGATACTTGCCTCCTACTTCCTACCTTCTAATGCCTCCGGACAAAACATAGCCCTGCAAAAAGCTGTGACCTCAGAAAGTATCACTGGGATAGAATTTCAGCTCCGAGATTTTGGTGGAGCTGGGACTTTAGAGGGCAAATCTGGCTGGAAAGGTTGTGCCAGAGGACTCTGTTTTTCCCCCCTAAAGATTTTATTTATTCATGAGACACACAGAGAGAGGCAGGGACACAGGCAGAGGGAGAAGCAGGCTTTCTGAGGGGAGCCCCATGCGGGACTCGAACCCAGGACCCTGGGATGAGGCCCTGAGCCGAGGCCAGGCTCAAGCACTGAGCCACCCAGGCACCCCTGTGCCAGAGGACTCTGGCATTTGCGCGGTACCACGAAGTAGATTGAAAAATGTCGATCCACCAGGTCCATTGCGGGGAGCAGCTGTTGGAAATTATGCTGAGGGCCTGCAGACCCCTTCCTGGCAAGCACATCCTCGCCCAGCAGTCCCATCCCTTCTCCAGTGACAACCATCAGCGCAGTTTGAAGAGGAAAATGGCCTTGTTGCGCAGCCCCGCGAGGCCCGTGGTCACACTGAGGCTGCGGGACAGGCAGGCAAGGGCGTGAGCCCCACCCCCCACCCCGTTACTCTCCCCTTTGCGGGGCGCACGGGGCCCGGGAGGCGCCGTCGGGGCTTCGGTAGATAATCGTGGTCCTGCTGGGCCCTCTGGTGGCCGTGTCGGTAACTGCAGGTGCCGGCGGGGCGCGGCGGCGGCGGCCTGAGACCCTGCATAGATGCGGACTAGGGGCAGCGTCTGTGACCCCTGAAGCGGCAGCCTGGAGGGCTGGTGGCCTGTCGTGTGCGCAGTCCGGCTGGCAGCCGATGTGATGAGATCCCAGCTCTCCTCTGTGCTGCGGATATTCCAGTTCAGTTCTGGGACCTTCTGGAAGTGCCGGACGATCCTTCACATCTTGCCCTAGGACGACCCGTAACCCCCTTTTTACCTAAACCGGCCTGAATCCCTGAGTCTGAGGAGCCAGCCACCAGAAGCCTGAGCCACGCACTCGCCCCCCCCCCCCCCCGTGTGCTCCCCGAGGGCCTTTCTGCGTGGACCAGCTTGGCTTGGCGGCCAGCAGGCCCGCGGCCCCCAGCGGACAGACAGGCCCTCCAGCCCCTCCGCCTCCCGCGCGCCATCCTCAGGGCCTCCTGAGAACAGCAAGTGGGTTACCTCTGACGACACAAAGCGAAATTGTTTCCATCGTCCTAACCCCGCGGCGTTCTCCAGGTGGGGCCCCCCCGACCAGCAGCCGTCGCCATCACCCAGGGACTCAGAAGAAAGGCAGACTCTGGGTCCCCCCCCCAGGCCCGCTGCACCCAAAATTCTGGCGATGGGGCCCGCCCGTCTCCAGGTGATCCTGAGGCCCCCTCAGCCTTGAGAGCCGCCTCAGGCACGGACGCAGGCCAACACGCCCCGGACCGCGCCCCTCGGCTTATTGAAAACGTACATTCCGACCCCTCCCCACAGACCTGCAGTGGCCCCGGAGCGGGGTGCAGAAACCGGATTTTAAACCGTGGTTCCACGCAATTCCGATGTGGACGATCCACAGGCCGCCGTTTTTGAGAAATTCTGCTCCAGGACGAGCAGGGTCATCTGCCTGGCCCAGGTCCGCTTCCTCCTTTCAATTAGAGACAAGGATCGTTCTGGCGTCTTGCTGGTGGTGAGAGGCCTCAGGACGGTGCGGAGAACGCCGGGGCGTCCGGGCTGTTCCCCTGAGGACTTCGTTTTCCCTGCGACCGTGAGGAGAATCTCCGTGGAATCTGGATCCTAATCCAAAAGTGAAGTCTTTTCTCTGGAAAGTGATGTTAATTACTGAGAAAATGGGAAGAAGAGGAAGCCTGCGGCTTCTTTTTCTTTCTTTCTTTCTTTTTTTTTTTTTTTTTTTAAGATTTTATTTGAGAGACAGAGAGAGCGAGCACGGGCCAAGGGCAGAGGGAGAGGCAGAAGCAGACTCCACGCCGAGCAGGGAGCCTGATTCGGGGCCGGCCCCACCCTGGGGTCATGACCTGGGCCCAAGGCAGACACTTACCCCACTGAGCCCCCAGGGCCCCAGGCCGCTCCGGGTGGGGGAGGGCCGGCTCGGAGGGGAGCTGCCACCCCCGCGGGCCTGCCCAATAGCCGGCGCCCTTCTCCCTGCCTGAGCAGCCGGAGCCCTGGGGGCGCTTTCCCAGCAGGGCCCAGGAGGCGGTTTCATTATACTCGGTCGGGAAGAAAGGGGCGAGGAGCGCCCTTGGCTCACGTGACCTCCGCACTGGTCACCCCGGAAACGCAGGGGCGCTGGCCTGAAGCGCCCTGCGAGCGAAGTGTCCGGCTCGCGGCCTCAGCCCAGCTCCGCCGGCGGGCCCTGGGGCCTTCCGCAGCCTTCCCCTTCCGTTAGCTCCCCGCGGCCTCCCTCAGCCCCGGGAAGGGCGCCCACCCCTCAGGGGCCCGAGGGCCTCCCCCACTAAGCGCCGCGCCCCGCGCGTCCTTCCCCTGCTGTCAAGCGCGGTTAACGGCAGATCTCCCCGCGCCCCTGACAGGGAGAAGCTGCAAGGGCAGGGCTGCGAGGAAGGCCCGAGAGGAGCCCACAGGCGGGCTTGTGTGTCCAGAGGAGGGCAGCCCGGGGCCGGGGGGGACCGCGGGCAGTACTAGGAGAAGAGAAGGCTTTGCCCAAGGAACACACCCTCTCTTGACGGGGAGCTGGGCGGGTGACGAGCCACCCTGCTGGGCGGGGGCTGGCCTGGCTCACGGGGCGCTGCCGTTCCTCGGCCTCCCTTGCTCTTCGCCCCTGCACCCGGGCCTGCGCCGGGAGGGCCGACCAGTGTGGCCCCGCAGGGCCCGAGCTTGGGCTTCCCCCCGGGCCTGGAGCTGTGCTTTCTGTGGAGCCCCGGGGGGCAGCGGGAGCTCGGGGCATGTGAGGGGGCGGCGGGAGCCCCGGAGTCTGAGGGGCAGCGGGAGCCCCGGGGTCCGAGGGGGCAGCGGGAGCCCCGGGGTCTGAGGGGGCAGCGGGAGCCCCGGGGTCCGAGGGGGCAACGGGAGCCCCGGGGTCTGAGGGGCAACGGGAGCCCTGGGGTCTAAGGCGGCAGCGGGAGCCCCGGGGCCCGAGGGGGCAGCGGGAGCCCCGGGGTCCGAGGGGGCAGCGGGAGCCCCGGAGTCTGAGGGGCAGCGGGAGCCCCGGGGTCTAAGGCGGCAGCGGGAGCCCCGGGGTCCGAGGGGGCAGCGGGAGCCCCGGGGTCTGAGGGGCAACGGGAGCCCTGGGGTCTAAGGCGGCAGCGGGAGCCCCGGGGCCCGAGGGGGCAGCGGGAGCCCCGGGGTCCGAGGGGGCAGCGGGAGCCCCGGAGTCTGAGGGGCAGCGGGAGCCCCGGGGTCTAAGGCGGCAGCGGGAGCCCCGGGGCCCGAGGGGGCAGCGGGAGCCCCTGGGGTCCGAGGGGGCAGCGGGAGCCCCGGGGTCCGAGGGGGCAGCGGGAGCCCCGGGGTCCGAGGGGGCAGCGGGAGCCCCGGGGTCCGAGGGGGCAGCGGGAGCCCCGGGGTCGGAGGGGCAGCGGGAGCCCCGGGGTCCGAGGGGGCAGCGGGAGC
This sequence comes from Canis aureus, assembly GCF_053574225.1. NCBI lineage: Eukaryota > Metazoa > Chordata > Mammalia > Carnivora > Canidae > Canis > Canis aureus. Next base: position 40,738,424 of record NC_135631.1, read on the forward strand.
CCCGCGGTCCGAGGGGGCAGCGGGAGCCCCGGGGTCCGAGGGGGCAGCGGGAGCCCCGGGGTCCGAGGGGGCAGCGGGAGTTCAGGGCATGCGGGGGTGTGGGGAGGCTCGGAAATTGCTCGGCGTCCTGCTCCTCCTCCCCACGCCTGTCCCCTGTCCCTGGTGGGAGGGGGAGGGCCTTTCTTCCACCTGTCCCCTGGCACCTGGGCCTGCCCAGTGACCCCCTGGCACCTTCTGCCCCAGGAAGGGCCTGGCACAAGTGGGGACGATGCGGGCTGGGTGCACCTGTTCCGCAGCGTCTTAGGGCGGAGCGCGGTGCTGGTGGCCCCGGGCCGGGGTGGCAGTGCTGCCTCTGTGTGGTGGACGTCGGGCAGGAGGCCACAACTCCGTAAGGGATGAACCTACGGCCCACTCCTGATCCCGTTACCGAGTACTGAGATTGCAGTACCCTGGGGTGTAGGCAGCACCCTTGGTTGGGGATACCACCAGTGAGAAGGAGAGGTTCCCCAGGACCCGCTTCAGGCCAGCTGTGTGGGTCCATCAACCGATGGGAGGGGGAATGCCAGCAGCCATCAGGCCCGCGTGGGGACACAGCGAGGGGCTCCCAGCCAGCCCCCTGGAGCCCGCTCTACACCCGGGGAACCCTCTCTTCCTTCCCAGTCTTCCTGAATCTGTGTTGGTATTTTCCAGCCAGTTCAAGGCATCCTCCAGAGACTAAATACAAATTGTGTGATCTCAGTGATTACACAAATGAGCTAAATGCTCTGACATTTACATTAAAACTAGCACCGCACAATGTAAAAACGAATAAAATTCATGCTAATAATTACAAGTTTTAACTTTATGTACCCAGAAGGACATTAAATAGCAAATAAAATACACCATGACTAGTGGTGGTTGCACAACAGTGTGAACATATTTAATACCACTAACCTGTCCATTTAAAAATGTGCAAAATGTGCATGTAATGTACAAATCTAAAAAAGGTTAAGAGGGCAAATTTTATGTTCTATGTATTTTCCAATAAGAAAAAGAAAAGGTTGAGGCACCTGAGTGGCTCAGTCGGTTAAGCATCTGCCTCTGGCTCAGGTCAAGATCCTAAGGTCCTGGGATCGAGCCCTGCATGGGGCTCTCTGTTCAGTGAGGAGCCTGCTTCTCCCTCTCCCTCTGCTCCCTTCTCCCCCTGCTCATGCTCGTGCTCTTTCTCTGTTCCAAGTATATGAATAAAATCTTTTGAAAAAAGAATAAATGCAAACAAATGCCATGACAAGGCAAGAGAGAGCCCACAAAAAAAAAGGGGGAAAAGCTTCGTATTATAATAGCTTTAATGGCACTGCTTCCGGCTTTCTGAACAATTTTCATCTAGCCTTAGGCCTGCAAATTTTGCAGCTGATTGCCTGTACCTCACAGTCTCGCCTGACTAGGAGATGATCGTATTAATTCTTACACAGTGTTAGAGGTGAAATTCTTTATTTCTTTTTTGGAAGATTTTATTTGAGAGAGTGAGCACAAGCAGGGAGGAGGGGCAGAGGCAGAAGAGAGAAGCAAGCCCCCCCACTGAGCAAGGAGTCCAATGTGGGGCTTGATCCCAGGACCCTGGGATCATGACCTGAGCCAAAGGCTGACCTTTAACCAACTGAGCCACCCAGGCACCCTGAGGTGAAATTCTAATCCTGTGGGGAGAAAAAGTCGCCAGTCTATGACGACTAAAGGTAATTTCCATCTTAGCATCCGTTCATCTACCAGGAGAATAAAGGAGGAAATGTAAAAGTAAGAAAACAAAGAGATTCTTGCATTTGGATGAGCACCTGTCACCTTTTGAGGTGACCTTGTGCATGCCCTGGGCAGCGTGAGGTTCCATGGTGAGATCGATTCATTATGAGAGCCCCTCTTCAAGAATGTAGTTGCCTCACACTCAACACAACAGTCTGCGTTTCCAGCATATTGCAAATGACTTAGGTCATTTTTCACCCTCCTTTCTGAAATCTGGCGCCTCCTAGGGTGATTAATAAGCTCATAGCTTCTCATATCCACGAGAGAGAGGATAGCAACCCTTCCTTCCAGGGTAAGAAAACTTTATGTAAACTGGGGTTGCCATAGCTTATAAATTCCTCATAATTACTTTCCATCCACTGGTAATGTATCCACCCAAACACACCTTTCTTTGCACTCTTGTGAACTTCGGTTAGCTCTTCAGGCAGGCGTGGGAAGCTTAATGTATTTCCTGTGAAATCATACCATTCTCCTTGATCGGCTTATCCCAGCTTTGCAAATTGAAAAAAAAAATTTCATTCCTGGCATCAACAGCCTGTTAAATTGGTTCTGATTAATAATTGAATCTTAAGATCCGTTCAAGGCAACATTTCACAACAACAGATTAGTAGGGAGGGGAGAGTGGTGCCAGGTAGCACGTGTGTATCGTGATAGCCCGGACTGATGACCTCAGATGGAGGTTAAATGTGGAGTCTAGATTCTGGGAGACTTTAATTCCTTAGAAAAGTCGTAGAAATACACAGAAACTTCTACCCTACTGAATGATGGACCTAGCATTTATTTCCTAGTAATAGACTTTGAATGCTGATCTAGAGGCATTCCCCTTGGACTTGGAACTCTGCTCTGGGTCAGATTCTTGTGGTTCATATCAACCTCTCTTAGATTTTAAATTATTTTTCAAAAATTTTTTTAAAATTCATTTATTCATGAGAGACACACAGAGAGAGTCAGAGACACAGGCAGAGGGAGAAGCAGGCTCAACGCAGGGAGCCCAATGTGGGACTTGATCCCGGGTCTCCAGGATCATGCCCTGGGCTGAAGGCAGCCGCTGAGTCACCCAGGTATCCCAGAATTTGGATTATTTACAACAGCACCGCGGAATATTTCTTCCTTAATCCTGAAGGAGAAAATACAGTCCCCCTGAAATGTCAGACTGAGAATCAGATAAATAGGCTCCTAGCTTAACAAACCAAAAGCAAGACCCTTGTGGATGATTTCCAGGCATATAGTGTGTCCAAATGACCCTAGATCTTTATGCCAAATCCTTTAAGCGTGTCCAGACTTACCCGACATCCAATTCTCCCAGCCCAGTCTGTGACTGAAGATAATTTCGATCCTGTTCTTCCTTCACCTATTGGAGAAAAAAGGACACCTAAAAGTAAAAGAACAGATTCTTGCTTTTAGATGAGCAGCCATCACGTTTTTAAGTAACTTCTAGAGTTTCTCAATAGAGACCTTTAGGCTGCCTGAAGGTGTTGCATCAACTACCTGGGGGATTGGTTTAAAACATTGGTGACAGGGCTCCTGGGTGGCTCTGTGAGTTAAGAGTCGGCCTCCGGCTCAGCTCCTGATCTCAGGGTCCTGGGATCAAGCCCCATGTCTCTTGCTTGGTGGGGAGTCTGCTTCTCCCTCTCCCTCTGTCCCTCCCCCTGCTTGTGTGCTGTCTCTCTCTCAAATAAATAAAATCTTTTTAAAAAAATATATAAAATAAAATGCTGAAGAAGACCTTCTTCCCAGATCTTCTGAGTCTGACTCTTTGGGAATTTTTTAGTTAATCCAGAAACTCTTAGGTGGTCAAACTTGAGAACCACTGACCTAAAGATACTTTCATAAATTTCAGTGAATTGTTGTATTCTCAACACCTAAGTGTCCAACAGTTCTATTGCACACATGGAAATCTTTAAATCACTTGCTCAGTAAGACTAATTTGCACATTTTGTAATTCCCAGAAATTGAGAGCAAATGTCTTTCAACCTTCATTCTTTGAGTAAGCAGGTTTTTAGGATGTTTTATGACCTGGGCACTGCACAAGGTTCTGTAGATTAAGTGACCTTCACAGCTCTACGAGCAGTAACATTCTGCATGTTTGGCATTGTTGGGAAGACCCCAGGCTGCAGAACAAGGATGAGAAGTGAATACTGGGGGACACCTGGGTGGCTCAGCGGTTGAGCATCTGCCTTCGGCCCAGGGCCTAATCCTAGGATGCGGGATCGAGTCCCACATTGGGCTCCTTGTGGGGAGCCTGCTTCTCCCTCAGTCTGTATCTCTGCCTCTCTCTCTCTCCCTCTCTCTCTCATAAATAAATTTTAAAAATCTTTATTTAAAAAAAAAAGTGAATCCTAGGATTAGGGAAAAAAGGGAATCCTGGCGACAAAGAGACTCCCAGCTCCTGTGCATTATTGTGATTTTGTTGTGTGCCAGGGGCTCTGTCTATATTGCCTCTTTTCGTCCTCACAAATATATCATCCCCATTTTGCATATAATGACACTATAGCTCCATGAGGCTATTCAACTAGAAAGCAGTGAAGCAGGGATTCCCTCCCAGCAGCCTGCTTCTAGAATGCAGGCTCTGATTCAACACCATTCCAGCTGTCAGAGTGGTGCTCCTTTCCCTAATAAGGCAGAAACCAGGAGGTGATACTATGAGATGTGAATATTTTATACCACCATGTGGCCACCTCATTTCAATTCCACTGGTGATTCCTTCTATATTAAATCTATGAAGCGTGTGCACAGGCCAGGCTCTGGGGAAACAAGACAAATAGTTGTATGCTTCGAGAGGCTCCCCATTACCAAGTCACTCGGTCACACAGAAAATCTAGAATTAGAACTGAGAACCCCCCAAAGTCCTTGAGCAGTGTTGAGGCCGTCAGCTGCCTGGCCTGCCTTTCTAAAACTCTCCTAGGGAAGGTAGCTCCACCTCCCTGGCATTCTTAGGATGTCAGAATAACTCTGCCAGTTGGGCTCTTCTCACTCAAGCAAAACCACTCCTGGGGGCAGTAGATTTGGAACTGAGTCCTCTTTGTCGTGCCATCTGGAGAATTATAATGTTTTAACCCCTTTCAGCGTGTTAAAGTCAGTCTTTTTCTTCTTCCTTCTTTCTGGAGGCTGGAAAAAAATGCCCTGGGCTCCCAATACTGGCCCCCTCCACGTAATCCCTAATCACAAAGCTCTGTTAGGACAGCAGAGGTTTCTAGCTGAAGGTTCTGCAGGAGACAAACAGGGTTTGCAGACATTACTACGCAGCAGCTTCCGTGATAGTTAAAAGTCTAGTTGAAATCAGTTGGTAAATTCTAGCTGCGTCCCAGGCTGCCTCCTGCTCCGAAGGCTGAACACAATCCAGGATATCTCACTGTTGCCACGAAAATTTGTGTCCAACTGTATTGAAGATCCCACAGACTTGCCCTGAAAGCGAGCGTGGCCGACGTTCTTCACCCAAACAAATCAATCTGTACATATTTTCCTCAGCCCCTTTTACATTCAGACGATACAGGGGTGCTCCAGTGGGGCAGGGGACCTCCTAGGGACTCCGCCACAGGCTCAAAGACCCGCAGCAAACACAACTCACAGGCCTCCCTGTCCCCCCAAAGCAAGGCTATCTCCAGAGACCCCCTCCCAAATATAAATGGAGACAGAGAGAGTATCCCCACTCAGATGTTGTCAGCACCCCAAGCTGCTTCCCCCACCTTGAGAACCCTCAGTTCAGGATTGCCACCAACACTCTTGTCTGCTTTCTGCACCTGCCTTCCTGGGTGGCTGCACATAGCTGGGGAAAGACCCCGAGGGCAGTGCTGCGTCTACCGCACCTGCACCTCCGTACAGCTAACCTCTGCTGAGCATCCCCTGCTGCTGGGCACATCCTTCCTGGCCCCTCACACCTGCCTTCCACAAGGCGCCCCAAACCTCCTGCTCTGGGCTCAAGCCTGCAACAACAACTCCACCCAGGGTGGACCCCTCTAGCCCCTCTGCCAAGATGAAGCTCGTCCAGTGACAACTTCAAATTTCCTCTTGTCCACCTCAAATCTTTTCTTTATCATCACCCTTTTTTTATTATCCCTTCATCTCTGTCTCTCTCCTTTTTCTGCCCCAGAGACTCCTCCCCATCCCTCTAGCCAGCCCCTGGGACCACCATTCTGTTTTCTGTCTCTATGATTGTTTTTAAAAGATTTTATTTATTTATTCATGAGAGACACAGGCAGAGGGAGAAGCAGGCTCCCTGCAGGGAACCTGATGTGGGATTTGATCCCGGGTCTCCAGAATCACGCCCTGGCCGAAGGCGGCGCTAAACCGCTGAGCCACCCAGGGATCCCCTGATTTTTTTTTTTTTTTTAATTCATGAAAGACAGAGAGAGAGGGAGGCAGAGGCAGAGGGAGAAGCAGGCTCCCCACTGAGCAGGGAGCCCAGGGTGGGACTTGATCCTAGGACGCTGGGATCACAACCCGAGCCAAAGGCAGACGCTCAACCACTGAGCCACCTGGGTGCCCCCTATGATTTTTTTTTAACCAGTTTATTTTACTTTGGATTTTTTTCATCATGATAAGTGAACTCTTCAGTCCTCATGCTCTATTTCCCCCGGCCCCCCACCCCTCCCAACTCTGATGACCATCAGTTTGTTCTCTATAGTTTGTTTCTTGATTTGTCTCTCTCTTCTTTTCCTTTGTTTATGTGGTTTGATTCTGAAATTCCACACAAGGGAGATCAAATGGTATTTGTCCTTCTCTGACTTATTTCACTCAGCATTATGCCCTTTACCCTCTAGCTCTACTCATGATTATATATATATATATAATATATATATATAGAGAGAGGTGATATATATATTATATATAATATATATATATAATATATATATGTATAATCTCACCTCTTCTTTATCCATCACCTTCCCATGGACATTTGAACTACCACCATAGTTTAGCTATTATAAATAATGCTACAATCAACACAGGGGTGCATGTATCCCTTTGAATTAGTGTTTTGTAATTTTAGGGTAAATGTGTTTCCTGGATAATAGGTAGTACTTTTTTTAACTTTTTGAGGAAACTCCATACTGTTTTCCACAGTGGCTGCACCAGTCTGCACTCCCACCAACAGTGCACAAGGATTCTTTTGTCTCTACATCCTTGCCAGCCACTCGTTGTTTCTTGTGTTTTTGGTTTTGGGTAATCTGACAGGTGTGAGGTGATATCTCACTGTGATCTTGATTTGCATTTCCCTGATGGTGAGTCATGTTGAACATCTTTTCATGTATCTATTGGTCATCTCTATGCCTTCTTTGGAGAAAAGTCTTCATGTCTTCTAACCATTTTTAATTGGATTATTTGTTTTTTGGGTATTGAGTTGTATCAGTTCTTTATATATTTTGGATACTAACCCTTGACTGGATTTGTCATTTGCAAATATCTTCTCCCATTTAGTAGGTTGTCTTTTAATTGTGTTGGTTGTTTCCTTTGCTGTGCAGAAACATTTTATTTTGTTGTAGTCCCAATACTTTATCTTTGGTTTTATTTCCCCTGCCTCAGAAGACATATCTAGAAAAATGTTGCAATGGCCAACGTCAGAGAGACTACTGCCTGTAACTCTCTTCAAGGATTTTTATCATTTCAGATCTCACATTTAGATCATTAATCAATTTTTTTAAGATTTTATTCATCCATTCATGAAAGACACAGAGAGAGAGAGAGAGAGAGAGAGGCAGAGACACAGGTAGAGGGAGAAGCAGGCTCCATGCAGGGAGCCTGACATGGGACTCGATCCTAGGTCTCCATGATCATGCCCCAGGCTAAAGGCAGGCGCTAAACCGCTGAGCCACCCCGGCTGCCCTCATTAATCAATTTTGGTGTGTTTTTGTATATAGTGAAAGAAAAGGGTCTCACTCTTTTGCCTGAAGCTGTCCAACACCATTTGTTGAACAGACGGTCTTTTCCCTTGTATGTTGTATATTCATTCTTCCTTTGTCAAAGATTAATTGATCATGTAATTGTGGGTTTACATCTGGGTTTTCTGTTCTATTCCATTGATCTATGTGTCTATTTTCATGCCAGTACCATACTGTTTTAATTATTACTGCCCTATAATATAACTTGAAATCTGGAACTATGATACGTTCAGTTTTGTTGTTCTTTTCCAAGATTGCTTTGGCTATTCTGGGTCCCTTGTGGTTCCATACAAATTTTAGGATTGTTTGTTCTAGTTCTGTAGAAAATGCTATTGATATTTTGATAGAGACTGCATTAAATCTGTAGATTGCTTTGAGTGATATGGACATTTTAACAATATTTGTTCTTCCTGGGACGGCTGGGTGGCTCAGTGGTTGACCTTCAGAAGCCTTTGGCTCAGGACGTAATCCTGGATCCTGGGATCAAGGCCCACATCAGGTTCCCCATGGGGAGCCTGCTTCTCCCTCTGCCTATGTCTTTGCCTCTCTCTGTGTGTCTCTTATGAATAAGGAAATTTTAAAAATCCTTTAAAAAATATATTTGTTCTTCTAATCCATGAGCATGGAATGTCTTTCCATTTCTTTGTGTCATCTTGAATTTCTTTTATCAGTGTCATAGTTTTCAGGGTATAGATCTTCTACCTCTTTGATTAAGTTTATTCATAGATATTTTATCATTTTTGGTACAATTGTAAATGAGATTGTGTTCTTAATTTCACTTTCTGCTGCTTCCTTATTAGTGTATAGGAATGAACAGATTTCTGCACATTAATTTTGTATCCTGTGACTTCACTGAATTTTATCAGTTCTAGTGAATTTTTGGTAGAGTCTTTAAGGTTTCCTATATAGAATATTATGTCATCTGCAAATAGAGTTTTACTTCTTCCTTACAAGTTTCGGTGCCTCTTACTTCTTTATGTTGTCTAACCATTATGGTGTGGACTTCCAGTATTATGTCAAATAAATGCAGAGTATTGTATAGCTGGATGAAGAGTATGCATCCAAAAGATTTTAACAGGTTGACTCTAACAGAATGAAATTTAACAAAGGTCAATATAAAGACTTGACCATGGTTTGAAATACCCAGCCACACAAAGAGGTCATAATCAGGAGCTATAGAGAGGAAAGGCAGAAAGGATTTAGTTAAACGGCAAGGTCGTTGGGTACCAATACTATGAAAAGCAAATGGGATCTGGATGCCTGGGTTGCTCAGCGGTTGAGCATCTGCCTCCCGCCCAGGACGTGATCCTGGGGTCCCACGATCGAGTCCCACATCGGGCTTCCTGTGTGGAACCAGCTTCTCCCTCTGCCTGTGTCTCTGCCTCTCTCTCTCTTTGTATCTCTTATGAATAAATAAATAATATCTTAGAAAAAAAAAGCAAATGGGATCTTGGGCTATGAAATATAAAGTACCTACTGCAAGGAAAGGATTGTTCTCTTCAATTGAACAGTATTCAACTCAAGTCTGCCCATAGTGCTGATTTCAGCTCTGGACACCATACTCAAAGCAAGGCTTGGTGGACATTCAGAAAGGAACAACTGGGACCATGATAGTACTCAAAACAGATCCTATGGCCATGCCCTAAAGGGCTATCCAGAAGAAGAGAGATTAGATAGGCTTTATGTAACTCCATATTATATAGCACCAGGAGGAGACACTACAGGATACTGTAGTGTCAGCATAGACTAGTGAAAAACTTGTCAAGTCTCTAAGATGCAGAGCATAGAAGGGACTTTTTGGAGAGTTAGTGGGTAACCAGGGGAGGTTTCCAAGTTCAGTGGATATGAACATGACAATTCCAGCCTTCTCTCTTCAAATCTCTGCTGCCACTGAAATCCTTGATTGTGTGTACCTGCCTGGACCTGAACTCTCCAGCTTCTTAAAGTTGAAAAACCATTGCTCATTCTTAAAGCCATAGGAAAAAGGATTTGGTGATTTAAGACATTTTTTTTTTATTTGAAAACTTGAAATACAAGAGAACTTCCTTGACCCTTGATAAGATATCCAGTAGAAAATCACAGCAAACATCATTATTAATCATGAAATATTAGACATCCTTCCTTTAAAGTCAGGAACAAAAGAAGATGCCTCCACCACCGCTACCATTAAAACATTATGCTGGAGGCCCTAGCTAGAGCGATAAGGCAAGAAAATAAATAAGAGATATAAGGATTGCGCTAGAAGTAACAAAATTTCATCACTCACAGAAGATATAATTGTCTTTATATAAAATTTAAGAAAATCTGGCAAACTACTAGAATCAATAAGATGGTTCAGCAGTATTTCTTAAACATATAATCAGTATGCAAAAATTTAGTGTGCCTGTCTAACAACAACAATCAATCAAAATATAAATGTTTTATATGTCCTGTTCACAGTAGCAAAGAAGACTACAAAGTAGCTCATGTGCTCTAGATTTTTAAGAAAATATTATAAAACTTTACTAAAGGGTATAAAAAGAAGTGTAAGTAAATGTTCATGAATGGGAAGATTGAGAATCTTAAGTATGTCAATTCTCCTTAAATTGTGAGTTTATAAATACAATTTTATTCCAGTAAAAATCCCTATAGAATTTTCTCAAAACTTGGCAAGTTAATCCTATATTGATAAAAAAAAAAGAATGAAGGACTAAGAATGGTTAAAACATTTTTTTGCACCTGGATAAACAAAACAAAACAAAACAAAAACCTGATAGACGGAACCCAGAACAGACATATTTAGATGAACATACATGATATATGATATAAGTGACATTACAAATCCATGAAAAAGGGGTAAACTTTTTAACTATTATTAGTGAACAATGACCCTCCAAATGGAGAAAGAAAAGTTAAATCATATGCCTACTTCATACACAAAACAGTAAATTTTATGTGAGTTAAATACCTATCGAAAGAGCAAAACTTTAAACCTTCTAGAGGAATATTTAGACTACTGTTATATCCACAACATAAATATATACATAGTCCATATGTATTTATGTATATATTTTTTTCTTAAACATACAAGCACAAATCATAAAGGAAATGCATGATAGATTTAACTACATTAAAAGTTTAAGTTTCTGGAGCCACCTGGTTGGCTCAGTTGGTAGAACATGCAACTCTCGATCTTGGGGTTCTGAGTTCAAGCCCCAGGTTGGGCATAGTGCTTACAAAAAAAAAGCTTAAATTTCTACATAAGTAAAAAATGATTAGGAAATTCACAGAGGAGGAAATGTCATGGCTAATATAGATACTCAACTAGGTTTTTAGGTCACCTAAGATTTTTGCCTAATGCAAGGAGGGTTGATTATTAAAAAATCCACTGCTGAATAATAGACTCTGTGTGGTGTGGTTACTCACAGCATCATATTTGTTGTAGCTCTGAGTGCCCACTAATCATTTGCTGTATCTTTGTCCAAGGCAGATCAAGCATTGTACCACTATTAAAGGAAGCTCATCACATCCTGGCGGGGGGGGGGGGGGGGGGGGTCACTATATGTTATGTGCACAAGGCTATAAAGATGTCTAGGTTCCTGGGGCCAGTCTTCTGGAGGCAACCCTGGGAATGGACTTACTTAATGGGTCTGCCCCCCTCCAGTCCTCCCACACCAACTCCATCTTTTTGCAGTCTCTTAGCAAAAGCATCTAGGTTTTCCTACTACACACTCCAAGACGAAAAAATAAGAGCCCACTCTACCATAAGTGGCAGCTATATGTAATGGATTAAAAATATTAGGCTGGGTGTGCCTGGGTGGCTCAGTGGCTTATGCATCTGCGTTTGGCCCAAGTCACGATCTCAGGGTCCTGTGATTAAGCCCCACATTGGGCTTCCTGCTCAGCAGGGAGCCTGCTTCTCCCTCTCCTTCTGCTGCTCCTTCTGTCTGTGTTCTCTCTCTGGCTCACTCTCCTCTCTCAAATAAATAAATAAAACCTTATAAAATAAAAATAACAAAATAATAAAAGTATCAGGATGTATATTTTATCCCATAGGATGTAAATTACATAAGCATCCAAGCTCTTGCAGTGAATGCTTCTCTCTCCTAGCACCTCTCTTTGCTCGTGCTAACAATGAGAAAAATCAAATCAAATATCTGGATAGACTGATGTCTCCTGTCTCCAGATTTTGTAGGACACTGAAAGAATACTAAGAACCCAGCCTGAAGGAGACAGAAAAATCTAATCTTCTTTATTTTTATTTCCTTTTCTGAAATGTTTTTATCAGTACAATTACCAGAGGCAGTGCCTGACTTCCCTTGACAATCTTATGCTTTCACCGTCACATACAATTAGGTGCTATTTATCATTAAAAGAAAAGTAAAACAAGATGATAGGCTACAGCAGGTGAAGTCTCCATCTCAGCGTTGATAAAGGCTTTATCTCAATATAATATAACCCAGATATTTTTAAATGTATACGATTTGTATTAGGTTGTGTTTTAGTGTGGAAGGAGGAAAAAAGAGAAGGTAAACAAATACAGCATCAAAAACACTTTACCCACCGAAGAGAACAGGTAGAAAGGGCATAAGACAGATCTGAGTTTGATACCTATAGCTTAGAACTTATATGACTCCGGAAAGAACTTATATTTAACCCTGTCTTTTTTTCTCCTCTATAAAACAAGCATATCTACCTTAAGGAGGTTTTGTGAGGCTCGAGCCTTTGGGGGGGGGGGGTTGGGGACACAACCAGACCCCAGCAGGAAACACATGTGCTGAGCCTCCCTGTTGGCCTCCGAGGGAGCCATCACCTCCCGGAGTGGTGACCAGAAGCCAGAGAGAAGTGTAGCTTCAGCTCTCTCTGCACCTGGCTGCAGGAGGGGGCCCCACAGGCACCATGGGCAACGCGGCCCCCATCTTGTGGCCCCAAGCAGCAAAGGCATCCCACCGCTGCTGCTTCCATCCCTCGGCCTCTTTGCCAGCTGTTCCTATGGCTGAAGCCTGAGGGCAAAAGAGCCCAGCTGCTGCAGTCTAGACGGTGTGCCTCCTAGAACACAGAGCTCAGGAGAGGCGGGTGGAGGATGGAGCTGGGGGGCCAGTCAGAGCTGGGTGGAGGGGGGAGAAGAGTTGGAGGCCCCATCAGAGCTGGGTGGAGGAGTGGAGAATGCAGCTGGGGGGTGGGGGGAGGAATCAGAAAATATCAAGTAGAGCACTCCACAGGTTTAAGTTGGCTTCCTCACTCCCCGCCAGGCGCATTTTGCTCATCAAGCAATGCTGGTCTGTAAATTGGAAATTGTTTGGCCACTCATACCTTTTCAAAAAGGCTCCACTCAAAGGGCATTCATTATTTTTTTTATTTGATCCCCATAGCATTTTATTAGGTAAATGGGGCAAGTGGGATTATACTGAAGCTTGAGATTAATGGCTCTTCAAAGACCATAGAAGGTCCAAGGCTATAACCCAGATTCATGAGATTTGTGGGAGTCTGCAGAGACATAGATGCTGACAAAGGTTATTTGTGATGAATGCTTTGATCATTCATCCTAAATGAATCCTAAACATTACCATCAGCCAGCCAGCTACTTCCACGGCAGGGGCAGGTGGGTTGGGGGTGGACGGACTGCACCTCCAAACAAGGATTTGACTCCACGTATAATAAAGTATCAAAGTGTGTATGTACCATATACGCATTTATCTCTATATATGTTACTTATAAGGAAGGATATATATACAACAAAACATATACTGGTTTTCTTTTAAGATTTTTTTTTTGTTTTTAAATTTTATTTATTTAGTCATGAGAGTGCTCGCTTCGGCAGCACATATATTTAGTCATGAGAGACACACAGAGAGGCAGAGACATAGGCAGAGGGAGAACCAGGCTCCCTTCGTGGAGCCAGATGTGGGACTCGATCTCAGGACCCTGGGATCACGACCTGAGCCAAAGGCAGATGCTCAACTACTGAGCCAGACAGGTGTCCCTAAGATTTTATTTTTATGTAAGCTCTGTGCCCAGTGGGGATGGAACTCAACCCTGAGATCAAAAGTTGCATACTCCACCGACTGAGACAGCCAGGCACCCCGATAGATGTATTGTTAATAAAAAAGAAAGAGAAAATCAGAAACAAGAAATGGAGCAAAGTTCAATATGCTAATCATAAAAGTTATTCTGGGGGAGGCTGGATGGCTCCTTGGGTTGGGCGTCTGACTCTTGGTTTGGGGTCAGGTCATGATCTCAGGTTTGTGAGACTGAGCACCACACCCGGCTCCAGGCTCAGCATGGAGTCTGCTTGAGTTTCTCTCCCTCTGCTTCTCCCCCCTCAAATAAACAAATAAATATTTAAAAAATAAATACTGTGGTTGCTGTGTCTGAGCATCAGATTCAATTCTGAGTTTCTTGGGATCAGTAAATTAAACAATTCTCAATCTCAGAAAAGAAGCGACATACTATTTTCTCAGGAGAAGAAAGTGGGGGGTGGGGGTGGTTCCCAGAAAAAAACTATAATAAATTTCTTATGGAGGAAACTTCCTTTCATATAAGACACCGAGTGACATAATGGACAGTAGCCTTGACAGCAGGTTTATAATTAATAAAAACTAGTGTTTTCCATGGCATTTCTTAAAATCAGAGCATAATATTTTAAAGTAATCTCTACACCAACATGAGGCTCAAACCCACAACCCTGAGATCAAGTGTTGCATGCTGTACTGACTGAGCCAGCCAGGCGCCCCCAGAGCATAACACTTAAAGTACATGCCAGGGGGGGCTCTGGGGGGCTCATTCATTTCAGCGTCTGACTCTTGATTTCAGCCTGGGCCATGATCTCAGAGTCCTGGACTTGAGCCCCACATGGGGCTCCGTGCCCCTGTAGAGTCTGTGGAGTCTGCTTGTCCTTCTCTCCCTCCCTCTGCTTGTTCTGTCTCTCTGTCTCTCTCTCTCAAATAAATAAAATCTTTTAAAAATTCTTTTTTTAATTTAATTTTATTTATTCATGACAGACACAGAGAGAGAAGCAGAGACACAGGCAGAGGGAGAAGCAGGCTCCATGCAGGGAGCCCAATGCGGGACTCGATCCCAGGACCCCGGGATTAGGCCCTGGGCCGAAGGCAGGTGCTAAACCACTGAGCCACCCAGGCATCCCTTTTAAAAATCCTTAAAAGTCAAGTACATGCCAGTGAAGATGATTCTGGGAGAAGTCAAGGTGATGTCCAAGCATCAATCTCCCTGGTTCCAATGGGGTCAATGGTGACCTCGGAGAGCCTAAGGGAGGAAGAGAGGTCATCAATCCCTTTGAGACAACCTTCCCTGCATAGCACTTCTGTCAGGCAGGCTTTTGACCCGCACAGATGTCCAGAGGTGGTTCTCTCCTGCCAGATGGGCACTGAGTGCCGGGGCTCCAGCACTGCTGACCTAGGGCAGTCCTGGGCCTTGAGGAGCAGGGCAGGTGGGGGGCTGCTGAAGGTGTCCAGGGACAGGCGGATGGCTCGTGCCTTCCCACTCGGGGACAACAGGGCCTGCGGGAAGCAGGTTAGAGCTCGCTCAGCCCATAATGTGCACTGCCTCCCTCCCCCGTCTTCCAGAACTTTGTTTTCAACTATCAAGGGGGGAAAGGAGACAAAGTGATTCGAGGATAGGAAATACTCTTCATAGTCACCTCCTTCAAATAGAAACCTCAAGTCTAACTGCCCAGAAATGCCACGTAGTATGCCAGCTAGGAGAATCAACGTCTCCCTCTCACTGGGAGTCACAGACCAGGGCTACTGAGAGCCCCCTAACATCTGAGCTGTAATGCAGATGAAAGGAGATGAGGATGAACTTCAGGGGTGAACTTGAACTAATGTAGGAACTGTCACATATGACCATTTCCAGGCCCCGAGTACTTTAACACATTATCCCAATCTTCCTACTTACCTTTCAGGTAGATGGTATTACATCCATGTTAGTTTTCAGATAAGAAAATGATGTTCCGAGATGAGAGACAATCACCCAGGGTCAGAAACTAAGAGAGCCCCGCTTTCTCTGACTTGAGGCGGGGGCTTGCACTGCCCTCCCCTCCAGGCGGCAGACGGCTTGGTACTTGGCCTCTGTGATTTGGAGAAGGGCAGGTCTGGGCTCCCTGGCCACCTGTCTGGTCTTGCCTGAGTCCCAGGCCCGGACTGGGTACCGGGCCCAGTTGCCCCTCACCCCTGCAAAGCTCAAAGCCAGACACAGATCTGGACCTGCCACACCCAGGCCAGGTTTTCCAGGAGATGTATCCACCCCTCCCATGGGCCCTTACAATAACCCAGAAGTAGGTAGAGCCAGATAAACAGCACTCATTACAGGAGAGTCAAAGAGAGCAGTCTCTCTCTCTCTCTCTCTCTCTCTCTCTCTCACACACACACACACACACACACACACACACACACACACACAGCCCCGCCCATGTCAGAGCTGGACTGCCCAGCCCCAGGACAGTATGTTGTACAGCTGAGAAACTTCTAAGCACCCTTACGCTATTTCAGATGCGGACAGCAGAGCCCAATTACACTGAGCTGGAGTCATGCTCTGCTAACTGCCCTTCATATCTGGCATACTGGGTTTTCCTAATTAGAGCCCTGACCTGCCCAAAAAAGAAATTAAGAATAGAAATGGCTTTGTGTTAGTGATTCCAGATCATATTTTTTTGTTTTCCTTGACTTCTGTTTGACTTATCTCTTTTTATCCCAAAATCCTATAAAGTGAACAATGCAAAAATGATGGGGAGGCGGCTTGATCTTCTGGTTGGAGGCATTTCAATGTATTCCTATGGGTTTATAGAATTGCATTCTGGTCAAACAAAATTGACTCTCTTGCCTCCATTTTTAATGACCATCTGCTAACACCTTGTGGTCACTGGCCAGTTACAAGGAAAGCTGCACAGTTAAAACCTCTGTATTTCTGTGACACTGAAGGCATACTAAAATGTGAGTGCTGTGTTTTTAGGGTCTCTTATACTGGCTCCTCTTAGGCTGGGCTCTGAGAGGCAGAAGTCTTGGGTTGCATCGGGGCGGCTTATGGTCAGGATGGCCAGGTGCAGCCAAAAAGGCAGCTGACATTTCCTGGATCCCTACTACATGCCAGGCACTTTCTTTTAATTATCTATCACCTTTAGTTCTACATACCTCCCCCCCCCCGCCGCCCAGGTCGGAGTTAATGTCCTCATCATACAGGTGACAGCACAGACTCAGAGACGTCAGGTAACTGGCTCAGGCTCACAGTAAGTCAGTCACTGGCTGGGTCAGGATTTGAACCCAGTTCTCTCTGATTACAAAGCCCATTTCCTCTTCCTTCTGCCATGCTCCTCACTCCATTTCACCCCTGGAAGAATCAGGCACTCAACTCCACAAAACTGGAATCGGTCATTCACTTTAGGCAAGCAGGCCTAGGGAAGTATCTCGTATTGGGCTGGGCAGGTCCCATCCTGATGCAGATGGATATATTTCTCTGGGAGGAAAAAAAGTCTCCATTTTTAACTTCATGCTATTCTAATCTTGTCCCTACTATTCCTTTTCCCACAATCCCATCTTCATCTGGCCTCCCAGCCTTTTTTCATTCTCTTTCTCATTTCCAAATCAACTCCCCCTTTTCCCCTCTTAGCTGATTTTTTTACCCTGTCAAGAAATGGGTGGATGGAGTTGCATTTAGCTTGTTACTTCATTAACATGGATTTATTCACCTACTCCCTGCCAAGGAGAGGTCATCAAGATAGCCAACCATGAAGCACTGGTCACTCTCGGAACAGAGAGAAGTTGCTAAGCAGGCCTACAGGGGTCAGGAGACTTTCCAAGAGTAGTTTCCTCATCCAAGATAACCCACCTTCTATACCAGCAGAATCCTGTACAAATAAACAAAACAAAAATCTAACCTCCACTCTTCAGATGTGCTTGCATTTACTCAAGAGAGGTGGTATGTGGACTGCCTGAGTGGCTTAGTCGTAGGGTCCAACTCTTGATCTCAGCTCAAGTCTTGATCTCAGGGTTGTGAGTTCAAGCCCTGCATTGAATTCCATACCCAGTGTGGAGCCCACTGAAGAAAAAAAGAGAAAGAGAGAGGTGGTATGCATTGTGTTCAGGATCAGAGACTCTGGAGCAACCAGACTACCTACAGTAAGACCCCAGATCCACCACCTGCTAGCTACAGGATCTTGGACAAGGTACATAACCTCTCCGCACATCCTCTTTTGGAATCGTTGGGATGTATATGTTCATGAAGTACCTGGATGACTGCCTGGCACAAAGTTAGCTCATCAACAAACGTGTAGAGCCCCCTCTGTGTAAAAGTTCTGTGCAGGAGACAGTACTGAGTACCAAGAAGCACCATATACGAATCGCCAACAGCATGGCACAAATGCTGTGCAAATCCCAGCTCTGCCACTTAACCAACCCCATCATAGTGCCCAAGACCACCGCAAGCTACTTATCCTCTCTAAGCCCACCTGTGTTTCTGAGAAATGGGAATAGTCATTGTATCTGTCTCACAGGGCAGGGGTTACAGGTGAAAATGCATGAAGGCTTTGCATGGTACCTGCCTCACACGTGGCAAGGGCAAAATATATGTCAACCGCCAGTGTCTTTGTGGGCATTGACTCAGGTCCAAGAAAGTGACTTCATGGACCTTTCAACCAGGTGGGAGAACCAAAGTGGAAAACTCTACTGCCCCTAAAGTGCAGTGTCCTGTGACAGCAGGAACTTCACTCAAGATGGAAGGCCCAGTTTATGTATGGAAGAAAGAAGCCCTGGACAGTTTTTCCATGGACTCTGACTTCCTCTGGGATGCTCACTGAGGCAAATCCACACTCTGGAATGTAGGGCCTAGGTGTCTGGAGGCTTTGACCAACCCCAAATCTACCATGGTGAAAGATGTACAGCAGCCCCAAAAATGATCCTAAAGGAAGGGCAGGATCCCAACTCTGCCCTTTTTTCCTCACCAAAGTGAGAGCAGGGCAGGTGCTGTATAGACAATGTAGATGGACCAGAGCCCAGAGGCCCTGGTTGCCTAGTTCAGGATGGGACTGAAGCCAAAACAGCAACTGGCTGAGGGGCGGCCCCTTCAGCCTCGCTTTCCCTGGCCACCCAAATACTGGACCAGGGTGCCTTCATCCTTTTATTTTCTTTTAAAGATTTTATTTATTTATTTATGAGAGACAGAGAGAGAGGCAGAGACACAGACAGAGGGAGAAGCAGGCTCCGTGCAGGGAGCCTGATGCAGGACTTGATCCCAGGTCTCCAGGATCACACTTTGGGCCAAAGGCAGGTGCTCAACCGCTGAGCCACCCAGGCATCCTGCTTTCATCCTTTTAATAGCCAGTGCAGGTCGAAGCACTGGGCTGCTTAACACTGTCACAAGAAGACAAAGCACGTGTGTGTGTGTTTATATGAATATTTCTGTCTAGTTTATTTGGTCTTCAACTCATCTTTGTGAAAGGAGTATGTGTCAGGTAAATATATTGTTAGTAAGATTATTTTTAAAAGAAAAATGGTGAGGGATGCCTGAGTGGCTCAGTGCTTGAGCACCTGCCTTTGGCTCAAGTCATGATCCCGGGGTACTGGGATCGAGTTCCATATCATGCTCCCCACAGGGAGCTGCTTCTCCCTCTGCCTGTGTCTCTGCTTCTCTCTGTGTCTCTCATGAATAAATAAATAAAATCTATTTAAAAAAAGAGGGATCCCTGGGTGGCACAGCGGTTTGGCGCTTGCCTTTGGCCCAGGGCGCGATCCTGGAGATTCAGGATCGAATCCCACGTCGGGCTCCCGGTGCATGGAGCCTGCTTCTCCCTCTGCCTGTGTCTCTGCCTCTCTCTCACTGTGTGCCTATCATAAGCAAATAAAAATTAAAAAAAACAAGAAAAACAGTGGCAGATGATCCTATTAAGAAACAAAGAAAATGAAGAACACCTAAAACTAGTAAATTAATTTTTCAAATTCTGCTTTGTAACAATATATGAATGTGGAACACCTGCGTGGCTCAGTGGGCTGGGCATCGTGCTGTTATTTCGGCTCAGGTCATGATCTCAGGCCATGAGATCAAGCCCCGCACCCCACTCCACCCTCAATGGGGAGTCTGCTAGAGATTCTCTCTCTCTCTCTGCCCCTCCCCAACTGGGTTCATGCATCGGGCACACTCTCAAAAAAGCAAATAATCTTAAAACAAAAAACAAAAAAAACCCAACAATATATGAATGTGCTCATACAGTCTCCCACACACATTTTATTTCTCTTCCTGCATTTCCAAAGGGATTTCAGGTAGTAAATGCTCTCTGTCTTCACACACTGGCTTCACAGAGCAGGAGATGAGAGTGGGAGCAAGGCGTCTGCAGGCTTACAGTTGCACCCAGTTACCTAGTGGGTCTCTGCAGCCCTCAGAAGGTTGCGGGAAGGGCATGACAGTGCTTCTGTGGAGAAATGGGGCAGCGGGGAGAGGAGAGTAGGTGAGCAAGCATTTGGAGATCCCTAATGAAAACTGGCCCGTGGAGCCCCCCCTCCCTGACATTAAGCATTGATGGTGTGACCACAAGGTGAGCCTGGAGATGTGATAGGACTCCCAAGAAATGTCATCTGCATATATCTGGCAGCTGCTCTAATCTGATTCCTCTAATTTTCTTTATTACTAAAATGTTCAAAATATTAACCTCATTCTGGATATTAAATTAATTTGGACAAATCACAATTGCTGCCAATTAACTGTACTGAAGAGCATTTCCTCTTCATACTACAATTCACAATTGCACATAATTGCAATCTAATTTATTTGCTTTAATTAATATTTGATTTATATATAAAGAGATGGGAGAGATTTTTCAAGAGTGTCTTTCTGCTGACAGTGTTTTGGTGCCTAAAAGGGAGCCTTTAAATGCTAAGGTCATTCCTTCTTCTGTTCCAGTGATTTGGGTTTCAGGAGGCTCTAGGCGTCACAGTATGTGCAATGTTAATTCAGAGTCATCCATTGCCCTTAATCCCATGACATTAAAACTCTGTAGTTTGGGGCACCCGGGTGGCTCAGTGGTTGAGCGTCTACCTTTGGCTCAAGTCGTGATCCTGGGGTCCTGGGATCGAGTTCCGCATCGGACTCCCCACAGGGAACCTGCTTCTCCCTCTGCCTCTCTCTCTCTCTGTCTCTCACGAATAAATAAATAAAATCTTAATAAATATATAAAACTCCGTAGTTTGATGGTTCTTGCAGAGAGCAATTTTACATGAATTTGTCCTCTCTGTTCATAGGTGGAATACTCATTCCCCATAAACAAGGCAGGTCCTGGCACAATTATGCAAACAGAATTTAGTGTTCTCTTTATGTTCCTTTCTTTGACCCCCTTATCTGTACCTCCCTGCACCCGCCCCCAAGTCCTCACCCCTCCTGCCACCCTCCCTCCAGCCTACAAGATGTAAGCCTGCTTCACACTCTGGGGAACATTTACTGGTCCTGAGTTCTGACAGGTCATTAGAGCCCATATGGGTGAATTAATTCAAAGGAAAATGTTACCTGATAATAGCTCCCAGATAATATAGCTCTATTTTAACCAAGATCTTCAAAGCTTTAGGCATGTTTAAAGGTGATGGAAATGTTACTTGCTAGTAGCAGAGAGAGGAGATTTTTCAGACCTTAACAAGCCTTTTAAAATGCTTTAAATTACATGACAAACAAAAATATTGCAACTTCACACACACAATAAAGAGAGGCGGGAAGATTTCCAATTTAGAAAGCTACTGATTCAATTCTTATTTCAAATATTTATTGATCACCACTGTGTGTCCCACATTGCACCAAAGGCTAGAGATAAATGAAGATGCACCCTATATTAATGAAACTTTTGCCTCCCTAGTCTCCCTAAAATCATTTGTTTGCCTGCTTCTCTCTTCTGCACCAGACTGTGAGCTCCTCCCTGGCAGCTCCTCTTCATCCTGGGAGCCCCATGCCTGGCAAACAGTTTAAAACTTAACACTGAAAAAAAAAGAAAAAAAAAAAATAAAAAAATAAAAAAAAATAAAACTTAACACTGGGGGATCCCTGGGTGGCGCAGCGGTTTGGCGCCTGCCTTTGGCCCAGGGAGCGATCCTGGAGACCCGGGATCGAATCCCACGTTGGACTCCCGGTGCATGGAGCCTGCTTCTCCCTCTGCCTATGTCTCTGCCTCTCTCTCTCTCTCTCTGTGACTATCATAAATAAATACAAAAATTTAAAAAATTTATAAAACTCAACACTGTATGGGTGTTCAAAATGAAGAACATCACAATCTAATAACACTTGGGAAACACTAGGTTAAAAGCAGGTTTCTTAGACAACCCACAGACTGGGAAAATCATTTGCAAATTACATACCTGGTAGGGACTTTTGTCCAAAATATATAAAGAATTCTTAAAAGTCAACAACAAAAGGGCAAGTAACCCAATTAAAAACTCCAAATGATATGCACAAGATATACAAATGGCAAAGAAGGACATGAAAAGATACGCAACATCATCAGTCTTTAGAGTAATACAGATCAAAACTACAAAGAAGAACCGCTTCCCACCCACATGATGGCAAGTGGAGATAGAAGAAGATAGACAAGTGGAGAAACTGACAAGTGGAGATAACAAGTGGAGAAGTTGAAACCCTCCTATATTGTTGATGGGGATATAAAATGGTGCAAACATTTGGGAAAATAGTTTAGAAATTCCTCAAAAAGTTAAACAGTGGCAGTAAAACCCAGCTAGTTTACTCCTAGGTATATACCCAAGAGAAGTGAAAACATCCATCCACCCTCATCCTGATCCCCCTTCCTTTTGAAAGTAGAAAGTGGAGATCTTGCAATGGAATTCATAAACAGACTCTGGAGTGTCCATTTAGACTACACTAACTAGACTTCAAAAGATTTTGTGTGGTTTGGTGCAAGTCAGAATAAATTCTGACTAACTGAATCCACAAGTTCTACACAGGCTTCCCTTTTTTTTTTATTTCTAAACGATACATTTCATTTAATAAACATGTTTATGCCTGTCAAAAAAAAAAAAAAACTCCCACAATAATGTGTACAGCAGTTAGTAGAGCATTATCCATCAGAGTCAAGAGATGGAAACAACCCAAATAACTACCAGCTGAAGAATTAATAAACAACATGGGCTATATTCATACAATGGAATACTATTTGGCAATAAAGAAAAAAAGAATGAAGCACTGGTTCATGTTACAGCATAGGCAAACCTTGAAAACATCATGCTAACTAAAAAAAAAATAGTCCTAAAGGAACATCTATTGCATGACCTCATTTGTATGAAATGTCCACAATAGGCAAATCCATGGAGTCAGAAAGTAGATGGGTGTTTCTAGCACCTGGAGGGAGGGGAGATTGGGAAAGCATAGGGTGTCTGCAGTGATGAAAATATTCTACAATTAGTTGGTAGTGCTGATTACATAACTCCATGAAAATACTAAAAATCAATGAATTATATATTTGAAAACATCATTTATGGTATGTGAATTGCATCTCAGTAAAACTTAGAAAAGCTTCTCTTATATCAAAAAAACCATTCGGTGCTTATCTGAAATTTAACTACTGAATTCTGTATTTTTAGTTGCTAAATCTGGCAACTCTGGTTTTACAAGATGATCCAATTCACCTAGATCAGGTTGAAACAGAGATCAAGAATTAAAATGGATTAAAATCAAGGAGGGACCAAAGAAGTTTGAAGTCAGGGAAGAGAGGCCCCAAGGCATTGTATAACCTTGGCCAGTACGATGGCAAAATAGTTTTGTGGGAACTTCTTCAAATCTGATAGGATTTCTCTCATTTCCAAGATCTATGGCAAAGGGTTCATATCAAAGACTCCTAAAAAAACAATAAATAGTTGCATGAAATAATGTGTTTCTCAAAGGTATTTCATCTTGGATGAAGCTTAAATTAAGCTTCCTCCTGGCAGCTGAGTACATGATGAATTGTATTATAAGTAAGCCTATTTTTAGCCTACTAGGCCTTTGGCAGACTGTTAAAAATAGAAGCAGGCCTAGTAGAGTAGACAAGCTGGGGAGCTTTTCCTTACTGATTAATGAAAATGAAGCCAGTTCTCTGACTCTAATGGTTGGAGGGAAGGTGGATGCAGCTGTGATCAGGTTAAAAGGCTGTGGCTTATAATTTGGAAATTAGTGTGTCATGGGTCCCTGAGGCAGAAGATGGGAACATAGCTGTAACTCAAGCTCCCTGGAAATGCTCAGATACTGGGAGTAGAGGGTTTGCGTATTTGATCGGGTGAGAGGCCAGTATTTTAATAATCACTTATGTTAAAAAAAAAATCACTTATGCTTCTGTCCTGGAGACCTCCTGTTTCCCTCTATCATGACTTGGTTCATTGACTGTTCCGCTGCTTCATGGGTCATCGTGGAATTGCTCAGCACACTAGGTTAGTGGCCACCAGGGGGCACCGAAGCAGCCCATCCGGGGGAAAGAGTGCAAGTCCCTGGGCCTTTGCGGCTCACTTCTGAGCACCCCGTGACCCCGTGACCCGACAGCCTTCCCCTTGAGCTTCCCTGCCTACACTGTGCATTTCAAAGGTGCAGCACAGTGCAGGGATTCCAGACAGAGCTGGATCTCCCACTTAAAACCTTTATGGCTTCTTTTTTTTTTTTTTTAATTTATTTATGATAGTCACAGAGAGAGAGAGAGAGAGAGAGAGAGAGAGAGGCAGAGACACAGGCAGAGGGAGAAGCAGGCTCCATGCACCGGGAGCCCGATGTGGGATTCGATCCCGGGTCTCCAGGATAGCACCCTGGGCCAAAGGCAGGCGCCAAACCGCTGAGCCACCCAGGGATCCCCCATTATGGCTTCTTTAATCCACGCACAGGGATTATAAAGTACCTCCCTCAAAGGAAGGTGGTAAGAATTAAATGAGATCGTGCCTGGGAAGTTGGGGGGGGAGGGGGGCTTTTGTTTTATTTATTTAAGTAATATCAACACCCATTGTGGGGCTCAAACTCATGACCCCAAGATCAAGAGTCACATGCTCTCTCAACTGAGCCAGCCAGGCACCCCAGTACCTGGAAAGTTCTTAAAATCCAATCCTGAGGGCACCAGGGTGTCTAAATCGGTTAGGCATCTGCTTTGGGCTCAGGTCCTGGGATGGACACCCCCCCCCCTTCATGCACTTGCTGTCTGTCAGAAAGGAAGAAAGAAAGATCTTTATTTTTTTTAAAAGATTTTTTTAATTTATTTATGCATGAGAGGCACACACACACACAGAGACAGAGAGAGAGAGGCAGAGACACAGGCAGAGGGAGAAGCAGGCTCCCTGCAGGGAGCCCGACAAGGGACTCGATCCTGGGTCCCCAGGATCAGGCCCTGGGCTAAAGGCAGTGCTAAACCATTGAGCCACCCGGGCTGTCCCAAGAAAGATCTTTTAAAAAAAAAAATTTATTTATTTACTCATGAGATACAAAGAGAGAGAGAGAGAGAGAGAGAGAGAGCGAGGCAGAGAAAGAAGCAGGCTCCACACAAGGAGCCTGAGGTGGGACTCAATCCCGAGTCTCCAGGATCACGCCCTGGGCTGAAGGCGGCGCTAAACCGCTGAGCCACCCGGGCTGCCCAAGAAAGATCCTCACCCGGGCTGCCCAAGAAAGATCTTTAAAACAACAAACACCAATCCTATGCCGGTGTGTGATAAATATTCAGTTCCCAGGTACACCCTGCAAGTCATAGAGTGGGGTCAGGTGCTAATGACCATATCAGAGAGAAGATATTAGCTTCCTTCCATTCCCTTCTGTATTGGGATCTCTCTCTCTCTTCTCTTTTTTTTTTTTTTTTTAAGATTTTATTTATTTATTCATGAGAGATACAGAGAGAGGCAGAGACACAGGCAGAGGGAGGAACAGGCTCCATGCAGGGAGCCTGATGTGGGACTCGATCCTGGGACCCCAGGATCATGCCCTGGGCCAACGGCAGGCACTAAACCACTGAGCCACCCAGGCGTCCCTCTCTCTTCTCTTTTTTAAAGATTTTATTTATTTATTCATGAGAGACACAGAGAGAGAGGCAGAGATACTGGCAGAGGGAGAAGCATGTATTGGGATCCCTTCCCCCTTCCTCGGTCCTTCCCCAGGAACACCCTGAGATCTACTCCATACTGTCAGTTCAAAGATCTGCATTCTGTCCATTTGCTAGAAATACCCTATGCCCCTCAAAGTTTATTCACTCTTCTGTATGTACCCTTGTGTTGCCCAGTGTGGTTCACGAGCCACTGCACCAGGATCGTCTGGACCTACAAAGTTGGGAATTTCTGGGGATGGAACCTAGGATTCTGCATTTTAATGTTTCCTAACTGAATCTTATGTACCATATTCTTAGTGAGATTTTTTTTAATAGAGATATAGTGCAGATTGATCCCAACCAGCTGTTAGGAGGGAAATTAGCTGATTATCTGATTAAAGTAATTCACACTGAACTGTGAAGAACAAATAAACTCCCCTTCCAGTAGAATTTGCATTCTGACATTTCCAAACCTGAACGAATTTCTAATTAGTGAACCGCCTGGGATGGATGTTTACAGAAAAGCGACCTCACCTATGACCCACTCCCTCAGGGGAAGGCTTGATCTGCGGTGAAAGGAAGGGCATGTGATGTAGGAGCACACTCATCCCCCTTCCTCCAACCACCGGAAATTCAATGCCAGGCTTGCCGGCTGGTGGAGAGAAGGGAAAAGAGGAGGAAGAGAAATGGAAGGCAAAGGAGGAAAAATGGGAAATTGAGGAAGGTTTGAGGGAAGAGTGCGGAAGGGGAGAGACTGGAAGAATCCTCTCAAAGATCCCCATTTGCACAGCTTTGGAATGGAGTGACAGGGACAGCAGCTGGGTCCTTTCTCCATCACTCCATTCTGTCTTCAGTAGGTTCAGAAGGCCCAGAGACAATCACGACTGACACTTCTATTGTATTGGCTATTCAGTTTAATCGTTTAATACAAAGCTGCAAGGGGGCAGTCGTTCCCTTGTTCTCCTTTCCTGTTTCCAGACTACTTCTCTTCCCTCTAAAGGCAAGCCTGGCATAGACCCCAGTCCTTGACGCCACCCCACCCCCTTCCCTTTTACAGGTCTCATGACCTGTAAAGTGAATTCTGGTCTCATGGTTTTAAAGACCATCTGAACAACTGAAAACTCCCAACTATGAATCTCCAGTCCCTACCTCTGCCTTGCATTCCAGATCCTTCTAACTGTACTCATCTCTACTTAGATGTCTAATGGCAGCTCATACTTTTGACAGGTACAAAACCACACTCCTGGTTTTTCTCCCAAATAACCTATTTCTCCCCCAGTGTTCCCCAACCCAGTGAATAGCATCTCACTCATACAATGGATCAAAAACTTTGGAGTCATCCATCAACTGATCAATCTCTCTCTCTCTCTCCCTCTCCTCTCTCTCTCTCTCTCTCTCTCTCTCTCTCTCTCTCTCTCTATATATATATATATATATATATATATATATATATATATATATATATATATCTGTCTCTCTGTCTCTCTCTCTGTGTCTTGGTCTCTGTCTGTCTCTCTCTCTCTCACACACATACACACACACACACACACACACACACACACACACACACTGCATTCAACCTATCCCAAATCCTGCTGCTCTATCTTAAGAATGCATCTTGAATCTGGGCCCCTTCTCATCACCTCCACCACTACCAGCCTGTCCAAGCCAGCATCGCCTCTCACCCATAACACTTCATTGCCTCCTGTCCTCTCTAGTCTGGTTGCCACCCACAGCCACAACTGAGACTTTAAAAAAAAAAAAAAAAAAAAGATTTTATTTATTTATTCATGAGAGACAGAGAGAGAGAGAGGCAGAGACACAGGCAGAGGGAGATGCAGGCTCCACGCAGGGAGCCCGATGTGGGACTCCATCCCGGGTCTCCAGGATCAGGCCCCGGGCTGAAGGCAGCACTAAACCGCTGAGCCACCTGGGCTGCCCCCACAGTTGAACCTTATACATAATTCTCATCACCTCCTTCCCCCTTTAGTCCTCAGAATCAAAACAGCTGACTGTGGTCCTAGGCTCCTTCTGGACTTGCCCCATCCATGTTGCTGCCCCATCTCCTATCTCCAGCTACCCTGGCTACTCTACTCTTCCTCCTGCCCTTGCCTTTGCTGAGGCCTCCACCTGGAAGGTGAAGATCCCCCAAATATCTTGTTCCCTCACTTCATGCAGAGAACCCTTCCCTGATCACCTGCCCCCTAAATAGCAATTCTCTTCCTATCCCGATTTCTATTTCTTCATAGCACTCAAAACTATCTGATATATAACAGTATATATGTATTTGCTTGTTGTTTATCTCCCCATTTGAATGTAAGCTTGATGCGAATAGGACTTATGCCCTTTTTTGCCCACCACCCTAGTGCCTGGAACAGTGCCTGATATATCATATGTGCACAATTAATATTTGTTGAATGAATGAAGCAAAACTACAAACGTGAATAAAGATGGCTACTGAGAGGTGGTTTCCAGGTTACATTGAAGGTCCTATTTATTAGGAGAGTTGGAGGAAAGAATGGAATAACTCGCCCCTCTCTCCACCCTACCCACCCCTTGTGTTATTTTATGGTGGCTACGCAAAGATAAGGCATGTCCCAATTTCATTCCCTTTTTCAATAAGTGGTCATTTCTGGAGTTCTGGACCTCCTCTTCGCAAGCAAGAACATCTCTTCTTTATTCCACCAAGCACTCAAAAATTATGTATTCACAATTACCGAGTCACAAACTCAGCTTTTACCCACTTACTGTACATAAAACAGAGTTAATGAGATTAGGCAATAGGAAGCCTTTCTACTGCAAAATATATTAATGGGATTCTCCCAGGAGCTAAGCTGCTCCCTCTCTGAAAGTTAAGCACATTCCAGAAATCACATTAAAACTCTTTCAGGCCCCCCTGGGGCTCAGGGGTCAAGGGAAGGGAAGCCTGATGTAGCTTTACAAAGCAGCTTACTACACTCAACATTTAACTATGGGTGGGAGAATCTGCTTTGTGACTTTCTTTCTGTGTCTTAAAGAAATTTATAGTATTTTCTCCTTTCATGCCAAAGCTTGTTATGCTGGCAGCCATTTCCCATAAATGGTACCCACAAAGATGGTCATAACCTCCACTGGAAACAACATCAGTAGCTACTCTGTAGAGTGAAGCAAAAAGCAAAAATTATCTCTTTTGTAGGAATAGCTGGAGTGAACGAAGGTGATCATCTTACTTGGTCTATAAGAATATCATCTTAGGCATCCCTGGGTGGCTCAGCGGTTTAGCACCACCTTCCGCCCAGGGCATGATCCTGGAGTCCCGGGATCAAGTCCCACATTCAGCTCCCTGCATTGAGCCTGCTTCTCCCTCTACCTGTGTCTCTGCCTCTCTCTCTCTCTCTCTCTCTTTCTGTGTGTGTGTGTGTGTGTGTTTCTCATGAATAAATAATTTTTTTAATTAAAAAAAAGAATATCATCTTAGCTTGAGTTCCCCCATAGGCAGACCCTGAAACAAGAAATCAAGGATAAGTGGTGGTGAGAAAGAGATCCCAGAAAACACTGATAGGGGGTGAGAAAGTGAGGCAGTAAAGGGAGGGCAGCCAATGTGTTCTCAAGCAAGTCACTATTTGGGTAAGTGAAGCTCAATCTCGCCAGAGAGCTCTAGGAGTCCAGGGATAAAGAGGCGATATTTATACATCAATTCTCATCAGCCATTGACTAAGGACTGCTGGGGGTAAGAGAGAGTCTTCCCTGGCATTTCCAGTCTGCCACATGGATACACAGAGAAAGCTCTAGTATTCAGAGATATTCCTCTGGCAAAAAGAAGCCAGGGCTGGCAGTTGGACATTGGTCCAGTGGGCATTGAAGTGGTCAAGCCCAAGGGGAAAGTAGTAGAGAACGAACAGCCTCTTCCATGAGTATTGGCTTTTCCAAAAAACACTGCCTAAAAACGGGTGTTCCCCAATAAAGTCCTCTTGTGTGTTAACAAAGCTTAACAGGAATCTGTGGCAAGTTTTCAGTGAGAACTGAAATCTTGGGGAAGTGTTTGGAAAGCAGGTCACCTTGGCTCAGGGTAAGTGGACTGGATCTAGTGGTGGGGCTTTCTGAGTTGGGTTTGACTTTTGTTTGTGACAAATTTCAACAGCCTGAGAGTCAGAACAAACAAAAGTGGATCTGGTGTACACACTCAGAGAAAGCAACCCTGGCTCTCATTCTAGAAGCTATCACTTCCCCTGGGGTGGCCCTCAGAAGGGCAGCCACCTGCTATGGGTTGACCCTCCTTTTCAGAACCATTCTGACCACTTTTTCCAAGACCAAGAACCTCAGACACATGTACGCATATATTCCTGCTCACTCAGGGGACCATGAGTGTAGAAACACAACATCAATTATTTTTTTCCTATTTAGACATGTTTTTTAGGTACTTCATCCCTTTAAACAGTAAATGGTCTAATTCTATAAAAATATATAACAGAAAAGTACATATATTCCACAGCAGACAAATACTGAAGGCCTAACATGCACCAGGTATCCCACTAGGTCACGAGAATATGATGTGCCCAGTTCTTGTCATTAAGGCTCACACAGGACCAGTAAAAGGTACCCTTGTCACAGATGCACAGTACTCCAGTACTGTCATTGCTACACATGTGAACTCTGCATGAGCAATCCTCTGTAGGCATGTAGATATCAGAGGCATTAAACTACCCTTGATCATGTTTAGAAAGCATTCTCCAAAGGTATTTGCATATTTGGGATGAGACTAGGTTTTCCAGGAGAAGGAAGAGGGGAGGTTCCTCTCTAAATTGTTTTCATTGATTAATCTGCTGAAAATCCCCAAATTGACTTGTGAAAAGTCAAGTTCATGTCAGAAGGTCAAAGCTGAAAAGGTAGAAGGGAAAGGAACAGTCATAAGTGTTAAAAATGAGATTTAAATAATTAAATTTTAAAGATCTCCCTGGCTTGATTCAATGATTCATGAATCAGGCAACATCTCATCTTGCAGACAGAAAGGAGCGCTGAAGAGCTATACAATATGAAAGACTTTTATAAGGAGAATGGGGTAGATTAACGAGGTTCCTAGCAACAAGTAGATTGTGGCAAAGTCACCTTCCTTTGGGTGCCCGAAGGGGTCTGTCAGGCAGATGACCTCACCAGTACTGACCAGTTAATTCCAGACTGGCAGGTTTAAGATTCCACTCCTAGAAAAGGTTAAAACTGAAATTAAGTTAGATATTAAGTCTTTGTTTGATGACATGGGCTTAGCATAAGTGACTCAATTTTGGATCTGTCTCTTTTTTTAATATATGATAGCTTTACCTCAAATAGAAATGACTTGAATCTGACTAAAGTCAGAAAGAGAACAAGACAGGGGCACCTGGGTGGCTCAGTGGTTGAGCCTTTGGCTTAAGTCATGATCCCAGGGTCCTGGGATCGAGTTCTGCATTGGGCTCCCACAGGGAGCCTGCTTCTCCCTCTGTCTATATCTCTGCCTGTCTCTGTGTCTTTCATGAATAAAATAAAATAAAATCTTGAAAGAAAGAAAGAAAGAAAGAAAGAAAGAAAGAAAGAAAGAAAGAAAGAAAGAAAGAAAGGAAAGAAAGAAAGAGAGAAAGAAAGAAAGAAAGAACAAACGAACATGCAGGCAACCAACTAAAAATCAAGAGAGAAAGGTGAGGGGAAATGGAGGTAAATTCTCACTTTTCTAGAAGAGACTCAGCAGATATTATCTAAATATGATAAATTAATAAATAGGGAAATATTAGCATACTATTTCAACTATCAAAGGAGCTACCATAATAAAGCTGGAAGCTATGATAAGAGAACATCTCCTGGGAGTAAGAATCAGTATGAGAAGGGATGAGGTGAGGAGGCTCTTCTCATCACACGACCATCCTCATGCTTTGATTTTTTTTTTTAACAATATACACATAGTGCCTTGGAAAAATAGAAATTTGAAAATTCAAGCTGCTATACTCCACCTGGTATGTTGTGCCCATCTCAAAGCTATGTAAGTTTAATCAGTTTTCCTTATAAGGGAACAACCTTAACTCTGTTTTCTAGAGGTTGTCTTTCCTTCTCTCTTCTTTCCTCATCCAGTCCTTGGGCTCTGGAAACATCTAAAAGGAATATTTCACAGCTTAGCAGAATAGTGGGGAAGGCATCCCACTGCCCTACCCCTGCAGAGCCAAAGGGGGACCCCAAGGCAGGCTGTAAGTTGTCACAGGCCATTAGACCTACTTACCTCCTTAATCTGTGTGCCATCCCCTTCCTTCCCTGCATTACAACCCACCCTAGAGAGCTCAGGGGGAAATGTTCAATCGCTGCCTCCAGCAGGAGCCTCACCCACAGCTCTTAGCTTGATGATTGCACAAAGGGGCTGACACTATGCCCGTAAACTGGCTGTGTTGGTCCCTTTAGAAATGAGTCAGTCTTTCCCCCTCACTGGGTTCTGAACACTTGCCTGGTGAAAACTTCACTGCCCAGAGCTGAGATAAATTGGTAGCAGAAAGGAACAGATTTCAAGCCAGAGGCCACAGAGGGAGCAGCAGGGAAGCTTCCTCAGCCCAAAGCGCCTCAGCAGCCAGGCAGGCTCAGCAGGACAGGGAGGACTGCCTTTGTTTACCTGAAACGGAGATGGAATGTGGCTCCCAGGATGGCCCATGGGGGGCGCTGCATGTGCTCCCCTGCGTCTGGCTGATTAAGAACAGGATGTGGGGCCTGGAACTGACCAGCCACCCCCTGTGTGCCTTACACTCCGCCACGGGCCAGAGTTGATGGCCTTTGAATGTTCATTTAATTTTAATGCCCCATGGTAGATGATTTCTGTTTCTACCATGTTGCTGGGCAAATCTGTTGAGCCTTTCTGCTGATCTGGTGCCATGTCTGTGTGCGCCCCAACTTTCCTCTCTCATCAGAGACCTCCAATTGCCAAAGTAATAGTCTCGAGCAGGGTTTTTTTGTTTGTTTGTTTTGTTGTTTGTTTTTAAGAGTCAGTTTTGAATGATCCCCCGGATTGGCGTTCTATTGTATTGGCCAAGCACCATTCTCCTGAATCACAAATAAAATCATCAAAGTCTGGTTGGAGGTTGGGAAGCCGAAGACCAGAATTCTGTTCCCTATCTATGGAAGAATAATGTCCTATTACAGTGAACAAGCAATGGACAAAGGAGAAATGGGGTGTGCTGTGGGGAGCATTATTCAGCCCTCCTATCTGTGACAGCCACCAAAGGCAACAATAATGAAGAAGACCGATACTGTGTAGACAGGTTGATGGGAAACATGTCAGGGCCAGCTCTTGCAGTGACTTAAACAGATCCTGGCCTGCTCTGCATGGATTCTGGGACCTATCTGCTGGACTTGTTGAATCACTTTCAACACAAGCTAATCCTGTTAGCAGGAATCTTAGAAAAAGAAAGCGAGAGTGATTCTTTCTTTCCCATCATTACGACTTCTTCCAGTCCTTATAAGTGTTCTTCTTTTGCAATACTTTGCATATGGATCACAGATTTTCTTCTCAGGGCTTATTCATTCAACAAGAATGTATTGAGTGATATATTGAGTATGCATTGCGTATATGGGAGGTGCTAAAAGGGATGCTTACAAATACACGCATGGCTCTCTCCCTTTGGTGTGCTCACTTTTCAGATCATCTCCTAATCACCCTTTTAGAAAAACAAGCACAAATCCAAGAAGACATTGCAGATGGCACAATGTTTAATTTCCTTTTCTTTCCAAGACATTTAATTTTCAAAAAGATAATAGAGCATTTTTTCTAATTTTTTTTAAAGATTTTATTTATTTATTCATGAGAGACACACAGAGAGAGAGAGAGAGGCAGAGACACAGACAGAGAGAGAAGCAAGCTCCATGCAGGGAGCCTAACGTGGGACTCAATCCCAGGACTCCAGGATCCCGCCCTGGGCCAAAGCCAGGCGCTAAACCGCTGAGCCACCCAGGGATCCCCTAGAGGATTTTTTCTAATTATAAAAATAATGCATGCTCAGCTCACTATAAAAAAAAAAAAAAAAGAAAGAAAAGAAAAGAAAAAAGAAAAATCAGACAATACAGAGAGGGAAAAGCATCCTAAGTCTATTGTTCAGAACTGAATTAGTAGAGGATAGATCCTTCCATGTTTTTTTTCTATGTACATATAAACATATTTTATTTTCAAAAAAGGATCACACATTCTATTTAATAACCTGCAGTTTTCATTTAATATGTTATAGATTTCACTCACTTAATTTGGCTCTACATTCATTTTTTTTTTAAGATTTGTTTTAGAGAGAGAGAGCACATGAGCATGTACATACACGCACACACACACACACACACACGAGTGTGGGGAGGGGCAGAGGGAGAGAATCTTCAAGCAGACTCCCCACTGAGCTCATGAGCCCATGAGATCATGACCTGTGCCAAAACCAAGAGTCAGTCTCTCAAGTGACAGAGCCACCCAGGAACCCCTAGATCTACATTCCTTTTAAATGGCTATATGAAAATGCTACTATTTATTTATCCAACCTCATATTTGTGGCATTAAGGTTACTTTCAACTTTTTGTATGATACACAATCTTCTGTGTACAACTTTATTGTTATCATTGTATATTCGGAGCATTTTTTACAAATGCTCACTAAATCCCATTTATTGAACTTCAAGCTCACAACCTGATATTATTTGAAACCCTTGTCTCATCTGTATAAAGCAGAGGAAAGAAGAGAGTGACAGGCAAGGCTATCTCAAGACTCAGAATTATCTAGGCGAGCAATATCAAAGTGGAATGCTCAAGAAAACAGCAGAGCAGGATCCTGTTTGCCTTTGGTCTTTGTTATCCTTACAGTACTATTCAGGGTCATAATCACTGAATTAGTTTTCTTATTGGTAAAATGGAATTAATGATATTACCTGCCACTTTATGCACATACATTGACCATCATAATGTGCATAAAGGACTTAGCACAATGCCTGGCCTGCAGTCTGCTCTATAAAGGTAGCTGTTATCATCATAGAGAAACCTTAAAATTTCAGCCAGTAGTCTTACAGGAAACAAGGATCACAGCTGATTTCTAGGCTTTTTGGGGAGATGTCCTTACTGGGGACATGATTGACTCAGGGTATGACCACATCCATAAAACAGTGAACCATCCTCTCCTGGGGTTAAGTCTATGGCTCTTTCCTCCTTCCCTCCTCCCCCAAGCCAAAGGCTTTCCCCTAAAGGGAGTTGTATTTCCAACACTTGAATGTCATCCTTGGTGCCCATAAAATCCTCAAGAGTTATTTCTAAGTGCTTAATTCCAGAAAAGCCCTTAGAGGCTATATGGATTTGTGTGTGTGTGTGTCAAAATAGTAAAAAATTCACAGGGAGGTCTTTCTCACTTCTACTCTATTTCATCTCCTCTCAGTCTTTCCCGAGGGAGAATGAGTGTTCAACACTGACCTTGATTCCTCAAACAACCCTATAAAATAGGTATTATGTTCATTTTACAGATGAGAATGCCAAAGCTATGGCAAGTAAAATTACTCGTACACATCTAGGAGGTGGCCAATCTAAAATTCAGACTTTTCTCTGAGTCCAAAACCCAGGTGCTAACAACCTTAAACTTCAGTGCAAATGAGAATCACCTGGGGATTAAGCCAAGCCAAGATCCTGGAACCTACATATTCACAAATACCCAAGTGAGTGAGATCCAAGAAGATCCAGAGGCCACATCTGGAGAAGCAAGGCCCTTGGCCATACAGCATTTACAAAGCCCAGGTCTGAGGCAGGGCTCTCTAAGGCCATAGGATTTTTTTCTCCTGGTCATCACCAAAGCAGCTTTACTGAAACCTCAGTACACCTTGCAATGAAGGAAGCCACGAGTATATTTTATATATTTGCAGACTTAGGAAATGGATCCCAGACTGTGGTTGAGACACACCCAATTTCTGGACGATTCTATATTATCCATTGCAGTCATCTTTATCATCTCCCCAGGATAGAGTCAAATCAATTGCAGTGGCCTTTCCTTCCCTGGAATCCTATCCTCCACCTTCTGTGCCGTGGTACCTTGTCCCCTGCTGACTCAGTTGGCAGCGTGGGATATAGCAATAGTTCAAACTCAATACTATGAATCCTTAGAGAGCCGCCAAGATACAATGCAGAGAGGCAGGAAGAGGGGAGAGCCTGGGAAGGGGGGTTTCAGAACCCGAGACCAAGGCAACTGCCCTCAATTCTGTTTGATGTGTAGAACTGGAATCCCTAAGAGATTCTCTTGAAGAAAGTTTTTCTCTGGGGAAAAAAGAAAAGCTGGTGGAGAAAAAAATACTAGTCTAGCCCAGAATTCTAATCCAAGTCTTCAGCTAAGTAGCTGAATGTTTTGGGGAAATTTTATCTCCCTGAGAACTTACCTATCAACAAAGAAAAACAAAACCTTGGCTTTGTTGATACCTGCCTTTGTCTGCTCCGGCTGCAATGAGAAAGTAGCACAGACTGGGTGGCTTACACAATAGAAATAGATTTTCTCACTAGCTCTGGAGGCTGTAAGTCCAAGATCAAAGATATGGGCAGGTCTGATTTCTCCGGAAGCCTCATTCTTTGGCTCGCAGATGGCCATCTTCTTGCTGTGTCTTCACATGGCCTTTGTCCTATGCCTGAATGCCCCTGTTGTCACTTTCTTTTCTTGACACCATTCCTATTGGATCAGGGCCTCACCCTTACGACCCCAATTTAACCCTAATTACCTGCAGACCCTATCTCCAAATATAGTCACGTTTGGACGTTAAGGTTTCAATTTCATAGAAACTATGGGGGACATGATTCAGTCCATAACTATGCCTAGGGGAGCTCCTTTCAAAAAGCACCAGAGGCTTACTGAGCATCTACTATCTGCTGAGCACTGCTCTGGGTGTTTGGGACACAGAGGCTTATCAGCAGAGGCTTTTGCACTCAGAGGGCTTGCTGTATAGAAGGACGAGGCAGCTCTGATAGCAGATGATTGGGGCAAATGCAGGCCTTCTGGAGAAGTGACTTGAGATGATGTGTGAAACAGGAGAGGGTGCTCAACAGCTGGAAAATGGATAGAGGGTGTTTCCAGCAGAAGGGAGGAAGGCCTGGAGGATCTATTCTGAGGCCTGCAGGTCACATTCGGTGAGGGGAACACAGTCTGGGTGAAGAACCCCTGAGGGAAGGCTGGAGTGACTAGGAAAGGCCAAGGAAGGCCTGGTGGGTGGCACTGAGCTACAGGGTTGATTCCATAGCAGAGTCTCCCCGAAAAAGTTTTAAGCAAACCACAGTCTATTCACTTCTGCATTATAGAGAGCCCTAAAATTCTCCAATTCAGGTGATCTCTGGCTCTTCCTTACCACTATGTCATTTGTGGCAAACCAGTGTCAGCCAATCAGTGATGGATCACACATTTACTAGATGCATGGATTCTTAGCTACTTCCCCAATAGGGGCGGTAGTGTGTGTGTGTGTTTGATTAGACCTTGATTATACACCGCTTCCTGGACTCTGCAGTCCACTTCCCTTTGGCCTAGAGGGGAAGCATACATCATGCTTGAATGTTTATTTCATTACAACAAACACCCATATGGATAATTAGCATGAGGGCTATTAAATTTGTGGTAATAATGGCCATGTAAAGCCTCATGATCCTGAACTCCCTGCTAATGACTCTCACTCAAACCCATAGATCCTTATCCTGAGGATCAAAAGCTTCCCTGTTCCCTGGAAGAGAGAATGAGTTTAGGTGTTGAAGAGCTGTACCTTTGCATAATTTCACAGAAGCCTGTAGACTAGTTTGAAAGAAGCCCGGGAAGCATCAGCTGGGTTTTACTAGTAATTACTAGCAAATCCGTTTTTAATAACACTGATTTTAAAAATGTTTTTTAATAAGTCCCTTCCCTCTTGTAAATTCTGTGCTAAAAGAGGACAGGTGTTAAATAAAGCAATCTGACACACAAATGCAGATATATCAACATATATCATTCAGGTGATACAATTAAAAACAAAATCTTTCCCCCATTAAATCTCTCCATAACACTAGTAGAAAACAAAAAATTCAATGCTTCATTATTGAATAAGCATTAAAGCAGAATGTGATGCACAGCACAGGCAACCTGCTTAGAGATGTCCAAGACAGGATGCAATTTCACCTTTTGATAAAGCCAAGCAGATACAACCCATTACATGCATGTTTTCAGGATAAACAGTAACCAGTCCTCAAGACCATTTATTATAAACAGTTCACCCTAGATTGAGCTGGTTATTTGAGGGTGACCACCTGTGTTAATTGGTTTTATGCACAGGAAAAATAAGCTTCCCTTATCTTTATGACAGAAGTAGTTTTGCGACTTGGAGCAGGTGTCACCGAAGGTCAGCTCCTACCCTCCCACGGAAACCCCACAACGGGGAGCTGTCTCCCTTGACGTTTATGTTTCAAAGAGCTGCCTCCCGTCCTTGAGAAAGACATTCCTGAGTCATAAACCTGTCAAGAGCCTTATATAGTTTCTAAAAGGATTTACACACATTTCAGACATAGAGAAAATTTACAACTGCAAGATTTCCATAAATGCTCTAAGAAAAGTGGAGTGAGGGGCCAGGTGGGAACCTGGCAAAACTCCACCTCTCGGCAAGAACAATCATGATGTGGGAACTTATGCAATGCCCATAACAGCTGTATACGCAGGGCTAGGCCACCCCGTCTTATACGTGAGGCAACAGGCCAGGTCACGTGCCCAAGGTCACAGAGCCAGTGGGGAGTAAAATTGTAGTTCACAACCAGTCTCTCTGTCCATTGTCACCAGTTGGAACCACTGGGCCCTCCTGTGTCAGGGAAAAGTAAATGTTTACATGATTTACTGTTGCTTAATATAAATGCGTGGTATTTCTGGAATGACATAGTACTACTTAACACTATTGTGCATTCAGAACAAAACAAAACAAAAAAACCTGCCAACATTTATGGAGCTCTTCCTATTTGCCAGGTTTGCCTGCTGAGTCATGAACACCTTATAAGCATCATCTCGATCCATCATCTCGATCCAGGATGGGGGAGTACCCCAAGAACGGGGTACTCCCATCTTTCAGATGAAGTACAAAAATATTAAGGAATTTTTTTAGAGTTACCCAACCCATAAATGGTGGAATTAGAATTCAAAGCCAGAGAAAATGGCTCTAGAACACATATATTTGACAGTAAACTGTATGCCTCCAAGAAAATCAGGAAATTCATATTATCAAGGAAGGCCAGGTGACTCTTAAGATAGTGTCTGGAGAAGAGAGAGCCTGTGAGTTTGTGCTTGAGAGAGAAAGAGAGGGAGGGAGAGAGGTGTGCATGAGCACAGGGAAATGATGCAAATTATCAGTCTTTCCCTGAACAGGAAGGGGAAGAAGCTTTGAGAGCAGATGTGTGAGGCTGAATATTCAGTGTCAACAGAGACATATTTATTATTTTGAGAAGCCAACACACATTTGGGTTGCATGATTTGCAATTTCGTGTGTGGCAATACCCAATTTGGTTTTGCTTTTATTTATATTTGTAGAGGATTGTCATGACCACACACTGACGTGTTAGTCATAAGCTAGTTCATAAAATGGAAAAGCAAGACAATCATGAAAAATTTCAGAAGAGCACATAGACGTTGCTAAACTAGGGCTGGCACATTAAGATTGACACGGGATTTATTAGTTCCTGTGCAATGCACTAAGAATTGAGGGTGCCACCCTCCTACCCTGCCATGCATGTTTTGGGGGGCTTCATTAATAAAAACCTTTCAACCGGTATGCAATATGGAATGGCTTCATGTTACAGCTGGACATATTATTAGGATTAATAAACCAGCACCAACATTCTATTGTTGACACATCTACCAAGGAAGTGCACCTGTTTTTTCTTGCTTATAATAGATTCTGCAGTATTTCTCAATGGGGACAAGAAGAGGAAAAAAAGAGATGTTCGTGAATTAACGATCAAAATTCCTTCTCATTAATTACTTACTTCCTAGAAAAGGTCACATGAGAAAGTGTTGTGCCTCATGTCAAAGTCCAATCTTCTGCTGCATACAGGACTAGCACCCGATTATCAGCACCTGATTCTTAGGCCACTTTCTGCCCCTTCCCGGCCAAGAAGATCAGTGACCAGAAGAATGGCCAGAAGAACAGTGAGGCAAATATCCTCCAACTCTCAGTGTTAAAATCAGTATGTCAGATTGAAAGGAAGGTAGGAGATGGAAAAAGATCATGGGAAAGGCAGAGAA
This sequence comes from Canis aureus, assembly GCF_053574225.1. Taxonomy (NCBI): domain Eukaryota; kingdom Metazoa; phylum Chordata; class Mammalia; order Carnivora; family Canidae; genus Canis; species Canis aureus. The sequence continues at coordinate 40,778,286 of NC_135631.1, forward strand.
TATAAAGATGGGGGGGGGGTAAGTTTACTTTTTTAGTGATCTCTACACCCAGTGTGGGGCTCCAATTCACAACCCCAAGATCAAGAGCCACACGTTCTTCCACCTGAGCCAGCCAGGCACCCCCAGTGTTTTGTTTTGTTTTGTTTTGTTTTTTAAAGAAAAAAGAAGAACTTAGGGGAAGAAAGGAAGAAAATGTGGTAGGACTGTCTCAGATGGTGCATTTTTAACTTCCCGGATACCTCTTGACATATTTATACTACTATATATTTGGTTAAAGCCAAGTGTTAAAATCCCTAACTGTGGGCTAAGGTGAGAGAGCCCTTCACCGGCCTTTCCTCCTACATGGTGGTGGAAGGAATGGAACCTCTCTAGAAGTCCTCACTGAGTTTGCACTGAATACCTCTCCTAGTCGCTCAAGATTTGTTTGGCCAGGTTTTTCATAGATGCTTGTGCCTGGTCTGGTTTCATTATTTTATTCAACAAACACCTTTTAAGCACCTGTGACAGACCAAGCACTTCCTTAAGCTGGGGATACAAAGGTGAAGAGGACGCGATGACCCAGGGAGTGCAGTCCAATGCCTTAGCATCACCTGGGACATAGACATGTAAATTCTCAGGCTTTACCTCAGACCTACTGAATCCAAATCTGCATTTTTAACAGGATAACCAGGTGATTCTTAGATGTATTGAAGCACTGACCCGGTGGATTATTGACAAGGGCAGGGAGGTTCTCTTCTATTTCTTAACTCCTCTGTTGTGTCGACTCAGAAAGAATTCCCTGAAAATTAAAGCAACAGGAAAAAAAAAAAAAAGGCAACAGGCATTTATTTGGGCAGTTAGAATTGCAATTCCAGAGACACAGACTCAGGTAGAAACCTGGCTCTTGTTCTGAGGAAGACACCGGAAGGGGCAGACTTGTAAAGGCTTAGGGTCACAAGTACAGTTCACATTTAGGTCCTTTATACAAACAAGGATTGAAAGTAGGTTAACTAGGATTCGTTGGGTTAATATGCAAATGAGGGAGGGAAACTTGTGGAATCATTGATTCCTTTCAGAAAGATGCTAATAATTCAGGTGTCTTGGTGAGGCAAGAATTAAGTCCCAGCTAAAGGCTTGCACCTGGCAAATTGTTCATGGTTCCTGAGGTGAAGACATGCATAAATTCCTCCTCCCTTATGGCCTCCCAACCCCATTTTTTATATTTTATTTATTTATTTATTTATTTAGTTATTTAGTTATTTATTTATTTGAGAGAGGGAGCTTCAGCATGAGCAGGGGAGGGGCAGAGGGAGAAACAGACTCCCCAATGAGCAGGAAGCCCACAGGGGGTTCAATCCCAGGACCCTGAGATCATGACCTGAGCAGAAGGTAGATGCTTAACCAATGAGCCACCCAGGAGCCCCCTGACCCCGTTTTAAAAAGAGACTCTCTTAGGCTTGCTTGCTTGTGAGCATTTTGAAATATCCATTTATAATCGGTTCAGCAAGTATTTACTGACCTCCTGTCACAGATAAGGCTTGAGCTACGAGCTGGGGGTATACTCGTGAGCAAGACAGAGGAGCCCCTGGAGCTGATGGGAGAGGGAGAAAGAAAATGCGTCAATAGTTACAGATTGTAAGTAGTCCTATGAAGCAAATAAACTATAAATACTATAGAGAGAAACCAGAATGAACTATGACAGCACAGTAGAAGTCTTCAGGAGTAAGTTATTTGCATTTTGTATCTTGCTTTCTCTTCTAAAAATGTGAACAGTCACTGTTTTTCAGGTCCTACCTGAAAAAAAAGCCAGATCTACAGAGCTTAAGTCATGTTCCACGATCCCCAATGGATGCCTGAAACCACAAATAATACTGAACCCTTTCTCTATATTTTTTTCCTCATCATAAATAGCTCTGATAAAGTTAAATTTATAAATTAGGCACAGTAAGAGAGTAACAAGAGTAACTAATAAAAAAATGGAACAATCATAACAATACACTACGATAAAAGTTAGGTGAATGTGGCCTCTCTCTCAAAATATCTTGGTGTCCTGTACTCCTCCTTCTTGCGAGGAGGTGAGCTGATACTTATCGTGAGTGCCTACATGATACGATGAAGAGACGTGAATGACACAGCCCTTGTGACACAGTGTTAGGCAATGATTGACCTCCTGACCAGATGTCAGAGGGCAACCATGTGCTTCCAGAGCAACTGACACCACAGAGAGCAAAACCATGGAGAAGGGGGAACTACTATATTTTTTGCCTTCTTTCCTTTCTCTCAACACTCCATCCCTCTGCCTCAGCAGCGATTACTGACACTGTAGATGCCACTGAGCAAGCAGTCACACACACCAGCTCATTCCCAAATAAAAATTTGGATGCAAAGTAAACTATAGCACCCGGAAAGAAGTACTGCTATTGCCTTTCTGCTTAGGGTAAGAGGGCATTAGAGAATTGAGATGGGCTGGTGACTGGGAGGGAGCTTCCTACCCCCCTGTATTCCTACAGCACCATACTCGGAGCTGGGGAGTTGTGCTGATGGGGGTAGTGAGTGGGAGGGTGGCATGCAAGGAAAGATTTAGCAAGGAAAGATGGAGTGTATATACCCTGACTTTCATCAACCCATTGGCCAATTACACAACAGACAACTACAACAAATACAGACTCTATAAATCACCTATAAAGCTAGTGGTGATCATACTGCAACCAAAATCAGTACTGGACTTTTTTTCTTTTTTTTTTAAGACTTTATTCATGGGGATCCCTAGGTGGCTCAGCAGTTTAGCTCCTGCCTTTGGCCCACAGTGTGATCCTGGGGACCCTGGATCAAGTCCCACATCGGGCTCCCTGCATGGAGCCTGCTTCTCCTACCACCTGTGTCTCTGCCTCTCTCTCTCTCTCTGTGTGTGTGTGTGTGTGTGTGTGTGTGTGTCTCATGAATAAAATCTTTTAAAAAATAAAGACTTTATTCATTTATTCATGAAAGACATAGAGGCAGAGACATAGGCGGAGGGAGAAGCAGGCTTCCCACAGGGAGCCCGATGCAGGGCTTGATCCCAGGACCCCAGGATCATGACCTGAGCCAAAGGCAGACACTCAACCACTGAGCCACTCAGGTGACCATGGATTTTCTTCTTAATTCAGCACCAGAGTATATCATGAGCATGCATTTATTTTCAGCACAGATCCAAATCCCCTGCAGTTAGACCACTTGAGGGACAAATGATTGCCCAGGGAGAGACTATGGATGGAATAGTAAAGTGGATGTTGGGGTTTCAAGTATTGCTTCTCTAGAAATTGTGCCAGGAAGAAAACAGCAAGTCAGAGCTGGCAGTGCTCTCTCTGACCTGTGAGCACCATGCCAGCTGTCCAGCCACACATGTCATTTACAGTATGCTTAATGCAGCAATTCTAAACCACAACCGGAGAAAGGGCATTTGCCCACTGTTCCAGTTCATCTATTGCCATGTTAACAAACTATCCCAAAACTTTGTGGCTTAAAACTGTGTCAAAGTTTTTTTTTTTTCAAAGATTTTATTTATTTATTCATGAGAGGCACACAGAGAGGCACTTGATCCCGGGACTCCAGGATCACACCCTGGGCCAAAGGCAGGCACTAAACCGCTGAGCCACCCAGGGATCCCAAAACTGTGTCAAAGTTTTGTTGGAAAAACTCACACCTGTTAGGGTTGCTACTAACAACCACTTTTATTATATCTCATAATTGTGTGGATCAAGAATTCAGGAAGGATCCAGCTGGGCAATTTGTCTGCTCCACGTAGCATCAACCAGGATCATTTGGTGGCATTCAGCAGGTGGCAGGATGGCATGGAGGGTCCAAGATGACTTCTCTCACACGTGGGCCCCTTGGAAGAGATGACTGGAAAGCTGGGCTCAGCTGCACCTCTCTCCCTCTCCACATACTTACTACCGAGGCCTCACCATATGGTCACTCCAGCAGAGGAATCAGGAGCTGCCAGTACTCGAAAGATGTTCAGCATCGCTAATAATCAAAGAAGTGCAAATCAAAACCACAGTGAGATGTCACCTTGCATCCATTAGGATGGCTACTATTATGTTACAAAAGTTCAACCGAGTACATTTTAAAGATCTAATGGGCTTTATCAATCAGTTCATGATTTGGGCAGCATCTCATCTAGAAAGTAGAGGGGAGCTCCAAAGGTTTCTTTTCTATAGAAAAGGCCATGTTTTTAAAGGTAAAGAGGGAGCAGAAAAAAAGGAAATTACTAGCAAATAACCCATTGTTTTACGCACAGTCACCCTCCTAAGGGGAATGGAAAGGGTCTATCAGTCAGCTTCCTTCTACTGAGCAGCCAATTCCCATGGTGACTGATTAAAGATTAAAATTGAGGGGCGTCTGGGTGGCTCAGCAGTTGAGCATCTGCCTTCAGCTCAGGGCGTGATCCCACGGTTCTGGGATCAAGCTCTGCATCGGGCTCCCTGCGTGGAGCCTGCTTCACCCTCTGCCTCTGTCTCTGCTTTCACTCTGTGTTATTCATGAATAAATAAATAAAATCCTTTTTTTTAAATATTAAAATTTTTTTTAAAATTAAAATTACAGTTAGGTCAGGACTCCTGACTGGCTCAATTGGAGGAATATACAACTTTTGATCTTGGGGTGTGGGATCAACCCCCATGTTGGGTGCAAAGATTATTTAAAAATAAAATCTTTAATTAAAAAAAATTGCAGTTAGGTTAAGGATTAAGTCTTGGTTAACTGTTTAGGGCCTTAACCTAACTGACACCATTTGGGGCCTGTGGTTTTGTTTTTAACACTATGATCCCCACCACCACCAAACAAACAGAAAATAAGTGTCGGAGAGACGTGAAGAAATTGAAACCTTTGTGCAGTGTTGGTAGGATTGTAAAATGGTGCAACGGTATGGAAGCTTCTCAAAGAATTAAAGATAGAACTACCATATGATCCAGGAATCCCAGTTCTGGGTATACATCCAAAAGAATTGAAAGCAGGATCTTGAAGAGGAATTTGCACTCCCATGTTTATAGCACTATAACCGGAAACTGGGTTTGCCTCTTGGTGGGTGTTGAGCCAAAAGATACAACCAAGCCAAAGAATAGAAAAGGAAGGATTTCCCTTGCAACAAGTAAGAACACCAGGAATATTTCCCAAAGCAGTGTCTCCCTGAACAATAAAATTGGAGAAGTTTTAAGCTAAGGGTCCATGCATAGTTCATGGAAGGGCTTGGCAAAGGAGCATCCCACATGGAATTGGGGCAAAAGTCATCCTACGTGAACAAAGTCCAGGTGCTAGATGATTGAAGTCACAAGGCCAGCAAGGGTCAGCATCATTAATTCTCTGGCTCCAATTAGTCCAGTGTTCGAATGCTCAAAGGGGTTCATATCCTGCAAAAACAACTCAAGAGTGTATGTTCAATTTTTCCTTTCAAAACAGCACTGAGAGTTTTACCACTTTTCTTTTACCTAATCATACAGTCAGATTATCTCCTGGCCTGGTAGTGGCTGTTTGTTCTTGCATTCTTTTGTTCACTGAAAATCATCAACTACCAACGTCTTTTTTTTCCTACAGTTTAAATATATCCCAGGAAGTTCTGCAAAAGATGTGCTTGGGCAAGTAGTGCTGATCAAGGATAGATCACAGAATAGTTGGGGCCTAACATGACTTCTCTTAGATCAAGAAAGCATCAGGGAATAGGAATTCCTGTCCCTTCAAAAGTCCTTCTAGCTGGATTAAAAATCAAAGTGACACGGGACAGATTAACAGGAGAATAGCTATATATGCTCGGGGAATCCACAGAGATATGGAAATCCCAAAGACAGGCAAAAGAGAGTATAGATGGGGGCATCTGGGTGGCTCAGTGGTTGAGCTTTGGCTCAGGTCTTGATCCTGGGGTCCTGGGATCAAGTCCCAATCGGGTTCCCCACGGGGAGCCTGCTTCTCCCTCTGCCTGCATCTCTGCCTCTCTCTGTGTGTCTCTCGTGAATAAATAAATAAAATCTTTAAATTAAAAAAAAAGAGGGTGTAAATGTCATTCAGTGGGTAGGGGCCTGGAACATCAGAGGAAGGCCTACAGGGCAATAGGAAGAGCAGATGTTTGGTAATTAGATGTTTGTCCTTCCATACAGATGACTCACTCAGATAAAACTGATCTATGCTAATAACTCTTATTCTGGGAAAGACCCCCAACTTAGATTGTCCTGTGTGCTTGAGGAACAAAAGTTTCTCTTGAGCGTGAAGAGTCTCCAGTGCCTTCAGCTCAAAATACTCCATGTGCCAAAGTAGCACATTCAGAGTGGGGTGGCTGTCTTGAACCCCTTCAAAAGCTATGCCTCATCTTTCTTTTAACGGGGCACCCTAAATCTTCCCACTTATAGCAGCACTATTCACATAGCCAGAAGGTGGAAGGAAGCAAACCAAATGTCTATCAACAGATGAGTGGATAAATAAAAGGTGGCATATGCTTACAATGAAGTATTCCTCAGCCTTTAAAATAGAGGGAAATCAAAAATAAATAAATAATAACATAAAATAAAATAAAATAATAAAAAAGAGGGAAATCCTGCCACGGGCCCCCACACGGATGAACCCTGAGGACCTTGTGCTAGTGAAATCTGCCAGTCACGAGAAGGCAGAGACTCTCTGATTCCGCTCACAGGAGGTGACTAAAGTTGTCCAACCCCTAGAAACAGGAGGAGTGGCAGTTGCTGAGGGATGGGCGAAGGGAGAAAAGAGTGCTGTTGAATGGATATGGAGTTTCAGATTTGCAGGATAGAAACCCTCCTGAACTGCAATACCTTGAAGTGGTTAGGATGGTGAATTAATTTGATTGTATGTGGGGTTTTTTGCCACAACAACAACAAAACTGCCAGTACTCTTTCTTTTTCCGAAATATTTATTTATTTATTTATTTATTTATTTATTTATTTATTTTATTTATTTATTTATTTATTTTGGAGACAGTGCTCTAGGAGAGTGGGGGGGGGGGGGTAGGGAGGGGTAGGAGCAGAGGGAGGGAATCTCAGACAGGAGTCCCGCCGAGCCGGGTGTTGGGGACGTGGCTCCATCTCGCGACCCGGGAAATCACGACCTTAACCAAAAATCACCAGTTGGAGGCTTAACGACTGAGGCACCCAGACACCCCTGCCAGTACTCTTAAAGCCCAGATTCAGGGGCGACCCAGGTGGCGCAGCTGGTAAAACAGCTGCCTTCCGCCCAGGTCATGATCCTGCGGTCCTGGGGTAGATAGAGCCCCACGTCGGGCCCCTGCCCCGGGGCGCACCTGCTTCTCCCTCTGCCTCTGCCGCTGTCCCTGCTTGTGTGCTCACTCACTCTCTCCTCAAATAAATACGTAAAATCTTAAAAAAAAAAAAAAAAAAAAAAGGAAAGAAAAGAAAAGAAAAGAAAAAAAGAAAGAGAAAAAAAGAAAAAGAAAAAGAAAAAAAGGGATGCCTAGGTGCTCAGTGGTTAAGCACCTGCCTTTGGCTCAGGGCGTGATCCCAGGTCCCGGGATCGAGTCCCGCATCGGGCTCCCTGCATGGAGCCTGCTTCTCCCTCTGCCTGTGTCTCTGCCTCTGTGTGTGTGTGTCTCTCATGAATAAAGAAATAAAATCTTAGAAAACAACAAAAAAGAAAAAAGCCCAGATTCAAAGGGGGGGGGGCAGACCCCACCTGTCAATGAGAAGGCCCAAGAACCCGCAGCGTCTCTAACGTGCCACGCCCACCACGGGGTGCGGGGCACAGCACCTGCGAGGCCCTTTCCGGGACCTGCTCCAACTTGCTGCACCTCCGGGACCGCAGGGCGCCCCGAGGCCCGGGGAGAGGTGGGCGGGGCTGGCCCCCCAGCTTGCCCATTGTCACCCCGAGGCCCCGCGGGCGGGTCGCTAAGGTCTGACCGCTCCCGCTGGGCGCTTTCTCAGGGGGGGTGGGGGCCTAACTGAGTAGGTTGGGGGGAGCCACAGCAGACGCGGCCCCGGAGACCTTTCCAAGCCCGCTAACACGTGGGAAATGCGGTCTGCGCCACGGGGCGGTTAGGACGCGGCTCGCAGGAGCAGCCCCTGGAATGACAGCTTCGGAAAGCGTCTGCAGAGAGCCCTTTAGAAACGGAGCCGGGCAGCCCCAGCCCCAGCCCCAGGACCCGGCCGCCCCGGGATCCAGAGCGGCGCTGACTGGCGCGGCCCTGCGCCCTACTAACCGGGGGGCCTGACCTCCCTTAAATTGCCTCCCCTGAGCTGCGCGACAGCCACGGTGCAACAGACCCGAGAAGAAACCGGGTTTTACAAAGCAAAGATCCCCGGGTAACCACGCCAGTGCTTCCACGGAATTCTGCAGACTGCCTGGTAGCTCAGTCGTTGGCCCACAGACCCGAGGGCCCCATCCGGAGAGGAAAACCCGGCCTTTCATCCTCCTCCACCTACGGGCTTCCCAAATCTGTGCGCAGGGCCAGCCCCTCCCAAGCCTGCAGGCGGGAGGGTCTTCGCGGGGCCTGCTACTTGAGTCATCCTAGTGGCGGTCCAATTTTGCCGCCCCCAGCCAGGTGTCCTCCTGATATGGTGTGGAGAGTGTTCGTGTTCCAGTCACCACCAGAACCAACATGCTGGTTATTTTTAGCCTTGCAGTCTGCAGAATTCTCCAGTACCCTGGGATTCCTGTTGTATGGTGGTGTCATGCACTAGGAAAAAAAAAAAAAAAATCCCCAGGGTTAGTAATGTCTAAGTAGCTCAGATTCCAGGCCCAGATTCTCAGGAGGCCTCATGAGGAGCACTGCACTAGGATGAAGCAAACCCTCACCGTGTGTGCAAAATGTCGGGAGGCCTTCGCTGGAGAGCCCAGAGGGAGCACCTCCTGAAGTCCTCACCGCTGGCCCCAGTCCAGCCTGGCTCCCTGGCTTCTCTCATTGCGCATCTGCTAGGCAGCTCCCTGCCCAGCAGTGACCCTGCTGGTGGGGTGGGCACTTCCAAAGGCTAGCAAAGTCAACAAAGGGCTTTCCGAGGGAAGGGTTGAAAAATCAATGGTGAGGTTAGTGAGGGACCCAGTGAGGGATCCGGTCACATGGAGGATATGGGTGACTGGATGGCAGCAGATGGGAGAAGGATTGGTGACGAATGACCTACTTTGGGCAGCCCCTAACTGGGTGAGACCCCAGATGGTTGGGGTATAAACAGGAACCTTGTGAGGTTGGCTTCAATCATTCCCTTCCTACGAGGAGGCTCAGGATCTTCCCAGGGAGACGTGTACTCCTCCTCAGGCTTGGGTGTCAGGGCTGGGGCCGGGCAGGGTAGGAGGGGGCGGGCACTGACCTAAGGCCTTCTGGTGGGGAAGAGCTTGATTCTTGTCTCAAGTATGAATCTCTTGGACAAAGGATAATGAGTAAAGCAAAAGAAGTTTATTAAGCAAAGATACAGAGAAAGCTCTCAGGAGTGAGAGGGGTCCCGACAGGGGTGTCCCTGAAGGCTCGTAGTGGCAGTCTTATTGAGAACTCACTGGGAATCTTGTGGCCTCGAGATTCTTGTGCTGTCTTGGTTTGAGTTAGGACTGGTGACATCTTTAATGGGTTACTTCTTTGGAGTCTATTATTGGCTATTCTTTGTTGGTCACAGAGGACTGTCATAAAAAAAAACACACACACACACACACCTAGGGCAGCGTGGTCTGGCTTGCTCCCTTATCTCTAGTTTCCTTACACTTCAGCATCTTTGGGATTCCTGTGAGCCTGATGCGTAGCCCCGCCTAGCCCTGTTTGTCCCTAATTCACGTCCACTCCTGTCTACTCTCTTCCCAGCCCGCTGTGATGTCATCAAAGCCAAATCAGGCAGCCTAGAGCCAGGGAAAGAGAAAGTGAGAGTCTCTGGTTCTTGGATGCCAACAAAGGGTTCGCACCAAAGCTGGCTTTTCTATCATGAAATCAGGAATGTATTTATTTATAAGCGTCAAGAAAATGAAGGCTCCCCTCTCGTCTCCCTCTTCCCCTGCATCACACACACATGGCCCTGGCACTTCCATATGCTCCCTTCTCTTCCACATGCATAGCCATTTTTCAAAACCCCTTTCCCTATTCTCCGTCACGGATTTATCACCTGCACCAGCTCCTCCCTCTCCCTCACCCCAGCTAACACCTTTCATGGATCTTACTGGAAAACCCTGACACTTAGTTCTGTGAATTTTAAATAGAAAAATATTCGGAGTGGAGAATGCTAGAGCAGTGGAATCATGGACTCACAAACCGACTTTGGATTCCATCTGGCAAGACCACCTCCAGGGCAGCAGAGCAGAGACTACTCAAGGCTCCAAAGCACCTATAGCTTGTGTAAAACCCATCGGTTGCTTATGTTGCTTTTAATAATATCTGAAGAGAGCATTCCCTTCCATAGGGCTTCTACCAGCGTGTTGCAATCTCAGAGAATCGTTACAGATTAATCATCATTACGACATGATCATATTTCAATTATCCCCTGTGTAGTCTGGGTACATTAAAGCAACTCAGTTCTCTCGCTGAGAGAAGTTCATTAAAGCCATAATGTGCATAAGATATTTCAAAGTGTTTTAAAGTGCATTGGAAAACAACAAGGGGATAAATGCTAGAAACAACAGAGTCTTCCAGAGGTTTCTCTAGCACTCATTCAGAAACCATAATCTTATCTTGTGATGTGGAACGAGGACTATAACTGGATAATGGACCAATTGTTTTATTATCATTTGTGTTTCTAAGTACTCTGTGATGAAGACCCAACAGGCTGTTTCCTTTCAGCCCAATTCTGGCCAGCTAGATGCATTTACCCATCTTCACAATATATAAGGGACCCTCCACCCTGCTGAGCAGTGCCAGAGTGCATGGAAATCATCCAAAGAAAGGAGTCAATTGTATTATTTGTAGTCTACTTGTGTCAATACAGGAATAGTCCCTAATACAGTGCTTCAGAAAAAGGAAAAGCACCTTATCCTCTGAGAATTTGTCCTAAGAAGGAAGTTAAAGGAACAAATAGAGGTTTATATGCAAAGATATTTATTCTTGATAACAAAAAAAGGGTGGGGGGGACCCTACCTACAATCTGACAATGGTCAAGCAGTTGAGAATGGGATATTGAGCATATAGTAAAAGGAATGAGAATGGAATGGGATATTCTGTAGCTATTAGAGATTGGTGCTGATGGATAGGGTTCCTTGCTGGCTCAGTAGGTAGAGCATGCGGCTCTTGATCTCGAGGTCATGAGTTTGAGCCCCATGTTGGGTATAGAGATTACTTTAAAGTTTAAAACTCTTTAATAGGAAGAAAAAGAAATAGATGCTGATGACATAGAGTGGAAATGTAGAAAATTGTTTTTAATATTTTTAAAATGTCATCTATGCTGTGCTTCCAACTGTATAAAATAAGTGCACTTTTAGATAAGGAATGGAAAGACATGTGGGAAGAAAACAATATCTCTTTTGCGGCTATTATAGTGTTGATTGTATAATAAATAAATAATACTTGGAAAGAAAAGGAAAACGCTCAAGTGAGACACTTTCTGTGCCAGGCAGAAAAATCTCTGATGCTTGGGATCGTGTCGCTTTCTTCCATGCTCTTGCGTAGCAGCCTGTAGTCTTCACCTAGATGTGGAGAATCCACACGTCTGGGTTACAAGGGCCCCTTGCTGGAAGACTGTGCTGTTTGTTTATGGAACCGGAGCCTCAAACTTTTCAGTTTTCTTTGATAACAAATCTAAAGTGCATTTGAACCATTTGCTGGTGTGGTTTCTCTGTGACAAGTTTGCACAAAAATCTTGCTGACAGAAAATGATGCGTTTTTTTTTTTTTCTTTCTCTTTCTCTTTCTCCTCCCACCGCCCCACCCCACCCCATCCCATCCCTTTCTGCAGTTCTGCTAAGCCAATATTCTCTAGAATGAGCACAAAACAAATCAAATAACAGCTAAACAAATCGAATAAGAGCTTTTGTACATCAACATCAAGAAGGAAGACTCTTGGGAGAAATCAGAGTACAGAAACAGATCTGGACAAGAGTGGAAACATCTGCTTGTCAAAGCACCTTCTAAATCTGAATCGGCAGAGATGGGAGTGATTTTCTGGAAGGAGCTGTGATAATGGATTAAACACCAGCTCATGGGAGACTATCATCGAATAAGATCAGACCACATTCATGAGAAATCACATTCAGGAAATACTTTAAGAATGAGGAATAGAAATGTGCTAGCATTAACATGTAAAATATGTATGTACTGAGGTTTGTAAACTGTCCTTTTTTAATCAAAACAAAAAGCTTTAATCTTTCAACCTTATTTTAAAAAAGGCAGTCGACCCTAAATTATTCCTATCTCAATAGCCAAGAGGCTGATCGATCATCATTTACAGAGGAAGCAGCTTAGGAAATGCCTCTGAGTGTTTTCACAGGAGCCTGATCTTTGATTCCCCATCTCTGCCGTGCGTTTATTTCACTGTGTAATTAGTTACAACCACTCAGTTAAGAGATGTAACACTTCAAACTTTTTACAGAGTCTGTGTTCAGTTTAATCTGTCTGTACAAGTTATTACTGAGAAAGTGTTTTTGACATATACTATAACTCCATCAAGCTGTATATTACAGGAAGTACATCTTTACATCATAGGTTCCCAAGCAACATAGAAATCCCTATCAGGAAAACAGCACCAAGGAACTCTGAAAAATTTAGAAAGCTCATTCTCACCTTGGATGCTCACATGTAATATATAGGCTGCTGTCAAATGAACACCTTTTTCTAATTCTCCCTAGTAAATGCATAGGAATTTAATATCCTTTATAAATAGGCATCGAAAAGCGCTCTTTTTTTTTCTATTTCTTTGCCATACATGTCATCAGAAATCCATATCCATTCTTTCCCTTACTAACAGGTACTCATTTTTGTTTTAAAAAAAAAAAAACCATTCCGTTAAACTTATTTCTAAATGATAGTAAGTGGTACTAACAAAATAAATACTAATTTAATAGCCTTAGAAATAAATGAATATATACTTATACAGGTCAAGAAACTTGGTAGGAGTAAGTTGCCTTTTTGTTTATTAATGTTGGTTTCAAGAATACACAGATTTCCTTGAGCTTTTGGAAGTAGTTACAACTGGTCAGTTGTCTTCAGCAATCTTTTGCTCCCAGGCTTCCCCTACCATCACCCTCATCACATATCTCACCAATATGCAACAGCAGAAAAATACCTAATACTGAAGTAGCCAACTTCTTGAGAATGGACACAAGTGAAAATGTACATGCAGGGGATAGTCAGTGTGAGCCAAACCATGTTCTATACCAGAGCAGAAAACACGGACATGTAGAATGCCTTCATTTTTAGACTCAAAATTAAGATCAAATTAGCATATATTAGCATACTGGAACACCAGATGGAGGGTAAGACAAGAAGTGATACAGATCGGAGTTGATTTCTTGTTCCCTGTCTCTATTAAGACAACACTCTCATTTTTGCCAGATGTTTCTGGTACTAAAGCTATCTTTTCACCATAAACAAGATTATGTTTTAAATGGCTAGGAGTATGATAGGTATGCTCAAATGAGTGAACCCCAAATCACAAACATATGGGTTTTCTAAAGAACCAAATTAAGGAAATACTTATTATCTCTAAAGCATTAGCCATTCTGGGAGTTACCTGTTGCATTAAATATTAGCTCTCCCACTGCATTCTAAACACCCCCTAACTAAATTTAATTACACACAACTTTTCAACAATTCATCTTTTATTTAAAGGGAGGTACCTCTCTATCTACAATAAAATTAGAAGGTGTTGGTTTTCTCTAATCCATGTAAATTACAGATTCCATTGGAAGTCCTACATCACTGATAGTGGTGTTTGCAAAAATGAAAAAGTGCTTCCTATCCACACGCAAATGTTTTGTAAAATTTCTTTCCATAAAACCTAAGTGTAATTTAGCGTACCACAGTGCTCTGAGGATGGATCATTGATGATGTGCCATTTGTACATAGGTAATACACATGTAAATCACTAAGTGTTAAGAAGTATGTTTTTATCTTTTTAAAAAAAAAAAAAAAGAAGTGACTCCCTTTCTCATTCTGTTCTGTTGTATTGCGTCCAAAAAGTTGTGTGTAATTTTTTTAAGGTCCAGGAAATGTAAAGAAATTTGTTGGAATATCTGAATTTCTGTAAAAAATAAAAATAAAAATAAGATTTTGTTACTTAAAAAGATGGCTTGATGATGTGTGGCTCACATTCGGTGCTTTCAGTGTCTTCGTCCAGTGAGCCAGTGACAGTGACCAAAATGGCTATCTTCAGAAAAATCTCCTTTCTAGGGGTGGGGGGCTCAGTCAGTTAAATGTCTGACTCTTGATTTTGGCTCAGGTTGTGATCTCGGGGATCAAGAGATCCAGCCCTGCATTGGGCTCCTATCAGAGTGTAGAAGCTGCTTAAGATTCTCTCTCTCTGCCCCCTCCTGTCACCCCCACTTGTGTGCATGCTCTCTTTCTCTCTGACAACAAAAAAAAATTAAAAAGAAGAAAAATCTCCTTCTTTTTAAGATTTTATTTATTTATTCATGAGAGACACAGAGAGAGAGGCAGAGATGCAGGCAGAGGGAGAAGCAAGCTCCATGCAGGGAGCCTAATGTGGGACTTGATCCCAGGACCCCAGGATCACTGGGCCAAAGGCAGACACTCAACCCAAAAGATGGCATTTAAAGTGAAATCTGGGGGTGTCTGAGTGGCACAGTCAGTTGAGTGTCCAACTCCTGATTTGGGCTCAGGTCACCATCTCAGGGTCATGGAATGGAACCCCATGCCAGGCTCCTCACTGGATGTGGGTCCGCTTGGGATTCTCTCCCTCTTCCTCTGCCCCTCCCCCAGCTCTCTGAATAAATAAATAATAAATACATAAATACATAAATAAAATCTTTTTAAAACATAAAAAAAAAGTGAGCTCTGAATAAGAAGGAGCCAACTCTGTGAAGAAAGGGGGAACATCACCTGCCCCGGGGGAGGCGCAAGTGTCAAGGCTCAAGGCAAGAAGGCCCCTGCACTGGCTTGAGGAGGGCAAGCCACAGAAGCCAGTGGCCTGATTGGGGCTGGGAATGAGGTGGGCCAGGAGGTACCATTTGTGAGACAAAGCCATGGGGGGGAGGGTCTTAACGGGGACTGATGCCAGCTCTTTTATAATTTTAAAGATGAATCTTGGCTTCTGGGTCTAGCAGAATAAACTAGATACTTTAAAAAGCCTTCCTTACAGACTGCTCCCAGATCTTGGATAAATTACAATGAGCTTATTTTTAATACACAACTTAGCTTGCAAGAAAGTAAGAGAAATCCCAAGGGCCTTAAAAAAGAAGAGGAAACTGAAAACTAAGCAAGATGTGTAAGCAAATGCAGAAACTGGGATTGCCCAAAGGCAAATGCATACATCAGAGCAGGGAGCAGGAGGCTGAGCCTGGGGCCACTGCGAGGGGCTGAGCTAGATTTGAAAGCCCCACCCAAGAATAGGCCCCTTGAAAAAGGCCACAACTTCCAGACAAATATAGCACAGGAAAAATGTTCAAGGTAGCAAACAAAAGAAGCCTTGTCAAGAATTGTCTCCACATTAGCTCTAGATAGAATTGGTGGCAGAAGGAAGGGAGAAAGGAAATCCATGGATATGCCCTCCTTCCCCTCAAATCTTGGGATTCAATCTTACACTCTCCATACAAAGATACTTCAAACCAAGAAATTAAAGTTTGCCAGAGCCCTGGCAGCTGGCAGATCCAAATATACATCTTTTCTGAAAGAAACCGTCTTTATAACACAGATCTCACCAATTCAGTCAACAAGGTATATTTTCGCAATTTTTAAATTACTAAACATACAAATAAGGCACAAGAGAGAATCAGCGAAATCATGAACGACAAATTTATTGCCCCATTGAGTTTAGATTCGCAATTACCTGGCACAGGATGTAAAATAATCATGTTCTATATGTAAGAAATAAAGATGGTGGGCAGCCCCGGTGGCTCAGCGGTTTAGCGCCTGCCTTAGGCCCAGGGTGTGATCCTGGAGACCGGGGATTGAGTCCTGCGTCGGGCTCCTTGCATGGAGCCCGCTTCTCCCTCTGCCTGTGTCTCTGCCTCTCTCTCTCTCTCTCTCTCTTATTCATGAATGAATAAATAAAATCTTTTAAAAAAAAAAAAAGAAAGAAAGATGGTATCTAAAATATGAACAATATAAAGAAGCCAGTAGATATAACTGGTTGGACTTGAAGAAAAACAAAACAATTTAAGAGTTGAAAAGTATAAAAAAAAAAAAAAAAAAGAGTTGAAAAGTATAATCATGGAAATTTAAAATATGATGTGTCAAATATAAATTAGGTATAACTAAAGAGAGAAGTTGTCAACTAGAAGACAGAGCTAAAGAAATTACCCAGAGTGAAATACAGAAAGCCAAGAGATTGGAATATGGAAATCAGTTCAGCAACAGAAAAGATATATATGTCTAATCAGAGTTCCAGTAGGAGAAACAGAATAAGGGAAAGACAACATTTGAATAGAAATTGGCTGGGGACACCTGGGTGGCTGAGTGGCTGAGCATCTGCCTTCAGCCCAGGGAGTGATCCTGGGGTCCCAGGATCCAGTCCCGCATCGGGCTCCCTGCATGGAGCCTGCTCCTCCCTCTGCTTGTGTCTCTGCCTCTCTCTGTGTGTGTCTCTCATGAATAAATAAATAACATCTTAAAAAAAAAAAAAAAAACTAAATTCAAGGGGCACCTGGGTAGCTCAGTGGTTGAGCATCTACTTTGGCTCAGGTCGTGATCCCGGGGGTCCTGGGGTCAAGTTCCACATTAGGCTCCCTGCATGGAGCCTGCTTCTCCCTCTGCCTGTCTCTGCCTCTCTCTGTGTCTCTCATGAATAAATAAATAAAATATTTTTTAAAAAGTAAATTCAAACATGACAGTAAAGTGTAGACAGAAGAAAGGAAGTACCATGAAAGTAACCAAAGAGAGGAATATCTGGGTGGCTCAGTGGTTGAGCATCTATCTACCTTTGGCTCAGGGTGTGATCCTGGGGTCAAGTCCCACATCGGGCTCCCTGCAAGGAGCCTGCCTCTCCCTCTGTCTGTGTCTCTGCGTCTCTCTCTGTATCCCTCATGAATAAATAAATAAAATCTTTAAAAAAAAAAAAAAAGTAACCAAAGAGAAATGGCATATTGCCTACAAAGGAATATCTAAACTGATAATAAATACCAGAGACATTAGCATATATATCCAAAATGCCAAAGTAAAATAACTCTCAGTCTAAAATTGAGTTTCAGCAAAAAATTTTTTCCACAACTAAAAGTGAAATACAATCATTTCGAGGGGAACAAAGTTAAGGGGATTACCAGCAATAAAGCTACACAGAAGGAATTTCTGAAAACGAACCAAGTAAGATTCAAGATGCAAAAAAGAATTTGGTACATATGTGGGCATATCTAAACAAACATTGTACAAAATAATAATAAAACATCTAATTTACAGAACTGAAAAAAAAATAAAAAGACAGCTAACATACTGGATAACAATACCATGTCAATTGAAATGAGATCAGAGCTTAAGGAATTTATGATAATTGGAAAGAGGGTTAAGATATAGATTAATAATAATAACTAACCATTGATTATTTATAGTGTGCGGGGGATATGTAACAATTCATTTACTCCTCATAACAACCCTGTAAGTTAGATACTATTGTTATCCTCAGTTCACAGATGAAGAGACTGTGGTACAGAGGGATTAAATAATTTACCCCAGGTGACACAGCTAGTAAGCAAAGAGCTGGGTTTGAACCCAGATAACATGATTCTAAAATCAGTTCATTACCCTCTATGCTACTTTAAAATGTTAAATATAAAGGATAAATTTTAAAGTGAACAAGGGAAGATACAGATTCAAAACAATGAGGGGAAGTGGAATAAGAAAACCTAAAGGAGGTGATGGCCACATTGTTGTCTGGTAGAGGCAGGGACTTGGTGGCTGCAGTTTATCCACCCATCCCTTGGGACTGGATGAAATGCATTTCTGGTGGAGGCTGCGGAGCTGAGCCACAGCCATGACCAACACAGTGGTAGCAGCTGGACTGACCATTGCTGCTGCAGGATTTGCAGGCCATTATGTTTAAGCAAACTATGAAACATATGGAGCTGGAAGTAAAACAAGTTCTTCAAAGTCTACCAAAATCTGCCAAAATCTGCCATCAGTGGTAGCTACTATATAGGTGGGTTTGAATCCAAAATGACAAAACAAGAAGCAACATTAATACTAGGCATAAGCCCTACCAACAATAAAGAAAAAATAAGGGATGCTCATCGATGAGTTATGCTTTGAAATCACCCAGACAGGAGAGGATCTCCTTATATAGCAGCCAAAATCAATAAAGCTAAAGAGTTTCTAGAAGGTCAAGCTAAAAAATGAAGTAACTGCGATGAATTTTAAGTTCTTATTAGTTCATGCATACAAGTGCCAGCTTTTTATAATAAAATGCCTCAAAGCTACAAAAAGAAAAGTGTAGGAAGAGGAGAAGGAATAAAAAGCACAATGTAAAATAGAAGAAAGAAAACCAAAGCAGACAACAAAATAAATATAAGTAAATTAAATTTGTCAGTTAAAAGAGATTGTGAGAGGCTCCCGGGTGGCTCAGTGGTTGAGCATCTGCCTTTGGCTCAGGTCGTGATCCTGGGGTCCTGGGATCGAGTCCCACATCGGGCCCCCGGCATGGAGCCTGCTTTTCCCTCTGCCTGTGTCTCTGCCTCTCTCATTGTGTCTCTCATGAATAAATAAATAAAATCTTAAAAAAAAAAAAAAGAGAGAGAGATTGTGAGATTGGACTTTTGAAAACCCATCAGTATGCTGCTTATACATATAGGGGCACCTGGGTGGCTCAGCTGATTAAGCAGCTGACTCTTGATTTTGGCTCAGGTCAAGATCTCAGGGTCCTGGGATCCAGCCCAGAGTCAGGCTCTGTGCTCAGTGGGGAGTCTGCTGGGGATCCTCTCTCTCTCCCTCTTCCTCTGCCCCTCCCCACCAACACACACACTCTCAATATATAATGAATAAACAAATATTTTTTTATATAATTTTTTAAAGATTTATTTATTTATTCATTCAGAGAGAGAGAGAGAGGCAGGCAGAGACACAGGCAGAGGGAGAAGCAGGCCCCATGCAGGGAGCCCGATGCGGGACTCGATCCTGGGTCTCCAGAATCACGCCCTGGGCTGCAGGCAGCGCTAAACCGCTGCGCCACTGGGGCTGCCCAACAAATATTTTTTTTAAATGAGAGATACAAAACATGGACACTGAAAAACTGAAAAGAATAGAAAAATATATAATAGGCAAATACTAACCAAAAGAAAGCTATTTTAATAGCAGACCAAAAAGCAAAGAATTTTCAACAATCAAAACACAATAATGAAAATTCCAACTCACGCACAGAATATTAAAATTCTAAACTTGTATGCATTTAATAAGATGGCTTCAAAATATGCATAGCAAAAGTGGAAGAATTACAAGGAGAAATAGATAAATCCACTATCATAATGGAAGACTTTAACAAATTTTTCACAAACTATTAATAGATTAAAAAGACAGGGACTCCTGGGTGGCTCAGCGGTAGGGCATCTGCCTTCAGCTCAGGGTGTGATCCTGGGATCCTCCATCGGGCTCCCTGCATGGAGCCTGCTTCTCCCTCTGCCTATGTCTCTGCCTCTCTATCTGTGTCTCTCATGAATAAATAAATAATCATTTTTTAAAAAGAGACAAAAATATTTAGTAAGCATAGGAAAGATTTGAATAATTCAATTATAAGCCTAATTTAATGGCATGTAAAAGGCCATACTGGTACCCGAAAAATAATAAAACTGCTACATATCAAATCTTGTTTTAATATTGCTCCTATTCTAGTAAAGTCTACGTACCTTATGTGTTATACCTTAATTTTTTTTTTAAGATTTTATTCATTTATTCATGAGAGACAGAGAGAGAGAGAGAAAGAGAATCAGAGACACAGGCAGAGGGAGAAGCAGGCTCCCTGTGGGGATCCCAATGTGGGGCTTGATCCCGGGACCCCGGGGTCACCACCTGAGCCGGAGGCAGACGCTTAACCGCTGAGCCAGTCAGGCGCCCCTACACTTCAATTTTTTTTTTCACTTCAATTTTTTTTAAATGTTAGTCACCCACAAAGACAACAACTATCAAATTTTCAGTGAACTGATTATTTAAATCTAGCACATAATTATCCAGAGAGTAGAAAGAAACAATGCTCCCACAACACAGTTTAAAAGGGGAAAACTGGGATGCCAGGGCGGCTCAGTGGTTGAGCGTCTGCCTTTGGCTCAGGTGGATCCTGGAGTCCTGGGATCAAGTTCCATATCGGGCTCCCCACATGGAGGCTGCTTCTCCCTCTGCCTGTGTCCCTGCCTTTATCTGTGTGTCTCTCATGAATAAATAAAATCTTTTAAAAAAAGAAAAAGGAAAACTATAGGCCAACCTGTGTCCTAATACAAACATCACATTAAGAGGCTAACAGGTAAAAGCCATATGATTACCTGACAAATGCAAAAAAAATCATTTGATAAAACTTAATATCATCTATAATAGTAAGAATTTTTACAAAACTAGAAATAAAGACAATTTCCTAAGAAACAATTTCTACCAAACAATACTTTTACCTATAATTGTGACATGTTAAAAGTAGTCCTTTGGGGTGACTGGGTGACAGGAAATGAGGAGGGCATTTGATAGGATGAGCACTGGGTGTTATACTATATGTTGGCAAATTGAATTTAAATTTTAAACATGTAAAAATAAATAAATAAATAATAAATAGTAGTCCCGTTAAAATAAAGGACAAGACAAATAAGCCCACCATCAGCATGTTCATTAACATTATATTAATAAAGCCAACACATAAAATAAGAAAAAGAAATAAGAGGTATAAGAATATGAAGAAAAAAACAAAGCTGTTACCATTTTATGATCGTAATTGCCCTCATATTAAACCAATAAGAACAGATACTACTCTTGATCTTAGTCAAAGGCCAAAAAGTGATATATAGTTGCCCTCATAAAAACCAAACAAACCAAAAATACAGGTGGAAATTTTTAGAATCGATAAGAAATTAACAAGATGTTTAGATTTAAGATCAATGTATTAAAGTTGCATTTGTCTATCACGGCAACAAGCAGCTAGAAACAATTTCTTTTTTTTAACACAATTTCAAAAAATATTTTTAATGATAGCAACAAAAATCATGATACTCAGGAATACATCCAGCAAAATATGTATGGCACCTTAATGGAGAACATTAGAAAACCTCATTGAAATACTTTAAAGATCTTTAAAACTGTAGAAATATACTATATTCCCTAATAGAAAAATTTAATATCATTAAGATCTGATTCTCCTCAAATTGTACGATCAATGAAATGCCCACCAAAATTTCATTAGAGCTTTCTGAGGAACTTGACTAGCTAATTCTAAACTTTTGTGGAAACACAGGGTACCTGGCTAGCTCAGTCAGTAGAGCATGAGACTTGTGATCTCAGGTTAGTGGGTTCAAGCCCCACACTGAGCATGGAGCCTACTTAAAAGATAATAATGGGATCCCTGGGTGGTGCAGCGGTTTGGCGCCTACCTTTGGCCCAGGGCGCGATCCTGGAGACCTGGGATCGAATCCCACGTTGGGCTCCCGCAGCATGGAGCCTGCTTCTCCCTCTGCCTATGTCTCTCTCTCTCTCTCTCTCTCTCTCTGTGACTATCATAAATAAATAAAAAATTTAAAAAAAAGATAATAATAATGAAAAATATAGATCTATAAAATTTTTGTGGAGGCACAGATGCGAAGAATAGCCATGATGCTCCTAAAAAAGAGCAAAATGGGAAGACTTACTCAATCAGATATTGATTTATTATAAGACTATAAGGGGATCCCTGGGTTGCTCAGTGGTTTAGCGCCTGCCTTGGGCCCAGGGCACCATCCTGGAGACCCAGGATCAAGCCCCATATCAGGCCTCCCTGCATGGAGCCTGCTTCTTCCTCTGCCTGTGTCTCTGCCTCTCTCTCTGTGTTTCTCATGAATAAATAAATAAGATCTTTAATAAATAAATAAATAAATAAATAAATAAATAAATAAATAAATATAATAATTGAGGGGTGGCTGGGTGGGTCAGTCACCTTTGGCTTGGGTCATGATCCTGGGGTCGTGGGATGGAGTCCAGAGCTGGGCTCCCTGCTCAGTGGGGAGCCTGCTTCTCCCTCTCCCTCTGCCCCTCACCCCTCTCACACGTTCTCTCTCTCCCCCAAATAAATAAATAAATAAATAAATAAATAAATAAATAATCTTTTTAAATAGACTATAATAATTGATATAAACAAACCAGTGAGGCAAAATAGAAAGCCTAGAAGTATATAAGTGCATTTTTTTTTGAAAACTGAAATAAGAAGAAATGGCATGATAGATCAGTACGAAAAAGTCAGTAAATGGTGCTGGAACATTTGCTTGTTGTTGGGAGATAATTCTAATGAGACTGGTGTTTCTGCATATCTTGTGAGCAGAAACACTAACTGCCTTTATTCCAGGCTGTCTTTTCAAGACTCTGTATAGCAAACAGTTTGGGAAGATAGAGACAGGATCTCCCTCTAGAGCAAAGAGTAGATTTCTGTATTGTTCAGTAATAAAGGTAACATCTCCCTCTAGGCTAGTCTGGCTCATTGCCCATTATAAAAGATTCAGGTTCCCTAAGGCTCAGGGTTCCTCTTCTGTAACACAACCCATTACAAGTATCACCCGGTCCTCTTCTCATGGCCCTTGTCTCATGTGTTCCGTCTGCATCCACAGATTGTGGCAGGCCAGCTTCTTAGTTTGCCAGTAAGGTTAAGATCACAGTGCTGGGACCCCTGAGTGGCTCAGCCGTTGAGCATCTGCCTTCAGCTCAGGGTGTGATCCCAAGTCCGGGATCAAGTCCTCATCAGGCTCCCTCTGTCTGTGTCTCTGCATCTCTGTGTGTGTGTCTCTCATGAATAAATAAATAAAATCTAAAAAAAAAAAAGATAGCAAAAGCAAGGAGACAGGAGGAAGACTCTTTCTGTTGTTGGGATGAGGAAAGGTGCTGGCTGAAACCAGAACAGAGTTGGTGTTGCAGGCTGGATTTCCTGGGAAGCCAACTGGGGAAGATCAGGGTGAAAGTTTATTACACAGGCTCTCAGGCTCAGACTTGGGCAGAGAAGCAGCCGGGTAGGCAGGAGAAGGTGGGCTGGGATTATGGAAGCCTCCCCACGCAGGCCTCCCCTGACCCACAGGGAGCATAGATCTTGGATGGCATTTCAGGGTTGTCCTGCATCACATGACAGGGATGGGCTCCCATCATCAGTCCCTTTATGTGGGTTGCTTGCCCCCAGGAAGGGGGTCTGAGCATGGGTGTGGTGACTCTCTTCCACTGAGGACAGCTTCCAGAGAGGGCAGAGAGGCCTGTGAGGGGGCAGCTCAGCCAGTCACTGTGGGAATAAAGCCTGGGTCTCAAGAGGGCCCTGGGGGACACCTTGTGGCCTCTACCACAGACAGGTGTTTTAGACACTTGTTGGTGGTTTGGATGTGGAAGATGAAGAAAGGGAGCTACTGATTTCTTACTCTGAAAGTGATGTTGGTTCCTAAGATAGGAGGAAGAGGCGGAGGAGGAAGAGGTTAGAGAGATGGCAATCCAAATATGAGAAGAGTGTTGAGGGGGGTAGAGGTGACAATGAGGCTGACATAACAGCAATGATAGCCAACATCTGGACAACACCACATAGCCTATAGGTACTTTCATGTCCATTCACGTCATTTGCCCCCACAACACCCTGGAAGGTATTTTCATGCTCATCTAACAAATGAGTGCTCTGAGGCTCAGAGAGGCCAGATAATGTGCCCCTAAGATCACAGAGGACTAGGGCACCTGGCTGGCTCAGTCAGAGGAGCATAAGACTTGACCTTGGGGTCATGAGTTCAAGCCCCACTTTGGGTGCAGAGATTGCTTTAAATAATTAAAAAAAAAAAAAAAAAAAAAAAGATCACCGAGGATGGGCTTGACCACAGATGTCCTCACTCCTTATTTTGATAAAGGCTTTCAAAAAAAAAAAAAGGCTTTCAGATACGCTTTGGCTTTTACTGGTCTGTGGGCAGGAGTCAGCCTGCGGTTTGTCTTTCAAAAGTTATGTCCTGAAACTTGAGTTTCTTGGAGGGATTGGCTGGATTTCATTTCTTCCATGCTGGTTCTCTGCGACCCTTCTAGAGGGTAACTTGCATACGATCGCTACAAAGAAATAAAGAACGCATTGCTGAGTCAGTTTTTCATTTTTGAGAGCATTTCGCATCCAGGCACAAATGTACTGCCGTCTCTGAAATAAAACATTCATTCTCTCTCCAGGGTAGGAGACCAGTTAGATCATTAAACTCCGCCCTGAGAGGTGCCTGGGTGGCTCACTCTGTTAAGTGTCCACTCTTGGTTTCAGCTCATCATGATCTCAAGGTCCTGAGATTGAGCTTTAAGTCGGCTCTGGGCTCAGCGCTGGCCTTTTCCTCTGGCAAGAACTAAAAGGAACTTACCCTCAGGGACAAATTGGCAACTATATTTGCAATTATGGACTAACGGCTGATCCTTGCCAAGCCAACATGGTGAACTGAAGGGATCCTGGAAAAATGTGGTTGTGATGTTCTCTTGCTGATGGTTTCTCAAGTCAAAACATTTACTTAAATTTTTTGCTTCCTCCAAAGCAGGAATTTCTAAAATTTTCGAAACAGCTTATTTATCAAAGCTTTCATTTTTTTTTTTTTATATCAAAGCTTCTATACTTTTCAGGATCTTTTTATTTTAAAGAACTTGTGATTCTTTACTAGATAATTAAAACCCATCTGGAATTAAATACAGTTGCCTTGGGGCGCCTGGGTGGCTCAGTCGGTGAAGGGACTCCCTTCCACTAGGGTCGTGATCCCCAGGTCCTGGGACCCAGCCCCACCTCGGGCTCCCCGCTCAGCAGGGCTCCTGCTTCTCCTTCTCCCTCTGCCTGCTGCTCCCTCTGCTTGTTTTCTCTCTCCATCAAGTGAATGAATGAATGAATGAATGAATGAACGAATGAGTAAATAAATAAATACAGTTGACCTCATCATGTCAAAAATGATGAAGTTGCTTTCCTAGAGCTTAGTTTACTGTAGATGTAGAAAGCAGTTGGATTTTTTAAGTTGATTTGTACTGCCACCTAGTGTTATATTTCGTTGCAAATTTCAACACCCTGTAGAGCATTTCTGTGGGTCCACTGTGTTACCCCTAAAAACATTGTAGACTCAAGGGTTGATGCTTGCAAATATAGAGAGAACTAGCTCCTCTGTGAAACAGACCAGTCCCACCGTATACTTGATAGGCTAAGAAAAAAATCTTAACATAAATATGAAAGGGAGCTCCCAATAGAGATCCTCTTAAACCACAGAGGCTCCTAACATTAGGTTTTTTTTTTTTTTTTTCACTTTTACCTTTAAATTTTACCACAATTATCCCACATAAGCCATTTCATTTCTCTTAGATAAATAAATCCAATCCTGGCTGATTAATTTAATGGTCACTCCATTTAGAAAGCCAGGATTGTGTAAAGGCCAAACACATGACAACTAACACAATGTTGTCTGGGTTCAAATCCTAGCTCAGAGGGGCACCTGGATGGCTCAGTGGTTGAACTCAAGGCTTGATCCCAGGGTCCCAAGATCAAGTCCCACTTTGGGCTCCCTGCATGGAGCCTGCTTCTCCCTCTGCCTGTGTCTCTGCCTCTCTCTCTCTCTCTCTCTCTCTCTCTCTCTCATGAATAAATAAATAAAATAAAAAATAAATAAATAAAATCATTTTTTAAAATGCTAGCTCAGAACCTGCAATGCCCTTGGACAAGTTATAAGGCCTCCATGACTCAGTTTCATAATCTGTAAAACTTACCAAATCTGCCTCAGAGAGTAGTATAAAAGACTACGTTCACCCCAGAAACTAACACAAGGTAAGCTCTCAACGGAAACACAAGGTACCATTACATCCATAGATCACTGGGAGTCTAATTTGCAAAGCCCTCCAGGATGCTGGGATAGCAGAGGATCCCCTGTTGTATCCCATTTGCAAATAGATCTTTAGACACACAGGACCCATGGTCAGGTCTCTAAATACTAGAAATACCATGTGACTCAGCAATTCTAGGTAACTACCTAAAAGAATTGAAAACAGAGATTCAAACAGGTATTTTTTTAAAGATTCTATTTATTTATTCATGAGAGACACAGAGAGAGAGAAAGTGAGGCAGAGACACAGGCAGAGGGAGAAGCAGGCTCCATGGAGGGAGCCCGATGCGGGACTCGATCCCAGGACCCCAGGATCACACCCCGAGCCGAAGGCAGATGCCCGACCGCTGAGCCACCCAGGCGTCCCTGGTTCAGTGCCCAAATCTTGGTTTGGCTCAGGTCACGATCTCAGGGCTGTGAGATCAAGTCCACGTCGGGCTCAGTGCAGAGGCAACTTGAGATTCTCCTTCTGCCCCTCCCGCTCATGCTTGCTCTCTCAAATAAGTAAATAAATCTTAAAGAAAAGAAAGAAATACTGTATCAGGCTGAACAGTACAAAGTACCCATTTAGCCCAAAGGACACATTAAGGGCTTCATGTGCCCCTGAAGAATAAGCCCAAGAGTCCCCACAAAACAGCCAGTGCACTTGGCGCAGGAAGTTGCCACCACTAGGACCTCATCCACCTGGCCCCCCACATCAGCCCGCTTACTTCTGGAAGCCAACCTCCAAGATGACCGCGGTGAAGCCTGCCCCCCTGGCACTCACAGCCCTGCATAACCTCCTCCCACAGTCCACCAGGGATGGTCTCAGTGACTAACAGCGTACAGCAGAAGAAGTGATAGGCCAACTTCCAAACTTGATTATAAAATACTATGACTTCTGCCTTGCACTGTCTCTCTTATCACTCACAGAGGCCTCAGCTGTCATGTTTTGAGGACATTCAGGAAGGCTATGGAAAGCCTACATGCTAAGGAACGGAGATCTCTAGCCAACAGCCAGCAAGGAACTGCAGCCCACCGGCACATGTGAGTGGTCTCAGAAGCCGCTTCTCCAGCCCCAGTCGAGCCTCTCAGGGACTGTGCCCTGCTGATCAGCTTGGCTGCAATCCCAGCTGTGGGCTCCTGGACTCTGGATCCTCAGAAACCACAGAAGATAACAAATGCTTATTGCTTTAAAGTGCTACCAGAAGGGGTCATTTGGCACACAGTAATGATATCTGTGCTACTAGCAGAAGAGCTGGAGTTTTGGAGATAAGCAGTTTCTTAAATACTGGTTCTGCCACTCCCTGGGCAAATGGCACCACTTCCCTGAGCCTCGGGTTGCTCACGAGCTCACGAGCGACTGGGGACATAACACTCGAAAAGCTGCATAAGGATCAAAGGAAAGGAGTTAGAACAGAGAATAGTCCTCTTTGCAACATTTTAAAGCTAGAGCAAAGAATTTCCTCAGGCTGGGGCGTCTGGGTGGCTCATTCGGGTAAGTATCTGACTCTTAATCTCGGCCAAAGGCAGCCGCTCAACTGCTGAGCCACCCAGGCGTCCCAGAGCATGCCATTCTTGATCTCTGGGTCCTGAGTTTGAGCTCTGCATTGAATGTAAATACTTAAAATATAAATGGGGGGCACCTGGGTGGCTCAGTCAGCTGTGCGTCCAACTCTCGGTTTCAGCTCAGGTCATGATCTCATGGGTTGTAGGAACAAGCCCCTGTTGGGCTCTGTGCTCACTGGGAAGTCTGTTTAAAGATTGTCTCCCTCTGCCCTTCCCACAACTTGCACACTCTAGCACACACTCTCTTGCTCACTCTCTAAAATAAATAAATAAATAAACCTTTAAAATAAAATGAAAATAAATTTTGTTTTATAGAAATACTTTATTTTTAAAGGATTTTATTTATTTATTTGACAGAGAGTGAGAGCAACCAGGGGGAGCAGCAGAGGGAAAGGTAGAAGCAGGCTCCCCACTGAGCAGGGAGCCCGAAATGGGGCTCCATCCTAGGACCCTGGGACCATGACCTGAGTGGAAGGCAGACGTTAACCAACTGAACCACATGGGCAGCCCTAGAAATACTTTTTAAAACCCTATCTGTGTATAGTATAAGAAAGTAGTTAAATTTTTTTAAAAATCACACGATGTATTTCAGCTGCTTCCCATGTATATAAATCATTCCGTAACCCGTGTGTGTGTGTGTATTTTTTTTAATAGCTCCACACCCCACTGGGGGCTTGAACTCTGAACCCAAGAGTCACATATTCTATCAACTGAGCCGGCGAGGTGCCCTATTCAATAGCCCATAAACAAGTGTTTATGAGGTACCCATTATACCCAAGACATTGTACTGCAAGGTATGAAACACGAATTTTCTTTATCTTCAAGGAATTTACAGACTTCTTTAGGTAAAATAACATGAAAACCTAAATACCATAAGATAATGCTATAAGTGAAGTTGCGAGAAAGTAAATGACTGAATAACACAGCAAACCAGATTGGCTTTGAAGCTATTTGGACCTTAATCTCAGATTTGCAGTCTTCTAGCTTTGTGGATTTAGGATTTAAGCAAAATTACTTACTCATCTGCCCTGATATCCTCATCTGTAAAATTGGGCTAATAAGGTATATGTTAATGAGATGCCTCAACAATTAGTTGTTATAAGGACCAAATATATATATACACATATGTATATTCATATATATTTATGCTCTATATTATATATAATTATTACATATATGATATATATATAGTGCCTGATAGAGGAGGAATGCTCCATTTCTAATATATAGGTTACAGGCTATTAAGAAGAAAGAAATAAACCAGGCTGGAATATGGAATATGCTAGGAGATAGAGAAAGTGGTTCTTGATTTGGCTTTAAGACCAAGCCAGCTTTATTTTTTGTTTTAAAGATTTTATTTATTTACTCATGAGAGACACAGAGAGAAGCAGAGACACAGGCAGAGGGAGAAGCAGGATCCATGTGGGGACCCCAAAATGGGACTCAATCCCACGACTCTGGGATCATGCCCTGAGCCGAAGGCAGATGCCCAACCACTGAGACACCCGGGTGCCCCCCGAAGCCAGTTTTAAATGATCTGGAATGAAATGTACCTGGCTGGCTCAGCTGGAGGAATGAGCAGCTCTTGATCTTGGGGCTGTGAGTTCAAACCCCACACTGGGTACAGAGATTACTCAAATAAACAAACAAACTTTAAAAAATAAAAAAATAAATAAATGACCTGAGAGGAGAAAGAAGGGGTAAGGTAGGAGGACCCAGCATGTTCTGAGCATACATGGGAATTGGAAGAATGGCCTTGACATCTCCCTGCCACAAAGACACTGCCACCAATAACGATTCCATTCTCTTTAATAAGGAATAACAACACTGGCTGACGACTTGGTGTGGGTTAACCCACTGAGTCCTCGCAACAATGCTATAAGGTAGTAAGGTAGACAAAGAAACTGAAGCTCAGAGTTTAAATAATGTGCCCAAGATCTTGTGGTTACTGAGCAACAAAGCTGGGCCTGAACCTGCCCAGCCTCACTCCAGACCTGGGGCTCTTAGCCACTGTGTTCAGCTTTCACTGGTTAATCAGTGATGCATTTTTCACTCTACTTAACATTTTCCCACCACCTAGCCAAATTCTGAGGCAACTGAACAGAAATCTCTCAGGAAAGGTAGACTAATTTTAAATTAGCTCAAGTTCATATTAAACCAACAAAACATTATCTAAATTTGTCCCAAAGTAATGACTCTTAACCTCTGAAAGTCTTCCAACAATTAAGGCCCTTCTTCCTAGAAGGATCCACCTTCCTAGAAGGATCCACCTATATACACAGATATAAAGTGTATATAGAATTTCAGGGATTTCCCGGAGCCCAGGGAAGAACCCCACTTTAACACCTCTCGACCTCAAAATCTCCAGAGAGGTAAAGGGCCCCCTCCTCTGGGTACAAAGGGTCTGGGTAGGGGGATTTCGCATCCAGGTCCCAATAACCTCATTAGTAGAGATAATCAAGGGGGGGGGGGGCAGGAAGCCATGCGGCCTGCATACATATTCAAATCACAAACTTTCTCTTCAACCACATACATTTTATTGAATAAGGATTTGAGTTCTTGGCAAGTGTGCTGGTGGGGGACTGCAGATGCTTTTGTTCTGCGGGTGGAAGGGGAGCCGGCTGGGGGTCGGGCCTTCTGGAGGAAGGCCGTGACCAGATGGCGTGGCTGCTGCCCTACATGCTGTCAGGTGCCACTGGCAGCTGGGGTGGGGAGAAGCCACGTGCAGCCAAGGGACCAAGAAAAAGCCGGAATCGACCCATCCCCAGTCCCATTCTCGAGGAGTCCGGCCCCATGGGTACTGGGCCAGGTCAAAAAATAAAAAATAGTTTCTCTCCTCTAACTCTGAGTTTAGGAGTGTCTTTCTCCTCTTCGATCTCCTGTGAAGGAGTAAAACACACACAATATGGTATAACATTAAAGAACGAGTTTAGGGGACAGATCTAGGTTCAAATCTTAGCTTTACCACTTACTCAGGCTAGCTACTTAGCATCTCTGAACCTCTGGTTTCTAGCCTAGAAAATGTGGGGCAGCCCGGGGGGGGGGGAGGGGGGGGGGGATAGGGGGGGGGCTCAATGGTCTAGCGCCGCCTTCAGCTCAAGGTGTGATCCTAGAGACCCAGGATAGAGTACCACATCAGGCTCCCTGCATGGAACCTGCTTCTCCCTCTGCCGGTCTCTCTGTCTCTGTCTCTCTTTCTGTCTCTCTCTCTCTTTCTCTCTGTGTCTCTCATGAATAAAATAAATAAAATCTTTTTAAAAAAAAAAGCAGCTGCTAAAATCGGACCTCTGGTGTTTCTGGCTATTGAATTTCCACTGAGATTAGCAGCTCCCTTAGATTGGTGTGCTGAAGTCCTTGAAAATCAAGACCTATTGTAATCTCCGGGAAATATAAATGATCCATAAATCCTAAACCCTTTGGGTCAGAAGCCATAACTGCTCCCTTCGATTCCTCACCATTCCCAGCACAGAGCTTGGTGGACAATTAAATGTTGGCAAGTACACGTGGGCCTGAAGTCACTCCAGAGAGCCAGGATCGCCTCAGGCAATTACCAGGGGGAGCCGACTTCCTGCTCACCATCAGAAGACAGATGGGTGTTACATCAGGACGGTGCTGAGGAGCTCTCTGCACCAGGGAGAGGCTTGGTCTTCTCAAGTTTTCTTCAATCCTTTGGTTCCCTGAAAGCAGTTGGCTGCAAAGCACCTTTGCACTAGCTTTTCATCTCTTAACTTGGAGGTAAAGGGAAGGCCTTGGGGAAATCAGCTGGATTTATTTATATCCTGTATCTTTAAAGCAAGCAAACAAACAAATGAAGAATTTGAGGGGCACCTGGCTGGCTCAGTTGGAAAGCAGGCGACTCTTGATCTCAGGGTCATAAGTTCCAGCCCCACACTGGGGGTAGAGATTACTAAAAATATGTAAACAAATAAACTTTCCAAAAAAGAATTTGAGGAGGATTTATAGGGAAAGATACAACTTAACAAAATAGAACCCAGGATTAAAGAAAAAAGGAGAAGCAGATGTGATGCCCCTAAAATGTACCACAGTTATAAATTTGACTCTACACTTTTTCTTTCTTTCTTTTTTTTTTTTTTTTTTTTTAAGATTTATTCAGGAGAGACACAAAGAGAGATGCAGAGACACAGACAGAGGGAGAAGCAGGCTCCATGCAGGGAGCCCGACATGGGACCCGATCCAGGAACTCGATCCTGGGACTCCGGGATCACGACCTGAGCCAAGGCAGACACTCAACCACTGAGGCACCCGGGTGCCCCTCTACACTTCTTGAATAAAAAGACAGACAGTAAGTTTCCTGGCTCTCATTGGAAAATAATAAAATGCCAGGGCACCTGGCTGACTTAGTCAGAAGGGCATGCAGCTCTTGCTCCCAGGGTCATGAGTTCAAGCCCCATTATGAGTGTAGAAAGTACTTAAATAAACTTAAAAAAAATTTTTTAAAGGGACGCCTGGGTGGCTCAGTGGTTGAGTGTCTGCCTTTGGCTCGGGGCATGGTCCTGGCGTCCTAGGATCAAGTCCCACATCGGGCTCCCTGCATGGAGCTGTGTCTCCCTCTGCCTATGTCTCTCATGAATAAATAAAAAATCTTTTAAAAGAAACTTCTTCTTTTTTTTTTTTTTTTAAGAAAAGAAAATGCTCATTTGTAGGGAGAGACACAACTCTTTCCTGACACTAAATCCTGGTGAAATTTTCTCATATGGAACATACATAAGGAACTGCAGCTACACCAGGTCCCGTCCTCGACAACTTTTTAACAATATAAATAAGTGGTTTTTGTGTGGTTACCTATCATAATAACCTGAAATAAAATGCCACCTCAGGGGAGATGACCAGAATCAGGAATTGGAACGTTCTAATTCTAAGCTTCATGTCTTCAAGAAGTCTATACTATGAAAATAAAAGGTGGAGGAATGCATTCAAAATTAAGAGATACAAGCTACTGAAGAGACATAACCATTTCAACGTGTGTGTCTTGGTTGGTAAAGATATTTGAATATGGGCTTTTAGGAGATATAGGGAATTATTGCTAGGTATGATAATGTCATTTGTGGTTATGTTAAAAGACTTACTTTTGGAAATGTATCCTGAAGTATTTAGAGGTAGCTTTTTTTTTTTTTTAAGATTTTATTTACTAATTCATGAGAGACACAGAGAGAGGGGGTTGGCGCACAGACACAGGCAGAGGGAGAAGCAGGCTCCATGCAGGGAACCCGATGTGGGACTCGATCTTGGGACTCCAGGGTCACACCCTGGGCCGAAGGCAGGCGCTCAACCACTGAGCCACCCAGGGATCCCGAGAGGTAGCTTTGAAATGGTTCCAGAAATAGACAGATACATATAAATTGAATATATCTGACATATATTGAATATATCTGAATATCACACCTGCTGATAAATATCATTACCCTTCTCATCACCCTGGCCCCTCTCTGGAAATTCCCCACGATCCAGCAGCTAATGAGTCAATGCCTGGCACCCAAAGGTCCTCCAGAAGCTGCTACAACGGTCTTGCCCTCTATTCTAGTAAGAAGGACGCTGTCTCTGCCCTTGCTAGTTGTGACATGCTTTTTAAGTCCATCTCTGCTTACTATGCTCCCAGCACCATCCTCTAAATTCTTGAAGATGCATTATTTCACAACCACACCAAAGCATGTACTGTTCATATTTCCTTTTACATGTGAAGAATCTAAGCTCAGAGAAATTAAGTAATTAGCCCAAGAGGCAGAGCTTGAAACCACTGCTGCATATTTTCTGATTGTACCATGTAGGATCAGGAGGTCAGAATTATTTTATCCTTAGAAGAGGAAAAAAAAGTGGGGCACCTGGGTGGCTAAGTGGATTAAGCATCTGCCTTCAGCTGAGGTCATGATCTCAGGGTCCCAGGATCCAGTTCTACATTGGGCTCCCTGCTCCACAGGGAGCCTGCTTCTCCCTTTCCCTGCTCTTGGGCTCTCACTTGCTCGTTCTCTCTCTCTCTCTCTCTCTCTGTAGTAAATAAATAAAATCAAAGAAGAAGAAAGAAGAAGAAGAAGGAGGGAGGAGGAGGAGGAGGAGGGTAAGAAGAAGAAGAAAACCGAGCAGCCATAAAGAGCCCAGAGGTCCCCGGGACCTGGGGAGTCTGGGTGTCCCCAGGGCTCCCCTTCTCCCAGGTAAGATCTCGCCCTATGAAAGCGCTGGTGGAGGTGCTGACTCACAGTAACAACTCACAAAGAACAAGCAGTCCTGCAACCCAGCAGCTTTCTAGAGCTACACCACGGAAACTACTGGAACTCCAGGGGACCCCCGCACCTGCGGTTGTGGTACCCTTGCAGGGGAAGGCAGGAGGAGCACGTAAGGATGACCCATTTAACCTTTCAAAGCAGTAGCAAAAGTCTGCAGAGCTACTTTGCAGCTGAGGATGGGTGCCTGGCTCACGGCCCTGAGGCCTCGAGGGGGCCCCTGCGCTGTCCCCCTAACCTGAGCTGGTCAAGCCGGGCTCCTCCCCGGCCCTCACCTCCCACCTTTGCCCCTGCTCGGGATTTCCTGGTGACCTTCTAACTTTACTTTCGCCTTTCTCATGGCGCTTAACCCCTCGTGACCCTAGAAGCCAGTCCTGCTCACCAGCTGGCGTGGGTACAATAGCTCTTGGAGAGCAAAACCATGGGACTGAAACCAGAAGAAAACGTATTCATGAGAAGAGCAGCTGGCAGCTGGGAGACAGAAGGAGAGAGAAAGGAAGGCCAATTGGTACCTCCTACGGGACCCAATTAACTGGGGATTTCGGAGCAAGAGTCACTAGGCCCTCGCAGCAGGCCTCAGAGGACAAATCCCGGGGAAGCTTGAGACCCCAAGCGTGGGGTTGAAGGGCAGTCAAGGGATGCGCTTCGTCTAGTTCTGTTCTCTACGTGAGCACCGACGGAATATTCCTGAGGGTCCGTGTTATTGTGAAATAATTGTATTTATTTCAAAATTTCAAAAGTGGTATTCTTTCATTGGAGAAAAGAAATTTTAAAGAAAAATAATTTTTTAAAAGATTTTATGTATTTGACAGAGAAAGAGCACAAGCAGGGGGAGCAGCAGGCAGAGAGGGAGAAGCAGACTCCCCGCTGAGCAGGGAGCCCAATGTGGGGCTCTATCCCAGGACCCCGGGATCTTGACCTCAGCTGAAGGCAGATGCTCAAACGACGGAACCACCCAGACGCCCAAAAAGAAAAATAATTTTTATTTTTAAAATTTTTTAAAAGATTTATTTATTTATTCATGACAGACAGAGGTAGAGAGGCAGAGACACAGGCAGAGGGAGAAGCAGGCTCCATGCAGGGAGCGGGATGCGGGACTCGATCCCGGGACCCCAGGATCATTGCCCTGGGCCAAAGGCAGATGCTCAACCCCTGAGCCACCCAGTAGTCCCAAGAAGAATAACTTTTAAAAATTTTACAAAAAAAGAGAGAAAAGTTGCTCATAATACAACCAGGACATAACTACTTCCAACATTTAATATTCATACACTCTTCACACAAAAAAACCAGGTGCCACTCTATGCATCCTCAGGAGCAGATGGTGCACATTTTCCAGGCCAGGACGCTGCTCTGCTACCTCCCGTCTAGTGGCCACTGTGTTTCTTTCTTTCTTTTAAGATTTTATTTTTAAGCAATCTCTATACCCCAAAGTGGGGCTCGAACTCACAAACCTGAGATCAAGAGTCATGTGCTCCACCAACTGAGCTTCTTTATATGGATAAAAGATAAAGGCTTAAGCCAATGCCCTACTGTTGTGCATTCGAATGCCTGCTGGCTGGAATTTAAATTCCTTTATGAAGTAGCAGACACAGACTAGCGGAGGTGACATCCTGGCCTCCTCAAGTTCCCAAACCCATCATGCCATCTGCGCCACTCACTGGCCCATTCCAGCCTAAGTACTCTGCACTTTGTGCGTCATGTTCCCTTGCCATCCACTCAGATCCCATCCAGTAGAGCCACGTCCAGGAACACGCGTCGTCGGGGCCATAGCATCATCTTACTTCCCTTCCCTTCTTAACCTTCGGACATAATAGATCACAAAAACAGGCAGTTTTAGCTGGATGTTGTTTCCAGCGTTCTGTATTTTTTATTAGTGGACAGCGACTTCCAGATGACACTGCTGGCATCTCTCTGCCCAAATGAGAGTTTCTGACTGACCAGACAAACGGCTAGCAAGGGGTTTACACACTCCTGCAGGGAGACAGGGCTGGGACGGGGTGGGGGGAGGAGATGCCAAGTAGAGAGCACACTCACACGCCCACGTGCACACAGGCATGCACAGGGGGCACACACACATAGAGGCACAGAGGAACACAGAGAGGCACACGTGCTGGTACACACACAGGCATGCACACACACAAGGCATATACAGAGGGACACACATATGCACACACACAGAGGTGCGCACACACAGGGATGCTCCAGACCCTTCACAACAGAAGATAAGAAGCTTTCATAAGGATGGGACATCCTGGCTCAGTGGTTGAGCACCTGCCTTTGGCTCAGGTCAGGATCCCAGGGTCGTGGGATCAAGTCCCATGTTGGGCTTCCTGCGTGGAGCCTGCTTCTCCCTCTTTTTTTTTTTTTTAATTTTTATTTATTTATGATAGTCACAGAGAGAGAGAGAGAGAGAGAGAGGCAGAGACATAGGCAGAGGGAGAAGCAGGCTCCATGCACCGGGAGCCCGACGTGGGATTCGATCCCGGGTCTCCAGGATCGCGCCCTGGGCCAAAGGCAGGCGCCAAACCGCTGCGCCACCCAGGGATCCCTGCTTCTCCCCCTGCCTGTGTCTCTGACTCTCTGTGTGTGTCTCTCATGAATAAATAAATAAAACCTTAAAAAAATAAGAAAAAAAATTTTAAAAGCTTTCATAAGGAGACAAAGTTGTGTCCTACGCATTTCAGAGGGAGAAAAGCCAGGACCAAGGGACTGAATGCAAGTGTCTATTTTGCCCCCGAGGGGGAAGCCTGTGTGGGAGGCATCCTGTGGCCTTGGAGGCAGCTTAGGGCTGAGGTTCTGTTGTCAACTACACATTCCACACCACTGCAGGCTCTTCAATTTTTTTTTTAAGACACCGCAGAAAGGTCTCTCCCTTTCTCATTTCCTCTTTGTGACGTTAAGAACGCCCTGGAGACAGCCGTGTGCCTTTAAATGACTAAGATTCCGCCTCTGAGGTAGAGAGCTGGGGTAGGAGGGGGAGGCCACTCCGGCCGGTGGGCAGGGAGGGCCCAAGGCTGCGCAACAGCCACACCCGTGGCTTCCCTGTTTCCTTCCCTTCGTGGCAGCCACCCTCTTCGAATGGCCCAACTTGAAAAGCCGAAGCCACTGTTGTCTGCTCTTCCTTGTCCTCCTACGCCTCAGCTTCCCCTTTCTTCCCACTCCCCCATTGCCATTTCTTCCTTTGCGTTTCCATCGCCCCAGCTCAGGCCTTTCCCTCCCTTTGGAAGGACTACCAGGCCTCCTGTGTGTCCTCACCCTTCCCACTCCACCTTTTTTAAGAAGATTTTATTTATTTATCCATGAGACACACAGAGAGAGGCAGAGACACAAGCAGAGGGAGAAACAGCCTCCATGCAGGGAGCCCGATGTAGGACTCGATCCCAGGACCCCGGGGTCACGCCCTGAGCCAAGGGCAGGTGCTCAACCACTGAGCCACCCAGGCGTCTCCCCACTCCACCTCTTAACGCCTCCCAGCCCATTCTCACGACCAGACTAACAGCCCCAGTGTATGATGTATGATGTGCATGATGTTGTCCTCCTGCTGGAAAACT
This sequence comes from Canis aureus, assembly GCF_053574225.1. Lineage (NCBI taxonomy): Eukaryota > Metazoa > Chordata > Mammalia > Carnivora > Canidae > Canis > Canis aureus. The sequence goes on from NC_135631.1 coordinate 40,815,648, forward strand.
CTCAGTGGGTCCCACGGCCTGGCGGGAGGAGCCCACCACAGCTAGGCTTGTCCTGCCCTCCCACCCTATTTGCGCCTGGCTGCTTGCATCTCCCGAACATGCCAAGCCACCCAGTCTTCCCTGGGATCCCCATCTTTCCCTGGAATTCCTCCCCTTTGTCATCTTTACCTTCTGTGTCAAAATGACCGTTCTTTTTTTTATTTTTAAAGATAGATTTATTTATTTATTTATTTATTTATTTATTTATTTATTTATTTATGATAGACAGAGAGAGAGAAAGGCAGAGACACAGGAGGAAGGAGAAGCAGGCTCCATGCCGGGAGCCCGACGTGGGACTCGATCCCGGGACTCCAGGATCCCAGTCTGGGCCAAAGGCAAGCGCTTAAACCACTGAGCCACCCAGGGATCCCAAAATGACCATTCTAAGCAAATCTCCCCGACCCTGGCTTATCTCTCAACCACCAGAAAGCACTCCCTCTTCTATGGCTTTATTCTTTGTACCTTTCACTGCCCTGGATTTTATTATCCAGTTAATGTCTTATCTCTCCTATTGGACTACATTTCCTGAAGGGTGGAGGCTGAGTTCTGTTGGTCATTGTAGGGCCTGCAGCCCCAGGAAATTCCGAGTTTCTGGGAGCTGGCTCGGTAATTACCGCCGATGGCCCTGGCAGCCCTGTCGGATACACTACACCCTTGAGGATGTGGCCACTGGCCCTGGAAGGCTCGAAAGCTCACCCACCTCCTGAATTCCCGGGCAGGAGAGCAGATGCCTGTACTCGCAAAAGGAGCTTAGGCTGGTGTTAGGGATTGAATCGTGCCCCTCCCCCAATCCATATGTTGAAGTCCTCATCCTCAAAGTGGCCTTATTTGGAGATAGAGTCTTTAAAATTAGGTCAGTAGGGTGGATCCTAATCCAGTTTGACTGGGATCCTTATAAGGAGACACGTGGACCCAGAGACTCGTGTGCATGGAGCAAAAGTGAATGTGAGGATCCAAGAAGGCTATCAGCTATAAGCCAGGAACCCCTGGAGGGTCTCGGAAGCTGGGGGGCAGGGGGTAGCCTGAGACAGATCTTAGAAGGAACCCACCCTACCGACACCTCGATACCCAACCTCTAGCTCCCAGACTGTAGGATTACCCATGTCTGCTGTTCTAAACCGACCAGTGTGTGGTGCTGTTAGAGACTGAGTCCTGAGACACATGAGGGGACAAAGCCAAGGCCCCAGGAGCCTCGGAGCAGAGAGAGAGAGAGAGAAAGAGAGAGAGAGAGAAGGACGTCTTAAACTCCGCTGAGGCGCTTGGCTCTGCCCTGGAAACTCCTCCCTAATTACCACCTTCCACTGTGCTCCCCGTGCTCCCTCCTCCTCAGCAGGGGGGGCTCTGGGATGTGGAAATGCCTTTCCTCCAGGCTTTAAGGGGCATTTCCTGAACCCTCCTCATCCCACATACGCCCTCCCACCCCTCGGGAGCCCCGACAGACTTGCTAATTGTGCCAAGATTGACTCCATGTAATTAGCAGGGTGTAAGGGCTCCCCACTAGCAAACAGGGAGATGGAGGCTCGGCGGCCTCCCGTGAAGGCTCTCTGCTGGCAGGACACCGAAGCCGCCCGCAGGGAAGGCCGAGGGCACAGGCTGAGGGTGTGAGCCAGCGGGGTGCGCTGGGGAGGCCGGGCCCCAGAACCTCGACCAGTGCGGCCGCCAGCACGGGCACTGGGCCTTGCTGGAATGCTCCGAATTGGTCCTCCAGCCTCTGGCCACGTGGGGTTACCAGACACTTAAACCTGAGATATGTAGTAAAGGTAAAATGCACACTGGATGTCAAGACTTCATTTGGAAAAAGGAATATAGGGGCACCTGGGGGGCTCAGTCGGTGAAGCATCTGCCTTTGACTCAGGTCATGATCTCAGGGTGGGATGGAGCCCGGCAGCAGGCTCCCTGGTTCTCCCTCCCCCCACTCGTGCTCTCTCTCACTCTCTCTCAGATAAATAAAATCTTTTTAAAAATGTCTAATATTTTAAAAATATTGTTTACATGCTAAATGGATACTATTTTATATGTTGTGTTAAATCGATTACACTACTACAATTAATTCTTTTTACCCTTTTTAATATAGCAACTAGAAAAGTTCAAATGACACATCAGTCTCACATTTGTATTTGTCTTGAAAGGCGCTGCTCTAGGGCCTGCCCTCAGCACAGGATCACGCCAAATCCTTAGCCAGAGCCAGCCAGAGCCAGCCCAGTGGTGCTGTTCTCATTTCCATTTTGCAGAGAACACTCAGCACAGAGAGGTTAAGAAACTTGCCCAAGAACACACAGCCGGTAAGGAGAGAAGAGAATGCAAGGGAGAGCAGGAGTGGCAGCTGAGAGACCTGTGAGGTGAGCCCTGAGGGTTGCTGGGCACTAGGATGGCAGCAGGGAGACAGAAAAATGGGCAGACGAGATAGACTCTCAGAGAGAAGTACTCGGTGTGAGTTGTGTGTAGGGAGCAGTGAGGAGGAGGGAGAAAAGATGATCCCGGGCATCTGAGGCACAGGAGCATTTGGGGGTCCCAGGGCTAAGTGACACAGGAAGGCGGCACAGAGGTAATAATGTTCAGGTCCTAACTTTTCCATTTACTGACTGTGTCATCCGGAAGTTAGATCACCTCTTGGGACTCAATTTCCTCAGCTAGAAAATGGAAAAAACAGAACCTCTCCTAACAGAGAGGTCTTGAAAAAGAAATAGGATGATATATATTAAAGTGTGGCATCAATGTTTGTTTGTTAATTGTTTATAAAGGGGAAAAAAGGGAGCACCTGGGTGGTTCAGTGGTTGAGCGTCTGCTTTTGGCTCAGGTCATGAACCGGAGTCCTGGGATCGAGTCCTGCGTCAGGCTCCCCCCAAGGAGCCTGCTTCTCCCTCTGCCTGTGTCTCTGTTTCTCTCTGTGTCTCTCATAAATAAATAGATAAGATCTTTTATCTAAATCTTTAAAAAAAGAGAGAGAGAGAGAAAATTAGAGAGGTGTCAGGATCCAGAAACATTCCAGGCGTCCCCTCTCTTGTCATTTCCCAGGGCTGCCACATCCGTGATTAGCCCCCGGGCCCCTTCCTGGGAGGCACAGGGAAGCTAGCACACGAGGAAGGCGCATCTCTCCCAGGGAGGCGGACTCGCTGGGGTCACAGACCCTTTCTCACCACAGGACCTGGGCAGGGGCCACAGAGCTGGGCAGAGATCCTGAGGTGGGGTCCCTCTGGGCTCCGCTCCCCCTACCCCAAGGGACAGGAGTCCTCGTGCAAGACCCCCGGATGCACGGTCACACTCTGCCAGGGAGAAGTTCACCCTGTCTCAGAGACTGTCTTTCCTGGGCGGGAGCGGAACCCTCCGTATCTGCCCGATGCCAGAATTGGATTCTGAGAATGACGCCCTCTGATGTTGTGCGGGGAGAGCTCTGAACCACAGCTAATTGCTGGATACGTCCTCGGGCCCTAAGTAGGCCGGGCAGCTCAGAGCAGCAGGAGGGTTCTCGCCATCCCTTTCTGCACACTCCTGTTTTTGTAATCCCCAGCAGAGCTCGCCCTCAGGTGCAGCCCCAGCTAGGAGATCTGATGGCGGGCCCGTCCCCCACCCTGCCCCGGACTCAGGCCTGCCCTTAGCACGCCAAGCTGACACTTCCGACTGTCGTTAGACTGGGCAGGGTAGCTCCGACTCTAGTCTGGTGTGTGGTACTCAGTAAATGTTTGTTGGACGACTGACTGACTGAATGAATGAATGAGTTCATCTCTGCTAAGATCTCGGCAGATAACGGTTTCCTACAAAGATGGTTGCATTTTAACGGAAGGTTCTTTAAAACTAAGACAACTGGGGATCCCTGGGTGGCTCAGCGGTTTAACACCTGCCTTTGGCCCAGGGTGTGATCCTGGAGTCCTGGGATTGAGTCCCGCATCGGGCTCCTGGCAAGGAGCCTGCTTCTCCCTCCTAATGTGTCTCTGCCTCTCTCTCTCTCTCTCTCTCTCTCATAAATAAATAAATAAATAAATAAATAAATAAATAAATAACAACACAACTTCCGGGTATCTGAGTGGCTCAGTCAGTTAAGCATCGACTTTTATTTTGGCTCAGGTCGTGATCTCAAGGGGGTGAGGTCAAGCCCTGTGTCTGGCTCTGCGCTGAGCGCGGAGTCTGCTTGTGATTCTCTCTCCACCTCGCCCTGCTCCTTCTCTCTCTCTCTCTATTAAATAAATAAAATCTTAAATGAATAAAAACCCAAAACACGACAATTCATGAGTCAAGGAATTGACCACTCTTCTGACAGCATACTTGCTGTGACTCTTAAGCAAAGGGAGACTTCCCAATTCTCCCAGACAATACGTAGGCAACCGCCCCCTGCCCCCTGCTAACAACTGCCCCAGCCTCCCTGCGGAAGTCTGCAGGTGAGCCGGACTGGGGCTCTTGGGGGCCGCTTGCCAGGGGCATTCCCTGGCCGAGTGGTTAGGTGTCTGGAGCCTGTGACCAGGCTGACTGTTCTCTCATCTCCGCCCATATTTGATATTTAGGTCTGGGTACCATGGGCCACACTTTCCACACCTTCTGGAAGGATCTTCACCTCCTGATGAATCATCGTGGGGCTTCTCCCTGTCTGCTATTTCTGAGTGTTTGTGAACAACACCATTTCTCCACAGGGCCGAGACCGGGGTGAGGAGAGCGGGCTCCTCCCCCGCGCCCCCCCCCCCCCCCCGTGCCAAATTTAAGTGTGGGGTGGGGGAAGCCAAACTCAGTTATCGAGATAAATAATATTTGGATGTAATCATTTCAAAAAACGAAATTATGGGGGCACCTGGGTGACTCAGCAGTTGAGCGGCTGCCTTTGGCTCAGGTCATGACCCCTGGGTCCTGGGATCGAGTCCCACATTGGGCTCCCTGCAGGGGGCCTGCTTCTCCCTCTGCCTGTGTCTCTGCCTCTCTCCCTGTGTCTCTCATGAATAAATAAAATCTTTTAAAAAAATCAAAATTAATGCAAAGTAACCCACAATGAGGAAAATGTCAAAAAAATTTAAAGATTCGATTAAAATATTATTTATTTTGATGACCGAGGTTTTTCTGGCACCCCCTTAAATTCTGTTTAGTGAGTACCTCGCTCACCTCCTTCTAAGTCTGTGTCCCAAGGGTCAAGTTGGGGTCTCTAACTGGTGTCGGCCTGGCACTGACTTTAATTGCTGAGAGCCACTGCAAGGAGGTTGGTCAGGTGGTAACTGGTCTGGGGGCCCATTTACCTCTTTCAGAAAGTCATGCAAAGAGATAGGCAGGGGGCCAAGCCTATTGTTCCAAAGCTTCCACAGACCTTGACCAGCCCTTGGGCTCTATGGTCTGCTGATCAGAGGTGCAAAGGTTTTTGAACAATCCAAGGCCTTTGATATGGTTGCCAACACCCACATTTTCCATTCTGGGAACAATGCCACGGAGGGCTGCAGCCACCCGCCCCCACCCAAGTGAGGAAGTGTCTGCAGGTTGCCAGTGGGGACAGGCCCTGTGAGGGCAAGGGTCAGAAGAAGTGTGCTTGTCTTCTTTCTTTTGTCCTCTCTGGCCAAAGCAAATTTTTTTTTTCAGAGAATGAAAAAAAAGGGGGGCACCCGCGTGGCTCAGTGGTTGAGCATCGGCCTTTGGCTCAGGTCGAGACCCTGGGGTCCCCGAGGGAGCCCCACAGCCGGCTCTCCGCGGGGAGCCCGCTGCTCCCTCAGCCTGTCTCGGCCTGTCTCTGCGTGTTTCTCATTAATAAGTGAATAAAATCTTTAAAACATGCAAAAAAGAGTGAGCCACCCCGTTATAGGGGCAAGTTGCCCTGATGGCCTCTGGAGCTCTCTCCTGAAACCCGGGGCATCAAAGTCCCCGACTAGCCCTTCGGGGAACCGCCGTCTGGGGACACCGCAGCAGGTTAGCTCCGGGCCGAGCTGGCCGCTGTCTTGGAGGAATGCGGGGAACACGAGGTGGTTTCCAGCAGGCAAAGTGTTTTTTCCACTTCCTGTTCTTTGCGAACTCGTCCAGTTCCGGCGAGAAGCCGCAGTGTCGGAATCAGGTGCGGCCCCGGCCCCGGAGCCGGGGGTGGGGGAGGGGCGGGGGTGGGGGAGGGGCGGGGGCTGCTCGGGGCTCCCCCCCCCCCCGCGCTCACCTACCGACAGGCCGGGTGTCGCTTCCGCCGGGACGAGCCGCGCCGATGGCCAGCGGGGGTGCTCCCCGGGCCGCCCCGCCCCGCAGCTCGCGCCCCTCCCCCTCCTCCCCTTCCCCTCCCTCCCCTCCCCCCGCCCCCAGCAAGCTCTCGGAAACGGAAGCGTGGGCGCCTGTTTTGTTGCCGTGGCAACCAAGGCCTCGGAGCGCCACCTGGAAGGCCCAGCCCTCCAGCGCGCGGAGCTTCAAGCCCCTCGTGCCCCAGGACTGGGTGTCGCTCAGTCAGGGGAGCAGTGGGCCTCGGACAGACCTCGGGGACGCCGAGGAAGCGGGGAGACAGCGGCCGCTCAGCACTGACCCACAGCCACAGAGCTCAGAGCAGGAGGGAGCTGCCCGGGCACGCCCCCCCCCCCCCCCCCCCCCCCCGGACTTCACTGGTAAAGGAACCGAGTCGGAAAGGCCTGGGCCGGAGGGGCCCCCGCAGGGAGCAGCGCCCAGATGCCCGGGCCGGAGGCTGTGGGGTCTGCATCCTCCTCACGAGCTCGCTCCCCCCAACCCTGAGCGCCCCCAAGGACTCTTGGTTCTCCAAGCGAGAGGCCCCGTCAGCGCTGCGAGGTTCCTCGTCGGAGGGAACAGTAGTCTTCTAATGACTTCTTGTTAGGATTAAATGAGGTAGTAGTTTGGGGACCCAAGAGGATAGGATAAAGGGCACCCCTATCCCTTACAGAGTTCTGAGTAGGGGCGCCTGGGTGCTGAGTCGGTTAAGCATCTGCATTCGGCTCAGGTCATGATCCCGGGGGTCCTAGGATGGAGCCCCAGGCCCAGGTCATGGTACCGGGGTCCTAGGATGGAGCCCCAGGCCCAGGTCATGGTCCCGGGGTCCTAGGATGGAGGCCCAGGCTCAGGTCATGGTACCGGGGTCCTAGGATGGAGCCCCAGGCTCAGGTCATGGTCCCGGGGTCCTAGGATGGAGCCCCAGGCCCAGGTCATGGTACCGGGGTCCTAGGATGGAGGCCCAGGCTCAGGTCATGGTACCGGGGTCCTAGGATGGAGCCCCAGGCTCAGGTCATGGTCCCGGGGTCCTAGGATGGAGCCCCAGGCTCAGGTCATGGTACCGGGGTCCTAGGATGGAGCCCCAGGCCCAGGTCATGGTACCGGGGTCCTAGGATGGAGCCCCAGGCCCAGGTCATGGTACCGGGGTCCTAGGATGGAGGCCCAGGCTCAGGTCATGGTACCGGGGTCCTAGGATGGAGCCCCAGGCTCAGGTCATGGTCCCGGGGTCCTAGGATGGAGCCCCAGGCCCAGGTCATGGTACCGGGGTCCTAGGATGGAGGCCCAGGCTCAGGTCATGGTACCGGGGTCCTAGGATGGAGCCCCAGGCTCAGGTCATGGTCCCGGGGTCCTAGGATGGAGCCCCAGGCTCAGGTCATGGTCCCGGGGTCCTAGGATGGAGCCTCAGCCCCACGTGGGCTCCCTGCTCAGCAGAGAGTCAGCTTCTCCCTCGGCCTCTGCCTGAGGCTCCCCTTGCTTGTGCTCTGTCAGTCAAATAAAATCTTCAAAAAAAAAAAAAAAGTTTTGAGTAAGATAGGCAAGAAGAAATCAAACATATGAGATCAGAAATAGTAACTTTATCACTAATAAATTTTATATTGGAGTCAGCGGTGGCTTCTGTTTGTAAGTAAGTGACCGGGTCGGGTCGGGCCGGGCCCCACAGGCTGGGGCAGCCTCGGCAAACCGCCCTGTAAACCCGGAGCGGCCGCGCAGGCCAGGAGCCAGCTGCCAAGGGGAGGAGAGCGTCTGAGCTCTGGTCTGGGATTCCTTCCTCCATTTCCTCCCTGAGAAGTTGCTGCTCCCTCCGCAACTAGGAGGATTTGGGGGGGGGGGGGGTAAAGAGAGGGAGGTCAGAAATCTTGGGCTGGAAGAGAACATCAGGGCAGAGGAAGAAATTTTTTCGACCCTGTTCTAAGCACCAGCACCAGCACTGGGTACAACAGGAAGTGCCCAGTAAATGGTAGCCGTTTCTATTATTAGTCTGGCCTTTCCGTCCTACCAGAGAGGCCGCTTTACCTGCACCAGTGTGACTGCTCTGCGTCTGCCCCTACTAGACGCGTGACCTCAGCCCGTTATTAACCTCCAGAAGCCCACGTCCTCCTGTGTAATAATACTTGGAAGACGACATGACCTAAGCGTAAGGGACCTGGCACAACACCTGCAACATGGTAGGTATTCAATGTATGGTGACGGCTGCTGTTAGAAAAAGAAGTGGGAGTCCAAAGCAAAATAAATGCAAAATTAAGATGGAGACATGATTGATTTCGAAGAGATACATGAAAGAAAGGCTGGCTGCCACCCGTTAGAGCGATTGCTCCCATGGGATCCACATCCAGACACTTGATGGTGAAGCCCTGGGTGTACTTTGGGCCTTTTCCTGTCACTTTCCCTAAAATGAGGAAAAAGTCCAGTGTTCACCCGGGTCTTGAGATGATGACAGTCCGGATGCTGTGAGCTCCTTGGGAAAAGAAAATGAATGCTGTTTTATGTGGGGACCAGGATGGCTTGAGCAAGTCTCAGAATCTAAGAGTCCCTGTCTGAGTTCCAGAAGGACTGACACTGAGGCTGTTTTACTCACTGTTGTTAGCACCTATCGTGGTGGGTGGCCCACAGCCCACATTTATTAAATATTTGCTGAATAAGACAGAGAATGGATCAGGTTGCTCTGCACACCAACCATGTGGAGATGGTGCCTAAGAGGAGGTGGTCCAGGGTAGCCCAGGGGACTCAGCACTTTAGCGCTGCCTTCAGCCCAGGGCATGATCCTGGAGACCCGGGATCGAGTCCCACGTCGGGCTCCCTGCATGGAGCCTGCTTTTCCCTCTGCCTGTGTCTCTGCCTCTGTGTGTGTGTGTGTGTGTGTGTGTGTGCGCGTGTGTCTCTCATGAATAAATGAATAAAATCTTCAAAAAAAAAAAAAAAAGGAGGTGGTCTGACTTTTTTCTACATCTAAGGCATGCTGAACCAGGAGCATCTGTATAATCCCTAATTTTGGTCTTGCTTAAAGGAGGAGGAAGAGAGGAGAAAGTTATCCAGAGAACTATAGATTCCTGATTTTTTTTTTCCTTTGAAGGCCCAGTGCATATTATTTTGAATGTGAGAGCTTCAGTTACCCATGCTAAAGATTTCCTATGTAATGTGAGATAAGAAAAAGTGGAAATGTACTATCTTAGCAAGGAGGGTAAACTGTAGAAATAGCCTACTTTGAGGGGTGGGATGGATGTAGAACTCTGGCAAATTTAATTAAATTTCCTTCTAAAGTCTTGGACACCCAAAGAAGCGAACACACACTGTATACAATAGTAGAAGATGACATAACACAAATGTCCATCCACAGGGCACCCATGTAATGGTGCATCGTGCAGTTGTGAAAAGTAAGAGTAGTAGCTCTGTATATTAATATGATTTCTATAATGTGTTGTGAAAAAAGCAGAGTACAGAACAGTGTGCGGAGTATGCTATTATTATCCAAGAAGGGGACATACAACTACTAACATGTATTTGCTTCTTTTCTTTAATGAAAAGATAAACCAAACACTAGTAAAAAATAGTTATCCATAAGGAGGTGGGGGGATAAAGTAAAGCGGTGAGATATAGAAGCTAGACTTGACTTCTCTCAAAATTTTTTTAAAGATTTTATTTATTTTAAAGAGAGAAACAGCATGAGCGAGAGAGGGAGTGAAAGAGAGAATCTCAAGCGGACTCCATGCTGAGTGTGGGGCCCCATGTGGAGATGAATCCCAGGACCTGAGATCATGACCTGAGCTCAAACCAAGAATCGGACTGTTAACCAATTGCACCACCCAGGTGCCCTTCTGGAACCATGTACATATTTTAAATAATTATAAAACAAAATTTAATAGAGATGGTTAAAAGAAATTCCTGGGTGGCTCAGTCAGGAGAGCACAGAGCTCTTGATCTCAGGGTCATGAGGTCGAGCATCATGTTGGGTGTAGAGTTTGCTTAAATAAATAATCTTTAAAAAAAAACTATTAAAAAATTCCTAAAAATTGAAAGTAAATGAAATTAATGAATCTAATTGTGTATTGAATTAATGACAACTCTACAGAGGAACTATTTCTTTTTTTTTTTTTTTTTCAAAGATTTAGTTTTGGGCATGTTTGGCTCAGTGGTTCAGGGTGTGATCCCGGGGTCCTGGGATCGAGTCCCACATCAGACCTCCCTGCAGGGAGCCTCCTTCTCCCTCTGCCTGTGTCTCTGCCTCTCTCTGTCTCTCATGAATAAATAAATAAAAGATTTTTTTAAAAAAAGATTTTATTTTTTAAGTAACCTCCATACCCAATGTAGGGCCTGACTCAAAACCCCAAGATCAGGGGTTGCACACTCCACCAACTGAGCCAGCCAGGCACCCTGAGAGGAATTGTTTCTAATAATTTTATTTTTATTATTTTTTAAAAGATTTTATTTATTTATTCATGAAACAGAGAGAGAGAAACAGAGAGAGGATCACACCCTGGGCCGAAGGCAGGTGCTAAACCACTGAGCCACCTGGGCTGCCCATAATGATTTTAAAATATAGTAAACTGACTATATCCCTACTGTGATACATCCTAAAGATAAAAAGGAACTGAGTGTCAGTCTGCTAGGACTGCTATAACAAAGTGCCACAGCGTGGGTGGCTTACACAACAGAAATTTATTGTCTCGCAGTCGTGGAAGCTAGAAGTCTGAGATCGAGGAGCCGGCAGGGTTGGTTTCTTCTGAGGCCCCTCTCCCTGTTATGTAGACGGCTGTCTTCTCCCCACGTCTTCACATGGTCTCCCTCTGTGCCTGGCTTCGTCTTAATCTCCTCTTCTTAAGCACACCAGTACACAGGATTAGGGCCCACACTAATGATCTCATTTAACTTTAATTTCCTCGAAATACAGTCACATTCTGAAGTACTTCAACATATTAATTTGGGGGGACACAGTTCAGCCCATAACAAACTGTAAAGAAACTTTATATTCTGTGTTGTAGTAGTAATATTGGTATTAGGAGTGTGTGTGTGTGTGTGTGTGTGTGTGTGTGTGTGTGTGTGTGTTTGGGGGGTTAAGTTTTACCCCTAGCTAAGGCCCTAGACACTGTGAGGCTGAGATAAGCCATACCTGTTTCCCTTCCCAAATTCCTGACCTGTAAGATCAAGAGCAAAATTTAAAATTTGGGTGTTTTTTGTTGTTGTTGTTGTTGTTTTTTTAAAGATTTATATATCGGGCAGCCCAGGTGGCAGAGACACAGGCAGAGGGAGAAGCAGACTCCTTGCAGGGAGCCCGACATGGGACTCCATCCCAGGACTTCAGGATCATGGCCTGGGCCGAAGGTGGCGCTAAACAGCTGAGCCACCCAGAAATCTCTAAAATTTGTTTAAGCTGCTGAATCTGGGGATAATTTATGATGCAACCATACTAACCAGAACAGAAGCATTTTGTAGCCCTCATCCCCAGTAGAAGGGGGGCCTGGATCTTACCAAGCCTCGAGGTGTAATTCCACTGACCAGTTTGCAGGATTAAGGGACACATAGAGGGGGCACCTGGATGGTTCAATTGGTTAGGCATCTGACTCTTGGTTTCAGCTCAGGTCACGAGCTCAGGGTTATGAGATCGAGCCCCATGTCAGGCTCCTCGCTTAGTGGGGAGTCCACTTGGAGATTCTCTCTCCCTCTCCCTCTGCCCCTCCCTTTGCTTGTGCTCCCATGCTCTCTCCCTCTCTCAAATAAATAAACAAATCTTTTTTTTTTTTCAAATCATTAAAAAAAAAAAAAAAAAAAAAAGGAACATCACACCACAGAAATACAACCAGAAAAGTCCAGAATGTGGAAATCTCTGTGTGGGACAAATGATCTGACTTTTTCATCAAAAAGAGTTGCAAAAAGAGAGAAAGAGAAGGGGAATTCAAAGGTTAAAAGACTTGAGAAACAGATCGGTTATGCAAATTTGACACATGGACTTTGTTTGGATCCTGATGCAGACAGATCCAAACAAAAATATTATTCATGATACAACTGGGAAAACGTGGACACTAACTGAACATTTGATGGTATGGAAATTATGGTCAATCTTTTTTAAGTTTGATGTTGCTGTGGTTATGTTTTGTTTTGCTTTAAAGGTCTTTATCTCAAGGAGATAGATGCTGAAGGAAATGGAAATGATGTAATATGCGAGTTTTTTGCCAAAATAATCATGAGTGTTGGAGCGGGGTGGTAGGAAGTAGGGGGGTCTAGATGAAACATGATTGGTCCCAGGCTGGGCGATGAGTCCCCAGACCTTATTTTACTATTTTCTTTAATTTTGTATGTTTGAAAGTGTCCATAATAAAAAGGGTGGAGTTTTTTTCTAAGATTTTATTTATTTATTTGAGAGAGAGACCACAAGCAGGGGGTAGGGAGAGGGAGAGGCAGGCTCCCCGCTGAGCAGGGAGTCCAACTGCAGGGCTCAATCCCAGGACCCCGGGATCATGACCTGAGCCAAAGGCAGATGCTTAACCGAATGAGCCACCCAGGTGCCCCTTAATGAGGGTTTTTTTTTTTTTTAATATTTTATTTGTAATCTCAACACTCAACATGGGGCTAAACTCGCAACCCCAAGATCAAGAGTCCGATGCCCTACTGACTAGGCCAGCCAGGTGCCCCAAGGACGTATTTTGTTTTGCTTCGTTGAGCAGCAAATTTTATCCTTCAAAATATTCACTTAATATGCATTCCATTCAACATTTCTCGAACTCTTACTCTGGGTCAGGCACTAAGGTAAATTCTGAGGCTACAGACATGGGTCAGTCATGACGGCCCCCTGGGAGCTCATAGTCTTCTCGAGTGGCAAAGAAAGCACGTACACAAATGAAATAGGAGAGAAAATGCCGAGTGCCCCAGCAAGTAACAGGCTGTCTGTCTAGGACAGTTTCAGGGAAGAGCGTATCTTGGTGGAAGCCCCCCGGATCCCACATGGGCGAGAGCTTTCCTCGGCATCTACGCCCCAGTCTCCCAGAACCTGGCATAACATGGGTTTGAACTTGTGTGGAAAATACGGCCTCAAACTATTTGGAAGAGCCTCTGCATCCTGGTGGCTGCGTCCTGGTGGCTGCACCCCTGGCATTACCGAGGGGTGGTCAGCTCTGCGGATCTGCTTCACACTTGTCCTCGTCAGCTCACGCCGCCGTGTTGACATCCCCCTGCCTGGGTGGTTTAAACAGCAGACATTAATGTCTCCTCGCTCTGGAGGCTGAGAAGTCCAAGATCAAGGCATTCGCTGTTTCAGCTCCTGACGACACCCCTCTTGCCTGTTGGCAGGCAGCAGCCTTCAGCTGTGTCCTCACCTGGGTACAGACAGTGCCTCAGTGTCTGTTCTCTAATCCCAACGCGAAGGCCCTTTCCTCAGGGTCTGGGCTCAACCTGTTTCCTAAAGGCACTATCTCCAAGTAGTATCACACTGGGGGGTAGGACTTCCACGTAAAAATTTGGATACGGGGGCATCTGTGTGGTTCAGGTGGTTAAACACCCGATCTTGGTTTTGGCTCAGGTCATGATCTCGGGCCCGTGGGATGGAGGCCCATGTCAGGGTCTGCTTGCCCCTCTCCCTCTGCCCCTCCCCTCACACTCTTTCTCAGTTTCTAAAATAAAAAACAAAAATACTCAATATCAGAAACTTTGCCCCAGATTCAAGAGGGCCAAGCTGGACCCTGGCATCTATTTTATTGTTTTTTAAAAATACATTTATTTGAGAGAGAGAGAGAGAGAGAGAGCTGGGGAGGGGAAGGGCAGAGGGAGAGGGAATCTCAAGCAGACCCCTCACTGAGCATGGACCCAAAATCTCATGACCCTGAGATCATGACCTGAGCCAAAATCAGGAGTCAGATGCTGAACCAGCTGAGCCACGCAGGTGCCCCGACATCTGACTATTTTAATAGTTTCCTGATCCCTTTTTGGAGCCTCCTTGTTGAACCCACTGACTGAGAAATGACCAGGCCAGGAGGGGCACCCACACCTGGGGAAGGAGCAACTTAAACAGTAAATTTCATAAGGTCAGTATTTCCATGCCCGCTTCCATTTCTTTTTTTTTAATTAAAACTTTTTTCTTATGTTTTTTATTTTAATTCTAGTAGAGTTAACATATGGTGTTTCATTAGTGTCAGGCGTACAACATAGTGAGTTAGGCATTTTATACATTTGTCAGTGCTCATCATTAGTGTGCTCTTCATCCCCTTTACCTGTTGTACCCAACCACTCCCAGCTCCATGCCCCCAGTTTCTACTTTCTGGTTTTGATTTTGGATTTTTTTAAAAAAGATTTTATTTGTTTGAGAGAGAGAGTGAGAGAGCACAAGCGGGAGGAGGGGCAGAGGCAGAAGGAGAAGCAGACTTCCCGCTGAGCAGGGAGCCGGATGTGGGGCTCAATCCCAGGACCCTCAGATCATGACCTGAGCTGAAGGCAGACACTCAACTGACTGAGCCCCCCAGGCGCCCCTTATCTTGCATTTCTTTTGCTTCCGGAGTTGAAGGACATAGGGCCAACAGACTTCCTGACTCTGAGTCCTAGCACCCAGCCCCCTTTCCTGGGCAGATATTAAGTCTCCCGCACATCATAATCACCCACATCTAGACATATTCACTATTTTGTACTCATCTGAGTTAATCCAACTTATACTTGCATTATTTTCTTTGGCTGAAGACTTTGGAAAGCAGCATGAAGTTTGGGGATTTTTCTTTTCTTCCCAGAATGAGAAAACTCTTCTTCCGTGCAAGGCTTTTAGTATTTTCATTCCCAGTCTTTACCTTCTTTTTTTTTTTTTTTTTTAAGATTTTATTTATTCATGAGAGACAGAGAGAGAGGCAGAGACCCAGGCAGAGGGAGAAGCAGGATCCATGCAGGGAGCCCGATGTGGGACTCGATCCTGGGACTCCAGGATCAGGCCTGGGCTGAAGGCGGCGCCAAACCGCTGAGCTCATGACCCAGGCTGCCCTCCTTCATCTTCTTTTATCACCTTTGCACCCACTTAAGAAAATTTTCTACACTGTTTCAAGGAATTATACACATGGTTTATTAGAACATAAATTCTTCTCTAGAACTGTGACTTTGAGGGTGCCTGGGTGGCTCAGTTGGTTAAGTGGCTGGCTCTTGATTTTCAGCTCAGGTAATAATCTCAGGGCCCTAGGATCGAGCCTGTTATCAGGCTCTGCACTCAGTGGGGTTGGCTTGAGGATTCTCTCTCTCTTTCTCTCTCCCTCTCCCCCACACATGCTCGCTCACTCTCGCTAGAGTAAATTTAAAAATATATATATTTTATTTATTCATGAGAGACACAGAGAAGCAGAGACACAGGCAGAGGGATAAGCAGGCTCCTTGCAGGGAGCCCTATACGGGACTCGATCCCAGGACTCTGGGATCACACCCTGGTCCGAAGGCAGCCCTCAATCACTGAGCCACCCAGGTGCCCTAAAATAAATCTCAAAAAAAAAAAAAAAAAAAGAACAAAAACAAATACAACTGACTTTGCTTTAGTTCACTAAAATGTGCAATCCATTTCACAGGATTAATTTCCAAGTCTTGGAATGGATTTCAAGGTGTTACAGTGAACTATCAACAGTTGCAAGCTGATTATTTAAATTTGTTGGAATTTTGGCCTCCCCGGGTCTTGCCCTAGCTGCATGCGCATGGGGGGGAGGGGGTGTCCCTGCTTCCAGCCCCCAGCCTACAGGATGGCCCGCCTCATCCTGTGTGGCCAGACACACTGAGTGACAGATAAAAGGCAGATACACGTCCCCCACCTTGAGGATGCACATGCAGATGGGGAGAGAAGGCAACAGCAAGAGATTATAAAACAATTTAAAGCAACCAACTAGGAATGACCATGTTCCAAGTTGTTCCTTTGTTAGAATCTGTATTTGTCTGCCAGTTTATTATTTTTTTAAAGATTTTATTTATTTATTCATGAGAGACACAGAGAGAGAGAGAGAGAAGCAGAGACCCAGGCAGAGGGAGAAGCAGGCTCCATGCGGGGAGCCCGACGCGGGACTCGATCCCGGGACTCCAGGATCACGCCCTGGGCCGAAGGCGGCGCTAACCCGCTGGGCCCCCCGGGCTGCCCTGTCTGCCAGTTTTTTTTTTTTTTTTTAAAGATTTATTTATTTATGATAGTCACAGAGAGAGGCAGAGACAGAGGCAGAGGGAGAAGCAGGCTCCATGCACCGGGAGCCCGACGTGGGATTCGATCCCGGGTCTCCAGGATCGCGCCCTGGGCCAAAGGCAGGCGCCAAACCGCTGCGCCACCCAGGGATCCCCCGTCTGCCAGTTTAATTGCCTCGCTGGACGGGCTGGTTCCCTGCAGCCCTCTCTGACCAAGGGTGAGCTTTCAGAGAAAGCAATCTGGCACTTTCTCCGGGGTCTGTGAGACAACCTGCACTTTGTATGAATCTTCAGGAAACAGAAGGGAGCCACCATGGTCTTCTGTCCCCAAAACTTCTGTACAAAGTTGGGGCATCCCTGGCATATGTTACCGAGAGAGTGTTTGGAGAAAGCCACTGCCGGGGCCACGTCCGCGGTCCTCCCCTTTGCTCTCACCGCAGGCACGGCTGCTCCTGCTCGGGAAGCTCGCGCACCCTTTCCCTCCAGTTCAAGTCACCAGGGAGTTCCTTTCCCCAGGGACCTTCTGTGACCTCGACGCTGTAAAGCCTGCAGTGAGCTTTGTCACTAACGCAGGTCCTTGATTCACCTTGTGTATTGGCTAAAGCACACTTAAGTTCTCATGTACACTTCTTTTTTTAAAGTTTTTTTAAAAAGATTTTATTTATTCATGAGAGACAGAGAGAGAGAGAGGCAGAGGGAGAAGCAGGCTCCTTGAGGGGAGCCCGATGTGAGACTCGATCCCAGGACCCGGGATCATGACCTGAGCCAAAGGCAGATGCTCAACCACTGAGCCACCCAGGCACCCCATGTACATTTAAAAATATATATTTTATTTATTATTTGACAGAGAGAGAAGGCGCACAAGCAGGGGCAGCAGCAGGCAGTGGGAGAGGGAAAAGCAGACTCCCTGCTGCGGGGGTATCTGGATGTGGGGCTCCATGCCAGGACCCGGGGATCATGACCTGAGCTGAAGGCAGACGCTTAACCAACTGAGCCACCTAGGCGATCCCCCATTAAAATTCTTTAATGTTTAAGAATTCTCAAACTCTGGGACACCTGGGTGGCTCAGCGGTTGAACGTCTGCCTTTGGCCCAGGGCGTGATCCTGGGGTTCCAGGATCGGGCTCCCTGCAGGAAGCCTGCTTCTCCCTCTGCCTGGGTCTCTGCCTCTCTCTGTGTGTCTCTCATGAATGAAAAAAAAAAAAAAAAGAATTCTCAAACTCTTGAGGAAGCAAATCCACAGGCCAAGGCCCAGAGAGAGTCTGAGAGCCAGCTAATTCGATTTCTTTGTTTCAAGCAGCCAGCTTGTCACATCGATTCAAAGCCCTGACTTTCATTCTTGGTGTTTTCTGTCTCATAACCTGTCAAACGCACAACATTGCAAGACAGCAAGCTCTGATCCTTGGTCCTGGGGTTAGGCTCTGATGCTGCGATCCCCTCAAAGTGCACGTGTGATGTTATACCCTCTGTGCCTGACTCTTATTCAATCAAAATATAGAAATAAAATAAAATGCCTGTTTGATGCTTACTGAATTCTCCCTGGGAAGAGAACCGCAAGGGGTAAGGGAGTTAATGTCCCATGAGACGCATGTTGAACTGCAGCTAGACTCCAGGAAATGTGCCACCTGGCCTTCCAGACAGAACCGTTCAATGGGCTTTTGTGCCTCGTCCACCAAAAGCCTCCTGGGATCTCTTTGAATTATAAATCAAATTTACTCAGATTCCAGGATCTCTACATGCTTAGTGTTGCTAGAAATCTGGGATTTCTGTCTTTCTTACTGCATAGATGCTTTTTTGCCTATTCCCCTAAGCTGAGCAGTGTGACCCGCATCCCCGGGAAGTGAATGCTTGTTCTGGTTATCTTGTTGTCATGACAACATCCAAGCTTATTTTACCTTTGTAAAAATGAGTCAGAACCACATGTTTTATGACGCTATTTATATGAAATATGCAGAATAGGCAAATCTGGACAGAAGACAAAAAGTAGAGACAAAGTAAATTAGTGATTGCCTAGGATCTGGGGAATTTGGGGGTGAGAGGGGAATCAGAATGGCTTTTTAGGGGTATAGTGTTTCTCTTGGGAGTGATGAAATACTCTAAAATTGTGGTGAAGTTTGCACAACTCAATGAATATACTAAAAACCATTGAGTCACCCATTTTAAATGAGGGAGTTGTATAGAATGTGGATTATATCTCAGTAAAGTTGCTACTTTTTGAAAGGATGTTATTTATTTATTTACTTATTTGAGAGAGAGAACACGCGTGAGGGGTGAGGAGCAGAGGGAGAGGGACAAGTAGACTCTGTGCCGAGCATGGAGCCCGACATGGGTTCCTATCTCACGACCTGAGCCAAAATCAAGAGCCAGACACTTAACCAAGTGAGCCACCCAGGTGTTCCAGGAAAGCTGCTATTTTTTTTTTTTTTTTTTTTAAGGCTGTTTAGGTGACTCAAGTCGGTTAAGCGTCTGCCTTCAGCTCAGGTCATGATCCAGGGATCCTGGGATCCGGCCCCCTGTGGGGCTCCCTGTTCGGCAGAGAGCCTGCTTTTCCCTCTCCCTCTGCCCTTCTCCTCCACTTGTGCTCTCAATCTCTCTTTAGTAAATAACTAAAATCTTAAAAAAAAAAAAAGAAAAAAGAAAACAAAAACCACACAGGCAACACTGAGTTGGGTATGTACTCAAACTTATTCCAGTGAAGGAGACAAACCACTTTGTCACTAAAGAAGTCTAGTCTCTTATCCCGTCCACCCGTACTGTAAACACAGTTTCTATTTGGGGCCTTTTTATAGTTGTGTCATAGCCGGTGAGCAACATTTAGGTCAAAACCCACAAAGGCCTTGGTTACAGCTGACCTTTGTGTTTGGTCAACAATAGCATGATTGATGTCACCATGGCTCAGCTCAATCACACAGATGGACCCAGGAAGTTCCGGAAGTGTGCTGGGGCTGGTGGGACCGACCAGCTGCAGATTCGGCTCTGCAGAGGGACAGTGGTCGGCTAGACCTCAGCTCCGGGGCGAGATGTTGGTGAAGGACATAAAACTGCCTTCCCTTGACCTGGAGGTGGAAAGTTGCTATGGAAGGAGTCCTGAGGGAAAGAGTGTGCTCTGGCTTGACCTGGATATACAGACTGGGAATTTGTGAGAAAAGCTCATTTTGAGCCCAACATTTCTTTCTTTCTTTTTTTTCTTTTTTAAGATTTTATTTATTTATCTGAGAGAGTGGAGAGCACAAGCAGGGGAAGGGGCAGAGGGAGAGGGAGAGGCAGGCTCCCCACTGAGCAGGGAGCCTGATGTGGGACTGGAACCCAGACCCCAGGATCATGACCTGAGCCAAAGGCAGAAGCTCAACTGACTGAACCACGCAGGTGCCCCAAGCCCAGCATTTCTCTGACTAACTGGCAGCCCAGCACCGCCCTTCGGCTTCACTTCCCCCATCCCTGACCCCCAAGGGAAACCATATTAGGTCAGGAGGCCAGGGGGGTGGAGGTAGCCTATAGTGAACTGACTGACCTGGAAGTGGGTGAAGTCAGAGCACAAGGACGTGGGACAATTCCCCCATCACTTAGTAAGAAGGCCCTGTGATGGCACACCTGGGTGGCTCAGTGGTTGAGCACCTGCCTTCAGCCCAGGGCCTGACCCTGGAGACCTGGGATCGAGTCCTGTGTCGGGCTCCCTGCATGGAGCCTGCTTCTCCCTCTGCCTGTGTCTCTGTCTCTCTTTCCCTGTGTCTCTCATGAATAAATAAAATCTTTAACCAAAAAAAGAAAGAAAGAAGGCCCTATGATGTTGAACTTTATGTGTCAACGTGGATTGGCCACAGTGCCTGGGAGAGTTGGTTAGATTTTTTCTGGTTGTTTCTGTAAGGACGTTTTGGATGAGATTTCCATGAAACCAGTGGGCTTGGAATAAAGCAGGTTGCCTTCCATAATGTGGGTGGGCCTCGTCCAAGCAGTTGAAGGCCTGATCAGCACAAAAGGCTGACCCTCCTCTGGGCAAGAGGAAATTCTGTTGGCAGCCTGCCTTCAGACTTCATCTGCAATACTGGCCCTTGCCGGCTTGCGGGCCGAGCCTTTATACTTGAACTGCAACCGTTTCCTGAGTCTCCAGCCGGCCGGCCCCCCCACTTCAGATTTTGGGCCTGCCAAGCCTGGCCAACGGCATGAGCACACTCCTGAAAAGAAATCCCTTTGTATATATACATCCTATTAGTTCTGTTTTCCTGGTGAACCCTAATACAGGCCTACATTTCTGTCTTTGGGAGGGACACTCGGAGCAGAAGGGAAATAATGCTCTGACCTCACCATAAGGAGACTAAGAGCCAGGGACAGAAGCTTCCTGAGCAGGAGTCGGGGCGTCCATGTGGCAGCTTAGTGAGGCCGCCCCGGGAGAAACAGGTGAGACTCTAACTCACGTGGGGACCGGGAGGCCCGTGCCTCTAAGTCGTACCCATGGCTTCTGCTGCTTAAGGAAGCGTGTGCTCACTCAAATCCCAAAGCAAGTCCTGCCCGCCAAGTGTCCATCTAGAAAGTGCTTCTTCTGGGGAGGGTCACCCCACATTGGCTCTCCGGCCTTGGGAGGAGCTGTTTCAAACTGCTGCTCCTTGTACACATAGCTAATCAACCATCGTCGGGCAAGGACAACAGACATCGGCCTTATGGGCCACCTCGGATGCTGGAAGCTGGCTCCTGAAGCTTCCCGAACAAGGAACAGCAATTCTCGAGAGTCCACACACACACACACACGATCATGCTCAGCTGTCAACAGGGCCTCACATTTTGAAATAACCTCCACCCGGGATCCCTGGGTGGCGCAGCGGTTTGGTGCCTGCCTTTGGCCCAGGGCGCGATCCTGGAGACCCGGGATCGAATCCCACGTCAGGCTCCCGGTGCATGGAGCCTGCTTCTCCCTCTGCCTGTGTCTCTGCCTCTCTCTCTCTCTGTAACTATCATAAATAAATAAAAATTAAAAAAAAAATAAAAATATGAAATAACCTCCACCCGTCACTCCTCCTACAAACTATAAACTTCTTTGGAATATACAGATACTTGCATTCTCTGAAACAGGAGCCCCAAAGCCCAGCCAAAGATGGGGTGGCGGGTGCTCTCACCTCCCAGCCTCTGAGACATGCACTGTCCACGCTGCTCCTTTGGCACATGGCATGGTTTTCTGACATCAGCGGCATTTCTGTTCGACTGTCCTAACTCTGCAGTTAAATGTAAAGGTTCTTGCTCTCTTTTTTTAAAGGTTTTATTTATTTATTCATGAAGGACACAGGGAGAGAGGCAGAGACACAGGAGGAGGGAGAAGCAGGCTCCATGCAAGGGAGCCCGACGCGGGACTCGATCCCAGGACCCCAGGATCAGGGCCTGGGCCGAAGGTGGTGCTAAACCACTGAGCCACCCGGGCTGCCCATAAATAAAATCTTAAAAAAAAAAAAAAAGCCTCACGACAATCCTGATTGTATTTTAGCACTCATTTCATGGATGAGGAAATGGAGCTTCAGAGAGGTCACAGCGCTAGATGCTGGGGGTCTGGGATCGGAGCCCCTCTTTGTGTGCGGGCTGCACGATCAGCTGGCATTTTGCATCCCTGGCCCTTGGGACAGAGGCCGTCAGCGGGTGACCTGCCATCTGCGTGTGCACGGGGAGGGGGCTCCACGGGCGCTGGTGTCCAGGCCAAAGCTCAGGGGACGTGCCACTCACGATAGGGCCGCAGGGCCCCTGTTCCCATCCAGGAGCCTTGTTCCCTGTCTGCGGGATCAGCTCTGGGACGTTCTTTTTGAAAATGAATTTGGTGGGAACTTAGGTTTTGGTCCAAAAAACATTCCACAAAATTCCCGGCAAACCCCAAATTGTGTAGTTTGGAGGGAGGAGGCATGTTATTTTTTTGGTAGAAATAATCTGGCAGTAAACTTCTAAAAACATAATAAAAGTGTTTTTTAACATCCTGTTGTTCCTCCTTTTGTTGATTTTTGAGTATCTCTTCCCAAGCAAGGCGTTATGCAACAAGATCTGAAACTTGCCAAACTTCTATTTTGTTGGTAGTTTTATTTGGTTCCTTCTCTGTGTTCCTGGGCACCTTATCTGCTCTGAACTTTAACCTGGGAACTGAGGTGACTTTATAGCCCTTGGAGAGTGGCCCAGAAACCACAGGGGTTAGATAGCAGTTCCTCACCATTTAAAATGAAAAGCAAAGTGAAAAGCTCCCTAAAGCTGACTGTAGGCTATCAAGGTTGTGCATGGTCTCCCCTGGGTGGGTGACTGAACCTACGAATATGGAGCTCTGGGGGCACCTGGGGGGCTCAGTGGTTTAGCGTTTGCCTTTGGCTCAAATCGTGATCCTGGAGACCTGGGATCGAGTCCCGCGTCGGGCTCCCTGCAGGGAGCCTGCTTCTCCCTCGGCCTGTGTCTCTGCCTCGCTCATGAATAAATAAATAAAATCTTAACAATAAAAATAATATAGATGTCTGTGATAACTGGTTCTGTCTCTTCTCCCTGAAGAAAAAATCCAAATCCCTAGGTCTTTCTGGGTGTCTTCAAAAACTCCCATACCCCACATCCCATGAAAGCCAGTCTGGCGCAGGGGTTAGGCGTGCAGACACTAGAAGCAGATACTTTCTCCGGACCTTAGTTCTGCCTCTCCCGAGCTATGCGACCTTGGGGAAGCTACTTGACCTCTCTGTGGCTCAGCTTCCTTATCTGTAAAATGCAGATGATGAGGTAGGTTAGAGTTGACAGGGTGTAGGTTAGAGTTGACAGGGTCGGCAGGGTGCACTGAATAAATTAGTGCACAGAAAGCGCTTCCTTAGAGCAGTCTCTGGTGTGGAGCGAATGCTCAAAGTTTTGTTCTCATTGTAAGATGGCTTTGGTCTTTTTATTTTTTTTTTAAGATTTTATTTAGTTATTCATGATAGACACAGAGAAAGAGAGAGAGAGAGAAAGAAAGAGAGAGAGAGAGAGAGAGACAGGTAGAGGGAGAAGCAGGCTCCATGCAGGGAGCCCGACGTGGGACTCGATCCCGGGGCTCCAGGATCACGCCCTGGGCTGAAGGCAGGGGCTAAACCGCTGAGCCACCGAGGGATCCCTGGCTGCCCCATTTTTAAAAAAAGATTTTATTTATTTATTCATGAGAGACACACAGATAGAGGCAGAGACACAGGCAGGGGGAGAAGCAGGCTCCATGCAGGGAGCCCCATGCGGGACTCGATCCCAGGACCCCGGGATCACACTCTGGCCCGAAGGCAGGTGCTCAACCGCTGAGCCCCCCAGACGCCCCCCAGACGGCTTTGGCCTTGTGGTGTAGGTTAGATCACACTATGCGAATACCGCGCTGGCCTCCACAGCGGTTAACAGACTCCCAAAGTGCGGGCCCTTGCCAAAGGCGTGTGGTAGCAGGAACTCCTCCAGGACAGTTGGCTCCTTGTAAGCACCATGTGTCACCCTTTTACCTAGGCCTGCTTTGCCGCTCCGTGTCAGAAATTAAGGTACAGAGATGAGGGCACCTGGGGGGCCCAGTGGTTGAGCGTCTGCCTTCGGCCCAGGGGTGACCCCGGGGTCCCGGGATCGAGTCCCGCATCGGGCTCCCTGCAGGGAGGCTGCTTCTCCCTCTGCCTGTGTCTCTGCCTCTTTCGTGTCTCTGATGAATAAATAAAAAAAATAAAAATAAAAAACAGATATAGAAGCGAAAGCCACAGGTTCAGCAGCCCACCCTCAGAAGCCCTGGCACGAAAAGCGACTCCTGTCTCCAGCTTGCGTGGCCGGCGGCCCGGAAAGCCCGGTCCTGGCCTTGCCGTTAACCAGCTCTTTGACACAGGACAAGGGGCTTCTCTGAGTCTGGCTGTAAATAGGAAGACTGAAGGCTTGGGCCTGAACCCCAAGCTGGGGCTTCCCGGATCCCAGGGACCCACGCACAGGCCTCCCAGCTGGTGGACGGCACCCCCAGGCGGGAGGCTTGGTCCTCACCGACCGGCCCGTCGGGGCCAGAGAAGCCCCCCCCCCCCCCCCCGGACCAGTGGCTGCGGCCACGGGCCACGCGGCAGCCCTGCCCTCCCGTCGGTGCGGGGGCCGCGTGCCTGAGATCCCGCAAGCCCGGGAGAGGCCCCGCAAACATACGGCGCCTGGGGGCGGCGTGGAGACCAAGGGCATACTGGGACCTCTCGGCTCGTGCTTTTTTTTTTTTTTTTTTTTTTTTAAGATTTTTATTTATTTGGCAGAGTTTGAGAGAGCACAGGGGCGGGGGAGGAGGAGAGGGGAGGGAAGCACTCCCTGCTGGGCAGGGACCCAGGACCCTTCCACCTTAATGGGCTCAGCCACCCAGGGAGCCCCGACTGGCCCAGGTTCAAGAGCTTATACCTGGAGTGACACTGCGAGTCACACTAAGAAATACCTATTTGGCCTTTGACTCTAGTCCTGGCACAGGGCTCCGTCCGAAACCCCTTGGCGTTTTGTAGGCAGTAAGATCCATAAAGGTGTCTTGTTATGGTAACAAGGTGACTTTTGACTGGGTGTTATGTAAGGCTGATGAATCACTGAACTCTACGTCTGAAACTAATAATACACTTTATGTTAATTAATTGAATTTAAATAAACTTTTCAAAAGGTCCAGGAAAAAAAAAAAAAAAAAAAAAAACAACCCAAGGTGGCTTTTAGATCCCTACCTTAGGATGGGGGTTGGTTGCCAGAACAATCAGGTGATTAAAGGGTTGGAATATTTCAGACCCATGGCCTTGTCCTGAGGGTGGGGAGAGGGGCTGGAGGGTGGGGGCCATCACCGGCGACCAATGATGTAATCAATCATGCTTCAGTAATGAAGCCTCCATAAAACCCCAAAAGGAGTTCAGAGAGCTTCCAGTTAAGCAGGTGGAGTTGTGAGGGGGTGACGCGCCCAGAGAGGACATGGGAACTCTGCTTCCTTTCTCCGTGTCTCGCTCTATGCATCTGTTCCATCCAGCTGTTCCTGAGTTACACAGTAAGTCACCCATCTGCTAGGTAAACTGAGCTGTGTGAGCTGCTCTAGCAAATTAACGGAACACAGGGAGGGGGTAGTTAGAACCTCCAATCTATAGTCACTTGGTCAGAAGTACAAGTGACAACCTGTACTTGCTTGCAGTTGTCCCCTGAAGGGTGGTGGTGGGGTGGGCAGGGAGAGCACTGCCGTAGGACAGCCCTTCACCTGTGCGACAGGATGCTCTTTCCAGGTAGATCGTCTCAGAATTGAGTTGGATTGTGGGACACCCCGTTGGCATCTGACAACCGCCTGGTGTGGAGAAGAAGCCTACACATTAGGATTGGGAACAGAAATGCACCTGGCACCAGAAGGCTCGAGGTTTGGGGTGCCTGGGTGGCTCAGCGGTTGAGCACCTGCCTTCGGCCCAGGGCGTGATTCCAGGGTCCTGAGATCGAGGCCCACGTCGGGCTCCCTGCGTGGAGCCTCTCCTCCCTCTGCCTGTGTCTCTGCCTGTGTCTCTGTGTGTCTACCATGAATAAATAAATAAAATATTTTTTAAAAAAGGCTCGGGGCTCAAATTCTAGCTGTGCTGCTGTATGGGTGACCTTGCATGAATTGCTAACCTCTCCCAGCGCCCGGTTTTCCAAGGGGTGTAGTCATCATTAAATAAGTGTAAGTACCGGGAGTCTGGGTGGCTCAGCGGTTAAGCATCTGTCTTCAGCCCAGGGCGTGATCCTGGAGACCAGGGATCGAGTCCCACGTCGGGCTCCCTGCATGGAGCCTGCTTGTCCCTCTGCCTGTGTTTCTGCCCCACCCCACCCCCTGTGTGTCTCTCATTAATAAATAAATAAAATCTTAAAAAAAAAAGAGGGATCCCTGGGTGGCGCAGCGGTTTGGCGCCTGCCTTTGGCCCAGGGCGCGATCCTCGAGACCCGGGATCAAATCCCACGTCGGGCTCCCGGTGCATGGAGCCTGCTTCTCCCTCTGCCTATGTCTCTGCCTCTCTCTCTCTCTCTCTGTGAGACTATCATAAAAAAAAAAAAAAAAAAAAAAAAAAAATTAAAAAAAAAAAAAGAGAGAGAGGCGTTAAGCAAAAATCTTAGCAAGTTAAAAACAATAAAAATAAACCTCAGAAATTTAGGAAAACCGCCACCTGTGCCAGATATTATTCCCTCCTCCTCCTCGTGGGCAGCGCGTGCATACGAACAAATGAAGAGGGGAAAAAATGACAGAAAATTCGTAGTATAAACTTGCAGACTCCTGGTAACACAGTCTACAGCAGGACTCCGGGATTGCTTCTAAGCGAAGAGAAACAAGTCCCAGTTTGAGCTGAAACCGTTACCAAGGCTCGAGCCTGGGTAAATGATTTGGGGAAATTCCACGAAATCTGCAGGCCAAGTAATTTCACTTATTCTTAACACTCGAACTTTTCCATTTCGTTTTGTTTCAGCAGTTGTTAAAAAGCCGTAGACCGCTGGGGTAGAGCCAGGAGCTCTCTTTTCCAAGAACAAACCAGGTTTGATAAGAAAGACCACATGTGTTTCTCAAGATAGTTAGGACAAGTCTTTCTCTGCCAAGCCCTAGCCGCGTCACTGCTGGGGAATGTTCCGGCTCCCACGGCCCGCCGAGGAGCGCACCCCCGGGGCTGGGCGGGCAGGGGGAGGCAGTGGCACTACCTCGTGAGGCTGGTACTGGAGGGACGAGCAGGTGGGCTCAGCGGGGGGCGGGGGGTGCAAGCTAGGATGCGGTTCCCAGCGTCTTGGGGTACGGGAGCCGGGCCTGGGCACCTGCGCCGCGCGCGGAGCCCCAGCTGGTGGAAGGCGGGGGAGAGGCCTGCAGCCGGCAGGGAGACAAACCCGGGCTAGGGGGCGGGTCTGCGGGCCGAAGGAGGGAAACTGAGGCACAAGACAGCCGCGGGGCAGTGGAAGGGAAGGGAGAAAACGCTGCGACGCGGGAGCCCGGGGCGGGGGGGTGCTCAGGGGGCGGTTAGTGGTGGGGAGCCGCGGCCCCGGGGGCCCAGCACCAGCCCAGACAGATGCTTAACCGCTGAGCCACCCAGACTCGATCCCAGGACCCCAGGATCACCACCTGAGCCAAAGGCAGATGCTCAACTACTCAGCCACCTCGGTGCCCCAACATCTCTTTAGGATAATTCACACTATCTATTGATCGTGTACAAATCCTGTGTGATTTTGGGCCTCAGCCTTGAGCTTACTGAGTGTCCTTGTTGATGCTACCTTTGAGATAGGTGTCCATAATATAATGCTTCCTTAATTTCAGTCACGGGTCCCAGGATTTCAACCACGCTTCCATCCTA
Organism: Canis aureus; assembly: GCF_053574225.1. NCBI lineage: Eukaryota > Metazoa > Chordata > Mammalia > Carnivora > Canidae > Canis > Canis aureus. The sequence goes on from NC_135631.1 coordinate 40,843,216, forward strand.
AAACAAGGTCCCTAAAAAGATTCACTCTTATCTCCTTACTGAAGAAATCATGAACAGCAGCAGCAACCCATTTCTATTTATTTTTTTCTAAGAGGAGAAACGCTTCAAAGAAGTCTGAGGTTTGCAAAATGGGAGAAAGTAGCTCATAGGTTTATAAATGAAAATATTAAAATATTTACAGATTAATCCTTTCAGTGCAGATTGTAGACCTAGCTTTTTTTTTTTTTTAAGATTTTTATTTATTAATTCATGAAAGACACATAGAGAGGCAGAGACATAGGCAGAGGAAGAAGCATGCCCCCTGCAAGGAGCCCGATGTGGGACTCGATCCCAGGACTCTAGGATCACGCCCTGAGCCAAAGGCAGATGCTCAACCGCTGAGCCACCAGGTGTCCCTAGACCTAGCTTTTTAAAATTGAATTCATGGCCCTCTAATGATTAAAAGGTAATGATAATAATAATCCATCGGGGCACCTGGGTAGCTCAGTCGGTTAGGCATCTGATTCTTGATTTTGGCTCAGGTCACGGTCTCAGGGTCCTGGGATCCAGCCTTGAGTTGGGCTCTGTACTCAGTGCAGTCTGCTTGGGATCTTCTCTCCTTCTGCCCCTCCCGCCCTCCACCCCTATCTGTACGTGTGTGAGTGTACTCTCTCTCTCTGAAATGTATCTTAAAATAATTTATCATACTTCTTATAGCTACATCTGAAATATCATCCAATTCCTTTCTGGCACAAGAATTTCAATGTAGGTACAAAATCTGAAAAGATGGTTTGGAGACAAATGGGTAAAGACTATAACTTTGTAAATTCCATCAAAGCCTATTTTTAAAATTTTGTGCGGGGGCGCCTGGGTGGTTCAGACTGTTAAGTGTCAGACTTGCTTTCGGCTCAGGTCATGATCTCAGAGTTGTCGGATCGAGCCCCACATCTGGGTCCATTTTCAGCACAGAGTCCACTTGATATCCTCTACCCCTCCCCAAAATAAATATCAATCTTAAAAAAAAAATGTGCTATTGTGGCACTTGGCTGGCTCAGTCGGTGGAGCATGTGACTCGATCTCAAGGTTGCAGGTTTGAGCCCCATGTTGGGTGTAGAGATTACCTAAAAATCTTGAAAAAAGAAAATAAAAATATTGTGCTATTGTTTTTGGAGTGATAGTTATGTGGGCCTAGTTTTATGTAAATAATTAAAATTTTCAATCAGCAGTTGCATAGAATTCATTTTATTACCTATTAATAGAATACAGAATGTTCTTGGTTCAAGCTGGCTTTCTATCTTCATCATCTTTATTAGAGTTAACTTGCCTAAAACCAGCTAGAAAAGACTCTGTTATAGCCTAATTCATTGGTTTGTTTTTTTATTTAAAGATTTTATTTATTATGAGAGACAGAGAGAGGCAGAGACACAGGCAGAGGGAGAAGCAGGCTCCATGCAGGGAGCCCGACGTGGGACTTGATCCCGGGTTCTCCAGGATCTTGCCCTGAGCCAGAAGGCAGACGCTCAAACGCTGAGCCACCCAGGCGTCCCTAATTCATTGGTTTTATATTCACTGAATCAGCAGCCTTTTATAAAGGCCTATTTTGTGGATAAATGATACTGTGGCCTCAACACTTTTAAGAGTAAATTTTTAAAGATTTTATTTATTTATTTATGAGAGGCAGAGAGAGAAAGAGAGAGGCAGAGACACAGGCAGAGGGAGAAGCAGGCTCCATGCAGGGAGCCCGACGCGGGACTCGTCCCCTGGGACTCCAGGATCAGGTCCTGGGCCGAAGGCAGATGCTAAAGCCACCAAGGGATTCCCCCTAAACCTTTCATTATAAAGAGATTCCCTTTCAGTTCTGTTAGAAATAATTTTGGTTAGAAAGTAAATTTTAGTTGATTTATTCTTATTGAGTAAAAAGTGAATGAGCAAGAAGCGTGTGTTTAATGGACTAAATATAAACTGTTTTCTTGGGTTATCAGAAAAACCCATTTAGAGTAGCCTTTCCAGGGCAATGAAGAGAGTTGTTGCAAACCAAGGAGGATTACTGAATTCATTCCGTGCTCCCGAGGTCTCTTGCAAATAGCAGATACACATAATGTAAGAGAGAGAACCCTACGTTGTGTGTGTACAGTGTGTGTATTTGCATGTATGCACAGCAGTCAGGAAGCAATATTTAACTTCTCAAATCTGAGGAACTTAAAATGTGGAATTCTAGTAGGGGTGCCAAAGAGGGAAAAAAAATGAACAGAGAAAACCTGGCAGTATTATTTCTTTCTGTTCTGTGCTGTTGGTAGAATGGTAACCAGAGGTTTTTATTACACACAACTGAAAGGACCAATTAAAATGTGGAAAGTGTTCCTTTGCACAGTCCAATGCTAGGCAGGGAAATACAATGTCACCAGAAATTGCTAGAGCAGAGTTTCAGTAAAGGATTGTAGAACAATAAGGCCTTGTTAATCCTGTACTGGTTTATTCAAATAGTGTGTAATTCAAAGCAATTGCTGCTCCCCAGGCAGGAATTTATAATTGCTACATTTGAAGGGAGGCTAATGTGTCATTGCAAGGGGAAATCAGGTCTGCAAAGGGCCTCGTGGTTGGAGAACCTCCTAAGTCCCCAAACAGCTCCGCAGCAGGCCAAGTAAAACAAAAGGGCGGAGAACCACCCCATGAAATCAGTGGGCCGCGGGGCTGAGCTGCGTTCCCCTTGCTTCTCGCCTGCCTTTCTGGTGGATTTGCAAACATCCCCAAAGCGAGGAGCAAGGGGCGCAGGGCAGAGGAGCTAAGTGTTATTTCCTAACTTCTAGCCCCCTGGCCAGGGCATGCAAGTTCATTCGTGAGAAATCCACGTGTGCATGAGCTGTATGTATATATAATTGCTGGTGAATACAGAGCATCCTCCCTTGGCATAAAAACACGGGACAAGAGTCAGACATGAGTCAACGGCAAGAGGAGGCCTGAATCATAATATATTCTGAACAATTTGGTCAACAGTCTTTGAGAGAACAATCCTCCAGTCTGATGTTGGCATTTTTATGGAATTGAATGTGAACGGCTTAAAATTCCATGACTAAAAAATTCAGCTTTGATTCCAACGACTGACCTCTGCTTCCAGGGACACCAAGCAATGTCCGTATCCCAACAACACTGTGAGGCTGGAGACTTAAGTACATAAAAAACAGGAATAGGGGTACCTGAGTGGCTCAGTTGGTTAAGTGTCTGCCTTTGGGATCATGATCTCAGAGTCCTGGGATCAAGTCCCGAGTTGGGCTCCATGCTCAGAGGGGAGTCTGCTTCTCCTTCTCCCTATAAATAAGATCTTAAACAAACAAACAAAAAAAGACTTCCTATTAAAAAACAAAAATGGTCAGAGGTGGGGGTTGAGGTAAAGCCCTTATGTAGAACCCAGCTTAAATGGAGCGGGCTACTTTTGACCTGAGAACTGCCGGTTACTCAGGAAATGATCAAGAAAGACCTTTAGATGAGACATCTCAGCAGACGTGGATTCAAATGATCTTTTCGTGGTCTGGGATTCTGAGCTGCCAATGCACGTCGTAGCATGCACTTAGCTTTACAGGGCTGCTAGGGCAGAGGCATTTACTGCTCAGCAAGACTTACGACTCTCCTCCCATCCACCCCAGCCCCTCTGTACTTTGTTCTTGTCCAACTCCTGAGACAGAAGGGACACCACAGAAGAGCATGTGAGAGTTCTTTGTGCCTTTTCTTCCCTGGCCAGGATGGTGGAGACCAAAGACTCCGGTGATACAACTCCAAATGTCAGAGCCTCTACCAACCAGGGTCCTGGAGCAGGATTTCTGTGTCTCTACCTCCCACTCCACCACCAACCAGCATCCACTACGTAATGAAGGCAGTGATCCCAATCCCTGTTAATGTGTTAAACGAAGGTTCTGGACTTCGTTACTGCGGTAGAGGAGAGGCTAGTGAGGCAGCTCTTCGAGATCTTTGTGCAGAAAAGGAAACTCCATCTGGAGAGAGGATGAGCAATCGGAGTTATGCAGTTCTTGAGCAAGCCCCTGAGGCTTGTGCCAGATTGCCTTTGCGTCACATCCCTCCCAAAGTTACTCCATGCCATTGTTGGCTACCGTTCTTCAGGGAGTGGTGAAGGAGGAAGTGAGGAGGAGCCCTCCTCAGTGGGGGTTGACATCTGACAGTTCCCTTCTGAGTTTCTCTTCTTATTCACAACCTTCTCTTGGGATTTTGGGTTTGCTTAACATACGGTACAAATCAGTGAAATTATTCATTGTGGTTTTCATCTGAGTGAGCTGGTTTCCGCTCCTAAGAAGGGTCTTAACAAAACAGGAAGTTTTTCTTGGATCTAGAAATGGAACTCTGCCTCCTGACATGAGTTTTTACCAACTTCTGCAAACCTCTGATTTTCCTACTTCCCTGTCAGAAGGTGGAAGACAGAGACAACTAGATGTAACTAGAAAATGCTGATGAGTATCACAGTAGACTTAGGGCTGATTTGCGTTTGGTAAAATGGCAGCCTGCCCAGGCCAGACCACATCCTCCCTTCTGACTGCTTTATCTCCGACCTCTTCCTCCACTTTGGCCTTGGCAAAGAGTGTGAAGGGCCACGGAACACTATGATGATTGGTAGACACTCCTTGATAGTAATCCTTGACATATGTTTCCCAGCTGGTACTCCTCAAGAGATGTTGATGTGCATCACACATTAGATTCTACTCCGGGGGGATAGTGAACAAGTGTGTCTTATTCTCAATACCTGTCACATAGAGGGCACCTAAGAGAGTATTTAAAGGAATCCAAGAAGGAAGACTTGATTCTTGTAACTGACTTGTAATGGGGATTGAGAAAATAAAGGTATATTTTATGGATGGGGAAATGGAAACACTAGGAGTCTGCTACTAGCTCAGGGTCATGAAAGGGGCAATGAAGAGGTAGAGCTAAAATCCAAGTTTCTCTGTTTTCTTCCAGTTGCAGGACAGGCTAAAGTTCTCACCCCACCCTACCTGCCCCGCCCAGTGATATAGGTCATTTATCGCCACCATCATGCAGTGTAAATTCCCACCCTGAGATTCAACATCTATGTTTGTATCACACAAGTCTATCAGGACAGACCTCAGAATCCTGACATCCTTATTATAGGGGGATGGAGCCTAAGGGTACTTTAAAAAAAGTTTTTATGTAAATTCGTTAATATACAGTGTAATATTGGGTTTCAGGTGTACAACAGATTCATAAGGATGCTAATTCTTAAATTCTTACTGATTTGTATTTTCTGTTTTCCCCAAGAATAACCATGTATTATCCATGCTATCTAAAAGCAGTAAGAGTAAAACTGCTTCTTGTTTTCAGTATCTGCACACAGGGAATTCAGGGGGCTTCTAGCTCAGCATTTTGAATTATTCATCAAGTAGGTTTGGAACAGAAAACCACCGGAAGGGAACTGCAGCAGAAACTACTAGTTGTCCTCTAGTCTGTAATTCTTTTCTTATATAATAGAACTTTTAGCCAGATACACGGTCACCCAGCTTCCCAGCCTCCCTTGCAGCTAGATGGGGGCAGAAGTTGGTGTATAACTCCAGATTGTCACGCTTAGAAAATGTCTTCATTGTCTCCTTTTCTGCTGGGATATTGATGCGAGCGTTGGAGCTGGAGCAGCTATTTTGGAAAATGAAACAGGAGGCATATAACAGGAGTGGTGGCACAGTGAGAGAAAAAACCTGGGCCCCTGACATTTTTTTGTTAGTTGTTGAACTTGTATCCTAAGTAATATAGAGCTAAACCTTTACTAGAACCATGTTCCCACTTTCTGGCCAGAAAACAAATGTGCTGTTTGGAAAGAACATACAATTGAGTTAGTCATGCTTTCTGTGTTTATGGGCACAAGGGTCCAGTTTTACCTCTGCAATCAAAAGTGAGCCCTTAATCCAGACAGGGCATGTTACATAATAAGGATGGTGAAGAAGCTGTGGAAATTCCTCTGGCATTTTCAGCAGACCATGTATACTTAGGTTCTCCCCCTACACAATTCAGAATTTGTGCAAGTGGTGCCAAGGTTTTGTGTAGGAGGGCTGCCTGAACAAGCCATCTTGCTATGTAGCCTCTCCAGCAATATGGTAAATTCCAGGCTACATCTGCTAGTTAGCATGAATTCAAATGAGTTAGTGAGAATTAAAATTATTCATATATTAACACGCAGGATGACTAAAGACATGGAGCAGCAACTTCTTAATAGAAATTCTGCTTTTTGGAGGTCTCTCAGGAACACAAAATAGGCTGACCTGAGCTGAGTTGCTCGGTGGCTAGATTCCAGCCACGGTCTCAAGTCTATGGCCTTCACCGGTCATGCTGAATTGAACCCCTTAATAATCTATAACCGGTAGGTCATCATTTAAAGAGAGGTGGGTGAATCTCTCCTCACCCAAGTTAATTAGCAGCTCTGGTCTATTTGTGGAAGTATGTAACCTTCCAGGCTCCTTCCAGATTAAAATAATACCTGCTCGAAGGCTTGTCGTGTCTGAGAATTCCCTCACAACTTCCAAGGTTATTCTCTGATACCATGGTCAGGGCAACTGGTATTTCAAAAAGAGTCTATTTTTCAAAAAAAAAAAAAAAAAGTCTAAAAAGGCACACCACAGCAGCAGTGGGATTTACACCTTCCTATGAGGGGACAGCCCATCTTTGTTTCCAGCCCTCGGGAAGCAGAGTTGGTCGAGAGGCTGGAAAAGTCATTTGACAGCATTCTAGCCCTGTCAGCATCTTCACTGAGTAGCTTTGCTATTTGCTGTAAACAGCTGTAAATTCCCCAGACCGCAGACACACCCAACTGAAAATGTTAATTACCACAATGCCTCATAAAACCAGATGTAAATGAAGATGGAATTAAGGTCCCACTGGAGTTCCATCTTGGGATCCTGTCCCCTAGCACAGATCATTGAGAATGGACGAGGTTTAATTCTTCTGGAATTACATTTAGTCACAACTTTCAAATCTGATCCGTTCCATCATTTTGCGAAACTTCTTGGTTCTGGAGAACATGAAGGCTGAGGTGCTAGGCTTCAGCTGCTTTTCAAACCTGAAACTTAGTTTACTGTGGGAGAAACTGAGACTTGTTTAAATATAAGACCTTCCTTAAGACAACCTAGTTTTGTTGAAACTCTTGCAGAGAACACACGTATGGACAACTGTTAGTACTTCTGCTTTTTCCTAAGTTCCAGAAACCATGGCTTCTGGTGAAGTGCCCTGCAGGAATAGCAGGCTTTAGAAAACAACAAAAACCCCACCGGGATGAAAGAGGTCATATGTCCTCACGCTGTGGCCCTTCTATCTTCTGGGTGGCCTCCCCCCTCCCCCCATGGCAGTGTCTGTGGCTTTTAGAATCTTCCACCCACACAAGCCTTGGCATTCACTGGGATCCTACAAAGAGGTTAAGGTGTAATCCTGGAGAAAGCATTTAAGGACAAGGGTGTGGGGGGAGGGTTAAGGAGAAGAAAGGAAATTAGGAGACCACATGCTTGGGTCTAAGTGAATGAGCCCAAGTGCTGGAAGGCCTGCCTGATTGAGGGCCTGCGGAGTGTGGTTTCGGCGTTCAAAACTGTGCTTTTGCCTCCGCCTCAGTCTCTTCCCCTCAGTCTCTTCCGGGGGAAGAGCTCCTTGCCTAACGTGCTGTGACCAGGATGGCCAGTGTGTGCACACCCCTCCCTCTTTGTCAAGATTTGTTTTATATGCTTGCAAAGCCAGATCTCAGTGTTCCCAGCTGTAAGGCTGGGGATTTGCAGTATATCCCCTGCGGGGTAAATAACCACAGCTGTCATCTTCTGCCAGAAAAGAACTTGCTGCCCCAGCTTTGGGGTTTAGTGCATGATGAATGCAAAAAGTTTTCTGGAAGAGAACAGGAGATACCCCATGGGTCAACTTTGAAAAACTGCAAGGTGCCAACCCTATGTGAGCCATCCCAGGTTCTAATAATCATCATGGCAGGGCGAGATAGGTGGGTATGCTTGAAAAGGAGAAAGCCTCAGAACTGATGTCTTACTGCCTGAAAGGAGTTGTGAGATTCTCCTTGCACTTCTGAGGACTGCATTAACTCACCGTTCTCCCTTTGGGGAGTGTTTCTGATGTCATGTTGAGGCTGTGGGCTCTAGAAGCTGACTCAGGTTGGAGGTCTGGCTCTAACACTTACTATCTGGGGGACCTAATATGATTTTCTCTTCTGGAAAACAGGGAGAATGTTCCCTACTTTACTGGATTGAGGTTGTGGGAACTAATGTATGTCTAGTACTCAGCATAATGTCCAAGCTTATAATAGAGGCTCAATAATGGTTAGCTGGTTCATGAGGAAATTAATCTAGTTTAGCATTCAAACAGTGGAAGGGGAGGGGGAACAATTTTGACTTGTCTAATATAAGACACCGGAAAACTTGCATGGCAACATTTGTTGGGGGACCAGCCAAAGACCCCAGAGGGGCTCCCGTAAGTGTCAGAAGCACCCAATGCTTTCTTTAGGTAATTTGGTTCTTAGGGGTAAGCCAGGATGTAGTGATGTTAAGCTTCAGAATCCATGTCTGCCCATGCAGGAAAAAAATTTGTAAATCTTAATTCACATGGCTTCCAGCTTAAAGTCTGATTCCAAATCTTCAAATTTTTCAGGCTTTTCTCCCCTTCTATCATTCTGGGTCTTTTATCTTCTAAGATTTACCACCATAGAACCATTTACCTTAGACATTAAAACAACAAATACTTTTAAGGGTGTGTAATTACAGGCACTGTGAAGGATGCAAAGAAATATGTTTCCAGACTGGAGAATTGGCATGAACCGATTCAGTAAGATGGGACCAGAGATTAGAGTCATGCCTAGGCTTTTCTTTATTTTTAAGCTGCTCTTTAACATTCTTCACATTCCCAAACTAGCAGATTTAACACTTAAGTCAAGACTGAATACCCTCTCCAAGCATGTTTAGAATTGGCTGGATCTTATTATATGTATTTTTAAAGGCTAGCAATTATTGAGCTCCAACTGTGTACAGGGCACCCATATTACATGTTATGGCTCACTTAGCCCACAGAGGAACCCTATACAGTTCTTGTGATTATCATCCTTTTAAAAAAAGATTTTATTTACTTATTCATGAGACACACACAGAGAGAGACAGAGACATAGGCAGAGGGGAGGCAGGCTCCATGCAGGGAGCCTGATGTGGGACTCGATCCCAGGACCTCAGGATCACACCTAGAGCCAAAGGCAGGCAGATGCTCAACCACTGAGCCACCCAGGCGCCTCTGTGATTAACATCCTTATTTTACAGACAAGGAAATTGAAGTCTGGAGATTAAGCAACTGATGCAAGGTCACAGGCTAGCTGGAATGTCACGGAAATAACGTGTACGTACAAGTAGGGGTAAATCTCTTTGGATGTCGCGAAAAGCAAGATCAATCACACTGGGAAGGTAGGATGAAATTTATTTTATTTTAAAAATAATCTCTGTGCCCAACGTGGGGCTCAAAGTCATGACCCTGAGATCAAGAATCACATGCTCTACTGACTAAGCCAGCCAGGTCCCCCCCAGGGTGGACTGAAAGGCACATTTTATCTTCTGGCTAGCAGCTTACTTACCAAGGGTAACCTGTCTTTTGTCATTTAAAATACTACACTAGAGGGCGCCAAATACAAAAGCTCTGACTTTGAAATTGTTTTCATGCAGTTCCCACAGTGCTACAAGATATATAATCAGTTAATGGATTGAAGCCAAAAGACCATTCCAAAAAGAGTATGATGCAGTTCACGATAATTAGGAAGCTGTGTTTTCATTCCCTCAATTAAAAAAACAACAACAAAAAACTCATGCTTTACATTAAGCAATTCATAATGTGTTTCTACTTGATCCTGTTATTCAAAGTACCTTTTAGCTAGTTGTTTAATTTGTTTGCTCTAACTGCCTAGTGGTCAAGGGAAAGCGTAAACTTGGAAAAAATATGTTAACCTAGATGAAAATAGGCACTAAAATATACCTCAGTGCCATTGTTAATCTTTTATTTATTTAAAAAAATCTATTTATTTATTCATGAGACACAGAGAGTGGCAGAGGCTCAGGCCCAGGAAGAAGCAGGCTCCTTCTGGGAAGCCCGATGCGGGACTCGATCCTAGGACATCGGGATCTCAACCTGAGCCAAAGTCAGGCGCTCAACCAGTGAGCCACGCTGGCATCTCTCTAATCTGTTAGATTTAGTAAAGTATGCATATATATTAAAAAGGGGGGAAAAAATCCATATCCAAGAGCTTACAATAAAAAGGAACAAGACCCCATCTTTAACCTCAGTCTGAAGATGTAACATCTTTTAGCAGTAACTCGAGATTTCTCAATGTTTCTATTTCTTGACTTATCAAGCTGACATTATTTTCTTTGAAAATGGGAGTTAGCTAAAAGAATTATCCATCTCTATTTATAAAGACCTACATCTCTTATAATGCATCTTCATAAAGACAGTTTACAAAATAACTTTTTCCATTTTCATTCCATTATTCCAAGAACACATCATCATGGAACATTTAAAAAACACCTATAGGAAGGACGACTGGGTGGCTCAGTGGTTGAGCTCTTTCAGCTCAGGGCGTGATCCCAGGGTCTGGGATTGAGTCCCACATCTGGCTCCTTGCAGGGAGTCTGCTTCTGCCTCTCTCTTTGTGTCTCTCATGAATAAATGAATTAAAATCTTAAAAAAAAAAAAAAAAAAGACCTAGAGGAAACTAATCTTCTGATCCTATCCATACACATAGCCTTGCAAAAATGAGATTGTTGTACGTGTTAATTTCATTAAACTATATATTGCTTACGTTTTCGTATCATTAAAACATTCCATTCTGGTTTTCGTGAACACAAGTTAAACCTTCTAGAGTAAGGAACTTCCAATTCTTCAACCGACGCTGGGATCAGAGGATTTCACTCCACAGAGGGAGCTGTGGTGTCTGAGGTATTATTCACTCTGAGTTACCGGATGCTTCCTGTTTGATGGGACAAAGACTTAAGCGTCCTGCAGGGACAGAAGAAAAACTAGACACTGAAGTTAGCAACTCAGCCTGGAAGGGAAGAGTTTTAATCGTTCCTCGACAACGCAAGGCTCAGTGAATCACCAATGAGTCCGCCACAAATTGGCGGAGTTGGTCCATTTGTTTGGAAAGATAATCTTTTATGTTTCATTTTTTAATGGTCACAAATCATCTAGCTTCTCTGATTCTTTCTCAGGGCCTGCCCGTTCCCCTCCAATCTACCCCTGGACCGAGTGCAGAGCGCAGGGGGCCGATGGCCGCCGCCGCCGGGACGGACCTGAAGCGCCGCAGGTCGGGGCGCACCGCCCCCCACACCCGGAGGGCGGAGCCCGGGGAGAGCAGACCCTCCCTCGGCACCTGCGGCCGCGAGCAAGCGCACCTTCCACACCTAACAGGGCACGAGGAATCCTCCTAGGTTCTCACCTTTCCTGGACTTTTACGCCAGGTTGTTCTAAAGGCTTCGCGCGCATTCCTGCCTTCGATTCACCAGCACGTCCCTGTCGGCGCCCGGCTACCCGGAGTCCTGAACGCGGGACGAGCAGGTGGAGCTGGGGCCCGGCCCTCCGGCGGCCGCGCCCGCCCGCCTCCCGGCCCCCAGGACAATGGCCGCCCGGCCCTACCAGCCCTACCAGCCCTTCCGCTTCCGGAAGATGGCGGCGGCGGCGGCGGCGGGCCTCGGGAAGCCGGAAGGGGCCCTAGACTCCCGGGAGAGGCGACGAGCAGCGGGGCTGAAAGGAGGGAGGCCCTCCCCGAGGCCCCGAAGCCGCGGAAGCGGAGGCCCCGGCGCTCCTCCGGCGGCCCGACCTTCCCCCTCGGCCGCAGCGCTGCCCGGGGCCGCGGCCGGACGGGAGCGCCCAGCGGACGTGGCCGCCGCCCCTCCCCCGCGGGGTGACGCGGGCAGCGGCCCGGCTACGCCCTTGGCGGCCGCGAGGGACGCCGGGGCGAGGGCCGCGGGCGGCCGTGTGGACGGGGCTCCGAGGGCGCTGGGCCCGAGGCCGGCTAGAGTACGCGGGACGAGGCGCGCTTCCCACGAAGGCTCAGAACTGGGTCACGGAGCCCCTTCCTCCCGGCGGCTCGGCATGCTGGAAGCGCGCTCAACTTGTCTGGCGTTGATCAAAGTGAAAGTCGTCCCTGGCTTCTCGCATCCGCTACCTTCTCGGCTGAGGAAGGGTCACCGCAGCCAGAAGCCAGCACGCGGCGGCCGACCTGAGCAGGGAGCTCAGATGCCACTAGATCCCCGCCCCCCACGGCCCGGCCTCGGCCTCCTCGCTAGGGCTGCAGCCTGTGTGCGCGGCATGGGGGGTGCACATGCAACACCCCAGAAGGGCCTCCCGGCTTCCAGAGGCCCGCGGCATAAAGCCAAGAACCTGTGTAGCTGGGGGCAAGGGAAACCCCTCTGGAACTCGTGTAAAGGTCACAGGTTTTTCTGGGAGCTTCAAACAAATGCTTCTAGTATTGGCCAGGAATTGTTTTGGGAAAAGGTACTTCAAAGGACCACTCCAGAAACCAGGGTGGTCACCTTGCCTTTCCCTAGTTTCCTTCCTCTACTGGCAAACAGTGGTTCTTCAGTGCAAATAATTTAGTTCCACAAAACCACCAGAAAAAGGATTCTAATCACTGTCTTCAGCCATACTTTGGGGGTGTTTTAAACTTCACTCTTTAGGGTACAAAGAACCTGACTTTTGTGGATTACTCTTGACTATTTCTCAGGGTTGAGTTCACAAGATAACTGATGTAACTTGTTGAAAACATTTTTTTAAGCCTATCAACAAATGGTTATTTGGATTGCAGTATCGGTTTATGTTAAACCTAGGATGCACACAGGGAATTTCCTTTTACAGAAACATTGCCTTGATGGTTGTTAATCCCTTATTTTAACTCATTTAGCCAAGTCAATCCCCTCTGACAACTAATATTTGAGAGGGGCATTTTATTCTTCTTTCATCTCTTACAGATTAAGCATCTTATATCAAGTTGCCTTTAATGACTAGTTTTCTTGTTCAACAGTTAGAGGAAGAAAGCAACTATCAAATCTTGAGTATGATGCAATTCTTCTGTGTGCAGCTCAATATAGCATTTTCTCTTCCTCTTTTCCCTGTAGGATTGCACTGTAAATTAAAAGCTCTCCCCTAAAATCCATGACTGTTCAAATATACTCTTTGCAATTGTTTATGCAATACCCTGTTTTTGCATTTTTTTTAAAAGATTTTATTTATTTATTCATGAGAGACAGAGAAAGAGAGAGAGTCAGAGACACAGGCAGAGGGAGAAGCAGGCTCCATGCAGGGAGCCCGATGTGGGACTCGTGGGACTCCATCCTGGGTCTAAACAACTGAGCCACCCAGGCTGCCCTGTTTTTGCATTCCTAAAGACTTCTTAAAATACTGATTTTTCGGGCAGCCCGGGTGGCTCAGTGGTTTGCCGCCGCCTTCGGCCCAGGCTGTGATCCTGAAGACCCGGGATCGAGTCCCACATTGAGCTCCCTGCATGGAGCCTGCTTCTCCCTCTGCCTGTGTCTCTAACTCTGTTGTCTCTCATCAATAAATAAATAAAAAACTTAAAAAAAATTTTTAAAAATACGGACTTTTCATAAAACATCCCATTTACATTATGGTATTGTTTCTCATTAATAAAACTTTATTTTTCCCCTCATTAATAAGCTTTAAAAAGGGGACACATAGTCTCTTCACTGACTGCAGTTTCAAGATCTCAAAAAAGCATTTCTTTCTTTTCATTATAATTGCCTTTTCAAAATCTAGACATGATCTGATTTTGACTTGGTAGGTTTGTCAGGAACCTGAACTCTAGACAAGCACCAGGTAATTCTGATGCAAGTTGACCCAGGATTCTCATTTTAAAAACCACTGGCTTGGAGGCAAATACATCACGTTTGCTTGGAATTATTTCTATGGTTGGTCCCAAAGTTATCCTGGCCAATTTGTAGATTTTGTAGAACCAGATGGAAAAATACCTGCAGAGGTAGAAAACTGAATAATCTGTGCACAAAAATGCAAATCTGTCTTGAAATTTTTTAAGTTCTACTATATTAAAGGAACACTGCCCAAATGAAATGTGCTAGATGGAAATTGGGTTTTCTATAGAAAAACCTGTTTCACAAAGGCTGTGTGCCATTTATTCAAGATGTTCAGGCTCAGATATAATGTATTCCAAGTTTACTAAACCAGTCTAAATTCTCCTCCACCTACTTACGATTAAAATTTGCAATTCTTTATTACCTTTGCTAATGCTTATGACCCAGGTTGAGAGAATGTGCTGCTGTTAGCAAACTCACCCTTTGCAGGCCCTGGACTTATATATTAAAAAAACGGAGCCTACCAGTACTATGGTCAGACCTTGCCAAACACCTGGCAAAATTCATTGGCTTAATCCAGTGAGATATTCCCCAAAGATGTCAGACACTGTGTCTTCTCTGTAATGATGTCCCTCTGTGACCTGCAACTATAGTGTTGAGTGAGACCTTGTAAGGACCAGTGCTACACAGAACATAAAATCTGATTGTATTTTGCAATTTAAACTCCCTACTCAACCTATCTTGTGAAATCATGAATAAAATAAACATTACTTATTTATGCCTCACAAAGTAAATTCTTTTGGGGGAAGTTTACACAGCCCTGTTATAATAAATTTTGGCATGAGTCAAAAAGGCTGCCCAAGGAGGATGTACATGCGTGGATGACCAATTCTTAAATTCAATACAGCTTTGGTAATTGCTTTATAAAAAAAGCTTACATTTCACCATCATCTTAAAATCTTGACAATGTTTATTATGTCTGATTAACTTAAATAGTCTGTTGAGTAATCAAAAAGCATTTATAGTAATTTTGTGATTCTACTGAAGTAAAACTTTAACTTAATAGTGCCATCTTTTGAAGGTTGTTTTCCAATGAGGAGGCAAATCTCCTTACTTTTAATGTTACTTATCCCATTATTCTTTTTGAATACTAAGCATGATACATGTCTTGGCTCACAATTTACTTAACCCCGTAGTTTAATTACATTTTCTTCTTGTATGTCTCCAGTAGGGTATCAAACCCTAATAGTTTAAATATACCAAAACAATTTTTACATGTTATTATAAATTCATTTTAATGATGGCATATTACTCTACTGGCTGTGACATGACACATATAAATATTCGCCTATTCATTAGCCAGTTCTTACAGTATTTGTATTCTGACCTCCTGGCTAAGTTGGCTTCCCTCTTTTCTATGTAGTGACTGATCGATCATCCCTTGATGAACAGACTAATCATCTCTGATGAACAGAGAGCAGGCTCTCTGGTAAACTAGTTGCCATTTCAGCATTATTTGTTTTTTAAAGTCTTATGTTCAAAGTATTCCCTTTAATCTCTCTAAAAGCCACCTTTTTTTTTTTTTGGTAAAAGGCCACCCAGGAAATAAATATTCACAGTATCAGTCACATGCGGACCCTTTCAACAACTTTTAAAACTCCCAGGCTGTAAAAACACAGGCTGTGCTCCCTTTAGTTTGCCCATTTCTTTCCTGGTCCTTATTGGGGGGAGAAAGGCAAATCTCAATTGCATGCACGTATGATTACATTAAAAATTCTGGCTGGGGGCAGCCCCGGTGGTGCAGTGGTATAGCGCCGCCTGCAGCCCAGGGCGTGATCCTGGAGAACCTGGATCGAATCCCACATCAGGCTCTCTGCATGGAGCCCGCTTCTCTCTCTGCCTGTGTCTCTGCCTCTCTCTCTCTCTCTCTCTCTGTGTGTGTCTCTATGAATAAATAAATATTAAAAAAAAATTCTGGCTGGATATTTAATTCAATTTAGTCTTCATAATATTTTTTGGCATCTCACATAATCACTGAGTGCTCCTGTTTCGCCAATTAATACAGCAAGTATTGAAATATATACATGCCCTACCCTAAGGGAAGAGAAACTCACTGATTAAAAAAAATCACTGAAAGATTTATCGCAACAATGCTACAATCATATACTTGTGTAATTTCAGTGTTACACGTTCACACCTTACCTCTTAAATAGCTAAAATTTGCCACTGTAATTTTAGTAGCTAACATAATGAAAACTAGAGTTATTTTCAAATCTATAAGAATATTTTGGTAAAGTACCACTAGTCAAAAACAAAAAACACCCCAATAAGGTTAAGTTTCTCAAAATGCATCTTGTTGACTTGCTTCACTTATGGAGTGAGCCCCACGTGTCCTAATAACTTATGCTGTTTGCCATTTACCTACCCGATTCCTCATTTTACTCATGTTTTTGTGGGACAGAATTTAGAATATTGTATTCAGCTCCTTAGGCCCAGAAGAAAAAACTTTCCAAAGATGCAATGAACTGCCCCAGTATCACTGTGGCTGTTTGAAAAGAAGTCAGTAACATCTTAGGCAAACAACTGCTTGTATAAAGAGGGAGGGGAATTAGCCAACGCTGATACTGTATTTTTATTTATTCTTAAGTATTTATTTATTCGTGAGAAACACACACACACAGAAAGGCAGACACACAGGCAGAGGGAGAAGCAGGCTCCATGCAGGGAACCCGACGTGGGACTCGATCCCGGATCTCCAGGATCACACCTTGGGCTGAAGGCGGCGCTAAACCGCTGAGCCACCCAGGCTGCCCCAATACCTTAGAGGATTTTTAGGTTAATCCTAAATTCTAGGGACACCTGGGTGGCTCAGCGATTGAGCGTCTGCTTTTGGCTCAGGGCGTGATCCCAGTTTGGGGATCAAGTCCCACATCAGGCTCCCTGTGAGGAGCCTGCTTCTCCCTCTGTCCATGTCTGCCTCTCTCTCATGAATAAATAAAATCTTAAAAAAAAAAAAAAAACCCTAAATTCTATCAGTCTACACTAATATTTGTTAAGCTTATGCTGGATGGAGCAAGAGTAACCAGTGTGACAGCCCGGATATACCTGCTCTTTTAAGATGCAGTGTTTGAGGGGTACCTGGCTGGCTCAGGCAGTGGAGCATGCAACTCTTGATCTGGAGTTGTGAGTTCAAGCCCTACATTGGGAGTAGAGATTACTTAAAAATAAAGTCTTAAAAAAATAGTGTTTGAGAAGAATTTTATTTAATGGGGGTGTTCTCTTGTTCATCATGTATTTGGCACTTGTGTAAACTCTGGTTTTAGGAACAGTGATACCTTAAGATGACCGACTCTCTCAGGGCAACAGAAACCATCAAACGAACAAGTACGATGTCCAAGTTCTTCTCTTTGACAACCAGAGCTCCATTCTTAGCTCTGCCCTTGGGTGCTTATATAGCGCATTATTTATAACGCCAGCCACTCAAATTACTCCTCCCTCTTTGAACAGGAAAAATGATTAACACAATGGAATGTTGGAAGAACTAAATTCCACACCTGATTTATCCTTTCAGCCATGAATTTATTAGGCAAGGTGAGTTAAAATATAGTCCTTTAAAAATTTCTTTCCTTCTTGCACAATTTATTTTACTTTTAAATGCAGTTGTATTGTCTTTTGCCTTTTCTGTTAAAAAAGATCCCACAACCAATGATGTGGACTACTCTGGTTTCCAATCTGGAGAATCCCAATCCTTTAACTTGAAAAAAATACCCAAGTCCTCCAAATCAGTCCTCCTGCCCAGTGCTCTGAATGTCAAAGAAAAGAAATTCAGTGAAATGAGGGTATCAGAGAGTAACCATTATTCTCAGGGTAGCGAAATAACTTCATCATCTAAATAGTGATGACTATGAATGGATGAACAAGATTCCCACTGTTCTTACCTAACAACCAGTGAAGCGCAGCCAGGGAACTAGGCTGCCAGAATCAGCAGGCAAAGACCTGGTTGAGCTTAACTTTGATCTAAGGGAAATTAAATCATATTTTTTGCTCCTAGTTTATCTGCTGAATAATATAATGACGATAGTGGAAGTTACTTTAGACTAAAATGTGTGTCCTGAAAAGACCTTCTCAGAAACAATCTGTCACACACACACACACAGAGTTTGAGGAAAAAACTTTTTTAGATTTCCTGTATTTTTTCATATGTATCTCTCTCTAGCTTCGGCTGCATTACTGACTTGCTCAAGTAATTTGTAGTTCCTCATATTCAGCTTTTATAAATGATGTACAATTCAAAACCATGCTTATTTATCAATCTAAGGTGGGGACCACAAACATACAAGATCAAGACACCAGACTTAATAAGCAAATTGATGTCTCTCAGGGTGAAGGTATAGCAATCAAGAGACAGGTAAGTTAAAAAAAAAAGTGATTTATTAGTTTGTGAAGAAAAGAAACTTAAACCTCTTTGGCCAGTATATTACCTCCATTACTACGCAGAAAGTCTAATTATACTCAAAGCTGGCCAGTGAAAAGGATACCAAAATATCAAATTATCCAATGGGAATATTTACTGGCATTAGGACTGAATTTTTTGTATTGAAGTAGATCTTTAAAGTCCTAGCTCATGACTTCTTCACTTCTTAAGATCTACAACTCTTTAGTAATACTAAACGAAATGCTGCTTCTTTCTACTGAGTTACACTTCTAGAATTTAACGTTACTGGTTGAGCTTTAAGAGAAAACATTAATTTAAAAAAAAAAAGATTTTTATTTATTCATGAGACACACACAGAGGTAGAGACATAGGCAGAGGGAGAAGCAGGCTCCCTGCAGGGAGCCTGATGTAGGACTTGATCCCAGGACTCTAGGATCATGCCCAGAGTTAAAGGCAGACTCTCAACCACTGAGCCACCCAGGCACCCCAACATTAACCTGAATTAAAAAAAGGTCACACTGCCTAAAACGTCTCAGAATTGATTCCTTGTAAAACTAGGATGAAATGTTACTATATTGAAATAATAGTTGATAGTTCCTCTCTGCTCCCTTTTCAGGTTTTTAAAAAAAATATTTTATTTATTTATTCATGAGAGACACAGAGAGAGGGGCAGAGACATAGGCAGAGGAAGAAGCAGGCTCCATGTAAGGAGCCCGATGCGGAACTTGATCCCAGGACCCCAGGATCATGACCTAAGCTGAAGGCAGACGCTCAACCACTGAGCCTCCCAGGTGTCCTGCCCTTTGTAGATTTTTAAAAGTAAGCTCTATACTCCATGTGAGGCTCGAACTCACAACCCAGAGACCAAGAGTTGCATCTTCTACTGATGGAGCCAGCCAGGTACCCCTCTTCTCCCCTCTAAAAAAATTAAATTTTTATAAAGATTTTATTTATTTGACAGGGAGAAAGCAAGCACAAGTACGGGAGTGGCAGAGAGAGAGGGAGAAGCAGACTCCCATGGAGCAGGGAGCCCAACATGGGGCTCCATCCCAGGACCCTAGGATCATGACCTGAGCCAAAGGCTGTACTTAACTGACTGCCACCCTGGTGCCTGCCCCCTAAATTTTTAAGATTTAAAATTTAAGTAATCTCTACACTCAACGTGGAGCTTAAACCTTTACCTCCAAGATCAAGAGTTCCATGCTTTAGCAACTGAACCAGCCAGGCACCCCAAAAGCTCCTCCTCCTTTTAAGATGCTCATATATTAATTAAAGGTGAGGAATTTAGAAACAAGGTTCCCCTTTCACAACAAACCTTAGCACACTTAAGAAACAAAAACAACCTAAAAGCACAGAAACTGGTTTACAGGCTAACAATACTTGGCTTTTTATCTACTAGAGGAAAAAAAGTTCATCAGAATATTCTAAATGTCTTTGAAAACAATGTTGCTGTTCTGAAGTCTCAAGAAGAAACCTGAGAAAAGGTTCGCGACAATAGTCTTCCTGAGCTTCTTAGGTTGGGGAAGCCAATATTACAGCAATACTACCCAAAAAAGAACTGAAAATAATTCTTTGTTCTGTAAGTTTGTATAGACATTTTAATGGAACACTTCATTTCACATCTCTTTATTAAATAGATAACTGCATGAAAAGTACCTGAGGTTTGTAAAACAGGCGGATTCCTGGGTCACATTAAATAGTTCAGCATATAGTTCTTCAGGAATTGCTACATCCTAAGAAAATTATGAATGATGACACCTAACATCTTGTTTTGTGGAAGTTTGGGTGTGGAACCCAGGAATGTATATTTTAATAAGCTTCCCAGATAATTATGGTGATCAAACTGGCTTGGGAACCACTGGCTTACAGCATTTTAACATTCCCACAGTAGGGAAACTAATTTTAAAAAGTGGATTTAAAAAAAAAAAAAAGGTTTTGTAGTCATGACCTATAACCCTGGGAGTAAAAATTTGCCTTTAACAAAAGATTATTAGAAATAGAGGACCAGGGCAGCCCAGGTGGCTCAGCGGTTTAGCGCTGCCTTCAGCCCACGGAGTGACCCCGGAGACCTGGGATCGAGTCCCACCTCGGGCTCCCTGCATAGAGCCTGCTTCTCCCTCTCTGCCTGTGTCCCCCCATTATTCATTATTTAATGAATAAATAAATTTAAAAAAAAAGATAACCAATTAAAAGTTTTGCCTCGAGAACTGAACGCATTACGGTATTGCTACCAGTTCTTTAGGTATAGTACCTGGAACAACATTTTGGAAAAGAAATTTGATGGTATGTATGTAACAGAATATATCAACTTATATATAATGTTGCAAATCTTAAAAATTATTTTTATTTATTATTTTTAAAGATTCTATTTATTTATTCATGAGAGACACAGGAAAAAAAAAGAGACAGAGAGAGAGAGAGGCAGAGACACAGGCAGAGGGAGAAGCAGGCTCCATGCAGGAGCCCAATGTGGGACCCGATCCTGGGACCCCAGGATCATGCCCCCTGGGCCGAAGGCAGGTGCTAAACCACTGAGCCACCCAGGAATCCCCAAAAAATTATTTTTAAATTAGTGCCAAACCTTCCCAAAGAATATATAATTGCTTGCGTTGTGGGAGAGATAGGTTAGCACATTAATGATTCAAGTTTATAAAAATGGGAATTAACAACAGTGTTGACTGTAAACCATTCAGAACTGAGGCTAACTTTTTGCACAGAGATAAACGTATTGTTTTTATCACTGCCACTTGAGGATGTACACTTGCTTAGTCCCTAAGATTGTTATTGCTGCATACTGGTAAGCATTTATGGATCTCCATCCATAGTACTGGGCCCAAAGCTATTCTTTTGAGGTAAGATACCAGAATCTAGCCCTGAACTTTCATTCTATTTAACAGAAGGCTGTTGAACTGTTAAGAAAAATTAGATATGGGGCACCTGGTTGGCTCAGTGGTTGAGAGTTTGCCTTTGGCTTGGGTCGTGATTCCAGCATGCTGGGATCCAGTCTCGCATCAAGCTCCCTACAAGGAGCCTGCTTGTCCCTCTATGTCTCTGCCTCTCTCTCTCTCATGAATAAATGAATAAAATCTTTTAAAAAAAGTAAGCTATGGGAAAGTTCTCTTCTCTAAAGTACATTTATAGGGACGCCTGGGTGGCTCAGCAGTTGAGCGTCTGCCTCTGGCTCAGGGTGTGATCCCGCAGCCCCGGGATCAGGTCCCACATCAGGCTCTCTGCATGGAGCCTGCTTCTCCCTCTGCCTATGTCTCTGCCTGTCTCTGTGTCTCTCATGAATAAATAAAATCTTAAAAAAAAAAAAAGTACATTTATAGTTATCTTTTTTTATACATTGGAAAGGTAAGTTAAGTGTGAAAAATAAAAACTTATAACCAAACCTCAGAGGATGGACAGGAATTTTCATTTTGCCCAACACAACACTGTTTTGAGAGGCTTTTATCTGCCTGCAATGGATGGAAGTACCAGATGTTTGATCTGGGATTGTTAATCTTTCAAGATAGCTGCACCTAATTATTGTACTGAAGAGGGATGGATGTCCAATTTTTTTTAAGAATCTCTTAAGAATAAGGATGATTTTGCCCTTGGGCACAAATCATTAGCAATTTTGGATTTGAAAATTTAAGAAAAACATTTAATTATGAAAATTCATCTGTAATCTTTCCTTCTCTTCACAATCTAAGTTTAGGAGCTATTTATAGATTTATACCAAAGAGGGAAGTGACCTAATTAGGCCAAACATTTACTAAAGTGAGCACTTACTATGTCCCAGGTATTTTTTTGTTTTAAAGATTTATTTATTCATGAGACACACACAGAGAGAGAGGCAGAGACCTAGGCAGAGGGAGAAGCAAGCAGGGTCCTTGCAGGGAACCCAATGCGGGACTGGATCCCGGAATTACGACCTGAGCTGAGGGCAGGCGGCGAACCGCTGAGCCACCTAGGCATCCCTGTCCCAAGTATTAATGCAAGCACTATGGATTTATCTCAGGGAGACAAAGTGAAACGCTGCTCTCCAGGGGCTCACAATCTAAAGGGGTGATTCTCTAAAGAGAATCTCCTCTCTAAAGGAGATTCTAACCAACTACAGTAAGTGCTATAATGGGGCTGGATAAAAGGTAGATGGAATTTTAAAGAACAATGGACTGCTTGGAAAAACACCAGAAAAAGCTTCATAGAGGAAAAACACTTGAACTGAAGGATGCATTCACAAGGGGGAGAGAGAGTAGTAGTACACCATGAAGAGAGGATTATACAAAAGAAGGTCTGAGAGAACAAAGGTTTGGGGAACTGAAAGCAGTAGTAATATGGCTGGAAGCAAAAGAAGGTGCCAACTGAATCTTTGGAAAAAGGGCAGAGCCAGATCATAGGGCCTTGTTCGCCATCCTACAGAACATTACAGCATTTCTAGTAAGATCAGATTTACATTTTAGTAAAATTACTTTGAAGGATGAGAGACAAATTTGAAGGGGTAAGATTATAGCCAGGGTAAGCAAGGAGGCCGCTACATGGTTAGATATATAATAATTCATTTATTTGGCATATATTCAGGGCAACTGATTACTCTATGCCAGGCCTGAAGTAGTCGTGATGAAGACAAGGGCAAGCAGACCAAGAAATTAAAAAAAATTAAAATGGACATTACTAAGGACATAATGGACACATGGTAGTAAAGGATTGAGGATAGATCTTCAGTTTCTGACAAGCGGAGACCATAGCGGTTTTAGTTTGTATCCCATATAGTTAATGTACAAGTTAATGTTCAACATTTCCAGTATCATTACAGACTAGAATAGCTTCAGGGGAAAAAAAAAAAACTCAAATGCTTTCTGGTAATACGGAAATGCTTTCTGTTGCGGAAAACTCATCTGTAAGTCTACAATCCAGAAAGACCCAGTTAAATCATTCTACTTAATTTTCTAATATGTTTTTTTCTACTTTTTTTTTTAAAGCTTATTTATTTGGAGGTAGGGCGAGGGAAGGGCAGAGGTAGAATCTTAAGCAGGCTCCACTTGACCCTGAGATTATGACCTGAGCCAAAATCAAGACCTGGAGGCTTGGGCAGCCCCCGGTGGCTCAGCAGTTTAGTGCCGCTTTCAGCCCAGGGTGGGATCTTGGAGACCGGGGATGGAGTCCCATGTTGGGCTCCCTGCATGGAGCCTGCTTCTCCCTCTGCCTGTGTGTCTCTGCCTCTCTATGTCTCTCATGCATAAATATATAAAATCTTAAAAAAAAAAAAAAAAAAGACCTGGAGGCTTAATCAACCGAACCACCCAGGCATCCCTCTTTACCCATTTCTGTAACACTTATACAAAAGTCCCACAAAATTGTAACCCTATTTCTGTTATTATTTCTTTGTATTAGGTAATACTTTGAAATGATTATTTGAAAAATAATTATGGTCGTAATTCATGGATTTACCCTAATTAGATTGTTGGAAATATAAGCCATTTTGTTTACTTCAAAATGACTTGTAATGAATTACAATGACTAAAAGACTGACTTGTCACAAAAAAAGAGTTGAGACACATGAATGATTCTCAAATAGCCCCAAATGAATCCTGCACTATTTTTCATTATTCCACAGCAAAATGACAACAATGCGGCAAGTTTTTCAAAAAGACAATTTTAAAATCATATGTCCTGGGGTGCGTGGGTGGCTCAGTTAGTTAAGCATCTGACTTCAGCTCAGGTAGTAAAAGCTTGGGGCTCAATCCCAGAACCGTGCATAGTAGAGAATCTACTTGTCCCTCTGCCCCCCACCTCATGCTCACGCACGCTTTCTCCCTCAAAATAAATACTTAGAAAACCTTTCCAACTCTTTAGTTTGTCTCTCATATATAAATAGATTTGATAGATTCAACCAAAACCAAAACCAAAACCAAAAAAAAACCACACAGGAGTTTCCTAATTGCTTTGTTGATTCGTATCCTAAAGATCTAGATGAATACACTGCTTGATTTGTCCTAAACCCCTGAAGTTACCCTGTTCTCAAGCGGCTCTGTATCGTTTGAATAGGATATAGAATGTGAACCTTTCCCATGTTAACCTATCAAGGCTCCTATGAGACCTAAGACCTAGACTCCATGATTTAGAAGGAACAAATCTAACCTGCTTATTATCTAGTCACTGCCAGATACTAATACAAAGGGAGTTACCCAGGCACTTTGACAAAGACTGTTTATTGTGATTAATAATTACCCTGTTCTTATAAGCACCTTTTCCTCAAGTAGCTCAAAGCCTTCTGGCATACAATGTCTCCTTGATGGGCAGTAACAACAGAATGAGCAAGAAAATAAGGTCTGCCAGTGAGACAAAGAGGCTATAAAGAACACGAATAATCAAACTCTAAAAATACTGAAATACTTTCAAAATCATAGTTTTTTCAAAATTTTTAAGTTCATATATAATGAACACATAGGTTATATTAATCTCAGGTAAACAAAAATTCGTGGCTTTAAGTCCAAATGGCCTGTGATGGCAAAACTCTTCCTATTCTTCTCTCAATCAGAGCCAATATCCCTACACTTACCTTCATATGAACATTATAATAGAACCCTAAGTTAAAAAAAAAAATCACTAATCTGGCTGTAATAATTAAGCTCCAAAATACCAAACTTTATGACAGTTACAAAGACCTTCTTTTCACTGAGAATTCTTTTCCAGGGTATTAAATTAAAACTTCCATGCATGATGCTTAACTGTCTTCTTCCCGTCTCCCCAAAGCACTGCCCCATGACCTATTTTTGTAATCTGGTTCCTTCATTTTACTTTGCTAATTCATATTAAGAATATTTTAGTTTTCACACAAATTTCAGTTATTTCATAAAAAGTGCATGGCATGGAGAAACTGTTCCAGTTTACCAAAGTAAAATAAATTTCAGGGAACATATAACTTGACTGTTTTATTTTTTTATTTTTTGACTTGACTGTTTTAGAAATGGAAAACATAACACAAGTATTGTTTAATTTTGGGGGGGAATGCATGATAGCAAGGGTTGGGGGGGCAGTTTATGCAAAGAAAACCAAGCAGCTACTTCTCTTCCACAAATAACTGATTTTACCAAGCATCTATATGGACAACTTAACCAAGAGTCTAAAGAGTTGAATCTTTAAAAACTGCCCACTTTGATGTAGGCGTCCAATTAAACTACTCTCAGAATTTATCCTTGAACATAATTTTCCCATTTAGCAGACAGAAAAAAGGCAGAAATATACAGAAACAATTTTATGTCCCAGCTATTAATGTCTTATTATCACTTAAATTTTTATGGCATAAAACTCATTCTACTACTTAGTGTTTTTAGTTTCTGAGAAAGCTATTTGGACCTAAAACTATGAATTAGGAAGTAATCTACTACCTAAATGCAATTTAAGAGGTCAGTTTATTTTGTAGCTTAATACAAGGAAAGTTTTGAGTCTTGGTTTTCCTCTCAATTTAACTATGCTAACTCCTGGTCATCTTTACAGAGGCTGAGCACTTCTAGAATACCAAACTTTAATGTCACTGATAAATAAAACTCATTCTTGCCTCCAGAGGCAAGGATAACACATTTTAAAAATTCTATTTATTTATTTATTTATTTAACAATTAAAAAAAAAAAAGTTTAAGTAAACACTACCCAATGTGAGGCTTGAATTTATCAACCTCAAGGTCAAGAGCCACAGTTCCACTGACTGAACCAGCCAGGCACTCCCAAGTATC
The DNA here is from genome assembly GCF_053574225.1 of Canis aureus. Taxonomy (NCBI): domain Eukaryota; kingdom Metazoa; phylum Chordata; class Mammalia; order Carnivora; family Canidae; genus Canis; species Canis aureus. The sequence goes on from NC_135631.1 coordinate 40,869,191, forward strand.
ATGTTAATACTCTGGTACACATGTATTTACAAGAGTATACCTGTTACATTAATTACAGAAACTGTATAGTTGATGATTAAGAGGAAAATCTGTAAAGTACAGGAGTTAAAAAAATGGGAGGGGGCAGTAAAAATAGGAAGCAAAAATTAGCTACCTACTCTGTTAATGATCACCCAGGAGAGATCAAGGCACAGGATATAAAAAGTATTGGAAATAAAAATAAGTTAGGGGCACCTGAGTGGCTCAGTCGATTTAAGTTTCTGCCTTCAGCTCAGGTCATGATCCCAGGGTCCTGGGATTGAGCCCTACATCCCTGCTCAGTGAAAAGTCTACCCATCCTTCTTTCTCTCCCTCCTCCTGCTGTCTCACTCTCTTCAAAATAAATTAAATACAATCTTTAAAAATAAGTAAAAATGATTTGGGGCACCTAGGTGGCTCAGTTGGTTAAGTGTGTGACTTCAGCCCCGAGATCAAGCCTGGTGTTAGGCTCCACACAGAGCAGGGAGTTGGCTTGTCCCTCTGCCCCCCCCCCCCCCCCATACACTCTCCTCAATTTCTTCATTTGTTAAGAGGGCTATTTCAAAAATCCATCTCTTCTATCACTGAACCCACCTGCTGGGGCGCCTGGGTGTCAGACTCTTAATTTTGGCTCAGGTCATGATCTCAGGGCCCTGAGATAGAGCCCTGGAGTCAGGCTCCTAAATGAGCATGGAGCCTGCTTAAGATTCTTGCTCTCCTGCCCTTGCCCTCCCTCCCCCACCCCTTGCTCTCAAAACAAAAACTACAACTGCTGTGGTATACTATAAAAGCAAAGATAATCCAAGTTCAGCTGACATACATTGGGTATAAATGATATTTATTTTTAGCTGGTTCTGATCTTATATATCAATGTTTAAAAAATAGGAATAGGTTATCTAATACAGCTGGGCACACAATATAAATACACAAATCAGTTGATATACGAGCACCTAAGTCAAACTGTTTTTCAAAATGTTTAACTGTTAGAGCCAAGAACCTTCAGAAAAAAAAGGTATTAGCTAGAAGAATATTTAGCTCACCCAGGAAACTATATTTGGTGACATATTACATGATGAAACAAGGGCTTAGGTATATTGCTATTTTGAAAAAAAGTTAGAATCACACTGAAACTTGTTTTAGTTTCACACAGGTGTTGTGTTTGGGACAGATTTCTTTTGTAAAGTAGAAAAACTATCCTGTTAAGTACCAGTAAGGTTAATTAAACCATGTGTGAAGATGGACGTTTCTAAACTTTAATAATAGCATTAAATCAAACATTTACTACAGCTCATGGTTGGGTCAAAAAGTGTAATATGGAGGCAGTGCGTGGGTGGCTTAGTCTGTTGAGCACCTCGGTCTTGGTTTCAGCTGGGTTCCTGAGATGTGTCCAGGTCCCAGTGTCGGGCTCTGTGCTTAGTGGGGAGGTGCTTGCCTCTCTCCCTGCCCCTCCCCCAGCCCCAACGTGTGCATTCTAAAACCTAAAAAAAAAAAAAAAAGTTCTTTCTCCCTCTGCCCCATCTCCCTCCTTAGGAAAAAAAAAAAAAAAAAAAAAAAAAAAAAGTGTAATATGGCAATTTGCCTAGGCAGGAAATATTCTAAAAATAACATCATGTGCAGAATTAACAGGTTATGCATTTATGCAGTTATAGAAAAACGCTAACAATGACACAGGGTTTTTTCCTCTTTTTTTTTTTTTTTATTTATGATAGTCACAGAGAGAGAGAGAGAGGCAGAGACACAGGCAGAGGGAGAAGCAGGCTCCATGCACCGGGAGCCCGACGTGGGATTCGATCCCAGGTCTCCAGGATCGCGCCCTGGGCCAAAGGCAGGCGCCAAACCGCTGCGCCACCCAGGGATCCCGGTTTTTTTCCTCTTAAATGCCGTAACTTAACCAGATATTACAAGTTTCTGCTTTCTAAAGGAGATAGTTCCCAGACCTATATATGGACAAATTCTTCTGAAATAATACACTGGAAAGTGGTGAGAACATGAAAGTCACCTGGAATTTATCAAAACTGTTTATGACTATTTTGAAGTCACAGTCACAACTTTCTTACACCGGTAGTTTTATACGGTCAGATAACGTCCTGTAATACAAGGGTAGCATTTATATATTATAACAATTATTGTTAGGATTTCTGCTGATTGCCAAATGTTTGTATGTTGTCCTAAAGCCATAAAAAAATACAACAGGCATGGACATAATTTAGGATGTACAAACACGAACAAAAACACCTGAAATTTGAAGCCTCTTAATAAATTCTTTTGGGTCTAGAATTTTAATAAGGAAAGCAGATGTCAAGATTTATTTCCTGGGATCCCTGGGTGGTGCAGCGGTTTGGCGCCTGCCTTTGGCCCAGGGCGCGATCCTGGAGACCCGGGATCGAATCCCACATCGGGCTCCTGGTGCATGGAGCCTGCTTCTCCCTCTGCCTGTGTCCCTGCCTCTCTCTCTTTCTCTCTCTGTGTGACTATCATAAATAAATAAAAATTAAAAATTAAAAAAAATTAAAAAAAAAAAAAAAAAGATTTATTTCCTGATGCAGGAGCAAAATTACCAGTTCTGGCTTTTGTTACACAAGTAGACTTGGGTTGTCTGTGTTCCGTGGATTCTCAGCATAAAATTTAAAATGCCAGAAGTCTCTTAAATCTGTGTTGATTAATTAGTAGATCAATTATCATCTAATGCTGTCAGGCACTAAGCTACACATTTGCAGATAATTAAACAATTTACAGATGAGGAAGCAAGTCAATCAAGGACATGTAGGCTGTAGTAGAGCATGTGACTTGATCTTTGAGTTGTAAGTTTTAGGCCCATGTTGGCTGTGGAGACTACTTAAAAATTTAGAAAAAAATTTTTTTATTTGAAAGAGCGAGACTGAGCGCACGCATGAGCAGGGAGCCTGATGTGGGGCTCAATCCCAGGACCCTGGGATCACAACCGAAGCTGGAGGCAGAGGCTTAACAAATTTAGCCACCCAGGTGTCCCTTAAAAATAAAATCTAAACAACAAAAACCACATAGGTTCTAACAGGTGAGCATAAACAGGAAAGGAAAAGTCATCAGACTTGCTCATACTTGCTCTGATTCCCTCTCTATGTCCAACTAGAAAGAAAGAAATCAAATCAAATCTAAGAAATCAACTACTTTTTCTAACCCTAATCCCACTTTAGAGTCAGATTAAGGAAGATTAAGAATGAGATTAGAAACCTAGTGTAGGACAGACTTTGACTAGTGATCTAGTTTTCAATTTGGAATTAGTTAGCAGTATCTGAATTCCAGGCCTACTCTGAGACTTTATGCCAGCCATTACCCTCTTTGAGAGGACTTCCTCAAAAGAGAAATGGGGGAAAAAAATTATAAGGCTTGATTGAGCTTCACTGGCAAATGACTCTAAATTAAAAAAAAAAAAAATCTGGTCACAATCCACCCTCTTTTCCAATCTTATCTATGTGCTGCATGCAAGCCTAGTCAAACTGGTTTCTTATGTTGCGCTTCAATGACCCTGTCACTATTGAAATCCACAAATATTTTACCAAAACTTGATTTTCTCTGTGAGACACATTACCTGTGAGCAGGGGTTCTGCCTGAATGCTTACAGTACATATCCACCTGGCTTGACTCTAAATTAGAATAAGTTTAAGGGGGATCCCTGGGTGGCGCAGTGGTTTAGCGCCTGCCTTTGGCCCAGGGCGCGATCCTGGAGACCCGGGATCGAATCCCACGTCAGGCTCCTGGTGCATGGAGCCTGCTTCTCCCTCTGCCTGTGTCTCTGCCTCTCTCTCTCTCTCTCTCTCTGTGACTATCATAAATAAATAAAAAAAAAAAGGATTAAGTTTAAGGGCCTAGTCCTAGCTTGCACAAGGACAAGTACAAACATTTCAGCAAATAGAGGAACACGACAGACAGAAACCAGATTTGAGAAGAAAACTGGCAAAATAAGTGTCCAAAAAGTAGGGAGAAAAAAACACCTCAAAGTTTTTAACATGATGGTATAAAGAATAAATCGGAGCATGTTGCATTCAGTTACATAGTTCACTGACTTGCTATTATTCCCATAAACATAAGGCATGGCAAAATTTTCAGGCACTTCTCATCAAAGCTATCTGCTTTTTGTGCAACAAAACCGGGTGCCTATTATATGCCAGAACTTTGCACTTTAGCTACAAAGATAAGTGAGATCCTGCCTACCAACATCTCGTAGGTGAACAGAAGAGAGAAATATATGGGGTGCCTGGGTGGCTCAGTTAAGTGCCCGACTCTGAGATGAGAGTCCCGGGTTCAAGCTGTGCATTGGGCTCCACACTGGGCATGGAGCCTACTTAAAAAAAAAAAAAAAAAAAAGGAACATAAAAGGTACAGAAAAAAAAAGGAATGTCTCATTTTTCTGGAGATAAAAATAACTGTTGACAACAAATCAAAAATTGCTCCTGGAGGTTTACTTCTCATTTAATCCCTAATACCAGTAAGATAAAATAGTTACTCTTTTACCTACTCTACAGATTATGAAACTAAAGAGAACCAATCACCTAAAGTTTCACTCTAAGTGGAAGAGCAAATATTAAAATCTTTTTGAGGGGGATGCCTGGGTGGCTCAGCGGTTGGGTGCTTGCATTCGGCTCAGGGCTTAATCCCAGAATCCGGGATCGAGTCCCACATCGGGCTTCCTGCAAGGTGCCTGCTTCTCCCTCTGCCTCTCTCTCCGTCTGTCTCATGAATAAATAAATCTCTCAAAAAAAACAAAAACAAAAACAAAAACAAACAAAAAAAACATAACTTTTTGAGAAAGACCGAGAGAGCAGGGGGAAGGGCAGAGGGAGAAGAAGATTCCCTGCCGAGTGGGGAGCCAAAGTGAGGCTGGATACCAGGACCCTCAAATCACCACCCGAGCTGAAGTCAGATGCTTGACTGAGCCGCTCTGGTGCCCCTGGAAGAGCAAATATTGAAACTTGGGTAATTTAAGAGATTTTTAATCATTTTAGACAGAGTGAGAGACAGCATGAGGAGGGGCAGAGGGAGAAGCAGAGCCACTCAGATGCTCTGAAATTAGGGTCATTTTAATTTTAGTGGTGTTCATGATCTTCAACCTCTGGCAAATTATTTGGAAGGTTTTAAGCAAAAAGATTTGTTTTGGAAAGCTGTTGGATATATGAATTAAGCTAGAAGAGAATAATTGACCCCCCCCCCAAAAAAAAAGAAATTCAAGGAAAAGTTGAGAGAGAAAAAAATCAGTTTTGAATCAGTTTAGTTTTAATTCAGGAGTCCTCAGTAAACAAAGATGTGGAAATTAACACAACTGGTGAAAAGGTGGCTGGGGACACAGCACTGGGAAACACCAACAGTTAAGAGGAAGAAACCAACTAATGAAAACAGGAAAGACAGAAGTAGCAACTAGCAAAGGGTATTTAGCATATAAACCAAAGAGTTTCAACAAGGTGTGCATACATATATACATACATATATATACGTACACACATATGTATTTTTAAAATTATATTTATTTGAGGAAGGGGGGGCAGAGGGAGGGAGCACAGAAGAGGGACAAGCAGATTCTGCAATGAATGCACAGCAGACATGGGGCTCCATCCTAGGACCCTGAGATCACAACTTAGGACAAAATCAAGAGACGCTTGAAGAACTGAGCCACCCAGGTGCCTCTCAATAAGGTATACATTTTAAACAATTTAACACTACATGATTAGAAGACCACCTGCATCTGGAACACATAATACAGAACTTTCACAAAATGTAGACAACTGCATATAGTTTTTCCATATTCTCTAAGAATATGAATCCTGACTTCTGAAGTTATTAGAATAGCTCCTCTCTCGGTCATTTAATTCTTAAAGGATTTTTCAAACATCCATTTGACGTAGCCTCTTATCCTTTTAACTCCCATTTGCCCTTTAACTTGCAATAAAGTCAGAATATGGGAATACAGAGTAGCCAGATTGTTGTCCTGCAAAAGATGTGGTCAGACAAGTTGTTTTTAAGACAGAGGAGAGGTGGCTACACTACATACTATTGTTATCATATGAACTTGAGAATAAGGATTATTTTTGCTGGTTTTGACTACAAAAGAAGAAAAAAATGCCATTTCTTGCATATCTAATTTTTGGAGCACTTGCTGGCTCAGTCGGGAAGCATGTGACTCTTGATCTTGGGGTTTTAAATTTGAGCCTTGCATTGGGTGTAGAAATTACTTAATAAAACTTAGAAAAAATAGTTATCTTCAGGAAGGAGGAGCCTTCCTTCATGAAAAATTTCAATCTTAGGGGTAAGACTAAACTGGAGAAATAGGTTCCCTCTTTATCTCAAAAACACTGAAGTGACAATAGGAACCAGGCACTGGGCATAACGTGTATGTGATGGAAAGGTGCAAATTGCTCAGAATGAGTTCAGTTTTACATGTAAAAAGAAGAGGTTTATAAATTCCTACAAAGTTAGTTAACGTTTGGCTTACTTTACTCCTTAGGAATCAAGTCACTGGTGGTTGAAGCAACCTGGTTTGAAAGAGTTAACTAAGCAGTGTACATTTTTCAGAGTTATCAGAACGGATTTATGCTGTTTTATTGTCTAAAGGAGGAGGAAACCTAAAGTAGGTGATGAATAACTGAAAACCTCAGGTTTAAAAACAAACTAAAATCGTAACCTAAAACAACTTGGCTTAAAAAAATTTCCACTCATGAGGTGCCTGGGCAGTGTTAAGCCTCTGCCTTTAGCTCGGCCCTGATCCCAGAATCCTGGGATCAAGCCCCTCCATCCCAATCCTTGCTCAGCGGGGAGTCTGCCTCTACCTCTGCCCCTTGTGCCCCATCTCTCTCTCTCTCTCTCTCTCTCTCTCTCTCTCTCTCTCGCAAAAACAAAAAAAAAAAACCAAAACAACAACAACAAAAAACTTTAAAATAAATTCCACTCTAATTAGAGAGCCATTTAGATTTTCTAAAAGGGTACTTTAAAATGCTATAATTTCTGTGAATTACAAAATAACCTAACACTGTATCCTTAGGATAGTTTTGGACAAAATATTCTTACTATGACTAATAAGACTCTGGCAACTAAATATACTGGCATATAATTTGTATTTACTTAATTTATTTGTTTCTAATTTTATTTTTTAAAAACTAGTGTAGTTGACTTCTTAGTTTCAGTATATAACAGGAATTTGACAAGTTTACTATACATTATAGTAGCTTACTCCTACTATCTGTTACCATACAAACGATCACAATTATCACTGTTTCTTATGCTGTGCATTCTTTTCCTGTGACTTTATGCCATATAATTTAGCCATCTAAAGATGACAAATAGAATGTGTTCCTTCTCATATCTAAATATGAATATGTCCACTTTCTTCGTCTCCTATTAGGACTGAATACACTCAGCTTTGACACTATCTTTGAAAACTTAATAAATTTAAAACAATTATTTTTCTAAAGTCAGTTCTTTTTTTCACTCCAGATCCAGGCAACCAGCATGGATGTTTAAGTCTTATATACCACCTCCTTATTTTACTCCTATTCTTTTTTTAAAAAATATTTTATTTATTTATGATAGTCACAGAGAGAGAGAGAGAGAGGCAGAGACATAGGTAGAGGGAGAAGCAGGCTCCATGCACCGGGGGCCCGATGTGGGATTCCATCCCGGGTCTCCAGGATCACCCAGGATCGCGCCCTGGGCCAAAGGCAGGCTCCAAACCGCTGCGCCACCCAGGGATCCCTACTCCTACTCTCATTCAGGCTCTTCCTCCATTTACATTATTAAAGGCTTTTAAGTATCAGTCCCTTCCCCTAAGGTTAAAGGTAGGTAAGATTTAAAACAAGTCCTAATATATCTCACTGTCCTGTGTCTCAGCTTAAAACTAAGTGTTCATTCAGACAGTGTTAACTAGGACAAGGAATATAAACTTTGGTGAGGTCAGAGAGAATGGTGTCAAAGTTACTGCTCTGGGAACCTCAGGTGAGATAAGCACCTAACCGAGATAAAGTATATACAATAGTATCAAATAGATTTCTGGGCGCTCAGCATTCCTTTTTGGAGGCGAGGGGATTCACTAGCAATTAAAGATTTTGAGTGCTTAAAGACTTCCCAACAACTCCACTCCACTCTCACTAAACTAGGATCAAAATCCTTAATTCCATTTGTTATATCCTCACTTATTAACCAATAATCTTTCTGTGATGTTAACGGTTAGCATCAAACCGATCTTTACAAAAAAATATGGTATTAAAACTTGAGCTAAATTTAAAAAGGTAAAATAAAGGTTGGGGGGAGCTCCGGCGGCTTAGTGGTTTAGTGCCGCCTTTAGCCCGGGGCGTTGATCCTGGAGACCCAGGATCAAGTCTCACCTCAGGTTCCCTGCATTGAGCCTGCTTCTCCCTCTGCCTGTGTGTCTCTGCCTTCTCCTGTCTCTCATGAACAAATAAAATCTTAAAAAAAAAAAAAAACTAGAGGTTGGGAGAAACTAACAAGTAAACATTTATATATAAATGCTTCAAAAGTTCTAATTACCAAGCAGTTTATATTGCCGAACTAACTGAAAACCTAAGGGCTGGGAATTATGTCTTTTTTTTTCTTTTTTCTTTTTAAGATTTATTTATTTATTCATGAGAGACAGAGAAGCAGGCTCCATATCCGATGCGGGACTCAGTCCCCGGACTCCGGGATCATGACTTGAGCCAAGGGCAGATGATCAACCGCTGAGCCACCCAGGCGTCCCATGTCTTGTGTGTCTTAAATATGGTAGAAATGCCAATTACTTTATTCAAATTAGAGCTGGAGTTCCAAACTGTCTCAAGAACAAAGCAATCAGAGCCGGAAAACCAGATTACAATTTTATATTTGAGACACAAATATCAATACATTTTGGAAGGGGCACTTTTAAAAATACCTTTGAGAATAAGGCATATTAAAGTGACATAATCTCTCAGAGTAAGTTTCTATATAATTTAACTCAATTTTTTTCAGTTGCATGAAATATCATTTACTGTAGGTTGATAACCAATTTATCAGGACCAGTACTATTTAAGAGATAGTTGTTCAGTGAAGGTACATACTGTCCCTCAAAAAGACAGGACTGTTTTGTGGTCTGGTTATAACAGGAACAAACAAAAACCCCCAAATCCAATTTTTATAAGAAATACAAGATAAGGGATGCCTGGGTGGCTCTGTGGCTGAGCATCTGCCTTTGGCTCAGGTACTGATCCTGGGGTCCTGGGAGAGATTCCTGTATCAGGCTCCCTGCATGGAGCCTGCTTCTCCCTCAGCCTATGTCTCAGCCTTTCTGTCTCTCATGAATAAATAAAATCTTAAAAAAAAAAAAAAGAAAAAAAAAAAGAAATACAAGATAAATTCTACATTCTTCAATGCCTGTGGCAAACAGAAACAATGAAGGGAAAACGGCGTAAGATATTTTTCTTTAAGAAAGCAAACACAAGGGATCCCTGGGTGGCGCAGCGGTTTAGCGCCTTTGACCCAGGATCGAATCCCACATCGGGCTCCCGGTGCATGGAGCCTACTTCTCCCTCTGCCTGTGTCTCTGCCTCTCTCTCTCTCTCTGTGATGACTATCACAAATAAATAAAAAAGAAAAAAAAAAAAAAAAGAAAAAAAAAAAAAAGAAAGCCAACACAAGGGCAGCCCTGGTGGCCCCCCAGCGGTTTAGTGCCGCTTTCTGCCTGGGGGTGTGATCCTGGAGACCAGGGATAGAGTCCCACATCAGGCTCCCTACACGGAGCCTGCTTCTCCCTGTCTGTGTCTCTGCCTCTCTCTCTGTCTGTCGTAAATAAATAATCTTAAAAAAAAAAAAAAAAAAGAGAAAGCAAACACAATCACAAGCTCTCCATAGAATAAGCAGAGTTGGGAAACTAGGTACACTCAGAAATTTTATTCTGTAAATTACCACTCATTCTAAGCAAAGAAAGGACATCCAACAGGTTTCTCAGTATTTTCTTCACTGGCTCCATTCTTACATTTGATACTAAAGTTTACAGTTCACACTGAATATTAAAGAGCCCATTTTCTGCATCTACTGTTAAATCATTCCAGAGAACAGAACAGTGGGCTCTGCAGGCTTTTGCTAGCTTCCTATTTGCCTCATTCAGATGGAAGGAGAATACTATTAGTTTCTCTATTTTCCAAATAAAACTCCATACTTAAAAGATGTTTCAACATGAACAATTAGGGCAGCCCCGGTGGCTCAGCGGTTTAGCGCTGCCTTCAGCCCAGGGCCTGATCCTGGGGACCTGGGATCGAGTCCCACGTCGGGCTCCTTGCATGGAGCCTGCTTCTCCCTCTGCCTCTGTCTCTGCCTCTCTCTCACTCTCTCTGTGTCTTTCATGAATAAATAAATAAAATCTTAAACAAACAAACAAACATGAACAATTATCAGGGAGAGTATAGCTTTTTTTCTTTAAAAAACTGAGAGACCTCAGGTGAAGGCAGACACTTAACTGAAACACCCAGGTGCCTTCGATCTTTTTTTAAAGATGTATTTTATTTGAGAAAGAGTATGCAAGCTCTCACACAAGGGGAGGGGCAGAGGAAGAGGAAGAATCTCAAGTAGACTCCCCATTGAGTGTGGACCCTGATGAGGACAGGGCTCCATCCTACTACCCCGAGATCATAACCCAAGCTGAACCCAAGAGCTGGAATCCATCAACAACACTCCACTGACCGAGCCACCCAGGCACCCCAAGGCCTGATCTTTCTGAATAGCAGAAAGCAGTTAAATTTAAAAATGTTTTTTGAACACTCAAGAATAAACCTCTCTTTCTTAAGAAAACCAATCAAATTGACTCAAGGTATCCACAACCTTGGCAAGTTTGAGTACTATTTGCAAAAACGAATTTCAAATTTAGTGTTAACAACGGAATTAACACCTTGCCAAGCAAGAAAAAGATAACACTAAATTCACTTTTCAGGAATAACTAATCAGGTGGTGTCTCTTTAACCATAACATTTTAAGGTATATTAAGTTCAATTTTCAACATCTTTTTGTTCTACACTTAGATCATTAAAGTGGGGGTGAGGCAGAAGAAAAACCATATAAAAATAAAATCCAGTGAAAGTCCCATGTAGGTTCAAGTATTTTCTTTAGAACTTGAGCTATGAAAGATAATCACTATTCAAAAATACCCTAAAAAGCTTTTCACAGTAAGACAAAAAAAAAAAAAAATCACCAATGTTTGTTTTAAAGCTCAAATCTGACTCTTCGAATTCTTATTGAGGAACTTCATTTTACATGCAATTTTAATAAGCCCTATTACAGGAGTGCCAACTTCATGATATATAAAACATACGTAGCTACCAGAGGCTGGCACACGGACACTTATAAAGGACAGTTAAAAAAAAAAAAAAGATAAAAACCAAACTGAAGGGCACAGCAAATTGGGTCCTCTAGTACGAGCAAGCAATAGTAAATATACCTTGAGAAGCCCCAAACTCATCAAGGAATTAGGAACCCAAATAATCGCTGGTGTTTATACAGGTTTGCAGGTAAATGTTCTTTAGATTTGAGAAGTATGGATTTTGAAAAATGAGGCCAGTGTTTTCCTTCCTACCTTTCTGGAGGCAGAAATATCCCCATCCCCTCTCTTATAAATCAAAGGGGAAGAAACCTTGCCTGTGAGCCTCCCTAATCCTTCATTTCCTCTTCAAACCCTGGTGGTCAAAAGTGTGAAAACTAGGTTTTACCAGTTTGCACTGCACAGTTTATTAGTAGAGTGTTATCCACCTCAAAGAAACCAAAAAACTTGGTACACCTGGATGCTAACCAAGGGTCAGGCACTGGGCTGTCATTAACATAAAGAATGGCTCATATGACTTGGGAGTAAGGATTTGAAGAGTTTCAGGAGGCAAAGTCTCAAGTTATCCAGGAGTAGAAGTACTTCAGGTGGTGTGGACAAAGATGCACAAGTATGAAACAGCACTCAGTATGCGTTCTATTAGGGGAATACACCTAAATGCACCTAAAGCCAGTTGTAAAACTTCCAACTGTACAAGAAATGATGATTTGAACAAAAAAAGAAAAAAAAAAAAGAAAAAGGCTCGGGTATGGTTTATTCAAATAATGAAACATGAGAAGCAGAAGAAACCTGAAGGAATGGGTGAACAAAATTCTTTGGAATCTAGTACCAAGCTCAGAATTTTATGGCAGTACGGGAAGCCTGTGGGCCCCCCTGTGTACCTTAACACTGGATGTGTTAAGGATGAAAATTTAGAGTTTATTGGGCAGTAAGAAGTACAAATGAAATTGCCCAGAGAGAACATACAACACAAGAAGATAGTAAAGAAATAATTGCAAGTAGCATTTAAAATACAACAGGAGTGTGGCCAAAGAAAAACTAGAGTTCAAGATTTGGGAATTAGGCATAATGAGGGCATGCTGATGAAAAAGACAAAAAATAAGGCTATTAGCTTGAAAAATGGCTTCTCTTTCTTATTAAGGCAAAGTGAAGCTAAGGTAACTGAAAATTACCTTAAAACTCTGACTTTAGGGACTCCCTGGTCGCTCAGTGGTTGAGCATCTGCCTTCAGCTCAGGGAGTGATTCCAAAGTCCAGGACTGAGTCCCATATCTGGCTCCCTGTGAGAAGCCTGCTTCTCCCTTTTCCTATGTCTCTGCCTCTCTCCGTGTGTCTCTGTCATGAATAAAAAATAAAATCTTAAAAAAAAAGTTGCTATGAGAATACAGGAGACACAACTTCTACATCCTTGGAGTTATTCAAGAGTTCTTATAGACAAAATGCCCAGTTTATATTCACATTGGACAAACACAAACTTTGAACTCTAAAATCTATTTCACATTTACAGTTTAATTACAGCCTTTTCAGTTCATTCATATTACTGCACTAAAAAAGACACAAAAACTAGCAGGGGTTTAAATATAAACAAGTGAATTAAAAAATTGTGTTTTCAAACTCTCAAGTCTACAACTGACACTAAAGGAAATAACATAACCCTGACCCAAGTTCAACCCATCTTTTAGATCCAGCAAACATTTCCTCCTAGCACAAGATGTGTTCTGTCAAAAAGTAAAACAGGTTTCGGTGCAAATGTCTTTGTTGTGTGTAACTCCCTGCTCTCAACACCACCCAAGGGGAGAAGCCTATTAAATTTTCATCAGAATGGCTACTATGCTTGTTTGGTCAACTGGGAATAACCAAAAACAAAACCAGTACTTTCTTAATAAATCTACGGATATAGTCTACTTAAAAACTTCTGAACTAAAGACCTGCAACTAGCAATATTTCAAAAATTAAAACTCCAGTTCATAGCTCTACATAAGTGATTTAAAGAGGTAGGCTTCATAACGGTGCAGGAATCTTAAGGAATAACATTTACCGAGCGTGAGCATTTCGTCTTTTATTTTTAAAAACCATAGTTAAGAGGGCGACAGAGAAACAAAAATATTGAAAACATCCTTAGAACTTCAAACAGATTACAACACTAACAGCTTTTATTCTGTTATTACTAACCACGCCTAAATAAAAAAGAAAAGCATATCCACTAAGATTACACATTTCTTGTAGAATATACAGATGGGAGGATATGAGAAGCACAGACGGAAGAACAGAAAGCCTGAAAAGGAAAAGGGTCCTCAAAATTCCGAAGGCATATTCCTTGGTTTCTTCTAACTCTCAGGAAATTTTAAATGTTCCTGGGTGTTATTTACACCTTTTACACTTGCTTCCAAATTTAGTTAAGTATTTGTCTACTGGTATCCGAGCAACTTTACGTTTTCCCGGAAAATAACTGATACTTCTTGACGTTGTGGCCCAGCTAGCCTCGCTCTTTCGCTCAGGCCAGCGGCCCTCAGGGGCTCACAGTTGATGGCGACTCCCACATTAGGAATCTGCCACCTTACGTAAGTACTTCGCAAGGAGAAAGGTAGATAAGAAAATAGGGCACCGGACCTTCTCCTCCACCAACAGCCTCCCTCCAGGGGCTTTCCCCCGGGAGCCGCAGCTGCGAGCTGTATGGGGGAGGGGAAGCGCTCGCCAACAGTCATCTCTTCCTCTTCAGGCCGCCAACGCCGACCGCACCACAGTCTCCTCCGCCCAAGCCCTTTCCCCTCCCCCGCCCCAGCCTGGGTCGGAGCCAAACCCCACAGGAATGCAGCCCGGTCACATGCGCTGCGGCGGCGGTGGACGTGCCTCTCCCCCCGCGCCCCAAGGAGACCCAGCGCCATCTTGCCCTGACGCAGTTACAAAAGTCATGGGGAGGAATTGTCTCTCCTCGTCCGCGCCAGCGCCCCAAAGTTTCGCAGAGGCCGAGCCGGGGCCCTCACCTCGCGCAGGGACAGGAGGAAATACTCAGGGAAGAGCCTTGAGATTCTCTTCGCCACTGCTTGGGTTCCATATCGGCCGCGGCAGCAACGATCGCCATCGTCACTTCTCCCTCACTGCCTTTGCAACAGCCTCCCCCGACGGCTCTGGCCCCACCCGCTGCTGCAGCATGAGGTCATCGCCAGCCAATCACGACGCGCCCGTCGGAACACCTCAGGCACCGATTGGCTGCGAGGACCGCCTCTGCCTCTCCCCACTCCGCTTACCAAGCGCCCCGGGTCCCTGCGGAGCGAGAAGACGGAAACCGCCATTTCGGGTGAAAAGACCCCGAAAACAAGAACCGGAATCACCGTGTCATTTTAGTGGGGGGAAACCCTTGTTTTATTCTTTGGCCTTCCCCCTTCCTTCTTCGAGATCACCTTCTCTCTGTCCCTCCCTCGTTTAATCCCCGCCACATAAAGGAACTCCCGCTCCCCACCCCGCACATGTCCCGCCGGCGGGGAAGTCCTTCCCCGGGGCCAAAAGAAGTAGGAGGCGGCGACGGCAACTGCACCGACGGCAACGGCAGCTTTTTACCCCGATACACGGTGGCAGGAAAGCGGCGCTGACGGTGGCTGTACTTTTCCTGCTGCTTCTCCCCCCGACCTCTTCCGTTTCTCGCTCCTCCATCGAGACGGCGCTGGACGCTCCAGCTCCGCTTTTATCCGGTGCCCGGAGTCTGCGCACTGGAGCCTCCTCAGCCCCTAGTGGGCGTCGAGTGACACCCAACCGAGTTCACCCAGCGCCGGAGGCCAGACTGGGGAGGGGGAGGGGGGCTGAGGCTGAGGTGGCTTGGGGAGTGGGAGAGGGTGCATCGCTTTAGGAGGGGGATGGCGGGGGGCGCTCGTTCCCGGGGCCCCCGGTCCTTCCTTATCCTTCCGCCCAGGGGTGGCGTGCCCGAGCTCGCCGATCCCTAGACTGGAGGGCCGCTCAGGGAAAGGGGGTCAAGAACCAACCCCACCAAACACCGCAACTTCCCCAAACCTTCGGTGACTTGTCGAATGCATCTGTTGTGAAAAAGACGGAGCTTCTGCCCGCTCTCCGCCTCCAGTTGGCCATCTTCGAGCCTCTGTGGAAGAGGCCACGGCGGGCGGCAGCCCACAAGCAAAATGGCGGCGGGCAGCTTCGTCCCCTCCCCCTCTGCCCCTGCGGAGCGGGGCGGGCGGGCCCCGTGCACTTGCCGCCGCCGCCGCGGCCGCCGCCGCCGCCGCCGCCGCGGCCGCCGCCGCCGTCGCCGCCATTTTCCCAGAGCGAGAGGCAGTGACACTGAGCGGGCGCAGGGGGCCGAGTCGGAGACCGTGCCTGAGTTCGGGAGCGGCGACAGAGAGGGTACAGACACTCTGAGCAGCCTTGCCGTCGCCTCTGCGCTCCTGCTGACTGTCTGGGGGCCCCCTCCCCGACTCCTGGGTTGCTGGTGAAGAGGCTGCGCGCTGCTGTTTGGGGAGGGGGTGTGTGGAGCCGGGTCCTGTGTCCGCAGTGGCTGCTGTCGGGGGGTCGTCTGCTCGCGGAGGTGTGGAGAGACTACTTGAGGGTCGAGCAGATAACGGGGTTCGGGTGTCTGGTGTGTGAACATCACAGGTCAGTGCCTGTCGCCTCCTTGGGGGAGTTCTTGGGGTTTGCGGGGTGGAGGGACGCGTGGTCCAGAGGGGAGGGGGCTTTCCCATTTTTATCCTTTTTTGGGGGGGCGGGGGTGGGGGAGTCGACGTTGACTCTCAGGTGTCTGGGTTGGGGCAAGACGTCGCTTGTTTGGATCGCATTTGTCCTTTCCTCTCCCCTGTCCCTAGAAAGGGAGCATTATGGCGGGTTTTGGGGTTGGGGAAAGGGGAAACTGGCAGTTAAACCCCCTTGAGAGTGGGAGTTAGGGAGGGGGCGCACTCCTCATTGGCAGCGGGTTAGGGCCGCCTGGGTGAGGAGGGAGGCTTGTGACTGTTAGCGGGGTTTGTGTCGGAGCGGTCCCAGGAGCTGCCAGCCCTCCCTTTCCTCGACCGCATCTCGTTCAGGTGCTGGGAAGCCGTGCAGGCCCCATTTTCTTCTTCTTCCCTTAATGGACCGGCAGTCTCCGGTGTAACATTCTGGTAAATACGAAGGGGGTTAAAAGGACGCCCTGGGTCTCTATCTCCCTTTGTGGGAGAACGAGACAGCTCCTCATCCTCCCCGGGAGAGGGTAAACCCGCCCCTGAGGTGGTCACCCCAGTACCCAGCCTTCTCAGTCTCCTCCCCCACTCCTCTGGCATTATCGCCGTCCTTTACCGTACCGGAGGCTTAGAATCCACAATATGGCACATTTCAGAAAAGCTTATTTTGACCAAGGGATTGGCACAAACACTGTGGCAGCAGATACAGGAGAGAAACAAACGGTTCACTGTGCTAAACGGGGGAGGGGGGGAGAGAGAAAAAACAATCCGGAGTGCTCTCTTCCACTGGCCTCAGTTCCGTGCAGATCCGTTCTGGCTAGAGTCTGTCTTAAGAATGATACAATTTAAAGTCAAAGAGAAATCGCTAGAGTTCGCTTTGGAGTAAACCCCGGGATTTTTTTTTTTTTTTTCCTCCTATTTCCCCTCCTTTAGAGATGTGAATAACGTAAGGTGTTGGAGTTCTGGAGACCTTGGAGAGAATTAAGTGAGGTGCATTCAACTCTAGGCTGGAGACATCAATACCTGATTGGGAAATAGCCCCATTTTTTCCCTTTATTTTCCTAGAAGGGAAGTAAAAAGTGAAATTTCCCTCTTTTGTCCTTTACAGATTCTAAAAATGGCGGCCCCAGGCTGATGTTGTGGTAATCTAATCAGCTCGGGTCCTCCACACCCCATGCAGTGCGTTTGTCTGCAGCATATTACAGGCTTATTATGTTTACATGAAAAGACTGTGCTGTTTTTCTTCCCCAAATAGTTTACAAAAATGTGTTGATTTTACTGCAAATTACAATGCTTGTGTTGATTAATTTTGTTGATTTTTTTTTTCCCCTGAGAGGCAAAGAAAATGATACTACTTTCAAAAATAAAAAATAAAAATAAAAACACTCAGGTAGTCTTAGAAATTTCAGTGGTGAGGGTAGGTGCTCTTAAACATAAAAGAAAATATTAAGGGTAAGAAATAGTTTTTACTTGGTTTAGTCCCAGGTGCTTTTTATTCACTGTGCTAAAGTAAGTTAAAAAGGTTTAGTAAGTATATAAGTGTAACATTTTGTGTGACTAGATGTTTTAGTTTAGAGTGAAATGTTTCCCGTCTACCTCTTGACCAATTTTGTGAGTTCTGGTTTTTGTACTCTTTCAGATTAATTTTTAGGGAGCTGTACAAACAAGCCTAAACCTGTTACTTCACTGGGTGTGGAGATGCTTGTTCTTTTCACTATTATATTTTGCATCCATTTTTCTCTTGTATTTGAGCATTCCTTAAGAATTTTCTAAGTTTGTATATTTCATGAAGTGCAGCTCCACACTTTGCTGCCTTTTAAAAATTGTTTTATACCATGGTGTCATAATTATGTAAGTAGAAAAGTAAGGCTTTAGTTCTTGAGCACCCCCCACCCCATGCCCATTTACCTATTTTGGGATGTGGAACTTAGCTGTTTTAATAACTTTAAACACCATACCATAGTACACGGTCTTGAAGCTATTTTATGCTAATCTCAGAATCTAATAGATTGAGGCAGAAAATTAAATGGTGTCATTTAACAATATTTTTTGAAAAGTGGGAATGATTAGAATTCATCTCTCTGGTGGGAGGTTGATCTTTTTGGCCTGAACTGAGCAGTGGGCCATTAATGACGTTTAATGATCATTCTGATGTGGAATAACTGAAAGATGAGTGCCTTTCAATCCAGGAGTTGTTTAAAAAGGTTCAAGAGTATACACCCTTTCATGATTCTTTTATTCCACTGAAAAATCTGCTCTAATATTTACAATGGAATAAGAGAATCAAGAAGATCATATATGAGCTAGTTAAGTTTCTGTTACACAAAATAATTGGAGGAATAACTAGAGAGTTTCATCATGGAAGACTGAGCATACAACCTTAGAATCTTTGAAATATTTTATTATAAAATGAAATGTTCGTGGGTAGTAGGTGTTTGTGTAGGGATTTCTGGTCAATACTCATTTGTAGTATGCTCTGAGTGATCATATAAGTCTAGATCCATAACTGCTGTATAAAGATTGTGCGTTTTATAGACTATGTGGTTAAGATCTGTGGTTCGGAAGGTTGGTACTTAGTTAACTGAGTATCTAATGTAGGAAATCAGTATGTTCTTAGGAAAATTTGGTTTATGCAGCCATGGGAGGGAACACTGTCTACACCCATTGTTTTTTTCCTTGATAGTGACCTTGGGCAGGTCTAGACACACAAAGCATTTGAATTTATTTGGCTTCAAATAAACAAAACCAAGTTAGAAATTATAAGAAAAGCCGCCTTCATACTAGTAGTTTTCTTCATATTGGTCTGCTTCCTTGCTTTGTTGGATTTTGTTTGCTTGTTTTAAGTATATTGTATTTTATTTTAAATGGTTACTTATAAATAACAACTACTGCCAGTGTTTGGTTTTTGTTAATTTATACTCCATTGACTATCTGTGTTTAGAATTGTAGAGGAAAATTTATTAAAAACTTAGGCATGATTTTTTATTCTCTGAGTTTTGAAGCAGTAGGTCTCTTGGGGGGAAACTAGTCAAATGGCCTTTGTTCTTAGGGTAGCTGAGTTTTGAGAGATTAGGTGTTTATCTGTTTAAGTGGATTTGTAGGAAATCATAATGTAATTGGAGAGCAGATTTTATTTTTAGAGACTATATTTTGATCATACTTCCCTTTTGTTGTCAGTGTACGTTATAGGGTCCCTTTGATCTCAATTTAAGTTTAGAACCTTTGCAGAGCTCCTCCATTTCCCTTCAACTCTTTAGATCTCTAAAAACTCTTTCACAATTTTGGCTTGTCTGTCTTACAGCCTTGAGTCAGAGAATTTTTACCATGTATACCACAGTAAGTTATAGGACTTCTTGGATATAAAATGAGGAAGTGAGGAAAACCGTTTAAAAAGTCGGGACATACCTTAGTGGTCTTAGTGAAAGTCTAACTTCTTAAATTGGTTTCTTATGTCTAAGAATAATGTACCCATTTTCATGCATCAAACCCTTACACCTATGGTTTTATTTTTATTTTTATTTTTTATTTTTTTAAAGATTTTGTTTTTTTATTCATGAGAGACACAGAGAGAGAGAGAGAGAGAGAGAGGCAGAGACACAGAGGGAGAAGCAGGCTCCATGCAGGGAGCCTGACGTGGGACTCGATCCTGGGACTCCAGGATCATGCCCTGGGCCGAAGGCAGCGCCAAACCGCTGAGCCACCCAGGGATCCCCTATGGTTTTATTTTTAAAAGTGTGTTACGTAAATCCCAACAGTTATGCTTTTCTGGAAGTTAATACTGGGGCTTAAATGTGTGCTATCATTGAATGTTTAAAGTGGAGAAAACCAAAAGGACTTCTTAGAAGAGCTATCAAAACCAGCTAAAGAAATATTAGTATGGAATTTTTGTTAAAGATACTGTGTTTATTTTTTTAAGAAATATTTTCATAGTGTGTAATTAGCTTTCATCTCCAAAAGATTTATTCACAGAAGAGAGTAGGAGCTCAATTATTTGAATTTAAAGCTTTCATTTAAGCAAACATATCTCAAATATTCAGGGTGATTAGGGACTGTTCCTTGTCATACGTTAGAATAAATGTTTAATACTTGTATTCAGGGAGAAATTTTTTTAAAAAAGATTTTGTTTATTTATTCATGAGAATACACAGAGGAGAGAGAGAGAGAGAGAGAGAGAGAGGCAGAGACACAGGCAGAAGAAGAAGCAGGCTCCATGCAGGGAGCCTGACATGGGACTCATCCAGGGTCTCCAGGATCAGGCCCTGGGCTGAAGGCGGCGCTAAACCGCTGAGCCACCCGGGCTGCCCTAAGGAAGAATTTTTAATGTGGACTATGGAATTATTTTTACTTTATGGTAAAATTACTCTTTTGTGTTGCCTGGCAAAATAGCAAGGATACTATTTCAGATGTTGCTGTATAAATGTTAGCTCTTAGGCTGAGTTTAAAATTGGAGTGGCATACTGTCTCTTTTACTGTCTTTTTTGTAATCTACAGATGTTGGGAAGAGCCTTATTTTTTTTTATTTTTATTTTTTTTATTTTTAAAGATTTTATTTATTTATTCATGATAGTCACACAAAGAGAGAGAGAGGCAGAGACACAGGCAGAGGGAGAAGCAGGCTCCATGCAGGGAGCCCGACGTGGGATTCGATCCCGGGTCTCCAGGATCGCTCCCTGGGCCAAAGGCAGGCGCCAAACCGCTGCGCCACCCAGGGATCCCTCTTATTTTTTTTTTTTTTAACATTAGAAGGATAATATGTATTACTTAAAAACTTAATGTGGAAGAGCAATATTTTTTAGCGCACCAAATTTGAAGTAAGAGTAATTAACTAAAAATCTTGCTATTGCAATTAAACAGTATTTTATAGAGAGGTAGGAATTAACCAAAGGAATTTTTTTGTTATTGTACGCACTCATGCTAAGTGCTGCATTAAAAATCAAATGGTGGTGACTAAGGGTAAGTTAATTAGGTGTTATTTGTATCTTTAAGAATATGGGATGTTTTGATTAACCATTAGCAACTAGTGTTTTTTACGTAAGTCAGAGTCAAGAAAATAGTTGGGTCTTATATTTCACTTGATAAATATTTTCACTTAATATGAAATCAGTTCCTTTTTCTTCATAGCTCATACATCAAATTTTATTTTTAGATAGTTTTAGGAAAGCCATTTTTGTATTGTTAGATGAACTTTCCAGCTTTATTGGAAAATCTGATTTGATTATTTACAAGGACTATTTAAGCTGTTTGGGATCTTGGACTTTTCAGTGCAACAGGTCAATCAGAATTCTTTTTTGATGTGTTGAATTAAGATGCCATCAAAACATACTACGGCTTTTGATGCATAAATAACCTATAATATAGTAATTCATTGAAAAATCAACTACTTGGCCATTATTTGTAGTTAAAATGTTTATTTTTGCATTTTTGCATTTAAAGTCTTAAATGTGAAATCTGGGTTTAAGACCGGACCTAAGGAACAAAATTTGTGCAGCTTTATTTTAGTTGTACATTTGGAAGAGAGAGATAATTTTCTAGCAACTCTTAGATGTTTGCTTAATTTAGAGTTAATCCAAAGGAATAAACATCTTGGTCTTCAAGCTTATAATTGAGAAAGAACATTGAGTAATCACATCTATGTTATAGCTAACGTGGTTGCAGCGTCTAAGGTCTGAGCCTGTGGCATAAAGTTAAGTAATGGAACAGTAGGATTGAGATAGTTTTGGTTTGTGGTGTTCATAAGATAATTTTAAAGTTCAAGTTCACAGAATTATGTTGTCTAACATTCTATCTGAGACCAGAAAAAATTTTAATGTTTAAATCTATTTTGACTTTCGTTTTCAAAAAGATATTTAAAACATAATTTTTACTTAAAGACTTGAACTGAATTTACTATAATTTATTTTAATTTACTATAATTTATTTCAGTTAAGTAAGTTTAAAGATTAAATATATTTTCCCATTTTTCTCACTGGTTTAAGAATAAGGTAAAGTCTAGTGTCCATTGTTTTTAGCAGAGAGTAAGGAATGTGGTGAAAAGAATTAAGTATTAGGATATTATCAGGGAAACAGTTTTGTTTTTTCAAAAGTTTACATATCAGAAGACTATATGAGAGAGATTACTCTCCTAATATTTTTTCTTATTTGACAGACTAATAATGAAATATAATAGTTTCTATTTTCCATTTTTACAGAGAGATTTCTTAAATTCCTCTTTTTTTTTTGTTTTTGTTTTTGTATGTTGTTTTAAAGAAAGACAAGTTTAAAAAAAAAAAAGACAAGTTTCAGGAATCTGAAATCCCATTTTCTCTTCAATAATGTGGCAAGAGATGGGAAGATCCTTGATGTGACTGACTCAAAGGTTGAGACTGCTTCATTAGCTATAAATTGATGGGGTTCTGAGCTTAATCTGGTACATAGTAGCTCTTCTTGAGAAAAATAAGATTGCTCCTTTTCAAGTATTTGCTTTTCTGCTGCTTCTCTTTAAATGAAGCTGCATAATTGGCTGAATTGACACAGCTTTATTACATCTTACCATTAAGCTCCCAGGAAAACCATATTTTTCAAGCACAGGCAAAAGATTAAGTAGCTACTGTTCCCCTTGCACTGTTTATTTCTACTTCTCAAAAGCCTGCTGTTTCAGGGTTTGTTTGGATGCAAGGTACAGAAATCAGCTCCAACTAGCTTAAGTAAAATATTTGTTATAAGACTGTAGGGAAATCTTGGAGAACTTTTTTGAAGAAAGTACAGTTAGACCTCACAGGAATTGGCAAGGTGTAAGCCACTGTTCTCCATCTTGATCCCTTTAATTAGCTGTGACTGGTTAAGGAGATGGTGGTAGAGTGGGTATTTATGGTGTGGGGGTGGTTTGCTTGGATAGAGAGCAAAGGAAGGATACTTAATTCATCGTAAAACAATTGCCTTTTTTTCAGGGATGTTCAGATGTACTTGAGAGGGCCTCTGAAACTAAATAATTAGTATCAAACTGATGATTCCACTTTTTAATTTTAAAAATATAAATATTATATGTAAACATGCATATATGTTGAGGAATAACTGCCAAATAACTAAGGTTTTTTTGTTTTAATTTTTTATTTTAAAATAGTTTCACTTACAGAAGTTACATGAACAGTGTAACACTTCCATTAAACCCTTTAATCAGATCCCCTGATTTTTTACATTGTCACATTTGCTTTATTATTTTCTCTGTACATGTAAAAAGTTAACTATTTGAGAATACATTGCATATAGGATGCCGTCTTCTATTAAGTATGCATTTCCTGAGATCAAGTGTCTTAACTAAACAGTGGTTAAATTCAGGAAATTTAGCAGTGAGGTAATACTTTTTATCTAGTCTATTGTCCATATTCCATTTTCATCAGCTGTCCCAATTATGCCCCTTATTAGCACTTTCTTTCTGGTGCAATCGCCAAATTCAGGATCAGAGATTGCATTTAGTGCTCAGATCTCTTTGTCTTTCATGGCATTGGCATGCTAGCATTAAACAGTGCCCCTCTGTTGGGTTTATCTAAGGTTTCTTCATGATTAGATTCAGATTTTGCCTTTTTTTCTGGAATACTAATTAAGCAATATGTGTTTTGTTTTGTTTTTAATCATCTGGAGGCACTTAATGTTTGTTTGCCTTTTACCAGTATGTTCATTTTGATTACTTGGTTAAGATGTGGAGTAGCTTCTCCATTGTATAGTTACTGTTTCTCTTTTTGCCATTAAGTAATTTGTGGGAAGGTATTTTTGAGATTGTGTAAATATTCTGTTCCCTGTCAGACTTGCCTAGAGTTAGTGTCTATTGATGATTCTTGCCTGAATAAATTTTTACTATGTGGCTGCACATGCACCAAACTTTTTAGCAATGATTTGTGTCTGGGTAATTGGAATTGTGGGAATTTTTTTTCTCTTCTGGTTTTCCTGTGAGACATATGGATCGCTTTTGTAATCACAACAGCTAAAAAAAAAAAAAAAAAAAAAGGAAGGAAAGTGTAGATAATTTGGATAGTGTCAGTTTTCTGCACAAAGGGGATTTAAAATAGCTTCCTGAATGCTGGTCTAATTTGAAATTCAGAATACAGAAAATAAATAGGTTGTTAAATTATTATTTTTTAAAATTATAATTAAATAATAATTATTTTTTTAAATTATGGTGTTCCAATTCCTCATTTCATTTTTAGAATTATTGCTAAATGAGTCTTGAGTTACAGTTTGTTTAGGTTTATGATTTGCTGCTAATGCTACCATTTTGATTTCTAAGACAAGACTGAAAATATGTATTTTAATTATGATGTTATTCCCCTTTTCCATTAAAAAATCCTTAAAGAATTATTTTGAAGAAAACTATTTTTTCCTGAAATTATTGAGATCAGTTTTTTTTAAGCATAAATAGAAGTTTGCTCTTTTAAAAAGAGTTGGTCAGATGGTTCATTTAATACAGCAGAGCATCAAACATTTCTAACTCTTAGAACAAAGTGGTCTGTGATTTTTGGAACAAATACAATACTTGTAGAAAAGTTCAGGAGGACAAGAAATGGAAAATACTTATTCAGACTTTAGTTACATTATAATGATACTTTTATCAGTCTGGCATGTTTCCTTTTAGTGACAGCAAAATGTTGGTAGTGAATTTGGATGATAATTTGAATATTTTACTGATTTAAACCCTCGGTAACATGTGGAATGAAAATTACTAATTTCTTTGGACATTTTTTTTTTTTTAATTTTTATTTATTTATGATAGTCACAGAGAGAGAGAGAGAGTGAGAGAGGCAGAGACACACACAGGCAGAGGGAGAAGCAGGCTCCATGCACCAGGAGCCTGACGTGGGATTCAATCCCGGGTCTCCAGGATCGCACCCTGGGCCAAAGGCGGGCGCTAAACCGCTGCACCACCCAGGGATCCCAGAAATTTTCAAAGAAAATTGGGAGAAGAAAATTCTGAGACTTTGTGAATACTTGCAGAGTGGAGGTTATATTCTCTAAAACTTAAACTTTCCTTCTGAGAAATTTAAGGTCATATTTCAAAATAGGATTAATAAGATGATACACCTGCATCTTAGCATCTTGTAGGTGCTTAATTGTGATTTAAAATTCATTTCAGGGCAGCCCCGGTGGCTCAGCAGTTTAGCGCCGCCTTTGGCCCAGGGTGTGATCCTGGAGACCCGGGATTGAGGGATTGAGTCCCACCTCGGGCTCCCTGCATGGAGCCTGCTTCTCCCTCTGCGCGTGTCTCTGCCTGTGTGTGTATCTTTCTGTGTCTCTTGTGAATAAATAAATAAAATCTTAAAAAAAAAATACATTTCAATCAACTGTATTTGTTTCTTAATAGAATGAAAGTTCAGTTTGTAGCACTACTAAAAAATATTCTATTGTCTTCAAAAAGTACAGAGTGAGAGGTGCTAAAACAAATACCATGATGAATTTAAGTACTTTCTTTTTAGGCCACAGCCTGTGTCCTGGATATGTAAAGTAGCATCCTATTGACTGAAGTTAAGAAACTACAGTTAGAATGGACTTGTGAGATGTTTTAGTTAAATATTTTTCATTTTGGCCCAGGGACCACATGTATTATTTACATGGAGTGCTTACTAAAACAAACATTCTTGGGCCCCATTCTAGACCTACTTAATCACATCTAGTGGAGCCTTGAATTTGCATTTTAGTTACTTACTAGTCTCTGCTGATTTTTACACTGTTCTACCTCTTCCCTTTTATTTTACAAATAGACCAAATTCCAGGGAGATTAAATAATTTTCCCTAGGTCATATAGTTAAATAGTGGTTGATCGAGGATTAAAATTTAGGTCATAATTCTTGATACTTTAAACTTTTCCAAGAAACCATGATGACTGTCCTCTTGAGAAGTCAGGCCACTATTTTTAGATTCTCTGAATGAAGGAATACTAGTTTTTGTGCAGTGTCATGTGACAAACTCTCTAGGTTTTGTGTTTTTGTACATCCAAATTTGGGACGATCTATTGGTTTCCAGAATCCACGTGTTATTTGCATAAAAGTCTTGGATTGGAATTTAGCAGTACAAATTGTGATCAAGTTGTGGTGAGCCTTGAATGCCAGGATAAAAGATAATGGACTTTATGGGAGAGCTACTAAAAAATCTGCTTTGGGGAATGACAGACTGGTACATGATTATTTATTATCCGCCCCAATTCTTAAGATTATAAAATTGGTGATATATGGTTGTTAAAAGAGCTCAAAACAATAGAGGCAATATTGCACAGGCTTAATAGTAGAAACTAGAATCATAAACCAGATTGTGTTGCCTCATGATCTTGGGCAAGTTGCTTATCTTTTGGTGCTTTAGTTTCTTGATCTGCAAAACTGAGATAATAATAGAGCCTATTTTACAGAGTTGTTTTGAGAATTCAGTGAGTTGATACAAGTATAATTCTTAGTAAGCTCTTCAGCTGTTTGTGTTGTAGCTGTTTCTGGAAAAAAGTGAGTTTCTGACTCCATTGCTATTGTCTCTCATGTGCTGTGGTGATCACTATTTATGGCTTATTTATATATTCATATATAGTATTTTTCCTGAAGCATTTTATGTAGATACTGTAGAAGATTCTTTAACCTTCATTTAAAAAATATTACTGCCAGGGGTGCCTGGGTGGCATAGTCGGTTAGGTGTCTGACTCTTGGTTTCAGTTCAGGTCATGATCTCAGGGTACTGAGATGGAGCCCTGCCTTGGGCTCCACTCAGCATGGAGTCTACTTGAGTTTCTCTCCCTCTCCCTGTCCCCCTCCTGCTCATGCTCTCTCTCTGTAAAACAAATAAATCTTGGGGCGCCTGGGTGGCTCAGTTGGTTGAGCGTCTGCCTTTGGCTCAGGTTGTGATCCTGGGGTCCTGGGGTTGAGTCCTGCATCAGGCTCCTCGCAGGGAGCCTGCTTTTCCCTCCTCCTATGTCTCTGCCTCTTTCTGTGTTTCTCCTGAATAAATAAATAAAATCTTTTAAAATGATAAATACATCTTAAAAAAATAATTTATACCAATTGCATGTTGAATGATGTACTACTCTGTGCTGCTTCCACTAATTGCTCATAAGAGTCATGTTTGTTCCCAAATTCACTAATCCCATTGTACTTGTGTTTATATTATTAAATATAACATAAACCAATGATAAATGAGGGTGAAGAGAGAATTAATTAAATGAAAACTAAATTAACTACTTTGGAAAACTTGTTAAAAACACAGTAATTGCTAAAGAAAGTTGTTAGGTGTGGGTAAGGTAACTAAAAGAAAATGGGAGAAAATAATACAAATACAACTCTAGAAGGAAGTCTGCATTCACATTGCTCCACAGATATCTAAGTAATTTCTTGCTTTGAAATAATCTAAAACCAAAAACTGTAGGCAATGCATCAACAGATGTGGTTTATACAAGAATGAGAACCCAAAATTCCAAGTAGGGGAGCCATGTTCAAAGAGAACATTTTGGCCTGATGCTAAAATATTGCTGAATGGTACTTTAAATTAAAAATACAATGTTTAAGATGTATATAATTTTTAAATATTTTTAAAAAAGATTTTATTTATTTATTCACGAGAGACATTGAGGGAGAGGGAGAGGTGGGGGAAGGGGGGAGGAACAGACTGAGGCAGAGGGAGAAGCAGGCTCCATGCAGGGAGCCTGACCTGGGACTCAATCCCAGGTCTCCAGGATCACACCTTGGGCCGAAGGCGGCGCTAAACCGCTGAGCCACCTGAGCTGCCCATAAGATATATATAATTTTTAAGTGATTCTCCACATTATCTGATTTTGATGAACTCACAAATTTCGAGTTTTGTTTTTATATATATATATATATATATAAATGCAGATTTTTTTTTTCAATCCAAAAAGTGATGAATCCTATATTTAGTAGTTGTTTTTTGTTTTGTTTAGTTTTTGTTTGTTTGTTTGTTTTGTTTTGTATCTTGGAAATCTTAAAATGCTCTTTTATGCTGACATCTTGATTTCAGACTTCGGTCTCTAGAATTGTTGTTTGGTGGTCATGTGTTGCAGCATCCTTAGGAAACTAATACATTCCTCAATTCCAGTTACCCTCGATGAAGCCCAGTGCTAGACAGCACACATGCACTGCACACACATACACCAAATAAAAATAATTAAAATGCTATTTCAGAATCTGTGATTTATCCACTGGGTTTTATAGGGTTCTATCTAGATGGAATGACAGATTTCAAATATTTGTGGAATTAAATACATGCATTGATCTATCAAGATCCAATAACCTTTATTATCTTGTGAGATTTGAATTCTACTTTTCTTTGGACTCTTCTAACAATTAATGTTGTAAACTAGATTCATTTAGTGAAACTAAATTCATTTAGTGAAATGTTGAACGCCCTCTGTGTGAAAGCATTATGGTAGCTACTAATTTTGGCTTGCTGATCTTGCACATATTTCCTAAGGGAAGTAACTGATAATTGTGTTGGCTAATAACCCTGGGATCAGTTTGTGTGGTTTTCAAATTTTAGCCTGTAATTGTTTGATATATTGGAACATGGTTGCTATATGTTAGTAATAACCTATTAATTATACACTAATGTAGTAGCTTTTTGATTTTTGAATTCCAAGTAAAAACTGGCAAATCTTATGGACTTGGTATTGTGCCAAAGGACAAAAGTTCTTTTATTGTGTAATTACTTTGAGAATATCTTATTTATCATTTAAATTAATCCAGAATGATTTAAAAGGAGATTTAAAAGGAGTCTGCTGGTATAGCCTAAACTCTCACAGGGAGTTTAAATTTGATGCTTCTTATATCCTGAAGTAAATGGTTCATTAAGGATTTTGAGAGCAGTACTTCTAGTTTAGCCCCTAACTTTACACAGCAATTTTTTCGGGTACCAATGAGTTTTATAAGGGTGGCCAGTCAGCTTAGTACATGTTGATTTTTTTTTTTTTTAAGATTTCATTTATTTATTCATGAGAGACAGAGAGAGGCAGAGACACAGGCAGAGGGAGAAGCAGGCTGCATGCAGGGACCCCGATGTGGTACTCGATCCTGGGACTCCAGGGTCATGCCCTGGACCGAAGGCAGATGCTCAACCACTGAGCCACCCAGGTGTCCCCATGTTGATTGTTTTTTATTTATGTATGTACATAATGTTTTCTCTCTGGAAAGACAGGTCTTTAAAATTAAGTTGGAAAGTGAAAGTAGATGTAGCCTATCTCATAGCAAAAATACTAGTCAATAATAGCACTTGTATCTAACCAACTTCATAGGTGATTTCAATTTTTTCCTTTATTGTATGGTTTCTCAGTGATTATATGCCTGCTCAAGACAGGCTACTCTAAAAGCTTGAATGAGACATGTAATAAGTTAGTAAAGTCTGCATATCTGAGTAATTTTCTTAATGGAGGCTTAGATCTACTAATTGCATAATTCGTTTTTGGGAGTGAGATGCATGGACATTTTTTTTTCCCCTAAGCTTCAGCTCTCTAGTTGTTATGCACTGGTCCTTTTCTTCCCAGGTTTTTGATTTTGTTTCTCTATTTATATTAACAAATGAAGAGGAACAAGTTGATCATTGACTACTGTAAGTCTTGGGATTAAAAGGATTGGGGAAATGTAGAAATAAATGGTTTAAACACAGCAAGTATTTTTTCTTACTCATTCTGCTTGTCTCTTGTTGATTTTGTGGTTTGTTGAATACTTAGAAATTACTCTTTTTTTGGACTTAAGATTTTCATAGTAAGTATTTTAAATGTGAAATTTTAAGATCTTTTCAGATACTGACAATAATAGAGCTGCTTGTTTTTTCACTAAGTGGCTTCGGTGGTCAACAGTTTTGTGACTGGGATTGAGTAAATTATCATTGGATTGAATAATAGGAACTTAATGCCTTTAATTCTAAAAGAGAAGGCACTAACGTTGATAACTAACTCTGCAAGGTAGATATTTTACTCTTTTTTTTTTTTTAAAAGATTTTATTTATTTAGTCATAGACACAGAGAGAGAGAGGCAGAGACACAGGCAGAGGGAGAAGCAGGCTCCACACAGAGAGCCCGATGTGGGACTCGATCCCAGGTCTCCAGGATCACACCCCAGGCTGCAGGCGGCGCCAAACCGCTGCGCCACCGGGGCTGCCCTCTTTTTTTTTTTTTTTTTTAAGATTTTATTTATTCATGAGAGGCACAGAGAGACAGGCAGAGGGAGAAGCAGGCTCCATGCAAGGAGCCCAACATGGGACTCGATCACGCCCTGGGCTGAAGGTGGTGCTAAACCACTGAGCCAGCCAAGCTGCCCATATTACTCATTTTTCATAAGAGGCCTGGGGAGACTCAGGATCACATAGTTAAAGAGTGACTGATCAAGGGGCGCCTGGCTGGTTCAGTTAGTTAAGCATCAGACTCTTGATTTCAGCTCTGGTCATGATCTCAGGGTTGTGAGATAGAGCCCTGAATCAGGCTCTGCGCTGTGTAGAACCTGCTTAAGATTCCTCCCCACCCCCACTGCCATTTGTTCATTTGTTCTCTTAAAAAAAGAGAGAGAGAGTGATCTAGAATTTGAATTCAGGTCATTTGAAAAAATCATAGCTCTCTATTGATCCTTATAAAGTACTAATTTTTGGCTAAGTAATGAGAATATACAAATCATTATCAAAGGCAATTACTTAAAGCTAATCTGAGATACCTTTGATTTATGTTAGATTGCCCTAGCTCATTAAACGGGCCTTAAGGGCAACTTAATTTTGTTTACTGCTCATTCTCTAGCACATATAGCAGTATCCAGAACATAGTATATGCTCAGTAAATACATTAAATAGATAAATATGAGTTTTTGTTTTTTTACATTTTTGATTACTAGAATAGTTGCCCTATAAGCTGGGGAAGAAGTGCTGAAAAACATGCAAGATTTTGTCCATTGTTTGGACGAATGGTGACAAACTGGAAGTGTTAATGATTATTGGAAATTATTTAGATGACGAAGATGTTGGGGCGGGGCTTGGAAACTTAGAAGGAATCTGAAACACTGGGGAGGCACAAAAGGCTAGGTGAGCAAATGTAATAGAGGACTGGAAAACAAGGATTAAAAAGAGAACTGGGAGGGTGGGGTACTAACAAATGGAATGGAAAGTATATGGAAGAGATTCAGTTTGAACATTTGATTTTTGCAGGGATGGGAGATACTTGAGTAGATACATGTCCTGTAGATGGCTAGGAATTGGAAATCAAACTGGAATGAATGGTGAAATCCAAGGTTGTTGGAGACTAATAATGGAGAGGATTGAGCCTTGAGAGACACCACATTTTATAAGTAGTAAGAGACGGGATGCCTGGGTGGCTCAGCGGTTGAGTGCCTGCCTTTGGCCTGGGACGTGATCCCACAGTCCCAGGATCAAGTCCCATATCGGGCTCCCTGCATGGAGCCTGCTTCTCCCTCTGCCTGAGTCTCTGTCTCTCTCTGTGTGTCTTTCATGACTAAATAAATAAAATCTTTAAAAAATGTGATAAGTGAAAGAAAAAATTATAAAGAACCAAAAAAGTTCCAAAAGGAAATCAGTTTTCCTTCAGTGGCAGGTATTTTAAGATTTATTTCTGTTCATCTAAAAGGGGAGGTGGGCATTGAATGTGTTAGGCTAAGGAAAAATGTGATTTAATCAAGACTAATTTAGGTAGTATCTAAGCCTAAACCATTCTAGGCATTGATAGATAAAACATAAATATCTCAGTTCTTGGTATAGGGTAAAGTAGACGATCCAGTTTTGGAAGCTAAGCATCTATTTTTTTTTTTAAGATTTTATTTATATATTCATGAGAGACACAGAGAGGCACAGACACAGGCAGAGGGAGAAGCAGGCTCCATGCAGGGAACCCGACATGGGACTCGATCCCAGGTCTCCAGGTCCACATCCTGGGCTGAAGGTGGCGCTAAACTGCTGAGCCACCCGAGCTGCCCGGAAGCTAAGCATCTAATAGCTAATTCAAAATAATGGGTCAAAATGTAAACTAGTCGCTTAAAAATATGTAATACATTCTTTGGGAAGTTAAGAAATTAATGTGAAACAGGCTTTATAGCTGGGATAGTTTTTTTAGGTAACCTGGCCAAAGTTTTGTTTATAGTTGAGAGAACTGCCCTCAGGAGGTTGATCTGCTTAAAGACCTCAAAGCTAGTTATATAGAAAAAAAGTTTACATTGAGAAGTTGAGAAGGCTTCCAAGAAAGCATAGTACTTTAATGATCCTTGAAGGTTTAATAAGATTTTTGTTGGGTGGGATGGATATATGTAAAGGAATATTACTTTAGAAAATTTGAAGGAGGGGCACCTGAGTGGCTCAGTTGGTTGTCTGCCTTTCCCTAAGCTCATGATCCCAGGGTCCTGGGATGGAGCCCCGTATCAGGCTTCTTGCTCAGCGGAGAGCCTGCTCTTCCTCTCCCTCTGCTGCTTTCCCCTATGTGTGTTCTCTCTCTCTCTCTTTCTCCCCAAAATAAATAAATAAAATCTTAAAAAAGAAAATTTGAAGGAGAATGAGCAGAGATATGCCAACAATAGCAAAAAGACTGGCATAATCAGAGGATTTAGCATGGAACAGGGTAACTTGTTAATGTCAAGATTAGGAACGTAACTGTAATTGCTCTAAGCTACTGTGCTTTTTTGAAGAGGGCAAAATTAGGATACTAGTGGACTTTGAAGTATACCTGTTCACTGTCTAAGCAACTGTTATAAAATAAAGGCTAGAGAAAATGCTTTTTATAAAGATTTTTTTTTAAAATTTTATTTATTTATGATAGTCACATAGAGAGAGAGAGAGAGGCAGAGACACAGGCAGAGGGAGAAGCAGGCTCCATGCACCAGGAGCCCGACGTGGGATTCGATCCCAGGTCTCCAGGATCGCGCCCTGGGCCAAAGGCAGGCGCCAAACCGCTGCGCCACCCAGGGATCCCGAGAAAATGCTTTTTAAAGAAATACGACATCCAGGGCACATCCTAGACCTACTAAATCAGAATCTCTGGGATTGAAGCCTAGCAATCCATCATTTTCAACTCTCAGCCCCAGGTATATGAAAAGTAGCAGTTTGTGGATTTATGTTTGAGGATCACTGGTTTAAAGGTCAAGTTAGAATAGGGAAAGAGACCACTTAGAAAATTACTCAGCCCAGGTCTGAGATAATAAAATATAGACAGTAGAATCTGAAAGATTTATTTAAATCCTGTTAATTAGATTTGATACACATTGTTTTTAGATAGGGAAATAAGACACAAGATCTCCAATCTGAAAGAAATGAAAATAGTGGTTGAAGGAATACTTAGTTAATCCTGGAGAGGATATTATTTTATTTTATTTTATTTTATTTTATTTTATATTTTATTTTATTTTATTTTATTTTATTTTATTATTTTATTTTTTTAAATTTATTTATGATAGTCACACAGAGAGGGGGGCGCAGAGACATAAGCAGAGGGAGAAGCAGGCTCCATGCACCGGGAGCCTGACGTGGGATTCGATCCCGGGTCTCCAGGATCGCGCCCTGGGCCAAAGGCAGGCGCTAAACCGCTGCACCACCCAGGGATCCCAGGATATTATTTTATGTGAGACTAGAATGAAGAATGAGAGGATAAAATTATTACCAATTTTAATTGTTTCTGTCAAAAATTATGCCCTTACTTGGTGGAATACTTATTTAAAGGCTGAAAAAGCCAGAATGAACCAGTCTAATAGATTGACTAAAAGAAGAATGCAGGTTTTTTGTTGTTTTTGTTTGATTTTTAATTATAGTAGACTCTAACACTACTTTTTGGAAGCTTATTTTTTTCTTTTCTGCTTTGGTCGGGTAGAGTTTACCAGTGAAATAAGTTTTTAATGTCACATGTTGAGTCAGTAAGTATTTTCCTCTAGCAAGTGATTTTGGAACTATTCTCCAGGAAGCTTTAGGCTTTTCATGGAACCTAACTGGTAGGTGGGATGATGTACAGGCAGGAACATTCCCCTGCCATCCTCTTTAACCACAGACATAGCAAATAGGAGGTACGAATGCCTACCGTACCTGTTAGCAGACATTACTGATTGCTTGAGGCCTTCTCCCATTGTATTTGGCTGTGGCCTCCTTAACATAGTACTTCAAGGTGACATTAGCTATCTTTGGGAAAAGCATAGGGGATTCAGGCTATTTTTCATCCTGGAATCAAAATACAGGCTTAGATTTCAGTGTTAGAGTTCATTCATTAGAAGTTTTGTATCCTACTCAAAGGTTTGAAGGCCTCAATTTTATTTTATTTTATTTATTTTAAGGCCTCAATTTTAATGTCATCTTTTAAAATTAAATTTTAATGTAGATTTACATGCATTTGTAAGAAATAATACAGAGAAAATGTTTTTCCTTTCCCAGTTTCCCTCAATGGTAACGTTTTGCAAAACTGTAGTACAATGTCACAACCAGAATATTGATACTAAAATCTGCCCTCTTTTTTCAGATTTCTCCAAGTTTAGTTCTCTGCATTTTTATCACTTAGGTAGATTCCTGTATCCACTAACACAGTTAAGATACAGAACAGTTCCATCTCCACAAGAATCCCTAGTGTTGCTCTCTTAGAACCACACTAATCTGTTCTCTGTTTCTATAATACGTCATTCAAGACTCTTATGTAAATGGAATTATATGGTATATGATCTTTTGGGGATTGGCTCTTCTATTTTCACTCAACATAATTTCCTTGATATTTATCCAAGTTGTTGCATGTATCAGTAGTTCCTTTATTTTGCTAAGCAGTGTTCCATTTAATGTCATTTTCCCATTTGGAAGCTACCACATATGACATGCAGTTTCAGACTTTTCCTTTTAAATCTGCAGAACATGGTGTCTCTGATTTTCTTTTGTTAATGTCCCTGATCCTGTTTTCTCCTAATATCTTGGTCCCCAACTCCATGAGGACTACTGGGAGCACAGTTTAAAAATTACTGATGTAGGGAGCACAGTTTAATTACTAATATAGATAACATGTTTTTTTTTTTTTAAACAGAAGAGAGTTGTAGAACCAATGAAGTATGTGGTATTAAGTTTGAAGAATCTTTTTCTTCTGCACTTGTATATTGAGCAGTAAATTCTAAGATACGTAGTCATGGCAAGTAGAAAGTGGCAATAGGTAACTGCTTTAGAAGGAAATAGCTTTTGTTATTCTCAGGTATGAGTAAAGACTAAACTCATCCTAAGACCAGTTTTGTATGTATAGGAAACAAATTGTACATCTGTACCCAGAGACTAACCTATCAACTCTGTTGATCACTGAATTGCTATTTTATTTTTTTTTAAGATTTTATTTTTATTTATTCATGAGAGACAGAGAGAGAGAGAGAGAGAGAGGCAGAGACACAGGCAGAGGGAGAAGCAGGCTCCATGCAGGGAGCCCGATGCGGGACTCGATCTCGTGTCTCTAGGATCAGGCCCTGGGCCAAAGGTGGCGCTAAACCGCTGAGCCACCCAGGCTGCCCCTCAATTGCTATTTTAAAAAGCCACGTTTTACTAGATTTTACACTGTTGTTTAGTGATCTCAAACACTTTGGGGGGATAACAAATACTATTAAAAAGTAATAGCATGGTGCATTAAAAAACTGATAATATTGGGGCACCTGAGTGGCTCAGTTGGTTAAGCATCTGCCTTTGGCTCAGGTCATTCATGGTCGTGGGATCCATCCTCCATCGGACTCCCTGCTCAGTGGGGAGTCTGCTTCTGCCTCTCCCCTGCTTGTGTGCATGCTCTTTCGCTCTCTCTCAAATAAATAAAATCTTTAAAAAAAAACCTGATGGTATTGAAATTATTTTAACTTTTAGGTGCTTTGGGATGGGAAAGGAGGAATGTACGAGTACTTTAGCTGGTTGCTGAACTGGTGTTTAGAAGTTTTCCCAAAACCCTGGTAGAAAAAATGGTACCTCATTATATAATGCCAGACAAATAGTTTACTATATAGTGTTTATACATGTATACATGTATTTTTTTTTAATTAATGGATTTCATCTTTTAGAACAAGTTTAGGTTCACTTCAGAACTTAGAGGAAAGTGTAGATTTCCCACCTGCCTCCTCCCCACACAAGCACAGCCTTCTTCATCATCAGTGTTCCTCATTATTATGGTACATATGTTACATTCGATGAACCAGCATTGAAACATCATTATCAACCAAAGTGCTTATAGTTTACATTATGGCTCACTCTTTGTCTTCAAAGGTTTCTTTATCTTTATTTTTTTTAAATATTTTATTTATTTATTCATGAGAGAGAGAGAGAGAGGCAGAGACACAGGCAGAGGGAGAAGCAGGCTCCATGCAGGGAGCCCAATGTGGGACTCGATCCTGGGACTCCAGGATCATGCTTTGGGCTGAAGGCAGGCACTAAACCGCTGAGCCACCCAGGGATCCTGGTTTCTTTATCTTTAAAAGTTATTCTTCTTGATACTTTAATA
The DNA here is from genome assembly GCF_053574225.1 of Canis aureus. Classification (NCBI taxonomy): domain Eukaryota; kingdom Metazoa; phylum Chordata; class Mammalia; order Carnivora; family Canidae; genus Canis; species Canis aureus. The sequence continues at coordinate 40,905,587 of NC_135631.1, forward strand.
CCTTTTTTTAAAAAGTTTATTTATTTTGTTAGTAATCTCTATACCCAGCATGGGGCTCAAATCCACGATCCTGAGATCGAGTGTCACACATTCTTCTGACTGAGCCAGCCAGGCGCCCTGGTCAGAAATTCTTAATAGTTTACATGACTTTTACAAGTGTAGTAATTGAGAATTATTCTCTAGTACTAATCTTTTTTTATTTTTTTATTTTTATTTTTTTAGATTTTATATATTTACTCATGAGAGAGACAGAGAGAGGCAGAGACATAGGCAGAGGGAGAAGTAGGCTCCCTGTGGGAGCCCAGTGTGGGGCTCAATTCCGGGACCCCAGAATCTTGACCTGAGCCAAAGGCAGACTCTTAACTGCTGAGCCATCCAGGTGCCCTCTAGTACTCATTTTTTTTTTTAAGATTTTATTTATTTATTCATGAGAGATACAGACAGGCAGAGACATAGGAATTGAGAGGAGAAGCAGGCTCCATGTAGAGAGCCCGATGCTGGACTCGATCCCATCCCTGGACTCTGGGGTCACGTCCTGAACCAAAGGCAGACGACAACCGCTGAGCTACCCAGGCATCTCTCTAGTGCTCATCTTTTAAGGACTTTTACTAAATATTTAATTCCCAGAAATTTTATCTGATCAGCATAGCTAACACTGAGTGCTACACACAGTTTTTGAAACAATTCGGAAATATGTTCTGTGATTATTCCTCTTGACAGATAAGGAGCTAGGGCTTAAAGTAACCATTATTAAGTGGCAGGCTGTGAAAGCTGAGGCATTGCTACTTTGATATTGAGTTTAGTAGTAATGATTGGAATTGTACTATGAAACAGTGAAACTGAAACTGTTAAGAACTGGAAAATACACTTTTTGAGTATTGAATTTTATTCTTTTAAAATATTTTTATTATTTATTTACTTATGAGTGAGAGACAGAGACATAGGCAGAGGGAGAAGTAGGCTATGCCGGAGCCTGATGTGGGACTCGATTCCAGGACCACAGGATCACAACCTGAGCCAAAGGCAGATTCTCAACTACTGAGCCACCCAGATATCCTGAACGTTTTCATTTTTCAAGTAGGTCCACCAACATTAACCCTGACTATAAACAATGATTTTCCTAAATAGAGATTTTATTTGCTATAAAAATATTGTAGGTTGGTAAAATTCTTTGTTTCTAGGAACAGAGTAGTTATTAAAGGGAGACTCAAGTTAAAATTTAACTGGTTAGATAGGTGGTCTTTGCTTAAGTAGTTTTGTATGAGAAATTGAGTTACACTTCTGCAGACTAGTAATCTCAAATTTGGAATATGGTTCCTTTCACTTCAGTATACTAGTGAAGCATATGTTTGTTCCAGAAAATAGTAAGAGAATTTGAATATCTTCTGATTATGTGCTTTGCACATCCCCAAAATATTTTAAGTCCAAAGTTTAGACTTTGAGCCTGTGGGTCTCCACTTGTGTGGTGTTTTAATACATTGTTGTGGAATGGATGTAAATTCACTAAGTAGATCAGGTTTGAGGGAGGAGCATGGTGGGTTTCATTATTGTTCTTTCAGTGTGCTAGAATAAATACAGTCCAAATGTCCTGGAGTGAAACACTTAGGTGTTTGTTTAATCTCTCTTCTTTTTGAGAGAGGCAATTGTTAACTTTTTTCCTCCTTTCTGTAAATTCTAGGTCATTTATTTTACCAATAATGTAGCAAATTTAATTTCAGGCAAACTAATATGTAGGTTCTGGAATCAGACTGCTAGGGTTCCAGTCTTGATTCTGCTAGTTATTAGCTATTAGTTGAAACAAATTTAATCTCTACATTGTCTGTAAAATGGGGATAATAAATGTACTTAAACCATAAATTCATTGTGAGGATTAAGTATTTTAAGCGCTCAGTATTTGTTACTGCTACTCTGTTTGGGGAGATTTGAGTATCAGGTAAGTGCTTATAGAGCACTGTCTGATACTAATATTAACCTAGTTGAAGAAATAATTCATTCTGTTGTCAAAGTTATTTTATGTTGCTTTTTGCAATTTGATATTTATTCTGTTTTTTCAAGAATAATCTGTTAATATACTTTTGATTATAAGGTTTAAACTGTTAAGATCGTCAAGCTAACCTACCTCCATTTATTGTGGAAGCCCAGAGTAGTGAAATGTCTTGTCCAAAGTTTCATAGGTAATAACTTGGTAATAGATCTTGATCAGCCTGTATTTTTTTTTTTAATTGTATCTTACTCAACTGCTACAGAGTAAAGAAATCTTAAATTCATAGTTAGGGCATTTTAATTTCTAATTTATAAGGAAATCTTAGGTATGTGATCCCTCACAATTTCTTTCAAGTTTCTTTATTTCATTTCCATTAGTAGTTTAGCCAAAAATTCACCAGCTTATCAGTGATACATATCCAAAACATAAACATTGATTTAATTTTAGTATTAAGAGCTCTGTATAAGGTACTTATAAAGGGCAGAAAGATAATAAATGACTCTTCAAAGAGATTATATTAGATTGAGAACTTTTTTTTTGTAATTTTAGAAAAAAATTTCCTTGTACTTCCTTCTGCTTTTTGGGTGTACAATATTTATCTTTTCAGGAGTAGTTTTTGTTTTCTGGACAAGGTCTTAAAAGCAGCCTCAGCCTTCCAGTTTTTCTGATAGACTGGTAATTGCTTTTCCTAGCTTTTTATTTTTATTTTAAGATTTTATGTATTTATTCATGGGAGACACAGAGAGAGAGGCAGAGACATCGGCAGAGGGAGAAGCAGGCTCCCCAAAGGGAGCACGATGCGGATTTGATTTTGGAACTCTGGGATCACAGCCTGAGCCAAAGGCAGACGCTCAACCACTAAGCCACCCAGGCATCCTGCTTTTCCTAGCCTTTTTTTTTTTTTTTAAAGAAAACTTTCTTTTAAATATTTTATTTATTTATTCACGAGAGACAGAGAGAGAGAGAGAGGCAGAGGGAGAAGCAGGCTCCATGCAAGGAGCCCAACGTGGGATTCGATCCTGGGTCTCCAGGATCAAGTCCTGGACTGAAGGCGGCGCTAAACCGCTGAGCCAACTGGGCTGCCCTTTTTCCTAGCTTTTATCTTACTTTTTTTCCTACTTTAGGGTTTTGTTTTTGTTTTGGTATTTTTGCCTTTGCTTTGCTAAATCTGTTTTTAATACTGTATTTTCCCAGTTTCTTTTCTGTTTGATTTGGTATTTAGCTTTAATTGTTGTCTTTACTGTGATTACATTCATTTGTATAAAGAGGTGAATAATTTTTTTTTTTTTTTTTTTTTTTTTTTTTTTTTTAAGAATTAGCTGCACTCTTTATGTGAGTCCCTTTAGTTTTAGGTGCTGTGTTAGATAGAGCAACCTATAATTTTATGACATTTAAAAACAGCTCAATACTCCTATGTTCACTTGGTTTCTAGGTCTATTCTGGATAGCAGGTTTTGTGAAGACATTTATTCTTTCTTGGACCTCAGATTTACCAGACATCTCATGGTATTTCCTTTTATATTATTTCTTTAATGGCTGCCATTTATTCTCAATGTATTTTGTATATATTTACCTGCCAGTTGGATAACCAGTTTCTTGAATCACATATAAGATGTGAAAGCTTTGTGGTAATGGTTTGGATTGTGTTGAATTATTTTTCCTCTAATTCTGCCTGTATTACAAGCTCATACCTTTTCTGCTTATTACTACGTTGGCTTCCCCCCCCCCCCTGTTTTTTTTTAAGGCACAATGATTTGACCTTAATGAATTTATGGTTTTAGTAAGTATTAACTACATTTTTGAACAGTATGAGTTTTCTGGGTATAGAGTTTTTGGTTTTAATGAATAAGGTGAAATATTTGCCATTTTATAGTCTGAATAGATAGGACCTCTTGCCTTCTGACCTTTTAAAAAAAAAAAAAAGATTTATTTATTCATGAGAGACACAGACTGAGAGAGAGAGAGGCAGAGACAAAGGCAGAGGGAGAAGCAGCCTCCTCACAGGGAGCCTGATGTGAGACTCAATCCTGGATCCTGGGTTCACGACCTGAGCCGAAGGCAGGCACCCAACTGCTGAGCCACCCAGGCATCCCTCTTCTGACCTTTTGTAATAAATTACTGAGATCTTCTTCCATGTTGAATCAGATTCAGTCTGTGGTTCTGTATCATATGCGATGATGTGTATCTATCCTGGGGATGAGCTTCTGTGGTTTTTAGAGCGATGCATTTGTGGAGAAGGTGTCATGTAGTTGCTGTTACAGCACTTAATTGTAAAGGTTGACAACTCATTTGGCTAATGAGGCTAGGGCCGCAGTTTCATCTTAGATGCTCAAATTCATTCACTAATCCCTTATAGAGTGCCTGTTATGCTGCAGGCACCGTGCAGGGTTTGAGAGACAGGCAGTAATCACACAGACACCTGACATTGTCTGAAATAGGCTGATGGCAAGCTCTTCACTGCTATTTTAAAAGTTTAAATGTGGTGTTTATTGAGGATTGTATATTTATATAAAAAGGCAGCACACTGTTAAATACATACTCAAGCAGACTCTTTTAGGTTGGAAATACTCAGTTACCTAAAAGAATACATAATGATTTAATTTCTGCTTTCTAGTTCCTGCCTCTGGTTAAAACAAAACAAAGAAAAAATATGCACTACTAAATGTTTAACAACATACACCTAAGATAGAAGACAACTTATGAGTCTAATGTAAAGGCAAACTGAGCTGAAGAAAACTTCTACCAATTAGATTCTCCCAACAAAGAAGATAATTTTTTTTTTAAGTTGTAACTGTTATCTGTTGTTAGGTCCATGTCTTCAGCATTTTAAAGAAATACACAATAATGTACACTTGAAAAGAACAAACTTAGTTTTGTATTGCTTGCATCTTGTCAATTAGCAATTTTATAGCTTTATGTGGGTTAATAAAGATGACTTTTATGAAGTAATTCTAATATCAGGGGTGCAGGAAAAGAAGGTAGGGTAGCTTTTCCTTTTGCTCACTCTGCTTTAATTATTTTTAGATGATTTTAATTTGATGGAACTGTAAAAACATAACTGTAATTATTTTCCAAAACTATTATAGAAGATTAATTTTATTTTATTTTTAAAGATTACTTATTTATTTATTCATGAGAGAAACAGAGGGAAAGGCAGAGACACAGGCAGAGGGAGACGTAAGCTCCATGCAGGGAGCCCAACATGGGACTATATCCCGGGTCTCCAGGATCACACCCCGGGCTGAAGGCGGCGCTAAACCGCTGAGCCACCCGGGCTGCCCAGAAGATTAATTTTAAATGAAGAGGGCTTTTCTTATGTGACTGCTATATACTGATTGCTAAATATGTGCGATGCTGTGTACAAAAATGCTTTACATTTATTATTTCATTTTCTTCACAGAAAACTTGATAAATTCCCACTTTTTAAATAAGGAACCTGAGGCTTAGGTTAAATAACTTGCCTAGTTCACACATCTGGCGAAGAATAGAAAAAGGTGCCAACGCTTATGTTTTTAATTTTTAGGTGCAAAAGCCTGTTGCCATACATTTTTATTATAATATCGTATAATTTAGTAGGTCTCCACCAGTTATACATGATTTAAAAGTAGAGGCTAGTTTTCTTGAAGAATTCAAACCACTTTTACCACTTTATTTCTCTATTTTAGTATGTGCTCTGATCAGGTATGAGCTCACAATCTGCAATATGTGAAATAGGAATTAACCTGAGTTAGGTATTCTCAAGGCTATTTGTAAAAATTAAAGATAAATACAAGAATGGCTATTTGAAGAAACCCTGCTCTTCAGTATTTCAGGTATAACATGGCGGTAACAATTTTGACTGTTGCTCTTTTCTTGTTTATAGGATTATCTCCCTGTTTTGTTCCTAAGTTATACCATATTATTACTGAAAAGATTTTTTTTTTTTTTGAAAAGATTTTGAGTAGATAGTTCACAAAGAGTATCATGTGCAAGTGTTATACAGTGAATTAGAAGCATTGATATTGAAGCTTGAATATATTTTGTTACTTGGTAAATTTGTTTAAAAAACAGTTCAAGTGTATTAGTTTAGCTAATTAGTTAATACAAACTGAAGAAATTGAGAACTCCCTCAGTAGACATGTATTTTTATATAGTATGGAAAATGACAACCACTTTAAAACAGATTTTATTATAAATAAAATAGCCTTCCATATATATGGTGTGTGTGTGTGTGTGTGTGTGTGTGTGTGTATAATCAGTAGAGTAGAATTGGTTCAAATCGTGGTTTTAATTTTTGAACTGAGCTACCGTGGTTAATTCTGTAACCTTTCTTGCTTTTTTTTTTTTTTTAAATTTTTATTTATTTATGATAGTCACAGAGAGAGAGAGAGAGAGGCAGAGACACAGGCAGAGGGAGAAGCAGGCTCCATGCACTGGGAGCCCGATGTGGGATTCGATCCCGGGTCTCCAGGATCGCGCCCTAGGCCGAAGGCAGGCGCCAAACCGCTGCGCCACCTAGGGATCCCCTTTTCTTGCTTTTTTGATCCTCAATGATAAAAGATTCCTATCAGAGTTGTAAGGATAATAGAGCATCCATATAAAAGCTAATATAATGCTCAGTCCATAGTAAGTACTCAGTATTTGTTAGTTTTGATCACTTTCTAGAAGATTTATTTTGGATACTAGTGCTGTACGAAATTCCATTTAATCTTTCAAAATGAGTAATATTCATTGGTTCTTCACTAAGTAATATACCTTAGTTAATCTTTCTTTTGGTATTTTAAATTCATTCCCAAAGGGAGATTTTGATTCAGAAACTTTTCATCAGAATCCCATAACTTAATTCAAGAAAAAATTAAATGAAATAGAGATTCCCTGAGCAAATTTCATTTTATATTGATACTTTAATGAAGAATGCTTCATTCATATATGTCACTTACTGTTGTTATAGTGTGACTGTGTTAGGAATATGAAGATAATTTTTAACTTTTCCCTTTTCTTTTAAACAGGGTTTGTGGATGCACTTAGATGTTTGCAATGAGCACTGTGGCTGGCATGCCCCAGTGTTTTGGATACCAATGCATAGGACTCCATAGTAATCGAATTTACCAGAGGCGAACGTCATGAGCATAGTGATCCCTTTGGGGGTTGATACAGCAGAAACATCATACTTGGAAATGGCTGCAGGCTCAGAGTAAGTATTTAAATTAAAAGTATTTTGGTTAGGAAAGGCAAAATATTTTATACAGTTATTGTAACACAACCAAGAACTGCTTGGTTCTTGGTTATGTTATAGTTTTTCTCATTTTAGATTCTTGTTGAAACAAAGTATCAGAAGGTTAAAGGCAAAAACTTCGCTTAACTGAGTTATTTTTTAAAACACCTCTTGAGCCAAAATGCCATATCTTTTTCTAACTCTTTTGTCTTTACCATCTGCTAATTGTCAACCTTAAGAATCATGGGGGTGCCTGGGTGGCTCAGTTGGTTTGACACCCAACTCTTGATCTCAGTTCGGGTCTCGATTTTGGGAGTGTAGGTTTGGGCCCTGTGTTGGGCTCCTCGATGCTGGGTGTGAGCCTACAAAAAAAAAAAAAAAAAAATCAAGATAACAGATTACTGGGTTTTTTTTTGAATTGTAAAATTTGTCATGTTTATATTAGAAAAGTAATTTGTTTTACATTTGAATATTTACAAATATTGTAAGATCTATTTAAACATGGAATTTGATCGCTTCTCGGCCTTTTGGCTAAGATCATGTGTAAACATGGAATTTGTTTTTTTAAGTTGAGTTGAAAAAATTCAAGCCATTTTAAATAAGAGAAAGATACTATTTTCTGCTGGCTGATTATTTTGGATAACTTGTGCTTTTATGAGAGCCATTTCTGATGGATTCAATGAAAGGTTCTTACTTTGCCCCTAGATTATTTGGTTTAGGCAGTTATACAGATAGATTTCACTATATTTTGTTTTTGAATGACCAACCACCTTAACATTAGGTTATTGGCTATGAAGATTGATTGATTGATTGTTCTTGGGAATTGCAAGGGATTCCAGCAGGAGTGTTGTAAGCTGTAGGATGGAAAGATGTATATGTTTGTTTTCTGATTCAATAAATAGATATATTGTGTCTAATGGGACTTTAATTGACCAGAAAGCTGATCTTTTTAGAATATACGTTTGAAAAAGGAAATTTATTTATTTTAAGGCCTTAAACTGAAATATGGAGAGGATAAAAATGCTATTTATTCTTCTTTTGCTGGCATTTTAACTGGTTAGAAGTGTTTCACCCCTTCTGTGTGTACCATTGGGAAAAACCTAGAGATGCTCTTTAATTATTCAGTAATATATTATAGTTTATTTAACTATGATTATTGTAATACAGTTTTTATTTTTTATTTTAATTTTTTTTGTAATACAGTTTTTAAAAGCCATTGCTTTTTGCATGCTGTATTTTTTTTTTTTTTTTTTTGTAGAATGATAGATTCCTAACAAGGCACTCTATATTAACAGGTGCTTGCCACTTATTCTGCCCAAATAGTAGGGATACCATCAGGAGGAAAGATCTTGGAAGTAGTGCTTGGGAGACAAAGTGTTATGAGTCTCAAGTACTGGTTTTTCTTAGTGTAAAGCATCTGGGAGATACAAATCCATGTCTCATAATAGTTATAGGCATGTATTGGTAAAGATTCTTTGCTTCCTAAATATAATCACCTTCTGCAGTTCTTTTTAAAAAAAAAATTAGTGGTTTTTTTTTTTTTTTTTTTTTTTTTTAAGATTCTATTTATTCATGAGAGACAGAGAGAGAGAGAAAAGCAGAGACACAGGCAGAGGGAGAAGCAAGCTCCATGCAGGGAGCCCGATGTGGGACTCGATCCCGGCTCTCTAGAATCACGCCCTGGGCTGAAGGTGGCATTAAACCGCTTAGCCACCCAGGCTGCCCCCAGAATTAGTGTTTTAAGCAATTAGTACAAGATGCAATTTCTTTCTTTCTTTCTTTTTAAAATATTTTATTTATTTATTCATGAAAGACACAGAGAGAGAGAGAGGCAGAGACACAGGCAGAGGGAGAAGCAAGCTCCATGCAGGGAGTCTGACATAGGACTCCATCCAAGGTCTGCAGGATCACCAGGGTCACGCCCTGGGCTGAAGGCGGCACTAAACTGCTGAGCCACCCGGGCTGCCCCAAGATGCAATTTCTGAAATTTATATACTGAATAGGAGTTTGTCTAGTATGTGGTTTGAGATACATCTGTGCTTTGTTGGCATGTCTAGTATTTGTACTCAAAAACAATTCACAGAATGGAAGACATTATTATACAGTTAAAAGAGAATGAATAATATGGTGAAAGAGGACAATGTCAGGGATAGCTAGCTTTTTTTTTTTTAATTACATTTTGTTAGAGTACTTATTTTATAAGTATGATTTATATTATGGATTCAAATCTTTTTTGGGTACAAATATGGCCATTTTTATTATGGGAAAATGATCGGTTCATGGGTAATTAAAGAATGACTCTTTCTGTTTTAGGAAATTTTTTTTTTTCTATTCCACATACAGGTATATGTCGCGTGGGCATAGCTTCCCCCACTCAGTGGACAGAAAGTGTAGCTCGTGCCAATATTTATTATAGGACAACCATCAGAATTTTTGTGGTTTAATTTTCGAACTTTTGAATTCCCTTTTTTAATCTAAATTCTGGAAGGTTAAAAAGATCCTTAAATAACATTTTTTTTTGCTTCCCACAGAAACAAAGTTTTTAGAGTTGTTTTTATAGGAAATTTTGATGTGACTATTACAGTGCTTTTTATTTCAAATACATAATCAAAAGTTGTATAAAATGTAGGATGCTGGGAGAAGGATGTATGGGACTTCCCTCCCTATTTCTTTATTTCCTGTGAAGCTACATAATTATTTCAAACTGAAATGTTTTTAAGAGAATTACATTTTATTGTATTCATGTGGCTATATAATGTTAATTATATGTTAGTTTTGTAAAGAAAGATTGTACAGCTAAAATACAATCTATCACTAATTAAACTATTTTAAAATTTAGGAGATACTCAGTAATTGTTTATTGAGTGTGTTAGTGTACTGGACCAAATTTATACTAATTTCTGAGGCTATAAAAGAGAATTTATTGGATTACTTGTTCATCTAGTCTATCTGTAGCATTTTATAAACAGGAAACTGAAGTTGAATGTCTAGTTCAGGATCTGTGAAGAATGGGTTTGCTAAACTCTAGTCCATTATTTCCATACTTGGTAACATTTGCTGTTGAATTATTGTGTCTCTAAAATAAAACTCATTATTCTCACCAAGTCCAGCTTCTTTATTACATATTTGTGTTCTTCTCATCACTAAGTTTTGAAAACCTTAGGCTTTGCCTTTCCTTCAAGGTTAGGGATCTTGTATTTTACTTCTTTCTATTCCCTTCAGGAGTTGGCTCTCTACCTAAATGTTTGAACTGAAAAGAATAATTTTAAAATATGAATAACTGACTAGTGAAGATTGATAGACTATTGTTCAAGTGTTTCTTTTTTAATAAGAATAAAATTGTTTCATTAGCTTAAGTATTTTTTTAAAGGAGTTATAAACATTCCACAAATTTAACTGAAGATATTATATTTAAAAATCACTTTTTACTATACATAGCATTGATAAAAACCAATATCTACTTGGTGAATAGAATTGGAGTTGAAGCCAAATGCTACAGGGAAGAGTCTTAAGACACCTTAAAAATTGTTGACTACTTAGATCTTTGCAGTAAGTTTTTACCTGCATTATGTTTGTCCTTAGATTTGAAAACTACCCATCATAATGTGCAGGTTAACATAAGACTAATTTTCTCACTAGTGCCTGATGTGATCCTGAGTACAATAAAAAAAAGGAATGGTAATAATTTATTTAAAGGGGAAAATGAGCTAAGTGTAAATACAGTTTTTAAAAACTTGATTTGCAAACTGACCATAACTGGAATAATCAGGAGACTGCTTTTCTTACCTGGAAATTGCATCCGTAAAATTTTTTTATTAACTACATGTCTATAAATATAGGCTAATACTAGAAGTAGATTTTTTGCTTTCAACATAATTTCATAGGATAAAACTAGTAATCCAAAAGAGAGCACATTTTGTATCACTTAAAAGCATCAACTGTGTGGAGAGTGTTTTACTAGAGGCTCAGGTTACAAAGGTATAGTATAAATTTTACCCCTACTCTTAAGGGGTATAATCAGGAAGTCAGAACTCTAGATCAGAGCTGTCCAGTAAGAAAAAGTACACAGTCATGTGTACTTGTAAATTTTCTAGTGTCCATATTAAAAAGGTTTGAAAAAAGGTGAAATTAATTTAGTTATGTATTTTATTTAACTGAGTATATCCAGAGTATTATCATTTTAATATGTAATTAATATAAAAATATGAATGTGGTATTTTATGTCTTCACACTAAAAATATTTGAAATCTGATATGTATTTTATATTTTTAGAATCTCTTAATTCAAACTAGTCACATTTGAAGCACTCAGTATATGTCCAGTGGCAACTGTATTCAATAAAGAAGCTCTAGACTACATAACAAAGTGATGGGGCCTCAGAGAAGAAGAATACAGTGAAGCCTAAGCTATAAAGTAGTTATGAAAGTTGCAAAAGTGAAATCTAAGAATCTTTCTGAATAAGAAAGAGAAAGATACAGTTATGAGGTAGATATTACTATTCTTAATTTATAGGCAAGGAAACTGAAGTCACAGAGCAGAAAAGTGGCAGAGGCCGAACTTAATAATGTGTTCATTTTAGGCCTTTTCTGTACTATATATAACTCCTTTACTAATGTTACAAAGAATGATTTATATAGCATAATTCTTTTGACGTGGTTCACGTATATAGTAGCTTCAGTTCTATCAGTAGTAAATTCAATACAATAAATGACTGCATATAACAAAGGTTTTCTCAGATCTTTGCTTCAGGATAAGGGATGTAAAAGAAAACCTAGACTCCATTATCATTAGACAGGAAGGTTGAGCCAGAATAGCTCTTTATTAGAATTGTATGTTTTTTTATCCTAATAGAACTTACCTCTTCTATTTCTTTTTACCTCTTCTACCTCTGACATTCCTACAATTTGAATTCCTAAATTGGTTAAATAAACAAATAAACAAAAAGTTTGGAAACCCTTTTGGAGCTGGAAAGTGGGAAGATGTATAAATGGGGAATGTTAAATTTAATCTTTCCTAGCCTTTTTGAAAAAGAAAAGCCAAACTACTTTTCTCTATTAGAGACTGGGAATAAGATTGCTAATATTGCATATTCCTTTTAATAATTACTATTACTACATTGATACTGTTAGAAATCACTAAAATGAGCTTTTATAGAATTATGAGTACTTTTGGTTGCAGTGGACAAATTACTAAAAGTGATGTAAGTTAGAGGTGAATTATTTTGGAGGAGGGCTCCTCATATGATACCTGGCAACATGATAAATGTTCATTTGTTGCCTGGTAATACTAAAAAGAGAGAACTGTTTTCAGTTTTGTTCTGCCACTAACATACTAGCGAGCCCTTAAATGTAACACCTAATCATTATAGACTTTGGTTATCTTAATTTGAAAAAGAAAGGTTGGATTGGGATATTGTGACTCATTTGACTTAAAATTTCTGAGATTCAGTACATTTTTACCTGTATTTTGCTCTAGTATTTGATATTAGGTTATTTCAGTGTCACTAGAGCCACCTGCTGACAGAGTTCATTACTTGTTGAAGTATTGGGGTGCTTTTAGTCTGAATTTGTATAACTGAAGATGCTAAAATGTTTTGTGTATACTGCAATGTTTTCAGTAGCATTTTACTTGTTTATTTTCACTGATGCTTAACTTTTTCGCTTATGATTTCTTTACACATAATACATTACCAATAAACTAATAGTTTCTGTTGCTCTTAAAGTGTTTGATTTCCTTATCCTAATTTGGAAGTGCTTTCACTTAAATGTGGTTTTGTTTTAATATTTAAAAGCCTATTTTATAGTACTGTGCTAGCATTGTTTAGAACTGTTCTTAAAATGATGTTGAGTTTCTCATTTGTTTCATACTTAATCATAAACAATTTTTTCTTTTAATTTTTTTTCACTTGTGATACTGAATACAAAGCTCAATACCTCCGCATAACTGTCTGTAATATAGTATATTGTAATATAGTGTATTATAATATCTCCTAATCATTCCAGCAAAAAGGCAAGTATTATTTCTGTTTTGCAAAGGAAATTAAACTTCCCTTAAGGCCACATAATCAATAAAAAGTAGAATTAGGTTTCAACCCAGGGTTGCATGGCCACTTGATTTTATTAATGGATGAGTTAAATGAAATGTAAAATTCCACATGAAATAAACTGAGGACAGTTGTCATGCCAAACCTGCTCTCCATTTTATTTTTTATTTTATTTTATTTTATTTTTTTACGTATATTTCTTTAATCAGACTTCGATTTGCCAACATAGAGTATAACACCCAGTGCTCATCCCATCAAGTGCCCCCCTCAGTGCCTGTCACCCAGTCACCCCATCCCTCCACCCATCTCCCCTTCCATCACCCCTTGTTCATTTCCCAGAGTTAGGAGTCTCTCATGTGCTGTCACCCTCTCTGATATTTCCCATTCCTCTTCTCTCCTTTCCCTTATAATCCCTTTTTCACTATTTATTATATTCCCCGTATGAGTGAAACCATATAACGATTGTCCTCCCACTCAGCCTAATACCCTCCAGTTCCATCCACGTCGAAGCAAATTGCGGGTATTCATCGTTTCTAATGGCTGAGTAATATTCCATTGTGTGTATGTATGTATATATATAAATATATATATATATATACATACATACACACCACTTAATTTGTTTTAATTATTTTATTTTATTTTTTAAAGATTTTATTTATTTATTTATTTATTTATTTATTTATTTATTTATTTATTTATAAGAGACAGAGGTAGAGGGAGAAGCAGGCCCCATGCAGGGAGCCCGATGTGGGACTTGATCCCGGAACCCTGGGATCATGCCCCTAGCCAAAGGGGCTACTACTGAGCCATGCAGGTGTCCCCCTGCTCTCCATTTTAAAAAGTTTCTTGATATGCTATTGTAATGTGTATAATTTTCATATGCTGTCTTTAAAAAATAATAGATTATAATAAGGATAAAAGAAAATTGACAAGATTTGATCACAAATCTGAAGGAGCATATTGAGAACTCAGATTTTTTATACCTATTGCTATAGCAATTAGGGATTCACTCTATCCATGTGCCATTATTGATACCCAAGTGTGCATTAGTGAATATTTTAGCATTAAAAGGAAAATTAGAGGTTTTAACTAAAACACTTATACGAAGAACTCATTAAAATCAAACTGTAAAAAAAAAAAAAAATCAAACTGTAGAGGTGCCTGGGTGGCTCAGTTGATAAAGTGTCTACCTTTGGCTCATGTCATGATCTCAGAGTCCTGGGATCGAGTCCCATATCAGGCTTGTTGCAGGGAGCCTGCTTCTCCCTCTGCCTATGTCTGCCCCTCCGTCTCTCTCTCTCTCTCTCTCTCTCTCTCTCTGCCTTTCATGAATAAAATATTAAAAAAAATAATTTTAAAAAATCAAACTATATTTTAAAGGATAATACAGAGAAGAAATTAAATTTTTGTTGAGGAAAAAGGAAATCATAAAAGTCCCCAGTTTCTGAGGGTCACAGCTTATTTATTCAGTCGTTTATTTGAGAGAGAGCATGACGGGGGGTGGGGGGGTGGGGAGCAGGGTGCGGGAGCAGAGGGAAGGGGAGAAGCAGACTTCTGCTGAGCAGGAAGCTGGATGTGGAGCTCAGTGTGGAACTCCATCCCAAGACCCTGAGATCATGACCTGATCTAAAGGCAGACGCTTAACTGACTGAGCCACCCAACCCTATTAAGGGCTTATAATATACCAGCCACTGTTTTAGGTGCTAGGGACACAACTTCACATCTAAAATCTATTTATATTCAAATTAACTTTTCTTGTAAAATAGAAAAATGTCATTGTTGGTAGTCTTTTTCTTCCACTTCCACTTTTTTTCTGGAGAGATCTGCCTGGATCTCATCCCTCATCTTTTTTTTTTTTTTTTTTTTTTTTAAAGATTTGACTTATTTATTTGACAGGGAGACAGAGCACAAGAAGGATAAGCAGCAGAGGGAGAGGGAGATGCATGCTCCTCACTGAGCAGGGAGCCTAATATGCAGGGCTCCATCCCAGGACCCCAGGATCATGACCTGAGCTGTAGCAGACGCTTAACTGGCTGAGCCACCCAGGCGCCCCCCTCCTTATCTTTTTGAGGATGTTTATACTTCACTCTCACCTACAGCTATCCAATATTTCCTGCATCTTCAATTTTTTTCTAATAAGATCATTACCATCTTCTATAACTATCTTAAAATTGCTACCCTTTTTTCTTTTTCTTTTTTTTGCCTGTCACAATAAAGTTTATTATGAAAACAGGCTGGTGTGGGGACAGGGGGTGACCCCCCTTTTTTCTTATTCCATTTTTCTGTTCCTCTTTATAGCAAACTCCTTGAAAGAGTTTACATTCAGCATCAGGCCACACATCACCACGATAAATACCCATGTTGTCAAACTAATTGGTAGTCTTCTATAATTTATATAGCTTTATCAGCATTTGATATAAATAACCAGTTCCTCCTACTAGAAAGATTTAACTCTCTTGGCTTTCTGGATACCACACTTAACTGACCACTCTTTCTCATTTATTGCTTGATTTTCTTCCCTCAAATCTGTTTCCCTTCTGCTCTACGCTCATCTTTTTCTTTAAATAACTCCATCTACCCAGTTGCTTAAGCCAAAACCCTAAGGTGAGTTCTTCTGGGTTATTCCTTTTCCCTTACCATGTCTGATTGATTGGTTAATCCTGTGTCTTCCTACAAAATGCACTTAGGATCATTATGCTTCTATTTCTCCTGTTGTCCTATTTTAAGCCATTTTCATCTCTTGCTTAGACACTACAGTAATCTCCATGTTTCTCTTTTGCTTTCTGCAATTCATTCTGTCTATAGAAGGCAATATGATTCTTCTGAAGCATAAATCAAATCTTAAATTTTTCCCACTTGAAAACCTTCCAGTGATTTTTTTGTTGACTTAAAATCTAACTTCTTTTGGCACTGTGGGCCCCACTTTTCTAACCTCTATTCAATATTCTCCTTTTAGCCTACTGTTATTCCCGTATTGATATTATTTTCCTTGTTCTTTTGAACATTTTGAACTTGTTTCTGCTTGGGACCTTTGTACTTCCTGTTCCATCTTGCCTGGAACATTCTTTTTTTGCCCTTAGCATAGTCTTAGCTGAGCTCAAATATAACTTTTCCATGAAGCCTTTCCTCTGAAAAACTTCTCTGAAGCAGTCTTGTTTTCTTTTCTTATTTTTTCCTGTTTACTAAAATACAAGCTTCATTGTATACAAAGATGTGTTTTATTATATCACTGGATGTGCAGCACATACCACAGGGCCTGGTATGTAGTAAGTATTGAGTCATGAATCATAGTGGTCTCTTGGGATCCCTGAAGCTTATTATATAGGAATAATGATTGTTGAATGTTCATATCTTAGCTAATTTTATTTCAGTTGTTTAGGAGAGACAGAACTAAAACTTAAAAAAAATTTATAGCCTCTCCATTGTAGGAAAATGTAAGGAGGTTTAGAATTGAAGAAATTGTGTCTTCTGTATAAAAAATCTTATACAATTGGTGTGATTTCAGTAAGTTGAATGCTGTGGTTCTTTAAAGTAGCTGTTTTGGTTAGTACCTATTTCAGGAAGCTGGGAAATAATAAAAGGCTTTAGGAACCTAGCAACATTAAAATAGCAACTAGAGAGAGACTAAAATTTACTATATACATTACCTGAGTGATTGTACTGACTGTGATAGAATACATTAGGACAGAAAAAAAAAGAATACCTTAGGACAGAATGTAGAAGTAGGAGGGATATAAAATTTTCCAGTATTAGAATTTTAATAAGTGATGGGGTTTTTTTGGTAAGTGATAGTATTTTGACTAGGACATTTTAAATCACGTTTTCTTTAACTGATGAAGGATTAAGTGATGGAATTTCCCAGACTAGTTAGAAGTAGGAGTTTAAAATATAATTTTATTTTCTTAACTCTCTGTTTAAAGATTCCTGTTTGGAAGCTTGTTAGTAATGTGCTATAGATAAAAAATGGGCACTTGAAACTGATTTAATCTTTGTGTGGCTAAACAGCCAAATAAAAGATTCTCTTATAAATAAAACAGCTGGGGTGCCAGGGTGGCTCAGTAATATAGTGTCTGCCTTTGGCTCCAGTCATGGTCCTGAGGTCCTGGGAGTCCAGTCCAGTCAGGCTCCAGTCCAGTCAGGCTCCCTGCTCAGCAGGGAGTCTGCCTCTCTTTCTCTCTCCCCTCTCCTTTGTCCCCCACCCCCAACTTATGAGTTCACGTGTGCGAGTGTGCTCTCTCTCTCAAATAAACCTTTAAAATAAATATCAAATTAAAGGGTTCTCTCAGAATGCAGAACATTCTGTTAAGGGGAAAGGTAGACGCAAAGAAGTTTGGCACGTCATGTAATAATTAGAAATTAAGTGGAAGAAAAGAGAATTTAAAGCATATTTGGTAAATGACACCAAGTTTGATAAGGTTTTATTTTTTATTTTATTTTATTTTTTTGGTAAGGTTTTAAAAACGTAAGGCTGCTGGAGAGTTAATTGGAACTTCCTATTGTTAGTGTAATTGACAGATTAAGAGATTATTAAGAATTGTCTTTTAGTCATAAAATATTTGAAAGTCTTTTATTCCCACATCATCATTGAAAGTAACTAAATATTGGGGCAGCCCAGGTGGCTCAGGGGTTTAGGGCTGCCTTCGGCCCAGGGTGAGTTCCTGGAGACTCAGGATCGAGTCCCATGTCAGGCTCCCTGCATGGAATGGAGCCTGCTTCTCCCTCTGTCTGTGTCTGTGCCTCTCTCTGTCTGTCTGTCTGTCTCTCTGTCTCTCATGAATAAATTAAATCTTAAAAAAAAAAGTAAATACCACATGAATCTAACAGTGGTTAATGTGCTCAGTGTTCTGTACGTAGTAGAAAATTAATGTAGGTAAATCACTGAGGTGGGTTGGTCCCATACTTGAGAATTGAAGGAACTCAATTGCAGAAATTATTAGTTGTAAAGAGCAAGTTGCACATTTTATTATCCCTTTCTTAAATAAAAAAAGTTACTTATTTGGACCATGGGCACCATTTGCTCATGAAGAATACTTTTAAACTATACAGGATACTAAGTGTGTTTTTCAGGGAAGCAAAGAAAGCAAGGTAATTTATAAGTGGAGTTGAGGAAGGAGTCTTAGAGAGGTAGCACTTTTTACATGCTCTGATCAGAATCAGGACTCTTTCTGAACCTACTGAATCTGAGAGAATTATTTATAGTTCAGATTACTCAACCTTACTTTTGAAGTCCTCAGCTTTATCTTGAAATGCTGCTACTCCGATCACATAGCTATCTTCTTGCTGGAGAAACCATTAATGGCTCTGTACAGTTTTTCAGAATAAAGGTCATGTTCTGTTCCTTAGCTAGATACCCAGGGTATTTTTTGAACTGGTACTTGGCTGACTTTATCTGCTTTCATCTCTGGCCTCTTCTGCATACCTTTAACCCTCTCTGCTCTGAATTTTAGCAGTTCTTTTCTTTGAGAGAGAACACATGTGTGCACTCTCTCCCTCAAATAAATAAATAGTCTTTTAAAAATCCAGTATTCAGGGATCCCTGGGTGGCGCAGCGGTTTAGCGCCTGCCTTTGGCCCAGGGCGCGGTCCTGGAGACCCGGGATCGAGTCCCACGTCGGGCTCCCGGTGCATGGAGCCTGCTTCTCCCTCTGCTTGTGTCTCTGCCTCTCTCTCTCTCTCTCTGTGCCACTATCATAATTTAAAAAAAAAATTGTAAAAAAAAAAAAATCCAGTATTCATCTCAAGTGTACAATATAATGATGCAGCAGTTTTATACATTACTCAGTGCTCATCACAATAAGTGTATTTGGGGTTTTTTTCCATTTGCTTTTATTGAAATTTGATTTGCTAACAACATATAGTATAACACCTAGTGCTCATCCCATCAAGTACCCTTCTCAGTGCCTCTCACCCAGTTACCCCAAACTCCCGCCCACCCTAAAATAAGTGTATCTCCTTTATCTATTTCACCCATCCACCTCCCTGCTAGCAACCACAAGTTTGTTCTTTGTATTTGAGTTTGTTTTTTTTCATTTGTGCATTTGTTTCTTAAATTTCACAAGTGAAATCATATGGTATTTGTCTTTCTCTGACTTATTTCACTTTTTCATACCCTCTGTGTCCATCAGTGTTACAAATGGCATCATTCTTTTTTATGACTAACATTTCTATGTGTGTATGTGTATATACAGCTTCTTCATTCATCTGCTGACAGACACTTGGGTTGGCTCCATGTGTTGGCTATTTTAAATAATGCTGCAGTAAACATAGGAGTGGATACATCTTTTTGAACTAGTGTTTTCATTTTCTTTGGGTATCTAGTTGTGGGATCACTGGATCATATGGTAATTCTGTTTTTAATTTTTTGAGGATCCACCATACTATTATCCATAGTGGCTGCCCCAGTTTACATGCCCACCAACAGTGCATGAGTGTTCCTTTTTCTCTACATCCTTGCTAATGCTTGTTATTTCTTGTTTTTTTTTTATTCTAGCCATTCTGACAGGTGTAAGGTGATACCTCGTTGTTGTTTTTTAAAGATTTTATTTGTTCATGAGAGACAGAGAGAAGCAAAGACACACAAAGAGAAGTAGGCTCCATGCAAGGAGCCTGTGTGGGACTCGATCCTGAGACTTGGGGATCATACCATGAGCCAAATGCAGATGCTCAACCACTGAGCCACCCAGGCATCCCCTCATTGTTGTTTTGATTTGCATTTCCCTCATGATTAGTGATGTAGAGCATCTTTCCACGTGTCTGTTGGCCATCTGTATGTCTTTGGAAAAATGTCTGTCCTCCACCCATTTTTAATTTGGATTATTTGGGTTTTTGGTATTGAGGTACATGGGCAATTCTTTTTAATTTGTGCTCCTAAACTTCAGTGAACATAAGGTGCTTATTGTAGATTTCTGAGCCTGATCTTTAAAAAATTTCATTCCTTCAGTTAAGTAGAATTGTAAAAAAATTATAACCTGCATTACAGGTGATGTGATGTCATGATTGTGTTAGTCATGCTTAGAAAAACATGCTTAAACATGTCTTGGTGCTTGTATCTCTGACTGCATATGTACTTTGTGTGGAATACCTTCTTCATCTCTTCCACCTCTTCTTGGGCTTGTTAACTTTTCATTCTTTAAAATTTGGTAAATATGATTACTATTATGAAGAGCCCCTGTACATATCTCTGATGATACTACTGTAATCATTGTTATATTTGTCTTCCCATACATAAATTTCTTAAGGACTGCTTCTTTCACTTCTTTATTTCTTAATTTCCAGCATCTCAGTGTCTTTTTTTTTTTTTTCTTTTTCTTTTTTCTCTCGTGTCTTCTGCTTACAATGTGGGCTAAAATGTTTATTGAGTGAATTAAAACTATGTAAGTTCCTTAAAGAGAGGGACTGTGTTTTATCTTTCATAGTCCTTGGCAAGCACCAGCCCCCAATATTTGTTTAATCTTTACTAGTCAAACTGAGGGCTATGGATGGAGTGCCTAGAGGCTCTGTGAACCCTATGAAGTTTTTTATTTTTTGCTGTTTTAATTTTGAGCTAGGAAAAACATTTAAATCTGTTAAGAGTGATCTTGGTTGACCTCCACTTTATACTGAATACCATCATGAGATTTCAGCTCAAGTGCTTATTTGTGATTGATGATCTTGATGTACAGATCACTTAGTCTAACATGTTTCTCTAAATACAAATCTACAAAGAAAAATCTCCCTCCCTCTATTGCAGGATTTTGTATGTTACTTAATTTTGACAAATAGCTAACTAAACAAACATCATTCTAACTGACCTCTTCATATTCCTTGAAAACTCCCCATGCCATTTTTCCTCTTTTTGCATACATATGGGATATTGTCTTTCTCTATCATTACTGGTTTTGAAAAAAATTCTTTTTTTCAGTAGAAGATATATTCTTGGTATAAATTCCAACGTTTGAAGTCCTGTCTTTCAGAAGTATTCTCACTTTATAATGAAACCTCATGATGTTATTCCTTATCCTCCCTGTTACTCAGGATAGATACGGTCTTCTCTTGAATCCCCTTCATTCTAGAACCTTGAACTTTGAACTTTTGCAGATTCCCCAAGGAGATCTTACTAGGTTCAACTAAACATTCAGACTAGTAAGACTATCATAGGCCACGGTTGGCACTAGTCTACATGGTATACAAGACAGGAGTCACAGTTTATCAGAGGTTAGCATCAGTTGTTCGTTGTCTATATGAGACTATGTAGGAGTTAGCCATCCAGAAACTATTTTCTTTGGCTTCTGAGGTGACTGGTCAGGTACGAAGAGACAAGGTCCACATTGAGTGGTATGAGTCTCCTGATTTAGAGCCCTTATACGCCTCAGAGCCAGTATTTCTTGTAACAATCATAGGCAGAGTTTCCAGGTTCCCTTCAAGGAGGAGCATGCCAGTTAGAAGAGTCACTATATCTTTGGGAAGTTCAAATCTGTGACATCCTCCTCAAATCTTTATAGTTTTCTCCATCTAGACACAAGTTACTAACCAATCAGGGCCATTTTAATTTGCTGAGTAATATAGCAAATTACCTTATCAGGTTTTAGGGTAACAGAGGGGGGTAGAAAGTT
This sequence comes from Canis aureus, assembly GCF_053574225.1. Taxonomy (NCBI): domain Eukaryota; kingdom Metazoa; phylum Chordata; class Mammalia; order Carnivora; family Canidae; genus Canis; species Canis aureus. The sequence continues at coordinate 40,927,400 of NC_135631.1, forward strand.
AACTAAATAGCAAAATCTCGGGGATCTCTGGGTGGCTCAGTATTTTAGCCCCTTCCTTCAGCTCAGAGCGTGATCCTGGAGTCCCGGGATCAAGTCCCACGTCAGGCTTCCCTGCATCTAGCCTGCTTCTCCCTCTGCCTGTGTCTCTGCCTCTGTGTGTGTGTGTGTGTTTCATGAATAAATAAATAAAATCTTAAAAAAAAAAAAAAGCAAAATCTCACACAGGAGAAATGAGTTTTGTTAAGTATCTGCCCATACTTTTCTTATGACATTATCCTGTTTGTGCCTTGCATAGTAGGTTTTATGTACCTGTCTCTTTTTGCTAACCCTGCCGTTCCTCCCAGGATCAGAAACTGAGTGATAGGAGTATGCTTTATATATCTGTTTATTCTGTCTAGGATCTAACAAGTTACCTTAACCACATAGTGAACACCATCATAGAAATTTTGTTGAATTAGAGTTTGTATGCTCCTTTGACCATAAGGTAAATCCACTAAAAAGAACTTAGAAAAAATGTTATGACTGCGATTTGTCATAGTTGGAAACAAAGTGTAGGATTAAACTTTCTGGATGAAGGGCTATAAACAGTTGTGTCCTCCAGCATTACTAGGGTTGCTCTTATTTTAATGTCTATATGACTTCTTTGGAATAGGGACTACGGAATGATGTCTCCAGATTCATCCTTTGATGTACTGAAAGCATATGTTAGTGGTGATAAAATACAAATTTGAGAATACAGTGAGTCAGCAGAAAATGGCTAATGTTTCTCTATAGGCAAGGATAGAAATATTAAAATAAGGTGATTTTTTTTTTTACTTTAGTATAATAAGCTATATCAAAAGAATCTTGAAAGTGATCATCATGAGATCATCATCCCTTTCTACAGAGTGTATTATACTCATGACTGGAGTACCCAACCTGTCTATTACATCTTATTGAAGAAATAAATGGATCTGAAGAAAGATAAATGATCACCAGGGCTTAAGGGGCTATGTTAAAAAGATGGTTAATAAGGAGTGCCTGGCTGGTTTGGTTGGTAGAACATGAGACTCATCATTACTCAGGGTCATGAGTTAGAGCCCTACTTTGGGTGTAGAGATTAACTTAAAATTTTTTTTTCTTTTTTCTTTTTTAAATTTTTTTCTTGAAAGTTAATAAGTTAATAGGTGGCTCAGTGGTTGAGCACCTGCCTTTGGCTCAGGTTGTGATCCTGGGGCCCTGGGATTGAGTTGAGCATCAAGCTCCCTTCAGGGAACCTACTTCTTCCTCTGCCTGTGTCTCTGCCTCTCTCTGTGTCTCTCTCTCATGAATAAATAAATAAATAAAATCTTTAAAAAAAAACAAAAACTTTCCAACCAGAAACCTTAAAGTTGTTACTTTAAAAACAGTTTAGAGGCACTTGGGTGACTCAGGTAAGTGTCTGACTCTTGATCTCAGCTTAGGTTTTGATCTGTTCAAGCCCTGTGTTGGGTTCACACTGGGAGTGGAGCCTACTTAAAACAGAAGTGATTTAGGGGTACCTGATGGCTCAGTTGGTTAAGCATCTGCCTTCTGCTCAGGTCATGATCTTGGGGTCCTGGGATCAAGTGCTGCATCCAGCTTCCTGCTCAGCGGGAAGCCTGCTTCTCCCTCTGCTTCTCCCTATGCTTGTACACATTCATTCTCTCTCTCTCTCTCTCTCTCTCTCTGTCAAATAAATAAATAAAATCTTGAAAAAAAAAAAAAAAGAACAGAAATAATTTAAACATTTAAGGGGCACCTGGCTGGCCCAGTCAGTGGAGCATGCAACTCTTGATCTCAGAGTTGTGAGTTTGAGCCCCTCAGTGGGGTGTAGAGATTACTTAAAAATAAATCTTTAAAAAAAAACCCATGATTATCTAAAATCTTAAATGTGCAGAGGTGCCTGGGTGTCTCAGTCATTTAAGTGTCTGACTTTGGCTGGGGTCATGATCTCAGGGTCCTGGGATAAAGCCCTGTATCAGGTTCTGTGCTCTGCAGGATGTTTGTTTCTTCCTCTGCTCTTAAAATAATTGAAAAGCAATTTTAGACTGAATACTTAGTTACACTTTAGAGACATTTCTGAAAAAATAAGTAGTATACATCTGTATAATGCATTATAGTTGAGAAAATGCATTTTCAAAAAAATGCATTTTCATATTCTTTCATTTGAGTATCATCCATATTGCTGGGGAGAAGGTGAAAGGGGTATATTTATCCCCACATTACAGATAATAAGTTCAAATTTAGAAAGGTGACTACTCAGCTGTACCCATTGAATGGCCATCCATAGACACTTATGTCCTAATTTCATGCATTTCTAAAAGTTTTAATTAATTAAAGTAATCTCTACATCCCACATGGGGCTTGAACTTAAAACCCTGTGAGATCAAGAGCCAAAAGTTCTGACTGAGTCAGCCAGCCATCCCCATGGTTTGGTTTGGTTTTTTTAAGAGAGAAGACTTGTTAATTTTTATGGAGTTTGGAAGAAAAAAATAAATATATGGGATAAGACTGATAGCATACAAAAATACTACATGAAAAGTAATAAATTAACAATACAATAAATAAGTGCTATAGGAATCCATAGGATTTATAAACATTTTGATGAGTTGAAGCATTTAGGAAAGTACTCCTTGAGTATATGAAGTAAAGTTATGAGAAATGTGTTGAAATCAAGAAGTAAGGGTTGAGGCTTAGAAATAGAAATGCCTAGGATATTTTCCTGAGTTGGGTGGAAAGGAAATAGTATACCATTTTTACAGGTACCTATTAAATAAAAGATATGAAACATAAGATAAATGCAAAGATTTGCCAGTCTTGTTTATCTTACAGTTTTATTTAATATTTAAAGCAAATCCCCACATCATTTTACCTGTTTTCTTCACTGTACATCACTTAAAGATAAGGATTTTTTAAAACCACAATACTGTTATTTCATATGACAAAATTAACTTTCTTAATATACCCAGTTCATCTTCAGATTTCCCTTACTTGTCTGAAAACTCTTTGTAACTGGTGTGTTCTATTGACATCCAGACAAGATCCACACTTGTGTTTGATTGAAATATCTTTGAATCTCTTTTTATCTGCAGCAACCTTTTACATTTGTTTTCCCTCATACCATACACTGTTGAAAAACTGAGTCTTTTGGTCTCTAGAAGTTTTAACATTCTGGATTTGGCCTGTTGCTTCCTTTTGCTGTCATGGATAAATCTACTTATCCCCATATTTCTGTAAACTGGTATTTAGATGTAGAGATGTGATTAGCTTCAGATTCTTTTATTCCCTCTCTCATTTTCCTCCCTTTTTCTTTTCAGCATAATATTTTGTATGTGGGACTTTGTAATTTCTGTTGTATAGTATTAGAGAGGTACATAAAACTTGGTTGTGTAACTTTCAATGATGATAAAAAGAATGAACAGATTCAGGGGCGCCTGGGTGGATCAGTGGTTGAGCATCTGTCTTCGGCTCAAGTTGTGATCCTGGGGTCCTGGGATTGAGTCCCACATCAGGTTCCCCGCAGGGAGCCTGCTTCTCTTTATGCCCCCCCCGCCCCCCATGTCTCTCATGGAAAAAAAAAAAAAAAGAAAGATTCAGGTGTTGTTAGCCTTATGTGGCCATTAGCTTTCAACCTTTCAAGGTTTTAGCATCCATTGGCTATCTGTTGCTTAAATCCATCATCTCTAGAGGGTTGAAAATTCATGATTTTTCTACTTTGATCGTTCCTTCTGCATTTATTAGCTATTAGGGAACTTCCAAAAGAAGCAGTTAGTATTTGAGTTTTGGCTTAGTCAACAAGAGAACATAATTCTTTTTTAAGAGAGCATATTTTTAAGTTTCATTTTAGAGCCAAGTTACATATTAGAAAGCTCTATGCATTTCATGTCCTCAGTTTGTGGGAAACAGAATTCAGAGGTTTGGAAAAAGAGAGTTCATCTACAAATGCTGTTTTGACCATTTGGCCATACCTTACTGCATATATGTATGTATGTATGTATCTGTTTTTTTCTTTAAAGACTCATTTATTTATTTTAGAGAGTGTGTCGACAGTGGGAGGGGCAGGGTGAGAGGGAAAGAAGCAGACTCCCTACTGAGCACAGAGTCAAACATGGAGGCTTTATGTCATGACCCTAAAATCATGACCTGAGCCAAAACCAAGAGTTGGACACCAAACTGACTGAGCCACCCAGGCACCCGCCCTTATTGCTCATATATTACAAATACTTTAATTATGTGCTATTTTTTAACACTTTGAATTGTCAGACTAGAGAGTGGTTATCTTTTGGGAAGTTTCCCTTGAACAGAGATTATCTTTTTGACAGTGATCATTGTTTCAGTGATTTAAGAACACATACAAAGCCATATATAAATGAGTACAAATAACTATCCTGCTATTTGAAAAGTGACATCAAAATTATGTAAGTGAAATCTCATCTGTCTGTAGGGTGAACAAAGCACTATGACTTATGTTTTGTTATGCAGTTATTTATAGAAATATGCTAATATAGTTTCTGTTATAAATGTTATGCCTGTATATTGGTATTTATGTGTGTGTGTAGGTATATGTATTTATGTCTGTATGTATTGGCTAAACATGGTACTGTAGCAGCTGTTTACACAGGAATTTGTTATTGTATATTATCCCTTTAGCCCTGACATTAGAAATTTATTAAATGGGCCAGAAGATTTTGAGGGAAACTCCTATGACCTCAGTATAGTGATTTTTGTTACGAGTTCCTGCCAAGATATTATCCATATATAAATAGGGTAGGTTTACCTAGATTATTTCTAAAGATACATGTTGTTGTGTTACTTTTCTTTAAATACTGTTTTATCATTCGGGAAAAATCCTTAAAATATGTCAACCAAATTTATGGTTGACATTAAAGTAACACTTTAAAAAAGTGTTACCTTTTAAAAATTACTTTTAGTATAAGCAGCAGCATTAGAGATGAGGATCTTGATAAAGAATTTCTACTTTCTTTCATTACCAAAGTGTCAGTGGTGCAGCTTCAATTTGAATCATGAAGTTATGTGTTTGTGACTGATTTACATGCTTTAATTTAACTGCTTTTGTGCTGAAAGGGTTTGTTTGTTTTTGGAAAGTTTTTTAATGCTTAACCATTAACTACTTCAAAATAAAGTTTTTGCCATACTCTTTAGTAGTATATTCAGAGTTTGATCTAAATCTTTAAGTGTAAGTCTGGGCAACCCTGGTGGCTCAGCGGTTTAGCGCCGCCTTTGGCCCAGGGTCTGATCCTGGAGTCCCGGGATTGAGTCCCATGTCGGGCTCCCTGCATGGAGCCTGCTTCTCCCTCTGCCTGTGTCTCTGCCTCTCTCTCTCTCTCTCTCTCATGAATAAATAAATAAAATCTTTAAAAAAAAAATAAGTGTAAGTCTTAGTATTTTGACCAAAAGATCTCATGTTGCCTTAAAAATAGTGTTATAGATCAGGAATTGCCAAAATTCCTTTTTTTTTTTTTTAAAAGATTTTATTTATTCATTCATAGAGGCACAGAGAGAGAGAGAGGCAGAGACATAGACAGAGGGAGAAGCAGACTCCATGCAGGGAGCCCGATGTGGGACTCTATCCTGGGTCTCCAGGATCATACCCTGGGCTGCAGGTGGCGCTAAACCGCTGCGCCACCAGGGCTGCCCTAGGAATTGCCAAAATTCTACTTCTTCCTTCTACATAATTTTTCTAAGATTTATTTATTTGAGAGAGAGCACGCTTGCACATGTGTGCACATAGTCAAGCACAAGTTGTGGGAAAGGCAGAGAGAGAAAAATCACTCCTCAAGTAGACTCCCAACTTGGAGCTTTGATCCCACGACCCTGAGATCATGACTAGAGCTGAAATCAAGAGTCAAATGCTTAGCTGTCTGAGTCACCCATGTGCCCTGACTTCTTCCTTCTATATAATTTTTGAATAATTTTTAAAGCAATCGATACTGTAAATCAGCAAAGGCAACTTACTAATATCTATTTTATATGCATTTGCCCTTCTGTTGAGCATTTCCTCAGGAATCCATATTGTAGAAATATTCTCGTGTATTTAAAGAAGATCTGTTGAAGGGTCTATAAATGCAATGATACCTTTAACAGTGAAAAATATAAAGAAATATCCACCAATAGGGAAATTGCTTTCTTTCCTTTTTTTTATAATTTTATTTATTTATTTATTTAGAGAAAGAGTGTGTGTGCAAGCTGGGGAAAGGGCAGAGTGAGAACGAGAGCCATTAAGGCAGACTCCGTGCTAAGTGTAGAGCCTGATGCCAGGCTGGATCACACAATGCTAAAATCATGACCTGAGCTGAAATCAAGAGTCTGACACTTAACTGACTGAGCCACCCAGATGCCCCCACCAGTAGGGAGATTATTAAGTAAACTATGTACATTTACATAATGAAGTCAGCAATTATTACCAAAAATAAGGTAGATAAGTATTGACACTGAAAGATGGAACAAATTGAAAAGGCAAATATAGTATACTGTCATTTTTAAAAATAAACAGCTCTTATGTATATTTATGGATAGAATTTAGAGGGAATTACATTGTATCTTAACATGAGTGTGAGTTTTGGATGAAGACATGGTCTTTCACTTTCTTAGGTATTTAAGTTTTGAGCAATGAGAATGTATTGATTTTAAATTTTAAAAATATTTCTTTTTTAAAAGAAGGAGTGAACAAATAATTTTTAAAATAACAGCATAAAAAAATAAAATAGCAGCATAGGCATTAGGTGAGTATTGATTTTTAAAGTATTCAAAACATTTTGTAGGCTTTTCTGTAATTTCCTCCAGAACCATGTAACAACCTCAGTTTGTGCCTCCGTTCTTTCCTGGTTGTGGAATATTAGATCTCATGACAGCAGTCACTTAGAGCTAAAATGAGACTTTGTATAGGGGAGTGAGACAGGAGCAGTATATGAAGAAGCAGTTAACTATAGAAGTGGGACAACTAGAATGTAACTGCATTAAGAAGTCTTAAACCATGAAGAGTACAAATAGTACTAAATTCTAAGGGCAAATTTTGAATGAGAGGTAGGATAAGGAGTATCATAAAATCTCAGTTGGTGGCTATGGCAAGAATAAGGGCACAGAAACAAATCATGTTTTGTGTGTGCAAGGCAGAAAGCAATTTCATTGTGAATTGTTCTCTGAAGTAGGTTCACTACCACATTGATCAATAGGAATTACCAGGACAAGGTTCAGGAGGATTGATATGAGTAAGGAAATTGGGAGAGTGGTATATAGAAAATGCTAGGCCAGAGAGCTTATGTGGCAGTCACAGAGGGTGAGTGTGTTAGTCCCAGTTGTATCAATTGATGGTCACGTCATCACTACTTAACCATTTCATTAATTGCTCATCTTACTATGGGCTGCTGCTTGTATTTTTTCATAAGCAAACCTTGGTTCATTATGAAGTTTCTTATTTCTTAACTTTAAATGATATTTTCCATGGCTTTATTACTTCTTGGCACACTAACACATACCTACAGTTTTGAACATTAAAATGTATACTTCATTCACATTGACACTGGGGCCCATGTAGATTAGATTCAGTATGTTCTTCATCCTGTTTAAATTGTTTCTGCCACTTTTGTCCTCCCCTGTGCATAATGCCCCCAGTGCCACTGAGTATATTAAATAATGTTCTTTCTTCAATTGTATTTGAACTTGCAGGAGAGACATTGATTTTACTTAAAAGTTTTGTTATGACCCAGAATCTAGATAGGATATATCTTGTCCACAGGGTGTCTGCCTAGTACAAAAAGATATTTGTATAGACAATAAAGTAAATGCTTAATTTTAAATTGATGAGCAGAACAAAAATGAATGGAATTTTCTTTGATGCAATTTTTTTCCCCTCCAGACCAGAATCCGTAGAAGCTAGCCCTGTGGTAGTTGAGAAATCCAACAGTTATCCCCACCAGTTATATACCAGCAGCTCACATCATTCACACAGTTACATCGGTTTGCCCTATGCGGTAAGTGTCAAATATTTTTCTGGAGCGGTATTTTTTCTATCTAGAAGTTGAAAGTAGATGTTTGAGGTATTGTGCATAAAACTGAATATTTAAAAGACAATACTGTCTTATATTATCTAAACAATTAGGTATTAAATTTGCAGTTTAATTTTTTTATTGCTCTAACTATATTTATTCACGGGATTAAAATTCTAGAAGAGGCATTCTCTAGAAGTTTTAAAATTATTATTATACTGTTAATAGTTTAGTGTTAGAGTTCTTTATATTCTCTATAAAAAATTCATGGAATTGTATTCTGTATTTTACATTGTAATTTATATAGTAAATTACATAATTACCATTTATTGAGCACTTCTGTGTCATACTTGTTCTAAACATTTTTACATGTATTATCTCATTTAATCTTCAAAACCAACCTCATGAATGGGTATAATTTTATATATTATAAAATTTCATAGCTGAAAAATGTTTCATAGCTGAAAAAATGAAAGCTTATCTAAATTAACTTATTCAGTGTTTCATAGCTAATAAGAGGCAGAGGTTAGATTGAAAGTTGGAGAACTGGACACATTTGTGATACTGTCCAGGTACAATTATTATTATTATTTTTAATATTTTATTTACTTATTCATGAGAGAGAGAGAGAGAGAGAGATAGGCAGAGGGAGAAGCAGGCTCCACGCAGGGAACCTGACGTGGGACTCAATCCCGGGTCTCCAGGATCATGCCCTGGGCTGAAGGCAGCACTAAGCCACTGGGGCTGCCTAAAAAAACAAATTTTAAAAAATCTTCTGTTACATACTTTATAGTGATAATATGTCTTTATTAGTCATTTTTGTTTTTGTTTTTTGTTTTTTTTGGTAGTTTTATGGTTTTATTAGTCATTTTTTTTTTGTTTTGTTTTGTTTTTTTTTTTAGTTTCCACATTCCTGAAGTGTTTTTCTTTTCTTTTTTTTTTTTTAAACCTCTGGTACCTGCTTCTATCTTGAAGGTGGAGCTCTTTGACCATAGGAGTTTTTTTGTGTGTTTTAAAGATTTTATTCATTTATTCCTGAGAGACAGAGAGAGAGAGAGAGGCAGAGACAGAAAGAGAGAGAGAGAGAAGCAGGCTCCCTATAAGGAGCCCGATGTGGGACTTGATCCCGCATCCCGGGATCATTCCCTGAGCTGAAGGCAGATGCTCAACTGCTGAGCCACCCAGGCATCCCTGACCATATGACTTGTAAGGATGTCTTTTGATTGGAGAGATGAGGGCAAGAGTTTGAGAGAAGTCACTGTGTAGGTGACTGAGGTTTTAGGTAGACATTTTCACTTCCTAGTATGGTTTAATATCGAGCTTTACCATGTCATTATTTTAAAGGTATTAAGGAAGAAATGGACCAATTTCATATTTCTTGAGAACGTAAATTAAGGATCAAATTTTATTTGTGTTCATATTGTTGAAATTATATTGTGCTGTATTTGTGTTCAATTATCCAGGACCATAATTATGGTGCTCGTCCTCCTCCAACACCTCCGGCTTCCCCTCCTCCATCAGTTCTTATTAGCAAAAATGAAGTAGGCATATTTACCACTCCTAATTTTGATGAAACTTCCAGTGCTACTACAATCAGCACATCTGAGGATGGAAGTTATGGTACTGATGTAACCAGGTGCATATGTGGTTTTACACATGATGATGGATACATGATCTGTTGTGACAAATGCAGGTAAAATATTTTACACCATTAGTTTACCTTTTTGAATTTTGCTAACCTTTGATATTTAATCTTGGAGAAGATAGGGTCACTTTTAAAGGAATTGATGAATGCATTTTTTGATGCATTGCTATCAATGCGCAGTGTGTTTTGCTAGAAAAAGTCCCTATGGCAAAGAAGCTCTCTTAGAGTTTATTAGAAATCTTCATTGTTGACTGAGTAATAGGCAATCAGTTCTGAACTTTATTCATACAGGATCCCATCTCTCTTTTTGCTCATTCAGTAATAATACAACTACATGTAGTGATAGACAAGATAGAAAAATGAGCCCTCTGAATTTCCTTTGGAATTATTTGTGCTGTATAGTCAACTGTGATTTTCCAGTTTGGGGGAATTATACATTTTGATTGATGTTTGTTTGACCTGACTCTCTCACCTCCTTTTGACTTGAACCTTGCAGCACTCTGGAGTCTCCTTGAACCAGAACCACAGTCTCCCCTCCCCCAACCCTGGTTCAACCACCAAGAAAGGCCTCCTCCCCTAGAGAAGGTGTGATTGGGACAGAAAGTGGGGTTTTGTTTTCATTTTTTTTTTAAGGGGGGAGGGAGTTGGGGAGGATGGAGAGGGAACAACAGTAGGATTTCAGCCTGAAAGTTACTGAGTCCATCCCCTGCACAGAGTGGGAAGCAGAGAGGATTTAAGCAGTGTAGTGTAGGAGGTAAGAAATTTTGGTGGCTTTACACAATTTCCTGGGTCAGATCTTTGTGGCATAGCTTCATTATTTGATTTGAAATAGTATAACATATACCATATTTGAATATGAGGGTAAAAATACATCTTAAAAAAAAATACATCTTAGAGCCAAATAGAAATTACTTTTCGTTATTTGTAATTTTGTTCCCATCTATTATGTGGTTAGGAGTTGGATGTTATTGATATAAAACATGCATGTAGTTGGATGTTATTGATATAAAAACATTATATTTCAAAATGTTGATTTGCTTTTGCCAAAAAGGGGGGAAATTACTCTTAATTGGAGAGTAAAATTTGATATTTTTATGTAATGTGATATTTTGAGTTAATTTTAATGAAAATATATTGTAACTTTTCAAATTTAAAAATTACTGTGACACATATCATTACTATGAACAATCACCTTAGTTAATTTATTCAGGAGGTAATTTAAAAATTAAAATAATAACTTCAATGATAACTTGTTTTCTTCATTATTTTTTAAATAATTAGAAATTCTCAATTCATACTTTGATCATTAATATAGTTTTAGTTGATATTGTCTAATGTAATAAATTATATACCATTTGTCAGTGTTTTCATTTTAATGCATGTTTTCTTTTGATTTCATTACAATGATCCAGATATAATATAGAAATAGCTTAATTAGAAAATAGTGAAATAGTCCTTAGGATTTATACCTATCTACAGATCCTTGAAGGACCATTTCAGTTTTTGGATTGTTCAAGGTACTTGCTTCTCAGCAGCTGCTCTCTGTTATCAATCTGTTTTTAGTTGTTTTATTTTTCTACTGCTTAATCTGTAGTAGACTAGCAAGGCTTTATCTTTTATCCTCTCTTCTAGTTCTGTATTGCCACTGTGTATTTCCATGTGCCTATACTCCTGTTTCAAGTTTGACACCTAGAGCTCAGATAATTTATTCATTTACTAGTTTTGTTCTGTTGTCTTCATGACATTATTACTGACCCCCAAAGTTAATTTAGTTTGTTATTCTAACCCTCCTTGTCAGGTGCTCTGCTTTTCTTTCTCACTTTTTTCTCCCCACATCTTATATTCCATTACCTTCCACCTCCTACCAGTTCTTTTCCCAACATTCTCCGTTCAGAAGTGAAGAACATACGGTAGCAGTTAATTCAGTAGAGGTATATTAGAAGTGGCTAATTATTATGTAAAGAGTAATTAAGACTATTTTTAGGAACTATTTTTGGGCCAATTAAAGTCTTGGCAACAAAATACAATAATGACAAATTGAGAAGTTGCCTCAAGCTGATCTATGTATTCCATAAAAATAATTTGAGGAAAGGGTAGGTTTAATCCCTATCCTCACTGAATGTATCTTGGATTCTTTATCTCTTCTGCCACATTCTAGTTCTGTCTTTAACTCAGGTTTGAAATGTTGGAAAATCCTCTTAGTTCGTTTTTCTTTGTTTTTTTAACTTCTTTGAATTAACTGTGTACCATCAAAGTACCTCTAGTTTTGCCTGTTCCTGGTAGAGGAAATCTATACACATCCTGATATTCCTGTATAATCTGAATGAAAATCCCCCTTTATATAGATTAATTACATTCTGGCTGTTGCTTCTCATATCTATGTACTTGAGAAAATGTGGCTGTAATGGCGTCTTTTCTTTCTAATCTCCCAAATGAGGTTTTATTCAAGTCCATTATTCTCTAGGGTGCTTTTCCTATAAACTTGAAGTAATGTGGACATCTTCACTTTGTGACTTTTGATAATATTTGTAATGTATACCTTTCACATTTTTAAGTGATACTTGCTTTAGAAATATATATATATACACACACACACATATATATATAATATCCTATACTTGTCCTTTTGTCTTTGCATCTCAAAGTTTTATTCCCCTAAGAACATATTTCTATGAATTCGTCACAGCACTTTTAAATACTAAACTCAAAGTGGGCGCTTACTAAGTGATAGTTAAATAGAATATCAAATCTTAAGTTAGGATGATTCTATTAATATTTTATATGTTCTGCTTTTTTCTTTAAGTGTTTGGCAACATATTGACTGCATGGGGATTGACAGGCAGCATATTCCTGATACATATTTATGTGAACGTTGCCAGCCTAGGTAAGTTGTGCATGCTTATAAGATTGCCAGTAAATTTGCTGAAGTAATCTTCAGTGAATAGAGGTTTATATGTGAATTCTGGATTAAACAATTAGTGGATTGCTGTGTTTCATCAATTCTAAGATACAATTTTCATTTTTCTATTTATTTATTTTTTGGGGGGACTCTGATAGCTCTAAAATCAGGAAGAATCTTTCCATTGATAATCTGTTATGGTTTACTTTGTAAGGTATTTTTACTTTATTAATAATGCATAAATTAATAGTGCATCCTCTAAGTGATGGCATATTTTTTCACTGGAGCGTACTATGTTAAAGAGTTACTAGAAGGACATTTCCTTAGTTAAAGAATTTTGTAGGTCTATAGTATCATTCCACCACCCTACGTCAACAATTTTCAACAATCTTTTTTCATTTATACTGTCATATATTTCTTCTCCCTTTCACATATTTTAATGGAAATCCCAGATATATTATTTCATTCGTATGTATCCCTATGTATTTCAGTATATATGTGTCTATATGTATTTCATTATATATCTGTAAAATAATTTTTTAAAAACCAACCCCAAAGCCATTATTGTACATGCAACGAAATGTATTATCACCCAGCCATTGTTTAAATATTGATTGGTTGATACATCGGTCTCTTAAAACTCTAGTTACAGAGTCTTACTCTTCCATTACGCCACCAACTCTGGTCTACTTTGCAGTGTGTTTAAGGAACTGAATTGTTTGATTTGTTTGCTAATTGCATTATTATGATACAACTAGTTTCTATATCCTTTGTATTTCTGTAAATAAGTATGTGATCAGATTATAGGTTTGATTTTTTTGGGGGGGTAGTTAAGAATATTTCATAGACTGCCCTATCGGGTGACACTTAATATCTGGTTGTCCCTATGATAGGACACACTGATAGTCCTTATTTAGATACATTAATTTATTAGGGGTTGCAAGTTAGTGCCATGTTTAACTTATTGCTTATAACTTATTACCTGGAATATTTCTATAGAAACAAAATATTAACTGTTCTTTTTTTTTTAAGATTTTATTTATTTATTCATGAGAGAGACACACACACACACACACACACACACACACACACACACAGGCAGACACATAGATAGACAGAAAAGCAGAGAGAGAAGCAGGCTTCACACAGGGAGCCCGATGTGGGACTTGATCCCAGGACCCCCAGGATCACACTCTGGGCCAAAGGCAGGCGCTCAACCACTGAGCCACCCAGGCATCCCAACCATTTAGTTCTTGTAAAAAATACAGTTGACACTTGAACAATATGATTAAGATCTGTGCGAGTCTACTTAAATGTGGATTTTTTTTTTTTTAAACGTGGATTTTTTTTTTCAATATAGTACTGTGAATGTATTTTGATGACTTTCTTAATTACATTTTCTTTTCTCTGGGTCACTTTACTGTAAGAATAGAGAATATACTACATATATTAAATATGTGTTAAGCAACTGTTATCAGTAGGCTTACAGTCAATAGTAGGCTGTTAGCAATTTAAGTTTTTTGGAGAGTTAAAAGTTATATGTAGGCTTTTGACTGCATAGGGGGTTGGTGCCCCTAACTCTTCATGTTGTTCAAGGGTCAACTGTATTTCATTGAGGAAAGGCAGGATAAATGCTTGTTGATTCTTACCCTTTTTTTACTAGTGTTCAGAATACTGAAAAGAAATTTAGGTATTATGAACTCAGGGATTTAAACATCTTGGATATCAGTCTGTTGCAGTAATTATCTTTATTGATACTCAGTTTTGGTCAGTGGAAACCTCATCAAGTTGGCTCTTGAGCCCTTTTGACAGTATCCTAGTGGTACTAGCTAGGTTTTGTGATTCCTGGTATAACAAAGTATCTCGAGCTTAATTTATACTTCTGTGCCTTTAATTGAGAATTGGTTTTCAGAACTAGAATCTGAGAGCTAGTCATGCTCTTTCCTACTGGATTGGTCAGTGTTCCTAGGTCTTTGTCTTTCTAGACAAAACTAGGAAATATGTTCTATGTGTTTATTTTAAACATGTGAGTTTATACAGATAATTGCAATTTAAATTTGGAAATCTAAGGTTTTAATTTAACCATTTTTTAAAAAGATTTATTTATTTTTTCATGAGAGACACAGAGGGAGAAGAATGTGGGACTCAATCCCATGGACTCCGGGATCACACCCTGGTTGCAAGGCAGATGCTCAACTGCTGAGCCACCCTGGGGTCCCTCATTTAACCATTTCTATATACCATTTATATCAACTAATTGCCAACAACACAGACAATAATGTAATTAGAATATCACCAACTACTCTGCTTCCTTTCATAGGAAAATATAACAAGTCTCAGAGTAACAATACTAACACTAGCACCAACAATATGATTATGTAAAACAGTATGTATGTATGTATGTATGTATGTATGTATTTAAAAAGTAAACTTTGCACCCAACTTGGGGCTTAAGTTCACAACCCTGAGATCAAGAGTTGCATGCTCCACCATTTGAGCCAGCCATATGCTACTTTGTAAAAGAATTTAGAATTTTTTTTTTTAACCCTTAAGATATGTTCCACAAGGAATATATGGTTGTGTTTAAAGTCCCTTAAAAAAAAAAATTAAAGTCCCTTAAAAGGGGACACCTGGATTGCTCAGTGGTTAAGCATCTGCCCTTGGCTCAGGTCATGATTCCTGGGTCCTGGGATTGAGTCCCACATCAGGTTCCCTGCAGGGGAGGGAGTCTGCTTCTCCCTTCGCCTATGTCTCTGCCTCTCTCTGTCTCTCATGAATAATTAAATAAAATATTTAAGACAAATAAATAAGTCCCTTCAAGGGATTTCACTGTGTGATTATAACAGCAGCTGGATACATACTATGTTGATGAGGTTATATTATTTTTTATAATAAAACATTTTGAGTTAATTATAGGTTCACATACAGTTAGGAAATAATACAGAGATTCTGTATATCCTTTACTCAGTTCCCCCCAGTGGTAACATGTTCCAAGACTATTTATACAATATCACAACTAGGATATTGACATTGATATAGTCAAGATACAAAATATTTCCATTGCAAGGATACCTAATGTTACTTTTTACAGCCACACCACCTCTCACCCCTCGCAACTCTCCCATCCTTACCTTTGGCAATTCCATTGCTGTAATCTGTAGCCCATGGCTATAGTTTTATCATTTCAAGAATGTTATTATATAAATGGAATCATACAGTATGTGACCTTTGGGATTGGCTTTTTTTTTCCCTCTGGAGAGCCAGCCAATTTGTATATACCAGTATTTCGTTCTTTCCAGTTGCTGAGTTGTGTTCTGTGATATATATATACCGTAATTTGTTTAACCATTCACTCATTGAAGGACATTTGGGTCTTTTCCACTTTTTGGCTATTGCAGAAAAAGTTGCTATGAACATTTGTGTACAGGTTTTGGTGTGAATGTAAGTTTATTTCTTCTGGGATAAATGCCTGAGGGTGCAATTGCTCAGTCTCATGGTGATGGCATGTTTAGTTTTATAAGAAATTGTCCAACTATTTTGCAGACCAGTTGCCCATTTTATATTCCTACCAGAAATATGAGTAACTAGTTATTTTTTATTTTTAGGATTTTTTTATACTTTATTTTCATAATTATATACTTAAATGATTATATCCTTCCACCCCTGAAATAAAATTAAAAAGGGATTATTCTTTCCATTGTTTATTTCCTTATTAGAAACAAATACGTACATACGTATTTGTATACCTTTCCTTACTTAGGTGATAGTATATTACAGTTTTTGCCACATATCCTTTTTTCTCTTAAAAATATATGCTGGAGAGACACCTGGGTGGCTCAGCAGTTGAGCGTCTGCCTTGCACTTAGGGTGTGATCCCAGAGTTTGAGGGATTGAGTCCCTGCATAGGGCCTGCTTCTCCTTCTGCCTATGTCTCTGCCTCTCTGTGTGTGTGTCTCTCATGAATAAATAAATAAGTCTTAAAAATATATATATTTGTGTGTGTGTGTGTGTGTGTGTGTGTGTATATATATATATATATATATGCTGAAGATCACTTTATAAGTAGTATATAGAGATTGACTCATTTCTATCTCTTCAATATGCTCCATCTTTTTCATGTAATAGTTTATTCAGCCAGTGCCCTTTCATGGACATTGAGTTGTTTCAGTCTTTTTAAATTGAAGATTGAAGTGGGATTGTTCAGTAAAAGGGTAAATATTAATGTATAGGTAAAATTTTGTCAGGTATTGCCAGATTCCCCTGAAATAGGAGCTGTACACTTTTGAATTCTTACCAATAGTGGATAAGCATGCCTATTTTCCCAAGGCTTATAAGAGTGTATGATAGACTTGTAATTTTGCCAGTTTATTGCAAAATTATAATCTCAGTATTATACTTTTCTTTATTATGAGTGAGGTTTTACTATGTGATCTTGTTTCACCTTATGACAGTTAACTAACCTTTTGCCCAGATATTTTTTTTTAAGAATTTTTAAATTTTATTTTATTTATTTATTCATGAGAGAGAGAGAGAGAGGCAGAGGGAGAAGAAGGCTCATAACAGGGAGCCTGATGTGTGTCTCGATCCCGGGACTCCAGGATCACACCCTGGGCCAAAGGCAGGCACTAAACCGCTGAGCCACTAGGCGTCTCTTGCCTAGATAGTTTTTGATGGTGTAAATGTCTGTTAATGAATTCAGTAAGAGCTGTTTTAAAACTGATCGTTAAAAAAATAAAAAAATAAAAAAAAAATAAAAAATAAAACTGATCGTTAGGGAAGGTAGTTTGTTGAGTGATACCTCCTTATTATTTTGTGATAAATAGGATGGTTATCAGTAATGCTAGGATATTTATATATCCTAGTAGACATTAAGGCATGCCTATTACTGAATTGTAGACCTTTCAATCTAGAAATCTAGAGCTCTATTCTCTCATCTAAGAATAATAGCTAATCTTATTTGACCTCTAGACTGATAAGTTTTGATAGTGAAAATGTTGACAGGAAAAATAAAACAATTACTATGGATGATGCAGTTCACAAGTGGACAGTTCATGAAATATTTTACTTTTTTTTTTTTTTAAGATTTTATTTATTTATTCATGAGAGACACAGAGAGCGAGGCAGAGACACAGGCAGAGGGAGAAGCAGGCCCCATGCAGGGAGCCCGATGTGGGACTCAATCCTGGGTCCCCAGGATCACATCCTGGACCAAAGGTGGCGCTAAACCGCTGAGCCACCTGGGCTGCCCAAATATTTTACTTTTTAAAAAAGTTTTTATTTAGGACGCCTGGGTGGCTCAGGGGTTGAGAGTCTGCCTTCAGCTCAGGGTGTGATCCTGGAGTTCTGGGATCAAGTCCCACATCAGGCTCCCCATAAGGGAGCCTCCTTCTCCCTCTGCCTGTGTCTCTGCCTCTCTCTTTCTGTGTCTCTCATGAATAAATAAATACAATCTTTTAAAAAAAAGTTTTTATTTAAATTCCACTTAAGATACAGTGTTATACTGGTTTCAGATGTATAATATAGTGATTTAACACTTCCATACATCATCACCCAGTGCTCATCACAAGTATGGTCCTCATCCTTATTCCCTATTTAATCTGTCCCCTCTGTTTGAAATATTTTACTTATTTGTTAAAGGGTATATATTGATTATTTCAAAAGTGGAAATAATTTTAGGTTAACTGTAAATTTAATACAAATAGATTCTAAATCAGTGGTGTACATTAATTTTAAGAAATTTATTTTGGTTTTATGTTAATAGCAAATTCCCCAAAATAAATCCCTCTAAGAAATATTTGTATGGTAGTTTATTTATATTTCATTGATTCTGAGATTTGATACTATGGTTATAATTTCTGGCTCAAGTACATTTCACATCAGTTATAAAGATCTATAAAGGGATCCCTGGGTGGCGCAGCCATTTGGCACCTGCCTTTGGCCCAGGGCGCAATCCTGGAGACCCGGGATCGAATCCCACATAGGGCTCCCGGTGCATGGAGCCTGCTTCTCCCTCTGCCTATGTCTCTGCCTCTCTCTCTCTCTCTCTCTCTGTGACTATCATAAATAAATAAAATTAAAAAAAATAAAGATCTATAAAATACTTTGGTATTGAGTTGTTTAGTTACATGCCTTAATTTGTGTTTCTATATATGTAAATAAAATACATCTAGATAGTGATTATCATATTAGTATCAATAAATAGATTTTGAAGAATATATGAATGCATCTATAAGCTTCTAAATGTTTCAAGTTTATGTATTTAAGATGTTTGGGGTATAACATAAATGCTATTTATATAAATGTTGACATAAGTAATGACCTAACAAAACCGTGGATTTGGACCCAATTTGAAAAGTGCCCTCTACTTCAAAAGAAGCTAATAAAAGAGATCTGACATTTCAGTGATCTAAAATGAAATCTTAGGCTGTAAAATACCTTTACTGGTTTAAAATAAGAATAAAATATATCTATATTATAAAATATTAAAAACTGCTTTAAAATAAAAATCTGAAGTTTGAAAATCTAAAAAAAATAAAGAAAAAGTTATTTTGGTTTTAGTTAACATTGTTAGCATTCTTTTTTCAAGACTTTTTGCTTTAAATATTTAATTTGAAAAAAAAAAAAAAAGTCAGGCAGCCCAGGTGGCTCAGTGAAGGAAATCTTACATAGAGTCACTTAACTGGCATCTACTGCTAATTGTGCTAGATCAGATCTGAGGCAATGGAGAGTACATATGTTTTATACTGTTTGTTTTTCGATAAGAACATTAGAGAAATTGGGACACCTGGGTGGCTCTGTGATTCAGTGTCTGCCTTCTGCTCAGGGTGTGATCCTGGAGTCCTGGGATTGAGTCCCACATCGGGCTCCCTGCATGGAGCCTGCTTATCCTTCTACCTGTATCTCTGCCTTTTTCTCTGTGTCTCTCATGAATAAATAAATAAAATCTTTAAAAAAAAAAAAAGAACATTAGAGAAATGGTAAAGTTTATTACATTTAAAGCTGATCAGTTTTATATCTAAATATATGAAAATTTAATAAATAATCATGTTAATATTTTACTGTAGGAGTTTGGATAAAGAGAGGGCAGTGCTACTACAACGCCGGAAAAGGGAAAATATGTCAGGTAGGTGAAAAGGATTTATACTGAATTAAGAATAGTGTGATTGAGAGAATGAGTGGCCTGCGTATTTTAGTTGGATATAAACACCTTACCAGTGAATGTTGATTGTACACATTATTTACAATTTCAGGTAGAGGTTTTAATTAGTCTTTTTTACAGATTATAGAATAAGAATGTACTTATTTCAGAAAATGTGGAAAGTAGAGGAAAATAAAAATTATAAATCATCTGTATTTTTCTACAAAGATAACAAATTGGTTTAAAGAAGTATTAAAATATGTTTGCTTTTCCGGAAGATGGTGATCCATTAGTTCATTATATGGAAATAGTAATTCATTTTTAGGAAAAGATTTTAGAAGTACAACTGTGAGACAACTTTCACTTTGGCTTAAAGGAGTACCAGTACAAATGGTTTTGAATAATTGTAGTTTATTGAACTCTTCCTGTTTGATGGACATTTAGATCGTTTTCAATATTTTTTGTTTGTTATTATTACAAATGGTACCTTCAGTGAAACCCTCATGGATAATTTTTTATTGGATTTTTGTTCATCTTTGGATATATACCTGGAAATAGGATTACTGGGTGAAAAGGTAAGTGTAGAACTTTGCTAGATATGGCTAAATTTCCATTCATAGGGAATTTTGAATTTCCACTGGTAATTTATGCAAGTGCCTGTTTCCCACAGTCACATCACCGCAGTGTATTGTCAAGATTTTTGTATCTTTTCTAGTTTAATGTATAAGAAATGGTACTTGTAGTTTACATTTAAATGTATCTTACTTAAAAAAAATAAATGCATCTTTGCGTGAGGTGAGGAAAAGTTTATTCTTCAAACAGAAATACAGTAGTTTGTCATGTAGAATGCTGTCTTGTTTTTTGTTTTGTTCAAAATAGTATTATAAGTACAGTAATTTTTATTTTGCCTTGGAAGATGGTGATACCAGTGCAACTGAGAGTGGTGACGAGGTTCCTGTGGAATTATATACTGCATTTCAGCACACCCCAACATCGATTACTTTAACTGCTTCAAGAGTTTCCAAGGTTAATGATAAAAGAAGGAAAAAAAGTGGGGAAAAAGAACAAAACATTTCAAAATGTAAAAAAGTAAGTTTTTCCTTTTTTAAGATGAGTTAGATGGGAAGTGTTGGGACCTGAGTTTTATAGGAAAGGCAGGTGAGTAATGGATGGTAGCTAGAAAAGGCCAAATCTAAGCTTTTTAAAACTAATTTTAACATTTTAGTATATTTTAAAGATTGAAGTATCATAGAGAAGAATGTTTGCATAATGATTTGAAATCATCACTAATGAAATTAGTCATAGAAAAACAAAAACTAAAAAAAAAAGAAAATTGCTGTTTTAGAAAACAAATAACAGTCCTAAATTTTTAAAACTTATGCAATTCTAAAAACTTTCTATATTTGTTGAATTTATCATGTAGATTTTAAAAATTTTATGTGATAAGTTATCCCAAGGATATAATGGCACAAAACCTTTTCTAAGGCAGTTTTTCATTAAATTTGTTATAATTGCTACTGAAGATTTTTGTCTCCCAAGGTAAAAAAGTACTTTTCATGATGACTATATTGTTATTATAGAGTGAAACTATCTCTAGATATATAATCAAGGTTTTTTTCAAAGAAAGCATTTTTCTTTGAGTAATTGTTCACGATATTCTTTCATTGCTTATTTTTAGGATTTTATTTATTTATTTATTTGACAGAGTGAGCACAAGCAGGGGAAGGGGCAGAGATGGAGAAGCAGACTCCCCACTGAACAGGGAGCTCAACTCAGGGCTTGATCACAGGACCCTGATATCATGACCTAAGCTGATGACAGACAAAACCAATGAGCCACCCAGGCACTCTGTCTGCATTCTATTTTTAATTAATAGAATAATATTCTAGTAGATGACTTTAGTGAACTGATTGATTCTTAAATATTACATCCAGTTTAAAAAAAAAACTCAGAATTCCATGTTCTTTCAGGCCTTTCGTGAAGGATCTAGGAAGTCATCAAGAGTTAAGGTAAATACATTAAATTTAAGTCCTTAAAAAAAATAAAAATAAATTTAAGTCCTTAGTACTGTCAGTTTCAGTTTTTTAGGAGCTTACTAAGTGCGTGCTTGTCCATAATCTTTGTTTTCATCATTGTGTATCATTTCATTATTATCTTTATCAGAAGTGGCACCATTGAGAATCTTAATTTGATTAATTTGCTATCTTAAGAGTTTAAATTAACTCTGTTAAAAAAGCAAAAGGAAGTGGTATATCAGTAACACTGAGAATTTGAAAATTTGTGTGGTTTTTTTTTTTTTTTTGCACAGTTGGGATTCTAGTGATTTAGTCAAGTCAGTTATAGAGTACTATAAAATCACCATAGAGGTACAAAGTAATCATTTGTACCTTGAATTAATTAGAATATATCCTCAATTTTGTAGATGCCCAGGTTGCTGAGAGAGGCAAGGCTCGTCAGCTCTGCCTCCCCCTAAAAGATAGGTGTTGGATCACAGAGGTCAGCTATATAGTGTTTTTGTAGCTTCCTAGGTTATGTGGTTAAAGGATAATGGGTTTCTCAAGTTGTCAGATAGTAAAATTGGATGTGAAGAGCCTGTTACAGTATATCTGTTATGCCAGTAGTGTAAAGCATGATCATTTATTTATTCATTATTCCATATTTCCTGAAAAACAAATCATTAAACAGCTATCCAGTGATGATTATTACATGTTTTTGTAGTTCTTTCTCAAGAAAGTTAATACATGGTGTCACTGCAAACCCAGAGTTTCATAAAATGTTCCTTATGTGTTAAAATTGGGGATTTTATATTAAAGTTGTGTTTATTAAAGTTGTGTTTATGGGATATTCTCTGACATACTGTACGGTCTGCAAAAGTTTTTGGATTCAGCTAGTGGAAACTTAATAATTCACTAGTTTCCCTTCCTTTCTAATATATCCAGTCATCCCAATAGCAGGTTTATTGAAGAAGGGGCATCTTTTACTTAAGTGAAATATTTTCATTTATTATATAAAGAAATGACTAAGGAAATAGAATTTTAAAAATGCTTTGTATGTCTTTGAAGATATTTTTCCTTAACTCAAAGATACTTCTTTAAGATCATAACAATTCTGGTTAGTAATTCTGTAGTATTTATAGGTTCAAGAGATATAGAAGAATTTACTGTATCAAATGTATACCAGGTCAGTAGAAGGCTTGGGTGAGGGGAGGGTAAAACAGAAAGAAAAAAAATTAAATTTATATATTTCTTTAATAAAGCTGAGGAAAGCCTTAATATGTAATATTTCATATTTGTATAAAAATCTGTTATAGGGTGGTTACTATAACATGGCATATTTAAGTATATAAAGTATCAATTGGTAAAAATAAAGCTACTCCTATCAAGTAGTTGAACAACTTACTATAGTTTGTTTCATTGTAGAAAAGTGATACCTTGTATAATAAAAGTTCGTTATTTATGGAATGTGGACAAATGATAAATTTTAGTGTTACTGTACATGTCTAACAGAATATATAAGGATCTTTACAAATTCTACATGATTTTTAAATTTTAGTTAGGTTGTACATATTATAGAAATCTGTTTTATCATCAAGGTGTTCACTGTTATAGAAGGAAACTGACGAATAGTGTTTATAAGAAAGTGAAATGTCATGTGTTAAAACCAATTATAAATTTGAATTATGCTAATGAAACATATATGTTTTTGTTATCTGCATTGGTTGATTTTCATCCTGAGATTGCAGTTAAGAATTGTCGTGGAAGGGGACGCCTGGGTGGCTCAGTGGTTGAATGTCTGCCTTAGGCTCAGGGCGTGATCCCGGAGTCCCGGGATCCAGTCCCACATCAGGCTCCCTGCATGGAGTCTGCTTCTCCCTCTGCCTGTCTCTTCCTCTCTCTGTGTGTCTCTCATGAATAAATAAATAAAATCTTAAAAAAATAAAAAAAGGAATTGTCATGGAAGTCCACATTTTAATACGTTTTTAAAATGTATAGTAATTGTGCCTATTTATAAACTGCATTCCAGCAAGAAAATTGTTCCTTTTTGTTTTTTTCTTTTGAACATTTTTTCAAGATTTTATTTTTAATATTTTGTTTTTTAAAGATCTTATTTATTTATTCATGAGAGACACGTAGAGTGAGAGAGAGGCAAAGACATAGGCAGAGGGAGAAGCAGGCTCCATGCAGGGAGCCCAATGTGGGACTCGATCCCGGGACTCCAGGATCACACCCTGGGCCGAAGTCAGACGCTCAACCACTGAGCCACCCAGGCATCCCAAGATTTTTTAAGTAATCTCTACACCTAGTGTGGGGCTCACACTCACCACCCCAAGATCAAGAGTCACATGCTCTTCCAACTGAACCAGACAGGTGCCCCCTTCTTTTTGCTGTGTAACAGACTTTTTTTTTTTTTTTTTAAAGATTTTTATTTATTTATTCATGAGAGACACAGAGAGAGAGAGAGGCAGAGACACACAGGCAGAGGGAGAAGCAGGCTCCATGCAGGGAGCCCGATGTGGGATTCCATCCCCAGACTCCAGGATCATGCCCTGGGTCAAAGGTGGAGCTTAACTGCTGAGCCACCCAGGCATCCCACTCTGTAACAGATTAAAAGAGGCTATAACTGCTTGTACTTGGCACTTAGCATTTTTTTTTTTATATATAATATATATAACTGCTGAGCAGGGAGCCTGATGTAGAACTTGATCCCAGGACCTTGGGATCATGACCGGAGCTGAAGGCAGCTGCTTAAAGATTTGAGCCACCCAGGTGCCCCTTCACTGTCTTTTTTTTAATCATTTGCTAGCTGGCAATGATTCCAAAATTTTGAGTATTTGCAGTTTTATTAATGGCCTCCATTTGGCTAACGTGGCGTCAGTGAAGCCTGAATTTTTGCTAGTCCAACATAACTTGGCCTCCTTTAGTTTTCTAAGTCCTTATTTGCCTGGCATGCAGTATAAAGATGTAGTAAGCTGATATTTTTTCCCTAGGACCAACTTAGAAAGCCTACCATTATCTCTTCTTTATATTATGTTCTTTTATATAGATTACCATTTATTTGTGTATCTGTGTGTGTGTAAATATAAATACTTAGAAGTCCAGGTATTAATACTTATTTGCTATGATTTTAGGGTTCAGCTCCAGAGATTGATCCTTCATCTGATGGTTCAAATTTTGGATGGGAGACAAAAATCAAAGCATGGATGGATCGATATGAAGAGGCAAATAGTAACCAATATAGTGAGGGTGTTCAGAGGGAGGCACAAAGAATAGCTCTGAGATTAGGCAATGGAAATGACAAAAAAGAGATCAATAAATCAGATTTGAATACCAACAATTTGCTCTTCAAGCCTCCTGTGGAGGTAAATATATCATTTGCCAAAAACTTTTTCTTTTTTTGCCAAAAACTTTAACAAAAGCTATCTTATAATATATATATTGAGTAATAAGACTGAAAGCAATCAGATTTAATTACTCTCAACATTTCTCTGGTTTTAGAGCCATATACAAAAAAATAAGAAAATTCTGAAATCTGCAAAAGATTTGCCTCCTGATGCACTTATCATTGAGTACAGAGGGAAGTTTATGCTAAGAGAACAGTTTGAAGCAAATGGATATTTCTTTAAGAGGTATACTCATTTATTTTACCACTTATCTATAGTTAAGAATTGATTTTTTGGCTATTTCGTCAAGATGCTGTATTCGTTTATATTTTGCTTTCCTAAGTGATTATTCTAATACATTTAAAATTGTAGTGTGATCTAACAGTGACTAATGCCAACTTTTGAACTATAATAAAATATAACAAAAAAGCATATGTATTCCTCAATCTCACTCATATCTCGCTGACACTCCTATAAACAGTCTACTTCAAAAATAAACTGCAGCAGTATAAATGGATGTTAATTAAAAACTTACTCCCTAAGATTATAAGGAACCCTTTTGCATCCAAGACCTTTCTTAAGTCCTTATAACATAATTGCTAGAACCTAAAAAGATCATTGGCGATCACAGGCAAAACACCTTCTTTATTAGAGGATGTTTGATTTAGTCTTACATTATCGCCACCACTTTGAACTCTCACTTTCTTTCTTGGTACTGAAATGGCTCTGGAGCCCTCTTCTGTGCTATGTGATTTTGGGAGGGGATTTGATGTTGTGACCCATTGCTTTCGTGAAATCTAGAAGAATGTTAGTATCTCTAGGGAGATAGTATTCTCAGTCTATATGATAATTAAACTATTTGTTGTTTATAACTTGAGTTTTTAAGATTTGAAAGATATACAAGAATAATTCTCTTGGATATAGCAAATTTTATCTGAAACAGTGCTATAAATCAAACATTTAAGTCACTGTGAGATAAAGATTTTCAAGGTGTCCAGTTATGAATCCTTCTGTAAAGGCAGTAGTCACTCCCTTTTTATTTTTCCTTTTAAATTTGAATTTCTACCTTCAGCTAACTGCCTTTGATTTGGGTAAGATTATTGGAGCAGGTAAAAATCTAATTAGCATGATCAAATGGGTTCTGGTATCAGATTGCCTATATTCAGATCTTGGCTTTATTATTTATTTACTTTGAATCTTTTAGAAGTTCATTAATATGTTAATAATTTGTAATGCATTTCTTTCTTTGTAGACCATATCCTTTTGTTTTATTTTATTCTAAATTTCATGGGCTAGAAATGTGTGTTGATGCAAGGACTTTTGGGAATGAGGCTCGGTTCATCAGGCGTTCTTGTACACCCAACGCAGAGGTAAGCTTGTAGAAATCGTTTTGGAAGGCAGGGGTTTAGGGGATATGAAGAACCGAGCATTAAACACAATCTGGTAGCTTAAAACACTTTTTAAGTATTGCAGCATTTTATATTGTCCAGTGTGTTTCCATTGTGAAGAGTTAGGTAATATTGGGCTATGAGGGCTTAAAAGTGACTTTGCACATTGAATAAATGTTCTTTGTAAGAAGAAATATTGGACTTCTGTTTATTTCAGAAGCTCTATTTATGGGTCAAATATAGGATCTGATTAGATCAAGATAGAGGACAAAACTGAAAGCTAAAGTAGATTTTATATGTGCTAGTCTAAAATTTTTTAATAAAACTGTGTTTTAATTTGGAGCCCTAAGTAGTATTTCTGGCTTTGTTTTTTTACATGCCAAACTATACATTTTTAATTTATAGCTATGTTACAGTTAAGAGCATAGGTTTTGAAACCAGACTTATTAGATTCATGTCTTCTCTTTGACTTACTAGCTTTGTAAACTTGTCTATGCTTGTTTTATGTGTAAAAAGTTGTTAAGAGGACTAAAGGAGTTAATACATTTGAAGTACCTAGAATAATGTCTGTCATAAAAAAGTATGGTGTTAACTGTATCATCACTCATTACTGCATGTCATCAGATTGAAGATACCATTATTTATAAAACTCCCAATGTCGGGATACTCAGAAGTGAAAAAATATGCATTGTAGAGTCAATGAAGTATAGTATGTGCTTTTTTTTTTTTATTTTAAGATTTTATTTATTCATTCATGAGAGACACAGAGAGAGGGACAGAGACATAGGCAGAGGGAGAAGCAGGCTCCACATAGGGAGCCTGATGTGGGACTCAATCCCAGGACTCCCAGGATCATGCCCTGAGCTAAAGGCAGATGCCTAACTACTGAGCCACCCAGACATCCCGTAGTATGTGGTTTTTAATGCTACATGGTAGTCTGTAGAGTTTGCATCTCTGTATTTATGTTTTCAGTTTATAACCAGCAATTAATTAATTTTAAAAAGATTTTATTTATTCATGAGAGACAGAGAGAGGCAGAGACCTAGGCAGAGGGAGAAGCAGGCTCCTGGCAGGGGGCCTGATGTGGGACTTGATCCCAGGATCATGACCCAAGCCAAAGGCAGATGCTCAACTGCTGAGCCACTCAGGCATCCCAATAACAATAAATTTCTAGATGGTCTTGTGATTACAGATTTTCCACAGTGTACTCATGAATTCCTTTAAAAAGTTTTCAAAATTGCAGGATGAGGAGCTACTAAAGATAGAAATTTTATAAAAATATAAAATTTTCTTTTGACTAACAGGTGAGGCATGAAATTGAGGATGGAACTATACATCTTTACATTTATTCTATACAGAGTATTCCAAAGGGAACTGAAATAACTATTGCCTTTGATTTTGACTATGGGAATTGGTAAGTTCAAGTCTCTAACTATGTTTATTATCTGTTTTGAAATAGTTCTTTTTTTATTTTTAAAGATTTTATTTATTTATTCATGAGAGACACAGAGAGAGCAAGAGAGGTAGAGACACAGGGAAAGGGAGAAGCAGGCTCCATGCAGGGAACCTGACGTGGGACTCGATCCTGGGACTCCAGGATCATGCCCTAGGCCAAAGGCAGGCGCTAAACCCACTGAGCCACTCAGGGATCCCTTGAAATAGTTCTTAATGTCCTCCTAAAACTCTAGGTATTTTCATAGCTTTTTAATTTGTATTTATTATAAGGCAATTAAATGTACTTGAAAACAAGCATTTTGGTGTCAGCTTTCTACTAAGCATGATTATTAGTTCTTTTCCAAACTTTTTAAGATTTTATTTATTCATGAGAGAACGGGGGGAGAGAGAGAGAGAGAGAGAGAGAGAGAGAGGCAGAGACACAGGCAGAGGGAGAAGCAGGCTCCATGCAGGGAGCCCCATGTGAGACTGGATCCAGGGTCTCCAGGATCACGCCCTGGAGGCACTAGGCGGCCTAAACCGCTGAGCCACCCGGGCTGCCCTCTTTTCCAAACTTTAATTATAAGTGTGATAAATGCTCATAGTAATTAAAATCAATAGTCCTAATTCCACCATACAACACTGATCTTGTTTACGTGAGGGTTTTTTCTTCTATTTTAGGGGGTACAGTTTTAGTCCTATATTTAATTTGGCTGATCAATGTGAATGGGTAATTTCACTATTGCCCCTCAAAACAAAAGAAATTGTGCAAATTTTCTTTGCAGAGAAATCAAAAAAGTTTGTTGGAGTCCTGTATGGAAATTCTGAGAACTGTTGTTCTGAAACACTAGGGAAATAAAGTCAATTCTGAGTATAAAAACTTCAACTTAAATTCTATGTAAATTATATTCTGTAGTATTTTGCCTTCATCTTTTCTCGTTCATTACTTTTGAGATTCAGTTCTGTTGTTCTGTCTAGCTCTTGTTCATTTATTTTCACTGGTGATAGCATTTATCCATTCTTCTGTTGGTGATCCTTTAGATTTACCAAAAGTGTTCCTATGATTTTTTGAACATATCTTTGTGGGCACATGTTCTCTCCATGGGAGGGAATCTAGGGGGTGTACTTGCTCAATTGTAGAGCTTACGCAGCCTCAGTGTTTACCAGACATGGGTTAATGACCAGTTTCTCGTCTTACACTTTTCTTCCTTGCCTCACTTCCTTATGGCTTTTAAAAATTGATGATAATCCTTGTGAAACTATCTTTTTATATTTTTGCCATTTTTCTTGATTTTTTAAAAGATTTTGATTTTATTTATTTATTAATGAGAGACAGAGACAGACACAGAGAGAGAGAGAGAGGCAGAGACACAGGCAGAGGGAGAAGCAGGCTCCACGCAGGGAGCCCGACGTGGGACTTGATCCCAGGTCTCCAGGATCAGGCCCTGGGCTGAAGGCGGCACTAAACCGCTGAGCCACCCAGGCTGCCCCATGGAAGTCATTTCTTAAAGTATAAGACAAAACTGGTTAAGTTTTGGGACCACGGAATGAAGTAAATACCGGTTTTGTCTTAATGTAAACCAGAGTATCATTTTACTTTTAAAAATTCCATTTTAATGTTTTTTTCCTTTTCAAAGTCGTAACTGGTTATCCTTTGATTGAAGGCCCAGTCTCTGGTCAGGATCAACTTTTAATGATTGTTTTTTATTTTAATTTTTAAATTTTTTCTAAGGATTTTATTTATTCATGAGAGACACAGAGAGAGAGGTAGGGACATAGGGAGAGGGAGAAGCAACCTTCCTGCAGGGAACCCGATGTGGGACTTGATCCTGGAACCCTGGGATCACCAGAGCCAGAGGCAGAGAGTTCCAACCATTGAGTCACCCAGGCATCCCTGATTATGTTTTTTAAATGAGGGAAAAAAATTTCTTTCGCAGTAGTTACCATGGGTTTGCAAATAGTGAAAAGTAAGGACTGCTTATAAGTAGTAGTAATAACATATAGTTTTACAAAATTAAAATGCAGCTTAAAATGGATTAGAAAATTTTACAGTGTGTATCTTGAATAAATATTTAACTGGTTATCTTTCTAGTAAGTACAAGGTGGACTGTGCATGCCTCAAAGAAAATCCAGAGTGCCCTGTTCTAAAACGTAGTTCTGAATCCACGGAAAACATCAATAGTGGTTATGAGACCAGAAGGAAAAAAGGAAAAAAAGAAAAGGATATTTCAAAAGAAAAAGATACACAGAATCAGAATATTACTTTGGATTGTGAAGGAACAACCAACAAAATGAAGAGCCCAGAAACTAAACAGAGAAAGCTTTCTCCACTGAGACTATCCGTATCAAATAATCAGGTACTGAACTATGCTCTTTTGCTTTTCTTTTTTTTTTTTTTTTTTTTAATTTTTATTTATTTGTGATAGTCACACAGAGAGAGAGAGAGGCAGAGACATAGGCAGAGGGAGAAGCAGGCTCCATGCACCGGGAGCCCAACGTGGGATTCGATCCTGGGTCTCCAGGATCGCGCCCTGGGCCAAAGGCAGGCACCAAACCGCTGCGCCACCCAGGGATCCCCTCTTTTGCTTTTCAACAGAAATCAACAAAAGAAAATAATTTGTCATATTTTAATCTCTTTATGTAAAATGGTTTAAATTTTTTCAGTTGAATCTGTTATTTAATGAAGTACTTAGAAACATAAAACACAGGTTCTGCTAGGATTTGGGCAATGTTAAACTTGTTAAACAATTCAGCCAGCAAATGTTTGCAGAATTCAATGCAAGGTTTTTCTATAACTGGGTACTTTAAAAACTTCTTCCAGATGGTATCGTCCTTATGTTAATAATAAAGTCTTGATTTCCTTTTTTTTAAACATGTGGGGCATAATTCTATAAAGATGAGAGAGATGATTTTTAAGAGAAAATTCTCTTAGCACGTAATTTTGGGGAATGAGTTTGGCTCATTTGTCTGCCCTGCTAGAGTATGGTTTCTTATATGCCCTCTACACAAATGGAAATTAGGCAGGGCCATTTAAAATGAAAATAAAGTTTTACTCTCTCCAGTACCCCCATCTACCATAATTTAATAGTTTAATTAATTTAATGATAATTTCCCATAAGCTTTAAATTGAACAAACATTTTTTGAGCACTTGGTATCTGTAGGCTCTAGGTTTTATGAAGTGATTTTATATGTTTACTTTGCTACCATATTTGACCCGCTGGGTTCTATTGATAACATTATTGACTAGAACTTTATGTAAAAAGCAGAATTATTTAATTTTGAAAATTTTTTTTGTTTTTTTTTTTGTTTTGAAAATTTTCTTGAATTAAAACCAGTTTTAAAGTTCTGAAGCTGATTTAAGTAGGCTCATAATTTGTCTATGGTGAATGCATTAAATGTTATACTGTAGTGTCCCTGATTTGTAGACAGAATAGTAGTTTCTATACAGCAATCATTTCTATCTTCCAGGAACCAGATTTTATTGATGATATAGAAGAAAAGACTCCCATTAGCAACGAAGTAGAAATGGAATCAGAGGAGCAGATTGCAGAAAGGAAAAGGAAGATGGTAAGTTGGGAAGCTTCATGCTGTCTCTTGGGCTTATGACAGCTGCTCTTCCCATAGTAATTGTTGCTGCCTTTAGGAGGGTTTTTGCACTGTTCTTTGTTTCAAATTAGCAAACATGATGTGCCACTGAACATTTGTTTGGCTTTGTTATTATCATTCAGGTAACTTGCACTAGTCTTTTCTGTTTTTATTGTGTGTTCATTAGACATTTTAGAATGTTATGACAGTTAACATTTTTGAGGCTGAGAACTATTAATAAATTTTAATGCCAGAATTACTGTTCAAAATGTCTTTCATTAGCTAAATTGTACCTTTTCTCTTCATAATTAAATGTAAAGCAAAAATGGAATTTTAAAGCTTATAACAGCACCAAATAAATGGCTTATGTAAAAAAAAACCCACTGGTAGCTACTATTCTGTATCTTATATTGGTATCAAAAAATAAGGTTTTCATTAAAATACATTTGGTATTTATGTTCTTTGTTCTACTTTTTATACAGATAAGATACTGCAAATAAATTATACAAGATATTTTCTTAGAAATCTATGTTAATTTAGCAGTGGATATAATTCTTAGGCCAGTTAGGTATTATGATAGATTTTGCCAAAGGTTTGAAAAGGACTTTACACACCAAAATAATGATTTTAGCATGGATTTTCCCCACTCCGTTTTATTTTATATGATTCCTTGTTTCCTATGTGTGATTTTCATGTTGTATTCCAAGGAATCTCAGGGTCATATACTTAGGGTAGGGAGGGGTAGGATCTTTGGATCATTGTGTGTTTTATTGCCTGGATGGTCATTCCTCCAACATTATTTCATTGTTGATGTTCACAACTCTGAGAGCAATGCAGAACTGTTTCACAGTGTCTGGATTTCAGAGGCACAGTTCTGAGGGGACCGGGTGATATCAGAGAGACAAAAAACTATATAGGAAAAAGTACTCAAGGAGGTTGGTTATAAAAGAGGGGAGTTTTTTTCCTATGCTTAAAGGAATTACCTTGAACCCTTTTCAAGATCTGGTTACATCTAAATTATGAACCTACCCAAATTATCGGTGGCCTTCTCTTTACTAGATTTTCAGTATTGGTCCATTTGTTCCACAATTGCCAGAGCAGTGTATTTGTACTAGACTGCAAAACCATTGTAGAGTATCACTGGGTTTTGGATGAGGCATGTGCTGGTAGGAAGAACCTCTTTCACAAGTGACTTTAAGGGCTATAATGACTACTCTAAAAAAATCATGAAATTAAAAAAGTTTAATGCCCTTACAATAATATTACTCCAATTACATTTTTAAAAAAGTTTTTATGACTGTGGGGCTACTTTTAATGCTGAGAAAATCTGTGAACTTAGAACATCCTCATTTTCAGATCCCAGAAGAAAATAGAAATACCCTTTTGCTGATGAACTTTGGATAGATAAAAAGGGAATCCATTTGTATGCATTTTAGCATATTCATTTTAATATCTGCCTCTAAGGTAGTGGCTGTGCAGCTGGGTATTTTTCATACAAAAAAATGTAAACTTGAAAATTATCAGAGTTTAGAATTTGTCTGTTATTTTGAAGACATATGAAATACTTAGCCAATTGGCATGGTCTCCCCAACCCTGCCGACATACTAGTATTTGTGAGGAACAAAATACGTTGTTTTTTTTTAAAAAAAATATTTATTTATTCATTTATTCACACACACAGAGAGAGAGGCAGAGGGAGAAGCAGGCTCCACAAAAGGAGCCCGACGTGGGACTCGATCCCGGGTCTCCAGGATCACATCCTGGACTGAAGGCGGTGCTAAACCGCTGAGCCACCGGGGCTGCCCAGAACAAAATATTTGGTTTTGATAAAGTTAATCCCCCTTTAGTGTCTGCCTTTTGTGTTGGTTAACATTAGTAGTTGGAAAGAAAGATTAAGGACAACTCCTGAGAAACTTACGTTAAACAGACTGAAATTTCCTTCTGTGAGAGGACAGACTTTAAATCATTGTGGGTGTAATAGGAGATACTACTTCTCTTGTATATTTGAGATAGAGATATAGTCGTATCTTCCTTCCAGATGAATACTATGTAATGTCCAAATTCAAATATACCTCAGCCCATCCTTTTGTAGTATAGCTTAAACCATATGAAATTGTCGATTCAACAGTATTTACCTACGTACATGGCAGTTTCATACACAATCTAGTGTTTAGCATTTTACTCAGTCTCCAAAAATTGCACTAGTAGATGTATTATTTTGGTTGGTTGTTGTCTTTGGTGAGAGTGGAAGAAGACAATGTCTCTGCCCTCAGGAGCGTTTGCAGAAACAATTACAGTGCACAGTCTTTTATTAACATTTTTCTTCTTCATTTTTCTCCCCTTAAAAAGTTGTTACCTACTTACAAAAGCAAACTTGTATATAATTAAATAGTTCCTGACATTTGCTTTTTAACTAGTAAATACTTATTGGCAGTGGGCTGGAATTGACTTTGGAGAATTTTAAAATGAGTCTTCGTAAGCTATGGCAGTTGAAATACAGTGGGCTGTTTTTACTTACCTA
This sequence comes from Canis aureus, assembly GCF_053574225.1. Taxonomy (NCBI): domain Eukaryota; kingdom Metazoa; phylum Chordata; class Mammalia; order Carnivora; family Canidae; genus Canis; species Canis aureus. The sequence continues at coordinate 40,961,397 of NC_135631.1, forward strand.
ATTCTAAAACCCAGTATACTACTGAGTGGATGCCCCCAGGTATACAGTAGGGGGTGAGGTGACCACAACCTCATCAGAGGTAGACACTGTGCAGCAGGGAGTTAGACACTGGAAGCTCACTGTATTTTGTTGAATTAACAGCTGATCTATTAAAATATGAAGCTTTTATAAGATATAAATAAAAAAGGAGGCTTGTCCCTCCCAATTTATAGTAGCATAAAAAGAACCACCTAAAGTATCTTCTGATACTATGTTTTTAAAAGAATTTTCCATGGCATTATGCAAAGATTATATGTTGGGGATATAGTCTTGGTAATATTTGATGATACACTGTAGTCAGATTGCTTAAATTGGAATCCAGGAAGATGGTTCAGAAGGCCTTCACACTTAAAAGGGGATAGAAATTTAAGAAACGGGTGCCTAGGTGGCTCAGTTGGTTGAACATCTTCCTTCACGATCTCAGGGTCCTGGGATTGAGCCCCACATCCAGCTCCTTGCCCAGTGGGGTGTCTGCTTCTCTCTCTGCCAGCCCCCCTATTCATGCTCGCTCTCTCAAATAAGTGAAAAATAAAATCTTAAAAAATATTTAAGAAACAACAAAAAGGATATGAAAGGATGGTCACCTAGGTTATATGACATGCTTCAACTTGTCAAGCAGCTAGGAAAATCTGGTATTGTGTATATCAACTACACAGGGTGAGAATTTGTCATTTTGTTAATTGTTAGAGCCCCAGCACCTGAGGAAAAAATGCCTGGCTTTTATAAAGTATGTGGTCAGTAAAAGCCTCCTAAATGTTCGTGGCAGTCCTTTAAGTAGAGATCTAGGTAGGCCTCTAAGTGTGAACTAATTGAAGATTCCTTATAGACCAGGTAGTGTCCCAGAGGCCTTCCAGGATGCAGGTTTCTCCATAACATCCATCACATCAGAAATTAGTCCACAAGATTCTGATATGTTCTGTGCAAATAGGAGCTCTGTAGCCAGTTGAGTTAGTAAACAGTGCTTCAGGGCCCAGTGTTGTTTCTCAGTATACACATAGTATGTTTAAAAATTTGAGAATTTCTGTTTTATGGAACCATTTCATAAACTTAGACACCGTTGCAACTTGTTTATGGTGATACCTTTGACATCCTAGATTTTTATTTGATGGAACACTCTGTGGGAAAATTCTTTAAAGAATCCCTGCTATTCTTAATGTCTTTAGGAAGTCACCTGACTTAGAAGACTGCTTTAGAAGATGCAAAAGAAATTTTACTAGTAAGATATCATTAAATTTCTTGCCAGGAAAGTCATCTGATAACATGTGAAATAATATCACTGATCACTTTTCTCTCCTTGTAACATGATTAAGTTGATGGTCGGTTACTAATTTTAATTTTCTTAGGTCCCATTTTCTCACATCACAGAGCTTAGTGTTTCTAAAGATGAGTGATGAATGACATTATGGTATTGAATAGCAAAAGGGAACCCATTTATTTTTATTGGTACTCTGTTCAAAGTGAGGATACTCTGCTTTAGCTGCCTTGTAATAAATTCCAGATTTCCAAAATCTTGTTAAAATACTTCGTTCATGCCTTCATACAATAGTGACACCTACACAATTCTTACTCATTTTGCAAATCCGTGAATATTTGCTATATGCTGAGGACAGTTGAAGGTATTGGGTGAAAAAGGCGGCAAGGTTCTGCAGAAGCTGTCATGGAGAATGGCATGCATGGAATAAGAAATACCAAAGAGAAAGCAGTACTGTGAGATACACTGAACCATCATGTGGTAGAGAAGAAAGGGGGTACCCCACAAGCCATACTTATTATTTTGGAATTATTTTATTAATCAGTAATCTTAAGCATTTTTTATTTTTTATTTTTTTAATCTTAAGCATTTTTAAAAGATTAATAAATCTCTAACTATCGTTCAAGAGGATAAGCAGAGTTATTTGAGGAGTCTCTTACTTTCTCTACTTCATGCCTGTGGGTAGGGTAAATTGGGCAAGCTGACCCTGCTCTGGTTCCCTTTCTTTTAAATAAAAGCAAGTGTTTTAGGAACCACTTTCTACCCATTAACAAGGTTAATAATTAATAATAATAAATAAATCACACGTCCCTAGAGGTCTTCATTTTGTTTTCTTCTCATTTCTTTCATTCTGCTGCTAAGCACATCTCTTTAAAGCTGCTGTGGTACACCTACAGTGGCATCGACTTATTCTTCAGTCAGTGAAAAATTACCAGTTATCTCTAATTGGGATGAATTACAACAATTTACCCAGTGGAGTTTAGTTTTTCAGTTGCAATATTATATAAAACTTTAATCTGTGTTCCTTATTATGTACCCCTTGAACCATATTGGACCTTACCTTTTCTCCATTTATCGAAAGGAAGCTCAGACAAGATCTTCATAGTCTCTTGCAAGTATATCAAGTTTTATCATTTCAAGTCAGATTCGTGCTCCAATGTGTTTATATATGGAAGCACAGAACTGGAATACAAATTTTAAAAATACCTATTCAGGTGATAAAATCCTCGAAAGGGATATTAAGCAGACTTTCTTCTGCTTGCAGGAACGACAGTACTCTGTATTTGCTCTATGAGATCATAAATAAGATATATGTCATAAAAGCAATCTGTTGATTGATTTCATCAGGGATCCTTCATAGTTGAGTTTAACACCCAGTACTCCAGCATTAACAGTAGGTCAAAAGCCACTGTAATATTCCTGAAAGGAAAATCTAATTCTGTATCAGGATCTATGATTGCCCAGCTAACAGATAATACAGTTCTGAGGTCTGCTTATGGGCTTGGAATGAGTCATGGTTCCAGAACATGCAGGTCTTAGCAGTAGCCATATGTGACAAGTATAATCTGAACTACATCAGACACAGGTGTTAGGGTCTGCTGGGGTTAATTAGGACTCCTAATTTCTCTAATCCCCTCCGTAAACTGTAATTACCCCAAGCTATATATAAAACTGATTATTTTTCAGTTACGTCTATAAAACTGGCAAGTTTTCAATCACTGAATAGATAAACTGGGTGTGGTTATGTGTCAAAGAATGTGTTAGATGCATTGGTGAAAACAAATAACTGACATATGAACCTTGCGGAATTTAAAATAAAAGCAGACTGGAGTATTAATGATTTTTTTAATGTAGAAAATCACGGGCATGCTTACATTTCCAACATTTGTGTGTTTTAAAGATGAGAGTATATTAAAGGTGTTTTGAGTTGACAGTTGTAGTAAATGTGGGAAGATTATACTTTATTTTGCTTTATGCAATGTCAGTGATGGTTAATTGGAATAAGGAAATTGGGAGCCAGGAAACTTGGATAATAATTATGGCTCTGCCTTTGAATGAGTCATCTAATACACATGGGCTTTGGTTCCTTCAGCAGCACAGGACTAGATTTTTTTAAAGATCCTGACTAGCTCAAAAAGATTGAGTCATCTCTAAAGTATTTTCCTTTAACTGTCAATTAGTGGTATTGTTTACAAGGGAGTTCAGTATTTATGTTCATTTTATATATATATATATATTTTAATATTTTTATTTCTTGAGAGAACATGCACTTGTGAGCAAGCTGGGGGTGGGGTGTGGAGAGGGAGAGAGAATCAATCTTAAGTAGGTTCCATGCTAAGCATGTGACCAACTAGAGGCCTAGCAGTACTATCAGAGGAGTTCTGTTGACAGGCTATTTTTGTCCCCTTAGTGGAAAAAATGGAGAGAGGGGGGCACCTGGGTGGCTCAGCTAAGTGGCTCGCTGTTGATTTCCACTCAGGTCATGATCTCAGGGTCCTCGGATGCAGCCCCCATGTCAGGCTTCTTGCCCAGCCGAGGAGTCCGCTTGTGGATTTGCTCTCCTCTCTCTGCCCCGCCCCGCCCCCCACTTCATGCACATGCTCTAAAATAATCTTTTTAAAAGTGAAAAAAATACAGTAAGCTGTGGTTTCCAGAGTGTAGGTGTCTTAATGCTTGAATCCCTGCTGATAATTACGGAGACTAAAAAGCTTCAGTGTGGAGAAGCCCATGCAGCCCAAGCTTCAGTTTCACTAACAGAAGGTGAGGAGAGCCAAATGGATCGGAGACTCAAGACCTGGTTCTTTTCGTCTAGAGAACTGGACAGCGAATGGAAGTGCTTCCTGTTTCTGGTTAAAAGATGAAGCACTTGCCAGGCCCACAGGCCAAGGCTCTGGGTCTTGCTTTTAATATTCTCTCTCCAGAGAGAACTGAGGGACAAAGGCACTCTGGCTGACCCTCAGCCCCTGCCTTCAACTGTTGGTGGAAGACAGGAAGGTCAGAGGGTAGAAGAATGCCTTGTAATAACTGTAACGGAGGGGCACCTGGGTGCCTCAGTGGTTGAGTGCCTGCCTTTGGCTCAGGTTGTGATCCCGGGGCCCTGAGATAGAGTCCCGCATCAGGCTCCCTGCATGGAGCCTGCTTCTCCCTCTGCCTGTGTTTCTGCCTCTGTCTCTCTCATGAATAAATATAATCTTAAAAAAAAAAATTGTAACAGAGAACAAGAAAGCTGAAGTACAAATAATAACTGACACTTATGGAACGCCTACTCTTTTCCAAGTGCTGTTGGCAAGCTGCACAGATATTTTCTATGTGAATTTAATAACGATTCAGGGAAGTGTAATTATGATTATCCACATTTTGTAAGAGGCTCAAAAAGGTTAACTAGGGTTGCCTAGGGTCACAAAGAGTAAATGACTAGTAGAGTCATAATTTGAACCCAGGACTTAACCCTGTAATATCCTGTCACATGTTGTCAATAATTAATATTTACTCCCTAAGTTTCTGAGTGTGTAATCTTTTCAACATTCATTACCTTAGGAACTTTGAATCTTATTTTAAGAAGGGCTAACTAAGCTTCTGTATTATCAAGAAAGATTTTCAGTTTGGTAAAGCAAAGTAGTTTTTTATGCCTCTTTGTTTGATTTTGGTTTTGCTTTATTCTTATTGTTGACAATCATCCAAGTAGTCCTTTCATGAAACATATTTGTAATGACAGGGTTTCCTGAAATGTTTCAGACTCTGAAGGATCTGGCATGAATATATGCCCCCCCAGACTGTCATCAATAGAAATGTTTTGCTAACATCATCGTAGAAGTTTTTTTTCCATTTCCCGTGAACATTTGGGACTTTTGAATTTTACTGCAGCGCAATGACATTTATTATGCCACTTGAAATTTAACTTTTGTAGACAAGAGAAGAAAGGAAAATGGAAGCAATTCTGCAAGCTTTTGCCAGACTTGAAAAAAGAGAGAAAAGGAGGGAACAAGCATTGGAAAGGATCAGCACAGCCAAAACTGAAGTGAAAACTGAATGTAAAGATGCACAGATTGTCAGCGATGCTGAAGTTCTTCAGGTATGTTACTCAGGTTTAGTTTTGTTTTCATGCTTAAGCACTTTCTAACAAAAATGGCACACCTGATTTAGTCATATCTGTAAAGAATTTTTAATGTCTAATGCTGTTCAGGTGCATTTTTTCAAATCCCAGGAGAATTTGTTTTAGAGTAAGAAAAAATTATGTGAACTTAGTATATATCAGAATTCATAAACTTGAGGAAATTAGCTTCTGAAGTAGACTAATGTGTTTAGATTTTAGCTTCTCACTTCTGTAAACATAGAATCAAAAGATCCACTCTACTGTATTTTGAATTAGGAACAAGCAAAGGAAGAAACTGCTAGCAAGCCAACCCCTGCCAAAGTGAATAGGACTAAACAGAGAAAAAGTTTTTCTCGGAGTCGGACTCACATTGGCCAGCAGCGTCGGAGACACAGGACTGTTAGCATGTGTTCGGATATCCAGCCATCTTCTCCTGATCTAGAAGTCACTTCACAACAGAATGATATTGAAAATACTGTACTTGCAATAGAACCAGAAACTGAAACTGCACTAGCAGAACTGATTCCAGAAACTGAAGTCCCAGCACTTACTAAGTGTCCTGCGAAGTACCCTAAAACAAAGAAGGTAGGGCTCTTCCGGAGCTTGGGGACTCTCTCCTAATGACAGTGTGTTAAGATGTTAAACATATTTGTGTTTTTAAGATTCAGTCTCTGTAACATCTCGTTAAGGAACAAAACAGGAGGCCTAGTTTTTACACTTAGCAAAGTTACTAAACTAAGAATGAGAATCACAAAACTGTAAGATCAGTCCATAAAAATGTTTGTACTGTTGTTACAAAGAGTTATAATATTCGGTATATATCAAGACTTCCTTTTAGTATTGCTAATCACCATGTAATGATTTTAAGAATTTATCAAAAAAAATTTTTAAACCTACCATATGTACTAAATTGACACTTTGTAGAAACAACTAGTTTTACATGTCATCTTTTATTCTTTGTATTTCCTCTAATTTTCACAGTATAGACAGATGAGAAGAATTAAATATGAAGAAACTGTTGATTGCCATAAGGAAGGGTAGTTTTAAAGGAGCTTATTCATCTTTGAAAACCTACTCTCAGACCTAATGATGGGAAAGCAATTATGGGAAACTATTCACTGAGATAAACCAACCTGAGCTTTATAGCTCAGAAATAACAGAACATCCTTATGAAGTGCCCCCAACCCCTGGTGGAGTATAGTAGACTGGAGCAGAGGTATCAAGTGGTAATTCCTTAGGCTCTTTGGGGAGGTGTTAGATCATAACTGGATTCTTCTCGTACACTTATATAACAAAATGTTTTGAAATTTATCTTGTCTTTGTTCTTACCGGATCCAGTACAGTTTGGTACTATGAGACCAGAAGTATATTCCGCAAACATCTAGGATGAACCTGGGAGTATACTTTAATGGCGAGTCAGAGGGTTAGAGAGATCTGAGCACAGTTCTGATTGGAAGTCAGTACTCTTCCTTACCGCCCCTTGGATCTTGAACAAGCAAGCCAACACTTGCCTTCACCATGAGCAGTTAAATGTATGTTAATTATGCTGGAATTAAAAAAAACAATCAATGAGCAGTTATTTTTGCCCACTTTGGAAGGACAAAAAATAATTGCAACTTTTCTTGCAACTTTTCTTTGTAATTTAGATTAGTGAAAAGAAAAATTCATATTTAAAAGAGAAGCTACTTTCTTGACTACAAATGATATAAAACCTGCCTTTTAATTTTTATATGCCTCAGTTATTGTGGCATCACTAGTTTACTTAAATTCCTGGTCTGAGATGTAGACTCTTATTCGATTTTAAACAACATACTGTTTGAATACCAAATTATGTTTTCTCTAATGTAAAGGCTCCATGTAGTGTAAATAGGGGATAGCACTTACTCTGTGCCAGATACTATACCATTTGGAGAGCTTTTATATATGTTATATATGTTATTTAGCTTAACCTTATGTGTAGAGCTAGTTTGTTATGACCCTCCTTTTACAGATAAGGATTGAGATGTAGAAAAGTTATGTAACTTGAAGTCATGGTGTACGTGGCAAAGCCAGGACTCATACTCAGCAGTCTAGCCGCAGACTCTCTGTGCTTCCTGTTGTTTGTCCAGGATACACAGCTGTACGTACATTGGGGGAGAAAGAGAAAATAGATACTAGAACGTTTATGATGATTCTCACTGGAAGACATTATTTTTTAATGTGTGTCTGTGTGTGTGAGAACGCATATACTGCTTTTAGATTTTTATAGAGTAAAAATAAAAATATTTGATAACCAGATAGAAAACATATACCTACACAGCAAACAAAATGTGCTTGTGCTGACAGATGTAATCCTTATTTCCATACCCATTATAATTGAACTTGAAATAATTATATATTAGACAACAAAAAAAGTGACTAGTCATTATACTTTAGGATCAGGTGTATTCAATAGAGCTAATAAAGATAATTATATATACACTGTAGGTTAAAAAAAATCAACAGAATTAATTTAAAAGGGACTGTGTAAATTTTCAAATAGTGATGGTCAATTCTCACACTTTTTTTTCTTCTTAATGTATATTCATCTGGATATTTTGAGAGGCAGCCAGGGTAGAAAAACACTGCATAATATCAGATTATTCTTACAGACTGATAATAGAAGCCGTAATAAACCTAAATTTAGTGTTTGTGTTTATAAAATATACTGAAGTCTCTTAGACCTTACTGTATTTCAAAAGGTACCATGTGTTTTCTTCCTGACAAAGTACTATTGTTTAAAAAATTGTAGGAGCAGAAGTTAACCAAAGAAATGTAGAATGACGTTTTGATTTTTTGGACATCATCTATGAATAATTTACATTACCCAGGATATCATTTTGGATAATATATCAATTTCAAATTTGTTATCAGAATGTTCTATAGAAGAATCTGTGTAATTATATATCAATTGATGCAAATTTTTCTTTTCTCTAGCACTTGGTCAATGAATGGTTAAGTGAGAAGAATGAGAAGACAGGAAAACCTTCAGACAGCCTTTCAGAAAGGCCTCTGCGCATAACTACAGATCCTGAAGTGTTAGCTACCCAGCTCAATTCTTTACCAGGTCTCACTTACAGTCCCCACGTGTACTCTACTCCTAAGCACTATATTAGATTTACGTCACCATTCCTTTCAGAAAAAAGGAGAAGAAAAGAACCTACTGAAAACATTTCTGGCTCATGCAAGAAGGTAAACTTTTCTTTGGATATAAAAACCTAGGATGAGCCAAAGGCCAGTCTCCTTCCTTACTACCATTCCTGGTAGTGAAATGCTTTTAGCATCAGCTCTACATTTAGAAGCTATATAAACAGCTACAAATTGATTTCTGTTCATTTGTCATGTATTCCAGCGATGGTTGAAGCAAGCCTTAGAAGAGGAAAACTCCGCAATTTTACATAGATTTAACTCACCCTGTCAAGAAAGATCCAGAAGTCCTACAGTCAATGGTGAAAGTAAAAGTCCACTGCTCCTAAATGATAGCTGTTCCCTTCCAGGTAGAATTTCTTTTGAGTGTTTAGTGTGAAGAATGTGGCAGGATATATACAGCTTATGTAACAGAGACATTCTAGTTGTTATACACTTTATAAAAGAAACATTTTTTCTGTCCACTAGCCTTTTGGATGAAGATAAACATGAAAACCTTAATTTGCAGTACCATGTATATTTGGGCTTATGGATCAGTGTTTGGGCTGTTTCTCAGATCTTAACAAAGTCTTAGAAATCAATTTAACATCTGTAGTCATAAGACTTCTCAGACTCTAGGCCCATAGGCCATCTGGCAAGATGCTTCGTGCTGTAATAGTAAAATTAATTCATGTGCGGGTGGGGAGAGAGTGTTTCATGTTAGTAGAATCTTTAGAAACCCTGAAATTGAGTTGGTGAAAGTCATCAACAATTACTGTTGTTGATGTTTTGGTCTTTCCCAGAATATATTACAGATTATAGCAAATGCCAGCAATATAATGTCTATTATTATTGCACCAACAGATTTAACTACACCACTGAAAAAACGAAGGCTTTATCAGTTGCTAGATTCTGCTTACTCTGAAACCTCCACACCTACTCCCTCACCGTATGCTACGCCAACTCACACAGATATCACTCCCACGGACCCATCGTTCGCCACTCCGCCACGGGGAAAATCAGATGACGAAGCTTGCAGAAATGGTTATAAGCCTATATATTCACCAGTTACCCCAGTAACTCCTGGCACACCAGGAAATACCATGCACTTTGAGGTGAGACATTTAAATGGGAAAAGAAAACCTGTGGGGATGGTATATTTAACAGCCCTCCCCCCCTTAACAACTATTGTGCTTTGAGTAAGAAAAGACAGTTTTTAAGAAACCAAAAGGGCAAATTTGGAACATGCATTTATATGAACTTAAACTTTTATATTTACATTTTTATTAAAAGTTTTATCAGATAAAACTTTCATGTTGTTGATACTTAGTATCAGACTAAATGGCTATGTGTATCAACTGGACCTTAAACCAAAGTCTGTATAAGTTTTCATTTCTATAAATATCATGGATTTACAGATTTTAATTTTCAATTCTAATTCTTTTATATAGAATATTTCTTCCCCAGAAAGTTCTCCAGAAATTAAGAGACGCACTTATAATCAAGAGGTAAGGAGTTATTCAAAAAGATTAAATAGGTGACCTCTTTCTCTTATCATTATTTTGCTTAAATATTGGGAGATTTTAAAATAAGTAGTCTCAAGATGTTTTTATTTGTGTCATTGTTTTGTTTTGGTTCTACAAACAGGGATATGACCGATCTTCAACCATGTTAACATTGGGGCCTTTTAGAAATTCCAATTTAACGGACCTGGGTCTGCAAGAAATCAAGACTATTGGTTATACCAGCCCTAGGAGTAGGACTGAAGTCAACAGGCAGTGCCCTGGAGAAAAGGAATCTGTGTCAGACCTTCAACTGGGACTCGATGCAATTGAGCAAACTGCCTTACATAAAACCATGGAACCACCTACACACGACAGGACTGATTCTAACAGCCAACTGGAATCTACTCACTCTGGACGGGGCACAATGTATTCTTCCTGGGTAAAGAGTCCTGACAGAACAGGAGTTAACTTCTCAGTAAACTCTAACTTGAGGGACCTGACACCCTCCCATCAGTTGGAGGTTGGAGGAGGCTTCCGAATAAGTGAGTCAAAGTGCCTGATGCAGGATGATACTAGAGGCATATTTATGGAAACACCTGTGTTTTGTACTTCAGAAGATGGGCTTGTTTCTGGTTTCGGACGGACTGTTAATGACAATTTGATCGACGGGAGTTGCACACCCCAGAATCCACCACAAAAGAAAAAGGTTACAAATTTAACGATTTTAGTCCTTTTAATAGTGTCTTTTTCATACTCCTTCTGAGGGTTATTAGCAGTTATACTATGTGTTATGTAAGGCATTCGTACTCCAGTTAAATTTTTTATATGTACATTTTTAAACCTTTTGTAAACGCTCAATTAGAAAATGTTTACAGAGAAGTAGAACGTTCTAGTGTTAAGGAAAATGCTTCTAAGCATGGTTTCAGAGATCGAAACCTCAAGGTGATCTATTTCACTGAAAGAGTAACTTCAAAATAACCACTTCCCGGCCAAATAAACAGAGTTGAATAATATCTGTGTTCTTCTTATCCTTACTTGCCATAGAACAGCCAGCCTTGCATTGGAGAAATGCTTCTTTCTTCATCCATAATACCTATATAGTCTTTAGGCTATGGATAGGAGTATTTTGAGAATGTTCTATAAACAATAATGTAAGTTCCCTGACATTCCACCATCATTTGGTTGGGCAGACATACTGAGAAAATTAGAATGCCTTATTTCATAGGAATGGGATAAAAGACGACATTTATTTTATTTGTTAATAGGCTTATTGCTTTGCAAGTCAAAGAATTTTAGTGATGTGTGCTTTTAATTTTTGTAACAGAGTCCAGTTGGCAACTTTGTGGGAAGCAATGTAGTATAGTGGAAAGAGCACGGGCTTTCAAGTAAGACCTAGGTTCGAATCCCGGCTCCAACACTCACCAGCTGTGTGACCGTGAGTGAGTGAGTTACTCAATTTCCTCATCTGTAAAATGGGGATGATAATATACCTATTTCATAGGGTTGTTGTGAGGATTAAATGAGATAATGTATGTAAATCATCTAAATGCAATGCCTGGCATATAATAGGCATTGATAATTGTTAATTATTATTATTATTATTTGTTCAAAAATCAAATTATTTTACATAATTTTCCTAATGTAAATATAGTAATTCTCTTTAGAAAAAAAAATAGATTGACTCTGACCTGTAAAACAAAAATAAAAGATTTGCTTTTCCTTATCTTTCTTGCTCCAAGGTTTCTCTATTAGAATACCGTAAGAGACAGCGTGAAGCCAGGAAAAGTGGCTCTAAGGCAGAGCACTTTCCCCTGGTTAGTGTGTCACCTCACGCAAGTGGCAACTCAAGCAACAGTGGTGACGGGTGTGCCAGCAGGAGCGAGAGTGGGGAGCAGCTAGAAGGCACAGCTAGCCTGCCTTTACCAGCACCAGCTACAGCTTATAGTGCTACTTCGGAAGAAACCAGCAATAACTGTCCTGTTAAGGAAGCTCCTGCCAGTGAGAAGAATGAACCAGAAGTTCAGTGGTAAGCCTGGGTAGTGTAACTTAGAATGAAAGTTGTCTTTGTTCTTTGTCATCCAGGCGGGAGCTTTTACATAGCTGATTTTAAAAGCGGCTAGATCTGGAAAGCACACGCTTTCATTAGTGAACTCTCTCCCTGTCTGCTGCCGTCGCCCTGGGCCAAGGGGCTAGACGGTGCGGTCATAACATGGAGAGATCCTCTCTGCCGAGAGGGTTTCAGGCAGCCCTGTGTTTGCCTGTGTGAAGGCTCCGCTGTGCTTCCTTTTTGACAGTTCTCACATTTTCCCCACAAATATCCTGTCCAGAGAACTGTCCTCTTAGTCTGCAGCCTGTGGTTTCCCTGTATCCCAAACCGGTTACAGAAAGGAAGAACGAGTTATTTTTTTCAGTAGGACCAGCAGAGGCTGGATGTGGGAAGGGTCTTGGCAAAGGGCAGAAGGGCCCATTCACTTGGCCTCTGGGTCCCCTCACCCCCAAGAGCTTCCCGCTGGCCTTACAATCCAGACACAAGGTCAGATCTGGCACCTGCCGTGGTGTCTGGAATGCTGATATACCACCCTTCAGCCCCCACTCCCCGTCACCAAGAAATCGCTTGCGACAAAGGAATGGAGGCTGTGTTCAAAGCTTTACACCTGAGTATTTTCCCAGCAGCGCAACAGCCTTGGTCTGAGAGGACATGTTGGCCATCAAGGACAAAGAATAATCTAGCTGGCAGTAGCTTCCTTGAACTGATGGTATGATTGATTTTATGTTCAAGGACCGCTTCAACCTCAGTGGAGCAAGTGAGAGAAAGGAGTTACCAGCGAGCGCTACTTCTCAGCGATCATCGAAAAGATAAAGACAGTGGTAAGTGAGCTTGTTCCTTTGCTGAGAAGTGGAGCCAGCGGACCCCTCTGCACCCTCGTTCTTGGCAGCGCTAACATTCTCTTCGGGTCTGCTTCGTCTCTAGGGGGAGAGTCACCATGTGTCCCATGTTCACCGAGTCATGTTCCGTCTTCACCTTCATCTCATTCAAATCACATTCCCCAGTTGCAACCCAAGGGCCCAGTCCCTCCTTTCAGTGAACTTATGGAAGGTCAGTAAGCAGATGACCTATCGTGGTTATTGTTTTAAAAACCTTTTTAAATCAGGAAGGAGAGCACCTTTCTAAGAAGTGGGTTGGAAGAGAATTTATGCCGCTCTGTAGTGTTAGTACTGGGTGGTGTTGGTCGCGCAATTTTACATTTACTCCAGGTTTCTTCTACTTTACAGATCCCGACACTGAAAATCCAGAACCCATGACTACAAGTGAATGTCCATCCCCAGACACCTCTCAAAATACTTGTAAAAGCCCTTCAAAAATGAGCAAGGTAATACAATTGACCTTTGAATGTGGCCGTTCAGAGAAGTGGACGCTAATGTGCACACGGAGATTTTCCTGCTGTACCAAGGATCAGCTTGCGATTCTTGCGCTGCTTTGGGACCGGCTGGTCTCCTGTGCGCACGGCACCTCGGTATTCCTCCTAGAGGTCCACCCGTCAGCCCCGGAGATTCAGGCTTTTCCTGAACAGTCCGTTTTCTAACACCAAAGATCAGACGACCAGTTCATTGAAAAGAAATGCTACTGCCATCCCGATTCAAGAAGACGTGGTGGTCTCACGTTGGTGCCAGGATCTGTGGAAACTAAAGATGAGGGATCGAAGATGGATTTTCTTTTTTCCTCAAATGTATCATTATATACATTTCAGTGGTCTTGTACTTGGATTATTCATATTTGAACAAAAGATATTTGAGGTTATAGCAGTTTGGGCGAGCACGTTTAATTTACCCAAACTGGTTGATCGTTAGGTTGGGTGCAGGATACGGAATTGAAACTTGCCAAGTGCTGGAGGTTACCAGAATTCTTTCAGGATAAGGCTCAGAAGCAGGTTTGATCACTTAGGGGAAAAAGGCACACTGAGTGTAAAGACCATTATTTCCGTAACTTGTCTTCAATAAAAATTAATTGAGGGCATTCTGGTTATGCTCAGCACCAGAACTCAGCTACTGAAAAGGCTGCCTGTCTTTGTCTTGAGTGTGTCTCCCCCCTCCCCACCCCCACAGCCCAGTGTCGGGCTTCTCCAACCTGTCTCATCCTCCACCCCTTTCTAAAGGGGATCCTGAAATAACCTTAAATACCACCGGTAACCATCCTCCATGTACAGAACACGTGTCTTATGGGATCCGTTTTCTTTCCACAGCCTGCTTCCCCGGGCCCCGTGCTTCCTGTTCAGCCACAAGGGAAAATACCCACCAAGTCCGATTCGCACTGGGAGGCGAGTGCACCCGCGTCAGAAGCCGAGAGCGGGGTTCACCTGAAAGCAGAAGTCCACCCGAAGCAGCTGCTAAGTAACACCCAAGCGCTGGCCAAGAATCCTCCTCCTCAGCCACTCGTCCGAAGCGCATCCGAGCAACTTTCACAGAAGCTGCCGTCCGCACCAGTGAAGTTGCACTGTCCTCCGTCCCCTCATGTAGAAAACCCTCCCAAGTCCTCGACACCCCACCCACCTGTGCAGCACGGTTATCTCTCACCAAAGCCCCCCTCCCAGCAGCTGGGATCGCCCTACAGGCCTCATCATTCACAGTCACCTCAAGTGGGAACACCTCAGCGAGAGCCTCAGAGAAATTTCTACCCAGCGGCACAGAACCTTCAAGCCAGTACTCAGCAGGCCCCGTCTGGAGCCCTATTTACACAGACCCCCTCAGGACAATCCTCAGCGACATATAGTCAGTTTACCCCCCCAGGTCTGAGCAGCACGGCACCGCCTCCTCCACCCCCTCCGCCCCCCTCCTCCTCGTCTTACTATCAAAACCAGCAGCCCTCTGCGAACTTTCAGAATTATAATCCGCTTAAAGGTAGTCTTTCCCAACAGACTGTGTTTGCATCGGGACCAAATCAAGCCCTTCCCGGCACCAGCGGCCAGCAGCCCGCCCCAGGCCACCACGTCACTCCAGGGCATTTCTTGGCTTCGCCCAACCCTCCTCTCCACCATCAAAGCGCTGCGGCTGTGGTTCCTCCCCCGCCGCCCCCACCCCCCGCCCCTGGGCCGCACCTTGTGCAGCAGCCGAGCTCCCATCAGCAACACTCTGTAGCTCACGTAGTCGGGCCCGTTCACGCCGTCACCCCTGGGTCTCACATTCATTCTCAAACTGCTGGCCACCATCTGCCCCCGCCCCCACCACCCCCTGGTCCCGCCCCTCATCACCACCCGCCACCTCCCCATCCTTCCACAGGACTCCAGGGTCTACCAGCACAGCACCAGCATGTTGTAAATTCGGCACCCCCCCCACCTCCTCCGCCACCACCCTCCAGTGTTTTGGCTTCTGGGCATCACACCGCCTCTGCTCAAGCCTTACACCATCCACCTCATCAAGGACCTCCACTTTTTCCTTCAAGTGCTCATCCAGCTGTACCACCGTATCCCTCCCAAGCCACACATCACACCACTCTGGGACCGGGACCCCAACACCAGCCTTCTGCAACAGGGCCACATTGTCCATTACCAGTCGCAGGTCCTCATCTCCAACCCCAAGGACCAAACAGTATTCCAACACCTACTGCTTCAGGGTTCTGTCCTCATCCTGGCTCTGTGGCCCTGCCGCATGGGGTTCAAGGACCTCAGCAGGCATCTCCAGTGCCCGGACAGATTCCAATTCACAGAGCACAGGTGCCACCAACATTTCAGAACAATTACCATGGTTCAGGGTGGCATTAAAATGGACTCCAAAAACATTTTTTAAAATGTTCTGTAAGATAAACTGTATATTTCATATGTACCTGTTAAGGTACTTTTTAAAGCTTGTACATGAAACTTTGTATAAAAAAAAAAAAAACACCAGTGCTCTTTCATTGTATTTTTCCCATTTTTGCTTTTTAAAATTCCTTAAAAAATGTGCTGTTAAGCCAGTATTAGGTATCTTTATTTTGTAAGTGAACATTCCAGCTGTTTTTCTGGCAGTAGATTTGATGCTACATGATCTTTAAATTTTATTGTTGCAGTTAAAATTCATTTAGTGAATGTTTTCTATATTATTTTATACATATGCATTTAAGTACACAGCTAAGTAATGGCACTATGCGGATTTTCATTTTTTTTTCCTGTCAGCAGTTCTGTGAGTGCATCTTAGGTATAAAAAAAATATGCAATACAGATTTTTATAGTTTGGTGTGGACATGGCTCATTTTGTTTTATCGGTTATTTGCAAGCAAAATGTAATTTAATGTATAGATGATTTTTAATGTCTCCTGACAAACTGTAAATACTGCATTTCTTTTGCGTATATAATTGCTTACAGCTTTTCTTATTTGATATATAGCTTTGTACATACGGCAAGTCTTTGCAAAACTGTGTGATCTTTGTGGAAGTAGTACAGTATATGGCCTTTAATTTCTTTTTTATTTTAAATATACTGTCACATTGAAGCACTGGTTGGGCATTTTAATTCATGTTAATAAATCACAATTATGTCAGTTTTACCAAATTGTCCTGTACAACTTCTGAGATTGGAGTTTGTTTAAACAAGAGTTTTTAACACAAGTTCCATCTTTTCAGATCTAGTTTGTAAGGAGCCTTCCAGTGTCTTGAGCTCCACCTACCTCAGCTGGACATAGCAGACATCAGGAGGAGTAAGGGGCTGTTCCTACCGGTCATGCTCCTACTGGTCATTTGTGCGGGAGCGAGAAGCCACAGGAGGCCCCCTTGCTGGGGGGGCCGCGTACACTTCCAACTGGCCTCACGCGAAACGAACCCCTACTGTTCCAGCCCTGCCTGTGGCTGAGTTCCAGCCCAGAACTCAAGGGTTCGGAAGTCTGGCGTAGTCAGCCTGGCAACCCAAACCCCTCATTTTGTACCCTGTAGCGCACGCAGGACTACAGGGTCTTGCCGATCAATCAAAATTACTTGAAAACCCTAAATTAACGTTTACTATCTAGCTATACTATTAAAAAGAAAGTAGTAGATCTTCGGAGTTCGTTTCGGGCATACAAGACTAAAAGGAACAAAGCAGCATGCTTTGAGTTCTCAAGTGAAATGAAAGTAGCCTCTCAAATGGACACTTCGCTGAAATACCCAATGCTAGCTTTTGTTTTGGGAAAATAAAATCCTTTGTCTTCTACCTTTAGGAGAATTAAGTATAACCAGAAGTAATGACACAAACACATTTTTCCAGTTTTCACCTAGTTGACATAGTTTGGCACAGCATGTACCCTCTGTGCACTGGAGAAAACCGTAAGCAGACTAAGAATGACTGGATAAAATCTGGCAGTAATGAAAAGTCAGGTTTTACAGTAACCTTTAATTTCCATTTCCTTTTGAAAACCAGCTCATGACAGTACACGAAGACCGCTGCGTCCAGGACTCAATTCTAATCAGCTTCAAGTTTTAAGAGAACTTAGGTCAACTTTGCCCTTCTTGACTTTAGCGAACAACGTTCTACTCACAGGTGTTCATTAAGGACACGCTTGTCTAAGAAAACATGGCTTTATCTCGCCCGGCCCCGCGGTTTCACAGAACAGAGGTGGTTAACCATCAGCACAGTGAGCAGCATTGGTCACCTCTTTAAAAAGACTGTCCTTCTAAGGACTTTAAGTTCCTCAGTTATAAATTTGCCTACTATACAAATAACTGATAGAGAAGCTTCTCCATGACCTGCAGGACCTCGCGGGATTCCCGGACTCCTTGATGAAGGGCGCACACACTCTCAAATACGGTCTCTGCCAAAACTTGATTAAAGTTTTAAAAACATTACTGGAAGAAAAAGGGGAATTTAGGAATAATCTCAATTGTGAATACAAATTGGAGTTCTCTACCCAAGGAGAAACTAGTTTATCGTGTTAGTATGATCCGGGTACAGGAAGAAGCAAGTTAGTAAATCAGTTTTCACCTGAAAAATTCATGCTTTCCTGAAGCGTCTAAATTTGCTTTTTTCGGCCTTTGGGCAGTTCTACTCTCCAGGCAGCCAGCTTCTCCTCTGCTGAAATCACGTGTGTGATCCGCTGCTTGTCCTTTGCCGTGAAGACTTGACCCGGACTAATGGGAGGAGAAGCCAGGACGCTCCCTCGGACCAGCGAGCTGGCTGCGGCACTCAGCTCACACGTGTTCTTTATCATCAAGCCACCAAGATTCTGCTAAAAACCACACTATTTCTAATACAAATGTATACTCCTTTCTAATACAAATGTATACTCCTTCTAGAACAATTTTCTTAAGAGCCAGCGAGGCTCTTAAATTTAGAAGGGACAGATCTTTACAAATTCCGAACAATCTAGTTTATTTTCTAACATGAGCCGGAACTGCATTGGATAAATTTCATTCACGTGTGCTATAAACCCTGTATTGATGCTTCAGAGTTAGGGAAGACAAAGACGTACTTGGTGGCTCTTGTAAGGACGGTCCCTGCGGACATGGTGTCTGTCGTAGAACCTACTCCGTAACCTACAGCCTCGTCAGAAACCCTTAGCATGCACGATGCATAGGAAGTGCTTATGTTCTGTCTCACAGCCACATGTGACATCATGCTAACTCCTGAAAGGACTGTGTCTCGTTCCCTCAAGATGAATACTGTTAAGAAGATTTAAAAAAATGTGCAATGCCCAAACACAATGTAACTCCTTTGTTTTTTGATAGAAGGTGAATGAAAAAGAATCACTGCAATTCTAGGTAGTGAATCTGTACGACACAGCAATTCTTCTAAACCCACATTCTGTTCTTAGAAAACAATGAATGATTTCCTTATAATAAGTCTTAATGCATGTTCTACAACTAGTTTCCTGCGACAGGAATGCTGATGCTTTCTTTAGTTTGGGCTACACTACACTAAAAGGAGAGCAAATGTTTGTTGATTCTATCGCTTCAAATACAGGCCAATGACCAAGGCAATGTCTGGAAAAAAAAACCAAAACACTTTAATTTTTAAGACAACTGCAAGCACCTCAAACAATGGATTATTATTACAACACTTGTTATCTTTTCACAATCTAGTTATTGCAAAGGCATATGGATAAATGTTAATGGACAAAGTCAAGAAAAACGAGGCACCTTAATGAATGTGAAAGTTTAAAAAAAACCTGACATTCAATCCACTGACTTCTAAAAGAGGCTAGAGAGACCTCCGTATATTACATTCTAAAATGGTATTGCCTACTATGGTTTGTGTCCTGGATTCTACAAGTTTAAGGAAATGCATAAACAAAAGTGTGTGCAACCTGCAAAGGGAAAATCATTTTCTCAACTTCAATGCATGGGAAGACAACGAAAAAGCTAGTAAAACTATCGTAGCCACACAGAAACGTGATCCTTGCTACCTCGCAGATGTTAGGATCGTGCCTGCTGCTCTAACTGTACATACCATACCTGGGTTTTGGACAAACACAAGCAAACTTTTCCAAAAAATATAGATATATATATTTTTTTCTCATTCCACACACTGCACATGGTTTTGTTGTCCGATTTAATCTATGTAGAGTTTAACTTACAGTGTTTGGAGGAGACAACACCACATGGTACCGGGCTATCACATTTTTAAAGGGAAATTGCTTTTTCCTTTAAAGTACTTTTAAAAATATGCAAAAATATGAATGGGAGTGCCAAAACTATAATACGTATTTCAGAATGAAAGCGTGTCTTTTCTTGCTTTAAAGTGCCATATAGGGAATGACATAACTCAGAGCCACTTTGTTTAAAATCCAATGTAAAAAGGACTGTTAGGGAATGAAAGGTCTGCACGGCTCCTGGGAGCAGTTCAAGTCCGCTACATGCAACTCAGGCTACAAAGCACTCAAGACTTGGTAGCTTTTCTGAAATTTGAGTCCCCATCCCATATTTAATGGAAATTAACATTTACAGGGTGCATTTACATACACTATAATACAGGAATGATGTCCCTTTGCCAGAAGATAAAATTGTACATTTCCTTGCTATTTCTTGGTTCCAACTTGATAATTTCTTAAGATTGTAAATTATATAGTACTCAGCTAAAATATTTCTTCATAAATAGTTACAAAACCTGCCAAAACACAAGAGGGAAAGTATTTTTCGTTCAAAAAAATTGACATTTGAATGTCACACAACACAAGAAACAATGCTTAGAGACATGTTATTGTTTCCAGAAGAAAGTGGGTCAGTAAACTACTAAGCTGAAGACAAAAGACTACCCTTCCCCAGGATCACAGTGCACAAAAAGCAAAATGTCAAACAACAGTACCTCAAAGCAAAATAAAGGTCTGAGGATGAAGCCAGCTCACTTGTAATCCTGTTAAAGAATGAGAGTCACCGTTTAGGTCCAATGTACTGGAAAACATTTGCTAGCTCAGAATGCTCGATTTGTAGAATCTGCTAAGAATTCAACCAAGGATGCCGAAGGCATTCGCCAGCTGAGGCTCGTTTTTCTGGAACCATTTCTAACATTGGGATCAGGAAATCTGTAAACTGTGCAGCATCTTCATGGGGCCAACCATACTTTTCCACAAGGACATCAAAGAGGCTCCAGGGCTTCAGCTTGGTGATATGCCGCAGTTCTCCTACAGGGAAGAAACAGGCACCGTCAGGAGAGCTCGGGTGTGCGCTTCCCGCCGGTGGTGCAGCCAGGTGTTCAAGGAGGCGGACACCTACCTGCCCGACACTAAGCAACGCCAGGAAAGGCTGGCCTTCTCCTCAAGCAGCAACCGCTAGGTCTCTAGGCTGTGTCGCATTTCATGGAAGCTTGGCAAGTGCCAGTAAGGGGGTTCAGATCAAGAGTCCCGGGCTCCTCCAGGTGTCCCCACCCCACGTCTTTTACTTGTAAAGAATGACAAAGGCACGCTCTCTCCACTGTGGGGTCTTCTACAATTTGTAAACATGCTTAGGAGAAGCTCAAGCTGCGTACAGAGCCCTGGCCCGTCCCCTCTGCTGTTACCCACACAGAGAAAGGAGTCTTGCCCTCTGGACAGTGCTGTTTCGGAGAATCTCTCTGATGCTACAGACAGACTTTATCTCACTGTTCGACACGTAGCTGCTCCCTAGACGTGACTACCGAGCCCGACATGCGGTGCTCAGCGCGAGGGAGGAACGCGAGGGTCCGTCTGTCTGTCTGTCTGTAACGGGCCACAAGCAACCAGCGGCTCCCGCACGGGGCGGCGCAGCTCAGCGCCAACCTGAATCAAACAGCGCTCATTTCTACACGCTCGGGGACAGGTCTAAGAGGTCAGGACGTCAGAGCTTGAGGTTGAACTCTGAAAGCGTGTTGGCTGCAACGTAAAAAGAGTAGGTTACAACCAACCCTGGCTGACCTGATGGTGAGCACAGCGATGTTGATGGTCCGAGGACAAGGCAGCCTTTGTCATAATAGGGGAAAAAGTTGCTTTAGGTCAAACTACTAAAAGGTCAGGTTACCCTTTAGGAGTAAATCCCTTCCTCTTCCACTCAGAAATTTTCCCAGGCCTGTCCGTGCAGAGGCCTGTGGGCACTCGCGGCCTCACGCATGCTCCCCGCGCACCGGCCCAGAGCGCCAGGCCTGCACCCGCCGCACACCCCCCGCACGTCCCATCTCCTCACCCCTTCCCCTTGCTCCGCTAAGCCACGAGTGAAGGTTTTCACGGTATGCACTAAGAGGCGAGCCGTGCTGTGCGTCCAGGGTCGTCTCAGGATGCCTGGGCCGGCTCACCCATTGAGGCATCTCCATTTAGACCACCGACCACCCCCTCTTCCATTAATCACAAAGAGAATCAAAGAACATTACAGGAGACTAAAAACGAGAAAAAATGACCCATAATTTCATGCACAAGGATTTTTTTTTTTTTTGGGGGGGCTCACATGCTCTTAATTCTGTTCTTATGAGCTGGTATCTCTATAGTGCTGTACTTATCAAGTGCACAGAATTTGGAATTAATAAAACTCTAGGGAATGTTTCTTGTCAGACAGTGTGTAAAATCATCTGAGGACGGAGGCTAGAGCTCAGGGTGGTTACAGAACTGTAGGTCAGGTCTACTTCTATGAGGGAAGTGGACTTGACATCTTAGGGGAGAAAGTGTTCCCCCCTGTGGAAGGAAGATCGTGTCACTGGGAATGAAGTCTGAGCAATCGCTGGAAGTTCATCCCCTTTAATATGGAAATTCCAGCTCTAGGAATCCAGCCTAAGAGAATAAACCCTAGCACCCACCACCCCACACCCCAAACACACACACTGCAAAATTAGAGGTGCTTGTGAAATGCTCGGTGATAGGCAAATGGTGGCTAAACAACCAACCAACCATCGGACACCTACTTGATGAACACTATTTAATATTACCTAATAACATGGAGTGAAATTATATGGCACAATGTCTGGTACCAGGAGAATCGGATCGCAAGAGTAGTTTTCAAAACGCCCTTAAAGATGCAAAGCAGGTGCCCCCAAACACCAGCTTCATTACTGGTTTTCTAGGGACTGTGGCTCTCAACGGAGCAAGGATAAAGGACACTAGGGAAGTTCACATCACACATCACACGCTAAAACCAAGTTCTCTGGAAAGGGAGACCCCTCCACCACTGACCTTCATCTGTTCTGGCCCAGAGCAAACATGCCGTGGGTTTAAATGGACGCACCTGCCGAGCTGCAGTGTCTGCGGAGACTGAGGAGGAAGCTCTGTCAGGGGGTGCCACTTTTAAACTAAAATTCATCAACAGGCATCAAATTAAGTACAATCTTTTATGAAAAGAGAGCAGCTTTACTGTGCTGGATGCCTTAAAACCTGAATAATAGTGACGAAAACAATACACAGCCGAAAGGCCAAAAAATCTATTTATTCATACCTCACTAGCTAGAAACCAACACATTTATTTCCAACGTACAGACTAAAATACCTAACTTCCGTTGGCTAGGTAGTCCCACACAACCATGTGCAAAGACGCTGTAACAGGAAAACATGCAACATGCAACACAGTCCTGAGCACCAACTGGTACTGAACACACAATAACACCGCAGGAACAACACCGAATTGCCTCTGAACACAACAGACATGTGGGTCATGTAGATAGCTGGAAGAACTAATGCCAAGAAAAAAGCCAGGAAGTAAACTGGCCCAGGCCCTACGATCACATGTACAAGTTACTGTGTTCAATTCAATACGAAACACAGTCTTCTAAACAGTTGATCAGGTAGGAGCTCACTCATACATGGAATTTAAGAAAACAAACAGATAAACAGCAGTAGGGAAGAAAAGGAAAAAGAGAGAAGGAAACAAACCATGGGACACTCTTAGTGACAGAGAACACGCTGAGGGTGGTGGAGAGAAGGCGGATGGGCTGGATGGGGGATAAGCTGACACCTGTCAACTGATGAGTGGGGAAACCAAACACGGTCACCCACACACACACCTGGCACAGCACAGGGTACTGTACACGCCACCACACGCGAGAGGAACTGGGAGAAACCATCTCCAAGTCCACGTACTGCACGATCCCGTTTATAGGACCCGTCCAAACAGGGAAACTGCAGGAGGCAGAGAGCGGATCCACGGGCGCGAGGGGAGGTGGCGAGAGCAGGGTGAGCGCCACAGGCACCCGGTTTCTGGTCGAGAAAGAAGACACTGAAACCAGCTAGTGCTGACGGCCGTGTCAACTCTGGAATACACTAAAAACTACTGAACTGTATACTTTATTTTTTTTTTTAAGATTTTATTTATTTAAAGAGAGATACAGAGAGAGGGAGGCAGAGACACAGGCAGAGGGAGAAGCAGGCTCCATGCAGGGAACCTGATGTGGGACTCGATCCAGGTCTCCAGGATCAGGCCCTGGGCTGAAGGCGGTGCTAAACCGCTGGGCCACCCGGGCTGCCCTGAACTGTATACTTTAAAAGGGTGAAGGGTCTAGATTACATCTCAATAAAGCTGTTATTAGAAACAGTACAAACCGTGGGACGCCTGGGTGGCTCAGTGGCTGCGCATCTGCCTTTGGCTCAGGAAGTAATCCAGAGTCCAGGGATCGAGTCCCATATCGGGCTCCCCTTGGGAGGCCCGCTTCTCCCTCTGCCAATGCCTCTGCCTCTCTCATGAATAAATAAAATCTTTAAAAAAAAAAAAAAAGTATAAACCTTACAACAAAATAATGACTTTAAAAGAATTCCAACACCGTTAATGCATGCAGTAAAAACAAACACTCCACTAATTAGCAGCTCATAATAAATGATACGAATAAATGGGATGAACTATAATAGAACGTAATTGAACCTGTTATAGCAGCAATTTCACTACTTTCTTGGCATGATACGCTCAACTTCAAAATGAAATGATTAAAAACACTGATTCGGGCCTATGACCAGCTGTGGCCCATGGGCTGCTCTTTTCCAAAACGTCTGCTGTGTTCAGTGTCACCACTGTTTGCCTCCACGGCGCGGTCTCATCACTACAGCACCCTCCTGTCTTGCACCCTGACCCTAGCTGGGGGGACCTCGATCGTGCAGCCTGCAAACAGGGTGCAGGGCTGCCGCGGGGGTGCCACATGGGCCCTCCCAGGCGGGCTGGGACACAGCACCACTGCTTCTGGCTCATAAAGGCTTCCCTCCAAAACCAAGACCGAACACGGATTCATGTTTTTAAATTTATTAATAAGCACTTATTGTGTCCACTCTGCACCAGGCTGTGGGGATCCCGCAGCAAATGAGACACAGCGAGCCCCTGATCTCATAGAGAATCCTCACAACTCAGAAATGAAAAAAGTGAAACTAATTAAAGTAGTTCACATCTTGAGAGTTTCAGACTCCCTAGCATGAGGAACCTCTTCTAGTTATCTGCACCGAGTCCAGCTCCCTCGGAGATGCGCCCTGTGCCGGCGCCTGGCACCTGCTGGCACCTGGCTGGCAGGTGGCAAACGGCAGAGCCTGACAAGTACCGCCACCCGAGCCCGAGCCAATCACACTCGGGCTCACCGCCCACAAAGGGCTTCACACTTCACGGAAACGTGACCATCTGCTGATCTGGGGTGATTCTAGAGAGAAGTTAAAATCCTTCTAACAATTTTCATCTCAAACACTAGAGGTTAAGAATGCAGCACACGGCACCTTTTTTAGAGAGTCCCCTTCAGTTCTGAGGCTCTCTGGAGCCTCACCCATCGGGGGCCCGTCACAGGGGACCTGCAGGCACTGCGCTGCCCATGCTCTGAAATTTCCGAATGCAATTTGAGGTCTTTGGTCCAGCACAAAATATCACTCCCAAATGTTCTAACACACTGGACTGCCTTACCCAGCATCAAACCAGTTTTTAAAGTCATGGGGTCCTGGGATCGAGTCCCACATCGGGCTCCCCCCAGGGAGCCTGCTTCTCCCTCTGCCTGGGTCTCTGTGTCTCTCACGAATAAATAAAAATTAAAAAAAAAAATAGTAAACCCCTCTGATATTTCCATTCTCAGCAAAGTCTTACTAAAGTGATGGCCGCCAATGGGTCAACACCACGTTGGTCAGTGGTGCAGGCCAGCGTGCCCCTGACAGCGCTGTCTGTGCCACCACCACCTGAGACCTGGGACACTTCTGGAAGAATAATCCCTCTTCTGGGGACGCGTCTTATTAGCTTGCTTTCACTGCCATCACAAAATACAACCGAGTGCCTTAGAAATAAAAATGAACAATGTATTCCCCGCAGTTCTGGAGGCTGGTCGTCTGATATCAGGCTGCGGCGGGGCTGGGCTCTGGTGGGCCTCTCCCGGGGCGCAGACTCCTTGCGTCCTCCTCACAAGGCACACGCAGCCCGGGAGCCGTCTCGGGTCCTGTCCACAAGGGCACTAACCTGTCCATGAGGGCCCCACCCTCATGACCTTATGTACTTACCAAAGGCCCCACCTCTTAAGATCACCTTTGGGGGCAGGTAGGATTCCACCTAGGAATTTGGGGGGGACACAACTTCAGACCATAACAGGACAGAACAAGGACAAAATTCAAGAGATGCTTATTTCTACTGGGGCACATCTCCACACACTGACCAAGACGGCTTTTATGGATGATCTCTGGTGGCTAATGTCTGCATCCCAAGGAATGACCTGCTGGTTATTAAACCTTAACAGGGTGAGAACAGCAATTATTTCCTCTGCCAAAAAGTCCAGCTCCATTTAAAAATTCTGGGCCAAGAAATGAATAAAACTAGTAACACTTTTAAGTAAGAAGATGTGAAAATGAACACAGAGCCGACGTTGTCCCTGGCTCCAGGTGGGGATGAGCCCTGCCTCCCGCCCAGGAGGACAAGGAGCGCTGTTCACTCCCTCTCAATTGCTGGCTGTTTTCCAAGATCATGGAAGCAATTTCCTAAGTTTTTGATTTTTCTTTTATCAATTCTGACACAAAGATATTAAAATAATTTTTTTCAATGGATACATTTAAAGTTTCATTACTTCCAAAATGGATATTCACACAAGTCACTTGGGGAGGCAGGACAAAACCCATCTTTAATGTAACAACACATCATTCCCCTCATCTTGGGGGATGTGGTGAAATCTATTTTTATGAGAGGCCCTTATTCATCATAATCCTGCTTCTGTGATTTCTGTAAAAACCCTAAATCCCCTCTCATCTCTACTTATTATAAACAAACAATGATCAGGACCTAAGTCCCAATTCCCAGTCATTTTAGAGGATTTCCTGCCTCGTCACAAACTCTCCTTTATATTCAATTGAAGGAAAAAAGTAACACCACGTCACAATATTTTCAGTCTATCTTTACCAAAGATGCCAAATGCATTTAACGCTCCAGGTCCAACAAGCTCCTCAAAAAAAAAAAAAAAAAAAAAAAAAAAAATCCCCATGCACGCAGGCCTAAAGCCCACGCACACTAACAACCTGATGACCCAGCAACACGGGAGCCAGGCAAGCACCCAGTACTCCCACCAGGGGGTGGGCAGTGGTCGGGCACAGACCACGAGCAGTCCCAGGAGCAGCGGACGGAAAGGCCGCACGACCACTGCCCTCCAGCATGAAGGGCTACAGGGCGGAGGGCTCCAAGCTCAGAGCTGCCACCACCCAGTATCAGCTCACCTCAGCAAGGGTTCCAGGCCCCGGGCCGGGTCTGAGCTGCTCCCCAGTAGGTGCGGTCCCCAGTGGCCTGGGGCGCAGGCAAAGCCCAATGGGCACAAGTGGCTCGGGGCAGCTGCCTCCAGGAACAAACCAGAGCACAGGACTTCATTTTGTTACCATTGGGGTCCGTTCCGTTTGTCCCCCCCACCCCAGCCCCACATGCACAGTATGTGGCTCCTGCCCCACGGACAGTGGACCGAGAGAATCGCAGAGCCTTGCTGCTCCTTGCTGCAGAGGACAGGCGGCGGCAGCTGGGTGAAAGCGAGTACCCCCGTGTGCCGTCGGGGCTGTTGGTCCCGCCGTGCGTGAGGCTGGAACCTGTGCATCCGCCTATGCAGACCGTCCGCTTGGCTAAAGGAGCAGGTGCTACGGTCCCGGGCCCTGAGGGCTGCCCCTGCCCTACAGCAGCAGGTCAGTGATATCCCCTCTTTCACAGCAGCGGCCGGCAGCTCCTGGCCCACCCTCCCCTCCAAGCCCGTATCACACAACGGCGACAGCGGGGGCTGGACGCTCGCCGCACCGAGTCATGTGCAGCCACGTCATCCGGGGCCAGGCCATCTCTCACGGGCTCTGGAGACATCCTCAAGTATGAAGAAGGGGTCTGCCTTGATTAGAACAGAGTTCCTCAGGCCACAATGAATCCCGAACCATAATCATCCTGAGCTTTCCCCTGCCCCAAGTATTTTCAGGTAACATTTTCTAGAAATTTCCTATGGAAGCTTAGTCTGCTCTCTCAGTAATACTGTCTAGAAGTTCATCCTGTTTAGAGTGTTCTCGTTTATAACTCTGCCTTAGCAAACATGACATGACCTACTATGGTGCCATGCACTGCACAGACAACTCTTACACTTTTTTAGAACAACCACACGCCCTGAAATTGCCCCACCCCGATGGGGAAAATGGAGGTTCAGAGGGGACATGAAGTGGAGACACAGCCAGCCTCAAAGCATGCGCAAACCCCAGCTCTGTCCCTAAACATGATTCAGCGGCAAAGCCATCCTACCGCCCCTCAGGCCTACTGGGGCCCACATGTGAGGGGAAGCACGGACCTGGCCGTGTGACCCAGCCTCGAAGATCAGGTAGGCTCTTGGAACTCAAATTAATACAGGCTATCTACAGGACAGTTCTCCCTAACAATCTTTTCTCCGGTAGTAAGTCTTTAAAAGGTAATAAGAAAATAACTGCATCTGGTTACATATTTTCGAGATTGCCCACTGGGTGATCCCAGGACAGCTGCGGGTTGTGGTCACTGTCCCCTGAGGAAGTGGAACAGGAAACTACCAGCTTCGGCACAGTTAGTTCTCAAATTTTGTGTGTTTAACAGGGATACGTAGAGGATGAAACAAGAACCGGTCAGCTCAACATCACCAAAAGGTATAATAAAGGATTATTCCTCTAAAATAATACCTTACCTCACAGGAAGATGAAAAGTCAAAACCAGTTCTCTAAATCTGGCTAACGCAGAGAGGAACAGAATACCAAGGACCCTCAGAAATTTCTAGAAACTCTATATCCTGCTCACAACCAACTTCAAATGTTTATTATTAAAGTGTGTTGCAGCCCTTTCCCCTCCAAAAAATCTGAGCTGGAAAAACATGATTCAAGAGGCCCAACATGTTCACACAAAAGAATAGGGCAGTGGGAAAGGGTCCTTTTAACACTAAATTCCTGGGGCTTCTGGGTATTTTTAAAATACTGATTACAAACTAGAGACTAAACATGGCAAAGGAATGATTGTTTAGGGTCACATCAAGGGAAGATCGACAGACCTTACTTGATATTCAAGTAAATCAG
The DNA here is from genome assembly GCF_053574225.1 of Canis aureus. Taxonomy (NCBI): domain Eukaryota; kingdom Metazoa; phylum Chordata; class Mammalia; order Carnivora; family Canidae; genus Canis; species Canis aureus. The sequence continues at coordinate 40,990,274 of NC_135631.1, forward strand.
CCACAATGCAGTGTGAGTAATGCAAGAGAAAAAAGCCAGACTTCTACGCATGTGGGGCGTAGAGTTTCACGGGCCCACACCCCACTCTGGAAGTAGCTCACACAGACCCAAGGTGACACGGAGGCCTGTTCGTCAAGTCCAGTCCTTAGGCTGCCTCTGCTCCATGGCAGAAACCCTGCAGTTCCATGAACAACAGCGTGGAAGACGCAAAGTCAAGTGTAGCTGGTCCCTAAAAATCACATCCACTCCTTTTTACAAATCCACAAATCCACAGTTTGGGCTCAGAATAGGAGAGGGAGGTGGGGAGGAGACCAAGGGTTTCAGGAAGGTTGTGCTCTTACAAAATCCACACTCCACAGACACGGGATGGTTCAAGCTTAGGTCTTGACAGCTTTCTTCAGCAGATTTTCCCACCTGCAAGGGTCCAGGTCTTTCTCCACTGCCCAAATGTGAATGCACAATTTCTCCTTTGGGGGGAGGATTATGCTGAAAATTAGTGTTGCATAAATACCGTTACCTTTTCTGGTGAAAAACTCCTTGGAATATTTCCCCAACATAGCGTATTTTCGAGGGACTTTCCCCAGCAGTTCAATGATCAATGCTATGTGATCTGCATTGGGAAACATTGCCAGCAAAACAGAAACACACGACAGTTGAATCAGTACACTGCATGCAGACACTGCTACCGCCCGCGCAGACAGAAACAGAGCGCGACCTGCGTGATCCAAGCACGGGCTTTGCCGGTGTGGCCGGATGCACGGGGTGACCACAGCACAGGGCAAGTGTGGCCTTCCCTCTCAATTTTTAAATCAGCGTGGGAATTTTGTTAGGTTGCCTTTGAATTTAGGAGACAGCTCTGTCTCCATTAATGCTACAGGCAGCTGCTATCCCGTTTCTGTCTGCATCGTGGCGCTTTTCAAAAAGAAGAGGTACTACCTCTGCGATTGAAGAATTCCCGAGAATATTTTCCAGACAGAGCAAAGTGCCTTGGGATACTGCCTAGCAGCTCTATGATGTGGGCTATGTGGTCTATGGAGGAGAGAAAAAAAGGATACGGGAATGGGAGGGGCACAGGGAAGGATGGGATAAAAGAAGAGGGGAAAAAATTGAAATTAGTAAAAAATCAGAAATAGATTCAAATCAACAATGTCTGCAGCACATTCATGCAGAGGCTTCTGGGGCTGGCAGGCCTCAGGCACCATCTGGAGCATTAACGGTGACTGTGCCAGCTCACCCCAGGCCACCCCAGCATTGCAAGCAAATAAGCATGGAGATGGTCAGGTTTACAGATGGAATTCAAGCCAGAATTCCCAGGTTTTCAACTCAGCTCCCCAACAGGACAGAGAAATGGGCAGTGGATCAGTGGACAAAAGGACCACAGAAAGGCTTTGCAATTCCTACAGCCTGTCGTCTCCTGGCCGCTGGGCGCCAGGCCCGAGCAAGTTCAGGCCAAGGGCTCTCCACAAAGCTGCCCATCTATCAGGCCTGAGGGGGCTCCAAGCCCAAGGAAGAGCATCTGAACTGGGCGTTTGAAAACCAAAACACAGCTCTGTTTCAGTGCAGGAATACATTCCTCTCCAGAAGCTCAGGCCTCTCCGGAGACCCAGCCTGAGATATTCAGCAGCGAGTGATACTCACCTTCGTCTCTGGAATAGTCTTCCCCAGAATGCGGTTCAAACAAATAATCTCCCGTTGCCAGCTCAAATGCCTAGGACACAACAGATGACACGCTAAGATAACACGCTAAGATAACAGATGACATTCCCACTCTGGGAAGTGGCCCCCGAGGCAGCAACTGTTTCTCCTTGTACAAGAGACGTTTTATGAGGATCTGATCAACCCAAGGAGCCTTCTAAAAGAACTCAACACCAACCTTTTTCTTCCTTCCAAAAAGTTCAAAGAAGTCTGAGAAAAATTCTTACATCTCCTCCACCGGAGGATGTAAAGGCTGCGTACGCCCCTCATCTTGCAGGAAGCACGCTGGCAAGCAGCCGTGTGCAGGCCTAGCGGGGGACCGCACCCCAACTCTGAATGGCGGGACCCAGACTTGATCTAGGACCAGGTCCGACTCAGGCCTTCTCTCAACCTACAAGCTCATCTGGCCCCGAGAGCAAGTGAAGCGAAGACTCTCATGTCTCAGTAACCAAGAACCGTGTTCTGTGTCTCATTTCTTTCATTTCTGAGCTAACCAAAGGGAAATCGAAAGCCACAAAGAAGGCTCTGTGGCTCCTGCTTGGTGCCCTGGGGTGGAAAGAGCCAGGTAAGGAAGGCAGGGAGAGCTGGCCTGCCTCCTGGGCTGCCACTGCCTGCTCCAGCAGCCAGCCTGGAAGGGAAGGCGCAGAGGCCCCGTTTCCATTTCTATCAGGCAGTCTTCTCCCCTTGTTCTCAAAAAAACCCCTCAGGGCCATGAGTTTAATTTGCTAACATATATAAAGATGGTAACTGCTGTTGCTCTGAGGATCCAATACCATGTTTTTAAAATCTTTTTTTAAAAAAAGGAAAGGCTAAATCCTATTTTTGGTTTTCCCATACTTCAATTCTGTATTGGAGCTTGCTGTTCTGAAAGGCACCCGGGGACTTGCCCTCCCCGCATCCCCCCATTTCCACCCCCTGTCCCTGAGCACATGTGGAGGAGGGGCTCTCCACCACTGCCTTCAAAGAACCAAGGGTGGCTGTGCTGGGGCATGACCACAGCGCCTCACTTTTTTTTTTAAGAAAGAAAAAAAGGAGGGAGGTGGGGTAACCAGATGGTTGTCAGCTACCCTGTGAGAGCACCAGCTCAAGAACTCGGGATCCTGCAGGGCCTAGACACGTCCAGTCTCAGAGAAAGCTGGTCAGGGAAGGTCCTCACCTGGGGCCTCTCCCCTCCACACAATGAACAAGATACACCGATCTTGGGTCAGGGCACAAAACCTCACTCGTGGCCACAAATCCGAAGGGAACAATCAGATTTCATGGTGAATGTCCAGAGAGTCTTCTTGGCTTGGGACGAGCCATGAGGAAAAGGAGAGACCCCCGTGGAGAAGCCGGGGGAAGCCGCTGCGGAGGCTCCAAGGACAGTGCCACAGAGGCTCCTTAACCCTGCTCTGGAGCCCTTGCTCATTCAAACATTTCCGTCAGGCTGAATATATTTCTTAGAACCAAACACTAAGACATGTCAACTGAGTGTTCTCTGAAAGATGGCCGTTCTCATTAGCACCCGTGTATTTTCAATGAAACACTCAAATCTAAGAAGCCCACAAAGAAATGATCTAAAAGAAAAAAGGAAGTGGAGAGGTAAGATGAGGAGGCCCTCCGGTCCTCATCTGGTCCTAGTTCTCTGAAGAGTGACAAGATTTTCTTAACAAAAGGACAAGATCAACAGCAGGTGCAGGCATTACAGTGAAATGTCGGCTGCTTTCAGGTGGGCAGCTAAGAAACTATGAAAGATTATGGCCTTGAACTCAGTAAGTTACTCCCGACAGAACCTTACTATTATTACTACTTTAATACTGGGACTTGTAACGCTTGGGAACCTGGCATTCCTTCCGCTGTGCTTGACCAAATTCCCTACAAGGACTCTCCCCTGGGCCAAATTCTCTCTTCAGGTTCTGAGACCAGGCACCTGTTACTTGCACACCAAGGTTCCCCCACCCCAAGGAACCGCATTCTGAAGCAGTGAGGTCACCTGTTCTGTCTGCAGGCATGTGAGCGGTGCTGAGGAAGCTGGGTGAAATGGGTCAGACTGGCTTTCCTGGTTTCTATGGCACTCACTGGGGCTCACCAGGGAGCCCGCAGAAGTTACCTGTTCTGGGGCCCCGACACACAAGTGCAAGCAAGCAGTGCCTCAGCCCTCACTCCACATCTGGAGGAGCCCCAAAACTCAAGAAGAGGAAAAGAGGTTCAACAAGTGACACATTTCACCTACTCCACCTCGTTTTGTGGCCCTCCTTCCTGACAACAGAAAGGGCGCCCAACAGTGAGCACGGCCACCACCTGCCACACGGGAGCTCTTAACCCCGCAGCCTCTGCAAGACTTACTGCCATTTATGTCATCAAAGGCCTCCACGCCTCATCACCAAGAACAATCTGGAGCTTTAGTACAGCTTAGCATTATGAATTTAATATACTGTTGTATTTCTAAACTTAAACACAGGGATGGGATGGGGAAACACTGTGTTTACCAGGTTCTCTAGGAAAAACAAGAGGGACCTCTCAGCCTTGCCTTCAGGGATGGAAGGCAGGGGTGGGGAACAAGGCTTGCCCCCTTGGGGGGGGGGGGAATCATCACATGACAACAATCAGCTGATTTTAAAAGTGTTTTAAAACTCCCCAAGTAACCCTTGAAGCCCTGAGGGAATTTATGCTTAATTTGGGAGGAAGGGGAGGAAGGGGAGGAAGGAGGAAGGAGACAGTCTGCTACTTCTGTATCACTGTTCACAGGAGGAGAAGCGGCCAGGATGGGGACACCATGTGGGGGGACAAGTCCTTACCTAATGGAAGGCAAGACACACAACCTGACACAAAAGCGTACCGACGGCTCCACATTATTCTCCTACCTCTGTGATCTTGTCCTAGTTTTCCGGTTATATCATCAAAATTTAACACCCCAAATTAGAAGCACAGGTTTCAGAGTTGAAAGAGCCCTCAGAGTCTAATTCAGGGCAGCCTGGCAGGGCCCCTCCTGTGTCGCTAGGGACACCTAAGGCTTGACCTCACCACATTCCGAAAACGGAACATTTCTCCCCACTTCCCATTGGCCTAGCCTCGGTTCCTGCCACTTCCGGGGCCCCCACCCACCCCCCGGTCCTGTCCCTCCCCACACCACAGTCTCCACGGTCAGAGCAGCCATCACACGTCCACCAATTCTTCTCACCATTCTTTTCCATACATCGCACAGCAAAGACCTAAGTTTTTGATACTCACCAAAAAACTTTATTTTAAAAATTATTATCTGGTATGATTTGTCAGAGCAAAGTAGGAAAACAAAGGCACACTGTTTCTGATCTATTTGGCCACATCTTGCCTCAGATCTTGATAACTTTACACAAACATCTACTTTTCTTCATATTATCTAGCACCACACTTTTTACTGTGGCATCGGAGGACACGCAGCACAGCGCACTCCGAAGAGTTGTTAATCTCTGAATAACAGACGAGTACGTTTATTACCCACTGCTCCTTCTAGTGAGAAGACGAGTGCGAGGCTTTATACACAAAGCCTCTTACTGTAAGTATAACAGAGAATTTGGGAGGGGTGGAATTAAGAAAGAAAAACATGAAACAGTACCCCAAACACACACACACACACACACGCACACACGCCCCGGCTAGGGAACAGGACCAAGAAAGAGAAACTGAAATTGGCGTAGAGACGAGAGGCCACTCATGCTCATCAATTCACAGGTCAGCAGTGAGAGAAGAAGATGCCCTGGTGAGGGCTTGGGGCAAGGTTTAGTCACAAAATTGTGATGCAGCCAAAGGGAAGAGGTGGGTGAAAGAAGAGGCGCCCTGAGGACCTGATGAGAAACACCTTTTTGTTTTCCATGCGAACAGACTCGGTCAAAGGGAACACACGCAGCTGCTGGGTCCTGGAAGTCAGAGGACAGCCCGACAGCAATAAGCCAGAATATTCCCTAGATTTTATAGGAGGAGAGATAGGAGGAGAGATGGCACTTAGGGAACTCCATCTCCTTAAGGAGATAAGATCTGTCAAAGGTCACCAAGAAGGGTTACCTCAGACAACCCTCCAGAGACACCACTGCTTCATCATCCCCCCCAGCATGAGCAGAGGGTAAACCTGCGTATGACCTGCAAGCTTCAGAAACCAGGAGGAATTACTTGGAGTGATCTTTGTCATCAGAGCAGAAGGTGTGACGCTCGGGGCGTTGGCTGAAGAGGGCCTTGAGAAGACACCGTCTATCACAAGATGAAATGCGACCAAGCCGAACCCAAGGACATGCCTGAGGGTCCTTCCAATTCACAACACGCTCAAGACAGCAGCCTTGCCCTCACCCATCCCACAGAGGACAGACTTCACGGTCAGGAAAACTCAGACCACATGCACCAGTGGGACGGCCGCATCGTGAGCATTAAGGGGGTGAGCCAAGAGAAGAAAATGGCCAAGGCCGTTCTTACCATACACGCGGTACTCCAAATGTCAGCAGGTGTACTGTAACCTGCTCCTATTAAAACCTCTATGGATCTATACTGACGTGTCTGGATGTCTTCTGTGAAGTGTTTATGCTGGAAGGGAACAGACTGTATTACTATGGAGGGAAACAGACATTAAAAAGAAAAAATAAAGTGTCTTCTAATATGTGATCATGATCAAAATGTTTTAGAAAGAAGACTCTACTTACCACCCAGCAAGCATTTCCCAGGTCGGCAATTTTAACTCTAATTTTATCTGCATTCCGTGGATCCAGGGGATTCACCAACAAGTCGGCCGCCCGGGTTTTTGCTGGCATGAGCAAACAGCAGGACAGTTAGTGCCTGGGATAAGTGGTTTGCATGTGTGCACACAATGTTTGCCGGGCACAGTCTCCTTTTCTAGGAAAGTGATGGGATGATCACTTAGGCCTGGAACCCTGTACGTTGCACTCAACAGAATTTTAAATTCTTGGTCTCCATCCCTAGAAGATATTTCAGGAGAGAACACACTGGGCTGCCCAGACACCTCCCTGACCTGGCCTTGTTCTTTCTCCTTATAGCCCTGATTCCTTCATCCCTAGGTCAACCCTACGCTCCTCCCCTTGGCATCTTTCTAGCCACTCCTCACTGCCTCAGAGCCCACAATGAACCACATCTAGCTCACTGGTGCATCACTACGTGAAACACGAAGGTAGAGAGAACACGTTCCTGGGTGGCCAATCCCTTTGTAAGTGATGCTCAATTCACCTGGTAACTGCGTCACCTACCTCTCCTGCTTGGGCTGAGCACAGAGATCTCAAGGGGTAGTTGATGACTGATTAATACATACAGGTTAAAGGCCAGAACTAATCAATTTGGGTTTAGCTTTGAACAAGGAATGCTCCAGAACACAGGTCTCCTGAGGCAGCCAACAGGGCAAATCTTGATGTTCCTCTCAGACCTCAAATACTCAGACCACTCTTAACCCCAGAGGGACTCTGAGAGGAGTTCATCAGCCAACACAGGGTTATTAAGCTTCTCTGGGCTCTTGGGGCCCGAAAAGCTTCTCAAATTAAGCCCAGACCCTGCCCATATCAAGCACAGTTAACCAGGGGACAAATGACAAAGGAAAATAACTTGGAGGAGCCCAGACAGAAAATCCTGAAGTAAGCAAGCGTCTTCATCAATCCCTACACTGACCAAAAGCTTGGACTTTTGGGAGGGATGAGGTGTAACCAAGGCTCTTATCACTGCAGAAGTAATTCTTAAATGGTATTTACAGACTAAACAGAAAAGTCCACTCAACACAGAACATTAAATACCCTCTGTTCACCCCAAACTGGGCACTGCTGAAGCCAACCAAACCGCCTTCTGGGTATACCCACACTGTGGAGCCACTCAAGGGGGCTCTGAGTCCCTGGCATCCCTACACAAGCAGCAAGGCCAGCCTGTGCTCACCTGTTAGCAGGGCAGCAAGTAAGCAAGGCACCCAGGAGCTGGGACACCCACAGAGCTCCCCAAGAGGGGCCAAAGAAGTCTGGCCAACATCTTAACCCTCAAGCCCCCTCCTGCAGCTTGTGGATCGACATGGGCGGGCCAGGTTCATGTGTTCCCTTTTTGCCATCTGCCCTATGACCACTTTCCTCTTTATAAAGATGCTGGTCCACTGTGGACTTCACCAAAGGCAGTCTGAGCCAGCAGAACACACACAGGAACTCAGGAATGACGGGAAGGCAGGCAGCAAAGACCCACACGAGGAAGCAAAACGTAGAGTAACTAGGGGATAGGCAGAGAACAGAGCTCCAGAACTGTACGAACGCTGACCCAGTGGATAGAGGGCAGCACTAGAAATGGCCAGAGGAATCCTGCATGTCTCTCAATCAAGGAGAGTCAGCATGCAAGAAAGTGGAATTTGAAGTTTGCAGAACTGGATTCAAATCTGAGTTTTAACACCAACGACTCGTATGACTGGCAAATGACCTAAATTCTGTGAGGCTCAGTGTTCAAGAAAGAAGAGGAAGGGGGATCCCTGGGTGGCGCAGCGGTTTGGCGCCTGCCTTTGGCCCAGGGTGCGATCCTGGAGACCCGGGATCGAATCCCACGTCGGGCTCCCGGTGCATGGAGCCTGCTTCTCCCTCTGCCTGTGTCTCTGCCTTCCTCTCTCTCTCTCTCTCTCTCTCTCTCTCTGTGACTATCATAAATAAATAAAAATTTAAAAATAAAAAAATAAAAAATAAAATAAAAAAAAAGAAGAGGAAGTGGTCATGCCACCCCCACCCAAACCAACCAACCAACACCAATCAGCACCGGAGAGCCAAGTAGCCCCCACTCTACCCCCACCACAGGCTGAGCTTCCACCGGCCAGAACCAAAGGCCCACCGGCTCTCTGCAGAGAAGAGGGGAAGCCAAATTCAGATCAAAGGTCTAAGGAAGGAGGGCGAAGCTCTAGTTCTGACTCAGAGTAAGCTGGCGCCTGACGGCAGGCCTGTGGAAGAAGGGGTGTGTCCACCGCCGGTTCCCAGGTGCTTTAAATACACTTCCCAGAAGCTGCAGAATTCAACTAGGTTAGAGGAAATGCACTTGAAGAGACACACCATCACACAGGTTCAATCCAGGTTCTCTGCATTTAACACCCCTCATTTATGATTACCAGACAAAGCCTCTTTGGTGACAGGCTGTTATCTTCCTGTTTCAGGTCTGTAAACAGTGACCCTGCTCACAATGCATTCCAAGTAACAGAGGATTCATTTCAGAACTTTTAACTGTTTAAGAACACAAAAGAGGCTTTTAAAGGAGGACCTACTTGTATTTCTGACTTCCTTTGCTCAGCGTGATAATTACCTGGGTTAGGGTACCTGACTGCAACCCTCAGAAAAGCCCATTTAAACACAGGGACAGAAAATAATAAAAAAATAAACACAGGGACAGGGAATCCCTGGGTGGCTCAGCGGCTTAGCACCTGCCTTCTGCCCAGAGCGTGATCCTGGAGTCCCCGGATGGAGTCCCATGTCGGGCTCCCTGCATGGAGCCTGCTTCTCCCTCTGCCTGTGTCTCTGCCTCTCTCTCTCTGTGTGTCTCTCATGAATAAATAATAAAATCTTTAGAAAATAAATAAATAAACAAACAAATAAATAAACAAACAAACACAGGGGCACGCGTGCTTGCTGTGCATTCATACCAACTTTGCATTGTCCTGGAACTGGATCACCTCCTCTAAGCAATGTGGTGACCTCTCGCAGCCCTTCCTTGTTCTCTGCCTCTACCAAGGAGGGAATGAAAGGTGGGAAGAGGCCACTTCAGAAAGGACTGGAGCCTGTAAATTACCTCCAATGACCTGACATCCAAGTGACACTTCATTCCATGTGAGGCAATCTTAGAAAATAGTAAGATGGCAGTGGTGGTGCCTCCAAGTGACAAGACAGCCGTCATCGCTTATTTGCAAGGCACCGTGCTGGGCTCACACGGACTCTTTATGTACCTTAAAACACCCTTACGATAAAGGCACGAGTACCTTCTCTACATGCAGAGGTTCAAGTGCCAGGGCCGTGAAGGAGCAGCACCGGGAGATGTAATGCCTGAGCCTGGCCCATTCATTCACCAAGTACTTATTGAGTCCCTTCTATGGGCGATCTTGGCACTGGGAACAGCACAAGCCAGACGTGTAAGGCTCCCCCACCCACACCCCAAATTAGGAAACTCACCAATCAGTAGGAGTGTGGGCAGTAAAGTAAATAAAAATGACTGAGTCACATGCCATGTCAGAAAAGAAAAAAGAAAAACAAAGGAAGGAGATGAACAAGGAGGAGGGTGGGCAGGGGAAGTGTTTCCAGAGAGGGTGACGTGTGAGAAGGCACCTAAACAACGGCAGACATGAACGGCAAGAGGCTCTTGGCAGAAGGCACAGCAAATACAAAGAGGCAGAAACAAGTTAGTACTTTAGGGAAACTTGAGGAAGGAGCCACTGCAGAAGGGGCAGAGTGAGCAGGGGTGAGGGGCGGGCTGTGCCAGAGAGCAAGCTGCCAGCGAATGGGCCACAGAGAGCTCTGCAGAGAGCTCATAAACTTTATAGAGTGAGGCCTCGGGGTGTTATTGTGAGTGGAAACAGGCTGGAGGTCCATCCCCTGGGAGGGAGAGGTAGGGAAGATGACAGGATGTGCATTGGAAAGCTCTCTCTGGACAGCCCTCAGAGGACAGGCCAGGCAGTGAGGAGCCACAACTGGCAGCCACCTGGTACCCTGTCGGGTGAGGAGGACTACTTGGCAGGGAAAGCCAGCAGGACCAGATGGGACAGGCCAAGATGCATGCTGTGACTCCAGCAACCAATAATCCAAAAGGAATCCTGCCTCCTCTTCTCAGTCTTCAGCGGCTACCCAGTCACTCCAGGGAAAAGTCTACATCCTTCCACCTGCACCAAAGTTCTTCCCTCCATCCTCTCCGTCTGGCCTTCAGCTACTCCCTAATGTGTGTGCACTCTGCTGTAACACAAGGATCTCCAGCAACTCTGAACACAGCCTGTTTCTCTTGTCTGGTGTCCACGCAGTAGTCAGAGGCCAACCACCCACCTCTGGGGCAGGAAACAAAATGGAGCGCCTCAGACAAGTGGTTAGATAGGGCAATCCTGTCTCCGGTGTGTACCTAGAATTTAGCAATATTGGAAAGATCTGCTTGGGAAGAGATTTGGATCAACGTGAAAAACAGACCCCCTATTTCTCCCTGATGCGACATTTGTGCACCAGAAAGGGTGCTGGGGATGGAGCGTGTGCTAGACAGAATAAAATTCTGATGGTGAAAGGGGAAAGGCGGGACAAAGAGGAGAAGAATATAATCAGATATCACTGATTTGTTTATTATTCAATAAAGGTTTATCACAGCACTGAGTTAGATGCTGAAGATACAAAGATAAAAACGCACAGTGCTCTGAGATTTTACATCCCACTGCAGAAAAAGATAGTGGAAATAATGACCATTCAGTTAAGAAAAGCATGAGCAGTAGGTAAAGAGGGGAGAGGGAACAGACCTGCTGGGGAACCCACATAGGGCTTGTGTTTGAGTGGTGGTCGGCACAAGAATAAGTTTGCTGAGAGGACAGACAATGGATATACGGAGGAGAAAACATTCCAAGCAGAAGGGAAGACATCAGAAAGGCACAGAAGTGCATTTGCACAGTCTTTATTAGAGCTTGAAAATAAACTGAGGAGAAGCTATGCCATAGTCATGATTGCAGAACTTTTCACTGTTTGCTCCATCGATAAAAAATGTTTGCATATTTGTAAATTTAACATGCTACTGTTCCTATAATTATGAACACTATAAAAGGTTAAAAAAAATCTCAAAAATGGAGATTTTTGAGAAAGTGACTCCAGCCTGGGGCAGAGAAACTGTGAATTGAGGATGTGGTTCTAGAAAGTGAGGAAGGACACAAAGAAAAATGGGGTTATGTCAACAGGACAAAAGAGACAACTGGAAAAGGCTCACGTGGACCAAATTTGGGACAATTCTGGCATCAGGAAACAAGAAGCTGTAAATGATTATAAGACATAATCCAAGGTGTTAATTAGAAGAACAAAGAATCCGTGTGTGCATGATATGAAGGGATATGTGAGAGACTGCAGGGCAGGCGGCAGGCCTGGAAAGAGCACAAAAGCCTCACCTTCTGCATCTCCTCCATCTGGCTGCTCCTGCTCCTGAGTTATATCCTTTCATAATACACTAGTGACCTAGCAAGTGAACTCTTTTCCTGATTCTGTGAGCTGCTATAACAAATTAACTGAACCTGAACAGGGGTCCGTGGGAACCTCTGATTCACAGCTGATAGGTCAGAAGCACGGGTGCCAACATGGACTTGCCACTGGTGTATGACGATGTCTTGTGGGAACTGAGCCTTTAACCTGTGGAATCTGATGCTGTCTCCAGACAGCGTCAAAATCACGTTAAATTGTAGGACACCTAGGCAGCCCCAATGGCCCAGCAGTTTAGCGCTGCCTGCAACCCGGGGTGTGATCCTGGAGACCCAGGATCGAGTCCCATGTCAGGGCTCCCTGAATGGAGCCTGCTTCTCCTTCTGCCTGTGTCTCTGACTCTCTTTCTATGTCTGTCATGAATAAATAAATAAAATCTTAAAAACAAAACAAAACAAAAAAAAGAAAGAATAAATTTAAAAAAAAATAAATTTTAGGAGACCCAGCTGGTGTTGGAAAAGCTTCTGGTGTACGGAAAACCCCCAACACACACATTTGATGACCAAAGGTGTCAGAAGTAGTGTGTGAGAGTGAAGGAGACACACAGAGGTGAGTCTTTCCCTAGGTAAACCTACCTTCTGTGTGAAAACATTTTATAAGCACCTTCAAAGATCCTTGGTTAAAGTAAAAAGGAACAGGATAGGATATGTCTACTCAAGTAAAAACAAAAAAGATATCACACACACACAAAAAAAACCCCAAAACAACAAACAAACCAACCCACATCTTTAGAATAATTAGCTACAGCCAGTAAGTAACAAAGACCGCTCTGCAGGTCTCCCCTGCTGGACTCCAGGGGCTGCAGGATTCCCTGTGCTATCTGCAGGGCTGGGTCAACTGACTCATCATGTGTTAAACACTCTTGTCAGCAGAGGGAGCAGAGGAGGTTTCCGAGCTATTCCTCTGTGGGCTAGAATGGAAACCATCTGCGATTGCTTACTGGAGCCCCTTTGCATGACACAGGTAGGGACAGGTCATGTGGCATTCACTCTCAAGGGTTTGACAGAAGTCATAATCACATTAAAAACACATGCCACTTCCTTTAAAATAGCTTTAACGTTTCAGTTGCAGAGTTCTACAATCAGGAACAACCATCAAAATGAAATGAGACTTCTTCCTCAATACAAAGAGCCGGTATATTTCCCTGAATACAAACAAAACAAAAACCAAAAATTAAATATAACACTATCAGATGGAAGTACAAATTATAAACTACATATTCTATAAAAGCTATCGTACATGTAAGCTGCTGGACCTGGAAGGTTTTTGCAACTGCAGATGTCACTAACTATAGAAGGAATAAGAAAAGCTCAGAAATGGGATCTGATATTCAGAACGCAAGAGAAAGCCTAAGTGGTACAGAATACATTTTAAATTACATTACTTATTCAGAATTACAAAAGTAATACAGCGAAAATGGTTAATGCATACATACACGAATGACTTGGCCACCTCCAGGCCAATTCCCTTCACAGCATTTGTCAAGGTTATGATACTCGGACCACGGAAAGCAGACACCTGGCGGGGAAGGACACTTACTTTTTGGCAAATCTCCAGTGCTGGAGGCTGAAACCGTACGGCTTCTGTCATGGGATGGACTGCTTTCCTCAGGCTCGGTAAGTGGGGATCCCTCGGAAAGTGCAGAGCCACAAGCCACAGGTTCTAAAGGCCCAGAAAACAATGATGTGGAAAACTCTGGAAACTGTGACTCAGGAATTTTATGCCGTCCATTTGGCAATTCACCATTGAATTGTTCATAGGAGCTGCTATATGTGTAATCACTTTCTGCATTTGGCTCATCGAGGTTATATTCCTCAGGATTTGGGCAATCTTCTTCTTCATCGTCTTCATCATCCAGCTGCTGTTCCAGTAAGAACGGGCCATTCTCAATATGGCCATTGGTTTTGGGTGATTCTATCCAGGCAGGGTCTGCATTGGTCAATTCCTGTTCAACATCATCTTCATCCTTCTCAGTGTTTTCTTTCTCGGTGTCTTCTTTCTCTTCCTGGTCCTCAGCCTCGCCTTAAAAAGTTGATGGGTTAAGAATCAGAATGCGTTACTCTCCTTAACACAGTGGCACTAGGTACATATTTCCTCCAACAAGGGACAATTTTGAGTGGGCTTAATTTAGGGTTATTTTTCTCCCTCAAATAAGCTCAACCCCCAATGTGGGGTTCAACCTCACAACCCCAAGAGAGTCACATGCTCCACTGACCGAGCCAGCTGGGCACCCCCGAATATGCTTGATTTATGTACTACAAAGCAAAGCACCTCTTGGTTCTCAGGGTAAGATCATAGGTTTTCTAGATCTCATTTTTTCATTCAGTAAATAATTGGCTAACTCTTATTAGAAAAAGTTAGATTTGGAGGAAAATGACTCTTTATAGAGTTGCCTTTCTACTTCTACCCTCTCTTCTACAATCTTCAGAAAATGTCTGTGAATACACTACTATTAGGTTAAAGGTTAATTAAAAAATAAAGAATAATCATTAGTATGATTGAGACATGGTGTTAGACATTTTCCATTTTTTAAAAAACTGTTTTAAAATACTAACATATTTCTGGCATTCGTTTTACAAATGAAGTGGCAGACGGTTTCCCATATTCCCCAACCACAGCCTATGTGGTGACCCAGCAGGTGCTCACTCAGGAAGCTCCAGGACCCCGTGCAGACTGACCGTTGTCATTCACAGGCTCGCTCTCAGCCGCATCCTCTAAGCCGGCAGCTTTCAGTTTGCCCTCTGGGCGGTATTCATCATCTTGTTCATTGGAAGGTACTGCTGATGTGATGTTTTCTTCTATTATTTTCCTTTCGGCTTCTCGCTCCAATTCTTCTATCTCCTGCAGGCGCTTTTCCAATAACTCAGCCTGCCTTTTCTGCTTCTTTTTCAGTTTTTTCTTTTTGTTCTTAGATATTTTTCCTATCTACAACATGGGAAGAAAATACCACAGGTCAGTCTGCTTCTTTTTAAAGCACTCCACAAGACTACCTGTGCTAGCAACATGGCAAATAACAACAAATCATGTTTCCTCAGGTCTTATTCATTAAGACCAAGTCCCCATGGATCCCTGGGTGGCGCAGCGGTTTGGCGCCTGCCTTTGGCTCAGGGCGCGATCCTGGAGACCCAGGATCGAATCCCACGTCGGGCTCCCGGTGCATGGAGCCTGCTTCTCCCTCTGCCTATGTCTCTGCGCCTCTCTCTCTCTCTCTCTCTGTGTAACTATCATAAATAAATAAAAATTAAAAAAAAAAAAAAAAAAGACCAAGTCCCCAGACAGGAGACCCACCTTGTGGTTAGGGTTACAATAAAACCAGAAAAAAAAAAAGAAACCAGTGCTGCCTTACATCAAGTAGGGGGCGACTAGCAGTCCCTGTCCTTAGAGGGACACAGCTCCAATTCAAGAAGTCCACTTCAATTCAACTCTAAGAATGGAAAATGCTCAGATACCCCGGCCTTTAAACAAGAAGCACCCCTTGCAAGTTTTATTGCTGCCTATCTACAAACCAACAGTATCACCTCTCCTTAATGTCTTACCCAACTACCTGCCATAAAAGAAAGGCCTGCCAGCACAGGTGTACTGCCTTCATGGTTGGTCAACAGTAATGCTGGTGTTTGAGTCTCACACAACATGTCAGGGCTCCCTGAATGGAGCCTGCTTCTCCTTCTGCCTGTGTCTCTGACTCTCTTTCTATGTCTGTTTGAGCTGGGGTCAACAGCTGGGACTGCAGAAACTGTCAGCAATGAACATATGAAGTAAAGGAAAAAAAGAAAAAGCCACAGTTTCAGTCAGCCTCCTATCAGGGCCACATGACTGGGAAAGTGCTGGCAATGACAGCCTACAGTCTTTCCACAGAATCAATAACCAAAACAAGCTGCTCAAACCACAGCAGGACTGTAGGCAATGATTCGGCTCCTCAGTAAGCCAGGTGGCATAATTATTACAACTCCCTCTTGTACTGGGACTTTCATTCCAAAGTGAGGGCTGCTGGCAGCACTCTGAATTTCTCGACATTTCCTTTCAAATGCTTCTGGTTCATAAAGCTCTTTCAAAACTTGTAGGTGACTCATCAACTCAAGATATATATATATATACATATATATATATTCATTCTATCCTCTACTGGAACTAAACAGGTTTAGGGACATCAGGGTAAGTTTTAATTCCAAGCAACTTGTTTCATATGACTGGACCACAAAACAGACAATACTCTTCCATATTTAACTAGTGGCTGGAAAACAAATTAGAGTACAAGCTTCAGAAAAATGGGTATCTTGGAGGCAAATCAGAAATAATGTTAAGTGTTTTGTAAAAATCACACTTCGAACTCTATCTTGATCATGTCACATTTCACCAGAGTCAGCTAACAGCACCCTAGAAAGTGAACAGGGAAAATGAAGATCCAGCTTGGAAAAGCTCTAACTATTCCAACTCTAAAAATCACTTCAACTTATGAAAACAGTAAGCCTCATATATTCAAGGATACATAACATTTATCAACATGCCCATCTTTTACATCAAGATGGATTAAACATCTAAATTGAGAACATAACAAAAAAAAAAAAAATCCATTTGCCCAAACAATCTTAAATGAAAAACTGTGACAGAGAGAAACAGAGACTAACGTTACAACTTGAAAAGCTCAATAAGGAACAGTTGCTTTTGACGTGAAGGTGAATATAAGTGTATGTGTAAATACTTACAGGTTTTTGTTGTGGAGCCGTACTCACTAAAACAAAATGAAACAAAATGAATGTTTAGAGGAAAATAGATCTGTATCTTTATTAGGTAATCTCAATTGTAAAATGAAGGTAATCATTGCCTTTTAATGGCTATCCAACTTCAAAACTGTTAAAACTACAGAGCTTCTTAATCACAGAGATCTGAAGAAAGTTTATCCATCTCAAACAAATGACTGGCTCTTCAAAGGCACAGAAGTAGTTGTTCATTGGGCCACTTCCCTTATTTATCTAGAATTAAATACCCATTCATTTCAAAGAGAGTCAATACCAAAGCATTGACTGATAACTTAAGAAAATGGGTAAGAGTTCACAAATATCACATAGTCATCTAACCAAATTTATTTTATAGACAATAAAATGATGAATGTAAATTAGGAGATGCACATCTATGTTTGAAAACTCTTTGGCAAGTCTATACAGCAGAAATAAATACTCTAGAAGTCACATGACCAGTCTTTGCCAGCTTGATTGACCGTAGGTCTATGATCTAAAAAAACACCCTAAAGGTAAAAAACAAGACTAGGAGGTAGTGCGCAGCTCCCAAGAGTCCTGTCAGTCACAGGACTTCAGACCCTAAGTCTGCACACTTGCCGGACAATGCACTAGGGTGTGAATAACATGAAGAGATGAGGAAAGTGGTCAACATGTTACTGTAGCCGTTACACTCCATGGAAGCCAGATAGAAAACTCTATATATAGAAAACTCTATAAACTCAAGGTATCTGGCCTTCTCCCACCCTTGGGTCTTTTGTAACTAATTCCAAATTCACCAGTTAGACTCAGATTGATGTAGACTAACTGGAGACAAGGAAGCATTCTAACAAACCTAAAACCGGAAGAAAATTCTGATGACTATAGGTCAGCTACAAGCAAGCTGTTACCATGTACACCTTCACAGAGAAGTGTGCAGGCGATGAAACAGCTCGTAGGATTTCAAATGACTGTTTAAGGGAGGACAAAGTAACTCAAATATTAAAGCATAATTTAATTGGGGCATCTTTTTAAGACCTTTTTAAGAAAAAGGTCTTATTATTTCTAGCTGTCAGACTCTTTCAAAAGTTCTTAACAAGTATTTGACTCAACTGCTTTCAGTGTGCAACTCTGCTGGCTCTCAATGCCCCCAAACAAATTGAAACAAAGCTGGCTTAGCTCCTCACCTGCAGACCCGGAAGGAGGAGGAGCACCTGCTTTCTGCCACTCGGTGGCCTCGGCTGCCATCCTTCTCACATATGCATCATCCACACACATCAAGATGTTCTCCGGCTTTATGTCAGTATGAATGATCTTGCACTTACTGTGTAGATAATCTAACCCCTGGAGGACCTGGTCATTGTAAAATCAAGAGAAGAGAGGAGTTATTAATACCTTCACTGTTCAACATTTGTAAAAATAAGTAACATAATCACAAGGCACAAAATAAAATTGACACAAATTTCTAGTAAAAATCTCCCTCCTGCCCCCACCCTCACAGGAGCCCAGCATCTTCCCATAAACAACCAATGTGCATCATTCTGGAGATTCTTTATGTTCATGGAAGCAAATGCATCTATACACATACTTACGTTTATAACAACTTTATTGAGATGTAATTTACATACAATTCATCCTTTTAGGTGTACAATTCGATGGTTTTTAGATATCCACCATCACCACTACGTAAATTAGGACATTTTCATCACCCAGAAAAGACAAAACCTACCCAATGGGAGTTACTCTCCATCTCCTCCAGCTCCCCCAGCCTGTGCAACCGCTAATCTACTTTCTGTCTCCACACATTTGCTGGTTCAGAATATTTTATATGAATGGAATCATACAGTCTCCTAGAACAGGCATGATGTTTTAAAGGTCCACCCAAGTGTAGCATGTACTTCTGTTCTTTTAACTGTCAAATAATGTTCCACCAGATATACTCTATTTTGTTTAGCCTTTCATCTGATGGATATTTGGATTGTTTCCCCTTTATGGTTCCTACAAACAATGCTGCTATGACCATTAATGCAGGACTTTCTGTGTAGACATACGTTTTTACTTTTCTGGAGTGTATACCTGGGAATACAATTATTAGGTCATATGGTAACTCTTGTTTTATACAGTGGCTGCATCATGTCACATTCCCAGGAGCAAATGCAAGGGGGTTCTAGCCTCCTTGTCATGGCCTACACCGTTCTCTGTCTTTTTTTTAGTCACCCTAGTGGGTATGAAGTGTAACCTGCGTCTCCATGAGGTCTAATGATGTGTATACATTTTTAATACTGCAGGAAAGGAGTAAACAGCTATGGAATCCAGATCACGAAACCTCATTAACTCAAAGAAACTGCTGAACCAAAATATCCATGAAAACAAAACCCACAAAATTTACAGAGTGCAGTGACCACAGTATATCTGAAATTATTTCCACTGGAGAGGAATTCTTTCAATTCTTCCCATGAACAAAAATATGTTTTTAAAATATTCCCAAGTTCCTGTACATCAGAAATTCTATATGCTCAATAAACATTAGCATTTAATAAATCTCATCATACACTGTAAATCATTTAGGGGTCTTGTCCACAACAGACAAGGAAGTGGGAAAAAGACAAGCAGTAGGATATATAATATGTATTTCCCACTCTAGAAAGTTCTCAGCAAGAGCACAACGCTTCTGTCTCTTGTATCTGGCTAAACAACTGTAACAGATGACAGCATTAGGAAATGAGGGGACAGAGAGGTTCCACAAGGAAAATGAGAAAAGGAAGACCCATCCCCTTAAACAGGATGAAAATCCCTATATTCACCTGAAATAACTTTCCCTAGGAAGCATTTTTACATGACTTCGACTGACCCAGCATCAGTCAAACTCCTTAACAGGTCATGCACCCAATTCCAGGTGTCTGACATATAGTAATAAACACAGCTCACTGTCTCCCAGGGCTCATGGCCCCAGTGTCCTCAGAGAACTTACTGTCTTATGCCAAGGGAAGGAAAGGGACTGGCCAAAAAGAAACCAAGATGAACCACAGGCGTAACAAATGTAATTTAATGAACTGCTGACAAGTTCCTAGGAAGCACCAAAACAGAGGAACAGATAAGACTAGAATAAGAGGGAAAAAAAAAGCCACTTGTTTTTTTCACTTAAAATATTTAATGTTTGCAATAATATTGCAATTAAAACTACTAAATTATGTTTAAACCATCAAAGGACCCTGAAGAAAGATTCATTATACATTTCCATAAAGAATTAGGTTATAATCCTGATGGGAACACAATCCAGTGGGCCTATATGTTATTCACTGACATTCATGAATCTTTCTTTATTCAAACTGCAATAATATGGGGGGAATTTTTATACCTGAATAACAGAGATTCTGAGAAGTACAAGAAGTTAATGGACAAGAACAGTAATGATGTCTAACCTATGGAGGCAAAGGAACAAGATTTTTGAGAAAATTTACAGTTTAAAATTCTTCCAACTGAAACTGCATTTCAAATATCAAATATAAGCTCAAAGTAAAAATGTCAGTATCTTTTCACCACCATTTCATGCCCAAGTCATGCCTATCTTTCCACCTTAGCTCTTTCGTGGTAGTCAGGTTATTTTACTTGTGGGAGCCCACACAAGTAAGAGTTAATGTGATCCAGTATCCAAATGTGTTCATGAGTTCCCAATGACAAGGAGGCACTTGAGACGAACAAAGTGTTCTCAGCAAGAATTTAAGGTCCCAGACTTAAAATATTTGCAACTGCACTCAACTAGGGTTACCTTTCCATAAGAAACACAGCTTACGATGTCCGACAACGAACACAGTAAAAGAACTGACTGCTGAGACAAGTAAGTTAATTAAGATAATGCAAATCTGAAAGGAAATAGTTGAGAGGCACAGCACAGTGTGGTGTTAAAACACGGCCAGGGGACTCACACCACTCGCAGACTGCTCACTCCCTGAGCAAAGTACTTAACACTGTCTGAGCTTCCATTTTCAAATATTTAAAAAAGGGGGGAATATACCTATTAAATAGAAATATGGTAAGAATTAGAAATGATCTATGAAAAAAAATTTTTTTAATTAAAAAAAATGACCTATGGAATATCCACAAAAAACAAGGTTTACAGGAAGCTCAAAGTAAGTGGGAGAACTAATCTAAGTCAGAACATATGCACTAACATTGACTAACTCTGTGCTATGTATTAAACTTCTCTGGGTCTCATTCCTCCCACCTAATGAGTGGGCTATACACGATAAATTCTGTGTACATCCCACCAATGAAATTCTGATGCCATAATTTCTTTTAATTCTAAATTACAATTTTTAAAAAAGTCTTTAGCTGTAGACAAAAAAAAAAAAAAAAAAAAAACGGTTATTTTGAAAAACAGCATTTCTGTTCTCAGCCCGTGAATTTTAAAGCAATAAAGCATCTGAGAATCCAGAATAAACAGTAATGATGGGCAATCACATAATCATTTATGTAAAGTAACTATGACGATGAACAAAAGAGAAAAAGCAGTGAATCAAGCTCCATGCTGAAGGACAGATCTCCTCTTGCGAAATCTGAAAAACAGAATTAAAAGGAGCCTCTACTAATTTTCTGTGTTTCCTTTACTTGCTAAGCCCAGTATATTTGTCTTTCTTGCCTAAAAACACATACTTGGCCTCATCAGCAGGAGGCAGCAGAGGCTGCAGAGAGATCCCCCGACTGCCAACTGCTTGAATCTACAGTTGCCATGAGAGCTGAGATGAATCCAAGCACAGATGGGCCAAGGATGGGGCTGCAGCTCATTCAGAGCCAGATCACAACCTCAAAAGAAGGGGCCAGTTTTCTCCTCGTGAAGTCAGACCTGCAGGCTAGCAGCAGTTTATCAGCAAAGGCAGAGCCTAGGAGCCCCCAGTTCTGATTCAGACACTAACTAGCTAGTAGTTCCCTTCCCTGGCCTCAAATTCATGTGTAAATTAAGAGACTTGGTTCAAGACAGTCTCTCAGGTTTCCTTCTGTCCACCTATGAAGATAGCAGAGAGCATCTATTACTGGCATCAACAACATAATCCTACTCCCCTCCACCACGGCTTTACAATAGGTCCCGTGATCCTGGAGGAGGAGTGACTTGAGAAATAATGTGGGAACTTCTCTCAAAGATGTCTCCCTGGCCCTGCTCACCACCCAGAAAAAGAAGCTTCCTCCAAAAGACTAAACTGCAAAGAGAAAACAGAATGACAGCAACTTTCCAGATTATTTTCCAACTCTGGTCACCACATGGGGACTTTCTTCTTCCCACACCTGAACACAGGACATCATGAGTGAGGAAACTTGGCCTGCCTCTATTTCTGTGAGCAAGGCCTTGCTCCTGCAGCACCAAGGGAAGCCCAACTGGCATGGGAGGGCCAGCCCACACAGGAGCCATTTGCCAAGATACTCATTCCTCAGGGTGTGGACAAAAACCCCACAAGCCGAGAAACTTTCCTACTGAGAAACCTAAGGCTCCCACGGATTTCTCTTCTTCAGAAAACAGACACGAGGTGACAACCTGCTTCTGACAATTGTGGCATTAAACTGAATGGAGAAGTGTGGGAATCCCAGCTCAAAGGAAGGAGGCAAGAACTGGATGCACATGCACACAGAAGACTCAGTGGACACTCTCCTTGTCTGCTTTGGCCTGAAAGAGCCTTCTGCTCCATGTCCTCACTGGACTACTGAGAATTCATGAGAAGACCCTGGAGCTGTTCTTGCGAATGTGGTCAGGAGAAAGAGAAAGCTTCCATGCCCTGCACATAGATGGCGCCACAGAGCAATGAGCTGGCTAAGAGGCTTCCTGCCTGTGAAGGGGAGCGACTTCACCACGTTTCCCAGTTGAGGACCCAACATTCTGAGGAGAAGGATTCCAAGTCAGGACAGAAACATGTACTGGGCAGCCCAGGTGGCTCAGGGGTGTAGCACCTGCCTTTAGCCCAGGGTGTGACTCTGGAGACCCGGGATCATGTCCCGCGTCGGGCTCCCCGCATGGAGCCTGCTTCTCCCTCTGCCTGTGTCTCTGCCTCTCTCTCTCTCTCATGAATAAATACATAAAATATTTAAAAAAAAAAAACATATGTACTACCACAATGAATATACAAATGTTTACCAACTTAAAATTAATCTCCTATTCTATAACTGACTCCTGGCTCAATGGTAATGAATTCACTGGTAACTAGGAGCAGCAAGATAAATGTAATGGTAAGTTGATACTAAGTGTAGACAAGAGCATTCAGTGCTAACAGGCCAGGCCTTCATATGCCCCCAGAATCCGCTGCCTCACAGAAGCGGGGTATGGAAAAGCACTTCTATTTGTAATTTATTTTATTTTTTTATTTATTTGAGAGAGAGCAGGAGTGTGAGGGAGAAGCAAACTCCTCACCGAGCAGGAAGTCTAACGTGGGGCTTGTTCCCAGAACCTCCGAGATCATGACCTAGGCCGAAGGCAGATGCTCAATCAACTGAGCCACCCAAGCAGCCCGGAAAAACACTGCATTTTACAAGTCCCCTTAGCTTACATAGTACAGTGCATGTTACCAATTATAAATCACTTAGTAGGGATCCCTGGGTGGCGCAGCGGTTTGGCGCCTGCCTTTGGCCCAGGGCACGATCCTGGAGACCCGGGATCGAATCCCATGTCGGGCTCCCTGCATGGAGCCTGCTTCTCCCTCTGCCTGTGTCTCTGCCTGCCTCTCTCTCTCTCTCTGTGTGGCTATCATAAATAAATTAAAAACTTAAAAAAAAATAAATCACTTAGTAAATAACATCTAATGGCTATTCTTTTAAACAATCTAATTGCCAGCTCTACTAAGAAGGAAAAGAAAACCATTTACCACAAACAGACCCACGAATGTACACTTTGATAAACATGCTGTAACTTAAATGCTCCCAGATCTTTCTATGTAGACATAGGGCCTTGCACTTGAGAGCACGGGTTCCAAAATTATACCACCTGAATTCAAATCAGCGCTTAAAAACGTGGGAGTCTAAAGAGCATTGTAACTGCCATTGACATTCATAGTTACAGAAAAGATTAATAATAATTTAAAAATCCAGAGCTACAAGCTATAACTGCTAGTTTTCCTAGTATTTTAGCAAAGTCACCAAACCAGGGCCTTGCCCTTACAAAGAAGCCATTTCCTTACAGGGTTCCTATAAAGGGCAGTGAATTACACCATAAGATTTTAAAAAGTAAAATGTCAGTGACCCTTTCAATATATGAGCAAGTCAAAGTCACGTTTAAGGAACAGCAACACTGTCTGAAGAAGCCAGCACCTGCAGCATACCTTTCAAGCGCTACAAATAAACACAGCCAACACTAGCATCCTGTTTCTTCCGGATTTAGAAATAAAAGAAAAACATGAAACAGACCTCAATAAAGCTGATTTAAGAAGAAGTAAGACATGAAAGCCAGAGGGTGAAGAGACTAACACAAGATTCCACACACCTGAGCTAAGAAGGCAGCCTGGGAGAGGCAGGGGCTGCACACAGCATCCCAGACGCCACCAGCAAGTCACCATGGCTACAGGAGGACAGCTAAGAACTGACCAAAGGACTGAGAACAGTGCATGGGAAGCCCTGAAAAGGCAGATGATTAAATCATGTCATTGCTTTTAAAATATAAACAAGTGGTAATGTTTGTCTACCAGCACATCCAATCACAGAAAGCGAGCCATTTTGTAGAACAAAAAGAGAAACGTAGACCCTTTCTTTCATTTAAGGAAAGACAACCTACGAAAAACATTCCTTCACCACCTATGGCATGAAGGAAGTTACAAAGAGACACAGAACCCCCGTAGAATTCATAACTCCAAGAGCTCACAACACAGGTGGAGACACACACTGGCTACTTCACGCTGGTCATCACGCTGGATGCTCTATCAATAGCCCCTCCTGTTAATCACAAATCATCTAATATTATCCCAATTTCACAAATGAGGAAACAGACTCACAGAAGCTGCATCATTTGATCAGGGTCACAAAACAGTAAGTGCCAAAGTTATCATTTGAAGTTAAGCCTACTGGCAAAGGTGCACACTGGTTTTCAGTGGTTTTCCACAAGAGGGAATTCTACATCCTCAGGGACATCTGACAACTTTTAGAGACCTTTATAAGTGTCACACCTGGCGTGGGGGTGGCTGATACAGGCATCTAGTTGGTTGAGGCTAGGAATGCTGATGAACACCTAGCAATGCACGAGACAGGTCCCCACAACAGGAATTTTCCAGTACAGAATGTCAACAGTGCCAGGGCTGTGAAACCGTGGCTCATAGGGCAAGATACTATGATCATCAGGAAAGGCCCAGATGGAGGGCGTAGGCATACGGACAAGGGAAGAAAGAGCACTCTTAACTGGAGTAGAGTGGGAAGGAAGCCTCTGTCATGGAAGCAGAATTTTGGTAAAGTCCTTAAAAATATGGGTAGAAAAGACAAGTTGGTGTTTTCAGCAGCCTAAGACAAAAAAAAATGACCAAAGATGTGCAGCTAATAAACAGCCAGGTGAGTACTTTCCCTAAAATACCTACAAAATGAAAGTAGTAAAAATTTATGAATAAAAACTCTGACAAATCTGCATGTATTTATAGATGCTTGGGCATCTTTGAACATTCATAGGAGACTGGTAACTTGGTTGACTCTAGGAGAGAAACTGGGTACCTGAAGGACATACATTTTAGAACATTTACATGTATTATCTATTATCAATTTATGGGAAAAAATTCACTTGCCAGGAAATAAAAGCTGAATCAGGATTTGTGAAGGGAAATATGGGCTGACAGCAGATGGCAGAAAAACCTTAAACAGATTCACAAGAAGAACAGTGATTTAATTTTTACTGGACATTAGGCCAAGTACAATTCTAAAGTTATTTTATGCTGCTTGGCAAGATGCTAAAAGCCAAAGTGCCAGAGCCAGACTATCTGCGTATAAATGCCTGTTCTACAGCTTACTACTTTTTAAGTTACTTCATCACTGGGGCAAGTTACTTAACCTCTCCACACCTCCCTTCCTCTTCCATAAAATCAGAAGGGTAAAAATACTTATTTCATAGGGTTACTGTAAAGAGTCAATGGATTAAAATTTGTAAAGTACTTATAACTATGCCTGGCACATACTAAGCACTGAATAAAAATTTGTAATAATCAATGGTAGCATCCCTTTACATTTAAAAAATAATCTAGCAAGGAAGGTACCTTTATTAGTCTCATTTTATTCATGAGGAAATTGTGGCTTAAGGAAGTTAAGGAACTTAGCCTAAGTTCCTGGCTAGAGAAGGGTACAT
The DNA here is from genome assembly GCF_053574225.1 of Canis aureus. Classification (NCBI taxonomy): domain Eukaryota; kingdom Metazoa; phylum Chordata; class Mammalia; order Carnivora; family Canidae; genus Canis; species Canis aureus. Next base: position 41,016,127 of record NC_135631.1, read on the forward strand.
CTGACACCAAACCCCAAGCTCTTTATCATCCCACATGTCATTTCTTGAAAGTAAATGTTAAGCTTTAGACAATAGGCACTGGAAAGCCACTAAAGGTTTCTAAATGAGGAATATGAATTACTGAAGCAACGTTTTGTTTAGGAATGGAAAGGAGAAAAAATTGGCATAGGGAAATAGAGCAGGATGGGCAGGCCTCTGGGAGAGTAGAGAGCCTATGAAAAGGTACTGGCTGGGGGTGATAAGGGTCTGAACTAAGGAAGGTGGTGCCGGAAACACAAAGATCAGGAGTAAAACACACACCATGGCAAGGATCGATGGCTAGGTGACTAGTGAAACATGGCAGGTGAGTGAAACCAGAAGTCAGCCACACCTGATTTCAAAGGCAAGGGAGGCCACAGAGTGGGAAGAGTATTAGAAAGCTGCTCCATCTTGCCTGTTTTAGGAAGCACTGTAACTGTAAGGTCTATACTCAGAAATACTGAATCCATAGGCTGAGTGAAAGGGAATGAAGGAAAATTCAGGTTATAAGGATTATTAACCGGGATAGACAGCAATTTACTACTTTGAAAGTCATGGGAGGGACGCCTGGATGGCTCAGTGGTTGAATGTCTGCCTTCCACTTAGGGCGTGATCCCAGGTCCGGGATCAAGTCCCCCATCAGGCTCCCTGTCAGGAGCCTGCTTCTCCCTCTACCTGTGTCTCTGTCTCTCTCAAGGATAAATAAACAAAAAACAAAAAAACAAAAAACAAAAAACAAAACTTACAGGAAAGAAAGTTTAGGGGAAAAATCCAGAGTCCATATTTTAATAATAAAATAAAAGGTGGGGTCACACTAAAATCAAAACTTCTAACATTGCCTACGATGACTAAGTACAGGTGAAAATTTCACCTCGAAATCTTTCTAGACCAATAAAACACTCTAAGAGTTCTCAGTCTCCAAAGCACGGTGTGTGTGTGAATTACACAGGGAATGACGCACCCATTAAAATCATTTGTTCATTCAGCAAGGACCCACGAAAATTCCATTAAATCCCATGAATTTCATCTTTAGATTTGCAGACATTTTTACTTGCTGAGAAAGGCAATAAAGTTCCCCGTTCTGGAACACAAAATAAATATCAATGGCTCAACTGAGAGTCACCTTCTTTCATGAGCCAGCCTGAGACATGGCCAGTCCCCTATGGAACCATGGACATCTTTCCAAGTACAGGGTTCCAGGGGATGACAGATCTATGTGAAATACATGCGAGCTGGAGCTTCTCAAATTATTTGCTTATTGTAGAATATGTAAATCTTAATATTTTCAGGATTAACCAGAGATAATTAAGAAATTTTTTCATTTTTTTTAAAGATTTTATTTATTCATGACAGACCGAGAGAAAGACAGAGGGAAGAAGCAGGCTCCACACAAAGAGCCCAATGTGGGACTCGATCCCAGGATGCCAGGATCACGTCCTGAGCCAAAGGCTGATGCTCAACCACTGAGCCACCCAGGCTTCCCAATTTTTTCAGTTTTAACAAAATGATTTTTTAGAGTTCAGTTACCACTAATAGTCATAAATATGGAAGTGTCATTCAGGGATCAAACATTTCCAGTTAAAGGTTAATTGCCACCGCCCCCCCCCCCATTAAAGGAAAAATTTTTTTTGATTTGATATATTAACCATGTTAAAATAATAAATTAAAATGCTACTATCTAAAATCTAAAAGAGAACAGGTATTAGTATTAAGCCAAAGCTGACCACAAGTTCACAACAGGCATGTATATGTACCAACTACGTCCAGGAACAGTACTTCATTGTCTAAGCCAAGGCAAAGAGCACTCCTCTTTCCAATTTCTCTTTTTGTGTAACATCTATAATGTTAGAAGACAAGCTGCCAATTTGCAGTGTAAAGAGACAAAGATAAATGATGAACGATGCGACCTATACACAACTTCAAAAGCAAAATCTAGGATAGGATGCTTTCACAAACCAATTTAAGCTTTGAAATCTTTATTAAATGAAAACCTATTCATATGCACATAAGCAAATACTATCTATACTACAGTTGTTAGGAAGGTTCTTCTGTAGGCACCCATCTCTTGAATTCATACTTTAACCGTGACTCATTCCATCATTTGTTTCCTATGTAAGAAATTTGGACCCAGGCCTGTGTTTCAGGTCTGGAGACCCTGAACAAGTCTAGCTCCAGCTCTGGGCCTTGATGGCAAGGGATGGGCACCAAATCACATAAGCCTTTCCTCAAGCAAACCAAGCGACTCCCTGATATATTACTTACTCTGCAGAATTATCCAAGGCAATTGTCCATGACAGCAGAACAAGTAATAAATTGTATCTGTAACTTTCCTAGGTAGGCTATAAGGGCAATGAGGAATAAGATTGATATATTCCATGCAGAAAACCGAATCTGGTAGATATTTCTAATTAGGAGATCTTCCATATGTGTATACTTTCATCCTATAAATATTTGCTAGAACATCATACTTGAATCAGACCCCAGCTAAAGGTTTTCTTTTGTCAAGGCAATTGAATAAAGTACAAATCTAACATGATACTCCCGATATAACTTAAATATTCTTTACATTATCTTTCATTTAGCCTCCATCCAAAGATACATATAAACAAACACAAATTATCTATTTCTTCTCTATTTTATAAGGAACTAAATGGGTCATTTCATAGTAATGATATTAGATAAAACAATTCCTCAGTATGTCGTATCACTTACCTTAACAAAAGATCAATACACCAAAAGAAATGCATGCCTGACATTTACCTACTGCCCTCTTCACAAGACAGAATGACATGTGATTAGATAATTATAAAACTGATGTAACAAGTTCAAATGTACACTGTAATGTACATGTATAAATTTATAAGAGATTATATTTATACCTGTGACAGCATGCACATGTGTGTGTATTTAAGAACAGCAATTTGCACTGAAAGGCTAGCCAGTTAGGCACTGGAGGGCAGGGCTGCCCTGGCTTCCTCACCTGTCGAATGATACTCTTCACACAACGTACGGGGAGGCCTTGGTAATTGGACTTGATGATCCACTTGAGGAGATGATGGCCAAGCACTTCGAAGACCATGCAGACATCTGGGATATGGTTAAGGATCACGTGTGGACACATTTCCTGGAGTGAGGCAATTACTCAAAGCGGTATCATTGTAGCACTTGGCAATTTTATCTTTATAAAATGCTGTATCATGGGGCACGTGGGTGGCGCAGTCAGGTAAGCGTCCAACTCTTGGTATTGGGTCAGATCATGATCTCAGGGTAGTGAGAAGGAGCCCCGCGTTGGGCTCCACGCTCACCATGGAGACTGCTTGGGATTCTCCATGGTGCCCCATCCCCAATCATGCACACCTACATGCGTGCACTAAGAAACAACAAAAAACATTTAAAAATGCAACATCAAAATAAAATAAATAAAAATAAAATAAAATAAAATAAAATAAATAATAAAATAAAATAAAATAAAATAAAATAAAATAAAATAAAATAAAATAAAATAAAATAAAATAAAATAAATAAAATAAAATAAAATAAAAATGCATCATCACTACCATCAATAATACCAAAGTGGTCACAGGCTGTTTCTCACCAAAATAGGTAGATCTAACATTTACCAAGTACTTATATCCTACATGTTACTCAGTGTAGGCTTGTCAAACAATATGCTTACCCCTACACAGAAGCAACCACAGTGAACCCAGGAGCCGAAAAGATCCCCAGTGTCACACAGTCCAAAAGTTGCTGGGTCATGAGGCAACCTTGCACCTCCCTGCACTCTTGCTCATTTCAACATCCCCCTCCCTGATAATCAGCAGTAATGAAAGTAAGCAAGGCTAAAACCTCATAAAAACTGATGGGAGGGCAGCCCGGGTGGCTCAGCAGTTTAGCGCCGCCTTCGGCCTAGGGCCTGATCCTGGAGACCCAGGATCAAGTCCCATGTCAGGTTCCTTGCATGGAGCCTGCTTGTGTCTCTGCGCCCCTCCCTCCCTCTCTCACGAATAAATAAATAAAATCTTAAAAAAAAAAAAAAAAAAAAAAACTGATGGGGGAGAGGGGGCAACAAAAAACCCTTTCTTAAAAGTGTCCTGCCTGCCTATATTCCTAACACATAAAACATTTTATAAAATAGAAATTTACAAAACACAGTGAAGATATTTAACCTTTTCCTTCAATAGTATATATATTTTTTAAAGATTTATTTATTTGAGAGAGTGCGCACGTGCATGAGCAAGAGAAGGGCAGAGGGAGAGGAAGAAGCAGACTTCCTGCTGAGCAGGGACCCCCCCCCCACCCCATGCGGGGCTTGATCCCAGGATCCTGAGATCATGACCTGAGCTGGAGGCAGACGCTTAGCTGACTGACTACCCAGGCACCCCCCAAGAGTATCTTTCTTTGCAGAACCAGATCAAGTTTAATACTACAGGAGGCTCTCAATGATGTAAGATCACAATATAGAACATAGCATTTAATAATGAAATCTCAGGAATTTGGGTATTCTAGTCAACCAGGGACTCTGCAGAAGTAGACCCACTAAAGTCCATCATACAAATATATTCATGTTATTCATACAGAAAGATTTATAATGTCTCTGAAACCTTTTTAGAATATATTGTTCATCTCTGGAAGCCTAAAGACAGGCTATTAAAAGCAGGTTAATTGATTTAATATTTTGTACTATAATATCTAGATCTACCAATCAAATTATCACAGTTGCTTTAAATATTTTTATTTTATTTTATTTTTTGCTTTAAATATTTTTAGTGAAAAATTTAAAAAGCATTTCTACACTGTAGGAGAACATTATAGATTTATGCACAGATAATATAAAGCCAGAAGTTTCTTACTATTTCCCAAATCATTATAAAAAATGGCAAAATGATTACAGTTGGTAAAAGACGCAGAGCCAAAGGCCAAGATTTCTAAATTATGACCTAAATCTTCTCAAAGCACTGACAACCTGGACTATAATGGTTTCCCTGGCGCTTTATAAAATAGTAATAACAGCCACTGGAATGTATATATACCCAAAACACTCCATTTACCTATAAATCAGGTAGTTTCTCCAAAGAAATTCTCTCAGCTATCCCAGCAAACTGCCTTACAAAACTAAGAAGAGGAGCTGCCCTGCCTGCCCATAAACAAACAAGCTCACCTGGAGACAGGGCAAAGGACCAGCTCTGTCTATAGGGTGGTGGAAAGAACACCAGAACCTGAATGACTTGGATGAGCGTCTGACTCTTGATTTTAGCTCAGTATGTGATCTCAGGGTCATGAGATTGAGCCCTGCATCGGGCTCCATGCTCAGTGGGGAGTCTGCTTGAGATTCTTTCTCTCCTTTTCTCTCTGCCCCTCCTCCTCTTCAATCTCTCCCTCAAAAATCAATCTTTAAAAAAAAAAAAAAAAAAACGAGGGGAAAATGCACTGAGCAACAACCAGAAATAATCTTGAGGAAAAGACAAAGTGACATCAGCAGGCACTGGTACTTACTAGTACCCTCTAATCCAATCTCTGAAGGAAATACAGAACCTCCTTCAGACATACAGGGTATGAAGGAAGTGCCTGCTCAGGGATTAAAGCTTAGGAGATACAGAAACAGGGTACCAGTCTGGGCTGTAAGCTGGGAGAAGGCTTTGTCCTCGGGCTTCTGGAGCTGGAGGAGGTCAAATACCAAAATGATGGATCTGTTCCAAACATGTTATGATGGAAGGAGCAAAAGATTGGCAAGGAGAAGACCCTGACTCTTGACACAACCGATCTTTTGCTCCTTTTCATCTGTAATGATGACTGTGACTAATCTTTCTCTGCTCTCTACTTACACATATGTATGGTTCTTCCCCAGCTTGATATTGAAGGTAGAGGGATTGTCTGTAAAGAGCACGGTGCCTGGACAAGAAGAATGTTTAAGATGCTGTACAACCCCAGAGAGATTACCCAAGACACTGAAATGGACTGGCAGGAATTGGGGAATTTTCGGCATACCATGTTATAGCATTCTATGATGACAGTAGAGGCTTTATATAGACATTGATACAGCACAGCAAACAGGAGTTTAAACAAGCTTGAAATATTTCCATATTTTAAAAGTAAAAAGCCACTAGGAAATAAAAGAATTATCAGTAAGGATACGTATTCCATTCATGCCTGAAATCTTGAAGTCATCAATTAACTGTACTACCATGTCTTTATTCGGGTCAGTGGGATCACTTTCTCGAACCTACAGGAAAAAAAATGAATTCAAGGACAGAAATATTTAAGACTGAAAGTCATTTCCATTATAATCAACTAAAAACATTTTAGTAAAATGGATGTTTTTAAAGATAAAAGATTCATCATTCAAACTTAAAAATTCCTCTGTAAAATTTTGTCATTAATTTTTCTTGCATTATTCACATTTTGGGGATACTTACACATTTGAGCAGTTTTATTTCATCCAAGGCTGTCTCTGTATAATGCTGGGCACTTTTTACAACTTTCATTGCAACAAATCTTTTCCCCCTTTAAAAAAAAAATGCATATTTTTAATATTAACAGAAGTAATCATTATAATAACATCTATTCAATAAATAGAAACTTCCTTTTTTTAAAGATTTTATTTATTCATGACAGACACACAGAGAGAGGGGCAGGGACATAGGCAGAGGGAGAAGCAGGTTCCCTGCGGGGAGCGTGATATAAGACTTGATCCCAGGACCCCAGGATCAGGACTTGAGCCAAAGGCAGATGCTCAACCACTGAGCCACCCAGGCATCCCAATAAATAGGAACTTCTAAAAATCTTTCCTTTAAAACAGTACTTTTTCGGGGATCCCTGGGTGGCTCAGCAGTTTAGCGCCTGCTTTCAGCCCAGGGTGTGATCCCGGAGTCCCGGGATTGAGTCCCACATCGGGCTCCCTGCATGGAGCCTTCTCCCTCTGCCTGTGTGTCTGTCTCTCTGTCTCTCTCATGAATAAATGAATAAAATCTTGAAAAAAAAAAAAAAAAAACAAGACAGTACTTTTCAAATTGTGCAACAGCAATTAAGCAATAGGTTAATGGATCAAAACAATCTCTTCTTTGCATCATGTTGTCTTTACCTAATTAAAAAAAAAAGGTAGACTGGAAAAATATCAGAGTTCATCCATACATTAAAGGTAATTCTTATTTTATAACACTTCTGTTTTAGTACATACACATACACACCATATATGTATGTGTGTAAGGGGTAGCATTGTAGTTTCATACTATGGAGCCGTAAAAAAAAAAAAAAAAAAGTTAGAAACCACTGACTTTTAAGGTCGACACATCATTATTTTACATGTGAATGTTTCTCTGATATGGGTGAATTATTAGAAGAATATGTGATACAATGCAATTTCAATGAATAAGCTTCAGACATAAAAGCAGAAGAAAGTTAATATATTAAGATAACAGACAAGAGAACTTCTGACTGGGGTGGGTGGGTGTCTAGGTGAGTGGGGCAGGCTTATGCCAAGTAGTATACATGCCACAACAGAAGTAGGCATGCTCCTCAGCCATATTGTATTATAAAGGTTGAACTAGTCCAGAAACTAAATGCACAAATGACAAAGAACACTTACTGCATATCCCAGCACAGCCAGACAGTTGAGAAGTGTCCCCATCCTAGCTTCCTAATAACATGGTAGCGGCCATTGAAGAGGTCTCCAATTTTCACCGGATGGTAGCCACCTGTTATAAAAAAATTTTTTTTTTAATTTCAGAGAAATAGTAATAAAATCTCTTCCTTTGTGTCAGTTCTTTTTTTTTTTAAGATTGTATTTATTTTTCAATTAATCTCTATACTCAATGTGGAGCTTGAACTCAAGACCCCAAGATCAAGAATTACATGCTCTACTGACTGAGCCCGCCAGGTGCACCCTTTAGTCAGTTCTTGAGTCCATTTAAGAAAGCTCTAAGTACTAAAATCAGATCAAAATATGTTTAATAATACAACATTTTTCTTGAAAGTATCTTTCATCGAGAGAAAAATGTCCTTTGCCTAAAAAGCCCTTCTGTTCATTCTGATTTAACTCAGACAAGCCATCAAGCACTCTGTAACAGTAATTTGTGTACATAATATGCACACACCAGTTCTTGACTTTTCCATACAATGTCATCTTCTTTTCTAAGCAATAAATTCAATGCAAATCTTCTTGGGTTAGTATAATAACTCAGCAAAATAAAAAATGTGTACTCTGAGTAAATCTGCATACACCAATAGTTAGTGTATAACCAACAAGGAATCATATAATGTACAACAGTTCACCCTCCAACACAGCTCACTCCTCTCTCCCCTGACTTCTCCAACCTCAAACCACTGCTGAGAAATAGGATGGAGAGTGAGAGAGCATACCCTGTGGAGGCAGATACTTGGGAAAGGTAAAAGAGTGCTTTCATAAATATCTGGCATAAAAAGACCTTTACTCTGTATTTGTAAGTAAAATAAACAGGCTGCAAAGTAGCATGAAGAATGTGATACCATTTTTGTGAAATACACCAGGAAAAATCTAGGGGGATAAGATGTTTGCAACAAACATCTCTGGGTATAAAATTACTTTTATTCTTTTTATCTACCTTAATTTTTTACTAAAATACACATAATGCTTTCTGACTTTTTATTCTTATAACATCCGCTTCTTTATTGCAACATTATCTCTCATTTTTCAAGTCTGCAAGTCAATTCTTACAAGTCACTCAAGGAAGGATAGGTCCGTGGATAGGTCCTTCCCAGCTAGTGTTCAGAGGCTCAGAGCAGGTGCAGGAAGTATTCAAGCCACATCTTTTAATGTATCTAAGTTTCTTTCAGAAGGCTAGGAGTAAACTTCAAGAAATACTATGAATATTTTTTGGGTTTATTTAGATTGTTTCCTAACTGAATTAGTGAAGCAGTAATTTGACAAGATACTGAGTTTTAAAGATTCTTATTCTCCTGCCATTACACCTGGATTTCTCAGATTTTAATATCAAAGTCTTTAACAGGGGGATCCCTGGGTGGCTCAGTGGTTTAGCATCTGCTATTGGCCTAGGGTATGATCCTGGAGTCCCGGGATTGAGTTGTACATTGGGCTCCTGCATGGAGCCTGCTTCTCCCTCTGCCTGTGTCTCTGCCTCTGTGTGTGTGTGTGTGTGTGTGTGTGTGTGTGTCTCATGAATAAATAAATAAAATCTTAAAAACACACACACACACACAAAGCCTTTAACAGTATTCTGGGTAAAAGATATGAACTAAAAGATAATAAATTAAGAATATAGCAGATAACATAGGTGGTGACTAAACTCATTGTAGTGATTTCACAATAAACACATAGGTCAAGTCATGATGCTATATACCTGAAGCTCATACAGTGCTATATTATGAAATACATCTCAATAAAATGAGAAGAAAAAAATGGCTTATTACTTACTTAAAAGGTTAAACTAAAATTGAAGTGAATTGAATTTACAATACAATTTTGAACCATTAAAATTAACACTGAAAAGGAGAGAAAAACTATAATTTTCCAAGTACAAATTAGGGGCATTGTGCTAGGCACTTTATTTTCAAAACCATGTTCCATGAAAGGAAGTAAATTCCACAATATGTTGCTGGTGTTCCATGGTAGAAGTGGGGAGAAGGGAGAGTCTAGGAAATAAGAAATTCAACAAAGCAAAGCAGATGTTTTGACCACAGCGTTCTAAGAGCCCAATGTCTTAACACACAGTGGGGATTTCAAAGAGAAGAGAGCATGCTGCAAATTCCAGACATATTTGTTCATGAAATGATCCTTTAAAAAAAAAAAAGTCACATTTCACAACACAAAAGTATTTAGGGAACACCAATGTCTATGTAATTTCTTACAACCACCCCACAAAGCAGGTTGAGGTCTGGAAACCGAATTTGACTCCAAAGTCCATGCCTTGTCCACCAGAAAGAAATGGATTTCGTTTTTAACAACTGCAGGACTATTTCCCGGTCGAAGTATATAGGGAACACTTGAAAGCTTAATTAGAAGCTATTTACTACTTAATTGCATATTATTCCCAATATTAAAGTCTCTAAATTTAAAAATAATTTAATTATGCATAAAGAGAAGAAATTTTTATCATTATGGTATGTTTCAGACTTGGATTCTCCAACAACCAAAGTGTGTACATGTGAGCAAGAACAGAAGAGCACTATTTAGCATAGCCATTCCTTTTCTCAATAGGGCTTTGAAAGTTGAACAAAAATTATTAATTTAGTCCAGTTATCTCAGAAGCCCACAGATGAACTAAGAGTAATGTACTTAGCAGAGGATTAAAAAAAAAAAAAGAATATACCTAAAGGCAGACCAACTAAAACAAGAGGGGGCAGAGAGACAATTGTTGAATACAAATGTAAAACAAAAGTACTAAACACTTATGCTTTGATTTTGAAAACATGACATACAATAATTTCAAAACTATATTCCATATATTCTTCTACCCTAACTCCCAGATCTCCACAGAAAACAAGTCTCTTCCCACAAAAGGGTAAATAATACTCATGCTGCCAGAAAGGTAGAGCATGATTCCACACAGCAGACCACACCAACCTGCCCAACACCCATGGAGTTAGAGGAAATGGCCACTCCTGTAACTCTGCCAATAAATTCTCCAATTCCCTGAGATCAGCAAACAGTGTGCACCATAATGACTACTAGCAATGAACACTCCATGGCTTACAATACTGTCTAGCACACAAGGAATCTTGAGAACAGTCACAAACTAGATAAGGACATCTCCTTATCTCCAATGCAGGAATTTATCAGCAGTGCTACGCCTAAGATCCTGGTCATGACATCAGGGAGAGTACCAGAAAGGCTCACGCACTTGTGAACTATATGACTTGCGTTTGGTTGACACATTTGTACTTCAGATTGATTGATTGATTGATTTTTAAAGAATTTATTTATTTATTCATCAGAGAGAGACACACACACACAAAGAGGCAGAGACACAGGCAGAGGGAGAAGCAGGTTCCATGCAGGGAGCCCGATGTGGGACTCGATCCCGGGTCTCCAGGATCACGCCCTAGACCAAAGGTGGTGCTAAACTGCTGAGCCACCCGGGCTGCCCATTAGTATTTGTATTATTTAATATAAAAACCATGCACTTGTCACTTAGAAATTTACCTTTAATTATTTAAAAAAATAAATATTAGATCGGATGACAAATCCAAGGGAATAAAAATGGACTGTTAAGTAATTAAGTTCACTTGCTGATTTCTTGTCCAACCCCTATCCCTCTAGCACACTGAAGAAAACTGTCACTCAAGCTCTACTCAAACCATCAAGGCTCCAAAGAAGACAATTCTAAAACTATCCTTCCTAGCTGTTCTGAATTGTTGGCCAAAGATAAAGACGTCTCCCTTTTCCTTGCTGAGCCAAAAATAAGGTCAATTTGAGTGAATCAAAAGTTCAGAACTCTATCATACACAATAGTCTGGAAGTATTTTCAGCTGTCTTTATTTTCTAATCAAGGTGCTATTAAGTACTCATTTTTTTGGTGTGAACACTAGTTTCTCAGTCCTCTGATGGGGAGGTTTCTCTCCACAATCACTGAAGGCTTTGTAAAGGTCTGAAGAAAAACCTGAGAATCACCTTCAAGAGTCTTAAAAAAGGAAGAGATGGTAAAAAGAAGTTTGTTCACAAAACAATTATAGAGACAAACCTGGGATCACTAGAGATACCTATACTCTTTCCTCAAAAGTTAATAGAACAAAGAGATAGAAAAGCAACAAGGATATAAAAGATTTGAATACACCACCGACCACCTTGATAAAATCGACATTTATAGAATATTCTAATCAATAGCAAATATTTTTTTCAAGTACAAGGAACATGTAACAACATAAACCATATGCTGGGCAAAAAACAAGTTTAAGGGACGCCTGCGTGGCTCAGTGGTTGAGCATCTGCCTTCAGCTCAGGTCATGATCTCAAAGACCGAGGATCGAGTCCCACATCAGGTCCTTGCATGGAGCCTGCTTCTCCCTCTGCCTGTGTCTCTGCCACTCTGTGTCTTTCATGAATAAATAAATAAAATCTTAAAAAAAAAAAAAGTTTAAACAGAAAAGATTCAAGTCATGGCATGTTCTCAGACCACAACAAAATTCAATAAAAATGGAGTAAAAATATCACAAAATTGGGAAAATAATACACTTTAAAATAACCCATGAGATAAAGAAGAAATCATAAGAAAATTATTAAGTATTTTACACTAAATGAAAATCTAACATCAGCATCTGTGAAATATTGCAAAGACATTAAAATTTAAGAGGAAAATTTAGAGCACCAAATGCCCATATCAGAAAAAAGATCTCAAATCAATAAGTTCTTTCCAGCTAAAACAAAAACAAAACAAAACAACCCCCCCCCCAAAAAAAAGTGTAAGTCAAAGTAAGTAAAGAGGGATGCCTGGGGGGCTCAATGGTGAAGCATCTGTCTGCCTGGGCTCAGGGCATGATCCCGGGATCCTTGAGGGGGACCCTGCTTCTCCCTCTGCCTATGTCTCTGCCTTTCTCTCTGTGTCTCTCATGAATAAATAAATAAAATCTTAAGGAAAAAAAAAAACAAAATAAGCAGAAGAAAGAAAAGAATAAACATATAAGCTGTAATTAGTGAAAGCAGCAGCAGAAAAATAGAAATCTGCGAAACCAAAAGCTGGTTCTTTAAGAAAATGAAAATAATAAACTAGCTAAGTTGACCAGGGAAAAAAGAAAGAAAACACAAATTACCAACACAAGAGAGGTGACATCACTACATATTTTATAGCTATTACAAGATAATAAAAGAATATTACAAACAATTTTATACGTATAAATATGAAAACACAGATGAAATGGACAAATACCATGAAAAACACAACACACCCAAGCTCCAATCAAGAATTACATACCTAGGGGTGGTGGAAGGGGAGGAGGGCGGGGGATGGGGGTGAATGGGTGACGGGCACTGAGGGGGGCACTTGACGGGATGAGCACTGGGTGTTATTCTGTATTTTGGTAAATTGAACACCAATAAAAAATTAATTTATTATAAAAAAAAGAATTACCTAAATAACTATCAGTTTGGGGATTTATTTATTTATTTATTTTTTATTTATTTATTCGTGAGAGACAGAGACAGAGAGAGAGAGAGAGGCAGAGACACAGGCAGAGGGAGAATCAGGCTCCACGCAAGGAGCCTGACGTGGGACTTGATCCCGGGTCCCCAGGATCACACCCTGGGCTGTAGGCGGCGCTAAACCGCTGCATCACGGGGCTGCCCAGTTTGGTTTTTTTTTTTTTTTTTTAAATCTTTTTTTATTTATTTATGATAGTCACACAGAGAGAGAGAGAGAGAGAGGCAGAGACATAGGCAGAGGGAGAAGCAGGCTCCATGCAGGGAGCCTGATGTGGGATTCGATCCCAGGTCCCAGGATCCTACCCTGGGCCAGAGGCAGGCGCCAAACCGCTGCGCCACCCAGGGATCCCGGTTTTTTTTTTTTTTTTTTTTTTTAAAGATTTTATTCATTTTAGAGAGACAGAGAGAGAGAGAGTGTGTGTGCGCATGCGCGCGCGCGCGCGCGCGCACACACACACAAACACACACACACACACACACACACACACACACACACACACACACGAGTGCCCACAAGCAGAGGGGAGGGACAGAGGGAGAGGGAGAAACAGACTGCCTGCTGAGCAGGGACTGCATCTTGCAACTCTGGAGATCATGACCTAAGCTGGAAGGCAAACACTTAACCATCTGAGCCACCCAGGCGCTCCTCTGTATCAGTTTTTTTTTTTTTTTAAATCAATTTGTAGTTAGAAATCTTCCCATAAAAAACAAATTGGTGAATAATATCAAACATTTACAGGAAAAATACTAACAATTCTACATACTTCCTGAAAACTGAAAAGGAGGAAACACTCCCAATCTCAATCTATGAAGCCAGCATTACTTTGATTCCAAAGACAAAGACATTATAAGAAAGCTACAGACCAATTTTCCCCATGATGTAAATATAAAAATTCTCAACAAAATTTCATCAAATCTAATTAAACATATGAAAAGGATAATACTCCATGACCAGGCGGGTTTTATCCCAGAAATAAAAACTTAGAAACCATATGATTAGTTCAATAAACAGGAAAAACAAACAAATAAACCACATTTCCTGATATCTAACATGCATTCCAGATCAAAATTCTGGACAAAGTAGCAACAAGAGCATTTGTGAAAAACCTATAGACAGCCTTGGACCTAAAGTTGCCAAAGAACTAAAAGAAGAGGGCGTTCATTCATAGAGGATGAAAAAAAAAAAGTTAATGTAATGGCTAAACCAATTAGGACCCAGATTATAAAAATAAAAAAAAAAAAAACTGGTATAAAAGGTAAGATATGGATTTTAGATAATATTATGGAATTATTTTCTTAGTTGTAACAATGACATTATGGCTATATAATGAGAGTGCTTTTTCTTAGATAATCTGCCAATGATTTTTTGGAGTAAAAACTCATGATTTTTAGAACTTCCTTTTCAATAACTCGGTAAAAGAAAAAATGTTCCAAGGGGCACCTGGGGGCACAGTTGGTTAAGCGTCTGCCTTCGGCTCAGGTCACGATCTCAGGGTTTTGGGATCAACCCCCACATCGAGGTCCCAGGATGGAGCCCCCCATCTGGCTCCCTGCTCAGCGGGGAGTCGGCTTCTACCTCTCCTTCTCCCAGTATCCCTGCTTATGCTCTGTGTGTCAAAAGAATAAATAAAATCTTTTAAAAAAAAGAAAAAAGAAAAATGCATATATGTATATAACAAAGCAAGTAAGAGAAAATTTCAGCTCAGGTCATGATCGTGAGATGGAGCCCTGAGTCAGGCTCTTGCTCAGTGCAGAGTCAGCTAAGGAGTCTTTCCCTCCTCCTTCACCCCTAGCTGCTGTTTCTCTCCCTGATCAAGCCCACCCCCTAGGTGATCTCGGTCTCTCTCTCTCTCTCTAATAAAAAAATTAAATCTAAAAAAAACCCCTTTTAATTATAAATTAACTTGTGTTATCACCAAATATTCTCTGTAACACTAATGAATGGGAGAGAGCTCTATAGGGAAACCCAGAGCAAAGGAAAATGCCCCAAAAGAGGATTCCTATTTATCTGTGACCTAAAGAAGTAACAAGTTACTTGAACATAAAATATGATAAAACACAGAAACAATTTTTGCAGTGGAGCCACAGAGATTTAAGTAGAATCCATAGATTGAGAGACCTTCAATATACAAAATGTTAACAGGAAGTCCAACAAATAATTTTAAGCTCTCGCCTGCCAACTACTTATTTATTAGATTTGTGTTTTTAAAAGGATGCTGATTTCAATCAGCACTGGCACTCGCCAGCTATGTAGTAACACTGAGCAAATTACTGTTTCTCTGCATACCTGCCCCTACAGTCACCTGCTCAGAACCATACCTGGGCCCATATTCAGTGCCACTTAAGTGCTCACTGCTGCTCTGCCATTATCCAAATCCACTGTGACTAATGACAGATTAATGAGTCAGCAGACCAGGCTTCAGGGTACGGTCAACATCTAGTTAAGATGGTAAAACTGGCCCAATGGGTAATCTAACTTATTAACATAGTCCAATTAGTAAAAGGCTTGTGATACTCCAGATATGATGATGATTTATAGCTATCAAATGTCAAAAAGATACTTTTTTCTTTCTTTTTTTTTTAAGATTTTATTTATTTATTCATGAGAGATACACACAGAGAGAGCCAGAGACACTGGCAGAGGGAGAAGCAGGCTCCATGCAGGAAGCCCAATGTGGGACTCGATCCCGGGTCCCCAGGATCACAACCCAAACCAAAGGTAGGCGCTAAACTGCTGAGCCACCCAGGGATCCCCAACTTTTCTTTCTCTAAAGGTTTTTAATTCCAGGAGAGTTAACATACAGTGTTAGATTAGTTTCACGTGTACAGTATAGCAATTCAACAATTCCATAAACTCAGTGCACATCATGATAAGTGTACCTCTTTAATCCTCATCACCTTTTTATTAACCCCCCCCCCCTTCATTGGTAACCATCAGTTTGTTCTCTATAGTTAAGAGTGACGGCATCTTGGTTTCCATCGTGTTCTCAGGATCATGGGATCCCCCCTCTCTCTCCTTCTGCCCCTCTCCACACTCACTCTAAAAAATAAAATCTTTTTTAAAAACTCTGTTTCTTGGTTTGTCTCTTTTTCCTCTGCCTATTTGTGTCTTAATTCCACATGAGTGAAATCACATGGTATGTCTTTCTCTGCCTTATTTTGCTTTGCATTATACTCTCCAGCTCTATCCATGTTGTTGCAAATGACAAGATTACATTTTTTGTGGCCGCTTAATATTCCTGTGTGTGTGTGTGTGTGTTTCTTTGTAAATTCATCTATTGATGGACATTTGGGCTACTTCCATAGTTTGTCTATGGTAAATAAAACTGGAATGGACATAGGCAGTGCATGTATCCATTTGAATTAGTATTTTTTGGGTAAATACTCAATAGTCCAAATACTAGATTGTAAGGTAGTACTATTTTAAACTTTTTGAGGAAACTACATGCTGTTTTCCACAGTGGCTACACCAGCTTACATTCCCACCAACACTGTAAGAAGGTTCCTTTATTCTCAACATCCTCAACACATGTTATTTGTTGTTTTTTTATTTTAGCCATTCTGACAGGTGTGATATCTCATTGTGGTTTTGATTTGAATTGCCCTGATGATGAGTGATGTTGAGCATCTTTTTATGTGTCTGTTGGCCATCTGGATGTCTTTTTTGGGGGGAAATGCCTGTTCATGTCTTCTGTACACTTTTAAATTAGATTATTTGGTTTTGGGGTGTTGAGTTGTATCGGTTCTTTAAATATTTTGGATACTAACCCTTCATCAGATATGTCATTTGAAAATATCTTCTCTCGTTCAGTAAGCTGCCTTTTAGTTTTGTTTCCTTCACTGTGCAGAAGTTTTTTATTTCAATGTATTCCCAATAGTTTATTTTTGCTTTTCTTTCCCTTGCCTCAGGAGGCATATCTAGAAAAACGCTGCTATGGCCAATGTCAGAAAAATTATTACATATGCTCTCTTCTAGGATTTTTATGGTTTCAGTTTTCACATTTAGGTCTCTAATCCGTTTTCAATTTATTTTTGTGTATGGTAGAAGAAAGTGGTCCAGTTCCATTCTTTTGCATGAAGCTGCCCAGTTTTCCCAACACCATTTGTTAGAGACTTTTTTCCATTGCATATTCTTTCCTTCTTTGTTGAAAATTGACCATGTTATTGTGGGTTTATTCCTGGGTTTTCAAATTCTTTTCCCTTGATCTTGTGTCTGTTTTTGTGCCAGTAACATACTATTTTGATTCCTACAGCTTTGTAATTTAACTTGGAAGTCTGGAATTGTGATACCTCCAGTTTTGTCTCTCTTTCAAGATGGCTTTGGCTATTCGGGATATGTTGTGGCTTTGTTTTGTTTTGTTTTGTTTTGTTTTGTTTTGTTTTGTTTTAAAGACATCTTACTTATTTATTCAACAGAGACAGAGAGAGAGGCAGACACATAAGCAGAGGGAGAAGCAGGTTTCGTCTGGGTAACCCGATGCAGGACTCGATTCTAGGACCCCAGGATAACAATTTGAGCCAAAGGTAGATGCTCAACCACTGAGCTACCCAAGTGCCCCGTTCTTTTGTGGTTCCATACAAATTTTAGGACTGCCTATTCTAGTTCTGTGAAAAATGCTATTGGTATTTTTATAGGGATTGCATTAAATCTGTAGATTGTTTTGGGCAGTATGGACATTTTAACAATAAATTTCTTCCAATCCATGAGTATAGAATGTCATTTCATTTCTTTGTGTCGTATTCAATTTCTTTTATTAATATTTTGTAGTTTTCAGAGTCCAAGTCATTTTCACCTGTTTGATTAAGTTTACTCCTAGCTATTTTATAATTTTTGATGCAATTGTAATTGGGATTGTTTTCTTAGTTTCTCTTTCTGCTACTTCATTATGGGTATATAGAAATGCAACAGATTTCTGTATACTGATTTTATATCATGCAACTTTACTGAACTCATTTACCAATTCTAGCAGTTTTTTAGTGGAATCTTTTGGGTTTTCTATATATCATAACATGTCATCTGCAAATATGAAAGTTTTACTTCTTCCTTACTGATTTGGATGCCTTTCCTTTTTTTCTTTTTTGTTATCTGACTGCTGTGGCTAGGACTTCCAATACGAATAAAAGTGGTAAGAGTGGGGTTACCTGAGTGGCTCAGTGGGTTGAACATCAGATTCTTGTCTTTGGCTCAGATCGTGATCTTGGGGTTGTGAGGTTGATCCCCATGTCAGGTTCTATGTTCAGCGAGAAGTCGGCTTCAAATTCTTTTCCTGTCCCTCTACCCCTCTCCCCTGCTGACTTCATGTGCACATGCTCTGTCTCAAATAAATAAAAAAAAATCTTCAAAGAAAAAAAAAGTGGTAAGAATAGACTTCTGTGTCTTGTTCCTGACCTTAAGGGAAAAGCTCTCAGTTTTTCTCCATTGAGTATGAAGTTCACTGTTTTTCATATTATTTTATTATGAATGTTGAGGTATGTTTCCCGTAAACCTACTTTTTTGAGAGTATTTATCATGAATGAGTTTTGTATTTTGTCAAATGCTTTTTCTGCATCTACTGAAATGACCATATGCTTTTTATCTTCTTTTATTGATATAATTAATGTATCACATTGATTGAAGAAATTCATCTTTTTGTCTATCAATGGTTAAACATTAAAATATACTTATAAAACAATCAAGATTTTCAAAATTCAAGTTTTTGTCATTTCCCAAGAAATTAGAGTGTTGGCTTATCATAGTTTTATAGAAACTGTGGCTTCTATCTTATTTATTTTTTATAAGATTTTGTTTATTTATTCATGAAAGACACACAGAGACAGAGGCACAGTCAGAGGGAGAAGCAGGTCCCATGCAGGGAGCCTGGTGTGGGACTCAATCCCGGGACTCCAGGATCACAACCTGAGCCAAAGGCAGATGCTCAACTGCTGAGCCACCCAGGTGTCCCTGTGGCTTCTATCTTGAGTGCTTCCTCTCCACCTCGTTGCCTTGTTGTGAGCAGCCCTGTAGAGAGTCGCATGTGTTAAGTACTTGAAACCTCTAGCCAACAGCAGTAAGGAACTGAGACCTGCCAACAACCTCCAAAATGATCAGGGAAGCAGATCCTGTAGGCCAGTCAAGCCTACAAATTACTGCAGCCCCAGCTTGACTGTAATGTCATGAGAGAACCTGGTCCCAAACCAACCAGATTTCTGCACATCTTTTGAATATAGACATTGATCGTCCTTGTTCCATACTATCTTTCAAAGGTTTCCAAAGTGAATAACCTTGGAAAACAGACATACTAACTCCCACTGGAGAAGAGGATACAGTGATTTGCTGTCCAGTATGATAAATATCTCCCCTCGGGAACAAAGGTTAGGCAGGTTTGGCTGCATACCCATAAAAGATTAGAGTTTCCTAAGCTTGAAGTTCCTTAACTTTGATACAAAGCACAGCATGCAGAGAATCCACCTGGCCCTGCCTGCCTCCACAGGGCCCTTGTGGGATTTAGGGTCAGGGATAACCAGAATGGACATGAACACATGCTGTTTGTGGCTCTGTGAGTCATCAAACCCTCCGTTTCTGACTCAGGAGTCTCAGGTCTTCTGCAAGCATCTATGAAACTGGCTGGCTAACTTACCAGCTTGTAGGAAGAATAAAATCTCAGAAATATCTTGGTTCATGATAGATTTATCTTTAGCACCACGAAAAAGCACTCTTGTTTAGAGTGACTAGTTTGTTTTCATCTTATGAAAACTGTCAGTCTCATAACCATTACACTTCCTTCCTCGCTTTGATGACTAAGAAACCCAGGGAAAAATTTACACACTCATAAACTGTACAGATATATATTAATAAATCTTTATGTATTTACCTTAATGTGACTAATTATTCTTTTTTTTTAAGATTTTATTTATTTATTCATAGAGATGCAGAGAGAGAGAAAGAGAGGCAGAGACACAGGCAGAGGGAGAAGCAGGCTCCATGCAGAGAGCCTGATGCGGGACTCGATCCAGGGTCTCCAGGATCACGCCCTGGGCTGCAGGCGGCGCTAAACCGCCAAACCACCCGGGCTGCCCTAATTATTCTTTTCTATAATTTCCTCATCTATTTGTCTATTATATTCCATGAATTCTATGTGTAAAATATGTCTCAATTATGTAAAATGTTAGGATATGATTAACACCTACTTATCTTACAGGTTAAGCTCAAACAAGGCCCTCCTGCTTGGAAGCATTTCCTGATTTTCCAGGCTGAGGAGAAGCTCCTGTCTTATACTTCTCTTATGTACCTCTCTAATGTCTCAGTATGTTCTGTTTCAAAGTACAATATTTTAATTATTCATTTTCTCATTTGTCATTCCCAGGAGATTTTACTTTAAAGATTTTATTTTTTTTAGGTAATCTTTACACCCAACGTGGGGCTCAAATTCAAAACCCCAAGATCCAGAGCCGCACGTTCCACAGACTGAGCCAGCCAGGTGCCCCTATTCCAGGAGATTTTAAACACTATGAGGAGAAAGACAGTATTCCTAGCACACAGTAACTAGATCAATAAAAACATGAGGGAAAAAGCAGAGAACACAGGAGACACAGATTCGAGCGAGGCCAGTTCTCTGTTCCTTGGTATGGTGTCAGAGAGAAACTCAGAAGGCTTTACCAGATTAAGATGTGGGTTTACATTAAATTCTGAGTTAATATTACCCTATAACAGAAAAACAGAGGAAGGCCCAGAAGGAAAAAGAGATAGCAAAAGGTAAATTACAACAGCAGGAAGGCATGTTTAAAATAAGATTTGAGGCTAAGAAGAAAACAAGAGAAGCATGTTGGGATCAGATTGTGAAGAGCCTTGAGAGTTGGTCATGTTTAGACTTTCATTATTAATGAAACAATGAGGTTAAGGCTGTATTGGGATCTTATGATTTTTACAGCTTTTATACCTTATTTCTCCTTACTTGCTTTGTGGGCAAAGGAAGAGTAAATAGAAATTATTTGAAATTCTTAAAGGACATTCTCTCCTCTCCCCTCTTAGCATGGGCTTTACTTTTTTAAGTAGAGATTACTTAAAAATAAAATCTTAAAAAAAGGTTTTAAAAAGGAATGACAGTGGGCATCCCTGGGTGGCTCATTTGGCACCTGCCTTCAGCCCAGGGTCCTGGGATCAAGTCCCTGCAGGGAGCCTACTTCTCCCTCTGCCTGTGTCTCTGCCTCTCCCTCCGTGTCTCTCATGAATAAATAAATAAAATCTTAAGGAAAAAAAAAAAAAGGAATGACAGCCCACAGTGGACATGCAATCCGCACGTGTGGCAAGGCAGACTCTAAAAGTCTAATCCCTACATTCTATAGTCTAGAACATCCCTGAATCACTTCTTAATCCAGCAAGAATGGTTTAGAACACAGTATTCTATCAATGTACCTTGGAGGTAGGTAGTCTTTAAAATGCAGCGGAATTATCATCAGATAATAAATGGTCAACGGCTGTCTTGATCAAGAGCCTAAGTACAGAGATTCACTTGATTCTGTAATTTAGGTCACAAGGTTTTTTTTTTCTCATAACTACACATAGAGCTAAGTGTGCGATTTCACTGAAAATATATTGTATATACTAATTACCTACAAATCTCAGAATTCTCAGCTCAAGAGAGCTCACAGACACATTTTCTATCTGTTTCCTATCGCTTCTTAAATACACAGTGTCAGGCACAACTACTTATCTCTTCAAGTACCTTTGACAGGAGAATCTAAATCATTGCTCTAGTGAATACGTTGTTATAAAATTTATCCTTAAATTGAAAAATACAGTCAACAGAAACTAAACATCGATACTTTAAAGTCCATTTGAGTATCTAGTTGATACACCTACTTAATAGTATGCTGTAAGATAAACACTCCAGAGGACTGGAAGAGGTGTAATTTTTCAAGTATAATTTTGTCATTTCATGAAATCAATCTTTATGTCTATCCCTCTGCATTAATTTTGGTTGTGTTGTTTTTTTTTAACAGATTTCTCAAAGAACAATATTCCCTTGAGACTTGCATGTGCCTAACAATTTACATGGGACCTTTATAACTGAAGGTCACTTTGACTCGATAACAAAATATTTGGCTCAGAATTTCTTTCCTTGGGATCCCTGGGTGGCGCAGCAGTTTGGCGCCTGCCTTTGGCCCAGGGCGCGATCCTGGAGACCCAGGATCGAATCCCACGTCGGGCTCCCAGTGCATGGAGCCTGCTTCTCCCTCTGCCTGTGTCTCTGCCTCTCTCTCTCTCTCTCTCTCTCTCTCTCTGTGTGTGACTATCATAAATAAATAAAAATTAAAAAAAAAAAAAAGAATTTCTTTCCTTGAGTATGTCAAATGCATTACTCTATTGTCTTCTGGCCTACAATGCTGATGTACAAAACTCTGATACCAATCTGATTTTCCCCCAAGACATATGGTCTTTCTGCCTAAACATTTTATCACTATATCAAGCAGGTTAAGGCTGCAGTGTTCATTGGGATTTTCTGATTTTTATAGCTTTTATATTTTATTTCTTGTTCTTAGCCTTCCCCTTACTTGCTTTGTGGGCAAATAAAGAATAAAAAGGTATTATTTTAAATTCTGAAAGGGTGTTCTCTTGCCTTTTAGTAAACATGGGCTTTAGTGCAAGAACTTGGACATTATTCACATGTACTCAAAGATTCAGGCCTCATTTTTTGGTTCTCAATTATGTTCTGGATAAGATCAAATACAATATATTAAAATATAAACTGGGGAAACAATTGATCTGGGAATAGGAAAGTCTAAGTTGGGTAAAAGCAGAATTCAAAAATCAAAAGACAAGCAAAAAATAGATTTTTCTTTTTTTAGTAAATAAGAAACTTTTAAAGTAAGAGAATCCTGAAAGCAGTTCTCTATTTAAAACCAAAGGCCATTATTATATACACTCAGATACCAATACATAACTGAAAGATTACATTTCTTCAGGAAGTCAAGGCCCATTGTTATTTCTGGCTCCTACTAACCATAAGAGAGCAAGTATATACTGAAGTGCACAGCAATGTCTGACTCAACCACACAACTGCAGGTGTCTTCCCAAGCAGATGTTACATCTCTTATAAAAAATGAAGAAGAATACATTGTGAATAATCCCAATTCTCAACTATTCTCTAAAAATTTTTAGGATGGTGGGGGGGCGGGTAGAGGGTGGAATCTCTGGGTGGCTCAGTGGTTGCATCTGCCTTCAGCCCAGGGTGTGATCTTGGGAGTCCTGGGATTGAGTCCTGCATCAGGCTCCCTGCAAAGAGCCTGCTTCTCCCTCTGCCTGTGTCTCTGCCTCTCTCTCTGTCTCTCTGTCTCTCATAAATAAATAAATAAAATCTTTTTAAAAAAAAGAAATTTTAAAAATGGGGAAAAGAACATAGGTCATGGATTCAAAGGGCTACAAACATAGGAAGTAAAAAGTCTTCAACACATGGGATCCCTGGGTGGCGCAGCGGTTTGGCGCCTGCCTTTGGCCCAGGGCGCAATCCTGGAGATCCGGGATCAAATCCCACGTCAGGCTCCCGGTGCATGGAGCCTGCTTCTCCCTCTGCCTGTGTCTCTGCCTCTCTCTCTCTCTCACTGTGCCTATCATGAATAAATAAAAATTAAAAAAAAAAAAAAAGTCTTCAACACATATATTGAAAATAGAACTTACTTTTGAGCCTCAATCTAAAGCCTCATCTAGTTTTATAATCCAAAAGCAATTAATGATTTATAGTTTAATCATCATAAGAAAGCCTAACTCATCCACCAACTTGTGCATACTCCTACATGAAGCAACCAACACAGCAATTTAGATATAGTTAGTGGACTTTAGGCTTAGGACTTATAATCTATGCCAAACAAAAAAAGCATTAAATGAATTTATGCTCTAGGAAAAGCAGTTAAATGATTACACCAAAAAGTAAATCTAGCTAAACATACAGGGAGTCTGCAATGTCCCTTCATTAAGTTCTTGTGACAAATCATATTCTCTAAAACATGACGCAACAGTATCTTCCAAAGCACTTGCTCTTCTAGAACCCTGATGTTCTATCATCAAGAAATGGACTCTACTTCCCTATAGATCTGATTAGCTCCTGAAAGACTTCTAGCCAAAAAGAATGTAGCACAAGTGACTGCGTGATTTCTGAAGCTAGGCTGAAAGGCAATGCAGCTCTCACTTTGAAAGGTGGAGGTCTGCTTCTGGAACTCTGAGTCACTAGGTAAGAAGTCTGACTACTCTGAGGTTGCCATGCTATGAGGAAACCAAGCCACATGGAGGTGTTCCAGTTGGCAGTTCCAGTCTTCCAATTCTCCTGTCCCGGGGCCAGATATGTGACTAAATAAGCTTCCGGATGATTCCAGGCCTCAGCCTATCAAGACACTGCAAGCCTTTGAGATGTCTCAACTGAAGCCACAGACATCATGAGGCAGAGGCAAACCATCCTAGCTTTGACCTTTCTAAATTCTGGATCCATAAAATCATAAGCAAAATTAAAAGTTGGCCTAAGGCTGCTAAGTTCTGGAATAATTTTTATCCAACAATAATAACCAGACAGTCTTTGTTCTGCTCCCCACAACAACTATGTAAAACCTCCTCTATTCTGCAAGAAAGATGTGACCTCTATCTTTCCGAGACTACTACTATCTCCAAAAATCACTCATTTGATTCTTTCTTTGCCAGCCCTCTTACCTCTCTCCAGATTTCTTCTCTTCTGCCTAGAAATATGCTCAGGGTATCCTGTCTTAAAGTCAACTTTCCCTGTTCATATCTAACTGAACCTCACCCCCAACAAGCTAAAATGTTCTCTTCATTAACTGCTAAATTTTACAAACAATCTGCTATGAGTGCTCCAGTATACCTGTTCACCTCCAAGACCTATCACTGGCCCCAATTGATGGGGTCTCTAGGGCCACTCCCTGCAGGTAGTTCACTGGCCTTGTCTTAGCCTTCATCTCCCTAAGTCTCTGGCTTACCTGAATACTGCTATTTTTTTTTTAAGAATTTATTTATTTATTCATGAGAAGGACAGAGACAGAGAGAGGCAGAGACACAAGCAGAGGGAGAAGCAGGCTCTACGCAGGAAGCCTGATGCAGAACTCGATGCCGGGTCTCCAGGAGCACCGCCATGGGCTGAAGGCAGGGGCTAAACCGCTGAGCCACCCAGGGATCCCCTGAATACTGCTATAATTAAATCCTTCCTTCTTGAAAACTCTTCCTTTTATGCCTTAGACGTACCAGTCACGGAGAGAACTTTTCCATCTCACTATATTACTAATAGAGGAAAAAATTACTATTCCTCCAGAAGTCTGATGAGAGATTCAAGTTTAAAGGCTCACAAAAAAAAAAAAAAAAAAAAAAAGGCTCAGTGAATATAAGTGGTGCAGTGAAAAGAGCTTAGTAGCCTGAAAGGATCAATGAAAGTTGCAGAAGTAGGTAGAATGATTTTAATTAGCATATAAAGGGACAAAAGAGTAAAGCATAATCAAAATATGATAAAATTATAGTCAACCGAAACTTCTTTAAAAAAATAAACACTTTAAAACGAAAAGAAAAACAGTCTAGCAATTCCTCATGATATTTAAATATGGAGTTACAATAGGACCTAAAAACAATTCCACTCCTAGGTATATCCAAGAAAATGAAAACATGCCCACTCAAAAACTTATACACACACACACACACACACACACAAAGTATACACATAAACGCACGCCCATGCACACACTAGCATATTCCTAATAGCCAAAACAGAAACAACGAAATGTACATCAACTCATAAATGGACAAAATGTAATATAGCTGGAATACAGATTATAGTATAAAAAGGTATAAAATAATAATATATGCTGCAAAACGGATTAAAGTTAAAAAGATATCAAGTACACCAACCACAAAAGGCTACATGCTGTAGGATTCTGAAAGTAGATTTAGTGGTTGCCAAGGACTGGGAGAATGGAGACAAGGAGTGACTGCTAATGAACATATTTCTTTTTTGGGGTGATGAAAACATTCTGGAAGTAGACAGTGCTAATAGTTGCCCCATTTGTAAATATACTGAAAACCAATGAACAGTAGCCTCTAAAGTGGTAAATTTTACATTAAGTATTATCCACCCCCTTTCCAGCAGTTTCAATGAGCCACAGCCAACTGCAGTGTGGAAGCAGGGGATCAGATCCTCTTTCTGACATATCACCAGAAGATCGTCAGTGGAAACAATGGAAACAATGCCTACATCATTCCCCTCACTTCATCTCTTCGAGCAGGCATTTTTATCATCTCATTTCACCCCAAGAACAAAACAAGAAAATATTTTGAGAGAGAGAGAGAGAGAGAATGTAACTTTTATTACGGTATATGGTAATTGTTCTATTACTGTTGTTAATCCCTTTACCTGATTTATTTATAACAAAGTTTATTACAAGCACATATATATAGGAAAAAACATGTATATATAGGGTTTGGTAACTACGTGCAGCTTCAGGCATTCTTGGGGGTCTGGCAACTCAAATACCCTAGTGGAGGGCAGCCCAGGTGGCTCAGAGGTTTAGCGCCGCCTTCAGCCCAGGGTGTGATCCTAGAGACCCGGGATGGAGTTCCGTGTTGGGCTCCCTGCATGGAGCCTGCTTCTCCCTCTCTGTCTCTCTCTGTTTCTCATGAATAAATAAATAAAATCTTAAAAAAAAAAAAAAACCTAGTGGATGGGGGGGGGGAGCTGTGAATATTGTATTCAGTACAGATAATTGTTGAGAAAAAGAAACCCATCAAGTTTTCAAGTACTAATAGTCAGTACAAAGTAGAAAAAAGGAGAAAAAAATCTAAAACTCCTTTACTTCATTTCAATCTCTTCAATTCTAGGTTGAAACAGGATCTAGTACAGATAAATACGAAAATCATTCTACCCAATCCATTCTACCAATCCAGAATATCAGTGCTAAGAAGGAGAGGGATCAGACAGAATAAGGAATTCTTAAGAATACAGTTCTTTTTTATACTAGCCTCAAGAGGGAAATCAAAAATATAGGCAACTCTATTATAAACTTCAAAGTTGCTAATAAGAGACTAGACTGTAATCGTTCCCGCTACAAAAAGGAAATAATAATTATGTGACATGATAGAAGCGGTATCTAACACTAATGTGGTAATTATAGTGCAATATATAAATGTATCAAATCAACACCCAAACTTACACAATGTACATCGTACAACGTACAACGTATAATGTTATAGGTCAATTGTATCTTAGTAAAAATATATTTTTAAAAAGAGAGAAAATATATTATTCCAAAACTTGTCTTAACACTAGGTTACTAGGTTCTATTTGTAAATGTTTTAAATATTTTAATTTAGATCCCAAATAAGAATCAAACATGCCTGGGGCCCACCAAGATAAATAGTAGACAGCCCTGAAAAGCCAGAGTACAAGAAATGATGCATAAGAGTTTCAGTTTTTGGCCAAAGAAGGAAAGTAAAGGAAATTATGTTCCAGGAAGTTGGTAAGGGGACTGGGAGAGGATGAGACAGAGAAGTGGGCCATCACACTGTGGACTCTTTCTAAAAACAGACTCCTGGGCCCAGTGGTGTAGGCTGGCAGAGAGGGCTATGGGATGGCTTCAGGAACCATTCCCAGAAAGAGCACGGGGAGGTGTGGCGATACAGCAGAACAGGCTGACCCCTGCTGAACGAAGTGGACACAGGAGGCATTTGGGCAGGGCCCTGTCACTGCAGCTATCCCACCCAGTCCTGGTCTGGCACTGAGCACAGCGGGGCAGCCCCAGCAGCTTGGCCAACAGCAACCTGACTGAGCAGGGAGGAGGTCCTTGACAGACATCACATGGTGGCTCTGGCCCAGATGTCATGTCACACGCCTCTGGGGACGGGAAGACGCAAAAGGGCCAATTATGAAGGGGGCTAACAGGTTGGGACAGAACCACTGACATTTAGAATTCAATTAAGACTCCTCTATACCCCCAAATTGGAAATTTCCAGTTACACAACTGAATATGTGCAGGACCTTTTCATGGAGACAAAGAGAACTGCTGAGTGCTCAGTTCCTTGATCTGCTCCATGTCAAGTGGAATCCCAATCTCTGGCTGTTCTCCTACCCCCTTGACCGCTCTGTTTCTTTCAACTTGTTCTTTCTCCTCCTGTATTCCACTGGATCTCCCAAAGGTCTGTCAGTGAATAGCACCTTTGTATCTTTTTTATTCACTTAACATATCTTAACATGACTTGTTTTCCTATCAAATCTGTAGTACTTGTGTAAGGTTTGGGAATAGTCTATAAGAGCACCTCCACTTCTCCTAGAACTGCAGAGCTGAGCAGTCGCGCTGATACCAACTGTAAATCTGCAGGTTCCCAACACCAAGCTTAGCTGCAACAGTTAATAATCTGTAGGAAGAACTCACAGAACTCCCCAGTGGCTATTGATACTCATGATTACATTTCATCACAAACATAAGGGCCACAGATTAAAATCAATCAAGGGAAAAGACATATGAGGCAGGACCTAGGAGGGTCCCAAATGCAGAGCATCCAGGTGTCCTCTTCCAGTGGAGTTAAATCAAGAGTCAGATGTTTAATCAACTGAGCCACTAATGTGCCCTGGGCAGTGTTAAATTCTTTACTACACCATTTGCTAGCCACTCTTCTGAGCCCCAGATTCCTATTTCTAGCTGTCTTCTTGATATCTACACTAGTTTCTTTAAGCTAAAATGAATAAAGTCAAACTCCTCAAAATTTCCCCACCCATGATTTCATTGTTGCTGTTAATAGTGCCAAATCCACTTCTTTCCAATAAGGAATTGAGGCAGTTTATAAAACCATAATACAAGATACAAAATTAGAAGGAAATTGGGGCAAAGAAAAAAATAGTCCAGAAACAAAATAAAATAGAATAATGCTGCAGTGAAGTTAGGACACAGAATGCAATGCTGGAAATTCTTGCTCACGTGTTACAGGAGGGTTGCACATTTGGCTCTGAGTTTTTTAGTAGCCAAATAACGTCCTAAACAAAGAAAAAATGGCAAGCAGATTCAAAATTGAGTCTTTAAAAAAAAAAAAAAGGATGCCCAAAATGCACTGCTCTTCTTCTAGTCGCCCCACAGTTCAAGAGTTGGAAGATTCTCATCACTGTCATCTACATTCAGTCATTTGTCAAATGATTAAGACGCTTCCTCCATGGTGCTGCTAGCTTTTCTGACTTCTCCTTTATATATATGTATCTTCTCTCTCTGACCATTCAAGATTCACAAATTATTCTGTCTTAAATAAAGCCACTCCTTGCTCAAAATCTATAATGGTTCCTCATAGCTAAGTTTTCCTTTTTTAAACATTTCTCTTTTTTTTCTATTTACAAAGAAATATATGCTTAGTACAGAAAACCAAGAAAAATAAGACCAAGAGGTAAAACACACACACACACACACATACACACACACAGAATCCTATAATCCATACATAAGTAGGCATGGCAACTATTTTAAAAAATTGAAGTAAAATTTACATAAGATGGAAGTAAAAAATCTTATGTACACAATTCCCTGATACTTGACAAATGGATACACCCTAGTCAGTATGAAGAATATTACTCTAAAACCTCACTAAACTTCCCATGTTCCCTCTCCTAATTATGTTTTTTGTAAGCTATATATGTAAATCAATATTTTCTCCTAGTCTGAGCCTGGTCATTCCACTTTTAAAAGTGCCTTTTAATCTGCAAATACTTTATTTTGATGAAATCAAATTATTTTTTATTTTGTAGTTAATATGTCTTGCATGTTCTCTGAGACATCTTCCCTCACTGCAAGGTTGTGAAGATATCCTCCTACTTTTTTTCTTTTTATAAAGCTTTATACTTTTAGCTCTACATTTAAATCTATGATCCATCACAACCTGTAAAGATAGCTAAAAAAATATCTACACATTTGGGCACCTGGGTGGCTCAGTTGGTTAAGCATCTGCGCCTTTGGCTCAGGTCATGACCTTGGGATCCTGGGACCAAGCCCCAAGTTCTTGGTTTCCCCGCACAATGAGGAGTCTGATTCTCCCTCTGCCCCTTCCCCCTGCTCATGCGTATGCACTTTCTCTCTCAAATAAATATTTTAAAAATATCTACACACTTATTTGATGATCAGAAACAATCAAAGACGTCTACTCTTACCACTTCTACTCAACTTTATGCACAGACCAAGCAAGCAAGAAAAATAAAATGCATAAAGAATGTGAAGAAAACAAGTATCTGCCATGAAATGATAAATGACCTGTGCGCAGAGTATCTTAAGAAATCTACATACACACACATGAACTATTCTGTGTTTCTTCAAGGTTTTTTTCCCCCAACATATGTTAGGAGCTGGCGTTTTAAATTACTTCATGAAAAAATAAATAAATAAATAAATAAAATAAAAACAAAAAAAATAAATTACTTCATGTACAAATTTCTTATCTTCATCTTTATCCTCTACGTGATGCTCCCAAACTCCTCTTCAACCTAATCTATGCATCAGCTTTTAGCATGCCATGGGCTTGGAAAAGCAGGGCACTTAGCGCTTCCCAGAAATGCCAGTCCCAGCCTCCAGGACTGGGTCAAAGAAGAATCCTGCACCATCAATAAAGTCTTCCTCCCCACCCACCCCCGCCTTATAGTTAATTAACCACACAATAAAGGTGAAAAAGGCTATTTAAGTAGTTTTTTGATCTGGTCTCTTCAGTCACTACTCAGCCAGATTATTCTATTAAGTGCCATGGACAGGTTGGGAAGGCAAGACCAGTGAAGGCTCTGGCACTAACTAGCTTATATTTATTCTAGTGGCAAAGTTCTGAGCCTACAAACTCCTAGAGAATGGGGGCTGATTTCTCACTCACCTGTATAATCTCTGTAGTAAAACACAATACTTTATACATAGTAAACCTCAGAGAATTGAACTGTCATGCTAACTAAAGTTTAGTGATCATACCCTCGTCAGCAGCATTTCATAGTACCAGTGGGCCTATCAGGTGTCAGAATCTCCTCAGTCCCCATGAAAGAAATGCAATGAGGCCGCCTGCAATTAATTCAGAAGTATCTATTACTTTGTTCATAGAGATAAGCAATTTCTTATTAAGGCTTCAGGTAAGCCAAATTGAGCCAACAAATTTTAAAAATACATTCAACCAGGGTAGGATTAAGTATGTACACAAAATTAGTGGTTTTAAGGAAAATAACTGTGAATGAATAAAGATGATCTTTTTTATGTTAAAGAAAGGATGGGCAGCCCGGGTGGCTCGGCGGTTTAGCGCTGCCTTCAGCCCAGGGCCTGATCCTGGAGACCCGGGACCCACGTCTGGCTCCCTGCATGGAGCCTGCTTCTCCCTCTGCCTGTGTCTCTGCCTCTCTCTCTCTCTCTCTCTCTCTGTCTCTCATGAATAAATAAATTTTTTAAAAAATCTTTGAAAAAAAGGAAAAAAACAAATTAAAGACTACACTTCAATAAAATACAAGCTGTAAGACATTGGTTTCTAAGGCAGTCCCTATGTAAGGTATAGTGCTTTCTTATTTTAAGAAAAGCTGAAGCTATAAATGTTCTGTTCTAAGTCCTAGATTGTAGGGAGGGACAAGGCCAATGAAAACATATAACCACTAATCACCGACTTTACATTCTGAGCATTATTCATAGATGGAAAGGCAATTTGTGTGTAAGAGAGTCATTGGACGTTTTTCTAGTGTGTGAATATTTATACTGTTTATCCTATGTTTTGAAGAAGATATTGCTAAGTTTCATAAGAAAAAAATGGATGCCACTCAAATGGATAACAAATAAGACCTTCAGAGCATGATGGATAATTTTAAGAAGATCCAGGAAGAAATGAAAGATCTAGATTCTGACTTGTGTCCACCTCCTCACTCTGGACATGCCTTCCAAGACACAGAGCAAACATCAGTGCCATACGGCCCTTAGTTGTAGAGCTTAACACTAGAGGCAATTCCTTTATCCAACAAAAAAAATATTTGTTGCACTGTAGAGAGTACAAATGCAGTGGGGTTCAAAAATAGATAGCCCCTGAGTACAGGGAATCTCCCAGACTGAGGAGAAGCAGATCACAAATGAACACAAAAATAAATGTATAATTACACACCATGGTGACTACTGGGGGATGGGGGAGCTTTGGTAGAGACTACTGGGAGGTACAGAGCTTGGAAGGGCCTAATGAAGATGTGATTAATGGTTCAAAGAAGGCCTTTCTGAGGAAATGACACATGCTTACCAAGTCAGACCACAAAAGTGTTGAAATCGATATTTCCAGAAATAATACACACGATAAAATTGCACAAGGCGCCACCTTATTGAAGTGTGATTTAAGGGAGCCCAAAAAAAAAGCAACTCCAAGGAGACAGTCAATGCAGGCAGGATGGTACAACAAAACAATGTTCCTACCGTCACCACTAACCTAGTCCTTGTAGCAAATATGTGCTGATGGACAGAAAAATGTTTACCCATAAGGTAGTTCAAAGCAGCAAATTCCCCTTCCACAGTGCTTCTTCAGCCACCCAGTATGCAGTGAACGG
The DNA here is from genome assembly GCF_053574225.1 of Canis aureus. Taxonomy (NCBI): domain Eukaryota; kingdom Metazoa; phylum Chordata; class Mammalia; order Carnivora; family Canidae; genus Canis; species Canis aureus. Next base: position 41,048,800 of record NC_135631.1, read on the forward strand.
AGCCACTTCTCAGGGCTAGCTTTGGAGCTTCAGATGCAAGGCACGTACCTTAGCCGAGCCTGATGAGGTTCTGAAATACTTGGGTGAGTCCGGGTCGTACTCGCTGGCGTCCCAACTCAAGATTTACAGTCCAGCTCAGGAACATCCACCATGCGCCCCTGGCCATTCTGAGGCAGGTGGTAGAGTCACGCTCTGAAAACCCTCCCTGCACCACAATCTCCCCACAGGAGGAGGTTCTACTCTAGCGAAGTGGCTTTATGCTCAAACTCACAAAGCGTGCACGTATTGCACAAGGGCCTCCCGGAAGTGTCTGTTCATTGGCTCACCCTGTGCCCGACCCTTGTTATCTCCTGGGCTTGGAAGTAGGAATCTGAACAAACTGCCCAGCCTGCTGCTACAGGCCTAACCCGAGACAACTGATCAGAGGTGACCCTGAAACGAGACAGGAAGAGAGAGAGGCCATGCTGACGCAGCTCTCTCCCCAGAGGCCAGGGAAACAAGCCCAACACAGTTAGGCAGCAAAGACCCCTCGGGGACCAGCATGAAGGGGGTGGCAGGAAAACACACATGGGAACAAACTTCAGAGGAGACCAAAGAACAAGAACAGGACACATGAAAATAAAATTCACATTTCTTCAGCACTTTCTATGTACAGGCAGCATGGCACATACTTCACACATCTGTCACATTTTCATCCTAATAAAATCTTAGGTGGTAATCTGTTATATTACACAGAGAGATGATATTATATCGTAGACAAAGGAAAGGAGCCTGTCTGAGGACACAGAACTGGGAAGCCAGATCTTGAACCCACGACTCTCAGGCACCAAAGACCATAATCCTCCTGGGTTTGGTGGAAGAGCAAAAAATAAGATGAGTAGGAACAAGCCAGCTGTGAAGAAAGAGAATGCACAGCCAAAGAGAAAGGAGCACTGAGGATGCTTTAGCAATATTAGAACTTTAAACAGCACCCTCCGTGCTCAAGTGGCTGAATGGGGAAAGACTTGTAAAGAGATAAAAAGGTTGGTTGGTCACGAATGATCCAGAAGGGCAGAGATCCAGATGCTTACCACAGCTATTGTGGGGTGCTCAGATTCCAGGTGACTTTGCTCACTCCACCCCGATGTACCTACTTCCTAAGGAGAACAAATATTTCTTTTGTGAAGAAATAAAACAGGTAGTGTGTTTTGTTAGTGGTGTTTTATTTTACTTTGTGAGTACTAAAGAGTAGCTGGTAGGGCAGAGATTCTCTAGGAATGAAGTTGAAGAAAACAGAAGTGACGGAGGACAAGACACCTCCTCAGACAACAGGAATCCCACCCCTAAACTGTAAGAGCCATCCCTCCCTTGCCCCCTGCCCGAAAAATTCAGTCCCAGTCACTAGACAGGGCGGGGTAAAAAGGATATCTGAGCACAGTGTGACTGGTGATTCATCATGTACAAGGAAATTAATCAAATAATTAAACATAATGAAGATAATGACAGTCTAGCCTCTTACTGTCAAAGAAAGAAACCCAAAAATACAGAAAGGGAAAAAACTGGGCTGAATCCCCTGGTATTAGGCTAGAATTAGAGATATCTGATTAAATTCACATATTTTAATATATACATAAGCAAAAGTAGAATTAAATATAAATACAGAAATACATATAAGAGGCCCCTGGGTGCTCAATTGGTTAAACGTTTGCCTTTGGCTCAGGTCATGACCCCAGTGTCCTGGGTTCCAGCCCCACTCAGGGCCCCTGCTCAGTGGGGAGCCTGCTTCACCTTCTCCCTCTACTGCTCCCCCTGCTTGTGCTCACGCTCCTTCTCTTTCTCTCTCTCTCTCTCCCCGTCAAATAAATATATAAAATCTTAGAAAAAAAAAAAAGAAAGAAATCTATATAAACATAAAGGGCTGTGCTAAGAAACCTAGAAGCACTGACACCCCAACAATGATAATCACACCTAATGCCCAGATCCTGTTTTCTAAATACTGTCCCCCACTAAAAGGAACCAGGCATCCTTGTAGAAAGAGCAGATTCCAGGGCTGGAGCAGGGAAAATACAAGATGAGTCAGGAACAGTTTACTGTACTTGCAAGTAAGAAAGTGTTCAAATGACAAGACATCTCAAAAGAACACAGAACCAATTTGAAGGAACTCCTAAAGGCCAAATTTGAGATAAGCCAAGCATCAAAACAATTAAGGGGAGTAACTGATTAGAAATCACTGAATAAAAAGGAAATCCATGAATGAGTCCATCTGAAATAGCCAGAAAGACAGGGAGATAGATGGGAGGGAGTGGTGGGAGACTGGAAGAGAAAGAAAGGAAAGGGGGAAGCAAACAAATTAGTTGGCAAGGGGATACTTATTTACAGTCTCAAAGAAGGAACTCTCAACAAAATACTTATTATGGGTGTGTGTGTGTGTGTGTGTGTGTGTGTGTGTGTAACTTCGCAAAACAGTGCCCTACCTGATAAAATAATGTGCAAAGAGAATACTTCTCACAGAGCAACACTTTTGTGATATTCCAAATCAAGAAACATGGGGGCACCTGCTGGGTTAGTCAGTAGAACGTGCCACTCTTATTCCCGGGGTTATAAATGGGAGACCCATCTTGGGTACAGAGATTACTTTAAATAAAACAAAACCTAGAAAATAAAACAGTTTACCAAACTAAGAAACAGTATACAAAATAACTGGCCTACAATCTTCAAAAATGTGGAAGTCACGGGGATCCCCGGATGGGTCAGTGGTTTGGCACCTGCCTTCGGCCCAGGGCATGATCCTGAAGACCCGGGATCTAGTCCTACATCGGGCTCCCAGCATGGAGCCTGCTTCTCCCTCTGCCTGTGTCTGTGCCCCTCCCCGCCTCAGATGAATAAATAAATGAAATCTTAATAATAATAATAATAATAATAATAATAAATGTCAAAGTCAAAAAAGCAAGAAAAGACTAAAGAACTATTCCAGGTTAAAGAAACAAGTGTTAACAAAGAAAAAAACAAGCCCAAACAAGTTATTGCCCCCCCCAAGATAGCAAACCAAGACTTAATTATAGTTTCAACCTACCCTAGGAATGTGACCTTTTAACAATCAACCAGAAGTTTCCTGATAAGCACAAGTGAGGTAATCTGCATGATAAAAATTCTGCCCCTCCCTCCCCCTCAAAGGAAGATATCCTGGCATGAAATAATCCCCTTCCCCAGCCCCTAGTAACTCCAAGCTCTCAGTTTTTACAACTCCCAGCAGCATCTCCACCTGCTAGATGCAGATGTTGTAGCATTTGTGAACTGCTTCATAAAGTCAATTAGATCTTCAAATCTACTAGGTTGAATTTTGTTTTTTAACACAAGAAAACAAAATGGAACATGATTCTGGGAAGGACTGGTCTCATATAAAGGACAATACTGGCAACTGGCAAAACCTGAATGGATGGTGAGGAATGAATGGCAGAATTGGAACAATGTTAACTTCTTGATCTTGATGGTTGTTCAGTGGTTACAAAGAAGAATGTATTTGATTGCAGGCAAAATATACTAAATAACTCAGGAGTGAATAAGCATCATGTTGGAAAGTTAAAGTCTATTCTTGGCTGGAGGGTGGGGGTGGGGCACAGTTCTTGTCCCACACATTCCCAATCAGTTCCACAGACTCCTTGAATGCATTTATGTCAGCTACCTTAGACAAACGGTTTTGATCTATATACAAAAGTCACGGAGTAAGGCATCTGTTACATGGACCAGAAGCCAGGAATGAGAGAATGAGAGAGAGAGAGAGAGAGAGAGAGAGAGGACAAACCTGACATTCTCTCACATGCTATATAGTCAGGCTGACTTTAATACTCTTAGATGTTTAAGTTCAATAAATGTTACCTAAAATCAGCCCTGACTGTGAAATTCTTCCTTCATAGCCTTTATTTCGGTCTGGGGTATCCACTGTGCTGTTCTACAGAAATGGTAAAGGGATAAATAAGAGGACTGGTTATATCTCCTGACCCACATACTGAAGAACCAGATGTGAGGCAAAGAATCCTCATTCTGTCATGGTGGTACCCATGTGAAGAGAGAACAGAGGGCTAGCTGAGAGCAAAGCACAAGCTGATACCCCACAAATGACACTACCGCCCCCCCCCCCCCCCACGTGGGATATGTGTGACATTCCTCGGGCACTCCTGGCTGCCCTAAAGCTAAGGGAAAGGAAAAACTATAGTTAATTCATAGATTATAGTCCTTCAGTTTATAAAATGTCTTAGTGATTCACAAGAAAACATTCTTATCAATAACCTAACTTCCAGAAAGAAACTCCCAATTATCTTAATGTTAATGCTTTACTAGAGGGAAAAACAACCTTAACAACCTTAACTTGACAATGGCAAGGCCTCCAGTATGTGCTAGGTCCTCTTTAGAATGCAAAAAATCTTTTGAAAACCTCCCTCTCCCTATTGCCCCCAACTCCCAAGTATATAATCAGCCACCCTTAACCACCCTGGGACAGCAGCTCTTCCTGCTCCTGGGCCCTATCTCTGTTCTTTAATAAAACCACCATTTTGCACCAAAGACATCTAAAGAATTCTTTCTTGGTCATTGGTCCCGTTCTCACCCCACCAAACCTCACCTATATTCCAAAACTACATCACATGTGCTAGAAAGAACTGTTCCTACAGACCAACCTAATGCTTTGGCCTAAGCAGTAAAATAGAAAGACAACTGTCTGCATCTCCTGTTCATACAACGTCATTTCTGAACCAAGAAATGCCGAGTAAGAGGGAGGCTGTAAAACCTCTTCTCTTCACCTTTCCACAGACTCTGTTATGTTCCATATTAAATGGCAAGGAGCTTTAGAGTCATAATCACTCCTCATACAAAAGATCTACAGTTCTTTTTCTTTTTTTTTTTTTTTTTATTTTTTATTGTTTCATTTATTTATGATAGTCACAGAGAGAGAGAGAGAGAGAGAGAGAGGCAGAGACACAGGCAGAGGGAGAAGCAAGCTCCATGCACCGGGAGCCTGACGTGGGATTCGATCCCAGGTCTCCAGGATCGCGCCCTGGGCCAAAGGCAGGCGCTAAACCGCTGCGCCACCCAGGGATCCCTACAGTTCTTTTTCTAAAGAAAACATGGATTCCATGCACAGAAACCCACATCTATGGAACAATCTGGTTAGAGTGGAAGTTCTTTCTTAAATTTTTTACAGCAGAACATAAATTTTCTCTTCCACCTAATAGGTAACTAAAAAGTACAATGTTCCATAACCAGTACACGAATGGCTTGCAATCACTGGATAAGTTCATACAAGACACTAAAGAGCCAGACACTCACTAATGCTCTACGGCCTGAACCGTATCCATCTTCTACCATCGGTTATTATTCTGTATAGAATCTGATTTACCTTTAACTTCATCTGTAGCAAATCAGTGTTTCATCAATTGTTCAGAAGCTCAGACTACTGGACTATGATTATTTTCTCTTAGAATGAAACTCCAAATGAGTAAGTTAAGTAAAAAGAGGAGTCAAATGGACCCAGCAACTTCCCTTCCTCCTACATTCATCTGGTCTACACACAGAGTCTGGATCACTCTGTTTTCAATATTCATTATACAACGTGGTGCCTTGTAGGAGTGTAACTCTATGTTCTTGAGCTTTAGGAAGCATCAATACAGGAACACTTCACTTCAGTGGATTTCTGTGTCTTCTGAGAAATCACAGCTAAAAACATAATCCACTGTGTCACACAATGGCATAACCCACAGAATGTCTTTTTCATTGAGCACAATGCCAGGAAAAAGCCTGTCTCTGTAAACAAATGAGCAGGCTTTCTTTCCACGGACAATAAATACTATGAAACTCTACGCTATACAGAGAAAGGACTGGTTCCTTGTTAGTCTTAGCAGCCTGAAAACTTAAAGTCAAATGTCTTACACAACAGCTACATTGGCTCACATCAGGAGCCTGGGACCTTCAAGTCTATGCTCTTCGTAGATGGCTTATTATGTTTTTATCTTTAATTGTTCTGTTGTTGTTTTTTTTTTTTAAGATTTTTATTTATTTATTCATGAAAGACACATAGAGACAGACAGAGAGAGAGAGGCAGAGACACAGGCAGAGGGAGAAGCAGGCTCCATGCAGGGAGCCTGACAGGGGACTCCAGGATCAGGCCCTGGGCTGAAGGCAAGTGCTTAACCTCTGAGCTACCCAGAGATCCCCATGTTCTGTTTTATATTATCTTTAATTCCATTAGACTTAAATCCTCTGTAAAGTACCCAGAGTATGTACATACATATTTTCTATCTCTTACAGTTTTCCTTCTGAAATCTCTTACATTTTTGGGTATCATTCTATATTTAATGGCCTAGAAATTAAAAATGATACTGACGCCAAGAGGTTAACTGAATAAAGACCAAACAATCTGCATGGTTAACTTCCCAGACACCAGTAAATGGGCTCCGGCCCCATGGCTCCGGCCCAGCGGTGCTCGCACATCACCTTTGCAGTAGTCGGCAGGGTCCTCCTGCTCCTCATCGTCAGATCCCAGGATCTCCTCCTCTGGCTCTGGGGGTGTGGGGTCCGGCAGAGGCGGTGGCGGTGGCGGAGGTGGTGGTGGAGGAACTAAGGGAGCTTTCTGCTGAGGCTCCGGCCTGAAACAGTGGAAGGAAAATTCCTATTTACTTAGAAGCCAATCTTGCATCATGGACACACACGAGCGTTTTTTGATACAAGAGAAAAATAAAGCTGGTCACACACTAAAGAAGGAATGCTGATTAATGTCACTTTGTCATTTTAGCTGAATTCAAGTGATGTTTCAACATACAGGTCAGGAGGAAAAAGTTATACTTTGTAGACGCGTTTTCACTCAGAGATTCAGTATTTCTTAAGTCCTGACAATATTATGAAATATAAGTGAAATATGAAGAGTACTCACCCTGCCCCCCATGATACACAGCCTTATTAACTAGTTAGAACACATCCCACAGAGATTATAAAAAGACAGATGGAAGCAGCCCTGAACTTAAAACAGGACTTATTTTGGACTTGTTTTTATTATTTTAAAATTAAATTCTATAGAGATAGTAAGAATGTGGCTAGGTTTCCTGGATGACTCCTAAAAGATGACTAATATATGCTGTAGCTGACACACAGTTATTTTCAGTAAAGAACTCAGTCATCTATCAACCTCGCTCATCAAGAACACTACCCCCAAACTAGAAATGAAAAAGAAAGCAGCCACTGTCTATCGCATATAGTATAGTCTGTATACATTAATGCAAGGTTTGCAAGGGTGCAAAATGGTCATTTCTAATTGTCACACAAAGGCTACATGATGTTTAAGTATGCTCTTTTACAAAAGATGAGAAAACCTGTAATACAAAAAAAAAAATTTTTTTTTTAAGCTTGAGAGATTACAGATGTAAACCTTTCAGGTACCTAGAAACTCAGGGGCATACTGAATACATGTACTTATTAAATAAGTAAAGCATTCATAAAGCACCTCTATAAAATCAAGCTTTCACTTATTCTAAAAAATCTAACTGCTATTTCTGACTGTGTCCTTCTGGGGAAACTTGAAGCCTTGGTTACAACTCAGGCACAAAAAGCACATCTCTCCTTTAAACAATAAGCTGCCCTTAGTAGCAATGGGACCAGCACTGCTGTCCAGAGCTGTGTGGGTAGGAAATGGGAAGGGTCCAGACACCCCACAGAATATAGAGGTGTTCCCTGGACAGACTTTCAAGAGGGTGAGCGGGACTCTCTAGTCTGGGGAGCAAGGGGAATCCCACAAGGACGAAAGGGATAGCCAACTGCTCTTGGTTTTGGCCTGTCCAGTACCCATGATTCTCCTTTAAAAGCACCTCTGAGACACTGCTACTCTCGCACAATGGAAAGCTGGTTCCAGGTCCGCTCTGCTCACTGTAGTACAGCCTAGGGCACACAGAGCCAAAGCTCACCCAAGAGCCCCGGTACCTCCAGGTCAGCGGTCACAGAGAGAAAATTGATCTGCAGCTGCCAGTGAGAGGCAGGGCCAGCAGAGCCACCCTGACCGCTGCCCCCGTCCCTGACTAGAAGCCAGACCTCTAGATTCCTGCCAAATCGAAGATCCTCCAAATAGCATTTACTATATTGCCTCTAGCCAAAGTTAGCTAGAGTTCACATACGTGGTTTGCCACCAAAACTCAAACTGCCACAGGTCACAAAAGGGGGCAGGGATGGAAGGCAGCAGAAACACCAGCATCGTGGGGAAGGAGCAGGGGTCACAGCCCACGGGTGACCTTAAAGGCGAGCACCGGCAGGTATGAAAATCATTGGCAGAACAACTGAAGAACACTTAAATACTGAAATGACTTGGGTTGACTTCTACTTGCTAGAATTTAGTTAGAGGCAAAGTCACAGCCCCTTGGGTGATGACATTGGAGCATGGTAGTGATGGCATTCCGAGCTAAGCACTGCTCCTGGTGGAGCACTGGAAGGGAATACTCACCACCCAACACCCACATCACTGTCAGAATACATCCAAAAATACATCCAACAGACCTTATGGAAGTTTAATAATCTTTCTGGCAGCCTTGCAAATGCTCCTTCTCTTTTTCACACACATGCCTTTACTACAAGTAGAATGCTGCTGGACAAAAGCGAGGCCTGAAGAAGGGGAGGCAGCAGGACGGCACAGCGGGAAAGGAAGGCCAGCAAGACACGGTCTTATGCGCCCCACTCATTCTTCAGGGCAGCGTGCGACACCTCCCTAGTGGACAAATCTCGGTCAGAAAGGCTTTGAAAGTTGGCTCTTTCTTCCTTAGACATTTTATATGAAAAAATGGGGAGATTCTCCGCATCTAAAAGAAAACCCATCCTATTCCCTACAGAAACTAGTAACAACTAATGAACCGAGGCGGCGAGGATCTTGTTCTTCCAGTGCCACGCTCTACTGTGCCCTGCACCACCGCCGTCTGGGCCGGGTAATTCGCCGTAGCAGGGGCTGTTTTCTATTCCGTAGGATGTTACCAGCAGCCCTGGCCTCAAGCCACTAACGTCAGTAAGTCTCCTCCTCCACCCCCAGTTGTGGCCATCAAAACTATGTTCAGACATAAACAACTCCCCTGGGGACAAAGTCATGCCCGTTTGAGAACCACTGCTCTCATGGTATTTTCTGTATTTAGCTTTATCTCTATAGAGTAGATTGTAACAAGGGAAAAGAAATTCTAATTTTCATGACCCCATTTTCTCTCTTTTGAGAGGCTCAAATACCTTCATCATAATGTCTTTCTTTTAATGACTCTTAACTAATTTGGTGAGCTGCCCTTATCACTTGACAAAATTCTCAGACCCTCTGGTCTCAATGAGCAGGTCCTGCTCACCTTTCCAATGAGGGCACAATGAACAGGCAGGCCGAAAACCCCCCCAAAGCCAGTTAGGTCTCATGTGTAAGGGAGGAGTCGGGAGTACCTTGAAGTATAAAGGAGGTTGAGTAATGCTGACATAATATTTCACCTGGCTATCCTATCAAAACATCTAGGACTATGATGTCTAATCAGTAGCCACCGGCCACATGCGGGTACCTGAAATGTAACTAATCCAAATCAAGATAAGTGTAAAACACATAGTAGATTTCCAAGATTTCATACAAAAAATGTAAAGTATCTTAATAATTTTACATTTATTACATATTAAAACAATAATGCTTGGGATAAAATGAGATAAATTACTAAACTCACCCGATTATTTTACTTTTTTAAATGTGCCTACCAGAACACTTCAAATTACAAATGAGGCTCACATGATATTTCTCCCGGACAGCACTACTCTAGACCCTTCAGATCACCAATACCAGAGGACATTCCTGGTCACCCAATAACTATGGTTTTTCTCCTGCCTCACATCAATTATCGCCAATACATCATAATAAGGCTCAGAACAATGCTATAGTGCCAATCATGATTTTTTTTCATCCCATCCATCCTTGTTACTGCTTACTACACAGTAGAAACACAGATAAATTTGCCTTAAGGCAACTGTATGGACGAGGCCACACCATCTTTAAGGCTGGCTTCCTCAAAGTGGTTTCTCATGGCTTCTAACAAGTATTACAAAGCCTGATGAAATCTCAACTATTTAACAGATCCAGAGGTGGCAGTTTGTATCAACAAATACATACTCATGAAATATATCAACAGATTTTTAAAAACATCTTTTCATCAACCCTAATGAAAACCATCAACAAGTTATTTCATATAAGAATTACTAGAAAAGCACTTAAGAACCCATGCAGGGAACTCATAAATATTTTCAACAAGGGTGTCAACACAATTAAAAGAACAATATTTCCAAAAAATGGTACTGGGACAAATGGTTATCTAGTATGCAACAAAATAAAGCTATAACTCTACACATACACAAACATTAATTCAAAATGGATCAAAGACTTAAATGAAGAAACTAGAACTATAAAACTAGGAGGAAAAAAATGTAAGTAAATCTTCATTACTCTAGGCTAGGCAATGTTTCTTAGATATAACACTAAAAGCATATGCAATAAAAGAAAAAGTGAACTTGGGCAGCCCCGGTGGCTCAGCAGTTTAGCGCCACCTTCGGCCCAGGGCGTGATCCTGGAGACCTGGTATGGAGTCCCAAGGTCTGGCTCCCTGCACAGAGCCTGCTTCTCCCTCTGCCTGTGTCTCTGACTCTCAAATAAACAAACAAACAAACCAACAAACAGATAATAACAAGTAATGTGGAGAATGAAGAAATTAGAACCTGAATTTGTAGCAGGAATGTTACGTTGTCCAGCAGCTTTGCAGTCTGGCAGTTCCCAAAAAGGTTGAATTTAGAATCACTATGGAACCCAACAATTCCACTTCCAGGTACATACCCAAAAGAAATGAAAACATATATCTCCCCAAAATCTTGTGCAACAATATTCAAAGCATTATTCATGATAGACAAAAAATGTGCATCAACTGATAAATGAATAAAATAAAACGTGTATAAATAAAATGTAATATTAAGGAATAAAAAGAAACAAAGTAAAAGAAAAAAAGTAGTAACACATGCTACAACATGGGTGACCCTTGAAAACATTATGCTAAATGAAAAATACCAGGCACAAAAGACCATGTTATAGGATTCCATTTTACATAAAAATGTCCAGACTGGGGCGCCTGGGTAGCTCAGTGGTTGAGCATCTGCCTTTGGCTGAGGGCGTGATCCCAGAGTCCTGAGATGGAGTCCCACATCAGGCTCCCTGCAGGGAGTCTGCTTCTCCCTCTGCCCATGTCTCTGCCTTTCTCTCTCTCTGTCTCTCACGAATAAATAAGATCTTTAAATAAATAAATAAATAAATAAATAAATAAATAAATAAATAAATAAATAGACCAGGCAAATGTATAGAGAACAGAGTAAATTAGTGGTTGCTGAGGGCTTGCAGTAGAGGAAAGACAAAAGGAGGGGAATGGGGATTAACTGTTAACAGGTATGGAGCAGCTTCAAAAAGCTACTTTTTAAAAAGCAAAAGCTTACAAAAGTATATCTTTTTTTTTTTTAATTTTTATTTATTTATGATAGTCACACACAGAGAGAGAGAGAGGCAGAGACACAGGCAGAGGGAGAAGCAGGCTCCATGCACCGGGAGCCCGACGTGGGATTCGATCCCGGGTCTCCAGGATCGCGCCCTGGGCCAAAGGCAGGCGCCAAACCGCTGCGCCATCCAGGGATCCCAAGTATATCTTTTTAATATCAACTTTCTTTTTAGTATCAACTTTAGAAAGTATGTGCCTCTAGGAAAAGTAAGAAATAACCTATATTTAGATTTAGAAAATCTGCACACATGTTCTCCTTCACAACTGCCCCAGCCACCTTTACAGTAGGAAGTAATAGGTAGTTCTGTAAACTAATTTAAAGAACATGTTCTCATGTGAGATAAACAAGGCACCACCTCAACAACTAGAGTAAAATTTTAGAAACAAAATCCCAACTAGTCATTTATATTTTTCACAAAGAATTATAATCATTTTGCCCTACAAAGGACACAACTAAATATTCACAGTACTCCAAATAGGACAATTGTAAAAATGCAGCTTAAAAAACAAAATATTTTCTTTAAATATAATACTAAGATGATTTTACCATGCTTATCTACTGCATATTGTATTTTTCATGTACATTTACTCTATCACAAAAGGGAAGAAAACTGAACCCTAGCAAGATGCATGCATCATCTGCTCTACTGTCATGGCAACCAGATGGGAGTTCCGACTTCCTTCCAGCTGCTATTTCTTTTGAGCAGAGAAAAGGACAAGTAAACTTCACATTTGGCAGGAAAAGAAGTCCTTTCCTTTATTATCAACCTAAATGGCAACTGACACTAATTTTAAGAAATTAATTCATTCAATTCATCTGGAACTAAAATATAGAGAAAAAGAAGTTCCAAATGAATTTCTCCTAGGAACATTCAATAAAGTCAAATTTTGTTTTCTTTCTTCTCTATGTCCACCACCTGATCTAAAACTCACTCTCTTCTTCCCTCCCTATCTCCCTCCCTCCTCCTTATTCTTTTTTTTTTTTAAGATTTTATTTATTCATGAGAGACACAGAGAGGGGGGTGGGGCGCCAGAGACATAGGCAGAAGGAGAAGCGACTCCCGCAGACTCCCTGCGTGAGTCGGACGTGGGACTCAACCCCAGGACTCCAGGATCACAGCCTGGGCCCGAGGCAGGTGCTAAACCACTGGGCCACCCAGGCGTCCCCTTACTCTCCCATTCTTGATGGTAAATTATTAGCCAGAGAAATATGCAGTCTGCCACTTCTGCTTAAGGACAGAATTAATCAATACATACTTCTCTCAAAATAGCCTACCCAAAAAGCATTCCTATAAGACTGGTAAAGCCGCACGGCTAAAGGGACAAAACCCATAATGATTTCATGTATTCCTCCCTAATGAAAAAACTTCCAAACTTTGGGTAAATCAAACCTGAATGTTAAGTGTCTGCTGTGGTAGGCCAACTTCTAAAACTGAGTCCCAGTGAGCCTCAGCCTTCTGTAATTCCCTATTCCTCTGAATATGGGTAGATCCCATGAACAAGATACCACTTTCAACATTATATTTATTATGTTACAAGGCAACTAGGCAGCTATGCTGGGTGGGCTTGACCTAATTACATGAGCTTTTTAAAACTCTACTTTTTAAAAGAGTTTTCTCTGGCTGGTTACAGAAGTCAAAGAGACATGCTCCAGCTGGTCGAGAAGTAAGCACACAACCATGTTGTGAACTGGCCATCAGGTCCACATACCAAGGAATTTCAAGTGACCTCTGGGAGTGAGCTCAGTGCCCAGCCAGCAGCTAGAAGGACTAACGAGGAGTTCAATGCAAGTGAGTTCTGCCAATGACCAGTGATCTTGGAAGAGTGCTCTGAGCCCCAACAGAGAACCGTAGTCTTGGCCAACAGCTTGATTTCAGTCCAGTGAGAATCCAGCCATGCTGTGCAGCCCTAATTTCTGACCTACAGAACTATGAGCTAATAAATGCGTATTGTTTTAGGCTACTAAGTGTGTGGTAATTTGTAACACAGCAATAGAAAATGAATAATGAAGGGATCCCTGGGTGGCGCAGCGGTTTGGCGCCTGCCTTTGGCCCAGGGCGCGATCCTGGAGACCCGGGATCGAATCCCACATCGGGCTCCCGGTACATGGAGCCTGCTTCTCCCTCTGCCTGTGTCTCTGCCTCTCTCTCTCTCTCTCTGTGACTATCATAAACAAATAAAAATTAAAAAAAAAAATAAAATAAAAACTTAAAAAAAAAAAGAAAATGAATAATGAATACAGCTGCCAAGTAAGTTCTCAGTAAGAGAGCAGTCCACGTGAATTTATCAGATTTTGGCCACAACAGTGAGGCCTGGGTTTTTTTAAATAATTAAAATAGCCAGTGGAATTAAGCTGAGTATTCAAGAATGGAAATCAATTCTTTTTTGGGCATAGACAGGTAAAACAAAAAACAAAATGTATGCCCCAAATTCAAACAGAAACAGTCATAATTCCAAGCCAGAACGTTTAGACCTTATTTTCTAAGACTACATTGTTTCTAGAATATGGGGCACAATCAACTAAAAGTTGATGATGATATAAGTAAATAGACCTGCTTCCCAAATTATCAACATTTTAGATAAGAAAGGAGTTAACTGTTTAATCACCTCACAACATATATATGACAGAGCTACATACTTCTTATGCCACTGGTACCGTGAATATTTTATAATACATTTGTGAGACCTGGGGGAAATCTGAAGTGGAAAAAGAAAGACTTTTCTTTTTTTCTTAAACTTGGAAATGTTTAAGCCAGAGTTCAGAGGCATCTAAAGAGACATCTACTGATTCCACAAACAGAACAGCATCTAGAAAGTTTCCAGGGAGCCCAGCATTGAGGGATACACAGTCTTGCAAAAAGGGGAAAAATGCAGGTCAACATGAATACATGAGCACTAGCAACAGCTCTACAGGTATTGTTACGGAAGAGGAGATGGCAGAGAGCTGGGCCAGAAACTTCTGCATACTGGGAGTGATCTTAAGAGACTAACACGATGAGGAATGGATGGTGGGAGTAGCAGATAGGGAGGAAGCCCAAGGCCCAGGCAACAAGGTGACTGGAAGCACAAAGGCATAAAAGAGTCTTGGCTGTGGTGTGGCTGGAGACAGGAAAGAGGTTCTGCTGCAATCAGCTCACAAAGGAAGGCCCCACAGCACTGCTCCAAGGAGTCTGGGCTCTATCCTTACAGCAAGTAGGAGACGCTGAAATGTAAGAGATTTGCTTTATGCAAAGAACTGGCATGTGGAATGGGTAGAAAAGATAAAAGCAGGAAGCAAGTAGTGAGGAGACCAGAGATGAAATGATAAAACCATAAACTTAGAACTTGGTAATTCAATTGCTGGAGGTGGGTCTTTCCTTCCTAGGTTTCTGGTAGTAACATAATGTTACCATTAATTTGGATGGAGAACAGAGCCAGAAGGAGGACGAAGGGCTTTCAGAGAAAACTTACTTCTCTTTTAGTTTATCTCAGTTTGAGAGGACTATGGGACGCCCAGCAGTGTAGGAATACAGTGGGTTGCTTGGTGTGTAGAATCTATAGCTAAAAAATCAAGATTTGGGCTGTAAATAGAAGTAGAGGTCATGAGCAAGCAGATGGTAGCTACAGCCTTTTCAAGCACATGAGAATACCAAGGAGAAATGAACAAAAAAGCACCCAAGGCAGAGCACCAGTTAATAATCCATAGCAATAACCATAATATAATCGCCAATATAAATCCCATGTATTTTACATACATTTTTAAAGAATATACATATGTATAAAAACCTCCTATAAACCTACCTTTAAAAAAAATAAATAAACCTACCTTTTACATTAAGATGAGCTATACACTAAAAAAAACAAGAAGAAAAAAACTAGCAAACCTAGGACCCATTTATGCTATCTACAAGTTCTGTTTTTGGCCAATATGAAGTCAAATGGGTACAGGATAAATTGCTACAAATAAAGAACTGTCTACTGAGACTTGTAGGTTGATGAAACTTACTATAACCACTCATGATTGCCTCATGCTACTCAGGAAATAATGCAACATATACCACTTCAGACAAGGCTTCTGCAAAGTTCCATAAGTTCTAAATCTAAAAGCAACTGCAATTATACAATTCAGTAGCCACTAGCCAAGTCAATTAAAACTGAGTAAAATTTAAAACTCAGTTCTTTAGTCATCTAGCTTCATTTCAAGCCCTCAACAGTCACATACAGCAGGTGGCTATGGTATTAGGCAGTGCAAATTCAGAACATTTTCATCACCACAGAAAGTTCAACTGTACAACACTGCTATATGCAATATTCTAGCAGCATGAACTTCTTCCAGCATATCATTATTTTTAATAGGTAAATATGATTAACTAAAAGAGTATGGAACATTCTTCTATACAGCCCACTACTAGAAGTTTGAAAAATAAGCTGTATGGGACACCTGGGTGGCTCGGCGGTTTGGCGCCTGCCTTCAGCCCATGGAGTGATCCTGGAGACCTGGGATTGAGTCCCGCATGGGGCGCCCTGCATGGAGCCTGCTTCTCCCTCTGCCTGTGTCTCTGCCTCTCTCTGTGTCAGAAAGAAAGAAAATAAGAAAGGAAGAAAGTAAAGGAAGAAAAAAAAAAAGAAAAGAAAAGAAAAGAAAAGAAAAGAAAAAAAAGAAAAGAAAAGGAAGAAAAGAAAAGAAAAGAAAAGAAAGAAGAAAAGGAAGAAAAGAAAAGAAGAAAAAAGAAAAAGAAAAAGAAAAAGAAAGAAAAGAAAAGAAAGAAAAGAAAAGAAAAGAAAAGAAAAGAAAAGAAAAGAAAAGAAAAGAAAAGAAAAGAAAAGAAAAGAAAAGAGGAAGGTGTAAAATTATAAACAGGGAGGGTATGGAACCAGGCACCTAGGATTAGCCAATGAGATGGACTTGGGATACCTTATCTTGTATGTCTTCAGATTAGAGGGGAAATCCTCCCTGAGTATTTGTGATCTCATGCTTCTCCACATGCAGAGTTAGCATTTGAATTTACTGTCATACCTACCCCATCCTGGAAATTTACCCAAGAAATTTAGAGTGCTTCTAGGTCATTGCCATCTGAAGGCTCCTAGAAGAAGTAAAAACAAATCTTCTTGGGAGAAATGTACCCTCAATCAGGGCTCCTTGGGATTCTCAGTGATTAAGCCTGTGGAAATGTAATTTAACAATTTTTTTTTCAAATCATAATATAAATAAGGAAACAACACTCTATGAGCAAGCCAAAGGAAATAATCAACAAAAAGAGATTTCAGATACTGTATTTTGTAATATAGAATATAAAATAAGTATGTCCATAATGTTGATAGAAATAAAGGATGGAAACATGAGCAGGGGGAAAAAAAACCTTAAAATACATTGAATTGATTAGACCATAAACAGACCGGAAGACGGATCTAAAAAAATCACCTAGAAAAGATCACAGGAAAGATAGTGAGACTGAAAATATGAAAGAAAGACTAAGACCTGGAGTAGAGAGTGAGAAGGTCTAACCTATGTAATATTTGGGTTCTTGAAAAAGGGAGAAAATGGAGGAGGGACACTATTAGAAGAAATAAGAGCTGAGAATTCTCCAGAACTTATTAAAAACGTAAGTTCTCAGATTGGGAAAGCATAAAGTGTGCCAGATAAAAAGAAGTCAAAATAGAATAAAACTGAAGAACCTTAAAACAAAGATTTAAAAAAAAAAAAAAAAAAGGGGAGGAAAAACAGCCAGATTTCCTACGCAGAATGACAATCGCACACTGAACCTCTCGAAAGAAAGAACTCAATTTGCCAAACAACAGTAGTGTGAGATCATTTAAGTGTTAAGAGCCAGTAACTATATTCTCAGCTGTATAATTGGCTAAAGAAAATATATACATCAGCACACCCACTGGGATGAGTCCTCTCTGCTCCTGATACTCTGAGATGGAAAGCACACCAGTGCCGCCAGGGTCGGGGGTGGTACCAACTGCAAAGGGGCACAAGGCAACTTGTAGTGCCCATCAGTATTACCTCACCATTGTGGTTCTCACTACACCATGTATGTGTACATTGGTCACAACTCTGAACTGTATACCTTAAACTGGTAAATTTTTACTTGATGTAAATTATACATTAATAAAGCTGATGGGGGAGAGGGGAAGACCATCACTGCTGCCAAGGAGTTTCCCCTGTGAAATGCTCTTAACACAAGCTCCCATCATACCCCAGCTAGTTAAGGTCTGGTGCTCTTCACTACCAAATATACTGCCCACCCTTCAGTTATTGACATCGACAGACAGGACAATCGGTCCTGACCTCTGCCACCTAGGTTCAGATGACTTGCTACCTTCTGAGAAAAGGGGAAGAAACCAAAACTTCAGAGTTGAACACAGAAGAGGCTTACCTAAGGTGGAACAGAAATTCAAAACATAAGGCGGTGCTAAGGCTGGCACCCATGAAAGCAAATACTACAAATGACGGTCTCTTGCATTCACAGACAACGCAGTCCCATTTCAGTGCCAGTTTATCCAATAACTGAAGACTGTCTTGAAAAACATCAAACTCACAGCTGTGACAGGGCAAGGACTAAAGAACTCTTAGTCCGAGCACCTCACCAACTCAGATCAAATAGAATGCAGAGACTGGGATATTCTCTCCCCTTCCCTGTGTCATAAATTTTGTGATTCTATCCTGCAGTTCCAAGTTCTGCTTGATTTCCCAAGTAGTGGGAAAGTACCTCATTTATGTGTTCAAGAAATATTTACTGAACTCGATTTTATTGCTAAAATGAGTAAAATATGTATCTTTATTCATGAACCAGAAGTATAATAGATTATATCAGACAGGTGTAAAAATAAAAATATAAAACAAGGCAGACATTGGTCTGAAAAGATTGTTTGCTTAATTAACTCACAAGGTATTCAAGTTATACAGATTTCCAATACTGTTATAAGGTCCAGGGGATACAATGACAAGAACAAAACATGCAACAATGTTCTCTGGTCAGGTGGGTCCCAAGGAACGCTTAGAGAAAAGAGTGACAATTGAGGTTCACCGGTGAGGAAGAAAAAGTGGTAGCTAGGGAAAGGACTCTCAGGGCAAGAGAATTGTGTGAATGACCATACGTATGACAGCAGGAAAAGGCTTGTTCAGTTTTGCTGGCGTATAAGGTACCCACAGGAGAATACTGGCAGAAATCCTATGAAGAGGGATGCCTGGGTGGCTCAGTGGTTGAGCGTCTGCCTTCAGCTGAGGGTGTGATCCCGGAGTTCTGGGATCGAGTCCCACATCGGGCTCCCCGTGTCTCTGCCCCTCATGAATAAATAAATAAAACCTTTAAAAGAAAATTAAAAAAAAATCCTATGAAGAAAGGTTAGGACCAGATTTTGACACCCTTGAAGGATGTTGAGTTTATTTCTGGTAAGATATAAATGCCATGCAACGCTTAATCTGTTTTTATTTTAGAAGATGTAACACAACAGTTCTTAAAGAAGATTATATACACCAAAATCAATGGGGAAGGTTTTTCAAAAAAAAAAAAAAAAAAGGCCTAAAACCAGGAGACTGTGACTCAGTAGGTCTGGAATGTGTCCTGGACACTAGTCACTAGGAGACTGGTACACACCCACGGTTAGGAATCACTGCTATAAGGAGTCATTATTGCCTCTAACAGGTGTCTACCAGTAATGCACTCAAATGTGCTTATGATTCACAGTTGACTGCTGAACAATGTGGGTGATAGGGTCATCAACTTCTGTGCAGTACAAAATCTGCGTGTAATTTCTGACTCCCCAAAAACTTGACTACTGCTGACCAGAAGCTTTACTTGTAACACAGTCAATTAACAGATATTTTCTATGTTACACTTATTATAATATTGTATTCTTACAATAACGAAAGCTGGGACAAAAATATCAAAATCATAAGGAAAATACATTTACAGTACTATATTATACTTTAAAAAAAAAAGATCTGTGCAAGTTGACCTGTGCAGTTCAAACCCATGTCATTCAAGGGTCAACTGTACAGGCAAATAGATACAAACAGACATAAACAAAAAAAGGC
This sequence comes from Canis aureus, assembly GCF_053574225.1. Classification (NCBI taxonomy): domain Eukaryota; kingdom Metazoa; phylum Chordata; class Mammalia; order Carnivora; family Canidae; genus Canis; species Canis aureus. Next base: position 41,068,369 of record NC_135631.1, read on the forward strand.
TGATACAAATAAAAAATTATAATCCTCCAAAAGACCTCAGGAAATGTACCTACCCTTTAATCAATGCATATTTTTAATTTTTAAAAATTTTTAAAGATTTTATTTATTTATGAGAAAGAGAGAGAGAGAGAGAGAGGCAGAGACACAGGCAGAGGGAGAAGCAGGCCCCATGCAGGGAGCCCAATGTGGGACTCGATCCCAGGACTCCAGGATCATGCCCTGAGCTGAAGGCCGGGGCTAGACCGCTGAGCCACTCAGGGATCCACAATGCATATTTTTAAAAATGTTTCTTCTCTAATCACAGTCTGTTTTCAATCACTCCAAGTAAAAGCAACTTTTCGTTAATTCCGTTAAAGTATAAATACTTAAATCCTTATGTTTTAAAGTTAAAACTCAGAAACCATAGCTAAAGAATGTCTAATTTAAACATGTCTGATTAATGGCATATGCTTTTCCTGTCTTTCCAATAATAATTAAAAAAAGAAAACAAGAAAACCCACAAGAATAAAGAAAGCGAAAATTGAGGAAGAGTAACAAGAAATTCAACAATGTTCATAGAAAACAGTGAATGGAGGAGATAACCAGCAGGAAGAACATAAGCAGCTACAACCACAAGTCACTGCAGACATAGACACTGACCAGAAACCTGTCCAGCCTGGAATCACAGGAGCCTCAACACTAGGACGGGGGTAGGGGTAGGGCTGGGGGTGGGGGGTCTGCGGGATACACAGAGAGCAGCTGGATGGAGCCCGGGCTCGCTCTCACCCTCAGAGTAGCCAGATTACAACTGCTCCTGAGGTGAAGACTAGACATTATGGAGACACTAGGCACAGAGGACACGGTACGGTATGAAAAGGGAGGATCTCAGACTCCTTCATCCCAAAGGATCTTGCTCCCAAAACACAAGCCCAGCTCCTCCCTCTTCCCCTGAGCAGGAGTCTAGAGAATTCTTTATCGGAGAAACTGATTAGCCCCACCCAGGCCAGAGTCACTTACAATTACAATAGGATTTTTTTTCTCATCCTTCTCTTCATGCTTTTTCTGCGATATGTAAGAAGAGCATTAGCGTGTCACCCATGGTATTCTCCCCTGATGACAGTCAATCAACAACTCAAGCCAGGTTCCTTCCAGTCTCTCCAGGGCTGGGTGGTGGGTGACTCTCATCAAGGTAAGATGCTATAGTAGATGACCAAGGACAAGAGCTCAGCCTTAGTGTCTATGTACCTTACACAGGTGCTTACTAAGACAGACAATTAAATATATGCTGAAAGAAAAGTCAAAACTGAAAAGGTTTATACCTGCTACTTTCTAAATCATTACACCTATAATACTGATTTCCTTATCTTACAACTGATTCTGAACTTCAATGGAATCACAGAAATTTTCTGAATTAAAGAATGTATTTCCTAGTCCTTTCTTTCCCCCAAATACGCAGCAAATAATGAGGTTCATTTGAAAATAAGAAAATATGTTGAAAAGATACTATTTCTATACATTAGAAATTCATGAGTAAAGAATCTCACTAATGACTCAGTCACAAACTGGTTACAAGAACAGGCGAAAATTTCCAACTAGTGTATACCTAAAGGTATACAAGCTAAATAATCTATTCATTACTACTTATTAGGGAGAATTTTAGGAACTCAAATAATAGGTTATTTAAATCCTGAAAAATTAAGTAAGATTTCGTTTAAATGATTTATGTTTTCAGGTCAGCAGACAGAAAGCTAAATACAGTCACCCCTCAAAAGACGGAGTTTAATTAATGCTTTATACACTACATGCTTGAAGTGATCTTGTTTCTCCTCGCGGAGCCATTTATAGTTGAGACAGTTTGACTTGTGATACCTAGCTAAAATATTAGCTCTTTCAGTAGTTTGTTAGTATATGAAATACATCACTAAAAGAATCCAAAACTAGCACACCATACCAATAGAATTTTAATACAATGTTTTCACTACAATTCACCTTAACTGCTTGTGTCCATCAAGACACCAGATTCTCTGCATTAACTGTATCATCCCAGACTGGACAATTTGTTTCAATTGGTATCTTGAAATGTTTAAAATGTTTTAGAAGAACACTGTAGGAGAAACAGCAATCACAACAAGTGCCAATAGTAATCTTTTGATAATGGTGAGAAATAGAGTAGAAATTGATAAAATTATAAATCCTTAAAGTATTTGCAGTATTTAGTTGGTAGAGTCAGAAAATGAATTTCATGTGAGTGAATTAGTGTAAGAGTTTACTAATCCCGCTCACCATTTTTTGACCAAATTTAAAAGTCTCAAAATCATATTATATACTTTACAATTTATATGCTATATAGGCCTTTATATACTTGCCTTTACTCTTTGGCTCCAGACAAGCATTTCCACCAGCCTGCTGAACTGGTGCACAGAAACCTGGACATTTCTTCTAGGATCTCAAACCAACATCACGCCAAAGCCTACTTTCACCCCAACCACACCTGTTTGTCAAGGTCAATGCCCAGAAGCATTCTTTGATGACTCCCCTGAAGCCCAATGCCGCTCCTCTTATGATACACATCCCTTAATCACACCCCTGCGCTAAACATCATTATCCGCCATCCATCTCTGATGGTCCAGGTCCCTCCCCGTTCAACCCACCTTCCTTTACCAGAGCTACCTTGTCAAATTAGAGATACAAGCTGTGCCATTTCTGGTTGAAAAGTAGTATTTCTTTTTCTTCAGATAACAAACATTTTCTTCATTAAAAATATATAAATCACAGAACTACCGAGAAACTATTTACAGTCCTAGTGTCCAGAGATAAACCATAGTATCTCCATATATATCCCCCTAACCTTTAACCATGTATACTTTACATAACTTGAGGCCATTCTTTTCATGAGCATTGTCTCCCGTCTTCAAAAACTCTCTAAATGTCATTTTATAATAGGCATAGACTACTTCATGACACCTATCTACAAAATTATATAACCATTCCTTTTTCTCAAGCCTTGAGACACTATATATAATAATGCTTAAAAATATCTTTGGTCAGACAACTTTCCCTACATCTACATTATTTTCTTGGGACACAGTCTCAGGAGTAAACTACCAGATCAAAGATTACAGGCTCCTAAAAACCAAACATACTGCCAAACTGCTGCACAGAAATCTTTTACACACTTCACTCAGCATGAGGGAGTGGCTGTACTGGTAGCCTTAACTGCTTAGGATGGGCTCTCTCGCACACACTCTACCGCAGACATTTCAGCAATAGAAGACTGTTTCCTTACAGTAACGTAGTGTTACATGCTATGCCTAAGAACAGTAAAAGAATCATAATTAACGAAGTTTGTAACTCAATATTTGAAGTAAAATTTGATCTAACAATTGCTGAAGACAATATTCTAACAATTTAGTAAGCATTTTAAGCAGAAAACTTTAACAGCAAAAACACTGGTGAGTTTTAAAACGTTTTTTTAAACATACTTCAGTATCTATTCTGAGTATTGCGAACTCTTTAAACACTGTTCCCCACATTTCTTATAAGTTTTTCACCATTACTTATATTTTTGAGAGAGAACATTTTGATATAAATACAGAGCCAGAATCCATAATAATATGAATTCCAAAACATAATTCTAAAAGACTTCCACTTATATGCAACAATAGCCACATGAACAATTTACTACATAGGTCTGTGTCTGTTTCATCATGAACAAGACAGATAATGGCCCCTAACCTCCTGGAGTATTTTGCTGGATCTACACTGGAATTAGAACACAGAAGCTTCTATTTGTAATTCCAATGGTGGGAAAAGCCAGCTAAACTTTAATTACTGCCATGAGCCAGGCATTATCTAGATGCTTTCACATTTATTCAAATACACTTTAAAGACTGATTTCTTAAAAAGCACAAACAGCACAGAAGAAACTTTCACCACTGATGCATTTATTCTTTGTGCAAAATGACCCGGCTGTAAGGCGAAGTGGTTGCACTGACCTGCACACAGACCCCACAGAGGACCTGCCAGTCCAGAAAAGACATGAGACCATGATACCTCACAACCTTATCTCCACTTGCCCAGAATGGGCTCAAGGGCAATAATTTCAAAAAGATCTGTGTTTCTCTTCAGCTTAAAAAAACAAACAAAATAACCTGCAACAACTATCCTTTGCTGTTGCCTTCCAGGTCCCTTTCCGAACATCATCAAAAATGAAAAAGCATCTTCCAAAGAGGTTCCTGATGGGCTGACCTGTCACAGGCTGTCCACATTTCAATAATCCAGGCACAAGATGGAACTGAAGGCCCTTCCTTCGCAATCTGTCCTGCCACAACTCTGCACCAGAGTGTCCCAAGTCTAAGTATCTCCCACCTCGGTGCAGCCTTCTGCTTTATGGAAGCCGTTCTTCCTCATTCTATCTTGACAAATTATACTCTTCCTTCCACCATCAAGTCCTATTTGATCGCCTCCCTGTGAAATGTCTGTGTCCTCCAAGATGTGAGGACAGGGCCTCCTGCATCCTGCTGGCACGTTAATTAACTGCAGACACATTCTGCTCTCCCGCTTGCAGGTTTAAGCACCACCTCCGACCACCCCACTCCTGGTTCCATGCCTTGCATACTGCAAAACTTCACTACTCTGTGTTCTTACTCTGTCTCTTAGGTAGTTGAGATGAAAACAACAGAACCCTGGATAATGGAGCTCTTGTTCCACAGGTACTCTGAAGACAGCAAATATGCAAACCTTTAATATTTTCTCAAATTTAAAAACATGAAATTATTTTCTTATTTCTTAAAATCATCTACTAAATCCTTTTCTACCCTTAATTTTTAAAAATAAAATTCCATACACAATAAAATTATTACCTTATAATTCCAGATAATATATGTATGGGAATTTAAACAAACAAAAGAGGAGACACCTGGGTGGCTCAGTGGTTGAGCCAGGTCTGCCTTTGGCTCAGGGAGTTCCACATCAGGCTCTGCAGAGAGCCTGCTTCTCCCTCTGCCTCTGTCTCTGACTCTCCCTGTGTGTGTCTCATGAATAAATAAAATTTTCAAAAATGGTAATAAACAAACCAAAAAGTTTTATCTGAAAATCACATCAGTGCTTTATTAAATCACCTGACGAGTGAAGGGTTCAACACCAAAGGGCTCATGCTATCCTAATATTTTAAGGGAGCATTCTAAGTCACTTAATTTAATCCTGCTCATGAGAACCACTGCCTGCCTTCTAACTCCATGTAAAAATACATTTTAGGAGTGACATTTTATCTTCATAAAGTAGCAGTTGAACTTCAAAAGACACTAAAAACTGTGAGATTCAAGTTCTCAGTATGTTGGCCATGGTATACTTTCATTCAACAAATATTTATTAAAGACCAACCATGTGCAAAGGGGGAGAAAATCCGATGACAAGCACAGAGCTACACCTGTCTGCAACAGTACTGACTACTAACATGTCATCTTTGAAGATTCTTAAGTAACAGTTCCAACATAAAAACACAGATATCGAGAAGCCAAGTTGGTTTCCATTTCACTAGCAGGTGCATCCCAACACGTTCCTACAGAAAAACAGTTTATATGTATAGTGTCGGTTGGAACAGTCAACTTTGGATTTTATCAAACTCCTTTCATGTGCAAAGGAGGACAATAAAGTAATAAAAGAATAAATGCAAAACCAGTTTCTGGAAACCAACTGCAGTGAAAACAGAAGGGGCGTCTGGGTGGCTCAGTGGTTAAGTGCCTTCGCCTGAGGTCGTGGTCCTGGGGTGAAGGAATTGAGTCCCACATCAGGCTCTCTGCAGGGAGCCTGCTTCTCCCTCTGCCTATGTCTCTGCCTCTCTCTGTGTGTCTCTCATGAATAAAAAAATAAAAGCTTAAAAAAAAAAAGTAAAGTAAAATCCTAAATTAAAATTACAGACCGAAGATGGTGAACAATTAAAAATTCTTATAATGTTTGGGGAAGCCTGGGTGACTCAGTCGGTGAAGCATCCATCTGTTGATCTCAGGACCGTGAGTTCAAGACCCACATTGGGCTCCATACCAGGCATGGAGCCTACGTTAAAAAAAAAAAAAAAAAAAAATTCTTATAATGTTTGAAAAAGCTAACTCATAAAACAAAAATCCTCCAACAGATTAATCCAATACCTAGCAGTACATCTAAAAGTTCTATAAATACATATAAATTATATCATAAGGCAAAACCAATTCCTATTATTATCTCAAGTGTCTGTATTACTATTCAAACAGGCTTTGTTATATAACCTTAATACCTTTCTTTGACCCATCTTTGATGTGAATATCACCTTTTTATTCAAAACCAAACTAAGGAGAAATACTACTCTGTAAACAAAATAACTGATTATAAAATTTTAGTTTTAGTTCTTTTGAAATGGAATCAAGCAGAAATGATGAGCATAATCATCTTCCTATAGAAAACTTGACTTACTAATAAGTTATCTGCATTCACCAGCTATAAGCTAACCCAACTCTTCTGTTTCCCCTTCCAGGTAAGACCACCACTAGGTACACACCTCAGTGGTGAACAGGGAAACTAGGAGTTACCCTCAGCACCAGCCCCTGCCCCTGCATCTGATCAGACAACAACAAACGGACTCCTTCCCCCATGTGCATACATTCTCCTCTTTCCCCTCTTTCACTACCCTGCTCTGTTTAAGCCACAAACACCCCAAAACAGAATCCTTACATGTCCCTCAGCTTCCGCTCACCCAAATCCGTCCCAACTATAGTACAGAAAGAAAAAGATCCTTCAAAAATACAAATTTGATCTCATCATTCCTTCCTTTTTAAAACCCTTATCCCTTGAGATAAAGCAAAAATATTCCTAACATGATGATCTGGCTCCTGCTTACTAATCTAGCCTCACCTCAATACCTCTGCTCCTTTTCTCCCCCCCTCGTTTATTATATTATATTCCACTACATGAAAGATACAAAAAAAGGTATGCCCATCTGCAATGTGAACAAACTGTAACAGTCACACTTGTTTCCTATCTTTTTAGACTAAAGACGAACTTATCATAGCTAGACTTGAGGACCCGCAATTCCTCCCCTCACCCTTCTACAGGCTCAAAATTAAGATTCATCATTCCTACACATATTCTTATACTTTAGCCACGTTCTTGGATGTATCACTTTCTGTCACTACAAACATGCTAAAATTGTCATGCATTTCTCCCTATACACACGCACAAGAGATTCCCAAAAGCAGTCTCTGCCAAGCTATACTCGGTAACTCGTGAAATCAATGCACAGGTCATGGCAGTATTTTATTAAAAACAGAATAATGTAGAAAAGTATGTCTCATTTAGTAGGAGTATTATTTCTTTAAACAAATTTCAGTTCTGAAACATGGATACACATGGATCTGTGTATGCACTGGGTCAAAAAGAATAGAAAACCCACTGCTTGAAAGTGTATACCTACAAGTAAAAACTCTCATCAACAGGCCATGTACAAGTACAACTTCAACTCTGATACACTGGTAATTTAGATGATTATCTACCTGGAAATTTTCTTTAAGGCACAAGGTAGAACTCTGGTTTAACGTATCCCATATGGATAACCAATTGTCCTAGCAGAATTTGCAAACTAATAACTTCCACACAATAAATACGGTGCCCTTTCTCATTTTATGAGTCCATTAAAAAAAAGAGGAGGGGGGGTGGGGTAAGGGGCAAAGAGAGAGAGAGAGGTAGAAAGAGAATCTCAGGCAGACTGTGTGCTGAGAGCAAAGCCTGATGTAAGGCTCAATCCTAGGACCCCAAGATAATGACCTGAGCTGAAATCAAGAGTCCGATGCTCACCCGACTGAGACACCCAGGTGCCCTGATACTAGAGTGCTTTTATGTCCTCCATAATACTCTGTCATTGTCTCCAAAAAGGCCATGCACAGTTTTTGTTAGAGTTATTTCTAGGAATTCAGAGTCTCTATTCGTTCTTCAAAAAAACACTTTAACTGGCTTCAAGTACCCCATGAATATACCCCTCACTTGTCATACAGTTAAGGTCAGCTCAAGTTTCAGCTTGCCACCTTCTTCCATTTTGGAACGTGCAGAATTCTAAATCGAACTGCAAACTGCCAGTTAAAATACATCTTGCCATTGTCCCTGTTTTTGTTCACAAAACTTGGTATGTTTATCTACTATTTATAGTGAACTACACATCCTCCCTGGCCCAAAGAAGTTTCAAATGTTTACTTGCTAAATCAAAGTTAAGCCTCTCATGAGGAAAAAAACTAATCTCAAGATGCACATGAGCTAAAATATAAAGAGGGTGTTAAAATATCAAATCAAGTGATTCCCTTTCCTTTCTGAAGCTTTCATAATCATGGTAATGAAGTTAAATTTACCTAGAACACTGCCACCATCCAAAAACTGTCAATAAAATTTGGCTTGCTTTTCTGTCTGTAAAGACAGTGGGTAATTTATTTAAGACTAGCAACTAGTACTCTCCATTTGCCCTGGACAATCACTGGTGCTATCATCCTTGGAGCAGGCTACAGCGAGATGCCAACCAGCAGTTAGGATCATCTGCCCTAGTAACTTTCTATTTAAGATTCATACTTCAAACCACGAGTTGTTCCCATCTGTTCCAGGTCCTAGATGAAGTGTGGCAGGGAGTGCTTCCCATCATCCATCAGTCTGTAACGGTTAATTAACAGCCACCTTACCTCCCAAAGCTGCTCTTAAGCATGACACACAGCCTGTATATTTTCACTCAGAACACCTAAAACCTTCTAAATTTGGTGAAAAATCTGCCCAGCCATCTTTTCTACATTGTAATTATAGATACAGAAATTTAATTTATTTATAAAGTTTAATAAGCTCCATATAGAAAACAACCATTCTTAAGACTAAAGAATATAGAAAATACATGCAGTAAAAATATTTGCCAAAAATATATTGTACTTCTTTCTTATAACAATTTTCTTATAGCTGAACTCATACTTCCACACTGAATGCAGAGCCCAATGCATTGCTCAATGCCGGGCTCAATCCCACAATCCTGAGATCACCACTTGAGCCAAAATCAAGAGTCAGACACCCAACTGAATGAGCCAGCCAGGCAACCCAAAGTTAACTATAAAACTAAGAACTTCTAATGAGTCTCAGAATCTAAAGGTCTTCAAAATATGGTAATAAATATGCCAAAATATTAAATCTATTTTATTTTTTAATGGTTTTTAAGGGTTTTTTGTTTTGTTTTGTTATTTTAGTAATCTCACTGCAACATGGGGCTCAAACATACAATCCAGAGTCCTGTACTCTTCTGACTGAGCCAGCTGGGTGCCCCTAAATCTATTTTACATAAAATAAATACAAAATCTTATTTGCCTGTGAACTATTTAGGGATTATATATTTCCCAATATACAAAAATGAAAGTTTTTTTGCTTGATTAAAAACCAAAACATTGTGTATGTGTTCAAGGAAGAAATAAAAATTCAAGATTTAAAAAGATTTCCATGTCACCAGCAGCAAAGACCTTCCCCTCAAAAAGTAAGCTCCCCCTCACCACCATCCAAGTTTGGGTTAAGTCAAAAAGAATATCCTGATTAGGATAAAAGGGTAAGAGAGCAGTGACTGCTTTCATCTGCACCAAGAGCAAATCACTTCTCACCTCTTCACTTCCTCTATCCTTCTGTGTTAAATTACCAGACACCTTAGTGGCGAGTGGTGAGAACTGTGACTGTTAACTGCTGCCTGGTCCTTTTTCCCCTAGAATCAAAGGCACCATAACTCCCAAACTCAATAACTGAAAGCAAATAAAGTCTTACAACTCAGTAATAAAAAAGATAAATGACTCAATTTAAAATTGAGCAAAAGATCTTAACAGACATTTCTCCAAAGACGATAAACAAGTGGCCAATAAGCACATGATGATAAGTAATGATGCTCAACATCATTAGCCATCGGGGACATAAAAATAAAAACCACAGTGAGATACCACTTCGCACCCAATAGGATGGCTATAATAACAATTAAATAAAAGCTAATAACAAGTGTTGGCAAGGATGTGGAAAAATTGGAAATCTCTTACACTGCAAGTGGAATGTAAGTAAGTACAGCAACTTTGGTAAACAGTCTGGAAGTTTCTACAGAAGCTGAAACAAGCATTACCATATGACCTAGCAATTTAATTTCCAAGTATACTCAATAGAGGGGAAAAAAATGTTTTTACTCGAAAATTTGCACAGGAATGTTCATAGCAGAATTACTCAAAAGAGCCAAAAAGCAGAAATCCAAATGTCCATCAACTGATAAATGGATAAACAAAATGGAGTATTACTTAGCAGGAAAAAGGAATGAAAAATGAATATATGCTATAATATGGATGCACCCTGAAAATTATGGTAGTTGAAGACGACAATAACCAAAGACATGGTTCTATTTGTACAAAATTTCCAAAATGTGCAAATCCTTAGAGAAAAAAAAAAAAAACAGATTATTGGTGGCCTAGGGCCGATGAGAAATGAGGAATGACTGGTACAGGGAACAGGATTTCTGTTCGGGGTGATGAAAATGCTCTAAATTTTACTGTAGTGATGGTTACACAATTGTGTGAATATACCAAAACCACTGACTTGAACTCTTTAAATAGGTGAACTATATGCTATGTGAATTATAGCTCGATGTTATGTATACACATTTTTAAGTAAAGTTTTTGGTTTTTTTTATTATTATTTATGATAGTCACACAGAGAGAGATGAGAGAGAGGCAGAGACACAGGCAGAGGGAGAAGCAGGCTCTATGCACCGGGAGCCCGACATGGGATTCGATCCCGGGTCTCCAGGATCGCGCCCTGGGCCAAAGACAGGCACTAAACCGCTGCGCCACCCAGGGATCCCTTAAGTAAAGTTTTAAAAGTACTATTACACAGCTTATCACTTGCTATTCAGCTTGCATTGTTCACTTGAGGCTTTATAAGGGGCGAGATGGGGCTACCAGCCAAATGAAGTAAGCCATGCAGTGAGCCAGAGAGCTTGACAAAAATCAGGAAGGATTTGAGCCTGGGATTTGACTGGACATTAGCCCCAGGCTTTTCCAGGAGTAAGAGACTTATGCTTCCCCAAATCCACATCCCTGAATTTGAAGACAATTCCCCAGCAATCCTCTCATAGAGCCCCAAAGTAAAGCATCTCTGTTATTCTATAACATCATCCAGGTAAATTTCAAGGTACCAAGACATCAAGTCTACAGAAAATAGTTAAAGCACTGGTACACAATCAACAATGAGAATATAAGTCTGAAGAGTTTCACTGATTGAATGGACATTAGGGATGCACAATCCTTTTATCTTTTCTGTTTCCTCCCTTGGGTTCCAAGATAAAAAAGGTTTTTTTTTTGTTTTTTTTTAATGGTTTTCAGAAACACTTCATTATGAATTTGGAACAATTCAAACTCACCCTCAAATTCTGCAATACCCCCAAAGATCCTAAGGTCCCCTTCCAATGTTTAAAAATTCTCTTTCAACAATGAAACTATTCCTATTCCTGCACCTTCAAAAGCCACATTATGCCTCATCCAAGTTTTTCACAACTCAGAATCCATTATACATCACAGATATTCTTCACCTACCATCTAAATTTACCTCACTGCACTCTCAGGGTTCTCAAGAAATTTACGTATTTATCTACTAGTCAATTCAGAGACAGCTGCAAGAATACAAAACAAAACATGTTCACCTATTTTTCCACTTCCTAGTCCAGGCAGATACAAGAAAGAACATGAACTCCTGTGGCCATACCATCAGTATAAAAAATAACAAAAGTATTATATGTACTAACTACTGAGATTAAATGAGCGCTAGGTATCATCCTAAACTCTTAACATATGTTTACTCATTCAATCCTCTTTACAACACTATCATGGATATTATTATCCTCCATTTTACAGAATAGAAAACAGACCAACTTGATCTAAGCCTGGTAACTGGGGACCCAGAATCATATCAAGGAAAATAATGAAAGAAAAGTCCAACAAGAGCATATAACAAGTCTTAAAACTATAATTAATTCTCCCTATGCCACCCTCCTGTAGCCACCTTTCCTTTGAATTCATTATTATACCCTTACCTCATCTGCTGCCAAACAAACACCATATGCCACAGACCACAGGAAATCCCTCTAAAGGAAATTTTTCGTCTAGAATCTTTATTCCCATTAATTGAATCAGTAATTCTCAAGAGTAATTTTTAAGTACAGAATATACTATTAAGGAAAAATATTTTAGATTTTAATGCATTTTGTCACAGTTCTTCTGTTAATCAGGTAAAATATAAAAAGCACTAAAAATATAGTAATGCAATTCCTTCTCTTCCACATTGTGGAGTAGAAGGGGTAAAAATTGAGTAGCTACAAGCACACTTCATTGTACTTAATTATACAGAAAATGCAATGTCCTATGCTAATACAGAGCAGTTCTGAGAGGCTCAAGAAGTCTATTCACTTTCCTTTTCGTTAAGAAAAAATATTTTAAAAAAGCACAGCAAACATCTCACAACCTACCTTTACTCTCAGAGAAATTAGGAAAGGGGAAATAATCGATACAGGCAAATTTCCACACCCACAGCTATTTTTAGTATTTTTAATCTACTACTTTAAACAAGGAAGGTTTTAATAACAGAAAAATATGAATCATGACCAAAACCAAACAGCCCAAGTTGGTATGGGCAAAGTGATCCAAGGAATGGATAGAGTTCACTACATGTAGAAAATTAACTTGCTAGAAGAATAGTACAGTGCCTGGATTTAGAGCTTTTGATTAGCACTTTGAAAATTTACATTTGAGGCTGCAAAGCCTCAAATCAACTCTCTGAAATCTCTCTCTCAAAACACGTTTAAAACAGAAATTTCTGGAGCACCTAGGTGGCTCAGTGGTTGAGGGTCTGCCTTTGGCTCAGGTCATGATTCAGGGTCCTAGGATTGAGTCCCACATCAGGCTCCCCATGGGGAGCCTGCTTCTCCCTCTCCCTGTCTCTCATGAATGAATAAAATTTTTAAAAAAATAAAAAAAATGAATAAATAAAACAAATTTATGACACTCAACATCTAGATACTAAAGGGAATATGAAAGGTGCAATATTAAGTTCTTTAGATGTGTGGGTAAGAAGCCCATAGACATGACATCAAAAGAGGATACCAAAACATCTTTTTGTTTACTTTGGAGGAAATTAACATATACAGTCATCTATCACTTTTATATAGAAACATTTCGGTTTCTGCCGATTAAATATAACTACTGTTCACAGAGGCAACAGCCTCTTTGCTGCCTTTTCACTGTGGAATTGATGCTAGAATGACACTGGCCCACCAACAGTTGTTTAAAAAGCTGGTACCCAAGAGAGCAAGAAAACTGCAGTGAGTTCAGCTCAACTAAGCAAGCATATAAACTACCCTAAAATGTGAAGGGACAGTGCTGCTTTAAAGCGCCTGCCTGCCTTTCTGCGCTAACATTCAGAAAATCCAGACATGTAGGTATCTCACCTTCACTGAATCAAACACACGGCCTTAAGCTTTGCTGTCACAGAGATAATTCTCTCCTTCCCTCTCATCCCACACTCTGCCCTACAGATGGAGAAGGAGTGCAGGAATAAAATTCTATAGTCAGGATCCATGATCGTTGAATAGGAATAGGTTCTGGTTAAATTAATGGATGGCACTGAAGCCATGAGGTAAGAAATGTCAAGGAACTTGGGCAGCCCAGGTGGCTCAGGGGTTTAGCGCCGCCTTCAGCTCAGGGCCTGATCCTGGACACTCTGGATAGAGTCCCACGTCGGGCTCCCTGCATGGAGCCTGCTTCTCCCTCTGCCTGTGTCTCTGCCTCTCTCTTTCTCTGTGTGTGTGTGTGTCTCTCATGAATAAATAAATAGAATCTTAAAAAAAAAAAAAATGTCAAGGAACCACACAGAGACCAAAAACATCTGAGTATACTATGGGTAAGAGTGGAAACAGAGGCAGTGAAGCAGAGTCACTGTCACAGGAATCTAGCCCAGGAGTCAAGGCAAAAAAAAAAAAAAAGCAAAACAGCTTTTAATTGAAGAACTAAATGGTTGTGATGAACCTGATTAAGGACTTAGTGATCCAGGAAGGTTTCCAGGAGGTGTAGAATAGAACCGGGTCCTGACATACAGGCAGGGGCCTGACAGGAGTGGGGAGGACATTATCTACAGGGAGACTGAGGTCCCTCTTCTAGCCTTAAAACCCAAGAGCATGAACAATCGGCCAGCAGGACACTGTGGCTCAGTTTCAGCAAGAGTATCTGTGGATGAAAGTGACCAAAACCATAAGAATCCTTTACTGGAAGGGAAAGGTAGTCCTTAAGCAAATGATAAAGATCCTTAGGATGGGACTTGAAGAATGTGTCAGACTCTGACAGAGATGGAGACGGGAGCATTTCAGAGGGAGCAGTAACTATAGCCAAGGCAAACGTGGCACTCCCGTTGAGCAGCACCCATGGAATACATCAAACTCAGCTGTAAATACGGTGGAGACAACAAGCTGGAGACCATCACTGCCAGGCTCTAAAATCCATAGAAAGGTGAGGAACCAGTACATGGAAGATACTGAAATGAAAGGACCATGTATGCCTTAGACAGATTACTGTGACACACGTAAGCAAGGTGACTGGAGGAACACAGGAAGCTGAAAACATCTACCCACGGAATGGATTTACTTTCCTATAAAAGGAATATATATCCAATCAGATGCCCTTGATTCACTTTTTACATTTGTTCTAAGTTTTTATTTTATTTTTTTTTTAAGATTTTATTTGAGAGAAAGAGTGAGAGCAAAGCAAGGGGAGCAGCAGAGGGACAGGGAGAAGCAGACTCCCTGCTGAACAGGGAGCCCAATGCGGGGCTGGATCCCAGTGGTGGGGGAACAGAGGACTAGCTGAGGACAAAGCACAAGACGGGGGCAGCATACTGACAAGTCCTTGAAACAGGCAGGGGGGCATTCCTCTACAGACTCAACTGCCTCAATGTTAATACTCTGCTAAGGGCAAAGGCAATCTTAGCCCGATTCTTTTTTTTTTTTTTTTTTCTTAGCCCGATTCTTTAGGACCCTGTGAGTTTACTTTAACGTACAAAAGTTACTGTAGAAATTTCCTGTTATCTCTAAATCCCACACAATATGTGTCGGCAATCATCCCACAAGCATATGGCCCACTATTATACATCTGAAGGGTCTCATGACTAAGGTTTTATTAGACAGTAATAAATAACCTTTTCCCAACAATAGCTAGCCCCCTCAAGGTCCTGGAAACCTTGCTTCCAAACTTCCTTAGAGAGTACGATATCCCCAAACCTCTCCCAACTCCCAAGTATATAATCAGCCACCCCTCACCAGCCCGGGCAGCAGCTCTTCCTGCCCACAGGTCCTGTCCCCCTGCTTTAATAAAACCACCATTTTGAACCAAAGACGTCTCAAAAATTCTTTCTTGGTCGTTGCCCCCGAACCTCATCCCACCAAACCTCACCTATATTCCAAAACTACATCACCAGGACCCCAGGATCATTATCTGAGCCAAAGGCAGACGTTTACCTGACTAAGCCACTGTCAGTACCTCTGTTCCTATTTTAAAAAACCATACACACATATAAAGGTATATTGACGTCAGCACTCATACGCTGCTGATGAATGTAAATTGCTAAAATCACTAATACGTATCAGAAACCTTTAAAATGGTCTATCTTAAGACTTTCCTTAGGAATTTGTCCACAGAAAACATTCCAAACATTTTTCAATTAAAAGATGTAAACAATGGTGGTTTATAATAGCAGATATAGTATAGATCCCTATTCGATATTTTTGAATTCATTTAAAGTAAAAAATTGTTTTAAAGATTTATTTGTTAAAAAAAAAAAAAAAGAAAGAAAAAACGATTTATTTGTAGGGGGGAGAAGTGCAATGGAGGTGTGCACAGTGGGGAGAGGAAGAGAGAGAATCCCAAGCAGACTACTCACTGGGTATGGAGCCCAATAAAGGGCTCAATCTTACAACCCTAGATCATGGTCTGAGCAGAAACCAAGAGTCAGGACACTTAAATGACTGTGCCATCCAGGTGCCCCTAAAATTTATTTTTTAAATGAAATTTACAAGGAGTTTGTAGTACATTAAAGCAAAACTGGCAAACACTTTATAATCTAAATCTCAAAAGTGATGAGGTTGCAAAAGAAAAAAACATAAAATATTCATTAATAAGTTGACCATTCATAAAATTATGATCAAATCAAGTATCTCTCCATACTTTAAAAAAATATATCTGTTTAATGGAGGCACAGATTAATCTTCCACTGAAACTAAGCATCTGACAACAGAACACAGATACAATTTAGTAAAAGCAGAAATCTTGAGAATATTCAAGATTTCATGGTGACAACAATAGATGTTGCTATTAATAACAGAGAAAGCTACTGACGAAGAACCTGACAGACCAACTAACAACTACAGGGAACAATATCAACAAGGATAATACATTACCAACTTTTTCAAGAAAGAATAACGGGAGCATGAAAGAATCAGAACACTGGAAAAACGATGAAGTTTTCAACTACTTCCACCAAAAAAGATTTTCTCAATAATTTGAGCCAAATTCAATTATGAGGTGAAAAATATATTGGGGGTGAGAAATATTACACCAGAAACAGCATGTGAGTCATCTTTTGCTCATTCAGTAAACTGGCCTACAGATGAAACAATACTCAATTTTTATGTGTAAAATAAAATTAATTTTAATAATTTATAATTATTGTTATATCAAAATAAGGCCTCAGTTTAATCTTTTTCATAATTTACATGAAGCTTAAGTCACTATTTAAATCAGACACACATTAAGAAGACTTCTATTTAGGTCATCATCAGATAAATGAGACCAAATTTCAGTCAACTACATTATGTAAAAAAAAAAAAAAAAAATGACAAGAGGAAGATCACAGATGTATGTCAGTAGTTGCTACTAGAATGTCAGACTGTGGGTAATTTTTTTAAGAGAGAATTAAACAAATACTGTTTGAAACAATGCAAATATGTTAGTAAATAAGATTTTTGAAACATACACCAATATTTCACCTATGATTTACAATTGCTTTTTGATCTATTCAGACGTAATGGAATGTAAATTAGATAGAACTCCTCTACCTTACTTAAGAAATATACCTTGGGTCCCTATGAAACACTGAAGACAAAACTGAATAATAATCATTTACTGACGCTCAACTGTACCACACTTCAATCCTCAATATAACTCAACAAACTAATTATCACCTTCAATTTTGGGAGACAGAGAAAGACTATGTAACATTAGCCAGGTGATAAACCTAAACAGTGCCTAAGCCATCCTTCAAACTGAGACTGTCTATAAAACCCATGCTCCATATACATGGCTATGAATTACCCCAAAGAGAAAGCCTTAAAATAACTTACACATTAATAGAAAAAAATAAAGCAGCAAACAGAAGAAAAGAAAGCAGGAAAGCACCGATGTGCAGCACTTACCAGGTGCTACAGGAGGCAGGGAAAAGGTATTCTTAACCTCAAGAGTGGGAAAGAAAAAGGGTCTAGTAAACACGGGCAGAAAAATACAAGTAGCCTACAAAGGGGAAGGGGAGGTAGACCATTCCAGGCAGAGAGGACAAAGGAGTTTTTTAAATTGTAAATATTATTTGACATTTACCCACCCCCCCAAAAAAATTGTGCTAAACTTCTAGGAACAGAAGTTAAACGACTGTTTAATCATAATTTTTAACTTAAGCATAGTTAAGTGCACGTTATAAAACATTATTTTTCTTACATTCATGAAGCAACTTTATTCCAATGCTTCATAAGCATTTTTGTCATCATTGTTTTCATCAGTAAAGCCAATTCTTTAAAGTAGGTTTTCCGGGATCCCTGGGTGGCGCAGCGGTTTGGCGCCTGCCTTTGGCCCAGGGCGCGATCCTGGAGACCCGGGATCGAATCCCACATCGGGCTCCCAGTGCATGAAGCCTGCTTCTCCCTCTGCCTATGTCTCTGCCTCTCTCTCTCTCTCTCTCTCTCTCTCTCTCTCTCTGTGACTATCATAAATAAAAAATTTTAATAAAAAAAAAAAAAAAAGTAGGTTTTCCAATTTACAGTATATTTCTAGGCCTTTTGTGATGCACTTTTATTCTTATTTTTATTTAAATAAATATGATATTGCCTCTGGAACTGTTATCCCAATTCAGAAATAACCATCCATTCGGTTTTCCATTTGATTTTACACACACACACACACACACACACACACACCATAACCTCCATATCACAATCACTTATTGTTTTGCTTTTTGTGTGATCTTTAAAAGGTGTTGGAAAGATAGTCAACACTTGCAACTGTGAGAAATATTTCAAAATCTGTTAAAATGCCTTTGCCTTTTTTTACCTCTTTCACTAGTGAATTCTAAATATATATTAAATTAAGCACTGATTGAAATCATTTTGTTTTGTTTTTTAAGATTTTATTTATTTATTCATGAGAGACAGAGAGGCAGAGACACAGGCAGATGGAGAAGTGCAGAAGCAGGCTCTCTGCCAGGAGATTGATGCAGAACTCAATCTCAGGACCCTGGGATCACGACCTGAGCCAAAGACGCTCAATCACTGAGCCACCCAGGTGCTCCTGAAACCATTTTGATTTATAATATTTTATTACAAAGAGTTCTTTGCTATGCAAAATAATGTCCTTGAGATTAGAGTCAACCCTAACATGAGAGATGCTTGCATTGCTCTCTTCTGAGGGATAACTTATTGGGAAGGGGAATACTCACACCCAAGCAGTTCCCACTATTTCTACATTAACTTAAATAGGCATAAAAGGAAGGGCAGGGGAGAAACTTAAAACAGGTTGACCTAGATCGAAGTTCTCACTTTGGCATATATGAGAATCTCCTGGATCTATCCCCAAGTTTCTGCTTCAAAGAAATGGGATAGGGTCTGAGAAGTCCTGTTTCTACAAAGTTCCCAGGTGATGCCAATGCTGTTGGGCACCATACTCATGGCCAGAAGACACAGGCCTTTCCCTTGTTTATGATGTTATGGGTTTTGACTGTGTCTTTAAGGTTATGGCAATCACTGAGGAATTTCAAGTGGGGAAATGACGTTACAAGACTTGTGATTTTTATGGGGAATGGAGCTGTCACATATAACACATTTCACTTATATAGTATATTTTTCACATGTATAATTTCTGAAAGCAGGATGCATTTTGCAATCAATAGTGTAACACAGTTTAATAAACAGTGAATTTTCTTTCTTAGTCGCATGTCAAGTAATGACAGATTTTAGGGTAATATAAGAGACCCATTTCAGGTCACACAGCTAGTAAACAATGGTTCCAAGATTAGAAAACCCCAAATCTTTGACACAGAAGCCAAACATCTTTAATATGATACTGCTGACAAGAGTGACCTATAGTTTGCTTGCCAGACAAAAAGGCATAACATATAAACAAGGGGTACCAAGGAAGTTTCTATGGACACCAGATGTGAAATACCAAATTTAAGCAATTAAGATGAATTGCTTCAAGATTTTTATTAAGGAGCTAGAAATAAATGAAAAAAAGCCAAATGAGCCACGTCCACAAATGTAGACAGAGAATCAGAACAGCAGTTTGGGAACACCGTTTTACACAGTGCTGCAAGATGCAGAACATGACATAATGTCTCTGAGGAGACAAACAATGGTTTGAGGATTCACCTTAAATTATAGCAGGTGATACTGTGAAGTTACGTTTGTGCCATGACAGGCTCTATGTATGGGGAGCTGCCAGTACACCACACATCATCAGCTTTCTGAAACTACCAGAAACTCAAGACATTTTACAGCAACACGCAGAAACAATTCTCAAAAACAAAACAAAACAAAAAAACAACCCACAAGCTTTATGCTTTTGATCAAATGTGGTTTGAAAAGTGACTTTCGTGGGGATGCCTGAGGGACTGACTCAGTCTCAGCCAAGGTCTTGATCTCAGGGTTATTAAGTTCAAATCCCACAGTGGGCTCCACGCTGGGCATGAGGCCTGAAGAAAGAGAAGGAGAAGAGAAAGAGAAAGAGAAGCGAAGAGAAGAGAGAAAAGGTGACTTTCTGAAATACCGCACTGTAGGCTGCCAAAATGATTAATCCCAAAACTTAAAGGAAAAAATTAGAATAGAAAATCTAAAAATTTTATTTGTCATAACATCCTGCATATTCCCACTCTCTACTGCAAATCTACTAATAAAAGATTCACTAAATTATGCAACCTACTCAGCACATTCTCAAAACACACTCACACCTTTACTTGGATCAATTAAATGTTGTAACTCCTAGGAGAAGAATGTGCAAATATGGTGTTCATCAAATACATCTTCCTTACTAAAACAACTAAAAGTTCAGAGGAGCAAACCATTAAGCTGGTAATTTTTCTGGGGCCCAAATATTTTTTCATCCCTGAGAGAAACTCTAAACACTACTTAAACCTCACATTCCACTTCTGATTAGAAAAATGTAAACCAGACTTAACTTTGAGGCTACACAGTTTTTCCTATAATTATCATGTATGTTTAAAAGCTTGAATAACTTGACTCTGATAAGTGAAGAGTTTCACACAGATGACTTCTGCTACTAGACATGAGATTCTTGGGTGCTCTATTAAAACCACAAGCCAGGGCAGGGCGCCTGGGTGGCTCAGACGGTTAAGCATCTGTCTTTGTCCCAGGTCAAAGTTCCAGAGTCCCCCACATCAGGCTCCCAGCTCAGCGGGGAATCTGGTTCTCCCTCTCCCTCTGCCCCTCCCCTCCACTTGTGCACATTCTCTCTCAAATAAATAAATAAATAATTGTTTTAAAAAGGCCAAACTTTAAGAACCTAAGTAAGCATATCCAGAGCAATTAACACAGGAGATTTCTGGTTTTCCTTGCTTGGTCTTAGGTTCATTATATACATGTAAGTTTTGGACAGATTTCGGGTAAAGCATTTAAATGTTTATAAACAGCCAATAACAGCAGCAGTACATTCTGACAATTAAAGCACTAAAAAAGCTACAGTATTATTAAGTTTGAAACAACTCATGAGCAAAATAACCTAGAGCTAGAGGCAAAGCATGTATCTAAATCAACCCCTCTGTCAAAATAACTATTCCATCCTCCCCCAACCAGACAAATGACAAGAGGTTCTAAGTAAGGGCTGAATCATGCAGGGTAAACAGCAAAGCAACATTACTTGGGACTCTCAACTAGTGGTAATTAATGATCATTTTCAAATCAAAGCAGATTCCTTTTAAAAAATGCTGCATGCTTCATTCAAATTCCTAAGAGATACCATACCAAGAGAAGTAGACCATTATCATTATTATTATTAGACTCATCTCTTGGATGTGACTAGATAAAAAAAAAAAAAAAGTTCACACAGGAGTTACCATAAAGCTCTGCCTCTCACTCCTGGAGAAGATGTGATCTCTTCCTGCTCCTTGAAGGCCAAAGCACAGGCTGAAGGCCCAGGAAGCAAAATCACAGCAGGAAGAGTCTAGCACAATGATGGAGCATATCCAGTAGCCATGATGACCCAAGGTGGATCCAGAGACATGGTGGGGGCTGTTGGCCACCAGTCCCCCAGCTTCTCTGTTGTTCCTCCATCTACATCTGTGACCCCTGAATAGCATGGGTTTGAACTGTAAGGTCCACCTACAGGGAGATTTTTTTTTTTTTAATATATTGTAAATTTTTCTGGAGATTTTTGACAATTTGAATAAGCACACAAACTGCATGGCTTAGAAATATTTAAAAACTTCAAAAAATATTAGGTATGTCACAAATACATAAAATATATGTAGATACTAGTCTATTCACTACTGTAAAATATACACCTTATAAAAAGTTAAAATTTATTAAAACACACAGAGACTGTACATGGTACCATTTGCAGTTAGGAGAAATATAAACTTAAGGATGCAGTAATAAATCATAACCATATCAAGTTAACTGTAATACACACTGCACTACTGGAATAACTTCATAGCCACCTCTGCAGCTACCGTGGGGAGCTCAAGTGTAGCAAGCACCCATTAAAGTACAGGGTGACCCTGATCACTGCACAAGCAGAGTGTCTCTCCAGGAAACTGTGTATCTTGGTAAAAGTGATCTCAACCTCACAGTTCTCAGGTATTTTTCGTTGTGTTTAGTGCAGTACTGTAAACTCTGAATAACACCATCAGGCCCCTAAGAAGTGCCTCTGGTGATCGTGGAAGTGCTCCCAAGAAAAAATTCAACTGCTCGGTATGTACATGGAATGAGGTCTTTTCAGTTATGGTGGTCCACCAATTCAAGATAAATGAATCCAGTGTAGGGACCACTGCAGAAAAAAGAAAAGGACGTTAACGAAGCTGTCACTGCGGCTACGGCAGCAGACACGAAAACCTTGGACCTTTGGGAAAATACATTTTTATCCCATATTGAAAATGCAGCTTTTATGTGGGTGCAGGATTGCTAAAAGAAAGGCATACCTCAAAGACGAATAAGATTCAAGGAAAAGCCAAGTCATTATATGACAACTTCAAGTAAAAGGCAAGTGAATAATCTAAAGCTGGAAATTTTAATGCCAGCAAAGGATGGTTTGATAATTTTAGAAAGAGATTTGGCTTTTAAAAAGTTAGGATAACAGGAGAAGCAGCTTCTGCCAACCAAGAGACGGCAAATGACTTCTCAGATGCCATTAAGAAAATTACTGAGGAGAAAGGCTATCTGCCTGAACAGGTTTTTAATGCAGACCGAAGTGCCCTACCCCGGATAAGAGTGCCACAAAGGATATTTCTAAGTAAGGAGAGGCAAGTGCCAGGATTTAAGGCAGGAAGGAACAGTCTAGCTCTACTGTTTTGTAAAATGCAGTCCAGTTTATGATCAGGATTGCCCTTATCTGTAAAGCTGCTAACCCCTGAGCCGGGAAGGGGAAAGATAAACAACAGCTGCCAGTCTTTTGGTTGTATACCCCGGGGCCTGGATGGGTTTCCTTGAGCTTTGTCCCTGAAGTCATGAACTGCCTTGCCAGTAAGGGGCTGCCTTTTAAAGTTCTTTTGATACTGGACAATGCCCGCAGCCACCCAGAACCCCATGAGATCAACATCAAAGGCCTGAAAATGGACTACTTGCCCTAAAACACAATGACTCTAATTCAGCCTCTAGATCAGGGGTCATTAAGGCTCATTACACATGGTGATATACAATGGAAAGGACTGTGAACACTATGGAAGAGAACCCTAGAAGGATTACACCACTGAAGACGCTACTGCTGTTATAGAAAAAGCCACGAAAGTCATCAAGCCTGGAACAATACAATCCTGCTGTAGAAAACTGTGTCCAGATGTTATGCCTGACTTCACAGGATTTACAACAGAGCCAGTCAAGGAAATCATGAAAGAAACTGTTGATATGGCAAAAATGGTGGGTGAGTAAAGGGTTTCAAGATATGGATCTCAGAAAAACTCAAGAGCTAAGACACCACACCAGGGATGACTTGATGGAAATTAAGTGCTCTCATACACCGCCAGATGATGAGCAAGTCACAGGGAAGCAGTGTCAGAAAACAAACTGACACTGGACAATCTGGAAGAAGGGTTCCAATCACTCAAGACTGGTACTGATTTTTTTCAGGACCCAGACCCTTCTGTGATAATGGGTGCTGAAACCAAATAGTGCAAGAAGGATTGGTACTATATAGAAACATTTTTAGAAAAATTAAAAAGCAAAAGAAGTCCATTACAATGTAGTCCCAAAGGATAACACCTGGTGTGCCTGCCTCTCTGGCCTCCCCTTCCATCTCCTTTACCTCTTCCACCTCTGCCACTCTTGAGAGAGCAAGACCAACCCTTCCTCTTCTTTTACTTCCTCCTCAGCCTATGCCACTCCAAGATGACAAGGATGAAGACTTTATGATGGATGACCCACCTCCACTTAGTGAACAGTAAACAATCACCATGCCATACAGGGAATAAACTTATCTGTTGTGTATGGGATTGTCTTTGTGTGAAAATCTAATAATTGTAGGACAAGCACTGAATTGAGACATTTCAGTGAATTGAATTGAGACATTTCTGTGTTGTAGTCATCATCATCATCATCGTCATCACATTATCATCACCGTCGCCTACATATTCACCATAAAAAACACTGCATCCAAGACTTGCATGGAAATGGATAGTCTATTCTTACATAGGCATAAGGTGAGCGATAGTTAATATAAAATACAGTGCTAATTTTTTTTTTTTTAAGATTTTATTGATTTATGAGAGACACAGAGAGAGAGGCAGAGACACAGGCAGAGGGAGAAGCAGGCTCCCTTCGGGGAGCCCAATGTGAGACTCAATCCCAGGACTGCAGGATCATGACCTGAGCTGGAGGCAGACGCACAACCGCTAAGCCACCCAGGCATCCCTGTGCTAAATTACTGTACAGTATGCCTGCCTCTCACTAGAGGTACTGCTTATCAGCCTATGAGGAGTAAAGGAGAGAGAAAATTCTCAAACCGACTTCCTGCTGAGCATAGAGCCTGACACAGGGTTTGTTCCAAGGACCCTGAAATCATGACCTGAGCCAAAATCAAGAGTTGGCTGCTTAACCAAATGAACCACCCAGGTACCTCTAGGTTTTCATTTTTGATCTCTAGTGTTAGTAATATGGGTAATAGCTACAGTATTTTGTATCATGTGAGATAATATTAATGCAGTTACTGATAGAAAGTTCATGCTATCAACAGACAACACAAATTTATACTAATGACAAATATAGTAGAGTTCTAGAAGTGTGTTTTCTCTGCCTTATGAATTCTGTAACATTTTCCTTTCCCTAGTTTACTTTATTGTAAGAATATACTATAAAACACGTTTTAGGATTTCTTTTCCTTTAGTGCCTGTGGTTCTTGATCACACACCGCTCTAAAAACTAAAGAGGCAGACCAAAGAGTGGTGGGCAGCAAAGTTTATTGAGCAATAGTACAAAACTCTCAAAGGAGGGGACCTGAGAGGGTTGCAATTGGAGTTCCAAAGTCTAACGGGTTTTATGGGCTTTTTGGTGGGTGTTTTATTTATTTTTTATTTTTTTTAAAGATTTATTTATTTATTCATGAGAAAGAGAGAGAGAGAGACAGAGACAGAGACAGAGACAGAGACAGGAGGAATGAGAAGCAGGCTCCATGCCAGAAGCCTGACGTGGGACCTGATCCCGGGACTCTAGAATCGCGCCCTGGGCCAAAGGCAGGCGCCAAACCGCAGAGCCACCCAGGGATCCCCTTGGTGGGTGTTTTAATCTGATTAACCCTCCATGCACCTGTCAACCAATCAGGTTTTTGTCCACATGTTCATCTACCTGGCAGGTAGTTCTTTTTTTTTTTTTTTTTTTTTTTAATTTTTTTTTGGCAGGTAGTTCTTTATGTGGGAAAGGTGGAGGGCTCCTTCCAGGGTGGTGCAGAATAACCGAATGGAGTCTTTTTCCTTTTAGGAGTAGTTTCCTTTTAGAATGAGGGCCCCTTCCCCTGCCTGCATTTCTTCAGACTATCCTCCATTACATGTAACATACAAAATTTGTGCTGTATCAACACTGCACCCTTGTTCCAGTCAACAGTAAGCTTAGGCTATTAGTGGTTATGTTTTAGGGCATCAAAAGTTATATGCAAATTTTTTTGCTGGTGGGGGTCAGTACTCCTCTCCATTGTTCCAGAGTCAACTGTGTTTCAATCATTCTAATAAATTGTATTTCTTTTTTTTTTAAAAGATTTTATTTATTCATAGACACAGAGAGAAAGAGGCAGAGACACAGGCAGAGGGAGAAGCAGGCTCCATGCAGGGAGCCCGATGTGGGACTCGATCCTGGGACCCCAGGATCACACCCCAGGCTGCAGGCGGCGCCAAACCACTGCACCACCGGGGCTGCCATAAATTGTATTTTTTAGTGAAAATAGAAGTCAGTTTGTATTGCTTGGAACATGAAAGCCTGATTGACAGGCTTCACCAATACACAGTCTCCATTTTATTTTTGCTAAACATAAACAATTTTTGAAAACTTTGGTTCTTCTGTTTTCGTTTTAGTAACAAAATCCTTTTGTTTAGTAGAAAGTTGGAAAGCAGAGCATGTACACTGAAGAATGTAACATCATTTATAATCTCACCACCTAGACAGATATAACTAAAATCATTTTGGAACACCTTCCCAAGCTTTCTGCCCAAATGGACATTCTGACCCCAGAGAAGGTGTGGACACAGTAACCACACTGGAGATCTATGAAGACATTAAGCCAGGGTGACCACATAATTCATTATTCCAATACACTTCTAAGAGTGAAAGGACTTCTTTCTTTCCTTTCTCTATTAATAAGCCAAGAAAACATACTTAAATTGGGGCTATCCTTGGCAAACCCAAGTGTATGGCTGCCCTACATATCTGAATAGC
This sequence comes from Canis aureus, assembly GCF_053574225.1. Classification (NCBI taxonomy): domain Eukaryota; kingdom Metazoa; phylum Chordata; class Mammalia; order Carnivora; family Canidae; genus Canis; species Canis aureus. The sequence continues at coordinate 41,094,797 of NC_135631.1, forward strand.
TCAGTCTAGTGATTAGAAACCTCTACTTTAGAAACAGTACCATTCATCAGAAGAGGCTATGAATTATAAATTCTTCCCTAGCACAATTTATTTTTATCAACGGGCAAAGTGGGAACAAGAAGATAAATCTTTCTGTATCCTCACAAATCCAAAATTTTAAAGAAAAACAAATCCAAAATCTTAGAAAACTGCAATATAACTAGCATCAGAAAATGCAAAATAGAGCTGTATCACTCCTTCCTTAAATCAGAAAAAAAATGTTGATCCAATTTTTTTGCACAGGAAGTCATTCAATAAAAACCATACAGAGAACAAAGGACTTTTTCCTGAATTATCAAGGCACCACTGAAGCAATACGTCCAGTTCTTCACACCCAAAATAGTGTATATTTTAGGGTTTTCTTCCTCCTTTAAGTAGGTCAGAGCCCTTAAGAAGGCTGGTGGGAAAAACAGCCTGAATATCAAAATACATTGTTTCAAAGAGACTCCTAGAAGCTGACAAGAAGTGATGGAATGAGAGGAAAAAAGCAAAAAATAATTAAAAGACTCTAAATCGACAGAAGCAGATGTAACAACTGTACTCCACAATACAAAGCAACAAGAGAAAAACCATCAAGTATGGGAAAATCAGAGTACAGATTCAAAACAATGATACATGGTTGATGAGAATAAGAAAGCCAGAGTCCCTTGAGCTAATTTTTTTCTCTCCATTTTAAACCAGATCTTGTTTTGTAGCAGCTTTTGCTTCTGGCTTTCTGTCTTAGTCAGCAACCGTCCCTTACCTACTGGCTATTATTATTTCCTTTCTCTCTCCTCCCAGGGCTCTCTTCTGAAGAGGAGCCCTGCTCACATCCCCTGCCTCCAACGGATCCTATTTTACCTACAGGAGAGTACGTTCAGTCTCTGAATCAAATACTTGGGACTCAGCCTAAAAGGTCCAAAGTAAATTTTCTTATTAATTTACTTTATCCTTTTAGATGGCGAAAGTGAAATAATTTTATCTGGAAGCAATACAGAACAAACACAACTTTAAAAGATTTCTTTAAACTGAATACCAAGAATACAGAAAAGGTATAAAAGTCATGTGAGGTACTACAAATCATGCCTGGTTTGTAGAATTCCCTATGTATTAATCCTAGACAGAAATTACAAACAGGTGGGGACGAAGGGAAAGAGAGAGGGAGGGGAGAAGGAAACAACTTTTTTAATGTTAAAAGCCTAAACAGATTGTCATTTCAGAAAAGTACAGGATGAACTAGCAGCTGACCTTCGAACTTCACTCGCCTCTAAAAATGGAAAGATTGCTGAGGAATGAGAATACGGATTTGAAATGACATTTTTTTAAAACACGTTTTTTCCTCATAAGTTGTATTTTAAAATATGCTCTTGATTTATTGGAGGATTTTTACTTACCAGAAATGAAAATATTTACCTGATATTTACCCAAATGTTTACTTATCAGTATTTATTACCAAATATATGCATTTCCTGAATATTGGCTTAATTGAAGTATCCTTTGACAGTACAATTCCAGTGCACAATCGACAGTGCCTTATTATCATTTTGTTTGCTTTTTAAAGAATGATCAAGAACCAGTTTACCAAATTGGAGGAATGAATTAAAGGCAAAAAGATAGAAGTGGAAGTGAAAGCACTGAAATGATGCCAGGATACAAAATAATTTTTTTTAGAAGAGATTGTATAGTAAGGAAGGGATGTAAACTTTTGTAATTTTGCTAGTAAAGAACTCTAATTCTTTTTTTTTTTTCTTTTTTTTTTTATTCATGAGAGAGAACAGAGAGAAGCAGAGACACAGGGAGAGGGAGAAGCAGGCTCCATGCAGGGAGCCCGATGTGGGACTCGATCCCAGGTCTCCAGGATCATGCCCTGGGCCAAAGGCAGGCGCTAAACCGCTGAGCCACCCGGGCTGCCCAAGAACTCTAATTCTGATACCAAAATTAGATGCTAAACAAACGAAGAGAACTATCAAGCTAAATTTACATATTCCTTCTCTGTGGCCTCTACCAGCGTACTAAACGGTTAAATTCATGATTTCTCAACTGGTATGCATTATTATATTTGTTTTATACACGTACAGAAATGGGCCCAGAGAAGGTTACCTACTTGCCCAAGGTAAAGCAATTGAGTATAACTGGCCTGATTCCAAAGCGTATGATCATAAAATACCACCCACTACCTCTTGAGCATAAACATTATCTCCTTAAAACCTCACAACTCCATGTGAGATGGACATTACCATCTTTATTTTAAAGATCAGGAAAACTGGGGCCCCTGGGTGGCTCAGTTAAGCGTCCGACTCCTGATTTCAGCTCAGTTCATGATTTCAGGGTCACCGGATACAGACGGTCTGCCTGTCTCCCCGCCGCCCCCCTTCTCCCTCCTCTGTCTCTGCCTCTCTCATTCAGGAAGGAAGGAACAGAGGGAGGGAATGGAAAGAGGGAGGGAAGAGAAAAAGAGGGAGAATACCTAAGACATAGGTTAGGTAGCTTGGCAAGATTTAGTTTCTGGTCCATGGCTCCAAAGCCCATATACTCTTTCTAATATATCATGCTGTTTTCAGTACTAACATTCTATAAATCTATCACAAGATGATCCCTTCCCTTATGGGAAAAAGTGATCCTGGCAGGATGAAGGTCAAGGAAGATTTGATCTTTTGTTGCCAAAGCCTCTCCCCTTCCTCCCTCCTTTCCCACATTGTCTTTCCCAACAAAATGATCAGACAATTCTCAAGGATTTACAGTATTATCAGTCCCTCCTTCTACCAACCTTCTCAAATACATAACTGGAAAAGATTAAAGATATTAGAAGGAATTCTTCCCCCAAGAAAATGTTATCAGGGCAGGGCCACTGTCAACTGTCTGCCATAATTTGCATAATAACCTTACTCCAAGTCCAAGGACCAACTCATATATTGATATATTTTTATTTTATTTTATTTTGTTTTATTTTATTTATTCATAGAGACACACACAGAGAGAGAATGGCAGAGACATAGGCAGAGGGAGAACCAGGCTCCACGCAGGGAGCCTGATGTGGGACTCGATCCCGGGTCTCTGGGATCACACCCTGGGCTGGAGGCGGCGCTGAGCCACCAGGGCTGCCCTATATTGATATATTTATAAAATAAAAAATTAATTATTTCCCACTGTCATTTCTCTCATGCCATTATCACCTGATTTATGATGGGCTACATTTATAAGAGGAGTAACATCATCTCAAATGACCCTTCCAATTTAGAGCTCTAAATTATCTCAAAAAATCTTCTCTTCCTTTGCCTGTTTGTGAGGAGAAAGAGGTGGAAAATTTATGGGGGTCAAGGGCAGGGGGTGGGGGTTGTAGATAAAACCCCATAGTAAAAAAAGCAAAGTCACTATTATTAGGGTCTATCGTACACACAAAGATCCACTCACAGGCACACACACAAAGTCCAATCTGAAACAAGCAACAAAAACAATCCAGAGCTTGTGCTGTGCCAACCCAAAATGAATCATCTATTTTTAGCACACATCCACTCAAGACAGGGCCTAGACTGGTCTGCAGCAGCCAAATGAGCAGCCAACTGGGCTCACCAATGAATCTCAAGGCAAGCGGATCTCTAATCCTTAAAAGTAACCTTTGGCTTGACTACAGCCATGACCTGAATAGAAGAACAGAAAGCTCTGATGGCTTTAAAGCTTGTCAAGGAAGTAGCATTTCAAATTTCAGAGGTCTACTTCCGCATTTTATTTATTTTGATAGAAGGAGTGGCCACAGTTCAAAAAGCCTGGACATCTTTACATTCTAATCTCAACTTTCCAAGTCTGTGGGAGTCATTTTACAGTTGAGGAACCTGAGAAGGAGCAAAGCTGGCCAAGATTAAAATCAAAATCCTAAAGTCATTTACAAAACAACTTTAAATACTAAATGGTGAATTTGGAGCTGTGAACAAAAGTGGAAAATTTAAATAAACTCTGAATTTGAGGTAAGGTACAAAATTTTACATTTCAGTTATCAAGATTATAATTAATCTATAAATTAGAGCAAACTAACAGTAGTTGCAGTTCAATTGATTACTTAAAAATTTAAATGTGAAAAGCAGCATCAACAAAATTTCCTCAATCCAATCTAGGAAGCTGTGCCCAGTGTTCTCACTACCCGCATCTGTCAGCTGCAAGACAAAGAGAACTAGACCAAGAGATAGCATATGCTCCAGTCCCAATTCGGCCAAGCATTAACGGGTAGGCCTCCAAGGCGCACGGCTCACGGGTAATTCAAACATCAGGTAAGTACTACCAGAAAGAAGCTACTGGAGATCCCACCCAAGACAAAGCGAGTGCTTTAAGGTTTGGGGGAGGGGAGGGGGGCCTACAGAAACAAACATTTAACAAAGCTTTTCAGAAGAGAGTAAAATAAGGGAAGAATGCCCAATATTGTCTAATAAAAAATACTTTTTTTCTCAGAGAAAACTTCCTTACTAATTGGGAAAGAAATTTTATTATTTTTAAAAAGATTTTATTTATTTATTTATTTATTTATTTATTTATTTATTTATTTATGTATTTATGTATTTATGTATTTATTCATTCATTCATTCATTCATTCATTCATGAGAGACACGGAGAGAGAGGCAGAGACACAGGCAGAGGGAGAAGCAGGCTCCATGCAGGGAGCCCGATGTGGGACTTGATCCCGGGACCACACCCTGAGTCGAAGGCAGACACACTCAACCACTGAGCCACCCAGGCACTCCATGGAAAGAAATTTTTTTTTTTTTTCATGGAAAGAAATTTTTAAAACTTTATTCAAATAAACATTTGCGCCTACTATACGGGCCAGAAGATGTGCTAGGTGCCAGGAACACAGAGATGGATAAAGCTCTCTGTCTCGCATGGTCTCGTGGGGGTGACGGGCAGCTTCTCAGAAAGATGTAGCAATGGCTTTCTGGGAGACACAAACGGAGAGAAGGGCCCTCTGCAGGGGTGTTGGAGGGAGGGGTAGCTCAAAGTGGGGATGGTATCAGAACCGTGAGGCCCGTGGGGCAAGAAGAACACCTGTGAGGATGGCAAGGATGGAAAGACCAAGACAACAGGGCAGGAGGAAGTGCAGGTGGGGCGCTCCAGTCAGCCTTGAGAAGGCCTTTTAAGTGTGTTTTAGGAATGTGATCCTGGAGGTGGCACAAGGGGCCAAGGGGAGAGGCCGGTGGCAGTGAGGAAGGAGGCTGAGCAGCACTGGAGGCCAGAGGCACGGAGTTGCAGAGCACATGCAGCACACCACGGTTGCAGGGGACACTCAGTTTGGAAAGAACCTGTGCGAGGGAACTAACAGGACCTGTGACCAACCAGATGTGGACTGGGAGGAAATCTGAGGCGCTTAAGCAGTGCTGAGGATCCTGAGTCTATAAAAAGTCATAAATCCTCAATTTTTAAAATTCAAATGAGCAGTATGACAAAAATTTTAGAGACCAAAGGACCATTTTCAGTCACAGTGGGCCTGTGCTCAGCCTGACAGTGGAGAAGCAACATAAGCAAGAAATCTGGCACAGAGATGACGGTGGCTCCAGCAGCTGCTGCAAAGAGAAGCTTAAAAGGTACATACACATTGGAACTTTGAACAATGCAGGGATCGGGGTGCCAACTCCTGTACAGTAGAAAACCCACAAGTAACTTTTAACTCCCCCAAAAACTTAACTACTAAGAGCCTACTGCTGATGGCAACCTATACCCATAACCTAAAGAACACATATTTTGTATATTATATACTATATTCTTACAATAAGGTAAAGAAAATGTTAAGAAAATCATAAGGAAGAGAAAATACTTTTAACAGTACTCATAGTATTGTTTAAAAAAAAAAAAAAAAGGAAATCTGTTTATCAGTGGACCCACACAGTTCAAGCTGATGTTTTTCAAGGGTCTACTGTCCTCATCAGCAAAAATCCTATTTTCTGGGCTGGGATTAGGAAACTTCTTTCTATCCTTATATAGATCTTACAAATTTTCCTGTTGCCTGCCGCTTTCTTTCAAAGATATTTATGATGTTCATTTAAACCCACAGAGTATGGGGATCCCTGGGTGGCACAGCAGTTTGGCGCCTGCCTTTGGCCCAGGGCGCGATCCTGGAGACCCGGGACTGAGTCCCACGTCAGGCTCCCGGTGCATGGAGCCTGCTTCTCCCTCTGCCTGTGTCTCTGCCTCTCTCTCTCTCTCTCTCTCTCTCTCTCTGACTATCATAAATAAATAAAATAAAATAAAAAAATAAACTCACAGAGTCAGGATAGAAATTTAGTATTAACATTTAAGCACACAGGGTAATTTTTGTCCTTGATCCCGGAGCCTCTAAGGGCAGCCACACACCGAAAGGAATATTTATCCCCTCACCACCCCTACAATTACATTTTACAAGGCAGAAAAGTGAGGTACACATTGGCCATATAACCTGTCTACGAGCACAGTCAAGAAGAGTTAAACAAAATAAAGAGTTTGAGGGACACCTGGGTGGCTCATTGGTTTAGCGTCTGCCTTCAGCCCAGGGCGTGGTCCTGGGGTCCCAGAATCGAGTCCCACATCAGCCTGCTTCTCCCTCTACCTGTGTCTCTGCCCCTCTCTCTCTGTGTCTCTCATGAATAAATAAAATCTTAAAAAAAAAAAAAAAAAGATAAAGAGTTTGGTTTACGGCAGTTAAATTTGAGGTTTCACAAGACATTTAGGTAGTGATGTGGGCCGGTGGATATCTATGTCTATAGCTTAGAATGGAGAGCTAAGATATATATTTGGGAGTCACCAGCATACAGATGGTACCCAACACCATGGAAACAGATGAGATCATCTATGGAGAGAGTGCAGACTGACAGATCAAAAGACCTGGGACAGAGACCCTGAGGAAGGGCCACCGTGCAGATAAGGATGATTTTCTGTCCCTCTTCTATCCCCAAGTCTTCACTAACACAAAACCGAAACCTTTGGGTTTCTATGTATTTCTGTGCCATTTTAAGAGGTAAAGGGCACCTGACTGGCTCAGTCAGCAGAGTACCTGACTCCCGATCTCAGGGTTCTAAGTTTGAGCCCCACGTTGGCTGTACAGATTATTTAAAAATAAAATCTTTAAACCAAATAAATAAATAAAATCTTTTAAAAAGAATCAGGTAGCTGGTTCTTGGGAATTCCTGGGAATGCGAAGCACTAAGATACACAATGGTAAATGCTGGGTCCTGGTCCTCCTGGCATGGGCTGCAGCCTCCCTGATGGGCGTTCAAATTAAATGTATTGTAGAGAAAAATGGACAGACTTAGTACCTCCAGCACTATGTGAACTAGAAACCAAAGCCACGTCTCCAGCGGCTCCTAACTACAGCACAAGGCTGCATGTTAACAAAAATCTTTCTTCCCACCATCAACCATTTTTCTCTACAGATCAAGTACAAATCCATTCAGTGTCATAAAAAGGAGGCACTTTTTAAAGTCATCAGCTCTGTGGCTTTGGATGTTATCTCCAATCCAGGACCATACTGCTCTGAGGGCTAACTGCACGGGCTCCTGGAAAAAGTTCCAAACTCGGTGACCATTAGGCAAGAGTGAAAGATGAGGAGCAGGAGGAAAGAACGAGGAGCTCTCTGAACTGTGTCACTGATCATCAAAGTGCAGTAATAGCTACACAGCTACTAAGAATCATTGAAGTACGAAAGAGAGAGAGAGAGAGAGAGAGAGAGAGAAAGAAAGAAGAAAGAAAGAAAGAAAGAAAGAAAGAAAGAAAGAAAGAAAGAAAGAAAGAACGAAGAAAGTAAGTTCTCATTTTACTGTTCAAAGTTTTTAACCATTAACTGAGCAAAACAAAATACAACAGGACAGCTTAACGGTGCCTAACAACATATGTTACACAGTAGCTGAAATGAAGTCTGATTCTGGGTATCAGAAGTGATTGTACTATGACCTTTCTCACCTTCTGTAAAGGCTGCTACTACTTAAATGAAGCAGCTTCTGTGACTCCAGAAGGTCAAAGTCACTGTCTTCTTGCCTATAAAACTGCCTAATCCTCTTCAGACAGAATAGATCTGGGGTTAAACACCCCTTTTCAGGCCAAGGTGGGCAATAAAAGGGAAGAAGATAGCAAAAATGTGGCCTCTGTCCATGTGTGCCTGTCATCTATGCTTTGTTCCTTGGCCAAGATTGGCACCCCGAGTCTCACCACCTTATTGGTGCTTATCCACTGAAGCTGCACACAAGGAGTGCATATTCCTATGAAATGAATGCACCCCTGGGGCACCTGGCTGGCTCAGTCAGTAGAGCATGTGACACTCGATCCCAGGGTCAAGATTAAGCCCCACATTGGGCGTGGAGCCAACTTTGAAAAAAAGAAAATGACAATTCTGCTAATGTGGTGATTCCTTCTAACATTCCTTTCAGTAAGTGTATGATGTGGAATGACAGGAGACAGGAGAGCGAGAGGAATGATGTGCAAATCTTTAATTTCTTCACATGAGCTCTTGTTGTCCACAGGCTCTCAAAGCATGACCTTGTCACTGAGCTACATGTCATTCTAGTGTTCAAAAACACATCATTTTGTACCACGTGCCCTCACATGCAACAAATAATGCAAAGCAACACTGATCTGTTGCACCAGTGGAGCAAAGACTGGCTGTGCTGGGCTTACAGGGGACACAATGTCGGTCACCACACAGTAATTTCACACTCAGAGACATGCAGGATGTACCTCACGCACATGCAAGGTGTGATACTGCTGAACCCTTAGTGGGAATTTTTTTTTTAATTTTATTTATTTATTCATGATAGACACAGAGACAGGCAGAGACACAGGCAGAGTGGAGAAGCAGGCTCCCTGCAGGGAGCCCGATGCGGGACTCTATCCCAAAACTCCAGGATCAGGCCCTGAGCCAAAGGCAGACGCTCAACCGCTGAGCCACCCAGGAGTCCCCTTAGTGGGAATTCTTTTTTTTTTTTTTTAAGGTTTTATTTATTTATTCATGAGAAACACAGGGAGATAGAGAAAGAGAGGCAGAGACACAGGCAGAAGGAGAAGCAGGCTCCGTACAGGGAGCTCAACGTGGGACTCGATCCTGGGTCTCCAGGATCAGGCTCTGGGCTGAAGGCAGGCGCTAAACCGCTAAGCCATCCAGGCTGCCTTTAGTGGGAATTCTTAAGTGCAGAATCACAAAAAATATCAAATCATATGAGGTAACTAGAGAGAGCCTCATCTTGAGAAAAAATTAACTTCAGTAGATCTACTTTAAAACATTAAATTTAAAGAAATTTCTTGGAAAATGCTCAATTTGCATTTATCTAAAGAATCAGTACAAACAGATCCATCATAATATCTAGTCCTAAGAATCAGAAAGCCTTTAATGTCCTCCATAAAATGTGTGATTGCATTAAACTACCAGAAGGGTGAACCACAGATAAGCACTTCCATTTTTGTCACTTGCTGTTAAATATTTTATAGCACCTCTGAGAGAAGCAGGGGGTAATAACTATATTTCTCTCCAGGAGCCAGCTGGACTGCCATGTCGGGCCCAAGCTAGCACCGAGAGCGTGGCTGCGCTGTGGGCAGCAAGAGCAGCACCGGCTCCTTGGGAGCAGTGGAGGGACACAGTGAGAATGGCCTGGATGCTGCACAAACACAATTTCTGGATTTGTTTACTTTCAAATAAATATTTACATCTACCTTGATATGTAGCTACCACCACAGCAATAAATCCATCATCGATACACTCTCGCTTCAACTACAAAAATTCAGGGAATAAAGCAGATTATTAACCACAAAAATCCTGTAATCACGATTACAAAAATCCTGTAATCAACCATTATTTAACACAGAAAAAAATATTTAAGGTTTGACAGGCCAACCACCTATCTTTAGGACATCTCTATCCATCTAAACCAATAAGGAACCATCCTCTTTTTAAAATCTTGGAGACACTCTTCACAGCCTCTCTTGGTAATCCAGGTCAGTGTTTAATACTCAGAGCAACAAGGAATTCATCCACCCTCTGTCATTCAAATGGTAAATACTGCCATATTGTTTCTACTCCCTTCCAGAGCAAATGAATAACATATTGCCACCAACTCTACAACACATCTTGCAACCTCTGACTCTATTCTAGAGGGAAAAATGCATTTCTTAAGACTTTCTTTAAAGACCTGACTTTATGCTCACGGGAGCATGTGCACATTCTAAACATGTGTGGAACATTTCCCTTGTTAAACCCTGTCAATGGCTCTTGGCAAACTTCAGCATTAAAATCCAAAAGCCTGGGGTGCTTGGGTGACTCAGTCCATTGAGCATCCAACTCTTGGTTTTGGCTCAGGTTATGATCTCTGGGTTGTGAGGTCGAGACCTGCGTTGGGCTTCCCAATGGACATGGAGTCTGCTGGAGACTCTCTCTCTCTCCTTCTCCGCTTTCCCCTCCCCCTGCTTGAGTGCTCTCCTTCTCTTTAAAAAACAAACAAACAGGGATCCCTGGGTGGCTCAGCGGTTTATGCGATCCTGGAGTCCCAGGATCGAGTCCCGCGTCGGGCTCTTGGCATGGAGCCTGCTTCTCCCCCTACCTGTGTCTCTGCCTCTCTCTCTCTCTCTCTCTATGTCTATCATAAATAAATAAACATTAAAAAAAAAAACCAAAAACAAACAAACAAAACTTTTAAAAATAAAAAATAAAATCCAAAATCCTTACCACTGCACAGAAGAATCCTTGTTGCCAGGGCACAATATTGTTCCATCCTCTTTCCCAGGCTCACAAAATTATCTAGAGTTCCCAGATAGTACTACAATGTTTCACTTCACTCTGGCTTCTCACATGCTATCTCCCCAGCCTGCAACACTAACCTGAGGACTGGGACTTCACATTTCAGCCCTCCTACTCTACAAAGCACATGCAATGCTGGCTCCCCACCCCACCCCCCAAAAAAACCCTCAAATTCTAGGAAAAAATACAGTTTGCTAAAAAAAATCCCAAGAAGATGATTAATTTTTACAATAAAGTTGGTGAATACTTAACTGAACAAGGCGAGTTGGTAAATCTTAATTCATGCACATCTTTAAAAAAAAAAGAAAAAAAGGAAAGCCTACCATTGGTGCTGAGGGTTTTATCATCTGTCTGGGGTGAGAAGCTTCTATCATATACCTTCTTGAAATTCCTTACAAAATTAAGATTCATTAAGAAAGACCTTAAGTATACCTTAAGTGTTTCATAAATGCTGACTGAATACAACAATCTACTGTGTCTTACAGTTTGTCAAAGTTGATTATATGGACTTCACTCTCACATATGCACACCCAGTGGACATGGAAGGTGTCACACTAACAGCTAGCTTTATTTGAAAGAAGAGCTAAGGGGGACACCTGGGTGGTTCAGTGGTTGGATGCCTGCCTTCGGCCCAGGGCGTGATTCTGAAGTCCTGGGATCAAGTCCCACATGGGGCTCCCTGCGAGGAGCCTGCTTCTCTGTCTATGTCTCTGCCTCTCTCTGTGTCTCTCATGAATAAATAAAATCTTCAAAAAAGGGAAAAGAGAGAGAGAAAGAGAAAGAGAGAGAAAGAAAAGAAAGAAAGAAGGAAGGAAGGAGTGGAAGGACTGGTCTACATCAACCGTGTCAAGCATATTGTTCACCATCAGCTATACAACACTCAAAAAGAGACAACTGTGAGACTCCCAACCAAAAGTGTAAGTAAGAAGGTCCTTTACTACCAGTCAAGAGTGTCGTGCTATATCATTGTGGAAGCAACAAAACACTCCTGCCCAAGACCCTTAATAAGCTGGTATGCAAGTGATTCCATTTCTAAGACCAAGACTTAATAAAGAGAATTATGGCATATCCATCCATATCACGGACTCAGTACTATGCAGTCTTTAAAAATGATATGTAAAAAAAAATGAAGCTATAGAAGATTACTTAATAACATAAGAAAGATTGCATGTAATAAATATAAAAAGCCAACTCCAAAGTGATTCGTCAGTATGATACTGGGTTTTCCTGTTGATGGTAGTGACACTGTTAAAGTAGTTCTGCTTGATTTTTATAGATCTACTTACACTAAAACAAAATATTAAACTTGAAAAATGAATGATTTTCGTGATGATAAAATGATAAAAGCATGAGTGCTTTTTGTGTCCTTTTTATCTGAATTTTCTAAAATGAATAAACTTATCTTCTGGGATATGTGAAAAGTATTACATTAAGGGGCACCTGGGGTGGTTTGGCTGGTTAAGCATCTGCCTTTGGCTCAGGTCATCTCAGGGTCCTGGGATGGAGCCCCACATCAGACTCCCTGGGAGTCTGCTTCTCCCTCCCTCTCTGCTTCTCCCCTTGACCGTGTACTCGTGTGCTCTCTCTCAAATAAATAAAATATTATATTAATCATTATGAAGTTAGACAAAAGGCTTATTTCTCCTGTAGGAACTAGGATATTTTCTTCTTATAGATAGTTCCCTTACTTTTTTCTTTAGTTTGTCTGTCAGGAAACTTAAAGTCCAATTAGCCAGTCACCATTAGCAGGTGCATAGCAAATGCCACACATCTGGTAGAGTGGGCTTCTGACTACCGACCATCACAAACTTCAACTCTGACCTGCAATTTCTCTGATGCTTTTTTTATTTCATTGTAGATATTCTTCTAACTAGCCTCAAATCTTTTTTTGTGGGAGGAGTGTCAGTGAAGGGGGGAAAAGAGAGAAAAAAAAAAGGGAAAGGGGAAAGGAGAAAAAGGATGAAGTGACAGCTGCACAAACAGGATACTGCTCTGCCTCTGTCATTTTCAGGTTAACTGATTGAAGTTATGTTCACCATAGTGGGTACTTCAATAAATGTAGAATGAATGATGAACATAACACCTTCCCATCTGGATAAATTCACATCTTTCAGGGACCCTTCCTACTTCAAACAGTTAAAATCTTCATGAATTTTGGTATTTAGTATGTGGTTATTAGAGCAGTGATCACCAGTGTTTCTGCATATCTGAAACATCAGAAAAACCCAGAGACACACTTCTTAGTATAAAAATAGTTTGATTTGTATGCCTCCAATCTACAGATAATGCCTATAGTACCTACAGGTTTTGAAAATCCTTTACTATAAATTCACACAGGTCTGTGACTCACAGATTGTAAATCAATTTGCTTTAGCACAAAAGAAAAATGTTTACCATAAGCTGGATTTAGACGGCAGATATTCCCTTCTTTTAAGGCTAGGACGAGTTTTTGTTTTCTTAATCTGCTCCATCATTTAAAATGAAAGATCTGGGGCTCCTGGCTTGGCTCAGTCGGTGGAGTGAGCAACTCTTGATCTCAGGGTTGTAGGTTTGAGCCCCTCACTGGGTATATAAGGGTTACTTAAAACTAAAATCTTAAAAGATAAATAAAAAATAAAATGAGATATCTGACATAAAAAAAATTATCGATTTCTAAAAATCACAAATGCTTTCAAAATTTAGCTTGTATTTCAACATAGCAGTAGCCAGCAAGAGGTGATCAGCAGCCACCTCTTTATTCACTTATTTATTGTGGAGGACATGGGTTCTTTATCAACACATTATGTTGAAGACACAGGTCATTATAAAAACTGCATTACACACCTATAAGCAAAGGGACAGATGTATAACTATTCCAAGCACTGCAGAATTATGTAGCGTGTCTTTACATACCATATATTTGTGAGTACAGGCTCATTTATTACATTTACACACACACCCTTCTATTATAAACTCTGGGTTTACAGAAGCTGGAACATCTTTAAGTATTCTTTGCCACCTGTTTTTCACCTTTCCTGTTTTTTTTTTTCTAATTAAGATTTTATTTATTTATTCATGAGACACACAGAGAGAGAGGCAGAGACATAGGCAGAGGGAGAAGCAGGCTCCCTGCGGGGAGCCCAATGCGGGACTCAATCCTGGGACTGACCCTGGGATCACACCTTGACCCAAAGGCAGATGGTCAACCGCTGAGCCACTCAGGTACCCTTTTACAGTATCTTTTTTTTTTTTTACAGTATCTTTTAATAACGTTTTTTGTGTTATTAAGTCTTCTGTCACACATTTTAATATCTGCATCACATTCCTTACACTGGATAAACTTTAACGAATTTAATACTCTCACATTGCAAATCATTTCATTTATTTCCAATAGCTTTGCTATCATAAAGGTGCAGGGTAATTTACAAAGACCATCTTGTGTTTTATTTTTTGCTTTTGAAGAAAAATCAAAAAGGTTGTGAATTCTCTGTGCTCCTTCTCCCCAGTTTTCACTCTCCTTCCTCTTTAACTGAAGTATAACAGCAGCCACCTCTTTAGATGGGCTTGTAGTCTCTAGTGTTCTAGAGTCTGCACCTGGCCCTCATCACTCACTCACAATTGCCTTTGGTAGGCAAATGTATGTAACCCCTTCACCACACCTCTAGTCTTAATGTGCATCCACCCAAAATGCAATTATTGGTTATTTGTGATTTTTTCAAAAAAGTGCCAAGAGCATCTCACTGGAATGGTCCATGATCAGTGCTTAGCATGACCCACCCAAGACATTGACCAAGTTAGGGGAAGCCACCCACCAAGGCCTCTTCTATAAAAACCCTATGCTTTTGTGCTCCTTTGCTGCTCCCTGATTTCCAAAATCACTGACTGGCTAGTGCACAGCAGCTGCTGATAAATGCTGGATGGACGGATGATGGATGGATGACAAATGTCATCTACATTAAAATTAGTCTTTACTTTCTTCCAGCTAGTGGCACCTAAAGAATTCTGATCCAAAGGGAATCTGCAATATGATTGTTAGAGGTAGAGCTATTTCTTATTATTGTCATTGTTATTCTTAAACTAGTTGTTCACATTTGTGAAAACTTCCCTGATCTGCCATTTGGGAGGGGGGAGAGGAAGGGTAGTTCTCAAAGTGAAGAGGAAGTGCTGCTGTGGGTACACAAAATGATTATAGGTAATACTTGGGACTCGGTATTGAATTACAATGAATACTGAGAGAGTAATACTCTTTTCCCAACTTCTTTCAGGCTGATTATATCAAAGAGCATGTCTCACTTTGGTGCTAACACATATTTAAGCTCCTTTCTGACACTTGCCAATTTAATTTCCCTTGTAAACAGAGGGAGCATATGGCCAAGCCTAAAGCCTTTATCAGACAACAGAATCTAGACAGGATTTAATAGTAATTGTTTTTTTTAAGGTTCTGGTAGGGATTTCTTCTTAAAGAAAATTAACTTTAAAAAAAGCATTAAAAAAATTTCTTATATATATTTTATCACAACTAAAAATAAGCAAAAAACATGTTATTAAGTAAATAACAGCAAAGGATAGAATGTAACCATAACAAAGAGCACAAGGTGATATACAAAATACTGATATTTGGGAAATAAGTGGCTACAGTTTGAAGTTACCAATTTGGCAGAGATGAAAAATATTCAGATTTACTTTATATACATATATATTTTTAAAGATCTTATTTATTTATTCATGAAAGACAGAGAGAGAGGCAGAGCCACAGACAGAGGGGGAACCAGGCTCCCCAGGACTCCTCCGGAATCACACCTGATCTGAAGGCAGACAGTCAACCACTGAGCCACCCAGGCATCCCCAGATTTACTTTATAGTTTACATTATAACAAATGTAAAAAAATAGATGTAATAACAAATTGTGCATTTTTATAGTGACAGAAAAACCTACGATTTATAACCTTGACAGAGTTAAATTAGCTTATCACTATAATTGACTATATATGATAATAAATATAACTATTAATGACTATATATGGCTATGCTTTATTATACTTTATCACTCTAAGCCAATACCACAAAAATAAACGATTCACTATACCAAAAAAGTCTTCCCACAAAGTTCCCAATTGTAAGCTGCAGATGTTGATGTAAAATAAAAATATTCTGTATGAAAACACTTCTATATTTAAGGTCTTAAGTTGGTGCTAATACTAAGTAAACCAGTAAGCAGACCACATGTCACTGATACTCCTCTCTGTCAAACAGCAGCTGTGACAAATGGTACAAAGGAGAGGTGCACGGTTCTGTCAGGACTTATAATGGGTGTAATCTGAACTATGCAAGCCTTCCATAAGATGGGAAGGATAAGAGCAGCAGACAGCAAAGCAAGGGGCCCATGACCAAAGGCAGAGGAGTCTGAGGCTAGGCTGGAGAATGTGGGTGCTCAGTGGCCCAGATACGCCCTTATGCCAAGAACAGTGGGAAGAGGGCTGAGGGTATTTAAAGTGGAGTGACCTGCCTGAGCAGATTGGTGTTCTGAAGGGTTGTGCTGCCTGTAATGTGGCAGGCCTCCAAAGAGGCATTAGGAAACAGAATCAAAGTTTAAACTGATAACAAAATAATCTAGAAATTACTGCATCTAGACCACATAAATAATGACCAACAGGAAGGAAGCTCAGATAATTGTCTGAGTTTTTTAACAGAAATTAGAAGACAACAGTACACTTTTATTTAGGCGTATAGTACAGAACATTATAGAGGCTATGATATAAAATGTAGCACTATACAAATTTAACATTATAAAATGTAATATAAAACTGGAACACATCAAAAATGTCCTAATCTACTGGTCAGAACCAAGGTGGCCTATCTACCTCAAGGGTCTACGGAGGGGTTCTCAAGGGCGGGATGGCTGAGTACCAAGAACTGAGACCCTGATTACTTCCCCAGTTCTCACCTCAAGCTTTTCTTTTATGTTTTCTATGATAAGCTTCTAATAAGGCTTAAATGAAGAAATTTTGCTATTGAAACCAAGTCTGAAAACTAACGGTAACACCTGGGGCCTCCAGGGCCCAGTTAAAAGATCACAATCGGTCAGGGGGAGAGCGCAGTACCTCCGATGACTACACCTTACGATTCCCATTTGGTCTAAACTTCTAATTCTGATTTCCTTCATGAAAGTTGGTATTCAGAAAGTCCCTTATCTGCATCTAATTCTCCTCAAAAAGGCTCAAGCTACAGGTCACACTGGCACACCCACAAGAATTCTGACAGGAAGTGGGGAAGGGAACAGAAACGGGAAAGTAGAAAGGACGGATGGATACAGTAGCAAGCTCGCCAGGACCTGGAGCACAGCCAGGGCGAGTGCAGACTGGCATATTCACTTTAGAAAACTGGCAATGTCCACTAACGCTTAGCAATTGCACGCCTAGGTACACACACAACAGAAACGCATCCTGGGTCCATTCCCCAAGACATATGTATACAAATGCTCACAGCAGCAAGATTCCTAACAAGCTGCAAATATCTCACATGCTCATCAATAGTAAAACAAATAAATAAAGCAAGGCACACTCATTTGGGAATTCTGCACAGCCACGACTGAGCCAACTCCCCCTACACACGAAACACAAGTACATCTCACAGGTAAGAAGACAGCCCAAAAGCATGTACAGAGTGTTTCTATTTATATGTGATGCTCAAAAACAGATACAAATGAACAGTCATATGTAGAAATAACTTAATCTTTGCCTTAATACTAAGACCCAAAATGAATCCCAGTCTTAACATAGTAAGAGCCAAGAACTTTTATTAAGTAAACCTAGCAGAATATCTTAGTGATCTTGGGCTTAGCAAAGATTTTTTAGATACAACACATAAAACATAAACTACAGGGGCACCTGGGTGGGTCAGTGGTTGAGCATCTGCCTTCGGTTCAGGCCGTGATCCTGGGGTCCTGGGATCATGTCCCACATCGGGCTCCCCACAGGGATCCTGCTTCTCCCTCTGCCTGTGTCTCTACCTCTCTCTGTCTTGTGAATAAATAAATACAATCTTTAAAAATATAAATAAATAAACTACAAAAGAAAAAGAACCCAATAATTGGATTTCATTATGATCTGTGCACTTTCCCATACATATCTTCAATAACCATATTACTGAAAAACTAAATGACAACAGAAGAAAGCCTAAGGACTGAGGGGAGGAGACCACACAATCAGCTGCTGTCATCTTTTCTCACCACTACCCAGGGAAAATGCGTCTCAAGTTCACCTGGCCCGGATACTCTGGATACTCAGCCTGTGGCAGACGTAAGGGAGAAGCCATCACCACCACCTGCCCCACCTAGTGAGCTGGAATGGGGAGAGGGGAGTACAATGAAGAGGGAGTTTTTTTAAGATTTTTTTTTTTTAAGTAATCTCTACATCCAACATGGGGCTCGAACTCACAACCCCAAGATCAGGAGTCCCACCTCCACCAGCTGAGCTGGGCAGGCACCCCACAAGAGGGCACTTTTTATAAAATCTGTCTTCATCCTGCCATGACTACCCTTAGTTCACCACAGATACATGAAGGAAAATATACTCAACCTAAGAGCAAATAAAAGACACTTTGGTCCTGGATCCTTTTCCACTGAATATCCTTTACTTACTTCTCTCTCCCATCCTGATTTTAAAAAATTTTTCCCTTT
This sequence comes from Canis aureus, assembly GCF_053574225.1. Taxonomy (NCBI): domain Eukaryota; kingdom Metazoa; phylum Chordata; class Mammalia; order Carnivora; family Canidae; genus Canis; species Canis aureus. The sequence goes on from NC_135631.1 coordinate 41,113,207, forward strand.
CCATTCCCCTTATTCTTCCAGGCTTCTCTTTTGCTTTCTGCAACCACGCATCATTATCATATGCCCTTTTTCCTTCACTGAAGAGGCTCCAAAATAAGAAAAGGAATTAAAATACACACACAAAAATAGCACAGGTTCTTTGTGTGTTTCAAATGCCCTTCTTGTCCTGGGGAAGGGACAACAATCTCTATCACTTCTCACCAATCCTGTTTATACAAAATTGGGAAAACATAGAACACAGCGTAAATATTTTTGTGATACTTTCTCCCTCTTCCTCTCTTCTCCTGAAAAAGGTAGATAACAATTTATAAATTCAAGTAATTGCTAGTTGTGTGATATGCTAATGATGTACACTACCACTTATTATCTATTACAGTATAAAGACCCCTCTTAACACCCAAAAATGTCAAACACATAAAACACACACACACACACACAATAATCCTTTTGGTATCCAGTCCTTGAGAAAATGCAAACCTAATAGGCACTACTAGTTAACTTTAGATTGACTATGAACTTTATTAATTACAACAAAAACATTTACATTTCACAAGTACAGGTGTGGGCAAAGCTTTATGTGTACAGAGGTTCTCAGCTTCTCAGGACCTTCCCCTCACGAACTCCTCAGCCCTCCTGGGAGACCTCATGGAAAGACTCAGAATCCTCAATTCTGAGCACCCTGGGCTCAACTCTTCTTCACTGAATAAGAATTGTCCAAATTCTGACAAAAATTTTAATTCAGCTCCTTCTGCTCACTGAGCATCTTTTGGGGATGACGTGTCAGAGTCCTCCCCACAGCTAATCCTTGTGCGCGCGCGCACACACACACACACACACACACACAAACACACACACTCTGTCTCTCTCTCCCCCTCCCTGCCTCCTCCCCTTTCTTCTTCACTTAGAACTCTTATTTGGAAATGTGTAATAAATGATTACTACCTTTTTGCTAGCTATTATCATGATTACTACTCCTTTTCCTCCTCTTCCCCACCCACTCCACCCCATAAATTTCCAAATCTCAGAAGTGTTATGGCTAAGTCCAGAAGAAGCAATAACTTGAAAAGCTAGTGTTTTTTTTTTTTTTTTAATCAAATAAATGTATACAGCTTTCTTTTTTTCATTAAATGGGAGTAGGTAAGGAAGTAAACCTGTATCTGGTCCTCTCACTGCCACATTTAAGATGAATATATTCATTCATTCAACAGTCAGCAATTAAAAGGCAGATACTCACAATGCTGCTCCTCAAGTCTGCAGAAAGGGGCCCTCCTACAATGGATACAGGTTCCCATAAATGGCAGTAACATACAAATCAGGCATCATGTGGGGTTTTTTTTTTTAACTCATTCAATAATGTTCTCTATCCTTAATTTAAAAATTGAGTAAGTTAACATTTTCCCCTTTCTCCAAAGTATAAACCAAAAAACAGAACTATAACTTTCTGTCACCACGTTGGATTTTCTCCTATGAGTCAGCCGTTCATGCCTCCCTACCAAACAACATTCAATGGGTCTCCACTATTCTGTTAAAGGTAAAAATACAATCTTTTTTTTTTTTTTTCAAGATTTTATTTATCCATTCATGAGAGACACAGAGAGAGTGGCAGAGACACAGGCAGAAGGAGAAGTAGGCTCCATGCAGGGAGCCTGATGTGGGACTCAATCCCAGGAATCAGGACCTGAGCCAAAGGCAGATGCTCAACCACTTAGCCACCCAAGTTCCCCAAAAATACAATCTTAAATTTCAAGGTGGTATTGAGATTTATTAAGAAAATAAAAAAAAAAAAAAGAAAATATATCTCCTCATTTAAGCTCCAAAACAACATTGAAAATTCCATAGATTGCTTCAAATTAGATTTGTATTTCTCAATGAAGGATCCTAAGTCTACAAAAATAAATTAGGTTTAATTTTTTTTTTGTTGTTTCTCCCATTTTACAAAACTGTCTGAAGAAGAATTAATTCAACTAACAGTAGCTGTCATACAGGACTAGCAATTCCCATTAAGCAGGTTAAAAATACTAGATGAAAAATTATTAGAAATAACACATCACTGTTTATTGTCTTGTTCTTAGAAATGTTGCTTTTCTACTGGATGGCCTGAAATATCAAAAGATCATTCTATCCTGCAGACAGTGAACAGAATCAATTGTGGCAAATGGTTAAGTTTTGGTTTCTTGCAAACAAGTAGCTTCTCCCTTCTTTTAAAGAGGATGGGATTTCTTTTTTATTTTTACCAAAAAGGGGGGGAGGGTACTGACCATATGTAAATTCCAAACAGCTTTAGGACTTAAGGCCATGATTCAAACAGCTAACTTTTAAAAATCTAAGACTTTTTCAAAGTTTAAGTAACTGGTGAACAAGGAATTGAAGAATGTGATGCAATGTTACATGATACTATAAGCTATTAAATTCATGGGCAGGATACATAGCATTACTAGGCCATGAATTTTTTTTAACTTCATATTCTTGTTTCTCAAGTTCTTTCAAACACATTAAAAAGACAAAAGATTTGACTACTCATTATTGCATGCCTTTAAGGAAGGAGGAAAAAAGGAATGACTTCTATTTTTAATATTAATATACATTAATGAAACAACTTCTATGTTTGCAAAGTGTTGGCTGACCCATAAGCTACATTTATCACTCATTAAGTCAGCATATCACAACAGCCATATGTATGTCTAAATACCCCCAAAAGAATAACTAACAAAGCAAGTAAGCTCTGGTAAAACTGTGTATAAAGCTGTCACAAGCATAGTGGCTGATTTCTAAACTTTAAAACCATGACCACATGCATCCTTCTTTCCATCAAATTTAACTACAAGAGCTTAGGTAAAAAGACTTAAAAAATAATAAATAACAGTAACAATAATAAAATTTAAAAATGTAATCTCCAAAATATTTTAGAATCTTTCCTTAAAAGAATGTATTGTAACCGCAGAAACCTCACCCATTCCTAACTTGTTTCTAATATTCATCCATTCTGTCCAGTCTTCAGTTTGTCAATAGAGAATTCATGCTACTCAAAAGAGCTAACATAATTATTGCTACCATCCCATTGAGAATGCTCTTCCTGGTAACAAAACTCCGACATTACAGTTGGCACCCGGACCGCTCACTATTTACACCACCACCCTCTCCCCTTCCTATCACCACCATTTTATTGGCAGAACATTCACAAGGCTCAAGATTGTTTTTCATCTCAGCAAACAGAATGTTCAAAATCAGATGGCTAGCCACTGACCCAGAGTTAGAAACTACATAAAGATAAACACAAATGTGAATAATTTTTTCTATTTTCAGTCCCTAAAGAAAGCAGTTAACATCTTATTTGTAATGCTCTAAATTACAGCCAGGAGCCTTTCACCTAATTACACTAATAAATCGATTTAATGTCATCATTTTGCCATCAGATCACGTCCTCCATACACTACTGTACTTGAATTAAATCTTTTACCATGGTAGGTTCTTCATCTCATTTTTTTTTTTTTACCAGTGCTTTTCCTCTTATCATTTCTCAACTACTAAATCATGTCTCCATAACATTTTCCTAAATATTAAATCTGTGAACAAAAAAAGATAACCTGAAAACTAACCACAGGCGAGACAAATCAACACACCTTCAATACAAAATAAAAAACATGAAGTATAAACTATTAGATAACCAAGAGAAAGGTAAGCATCAACTGTATGCTCAAGAACCTTGATTTAAAACCTTATGTAGTATACACAATTTTGGCAAACAGAAGTGAACACTATATTTACATATCAAAATGGTCAACTATATGGCCTCATTTCTGGCTTGAGATAAAAATACCTTAATTCCATTTATTAAGTAAAATATCCATTTTTAAGAAAATATCTCCTTACAGGTATAATCATTTGATTGACAGATAAAATAATTGCTTTAAAAACACTTCTGAGTCATTTTGTCCTTACCTGCAGGCACGAACCATTACTGCATGCAGTGACTGTTCCATTTCCTAGCACAGACTTGAAGAAGCATCATATCTCTCTCTCAGAATGTGACTAATCTGTGGGTTTGCAATTCCTAAGCTATTTACAAATGGCACTCCCTTTCCACATAAGAAAATATTTATTATAACCAGAAGCCAAGTATTTTTAAGCTAGATCTTACAAATAATGGTGGTAATTTTGTTTAGCAACAACCTCAAAATATAGGAAGAAAATCTAATACTAATATTTCCTTAAAGAAAGCAAAATTTTTGTTTTGCAGCTCAGTAAATTCTTTTTTTAAAGCCTTCAACAGCTGTCACACATGAACTAGCGCTCTGCCGTACAGGCTGCAGCTGATTAGGCTTCACTATTTTCTAAAAAATCAATCACCCTTTGTAAAAGCAGAAGAGCCTGCCCAAAGACACATCTTCCATACACCACAACGACCAGCATGCAGTACAGTACATTCTACAGCAAACTTGACAGGAGAGAAAACACGTCCTGGTCTGCTTCTTAGCAGGGCTACAGCACTGATTGTTCATGCAGGAGATGCAGCTGTACCTTTCTGAAGAGGACGACTTCTCAGAGTTTACTGACATCAGCAGCTCAATCTTCTGCTTGATTTCTGGAAAAATCAGAAAAGATTCACAACCAGGATTGCCTGCCCTTGCTTCCAAGCTTTATATCAACAGATTTGCTGTCTCGGATCCCTTTTGTTCAAAAAGAGGCCCCGAGATTCGCAGCACTTCTGTTAGGACTGGGATTCGACGGTGCTATAAAGGGAAAGGCTCCAGAGGCACCAGGCCTTGCTGAACTATGCACATGACTGTTTATGAAAGCAGGACGTACCACTTCTTTTAAGCAGAGGGGGGTTTTCGTTTTTAAGGTAGAACTGGCACGGCCCTAGAGGAAGATTTCAAGTGCAGCAAATTACAACACAAACAAGAAACGCCAGCCACTGCATTTGATACCCTAGAGCATCTGAGAAGCCCAGGTAATGAAGGTGTGAGTTGTGAAGAGCAGATGTGCAACCCTTGGCGACTACCACTTCACCAGCCCTGAAAAATATGGCTCAGTGAATCATTTTTGTCACTTAAGAATGAAATATTAAACCAGAACCCCAATTTATATAGATTGAAATTTTTTAAATCTTTGTTCTAATTTCTTGGTTGTCTTTAATTGAAGAATATGCTTAATATCTAGTCCCGAACTCCTTTAGAAAAAGACTTCTATTTTACACCTTAATTCTCCCCTCCTCCTTCTCAGTACAGCACAAGTGAACAGCAACACCCAGTCACCGAGCAGATAATATACTTGTCCTTTTAGGAAAGGACTGACAATGCCATCTGCAACAGGAATGTAAGCGCCAATTTAATTTAATTAAAAGAGAATTGCTGATATTGATTTGGGGGAAAAAAGATAACAGACTAAAAGGGAAGGAGAGGTAAAAATAAAGGGGGGGGGGCCTTTTAAAATACTAGTGACTAACCTAAAAGCACATAATTTTACGTGGGAAAAAAAAACTAACATAGTCCCATTACCCAGACTATTTCACATGTAAAGCTATTCTCCTATTTGTAAATGTGCTTCCTTATGCATAATAAAAGTTCACACAGGGAAAAAAAAAAAAAAAAACCTGCCCACTGAAATACTACTATAGACAGTCTCAGGATTTCAAAGTAGACCTCAATAGTTTTGGATTTTTTTTTTTTTTTAGGTGTAAAATCTTAAGTTTTTAAGAATCTCAACTACAGAAATCAAAGGAATCTGAAAAGATGTAAAAGAAAGTGGGAATAAAAATTAGTTGCATAAAATATAACGGGCCTGTTCAGAAACAGCCTTTCAGTGTTGTTAAAGGATTTTCCTAATTGTTTAAGCTTACAACTTCATCCAATGGGCGCTATAAAACCGGCATGAACATCTGATGAGAGAATAGCATTTGCCACAGGCTGTGGCCAAACTACCTAACCACTGGGGAGAGCACAGCGCACGGTGGTTAAATGGAGATGATGATGATGAAACTTACCTTGAGGATTCTTACGTGGATTGATACAGCCGGGCACCAGGTGCCATGGTAAATGCCCCTCCCACCGGTTTCAAAAGAGCACAGCGTTTAAGAGCTCGGGCTCACCGCTGTGGATTTGAAGGCAGGCTCCTCCAACATTTTTAATAGCCATAAGACCTTGGGGAAATTACTTAGACTTTTTAAAAGCCTCTATCTCCTCTCCTATAAAATGGGGATCATAACTGCTCATAAAGAGCTGTTGTGAGGATTTAATGAAATACAGTATTCGATGACAGATGTAGGGTCGTGCCTGACATGTAGTCGGCCCTCTGGGTCTACTGCTGGGGAGTGCCTAGCAAAGGACAGTAATCCTCAACAAATATTTGTTGAATGAGTTAATGAGGTACACTAACTAGGTCTGTCCTATTTGAAACCGCTTTTCCACAGTTTTCATCCACCTTCTCCCCTTACTATCAACCACAACACAATACACCTTTTTATCACTATAGTTTGATTATATGTGGGAATTTAACTTTATAATCTGCATCTCCGTCTCTCCATCTAGAGAGTTATTCTCAATTTATCAACTAGCCAAGTCAGAAACAAGGTTACACTTGAATCCTTCTTCACTGTGGTAATTGTTCATTCCAAAAAGACAAACAAATTCACACTTTGGTATACAGATGATCTGTGTGTGTAAGCTCAAAGACCCCAAGCTTAAGCGCCTCTGGCTGGCTCAGTCAGTTAAGCATCTGACCCTTGGTTTCAACTAGGGTCATGGTCTCAGGGTCGTGGCTTCAAGCCCAGGGTCAGGCTCTGTGCTCATCCCCTCTTGTTTCTCCTCTGTGCGTGCACGCACACACTCTGATAAATAAAATGTAAAAAAAAAAAAAAAAAAAAAGGCCTCAAGTTTAAACTGTACAGCTCTCAGGAAGTGTATAAACATTTGAAAGGAAAGTTAAAGCTTTCAGAGCTCTAAACCAAAAGGGTTTCCAATAATATATGGACAAGTTTCTAATATCATTTTCACATTTTCTTCAAACCTTCAGATTTGTTTCTAGCTCCCGAAGGACTAAAATGTTTAGGAATTTTCACAAACACTACAAACACTATGTTAATGTATTGTATGCCCTCTGAGACCCCTGTATCCCATCTATCCTACTATCTACTCTTCCTTACCAATACCATCCATGGTCTGATTACTCTGCACATTCATTAAGGACTCTAGAAGCCATGTCAATGAGTCTTACTCCCCTATAATACATGCTATATGATGTTCATGTTGACAGGACTTCCAAAAACCCGTGGCTAAGGACGTCAGCCTCCTGAATCTCTGATCACTTGAGTCATCTACCACGACCACACTTAGGATGCTCTCTTACACACACTACAAATATCCCCCCCCAAATTAGCTGGTTTTCCCGTTTCATTTATAATATCTAGGACCTTATACTTTATTTTTTTGCAGTTAAGTCCACCAATCTCTTCCTTAATGAATGATGGTCTTCCAGTTACATTTAAACCTTCCCCACACCAAATTTTTAAATCACCCCATTTTCTTCTAATACATTTTATAATTTTATTTAGCATGTAAATCTTGGACCCTTCTAGAATGTATTTCAGTCTATCAATTGATGTAGAGATCCAGTCTGCTTTTATAGTTACATTTTAAAACTTTATTCCCCACCCACCCCCACAATTCTAAATTACTCTCTTCACCAACCACCCCTCAGTTCTTCCAAAGCGGCAATCTTACAACACGTAAATACGTATTTATTCAACCAGCCATGGTCTCGGTTTATTCATTCGGGCCAATGAGTTCTAAGGCCATACTTCTCTATTTCACAAAGAAAATAAACAAATGGTTCTATGTAGTTTGAATAAGCAGATTTAAAATTATGGTTGCTTTTTTGGTCATAATTCTGTTTTAATTTCTAAATAACATTATGGGACAACATTTTTCTAATCCTTTTGCGTTCTTATGATTCTTCTCCTAATTCTAGGGTTCTTTGCTGTATCATCTTTTTTTCACACAGATCTTATGTTTAGTGATAGTTATCTAACATGACCCTCTTTTCACTCACGAACTCTTCCATCTATTCCCTTGACATCCATAACCAAAGGACAACGATGCTGAGCAAACCTGAATTTCAAACTCAATATGCTCTCCTGCAACCCAGAACTGTATATCCTTACCTTGCCAGACATCTTCACCTTCATACATGGTCATGACATGCCTTGAACATCTAAAGCTAAACCTCATCAACTTCGCAGTCTGAGGTCCTCTGTTAGAGTGTTCATCTCCCCAAATAGCAGAGCACTGCCTTTCTGAGCCAGGAATTTCTGAAGGATCCCAAACTAGTATCCCACTCTCATCTGGGGTATCATTACCACTTCCACCTTTTTAAATCTATTCTGTTCTAGGACTACTGAGCGCTACTCTGCGATTCCCCGAACACACCAAGCTTGCTCACAGCACCAAGTGTTTTCTTACAGTTTCACTCCCCGGGATGCCAGTGCCCAGTTCGCTTCTCTTACATATACAACTCCCTTTTCTAACCTCAGCCCAAGTGCTACCTCTCCTCCAACAGCATCCCAGACAGAATGCACTTTACCTCCTCTAGCCCTCTACAGATCATATACACTTGCACTAGAGAATTACTAAAATATATACACTACTTGTCTGACTCCCCTGAGACCACAGCTTCCGTAGAGGATGGGGACCTTCCCTTCCATTCACACTTATTGAGTCTTTGATGGTTTTCTTAGCTTAGTCTAGTTTAGTTGAAGTTACTATCTAGCTAAGTTAGTTTCCTTATTCTTATATGTACATTTCCAGACAGAGTCCAAACAACTGAAGAGTTCGAAGACTCCTGAGAGATCATCATCACCTAGCTGAACCATATGAATTTATGAAGAAGACACTGGAGAGCTCAAAAGATAAACAACTGGTAGCAAGAATACTCTTCACCTTCTCCAAATCTCTGAGACCCACAGCTAAATTCCCGAGGACTGGGACGCCTGGGTGGGTCAGTGGTTGAGCACCTACCCCTGGCCCAGGGGGTGATCTTGGAGTCCTGGCATCAAGTCCCACATTGGATTCCCTGCACGGAGCCTGCTTCTCTCTCTGCCTGTGTCTCTGCCTCTCTCTCTCTGTGTCTCTCATGAATAAATAAATAAAAATCTTTAAAAAAAATAAAAAATAAAAATAAATTCCTGAGGACTTAGCAACCCACGAAGAACATTCAGCCTTCTTTAAAATCAGTTTCTAAATTCTATTTTGTCATCTCTCCAGTCAATTTTAAAATTACCACTATTAGTCGGCTTCTTGATTACAACTGGTCAGTCTATGACATCATACTCTTGTTACTCATCACTTTACACGTCAAAAAGGAAAAATCAATTCACCAGGATCTCCCACTCATTCTCTTCTATCCAATCCCACAGATTTTCTTCACAAAAACCTTTTATTCTCACACCTATACTTTAAAAAAAAAAAATACTCAAATTCCTTGTAAAGATGAATAGTTTTAACTCTCTGGTTAATGGCCTACTATCTCTAATTTTCCACTCAAGGACATGAGTTTGGAGACTCACGGAACACTCCAGGCAATGAGCTGAGCCCATCCCTAAGAACCCAGACCAGGAATAGCAGTTACTGTTAACTACTATTAAAACAAAGTCCAATAAAGGATGTAGTTCACAGATCAGACAGCCTGGGGGAGAGAAAGTGGGTAGTCCTAAATCCACCTGGATCCTAAGAGCAACTGCAGCGTGACACTAACACAGGGATGCCATGGAGATGACATGCTCCCACGTCCTTTACATCACTACATGCTGAACATGAGCTCACATGGGACCCTTCCTTTTATGACATGAAAATTAAATGAGACATAATTGAGCAGACAGTTCTACCTAAATTCTTACACCTACATTCTTTTTCCATGGGTGTTATTCCAACAGATTTACTAAACTTTCTTTCTCTTGCCAAATCTTTACATAATCCTTCACAAAGCTAATTTTATTTGGGGGCTACATAAGGAGGATTTTTAAAAATTAATGCTTTATATATATTTGGAGCCATTTCAGGCTACAAGAAACAGGTATGTGCTCAGTTTACCTCAGGTGATATGATAATACTGCAAGAAAACATCTAGAAGTTAAGAATAGAAAAATGACTCCACAGGCCTCACAGTCAGAATCTGGCTCAGAAGACAGCTCTTGATACTCAGTTCATGTTACCAAGTGCTCAGAGGGATTGCTCTCCACCTTAATGCTTCACCATTCTGGTTATTCAACACCTCTCTGACCCTAATTCCACTTCTCCTGTCACTACCAATTAAGTGCTTCTCCTCTCTATTTCACATGTTCACAGATTCTACTGTGGCAGGATGCATGCTTCTCTTGGTGTCTCCAACTTAAGCCTACAAGTACTGGGAAGGGGTTCCCATTTAAATGCAAAACAGGGCCTCAGAAGCTTTTCTGGCTTGAATTAATTGCTGATATTACCAACTGGGACCAAGTACTGCATTCCTGACTCAAAATTCAAAGACAAATATGTAAGAGACCCTTCATAAAGGGGTAGGAGTAAAAAGCAAGTGTTCCAAGACATCTAGGAAGGTCAGTGATTAAGTGACCAACACCATGAAGACAGTCTAATCTAAAAAGGAGTCCTTGTTATTCCAGCATTCATTATTCAAGTCATCTGTTATAAAAACACACAGAAAAGCAAAAATTGTGCAAATAAAAACAACTGCTGACAGACGAACTAGCCATTCAAACTCTCCCTGGTTATCCCTAGCCTCTAACCCCACCATCAACCTCCTTTCTCTCTGAGGGTCATACAGTCCCAACAACAATTCAAATAGAATGTAAATCTGAAATTTTACAAAGTGAAAACTGAAAATATGCAACAAAAGATGCAACATTTGATAAAGTTGGTGGAAGATACTAATGAAATGTTAAATCCCAAATGAGGATAGAAACTGACAAGGCTACAGGAGAAGTTAGGAAGATTAGTGATTGATGAGAAAAATCAACAAGGACAATAATATGCTAAGTATCTCAAGAATGATAACTATTTGACTATCAGTAACTCATGAGGAAATAATACAACTCTTAAATAGTTTTGCAAAAATGTCCTTCATTACAACTACATTATAAATTAAAAGTATCCACAATATTATATAAAATTTAATATGAAAATACATGCCAAAAATACTTGATAGATTCATTGTTCATTCTAATATTCAGTACTTATTTTTCAATTATAATTCAAATTTTGATAAATAAGCTTACTTTCATAATCTGATCTTATTTTTCAAGATAAAAGTCTCAAATTCACCACCCCTTAAAGTAGTCTTTTTCTAGTATCAAATTTCCTGGTGCTTTAATCCTAAAACAGGATTACTTGTGCTCCTGAATATGGTCCAGTGCCAATGGATTAAATGTGTTCACTCAAAACCCTACAATGGGATGGGGATGGGAGACTGACGGGACAGGAGGAGGAAGAGGAGGAGGAGGAGGAGGTCGTCTCCAGCTGGTTATGTTTCAATATGAACTTTCACAGTAGCTGCTGCTGACACTTATCAGAGACAATTTCCTAGAGGAAATGTTTTTCCTTATGCCACTTTTAAAATTATTACTGAGTGTAGTTTATAACCTAACAGGAACATTAGTTTGAAATGAAAGGTTTGTTACTGATTTACCAGTTGTAGCAAGAAAAGTGGGTCAGGTCAATCCCCTCAAACTGGGATTCCCGTTCCTCACCCACCCCCAAAAGCCTGCAAGCCGGAGGCAGAGAGAAGAGGAGCCAGGTGGTGCTCTGGCTGTGTCTGCACCAGCCCAAGACCCCAGATCATCCGTCCTGACGCTGCAGGGCTGCCTTCAGACTTCACAGAGCATCCTACAGTATTTGCTACATTGTTTTTGTTATTTCAATATTGAGGAATTTCAGGACAACTAAATACAAAAATGCATTAAAATGTGAAAATATGAATGTTTAAATAAATGCTTAATTTTATTAGCATGACTATCATTGCTCTCTATCAGCAATGAAATGTAATGAAACTAATCCTGAAAACTTGTCTACACGTTTCTCACCAAAGCAGAGTATCATTAATAGTTAATCCAGGTTGCTCAACAGAACAAAGGCACACTCCACACTCACCCTGACTCTGTTGGGGAGACAGAAGAAGTAACACAAGTTCTTAGATAACTGAGCTGTTACACTCAGGGTGAGATCCAATGCTCTGTTTACCATGTTTACCATGAGATCAAGTTTAAAGCTTTCTCTATTTTACACTTAAAAAATAAATATCATTTATATACGAATTTTAGAAATTACAATACTACTCAGAAAAAGGAAGTATTTTTATAATCCCAATTAAAAGATTGCTTTTTATCTTTTTTTTTTTAATTAATTAATTAATTAATTTATTTATGACAGTCACACAGAGAGAGAGAGAGAGAGAGGCAGAGACACAGGCAGAGGGAGAAGCAGGCTCCACGCACCGGGAGCCTGACGTGGGATTCGATCCCGGGTCTCCAGGATCGCGCCCTGGGCCAAAGGCAGGCGCCAAACCGCTGCGCCACCCAGGGATCCCAAAGATTGCTTTTTAAACTAGATTTTATATACAACTGAAACTCCGTTCTCTAATATTGTGGCTTACAACATCATAAATTAAGACATTTTAATTTCATTTACAATTTTGGCATATAAAGGACTGTGAGTTCACCGAAGCAATGAAACCTTGCTTTCCAACTCCTAAAGGAAACCAAGGCCCATTCAACCATCTTGAAAAGTAACTTTGCTTTTAAGAAGTGGTAAAAATATTGTATGTATACAAGGCTTATTTACATGTATACTAAAAGAAGCCCTATCAAAATATGAAGTGTAAGGAGGAATTAGAGTCCGTAACTCCCAATCCATATTAACTTTCAAACTTAAAAACTGAAATTGATGATGCAGCTCAATTTTTCTACCTTTCTACATTCCCTTAGTACCAACAGGCACTGCACTAGATGCTACCTGAACAGTGGTAGAGAAAAATATGAAGGGCAAAATTACATCCCTCGGAGAGTTCAAGTCTAATATTTAACATTTAGCTTGGGAAAAAAAAAAAAAAAAAAAACCATTTAGCTTGAACCATCAGGCTTATTTGAGCCCTTTACATGAATTAACTCACAACAAATGGGTAAGTAGGTAGTTAACATTTCCTTTTTTTTTAAGATTTTATTTATTCATTAGAATAGACGGGGGGGGGGGGGGGGGGGGCGGGGGGGGGGGGAGAGAGAGAGAGGCAGAGACACAGGCAGAGGGTGGCGCTAAACTGCTGAGCCACCAGGGCTGCCCAACATTTCCACTTCATATGCAGAGAAACTAAAGCTTCGAAAGTTTTAAAAATTTTGAAAACTTTCAGAGCTAAACAATTCCATGTATAATAAAATTAAAAAGAATACTTAGGAATACATTTAACCAAGGAAATGAGAGACTTGTACACTGAAAATACAAAACACCGTTGAAGGAAATTAAAGACTTAAATGAAAAGACACCCTGTGTTCATGGTTTGGAAAACTTACTGTTGTTAAAATGGTCATACTCCTGGAGATTGATCTACAGATTCGCACAATTTCTATCAAAATTCTAACTGCCCTTCTTTTCTCCCAGAAATCAACAAGCTGACCTTCACATTCATATGGACATTCAAGGGACTCTGAATCTTGGAGAAAGAAGAACAAAACAGGAGGACTCACACATCTCAATTTCAAGACTTCCTACAAAGCTACAGTAACCAAAACAGTATGAAACTGGCATAAAGAGAAGACATAAAGATCAATGGAATAGAATTAGAGTCCAGAAATAAACCCTCACATTACAGCCAATTGTCTTTCAACAAAGAGTGCCAAGTCCATTCAATGGAAAAAGAATATTCTTGGGATGCCTGGGTGGCTCAGTGGTTGAGCACCTGCCTTCAGCTCAGGGCGTGATCCCGGGGTCCTGGGATCGAGTCCCACATCGGGCTCCCTGCATAGAGTCTGCTTCTCTATTTGCCTGTGTGTCTGCCTCTCTCCCTGTATCTCATGAATGAATAAATAAATAAATAAATAAATAAATAAATAAATAAATGAATAAGGGAAGGGAAGGGAAGGGAAGGGAAGGGAAGGGAAGGGAAGGGAAGGGAAGGGAAGGGAAGGGAAGGGAAGGGAAGGAAAGGGGAGGGGAGGGAAGGGGAGGGAAGGGAAGGGAGAAAGAAAGAAAGAGAATATTCTCTTCAAAAGATGGTGCTAGGGGTGCCTGGGTGATGCTGTTGGTTAAACGTCTGACTCTTAGTTTTGGCTCAGGTCATGATATCAGGGCTGTGAAACCAGGCCCCCTACTTCAGGCTCCATACTCAGCACAGAGTCTGCTTGGGATTCTCTCCCTCTCCCTCTGGCCCTCCCATTCATTCTCTCTCTCACTCTCTCTCTCTCTCTCAAATAAATAAATAAATAAATTTAGAAAAAAAAAAAGAAAAGACCATGCTAGACAACTGGATATCCACATGCAAAAGAATAATGGATGTTGGACTCCTACCTCACACTACATATAAAAGTCTCAAATGGATCAAAGACCTAAATACAAAGGCGAAAGTCCTAAAACTCTTAAAAGGGAATATAGATGTAAATCTTCATGACTATAGATTGGGTTGGCTTCTTAAACATGACACAAAGTACAAAAAAACAAAAAAATAAATTGATCATAAGAATTATAAACTTCTGTACATCAAAAAATAGTGTCAAGAAGAAAAAAAGATAATCCACACAATGGGAGTAAATATTTGCACATCATATATCTGATAAAGAACCAGAATGCTGAATATTTAAACAATTCTTACACTCAACAATAAAAAAATCTCAATTTAAAAATTGGCAAAAGATCTACTAGACATTTGTCCAAAGGAAAATAAAAAGGCCAATAAGCACATGAGAAGTTGTTCAGTGTCATTTGTCATCAGGGAAATGTAAATCAAAACAACAATGAAATATCACTTTATACTCATCAGGATGGCCTATAATCAAAAAGACAGCAACAAGTGTTCACAAGGATACAAATTTGGAAACTTCATGTATTGTTGGTGGAGAAGTTAAACAGCAATAGCTACTCTGGAAAACAATCTGGCAATTCTTCAAAAAGTTCAACAAAAGGTTACCACATGACCCAACAATTCCACTCCTCAGTATATTCCACTCCTCAGTATATACCCAAGAGAACTGAGAATATGTTCATACTGTTCACAAAAAAAGTGTACACAAGTGCTATTCATAATACCCAAAAACTGTTAACAATCCATATATCCATCAACTGATAAATGGATAAAGAAAATATGGTATATCCATACATAAGAGAAATGTAATTAACAATACATGCTACCTACCACATGGATAAATCCTGAAAAACTATGGAGAGTGAGACAAGCCAACACAAAACACATATTATAGGATTCCATTTATATGAAATGTCCAGCACAGGGAAATCTAGAGAGACAGTAAACAGCCCTGAGGGCTGGCAGGGGAAGGGGAGAAATGGGAACTGTCTGCTAATGTACCGAAGAGTTTCTTTTTAGAATGATAAAAATGGTCAGAATTAGGTAATGGTGATATCTTTACAACATTATAAAAATGCTAAAAGCCACTGTTTTGTAAACTTTAAAATGCTGAAAAAGGTAACCCTATGAATTTTATACATATATAATAAAATATACATATATTTATACATTTAAAACTAAAAAACTTTCTCTCCTTCTCTTTCTCTATTTCAGAGCTAGTATGTCATGGAGCCAGCATGAGATCCTGGATGGTTGAGCTCTGAAGCCTGGCTCCACAGTGCTGCCCAGCCTGCAAAAAGAAAAAGGACCAGTCTGGGCAAAAGGAATGGCCCAAGAAGGCATTTGACCTTTGTTACTAGGGTCAGAAAGACTCTGCCAGGTGCAGTAAAGCCATTCCAAACAGGAGAATGGCACAAAGCTTGAGAAATCCCTGTCATGTGGATCATCCAAGTTGTTTTGGTGATTGGCAGGAGCAAAGGAAGTACTGGTAGGAAATAAAGCCAGAGACACTAGCAGGGCCTGTTCCTAGAGCATCGTACATGCCATACAAAGTCCTGGTTTTACATATGGCAGACTATAATCAACTATACAGCCAAGGCTAAAATAAGAGATTCAACAGGTTAATCAGAATTAAAAGCAAATTTTAAAAATCTTATGTGATGGGACGCCTGGGTGGCTCAGTGGTTGAGTGTCTGCCTTCGGCTCAGGGTGTGTTCCTGGAGACCCAGGATCGAGTCCCACATCAGGCTCCCTTCATGGAACCTGCTTCTCCCTCTGCCTGTGTTTCTGCCTCTCTCTGTGTGTGTCTCTCATGAATAAATGAAATATTTTTTAAAAAAATCTTACGTCATGCTGAGAAGACAAGACTCAACTTCATAGAGCTATTTATGAGACGTGTGGATTCTCCACAATTCAACTTGTGTCTGTATGCCCACACAGTGCCCCTCAGGAACTTTGACAATTATCACCTCTCTCGTTTATAAATCTTAAAATTCTCACCTCAAGCATCAGTCGTCCCGGATTTCTATACAGGTCTTTAATGGCAGCAAGCAATAGTAAAGCCTACTTGCAAGGCTGTGTTGCTTTACAAAACGTTAGAGGTAACAAAGATACTTTGGCAAGTCAAACACAGGCTACTTCACTCGTTTTGCCTTCTGTGGGATTTCCTACCAATTACACTGACAGAAAGCCTCAACTAGTTCTCCATCTTAATATGCAAAAAAACAAAAACAGGGCCTTAAACATATCAAGGACACAGAAAAATCTTAGCTCTATTAACATCAAAGTGACCTTGAATATTCCTGAGTACAAGTTCTTCATCCTTATCATCTATGGCCATGGATCGAGTTGCTGGATTCTGGTCACTTAGAAAAATATTTTGAGCATGAAATAATACCTAAAGATTAAGACATCAGGATTCCTAATGGTATTTGTGATAACTAGCAACAACACTAGCAACAGTAACAGCTACCATTTCATACCAATCGCAATGCTCCGAACTCTCCTACCTGCTTTCTATAATATCTCCCTTAATACTCTCATATCCCTGTAAGATAAACATTATCATTATCCCCATTTTACAGAGAGGGAAACTGAAGTACAGAAAGGCTCAGGAACTTGCCATGGTTCACAGAGCTAGTAGAGTCTAGGGCGAATCTGAACCCCAGCAGTTTTTGCAGTGTCTGAGCTCTGTGTGTGGCCCATTTAGAATGTTTTCAAATTTCTCCATAATAAAAAAGCTAAACACTATAACACAATCCTACAAATGCAGTCTTATTCATACGTCGTGCTTATAATCTTGCTGTCCCCTCCCTCTAAAAAAAAAATCTCTTCCCCTCTGTCAGACTTAAAATAATCATTTAGGTGTCAAGCATTTGTGGGAGTAAGGTCATTAAGAGTTGAAAAAAAATTAAAATTTTTGGCTATATTTTGACTACATTTAAGGAATGACCTAGGTCCTGAACTGGTACTTGGGGACTCTAAGAAAGTCTGGGGGTGTTATTTCTTGTATTTAATTTTCCCCTTCATGCCAAGGGCCATTTGCACTGATCTGCAGACCTACTAAATCACTCTCTTGGGATGATGATGCCGAAAAAGTCCTAGAGGTAATTCTGATGCACAGCCAGTGTTGAGAATCACTGGTTTTACACTTGGCCCCAGTCCTCTTTATCCAACTAAAATGACAGTATTACAAACACACAATTCATTTCACAAGCACAATTGGCCAATCATGCCAAACAATATTCTATTTATTGACTTCAATATAGAAAATGCTAGATAGTTACCAATCCAGTAATTCCACTTCTTCCAAATCTAAGCCAGAGAAACATTCACATGTGGCCTAGGAGAATCACACAAAGATGCTTGGCATAATGCTATATGACACAGCAAGTTATGGATAACAACCCAATTTTTAAATGAACTATGATACATTCATCACACACAGAATCTGAAAAGAATGAGGTAGATCTAAATGTACTGATTTACAAAACTAGAACTACAGTTGAGGAATACACATAGTATAATACTACTTTTGTTATACATGTATATTTTCAAAGGTATATATATGTGTGTGAGGTTTACAAAAATATATATTATATATATATACATATAAATGGGAGGACTGTATTCTAAAATTATTAGAAAAAGATTTGCCTTGCTTTTGCAGATAAAATGAGGAATGAGGAAATGGTGGTTGGAGAATTTTACTTGCATTTATATTTCTTATAGGTGTTATTTGTGTAATTAAAAATAATTTTCTTGGGCAGCTCCGATGGCCCAGCGGTTTGGTGCCACCTTCGGCCTGGGGTGTGATCCTGGAAACCCAGGATCGAGTCCCACGTCAGGCTCCCTATGTGGAGCCTGCTTCTCCCTCTGCCTGTGTCTCTGCCTCTCTCTCTCTCTCTCTCTCTCTCTGTCATGAATAAATAAAATAAAAAACCTTTAAAAAAAATAATTTTCTTAAATAATGTTGCCAAATGGTACTCCATTTACAATAACCCCTTTTGTGGTTACCCAGCTTTCAAATGGACACTGCAAAAAGACTGCCATCACACCATTATAAATAGCCTCCAAAATGCCAATTTTCACTTTCAAATAAAATTCACACTTTAATCAAGATCAAAGCAATTTCTGTTGGAAACCTGAGAGTGTTATACTGAAGGGGGGAAAGAAAACAGCTAAATTCCTCTGACACTGTTCTATCATAAGAAAAGGAGTCTTGTGAAGGTTACACAATTAGCATTTAAAACTAGCTTTAAAAAGTAAATTCTAAAAAAGGGGGGGAAATTCAGTATGTCCCTTCTAATTCTATCATGAGCAGGCTCTTAAAACAAAATAAAATTGCTGAGACAAACTGGTGAATTAAAAAAAAAAGGTATCTAAAAATACAATTTAGCAATCCAAAAATGATCGAGTTTCAGCCAATGGATGCAATGAGCCTATGAAAGACAGGCTAGTGCTACAGAGGAAATGCAGAACACCACCGATGAGGGGTAAGATAACTAAATTTTATGAATAGAGACATGTAATATTTGCGTTCCTTTTTAGACAGTGCAGAGGAGAAAGGCATGTGCTCAAGAAACCAGAGTCAAGTGCCAGTGCAATTACAGAGCAAGAAACATTTCCCACAAAAGAACCACTGCAATGAAGAGGTAAATATAAAATGGCTTAAGATCAGAGCCTTAAGAAATTCTACTCTTGCTTTTTTTTTTTTTTAATTTAACTTCCTCCTCGTCACATCATTATCTACTTTATTTTTTTTTTTAAGATTTTATTTATTTATTCATGAGAGACACAGAGAGAGAGAGAGAGGCAGAGACACAGGCAGAGGGAGAAGCAGGCTCCATGCAGGGAGCCCAAAATGGGACTCGATCCCGGGTCTCCAGGATCACACCCTGGGCTGAAGGCAGCGCTAAACTGCTGAGCCACCCGCGCTGCCCTATTATCTACTTTAGTAACAAAATGGTTCCTCAATTTATACTGAAATATACTAGCCAATGTGTTTTAACTCATTTGAAGTACGCTTTTGCTAAAGCTAATTCTCTCGAATCTGGATCTACTACACAAAGAATGCGGGAGGGGGAAATATTTGGACTGATGGCATTTTACTTCTCGGGTGCCTGTTTTATTCTTCTTCACACTTTCAGGATGCCTGGGTGGCTCAGTCAGTGAAGCATCTAAGTCTTGATTTCGGCTCAGAGCCCTGAGATCAAACTCCACATGCTGAGCACTGTGCTGAATGTAGCATCTGCTTCAGATCCTCTGTCCCCCTCCCCCTCTGTCCTCCCTTCTCAACCTCTCTCTAAAAACAAAACAAAAACAGAAAAAACCTTACATTTGTATCTCATGTATTATATGTATAATTTTTAAATGGTTTTAA
Source organism: Canis aureus (assembly GCF_053574225.1). Classification (NCBI taxonomy): domain Eukaryota; kingdom Metazoa; phylum Chordata; class Mammalia; order Carnivora; family Canidae; genus Canis; species Canis aureus. The sequence continues at coordinate 41,133,137 of NC_135631.1, forward strand.
CTTTTCGCCAGCTCTTAACCAGTTTCCACTGCTTTCCCAGCATGGTCTCTTCCATAACTCCTCCTCTAAACACAAATGACCCTCAGCCACCCAGCCGTCAAGGAATGAGTGATTCTGGATAGCCATGTGTCATGACAGTTTAAAGATCGTGTGTCTTAACTTATTTAAGCAATTCTGGATTGAAACATTCACTTCTGATTTAAAAATAAACATACATACATACATACATAAATATAAACTAAGCCAAATGTAAAGTTTCTCGTCTACCTCAGGGCCTTTTGTTATAAGCACTCCTTGAATATCCTTGGGGCCTCTGAAAGTAGCTCAAGGTCTGCTTCAGCACCAAGGACTCCAAGGTTAGGACAGTGGACTTTTTTTTTTTTTTTTTTTTTTTTTTTTTGGCTTCTTACTGCTTTCCTTTGTTGTTCCTTATAGTCACTACATGTGTGCCCTTCCTACTGGCTCATTCTAATTGCTGAGTAACTTATAGATAGTTTCCCACACTGTATATAAAGTTTTCTTTGAATGTTTATGAGTCTTACACATTCAAGGCTCATATAAAAACAGCTCTAGGCCCACTCTCTTTGGGGGTGCCATTGCCACAGTACATCTGCTTCTCTTTGAGCATCCGTTTCATTGCTTCCCAAATGATTAGTTCTATAACTGCAGCTTGCACATGGAATATAAAAGCAGACTCTTCTACATTATGGTGGCAACAATAACCCTTGTTTTGTATTATGATGTCAACGATAACTCTTGAATTTGGCAGGGATTACATATCTTTATCTTCATAAAAACACTATGAGGCAGATACAAATATTATCTCTATTTTGCAGAGGAGTAAAACAGGGGGAAAGGTAAGGTAACTTGTCTAAAGTCACCCAGCCATGAAGTGGCCCCAGGTAAATCAAACTCTCAAATCAATGCTACTGCTATCCACAGTGACACACTGGCCCTACCAAACTGGCCTAATTTCTCCATTTCAGAAATCCAAATTCCTGGGGCAGGGAATGCATTATCCCAATTCATCTTTTTTACCCAGGCTACATTATCCACAAGATGCTACACTCCCTGGGGCCTGCTTGCACTATAACCAGGGTGGACACCTAATCCAATCCCTCCAGGGGACGTAGCATACACCATCTGGAGAGGCTGCGCTGGGGCATCTCCCGCGTACCACCCCATCTGTGTGCTCCTCTCTCCTGACAGCAACACTTAGGAGTGCTTGACATAAATCAGGAACGATCCCCAAAAGTCAAAGAATGAGAATGGAAAAGAAAACTTCTAGAGTTTAGGCAAGAGTTTTTCATCAAGCCCCACAGCACCCACTGCAAATCGCTGTTCCAGCTCTACTCTATATTCAAATTTTTCTATGCAAAATTTTAATTACCTATGGTTTACCGGCATTGCATTTAGGACAGTGTGAATCAAAACTCCTGTCGAGTTCCCTACATCTACTCATCAAGGTTCTGGTAAAAAGAAATTCAGAGTTAAATATTTCTTCCTCTAAAGGATCCTAAGCCTTGTGAAGTTTGAAGCAAAGGAAAAGCCATGCCTGAGTCTTTGTCATTTTTTAAAATCCTTTCTTTTTTTTCTGGGGCTGAGGACTACAATCTTCTCCAAAGTTGTCTTTCAACAAATATTATTTTTCTTTTTAAAAAAGTCTGTATTGTGGGACACCTGGATGGCTCAGTAGTTGAACAAACGTCTGCCTTTGGTTCAGGTCATGATCCTAGGGTCCTGGGACTAAGTCCCATATTGGGCTCCCTGTGAGGAGCCTGCTTCTCCCTTGGCCTATGTCTCTGCCCTCCTCTCTGTCTCTCATGAGTAAATAAAATCTTTTTTTTTTTTAATTTCATGTATTTATTCATGAGAGATACAGAGAGAGAGAGAGAGAGAGGCAGAGACACAGGCAGAGGGAGAAGTGGGCTCCATGCAGGGAGCCCGACGTGGGACTCGATCCCAGGTCTCCAGGATCACGCCCTGGGCCGAAGCCGGGGCTAAACCACTGAGCCACCCGGGCTGCCCGAGTAAATAAAATCTTAAAAAAAAAAAAAAAAAAATATACGCTGCTTTATAATTTTAAGTAATCATCTTTTATTCTAGAGCTACACTGTCCAATACAGAAATCCTAGCCACATTTGGCCACTAAGCACTTGAAAGATGGCTACTCTCAACAGAGATGTGCTTTGCACAAAAATAAAATAAAAAATACTCCATTAATATTTTTATACAGACTACATCTTCATATATGGTTTTGGAGATATTGAGTTAAATGTATTTAATTATATTATTGGATTTGTGAAATAATATTCAGCTGTAAAAAAAAAAAAAAAAAAACTAATTCTGACACCTGCTACAACATAGATAATCTTAAAAACATGCTAAGTGAAATCAGCCAGACAGAAAAGGACAAATATAATTCCACACAAATCTTATTCCAATACATGAAGTACCTAGAGTAAGTAAATTAACAAGAAAACAAAACAGAGGTTGCCAGGGGCTGAGAAGGGGGAGATGGGGAGTCATGGTTCAGGTCCCACTGTGAAGAAGCCTTACCCAGGTATCAAGGTAGTAAGAGAGGCTACAAAAGTTACCCCAGATTCTCAGTCGAGAGGATGTCATCACTGCCAGCAAACCAGTTGGTAGTTTGAGAACCTCTAATGAATCCTACCCAATTTAACCCCGCAAAAAGAGAAGGCCAGTAAATTGGTTTGCTATCGTCAAGCTTAAAAGACAAATCTTATTTTGTCCAACTAAAGAATGGATCTGAGGAGGACGAGAATACTCTGTGAGACGTCAGAGCCATTTCCACAAACCATTCCACAAGTGCTTTTTAACAAGTACCTTCAAAATACTCTGACCAACACACTCCGCTTTGTGCTGAGAGCATGGTCTCTGTATAAAGGACACAATTTTACAAAAGTAACATACTATACAAAGAAGCAAACAAATTGTTCTTTTGATTTATAGTATTCAGTCCTCTAAATTTACCAAGTTTCCAAACCTCAATTTATAACCACATTCCCTCACTCCCCTTCCCATTTAAGAGATACATTTAGTTCTGTCTTAAGCAATGTGTCTTTAGAAGACAGATTCCAAATGTAACAAACATACTTACTAAAAATCAATATGCAGGGATCCCTGGGTGGCTCAGCGGTTAAGCGGCTGCCTTCCGCCCGGGGCGTGATCCTGGAGACCCGGGATCGAGTCCCACATCAGGCTCCCTGCATGGAGCCTGCTTCTCCCTCTGCCTGTGTCTCTGCCTCTCTCTCTCTGTCTCTGTCTCTCTCTGTCTCTCATGAATAAAATCTTTTTAAAAAATATAAATAAATAAAAATAAAATATGCCATGAAGTATATAAGACACAGGAATGTCAGGGAAAAACAGGAAAGAAAATATGAGATAAGTCCACTGGCTTTACAAGAAGTAAAGAAACCCAATCTCAGGAAACCAAAGGGTGAAACAGCATCACAACCATTCTTGGATATAAACATTTAAGAAAAGCTTATGAGGCTATTCATGACAGATGAATAATACTAACAATAGCACCTAACAGTGATAATGAGCTGTATGTTACCTGTTGTGGGGGCTTCCCATTTATTAGCTCAGTTAATCCACACAAACCTTCCATGGAGTTGGAACAGTAATTTCACCCTACCCTCACTTACTGATGAGGAAACAGAGGCATAGAGAGGTTAAATAATTGTGCCCAAGGTCACACAGCTGATAAATGGCAGAGCTGGGAGAAAGACCCAGGTAACTTGGCTCCAGAAACTGCTACTACAAAGGGCCTCTCACAATCTTTATGGCAGGTTCACGATAACATTTATGGTGGGGTTCAAGTACCATAAACTAACAAAAAAATGCAGGGACTAAGAATACTTTCTTTTTTTAAGATTTTATTTATTTATTTGAAAGAGAGAGAGAGCACAAACAGTGAGGAAGGGCAGAGGGAGAGGGAGAGGGAGAAGCAGGCTCCCTATTAAGCAGGGAACCCAATGTGGGACTCAATCCCAGAACCTGGGATCATGACCTAAGCATAACCGACTGAACCACCCAAGTGCCCCAAGACTAAGAATACGTATTGAGCCCCCTCACACACTCACTGGACAAAACCCTAAGGAATCTTCAGGAACAATAACTCACCAATGTGATAGAACTGTCAAAATGAAATAAACCTATTTTAAAAATAAAAAATAAAAACCGATGGACTACTGCAAATAGCAAACCAACTGCCAATCACAGATCTTTAGTTTTACACGGAGTTCAATGATACAACACTGACATAGGCCGTGCTCCATACATCACACAGGAGTCACAACGGCTGGAATGCAAGGCAGGACGCAGCACATCTCTTGTGTTTTGTCACATTTTCCTTCACCATAAACTATACCTTAATGTTGTCTTGTTCAACATGTGCAATTTTTTCAAATTACACTGGATTTCAAATCACAGTCATCTGTAACATGTGGCAAAGTCCTACAACCTACCTCCTTGGCTGTGCACTCTGACAAACGATTAGGAATACGGAGGTCCTCAAAACCGTCAGCTGAAAGGCCTTCAGAGGTGATCACGTTCTGGCAGGTTGTTTCCCCCAGACTTGCCAAGTTTTATTAAGCTTTAAGAGAATTAACAAAACCTTTGATAATCACCTGTATCAATTACTTTTGTTTGATTTTCATTTTCAATTAAAGTATAATTCACACACTGTAAAATTCAGTTCTGTAAAGTGCTATGTGTGAAACAAACACAGACAGTTGTGTAACCAATCCTGCCACCAAGATACAGAAAAGTTCCAGGCCCAAAACCATTCCTTCGTGCTCTACAGCCAGCTCCTCCCCAAGCATAACCTCTAGCAACTACTGATCTGCTGTCTAGCCCTAACCGTTTGCCTTTCCCTATATAAATGTAAGTGTATAAACTGCAAACATGAGTCTGGCTTCTTTCACCACGTGTAACACTTTTTTTTCTTTGTTTTTTTACTTATGTATTTATTTGAGAGAGAGAGAGAATGCAAGCAGGGGCAGGGGTAGAGAGATAGGGAGACAGAGATCCTCAAGCAAATTCCTCACATAGAGTAGAGCCTGATATGGGGCTCAATCCCACAATCCTGAGATCGTGACGCGCTGAAACCAAGAATTGGCTGTTTAACCAACTGTGTCATCCAGGCACCCCTAAGCGTAAGACCTTTTAGATTCATCCATTTGTTGCAACTGTATCAGTAGTTCATTTCTTTTTATTGCTGAGCAATATTCCACTGTACTGATATATCACCACTTGTTTATTAATTCACCAGTTGAGAGAAATCTGAATGATTACCATTTTTGGCAATTATTAAAGAAAAAAAAGCTGCTATCAAATAAGTGCGCCGGTTTTTATATGAACATAAGTTTTTATTTCACTTGGGTAAAACCCAGAAGCAGGTCATATGGTATGATGTGTGGAAGGGTCCATTGGGCCCACATACCCACTAGCACCAGGTATAATCAGTTTTGTTTTTATTCTAACCATTTTAAAATGTGTATAGAGATAGCTCATGGTTTAATTTACATTTCTCTAATTGATAAAATGGTCATCTTTTTATGTGTTTATTTGCCACCTATACATCTTCGTTAGTGAAATGTTAACTCTTTTGCCCATTTTTTAGTTGGTGTCTTTTCCTGAGTTCGCAAAGTTCTTTATATATTCTAGATAAAAGTCCTTTATCAGACACATGATTTGTAAATATTTTCTACCAATTTGTGGCTTCTCTTTTTATTATCATAAGAATGTCTCTTTTTTTAAGATTATTTGAGAGAGAGAGCGCAGGAGGCAGGGATAGGGACAGAATCCAAGCAGACTCCCCCTTAAGCACAGAGCCCAACTTGGGGCCTGATCCCAGGACCCCGAGATCATGACCTGAGCTGAAACCAAGAGTCGGACGCTTAACCGACTGAGTCAGGCACTCCAAGAATGTATTTCAAAGAGAAGACTTTAAGTCCAATTTATCTTTTTTTTTTTTTAACGGATTACACTTTGGGTTTTTTTTAAAGAAATCTTTGCCTAACTTAAGTCACAAAGATTTTTCTCTGAATGTTTTCTTCAACTACTCTGTAGTTTTACATTTAAGCCTATAATCCATTTTGAGCTGATTTTTGTATATTGAGCAAGGTACTGCTTGATCCAAAGTTTTGGCCCTTTGAGAACATGGAGAAAGGAGACCCCTCTTACACTGCTGGAAGGAATGAAAAGTAGTGTGGCCACTCTGGAAAACAGTGTGGAGGTCCCTCAAAAGGTGAAAAATAGAATTACCATATGACCCAACAATTGCACTACTAGGTATTTACCCAAAGGATACAAGAATACTGATTCAAAGGGATACATGCACCCCGATGTTTACAGTAGTATTATCAAACAATAGCCTAACTATGGAAAGAACCCAGATGTCCATCAACAGATGAATGGATAAAGATGTGGTATATAGGGATCCCTGGGTGGCGCAGCGGTTTGGCGCCTGCCTTTGGCCCAGGGCGCGATCCTGGAGACCCGGGATCGAATCCCACATCGGGCTCCCCGTGCATGGAGCCTGCTTCTCCCTCTGCCTATGTCTCTGCCTCTCTCTCTTTCTCTCTCTGTGAATATCATAAATAAATAAAAACTAAAAAAAAAAAAAAAAAAAAAAAGATGTGGTATATACAAGCAATGGAGTATTAGCCATCAAAAAGAACAAAATCTCGACATTTGCAACAACGTGGATGGAGCTAGAATGTATTATGTCAAGCAAAACAAGTTGGTCAGAGACAGACACCATAAAATTTGGAATTTAAGAAACAAAACAGATGAACATATGGGAAGGGGGGAGAAAAGGGCTAAAAAGGTGGGCAAACCATAAGAAACTCTTAAAACAATAGAAGTGCCTGAGTGGCTCAGTTAGTTAAATATCCAACTTTTTTTTTTTAATATTTTATTTATTTATGACAGATAGAGAGAGAGAGAGGCAGAGACACAGGCAGAGGGAGAAGCAGGCTCCATGCACCGGGAGCCCGATGTGGGATTCGATCCCGGGTCTCCAGGATCACGCCCTGGGCCAAAGGCAGGCGCCAAACCGCTGTGCCACCCAGGGATCCCAATATCCAACTCTTGATTTTGGCTTTGGTCATGGTCTCAGGGTCTTGAGATCAAGTCCCATGTCCTGCTCCATGCTGGGCATGGAGTCTGCTTAAGATTCTTTCTCCCTCTCCCCACCACCTCTACGTATGCCCTCTCTCAAAAAAAAAAAAAAAAAAAAAAAAAAAAAACTAAAAGTTTTGGGGAATCCCTGGGTGGCTCAGTGGTTTAGCGCCTGCCTTCAGCCCAGAGGGTGATCCTGGAGTCTTGGGATCGAGTCCCACATCAGGCTCCCTGCTTGGAGCCTGCTTCTCCCTCTGCCTGTGTCTCTGCCTCTGTCTCTCTCATGAATGAATGAATAAAATCTTTTTTAAATAAATAAATAGGGGCAGCCCCGGTGGCGCAGCAGTTTAGCACTGCCTGCAGCCCAGGGAGTGATCCTAGAGACCCTGGATCGAGTCCCAGGTCGGGCTCTCTGCATGGAACCTGATTCTCCCTCTGCCTGTGTCTCTGCCTCTCTCTCTCTGCATCTCTATGAATAAATAAATAAATAAATAAATATTTAAAAATAAATAATTTTAAAAAGACTCTTAATGATAGAAAAGAAACTGAGGGTTGATGGAGGTGGCTGGGGAGATGGGAAAAATGGGAGATGGGGATCAAAGAGGATACTTGATAGAATAAGCACTGGGTGTTTTATGTAAGTGATGAATCACTAAATTCTACTCCTGAAAACAATATTATACTATATGTTAACTAGCTAGAATTTAAATAAAAGTTTGGAAAAGAAAAATAATTGAAGTCAGGATTTCAAAAAAAAAAAAAAAAAAAAACGTTTATGATGTGACCCTGTATACACATAGTTATAAAACACGTGTTCATAGATCTAGAACTGAACAAAGGTTTCATGAAACTATCCTACTTTTACTGCACGTGATGCTTCCTGACATTTTCTATCCTCTCTATCCTACTTCATTAAAATAATCCTGATAACGATTCTGTCAATGATTTTATGACTTCCCAATGGGCCTGGATCTGCAAATTGAAAAATACAGCATTAGGATAATTTTACATTTTTAATTAGAGAACTACATTTTGGGGCAGCCCGGGTGGCTCAGAAGTTTAGCGGTGCCTTCAGCCCAGGGCCTGATCCTGGAGACCTGGGATCAAGTCCCACGTCAGGCTCCCTGGATGGAGCCTGCTTCTCCCTCTGCCTGTGTCTCTGCCTCTCTCTCTCTCTGTGTGTCTTTCATGAATAAATAGATAAAATCTTAAAAAAGAGGGAGAGAGAATTACATTTTTGTCTTTTGATTTAAAGGTAGTTACCTCTAAAAGACAAGGACAACATTATGGAGTATAAGATAAGCTCTCCCTTGATTGCTATGGTGCAAAAACAGAATTCTCTCTCAAGCTTGCCTTAAGAGTCTGTTGTTCTAAAACTTATGGTTACTAGAGGGGAAGTGGGTGGGGGAATGGGTAATAGGTGATAGGGATCAAGGAAGGCACTTGTGATGAGCACAGGGTGACATATGGAATTGTTGAATCACTATACGGTATACCTGAAACTAACTGGAATTAAAATAAAATGAAAAACAAAAGTTCTGGCCCTTATCAGAGTATTTATTTGACAAATGTTTTCTGGCACCTATATTTGGCCTAGGGATGTAAGAGTGAGTAAGAGGGTACAGACCAATACAGACAACAATATAATCAACTCACTAAAATATAAGGTGAGCAGTGTAAAAACAGACTACATCCAAGTACAATAGCAGGAGAAGGTACTCAGCAGCTTGCAGAGAGCTAGTATCATATTGAGCAACAGTTCAGGCAGAGAACAACATTCTAAAGAGGAAACACGACAAGCAATATACAAAGATTGAAAGAGCAAGGCTGTTTAGGAAATAGCTGGGGGTGGGGGTATTCTTCTCAACCACTCTGTATTCATGGCAGGCACTTTGGCATGCTAGCATTTTTGGCAGGCTATTAGAGGGGACGAAGAAGCAAAAACCCCACTATACAAGGAAACAACAAAATTTAATCACTACTACAGCATGATAGTATTTCTGTGTCTATAAAACCAAATAAAATTATCAAATAAAGAGGCTTTCAGGATAATATGGTTCAGAATAAGCTGTCAACCCCCAGCCTGGAACAGGTCACCCCGGGCCTTCCCCCAAGTGACTGCCCCTTGGCCCAGCAGGGGAGAGAGGAGGTACAGACCCATTCCCAGCAGAGCCTGTCCCCCAGGAGGCCTGCACTTGCCCTCAGGGCCACCAAGAGAACCAAGTAATTTTTACAGTACCCATTCAGCTAGCACTGCTTCCCTGCCTTCCCAGAGGCTGCTCAGCTGTCAGCCCAAGCTACCCCTGGCACCAGCACCATTAATGTGCCCTGATTCCTCAGTCCCCCTCCCCAATGCCCACTGGAACTCAAGAACCATCAGCAAGTCCCCACAACCTCTGCCCTGCCTCTAAAAGGACCACCTTCCCACACTCGGCTGGCCGCTCCTGCAGATGTGACTTTTCCTGAAGGCCCCAGGAACCAGAAGTCCGTCTTCCTCCAGTGTCCCCATCCTGCAGGCCCTGGATGGAGGTAGGGCCACTGTTCTCACATCCCCATTCTTAATACCAGTGAGTGGGTTCAGGTGGGAGAGCCTGACACTTCAAGTTCCCACAATCTTTTCAACTAAGGGCTTTGTCTCATCTCAACATTGTGAACAGCCTCTTTTTCATCTACATAATTTAAAAAATATTTTCCATATGGCCCATAGACAGAATGAAGAATATCTGTTTGTAGAATTTCACCTTTTATTAACCTTTCTGGAAAAGATACTGTGAACTAACTTTTCAGAAATTAAGAATGAAGAACAATGAACCGGGCAGCCCGGGTGGCTCAGAGGTTTAGCGCTGCCTTCAGCCCAGGGCGTGATCCTGGAGACCCGGGATTGAGTCCCACGTTGGGCTCCCTGCATGGAGCCTGCTTCTCCCTCTGCCTGTGTCTCTGCCTCTCTCTCTCTCTCTCTCTCATGAATAAATAAATAAAATCTTAAAAAAAAAAAAAAAAGAACAATGAACCTTGTAAAGATAAAGTCAATTGCTATCTGGATAGACTGTACTCAGAACAGTGAAGCTTTACATTTTTTATCTGCAGAACAAGCAATACTTTAACTGAAACACTAACACTTTCTTCCATCCTATCCCTAACTGAGGAAAACCTCACCATCCCACATGGCCCACACTACAAAACCCATTCACACAGTTTCTACCCAGAGGGTGGGGGAGGGGAGTCCTAGGACTGACCTGCTAAAGGATCCACTGAAGGAGTCGAAGGAGACCTCAGGTTACCTGATGAAGTCTATCTTCTGATCTTTAAAATTCGAGATTTGGTACTATGATATTCTATAATATATTTTTAACTAAGTCATTATTAAAGCTTCTTTTTTATATTGTCCTTTATCTTATCATTTTTAGCCAAATTTTTAAAAATCGGAACCTAAGGGCACGTAAGTGATTTCCTTAACTAGAGATAGATATGGTAGGATATGGTATTCTTTTATGTTCTGATTTTTATTATTTTTACTTTTTTTTTTTTTTTTACAAAATATTTCTTTGAGAGAAAGTGAGAGGGCAAGCATGTATGTGCAAGCCAGGAAAGGGGCAGAGGGCAAAGAAGAGCTCAGTATCTATGTGGCCTGGATGGTCACTACAGGAAGAACAGGGAGGCATAGTGTACCATCTCCTGAATCAAAATGAGCAGGAAACAGGCCTGTAACAAATGGGGAACTAGTTCCAGTGCAGTTTCACCCAATCTTCTCACCTGTGGTAACACTACTCTAACTTTAACGTAGAGACCCACTCCTCTCCAACACTCCCATATCCAACGCAGCTGCCACCAACACAGCGTCTCAGTGAACACTGATACCACATTTTCCAGGGTGTGAATTTGGTGCCAGGTGATCCAAACTACTCCAGTCCAAATAAATTATAGAAAACAACACATTTCCACAGGTCTAAAATATTTCCAAAGTAAAAACGATCACTTTTTCAAGTTATAAGCACATGAGGATACCACCATAAATGAAATATAATATTTAACAAATAAAGAAACTTTGTGCTTCAACCTAACTTAAATGTACAAATTAATTTATATTTTTAGAGGTTTAATTTATTTAGTTTTAGAGAGAGAGGGCAAATGTGAACAGGGGAGGGGCAAAGGGAAAACAGAATGAACACGAGTGGTGGAGGGGGCAGAGGGAGAGAAATTCCGCAAGCAGACTCCCCACTGAGCATGGAGCCTGACTCAGAGCTGGATCATGATCTGAGCTGAAATTAAGAACAGGACATTAAAAAAAAAAAAAAAAAAAAAAAAAAATAGGACATTCAACCAAGTGAGCCACCCAGGCACCTTCATGCAGCAAACTTTTAAGTGTGACTTTCATAAAAATTATGAAAAAGACAAATTAATGTTTCAATGAAACACTGAAATGTATGTGATTTTCTGACATGGTTTATGGAAACAAAGTAACAGGTACAGGACAATTGTAATTTTTTTATATGCAACAAGTATTTAAGGCCAAAGCACAATTGGTTGAGATATACACATGTACAGGCTCCATGTTGATATATAATGGAAAATGACCTTTTTTTTTTTTTTTAAGAAAAGATTTTTTGTTTATTCATGAGAGACACAGAGAAAAAGAGAGAGAGAGAGGCAGAGACACAGGCAGAGAGAAAGGCAGGCTCCAAGCAGGGAGCCCAACGTGGGACTTGATCCTGGGTCTCCAGGATCACATCCCAGGCTGAAGGTGGTGCTAAACCGCTGAGCCACCCGGGCTGCTTGTGAAAAATGACCTTAATGAGGAAAAAACAAATGAACATTTAATTTTGTGGGACATTAAATCCACAAGTGAAATATATAGAAACAAAGGGAGAATGGTCTTGTCACATTACCATAAAAAATTTAAAGAAAATATGACTTTAGGGATGTCTGGGTGGCTCAGTGTGTTTGGATGTCTGCCTTCGGCTCAGGTTGTGGTCCTGGGGCCCTGGAATTGAGTTCCATGTCGGGCTTCCTACATGGAGCCTGCTTCTCCCTCTGCCTGCGTATCTGCCTCTCTCCCCCTCTCTCTATATCTCGAATGAATGAATGAATGAATGAATGAAATAAAATAAAATAAAAATATGACTTTGTTCCACCACGACAGCATTAAGCACTGAAAAAGTCCTCAAAATTAGTCAGAAATTGGGATTTAAATTCTTCCTCGTTATCTGATTCCTTAAATTAAGTCTCATCTTCCATAAGACTTTTTCCTCATCTATAATATGCTATCAAAGTAATAATTTAATTCATCCAATTGAATGATTACACAAAAAAATCAGAACACAAGAAAATTAGTTCATTGGAGGAGAGGGGTGAGGGAAGCTAATAAAATATATGGGACATAGGGTGAATAATGTTCCAAATATTTTCACTAAGTGATAAAAAAGCAGTTAGAACCTGTTGTTTTGGATCTTTCATGAACTGCTAAAGAAAATAACATTTTGAGAAAATCAGAAGTAACATTTTGAGAAAGTTAAAGAACTAATGATAAAAAGTTTCACAGTGACCTAAAAACACAAAATGTGCAATGGAAAACTTCGTTGCAGTCCAGCACCCCCCTACTCCCACCCCCCCACCGCCCCCACCCCGCCAAAAAAACCTCCATATCAAAATCCCAAGTGAAGACAATGCTAACTTGTTTATTTGATCTCAATGGCACCGCTACAGTAGGAACATCCCACAAAGACCAAAAGTCAATTGGCCCCATTGTTTGAGTCTGCTGAAGTAACAAGGAGTTAACTGTGGCTCAGAAACTGGTTTCATCATCCTGAAAACGTTCTGGCTCATAGTCTATGAGTCAAAAACAATAAGCCAAAAACTCTAACAACCCAGGACTGCCTATTCAGGTTATTCACCAGACTTGGCACTCAGCGATTTTTGGCTGATGCCAAAAATTGATTTTAACATCAAAGGATAAAGACTTATGACTGGTGAACACAGTCAAACCCTAAAGGTGTAACGAGACCTTGAGGTACAATGGCAGCATTGTTGGAATAAGTACACAGCATTTGGAAGTTAGATTCATTTCAACTTGAAACTGTAAGTGTATTTACAAGTAAGTCTTACTCAGACCATAAAAACTGCAGAGAAGTGCCACCTTAAATCCTTTTTGGCTTAAGGCAGAATGTGCATACATGCATAGTACAGTCAACAGAAACGTCTTGCCCAAAGACCAGACACTGAATTTTGCCTTTAACCCTTCATTTCCCATCCTGTGCCTTAGATGACTGTTTAAAAAACAAAAAACAAAAAAACACAACTGACCAAAAATCCAAAATATTTGATCCATCTGTTTTAGTATTGTGACTACAGAACTCCTGCAACTAATGATATATTGAGCAATTCATTCTGGGTACCTCAGGTTTGCCCTGCCCCCAGGCTGCTACTAGTAACTGCTACACAATGCCTACAAACCCCTTCAGACTAGGGCCATCTCCTTGCAAAAGAAAAACTAAAGGCCTCCCTAGACCAGAGTTGTATCAAAAAGTATATGACTTTTAAAATCAAACCTCCACAGAGCTACAGAAGATCCCTGATCTAACTGAAAAATACAAAATATCAATCTAGAAGCATCCAGACTGTGACAATAAGTAACCATTGCTCGAAATGCTTTAAGCCAAGTACCTATTTTAGTGAGCTTCTATGTTCTCTGGATTCAAAAGCTTCAGAAGGATGGAGAAAATACAGGATGTTTACTTAACAAAATCCTGCTTTATCACAGCAGTATAAAAAAAAAAAAAAAAACATGAAAAGGAACTAATAGTTAGTTTATTCTAAAGAATTAACTTTTGAAAACAAAAAGCTTCCTCCAGATAAACCATGCTCTTTTCCTCGTTCCTGTGTTATTCTAATTGTCTTCTGTACAATTTGAAGGAGAGAGTCAGAGCTGAATTATCCAAAAGGAAGATGAAGCGTGATATGGAGGAGAATAAACCTCCACTACCCTCTTAGGTTCAGACACTGGGGCCCACAAATCAAACTGATGAAAGGCAAATTAACAGGAGGAAAACAAATTTGTTTGTTTATGCATATCAAAGTGCATACACACAAGAAAACTTGGTGATGAGCAACTCAAAGGGACTTAACAAACGGTGCTGGAAGGGAAAGAGGCCTTGTGAAGAAAAAGAGGTTGGGGGTGGTTGTGAGAAGGGGACTAAGTATAGTACAAAAGGGTTGTTTGTTTACTAGGTATGTTACACAGATAAGATCCTCCCCACTCCTGGTTTGAGAAAGGGAAACACTTCTACAAATGGAATTTATCTCAGGATTTTAGACAGAAGGTAAGAGGGCAGAAAGCTACTGCCTTGGGTTTGAAATATTTTTTTTTTTGCCATACTGGCTTGTTTTGAGGTTGCAAACCCCTTAGCATGCTCAGGGAATACACCCCGAAATTAGAAGAATGTTTTTTCATTTTCTTTTTCTTAAGAATTTTAAGATTGCCATTTTGTGTACTTTTTCAACCATGGGTGGCAATGGAAATTCTTCTTTAGCTTGCTGTTGAGAGTACTGTCAATTTTCATTTTGCTGGGAGAAAAAGAGGCCCCGTGCTTCAGGCTTTTAAAGGACTTAACCAGGCCCTGGAGGGCCATCGATCTCTGTACTCTCACCTCATGCCTTTCAATATATTTGCCAAAAATACCATAAATAGCTTTAGAACATTAATGAAAGTCATTATAACTATGAGTTATTACTGCAAAGGACATGTCATTAGAACTAAACCATTTAAGTAGAAATATTGAAACTTAAGAGACCATCACAGTCAACTTCTGGTCAACTCTTTTAAATCCGGCAAGCAACATTCTTTTAAAATCCCAGAAAGAGGAGAGGGGCTTTCTATCATTGAAGCAGCAGGATGTTACTCTGTCTTAAACAAAGAAAAAAGTCACGTAGAAAGACGTGCTGGCTAACTGCCGCCCTGTCATTGGCAAGAAGCCGCCTTCGGCTGGAAAAGCATTTAACCAAAACATTCATTTACAAATGTCTTTATGGGCAATCCATTTTATTTATTTTATTTTTTATATTTAATTTATTTATTCATGAGAAACACACAGAGAGAAAGAGGCAGAGACAGAAGCAGGCTCCATGCAAGGAGCCCGACATGGGACTCAATCCCAGGTCTCCAGGGTCACGCTCTGGGCTGAAGGCGGCGTGAAACCGCTGAGCCACCCGGGCTGCCCTGGGCAATCCATTTTAATGTCGTGTACATTTCTAATTTAGGTAGAGAGTAACTTTTAAGAAGAAAATGAAAAACAAATGTCATAAACTTCTCAGAATTAGAATTAAAACACTACCACAGGAGTATTATGTATAAGAAAGTAATTCTAAGAAAGGGAGGGAAAAGACCCTAATATTGAAAAAAGAAATGATTGAACACAAACTTACAACTTGATTATGGAAATACAAACTCACATTTAGGTCAGGCGTCAAATCACCATGCCACCCAGTTCTGAAAAGGGAATACAGTCCTTTCCCTCTTATGTCACAGCTCTGCCTAGTGGAGAAAGACACCGAGCATCAGGCAGGTGCAAATGGACAAGGGCTGGGAACACAGAGGCCTCAGCTCAAAAGGAGGATTTAATAAAAGGGTCAGATTTTATAATGTCAAACCATGACTCCCCCAGTAGGGATGGGGGAGGGGTGTCAATTAAAGTAATTAATTTTCAATGCTATTTAAGTAGGGTCTTACTACTAAAAAATTTAGAAGTACAAGTGCCGTTCCATCTGCCTTGGTGGATACAAAGAGGCTTTTCTTCCTGTTAAGAAAGGCTTATTGTTAAAACAAGAATTCTGCGATCTTTTAAAAAAGGATAAACAAACGATAAACCAAAAGAGGGCATATAGAATCAATTTCCAACGTGCACTAAGTAAGTGGCTTACTCCAGAACTTATTAGTCCATTAGAACTGGTGACCTAGACTGTACTGGATACTACAAAGAGAGGCAGGCGAGAAGCCTCCTACCCTTTACACCACTCCCTGGCTACACCATCCATTTGGCCACTGACATTTACTGATTTTTTTTTTTCTTTTACTTTTTCCTGATACTTCCAAGTATTATCTAAATCTTACTTTTACATGGAAAACCTCCATGACAAAAAAGTACCAAAGGTATACCTCTACAAATGCACAGTGCCTTGAGGAAATCTTTAATAAATATAAATATGCTATAATACAAAATCCTGAGGAATTTATAGTTCCGAATTTCCTACATTGGACCACAAGTATACATTTTATAATCAGAATATATAGTTTTTACAATAAAGTAGTAACTTAACAATTAGGTGCGTTATACCATGGTGACTAGGAGTATGGGTTCTGGCTGACTGCCCATATATGCATGACTACTCATAAAATTCAAATCACTTACTATCCCTAACCACCATCTAGAAAAAAGAGAATTTAGGTGTGCCTGGGTGGCCCAGTCAGTTAAGCAGTAGACTCTTGATTTCAGTTCAGGTCATGAGATCAAACTCTGCATTCAGTGGGCATTCTGCTTGAGATTCTCTCCCTCTTCCCACCCCCCTCCCGCCTCCATATATACATGCTCTTTTTATTAATTAATTAATTTTATTTATTTATTTATTTATTCATTCATTCATTCATTCATTCATGAGAGACACAGAGAGAGAGAGAGGGAGAGAGAGGCAGAGACACAGGCAGAGGGAGAAGCAGGCTCCATGCCGGGAGCCCAACATGGGACCCGATCCTGGGTCTCCAGGATCACACCCTGGGCTGAAGGCGGCGCTAAACCACTGTGCCACCCAGACTGCCCTCTCTCTAAAATAAATAAATAAACCTCTTAAAAAAAAGTATTTAATGGGAGTATCTGTCTCTTAACACTGTAGGAGGATGGCACAATATAATATATACAAAAGTGGTTGGCAAAGTGGGAGGCCTTAATAATTATTACAGCTTCACTACTACAGTAGTAGGCTTATCACCTAAATATATCCCAAAGTTATAAGTTTGGGGTGAGGGCTTTATTGCTCCACCTGAAGATCATAACAGTTTGTGATACTGTTTTCATAGAAAATTAATTTTCCACCAAGAATTTAAAAAACAAAACACTAGAAACAAACCCTGTCCTTCTTTTGCCAACAAGCAAACCTTGAAACAGACTGAAATAGCACCCGGGGTTTTTTTGCCTCCCTTCTCCCATTTCACCTCCCAAGAATTCATAGCATCATGTTCTCAGAGAGCTCTACAAAACGCACCCTGCTGTATGCCATTTTCAAGTGTAAAAATGTTTGCACGGCTAAACTGAAAAGTACTACATACTAGAACTTCTGTTGAGAACAATCAGCAGAGCAAGAGTTATCTTAAGGAATGGTAAACATGTACGGACTTTCATTTACTTGTACGGACTTTAATCGTCATTCTCATGACCACTCAAAAAGCTATAATGCAAAATTCTTGTGATTTGGAGCCAAATGGTATTGTTTTTGAAACTTTCTACTATAACGTTACACATTAATGTAACAGAAAACTCACTCAAAAGAATTCTTACTTTTGGATCTCTATACAAGTACTGGCGGTGTTCTAGTAGAAGCAAGTGTGCTAAGTACTTACTAAATCCCTGGCACTATTGTAAACATTTTACATAGAATAATTGATTTACTGTTTGCAACAATGCTTTGAGGTAAGTAAACACTTCGGGGCCCCCAGGGACAGCTGAGGAAATTGAGGCACACAAGGGAGAAGCAGTGACTCTCACGACTGAGACACAGGCACAATCTGTTGCTTTTCACCACCACCAGGCTGGTATGTCTGGTGGCTAGTAACCGCTTCTATTGGCAGGAACACTTCTGGTGTGCCTAAAGCACCTATACAAATACGTAGAACATTTGGGAGGACAAAATAGAGTGTCCACAGAGAACCACAAGACTCTTCCTCTCTCCCTTCTCAAATCAGCATAATAGCCTGAATAAGAGGACACTGTCTGCTATAGTGTTCCCAGGATTCATTCATTCTTATCTGAAAAGAAATTTCATAATGAACGTAAGTACTCAGATGACATAACTTCACCAAAAATAATCAGAATTTCTCCCTCCCTAATCATTCATTCTAATTGGAGCAGTCACCATTCCTGCCCTGGTATCTCACACTTCTCTAATACTTGGCCTATAATGCTGCAGAGTCAAGTTTCGAAAACAGAAAACCGATCCCATTACTGCCCCACTTTAAAGCTTTTCAGGGTTGCCCCATATCCTACGGCTACAGTACACTGCTTGGGTTTGGGATCAGCCCCCTATGAATTTATGGACCTTGACCAAAAAAACAAGTGCACAGAAATTTTGCATACAGTCACCCCAAGGCACAATTGTGCCCCAAGGCACAATTTACTTAATGCCTTAAAATTCCAAACATAAGTAACAAAATTCCATCTTTACTTTCAAAAAGGAATTAAAGATTTCTCCAAGCAAGTCCATAAATATTTGGTGAAGGTAAGAGATAATAGTATTTTAGCTGAAACCCATCCATCAACATACAGATTACATGTCAAAAACTTTAAAAAGGGGGATCCCTGGGTGGCGCAGCGGTTTGGCGCCTGCCTTTGGCCCAGGGCGCGATCCTGGAGACCCGGGATCGAATCCCACATCGGGCTCCCAGTGCATGGAGCCTGCTTCTCCCTCGGCCTGTGTCTCTGCCTCTCTCTCTCTCTCTGTGACTATCATAAATAAATTTAAAAAAAAAAAAAAAATTGAAAAAAAAAAAAAAAACTTTAAAAAGGAATTTAGGAGCTTCAGAATGATAAACTTTCCCATAACTGTGTCCTTTTATTTGTGTCATTAGGACAGTCATTCTAATGTCCTTGGAAATTCAACTCACAAGCACTTTATGAATGGCTCAGCTGCATATATACATATGAAAGTTTAAAGCTCTATTCTCAATTAGCCTCACAGAAAAATAGAAGGAAGGATAGAAGAGTACTGTCATCGACTGAGGAATATTATAAAAGACCAGGCTACCAGGTATGAGAGTCAAGAAGCTCAACTAGGAGCAACTAGAAACAAAGGGGGGTGGGAGGCCCAGGAAAATGCAAAGCCCAAGGAAGCCAAGTCCTTGGGATCAAACCAAATTCCTTCCTGCGCCCACATCCCCGCATCTAGTGACAGTGACAGGGCAACAAAGGCAGAAGAATGTCACCCAAGACCAGCAGGAGGCACAGAGAAAATTCTCAAGCAATAAAGAATCACACCATGTATTTTAGAAAGCTTCAAATCACTGAAGATGTAACCTTCTGATGTTCAAAGTAAGACTATCTGTGTCACTGTGGAGAAGTCAAAGCCTTGCTGCAAAAGCCTTTAGATTATCACTGCAATAGTGCCTTACCTGTGTACGGCCCTTTACAGTTTCCAAAGTATATCTAACTTTCAGCCTCACAATCATCCCAGGCAAAAGAAAATGCCCACCTTAAGTTTTGCACATGAAAGGTGACTCTACTCACCTCTCCATGAACATAATACCGTGTGACTCCCCTGACTGATGTCAAGAGAAATACACATAGTACGTCCACATAATATGAACAGAGAGAAAAAAAATGGAGCCAAAAGCAGGAGAAGCAAGTTAAGAAATGAACATGGAGGGCAGCCTGGGTGGCTCAGTGGTTGAGCATCTGCCTTCAGCCCAGGGCGTGATCCTGGGGTCCTGGGATCGAGTTCCGCATCAGGCTCCCTGCGAGGAGCCCACTTCTCCCTCTGCTATGTCTCTGCCTCTCTGTCTCAGTGTCTCTCATGAATAAACAAATAAAAGCTTAAAAAAAAAAAAGAAATGAACATGGAGAATTTGAACAAAGAAATTATTCTCTAAAATTGTATAATATCTGCCATATGTATAGCATATACATGCAAGTCAAACCACAATTATAAAGCAAACAATAACGGAGCCATCCCACAAGAACAATGAAGGTTAACAATGAAGGGAAGCAGGGTTAAGGCCAGAAGGAAAGGAAGATTGTTGGGTTTTGTGTTTCTTTTATTTTTCTAATTAATATTTTTTAAGTAATTTCTACACCCAACATGGGGGTTGAATTCACAACTCCAAAGACCAAAGAATCAGATGCTCTACCAACTTAGTCAGCCTGGCACCCATGTTCCTTTTAAAAGGGGGTAAAATGAAAAGGAAAAAATGCCAGTGAAAAGGGAAAGGCTGTGAATTTCACTGTGAACATCCACTTCTCCAAGGTTAAAGTAATTTCCTTAAGATCATTTACTGAGCCCTCGTCCATTCATCCAGGTACTGTCCAGTACACTGATGATGATCTTGTGACCTCTCTCTAGCCTGAGTTACCCCTCACCAGGTTCCATGCCGTTTATTTCAGTGTGGATTTTTAAAAGCTCCTTGAGTAATGCTTCAACCAAAATGATAACCTGCCTGAATGTGTAAAAGATGTATTTTTTTTTCCCAAAGAATGTGCCACGGAGCTCCTCTTACTGCTAGATCACCTTTAGAAAGAAAACCAGGGGAGGTGCTTCTTCAAAGACCCCAAACTCCTGAGACTGAAAATCTGGAGCCTCTACTTCACCATCAAGAGATTTCTTCCTTGTTGGTTGCACTGTTACGGAAGTTGCAGTTTTAGAATTATCTCCATCACATGTAACTAGAAGAATGAGTAGAGTCTCTGAAGCCTTTAGAAACAATTCCATCATAAAGCGTTAAGCAGATATTTCTGAGCTCCGTTTTCAGCCACTTTTTCAGGAGATGGTTCCTTCTCTACTCACGAGTGCAGGTAACTCAGCACCTTGTCTTTCCTCCATAAAAGGCAAGAATTTTATCTTACAGACTCCAGATGCATTACAGTTAAAAACTATTCTGTTCGCTGATGCCAAAACTAGTACATTCACTCACTATCCTATCATCACCCGGTTTAATTTTCTCCATAGCACCAATCTGAAATTATTCATGGTCACTACCATATCCCTAGCACACTGAAAAACTGGTTACAATGAACAAGACTCCCCAGAAATCTGCAGTGAGCCGCCCCTCCCCCTGGCCACCTCAGAACACAAGGGCTCAATTCCACACAGAGCATGTGGCCTTGGAAAGCAAGAGCTGAGGTCAGAACAGGTGGACTCAGCCCTGTCACTTACTGGCAGCTGAAGGAGCTCTTGCTGCCGCAGATGAACAATTCATGCCTCAGTAAGTATAATAATACACAAATATGGCTAAATCCATAAGTAAATTTTTAGTAATTTTGGAACAAACCAGTAAATCAACATTTTTGAATCTGCTAGATAAAAGGGAAGAATCAAGCTAGTATACAGACTTACCTAAACAAAACGCACCTCAAGTATATGCAAACAGTTGATACGGGGACGCTTCTCTACAAAGTATTATAGGAAATGAATAAAGGAAAGATGGAATGGGGCACCTGGCTGCCTCAGTGGGTAGAGTGTGCAACTCTTCTTCTCAAGGTTATAAGTTCAAGCCCCACACTGAGTGGGTATAGAGCTTACTTAAAAATAAAATCTTAAAAAAAAAAAAGGAAAGCAAAGATGGAATGATATGAACATTTTTTTTATATGAACAATTTAGAATATCTCATGAATTAATGGATGCAGGCAGTGGCTATCACAACAGGCTGATATCACAAAAGAAGGGTTAGTCCGACATTACATGCATTGAAAGATATAAAGTTAAAACTTTTCTGCCTAACAAGTAGTAATTTTTTTAAACCTGAGTAAAAAATGGCAACAGATATGACAGGGATTAAGGGGATGGAAGGGGCACGAGTGAGAGTCACACAAAGGTTGTTTCTTGAACTCTTATTTAAAAAAAAAAAAGAGAAAAATCACCCAAAAAGAAAAGCTGGCAAAGAAATTAGAAACATACAAATGAAAAACTAGAAACAGCTAATAAATATAAAAGGGGAAAGTTTGACCTCATTTATAATCAACTGAAAATTAAAATAATGACTATTTGTTTATACTGCACTGTTGAGAACTCACAAGAGTTTAGTTACATAACTTAAGAAAGTATAAACTAGCAAACTTTTCAAAGATCAGTTAGGAAATATGCTTCAAAATATATTTTTAAGGCACCTGTTGATCCAGTAATTTGAAACTTAGAAGTTCATGTTCCAGAAATTAAGTGTTCATTACAGCATTAAATATAAATATAACAGTAAAAAGAAAAACCATGCAAATATCATAAATGCCCAACAATGGGAAACATTAAATAAGCTGTTTGATTTAGTAAAAT
This sequence comes from Canis aureus, assembly GCF_053574225.1. NCBI lineage: Eukaryota > Metazoa > Chordata > Mammalia > Carnivora > Canidae > Canis > Canis aureus. The sequence continues at coordinate 41,155,524 of NC_135631.1, forward strand.
TTTGTTAAATAATCATTCTTGTGAAGAACATTTAGGAAAAAAGGAATATGCTGTTAACCTTAAGTCTCATAAATGGTATGGTAGATAGATCAATTTTCTAATAAACATTTATGAAGGAGACTAGAAAGATCGACACTAAAGTATTACCAATTCCTAATTAGCGAAGTTAAGTATTCTTTCCCTTTTATATTCTTTTCTGAACTCAAAAATGTTGGCAATGAACACATACTACTCTCTTATCTAGAGAAATGACACACCACACACACCATTAGCTGAACTGACTAAAGGATTTCAATAACTAACTCTACAAAAAGCCCTGGGCAACTCACGGAAGCTGTCTGGGCCTGTTTTTTGTTTTTTGTTTTTTTTTTCAGAGATAAAATTCACAAACTGAACTAAGTGAGTGGTTTTCAAACTGTGAGACCATGCATATGAAGTGCTTTAGTATCTGGCCCAGAATAAACACTCAATACATGTTAATGTTGTTTCTTACTATTAACCAAAAGTTCACAGCAGTGGCAAACAGAACCTGCCAAGCAAGCCTGAGGATTCCAGACCCACAACTCTCATTTCAACCACTTGCCATTTATGCTTTAAATACTGGATTCCTGGATATGATTTCAATTAAAGAAAAGGTTCCACTATTTTAACATTCTAAAACCTTAAGTAGATAATCTCTAAGGTCCCTCAGAGTGTTATGTTATTCTAAATATTGCACATTTCTCATCCCGTTGGCAAGTCCAGAAATATTATTGGTGAACACACAAATAATAAAAATCCAGGTTAAATATATTTGGCATCATTCTAATATACTGCATGTTTTTGTTAACTCTGAGATTCCATGGTGGTTTTCCTCTTAATGCATGCTCACATTACAGATACTAGTTACGAAAAGTTTTCTGAAATTACTCCTCAGTTGGTATCTTGAAAATCCCAGCATTTTACACAACGAAAAATGGTGTACTAAATGAAAAAGATATCTTTCGAAAAATCTTAAAACTGTGCCTCTTAACTTGAAGAAGAGAGTCCCTTAAACAGTGGAAACCACCTCTTAAATTAACTGTTTGGAAAGGACTGGAAAGTAGCATTAACTTCTGTAGTCTATCCACTACTCAATGAAGACACTCTCAAGGACTAGGTAAAGCACGGCACTTTATTCACTTGTGCTGTGTTCCCCTCCACATTGAGTAAGCGCTTCACAGAAAATAGTACACATTAGTACAAATAATTCTAAAAGCCAGAGAAAGCCCACCAGATAAACTACATTCCTGAATACTGGCTTGATAGTATTTTATTTTTTGACCTTATCCCAGTTTTACAAATAAGATCAAAGATCAAGTGAATAGGGGGATCCCTGGGTGGCTCAGCGATTTAGTGCCTGCCTTTGGCCCAGGGGCGTGGTCCTGGAGTCCTGGGATCGATTCCTACATCCGGCTCCCTGCACGGAGCTTGCTTCTCCCTCTCCCTGTATCTCTGCCTGCCTCTCTCTCTCTCTCTCTCTCTCTATCTCTCATGAGTAAATAAAATCTAAAAAAAAAAAAAAAAAAAAGATCAAGTGAATATCCGTGGTTTCCACCAACATCTTTCTAATCAAGACTCCTATTATTCTTAATGAAAAAAGTTAATGACAAGATAAGGAAAAAATGGCTGCAAGGACACAAGTGGTACAAGGGAAGGGCAGCAGTCAAATGACCTTTGAATCCGTTTGAATCTTCAATGAACCACTTTGAATCCTCAATGCAGAATCTGTTACATCTACCTGGAGGCACAAGTGGCTTAAGGAAACAAGTCCTCTTTGATTTTACCCAATGTTAGTTCCAGCCTACTAGCCACTATTTACTACTTCCAGGACATTATTAGTAAGGTATGTAACCCCTCAGGATCTGTTTAACTCATTTGCAAATAAGGAACAACAGTACCTAGTCTACAGGGCAGGCCAGAGGCTTAAATGAGAATGACTATTAGGAAAGTGATAAATATTTGTTGAGTCCCCTTCTCCATTATATCTGAAAATTAGACCCTGGTTTCATTATTTTTTCTGCCACAGAGAATCATAGGGGGTGTCCATGCCCCACAACAATTTTCAAAGTAGGTTCACAAATCCCAGGAAATCCAGGAGATCAAAACTATTCTCATAATGGTAACAAGATATCACTTGCCCTTTTCACTGTGCTAACATTTGCCCTGATGATGTAAATCAGTGTGGGTAAAAAAGGACTAGCACCCCATATGGACTGGCCCCAAACTGTACCTGCTAGCAGTCACTGTACTCTTCTCTTAACCTGCACTTAAAACAATGTCAGTTTTACTGAGAGTGTATTTTACCAAGGAGTAAAACATTTTATTATTATCTCAACCCTGACCGCATATTCAGACCAATGAAACAGGAAGCACTTCTGTTGCATACATTCGTTTCAAGGAAAAACACCTGTGCAACAAGGGTTCTGGTTGCAAAGAGAACTGGTCTCTTTTTCTAAGGAACACCTTTCTTATTATCTAACAGAGGAGCCATGGTTATTCAAACTTAGGTATCCAGCAGACATAGTCTCAAAAATTAATGAAGTGAAACTCCTGCTTTAATACAAACAGCTGGTGCAAGGACATACAATGAGTTTAAGGATTTTTTTCCTTATATTTTAGCCCAAATAACATTCTGTGACAGACTAAAGACAGGACCATTATATATAAGAATCTAGCTTCTATTAAGCCAGACATTAACAAAACTGACCAAAATGTAAAACAATGTCATTCTTCTAATTTTTTTCAAAAAGTGGTTTTTTGTCATTTTAAAATATGCTATTATATTAATAAGCAATGGTTTCCTATTCTATTTTTTAAAAGATTTTATTTATTTTTTTTATAATTTTTATTTATTTATGATAGTCACAGAGAGAGAGAGAGAGAGAGAGAGAGAGAGAGAAGCAGAGACACAGGCAGAGGGAGAGGCAGGCTCCATGCACCAGGAGCCCGACGTGGGATTCGATCCCGGGTCTCCAGGATCGCGCCCTGGGCCAAAGGCAGGCGCCAAACCGCTGCACCACCCAGGGATCCCTTAAAAGATTTTATTTATTTGAGAGAGAGCAATTGTGAGTACGGGGGGCGAGGGGCAGAGAGAGAAGCAGACTCCCCACTGAGCATGGAGCCTGACCATGCGGGACTCAATCCCAGGACCCCAGGATCATGGTCGGCATCAAAGGTACATGCTTACCTGACCAAGCCACCCAAGCGCCACATTCTTCTTTTAAATTAACATTTTTAAAATTTCTCAATTTTAATTTCTACCAAAGTACCAATAAATATAAACCACATTTTTTTTTAAGATTTAATTTATTTATTGAGAGGGAAAAGGAGTGAGCAATAGAGAGACAACATGGGGCAGGGGTGCAGAGGGAAATGCAGAATGATCAGGAGCCAACTTATAAAACAGTAATTTACATGCATGAGTGAAATTCATGTTTAAAAAAAAAAACTAGACAATATTTTCAAGTAAACCAAGGAGTCATATCTTAACTAAACACAAATCCAAAGGAGTAAAAATGAAATCTATCATTAATTTTTAAAAACTGCTTAATTTACCCAATAATTCAAAAGCGACTGGAAGTCACAAATTAAGGAAAAGTTTTGTGTGGGACACCTGGGTAGCTCAGTGGTTAAGTGTCTGCCTTTGGCTCAGGTTGTGACCCCAGGGTTCAGGGGTCCCACATTGGGCTTCCCACAGAAAGTCGGCTTCTCCCTCTGCCTATGGTTCTGCCTCTCTCGTGAATAAATAAATGAAATCTTAAAAAAAAAAAAAAAAAAAAAAAACAGGAAAAAGTTATGTTCATAATATTATCCCTTACCATTTGGAAATCTCTAATTTCTGTGAAAATACAACTAACTACTATATTAAAATTCTATATATGCTAACAGAGGGGTCAAATTGTTCACACTGCAAATGTCCTTTTCAACACACCAAAGAATTATTATGACCAAAACAGAATTATCTATTAAACTTTAGTCTCGGGGATCCCTGGGTGGCACAGCGGTTTGGCGCCTGCCTTTGGCCCAGGGCGCGATCCTGGAGACCTGGGATCGAATCCCACATCGGGCTTCCGGTGCATGGAGCCTGCTTCTCCCTCTGCCTATGTCTCTGCCTCTCTCTCTTTCTCCCTCTGTGACTATCATAAATAAATAAAAACTTAAAAAAAAATTTAAAAAAAAAAAAAAAAAACTTTAGTCTCTCAGAATATAGGGGCTTAAGTACAACAGCCTCCAGGTGTTTACAGTTTCATGAACTTTTTTAAAACATCCATTTGTAGTATTAAGGCTCAGAATTATCCTCTGCTCTTTCCTACTTTCTTGAAAATTTATTCAAGAAACACATTAATGATTAACTTTACGAAGCTTTAGTTTGTATTGTCAACATTCACTCTTAAATTTAATCCAGGAAGAGGAAAAAAGTATATGAACTGCTTTTTAATTTTTTTTCAAATAATCAAGTGGTTTTCTTCTGGTAATCCAGCCCATCAAATTTAAATAGCTACATTTTCTTTTTAGTCTCAGTGTTGTCCATAGTCTGTTTCTTGCTATATGTTTAAGGCAAATTAATACTCAAAAGAGCAAAGCACATATATGCTTTAAACACAGACATCAACATACATTCTTCCCACATGCAGCCACACCCACTCCCCTCAACAGACAGAGGAATGAACTGGAAGCTAGTGTTCCTTCTGCTCAGCACACCTCAGTGTCAGCCCCTTAATTCCTTTATTTTTTTTAAATATTTATTTATTTATTTATTTATTTATTTATTATTTAGTTAGTTAGTTAGTTAGTTATGAATGAATGAATGAAAGAGAGAGGCAGAGACACAGGCAGAGGGAGAAGCAGGCTCCATGCCGGGAGCCCGATGCGGGACTTGATCCCGGGACTCCAGGATCGCGCCCTGGGCCAAAGGCAGGCACTAAACCGCTGAGCCACCCAGGGATCCCCCCCTTAATTCCTTTAACACAAAAATGCTGCTAATGTAATCACGCAGAAGAGGGGAAAAGAGGAAAAATGTATGCAAACTGTTTCTGTTAAACAAATTTAAAGCAAATTTATCAATATTTCTTTAGAAAGTCTTGTTTTAAAAAAACATTAATAATTAATTTCCTTGAGAATAAATTACAGAATAAACTATAAATTTTCAGAAAATGCAACCAGTAAGCCCACTTCACAGTACTGAACTACAAGAGGGAAACTGAACAGATCCTATAGGAAGACTCAAAGGCTAAAATATAATCAGCACTAGTTTAACCGTTTGATTTAAAATAAAGTTATATATGGAGCACCTGGGTGGCTCAGTCAGTTGCACCTCTGAGTCTTGATTTTAGCTCAGATCATAATCTCAGGGTTGTGGGATTGAGCCCTGAGTCCAGCTCCACACTTAATGTGGAGTCCGCTTGTCCCTCTTCCTCTGTTCCTCCCACCTGCCTTCCTCTCTCTCTCTCTCTAAAATAAGTTAATAAATTCTTAAAAAGAAATAGTTATATTTATGAAGCTAATTTTGCATTCAAGTGACAAATCCCTATATACCACCAAAGTCAGACTGTGGCCCCCAAAAACCCTCTTATACAATGCTCCTCCTCAGAAGTGAATTCTATATAAATCCATACACTTATAAACAGAAGTAAAAGTTTGCACACCAAGACCACTAAGTGGGAGAGAATGGTCTCTTCAATAAATGATGCTGGGGCACCAGATATACACAATCCAAAGAACTTACATTGGGCCCCTACTTCATACCACAAACAAAATTAACTCAAAATGGATCAACAATCTCAATTATAAGGGCTAAAACCATAAAACTCTTAGAAGAAAACATAGAGGGACACCTGGGAGGCTCAGCGGTTGAGCGCCTGCCTTCGGCCCAGGGCGTGATCCTAGAGTCCCAGGATCGAGTCCCACATCGGGCTCCCTGCATGGAGCCTGCTTCTCCCTCTGCCCGTGTCTCTGCCTCTCTCTCTCTCTCTCTCATGAATAAATAAATTTAATTTAATTTTAAAAAAAGAAAACAGATAAAAATTCAGGACCTTCAATCTGGCCACAGAATCCTAGGTTATACAAACAGAATCATGTGCAACAGAAAGAAAAAAGTAGGTCTTAAAATAATAAAATTAGCTTTATAAAAAAATTTTTTAAGATTTTATTTATTTATTCATGAGAGACAGAGAGAGAGAGAGAGAGAGAGAGACACAGGCAGAGGGAGAAGCAGGCTCCACGCAGGGAGCCCGACGTGGGACTCAATCCCGGGTCTCCAGAATCAGGCCCTGGGCTGAAGGCGGCACTAAACCACTGAGCCACCCAGGCTGCTCAGCTTTATAAATTTTTATCCAAATTTAAAACTTAAAAAAAAAAAAAAATTTAAAACTTTTCTGCATCAGAATGCATTATCAAGAAAACAAAAGACAACCTACAGAAGAGATAATATCTGACAAATCATACATCTGACAAGGATCTAGCACCTAAAATATGTAACAAACACAATTCAATTACAAAAACTATCAATATGCTTTTCTCCAAATTCCCAACAACCACATGAAAAGATACTCAGTGTCATTAATCATTTGAAGAATGCAAAAACCACAATGAGATACCACTTAGCACTGAAAAGGATAGCCAGAATTTAAAAAGAATGGAGGGAGGGAGGGAGGGAGGGAGGGAGGGAGGGAGGGAGGGAGGGAGGGAGGGAGGGAGGGAGGGAGGGGAAATGAACAAGTGTTGGCAAAGATGTAAAGAAACACTTATCCATTGCTGGAGGGAATATCAAACAGTGAAAGCTCTGGAGAAAACACTGTGGTGATTCTGTGAGAGAATCCACCCCTTAGGTATATAACACAAAAGAAGTGAAAACTGGTACTCAAACAAATACATATATACACGTTCACAGCAGCATTATTCGTAATAGCCAAAAGGTGGAAACAACCCAAATATCCATGACTGATGAGTGGATAAACACACTGTGGCATATACATGTAAAAGAATATTATTCAGCCATAAAAAGGAATGAAATACTGATTCGTGCTGTAACTGGAGGAACTTTAGGAACATTTTAAGAAGTGAAAACAGCCATACACAAGAAGTCACACACTGCGTGACTGCACTATATAAAATATTCAGAGTAGATAAACCCAAAGGGACAAAGTACAGACAGGTGGTAGTTCGGAGCTGGAGGAGGGAGCAACAGGGTGCAACCATTTAATGCACAGAGGTTTCATTTTGGGGGGGATGGAACGCTTTGGAACTGGTGATTGCACAACATTTTGCACAACAGAATGTCACTGTTCACTTTAGAATGGTTATTTTTATGTTGTGTGAATTTCACAATTTTTTTTCAAGTTTACAAGAATGTCTAATTTGTTAGTTGATACATCTCCACCTCAGCCAGGATCTCCCAGCTGTGTGACCCTCTCAAGGACCTAGGCTCCCTGGCTTGATGCCTTGATGCAGCTGGAGAGAAAGCAGTGGGGTAAAAATGACCTATGAAAATCAACTACGAGAATGTAGATTTACATAAAGACTGAAATTTTATGCTGAGGGGAAAAACACTAGAGAAACATATACACTAACACTTAACAAAATTCAAAAACAAATGGAAGGTGTGGCCTTCTGTGAACAAAGGCAGGGACAAACACTGAAGTCTGCATTACCACCACCAAGGTTAGAAAATGTCAGGCAGCAAAGGACTTCCTCCTAAGTTTCAAACGTCAAACCACAAGGCAAAACTGCACAGAAATTTCTCTGAAACACCTACCCATATTTCACTGCAGGTAGTCTATTACTTTTCCAAGAGCTAATTCTTAAAGCAAACAAAACTATAATACTGAACCTGTCCAGAAAGTTAAGAATAAGGTTTTTCTTCTCACTTACTACGTAACTTACTCAGCATTAAAGTATACGAGATGCTACATACCAGAAAACATACCAGAAAAGAACACGAGGAACAGTGTTTGATGCCTTTAGAGTGAATGTTTTAAGGGCAAAGTGGGAATAGGAATAGTACATTAATTTCCACAAAGTGAAAATGTATCTGTATTATATAGATATACCTATGCTTTTAACACTATAGTAATGATTCGGGGACACATCACTCACATTTTTCCCTTGGAGGACTAAGCAATCTGGCTGAAAACTTCACTTAAGGAAGCTTTTCTCAAAGTAAGAAATGCCACCTCAAGTATGCATGATAGAAACAAATTTAAAATTTGAAGGAATCAAATTGTCTTTCCTTAAAAGTACTTTGCCCAAACAATTCATAACTGAAAAGCTAACAAATGTGAAGCGTGGATAAGTAAGGCTGGTACACCCTTTGACTGAGGAGGAGTGCTACTGACAAGTATGGGGTATATCCGTCAGGCATCATTATTTAATGACCAATAACCCTGTTATTCCTATTTAAAATCCACCATGCACGTACACTGAAATAGGTACATTATGAAGTTAACTGAAGCCATTCATCAGTAAGAACCATGTATAGGTAGTTTTATTCAAGCAAGACTCTTATGATTCCCAACTGTAACCTCCATCCCCCAAAAAAGGTGTTCAACCTCCCTACACAGACTAATTTGATAATCAAGTGATCCGAGTCATCCAAGTTGATGATAAAAACATTTAGCAGAATAGAATCAAAGACAAAGTATTTCATCTCATCATTTAATAAATCTTTAAAAGTTCAGTGAAGTTGGTGACTAAATCTTTAATACTTCTGAAAAGCAGGTGTTAAACTATCTACGTATGCAATTATAATAAACCATTTCTCTCCAATTCTTCAACAAAGTATCAGAGGGGATCCCTGGGTGGCTCAGCAGTTTAGCATCTACCTTCCGCCCAGGACGTGATCCTGGAGTCCTGGGGTCGAGTCCCATGCCAGGCTCCCTGCATGGAGCCTGCTTCACCCTCGGCCTGTGTCTCTGCCTCTTTCTCTCTCTCTCTCTCTCTCTCTCGAATAAATAAAATCTTTAAAAAATAAATAAAAATTAAAAAGTATCACCAGAGACTAGGACATGCCTTGCTGAATCAAGATCTGGTATGGCTAATGTGGCCTGTTGATCCTACTGTAAAGATTCTACACAATGATGTCCACATGAACTCAAGTGCCAGAAATGTCAAGACAAGTTAAGTTCATACAGCATCTCCATGGGTGAGCTAAGGACTAGAAACCAGGTCTTCTGACAAACTCAATTTTTAAAAAACGAATCCATGGCATTATTTAACAGCATCACCTTTCCCAAGTTCCTCAAAAAACCAAGAAGTTGTCCTTGACTCTTGTCTTACCTCGGATCCATCAGTAAATCCAACCAGCTCTTCCTTCAAAATAAGTCCCCCTGCGCACCTCCTCCACTAAGACCACCTGCCCAAGCCACCCGCACAATGCATCCAGAGTAACTGCGGCAGCAGCCTCCTCACTGGAATCCTGCCACTCTATAATCCACTACCATACAATGGTCAGAATGACACTGTTGGGTTTTTCTTTTTCAGTTTTTTTTTATTTAATATATTATTTCTCTGAGAAAGAGTGAAGCAAGGGGAAGGGCAGAGGGAGAGGGAGAAGCAAAGTCCTGCTGAGCAGGAGCCCATCGGCTGCTTTTCCCTCTCCCTCTGTGCTAAAGTAAACAAATAAAATCTTTAAAAATTAAAAAAAAAAAATCACAGAATAATGCACAAAATACTTTATTCCCCAAAACATCTGAGAGTTAGCTGCCAACCTGATGCTCCATCATCCTCAAATGCTAAAAAGAGGATGGTCTAGATAACTACAACAAAAGCATCAAGACCAGAAAATTAAGAGTGATAGATCTGATTTTAATCTTCACAGCCCACCCCAGGCCACCACTTTTATAAGGTAGGGACAGCATAAGCTCTGAATCCCTGTGCACTCTCCTCTCCCCGCTAGACACTCTCCTCACCCTGATCAAACTCTAGTATACCACACCAGGCAACCCAGTCAGAAAAATCCTGTCTTTTTTTTTTTTTTTTTTAAGATTTTATTTATTCATGAGAGACGCAGAGAGAGAGAGAGAGAGAGAGAGAGGGAGGGGCACAGACACAGGCAGAAGGAGAAGCAGGCTCCACGCAGGGAACCCGACATGGGACTCGATCCCAGGTCTCCAGGATCACTGGACTGAAGGCAGTGCTAAACTGCTGAGCCACCTGGGCTGCCCCCAGAAAAATCCTGTCTTCACCCTGATTGGGCTCCGCCTCCTGTGATGTGTCCTGTGCCCTCTCAATACTGATATTCTTCTATCATAAACCACCCTCCTCATCCCACTTGGGCCCAGACATGCTGCTTTGGGCCACAACAGCTCCCCTTACCCCTCCCCTCAAATGGTATGTGCCTACATTGGTCTGCCCCACCTAATGGCTTTAGGACAGAACTGTTCAGAAAGAAGGGGAAAGGGAGAGTAATCAATTTTAAATGTACATAGATTATTTTGCTCTTTGGCTCAAAATCCTCCAACAGATTTACAATCTTTCTCAGAATAAAATCCCAACTCTTTGCCATGGTGCAATAGGTCCTAAAAATCTATATTACTTGATCCAACCTATATTTGCTGGCCTCTATTCAAACATACTAAAAAACTTTTTCTTACCTCAGGACCTTTATAGTGTGTTCCCCATCTCTGAAAGCTTCCCTGCCTTCCCAAACCTTTATAAGTTCAAACCTTCTTTCCTAAGAAGCTATCCCCAGAATCTTCCCCATCCACCATCTCCATACCCCCATCTATCCTTAGTCTTTATTTTCTTTACTAGTACTTATGACCACCTGGTAAGTGTATCGTAATACCTATTTATTTATATCCCACAAAGGACAGAACAATTTTGTATTTACTGTTGTATCCCCATAACTAAAACAGTCTTTAACACACAGTAGACTATGAATGTCTGCATGATGAATTTCTCAAGAACTCATCTTGTGACACAAACCAAGCAATCATAATCCTATCCTACATCTATAGGTTATATGTAAAAATGCTAGAAATGGCTGTATAATTTTAAGATATTAATGCTGACATGTTACATGGTGCTCTGAAGTACACTACTACTTGCAGTAATTCCAAGCAGGATCTGTGTTGGGTTTACTTTCTCTTCTTCACAGAGCTAAGAAAAGTGAAATGGTCTGCACAGCCAGTAATTGACAAGATCATGACTGAGACTTAGGCCTTCTCTAACACTATTAATTACACCCCCCAAGCCCCTCTGTATGTGCACCACTCTCGTAATTCCCAACATCCTCTCCTTTGAACTTCCAGAATTACTGGAATGTTTCAAAAGAACAGCTAGAGGTGCAGAAATACTATAATTTTCAACCCTACCTACAAATTTATGTCTGAAAAGCATAATGCATATACCCTCTGCAGGTCTCTTACATGATAGCTCTGTTTTTATCAAGAGTTCGGGTAAAAGACCCTTGATATTGGGCATGTTTGCACCATATTCCAGGAGTCGGCAAACTATAGTCCACCACTTGTTTCTGTAACAACATGTAAGCTAAATATGGTTTTTACATTTTTAATGGTTAGGGGAAAAGAATCAAAAGAATAATCATGACACCTGAAAATTATAAGCAATTCTGAGTTAATTGTCCATAAATAAAGTCTGACTGAAACACCCACACAATCATTCGTTTTTTTCTCTCCCATGGCCATTTCTGCATAAAATGGCAGGGTTAGGCAGTTGCGACAGATACCATGGGGCCTGCAAAGCCAAAAACATTTACTATCTGATCCTCTACAGGAAAAGTTTGTCAACCACTCCCAGAGTCTCTTGGTTTTGCACCTCTCCCCAAAATACCAACTTCCTCCCTGCCAAGTTCAGGTAAGGTTTTCCTGCAGCACCCGATTCTTCTCCCATCCCTTGGCATCCATATGAGATGTGTTAAGTGTCTGCTTACAAGATGAAGGGTGAAGCCCACATCTACTTGTTCATGATTGTATCCCACTGCCTAGCACTGCCATTCATACTAGGTGCCCAGTACCTGCTGAATCAAAGGACAGAAGGTACTAAATTCAGATGAGCTGATCTTAACAACCTTCAAACTTACAAGAGTTTCTGCCAGGAGATACCAGAAATACAGACTGTCAAACTTCCAAAGGAGTCCTATGAATGACTTGGTTCATTCCAGTCATAAAACTCAACATCATACAAAAGGGATCAGGGTAACACAGGAAAGTGGGGGGTGGAGGTTAAAACAACCTGCAGCCCAGTAGTAAAAGGTATGAACAACAAAAATGATCAAACAACAAAAAACAAAACAATAAACAGGAACAGGAACATCTGGACGGCTCAGTAGTTGAGCATCTCCTTTCGGCTCATGGTGTGATGCTGAATCCAGGGATTAAGTCCCACTTCGGGGCTTCGGGCAAAAAATTTTAAAAATTTAAAAATTAGAAAAGGAAAAACTCAGGTTCCAAGGCTCAGATGTGAGTCTTCAAAAAAACTCATCTACAGGACAGGCTGCTCCTCAGCTACAACCACCCCCTCCAAAAATCTTTCTCCCACATGTCACACTGCCTATTAGTCATCTAATTTATTCACTCACCTTACAAGAAACCTTTTTAAACATAAATAGATCTAAAAAGCTAAAGAAAATAACAAAATTTCATGCATTAATGTGGACTAGACAAAGCAGTTTTGATCATAAGACAGAAAAATAATAGTAGGTAGTTCAAGGAGATGAAGCCCTCAAGGGCTGAAGCGGTAGCCTCAGTTAAGGTTCTGAACCAGGGAGGTTAGGGAAAACTGACACAGGGAGAAAGAGACCCAAAGGGCAAAACTGATGGAAAAGATAAAGGGAAATGGGAGGTATCTAAGAAAAAGACATTCAATTCAATTTTCCTTAGGTCAGACATGCATTCTGCAAAAGAAAAGGGAAAAGAGGGCTCATCTCTACAATGTGTTTTAAAGACTGTTGGAGGGACGCCTGGGTGGCTCAGTGGTTGAGCGTTTGCCTTTGGCTCAGGTTGTGATCCCGGGGTCCTGGGATCAAGTCCCTCATTGGACTCTTCATGAGGTGCCTGATTCTCCTCTGCCTATGTCTCTGCCTCTGTGTGTCTCTCATGAATAATAAAATTTTAAAAAAGAAAGAATGACAACTAATCAATGTAAAAAAAATATATTAAGAGAATCAGACAATTATCATTTGTAACCCATGGTTGCAAAACACTGATTCAGGAAAGAAACATCAAGGGATGTTAAAGCCATTACATAATTATAAAAAGAGATATTCACACTGTCTCACAGTATCTTATTAATTTTAAAAGGGGGCCCCTGGGTGGCTCAGTCAGTTAAGCGTCTGACTCTTGATCTCAGCTCGGGTCTTAATCTCAAGGTTGTGTCCATGCTGGACATGGACCCTACTTTAAAAGGGCCTGGGTGGTTCAGCAGTTGAGCATCTGCCTTTGGCTCAGGGTGTGATCCCAGAATCCTAGAATCAAGCCTGCTTCTCCCTCTGCCTGTGTCTCTGCCTCTCTCTCTGTCTCTCATGAATAAATAAATAAAACCTTAAAAAAAAAAAAAAGTGGGGGAGCAGGGGGCCGAAACCTCTACAATTTAAAAACCTAGAAGACACCATTTAACCAAGTTATAATCAACATGAGCAATAATGATGTGTCTCATGCGATAATAATAGTACACTGAGAAGAGGACAACACCACCTATGCTGTATTCCTATCAGAAGTATTTAATCTGATTTGAACCATGACAAAACAATCAGATAAATCCAAATTAAGAAACTCACCTATCTATAAAACAACTGGCCTGGGGGTGCCTGGGTGGCTCAGTCAATTAAGCCTCCGACTCAGGTTAGGATCTCAGAGTCTTTAGATCAAGCCCAGTGTCAGGCTCGAGGCAGTGGAGTGTCTGCTTGAAACTCTTTTCCCCTCTCCGTCTCCCTCTGTACTCGAGCCAGGGCTCACTCTCTCTAAAATAAATAAAATCTTAAAAAAAAAAAACAAATAAGCTGGAGAAACTTTCTAGATCAGTGCTACTTAACTCACAGATCAGTAAAAGCCCTCAAAATGTTTGTTACTGATTGGATTGATAAGCATACAAATTTAGAGTTCAGAAATTTTTATAGCGATTTGATAGTAGAATCAATTTTTTAATTAAGTCTTATTTTTTATGTCTTCATTTCTTCCATTTTATTTTTCTAGTGATTTATTATTAGTGTATTTTACAAAATTATTGGTCCACAGCAGAGTGGAAATGAAAGAAAAAAACTATGCTTCACCATGGAGAGTTTCAGAAGTACTATTCCAGATTACTGAGAACTAAGAGACATGACAACAAAATGCAATACGTGATCCTAGATTTAAATTTTATATATATATATACACATACACACACACACAATACAGAGTATATATAAATACTGCATACAAATATATACATATGGACTATACATTAGATGATAACAGTGGGGCATTTGGGGAGCTCAATCAGTTAGTTGAGCGTCTCCCTTCATTCAAGTCACGATCACAAAGTCCTGGAATTGAGCCCCACATCAGGCTCTCTGCTTAGTAGGGAGCCTGCTTCTGCCCCTCCCACTACTTGTGCTCAGTTGCTCTCTCTCAAATAAATAAATAAAAAATTTTTTTAAATATTTTATTTATTTATTCATAGAGACAGAGAGAGGCAGAGGAGAAGCAGGCATCATACAGAGAGAGCCTGATGTGGGACTCGATCCAGGGTCTCCAGGATCACACCCTGGGCTACAGGCGGTGCTAAACCACTGCACCACCAGGGCTGCCCAATAAAATTTTTTTTTAAAGATTTTATTTGTTTATTTATTGGGGGTGGGGGGGTAGAGACACAGGCAGAGGGAGAAGCAGGCTCCATGCAGGGAGCCGACGTGGGACTCGATCCTAGGTCTCCAGAATCATGACCTGTGCCAAAGGCAGACGCTCAACTGCTGAGCCACCCAGACATTCCAATAAATTAAATCTTTAAAAAATAATAATAATAATAATTTAGTAATGTTAAATTTCCTGAAAATAATAAAAATATTCTAGCTGTATTGTAGAAAACATCCCTTTTCTTAGGAGACTTGCTTAATTATTCAAGGGTAAAGTTATTATTGTCAGCAACTCTTGGGGCACCTGGGTCAGTCAGTCAGTTAACCTTCCAACTCTTAGTTTCAGCTCAGGGGTCATGATCTCATGGTCATACCCTAGTGTAGTAGGAGTCTGCTCGAGGATTCTTTCTCCCCCTCTACCCCATTTCCCTGCTCTAGCTCTCTCAAATAAATGAATCAATCTTTAAAAAAATAAATGCATCAGTAACTCTCAATGACTAGTCCTAAATGGCCTAGCAAAGGATCAAGCTGTAGGAAGGATGGGTTAGGGTGGATGGCTGGATAAAATATAAACTAATTAACTTAAAAATATGAAACTCACCCAAGTGTAAATATAGTAACAGCATAAATTTAGAGATTAAGTGAAATACCAAGTAGAAAACACACAGAAGATTTTCTAAAACTTAACCCCTTGATAGTAAAATTCACATGGGTTTGACAAAAATTAAATAATTTAAATAACTATTATATATTCACAGATACCAGGTTTCCAAAACATAAGTTTAAATTTTCCTAGTTTAAAAGACAATAATCAATGGACTAAAACAGTATTTCTACAGACAGATTTAAATTTTTAACCACCAATAACAATAAGAAATGACTCAATACATAATAAATGTAGTTTAAGGGGATCCCTGGGTGGCTCAGTGGTTTGGCACCTGCCTTTGGCTCAGAGAGTGATCCTAGAGTCCTGGGATCAAGTCCCACATCGGGCTCCCTGCATGGAGCCTGCTTCTTCCTCTGCCTGCCTCTCTCTCTCATGAATAAATAAAATATTTTTTAAATGTAGTTTAAAACCATGGTATTAATTTGGATTACACTTCATACTACTATACAATAAATTTTAGATGTGTCAAAGAATTAAATATAAAGAATAACCCATAAAAACAAATACTGATCCTAAGAACATATCCCAGCTTTGGAGAAGAGGAGAATTCATTACCACAGAATGAAGAGACAAGAGAGATGAACAGAAAAAAGCTAAATGAGATCTGACATGTAAACTTTAAAATCTTTATTAAAGTCCATTTATTCAACGGGCTTACTAAATTCATGCAACATTCCAAGCGTAGGTGTAGGCCCTGAATTTTCAGTCTGAATAAACTGCCCATGGCCCTGGCCTTACAGAGCTGAATGAGCAAAGCAAACAGTACAAAAAGCAGTGTCATGGTCTGGTAAGCACCGAAGCGGAAAAGACAGAATGCTGCAAGGAAAGACCTACTGTATCTGGGACGGTCATGAAATAATACTCTGAAGAACAACATCAAAGCTGATGCCAGAATAAAGAACAAGAACCCGCAAAACGAAGATGTGGGAAAATAGCAGCTGAAAAAGGCCAGAGGCAGGAAAAGAGCCCAGGACCGTGAATAACACCAGTGGACAAGGGCAGATGATAGAGATGATATCCTGAAGTACGAAGAAAAACACGATACGTCCCTGCGAGGGAAGTGTACGTTCCTGACAGCCACCTGCATTTATCCACGTAACAAAACTGAATGGACTACAAAGCCTAAAGCTGGAGAGGGTAAGGAAAGAGACAGAACTGCACACTAGTGTGCTCTTTCTAAAGACACTCTCAAAATAAATGACAGCAACTATAATCCACTCATACCCTCGGACTTCACATAGACTTCTATTTCCCAAAAAGTCCCTCTTCCTCTCCCCAAAACCACTGCACAAAATAGATCTACAGAAGTACTAATAAAATAAAAAGGAAACCACCAAAAAGTGTAAAAATGTGAAACTATGTGAATTGTAATGTGTTAATTTATATTAGAAATGTATATGAATGGGGATGCCTGGGTGGCTCAGCGGTTGAGCATCTATCTGCCTTTGGCTCGGGTCGTCATGATCCCGGGGTCCTGGGATCAAGTCCCACATCAGGCTCCGAGCGTGCTTCTCCCTCTGCCTGTGTCTCTGCCTCTGTGTCTCTCATGAGTAAACAAATTAAAAAAAAAAAAAAAAAAGTACCCAAAATATATCAAGTAGTAAATAATCAGGGGCACCTGAGTGGCTCAGCTCATTATGTGTCTCACTCTATCTAGATTTCTGTTCAGGTCATGATCTCAGAGTCGTCAGATCCAGCCCTGCATGGGTACCCATGGGGGATGTGGAGCCTGCTTAGGATTCTCTCTCTCCCTCTATTCCTCTGCCCCCTCCTCTCAAAAAAAAAAAAAAAAAAAAAAAAGGTAGTAAATAATGACATTTAGTTTGTGTATATGGACAAAATATAAAATGTTTATACACTTTAAAATGTTTAAATTTGAAATGACAAAGAACATAACCAATGGTTGCTCTGCTCAAGATTACTTATGTTCAGTTGTGTCTTAATTCAAAAGATAAACAAAAAAAACTGTATTATAACACTCTCCTTCCCATCTTCAAAATTAACAATGGCTAAATTAAATTAATTAGCCAATTAAAAATGGCTAAATTCAGGAAAAAAAAAAGCTAAGCTAAGCTAACCTGTTTAAAATAAACCCTGAGTCCCAATCTCCTTGCCTACTTCCTGGTAGCTGTTACGTCCTGATGTAACCTTGATAATCCACCACTGGAGAGTTTTATAAGAGAGAGGGAATCCCACGGAAGGTGCTGGGGAGAAGAGAATACAGACACATCCATCAACAATAGATGGTATTGGAAAACTCTCACAAACGGTGTTACACTTTTCTCTCACTTGTCAAACTTTCTGATGCAATGCTGTCTAGTTAGTGTAAGTAACAACAGGTCCAATGCATTTATAACATTACAAGGATTTAATAATTAACAAACATGGATTTTTCCCCAATTGTTCTATCACACAGTGTTACATAGTTCCTGAGGGTTTTGCAGGGTTTTAATGTAAGCTTTTTTTTTTTTTAAGATTTTATTTATTTATTCATGAGAGACAGAGAGAGAGAGAGAGAGAGAGAGAGAGAGAGAGGCAGAGATATAGGCCTCTAGAGGGAGAAACAGGCTCCCTGCAGGGGAGCCTGAAGCAGAACTGGATCCCACGACTCGGGATCACGCCCTGAGCCAAAGGCAGACACTGTACCACTGAGCCACCAAGGAATCCCAATTAAAGCTTATTTTTAGTAAGTTAAATAACACTACTTACTATAATACCAGATTATTATTAAGTTTCTAATAAAAGAAAAGAAAATAACACCCCAAATCACGATTATTTGTATCCAAGTAATAAATCAAATGTATGCATCACCAGTTTTTAAATATAACCATAAATTAAATATCCAACTATAAAAAAACAGTCACAACTTTAAAAAGAACTACATATATCATACAAAAATAAAATCTGTGCCAGTTTTTCAAATTAAAAAGCATGTATGGGGCACTTGGGTGGCTCAGTCAGCTGAGCATCTGACTCTTGGTTTTGGCTCAGGTCATGATCTCATGGTCATGTGATCTAGCCCCCAGTGCAGAGTCTGCCTCAGATTCTCTCCCTTTCCCTCTCTGCCCCTAGTCCCCCCACCCCCACCCCCACTCCAGTTCTCTCTCTGGAGCTCTCCCTTTAAAACAAAAAAATACATTAAGAACATAAATACAAAACGTTTATTTGCAGGAAAACATCAGATGTACCTCATCTACGACTTATACTATTTTTCCTAAAATTTTCTTTAAAAATAGATCCAGATTAAAAAAAAATAGATCCAGATATTGATCTGTTGCCACCTACTGGTTAAATTCATACCTGAAATAATATCCCTGCACATTAAATTCATACTTGAAGTAATATTACTGCACACTGAATATTCACTACAGTTAGTGCAAAATACAGGTCAAAAATATCTTAAGTAATGATCTTTACAAAATTTTACTAAACTATTCTGATAAATTCAGCTTTGTTTTTTCTTAAAAAAAGATTTTATTTATTCATGACATACACACACACACAGAGAGGCAGAGACACAGGCAGAGGGAGAAGCAGGCTCCATGCAGGGAGCCTGACATGGGACTCGATCCTGGGTCTCCAGGATCACACCCCGGACCAAAGGCAGTACTAAACCGCTGAGCCACTGGGTAAATTCAACTTTGGAGACGTTTTGTTTTATTTTTTGTAGGAGGAGATGTTTTTAAAGCTACAATATGAATTAATGATACCTTGACTTCTCTGACAATATTCTAAAATTTTCATTAGTGTGTGGAGAATGTTTTAAGACAATACCATTGTAAATTGTGAAAAATATAAAATCTTTATTTAAAATACTTTCAGAATGTTATTATTTTTTTATTTAAAACTCAAATGTTTAGATGTGTCAGTTTTCTAGAATAATGGACTTATGCAATCTAGGACAATGTCATCTTTTTTACAGTTGATTTTTCAGAATCAGGATTCCCCCCCCACACACAAAAAAAGGTTATTTTGCATTTTAAATGTCTTTTACTCTGCAGCAGCCCCTCCTACTTCCTTTTTTTAATACAACCACTGGATGAAGAGTCAATTGTCCCATTGCACTGCTTTTCTTTAAAAAAAAAAAAAAAAAAAAAAAAAAAAAGCTTTTATTACTTTATTTATGGTTCACAGAGAGAAGAAAGAGGCAGAAACAGAGGCAGAGGGAGAAGCAGGCTCCTTGCAGGGAGCCCGATGAGGGACTCAATGCCAGGACCCCAGGACTATGCCCTGAGTCACCCAGGAGCCCCTGTACTGCTTTTTAAAATCACTCTTTTAGTTACCCATATTTAAAAATCGTAACAAACACATGGACTTATTTTTGGACCCCAATTTTTTTTTTTTTTTTTTTTTTTTATTTATGATAGTCACACAGAGAGAGAGAGGCAGAGACATAGGCAGAGGGAGAAGCAGGCTCCATGCACCGGGAGCCCGACGTGGGATTCGATCCCGGGTCTCCAGGATCGCGCCCTGGGCCAAAGGCAGGCGCTAAACCGCTGCGCCACGCAGGGATCCCTGGACCCCAATTCTAAAAACTCAACTGCAAAAATGTAACTGTGGAAGTGTGAATACAAGATTGGGTTTTAGATGACCATGTTAGACATGTTAGACATGATCATTGTGATTACATAAAAAAAATAGTCCAAATCTTTTACTCATTTGTGACACTGAATTGTGTCCCCCCCAAATTTTGATGAAGCCCTAACCCCCAAAGTGATGGTATGTGGAGATGGGCCTCTGGCAAGCAGTTTGGTTTAGAAAGGGTGAGGCCCTTACGATGGGCCTACTGCCCTTCTAAGAAGAGCCATCACAGTCTCACTCTGCAAGTGAGGACTCAGCAAAGAGGCCATCCGGCAAGCAGAATGGCCCTCACCAGAGCTTGAACCTGCTGTCCCTTGATCTCACACTTCCAGCCTCTAAAACTGTGAGAAAACTCATTTCTGTTGTTTAAGCCATGCAGTCTGTATTTTGTTATGGCAGCCTGAGCTTAGATAGTGATGCAGCATATGAAGAATGTAGCAACAAAATAATAAATCTGCTATCTGCTGGGGCACCTGGGTGGCTCAGTAGGTTAAGCATCTGCCTTCACCTCAGGTCATGATCCCAGGGTCCTGGGATGGAGACCGGCAAGGCATCAAGCCCCCTGCTCAGTGGAAGCCTGTTTCTCTCTCTCCCTCTTGCCTCCCTCCCCGCCCCCGCTTGTGTTCTGTGAAATGAGTAAATAAAATCTTTAAAAAAAAAAAAAAAAAAAAAGGGAAAAGAAATAAATCAGGTATCTGCTTTAAAATATATTCCCAAAAGGGGACTTGCTGGCTCAGGGAGTAGAGCATGCAACTCTTGATCTCTGGGTTGTGAGTTTAAGCCCCATGGTACAGTCTACTTAAAAAGAAAATGAAATTATTTACAAATGGAGGGGGGAGGGGATAGATACAAGAAATGAAGCAAAATTTTAATAACTGTTGAACTGAAGTGACAGGCATTTGCATTTAATGTTATCAACTCATCTTCTAAGTTTGAAATTTCCCATAATTGCAAAAAAAAAAAGCTTTAAAAGAGAATGGAAGAAAATACTTCAATATAATTCCTACAACCAAAACCTGAAAATAAAATATTTAAGATAAGCAAAGCACTAATGTGAAATTATTAAAAAGCAAAAATAAAAGGTGCCTTGAAACTTTATCTTTGTATAAATTTGATAAGAATTATTATAAGAGGGACGTCTGGGTGGCTCAGTGGTTGAGCATATGCCTTCAGCTCAGGTTGTGATCCTGGGGTCCTGGGATCGAGTCCTGCATCAGGCTCCCCGCAAGAAGCCTATGTCTCCCTCTGCCTGTGTCTCTGCCTATGTCTCTGAGTGTCTCTCATGGACAATAAATCTTAAAAGAAAAAAAAAGAACTGTTACAAAATTTTTAAAAATAATTTGTGTCAACCTAAAAATGCTGACCTTACATACTCAATGTTCTAATTAATTTGTTCAAATTATTTATCTGCTTAAATGTCCTCAATTTTGAAAAAGATACTATTTTTGGATCCTAAGAGGGTGCCTTCCCATTCTATATCCAATACATTATTGCTGAAATATTTTTAAATTATATATTTTGTTTTCTATTTGGAATACTTCCCTTTCCTCAACTTTTCTTGATTAGAATAATTTTTAGAATAGTCTTGGACTTTTCAAGTAGACTCTATCATCTGAAAATAATAAGCTTCACTTCTTTCTTTCACTTTTTTTTTTTTTTAAGATTTTATTTATTCATGAGAGACACAGAGAGAGGCAGAGACACAGGCAGAGGGAGAAGCAGGCTCCATGCAGGGAGCCCGATGCAGAACTCGATCCTGGACCCGGATATCACGCCCTGAGCCAAAGGCAGACACTAACTGCTGAGCCACCCAGGTGTCTCAGCTTCATTTCTTTCCAAGTTGTGTATGTTTTGTTTGGTTTTCTTGTCTGACTGCACTGACATTTCAAAACTAACACTAAGAACAAGGAGGGAGGGAAACAAGTCAACTCAATCCTGCCCTTATTGTAATGGGAATGGTAATATTTATAACATCTACCATGATCATGGATATCATGTTAAGACTAATATATATATATATATATAAATGATTTTAAGGAAGGGTCTATCTATTCTTATTTCACAAGGAATTTTCAACAGAGATAAATATTTATACTTGTTCCTTTGATCCATGCTTCCATTAATTAGTCATAGAAATTCTGTTCTCAGGGGATCCCTGGGTGGCTCAGCAGTTTGGCGCCTGCCTTTGGCCCAGGGCACGATCCTGGAGTCCCGGGATTGAGTCCCACGTCGGGCTCCCAGTGTGGAGCCTGCTTCTCCCTCCTCCTCCTGTGTCTCTGCGCCTCTCTCTCTCTCTCTATGTCTATCATGAATAAATAAATAAATCTTAAAAAAAAAAAAAAAAGGTTCTGTTCTCAAGGCACCTGGGCAGCTCAGTCAGTTAGGCATCTGCCTTCGGCTCTGGTCATTATCCCAGGGCCCTGGGATCGAGCCCCACTTTGGGCTCGCTACTCAGTGGGAAGTCTGCTTCTCCCTCTCTCTCTCCCCCTGTTTGTGTTTGAGTGCACGTGCTCTATCTCTCAAATAAAATATTTTCTAAAAAAAGGTCCTGTTCTCAAGCAAAGACTAGTAAGTATAATTTTGTCTTTTATTTATAACTCTCGGTCATCAGTGTATACAGTAACGTTCTGTGCCCTGAACACATGCCCTAAAAATATATTTTTTTAAGATTGTATTTATTTATTCATGACAGACAGAGAGAGAGAGAGGCAGAGACACAGGCAGAGGGAGAAGCAGGCTCCGTGCAGAGAGCCCGATGTGGGACTCGATCCCAGGACTGTGGGATCATGACCTGAGCCAAAGGCAGACGCTCAACCACTGAGCCACCCAGGCATCTTGAGAATTTTGAATAGAAGTATATTAGGCTATTTTCTGTTTTAGTGAGATTCCAGACTAGTTTTGGTGTTCTTCAATGTTTATTTCAATTGACTTATTCATTCCACAAATTTTATTGGTCATCTACTGTGATCCAGGTAGTACATACTGGCATAAGGGAAATGGACAATATTAAGAGACAATTCCCATTTTCAAGAAGCTCATACAATTGCAGTGTGTTAAATACTATTAACAGATGCTGAAGGAAGAAATACATCAGTAATCTGTTATTTCCAGAACTCAGGAGATACCAACTGAGTCTTGAGTGCTAAGTGATGTTGGACAACAGCAGTTCACAAAGATCCAAGTATGCCTGTGACCCCAAGAATACCACTGAAATACAGTTTGCTTTTTTTCACTGCGCAAGAACAGCACAAAAAGTGTTGGTGCTTTAGTATGAATCATGACAATGATCCTTACTAGTAGTTTTATTGTTCACCACTACGAAAATAAAATGCCCTGTTTAAGAATGTCCTTAATGAAGAAGTAAAATCTGGCATACCTGGCTGGCTCAGTCAGTGGAGCATGTGATGGTGGATCTCAGGGTTGTGAGTTTGAGCCCTGCGTTGGGTGTAGAGATTACTTAAAAAGAATATCTTTAAAAACCCAAAAACAAAAAAGGTAAAAATTATTTTTACTGATCCTACCCTTAAACATGTATCTTCTTAAAATTCTATGGGATAAAGTTGGAAATGTGCATAAAGAACTCCTGGTACATACCAAAATATGATGGTTATCTCAAGTAAAAGCACTTGGGTATTTGAGTTGAGTGGAACCAGCCACTTTTTTTCACAGAACATCATCCTTACTTGAAAAAAAAAAAAACAGAAACACAAACAGAGCTTACTCAGACTTGGCTGTATGGAAGACATTTCTAAAAACAAATCAAAACAAAACAAAACAAAAACCAAATGAAGTAAGCCTAGCAATTAAAGAAAAACAGATGAAAGACTATTTGTTGCCAATGATAAAATTCAAGTTTAAAAGAGAATATTCTGTAAAACTTGTATCTGCTTCCATAAGCTTGACAAGTCTCAACACTCTTCCAATGAGATATTAATGCACATCACTTTTGGATACTGTAAAATGACATGTGTCAACATCTGGAAGATCTGCATAACTCATTTTCCAAATGACCAACACATGATGTTACCAGGTCATGTACAGGGGAAGTCATTTAAAGTATAAGAAAATCAACAGATTTTAATGTAGCAGCATATGAAAAGTTCATCACCAAGGGTTTAGATTCCACAACAACCCTTCTTCCAACACTTGCACGGTTTCAGTGTAGTAATAAAGAACATCTATGATTATCTGAAAAGGCATTATTAATCTTTTCTAACTACATACTTGTTTAAGACCACATTTTCATCATACACTTACTTCAAATATATAACAGACTGAATGAAGAAGTAAATGTGAGAATCCAACTATCTTAGGGCAGACATTCATGTGGCTTCCAAAAACATAAAACAATGCCACTTCTCTCAAATGGTAGTTTGAGAAAATTATTTTTCATTTTAAAAAATGGTGTTTGTGACCATTTTTTTTTTTTTTTTTTTTAGATTTAGGGACACCCAGGTGGCTCAGTGGTTGAGCATCTGCCTTTGGCTCAGGTCATGATCCCAGGGTCCTGGGACTGAGTTCCGCACATCAGGCTCCCTGCGCCTCTCTCTCTCTCTGTCTCTCATAAATAAATAAATAAATCTTTAATTTTTTTAAGATTTTTTTTTCCATAAAAAGAGGCAGACACATAGGCAGAGGGAGAAGCAGGCTCCCTGTGAGGAACCAGATACAGGATTCTCAGATCCTAGATCTCAAAGGCAGATGTTCAACCACTGAGCCAACTAGGTGTCCCTTTCTGACAATTTTTTAAAAAATAAACTTACTTATAATTTTTAATTTAAGTTTAATTTCTAATACAGTGAATATTAACAGATATAATCCACAAAAACAAAAGCTCTTTGGGAATCCTCCTCTTTTAGGGGTGTAAAAAAGTTCTGAGATCAAAATGTTTGAGAACTGCTGTTACACAAAGTAGAAGAGAAAGTACTAAGAACATTTCAAATACAGGCTACTACAGAGAAGAGTTTTATTATCATTCACTGTCAAAGTATCCCCACTGTACACTTTTGCTGTACATGGATCCCCAGCAATCTTGGTCTGTTCTATGACACTCTTTTATAATCATATGTGGCCACTAATCTGTTATAAACTATGAAGAAAACGACCATAAAGGTGCTGATTAAAAACCCAGTGGCTTTCCTATGACTAAAATATAAACATTTTTTGATCACCAATTCTTAACAGTTCAGTGTTTGTCTACTGAGATCACCTCTTGATGATCTTTGCTGTGATCAATCAACAACCTCCCTCCAACCCCGATTTTCAAAACATACAACAGATATTTTCAGAAATCATGTCATATTCTCAATGCTAATTTCCAAATCACAGAACAAATCAAACAAACTAAATTAAAAAAAAAAAAAAACTAAACCTTAGTGCTAGTTAAGAATTTCTGGAGGATATTATAAAATATTAAATATTCACACTGTGAACAAAAACAGCATGTAGAACAGTTACATCTAAAAGAACAAACTTTATCTTTTGTTGTTGTTGCTATTTTTAAGTAATCTCTACACCCAACATGGGGCTTGAACTCACAATCCCAAGATCAAGATTCAGATGCTCTTCTAACAGAGCCAGCCAGGTGCCCTGTACTATAAAATCTTATGAGGCTAAAATACTAACACTTTACATACTAGTCTCTTAACCTGATGGAGCCTCTTCCTTGAAGTAAGCTTCAAGTCTCTTTTTCAACAAAATCCTTTCCAAGCACACCTTACTTCTAATCTAAGCAAAATAGTAAATGAAGTCTGACAAATGGTTTCTGCTTCAATGTCCTAAAGAAATATTAAAGTGCCACTGAAAGGGATGCCCTGGAAACAAGCACTGGCCACTTTCCTAGTTTAATTAACAGGGTAGTCCCAGATTGAACCCACCAACTTATACCTAACTTCATCCACTTACCAGGATGGTAATTCCTGAACCATCTCTAGCCCTAAAACTCATCATTTACTAACAAGAAGAATAACCAGGTGGGCAGCCCAGGTGGCACAGCGGTTTAGCGCCACCTGCAGCCCAGGGTGTGATCTGGAGACCTAGGATCGAGTCCCACGTCAGGCTCCCTGCATGGAGCCTGCTTCTCCCTCTGCCTGTGCCTCTCTCTCTCTCTCTCATAAATAAATTAAATCTTAAAAAAAAAAAAAAAAGACGACGACGACGACTAACCAGGTACTAATGAATCTCCTTCTAAAAAATCCAGAAAGGCTATTTGCAGCCAGAAGACAAGAGAGAAAAATGACTGTCACCTTGACAACAAACGTCAGGGTTCACCAATCCCTCTATAGGGTGAATCACGGACTTCTATAATATCTGCATGGTCTTCAGAAATGCACATCCCTACAGCTGAACATACTAAAACTATCCTAGCCTAAGTGAGAATAATATGTCTTTTAAATGGAAATGTAAAACATTTCCTCATATTAGTGTTAAAATTACTTCACTCTGTGACTACAGAAACATACAGAAAAATTTCCTCAAAAAGAATGGTCATTCTCAAATGAGATTTTTTTTTTTTACAGGCCAGATTTATAGTCACAAAACAGCCCTCCACCCACTGAAAAGAAAATCATATGATCACAAGAAATATGCTAAAACCAGACAAAGGGGGCACCTGGGTGGCTCAGTTGGTTAAGCATCTGCCTTCAGCTCAGGTCATGATCCCAGGTTCTGGGACAGAGCCCTACATCAGGCTCCCTGCTCAGTTGAGAACCTGGTTCTCCCTCTTCTCTCTCTGCCCCTGCTCATGCTCACTCTGTCCAAAAAAAAGAAAAGAAAAAATAATAATACGTAAGAAACATACATACTGGGATCCCTGGGTGGCTCAGCGGTTTAGCTAGCGCCTGCTTTTGGCCCGGGGCATGATCTTGGAACCCTGGGATCAAGTCCTGCGTTGGGCTCCCTGCATGGAGCCTCCTTCTCCCTCCGCCTGTGTCTCTGCCCCTCTCTCTCTCTCTATGTCTAGCATGAATAAATAAATAATCTTAAATAAATAAATATATATATATACATATATATATATATACATATATACATACTTACATATGAGTCTTCAAAGCAATTCTGGGCCCTTTGCACATTTTAGCTAAACTGTGTGGAAGAAAGCCTAAGCATCAATTTGTCACTGCCAACTCCATTCAAAGCAGAGGGGGTAGGGTTGTGAGAAAGGTACAGGCCGCTCACAGGGTCAGAAGGCAGACTAATGGTGCAGAGACAAAAGGGTCAGCAAAGAGGCAGCCCTGGATGATTTCAATCACTTCATTTGGGTCCTGTGCCTAGAGGGCAGGATCTCCAGTCACTAGGTGCAGGGTTCAAATTCTAGGGAGGAAACTCAGGTTCATATTAAGTCAGGTGCCTAAGGGAAGACAGAGGATACCCTCCATTCCCCCACCTGCACTTCCACCAGCACTCTCAAACAATACTGCATGATTCAGCAAAATGAAACAAAGCTGTTCTTTTCAAATGTTGATGAAATGAGAAACAGCAAAGAAACAATACCCACCAGGCAAAGTGAAGTTACTGTGTTTTTGAAACACACTTGAGTTTTCCTTTCTTTCCCTTTTTTTTTTTTTTTTTTTTTTAAGATTTTATCTATTTATTCATGAGAGACACAGAGAGAAAGGCAGATACAGGCAGAGGGAGAAGCAGGCTCCCTGGGGGAGCCCAATTCGGAACTCGATCCCAGAACCCAGGGATCACAACCTGAGCCAAATGCTCAGGTGGTCTGCCAAGACAGATGCTCAACCACTGAGCAACCCAGGTGCCCCCACACTTGAGTTTGTAAATGACATTCTAGAAATCCACAAACTTTGACATGAATATAAAACCACACCAAGGGGCACTTGGTGGCTCAGCCAGTTGAGTGTCCAATTCTTGATTCTGGCTCAGGTCATGATCTTGGGGTCATGGGATGGAGTCCTGCATCATCCTCTGCACTGAGTGGGGAGTCTGCTGGGGGTTCTCCCTCTCCCTCCGTTCATGTTGTCTCTCTCTCTCTAAAATAAATAAATCTTTAACACACACATATATACACCAAGAAGATGTGACACAAAAGAAAGTAGACAGTAATCCGATTTTTGTTGTTGTTGTTGTTGTTTTAAGATTTTATTTATTAGAGAGAGAGTGCACACATGAGAGACCGAGAGAGTGAGCAGGGGCAGAGGGAGAAGTAGGCTCCTGCTCGATGCAGAACTCAATCCCACGACCTGAGCTGAAAGCAGATGCTTAACCAAGTGAGCCACCCAGGGGCCCCCCAATTTCTTAATAATCCTCCATTTCTTCATTTCTTTCTGGTTGCCATATAGATATGTAATTAGATATGCTTCCTCAAACTAGTACAAAGCATCCCCACTGAATTATTTATGACACTTTCCTTGGACTTGAAGATGTTACCAAATGATTTCCTTCCAAAGACTACCCTTTCTGAGCTTATACTTTGAGTAACAAAGTAACAAAGTGCCAAAACAACTTGAAGAATGTATGATATAGTATCTACCAATTACTGTCTTCCACAGACAAGTAGTCTAAGTTCTTTCCATAGATATCAAACTAACCCTCACAGCCATCTCACCAAGTAAGAACAACAATGATTCTCAATTGGGGTGAATCTGATATCACCTTCCCTCACCCTGCCACGGTGCCCAGAGACATCCAGCAATGTCCAGAAACATTTTTCATTTTCAGGCTGATTAGCTACAACTCATATCTATAGCTCCAAGGTCAAAAAATGCTGTCTATAATCATTCTCCATTTTACTGATGAAAACAAGTTCAAAAAAATAGAGTAATTTTTGCCCAATCCATGTCACTCAAGAAGTAGCAAAGCTGCAATTTAAAGCTAGGTCTAATTCCAAAATCCACAATCATAATCATGATTTTTGTAAGCTGAAATTATAATAAATTAAGAAGTTGAAATTTAAATATATATACTAATAACAGCATCAAAAAATATTAAATTCTGAGGAATGTGGGTCGCCTGGGTGGCTCAGTTGTTGGGCATCTGCCTTTGGCTCAGGGCATGATCTCGGGATCCGGGATCGAGTCCCACCTCAGGTTCAGTGATGAGCCTGCTTTTCTCTCTGCCTATCTCTGCCTCTCTCTGTATCTCTCATGAAAAAATAAAATATTTAAAATAAATAAATATGTACATACATAGGAATAAATATGACAAGAAATGTCTAAAATCTATACAATGAAAACCACAAAATGCTGCTGAAAAGAAACACAATCTAAATGAAGGCAGAAACATATTATGCTCATGAGCCAAATACTCAATACGGATAAGACATCACTTTTCTCCCTGCCAAATGTATCTATAGGTTCAATACAATCCCAATCTAAATGAGCACTTTTTGGTAGAACTGACAAGCTGACCCTAAAATTCATAAAGGAGTTCAAAGGATCTAGAATAACCAAAAAAAAACAAAAAAAAACTTTGAAAAACAAATATGGAGGACTTAAACCACCTGGCTTCAAGAGTTATTATTAAAGCTACGGTAATTAAGACAATAAATCAAGAAATATGAAAAGCTCTATTATAAATCCAGAAACAGAATACACAAATCTAGGGGCACCCAGGTGGCTCAGCAGTTGGGTACCTGACTTTGGCTCAGGTCATGATCCCAGGATCTAGGATCGAGTCCCACATCAGGCTTCCTGAGAGGAGCCTGCTTCTCCCCCGCCTATGCCTCTGCCTCTCTCTCTCAGTCTGTCTCTCGTGAATAAATAAATAAATCTTTAAAAAAAAAAAAAAAAAAAGCACAAATCTAATCAATTAATTTTTGACCAAAAAAACAAAGGCAATTCAGTCGAGAAAGAATAGCCTTTTCTCAAGTAGGCTCCATTCCCCACTAGGAGTCCAACTGGGAGTCTGAATTAACAACTCTGAGATCAGGGGCACCTGGTGGCTCAGCAGTTGAGCGGCTGCCTTTGTCTCAGGGCGTGATCCCAGAGTCCCCGGATAGAGTCCCACATCGGGCTCCCTGCATGCAGCCTGCTTCTGCTTCTGCCTGTGTCTCTGCCTCTCTCTCTGTCTTAAAGAAAAAAAGAAAAAGCTCTGAGATCAAGACCTAAGCTAAATTCAAGAGTCAGATACTCAAATCGACTGAGCCACCCAGATGCCTCAAGAATAGTCTTCTATAAAAAGTGCTGGAGGAAGACCTGGTGTGACTCTTGATCTCAGGGTTGGGGTTTGAGCCCCACATAGGTGCAGAGATTACTTAAAAATAAAATCTTTAAATTAAAAAAAAAAAGATTAAAAATTAGTGGAAAAATAAACCCTTTATTTTAAAGATTTATTTATTTATTTGAAAGAGCAAGCAAGAGAGTAAAAGCGAGGGGTAGGGCAGAGAGAGAGGGAGCAGCAGACTCCCTGCTGAGCAGGGACCCCCCCCCCAAAGCAGGACTTGATCTCAGAACCCTGAGATCAAAGGCACATGCTTAACAGACTGAACCACCCAGACACCCCAAAATAAACCCATCTGTAAAATAAATAAACTTTAATCAATGGAGTTAATTTATGTGTTTAATGTACAAAAATCAGCACAAAATGGAAAAGGTAAAAGCTAAAACCATCAAAATATGTAGAAGAAAACATAAGACTATTTTTGTGAGACTAATTAGGGCAAAGATTGCTTTAGAATCAATAACAAAAGAAAATTTTGGTTAATTGGACTTCATCAAATTTAAGAATTTCTATTCTTTAAAAGACTGTCCAGGGATCCCTGGGTGGCGCAGCGGTTTAGCGCCTGCCTTTGGCCCAGGGCGCGATCCTGGAGACCCGGGATCGAATCCCACATCGGGCTCCTGGTGCATGGAGCCTGCTTCTCCCTCTGCCTATGTCTCTGCCTCTCTCTCTCTGTGTGACTATCATAAATAAATAAAAATTTAAAAAAATAAAAAAAATAAAAAAATAAATAAAAGACTGTCCAGAAAATAAAAGACAAATTATGGTATATGAAAACATATTTGCAAATCACACATCTGATAAAGGACTTGTACCCTGAATATACAAAAGAACTCTCAAAGCAAACCAATAGCCCCCACATACCCCAACTATGGATTTGGCCTAGATGTGGAAAAACAGATAAGCTTCAAATAAACAAGGAAGAAGGAAGAAGGGGTAACGGAATGGTGTGTGTAAAAGTAGAGGAGAAAAAACAGAGTCAAAAAGAACTGAGAGAATAAACTGCTGAACTGAGTCCCAAACATAAATGACATAAAAAATGTGTTCCCTGCCTGGATGGCTCACCAGTTAAGTATCTACCTTTGGCCCAGGGCGTGATCCTGGAGGTCCCAGGATGGAGTCCCATGTTGGGCTCCTTGCATGGAGCCTGCTTCTCCATCTGCCTATGTCTCTCATGAATAAATAAATAAAAATCTTAAAAAAAAAAAAAAAGTGTCCCCAGTGGGCCTTTGCTAAGGGGCCTGGAGAGTAGAGTGTGCTCACAAGGTAATAAACAAGACTAAAGGGAAGCAGCAGGAGAGGCCAGTGTCGGGGAGTAGAAACCTGTGAGGAGGCCCTGGCTGCCAGATGGGTCTCAAAGGACCTACCACAAAACAGCAGACAGGAGTAAATCTGTGGTCATTAAGAGGAACACAATATTTTAGCAATACCTGACTCTTAAAAATGGGAGAAAGCAAAGGCCAGAAAACCTGCAGAAACCTGTGTGACCAACAACCAAGTTCTCTCTCAGAACTTAGGTTCTTTGACGAAAGAGCCCTTAATCATCTTTCATTTCACACACACATTCATAGTTGAGTACATTTCCATGTAGCACTTGGGATTTCAATAACTTATTTAGATTATCAAGTACTTGCTATCACACTCTCATTTTTTCACAAACTTATAGTTCTTAGTTTACAATGTCATACCTTCTATTTTTCAGTAACATTCTCAGCAGAGTTGGCAAACTTTCTGCAAAGATCCAGGTAGCAAATATTTTAAGCTTTGTAAACAGTATGATCTCTGCTGTGGCACAAAAGCACATAGACACAATGTGTGAAGAAATGAATGTTTCTTTTTTTCTTAAGATCTTATTTATTTATTTGACAGAGAGCACAAGCAGGCAGAGCAGCAGGGAGAGAGAGAGGGAGAGGCAGGCTCCCCACTGAGCAGAGAGCATGACCTGGGGCTCACCCCAGGACCCTGGGATCATGACACCTGAGCCCAAGGCGAACACCTGCTTAACTGACTGAGCCATCTCCAGTGTCCCTGAATGTGTGCTTCAATAAAACTTTACAGAAGCTGAAATCTGAATCTCATGATTTTACCTATCACAAAATACTATTCTTTTAAATTTTCTCATTCACTTAAAAGCCATGTCACCTCACAGAACATATAAACACAAGTATTTGTTTACCGTATATGGCCAGCAAGCCAGTTTGCGGACTCCTACTCTATGTCCTAACCTAAAGGTTCAAATGTACAGCCCTTCCATCATTCCAGATTTCCACAGCACCACTATTACCTTCATCCGCAAGTCTTTCTGGTAAGCCCTATTGTTGGGTAACCAACAGACAGGCATTCTTTTGACCTAAACTCATTCAATTACACCCACATTCATACTTTAAAAAAAAAAAAAAAAAAAAAAAACTTGCTTATCTGGTTTCTGATATAAAATACTGAAAGAAGGAGAAAGGGATTTTAAGTAACTGTGTAAAGGGAACAAAAGACAATGACAACTCTCATACTGATGTCAAGTGCTCAGAGTCCATTAGGACGAATCTCAATTCACAGTCCAGTTTCTCTCCTACGGATTCAAAAACTAAAAACAGTAAGCTTTTCAGTTTGATAATGAGATAATCTAAACTTATTTGCACATTTTTTAAAAATGCACAATACCAGACTAAAAAAATGAATAATATGACCAAATATACTGCAAGAAATGAAAAAAATACTTAATTAAAAATAAGGAAAACGCATTATGTAACAATTAGAAGTTACAACAGAAAGGTTATAAAAAGGAACACTGTATCATCTTTTGAAGGATAAAAACTCCATTTATTCATTCATAAATACTTATTTTATGCATGAGGAAACCAATGTGTTCGGAATATAAAGCTGGGCAAGAAACAAGTGTCCAAAATGGACATGGCCAATGATCACATATGTTCTGTATCTACTCTCCAGTTTCATAGCCACGAGCCACATGTAACTATTTAAATTCACTTATATTAAACAAAATTAGAATTTCAGCCGCTCAGCCACAATAGCCACACTTCAAGTGACCAAGAGCAGGCTCAGGGCTGCCATATGGACAGTGCAGATACAGAACATCTCCATATTCACACAAAGGTCTGCTGGACGGCATTGGTTTAAAAATGTTATATACTAAAAAAAAAAAAAAAGTTATATACTTCCCTGTATCTGTTGACTGAACATAAAAAATGCAATCTTCTTTGTTTCTTCAAAAGGAAAGGGTAAAATGTTAACGACTTGTTTCCTGGAAAGTACCATGTAACAGGTTTTCTACAGGAATATTTACTGTATTTGGGATCCCTGGGTGGCTCAAGCAGTTTGGTGCCTGCCCTCAGCTCAGGGTGTGATCTGGGGGTCCCAGGATCAAGTCCCCACATCAGGTTCCCTGTGTGGAGCCTGCTTCTCCCTCTGCCTGTGTCTGTCTGTCTGTCTGTCTCTCTCTCTGCCTCTCATGAATAAATAAAATATATTAAAAGGGGGGAGGAATATTTACTGTATTAAAAGGAGGAGGGGGTCTTCCTAGGTTGACTCATATGGCAAAATAATCATTTTGAATGCTTTCACCATGGCTTTCAAAAAAACTCACACTTAAGGAATTAAGTATTTCATCATCATCCTTTTTCAACCTCATTAACTTCAAACCACTCTCCACTGTAATACTTTGTTGTCCTAGAAAGTGAGTAATTCTTAACTTCACTCTGATCATCACACAAATTCTCTTTCCAGGGAATCCCTGGGTGGCTCAGTGGTTTAGCGCCTGCCTTTGGCCCAGGACGTGATCCTGGAGTCCCAGGATTGAGTCCCGCTTTGGGCTCCCTGAGTGGAGCCTGCTTCTCCCTCTGCCTGTGTCTCTGCCTCTCTCTTTCTCTGTGTCTCTCATGAATAAATAAAATCTTTAAAAAAAAAATTCTCATTCCAGCAGAAACCAGCTCCTGGTCACCTCTGCCCAGTGCCTGGCACATGGAGCACTCAAATAATGGCTACAAGACAGGTCAGTGATGAATCTGAAGTCTCTCTAGTACTGTCAAAACAATTTAAGAGCCAGATTCCATTGCAGAATCATAGGTATTAATGGAACATCAGGTCTTTGCTGCTCCTTATTTTTATGGCACTTTGTTGGCTATAGAATTTAAATAGCACCACATATATGTGGGGACAATTTTTCTGGTTCCCTAAAAATCAATGAGTTACTAAAAAGTGAAAAGTCTACAAGAGAAAAGTACAGTACACTGTCCCAGAACTATACAAGTAATATAGAATCTCCTGTTATTTAGCTATCTAACAGACTAGCTTTTAAATGAGTATGTGTAAATACAATAGGATATTACTTAGACTTCAAGAAGAGGTAATCCTGATACATGCTATAACATGGGTGAACTTTGAGGTTTCAGTCACAAGACGTCAAGTGCTACATGACTCCATTTACATAAGAGATCTGGGGTACCTGGCTGGCTCAGTCCATGGAGCATAGGACTGCTGATCTTGGGGTTGTGAGTTCGAGCTCCAGGTTGGATGTAGAGATTACTTAAAAAAATAAAATCTTAAAAAAAAAAAGATCTAAAGTTGTCGA
The DNA here is from genome assembly GCF_053574225.1 of Canis aureus. Lineage (NCBI taxonomy): Eukaryota > Metazoa > Chordata > Mammalia > Carnivora > Canidae > Canis > Canis aureus. The sequence goes on from NC_135631.1 coordinate 41,190,348, forward strand.
ACTCTTAGAAACAGAAAAGAAATGGTAGTTGCCAGGGGTCAGGTTAAGGGAGAAGAAGGGAGATGTTGTTTAATGGACAAGAGTTGCAGTTCTGTAAGATGAAAAATGTCTAGAGTTACATTACACAGCTACGTGCTGCTGTGTACACACTGCTGTACTATACACTGAAAATGGTTAAGATGGTAAACTTTATGTTGTGTTTTTTTTTTTTAACAATTAAAGAAATGGGGCAGCCCGGGTGGCTCAGTGGTTTAGCGCCACCTTCAGCCCAGGGCCTGATCCTGGAGACCCGGAATCCAGTCCTGCATCGGGCTCCCTGCATGGAGCCTCCTTCTCCCTCTGCCTGTGTCTCTGCCTCTCTCTCCCTCTGTCTCTCATGAATAAATAAATTCTTTAAAAAGAAAATTAAAGAAATGAATATATACAAATCATTTCTTATAAATGACAGAAAACTGGCTCTGAAGCAAACCTAATGTAAACTTTTCTAAAGAAAATTTAAACCTAGAGTGCCTGGTAGTAGGTAAGCATCTGCCATTAGCTCAGGTCATGATCCCAGGTCCAGGGATTGAGCTCCTCGAGGGGCTCCCTGCTCAGCAGGAGGTCGGCTTCTCCTTCTCCTCTGCTTCTGCCCCTCCCCCACATGTGCTTGCTCTCCCTCCCTAAGAAAGACTTTAAAAAAAAGAGTTAAAAAAACTTGAACTTATGTATTAAATTATTCACAATGATCTCCAAAGGGGTATCCATAATAACTGACTGCTATTGAAACTTTCACTTCAGTATTTTAGAAAATAAGCTATCTGGGAAGCTTCACAAAGATGTTTAACTACAAATATATTTTAACAATACTACTTGTAGGAAGTGTCAATTTGTATTTCTCTACTGTAGCAAACAGCAGTGTAATAAATCATCTATTTTTAAAAAATTAAAAAGAATCAGGGGGATGCCTGGGTGGCTCAGCAGTTGAGTGCCTGCCTTCGGCCCAGGGTGTGATCCTGGGGTCCCGGGATCAAGTCCCATGTCAGGCTCCCTGCATGGAGCCTGCTTGTGCCTGTGTCTCTGCCTCTCTTCCCCTGCCCGCCCGTGTCTCTCATGAATAAATAAATAAAATCTAAAAAAATAATAAATAAATAAAAAATAAAAAGAATCAAATGGTTTTCATAATAGTACCCAGTGAAAAAACATTTAATTAAACTTGTTTCTTCAACAGTCATATGTTCCACCAACTGAGCTAGCCAGGTGCCCCTGAAACTCTGGTTTCTCATAAGCAGAATTTGAACATGGGATAATGAAAAAGTTCTGCAGATGAACAGTGGTGATAACTCCAAGACAATGTGAACACAATGTCACTGAACTCTACATATACTTACAAACTAAATTATTAAAATGGTAGATTTTATGTTGTGATATTTTAGCATGATTAAAAACAAACTCTAGGGGATCCCTAGGTGGCTCAGCAGTTTAGTGCCCACCTTCGGCTCGGGGTGTGATCCTGGGGTCCCAGGATTGAGTCCCACGTGGGGCTCCCTGTGTGGAGCCTGCTTCTCCCTCTGCCTGTGTCTCTGCCTCTCTCTGTGTGTCTCTCATGAATAAATAAAATCTTTAAAAAAAAAAAAAAAAAAACACTCTGGGGCTCTTGGGTGGCTCCGTTGGTGAGGCATCTACCTTTGGCTCAGGTCATCCCAGAATCCTGGGATGGAGCCCCTGCTGGGGCTCCCTGCTCAGCAAGGAGTCTGCTTCTCCCTCACCCTCTGCCCCTCTCCACCATTTGTGCTTTCTCTAGCTCTCTCTCCTCAAATAAACAAATAAAAAATCTTTAAAAAGAAAAAAGCTTTTGGGCAGCCTGGGCGGCTCAGCTGTTTAGCGCCACCTTCAGCCCAGGGCCTGATCCTGGAGACCGGGGATCAAGTCCTACGTCAGGCTCCCTGCATGGAGCCTGCATCTCCCTCTGCCTGTGTCTCTGCTTCTCTCTCTGTGTGTCTCTCATGAATAAATAAATAAAATCTTAAAAAAAAAAAAAAAAAAAAAAAAAGCTATGAGGCAGCCCAGGTGGCTCAGCAGTTTAGTGCTGCCTTCAGCCCAGGGTGTGATCCTGGAGACCCAGGATCAAGTCTCTCATCGAGCTCCCTGCATGGAGCCTGCTTCTCCCTCTGCCTGTGTCTCTGCTTCTCTCTCTCTCTCTCTCTCTCTGTGTCTCATGAATAAATAAAATCTTTTTAAAAATATAAAAATATAAAATAAAATTAAAAATTAAAAAACCCTATGGTATCAATAAAAACAAGAAACCGGGGATCCCTGGGTGGTGCAGCGGTTTAGCGCCTGCCTTTGGCCCGGGGCGCAATCCTGGAGACCTGGGATCGAATCCCACGTCAGGCTCCTGGTGCATGGAGCCTGCTTCTCCCTCTGCCTGTGTCTCTGCCTCTGCCTCTCTCTCTCTCTCTCTCTATGTGACTATCATAAATAAATAAAAATTATTAAAAAAAAAAAAAAAAAAAAACAAGAAACTTTTGGGATGCCTGGGTGGCTTAGTGGTTGAGCACCTGCCTTTGGCCCAGGGCATGATCCCAGAATCTCGGGATCAAGTTCCACATCGGGCTCCCTGCATGGAACCTGCTTCTCCCTCTGCCTGTGTCTCTGCCTCTCTCTGTGTGTCTCTCACAAATAAATAAAATCTTTAAGAAAGAAAGAAACTTTTATGTGAGTCACTTGCAATAGCTTATGAACCATTTTTTTTAAAGATTTGAGAGAGAGATCACATGCACACCTAGGTGGGGAGAAAGAGGGAGATAATTTTTTTTTTAAGGTACATTTATTTATTCATGAGAGACACAGAAAGAGAGCAGAGAGAGAAGCAGGCTCCATGGGGAGCCCGATGCAGGACTCAAACCCAGTCCTGGAGATCACAACCTGAGTCAAAACCAAGAGTTGAACACTTTAACAATTGTGCTACCCAGGCGCCCCATGAACCATTATTAAGTCATTTGCACAATTCTTTTTTTGGGGGGGGGGATTTTATTGGGGATCCTTGGGTGGCTCAGCGGTTTGGCGCCTGCCTTCAGCCCAGGGCGTGATCCTGGAGACCCAGGATCGAGTCCCATGTCGGGCTCCCTGCGTGGAGCCTGCTTCTCCCTCTGCCTGTGTCTCTGCCCCTCTCTCTCTCTCTCTCTCTGTCTCTGTGTGTCTCTCATGAATAAATGAATAAAATCTTTAAAAAATGTATTTTTTATTTATTTTTTCATGACAGAGAGAGGTAAAGACACAGGCAGAGGAGAGGCATTCTCCTCACAGGGAGCCTGACGTGGGACCTGATCCTGGGTCTCCAGGATCACACCCTGAGCTGAAGGCAGATGCTCAACCACTAAGCCACCCAGGCATCCCTGCACAATTAATTCTAAGCTACCATTAACACAAATATTTCAGGGGTTATTAATAAAAAATCATTCATAAAAAATATGATTATATCACCAATGAAAATTTTCCTTGAAAGCAGAAGTTTAGAAAAAAGCAAAACATTTCCAAACTGATCTATAAATGACATATATTACTATTAACATGACTGTAGCTGCTCAGCAAACTTAATAAGTCACTAATTGGTACAGAAAAGTTTGAAATATTTTCTAGCCAAACTAGTTCTGTACAATCAGGTGATACATTTTTAAAAAGGAAGTGTTTCATTTAAAGAAACATATCTGACCTTGGATCAGGGACCCCTCATAAATATCCATGTGAGATTCTGAGGGCCACATACTGACTGAAGCCCAAGAAAGAGATACAGAATGGACATAAGCAGAAACAGACCCTTAAAGTGACTATTTAGTAAATAATGCCTAGTCTAATATGTGCAGGCATTATACTAAATATATCCCACGAATTCTTATTTAATCTTCACAGTAACCCCAGATGACAGATACCTGAATTAATCTTGTTTTACAGATGAGGAAACTTGAGACGCCCAGGTGCCTCAGTGGTTTAGCGCCTGCCTTTGGCTCAGGGTGTGATCCTGGGGTCCTGAGATCAAGTCCCACATCGGGCTCCCTGCAAGGAGCCTGCTTCTCCCTCTGCCTGTGTCTTTGCCTCTCTCTCTGTGTGTCTCTTGTGAATAAACAAATAAAATATTTTTTAAATGAGGAAACTGAGGCACAGATGGGTCAGACAACATGCTCAAGATCACACAGTGCAGGACTGGTCTAAGCAGTCATGCTGGTCACCAAAGCCCGCATCACCTGACGGTTTCCAGAGCCCATCACAGGTGTTACCTCTTTGCTCACCTTCATAACTCAAGGTGAAGTAGCCTGCAGTTTCATGACCCCTATTTTCAAAGAGGAAATGGAGGTTCAGGGAGAATAAACCACATCCTCAAGAGTCTCAGGGTGCAGGCGGCAGAGCTGGGTCTGACACCCAAGTCTTCTGACTCCCCCCTCATGCCTTTCCTCCTCACTGTGCCTGTCCTATGTTCACAAGTTGTTTAGTATGGGTCTCTTCAAAGGGCAGGGCCTCCACTCTCTCCTCAGTAGCTCACTTCTAACCAATAAAATGTGGTGGACAGGCAGGTGTGAGACTTTCCAGAGGAGGTCATAGAAAGCACAGCAGCTTCCTCCTTGCTCCCTTGGATTATCACTCTGGATGAAGCCAGCTGACATGTCATGAGGACACTCAAGGAGAGGTCCACATGGCAAGGAACTGAGATGTCCTGCCAACAGCCATGTCAGTAAGCCAGCTTGGAAGGAGCGCCTCCAGCCCCAGCCAAGCCTTCAAATGTCTGCAACCGCGAGCCAGAACAGCCTAGCTCCACTGCTTCCGAATTCCTAACCTCAGAAACTACGCAATGATAAATGTCTGCTATATCAAGCCACCATGGTTTTTTTCCCTAGCTTTACTGATGTATAACTGACAAAATTTTAGGATATTTAAAGTGTACATTCTGGTGATTAAGCCACTATGTTTCAAGGTAATTTGTTACAAAGTGATAAATAACTAATAGAGCTAGGGAAGGAAAACACTCACCTCACACATGACCAACGTCCTACAATCAAGAGTGCAGGCTGTGCAGGTCACCTCTTAATACAAGTTATATGACCTGGACAAAGGCGTGGTTCCTCAGAACCAGTTTTGTTATGTGTGGTATGACAGGTAATAACCTCATTTTAAATACTCTCCCATTTTACAAACATCTTTCCATTTACTGTACCTCTTAGTCACTATGGAAGGACGTGTCCAGCCCTCAGCACGGTGCACGCTATGGAGGTTGAGTGAATGTTCGTTGTTATTAATCTTATTTCTTTAATCTGCTTCACTAGCAGCCACCCCAGTCTTATAATCATCCTTTAAAAATTCCCAATTCTCAACAGGGAGCACTTCTAGTAGCCCCCTAAGTTATTCATTCATCTTTTTTACCGGCCTTCATTTACTTCATTTACTCCTCCATTGCATAGGATACTCATTGAAACAGTCCCCAACCCTCGGTTTCCAGAGAGAAAAGTGCAACAACACAGGTCTCCTCAGGTCTCTGCTAGTGTGCTACTCCTCCTCGCATCCCTTCAAACTGTAGGTTATTTTCAACATTCTCTTGATTTTCACATAGCCTCAACTATGACCTTTTTGCGGATGACCCTCTGACTCCTAAATGTAGTATAGCCTCTTTCTCCCATCTGAACAGATGAGATCCCAATTTCTCCAGCTCAACAGCCACATATGAATGTCTCACAAGTACCTCAAACTCTATCAAATCTCCACTCTTTGCCTCCCCTCTTACTCCTTACATTTTTTCCCCTAGTCACCATGCACAGTCCTGCTTCTCCTCCTGTGCTAACAGACCAAAATCTTCAAAGTCAGACAACGACATATCCAAAGTCATATCAAAATCCTCCTCCTTCTGCTTTCAATGTGTGAGGTACTGTGCTGGGTGCCAGGGATACATGGCAAGCAGGACAAGACTGCCCCCAGGAGCTCACAGTCTAGCTGCTTCCAATCTGCTGCCAAGTCCTAATGATTCCACCTGTGCAGACACACATTCCATCCCTCCCTTCCATTCCATTCCTCCCACAATCACCCAGCCCTGTGCACCTGGAGCACGGTGAGGAGATATGAAAATGTCTCTCCAAATCTCTCTCTGCCACAGACCTCAATCCATCCTTCACAGAGCTGCCTGTTATCTTAAGCAGGTGATCATGCCACGCCTCAAAAATCTGCAATGGCTCCCACTGCTTACAGAGAAAGTCAGAATTCATGACTCCTCCACTTCTGCCTCCTGCTGGGCACTCCGGGTACGCACTAAGACATTCAGGCCCCCCCACACACACACACTCTCAGGCCTGTTGATCAGCTGTTCCCTCGGAATGTCACAGTCTCAATGAAAACCACCTTGCATAGTCATCAGAACTGAGCCTTCCCGGGATCCCTGGGTGGCTCAGCAATTTAGCACTTGCCTTTGGCCCAAGACGTGATCCTAGAGTCCCGGGATCGAGTCCCATATCGGGCTCCCTGCAGGGAGCCTGCTTCTCCCTCTGCCTGTGTCTCTGCCTCTCTCTGTCTCTCATGAATAAATAAAATCTAAAAAAAAAAAAAAAAAAAAAAACTGAGCCTTCCCTTAATTTTACACAGCACAATGCCTGTACCTCTATTTGCTCTCTACCCTTTATACTTTTTATCACTGCTACTTGTTTACTTGCCTGTCTCTGAGTAGGTCATAAATCCCTGGCTGCTGCTAATTAACTCGGCAATCTCAAGTAAGTCATGGCATTATCTGAGGCTCAATTTTCTCATCAGTAAAATGAAAGGGTTAGATCAAGTAATTGGTAAGGAACTCCCAGCTCCCAAGTTCCATAAGGATGAGTCTTATTTATCTTTGGAAAAGGAAGCACAGGGGTGTCTGGTAGCTCAGTCATGGTCTCAGGGTTATGAGACTGAGGGCCTCATCAGGCTCCACATTCAGCACAGAATTTGCTTGAGATCTCCCTTTCCCCCTCACCACCAGTCCCCTGCCCCCAAGTACATGCCAGAGCACACACTCTCTCTCTAAAATAAATAAAATATTTTAAAAAACAAAAAGAAAAGGCAGCACAGCTGGAAGCTTAGACCTGGTGTTCGGACAAGTGTCCTGAACCCCAGCACTCAAACCATCCAGCACTCAATGGGCCTTTGTGGGAAGCCCGGGTGGCTCAGTGGTTTAGCGCCGCCTTCAGCCAGGGCCTGACCCTGGAGTCCCAGGATCAAGTCCCACATCGGGCTCCCTGTGTGGAGCCTGCTTCTCCCTCTGCCTGTGTCTCTGCCTCTCTCTCTGTGCCTCTCATGAATAAAAAAAAAAAAAAAAAAAAAAAAATAGTGTAATCTGTTAGAATTCTCAGGGCTTTTTGGTAACATCACTTGAGGTTTTTTCAAATAATAGCTTTAGTCATGTACAATTCACAGATCATGGAATTCACCCATTCAAAGTGTACAATTCCATGACTTTTAGTATAGTCACCACAATAAATTTTAGTACATTTTCATCACCCTAAAAAGAAACGCATAACTATCAACAACAGCTTTGTATTTCCCCTCCCCCCAGCCTTAGGCAACCACTTCTCTATTTTCTATCTCTATGGATTTGCCTAGTCAAGACATTTCACATCAATATAACACTTGGTCATTCATGACTGGCTTCTTTCATTTAGCATACTGTACTATATAACAATAATTCACTGTTTTTATTACCAAATGATATTCCAGCATGTGGATATATCATATTTTGTTTACTTGTTCAACAGTTAATGGAGACTTGGGTTATTTCCACTCACCATTATGAATAATGCTGCTCTTTCCATTTTAGGTAATAGAAATCTCAACTCAACCTGGCTTACATAACTGAAGTCCAGCAGGTAGCCCTTGCTTCAGACAGAGTTTGAACATCATTTTCAGGACTGAGTCTCTCTCCACCTCTTGGTTAGGGTCTGTTCTCTGCTCATTTGCAGGATCAGTCTGGTGACAAAATGGCTTCAATAACTCCATTTCACAAACTCTCACAGTCAAGCCAAAGAAAGCAAAAGCTTCTTCCAGAAAGCCTTGCAATGAGCTCTAGGTGGTCTCTAATTGTGGCAGGCAAGCAGAAAACATTACCTGAAACAGGACATGCTCTATCCCTGGAGTTCGAGGGGAAATGGGAAAAGACCTGAATTATCTGAACCAAAAATAGATAAGGGATAATCCCCATACAAAAACTGAGGCCTCTTTCCAGTAGGATAAATGGATTCTGGACAGCTGAAAATTTAGAGAGCCCAATTTCAGGCTGTTAGAATTAAACCTAAGTACATGTTAAGCATTTAGTAGAATGCCCAAGACACAACTAACAGCACAAATGCTTAATAAACATTAGCTGCCCTATTAGCAATTTATGGATAGGAGATGAACCACCTGAAATCTGATGGAACCCAACATTTAAGGAAAAAAAGCCAATTTCATGTAGCTCAATGTCGTATATATTCCGCTCAAAATTAAGGCCATGTTCAACCATATTTGCTTTTTCATAGTGACATACAAGAGTACATCTTCATCAAAAAGAAGGAATGAGGTTTATTTTCAAAATCTTTAAAAACTTCAGGTTACAGAGTCAAGAATCTCTACCTTAAGAGGGATTTCTCTGGTCTTACAGAAAATATGACAGGTAAAGCTTGGGAAAACAAAGTCCCTGCACCCCATAGGCAGTGCTGCAAAGCATTTCCTACCCTAACAACAAAACTATGGCTCAGGCCTGATATCCCCCTTAATCCTTTATTAGCCAAACTTCTCAACTCGATTAAGGAATGTTTTCATGGAAAAACATCACTTTGGGTTTTTTTGTTTTTTTGTTTTAGAAAACATCACTTTGATTTCTTATTATTGCTAACAGGAAACTAGAATTCCCTTTACAAAAAGTGAGTTTTCAATCTTACCCAAAATACATTCACTTCATAAAATAAGGGATACCAAATGTTTATTTCCCTCTTAGAATCTGCATAAACAGGACTTAAAAGGAGCACCTGGGTAGCTCAGTGTCTGCCTTTGGCTCAGGTCATGATTTGGGGATTCTGTGATTGAGCCCTACATCAGGCTCCCTGCTGGGCAGGGGGGTCTTGTTTGTTCTTCTGCCCCCCCTCCACTCAGGGGTACACTCTCTCTAATAAAAAATCTTTTAAAAAATTAAAATAAATTTTTAAAAATTTTAAATGACTATTGGGATCAGCCATTCCTTTTTCCTCCTCTCTGCCCCCTTATTCTAGTTTCAAATTATACATCTAGACATAAGTCACCTGCTATGAACAATGAATATCTCCTTCATGATTTGTAGAAATAATTTCATTGCTCTAACTTATTTTGAGGATGTGTACTTAGACAACATGCCTCCTATAATAACTTATAGAGGTTGGTACAGAAAGATAAAAGGTTTAAGCTGGCCAACAGACTCATGAAAAGATGCTCAACATCACTCACCATCAGGGAAATGCAAATCAAAATCACAATGAGGTATCACCTCACATCAGTCAAAATGGCTAAAATCAAAAAGACAAAGGGGTGCCTGGCTGGCTAAGTGTCTGTAGAGTACTCAACTCTTGATCTCAGAGTCCCAGGATCCTGTAAGTCCCATGCAGCAGGTGGAGTTTACTTTAAAAAAAAAAAAAAGATAATAAGAAGTGTTGAGGCACCTAGCTGGGTCAATTGGAAGAACATGCAACTCTTGATCTCAGAGTTGTGAGTTCAAGCCCCATGCTGGGTATAGAGATTACTATAAAATAAATAAATAAAAACTTTAAAAGAAAAAAGAAGGGACGCCTGGGTGGCTCAGTAATTGAGCATCTGCCTTCAGCCCAAGGCATGATCCTGGAATCCCAGGATCGAGTTCCACATCAGGCTCCCCACAGGGAGCCTGCTTCTCCCTCTACCTGTGTCTCTGCCTCATTCTGTGTGTCTTTCATGAATAAATAAATAAAATCCTTAAAAAAAATAAGATAGAAAGAAAAGAAGTGTTGGTGGGGATATGCAGAAAAATGAACCCTCGTGCACTGTTGGTGGGAATGTAAATTGGTGCAAACATGTGGAAAACAGTTTAGAGGTTCTTCCAAAAACTAAACAGAGAAATACCATATTGATCCAATAATTCCACTAATGGGTATTTAAAGGAAATAAGAAAACAAAAACACCCATTTGAAGAAATAATATATGTACCCCTATGTTCACTGCAGCATTACTTAACAACAGCCAAGACATGGAAGAAACCCAAGTCTCCATGAATGAAGAGATAAAAAAGATATGGTGTGTACACACACAGAGAAACACAATGGAATATTACTCAGCCATAAAAAATGAGATCTTGCCATTTGTAACAACATGGATATGCCTAGAGGGTATTTTGAAGTTAAGACAGAGAAAGACAAATACCACATGACTTCACTTCTAGGGTGAATCTAAAAAAACAAATGAAGAGACAAAAAAGCAGAAACAGACCCATAAATACAGAGAACAAACGGATAGTTGCCAGAGGGGAGTAAGAATAGAGGAATGGGCAAAGTGGGAGCAGAGAGGAGGAGGTTCGGCCTTCCAGCAGTGGAACAAGTCAGTCACCAGGATGAAAGATACAGCAGAGGGCATATAATCAATGGTACTGTGACAGAGCTGCTGAATCACTGTACAGTACACCTGAAATTAATGTAACATTAATGTTCGACTTTTAAAAATTCAGGCCAACCAAAATAAAGGCATGTACATATTTAGATAAATTTTCACAATTCCATAGCTTATCTTTTTTCCTATTATGAAAATCTCTAAAATACAACTAAAACATAAAACTAAGAGCTACTGCTTACTGAGTATTTATTACGTGCCACACAGAGTAAGTGTGTGTGTGTATCTCACTTAATCCTCACATTTACTCTCTGAGTACCTAACCTCTACCTTATGATGGAAACATTGAGCTTTAGAAAAATTTAAATTATCTAATACCACTGAGAAAAATGATCTCTTCAAAATTCAAACCCTGGTCAGCTACCTCTGATAGCAATATCAGCCTCAGTAAAGAATATTCAAAGGCAAACCAGACTTTGGGAAAATGGGAACTCATCATATCTTCCTTGGTAAGTTGGAAAAGTGAGATTGCCTTTTCCTACACAAAGTAATAGACAAAGCCCAGAATCCTCTAAAAACTAAACTTATCTTTGAGTGTCCCTTACTTGATGGCAAAGATGCTGCAGGTAGTAGGCATAAGAGCTTTCCCTTAAAAGGTCTGCTCTGTTACTTTTAGACCTACAGAGTATCAGTTGCTATATAAAGGACATTGAAAGCCTCGGCCTTGTAGCTACTAAAAAACAAAACAAAATGCAAGTTTTCAAAGCTAAAACAGAAAACAAAACTACACTTTTTAAAAACTATCTTAGCGTACACTAAAATTTTCTACCTAAGGTAACTTCCATCCCACTCCTACTATATATGCACATGATAAAAAAATCCAGACCCATGCAGCATGCCATTAGTCATCATCTCCACTCAAGAAAAGAGAATATCAAAAAAAAAAAAAGAAGAAAAGAAAAGAGAATATCTTTTTTTTACAGAAATAAATAAATAAATAAATAAATAAATAAATAAATAAATAAATAAAATAAAATAAAATAAAATAAAATAATTTTAAATAAAGTTCTTGCAGTGCCTGGGCTGCCTCAGTCAGTATAGCAGACGATTCCTGATCATGGGGTTGTGGGCTCTACACTGGGTATAGAGGTTATCTTAAAAAAATAAATAATAGGAGCACCTGGGTAGGTCAGTGGTTGAGCATCTGCCTTCAGCTCAGGGTGTGATCCCAGGATCCTGGGATGGAGTCCTGTATTGAGTTCCCCATGGGGAGCCTGCTTCTCCCTCTGCCTATGTCTCTGCCTCTCTCTCTGTGTCTCTCATGGATACATAAATACATCTTTTTAAAAATATAATAATAATAATAACATCTTTACATAATAAATAGGGTTCTTGCAATGATCTCTTTAGGAGGTTAGAAACTATCTCCTTTTTTTTTTTTTAAGACTTTATTTATTTATTCATGAGACATAGGCAGAGACATAGGCAGAGAAGCAGGCTCCATGCAGGGAGCCTGATGCAGGACTCAATTCCAGGACTCTGGGATCATGCCCTGGGCCAAAGGCAGATGCTCAACCACTGAGCCATCCAGGTGCCCCAGAAACTATCTTCTGTATCAGCCTCAGAATTGCTTGTTTTTTCTGCAGATCAAATGGCGGTTTCAAAGACCACTGAATCAGGGCCCAAGAGTTTCAATGAACACTAACGGGCTCAAGCATTAAACAGGATAAGTAACTTTAATCAAGTAATTTAGATGCTTCAGGCCTTCAGTTAGTGAGCACCACAGGGGATGAGGGGAAGGCCAGGCAGCAGGACCCCTAACCTGTCAACTCTCCCAGAACTTTTTCCACTTTACATAAAAGAGTTCTCTATAAAATCTGATTTTAAAAGCATTCTGGGGAAAATAGATAGATAGATAGATAGATAGATAGATAGATAGATAGATAGATAGATAAATAAATGCATGCATGCATTCTGGGGACGACTGGGTGGCTCTGTGGTTAAGCGTCTGCCTTTGGCCCAGGGCATGATCCTGGAGTCCCAGATTGAGTCCCACATCGGGCTTCCTGCATGGAGCTTGTATCTTCCTCTGTCTATGTCTCTGCTTCTCTCTGTGTGTCTCTCAGGAATAAACAGATAAAATCTTTTTTAAATTTTTTAAAAATAAAATAAAAATAAAAAAGCATTCTGCTCCTGCAAAGCAAGGGTGAAAAACACTTGTCTGGGTGCCAGTCACTGCATTCTCAGACACACAGCCTTCATGTGGTGTGCTTCATCTGTGAAAGAGTCAATTCCACATGAATGCCGCAAGTGACATTCAGTTATGACATATTTTGGGATAAAACACATCGTACCTCCTCCTCAAAAAAAATCTTTCAGTGAGATACTCTAGAAATAAAAATAACCAGTAGGATAAGATTCCCTTTGTAAGTGGCAGCAGTAGCTAGCTGGTAGAAGCATCAGAGCACCCCTGCTCTCTGGGTGCCAGAAGCAAGCACCCAGGCACAGGCTTCCCAGGAGCTGGGAATTCCTTCCAAGTGAGCTGTTCTCTCTTCTACATCTCAGACTTCTGCTTCGGGTTACAAGGTACTCCTAGGTGGTGGAAGTCTTTCTTTATTCCTTCCTGCACCCTACCTAGTTAACACCTGCCCACCCAAGGGCAGGCACATCTACAAAACTTCAGTCCTACAGGGGACAGGACACCCACACTCTATGCTCCACTAAAGTGAGTAACAGTCATGGGTTACAATGCTCAGAGCATTCATTCAACAACCTCATCTGGATGTTCCGACTGGACCAGATCTTTTTAGGTCCCACACTTTAAGAAGGATGTCTAAAAATATTTACATTATTTGTCCAAGAGATAGCTGAAATAAATGCACACAGGAATAGATAAATCAATCATTAATCTTATTAGCAAAGTAGTGTGACTACAAAGATATTCAATGTAGAACTTCATTCAAATACTGGGGGCAAAACATTACATAATACATTTTGCAGGACTTAGCTAGTTAAGGCTCAAGACTCATATATGCCCAAATATAGAAAACATGGTCTTTTCCCAAAAATTAATCCCTCAAAAAAGATAGTTTCCCTATACTCCAGTCCTTACAGAGCATTTATTATGATAGACTGCTCTCTCAATTATCCTATCTTTAACATAATAAGGGGAAAAAATCTTCAAGACAAGAGGAAGTGAACAGTCAGGATCATGGTCATGCTAGGCTTGATGGCAGGGGACAGAAGATCACTCCCTGAGGAACCCGGCTCAGAGGAGCTGGTCAGAAAGGATGGCAGAGGAGGGATAAGCCACTCTTCACTGAGAACCTTCTGGGGGAAATGGCTGAAATCACTGTAATCAATACAAATTTGGGAGTCTTAGAGATATCAACCCAATAAAATCAATTTAAAAGGAGGGAAGTAGGGCAGCCCTGGTGGCGCAGCGGTTTAGCGCCGCCTGCAGCCCGGGATGTGATCCTGGGGACCCGGGATCCAGTCCCAAGTCAGGCTTCCTGCATGGAGCCTGCTTCTCCCTCTGTCTGTGTCTCTGCCTCTCTCTCTGTCTTTGAGTTAAAAAAAAAAAAAAAAAAAAAAGGGAGGGAAGTAAATTCAACTCGTTTGTGGAATTATACTTTAGGATGGAACCTCATTAACGCTGTACACAAGCCTGTTGTTTTAAAAAGCAAATAAATCGTTAAGTTATAATAACAAATGTAATTCCATAAAACAAAGAAAAACAGAAGTCTCATTGTTTTGCCAACAGTTAGTTGTAGCCTGGATCAAATATCCAGGGTCACGTGAGACCGAAATAAGTATCACAGGCTCTCCTGGTACTACCTTAACTGCTTTTCCATAAATTTAAAATTGTTCTAAAAAAATGAAATTTTTTTAAAAGACTTTATTTATTCATTTGACAGAAAGAAAGTGATCGAGACCTCACACAAGCAGGGGGAGGGACAAGGAAGAGGGATAAGTAGACTCCCCTGCTGAGCAGGGAACCTGACCTGGGGCTCCATCCCAGAAACCTGGGAGCATGACCTGAGCCAAAGGCAGACACTTAAACGACTGAGCCACTCAGGTGCCCCTAAAAAATGAAATTTTTAAAAAGATAGGACTTGAGGTTACCAGAGGCAGGGGATGACGGAAAGGGGAAGTAAAGGAAAGTGGCCAAATGTACAAATTTTTAAGACAAATAAGTACAGGGGAAGTGGTACGATGCAGCATATGACTACAGTTAATACTGATGCACGGTACACAGAACAGTTGTTAAGAAAGTATACCCTAGGGGGTACACTGGGTATACCTATGACCAGTAAATTCTTCCTAAATTGTCAAGACAGGCATGCCCGGCTAGCTCAGTCAGTAGAGCATAAGACTCTTAAATTGTCAAGATAGATAGAATACTAACCCTTGAAATATGAAGGCCATCAATGATGATGAACTAAATGAACAAATCTAACAAACTTTTGTCAAATTTCATTGTCCTTGCACTTTTCTCTGTTGTATTTATTTGTTCCCTTTACTCTGATCTTTAGCTTATTTTGTCTAACAAGCATTCCCCAAGTCTGAGGCCACAGCCCTCCTACATCAGTAAGCTGAACCTGCCACCCAAAACCATCCTCAGAGTGCCCGGTGGCCTGAGCCAATGCTGGCAATGTTGAGCAGCTGCCTTAGGCTCAGGTCATGATCTCAGGGTCCTGGGATGGAGCCTGCATCAGGCTCCCTGTCACTGGGGAGCCAACTTCTCCCTCTCCTCCCTGCTAGTGCGCTCTCTCGCTATCGCTGCCTGTCTCAAATAAATAAATAAAATCATTAAAAACAAAAAAGTCTTCAATGTCTTTTCTAAGTCCCAGCCTCCCACTGGGGCACCCACTCCCTCCAATGTCCCTACTTTTGGCCACATGCCATTTCATTTTTTTTTTAAGACTTTATTTATTCATAGAGACAGAGAGAGAGGGGCAGAGACAGAGGCAGAGGGAGATGCAGGCTCCATACAGGAAGCCTGACGTGGGACTCGATCCTGGGTCTCCAGGATCACACCCCGGGCTGCAGGCGACACTAAACTGCTGTGCCACCGGGGCCGCCCGCCACATGCCATTTCAAATTCCATGTGTCTAAAACAAGATCTTTTTCCCCATCTCCAAACAACTCTGCCCAACTTTCTTATTCTTTCTTAAGTGTAACATTTTAAGATAGAACTCATGCAGCCATTTTTTTACATTGCTTTCCTTCTTCATGTTCTAGCTAGTTCTAGTCCTGCTAACTCTTCTTTACGAGAGCTTTCCAAAATTTGGCTTTAAAAGATTCACTGCCTTGGGCAGCCCCAGTGGCTCAGAGGTTTAGCGCTGCCTTCAGCCCGGGGAATGATCCTGGAGACCCGGGATTGAGTCCCACGTTGTCGGGCTCCCTGCATGGAGCCTGCTCCTCCCTCAGCCTGGGTCTCTGCCTCTCTCTCTCTCTCTCTCTCTGTGTCTCTCATGAATAAATAAATAAAATCTTTAAATAAATAAATAAATAAATAAATAAATAAATAAATAAATAAATAAATATAAAAAATAAAAGATTCACTGCCTTGATTCAATTTTTCCATTCTAGAAATCCATAGGCTAAAAAAATCTGAAATGCAGACAAAAGTATTCACTATAGTATTATAATTCCTGAAAACAGGAAACATTTGTCTAGAAAGAAAAATGTTTAAGCGAATTAGTTAAGTAGATTACAATGTTAAACAGTCAGTAATTGGTTATAAAAAGTTTTTAAGGACGTTAAAGATGTTTATGACAAAATGCTAAATAAGGAAAGCAGGATACAAAATCATATATGCAATGATAAAGCAAACTAAAAAACACAAGAATGGGGAAAAAGCCTAGAAGGAAATAAATGAATCCTATATATAACAAAATCCTATCTGTGCATATCTTGCTGGATATTGACAATGAATCATTTTTGCTTTCCTCTTTATATATTTCTACAGTTTCCAGATATGATACATAATGTTTTTAAAGTCACTTTTTTACAGGCACCTGGCTGGCTTAATTAGAACATGTGACTCTCGATCTTGGGTTGAGAATTCAAGGGCCAGGTTGAGCATAAAGCTTTAAAAAATAAAAATGTAAAAAAAATAAAAATAAAATAAATAAATAAATAAATAAAAATGTGAAACTCCTGGGTGGCTCAGCGGTTGGACATCTATCTGCCTTTGGCCCAGTGAGTGATCCCAGAAGTCCTGGGATCAAGTCCCACATCGGACTCCCTGCATAGAGCCTGCTTCTCCCTCTGCCTATGTCTCTGCCTCTCTCTGTGTCTCTCTCATGAAATAAATAAAATCTTAAAAAAAATTAATAAATAAATAAAAATTAATAAATAAAAAATAAAAAATAAATAAAGTCACTTTTTAAAATGTGTTCCCAATTCAGAACTTTTCAGGTCTCCCTCAATTAATCTACATATTCAATCACCTCAAACCAAACATCAAACACAAACAATGGGGGTGGGGACTTGGAAATAGGATCTTAATGAATAATTATGCAAGACTTGCCAAAAAATTCTGAAAAGAAGGGTAAGGTGTATATAGGAGAGGTAAGGGAGCCCCTGGCCTACCAAAAAACGGTAAAATGTATTGAAAACTAAAGCAATTAAAACAACATAGAATTACAGCAGAGAGAAGTCAGCATACTCAATATGTGGAAACACAACAGAGTTGGGACAGCTGGATATGTCATTGAGAAAATAGGACAGCAGTAACACCAGAAGCCTAGTAACAGCCAACCTTTCCTGCACTTACAACAGGTACAAAATCCCCAGGGCCAGATGTAACTCCATTCCAGTGTTTTTAATTTTCCAAAGATAAAACCGCACCTATATGATGTATTATGTAACACTCCAGCAAGGTCTAGTAATATGTTTTTTAAAACATGCAATCTGGGCAGCCTGGGTGGCTCAGCGGTTTAGCACCACCTTTGGCCCAGGGCCTGATCCTGGAGACCCGGATCAAGTCCCGTGTCGGGCTCCCTGCATGGAGCCTGCTTCTGTCTCTGCCTCTCTCTCTCTGTGTCTCTCATGAATAAATAAATAAAATCTTTTTAAAAATAAAATAAATTAAGAAATAAAATAAATAAAATAAAACATGCAACCTATAGCTTTCCTCATATCAGGGAAAGTCACTGTCCTTATGTCCAAAACAAACCTGTCTCTGATCCCACCCCTTCCTGTCAACTCAGCTTTTGCTCCAAAATCCTCCTTGACAGTGTTTTCAACCTTTCAACCTCTCCCTAACTCCTTGCCATCTGCTTACATGGGATTGGGGGGGGGGGGGGGGGGCATGACCCACTTCTCAAGAACCAGTCCCTACCTTTTCTCCTTTACACAAAGTTTACTCAAAGAGTAATTTTCTAAGGTAGAGTCTTAAGCAGTCTCTGCACTGAGCTCAGATCCCAAGGCAGGGCTCCAACTCACAACCCTGAGATCACGACCTGAGTGAAACCACGACTCCGGTGCTTAATCGACTATACCATCCAGATGTCCCAAGGAGTAATCCTTTAAAAAGAGAAAAAGATTCCACTGTCCAGTCACCCTATTCACTCATGCAAATTCACCAGTCTCTAATGACTCCCGAACTGCCAAAATCAAAGGTCAAGATTGGGGCTCATCTCACTTGAACTTTTTTGCAGACTATGACTCGGCTGACGATTCTCTTGGTCTCTGTGAATCCCTTTTCTCCTGGTTCTCCTCTCTGGCTCCTCCTTTACCAACCCTAACTATGGCTTTCTTCTGTTCACACTCAGCACCTTCAACCAATAGCCACCAACAGCGATTGCCAACAACTCCCAATTCACATCTCCCAACCACAGCTCTTCCCAGTGCTCTAGCTGCAAACACTGACTAGTCTCACTGGACCCACCCAGACACCTCTAATAGCCTAACCAGAGCCAACATTAGCTTTTCCCAAATAGGCTCTGCATTCTCTATCTTGAGGAATGACAACACCACATCCACAAATTTTGCTCATTCAGAAACGGGATTCCTCCTAGACCCCTCCCATGCTCCTCCCACATTATTCTTTTTTAAAGATTTTATTTATTTACTCATGAGAGCCACACAGAGAGAGGCAGAGACACAGGCAAAGGGAGAAGCAGGATCCCTTCAGGGAGTCCCATGCGGGAATTCCGGGAATTCCGGGGATCATGCCCTGAGCCAAAGGCAGATGCTCAACCACTGAGCCACCCAGACATCTCGCTCCTCCCACATTAAATTGGACACTAAACCCAGTGAATTCTACTGCTTCCTTAATACCCATCAGTCTCCGGAAGCCTGCTCCAATAGCCTCCTAATGGAACTCCTGGCCTCTAAGCCATTCTCCACATAGTAGCTAATCTTTCTAAAAATCTCAACCTGTGCCTCTTAACAGCTCCCCAGTCCCTTGTCAACTGCCTCAGACAAATGAGCTCCACTCATTGCTCACCACACCCTGCACCCCAGCTTTTCCTACCTGCTTGACATTCCAGAAATACAAGCATACCATTTACACCTCCGCATGTCTATATCAGCTGCAATGCTGCTTCTGCCTAGAAGGTCCTCACTCTGTCCCCTCTTACTTGGCAAATTACTATTGGATCTTCAAGATCCAGTGTAATGTAACTCTGTGAATCTACGAAACTACTGAACTGTACACTTTAAACAGAAGTATGGTATGTAAATTATATCTCAATAAAAGTGTCAACTTTCTGTAAGAAAAAAAGACTTAAGCCAATTTTTTTAAAAAGGGCAAAAGACAAAACAAGCACTTCACAAAATAGGAAATTCAAATGACCAATAAACAGGGACGCCTGGGTGGCTCAGCAGTTTAGCGCCTGCCTTTGGCCCAGGGTGTGATCCTGGAGACCTGGGATCAAGTCGTGCATTGGGCTCCCCACAGGGAGCCTGCTTCTCCCTCTGCCTATGTCTCTGCCTCTCTCTGTGTCTCTCATGAACAAATAAAATCTTAAAAAAAAAAAAAATGACCAATAAACATATGAAGAGATGGTCAACACCATCATGCAGAATAATGCAAAACATAACCACAATGAGGCATCAATATATAGCCAGAATAGCCAAAATTTTAAAAGTTCAATCAAAATCATTTCATAATAAAGCTAAGGGGAAAATATCTTTGCCATTACTACTAACACTAAACATATACCTATTCTATAACCTAGCAATTCAACTGCAAGGGCTTATCTCCGAGAGAAATGAATGCAAATGTCCACAAAAGGACAGTACAAGAATGTTTATAGCTGCCTGGTTCAGTCGTTTGAGCATCCGACTTTTGGTTTCAGCTCAGGTCATGATATCAAGGTTGTGGGATAGAGTTCCTCCCCCCACCCTCCCCTTAGGCTCCACACTCAGCAGGGAGTCTACTTGAAGATTTTCTCTCTCTCTCTCTCTCTCTCTCTTTCTCTCTCTATCCCCCTCTGGCCCTCCTCCAGCTCACTCTCTCTTCCAAATAAATAAATCTTAGAAAAATAATAATACCATCAGTTACAAGCTGTATGGTAATGAGATTTAAAAAAAAAGAATGTTTATAGCTGCTTTATTCATAATAACTAAAGACTGAAGAAAAAATACTCATCAACAGAAAAGACAAGTAAATTGTATATTCATTCAATGGAATAGTACAGAGCAGTAACAGTGAACTACTGGTACCTGCAACACCACTGAACAAATCTCACAGATGTGTTGAGTGAAAAAAGCCAGACACAAGAGTATATTCTATATGAAGTTCAAGAACAGGTAAGTAATCAGTAATGACAGATAGGAGCAAAATGGTTACCTCTGGGTGGCAGGGTATAAACTGGGGAGAGGCTTGAGGAACCAACCTTATAAGGTAGGTATTAGAAGAGTCTGTATCTTGCATCTGGGTGGTGGTTATAAGGGTATGAATATATGTAAAAATCAAACTGTACACTTAGGATTAGTGCACTTTACACATACATATATATGCTACAACTCAATTAAAAAAATGCACAAGTAGACTATAACAGCACTGTATTATATACTTGGAAGTTCCTAAGAGAGTAGAGCTTAATTGCTATCACCACCAAAAAGAAAAAAAAGGTAATTATGTAAGAGGATGAAGGTGTTTAACTATGATTACTGTGGCAATCATTTCACAATTTCACATGCACTAAATCATCATGTTGTGCACCTTAAATTTACATGTTATATGGCAATAATATATCAATAAAGCTAGAAAAAAATATGCACCAAAATAATCAGTGGATCTACAACTGATGTTTAATTCTTTAAATTATTCTGTACTGTCCACATTGTCCAAGACCATATTACTTAATTTTAATCATTTTTTAAAAGGCTATTTCATTAGAATAACAGTAGTGCTAAAATTAAACCAGATCTCTTCCTAAAGCCTTCCCTTACCAATCAAAATGCCACTGCCTCTAAATCACAGTGCTTATCACAAGGGTCTACTGACCATGAGACACAAGCTTTATCTTAATCTTCCTAGCATACAACACATTGCCTAGCGCTAGGAATCTGCTTCATATGTGTTATGTTGAATTGTATTCTGGGGGGCGCCTGGGGAGCTCGGTTGGTTAAGCGTCTGCCTTCAGCTCAGGTCATGATCCGAGGGTCCTGGGATGGAGCTCTGTATCAGGCTCCCTGCTCCAAGGGGAGTCGGCTTCTCCTTCTCCCTCTGCCCCTCCCCCTGCTTATGCTCTCACTGTCTCTCTCCCAAATTAGTAAATGAAAAATTGTTTTAAAAATGAATTGTATTGTGGTAAGCAAAAATATTTGCTGAGTAAACAGCGCGTAACAAAACAAGAAGTCAAAAATAAGTGATTATCTTCCATGATAGGTATTCCAAGGTCATGGGCTTGTGAGCCTGAGTTTGTACCACAGGAAAGGGTTGAGGCTTCCCCAATAAAGATATCAACTTGCCTGACAGCATTCCTAAATTGTTTCACCTGTGTGATTTACTCATCCAGCGCCACCAATCCTGTGCCTATCATTTTCTGTAGCAGTCGGAACTTATACTAGAGAACACAGATAAGTGATAACCTACAGGATCCACCCAACAGAGAGTCAAAGCCCAAAAGATAGAGCACAGAATCTCACCATCAACAGCACGCACAGAGATCACAGATACTGTACAGAGGGAGAAAAAGAGACAGACGGAAAGACAGATCAAGAACAAGTTGCTAACCCGCTAGAAAGTCACACATAAGCCCTCCAGCAATCATTCTCTTGGGTATTTATCCTACAGAAATGGAAACATGTTCACATAAAAAACTGTACACGAATGTTCAGCAGCTTTGTTAATAATCAAAAACTGGAAACTATCCATATGTTTTTCAACAGGTACATGGATAAACAAACCGTGGTACATTCACACCATGAAATACTACTAAGCAGTAAAAAGGAATGAGCTAATGATACACCCAACAACAAGGATGAGTCTCAAGGGCACTGTGCTGAGTGAAACAAGACAACCTCAAATAGTTACATACTGTGTAACTCCCTTATAGAAGTCTCAATGTGGCAAAATTAGGAATAAACAGATCAGTGCTCGCCAGGGGTTAGGGCCCAGGGGAGGGTCTGGCTCTTATTAAAATGTAACAAGATGGGAGGTCTGCGTGGCTCAGCAGTTGACCCTCTGCTTTGGCTCGGGGCATGATCCCAGAGTCCTGGGATCGAGTCCCACGTCGGGCTCCCTACAGGGAGCCTGCTTCTCCCTCTGCCTGTGTCTCTCCTGTCTCTCTCTCTCTCTCTCTCTCTCTCTCTGTCTCTCATGAATAAATAAATAAAATCTTTAAAAGAAATAAAATGTAACAAGAGGAAGTTTTTCTGTGGTGAAGCAGCTCTGCATCCTAATCCTGGTCATGACTATACTAATGTACACAAGTGATCCATTTGAGAGAACACACAGTGTATAAACAAAAACTGGTCAAATCTTATTTCAGTTAATAGTATTGTGTAAATATCAATTCCCTGGTTTTGATAATGTTCTATGTTAGATACCACCACTGAGGGGAAGCTGGATAAAGGCTATACAGGGAACTCTGTACCATTTTTGCAACTTCTTGTGAGTCATACAATTCCAAAATGAAAGTTCAATTTTTAAAAAAAGGAGTTGGGGGCGTCTAGGGGAAGCATTCAGCTAGGAGTTCAACTCTTGGTTTTGGTGCAGGTCAGAATCTCAGGGTCATCAGATCGAGCTCTGCTTCTGGCTCTGCTCTCAAGGAGGAGTCTGCTTGTCCCTCTCTCCTTCCCTCTCTGCCCTTCCCCCAATAAAATAAACAAAATCTCTTTAGTAAAATAAAATAAAGGAGTTGGGGCACCTGGCTGGCTCAGTCAGTAGAGCTCGTGACTCATATTCATGGAGGTTGTAAATTCAATCCCTACAGTGGGTGTACAGATTACTTTTAAAAAATATATATGATGAAATAAAATTTTTAAAGGAATTAAAAAATAATTCATATACAAAAATAATTTATAATAATTCTTATACAATAAAAAAATAAACGCTTGGGTGGCTCAGTTAGTTGAGCATCCAACTCTGGGTTTCTGCTTGGGTTGTGATTTCTGGGTAGTGGAGATCAAGCCCTGCAAGGGGCTTCATGCTCAGTGTGGAGTCTGCCTGAGATTCTCTCCCTCTCCTTTTGCCCCTCTCCCTGCACACATGCTATTTCTCTCTAAAATAAATAAATAGGGATCCCTGGGTGGTGCAGGGGTTTGGCGCCTGCCTTTGGCCCAGAGCGCGATCCTGGAGACCCAGGATCGAATCCCACATCGGGCTCCCAGTGCATGGAGCCTGCTTCTCCCTCTGCCTATGTCTTTGCCTCTCTCTCTCTCTCTATCATAAATAAAATAAATAAATATAAATAAATAAATAAAGTATTTTTTAAAATAATAATTTATGGTCGAAAACCGGAAAGAGGGATCCCTGGGTGGCGCAGCGGTTTAGCGCCTGCCTTTGGCCTAGGGCGCGATCCTGGAGACCCGGGATCGAATCCCACGTCGGGCTCCCGGTGCATGGAGCCTGCTTCTCCCTCTGCCTATGTCTCTGCCTCTCTCTCTCTCTCCCTGTGTGACTATCATAAGTAAATAAAAATTAAAAAAAAAAAAAAGAAAGAAAACCGGAAAGAACCTGAATCCTCATCATGGACGAATGGACAAGTAAAACATGGCATATCAATATAATGCAACATTATTTGGCAGTATAAATTCAGTACCAATACTTGCCTCAACATGGATGAGTCTTGAAGACATTATGCTAAGCGAAAGAAATCAGACCCCAAACTAATACATTGTATGATTCCATTTATATAAAATATCCAGAATATGTAAGTTTGTAGAGATTGAAAACAAATCAGGAGCAGAGGAAAATAAGGAATGACTGCTAAGTATGTATGGGGTTTATTTCTGGCAGGGAGGATGAAAATATTCTCAAATTAATAATTGTGATGGTCCCAAAGCTTTGTGAATATACTAAAAACCAGCATATTATACACTTTAAAAGCTAAATCTTAAAAAATAAAATAAAAGCTAAATCTTTTAGTACATGAATTGTCTTAGTGAAAAAGTTACATGCATACAAAAAATAAAGATCCTTCAAAAATGTTATATTCATTCATGCCCCAAAGCAACACTACCCCAAGCCATATGATTTAGCTAATTCTTGAGATTCACGATTGAATTGACACTGTCATCCCTCCCTGCTGCATGTTACTCACAAAGCAGCTCAATTAATAATTAGCAAACTAAACTCGCTGGAACAATCTGACAAGATTAAATTTTTGACTCAGCTAACTAGAGAAATCTTAATGTTATTCCTGACAACCATAAATTCCAGCGTACTAAAAAAGTAGCCTATGGGAACTGGCTCAATTCATAAAAGCTCACAGAAATGAATTGAATGAAAATGAAGAGTCAGCTTGTGTATACAAGTGGATAATGACAAAAGTAGATCATATTACATCAAACCAGGCCCGTGTTGTTTGTTACACAATTTAGGTTCGCCAATCTTTTTATTTATATGGTTTAAAATTAGACCTATTATTCCTTTTCCTCCACTGGAGAATTAATGAAAAAATAAAATCACTGGGCATCAGGAGACCTGAATTCTGGTCCAGACTATCACCTCTGTCAGGGCTGACTGTAAAATGAGGACTTCTCAGACCAGCAGGCCTCTCCTGAAATCTCTTCCACCACTTCTAGCACCACTGCTTGCACCCTGAACCAAGTCACCATGGTTTCCTTCATAGACGGAAGGCCAGCTCCCAGTTTCTACTTCTCCCTACCCCTGACAATCCATTCTCCACAGATGGCCAGTGCTCTTTTTAAAACAGGAACCGACCCTGTCACTCCCATGGGTAATCCTCTGATGGCCTACAGGGCAAGGCCCTACCTGCTCTCATCCTCCCATGGCCCCACCTTCTCCAGCAGCACTCCAGTCACCCTGACCTTTAGGGTCTTCTAACATTCCTAGTCCAGTCCTCCCCAAGGCCTCTGCCACACTCCCATCTCCTCCTCCTCATTCTAGTTTCTGGAAATGTTAGTTGCTCATCTGTAGAATGGTAACTAATAACAGTGCCTACCTTCTAGTGTTGTCACAAGGGATAAGAGGTGTGTAAAGCTATCTGCACCGTGCCTGGCGCAGTGTTCAAATGTCATCACTATCACTTAAGGCACCTCATCTTAATTTGGTCCCTATCCCTTAGCACTACCTGAAGTTGCCATCCTGATTTGTCATCTTCCTAGGTGGTCCCCCTAATATCCGCAGAATATAACCTTCATGAGGAGCTTTGACTTTCTTGTTCAAAGCTCCATCACCAACTCCAAGAAAAGGCACGCAAATACTTGTTGAATATGTGAATAAATCATATCAAGCATTCCTTTAAAATAGTGTCTTAATTCAAAGAATTAAGCAAAAAATGGCACCCCATTAATCTGTTATATAATTGGGCTGGTCTCTTGTTAATTACCTTGCAAACCATTCAAGTCACTCTGCCACTGCCTGGGGGGCTTTTCCCTCAAATCTTACCACATAGGTACAGTTACCTCTGAGAGCAAAAACTGGATATTGTGGATATACGCTAATTCTTTATAAACATACCACATAAATCCAAACTGCAGCAGACCAAAAAAGGCTCTTGGCCATTAGGATAGTCATTCCCTGAAACATGAAAATATGAAATACGTGTTGACTTAGTTAACTAAAACTGCTTTTCTACACGCATGCCCACATACAACATACACATTACATACGTGTATACATACACATAGCCATTCCCAAAACCGAGGACGCGCTTTTTTTCCAATTCCCTTTTACATTTCTAAACATAATGCAGTATGTGAAAATAAATGCTTTGTATTTAAGGTTGTTTTTAAAACCCAATACTCAGGATCCTAAACGTTACAGTTCTTCCTTACTCGCGGGCTTCATCTTCCGACATTCAAAGGAAATCCCAAATTTAAGGCCCTGACTTGAAAGCTGGCCAAGTCATTTTGTAAAGCATCTCCAACTACCGCGTCCATCCCGTTTTCACCTTTTAAGAATCCAGTATCAGATTTTTTTTTTTACCCACCAGTTCCTCAATTCCTTCATAAGTATGTTTCCGTCACTCTAATATAATCTTTTTTTTTTTTTTTTTTTTTTTGTCTTCCAAGAAAAGGCATTAACTATAGCGAGATGCCCATTTTGGAAAACCCTGAAAATGCTTTACAAGCCCTATCCCATCTCCAGTGAACAGAAAAATTGTCATGATAGCAGCACCGCGCTGGTGAGGCCTCAGGGCAGTGTTCAGGGAGGGCAGGAAATTCTGCAGGCAAGAGACCAAGGCGCCGAGGAGGGGGAAGCCCAGGAACGCCGCAGGGTCCGGTCCTGAGGATGATCACGGGCCGCCGTTCCCTACAAGACCCCCAATGCCACGGAGTGTGTCTCGCTCCACAGGAAGGGAGAAGCCACGCATCCTGGAGCGAAAGACGCCGAAAGCCAGGGGCGGGGGCGCTGCGCGGTCTCCGAGCGGCTCTCCAGGAAAGGCTCCCCCTCGGGTCCGCGCGGGCTGGGGGGCGGGGCGGGGCGGGGCGGGGGCTGGCACGGCTCCAGCAGCACCCCCTCCCGCCAGCTCCCGGGGCGGCGGGGGCGCAGCGCGGCTCGGCCCGAGCGCAAAGTTTCGACGGGAGACCCGGCGGGCGCCGGCGCGCTCAGGTCTCGGAGCTGGGCTGGCGCCAGGCACCCCCGGGCCGGCCGCTGGACACCCGGCTCCGGCTTTCCGCAAAGAGGCCGGGAGGCGGGGAGCCGGGGGGGAAGAGGAGGCCGGCCCCACGCGCGCGCACACACGCGCGGAGCCCACGGAGGACGCGGAGCCCACGGAGCGCGCGGAGGACGCGGAGCCCACGGAGCGCGCGGAGGACGCGGAGCCCACGGCTCCCGGGCGCCGGTGCCCAGGTGCGAGCCGAGCAGCAGCCTCACGCCTGCACGCGGCGCGGCGGGGCGGGGACGCCAGCGACCCCGGCGGGCGGCGCGCAGGGAGGGGCGGCCGCCGGGGGAGCGGGAGCGGGAGCGGGTCCGGGGTCCGGGGTCCGGGGTGCTCGGCCGGGCACCGCGGGCCCGCACGCGCCCTCCCCCGCCCGCCCGCCCACCCCTCCCCTCCCCCCGGGCCGCCCGCCGGGGCGCAGAGGCGAGCGCCCGCGTCCCCGGGGGGTGGGGGGGGGGACGAGCCCGCCGACCCCGGGATCCCGCAACTTTCCCCTGCGCGGCCGCGGGCTGCCCTGCCCGGGCGGGGGCGGGGGGGCGGGGGCCCGGGGGCGCGGGGCACGGACTCACTTTTTCGGATGTTTCTCTCTTTTCGGCCTCCGCTTTCGGGCCTGAATGGCCAGCACTGGGGAAAGAGAAGACACCCATTAACGGTCGGGCCGGCGGCCGGAGGGGCCGCGCGGCGGGGAGGAGGGCTCGCCGCGGGCCACTCACCTTTCCGGGAGCTCATCCCGACGCGGCCGAGCGGGGGCGGGGGGCTCCGCGGCGGCGGCGGCGGCGACGCGGGAGCCGAGCCGGGCCGGGCTGCAGCCTCCTCCACTCGCTCCGCCAGCCGGGAGGAGGCGGCCACCGCGCCTGCGCCGCCGCCGCCGCCGCCGCCGCCGCCGCTGCTCCCGCGGGGGGCCCGCCGAGACCCGCCCCGCCGGCCCCGCCCCCCGCCCCGCCCCGCCCCCGCCGGCCCCGCCCCGCCCCCCGCCCCCCGCCCACCTGCCCCGGCCGCGCAGCCTGCGGCCCGGCCTCCGCCCCCCGCGCCCCCGGCCCAGGCCCCGGCCCCCGGCCCCGCCCCTCGGCCGCCCGGCCCCCGCCCCCCGCGGCCCGGGACCCCGCCCCCGCGGCCGCCCGGCCTCCGCCCCACGCACCGCGGCCCGGGCCCCCCGCCTCTCCGCGCTCCCCGCGCGCCCCTCCTCGGCCGGCGCCCCCGCGGGTCTCGCACCACCGCTCTTCGCGCGGCCTCTTCGCCCCCTTTGCTCCCCGACATCCCTGCATCCCCATGAGCGCCGCCCGCTCCCCTCTGGCGGCTGTGGAAAGGGCACAGGGCCGGGAGCGGGGACACCTGGGACCCGCACGAGCGTGTGACCTTGGGGAAGTCCTCTCCTCCTTCCGCCTCACCTAACCCCACTGCGGGCTTGGAGCGTAATGAGGGAAAAGATGCAAACGGCATGGAAAGCGTGATGAAGTCGTTGTTTTGTTTTGTTGGGTTCTTTGCACCTGAATTAAAGCCCAGCTCGCCACACACCAAGCGTCTGACGATTTAACACAACAATCGCACCAAGCAGTTGTTGCCGACGTCTTACAGCGAGGAGGCGACGACGTCCAAAGTAGTTGAACACTTTGCGGAGGGACCGTGCAAGTTCAGGCCTAGCTGACTCCAAAGCCTTTCCATGGATCATGCCGCCTGATAAAGATGGGAATCAAGCTGATAGTGGGTCCGAATGACAACTGCACTCTCTTCCTTTGTTTGTTTAAGTAATTACAGTGTCTTGGAAAGATATCCTCCCCACCGCGGACTCTCTCTGGTTCTACGACTGTGTTCTTAGCTGACCAAAGTAACTAGTCTGATCCTAAAGATGCTAAAACCAAAGAACTGAAAGCGCTGCTCAGACTTGATGGAACTTTTACTTTCTCAACATGTTTTTTTTTTAAGTTTTTATTTTAATCACCCAGAGGGAGTGGACTCTTTAATCCCCGGCACCTACTTCAGCCATCCCCACCCACTTCCCCTCTGGTAACCATCAGTTTGTTCTCTCTAGGTAAGTACTTTCTCAACTTTTTATTTTCAAAAAGATCTACCCTACAGAGAAGTTACGAGAAAAATATAATGAACACCCGTATTAACCCATATGCACCGATTTTTAACATTTCATCACATTTGCTTTCCTTGTGTGTATGTGTGCCTATGGAAGTTCCTTTGTTTCGTTTTTGCTGAATTATTGAAGTTTTTGCATCGTTACCCTTTACCCTTAACATGTCAATAAGTACCAAGAACAAGGATATTCTACGCAATCAGAATTCCATTATCATACCAAGAAAATTTAATATTAATACAGAGGCCATATTCACATTTTCAAAATGTCCCTTGTAGCTGACTTTTTTCCTATCCAGGATACAATCAAGAATCGTCCATTACATTTAATTGCCATGTCTTTTTTACACTCCTTTAGTCTAGAATAATCCCTGGTTGTTGTTGGGTTTTTTTTTTTTTCTCTCTCTTTTATAACATTGACTTCTTTTGAGGAATCCAATTCACTGTTCTGCAGGATGTTCCTCAGTTTGTAGTCATCTGTTCCCTGTTAAAGTCAAGTTAAATAATTTTGGCAAGTACGCTATATGGATGATATTGTGTCCATCTCAGTATGTTGCAACAGAAAGGAAATGATGTCAGTTTGTTTCATTATTCGTGATGTTACATTTAATCATTTTTCTATAGTAAGGCCAGCTTTTTTTCTTTTCTACTTAAAAAAGTGGTCTATGTTCAAAACGAGTAAAGGACTTGAATACACGTTTCTCCAAAGATATACAAATAGCCAACAAGTACATGAAAGATGCTCAATTTCCTTAGACAAATGCAAAGCAAAACCACAATGAGACACCCCTTTGCACCTACTAGGATGACTATGTTTTTTTAATAGAAAATAAAGGTTGCCTTGATCACCCAGTTGGTTAAGCGGTTAAGTGTCAGACTCTTGGTTTTGGCTTAGATCATGAACTCATGGGTTCTGAGATCAAGCCGGATGTCAAGCCCCATGTTGAGTCCCACAGGCTCAGCGTTCAGTGGGGATCCTACTTGAGACTCTCTGCCCCTCCCCCACTCACTCTCACCCTTTCAAATAAATACATCTTTAAAAACAAATAGATAAAAAAATAATAATAAAAATGAAAAAAAAAAAACAAATAAATCAATGGAGAATAAGTCTTGTTAAGGATATTGAGATATTGGAATCCTTGTACATTGCTGGTGGGAATGTAAAATGGCGCAATCACTGTCAAAAACAGCCTCACAGTTCCTCAAAAAACAAAAAAGAATTATCAACAATTCCACCCCTCGGTATATATCCAAAACCATTGCAAACAGGTACTCAAATCTTTGTGCACAAATGCACATGGCAGTAATAATCACAGGAGCCAAAATGTTAGAAACAACTCAAGTATCCATCAACACATGAATACACAAATTGCAGTATACACACACCATGAAATATTTTTCAGCCCATAAAAAGAGTGAAGAAAAAGAAGAATGATACATGCTACAACATGGATAAACCTCAAAACATTATGCCAAGGGAAAGAAGCCAGACACAAAAGGTCTGTTTTGTATTGCATGATTCCATTTATGTGAAACATCTAGAATTAGCAAATCCACAGAAAGCAGATAGGTGGTGGCCAGCGGCTGGGGGGAGGGGAAATGAGGAGCAAGAGCTTAATGGATATAAGGTTTTATTTTGTAGTGATGAAAATGCTTTGGAACTAGAAAGACATGGTGGTGACACAATATTGTGGATGTATGAATGCCACTGAATTGTGCACTCTAAAATTATTAACTTCAGGGATCCCTGGGTGGCGCAGCGGTTTAGCGCCTGCCTTTGGCCCAGGGCGCGATCCTGGAGACCCAGGATCGAATCCCACGTCGGGCTCCCGGTGCATGGAGCCTGCTTCTCCCTCTGCCTGTGTCTCTGCCTCTCTCTTTCTCTCTGTGTGACTATCATAAATAAATAAAAAAAAAAATTAAAAAAAATAAAATTATTAACTTCATGTTAGGTGAATTTCACTTCAATTTTAGAAACAAGGGATCCCTGGGTGGCGCAGCGGTTTGGCGCCTGCCTTTGGCCCAGGGCGCGATCCTGGAGACCCGGGATCGAATCCCACGTCGGGCTCCCGGTGCATGGAGCCTGCTTCTCCCTCTGCCTGTGTCTCTGCCTCTCTCTCTCTCTCTGTGACTATAATAAATAAATAAAAATTAAAAAAAAAATCCTGTGGGGTAGTACTTTGAAATTTTGTGAGTATCCTTCCCCAAGAATCTTTCACTCTGTGGGTTTAGCGTCTATGGATGATGCTTGCCTGAATCAATTAACACTATAGCGGTTATAGGGGGTGCCCCTAGCTGGCTCAGTAGGGCACACGCCTCTTGATCTTGGGAATGTGAGTTCGAGCCTCATGTTGGGTGTATTACTTAAAAAAATAAATACTGAAAAAAAGAAGAAAAAACAAAGGAGGCCCTGGGTTTTGGGGCACCTAGGTAGCTCAGCGGTTCAGCTTCTGCCTTTGGCTCAGGGTGTGATCCCAGGGTCCGGGAACAAGTCCCACATTGGGGTCCTTGCATGGAGCCTGCTTCTCCCTCTGCCTAGGTCTCTCTGCCTCTCTCTCTTTCTGTATCTCTCATGAATAAATAAATAAATAAATAAATAAATAAATAAACAAATAAATAAAATCTTTTTTAAAAAATTAGATGGGAGGCACAATCTATCTGCTAGATCTTTTACATTCATTTGTTCAACAAATAATTACCAAATATCTATTCTGTAGCATGATGGTAGGTATTGAGTCTACAGCAGTGAACAAAGCTCACAGAAATCTCCCTGCCCTCATGGAGCTTACATTCTACTGCCAGAAGCAGAAAATAAACAAAATAAGTACGTGAATTATATACTATGATTACTAGATGGCAGTAGTAACTATGAAAAGAAAAAAAAATGAAAACCAAAAAACACCAACCTTTTCAGAGGTGTTTAAGAAAATGCTCACCAATGGGCACCTGGGTGGCTCAGTTGGCTAAGCAGCCCCTCCCCCTGCTCATACTCATGCTTTCTCTCTCAAATAAATAAAATATTTTTTGTATATTTATTTATTTATTTATGATAGTCACACAGAGAGAGAGAGAGAGGCAGAGACACAGGCAGAGGGAGAAGCAGGCTCCATGCACCGGGAGCCCGATGTGGGATTCGATCCCGGGTCTCCAGGATCGCGCCCTGGGCCAAAGGCAGGCGCCAAACCGCTGCGCCACCCAGGGATCCCTTTTTTTTTATATTTTATTTATTCATGAAAGACACAGAGAGAGAGCTAGAGACACAGGCAGAGGCAGAGAGCCCGATGTGGGACTTGATCCCAGGTCTCCAGAATCACGCCCTAGACTGAAGGCGGTGCTAAATCGCTCAGCCACCCGGGCTGCCCCAAATTTTTTTTTTTTTTTTTTTTAGGAAAAGTCTCACTGAAAAAAAAAATCTTTCTAAGAAGATTAAAGACCCTAAGGTGATCTTGTCAATCTTTTCTATAAATTAAGAGAGAACTACGTGTGCCACCTAGGATATTTGTGAATGCTCTGAATTTATTGAATTAAAATATACCTACCTAATTAGCAATCAGTAAATTTACATATATTATGTTAGGTGCTCACAGAAAGAATGATGAATTATAAACCTAGTCTCTGCAAATTCAAAAATTAAAAATTTGGGGGCACATGGCTGGTTCAGTGGGTAGAGCATAGGACTCAATCTCAGGGTTCGTCTCTAGTTCAAGTCGCTTATGTTGGGTGTGGAGCCTAACGGAAAAAAATTTATTAATAAAAATGAAAAATTTATTTGAGATGCATCAGAATTTCAAATGATGTTTTAAAGGAAATTTTTATTTTTTAAATTTTTTTTTAGATTTTATTTATTTATTCTTGAGAGACAGAGAGAGCGAGAGAGAGAGAGAGGCAGAGACACAGGCAGAGGGAGAAGCAGGCTCCACGCAGGGAGCCCGACGTGGGACTCCATCCCAGGTCTCCAGGATCACACCTTTAGTGCCAAAGGTGGCACTAAACCGCTGAGCCACCCAAGGATCCTCAGGAAATTTTTTAAAAAAGAAAGAGTATAAGCATTTTTTAAGTTGTTTTTTAAAGCTCTATGCCCAGTGTGAGGCTCAAACTCATGACCCTGAGTATAAATTTAATTATTTTATTCTACCATTATTTATTACTAATAAGTCTAATCACGAGACTATTCTAATTAAGAAGGTGGAGTATGACAGCCAGATATATTTTGTTCTCTATAGCAGTCCAAAAGAAGTGAAAAGAGCAGTTACATGCATTTTCCCCAACCTAGCACAAAGGAATTCATTTTTACTAAATACAAACATATTGTATTCATTTTTACTAAATATAAGAGAAAATTACAAAATGCTGTAAACCCAATTACACACTAATATTTCTAAGTTGAGCTATGAAATCATGCTGTATCATAGAAGTTATATTTAGTATGTCATAGAATTAGAAACAGATTTGAGAGGTCACACAACCCACCTTTGGGCCTTTGGTGGATGAGATCCTAGCCCCTTTCTAAAGGCTCTCCAATGCTTTTACATTTCTAGGAAAGTTTTCTTAGATCTAATTTATACCTTCTATGATGAAGCTTAAGCCTGTCTCTTATTACAGCATATTTCTCAGGGGCACTAGTACCATTAAAGCAGCAATTTAACCCAGAAGTTAGTGTACAGGCTAGTAGAGCCAGACTGGCAGAGGTCAAATCCTAGCTTTACCATTCACTACGTAAACTTGGTAACTTAGGCAAGTTACTCAGTTTCTCTGTGCCTCAGTTTCCAGATCTGCAAAATAAGGATAGTAATACTAACTACCGTATATATTTGTGAGGATTAAATGAGTTATGTCACATAAAATGCTTAGAGAAGGATCTAATTGTTCAATAAATATTAGCTCTTACATAAAATGCACATCAAGACATGTATTACTAATCTATGGCTGCAAAACAAATTTCTCCCAAATTTATCAATTTAAAACAAAACATTTATTATCTCACGATTTCAGTGGTCCAGGACTTTGGGTGCTGATTGGCTGGAGAGTGAAGTTGTCACCTGGGGCTGCAGTCATCTGGAGGCTTGAGGAAGGCTGAAAGACCTGTTACCAAGATGGCTCACTCACATGGCTGTTAGCAGGAGGCCTCAGATCCTCACTGGCTCTTTCAAGGAGGCCTCACTTCCTCCACCTGGATCTTTCCATAGGGCTGCTTGACTGTCTGGCTTCCCCCAGAGAGCACGGTAGAAACTTCAATGCCTTTTGTGACCTACCCTCAGAAGTCACAATCCATCATTTTCACCACATTCTATTCAAGAGGTGCAAGTCCAGCATCATGCTCAAAGGAGGGGCACGAAACCACTTCTGGAAGGGAAGAGTAACAAAGATTATGTGGACATATTTTTAAACCACCACAAGGGGTCATTCCTACTTTCTTTTAGTGCCTCTGATTTACAAGTGAGGATTTTTACAGACCTCTCATTTGGCTATTGTGTAAACAGTAAAAATGAAAGAAAATTTTCAGTCCAACGTTCAGACCAAAGAAAAGGGAATGCAGTCTAGATTATCTGGAGAAAGTAAACAATAGTAATAAATGTATTACAAACAAAATGCCTATTATACAAAAGCCAGTTAAAAATGGCTCCTGAAAATCTGTCCAGGGCTCTCTTAGTAGGGATTTAGAATATTGACTAATATGCCAGCACATATCTAAACAAATTAAATGGTCCAGGCATAATAAACTATGCTGAACTCTCACACCATGGGTTCCATTTCTTTCAAGCACTGGGACATGGATATAGCCATGATGGAATACTTGTTTCTCAAATACATGAACTCTCTAAGAATTTTGTTTTCTGTTTTATTGTAAATGATTTAAAAATCCAATATAAAATCTAATGTAAAAATAAACTGATGTTAAAAAAATAAATAAACTGACTTTGATTTTTCTCACAGTTAAACATGAATTCTGTTCTCACATTATTCACAATCAGTTGTTCAAAAATGTGTATTTCTAATTTTCAGGTAGATATAGGCATTGTGTATGGAGATAAAATATATTTTATCATTAAAGAACAGCTTTATAGGGGCACCTAGGTGGGTCAGTTAAGTGTCCAACTCTTAGTTTCAGCTTAGATCATGATTTCACGGTTTTAGGATAGAGCCCTGCATTGGGCTCTGCGCTTAGCGTGGAGTTAGCTTGAGAGCCCCGCTCCCTCTGTCCCTCTTGCTTGTGTTGTCTCTCTCTCTAAAATAAATAAAGCTTTTAAAAAATGGCTTTTATAGTTGGGGCAACTGGCTGGCTCAGTCAGTGGAGCACGTGACTCTTGATCTCAAGGTTGTAAGTTCCAGCCCCACACTAGGTGTAGAGATTACTAAATTATTTTTTTTTCCTTTTTTTAAGGCAGGGGAGGGGCAGAGGCAGAGGGAGAACCTCAAACACCCTCTATGCCCAGCAAGCACGGAGCCCAGTTTGGGGCTCAATCTCAAACCCCAAGATCACGGCCCCAGCTGAAATCAAGAGTTGGCCACTTAACCGACTGAACCACCCAGGCACTCCTAAAAATAAAATATTTTTTTTTTAAAGATTTTATTTATTTATTCCTGAGAGACAGGGGGGCGGGGGCAGAGACACAGGCAGAGGGAGAAGCAGGCTCCATGCAGGGAGCCCGATGTGGGATTCGATCCCGGGTCTCCAGGATCACGCCCTGAGCCAAAGGCAGATGCTCAACCGCTGAGCCACCCAGGTGTCCCCTAAAAATAAAATCTTAAAAAAAAAAAAAAGAAAGAAAGAAAGAACAGCTTGATAGTCCTCTGATCATAACGTTCGATTGTATTTATTTTTTGAACGTTTTGTTGTTATATAATATACATGTAAAAATATGCAGGAGTCATAAAGGTACAATAATATAAACACCTGTGTTTAAAAACATTGAACATTCCCAGTCCCTCCTGAAAGCTCCCCCGCCAATGCACTACTCCCACCCAGGTTACCTCTATTCGAACTACTAACACTGCTGATTCATGCTGCCCAGTTTTTAGGTTTATGGAAATGAAATCATACCCTAGGACTTTGCATCTGGTTTCTTTCTTTTTTTTTTTGCATCTGGTTTCTTTTGCTCAACAGGATGTTTGCGAGACTGAGCCGTGTGTTACATGCAGCAACACTTCATTGTTGTAGAGTGTTCCATTCTGTGAATATACCACTTGTTTTTTAAATCCACTGGTGCCATTTACTTATTTGTTTTTTTAAGATTTTATTTTAGAGGAATCTCTGCACCCAAGGTGGGGCTCGAACTCACAACTCTGAGATCAAGAGTGGTACGCTCTACGGACGGAGTCAGCCAGGCCCTCTCAGTGGTGCCATTTATTAAAGTGCCTTGGTGCGCCTGGGTAGCTCGGTCAGCGCAGCGGCCTACTTCTGATAAGGGCTCAGGTCATGATCTCAGGCTTTGGAGGTCTGAGCCCTGCCTCAAACTCCACACTGGGCCTGCTTAAGATTTTCTCTCTCCCTCTCCCTCTCACCCTCCTCATCACTCTCTTTCTTTCTCTCTCTCTCAAAAAAAAGGGGAGGGGGGGATCCCTGGGTGGCTCAGCGGTTTAGTGCCTGCCTTTGGCCCAGGGAGTGATCTTGGAGTCCTGGGATCAAGTCCCACATCAGGCTCCTGCAGGGAGCCTGCTTCTCCCTCTGCCTCTCCTTCTCCTCTCTCTCTCTCTCTCATGAATAAAATCTTAAAAAAAAAAAAAAAAAAAAAGGCAGGGCGCCCGGGTGGCTCAGGGGTTTAGCACCTGCCTTTGGCCCAGGGCATGACCCTGGAGACCCGGATCGAGTCCCACGTCAGGCTCCCTGCATGGAGCCTGCTTCTCCCCCTGTGTCTCTCTCTGTGTCTCTCATGAATAAATAAATAAATAAAAATTTTTTAAAAAGCCAAAACAAATAAACAAGTACTGTATCTACCCCAAACCTGCCCTTTACTCTCAGCTTTGTAATGAGACGGCTCTGACCCAGGCACCCACAGTGTCCCCTAAAGGACAGAACCCCCTCCTCAGACCCCCAGGTCCCCATCTCCTCTAGGGGTCCCCAGACCCTCCAAATCCCAGCTCCGCGCTGTTTCCCCGTCATAACTGCGTCCCAAGGTGTCCCTGCACCTGTGCAACCGAACCACGACTTATATTCATTTTTTTTAATGAATAAAAAGTAGTAATTTCTGTTTTCTCTCTAGACTCTAATGGACACATGATATTTTTAGCGGGGGGGCAGGGAGGGGGACACATGAAGCTTCTACCAATAACAGGAGACTCCGCTGTCCCCAGTCTGGGCTACTCTGAGTAGCGGCGTTGTGACTGCTCTGATCCTGTCTCTTGGTGAATATGTGAATATAGCTGGAGAATGGAATTGCTAAGCCGTAGGGTATGTGTGTGTTTGCTTTTAGCAAATACTGCCAAAGTGTTTTCCAAAGTGGTTGTAGCAATAACTGCATTGATTTTTAAGGCATTCCCCGGATCTCACGCCTGAGTCTCAGATCTTTAACAGTCCCTAAGCCCCACACTACTGTAACGTAACCTGTGCTTCAGGGTTTTTACGTTGCAATGCTAAAGAAAACTAGCCTCTGTTGCTTAAAGAGGGCCTCTATGTACATCCTTAGCTCCTCTGTAGTGCCTGGCACATAGTAGGTGGTGTTGAATAGGTAATAAGAACAAAAGGAAGTTTAGGGACGCCTGGGTGGCTTAGTCGGTTAAGTGTCTGCCTTTGGCTCAGGTCATGATCCCGGGGTCCTGGGGTCCAGCCCCCATCGTGCTACCTGCTCAGCGGGAGCCTGCTTCTTTGTCCCCCTCTGCCCCTCCTCCTGCTCATGTTCTCTCTCTCTCAAATAAATAAAATCTTAAACAAAAAAGAATAAAAGGAAGTTTAAAAATATCCCTTTGTGGGGCAGCCCCGGTGGTGCAGTGATTTAGCACTGCCGGCAGTCCAGGGTGATCCTGGGGACCTGGGATCGAGTCCCACGTCCAGCTCCCTGCATGGAGCCTGCTTCTCCCTCTGCCTGTGTCTCTGCCTCTCTCTCTCTCTGACTCTATGAAAAAATAAATAAAATCTTAAAAAAAAAAAAAATAGAGACACAGAGAGAGAGAGAGAGGCAGAGACACAAGCAGAGGGAGAAGCAGGCTCCATGCAGGGAGCCCAAAGTGGGACTCGATCCCGGGTCCCCAGGATCCCACCCTGGACTGCCGGCAGCACTAAATCACTGCACCACTGGGGCTGCCCTCTCTCTGTGTCTCTAATAAATAAATAAATAAATCTTAAAAAAAATATATATCCCTTTGTACAGTTGAACTAACATGAAACAGGAATGTAAATTGAGGTCAGTTCTACCCTAGGGCCTACTCGGTAACCCGAGAACACACGCCACTGGGCAGCTGTAGATAAATAGGCCTTGGGTTCCCCCGGTTACTTCTATTGCCCTGCAAGACCCATTTCACTCCTCGCAGACTGCTTAAATGAATTCTTATAGGAGCACACCCAACAGTGGCGGGGAGCTGCTTATGGGCTGGGGCAGCCCTGTGTCTGGCACATCGATCTCACCATGTAAACCCTCTCTCAAGAATTTCTTCTTCAGGAGCTGTCTCGGGGGCTCAGTGGTTGAGCATCTGGTTGAGCATCTGCTTTCAGCCCAGGGCATGATCCTGGGTCCTGGTATCAAGTCCCATCGGGCTCCTCGCAGGGAGCCTGCTTCTCCCCCTGTCTATGTCTCTGCCTCTCTCTCTCTCTCATGAATAAATAAATAAAATTTTAAAAAAGAAATAAACAACTCTTAAAAAAAGGAGTCACATGCTCTACCTACTAAGCTAACCAGGTGCCTCCTTTCTCAAAAATCTTTGATGGAGATCACTCTCTCTCTCTCTTTTTTAAGACTTTATTTATTTATTCATGAAAGACACACAGAGAGAGGCAGAGACTCAGGCAGAGGGAGAAGCAGGCTCCCTCTGGGGAGCCTGATGTGGGTTTCCATCCTGGGCCTCCAGGATCACATGCTGGGCTGAAGGCGGCCCTAAAGCACTGAGCCACCAGGGCTGCCCTGATGGAGATCTCAAACTGAATTGAATCCCCTGGAGATTTATTCTTAGAGTGACCCAGACTTCAGGGGTGCTCTCCTCAAACCTCCTCAGTGTCTTCATCACCTACACAAGCCCTGAGGTAAACGACCCACATCTGTGGACCTCACCTGAAACCTTTATAAGCCCAATTCTCATAAACCAATGAGTTTCTAGCACCTGCTGAGAACTCAGGGCTCCTAACTTCAGCTGATCTTGGAGAAAAAGTAGCAGCTTGCTAGAAGTTGGTACAGGAAGCTGGCCACCATCTAGCATTTCAACCTGCTCAGTCAACATTAGGGCAAGGGAAAGGAGGAGCAGGAGAGAAGGCAACATACACATTTATTTATAAAATAACTTTTGAAAAGGTCATCTTTACACCCAACACAAGGCTGGAACTCACAACCCCCAAGATCAAAAATCACATGCTCCATTGACTAAGCCAGCCAGCCACACCTATAAAATAATCTTTATGTGTTCTAGAAACAACACAATTTCCAATTGCATAAATCTATTTTTCTAGAATATAGAATTGTTAGAGTGATATTCTTCCGAGTTTATGAGTAATATAACCTTATTGAGATTCCATTAGTAGAATAGTCAAAACAACCCATAAAGTGGGGATTTTCCATTTGACAAACGGGTGAGAAAGCAGATATACCTAACTATGAATTAAAGACAATAATATTAGGGCACCTGGGCAGCTCAGTTGGTTAAGCTTCTGCCTTCAGCTCAGGTCATCATTCCACGGTCCTGGTCTTGAGTCCTGCATCAGGCTCCCTGCTCAGCGAGGAGTCTGCTTCTCCCTCTCCTTCTGTCCCCTGACCTCTGGCTCTGGTGCTCTCTCTCACTCTCACATAAATAAATAAAATCTTTTCTTTAAGAAGACAGTAGTATTTTGGGCGGCACCTAGGTGGCTCAGTCACTTAAGCAGCTGACTTGATTTTGGCTCAGGTCATGATTTCAGGGTGGTGGGATCAAGTCCAGCATCTCAAGCCCTGCTTGAGTTTCTCTCTCTCTCTTCCTCTGCCCCTCCCCACCACTACCCCCTGGGTGTGCGCTCTCTCTCTCTCTCTCTCTCTCTCTCACACACACACACACAAACATACATAGATACACAAATAAGATAAAGACAATGGTAGTTTTGAATCTCTGGGTACGTAAGGCATGTTTTTGTGACTGATCACAGCCAGTGATGTACAGCAAATGGCTATCTTTTCTCATGCACTATTTGCCTCCAGAGAGGAAGCCAATATGTTCTGTAGTCATCATGCAAGGTGCTCTAAGTACTTCTTATTTCAGAGTCCTCAGACATTTCTTCAGGACTCACTCTTCCCCTCTCCTGTCTGATGCTAGGTTCACAGACAACTAACATCTTTAGTCCTAACATCTAATCTGGTCATCACAAGTTGAGAATGGTCTCAGTTGTCTATTGCTGCATTAAAAAAAAAACAAAAAAAAAAACCTTAAAACTAAATAGCTTACAACGATTTATTATTTCTCGCAATGCTGTGGGTTCACTAGTCAGTTCTGGTCTCATCTGGGCTCACTCATGCTGTTGCATTCATCCAGTGGGTGAGCTAGAGCCTGAGGACCCCAGATGACCCTATCCCTGTATCTGAGACCTGGAGGAGACTGGCAGGCTAGGACCTCTCTCTCTCCACGTGGTCCTTCATTATTAACTGGTCTATCTCAGCTTCTTTAGTCTCAAGAGAATGGAGGCACAAGCTGTGCAGGCTCCAGAAAACTCACACAATGTTATTTCCACAATATTCTATGCTTTAAACAAATCCTAAGGCCAGATTCATTGCAAGAGGCAATGATACCAAGGGTATAAATTCAGGGAGGTGTGATTCATCAGGGTCACTTTATAGCAATAGGTGTATGCATGCGTGTGTGTGTGTGTGTGTGTGTGTAAGGCATTTGAGTCATGCTTGCCAATGCACGGTCAATCTGTCAACAGTTTTGTTTTGTGGAGCAACCACAAGGAACAAAGTAATAGGCTTGGAATATACATTACATTTATCTTACAATTTCTAGCTAAAAGAATGTTTTCAGATCCATTAAAAAATGTCTTTCAAATCAATCCCGTGAAAGAGTTAAATGTCCTGTGGTATAATAGGACATGTATTTGATATTTGATCCCAGTTCCTAGCTCAGAGCTTCTAAAACCTTTGAGATTTCATGAGTATTAGAAGAGACTTTTGTTTTTCATGATTGAGCCCATTTACGTCACACCTGGCCAACTTAGGGTAAAGTTTCTGGAAAGCCTCAAGATAAGGCTGGTCACCAGAAAGACCAAGTGATGAGAGCGTTGAAAGTTTCAGCCCTATCGCTGACCTCCTTATAGAGAAGCGTTTGTAAAGATTGAGCTCTTGAAGATTAAAAGTCTTGAACAAAATTTGAACTTCCAAGCTGGTGAAGCATCAAGGTGTCGGAGGGTAGTGTGACCAGAGAGAGTATGGGAGCTCTGTGCACCCCACCACCCAAACCTTGCCCCATGCATCACTTCTGTTTGGCTGCTCCTGAGTTGTATCCTTGATAATAAACCAGTAAAATGCCCTCCTGTATTCTATGAGCCATTCTAGCAAATTATCGAACCTGAGGAGGGGGTTATGGCAACCCCTGCTTTATGGCCAGTCACTCAGAAGCATGGGTAATCTCTCCAAGACTTGCAGCTGGTCCTAAAGCTGGAAGATGGGCAGTTTTGTTGAGTCTGCACTAGCCCCAGGTGGTTAGTCTCATAATTGAAGTGAACTGTTGAACACCCAGTGAGTGTCCTGAAAATCAGAGAATTGGTTGTTGGCGTTGGAAAACACTCCAGATGTCCCGTTTTGGCAGTAGGTAGGAGAACTAGGACAAACACAATCTTTTGACTCAGCATATACTTTTTTTCCAGTTTGGTTCTTCCTCTTTGAAAATAAAACATTATTTTGGGGTGAAAATAAAACATGCATTTCTGGATGGTGCAGTTGGTTGAGCATTTGACTCTTGGTTAGGCTCAGGTCGTGATCTCAGGGTCGTGGGACTAAGCCCCGCATTGGGCTCCATGCTCAGCGCAGAGTCTGCCTGAGACTCTCTTTCTCTCTCCTTCTGTCTCTGGCCTCCCTCCTGCTCTCTCTAAAATAAATAAATAAATCTTAAAAATAAAACATGATTTCATAAATCATAAGGTATCACCCAGTCCCCTCTCCTTATGTATAAGAGAACTAGAGACCACTAAACCTAAAACCAAAGGGGAAAAAATAAAGACCAAAAGTTCTCATGATACCCATACCAATAGGCAGAGTCTCCTGTTGCCGCAAAAATTGCTGGGAGGAATCAAAGCTCTTATGACCCAACCCCAAGTTCCAAGGAGAAAATTGAGCTGACAGCCATATATTTACATACATACACATATAGCACACCTAGAAATGAGGTATCTAAAGTGTCTGAAAACAAATAAGCAGCAAATATATCTGCTAATAGTTCCTGGCAAGCATCAAAATCAGTTTAGAGTCGATAGTGATGTTGGGCGTGTCCAGAAAGCGAGTTATGCTAAGATACATGAAACAACAAAAAAATGCTTCCTATAACATTTTCAGTGGGACAAAAATCGACCAGCATCTTCCAGAGAGTACAAGTAGGTAGTTCCGTACTGACAAGCTACAATTAGAGCATCATCCCGCGTGTTAACTTCTAACTGCCGTTCAGGAGCACCTGTCACCTGAGCACCTTGGACAGAGGATTAGAAGCTTTTCATGAGCCTCAGCAGACTTCTGGGTGCTTGTTTACATTTCTATCTCAGACCCTACCTGGACTATAAACATGCTCCTTCACTTCTTCATTTTGGAGTAAAACCATCTTCTATATAGTTTTTCTCCTATATCGTTTTGTTCAACTCTGTAACATTGTGATTTTTTAAAAATGTAAATGTGTAATCCAGGGGGAAAAAGGTAAAAAATATGGGATGCCCAGGTGGCTCCGTGGTTGACCATCTGCCTTTGGCTGGGGGCGTGATCCCACATCTGGGAATCAGGTCCCACTTCGGGGTCCCTGCAGGGAGCCTGCTTTTCCCTCTGCTTATGTCTCTACCTCTCTCTCTCTCTGTGTGTGTGTGTGTCTCTCATGAATTAATAAATAAAATATTTGAAAATAAATAAATTAAATAAATAAATACATAAAAAAAAAAACAGTTTAAAACTACCAAAAAGGATCTCCCAGGCTTCCCAGACCACCTGTTAAGTTTAAACAAATCACGCAGGTCCCTTAGGGGTGAGCACATGACCCAGTCCTCCTGAGTTAGGCACATGATGCAGTTCTCAATGAGACATGAAGAAACCTCTTCTGGAGAGCTTTTGGGAAAAGCTTCTTTCCCCTTAAAAAGAAAAAGAGGTATTTGTCAGCAAGAGATTGATTGAAGAATAGAAACCACTCTAAATATATCAAACAAAAAGGGATTTAATACAGGGAATAAGGGTCCTTAGAAAGTCATTGAAAGGGGGCGCCTGGCTGGCTCAGTCTGTGGGGCATGCAACTCGATCCCAGGATCATGAGTTCAAGCCCTACATTGCGTGTAGAGATTATAAATAAATAAACTTACAAGAACCTGCTACAACTGCCTCGTACTCACAAAAGTGAGAGTTCGACTGAGGAGTCTGCTGGAAGCACTCGCACCGCAGCCACCTGAGCCACAAGAAAATCCATCCCATTTCCACCTTGTACCTCTGTCTCCTACATCTAGTTGGCAGGACCCAATCCATATCCAGAATTCTAGATGCCAGGTCATCTGGGAAATGTGGTGTTTAGCTTTTTAGATCCTCAAAATAGGAGACAAATAAAATGGATATTGAGAGAATAAATCCAAAAATCTACCACAAGAGGCAAGCAAACCCCCCACAAGTCCTTTTCCTCCTGCAGGATGCCATGCTCCCTCCACCGCCAGGAGGGTTAGGAAGTAGTTCATGAGAAGAGAATGTGCTGAGGTTGGCAGAGGGGAGGGGGAAGGACAACACGGTTGAGCTACTGAACTAAGCAACCTTGGAACGGCTCTACTCTGGAGTTGCTATATTAGATAATAAATCTCATTCTTTAAGCCAGGGAAGTTACATTTTTACCCAATCCCTTCTCCTTGCCATTAGGGTCTCACAATGTATGAACTTAACAACTGTGCCTTCTGTTTTTTCAATCTCGGCTACAATTCTACAAAGTTTTTTCTGAAGCACTGAACTTATTATTGTATCTATAGAGAGCTGCGGCAGTCACTCATTTTTTTTAAGGTTTTATCCATTTATCTGAGATAGAGGGAAAGAGAGGGAGCACACAAGTGAGGGAAGGAGGGGCAGAGGGCAAGGGAGCAGCAGATTCCTCAAGGAGCAAGAAGGCTGACATGGGGCTTAATCCCAGGACCTGGGAATCATGACCGAAGCTGAAGGCTAAGCCTTAACCAACTGAGCCACTCAGGAGCCCTTGGGGCAGTTACTTAAATGGTAAGATTTTAGAGGTCCAGGTCCAAATATCTTCCCCTCAATTGCATACAGAGACTTCAACATTAGAAAGTAATTTTTTTTTTTAAGATTTTATTTATTAAAAAAAAATTTTTTTTAATTTTTTAAAAAAGATTTTATTTATTTATCCTTGAGAGACACACAGAGAGAGAGGCAGAGACACAGGCAGAAGGAGAAGCAGGCCCCATGCAGGGAGCCGGACATGGGACTCGATCCTCGGTCTCCAGGATCACGCCCTGGACCAAAGGCGGCGCTAAACTGCTGAGTCACCTAGGCTGCCTAGAAAGTCATTTCTTTGAGGGGTGCCTGTCTGGCTCAGTCAATACAGCATGTGATTCTTGATCTCTGGGTTGTGAGTTCAAACCCCATATTGGGCATAGAGCTTACATTAAAAGAAAAAAAAAGTCATTGCTTTGAGTTGGGACTTTTATTTTTTTTAGAGAGGAAGTTGGGGGTGCTGAGCAGCAGAGGAAGAGGGAGAGAGAGAATCTTT
Source organism: Canis aureus (assembly GCF_053574225.1). NCBI lineage: Eukaryota > Metazoa > Chordata > Mammalia > Carnivora > Canidae > Canis > Canis aureus. The sequence goes on from NC_135631.1 coordinate 41,235,302, forward strand.
TTTTTTTTTTTTTTTTTAAGATTTTATCTATTCATTCATAGACACAGAGAGAGAGGCAGAGACACAGGCAGAGGGAGAGGGAGAAGCAGGCTCCATACAGGAAGCCCGAAGTGGGACCCGATCCCTGGTCTCCAGGATCACACCCCAGGCTGCAGGCGGCGCCAAACCGCTGCGCCACCAGGGCTGCCCAGAGAGAGAGAATCTTAAGCAGGCTCCCTGCCCAGTGTAGAGCCTGATGCTGGGCTCAATCTCACAACCCTGAGATCATGCATGACCTGAGCCAAAAAACAAGTCAGACGCTCAACCAACTGAGCTACCGAGGCGCAGCTGGGTTGGGACTTTTTAATCTCAAAAAGTAATTTTTAATTTCTGGATGGGATTATGTAATATCTAGGAGTTGCTTAAAAGTCATCCAGTGACAGGGCACCCGGCTGAGTCAGTCCAAAGAGCATGCGACTCTTGATCTCAGGATGGAGAGTTCAAGCCCCACCCCTTGGGTGTAGAAGTTACTAAAATAAATAAATAAACTTAAAAAAATATCCAGTGAGGGGGATGAGGAAAAGTAGAAATAAAATGCAATTGGCCTAAAGTGGATACAATTGTTGAAACTAGGTAATGGGTACATATGAGTAAAAGCCAAAAAAACACAGAAAACTTTTGCATATTTTTGAAATTTGTCATCTTAGCCTGCTTAAAGAAATCATCTTGAAAATTATAAATACTTCACCTGAGGCCTATACATTAAGAGATTATTAAGTATTAAGCCTTAGAGAGGCATTAGATGCTCAAGTTACTCTGCAATGCAACAACCGTACTAAAACCTTAGTTTGTATACAGAGACTTCACTCATGAATGCGAGCTTTGCTGGAAGGAAAAAAAGGATAAGGGAGAGGTTGTACATGGTACAGTGACCATATCCTGCTAAAGTCACATCGACGTGGGGGCACCTGGGTGGCTCAGTCAGTTAAGCATCTGCCTTCGGCTCAAGTCTTGATCTCAGGGTCCTGGAATCGAGCCCCATGTCGGGAGCTCCCGGCTCAGTGGGGAATCTGCTTCTCCCTCTTCCAAATAAAGAAAGAAAATCTTTTTAAAAATTAAAAAAAAAATTAAAAATAGGGATGCCTGGCTGGCTCAGTGGTTGAGCACCCGCCTTCAGCCCAGGGAGTGATCCCAGAGTCCCGGGATCAAGTCCTACATCGGGCTCCCTGCAGGGAGCCTGCTGCTCCCTCTGCCTGTGTCTCTGCCTCTCTCTCTGTGTCTCTTGTGAATAAATAAAAATCTTGAAAGATAAATTAAAAAAAAAAGTCACATTGACATGTTTTGTTGGTCCACACAATGTGTAGTGAAGCAGGCTTAAAATAATTTTATTACCTTCTTTTAAGTATTAAAAAATTTTATGTAAGCAAATTCAGATTTTCATCTTCTATTAAAAGCATGCGATCTTGGGCACCTGTGTGGCTCAGTAAGTTAAGTGTGGGCTCTTGACTTTGGCTCAGGTCTTGATCTCAGGGTCCTGGGATCAAGCCCCACATTGCTGAGTGTGGAGCCTTCTTGAGACCCTCTGTCTCCCTCTCTCTATTCCCCTCCCCAACATGCACGTGCAGGTGCTCTTTCTCTCTCTAAATTAAATACATAAATCTTAAAAAATAAAAAAAAAAAGAAAGAAAGAAAAGGGAAAAAAGTATGAGATCTGTCCAAACTGGAACCTCATTTCTATAAGCAAGATTCAATCCCTGGTTTGCCAGACCTCACCAAGCCTGTTTCCTGCAGTGACATTCAGTATAGATAGCAGAGCCAGACTGCTCCGGGTTTGAATCCTGACTCCACTACTTTGTGCCCTTGGACAGTAATTTATTCTCTCTGAGCCACTATTTCCTCATGTGTAAAATGGGAATTATAGGAGCGACTGGATGGCTCAGTCAGTTAAATGTCTGACTCTTGTTTTTCATTTAGGTTGTGATCTCAGGTTCATGAGATTGAACCCTGTGTCAGGCTCCACACTCACAGGGGAGCCTGCTGAAGGTTCTCTCTCCCTCCCCCTGCCCCTCCCTCCTTCCCTCTCCCCCCGACCCCCCTCACAGGTCTGTGTGCACACTCCCTCTCTACAATCAATCAATCAATCAATCAATAAATAAATAAATAAATTTTTTAAATGGGGGTATAACAGTATCTATGTCAATGCATTATAAAGGGGAATAAATGAGTCAAAATCTGTCAAGTGCTGTTCTAAACAGTGCTGGCACATACTAAGAGCACATAAGCATTTCTAATCAACATTGGCATCATCAGTATCATTTTCTTGGCCCCTGTAAGTATTTGAGTTTACCATCCCTGACTCAAATTCTCAAACTTCAGTGTTTATTAGAGAAACACATACTGGGGATGTCTGGGTGACTCAGGGCGTGATCCCAGAGTCCCAGGATCGAGTCCCATGTCGGGCTCCCTGCATGGAGCCTGCTTCTCCCTCTGCCTATGTCTCTGCCTCTTTCTCTGTCTCATGAATAAATAAATAGAACCCTAAAAAAAAAAAATCGTGTATAGCTTTAAATGCAATATATCAGATCCCAAAGGAATCTTGTTCAGTGGGTTCAATTTGGGGACAGGGATGTGCATTTGAACAAGCAGACAGATGGTCAAATTTTTTTTTTCAAAATTTTTTTTATATTGCACCCCGTCAGTAAACATTTCGACAAAGAACCCTCAACATCGGGCAGCCTGGGTGGCTCAGCGGTTTAGTGCCGCATTTGGCCCAGGATGTGATCCTGGAGACCCTGGATCAGGTCCCACGTCAGGCTCTCTGTATGGAGCCTGCTTCTCCCTCTGCCTGTGTCTCTGCCTCTCTCACCCCCTCTGTCTCTCCTGAATGAATAAATTAAGAAAAAAGAAAAAAAAGAACCCTCAACATGACCTTCACTTATTTTTATGCAGTTAATTACATCAATCACAAAACCAATATATTATTTGCATTATAAAATTGGGCAATAACATTTTAGAAGGCTGAACTAATGATAATTTTAAAAATTATTTATTCTATTATTCACAAAATCAAGACTTCTTGTTCTTACTAAAAATGTTTTCAGTACTAACTTTGTAGTGAAAGCAAAATGACTAATTGTGGTCCTTTAAAATATTTGCATTGAAACAGCAATTCATAAAAACACTAAGTTCAGTTTATGGTACTTTGCTCTTAATGGCTATCAAAACCAGAAACATATTTCATAAAGAGTTTATATATAATAAACACCTTAGGGCAAAGTTTATCAATAATGATAACAGATAGAAATCCTTAATTCAAAGAGCCTTCATAATTTTCTATATCTAGCCCAATTCTCATCGGATCTGATTAGATCTTTTTTTTTTTATGATAGTCACAGAGAGAGAGAGAGAGAGAGAGGCAGAAACACAGGCAGAGGGAGAAGCAGGCTCCATGCACCGGGAGCCGGATGTGGGATTCGATTCCGGGTCTCCAGTATTGCACCCTGGGCCAAAGGCAGGCGCCAAACCGCTGCACCACCCAGGGATCCCAGATCTGATTAGATCTACATCCTTGTTTTTATATTGTAAAGTAGCTTTCTAAGAGTTTGTCATTATATGTCATTTCCTTGTTAGCTCCTGCCCACAATGTTCATGTTACCTTCAATCTGTGATTTCTCAGATTTTTGGGGCTTGGGATCTCTTTCTACATTAAAAATTATAGACCTCAAAGAGATGTTTTTTGGTGTGGTTATATATCTTTTGATATTTATCATATTGGAAATTAAAACAGAGACAATTTTAAGAACAAGAATCCCAAGCACACCTTCCATTTGTAGCAGAATGATGACATCATCCATGACACGAAGCCTCTAGAAAACCCCACTGCATACTCGGGAGACTTTGAGCGTGGAAACAGGCACGTAATGTCTTAGTGCTATGTATTTGAGGCAGTCAGATCTCCTGTGAGTCCCCAGACCACGCTTGGAGAATTGTGGCTCTGAGGGATTTTTCTTTTTCTTTTTTTTTTTAAGTAGGCTTCACTTTCAATGAGGGGTTTGAACTTGTAACCCAGAGATCAAACATTGCATGTTCCACTGACCGAGTCAGCCAGGCACTTCTCTTGGGAGGATCTTTGTAAAGCCATAGATTAATTTTGTGAGGGTTGGCTTCATTAAAATTAGGTAATACAACCTATAAATCTAGTAATTAGGCTTGTGTAATCTGCAATTGGCTTAGTATTCTAAAGTGTGATGATGCCTCCATGTCAGCAACTCCAGGTCTTTCCTAAGAAAAATATATTTGACACTGAATGACCGATGTATGAGTGACAGGGTGCCAGAGTCAAAAATCGGTGGCTCAGTGGTTGAGCGTCTGCCTTTGGTTCAGGGCATGATCCTGGGGTCCTGTGATCAAGTCCCCCATGGGGCTCCCTGCATGAAGCCTGCTTCTCCCTCTGCCTGTGCCTCTGCCTCTCTCTGTGTGTCTCTCATGAAAAAATAAATAAAATCCTTTTTAAAAATCCACATACTAAATACTAATTGAGCCTAATTTTACATTTACTCAAAGATAAGAATAAATACAAGGTATACTACTTATTCCAACATCCCATGTAGCCTACAGTCTACTTTAGATCACTAGGAGCTCGTAGTGCATAAGGTGTGGCCTAACAAAACAGCCCAGGAGAGGGCTTTAGGGTAAGTTGTGTCCCCTAAAAAGATATTTTGAAGTCTTAACACACCCACCCTTCACCCCATACCTGTGAATGTGACCTTACTTGCAAACAGTCTTTGGAGATGTCATCAAGTTAAACTGGGGTCATACGGGATTAGGGTGGGTCCTAATCCAATGACTGGTGTCCTTCCAAGAAGAGAGAAATCTTTGGATACAAAGATACAAAAGACACAGAGACAGAGGGGAAAAGACCCCAGGACCCTGGAGGCAGAGATTGAAGGAGCGCATCTACAAGGAAGGAATGTCAAGGGTGTGGGCAGCCACCGGAAGCTAGGAAAAAATGAGGAACATTCTTCCTTAGCACCTGCACATGGCCCTACCAATGCCTTGATCTCTGACTTCTAGCCTCCAGACCTGTGAAGGAATACATTTCTGTTTGTTTGTTTGTTTGTTTGTTTGTTTGTTTTAAAGTAAGCGATGCCCAATGTGGGGCTTGAAGTCACAGCCCTGGGTCACGAGTGGCAGGCTCTTCTGATGGAGTCAGCCGGGAGCTCCAATATTTCTGTCGCTTTAAGTCAGTTTGTCATAGCAGCAGTAGGGAAGTAATAGAGGGTCCCATGTCTGGAGAGGGCTTTTGGGTCTTTGAGAAAAAATCTGAGGGCAGGGCTGGGAAAGACAAAGGTGCTATTTTTCTGTTGCCTTTTTTTTTTTCTATTTTTTCAGTTTGGATACCATTAGTTTATTATAAAAGAGAGACATGAAAATTATTTACATGATGCAAGATTTCACAACTTCACTGGAATGGGCAGCTTCGCTTCATGCCATTTTATTTATTTATTTTTAATTTTTTTTAAACTTTTATTTATTTATGATAGGCACACAGTGAGAGAGAGAGAGAGAGAGGCAGAGACACAGGCAGAGGGAGAAGCAGGCTCCATGCACCGGGAGCCCGACATGGGATTCAATCCCGGGTCTCCAGGATTGCGCCCTGGGCCAAAGGCAGGCGCCAAACCGCTGCGCCACCCAGGGATCCCTTCATGCCATTTTAATTGTGATTTCAGTCCACATACTTTCCGAGAATGTCACCATCTCTAAATAAGAAATAATCCTTGTCATCTAGAACTACTTTGGTGCCTCCATATTCTGGGAGAAGAACTTTATTTCCAACTTTCACACTAACTGGTTCAATCTCTCCACCCTTTCCTTTAGAACCTGATCCAACAGCTACTACTGTTGTTTACAGCACTTTTCCTTGAGATTTTTCTGGAAGCATAATACCTCCTTTGGTTACTGTTTCAGCTGCACTCCTTTTGACTAAAACTCATGTCAAAGAGGAGAAGAAACTTTCTAACCGCCTGCCCTGCCAGGACTCCTGCCACCGCAGCCCCACCTGCTCTGGAGCTGCCACAGCGCAAGGAGGCCCATAGTCTGACCCACAGGCCCCGTGAATGGGAAAAGCCAGTGTTGCTTTTCAGCAAGCTCCTAGCACAGTTCCTAATTCTAAGTCACATTCTGAGCAATTATTATTAATGATCTATTTTCTTTATCCTATTTTTTATCTATATACTCATTAGATTTTTTAAAAAGATTTTATTTATTTGTTTGAGAGAGAGCAAGCATGAGAGAAGGGGAGGGGCAGAGGGAGAAGTAGACTCCCCACTGAGCAGGGAGCCTGATGTAGGACTCGATGTGGGACTCAATCTCAGGACCCTGGGATCACGATCTGAGCCAAAGAGACACTCAACTGACTTAACCACCCAGGTGCCCCTAGATATTTTCTTTCTTTCTTTCTTTTTTTGATATTTTCTTTCTTTATCCTACTTCTATTTGTCCATTCTTTTACAGTCAAAGCAAAAATCTATTCTATTTTCTTAACCTACTCTTTATTGTGTGTGTGTGTGTGTGTGTTTTTAAGATTTTAATTATTTATTCATGAGAGGCAGAGACACAGGGAGAGGGAATCAGGCTCCCTGCAGGGAGCCCCATGCGGGAATCAGGCTCCCTGCAGGGAGCCCCATGCGGGACTCAATCCCGGGTCTCTAGGACACAGGCCCTGGGCTGAAGGCAGTGTTAAACCGCTGAGCCACCTGGGCTGCCCTTTATTATGTATTTCAATATGTTCGTTTGACTCTGCAACTGTGAGGCCTCAGTAAATATTTGTTTTCTCACTAATGTAAAAGATCTTCTAAAGGATACACATCATAGAAAGACTTAAATTTCTGCACCTTAGGGAGAGTCCATAAAAGAGAATAAGAAGTTCTCTTTTATGCTAAATATGTGTTGACTTAATTTTTTGTCTGTGTGTTGACTTAATTTAATGTTTCTTGTGCAGGGCAGCCCAGGTGCCTCAGCGGTTTAGCGCCATCTTCAGCCTAAGGCGGGATCCTGGAGACCTGGAGTCCCACGTGGGGCTCCCTGCATGGAGCCTGCTTCTGCCTCTGCCTGTGTCTCTGCTTCTCTCTGTGTGTGTCTCTCATGAATAAATAAATAAAATCTTTTTAAAAAATTGTTTTTGTGCATAAATTTGAGTAGAAGCACTCCACCACTGATAAGAGCTTTTACCTATGTTCTTTTTTATGCTTAGGGTCACCAAAGTGTCCAGATGACTTCACTGTTTAGAATATATCATATCAGGCACCTGAGTAGCTCAATCTGTTAAGCATCTGCCTTCAGCTCAGGTCATGATCCCAGGTCTGGGATCCATCCCATGTTAGGCTCCTTGCTCAGTAGGGAGCCTGCTTCTCCCTCTGCCTGCTGCTCTTCCTGCTTGTGCTCTCTCATGTGCACTCTCTCTGTCTCAGTCATATAAAAAAATTCGTTAAAAAAAATTACTTGCTCAAAGCAGGTTGTCAATACTCTATGTTAACTATACTGGAATTAAGGGATGCCTGGGTGGCTCAGCAGTTTAGCGCCTGCCTTTGGCTCAGGGTGTGATCCTGGAGACCCGGGATCCGGTTCCACATCAGGATCCCTGCCTGGAGCCTGCTTCTCCCTCTGCCTGTGTCTCTGCCTCTCTCTGTGTGTCTCTCATGAATAAATAAATAAAATCTTTTTAAAAAATACTGGAATTAAAATTAAAAAACAAATAGGTTCTTAAGAAAATGTGTCAAACCTCCGATGATTTTTATGTGTGTGCTGTTAAGGTTAAGCATTTTCTCAAAAAAAAGTAAATGAATTCAGATGAGTTCCTGTAAGTGGTTGTAAGCTCACAACCCTGAGATCAAGAGTCATGTGCTCCACCGACTGAGCCAGCCACATGCCCCTGAGATCTCTTATTAATTAATTTCCTTGAGTTCTTCTTAAATTTATGTGGAATTTTAATGGTTATACTATCTCTACTAGTAATCTGCTCCATAAACGTGCCTGTGTTATAAAGTAGCACTTCTGCTTTTTTATCCTTAAACGAACCCTTTCAATTTACAAGATTTTTCTCACTCTAATACTGTCATTGAAATAATTATGAGGGGTGCTGGCTAGAGGAGTTTAGAGCATCTGACTCTTGATCTCAGGGTTGAGAATTCAAGCCCCACATTGGGTGTGCAACCTATCTAACAAAAAGAGAGAAAGAATTATGACATGATGTACTTAAGCAAAAAGAAAAGCAAATGCAAAGAAGAAATAATAGTAAGCTCAGATAAATGAAATATGAATTGTCTTCTATTGAAATAATTATGTATATAAAGAAAATAAAAATGATCTCTTGAATGTTTGACAGACCGTAGAATGGTCTGATTTGAAATAGACATTTTTATAATTCTTAGAGGCATATATATTTTAGAACATATAATACCTATGTACTTGTAGGCATATATAATAAATAAAGCACATATACATATATAATTCTCAGAGGCATAAAATATTTCAACCAGGAATGAGTTTATCTTATTATTCACATTCATGAAAAAAACCTATAAATTGAGAATATTTCAATGAATGACGTTCAAAGAAACTGAGGTACATTAAGATTTTGAAAAGTCAAAAAAAAAAAAAAAAGAAAGAAAAGAAAAGAAAAGTCTATATGACCCAAGAGAATTTTGATCAGGCAATGTCAAACCAAGAATGGTTAGGAACGCTCCATGGGAATGGAAAAAGCTTTTATAGAACAAGCAAAAGCAAAGCAAGGAAACGATTTGATTGGCTATAACTTAGAGTAGCCTTATTTGGGAAAAACCACTTGGACCGTCACATTGTGATTACAGTTGTTCTTAAGTTTTGATTTCTTCACTTTGAGGCATTTATAGGACTTGACTCTGGTTTAGGTTTAGTTTCACTTACACAGGCTATCAAGACATTAGAGCCACTACAGTCTAATGGGCTCCATGTTCAATCACTTTAACAATGGTAATATTAGAAAAAAATCTGAAAATCATTGGTTCTTCTTTAACCAAAGAAGTATTTAGCTAATAGTTTGGGGTAAATGCTGTGAACATTTAAAAATTATAATGACTATCAAAAATTGTGGCTACAAAAATACTACATCATAATGGTGGGTCACCCCATGGTGGTTTGGTTTATACTTTCCTTTTTTTTTTTTTTTTTTAAAGATTTTATTCATTTATTCTTGAGAGACACAGAGAGAGAGAGGCAGAGACACAGGCAGAGGGAGAAGCAGGCTCCATGTAGGGAGCCTGATCTGGGACTGGATCCAGGGACTCCAGGATCAGGCACTGAGCTGAAGGCAGATGCTTAACCGCTGAGCCACCCAGAGGTCCCAGTTTATACTTTCCTGATGATTAGTGAGGTTGAGCATCTTTATGGCAGCATCAGTTACAATAGCCAAGATATGGAAGCAACCTAGATGTCCATTGATAGATGAACGCATAAGGAAGATGCGGTATTCATGTGATTTCATTCATATGTGAATTTAAGAAACAAAACAAACAAGCAAAGAAAAAAGAGAGAGAAAGAGAGGGAGACAAACCAAGAATCAGACTCTTAACTATAGAGAACAAATTAATGGTTACCAGGGTGGGGGGTGATGGGTGAAATAAGTGATGGGAATTAAAGAATACACTTATTATGATGAAAAAAAAAGAGGGAAATTTGTGGTGATGGAAATGTTCTAAATCTTGACTGTATCAATGTCAAGATCATGATTATGATATTTACTGTAAGCACAATGGGTAAAGAGAATGTAGATATCGCTGTATTATATCACAGCAACATGTAACTTTACAATTAGTTCAAAATAAAATAAGTTTAATTTATTTTTTTAAATATTTTATTTATTTAGGGAACCCCGGGTGGCTCAGCGGTTTGGCGCCTGCCTTTGGCTTAGTGCATGATCCTGGAGACCCGGGATCGAGTCCTGAGTCGGGATCCCTGCATGGAGCCTGCTTCTCCCTCTGCCTGTGTCTCTGCCTCCCTCTCTCTTTCTCTGTGTCCCTCATAAATAAATAAGTAAAACCTTTAAAATATATATATATTAAAATATATATATATATATATATATATATATATATATATATATAGGACCCTGGGACCACATCCTGAGCCAAAGGTAGATGCCCAACTGACTTAGCCACCCAGGCACTCCCAAAAAGTTTAATTTAAAAATAGGGTATCAGGGATGCCTGGGTGGATGAGTCATTTGAGCATCTGACTTGATTTTGGCCCAGGTCATGATCTCAGGGTCCTGGGATCAAGCCCCGGTCCAGCTGCTTGCTCAGTGGGGAGCCTGCTTGAGGATTCTTCCTCTCTCTCCCTCTGCCCCTCTCCTGCACTCTCTCTCTCAAATAAATAAATCTTTTTTTTTTAAGATTTTATTTATTTATTCATGAGAAACACAGAGAGAGAGGCAGAGACACAGGCAGAGGGAGAAGCAGGCTCCATGTAGGGGGCCTGATGTGGGACTCGATCCCGGGTCTCCAGGATCAGGCCCCAGGCTGAAGGCGGTGCCAAACCGCTGAGCCACCCAGGCTGCCCCTCAAATAAATAAATCTTAAAAAAAAAAAACAAAAAAACCTTAAAAAATTTAATGCAGAATCAACTTAAAAAGATATATAATTATATATATGTACATAATATATATTATTAGTCATAAAAAAGAATGAAATCTTGCCATTCTCAACAACATGGATGGACATAGAGGTTAGTTATTATGTTAAGTAAAATAAGTTAGAAAAAGACAAATATCATGTGATTTCAGTTATATGTGTGATCTAAGAAAACAAAACAAAAATAAAAAAAACTTAAACAGACTCATAATACAAAAAATAAACTGATGGTTAGCAGAGGAGAGGTAGGTGGAAGGATGGGTGAAATCCGCAGGGATGAAGAAGTGCAAACTCCCAGGAACAAGATAAGTTAGTCATGGGATGAGAAGTACAACATCGGGAATCCAGTCAATAATATTGTAACATTGTTTGGTGACGGATGGTGACTATGCTTATCATAGTGAGCATTTCAAAATGTACATAAATATCAAATCACTGTGTTGTACACTTGAAACTCATAGAATATTGTATGTCAGCTATACCTCCATTAAAAAGAAAAGGGTAGGGAAGCCCGGGTGGTTCAGTGGTTGAGCATCTGCCTTCGGCCCAGGGCATAATCCTAGGATCTGGGATTGAGTCCCACATCGGGCTCCCCACAGGGAGCCTGCTTCTCCCTCTGCCTGTGTCTCTGTCTCTGTGTGTGTGTCTCTCAGGAATAAATAAATAAATCTTTAAAAAAAAGAAAAGAAAAAAGAAAAGGATAGAGAGAGAGAGAAAGGTGGATGACTCTTTGATTTTTGGCAAGTGGTGATGGAATAGGACCATCTCTACACTGAGTTCTGGACTAAGAAGCTGCCTGAAGACCAGCATTACTCAGATGAGGGAGTACATGAGGAATTTTAGAGAACACGGCACGAGGGTGCTTTAACAATATGGTGGTTAGGGAGGAAGGGATGCAAATCGGTTTATTACACTTTTAGTTCTAATTGTTTAAAAATACTGTCCAAGTACAAATAAGGCAAAGAGAAGGTAGCATATCTTTTTTGTGTCACATTACAGCATTAACATGCCCACCAAAGTATTGTTTAATTATCTAGGACCTCGAAGTCAGCAAACTTTTCCTTAAAAAGGAGTCAGATAGTCAATATTCAGGTTTTCTTTTTTTTTTTTACAATCCTTGAAAAATGTAAAAACCAGTCTTAACTCAGGGGCTACACCCAAACTGGCCAGTGCCTTAATTCGGCTTGCTGAGAGTTTGCTGATTCCAGAAATATGTTTCTTTCACTCTTCACCATTTTTGTTTCTCTCACTATTCACGACTGATTAAAAGTCTAAGATTTTATGAATTTACATATTAATTTGTTGATTTTTCTCTAGTAAAGAAAAATTAATCTGTTTGGTAGAAATACAACTCTAAAGGTAATGGGGAAAAAAAGAGTTTATGGTTTTATTGTCATATGATATTAACCAGTTTTGTATCTAACAGAGCAGTCCCTTTTTAAAAAATTAAACTTTAGCGGTGCCTGGGTGGCTCAGTCGGTTGAGCATCTGACCCTTGATTTTGGTTCAGGTCATGATTTTAGGGTCAAGGGATTAAGCCCTGTGTGGGGCTCCCCACTCAGCAGAGGGGTCAGGCATAAGATTCTTTCTCTCCCTCTCCCTCTGCACTCTCTTTCTCTCAAATCTATCTATCTATCTATCTATCTATCTATCTATCTATCTATCCTTTAAAAATTAACCTTTAAACTTTGAGATTATTGTAGATTTACATTCAGTATGTGTGTGTGTGTGTGTGTTTAATTTATTCATGAGAGACATAGAGAGAGTCAGAAACAATTAACATTCAGTCTTAAGAAATAATGTGAAAAAAAAAGAAAAAGAATGTGGGGAGAGGCACCTGGGTGGCTCAGTGGTTGAGCGTCTGCCTTTGGCTCAGGTCGTGATCCCGGAGTCCTGGGATTGACTCCCACATTGGGCTCCCCACAGGGATCCTGCTTCTCTCTCTGCCTGTGTCTCTTCCTTTCTCTGTGTCTCTCATGAATAAATAAATAAAATCTAAAAAAAAGAAAAGAAAAGAAAAGAAAAAGAAAAAATAAATAATACAGAGAGATACTATGCACCCTCTACCCAGTTTCTCAAGGGTAACGTCTTGTAGGAATATACTACAGGATCTCAGCCAGGGTAGTGACTGCCAGTCAAGACATAGCATTTCCATCACCGTAAGGATCCCTCATGCAGCGTTTTATAGCTTCATTTCTCTCAAGATCTCTCCTCCTTAATCCCTGGCAACCATTATTCTGTTCTCCATTTCTGTAAATCTGCCATTTCAAGATTCTTGAAAAGAATCACAGGGTATATAGTCTTTTGAGATTGGCTTTTTTCACTCAGCACAATTCTCTGGCAATTCATCCAGGTAAGAGGTGAACAACCTTATTTATTTATTTATTTATTTATTTATTTATTTATTTATTTATTTATTTATTTATTTATTTTTGGATAAACAATTTTACTTAATTAAAATTTCCTTTTTTTAAATTTTTTTTTTAAATTTCCTTTTTGAAAGGCCTATCAATGCCTGGTTCCTCAAATATCCTTTGAACTAGCCTTATCGTTCTCTTTGTTCCTTCACCAGTGAGTTGACATAAACCTTTCCCCTGGGTTGTGCTCTCTTTGTAGGAATCCTATATATGCCATAAATAAAGATATACATTGTTGAAGTATAGTTGATAGGCAAGGTTACGTTAGTGTCAGGTGTACAACATAGTGATTGGACAAGTAATACATTATGCTATGCTGTAGCTGCCATTTGTCAGCACGCAACACTTACACTACCACTCAGGATAGTCCCTCTGCTGTAACTTTCATCCCCATAATTTATTCATTCTATAACTGGAAGCCTGTATTTCCCACTCCCCTGTACCCATTTTGCCCAATCCCACACACACTCCCCTCTGGCAACCACCAGTTTGTTCTCTGTATTTATGGGTCTGTTTCTGTGTGAGTCACATTTTTAACTTTTTGAAAATAAATACTTTGATATAATTACTTATCCTATGCTTGCTCCCTAGAGATAGTTCCCAGTTGGCTCAGTTGTGTTTTTTTTTTTTTTTTTTTTTTTAGAAAACTTGTATCTAGTCAGAAAAGATCAGATCACCTTTTCTTTCCTTCAGCCAGAATAAAAATGTAATTTGCTTTGTTTGAGTTTCAAAGTAGTGATAAGAAATATATTCTCTCTCCAGTGACAGGTTATTTCTGTGAGATTTCAGGGTAAGTTAAGAAGAAAGAAATTTTAAAATAGCATTTTTATCCTCTGCCACTGTCTCACTTTTCATTTTTTAAGCAATGATTCCAACAGTCTGTCAGTAGAGAGATTTATGATTAATTGGTCAAAAAAAAACCATATATCTTTCAGACTTCAGTTTTTTGCTTCTAGTGAGAAGTGATAGTTTATGATAGAGATCATCACTTAATAGAAAAGGAATGTTTTCTCAGATGAGATTAGAAGCCACTTAATCCACTCCACTGTTTTGGAGCATGGCTAAAATAATTGTTTCTTAAAAAACCAAACAACAGCAACAACAAAAATTTATTATGGGAAGTCTCAAAATACACATAAGTAGAAAGAATGGTACAATAAGCCTCTATGTAATCATCATTTAAGTTATATACATATAATTTTATTTTGAGAGAGAGAGCTCAAGCAGGAGGGAGGAACAGAGAGAGAGGGAGAGAGAATCCTAAGGAAGCTGAATAAATTCAATATTAATATTTGGCCAACCTTGTTTCATACATATCTATTATTTCTTCCAACTCAGTAAATCCCAGACAGCATATAATTTCATCCATAAATACTTCAGTATGTATCATAAGAAATAAAACACTTTTAACATAACAACCCCATTATCACACTGAAAATTAGGAACACTTAGTATTCAAATGTTTTCTAATGTCTCAAGTATCTTCTTTTTAGGGGGGAGGGGCAGAGGGAGAGGAGAGAGAGAATCGTAAGCAGGCTTCACACCCAGTGTGGAGCTTGACACCAGGGTCAATCTCACAACCCTAAAACTGAAAGTTGGACACTTGACCATCTGAGCCACCCAGGTGCCCCTCTCAAGTATCTTTTTACAAATGATTCGAAACAGGATCTAAAGATCTGTTGTGTATATTTGATTGTTTTTTTTTCTTTTTAAAAAATACCATTTATTTTCAAACAGCTTTATTAAAGTAAAACTGACATACAAGTACATATTCAAGTGTACAATTAGATAATTTTTGACATATTATTGACCCGAGGAATTATCACCACAATCAGGATGATGAACAGAGCCATCATCCCAAGTTTCCTCACACCCCCTTGGTAATCTCTCCCTCTCAATGTGCCCACACACTCCCATCCCTAAGCAACCACTGATCTAAGTTCCATAGTTTGTATTTTCTAAAATTTCTTGAAAATGAAAGCATACAGCTGCATCTGGGTAGCTCAGTCTGTTAAGTGTCTGACTCTTGATTTTGGCTCAGGTTGTAATCTCAAGGTTGTGGGATCCAGCTCTGCACCAGGCTCTCTACTCAGTGCAGAGTCTGCTTGAGATTTCTTCTCCCTCTTCCTCTGCTGCCTCTCCCCACTCTCTTAAATAAATAAATCTATCTCTAAAAGACTGGAATCATATAATATGTGTTCTTTTTTATGTCTGGTTTCATTTCCTCAGCTTGATCATTTTGAGACTCAAATTGTTGCAGGTATCAAAAGTTTATTCCTTTTTGTTACTGAGTAGAATTGTACTGCATGGACATATCACAATTATTTTTTTCTAAAGATTTTTAAAAAGGATTGTATTTATTTATGCATGAGAGATACAGAGAGAGAGGCAGAGACATAGGCAGAGGGAGAAGCAGGCTCCTTGCAGGGAGCCCAATATGGGACTCTATCCTGGACCCTGGGATCACGACCTGAGCCAAAGGCAGATGCTCAACTGCTGAGCCACCCAGGCGTCCCTCTAAAGATTTTTTATTGATTTGAGATAGAGGGAGAGGGAGAAGCAGACTCTCCACTGAGCAGAGAGCCTGACATGGGCCTCACAGGACCCTGAGATCATGGCCTGAGCCAAAGGCAGATACCTAACCAACTGAGCCACCCAGGTGCCCCGGATGTATCACAATTTGTACATCCATTCACTTGTAGATGGATACTTGGGTTGTTTCCATTTTTTAGCTATTACAAATAAAGCTGCTACGAACATTTGTGTAAAAGATTTTGATGTACATGTGCTTTCATTTCTCTTTGGTAAATACATAGGAATAGGATCAGTGGATCGTAGGGTAGGTTATGTTTAAGGAGCTACATAATTGTTTTCCAAAGTCTCTCCAGGAGGAGTATGACAGCTTTGATAGTCTGCATTCTCAGCAACATGTGGTATGGTCAGTCTTTCAACATTAAATATTCCAATTTTAAACACTCTAACAGGTGTATTTCCTGTTTTCCAACTACATTTCTATTTAAGACCAGATAGCCTTTGTAGTCTTTAACCAAACAACATGTTGCAACAGACTGAATGGAAAAGCAAATATGAGAATCTATCTTCTATTAGACCAGACATCAAAGAGACTCGCCAAATTGTAAAACAATGTCATCCTTCTCGATGACATTTTTTTTTTTTTGTCTTGGAAAATAGAGTTGTTTCTACAAGAATATAATATAAATGGGCTTACTATTTTTTTAAAGATTTTATTTATTTACTGAGAGAGAGAGAAAGAGAGAGACAGAGAGATAGAGATAGCAACCAAGATATCACAAGTGGAGGGCAGAGGGAGAAGTAGGCTCGATCCCAGGACCCTGGGATCATGACCTGAGCTGGAGGTAGATTCTAACCTGAGTGGAGCCACCCAGGCGCCCCACTACTCTTCTTTAAGTTAAGATAAAATTTACATAAAACAAAATTCGCTATTTTAATAATTTCAAATGCACAATTCAGTGGATTTTATTATATTCACTTCATTGTGCAACTATGATAACTATTTAATCTCAGAACATTTCTATCAGCCCAAAGAGAAACCCCATAACTTCCAATTCTCCCTTTGCCATCCCCTGGCCACTGCTAATGTACCTTTTGTCCCTGCAGATTTGTCCATCGGGACATACATAAATGGAATCACACAACATGGGGCCAAAAGTCTGGGTTTTTTTCTACTAACCATTATGTTTTTGAGGTTCATCCATGTTGCAGCATATACTTCATTCCTTTTTATGGGTGAACCACATTTTGTTTATCCATTCATCAATTGATAATTTTCGGTTATTATTAGTAGTGCTTCCATTAACATTCATGTACAAGTTTTGTTTTTTTTTTAAGATTTTATTTATTCACGAGAGACACAGAGAGAGAGGCACAGACACAGGCAGAGGGAGAAGCAGGCTCCATGCAGGAAGCCCGACGCGGGACTCGATCCCAGGACCCCGAGATCATGCCCTGAGCCAAAGGCAAATGTTCAACCACTAAGCCACCCAGGCATCCCTGTTTTTTGGGGGATTTTTTTAGATTTTATTTATTTATTTCAGAGAAAGAGAGAGAGTATAAGCAGGGTGGGGGACAGGGACAAAGGGAAAAACAGACTCCCTGCTGAGCAGGGGATGTGGGGCCCAATCCCAGGACCCTGGGATCATGACCTGAGCAGATGCTTAACCAACTGAGCCACGCAGGTTATTGTAAGTAGTGTTTCCATTAACATTCGTGTACAAGTTTTGTGCAGACGTATGCTTTCATTTCCCTTGGGTGTGTAGCTAGGAGTGGAACTGCTGGGTCCTATGGTAACTCTATGTTTAACTGTGAGAAACTGCCAAATTATTTCCCACACAGCTGCATCATTTTACATCCCCCTCCCCCCAGCAATGTATGAGGGTTCCAATTTTTTCACCTCTGTGCCAACACTTGTAATTATTATTATTTTTAATTCATTTTTAAAAAAGATTAGCTTCTGGGCAGCCCTGGTGGCTCAGCAGTTTAGCACTGCCTTCAGCCCAGGGCGTGATCCTGGATACCTGGGATCGAGACCCACGTCAGGCTCCCTGCATGGAGCCTGCTTCTCCCTCTGCCTGTGCCTCTCTCTGTGTGTGTCTCTATGTCTCTCATGAGTAAATAAATAAAATCTTGAAAAAAAATTGTATTCATTTAATTGAGAGAGAGAGAGAGCAAGCAGGGGGAGGTAGAGGGTTAAGCAGACTCTGCAGTGGGTGCAGAGTGCGATGTGGGTGGGTCCTGATCTCATGACCCCGAAAGTATGACCTGAGCCGAAATCAAGAGTCAAACACTCAACTGAGTGAGCCACCCACACATCCCAATTCATTTTTTAAATCACAGCCTTCTTAGTGAGTGTAAAGTGGTATCACATTGTGGTTTTGTTCTGCACTTCCTGATGGCTGCTGACGTAGAGCATCCTTTCATGTGCATATTGGCTATTTATACTTTTTTGGACAAACATCTACTTAAATCTTATGCCCATTTTAAAAAAAAGTTTTGTTTTTAAGTAACCTCTACACCCGACATGAGGCTCAAACTCACAACCCCAAGATCAAGAGTCACAATCTCCACCGACTGAGCCAGCCAGGTGCCCCAATCTTTTACTCATTTTTAAATTGGCTTGTTTTTTGTTGTTGGGTTGTAAGAGTTCTTTATAAGTTCTAGGTACTAGCCCCTTATCAGATACATGATTTATAAATATTTTTTCCCCATTCTGCAAGTTCTCCTTTCACTTTCTTGAGAGTGTCCTATGATGCACAGAAGTTTTAAAATTTGGGGGCAGGACACCTGGGTGGCTCAGTGGTTGAGCACTGCCTTTGGCTCAGGGCGTGATCCTGGGGTCCTGGGATCGAGTGCCACATCGGGCTCTCTGTGAGGAGCCTGCTTCTCCCTCTGCCTGTGTCCCTGCCTCTCTATCTCTCACGAATAAATAATCTCTTAAAAATAAATAAAAAATAAAAATAAAATTTGGCAGCCACGGTGGGAGCTCAGTTTGTTGGGCATCTGACTCTTGATTTCTGCTCAGGTCATGATCTCAGGGTCCTGGGATCAAGCCCCATCAGGCTCCATGTTCAGAGGGGAGTCTGCTCGAAGATTGTCTCTCTTCCTCTCCCTCTGCCCCTTCCCCTCCACTCATGTGCACATGCACATACTCACTCTCTAAAATACATTATTAATCTTTTTAAAATTTTTAAATTTTTGGTGTTCATCCATTTCATTGACTTTTTCTTTCATTCTTGTGCTTTCAGTATTATATCTAAGAAACTGTTGTCTAATCCAAGGTAATAAAGATCTACATCTATGCTTTCTTCTAAGAATGTTCTGGCTGGGGGATCCCTAGGTGGCTCAGTGGTTTAGCGCCTGCCTTTGGCCCAGGGCGCGATCCTGGAGTCCCTGGATCAAGTCCTGAGATTGAGTCCCGGGTCGGGCTCCTGGCATGGAGCCTGCTTCTCCCTCCTCCTGTGTCTCTGCCTCTCTCTTTCTCTCTCTCTATGTCTATCATAAATAAATAGATAAATCTTAAAAAAAAAGAAAAAAGAATGTTCTGGCTGTAACTCTTACATTTATATCTTTAATCCATTTTGAGTTAATTTCTGTACATGGTGTCATGCAGGAATCCAAATTCATACTTCTGCATGTGAATAGTACATAAAAAATTTATTCTAGGGGTGCCTGGTTGGCTCAGTCAGTTAAGCATCTACTCAATCTCAGCTCAGGTCTTGATCTCAGGGTCATGAGTTCAAGTCCTGCATTGGGCTCAATGATGGGCATGGAGCCTACTTTTAAAAAATTTATTCTAGGGATGCCTGGGTGGCTTAGAAGTTGAGCATCTGCCTTTGGCTCAGGTCATGCTCCCAGGGTCCTGGGGTCGAGTCCCACATTGGGCTCCCTGCATGGAGCCTGCTTCTCCCTCTGCCTGTGTCTCTGCCTCTCTCTCTGTGTCTCTCATGAATAAATAAATAAAGTCTTTTAAAAAAATAAAATTAAAAAATTATTCTAACACTTTGTTAAAGATGATAAGAAAAGCTCTTCAGGAGACAACTGCAGTGGGATTTTGCAATAGGAGAGACAGACTGGGTTCAACTCCAAATAAATAAGGAAGAGTAGGGAGTGAAAACCATGGAGCAGGATGTAGGGGGTATCAGTGGGTAGGAAAGGACTAAAGGGTGAAGGGTGACTCTGCCTAAAGTGACTTGACGGGATTCTTGCGGGGGCCAGGCTGCCTTGATCATGTATCACTAGTGGGGGGGTGGCGGAAGGGGAATTTGAATATACATTGAGCGTGGGGGTTCTTTCTAAACTGAATTAAAAGATTCTTGCTAACCTGGTCGATGCAGGCCCAAGGATGAACACAGAAAGTCAAAGCCTAGAGGAATTAAGAGGGGGCCCGGCCAGAGTGAAGTCAAGGGGAGAGTCTTTGCCAATATTCAGTTGTCTCAACATCATTTGATGGAAGATTCTTCTTTCCTTATTAAATGAGCTTGAACCTTGCCAAAAAGCAACTGGCCATAGATGTTTGGTACGGATTTATTTCTGGACTCTCAATTCTATTTTATTGATCTATATGTCCGTCCTTACTCCGGTACAACACTGTTCATGTAGAATTTTGCATTAACTTTGTAGATGGTTTTGAAATCTGAAGTGGAGTCCTTCCTCTTTTCTTTTTCAAAAGACTGGCCATTTGGAGTCTCTTGCATTTCTTTTCTTTTTTTTTTTTTTTAAATCTTATTTATTTATTCATGAGAGAGAGAGAGAGAGAGGCAGAGACATAGGCAGAGGGAGAAGCAGGCTCCATGCAGGGAGCCTGACGCGGGACTTGATCCCGGGTCTCCAGGACCAGGCCCTGGGCCAAAGGCAGGCACTAAACCACTGAGCCACCTGGGCTGCCCAAGTCTTGCATTTCTTTATGAATTTTAGGTACACTATGTCCATTTTACAAAACAATCATTTGGAATTTTCATAGTAATTACACTGAATCTGTAGATTTCCTTGGGGATTATTGTACTCACATTTGATAGGACATTTGAAAGTTGTATGGGGTTAGGGTGTCTGGCTGGCTCAGTCTGTAGAGCGTGTGGCATTTGATCTCGGGGTCATGAGCTGAAGCCCCACATTGGGCATAGAGATTAACAACAACAAAGAGTTGTGTGGGTGAGCGACAAGACTTCATTAAGCAGGAATGTCCCATTACTGCAAGTCTTGGACCTTTGGTTTCCATGCATTAAAATGCCAGTAATGCTGCCCATCATTGTGGCAGTCAACAAGGCCCTCACACATTTTCTAAATGCTGAGCTGCCCGAATGGCCCCTTTCAGGTACAGGGGAAAGGGCACTGCACTAGGAGTCAGAGATGAGGGCGGGGCTCACTCTGGCCCACATCAGTTTGCTCCTCTAGGTCCCATTTTCTTCATCTGAAAAATGGTCTGCATGATCTTGAAGACCTGTTGATGGCATCCTTCTCACTGCTAGTTGAAAAAGCATAGTTGCCAACAGCTGGATAGCCACATCCCCCTCTGCTGGCCCATTAGCATGTCATAAATGCCAAGAAAAGATTTTAATCTTTTCAGTGTAGAAGTTCTCATTTTTCAAACATCTTAAGCTTATTTATGGAAGTAATGTCTACACCCAACGTGGGGGTTGAACTCATGACCAGGAGATCAAGAGTCGCACGCTCTACAGGCTGAGCCAGCCAGGCATCCCAATCATCTTCTGGAATTTATAAACCATACACAAAATGTTGACTAATTTAAAAAAATAAATTAGTGTTTCAAATCTTGGTTACCACCTTCATTTTCCAGTCCTTTATCAATAGGTCACAACAAAGTATCCATTTTTCCAACATCTAAATTACATTTAGAAAAGCAGGTCGGGGCAGCCCCGGTGGCCCAGTGGTTTAGCCCCGCCTTCAGCCCGGGATGTGATCCTGGAGACCCAGGATCGAGTCCCACGTCAGGCTCCCTGCATGGAGCCTGCTTCTCCCTCTGCCTGTGTCTCTGCCTCTCTCTCTGTGTGTCTGTCATGAATAAATAAATAAAATTAAAAAAAAAAAAGCAGGTCAGATTTCAAATGAAACTGACACCTTGGGGATCCCTGGGTGGCACAGCGGTTTGGCACCTGCCTTTGGCCCAGGGCACGATCCTGGAGACCCGGGATCGAATCCCACGTCGGGCTCCCGGTGCATGGAGCCTGCTTCTCTCTCTGCCTATGTCTCTGCCTCTCTCTGTGTGTGTGTGATGACTATCATAAATAAAAAATTAATTAATTAATTAAAAAAAAAAAAAAAAAAGAAACTGACACCTTGAGTTGGTGGAGGACTGCCGGCTGAAATGATCTGGCTCATTCTCTCAGCTGTCTCCAGTGGATCATTATCTCCAAAGAGAGAATTTTGCGTTCGAGTTAGCAGAATTTTTGAGAAATATGCGAAAAAGCATTAATTTCAGAATGGCAAAGCCATGAAAAATCTGTCACATATATCTTAAATAATTTAAAATACTAACAATTACCCAAGCTACAAACTCCCTATGATGACTTTCCCTCCTTCTCAAATTCATCTCATGGTTACTATCATTATTGTTTATATTTCTGTAAGTTACTCTAAATGCATTTGGAAACAAAACGGGTGCTATGTTATTTTAAAGCTTTTTTTTTTTTTTTAAATATAGCTCTGCAGGCAAAGTAAAAAGAAAGAAAAGAGAGAAAGAACTAGAATAGAAGGGTAGGAAATGAAAAATGAAAGTCACCCCTTCCTCATTCCCAGGTCCACATACACATACAGAAAACCACTGTTCTTCGTTTCTGGTTTTCATTCTCTAGTTCAATATCCTTAGAACATGAAATAAAATCCTTCCCTATTTGTATCCTGACTTCACAGTGTATTTTCTTCTTCCAGGTATATAAGTGATTTATTACACTGACTCTTCTCATTTACTCCCAACAGTTTTGGTTGGCTTTTTTTTTTTTATTTTTAAGATTTTATTTATTCATTCATGAGAGACACACAGGGAGGCAGACACACAGGGAGAGGGAGAAGCAGGCTCCAAGCAGGGAGCCTGACGTGGGACTCGATCCTGGGTCTCCAGGGTCACGACCTGGGCCAAAGGCACGCACTAAACCACTGAGCAACCCAGGAGTCCCCCAGTTGGCTTTTACTTCTACACCTACTGGCTATCTTTTCGTCTTTAGATATTATATGAAGTCATCTACTTTTTATTTATTTGAGAGAAAGAGAAAGAGAGAAAGACAGCACAGACAGGGAGTTTGGGGAAGAGGCAGAGGGAGAAGCAGGCTCCCCCCGTTGAGCAGGAAGCCTGATTTGGGGCTGGATCCGAGGACCTGGAGATTGTGACCTGAGCCCAAGGCAGACGCTCAACCATCTGAGCCACCCTGGAGGCCCTGAAGTCATCTACTTCTTGAGTAATAAATGTCACATTGTGTCTACTGATTTCCCTCTATGAAAATGAGTGAATTAATGTATTAATTATTTTAATCACCACCCAATTTTTCTTGAAGTATTATCTTGCTTTATCAAGACAAATATTTATACATTGTTTATCCACTTAAATATAAAGTTGAATTTCCTCTTGGCTACAGGAAGCCATGTGTTTTTTGCCTCGGAGGCTTTGTATTTGCTCTTCATGGATCACTTGATTCAGAGCTTGGCCACCTCCCCAGAGGTGTGTCTTCCCATTTGAAAGAGAGTAAACCCATGCAGGGAGTTTTGTTGTGTTCACCAAATGTTCCCGGTGCCAGGAAAAGTTCTTGGCTAATAGGGTCTCAATAAACATTTATTTATTTACTTAAAGACTTTATTTTTTTATTTGAGGGAGAGCATGAGCAGAGGGCAGAGGGAGAAGCAGGCTCCCCGCTAAGCAGGGAGCCGGCCGTGAGGCTCAATCCCGGGACTGGGAGATCGTGACCTAAACTGAAGGAAGACGCTTAACTGAATGAGCCACCCACGTGCCCTCAATAAACATTTATTGAAAGAATAAATCCTAAGGAACACCAGAGAAGTAGTGTCATAAAAGCTGTGAATGTGCAAATATTATTACAGAACCAAGTAGCGTATTGGGACCAATAAAAAAAAGGAAGATGTAACTCTCTGTCATTAACATTTTGGCAAAGAAGAATCTTCCACATATTTCCTCTTTTATTTCTAATATGAACTGTGTTGTACTTTAGTTTCTAACTGCTACTCCCACATCAACTTCCTTTTTTGAATTATTATCATTACTATTTCTTAGCGATCTCTACACCCAACTTGGGGCTTAAACTCATGACCCCAAGATCAAGAGTCACATGCCCTACGGACTGAGCCAGCCAGGTGCTCCTTTTGGATTTAAAAAAAATTTTGGAGAATTTCTTCAAAAAATTTCCCATGCAGGGAATATCTTTATGTCTGAAGGTATCTTCATTTTACCTTCACATTTGATTGATGCCTTGACTAAATATAGAATTCTAGGTTCTAACACTTCTCTCTTCGAACTCTGGAGACATTGCTGCAGTATCCTCCAGCATCTGGTGATGAGAAATCTGAAGTCAGTCTGATTGGACACCCTGCAAGTGGTCATGGCTTTTCACCCTCCTCTTGGGAAGATTTTTGGTTCTGAAATCTCATGAGAGTGAGTGGGCCTTTCCAATTAGTCCTGCTTGACACTTAGTGAGTGGCATTTTTCTTGAGTTAGAGGAAACGTTCCAGGATTTATTTCTCTACACTATAGTCTTTGTTCTCCTTCTTTACACAGACATAGTCTCCATCAGCTGTCTGTCTGATTTCTTTTCTGAGAGGCTTTCTCTACTTTGTCCTCCCAATTACCTGGCCTTCAGCTTGTCCATTTTATCATTCTTCCAATCCATTACATTACTTTGGCAATCACTCTTCCCGTTGTCCAATCAATCCCCTTTCCTTGCAGACTGTTTGTTTGATTGATGCACTACCCTCTGAGTATACTAATTGGGCCAATTTGAAATTCTCTTCTGTTTCTAGAGTTATTTATGTGTCCTGTGGGGTCCATGATTCTATGTGTTCATTCTTATCCTTCCCTTCCATGCTGCTGCCACCTTTCTTCCTGTCTAGTGGGCTCTTTCATTCAGATGTAGGAGGGAAGGCCCCTGGGGGTGAGCCTAGGCCACCGTGGGCAGGTCTCTTAAGTAGCAATGTTCTGGGGCTCCAGGGGACCTCTTCCTGTGGGGAGAGCAAGCTACTTCTGTATAAACAGAGCCCACCTTCCAGTGTGCCTCGCTAAAAAAGTGTGTGTGAGGAGCCAGCAGGCAGGCTGGGGAACCCCACAATCACCAAATTAGAAAGGGTTGTCCTTTAGATGGAACAGGTTAAGCATGTTTTTCTCCTAGGCAGTGCTCCCTTCCCCTCCTCCCCACCCCCACCCACGGTGGTGTTCTGAACTCAGGTGCTGCTCTCCTTGGGCCACCTGCCCACTTTCTTCAGGCAACTGTTTGCTTGCTTTATCCAAAGGGTAAGAGCAGTGGGAACGGAGCCTAGAGCTTCACAAAGTGCCCAGCAAATATTTGTTGAACAAATAAATGATGGAAAACGAGAGAGGAGGTAACCAACTGTCCTTGTAATTCCAAGCATGCTTCTCTTTTTAAAGATTTTATTTATTTATGAGAGACACAGAAAGACAGAGAGAGGCAGAGACACAGGCAGAGGAGAAGCAGGCTCCACGCAGGGAACCCGACGTGGGACTCGATCCCGGGACTCTGGGATCACACCCTGAGCTGAAGGCAGGCACTAAATCGCTGAGCCACCCAGGCAACCCAAATTAATGCATTTTAAAAAATTTTTATTTATTTATTCACGAGAGACACACACAGAGAGAGAGAGAGAGAGGCACAGACCCAGGCAGAGGGAGAAGCAGGCTCCATGCAGGGAGCCCGACGTGGGACTCAACCCCAGGTCTCCAGGATCACGCCCTGGGCCCAAGGCAACGCTAAACCACTGAGCCACCTGGGCTGCCCAAATTAATGCATTTTTAAAAAAAGTTTTATTTAAGTAATCTCTACACCCCACATGAGGCTAGAACCTTACAACCCTGATATCAAGAGTCGTGAGCTCCTCTGAGCAAGCCAGGTGTCCCTTAATACATTTTTATTGGATAAAATCAGTGATTATGAATAATAGATGAAATTTCAAAAAAATATAGTTTTGTCTGTTGAATATAAACCTTATTTGAAATAAATTTAGCTTTTAAAGAAAAAAGAAGTATAGAGCATTGCATGGAAAAAAGTTGCAGTGTAGTTTACACATACTATTCCAGATTAAAAATGTGTGTGTGTGTGTATATATACATGTATATATGTGTGTGTGTGTGTGTGTGTCTATGCATATCTTTGTGTGCATAGAGATATGGATATATACACAGAAATAACAGCAAACTATTAACAACAAGTCATGTTAAGAGGTTTAGGATTAATACAATGGTGATTGAGAAGCACTAGAATCATGACATTTCTTCTAAGAGGGACTATTTTTTATTTTTATTTATTTGAGGGGGTGGGGAGGCACAAGCCGACTCCACGGTGAGCACAGAGCCCAGCACAGGGCTTGATCCCACCACCTGAGCCAAAATCAAGAGTCAGAGGTGAAACCCACTGAGCCATTCAGGTGCCCCAACAGGGACTGTTTATAATTATGTACATGTTTTAATATAATTAAACCAATGTTATTATAATTTATAAATAGAAAATATTTAATATAATTATGATCATGAAAAAATACATAGTGGGGAACTTCCAGTTTCAGTTTTTGTGTGTGTTTAAGATTTTAAAAATCGGGGACACCTGGGTGGCTCAGCGGTTAAGTGTCTGCCTTCAGCCCAGGGAGTGATCCCGGGGGTCCTGGGATCAAGTCCCGCATTGGGCTCCCTTCAGGGAGTTTGCTTCTCCCTCTGCCTTGTCTCTGCCTCTCTCTGTGTGTCTCTCATGAATAAATAAATAAAATCTAAAAAAAATTTTTAAAAAAAAATTTATTCATGAGAGACAGAGAGAGAGACAGAGACATAGGCAGAGGGAGAAGCAGGACCCCAGGATCACAACCTAAGCCAAAGGCAGATGCTCAACCACTGAGCCATCCAGGTGCCCCAGTTTCAGTTCCAATATATAAAGAGTCTGGAAGTTGTCACTCATGTCCTTATAAGAAAAAAACCTGAACAAACTGAAAATGAAGGACTTGAATGGGTTTTCTTGGAGCTACTAGAGAATTCAGGCTGCGGCACAAACTGAGCTCAGAATCTGGAGACGAGCACACAGAATCACAGATGAGATCAGCTTACCTGGGACAGAAGCTACCAGAGCCATAACCTGGGAGGAAGACCAACACTGTACCTGACCCATTGCTAGGAGCTGGGTGTGGGCTACAGCGGGGCAGGAAACTCCTGAGGCTGTGCTCTGAGCCAGGCCTCCACATTCTAGTAGATTTTACTTCTAGAAACCCCACTGGGTTCTCATTATGAAGAACCAAGAAGTAACACTTGTGTTTCCAGCAGGGGGAGGGGAAAATTAATCATTTTGAATTATGCATGAGAGTTCTCCTATTATTTATATTTATCTGACTCTGGGGGGCGGGGGGATAAATTACCCAAAGCCAGGCCCCTTAAGCCTTCCTGTCACATATAAGGGGGAAAATACAGAGATACTTGTGAAAGTCTTAGCCTAGGGACACAGACCTAAAAGACTGAGGTTTAGTATAGGATTACAGAAAATCTTCTCTCTCCTTTATCATGTCAACAGGGCTACAGAATAGCAACAGTGGATTACAGTTGAAAGAGCTGCAAAGGTGCAGATTCTATTTAAGGAGTTTTCAGGGAATCTCAAGGACAACAGGGGAGACAAAAACAAGGACAGGAGAGTCAGGGAAAGCCTCTGACACCTACAGCTCCAGCAAACAGGAAAGTAGTCCAGCTGCTAGCCAGATCAACACCAACCCACACACTGAACACATACTTCTCTCCTATTACCCAATACATGAAGTCTGGCCCTCAACAAAAATTTGTAAGTCATATTAAGTTTCAAGGCAAAAAAACCCCCAGAGTCTGAAGAGGCAAACCAAGCATCAGAACCAGATTCAAACATAGTACAGATTTTTGAGTTTCAAAGAATGAGGGACACTTGGGTGGCATAGCAGTTGGGCGTCTGCCTTCGGCCCAGGGTGTGATCCTGGGGTCCCGGGATCGAGTCCCACATCGGGCTCCCTGCATAGAGCCTGCTTCTCCCTCTGCCTGTCTCTGCCTGCCTCTGCCTCTCCCTGTGTCTGTCTCTCATGAGTAAATAAATAAAATCTTTAAAAAACCAAAAAAATGGGCAGCCTGGGTGGCTCAGCAGTTTAGCGCTGCCTTCAGCCCAGGGTGTGATCCTGGAGACCCAGGATCGAGTCCCATGTCGACCTCCCTGCATGGACTCTGCTTCTCCCTCTGCCTGGGTCTCTGCCTCTGTCTCTCTGTCTCTCTCTCTCTGTCTCTCATGAATAAATAAATAAAATCTTAAAAAAAGAAAAACCTTCCCAAACTGAAATGCAGAGAAAAAATAATGAAAGGGCAAAAGAAAACCAAACAAAAACCCAGAATAGAATATCTAAAAATTGTGGGACAATTTCAAAAGGTGCAGTATCTATGTAATTGGAGTAGCAGAAGGAAGTGAAAATAGAGCAAAAGAAATAATTTGAAGTAATAACAGCCAAGAATTTTCCAAAATTAATGACACCAAATGACAGATCCAGGAGATTCAGAGAATACCAAGCGGGATAAATACTAAAAACTACAACTAAGCTTATCATATTCAAACTGCAGGAAACTAAAGACCAAGAGGAAATCATCAAAGAATCCAGGGGGGGAAATGCCTTACCTATAGAGGAATAAGGATAGGAATTACTTGGCCTTCTCATCAGAATCCATGAGAGCAAGAAGAGAGTGGAGTGAAATATTTAAAGTGTTGAAAGAAGGGGCATCTGGGTGGCTCAGTCGGTTAAACATCTGCCTTTGGTTCAGATCATGATCTCAGGAATTGAGCCCCATGTTGGGTTCCCTGTTCAGTGAGGAGTCCGCTTCTCTACCTCTCTTCTGCCGCGCCCCCATGCTTGCTCTCTTTCAAATAAATAAAATCTTGAAAAAAAAAAAAAGTATTGAAAGAAAAACCCACTAACTTAGAATTCTATATACCCAGTAAAATCATTCTGCAAAAGTGAAGGAGAAATAAAGACTTTCTCAGACAAACAAAAACTGAGGGAATTTCTCACCAGAACGCTTGACTTTCAAGAAATGTTAAAAGAAGTTACACAGGAAGAGGAAAAATTATACAGGTCAAGAAGTTGGATGTACAAAAAGAAAGAACATCATAAATGGAATAAATTAATGTAAAATATGACCTTGTACATTTTTTACTCTTTTTTAAGTAAGTTTATTTATTTATTCATTTATTTAAATAAAAATGAAATTCTTTTTTTCTTTTAAGATTTTATTTATTTACTCATGAAAGACACACAGAGAGAGACAGAGACCCAGGCAGAGGGAGAAGCAGGCTCCATGCAAGAAGCCCAATGTCAGACTCAATCCTGGGACCCCGGGGTCACACCCTGAACCAAAGGCAGATGCTCAACAGCTGAGCAACTCAGGAGTCCCAAGTTATTATTTTTTAAAAATTAAATTTTTATTTTTTTAGAGAGAGAGAGTGTTCATGCGAGTGGGAGTAGGGGGAGAGGGAGAGAGTCCTAAGCAGACTCCTCACTGAGCCTAACATGGGGTTCTATCTCATGATGCTGAGATCATGACCTGAACTGAAATCAAGAGTCAGACACTTAACCAACTGAGCCACCCAGGTGCCCCTTTATCTTCCTTTTTTTTTTTTTTTTTTTAAGATTTCTTATTTTTAAGAAAAAAGCCCCAATGTGGGGCTCAAACTCACAACTCTGAGATCAAGGGTTGCATGTTTTACTGATAGAGCCAGCCAGGCACCCTTATATTTCTTATTCTGAATCAAGCAAATAAATAACTCTCTGTTTAAAATAATAATGGTAATAGTGAATTGGGTGATTATAGCATACAGAAAAGTGAAATGAATAAAAGCAATGTTATAAGGAATAGCACAAAGGAACTGGGAGTACTCTATTATATGGTACCTGCACTACCCACAAAGAACCTGTATTATCCATGAATCAATAGAGTGTTGAGAGTAGATTGTGTTAGTTATAAATGTATATTATAAATTTTAGGATAGTCACTAACAGTTTTTGAAAAGTAGAACATTGATACACTTAGAGGTAAGAAAATGGAATCCTATACAATGCTCATTTAAAACCACAGGAGGGGGGAATCCCTGGGTGGCTCAGCGGTTTAGCGCCTGCCTTTGGCCCAGGGAGCGATTCTGGAGACCCGGAATCGAGTCCCGCGTCAGGCTCCCAGCATGGAGCCTGCTTCTCCCTCCTCCTGTGTCTCTGCCCCTCTCTCTCTCTCTCTGTCTGTCATAAATAAATAAATCCTTAAAATAAATAAATAAATAAATAAAACCACAGGAGGGTGCTGCTTCGGCAGCACATATACTAAAAAATTGGAACGATAGAGAGAAGATTAGCCTTGCGCAGGGGCCACCCTGCGCAAGGATGACATGCAAATTCGTAGAGTGTTAAAAAAATAAATAAATAAATAAAATAAAACCACAGGAGGCATGGGGTGCCTGGGTGATGCAGTTGGTTAAGCATCCAATGGAGGACTCTCTCTCCCTCTCCCTTTTTCTCTCTTTAAAAATAAAATGTAAAATAAATAACTCTTTAAAAATAAAATTAAACTGGAGAAGCAGAAAAAGAGGAGAGGAAAAAAAGGTACAAAGAACTAGTGCAACAAACAGAAAACAAATAGATATTAACCCTACCATTTAACAGTCAAATTAAGGGGATGCCTGGGTGGCTCAGTGGTTGAGCATCTGCCTTCAGCTCAGGTCGTGATCCTGGGATCTGGGATCAAGTCCCGCATCGGGCTCCCTGCAGGGAGCCTGCTTCTGCCTTTGCCTGTGTCTCTGCTTCTCTCTCTCAGTCTGTGTCTCTCGTGAATAAATAAATAAAACTTTAAAAAACAAAATCAAATTAAGTGTGAATGATATCAATCAGAGAAGTGTCAGAGTGAGGGACATCTGGGTGGCTCAGCTGTTAAGTGTCTGCCTTCGGCCCAGGGCATGATCCTGGAGTTCTGGGATCGAGTCCCACATGGGGCTCCCTGCGTGGGTCCTGCTTCTCCCTCTGCCTGTGTCTCTGCGTCTCTCTCTGTGTCTCTCATGAGTAAATAAATAAAATCTTTAAAAAAGAAAAGAAAAGTGTCAGAGTGGATCAAAAAAACCAAGACTCAACTGTATGTTGTCTAAAAGAAGTCCACTATAAATATAAAAATATAAGCTAAAAGTAAAGTAATGGAGAAAGATATATCCTGCAAACACTTAGAAAAAGAAACCTGGAGTAGCTGTATTAATTTCAGATTTCAGAAGAAGGGAAATGAGCAGAGATAAAGTGGGGCATTATGCAAAGATAAAGGGGTCAATTCTTCAAGAAGACATAATAGTCTTAAACAATTATGCAGCTCACAATAGTGCATCAAAATATGTGAAGCAAAGGGACACCTGGGTGGTGCAGTGGTTGAGCATCTGCCTTTGGCTCAGGTCGTGATCCTAGGTCCTGGGACTGAGTCCCACAGGGAGCCTGTTTCTCCATCTGCCTAGGTCTCTGCCTCTCATTCTGTGTATTCCACAAATAAAAAACAAAACAAAACAAAATATCTGAGGCAAAAACTAACATGAATGCAAGGAGAAATAGACAAACCCACTACTGCGGCTAGAGCTCCAACACTCTTCTTTTAGGAATGAATAGATCCAGAAGGCAGAAAATCAGTAAGGATGCAGTTGACCTGAACAGCACCATCAATCAACTTGATCTGCTTGACATTCATAGCATATTTTTTCTTAAGATTTTATTTATTTAATCATAGAGACAGAGAGAGAGTGAGAATGGCAGAGACACAGGCAGAGGGAGAAGCAGGCATCATACAGAGAGCCTGACGTGGGACTCGATCCCAGGTCTCCAGGATCACGCCCTGGGCTGCAGGCGGCGCTAAACCGCTGCGTCACCGCGGCTGCCACATTCATAGAATATTTTATCCAACAACAGCAGAACACACATTCTTCTCGAGCTCACGTGGAACACTCACCACCAAGATAAACCATATTCTGGGCCATAAAACATACTTGAAGGAATTTTTTAAAAAAGAGATATATACAAAGTAATATTCAGATCATATGAATTTACTTATTTATTTGAGAGAGTGAACATGAGACAGAGCAAGCGAATATGAGCGGGGTGTGTGTGTGTGTGTGCGGGGGGGCTGAAGGGGAGGGAGAAGCAGATTCTCCACTGAGCAGGGAGCCTGATATGGAACTTGATCCCAGGACCGCAGGATTATGACCTAAGCTGAAGGCAGATGCTTAACCAACTGAGCCACTCAGGTGCCCCAGATCACATTAATTTAGACTAGAAATCAATAGATACCTTGAAAACCCCAAATATCTGGAGATTACACAAGACACTTTAAGAAACATACTGGTCAAAAAAGAGGCTGCAGGAAAAAAATTAAACATATTTTAAACTAAATAAAAATGAAAATACAACTTATCAAAATTTGTGGAATGTTGTAAAATCAGTGCTTAGTAGGACAGTTTTAACATTAAATGCATATTCTAGAAAAGATGAAAGACCTAACATCAATGATCAAAGCTTCCCTCTTAGGAAAATAAAGAAGGGTAATTTATGCTTAAAGCAAAGAAAGAAAGACAATAATAAGAGCGGAAATCAGTGAAATCAAGGGGTGCCTGGGTGGCTCAGTCGGTTAAGTGTCTGCCTTCAGCTCAGGTCATGATCCCAGAGTCCTGGGCCGGAGACCAACATTGGGCTCCCTGCTCAGTGGAGAACCTGCTTCTCCCTCTCCCTCTGCTCATGCTCTCTCCCTTTCTCAAAATAAATAAAATCTTTAAAAAAGGTAACATAAACTATTAGAGAAAATCATCTAGTTTTTTGCTTTAACGTTTAGTCTTACCATTAATATTTTAATGGACTGTAAATGGATATTCTCTGGTTTTTATTTTTATAAAAGATTTTATTTATTCATGATAGACATAGAGAGAGAGAGGCAGAGACACAGGCAGAGGGAGAAGCAGGCTCCACGCTGGGAGCCCGACGCAAGACTCGATCCCAGGTCTCCAGGATCACACCCTGGGCTAAAGGCAGGCGCTAAACCGCTGAGCCAGCCAGGGATCCCCTTTTTTCACTTTTTTAAAGTAAGCTCTGCAGTCAATGTGGAGCTTGAATCATGACCCAATCATGATCAAGATTTGCATGCTCCACTGACTGAGCCAGCCAGGTGCCCCTCTTTGGTTTTAGAAGTAGCTCTGGGTCAGCGTAGTTATGTCTTTTCATTTAATTTTTTAACTTGAGTACAGTTGACAATGTTACCTTAGTTTCAGGTAACAACACAGTAATTCAACTTCTCCGTGTTATGCTGTGCTCACAAGTGTTAGCTACCCTCAGTCACCATACAGCACTATTACAGGATCAGTTCTGCCTTTATAATTGTCTGTCTTTGCCCACCCTAAAATCAGGACATTATGCATCTAAGAACAAATATATCCTTAATGTTTTAAGTGTCACGAACTTTTCAAAGTTCTGTGAAAAACAACTATCTCCACTATCCACGTAACAAAGCTTCCACTTTCTGATTTATTTTCCTTTTTTTTTTTAAAGATTTTATTTTATTTATTCATGAGAGACACACACAGAGAGAGAGAGAGACAGGCAGAGGGAGAAGCAGGCTCCCTGTGGGAAGCCTGATGTGGGACTCGATCCCAGGACTCCAGTATCACGCCCTAGCCAAAGGCAAACGCTCAACTGCTGAGCCACCCAGGTGTCTCCTGATTTATTTTCCAAAGTTGTATTATGCTGCTGGGTTTCCCATTCCCATCATACTTTTCGGACTGTTTTCCCCTTGCATCAGTTGCTATATGAACAGGAAGGAGCTCCTTCAAGGCAAGGTGTACTCAAGATGCCAACACAGCGCTTTCCACATCCTAGGAACACAATAAGCATTTGTGGAATGTTTTTCCTACAAAAAAGCTAGAGATATCAATAAGCTGTATTTATTTATTTATTTATTCTTAAAAATGATTATTTTTCTGAGAGACAGACAGACAGAGATAGTGACAGAGATAGCACGAGCAGGCAGGAGAGGAAGAGGCAGGCTTCCCGATGAGCACGGAGCCTGACAAGGGGATTGATCCCAGGACCCAGGGATCATGACCTGAGCTGAAGGCAGATGCTTAAGGGCGCCGAGTGAGCCACCCAGGCGCCTCAAGCTGTGCTGTATTTAAAGTAAACTTTATCTTGTGGGGGACGGGACAGGCAAAATAAGGGAAGAGGATTAAAAGTACAAACTTAGTTATTAAATAAGAAAGAATGGGGGGTACAATGTACAGCAAAGGGAATATAGTTAATAACATGTAACCAATTTGTACAGTAGCTAGATGTATCAAGAGGATCACTTTGTAAAGTATACAAATGTTGAATCACTACATTTTACACCTGAAACTAATATTGTATGTCAACTACACTTCAATTTAAAAAAATAAACCAGAGCAGCCCAGGTGGCTCAGTGGTTTAGGGCTGCCTTCGGCCCAGGGTGTGATCCTGGAGACCCAGGATAGAATCCCATGTCGGGCTCCCTGCATGGAGCCTGCTTCTTCCTCTGCCTCTCTCTGTGTGTCTCTCATGAATAAGTAAATAAAATCTTAAAAAAAAAAAGTATCTGATTTTGGATTTTCAGTTTTTGGAGTTACTCACATTATGACTTCCTCCCAATTAATGCACAGAGGCCCAGGAAAGAAACAGACTTTAACTCAACAAAGCTGTTAATAAAAACAAAAACAAGTAAGACAAAAATCTCCGCCTTGCTTCAGTCGCTTTACCACTCCCACACCACCTGAGTTCCCAGTTTATACTACTAGTCACATAATCCTCGTTCTCATGCCCTGAAACCTCAATTTATATTCCACAGATTTGGAATTTAAAATCTAGAGAGAGACTGCACTAGGGATTAGCCTCTGCATTTAGAGAGAGAAAATTCCTGTGTATCATTGTAACTGCTTAAGGAAAACTTTAAGTGTTCTGAAATATTGATGATATCTATTGATGATATTTAGGTGTTCCAATAGCAAAAATAATCATCATAAAACTTAATAATTAAGCATTTCAAAATCATATTTAATTAACTTACTCCCAACCCACATATTCCCAATCATACATAATAAACCATAACACTCTAAATAAATAAAAAAATTAAAATAATAAAAAAAAGGGATCCCTGGGTGGCGCAGCGGTTTAGCGCCTGCCTTTGGTCCAGGGCACGATCCTGGAGACCCGGGATTGAATCCCACGTCGGGCTCCCTGTGCATGGAGCCTGCTCCTCCCTCTGCCTGTGTCTCTGCCTCTCTCTCTCTCTCTCTCTGTGTGACTATCATAAAAAACAAAACAAACAAAAAAAAAAACTAAAAAAAACCCCATAACACTCAAGATGAATTTGCCATTAAACAGGTGACATGCAATAAAGGGATCTTTCTAGAACCTCTCTATCCAATATGGTAGTCACTGGTCGCATTTTGCTACTGAGCACTGGAAATGTGGCTAGTCCAAGTTGAGATCTGTGTTAAGTGTAAAATACTCACTAGATGTTAAAGGCAGTCCAAAAAGGAGAATGTACTTAGCTTTTATTTTTAAGATTTATTTTTAAGTAATCTCTATACCCAAATACAGGGCTAGAACTCACAACCCCGAGATAAAGAGTCACATGCTCTACGGACTAAGCCAACCAGGTGTCCCTGTTTTTAGCTTTTAATATTAATTATATGTTGAAGTGGTATTTGGGATATTTGGGTTTAAGTAAAATACATAAAGTTAATTTCACTTGTCTCTTTTTACTTTATAAAATTATTTTTATTGCTATTTAAGTGATCTCCACAACCAACATGGGGCATGGACCCATGACCGCGAGATCAAGAGTCATATGCTCTACCAACTAAGCCAGCCAGTGCCCCTCTTTTTACTTTTTTAACTGAAGTACAGGTGACAACAATGTTAGTTTAAGCATACAACATAGTGATTCGACAAGTCTATACACAGCTATGTTCATGAGTGTAGCTGCCATCTGTCACCATACAAAGCTATTACACTATTATTGACTATACCCCCTAAGTTATGACTTATTCCTTCCATAAAACTGGAGGCCTGTATCTCCCACAACCCTTCACCCATTGCCTAATCCCCCTCCCCCCACTCCTCTGGCAATTATCAGTTTATTCCCTGAATTTATGGGCCTGCTTCTTTTTTCTTTAGATTCCACACATATATGAAATCACACAGTATTTTTTCTTGGACTTATTTCACTTGGCATTATACCCTATAAATCCATCCATGTTGTTGTAAATGGCAAGATCTCATCCTCTTTTATAGCTGAGCAAATATTCATTCCATTGTTTGTCTTTATTCCTTCATCTATCAATGGATCCTTTTACTATCTTAATATGGCTACTAAAAGATTTTATTTCTACTTTTTAAAGATTTTACTTATTTATTCATGAGAGATACAGAGAGAGAGAGAGAGAGAGAGGCAGACACAGGAAGAGGGAGAAGCAGGCTCCATGCAGAGAGCCTGACGTGGGACTCAATCCCAGGCCCCCAGGATCAGGCCCTGGGCTGAAGGTGCTAAACCACTGAGCCACCCAGGCCGCCCATACTAAAAGATTTTAAATGACGTATGAGGCACACATTACATTTCTATTGGACAGCATTTGAGCTTCTGATGGGATAGGAAGTATACATTACGAAATAAGGATTTTTTAAAAAGATTTATTTATTCATGAGACAGAGAGAATCAGAGACATAGGCAGAGGGAGGGGCAGGCTCCCCAGAGAGTCTGAGGCAGGACTAGATCCTGGGATCCAGGATCACACCCTGAGCTGAAGGCTCAACCACTGGGCGGCCCAGGCATCCCAGGAGATAAGGGTCTTGAATAACTTCTCCCTGTTGCTATCTCTTTTACATACTGGCCACTTTCTTTTTTTTTTTAAGATTTTATTCATTTATTTGAGAGAGAGCACAGTGGGGAGGGGCAGAGGGAGAAGCAGGCTCCCCACTGAGCAGTGAGCCCAATGAGGGGCTTGATTCCAGGGCCCTGGGATCACAACCTGAGCCAAAGGCAGATGCTTAACCGACTGAGCCACCCAGGCACCCCCATACCGGTCACTTTCCCAGAGTCTTCAGCACAAGTGGAAAAGCTGTAACACATAGTCATCACTGTACTCCTGCTAGACACCAAAACCATATGGATTCTAACCATCCTTGCTTTTAATAGTCGCTGCTTTCATTAGAAGCTACAGTGTGTGCCACTCAAGTATTTTTTATTTACTTTTTTTTTTTTTAAGATTTTATTTATTTATGCATGAGAGACATAGAGGCAGAGACACAGGCAGAGGGAGAAGCAGGCTCCATGCAGGGAGCCCGACGTGGGACTCGATCCCGGGTCTCCAGGATCACACCCCAGGATGCAGGCGGCGCTGAACCGCTGAGCCACCTGGGCTGCCCTTTTTTATTTACCTTTTAAAGATTTCTTTTTCTTTTCTTTTCTTTTCTCTTTTTTCTTTTCTTTTTTCTTTCTTTCTTTCTTTTCTTTCTTTCTTTCTTTTCTTTTCTTTCTTTCTTCATTCATTCATGAGAGACACACAGAGAGAGGCAGAGACACAGGCAGAGGGAGAAGCAGGTTCCACGCAGGGAGCCCGATGTGGGACTCAATCCCAGGGCCCCAGGATCACACCCTGAGTCAAAGGTAGATGCTCAACCACTGAGCCACCCAGGAATCCCAAAGGAACATTTTAAATTACATCAGTGAAGTCTTTTTGGGGGATAATTTTCCCATATGGAGCAACAAGGCCATAGAGCCTTAAGACAAGGTCAACTAAATCTTTGGACAATGTGGATGAAAGCAAGGGCAGAAAAGAACAGGATCGTAGGTGGTCCTGGAGAAAGCCAGAAAATGAAAGCAAGTTTATTATTATTATTATTTTATTATTATTATTATTATTATTATTATTATTATTATTATTTTTGGAAGCAAGTTTGAAGAGTACTCCTAAGGTGATCTATTTCAAGTGGGAACTCTTAAATCATCAATATGAGCCTTGGATCTATTCGCATTGTCATCCCACTTGCACATGCTGAACATGCACTGAGTATGTGCCCTTCATCATTAACGTCACTGGGTGTCACATCTGATCAACACAGACTCCTGTGTATCTCAGGTAGCCGATCTGTGATGTCCAGGGTTGGGCCATCCAGTTCAGCAGCCACTGCCCATACACGGCAATGGAGCAGTTGAACTGTCACTAGTATAACTGAAAAGCTGAATTGTAAATTTTATTTAACTTAAAATAACATTTTTTATTATTTTATTTTTTAAAGATTTTATTTATTTATTCATAGAGACAGAGAGAGAGAGAGGCAGAGACACAGGCAGAGGGAGAAGCAGGCTCCATGCAGAGAGCCCGACGTGGGACTCGATCCAGGGTCCTCAGGATCATGCCCTGGGCTGCAGGCGGCGCTAAACCGCTGAGCCACCAGGGCTGCCCCATTAAAATAACATTTTTTAAAGTTAAATTAAAATTAACCATATGTGGCTGGTCACTGCCACACTGGCCACTGCAGGTCTAGAGCCCTGCTTCCCCAAGCGCGGCGCTCAGGTGAGCAGCACAGGACCTTCCAGGAGTTTGTTAGAAATGCAAAGCATTTCTGACTCCACCTGGAGTTGTGAAGTACTATCCCGCAGCGTACAAGATTGCTAGGGGATTCCTATGCACATTTAAGTTTCAAAAGCCCAGGACACCTGGGTGGCTCAGCGGTTGAGGGCCTGCCTTTGGCTCAGGGTGTGATCCCAGCATCCAAGACCCAGTCCCATGTCGGGCTCCTTGTGGGGAACCTGCTTCTCGCTCTGCCTGTGTTCCTGCTTCTCTCTCTCTCACGAATCTTAAAAAAAAGTTTCAAAAGTCCTTACTTAGAGTAGTGGGTCTCATTTGAAACTGTATTCAAAGTTAGCATTTCTATGTATGCATACGTGTGTGGGTGTGTTAACCACACTTGCCTCTCTCCTTCCCCTGGAGACCACATCCATAATTTTTCCTCTTGATTTTTCAACTTTATGATCCAAAACTGAGAAGTTTTAGCCTATAGGAGTATGGCCCCATAGATTA
Organism: Canis aureus; assembly: GCF_053574225.1. Lineage (NCBI taxonomy): Eukaryota > Metazoa > Chordata > Mammalia > Carnivora > Canidae > Canis > Canis aureus. The sequence goes on from NC_135631.1 coordinate 41,274,221, forward strand.
GGAAAGCAGATTTCACTGAACAAAGAACACAGTAAAGTTATTCTTTGCTTTGCAAGCATACTCTTCAGTCATGAAGGGCAGGACCTGGCCATTCACAGCTGAGTCCTTCCATTGTGCTTTTACTTCTTCATGTGTGGTGAAGACACAGTACGCTGTTTTTGCTCCAAAATAGCACACATAGGGCAGCCCTGGTGGCTTAGCGGTTTGGCACCACCCTTGACCCAGGGCATGATCCGGGGGTCCCGGGATCAAGTCCCACATCGGGGTCCCTGCATGGAGCCTGCTTCTCCCTCTGCCTGTGTCTCTGCCTCTCTGTCTCTCATGAATAAAATCTTTAAAAAACCAAACCAAACCAAAACACAAAATAGCACACATACACACACATCTGGAGACTACAACACACACACACACACACACACACACACACACACACACACACACTCTATTTGGTATCTCACACACAGATCCTTAGTTTTTCAGTGCAAAATTGGCCACGACTACAAAAAGCATTTTGATACAAATACCAGTTTGTGTTGATTTGTACTGCCTGGCACAACTGCTCAAGTTTTAAGTACTGATGTGCTATTGTAGGTGCTACTAGTTTTTTCGTTGGACTCATCCAGCAAATATATATATTTTTTGCAAATATTTTTTTATTAGTGTAATGGCTGTCTAGTTACTACCTGCAACATAAAATCACAAATAAAAATAGTTGATAGTATGAGTGTGGTTATTTAGCTTAGTAGAGTGCTGGGTTTACATTATAATAGAAAAATAATGGTCTTTCATTATTTCTTTCAGGCAAAAACTTAGAATACAAAGTATATTTATGTTGTGGATGAGGCTGCTTTCATACTTGTAAATCTGCCTCAGAGAAATGTTTCCCCTTTGTCAACATCAACAGAATGTCCTGACATCTAAGGGAATGATTTATTCCAAGTTGACAAGTCTCTAGAGTTAAACGTTATGTCCCCAAGTCTCAAAATGACTCTAGAGCACTGCTTTGAATCATTCTTTTCCCACTTGTGTTTAAGAAGGAACCTGCACAAACTGGTAGTTGGCTAATGCAGTGTGAAAATAAACTCATCCCATAGGGCCATCATTATTTCCCAGATGAAGAGTACATTTCTAAGTTTAGCCTCACTTTTTTTTTCCCCCAGTAATATGAATTTAAAATGCAGAACTACTGAATGCACTTGCATTAGGCAGTTAGAGCCCCTTAATGAGCACTTTTTCACTTATCAGTCTGATGAAGGAAGGTAACTTACAAGCACTGGAAAGTACCAACAGTCCAATACACATTTAATAGATTTGGCTTTTGTAGGACAAAAGATTCTTTAGAAACTAGCCAGCTAAAATATCCTGCTATTACTAATCCTTTTTCACCTCTGTAGTAGTGTGATGGACACCCCTAAAATACAGGGGCTGGAAAACCGTTCTGAATCTTCCATTGCCAGACATGGGACAAATGTCACCCACACCACTGTGGCATGCTATTCCTGGGAGGGAAACCTTTCTCCATTCTTCTCTCCAGAAAGCACGCTGGGAAGCAAGTGAGGGGGGCTCTCGTAAGAATAACCCCAAATCCAGTCCAACAGTTGGACAGTTGGTACACTGAACTGTATTATTCTCATGACATTTCAACCCGATCTTGACACATCTTTGTGTTGCCACACCATTTCAGAAGATCCCTCATTCACTTGGTTCCTCCCCCTCAGTCTGAGCTACGGTTCTCGTGTGCATGCCGTTTTAGATAATTTCTTTGATTAATTTAACTAGGAGAAAGGAGTTTTAAAAAATATTTATTATATTTTGTTCTAAAAGTGGTAGAAAATAAAAATTGGTGCACTTATGTCACACACCCTTGGAAAGGCATATTTAGCCTTTCGCACCAGAGACAAGTGTTACACAATGCCAGAGATGCCTACGCCCAAGGTGACAAAGGCTGCTGCTGCTTAGAGGGGCCTCATACAAAGTTTAAAGTTTTCTTCTCTGCTGTCACATATTTTGCGGCAAATACCAGTCCAGCGGAAAGAGTTCTGAACGTAAAAGGCACCTAGAGTAAAAATCAGACCTTGACTTAAAAAAAAAAAAAAAAAAAATAGCTGGACGTGTTTACATCGAGAAAAAAAGGCCGTATTGATGCAACTGTCCTGCAAGGCAAGGATAGTATCAATGCAAAGCTATTGCAACTAAAAGATCTATCAACACTGACCTAACCCTGGTATAGGAGTTTGATGATGACAATCACTTTTGCATTTATAAACCTGTAGATGTTTTATCATCATTTAAATAAGCATGAGTACTGTACTTATATTAAGAGGTGGAGGTGGGGTATACTATTTATTCATAGTCAAGATTTGTTTTGTTGCATTTTCTCTTAAAATGCATTGTTGCACACTCCATTCATGGATACATTAAAAACTCATGTTGTCCTTTAAGAATGTAGCAAAACCTAAAACTGCAACTTTAAGCCGAAGTCCTTTTAAATGATTACAAAGCCAATAAAGCTGACATTTTACTATGATTTAAGCACCTGAAATATATTCTGATCAATTTATATCCTCTGAGCTAGAATTAGGATCCTCAGGATTTGTATATGTGTACAAATATTGCAAATTAAGCTAATAAAAAATTGAAAAAATACAAATAATCTTTAACTACAAAGATCTAAAATACACCTATGGGTCTGTACTAAGAGAAAAATGAATAGGAAGCCAGCAAACACTCGTCTGCATCTTCTAATCTGGGGAGGAAGGACTCAGCGGAGCCAGGTGGTATTCAGCTGGGTCTGGTTCTTGATGCTGGTATCCATTTTTAGCACTTCGCGAATGGCCATGGTAGCGTAGGTAGAAGGAGGGAGAGAAAAATCCATCTTCAGAGCTCTGTATTTGCCCTCTGCCAGATGAGAGAGAAGAGAAGGGTCAGAAAAGGAAGGCAGCGGCAGACACTGGGGCGAGTCATATCATCGCAAAAGAAAGGAAACAACTTGTGCTCTTTTCCCTCTGGCTCGACCTCCCGTGGGGCCTCGGAGAATGAAGCCTGGCCAGGAGATCTGGGAGTAAATGATCTAGTTGAATCTCTGCAGTAATTCTACCTGGAACCTTCATAGAAAGGGCAGACAACAAAAGAGCAACAGGGTGGAAAGAGACAAAAGAATGTCGGCAAGAATTTGACAATGACAATGCAGATTTCATGTGTTAGATTCTGTGCTTGGATTTTCACTCACCTGTGTTAACTCAGGGTGGGGATGGGGGTGGGGTGGTGGAGGAAACAGTCAATCACCTAAAACCACAACCTTCTGTGACGTTCCTTCATTTCCAGTGAAATCTACTGTTTTCACTATCAAGCTATATACACATGAAACTAGGATGACAAAACACAAAATAGAAATCACCAAGCTGGTGGAAGGAGGTGGTGATTGCGAGAGTGTTTTGTGTTTTTGATTGGGAAAACATTTCAAAGTTGACGCAGAACTGATGGCTGAGTAAACTTACCAGAAGCAAAAACCGGTGGTGGTTTCCCTTCTAGGTTGTCCACATCTGTGTTGAAGAGTGGAATTTTAGGATCATCGTATGCAACGACCTCCCTTCAAAGTACATAAACAAAGTAAAGTATGAATATGAGTTGCCATCAAAGGTACTAAGCTTCTCATTGCCATTTGCTTAGAAAGGAAAACATATAGGCCTGTTGGAAATAATTCTGGGTGGGATGATTTGATAACAGAATAGGGCCAGATCTTCTACGTAAGTACTGCCCATTATTATACAGCAAGGTGACAAAGGATGCCAGTCTATGTAAAAAAAAAAAAAAAAAAAAAAAGTTTCCTTAAGACAGAAATTCTTTTGTACATATGTAGCTGATAAGTACTAAACTTCACTTTGCACAGGTGCGAATAAATTACTAATGGCATTAATATGTTCTCCAGAGTGGTTTTCACTAACACCACCGTGTTCCTCACCAAGAACTGCTCTCTAGAGTGGGAAGGACCAAATCCTGCCAAGCTCATCCCACAACCCAGAGAAGAGGAGAGAAGAGAGAGAGGGAGAGAAAGAGATGGAGAGAGGGAAGAGAGGATTTCCTGGCAAGAGAAAATGAAGATTTCAAGGTTTAAAATTCAAGATTTAATTTAAAAAATTATCAAATAAAGCTTTAGTTCACATTAGGTACTGAAATATTTTAAATGACTTAATACATGTGTATTTTTCTCTTTAGAAACATGGTATTAAAACAAACATCAGTGTTTGGAACTCAGAACTAATTCTGAGTAAAGGCAGCGTGCTGAGGGATAGCTCGGTAAGCAACACTGAAATTTTTAAAGATTTACTTTTATTTATTTGGGGGGGGCGCAGAGGGAGAAGAGAGCCTCAAGGACTCTGGAGCTTGACGACGGGCTTGATCTCATGACCCTGAAATCACACCTGAGGTGAAACAAAGAGATGCTTAAAACTGAGTCACCAAGTGCCCCGATAAATCACAATTTTTTTTATTAGTAAGGAAAAGTATTGTCTGTACATTTCTTCAATAATTTAGCAAGGTCAATAAAATATAAACTCAATCACTTTCATTCACATTTGTTTCTTGATGACTTGAAAAATCCCAAGTAGTAGAAATAATGATTATGGTAATAATATCAAGTAGCACTTCTATGCTAGGACTGGAAAATATACAGGTGATGCAAAAGCTTTCAATTGCACATAATAATTCAGTTCTATTTCATTGCAGACTATCACTCACCAACTGACATTCTGAGGGCGAATAATGATCTTTCGATAGGCCCCTGATAAGGAATAATCTCGAATTTTGTGTCTCATGTTGTCAATATCCAGATTGTCTGCTGTGAGCATTTCTCTGTAGGCTTCACTAACTATAAAATATAAAAAGTTAGTTGGAATACAGCATGCCAGCAAGCTACCTTCAGCTAGACCATGAAGAAAGTAACATGTAAGTTCAATTAGATCATCCTAACAAAACCAGTCCCTCTAATTTATAATCCAGTCTGTTCTCTGGAATCAAAATTTAGGGACTTACTTCCAGGACTAGTGTCTCCAGCTTATATTTGATAACCTGTAAGTTATCTCTTGCAAGCACTACAGTATCTGGGGTGTAAAGATCTCAAGCTAACTACAAAAAGCATTTCAATACAAGTTATTGATCTATTAATACAAGCTCCGAGTTGGAAGAGACCAAGAGACAGCGGCCTCAAACTCTTTCTGGAAGAAGGCAGATATAAATAATATATATATATATATATATGAATAGATCTAGAAAAACCATCTGGCTCAGTCTCACACCTGATGTAGAATCCTTTTTATTTATAACACCGTAGAGAGAGAGAGGCATCACTTTGCTTGTGTGTTGCCATTTACTGGTAACTACTTCTTTTTGTTTTTTTTTAAGAGTTATTTATTCAGGAGAGATAGAGAGAGGCAGAGACACAGGCAGAGGGAGAAGCACTCCCTGCGAGGAGCCCGATGCGGGACTCGATACCAGGACCCCGGGATCATGACCTGAGCCAAAGGCAGATGCTCAACCACTGAGCCACCCAGGTTTCCCTGCCGGTAACTACTTCTTTGTGAGAAACACAATTGTTAGAAAGTTCTTTATTCTAAGATGAAAACTGTCTTTTTAGAACTTTGTTGACTGCTTTAGAACACAGCAGACTCACTGCCCTCTTCCACACATACTCACAAGCACTGGACCGACCTTTAAGCCACATCTTCTTTAGGCCAAACAACTGTTCCTTCAACTGTCCCTCCTCTGACTTTTCTGTATTCCCCACAAAACCCTGTGTCTGCTCAGGGCAGCAGCCTGATGTTCAATAAATAACCCCAGATACTTTTTATGTAGATGACAATCAATCTGAGCCTTTACAAAAGTAAGAATTTACGTTTAACCCAAATCAATGCCTTCTGCAATTCTTATTAAAAAAAAACCTATTTTTCATGAATTACTATTAATCATTTTGGGTGACATAATTTGCAAACAGAATGAGCAGACTTCTTTACTCAAGTTATTCATAACAAATACTGGGTTGACCAGGGTCGAGGGAAGACTCCCTGACAACACCTGTAAGACCACAGGGATCCCTAACTTGAGCACTGCTGGACGCGGAGTGTGCCTATGTTACCAGTCCACATGCCCTAACCACCACCCACCCAGGCTGGGAGCCCGACTTAGCCACTAGGTTTGCATGCACGGCTTGGTCAAAGGTGTGCTGAATTTCTGTTTTAACTGGTATCAGCCCACGTTTCTGATCCTGAGAGGTATAAGAAAGAAGAGTGTATAACTTTTTCTTTCTTGGAAAAAGAGTGTGGCTCTGAGCATCTGAGTGCCTTCCTTCTGCTCCTGCTAGCACTGTCTCCTGGGGGCCTCACTGTGCGGCAGACCGCTTCCCACCCTCTCCCTCACCTCGCTATCCATTCTCTCCTCGTCTCTACTCCTGTCCCTCAGCAAAGTCAACCTCACCTAAGTATTAGGAGCACAGCAATTTGGTTGTGTTAATTAATCAACATGTAAGTGGCAGGTGACTTTAAAGTATTTGTATTATCAGAGAAAAGTGTTAATACCTTAATCATTCTGTAACTTGTACAATTTCAAGGAATATAACATTGATTAAGGAAAATCATTCTGGTCCCGTGAGAGAAAAGATGGGTTTTGTTTGTTTGAAGTAGGCTCCACGTTGGGTATAGACATTACTTAAAAATAAAAACTTTTTAAAAAGTTAAATTATCCATCTGAACACATTCCTTCCTGAGAGACTTTGTATATAACATGGTTTATAAATGTTTGAAATCTAAACATTTTCAAGTCTAATGGAAATCAAAATTCTAAAATTATATTTCAAGTACTGATTTTTTTTTTAAATGGACTTTTTTTTTTTTAAGATTTTATTTATTTACTCATGACAGACACACATACACACACACACAGAGAGAGAGAGAGAGGCAGAGGGAGAAGCAGGCTCCATGCAGGGAGCCCAACGTGGGACTTGATCCTCCAGGATCACACCCCAGGCTGAAGGCGGCGCCAAACCGCTGGGCCACCAGGGCTGCCCTCAATTACTGATTTTTGTGCCCCTCTCTTTATCTTGGTGGCCAGTGGCTTAAAATACGTCAGGTTTGTTTTAACTATTTTCCCCAGACAGGGAACTTACTTTTATGCTTTGGGTAGATAACATCGAAACCAGGCAAGGGCATTACCACATCATGGATGGAGTAATTATTAACATCTTCTTCATCAATATAGGTGGCTGTAGCTGCAAATTCACAGATAGAAAAATTATGAAAACAGATGATATTTTCATGAGCTTGATCTTCTAAAATCATACACATCTAAGAAGTTAGAAGTGCATGTTGACACAGGCTAAGTGGCCTACAAAGGTTAACAAAAGAAAGTTAGATGCATTTCTATTCTACTCAAAAAATGAAGATCATGGATTGAGAACAAGTGGCAAGTCAAATAAAAAATTATTTCTCAGCTGCACCCTCAGTTGTTAGAATGTATGCTTTAAAAAATCAGCTTTTTCCTTATTTATTTTTAAAATATTTTATTTATTTATTTGAGAGAGAGAGAAAGCACAAGCAGGGGAGAGGGAGAAGCAGACTCCCTGCTCAGCAGGGAGCCCGATGCGGGGCTCAAATCCCAGGACCCCAAGATCATGACCTAGGCCAAAGGCAGACATTAACTGACTGAGCCACCCAGGTGCGCCCTCCTTTTTCCTTTTTATTTATTTTATTATTATTATTTTTTAAGACTTTATTCATTCATTTATTCATGAGAGATCCAGAGAGAAAGAGTCAGAGACACAGGCAGAGGGAGAAGCAGACTCCATGCAGGGAGCCCGACGTGGGACTCGATCCTGGGACTCCAGGATCATGCCCTGGGTGGAAGGCAAGCGCTAAACCGCTGAGCCACCCAGGCTGCCCACCTTTTTCTTTTTTAAACAACACTACAAAATACTATCTAAAATGTTATCACCAATGGATGCATTTTGCTAAAAGAGTAATTTAAAAAATCATCTGCATTTAGAGGATGAAATGTGATGGCACATGGGACATCAAAATACACTGGATGTAATCACATTGGAGGAGGTTAAGAAATAATCCTGAATTAATAGTTTTTAACAGAAATCTTAGTGGAGGGATGCCTGGGTGGCTCAGCAGTTGAGCGTCTGCCTTTGGCTCAGGATGTGATCCCAGGATTGAGTCTCACATCAGCCTCCTCCTGGGGAGCGTGTTTCTCCCTCTGCCCATGTCTCTGCCTCTCTCTGTGTCTCTCATGAATAAATAAAATCTTAAAAAAAAAAAAAGAAACCTTAGTGATTTATTGGGCATACATACAGATGAGCAGGCCATGTCTTCAGAGAACAGAAGGGCAGCCACATATGCCAGGAAGACAATGGACTGTGAAAATAGGCAGACTTTCATTCTGAGTCCCTGCCGTTTCTTTTTTGACCCAGCTGCGGAACCTTGTGAACCTTGTCTAAAGAACAGTGAGAATACTTCACAGAGTACTATCAGCTTTAAACCAGAAGATGTAGGCGAAGGGCAGAGCACAAGGCCTGGCCCATGGTGAGGGCTCAGCATCAGATGGGATTGTCAGTTTTATGAATGCTGTGGGCACAGACTATGCACTGCGTGTCTGTTATGTCATGGCCTGCACGTTACGTGAGCTCCAGTCGAGTGCTGACGTAAAGAAACTCTTTAAAAGTGGCAGGCAACAGCAGAGAGGCTGAGGTACGCTCAGAAGCATAGAGATTTTGCTAGATCCAGATTAAAGTTTGGAAAAAGATTTAAGGCAACACTGAGTCCAAATCTATTCCTGAGAAAATGGAGGCCCAGAGACCCAGAGAGAGCCGGGCAGTTACTCAAATCAGATATGTATTCTCATTAAAATAAAGATTCAAACTGTTCAGTCTGAGTTTATGACGTCTTTCCATTTCAACCTTACTAGACATCTCTCTCTCTCTCCCTCTTAAGTAGTGGTGAGCTTGGTTTTTAAGCACTAGTGTCAAATAAGTGAGCCACAGTTGGATGGAATAATGATGATATCTGCCTTTTTACCTCCTTTGAGAACAAGGTCCCCTGGAACGGGCTTCAGTCCATACTCTTCTATTCTCTTGCTTACCATGTTATTCCACACATAGCTTTGATAGCTATGAATATACATTAAGCGATTATTTCTTGGTATCTGGAAGGAAGAAGAAAATGGGTAAGGAAAAAAAAAATACATGTTCTGAATATTAAAAGTACTGTACTTTCCAAGACATCTCACTTGTTTAATGGTGACCCCAGGATAAGCAGCTCATACTTTGAATGTCATTTTTCTAACAGCTTAGAGAAATAGGGACTGAAGCACAGAACCAGTGCTAGAGACAGAACCCCTTCGACTATAGGGTCTTCACAGCTCTGGTGACAGTGGTTCCCATGCATTCATACAAATAAACCTATACCCTGGTGGAACCTATACCCTGAATCAAAGACACATCACTGACAGGGTAAACTGTGCTTTCTTCCTGATAATTCCACGGAAGGAGAAACTCTAAATAACAGAACTGATCACTAATTACGTGTAGGAAAATCTGCTCTTTTTGTTTATCTGGGGAAGAGTATTTAAGATTGAAGTTGAAGAGTTAAACCAGTCTGTTCTGGGTTATAGATATCCAAATACGAGCATAGGTCATACATGTCAAAATGGTAGCCCCACTGTTGAACCACCATGAACAAATCGAAGTAAAATGTGATCATTTAGACCACTTCTTGTGCAACCTCTTACTTAGGCAGGTTACAGTTCTGATGCTAAAGAATGATCAAGAAATGAACTCTAAGATGGATTGTGAATTTCTGAAGTATCCAGATACTTATTTTAAATTTCCTTAGGGATCATATTTTCCACTCCAGCAGTCCCTGCACCCACCCTCCTCCCCCTTCACCATTCAGGGTACAAACAAGGATCACTCAGGTAACACAGCACTCAGAGATCAAAGGATCCTTATTTACCTTCTGCTCCTTCAAAATTTAGTACAATATTTAAAGATAAAATTTAAAAAGCATTAAGCCACCTCACGTCATTTGCCTGACTTCACAAATAGCACTCACTATGCCAAATGCAGAGACTATATTCTTCATTCCATATTTGGAAAGTCCTCGAAGCAGCTGCCCTTCCACACACCTTTTGACAGGAAGTTTTCTGAGGGCAGCGGCTGGGTCTTTGCTCTTCGCCCACTCTTCCCTGCACTTAACCAAGTAGCCCTTTTCGGCTGGGGGAAAGAAAAAGCAGTGATTAAAATAATTTATTGAATAGATAGATTTCCATAACCTAACATGCTTCCTAGAGAACACAAATTAGAAAATGCTCTTTGTAATACAGGTACTCTGAACAGCTTCTGCTCACCTGAGAATACCCATCAGAATGTGAACAGGACAAGCAGAGCGTACAGAGCAAGCCAGCTTTGTCAACCTACCGCCAACCCCAGGATTTATTTTTTTTAAGATTATTTATTTATTCATAGAGACACACAGAGAGAGAGAGAGAGGCAGAGACACAGGCAGAGGGAGAAGCAGGCACCATGCAGGGAGCCCGATGTGGGACTCGATCCAGGGTCTCCAGGATCATGCCCTAAGTTGCAGGCGGTGCTAAACCGGTGCGCCACCGGGGCTGCTCCAACCCCAGGATTTAAAGACCATTACTGTTCCATTATCACAGCTGATTCAATAGAGGACAAAACCAACACAATCCTTTCTTCTGTTTTTCTACTGTGTTGGCAAATTTAATAGGCCACTCACTTTAAAATTAGACTTTATTTCTCTTTTCATTTGCAAATGAATAATTACCCAAAGTGCAATGTGGGTCTCAAATCCACAACCCTGAGATCAAGACCCGGGCTGAAATCAAGAGTCAGATGCTCAACTGACTGAGCCACCTACCTGCCCCTGCAGGCTCCATGCAGGAGCCCAACGTGGGACTCAATCCCGTGACCCCAGGATCACGCCCCGAGCGGAAGGCAGACGCTCAACCACTGAGCCACCCAGGCATCCCTCCTCAATATTTTTTTGCCCAGTTTTTACATCATATTACAGTATGCTTTAACAGATTAACCACAAATGAAATATGTTTGGATTCCTGCATGTTTAGAGATTTGGTAGTGCATGGGGAAAAAGAAAGAAATGTATTCATTTATGAATTAATAAATGAGATTAGCTAAACAGATGAAAACAGGATATAAATTATGTATCTCAAATATAATTAGTGAAAAAATAAACTATCCTCTTTACTTTAAAAACAATTTTTTAAAATTCTGAAATAACCATCCCCAAGACACACATACTTTTTACTCAAAACAATTCCATGAATACCTAACAAGATACTCTATTTTTTTTTCTTTAACATGAATTTCATTCTTACCTCCAGAACGGGGTTTCAATATTAAATCCATGACTTCAGTCCAGGAATTCTGGAGGATAGCTCTAAAATTAAACAGCATTTACTTTACTCAATTTTGCATTACATGCTGAAATTGGTGGAGTACCAAATCATGTTAACTTTATATATTTCATTAAATGTGAAAGTATGCTGCAAAACTAATATAAAGGTTTCAACTGTAAATACCAAAGGAACTTTAAAAAGAGAGAAAAAAAAAAAAGAAGAAAATAAAAACATGTTCACTCATTGAGTATCACGGCAGTTTTCAAAATGCAAATGTTATAAATACTACCAAGTCATTAAGCTGTTACCCATGGTATTATCTGTATAATCAAAGTCTGCACTAAAACTTATTTGAAACTTCTCAAGAAATTTCTCCCCCTGGTTAAATATCTTCTTGTCTAGACAAAAAAGAATAACATTTTATCCTTCCCTATTATTCTTGCCAAAGTGGAAATATCTTTATTTTTGTTGATTAGAATATATGCTTCTTAAAAATTAAAACATTTAGGAAGGTTACCTGTTATCTAATTAACACTATCTAAGGCAACACTTTAGAGTGTATTTGTTGTGATCCTTTTAAAAACGATTTTATCTTTTAAAAGATTTTGTTTATTTGAGAGAGAGAGAGCAAGAGAATGAAAGGGAGCAGGGGCAGAGAGAGAAACAGGATCCCAGGACCCCAGGATCATGACCTGAGCTGAAGACAGATACTTAACTGACTGAGCCACCCAGGTACCCCCTTAAAGATTTTAGTTTTAAGTAATCTGTACACCCAACGTGGGGCTGGAATTTACAACCCCAAGATTAAGAGTCATCCACTCCATCGACTGAGCCAGTCATGTGCCCCCATGACTTTTTTCAGAAATTTGTCAGCATAGGTAATGTTTAAACTTTTATTATCTTTTGCCATACAAAAATTTTGTATATCATATCCGAAATTTTTTCCAGTAAGATTTCTGGTGTTGGAGTCTTGCTTAGAAAGGCCTTTGCTAGGGATGCCTGGGTGGCTCAGTGGTTGAGCGCCTGCCTTTGGCTCAGGTCATAGCCCCAGGATCCGGGATTGAGTCCCACATCAGGCTCCTTGTGGGGAGTCTGCTTCTCCCTCTGTGTTTCTGTCTCTGTCTGTGTCCCTCATGAATAAATAAATAGATCTAAAAAAAAGGAAAGAAAAAGAAAAAGAAAAAGAAAGAAAGAAAGCCCTTTCCTAGGGGCACCTGTCAGTTAAGTGTCCAACTCTTGGTTTCAGCTCAGGTCATGATCTCATGATTGTGGGAACAAGTCCTGTGTAGAGCCCCAAGTCTGACTCCGTGCTTAGTGGGGAAGTCGCTTGAGAATATCTCCCTCTCCTGCTCCCCTTGCTCACTCTTTCTCTCTAAAATAAATAATAGTAATAATAGATAAATATTTTTAAAAAGGCCTTTCCTACCATAAGAATATACAAATCTCTTCTAATTTTTCTGTTTCTTTTAGTTAATCAGGGTATTTTTCATGTTTAAGTTAACCTAGTTTTGCATATTACGCTATATAAAATGCTCTTTGGTATCTTATGATATGATCATATGGATTTTATATCTACTAATGCAATTAATTACACAACAGATTTCTTACTGCTGGCCATCCTTGCAGTCCTGACACAATCCATGCTGTATTAGTCTTTAAATATTCTCCTGGGTGACACATCATATAGCTGGCAAGGCCATCCCCAACACCTCCAAAGAGAGTGGAGTACTAATTCAGGACTAGACCCTGGTCTGTCAGGTACCACAGAAGAGACATCTATGTTCAAAAACCTTTGCTATCTAGCTAGCCACTTGATTTTATAAATAGGTTTATTGCAAAACACCTGTGCTCATCCCCTGACACCATGTGTATGACTGCTTTCACACTAACAGCAGAGGGGAGTACCTGCTATGGAACACGCCACTCTGTGGCCAAAAATGTTTACTATCTGGTCCTTCACAGAAGTCTGCCAATGCGTGGTATAATATGTTACAAAGTTCCTTAAGATGCTACCATATACATGAAAGTTCAGTATATATTGCCATATTAAATATGTGCAGATTTGGTTTACAAGAGGCCACTGTATCTGGCCCACTACACATTAAGATGTTTTCTTATGTTCTTTCCTTCTTCTATTTAAAAAATTTGCATAAAATATGCGTAACATAAAATTCATGATTTTAGCCATTTTGAAAGTGTACAGTTCTATGACACTAAATATTCATACTGTTGTGTAACCATCTGGATCACCTGCCTTCAGAACTTTTATTTATTTTTTAAATATTTTATTTATTCATGAGAGACACAGAGAGAGAGGCAGAGACACAGAGGAAGAAACAGGCTCCATGTAGTGAACCCAATGTGAGACTTGATCCTGGGACCCTGGGATCATACCCTGGGCCAAAGGCAGACAGACGCTCAACTGCTGAGCCACCCAGGTGTCCCCCTTCAGAACTTTTACATCTTTCTCAGCCGAAATTCTGTACACACTAAATAACTCCCATCTCTTGGCAACCACCACTCTACTTTGTCTATTTGACTATTCCAGGTACCACATGAAAGAGGAATTACACAGTATCTGTCCTTTTGTGACTAGCTTATTTAGCATAAAAGTCTTCCAGGTCTATTCATGTTGTGAATTGCATGTGTAAGAATTTCCTTCTTGTTGGGATGCCTGGGCGGCTCAGCAGTTGAGCGTCTGCCTTTGGCCCAGGGTGTGATCCTGGAGTCCCAGGATTGAGTCCCACATCCAAATAAAATCTTTAAAAAAAAAAAAAACAAAGGATTTCCTTCTTGTCAAAGTTGACTGTATCTATGTGCCATGTTTTGCTTATCCACTCATCTGTTAATGGAAACTTGGTTGCTTCCACCTTCTGGATGTCCTGAATTATGCTCTTAAAAACATGGGTATTTGAATATTTGCTTTTACTTTTTCTGGGTATATACTGAAAAATTGAATTTATAGATCATATGGTGATTCTACATTTAAAAATCGCCATATATTATTTTCCATACAGGCTGGACCACTTTATATTCTCACCAGCAATGCACAAGGGTTCCTATTTCTCCACATCTTCACCAACACTTGTTTTGTTGTTGTTTTTAATAATGGCCTTTCTAATGAGTTTAAACTAGTATCTCATTATGGTTTCGATTTGCAATTTCTTATTTTTTTTAATTTTTATTTATTTATGATAGTCACAGAGAGAGAGAGAGAGGCAGAGACACAGGCAGAGGGAGAAGCAGGCTCCATGCACTGAGAGCCCGATGTGGGATTCGATCCCGGGTCTCCAAGATCGCGCCCTGGGCCAAAGGCAGGCGCCAAACCGCTGCGCCACCCAGGGATCCCTTGATTTGCAATTTCTTAATCATTAGTAATGTTGAGCCTCTTTTCATTATTAGTTCATTAGTCATTTGTATTTCTTCTTTGAATAAAGTTCTATTCAAGTCCATTTTTATTTTTTATTTATTTATTTTTTTAAAGATTTGATTTATTTAATTCATGAGAATACACAGAGAGGAGAGAGAGAGAGAGGCAGAGACACAGGGAGAGGGAGAAGCAGGCTCCATGCAGGGAGCCTGACGTGGGACTCGATCCCGGGTCTCCAGGATCACGCCCCAGGCTGTAGGTGGCGCTAAACCACTGAGCCACCGGGGCTGCCCTCTTTGTCCATTTTTAAATAAAGTTGTTTTCTTGTTGCTGAGTTGTAGGAACTCTATATTAACCCTTTATCAGATATATAATTTGCATATATTTTCTCCCATTCTGCGGACTGCTTTTTCACCCTGTTGATAGTGCCCTTTGTACACAAATATATATAGGTATATTTTTAAGATTTTATTTATTTGTTCAGGAGAGAATCAGAGAGAGAGAGAGAGAGAGAGAGAAAGAGAGAGAGGCAGAGACACAGGCAGAGGGAGAAGCAGGCTCCATGCAGGGAGCCCGACATGGGACTCAATCCTGTCTCCAGGATCATGCCCTGGGCTGAAGGCGGCGCTAAACCACTGAGCCACTCAGGCTGCCCCACAAATCTATATATATTTTAAAGGTTTTATTTACTTATTGGAGATAGAACAAATAGGAGGAACAGCAGAAGCAGAAGCAGAAGGTGAAGCAAGAGTCCCCAATGAGGAAGGAGCCTGACGCCAGGCTCAATTAAAGGACCCTGAGATCATGACCTGAGCCAAAGGCAGATGCTTAACCAACTGAGCCACCCAGGTACCCTGTACACAAATATTTTTAATTTTATGGACTCCAACCTATTTTTTTCTTTTGTTGTCTGTGCTTTTGGTGTTTTATCCAAGAAACTGGCCATCAAATGTCATGAGAATTCCCCTTTTTCGTCTAATTTTATAGTTGTAGTATATGCAGGATTTTGATCTATTTGGAGTTAATTCTTGTAAATGGTGTTAAGGGTCCAAATTCTTTTTACTTTTTTAAGTGTATATCCAATTTCCCCAACATTATGTGTTGAAAAGACTGTCCTTTCCCCATTGAATGGTCTTGTTACCTCTGTTGAAAATCATTTGATCATATATGCAAGGGCTTATTCTACCTTAAAAAAAAAAACAAATAAAAACAAACAGCTTTACTAAGGTATAATTCACACATCCATATAATTCATCCATTTAAGTGCACAATTCAATGACTTTTAGTATACTCACAGAATTTCATAACATCATGCAATCAATTCTGGGACATTTTTTATCACCCCAAAAGAAATCCTACACCCACCAGCATTCACTCTCCATTACCCCTTCCCCAGATGTAGACAATCACTATCAACATTCTGTCTCTATGGATTTGCCTATACTGGGCATTTCTATAAATTAATCCTATGATATCTTGCCTTTTGTGACTTCTTTCACTTAGTATGTTTTCAAGGTCCGTCCATGTTGTGGCAGGGATCAACTCTGCTACATTCTCTTTTATTGCTGAATAATATTCCATTGTATGGATACACATTTTGTTCATCTTTTTATCAGTTGATGGACATCTGGGTCGTTTCCATTTTTTTTCTTTGGCTGCTATAAACATTGGTTTAAATTTTTATCTAAACCCATGTTCTCAATTCATGAGTACATATCTAGGAGTGCAACAGTTGAGTCATATGCTCTACATTTAACCTTCTGGGGACTAACTAGGCTGTTATCCAAACTAGCTCTACCATTTTACATTTCTACCAATAGTGCATAAGGATTCCAATTTTCACCAACACTTGTTATTGTCTGTCTTTTTTATTTTAGCCATCATAGTAGATATGAATAGCTCCTTGTGGTTTTGAACTGCCTTTCCCTAATATTTAGTGATTCTCTAATAATGTTGAGCATCTTTTTGTATGTTTATAAGCCATTAGTCTATGTTCTTTGGAAAAATGTCTACTTAGATCACCTGCCTATTTTTAGACTGTTATTAAGAGTTCTTTAAAAACTCTGGATATAAATCATTCTTACTTTTTTTTTTTAAATTTTACTTATTTATTAATGAGAGACACAGAGAGAGAGAGAGAGAGAGAGAGAGAGAGAGAGAGAGGCAGAGACACAGGCAGAGGGAGAAGCAGGCTCCATGCAGGGAGCCCGACTTGGGACTTGATCCCAGGTCTCCAGGATCAGGCCCTGGGCTGAATGCTAAACCACTGAGCCACCCGGGCTGCCCCCATTTTTAAACTATAAATGAGGACTTGTTGGTTTTTTCCTTAGGAGGTCCTATGATGGTTACAGTGGGCTGCTTTGAAGGTAGGAAACAGTCTTAGGTTATGGAAACCGTTGGTTTGAAATTTTGAATGGATGGTACTGACTGTATACTTAGGGCCTATGATGTGATTTTTGTTTCTTTTTATTTTTAATTTTTGTTCCTATTTATTTTTGATGAATCTGATCTCATTCTCATTAGCCATTTTACATTATCTTTGGAGTACAAAATTTGCAGGGTCCCGGGGCTATTCTTCTCCCAAATTAATTACAAATTCAAAAGTTGATACAGGGGCACTTGGGTGGCTCAGTTGGTTGAGTGCTCAATTCTTGGTTTTGGCTCAGGTCATGATCTCAGGGTCATGAGACTGAGCCCCTCGTCAGGCTCTGCACTCAGGGCAGAGTCTGCTTGAGATTTTTTCCTTTCCCCATCCCCCTTGCACTCGCTTTCTCTAAAACTAAGAAATAATATCTTAAAAAAAAAAAAAAAAAAGTTGACACAGCCTGGGGCATTTGGCTGGCTGATCTCAGGGTCATGGTGGGCATGGAGCCTACTTAAAAAATAAGTAAGATGTTATACATAACAAAACAAAATTAAAGAAAACAAAAGTGATACAGCCTTCCCTTAAAATATTGTCCCCCCCAAAAAAAATTCTGTCCCATAACACAATATCTTCACTATCTTTATCAATGTCCTTTGACCATTTAGCAAGATTGAAAACATTACCATTTATTATCTAATAATAACAACGATTATTAATTACTTTAGTTTTCTTCTTCTTTCTCTGATTAGTACACTTTAGTTTTAAAATATTACTTTCTGGGATGCCTCAGTGGCTCAGTGGTTTGAGTGTCAGGTCTACCTTCGGCTCAGGGTGTGATTCTGGAGTCCCAGGATTGAATCTCATATCAGGCTCCCTGGATGAAGCCTGCTTCTCCTTCCTCTGCCTCTCTCTTTGTGTCTCTCATGAATAAATAAATAAAACCTTTTTAAAAAAATTACGTTCTGCTTACTGAGCACCTACTACATCCCAGGCATAGCAACAGGTACTGCATAAATATCATTTCACTTCATTTTCACCACACTGTGACGTTAACATTATGATCTTCATTTGGTAGATGAATAACCTGAGGTTCAGAACCGAAGTCTGACTTTATTGCCTGAGCTTTTAACCTTCACAATACTGACTCAAAGAAGTAGAGAAATTACTACATGATGGATTTTTATCATTTTGTACTTTTAAAACAATTTTATTTTCTAAAAACTGTTATTTATTTATTTTAGAGAAATAGAGTGGGCAGGGAGGAAGAGGGACAGAGAATCTCAAGCAAACTCTGCAGGCTAAGCTCAAAGTCCGATGTGGGGATCTCACAACCCTGAGATCATGACCTGAGCTGAAATTAAGAGTTGTATGCTTAACCAACTGAGCCACCCAGGCACCCCAATCATTCTGTGCTTTTATTTTATTTTTTAAAAAGATTTTATTTATTTATTCATGAGAGACACACAGAGACACAGGCAGAGAGGCTCCATGCAGGGAGTCCAGGATCATGCCCTGGGCCTAAGGCAGATGCTCAACCGCCGAGCCACCCAGGTATCCCTGATTTTGTACTTTTAAAAACACACCAACAGGGCAGTGTGGGTGACTCAGTCAGTTGAATATTTGCCTTTGGCTCAGGTCGTGATTCCAGGGTCCTGGGATTGAGCTCCACATTGTGCTCCCTGCTCAGTGGGGAGTTTCCTTCTTCTCCCTCTGCCCTCCCTGCCACTTGTGCTCTCTCTTCTCAGATAAATAAATAAAATCTCAGAAAAAAAAAAAAAAGAACACCACATGAACAAACGCAACTTTGTGTAGACAGCTGCTATAACCACGCACCAGAAGTCAAGAAAAGTCCTCTGTTCCTAGTACCACAGGGAACCAAACAGCTGCAGCAAAGCCGCAGGCCTAAATTTCACTTCTGCTAGAACATGGGTTTGAAAGACAAGGAAGAACAGGACCTACACAATCTTTGCAGATCATAACTCATGACGACTTCGAGAATTTAACGCCCATGATTGTTTTATGTAATGGTCTATTGACAGCAGGACAGCATATTCAGGTTTAGGTTTCTGAACCCAAGTATGTATGTAAAGTTTATTTATTTAAGTAATCTCTACACCCAATGTGGGGCTTGAACTCACGACCCCGAGATCAAAAATCACACATTCTTCTCACTGAGCCAGGCAGGTGCCTCTTTTAAAGTTGTTTTTTTTTTTTTTTTTTAAGTTTATTTGTGTAAGTAATCTCTACACTCAATGTGGGGCTCAAATGACTCCAAGATCAAGAGTCCAAGTACTTATTGATGGGATCCCCTGCTGCCTGAAAGTGAATCAGGGTTTTTTAAAAAATAAACTTAACTCACTTTTACATCCTACGCCACTTTTCTTTAAGGGTGGGGAAAGTAGATTCAAGTTTAATAAACTCGGAAGTGCTTGTTAACAGAGATGACAAACTACATCCTCTCTGTCAGGCTATCCAATTGCTTATTACACTGAGCCAAGATTTACCTATAAAGAAGAAACTAAAAATAGAATCCCTGTATCAGGGATGAGAGAAAAACTTATCTTTCAGGTTGTATCTTTTTGATACAACTTGAATCTTTGATCCTTTATTTTTTACTGTGTATTATCTTAAAACACAACAAGAATTAGAAGGATGCTATGGATCGGTTGATGAGACATACTGGTTCATTTGGCCCAGACATGAATAAGTAAAAACAAGAACAACAAAAAAAACCTTTCTTCTTTTTCTATGTGAGGCCTTTTAGACAAAAGTTAAGAATTTAAATACAAACCTTCCAACTTGATATGTGGGGACAGCTGTAGTCCCAAATCTTTGCATTCCATAGTAGTTAATAAATCCGATCTCCTTGAGAGAGTTCATAGCTTGCTGAACTTGGTCATCAGTTCCTGTTATATTTCTGCAGGGGCCCAAATTACCCAGAGAAAAAAATTTTAGTCAAACACATTCAGGGATGCTTATTGTCAATGATATGGCTTGGCTTCCATGTCTTCCCCTTAACCCCTGTAGCTTTCTCTCTCTACCTGTTGAGGACTTTGTCTTTTTAAAAAAATTGTGGCAAAATATACATAATACTAAGTTCACCATTTTGCCTGTTTTTAAGTACACAACAGACTGGCTTTAAGTGCATCAACAATGTTGTGCAACATTCACCCTATCTACTTCCTGAATTTTCTGCTCTTCAAACTGAAACTCTGTACCCATTAACAACAGTTCCCACCTCACCCTCCCCCACGCCAGGTAACCTTTCTTCTACTTTCTGGGTCTGTGAATTTTTTATTTTATTTTTATTTATTTATTTATTTTTTTTTTTTAATGAAGCTGCTTTAAATATCTTGCTTCTTTTTTTTTTTTTTTTTTTTTTAATTTATTATAGTCACACAGAGAGAGAGAGACCCAGGCAGAGGGAGAAGCAGGCTCCATGCACCGGGAGCCCGACGTGGGATTCGATCCCGGGTCTCCAGGATTGCGCCCTGGGCCAAAGGCAGGCGCCAAACCGCTGTGCCACCCAGGGATCCCTGTGAATTTTTTAAACACAGCGTTTGAAGCAGACAGCTCCTTTCCAAAGGAGGGACTGAGTTTTGAGAGCTGACAGGCATCAGTACAAATACTCCAGCAGTATCTGCTCTCCTAGCCCTATCAGGCTCTGCTTGGGCTTCCTGTTGCCCCACCTGTTAGTACCAGCTCACCTGGATTAATAACTGCCCCAAACAGATGCAAGGTGACCCAGTGAGACCCTCTTGGTCTGCATTCCTACCTGCAGTTCTTTTACCTGAGAACAACTGTGAAGTGATTCCCTTGAAGCTCTCCCAGTTTCAGGGGGTTTTTCTGATAGCTGAAATTCCCCAGCTTAAAGTTCATCAAGCACTTGTTCAAGTGAGCAAGTCTTTGAGCGCTTATTCTAAAAAATATAAAATAAAAAAGAGCATGGAGAAGATCATGAAATACTGCCTGCCTAAAATAGTCTTGGGCACCCTACTACAGGAAACGACAGCTTGAGACAGGACTGCACCAAGCTATGCTAAGCGAAAAAGTCGGGCATCACGGCAGGTGGCCTGAGCATACTTTTCATTTCCCCCTGGATTGTTCCTCCTGCAAAATGATAGCAGTTCAATCTTACTGGATAGATGTAACCTGGGCCATACTTATGTTCATCAAGTCTCATGTTAACTAGAACGAGTAATGGTACTATCGTATCTGTGCAATTTGCTACTTTTTGTGAGGGGGAAGGGGATAATAACAGAGAGCAATCTCATACAATCGTAAAGACTGTTATTAAGCATTTTAAAGAGTGAGTCCTAATTTTGTCTATCAGAAAAATACTGTAATCTCACAAAGAAAACTTGAAGTACAGAAAAAAGAAAAACAATGCAGTTTCATCACCTGAAAAAAAAAATGTTAATATCCAACTTTGCTTTTCCTCCCATTCTTTTTTCGTTTTTAAAGATTTATTTGACACAGCAACAGAGAGACAGCAAGAGACAGAGCGCACAAGCACAGGGAGTGGCAGAGGGAAAGGAAGAAGTAGGCTCCCCACTAAACAGGGAACCCGATGTTGGGGCTCAATCCCAGAACCCCAGGATCATGACCTGAGCCCGAAGGCAGACGCTTAACCGACTGAGCCATCCAAGTGCTCCCATTTTTTTTTCTTAAACACATTATGTATAGATAGATAAGAGATACAGATGGCATCCGACCATAAATGTGTACCTTGTTATCATTTAAGGATGGGACGAGTGGGTGGCTCACTTGGGAGGAGACTCCCTGCTTAGAAGGGAGCCTGATGTGAGGGGAGCTCAATCTTCTGACTGGGGAGATGGTGACCTGAGTTGAAAGCAAGAGTCGGATGCTTAACTGACTGAGCCACCCAGGCGCCCCGGTATCTTGCTTTATTCCCACTTAAAAATGCG
The DNA here is from genome assembly GCF_053574225.1 of Canis aureus. Classification (NCBI taxonomy): domain Eukaryota; kingdom Metazoa; phylum Chordata; class Mammalia; order Carnivora; family Canidae; genus Canis; species Canis aureus. The sequence goes on from NC_135631.1 coordinate 41,296,311, forward strand.
TATTGGAGATTTGTTTCATCCACACAGTACTGTGAGGCTGCCGCATTCTTTGTCCAACTGCACATTCAGGATAGTGGCTGACCTGCATATTCCATCCTTTATCTGACCTCCTTTGATGGACATTTAAATTGCGACCTATCTTTTGCTATCACAAACAATTCTATGGCAAACATCCCTGAACATACTTCTTTGTGCATCTATATAGGTACATGTTTGGAATAAATTCCTAGATGTGGAAAGTGTGGATTTTAAATTTTAATCCCTACTGCCCTGCCCTTGGAAAGTTTGATCAGTTTTATGCTCACACTGCTGATACATAAGTGCCTGCTGCCTCACCCTCATGTCTCCTCCCAAGGCATGCTACAAACCTCATCTTGAACTCCACCAGTCTGTTAAAAATGTTTTACCTTGGTTTTTATTTGCACACTTCCTGTTGTGAGGTTAAACATTTCACATATTGACTATGAACTGCTTGTTTGTCCTGTTATCTATATTTAACCTATTTTGGGTTATTTTTCTTACTGTTTTCACGGAGTAAGGAAATCTACCATTTACCACACAGTTTGCAAATATTATCTTCCACTTTGTGAGTTTAGTTTATTTTTATTAAAATATTTTATTTATTCATGAGAGACACACAGAGAGAAGGAGGGGCAGAGACACAGGCAGAGGGAGAAGCAGGCTCCATGCAGGGAGCCTGACATGGGACTTGACCCCGGGACTCCAGGATCACACCTTGGGCCGAAGGCAGGCACTAAACTGCTGAGCCACCAAGGATCCCCTAGTTTATTTTTTAAAAGACTAGTTATTTGAAAGGGAGAGAGAACACGAGGGGCGGGGCGAGGGGCAGAGGAGGAGGGAGAAGCAGGCTCCCCATTGAGCAGGGCTTGATCAGGACCCTGAGATCTCGATCTGAGCAGAAGGCAGTTGCTTAACCAACTAAGCCATCCAGGTGCCCTGAGCTTAGTTTATTTATAGCATAATTTATGCTTTAGAAAATTTACCCCCCAGTATTTTTTATTTTTTAAAGATTTTATTTATTTATTCATTCATGAAAGACACACACAGAGAGGCAGAGACACAGGCAGAAGGAGAAGCAGGCTCCGTGCCGGAAGCCCGATATGGGACTTGATCCCAGGTCTCCAGGATCCCGCCCCGGGCCAAAGGCAGGCGCTAAACCACTGAGCCACCCAGGGATCCCCCTCCCCGTGGTATGTTAAAAAAAAATTCAAAACTTGAGGAAACTGGCATCACTGTTACCTTATACCTTCCACAGAGATTTACCAATTGTTAACTTTTTGCCAGACTTATCTTTTTTTTTTTTTAGATTTTATTTATTTACTCATGAAAGACACAGAGAGAGAGAGAGAGAGAGAGAGAAAGAGAGAGGCAGAGACAGAGGCAGAGGCAGAAGCAGGCTCCATGCAGGGAGCCCGACGTGCGACTTGATTCCCGGATCTCCAAGATCATGCCCTGGGCCGAAGGTGACGCTAAACCACTGAGCCACCTGGGCTGCCCTATCTATCTCTTTCTAATCTATGGCATACACATATACACAAATGTGAAATCTAAATACTTTACCGAACCATTTGAGTTTGTTGCAGACATCACACCTTGTGATCCTGTATCTCCTAGGACAAGCAGAGTCCCCTGCCTAACCAAGTGGGTCATACTCGGGAAGCCTAACAGGAATTTGACACTACCAACAGGCAGTCCATACCCACACTCACCCAATTACCTGATAACATCATCTCAATTTTTTTTATAAGCTCCCTAAATTCAGGATCTAACCAAGGACCTCATACTACCATTGCAATGTCGTTAGTCTCCACTAAGCTGTCTGGATCTTTTCCAGGCTTTTGTTTTACTTTGGTATCTGACTTAGCAGAATCCAGGGCAGCTGTTACATACCTTGCCTTTACATCTGGATTTGTCTGTTTCCTTGTGATTAGACTTAGATAAACATATTACTTAGGTGATGCTACAGCCTTTTCAGTGTACTGTAGCAAAAGGCAATAATATTCAGTTTGTCCATCACTGATGGTGATTAATTTAATCACTGAGCTAGGATGGTCTGTGCAAGATTTTTCTACTGGAAGGAAACCTTTCCTCCTAGGTGATTATTCTGTTCCTGAGTCTTTCATCCATCTGTTCAGGTACCCCAGGATTCTTACTGCCTGAAGAAAATACTAGTGTGTTGATGTGAAAGAGTGTTTTTCTCTATCTATAATTCCTCCTTCGTAGTTGGTATTCTTCTGTAAATAAGGAGTATATAGTAAAATTTTTGTTACATTCATGATTTTTTTTTAATTCTTTTTACTTATTCACAAGAGACAGAGAGAGGCAGAGACACAGGCAGAGGGAGAGGCAGGCTCCCTGCAGGGTGCCTGATGCCGGACTCAATACCAGGACCTCAGGATCACAACCTGAGCCAAAAGCAGACACAAAACCACTGAGCCGCTCAGGTGCCCCCTCCTCATTTTTTTTTTTTCAATAACTCAAGGTTTAGAGGCCCCTGGGTGGCTCACTCAGTTAAGTGTCTCCCTTAGGTTCAGGTCATGATCCCATGGTCCTGGGATGGAGCCCTGTGTCAGGCTCCCTGCTTAGTGGGGAGTCTGCTTCTCCCTCTGCCTATGTCTCTGCCTCTCTCTCTCTCTCACTGTGTGCCTATCATAAATAAATAAAATAAAATAAAAAAATAAAAAATTAAAAAAAGGTAGACTATGGAGTATAAAAACTGTACCAAGGACCTGGCTACAAATACAAAAAAATATTTATACATCTGTACCTTTATGCAGTGACACTGTGGCTGGTGCTGCTTTTTGACTGGCTTTGTTGAGATCCAGCAAAGTGGAGTCATGGCTTTGGAAGCCATTCCTGGTGAGCAACTTTTGCTTCAAATAAGAGTTTCTTTGTAGGGGGGGAATATCTGGCAAAGTATTGCCACTTTACCGACTGAGTGAAGACCTACAAAAATGTCATCACTGATTCTTTCCTGCAGTTTTTTTAATATATTTTTTTATTTTTGATTCACTTGGAATTTATTTGGAATAGGGAACTAAGGAGCCAATTTTTTTTTTTCAGGTGGCTGTTCAGTTATTTCAACATTCACTGACTCAACCATTTTTTTCTCTGATCTTAAATGCTACTTTTTTTTTTAAGATTTTATTTATTTATTCATGAGAGATACAGAGAGAGAGGCAGAGACAGAAGCAGAGGGAGAAGCAGGCTCCATGCAGGGAGCCCGACGTGGGACTCGATCCCAGGTCTCCAGGATCACGCCCTGGGCCAAAGGCAGGAGCTAAACCACTGAGCCACCCAGGGATCCCTAAATGCTACTTTCAATATATACTAAATCTGTGTATGGATCTAGATCTCTAATTACTCTACTGATTTATGTGCCAAGATCAAATAGCTTTAACTGTGATAATTCTTTTTTTCTTTTTTAAGGTTTTATTTATTTATTCATGAGAGACAGAGAGAGAGGCAGAGACACAGGCAGAGGGAGAAGCAGGTTCCATGCAGGGAGCCCGATGTGGGACTCGACCCCGGGTCTCCAGGATCAGGCCCTGGGCTGAAGGTGGCACTAAACCACTGAGCAACTCGGGCTGCCCTAAGATGTCTGTTAAAAAAGGTTTAAGAAATAAGTGATGTAAAAATTAGAAGGGAGACGGCCAAATTGCAGTTGTCAGTGATGATTGTTTCTACTCAAAAGAAAGTTATACAAGGTAACAAAGATTAATGTACAAAAGGTAATATGAAGACAATAGGCAGTTAAAAATTATAATGGAAAAGAGATGTCTTTTACATAAAAAAGGGAAAAAAGGAACATACCTAGAAATAGATTTTTATATATGTATGTGGGATTTTCATGAAGAAAATTTTAAAATACTGTTGAGAGATGTAAAAGAAATGAATGAATGATAAACCTCTTCTTGGGTACATATAAATGTCTTTTCTTATTGAGTAAATGCATAAATTTATTTATAAATTTAACAGTAAATGCTGTTACTAATGAGAATATCAGTAGAATGTTATTTTTTAACTAAGTTAATCATAAAGTTAATGTAGCAAATCTAAAATGAAAACTAGCTATAAAAATTCTGGAAAAGTGGGGATCCCTGGGTGGCGCAGCAGTTTGGCGCCTGCCTTTGGCCCAGGGCACGATCCCGGAGACCCGGGATCGAATCCCACATCGGGCTCCCGGTGCATGGAGCCTGCTTCTCCCTCTGCCTGTGTCTCTGTCTCTCTCTCTCTCTCTGTGACTATCATAAATAAATAAAAAAATTTTTAAAAAATCCTGGAAAAGTTACTAACAAAGGGGGCTTAACCTCAGTATATATTTAAAGCATGTTATAGAAATATCAGAGTTAGGGCAGCCCTGGTGGCTTAGCTGGTTTAGTGCCACCTTCAGCCCAGGGCCTGATCCTGGAGACCCGGGGTCGAGTCCCACATCGGGCTCCCTGCATGGAGCCTGCTTCTCCTCTGCCTGTGTCTCTGCCTCTCTCTCTCTCATGAATAAATAAATAAAATCTTAAAAAAGAAAAAAAGAATTATCACAGTTAAAGCTATTTGATCTTGGCACATAAATCAGTAGAATAATTAGAGACCTAGATCCATAGACAGATTTAGTATATATTGAAAGTAGCATTTTAGGGATCCCTGGGTGGCTCAGTGGTTTAGCTCCTGGATCCCAGGATCAGGCCCTGATCCGAAGGCAGACATTCAACTGCTGAGCCACCCTGGTGTCCCCAAATAAATAAATAAAATCTTAAAAAAAAAAAAAAAAAGAAGAAAGAATCTAATATGCTTGAAAATAATGTACCAATTGAAACTTACTTATAAAAGACATCTACTCTGAAAACTACCACCACAAAGAACGTTTGTGCTTCACCTTGGTGAACAAGACACTTGACACTCTACACTGTTTATCAGCACTAGTCAGTCCTTGGAGCTTATCCCTGCTGTCAGGAGCCATGTTCCGCTTTGCCCTGGAAATGCAGGAGTTGGGGGTGGGTATGTGTCTGGATGTGCAGCCTGGGCCCCAGGGCCTGGTCTACACTCCCAGAGTAGCTAATCATGGAGCAACCCCACAAAGGTGTGTGCCTCTGCTCTGCAGTCTCTGAGGTCTCAGTGTTACATGAAAAATTGATGGGCAAAGTTTATCTTAGCCCTTAGTTAACATGCTATTTACTGAGTTAGATAAATTGTTTAAAATTCATCTCTATAGGGGTGCCTGGGTGGCTAAGTTGTTTAGGTGTCTGCCTTCAGCTCAGGTTGTGATACTGGGGTCCTGGGACTGGACCGTACACTGGGCTTCCTGCTGCTCAGCGAGCACGCTTTTCCCTCTGCCTTTCTGTCTCTTATGAATAAATAAACAAATAAATACATCTTTAAAAGAATCATTTATATAATACTAGCTTGCCAATTCATCTCACAGAACTCTTTTTCTTTGCTGAAAATTTTCCCATAGTCTCTGAAGACACTTGGTCATCTCTTTGCTGCGTATCAATCAACTTATTTGTTTCCTAGCTCAGTATGCACAAAAGCAGCCTGACCAAATTTCTTGAGGGAAAAAAAAATCTGTCATTGCCCCATTAATTAATATAAAATATAGGAAGCCTGTCAGAGAAGTCAGGAAATGGGTAAAGTTCATACTCCATTAATTTCCCTCCCCATCTCCAATTCTCTAATCCCCTGTCCAATCGAGGACCAGACAGCACAAAGCAGGTCTAATCTGGCCTTGGGCCAGCTGCTCAGAGCAGCAGGTCCAGGAGAAAAAGGCACCAGGTCCTTGACTGCATATGTATGTGGACAATGGTGGAGCCACAGGGCATAAATTAATCCAGGAGTTCTATCCCCAAGAATCCAGAAAGCAGAGGATCATGAGGAACAGAGTGAAGATGAGAACAACAGAACTTGTCTTTGGTCAGTAACTACTATTGTAGAAATGAACAGAATATTTAAGTCAAGAGGAAAAAAGTAAGCAGGCAACTTGGCAGCTCTGGAGAGATTCTGGAGTCCCTGATAGCCATGGACATGCCTCACAGCTCTGTTGCTTTTCTTCCCCTTGAGATAAAATATAACCTAAAATTTATCACTTTAACTGGTATGAAGAATGCAATTTAGTGGGTTTTAGTCATATCATGCAACTGTTACCACTATCTAACCCCAGAACAGTTCCATCATCCCAAAAGAAATCCTACATCTATTAATAACCCCATTCCCTCTCCCTGTAGCCCCTGACAACCACTCATCTCCTCTGTCTCTATACATTTACCTAACATGGACATTTCACATAAATGTAATCGTTTATGTGGCCTTTTGTGTCTGACTTCTTTTACTCAACATGGTTTTTTTTTAAGACTTTATTTATTTATTTATGAGAGACACAGAGAGAGAGTCAGAGACACAGGTAGAGGGAGAAGCAGGCTCCATGCAGGGAGCCCGACGTGGGACTTGATCCCGGGTCTCCAGGATCACGCCGTGGGCCAAAGGCAGGTGCTAAACCGCTGGGCCACCCGGGCTACCCTACTCAGCATGTTTTTAAGATTTATCTATGTTGGGCAGCCCCGGTGGCACAGCAGTTTAGCGCCGCCTGCAGCCTAGGGCATGATCCTGGAGACCCTGGATCGAGTCCCACATCAGGCTCTCTGAATGGTGCCTGCTTCTCCCTCTGCCTGTGTCTCTGCCTCTCTCTCTCTCTCTGTGTCTCTATGAATTTAAAAAAAAAAAAAAAAAAAAAAGATTTATCTATGTTGTAATATGTATCAGTACTTCATTCCTTTTATGACTGCATCCTATTCTATTGCCTGTTCTTGAATACACAGCAGACACATATTTCTGAATCCCACCATCACAGCAGAAAAGGTATACTCATTCTTACAGGATGGGTGCTCCCTGAACAGAGGTGGAATGGCGTTGACAGTATCTTCATGATCCTGTTCACAGTTTTAATTCTGATGATCTTGGATAGAGCTCTATAGTTGTAAATTCATAGCGAATTCTGTGAATAACTTGAAACTATTAAAAAAAAATCTCACTTTTACATCAGGAGCCAACCTAAGCAACATGTTGCACAAAAAGCCTTTATTAAAGCCAGTGAAACACTGGCTGAGGCTCAGAAAGGAGACTGGCAGGAAGAGGCGGAAAAGAAACAAAACATTCTGAATGAGCTTGTTCCTGCTTGAGATCCTGTTAAAATTATGAGGTGGCTGGAGAGTTACATGAGGCTGAAAAGAAATGCTGCTTATCCCTAGGAATGAGCGATTCAGCAATAATGAAAACCCCTGTGAGGCGGAGTGGGTTTATCCTGTCTACCCGTTCTCACGGGAAAAGCCAACCTGCCTGGCCCCATGTATCCATTAAGCAACCGAAGGGTGTCGCCTGCATCCGTGAGATAAGTACTACGTGCTTTCCAAAGGCCAACACATAAGGTTCTAATGTAGTTTCTTACTAAGTCAACAGGAAGATGATAAAAGCAGCAAAGACAGAGCTGCACTGTGATCAAGTATGACACCTGGTGGCTGACCAAGAAAAGAAGTATCTTCAAATATTCAAAGATTTCACATCATATAATGCAATATAAAATAATGAGAAGCCATTTTTTGACCCTCGAATTAGCAAATGACTTTTTTTTTTTTTTAAATGTAAAACGTGTTAGGGAAGATTCTGTGGAAGCAGAATAAAGGTGATAAATTGGCACCACCTTTCCACAGGGCAATTAGGCTTTGCTATCAAAAACCCGAAACCTAGAGTTTCACATTCCTTTTAAATCAGAATTCCACTAAGTTTGTCTTTTTTTATTTTATTTTTTACTAAGTTTAACTTAATGAAGTTTTTACAGATGTGTGCCAACATTTAGCTACCAGTATGTCTGTCGTGGAACTGCTTATAATAGCAAGAAATGGGAAACAATGTCAACATCCAAAAATAGAGTAAGAGTTCAGAACTTAGGATTTACCACATATTTAAATATCTTTTGCTATGTACTGAAAAGGAAAGGGGTACATCATTTACTGTTCACAAGAACACATTTTATATAAATATTCTGGTCCACAAAGAAAAAAAAACAGTACCTGATGAAAAATATACCAAGCTGTGAATAAGGCAATCTCTAAGGGAGTACAAAATATGGCAGAACTTCATTATCTGCCTCGTTCCTTCTGTGACAAAAACAAAACAATTAACTTATCTATCTATCTATTTATTAAAGATTTTATTTATTTATTTATTCACAGAGATGGAGAGAGAGAGAGAGAGAGAGAGGCAGAGACACAGGCAGAGGGAGAAGCAGGCTCCATGAAGGGAGCCCGACGTGGGACTGGATCCTGGGACTCCAGAATCACGCCCTGGGCTGCAGGTGGCGCTAAACCGCTGCGCCACCGAGGCTGCCCATCTATTTATTTTTTAAAAGGTATGTTTTTTTTTTTTTAAAAGGTATGATTTTTAAGCAATCTACACCCAGCATGGAGCTCGAACTCACAACCAGGAGACCAAGAGTCACATGTTCTACTGACTGAGGCAGCCAAGTGCGCCTAAACTTACTATTTTTTGAAACTTTTTTTTTTTTGAAGATTTATTTATTTATTCATGAGAAACACAGAGAGAAAGAGGCAGAGACACAGCAGAGAGAGAAGCAGGCTCCATGCGGGGAGCCCGATGCGGGACTCGATCCCAGGACTCCAGGATCAGGCCCTGGGCTGAAGGCGGACACTCAACTGCTGAGCCAACCAGGTGTCCCTAAACATATTTTTTAATTTAGGTGAAGAAATTCACAGAACCAGCCAGAAAGCACAGGAGTTGACTACAATGATATTTTAGATACAGACAATGGAAAGACCTTAGCCCTCAAGCCACTGCTGTTCCCCCTACCCTTCAGTGTTTCTGGCTAGCCCACTAGCCCAATACCCACAGAGGTGGTTTCAATTTTTCATGCTCTTTTCTTTCTCTTTTAAAAGATTTTATTTATTTATTTGAGAGAGAGAGAGAGAGAGAGAGAGAAAGAAAGAGAACACGGAGAGGGAGAAGCAGACTCCCTGCTGAGCACAGAGCCTGATGTGGGGCTCGATCCCGGGGCCCTGAGATCATGACCTGCGCCCAAGGCAGACGCTTAACCAACTGAGGCACCCAGGTGCCCCTTCACGCTCTTTTCAAGTCTCCTTCCCCACTCATGTCCCCTCCATCTCAGCAAATGACTCCACATTCCACGCATCACGAAAAGAAAAAGAACAGGCCACCATGTAAGAACATCTTCAGCTGTCTCATGTCTCATGACGTGTCTCAAACACGTCAACATTTGAATGAAGTCATGCGGAGATGTTCTTACTCGGCATTTACTATATATCCCACAGTTAAAGAAGAGAAAGGCTGGAAAATCCATTAAGATGCAAGTGGACGCCATTTCAAGTGAATCAGAATAGTAGTGGGAAAGCAGCAGACCACAGGGCATTGTGGGGTAAAGAGGAGGGGCCACCTCAAAGTCTTTATGAAAAGATAAGGTAATTATAAATAAATATATGCGATTTAAACAGGGCATAGATGATTTCATCTGTCAGTACAGTATAATTAACATGTTGTAAACTGCACATATTCAAAATGTACAAGATTTATCATGTGAATAAGTCGATGAAACCATCACCACATTCAAGGTAATGAAGTTTTTTCTTCTTGCCCCTTTATTTCTCCCTCTCACCCCTTCTTGCCTGGGGGGGTGGGGGGGTGGGACGGGGTGGTGGTGGCCTTTCATAAGAGGAAAGCCTGAATTTGTCTGACTTTATGAGGCTATAAATTCATCTTTTCCTCTTCCTTTCATTCAACTGGCTGGGTTCAGAGCCCTGAACTCCAGGGTCACCCACCTACTCCAGTCACAACCCCTACTCCTGCCTCTATACACAACCTCCTCTGTTTAGAGCATCATCAGGTTCAAGATCCTCACCATGACCTCCAGGGCCCCTCCGGGTCCTGATTTCTTGCAGTTCTGACAAGACTAAAAGTACCTGCCAGGTACCAAATGTGCTATGCTCCCTAACTCCTTTCCAGTGTCTTCTCACAAGGTATTTTCTTGGTTCAATCAAGCAACCCTAGACCCTCCTCAGCCCCAAGAAATTCTTACTCATCCTTCTAGAATCTAGACCAGTGGTTCTCAACCATAGATGGTTTTGCCCTTTAAGGTACATCGGGCAATGTCTGGAAACATTTTTGGTTGTCACAACTGGAGGGTGGGGGGCCTGGGGATGCTACTGACATCTAGTGGGTAGAGACCAGGATGGCTGCTAAATGTCCTATAACACATAGGATGGCCCCCACACAAAAAATTATCCATTCTGAAATAATTGTTGATGGTGAAGGCTGAGAAGCCCTGATTAAATTAAACTGGAGCATCCCATTTTCTGTGAAAGGCTTCCCTGACCTACCCCAGGAGTGAGTTCCATGCTTGTGGTCAGGTTTGCCCTAATCCTCCCAACATACCTGTATTTTAGCATTTATCTCACTGAGGGATAACCTCTGACTACTCCATTAAATTATAATTGCTTCAACTGCAGAGACCATCTTTTCATCTGTATCTCCCCAGTGTGTAACAAAAGAGCTCATTCACTGTTTTGTAATTAAATTTTAAATAACTTATATTTAATAATGAATGAACAAAAAAGGATGGAGAAAAAAGCACTTATTTTCTTGGCTCTACCACAAAAATCCTTTAAAAATGACACAAATAATGCCTGTTTTCTCCTAAAAACATTAGAAAATAAAGATAAGCAAGAATAAAAAAATAAAAAATGATTTTTCAAATAGGCAGAGGCACCATTTAAAGAACAAGAGATGGGGGCACCTGGGTGGCTCAGTCAGCTAAGCAACCAATTCTTGTTTTCTGCTCAGGTCATGAGGTCAAGCCTTACATCAGGCTCTACACCCAGCAGAGAATCTGCTTGTGTCTCTCTCTCTGCTCCCATTCCCGTGCTCTCTCTCTCTCTCTCTCTCAAAGAAAAAAAAAAGAAAGAAAAAGAGGGAAGAGATAAATCCCACAGGAAATTTGAGAACTGTGGCAGGTGGTGCTAGGGTTTTTGTAGAACAAATCCCAAGGTGAACTCAGTACTTACTTGAGAACAGCAATCTCTTGAACAGTTATGGCTCTTTTATCTTTGGTTCCCATGTAGGAGAATATGTTTGGTTTGACTCTGGTAAGACAAAAACAAAACCATATGAAGTTGCACACCATTAGGAAATCCTATTTCTCATGGTTTAAGATTTTCAGTAAATAAAATCATATCAGAATAGGAGAAGAGGATAAACTTGACTTTGAAAGGTACCCAGAAAATATAAAATGCAAGCTAAGAAAATGATGCCTGGACAGCTTTCTTAGCAGAGCTTGACTCAGAAGGTTTATGGCTATCTGTGAGTGAATAACCTGCTGTTCAAAGATTTGGCTAGCCAGTAACCAAAAAGAAAACAATGCACGTCCTATCAATCACAACCCATTCATTAGATGGCACAACAGTGAAAGTAAAGAGAAATTCATTCCAGATATACAATGGGCCACTCTGAAAATTTTAAAGATTTATTATGTAAGTGAGACAGATACATATATATATATATAAAATATATGTATGCTATATGTATGTACAATATATGTATATATTTATGCACATACATATATATGTGTGTGTATATATATGGGGGGGGCAGGCAGAGGGAGAAGCAAGTTCCCCGGGGCTTGACTTGGGGCTCAATCCCAGGGCCCTGGGATCACGACCTGAGCTGAAGGCAGATGCTTATCCAACTGAGCCACCCAGGTACCCCTCAAAATTTTCTATCTTCAGTTTTTAAGAAGTTAATAATAATGTGAAATATTCATAAATACATGCTATTTCTTTGCATAAAAAAGCCAGATACTAAAATAGGATCTGAATAGGGTTTTTTCTTTAAAAAAAAAAAAAGAGCTTATTTATTCATTTGAGAGTGAGTGAGAGTATTGGGGGGGGGGGGGAGGAGAAGCCAACTCCCCACTGAGCAGGGAGCTGGATGTGAGACTCCATCCTAGGACCTCAGGATCATGACCTGAGCCAAAGGCAGATGCTTAACCATCTGAGCCACCCAGGTGCCCTGAATAGTTCTGATAATAAGTAAGTTAGTTAACTAAGAAGTATTTTATAGAAACTGCTCCACATAAAACAAACAAACAAAAAAAAACAGGACAAATTTCTTGAACTCTGAGCGCTCCCTCAACTGCAGAGCTCAGAGGAAGTCCCTCCCCAGTGGTCTATCCTCCCAGGCTCCAGTACAGACAGGCACTATCCTCTGTACCACCGACTCTCTCCCAGACAGCTAGCACCGCGAGGATAGTGTCACTTACAGGGTACTGCACCCTACTGGCTGAAATATGGCCATACTGGCTCTGACCACCAGCACCTCTGAATGTAACTGCACTTGGAGAGAGTGCCTTTAAAGAGGTGATGCAGTTGAAATGAGGCTGCTGGGTGCGCCCTTATCCGATCTGTTCTAATAAGAAAAAATTTGGACACACAGACTCTAGGGATGGGGACACACACACATAACACACACAGAGGTCACAGAGGGAAGACCATGGGTAGACACAGAAAAAAGGTAGCCATTTGTAAGCCAAGGAGAGGCCTCAGAAAAAACCCCCAAACCTGCCTTCTAGTCTCCAGAGCTGTGAGAAAATTAGTTTGTTATTGAAGCCACCCAGTCTGTGGTATTTGTTATGGCAGCCACAGCAAACTGATACACTGTGTACCCCGTTTGAATTGGGCTAATTATATATCAGAAAGTAAACTTCCGCTGCACACAGATTTGCTGTGGAGCCTGTACTCATGACTGAAACAAAATTTTTCGGCACCTGGCCCATCCTGAAAGACTCAAATCTGGTTCAATTGCATTCCCATGAGGAAATTCGACTGGTCTCAAGTTTTCAACCTAGTCAATCTCCAAGAATTAAGAGTTTACAGTCTAGTTAAGCAAATCCCTGCAAACACATCAAAGCGTAGGGCTCTCCAGGAAGTGAATCCATTTTTATTTTCAGCTGGATGGTAATTCTCAGCTGTATGTGAGCTATTTACTTACAGAATTTCTCTCTTGAATTACTACCTATATGCAAGGAGGTGAAAAAAAAACACCTAATTCACATATTGTCTAAGGAAATTATAATGGGGGGGGGAGGCACATCTGCTATCTATTTTCCCACTTTTTCATTAGCATGGAAAGAAGAAAATACATTCCCATGTGGTCATTTCATGTCAGCATGAGAATAAGATACTAACCTTAAATATTTGGACAGCACATTAATAGCATCCATGGTGTCTTTGTTTTCCTTGTACAGTACAAAGTGGCAGTAACTTCCCCTAGACTTTGGCCAAGAATGTTTTCTTGGATCTTAAAAACAAAAAAATTCAATGTTATATAGACCATAACAAAAGGGATTTAAGTTTTTGCTTATGAAACCTACAAGTTTTTTTTTTTTTTTTTTTTTTTTTTTTGCTAGAGAACCTCTGAGTGAGAAATTCCGTCTAGTCTGACAAGAAATACAGGTTAAGTGGTTACAGCTGTGTGGACTACAGGCATTCTCCTTCCTGTGACTGGAGACTCAACATTACCTGTCCATATTCACAATCAAAAGCTGAAAGCAGGTTGGGTGACAAAGAAGTAAGACTAACCAGCAATTCTCACACAGAGAAACACAGAGAGATCCACCACTCCCTGGTGGCATGTACTTCACAAGCACGTATGTGGTAGGTGGGTACTAGCTTTCTAGAACACACGTGGTCCAGAGGGAAACAGCATTCCCGCTGCCATATAAGCCCTGTCTCACATCCCAAGCGGGGAGTTCACACATACAGGCTGGATGCCTGAGCAAGGATGGGGGATAAAGCTTATGAGGAGTTGCCTTGATGATAGGTTCAAATTTTCCGCCACTTCCTTCACAAGTTTCTTTAATCCTAGGTGGTTTACAAATGTTTACCTGACAGGGGAGAGCGGCTGGCATTCAAAACGTAGTGGTTATTATTCTCAGGGAAAAGGAGACCTTTAAAAATTAAGCCAGGTTAAATGTTAACTTCTGAACCATGGTTCCTTCGATTGCTCAACCTTTTGAACACCAACAAACATGTACAGGCTTTGGAGAACCTGGAAAAGTGTTCTTTTAAGCGACCATTTTAATTATACTGTCATCTAGAGATACATTTTTTAAATATTAGGATTTCAACTTTGATTTTAAAAAAACAACATATTTTGGGAAAAATATGCAAGCCACAGCCACACTTCCAGACACTGTATGGTAATATTCCTGAGTCTTGAGTGACACATAGCTGCAACTGTTATCTGAATACATCTAATCCACTTGACTTCTGTAACTCCATGAAAGAAAAACTGTAAAAATATTTCATTTAATCTTTAGAGTCATCTTTTAAAAATATGCCTTTGTTTTTGTCCCTAAAATAATTCTTTAGCATGAACTCATGAATCCATCCTCTTCAGAGACATAAGAAACTTCTGGTACTGAAGTTGCTGGTACACCTGGCTTTGTCAAGGCAAAAAAGCACTCTTGATAGATTAGTGACTTACACTACAACGTAAAGAACAAATGAATCAATAAATCTTCATGGAAAACTGTCATAGCACGTATGCTTAGCGAACTGCTTTTCCTTTCTGATAAACATGAATGTCTCTTCTGCCTTGGAGAAAAAAAAATATTACAAGTATTTCCTTGGCTCTTCGTGTGAATTCCTCGGAATTCATCCTCAGAGAATTGTGAATAAGAGAATATTCTTTTAGGCTTTTCCTTTCAGCTCACCATGGTTAAGCAAAACTGTCTTCTACTTAGCGCTTGGGAGAAAAATCATTGGCATTTCATTTTCTCTACATGAAACACCAACCGCTCTTACCTGCTGCAGTTCTGACCTCTGTCCAAATGCACAGCATAAAGAGCACAAGAGAGCAATGTTTAATTTTTAATAGTATTAAAGTGCTTTAGAGGTGAACATGCAAATGATCGCATGGAAAGTTTCTACCAAGGACTGCTGCAGCACCTGGTAGTTATGTGGTGGGTTAACAGCCATTCAGACATTAACAATGGAATGTCGCAGAGGCAGACAGTGAACGAGTAAGAAAACTCACCTATAGGTACCAGCCTCCTCACAAGGACATGTTAGCTCATCCTCACGGCTGCACTGTCCGTACCCACAGGATGCAGCGTAAGGTTTACAACTGAATACAGTATGTTGTATATCTGATGCTAATGTTACACTGCGTGTTAACTAGAATTTAAATAAAAACTTAAAAAAAAAAAAAGACCTAATATAAAATGCTTCCCCAGCCAGAGATGTTTTCACAAAGTGCTGCTTATGATTATCTTTTGGTGGTGACACTGAACGCAATTATTATTTTGCTTTGTGTTTTTCTATGTTTTATGAGTTTCCTGAGTTGAGTTATAAAGATTTTGATAAACATCTGAAAAATCATTACAGAAAAGTTCTTGAACTGATCAATTAAAAGGGACATGAGGCAATTTAAGAGACTTAACTATTTAATACAACATTCAGACCTTTTTCGTGTCATCACTTGACAAGTCATCTACTGTAAAAGACATTTTTGAGACAACTAGGGAAAAACTGAACGTGCACAGGGTATCATATATTAAGAAATTACTGTTCATTATGTAGGATGTGATAATGTTTTGAGGTTTTAGTCCTTAGCTGCTAAATACAGACTGTAGCATTTATGGGTGAAATGAAGTGCTGTGTAGAATTTTCTTTAAAACGCTCTATAAGAAAAATAAGTGGGAGGAAAAGATCAAACAGAAACAACAGAATGTTAATAATCTTGAAGATGGCTGATGGGTACACGGTGGTTCAATATATACTACTCTGTGTGCCTGTTTGAAAATGTAAGAAAAAGTTTAAAAAACTTGTGATAAAAACTGATTAAGTGGAACTGTATCTGTACTTAATGATCCCCTTAGGAATATTTCCAATATAGGCAAGACATAAATGAAGCCACAAGGCTAAAGAACTAAATGCTATTATACCTTAAGAGAAACCATGACAACCGAGTATGAGTTTTGGCTCACAAGCATGCATCTTTTATTAGCAAATCCAAGCACTAAGCATGCATACACTTATCTCCTCTGTCAATAATAGGTACAAGGATTCTTTTTCTAAGTGCACTCTTAATATACAAAATAGTAAGCATATGTATTAGTTAACTGGGAATATTTTGAATAACAGAAAATCAATGAGTCTCAGCTTATTCTGGGCGATTTGACTTTCTAAAACTCCAAATCCTTAGATTGCCAAGTAGCATGTATGTTAGCTTCATAATTTAGGAAAATTTAAAATAACTTTCAGACTTTTTTGAGACACTGATTTACAATGCGAATGCAAAGAATTCTCAGGCTGAGATTACAGGAAGCAACCTTATGATGGCTTGATACGGCAGCCCCAGTCCAGTACAAATAGAAACCAGAAAGAAAAAGAAACCACGTTCAGGAAGGTTCATGTATTGAACACAGAGCTCTTCTTCATGAATAACGAAGGAAAAATGTAGTTCAAGAAAGATGACAGGATGGGGTAGCATGCAGAACATTCTTTCCTTCTTATTCAAGGCCATTTCTAGGACTGTATCCCCGCACATCGACCTTCCAGCTTCCTCAGGATCCTGCTAACCCCACTATCACTCTCCTCCCAGAGTTTCTGCCCACCGTCTCCACTGGCTCTTTCCCTTCAGGATATCAATATCCCCAGGGCTCTTCCATTTTAAAAATCAAACATATGCCTCCCTCAACCATGTTGCTTTCCTTTCTCCTCTTTATAGCTTATTTTTTAATTTACGCCCAATGTGGGGCTAGAACTCATGATCCCGAGATCAAGAGCCACATGTTCATTCCTCCAACTGACCCAGCCAGGCACCTCCCTTTGCAGCTGATTGTGAACAGCATTCCATAATTAGTGCCTTGCATCACAGCCTATGGTGTAAACTGGTTTCCAACCCTATTCCACTAGAGCTGCTTTGGCAAACACACCAAAGGTGTCTATGTGGCGAAAAACTGATGGGTATATCTTAGAGTTCTTATCTTGCTGGACCCATCTATAATAATTTCCCACTGCTATTCACTCTGTCTGTGGATTCTATAACACCAGTCTCTCCCAGAGAGTTTCCTTCTTATCTGTCTGGCCCTTCCTCCTATCTCTGTGGATTCCTAGATCCAAGTATCCCTGCTGGGAACCCTTCATTTCAGATAGTATGCTGAACCTCTACATATCCCATGGCAGAATTTTCTTTTTTTAAACTTAAGTCTTGGGGATCCTTGGGTGGCTCAGCGGTTTA
Organism: Canis aureus; assembly: GCF_053574225.1. Lineage (NCBI taxonomy): Eukaryota > Metazoa > Chordata > Mammalia > Carnivora > Canidae > Canis > Canis aureus. The sequence continues at coordinate 41,313,648 of NC_135631.1, forward strand.
GCGCCTGCTATCAGCCCAGGACATGATCCTGGGGGCCCGGGATCGAGTCCCACATCAGGCTCCCTGCATGGAGCCTGCTTCTCCCTCTGCCTGTGTCTCTGCCTCTCTCTCTGTCTCTCAGGAAAAAATTTAAAAATCTTAAAAAAGAAAAAAATAAATAAAGTCTTTAGGGGCACCTGGGTGTCTCAGTGGTTGAGTGTCTGCCTCTGGTTCAGGTCGTGATTCTGGGGTCCTGGGATCGAGTCACGCACCGGGCTCCTCGTGGGGAGCTTGCTTCTCCCTCTACCTGTGTCTCTGCCTCTTTCTCTGTGTCTCTCATGAATAAATAAAATCTTAAAATAAATAAATAAACTTAAGTCTTTTTTAAAAAGACATTCTTAGAGCATATACCATCTATCTCAAAATATAAATTAGTTTACCTAATTACATGGAATTTAACAATTGTAGGATATTTTCAGAAAAATATCCTAGGTACAGTTTGGTAGGTGAATCAAGGTGCCCTATTAGACTGGATTAACAACATAACACCAGAGTTAAAACAGTTGGTCATTTGTGGTGTCTGGGCACCATGATTTAGAATTCACCATGCCTATGTTTTAGGATGCATGGCTCTAGCTGAGAAAAATTTAGGTGAGAATATTGCAAATCTGCTAGATAATGTATGTAACAATTTATATCAGGGTATGGTAGGAATAGAGATCTAAAAACACTATAAACTTAGCCTTGCAACGAGACTTTAAAAGATAATTCATTCATATGTTAGTCAAACTAGCCCAAAAGGACACGCTGTCATTGGTACTGGATTCTACTTGCAGGGACATGAAGACTAGTCTCTGGATCCCAGTTCTCCCTACTTTTCCAATGGTATTTAACTGAGGCCCTCTCCGTGGTGGGGAATTGGATCTGCGAAAGAGATGAATGCAGGCTCTCCAGTGCCTGAGTCCATGAGGAGATGAGAGAGAAGAGCTCAGACCTCTAGCCCATCTTTTACCAAATGCCAAAACACCTCAAGCCCAAGAGGTTTATAACTCTCTGCAAGTGATGACCCAATGCTTCCTCTTAAAGTGAGAAATATTTTACTGAAGATGTGCAAAGGGAACAGGGAGGGTGGTTCACATCCCACAGAGCTCAGCACCTCACTTTAAAAATCTTAAGGAAATTTTTTATTTGGAAAAAAAGGTGAGTGTGGTACAAGCATGAAAATGTAGAAGAGGAAAGGGTGGGAAAACTCTAAGGGCCACCATGACCTGCAAATAAATGCTCCTCCATACATATTACAAAAGCCAGCATCCTCTAAGAAATAAAGATCATTTCCAAGAAGTAGCCTGTCAAAAAAACACAGGTTTTGCCAATCTGCTTCCTCATGACCACATTCAGCAGAATTAAGACCTTGCCTTTTCTTTTTGCCTTTCAAAGAAGTTGGCTGACCAATGTGGACTCCCTCTTTACAAGGAACAGCTCCCCAGCAGCTGTTCTCAGCCTGGGCCCCTTGAGAGAACTGAGACTGAATACTCCACGGCATCTACTATAGTAGTAAGTCATCCTCTCTACATCTAGGATAGTTACCAACCAACTGTCAGTCTTGAGAGAATGCAAAATGTCACTCAAATCACTTTCCACTGTGTTTGATGCTCCTCAACAACCCTGGCTGGAGTATTATCTTATACAGTGACTCAGACATCAAAGAAATGTACAGCAACCAAGCCATCAGTATGTGGTTTGAGAAGTGATTAACAACCTATGCCCCTAGTCGTTCTAGAACGCAGGTCATTTTCTTTGTGGTATCCACTGAGAAGTGGCCTCCAGTGTCCACCTTCTCCTCCCCACCTGCTCAGGATTTCTGATTTCTAGGTCATATCCACACTTACTGAACTGACATTATTTTTACACTATTTTTTTTTAGGCACAGCTAAACCTTATTTCTGCTCCCATTTTTCTTATACTGCTCTCATTTCACTAGAATCATAGTTACAAACAATTAAGGCTTCATCCATTCACAGCATTAACCTAAGAGAATACTGACACAGCACTAACAGCATGAATAGTCTTTTGTTATAGTCTTGGAGTTTTGCTCTGACAAATAGATCTGGAAATAACTCTTCCCTAATAGAAGCCATCACTGGTAGGGGATGAGGGTGAAGAAATCTCTTTTTCCCCACTGTCATTTTCATTAGAATTCTGTCTGCCGATTTGGCAGGTAAAAGAAGAAAAGTTACCTAATTTTCTTAAGGTTATATGCAAGTAGAAATTTCCGTGGTTGTAGAATGTTATCAGAGTATAAATATCAAAGAGATTCACTGACAACACATTCGTTTCAAGGGAAGGATACACAACGGAAGATGAGCCTGGGCAAAGGGGCGCTTTCCCATATATTCCGTGTTTTTTATGTGTGAGTGAAAAAACATGGCTAGAAAGCAGCAGCTCTTCCAATAAAGGGGCTTTGCAGAAAAAATGCCACTGGGATTTTTGGTTCATCTGAAAGCTTTCTTCCCTCCATTAAGAACACAGAATGAGCAATATGCTTCCATTTTCTTCTTGAATTGCCACTGAGCCCATTCTGCTCTTCAGGGAACATATCAAATTCCTAGGACTATCTCTTAGGCGCCACTGTAACTATAGCATATCTTGACTCACATGAAAGACCTAGGGCCCCTTCCAGACACAGTCTGTAGGATTGCTCTGTGAATGTGAACTTTATTTACCTTCTTTGAGGGAATGACATGATCAGTATCCTTTCCAGCGTAACAGCCAAGTAGCCCGCAACATGAACAGGCAAGGAGCAAGAGGAACGGGATGCCACTTGTGACCACTGACAGAGGAAATGCCAGGTCACTCGCACACTTACTTGCCAGAGCCTTTTTCCCAGCTGCATGGTAGGCTACAATGTATTTCTTGCCCTCTCTGTCCTCTGTTTTTGTCTCTAATCCTGGAAACAGTGATTTAATTGCTTGATGGATGACAGTTCTTTTCTCTTTCGTGTCCTCAACAACCTATTAAGAATGGAAATAATGTGACTACTGATTTAATAAACATTAAATAAGGAAATAATACCAATGATTCAATAAAAACATTAGTCACGTTATCAACTGTGCAAAAGTAACAGAAGTCCATGGGTATGATTTCAGAAATCTTTCAGAGCTTTATAATGCTGCACATCTTAAGAGTCTGTTTACTGAGCAGGACATCTGCCAGGCACCGTAGCAAGAACTTCACAGTCATCGGCTTATTTCATCCCAATCATCCCCCTACCGTGCCACCACTATATGTATTTGGAGATAAGGAAAACAAGGCTCAGAGAAGTGAAGTAATGTGTCTAAAGTCACACAGCCAGAGGCACCCATCACAGACACTCTTGTTCAGCGACTCTGCGGGACGAACGCCTCATGGCTCACAGATGGCAATGTAGGCAAGTTGGGCCTTTTGGGATTTCAGAAACTCAACTCCCTTGAATAGGCCAATCTACAATTGCCTCACAATGAATCCTATTCTACACTGAATTATCTTAGAATGACATTCTAGCTCATTTGTTCTCAGTAAAAAATAAAATCAACATCAAGAAAATGTAAACTTGTTAGCTCAGAACTGTTATTTAGGGGAACCTGGGTGGCACAGCTGGTTAAGGTCTGACTTTGGCTCAGGTCATGATCTCAGAGGCTGCTTCTCTTTCTGCCCCTCCTCCTGCTCATGCTCTCTTTCTCTTACTCTCTCAAATAAATTTAAAAAAACATATATTTATTTACTTGAGGGTGAGAATGGGAAAGAGCATGTGCATCAGCATGCACAAGCCAGAGAAGAGGCAGAGGAAGAGGGAGAAGCAGACTCCCTGCTGAGCTGGGAGCCTGACATGGGGCTCGATCCCAGGATCCTGGGATCATGACCCAAGCCAAAGACAGACCCTTAACTGACTGAGCCTCTCAGGCGCCCCAAATAAATAAAATCTTTAAAAAAAAAATAAAAAAAAACTCAGTTGGAATCAAACTTTGCGCATATAACTGAATACATATTTAGACTTCAAAAATTTGGCAAGTAACAAGGAAACTTGTCCAGGATTTATCTTTAAGGTAAAAACTGGATCCCTGGGTGACTCAGCGGTTTGGCACCTGGCTTCAGCCCAGGGTGTGATCCTGGAGACCCGGGATGGAGTCCCACTTCGGGCTCCTGCACGGAGCCTCCTTCTCCCTCTGCCTATGTGTCTGCCTCTCTCTCTCTCTCGTGAATAAATAAAAATAAAAAAATAAAAAAATAAAAAAAAAAGGTAAAAACTTTCAGTAGATGGTATATTTTTTCAGAATGACAGTAAATTTTGCCACCCACATGGAAAAATGCACATTATAGGGCTAAGATACACTACTGCGTTGCACAAGCAAAAGAAACCTGGACCATCCTCCTGGACTGCTCTTAAAAACAATTCTTAGTTTTTTCCTTGGCATTGCTAAAGATTCTGTCCAGGGATAAATTCAGTAACTGATGAACCCTAAAATCGTAACATTATATACTTTTGGGACGTGGAGGGGAAAAGGAGATGAGGGCTAGGGGCAGATAATGAATTCTGAAAGTTATGGTAACCTCTTGTCAACTGGGAGCAATGGAAAGGGGAATTTTGGACAACCCCAAATCAACATAAACTTAAAATTCTAAAAATCTTTTATCGCCTAGAGCTGCTCTGTCCATATGGCAGCCAGGCCACAGACGGCAACTGGGCACTTGAAATGTGGCCAGTCTGAACTGAGCTATGTTACCAGCATGAAAGATCACTGACTGGATCCTGACTAACAAAGTAGGAAAAAAAAGAATGTAAAACATCTCATTTGGAATTTTGAAAAATACTGATTACCTATTGAAACGATATTTTATTTTTTTAAAGATTTATTCTAGAGAGAGCGCGTGCATGAGTGAGTGAGAGAGCAAGCATGGGGGGAAGGTCAGAGGGGGAGAATCTCAAGCAGACTCCTCTATAAGTGCAGAGCCCAACACGGACCCTGAGACCATGACCTGGGCTGAAATCATGAGGTGGATGCTTAACTAAGTTAGGCCACAGAAGTGCCCCAAAATGGTATTTTAAATGTATTAGGGTAAATAAAATATATTGTTAAAATTAATTTCACCTTTTAAATTTTTAGAGGAGTTAAAATTAAAAACATGGCTCACATTATAATTCCACTGGACAGCACTAAGAAGAATAAAATTTTCATAACAAAAGCTTTAGACAAGGCTACTACTCCATCTAGTAGCTGAGCTCTCCTTTTCCTGAACAGCAGAAGCAGACTCAAGTTGAGCAAAGATATTTTCCTTACCTCTTTCCCTAACCCCTCTCCCTCCAAAGACCCATGTGAGACCCAGAGGCCATAGGAGGCAGGGCCAGGGCCAGGGCCTCCCTATTAGGCCATACATCTGACTGTCAGGCTATTGTAGTCCTTTGGCTACAGACACCACGTGACAGAAAGGTCACTCTGTGGTGCCAAACAACACATTTCTTTGTTGATTTGTGGTCATATAAAATTTTCTTTTTTTAAAAAAAAGATTTTATTTATTTATTCGTGAGAGACAGAGAGAGAGAGAGAGAGAGAGAGAGAGGCAGAGACACAGGCAGAGGGAGAAGCAGGCTCCATGCAGGGAGCCCGACCTGGGACTCGATCCTGGGTCTCCAGGATCAGGCCCTGGGCTGAAGGTGGCGCTAAACCACTGAGCCACCTGGGCTGCCCATATAAAATTTTCTTAAAGCAAAAACGTAACTTTTTTTTTGCTTTACTTTATCTGGATACTGGTTACCTGCCACTGATAAGATTTTTAGTGTAATGATCTTTTAGATCAAATACAGCAAGGTCATCCTTTGTTAACTATTGTAATTTTTCTAGTACACAGAGATGTTCACACAAAAAGAAGCAATCAAAACCCTAAAAAATTGTCCCATACATTTTTGTGCTATTTACCTCAATGGCAACACTGGTTTCCTTATTTTTAAAAAGCTGGAGCTCTTCTAAACGCTGCTTTTCTTCAGCTGTCAAAACTGTAAATACATCTTCTGAAGGATCCTTGAAAATGATGAAATTCCCAGTGAGTCACACATAGAATTCAAAGCTGTTACTGCTCTATATTCTTGATTCTCTAGGAAATGCTATTTTATACAGAAAGTGACTTTTGTTGGAGATTTGTTCTTACCTCCTCATCCACTGGGACGGACAAATCATCCAAATGGCTGATCCGTCCATCTTTTCCTATTTCGTGAACAACGAAGTCTGAGTATCTGATGAAAAGGAAAAGCATTAACATTTTACTTCCTATTAATTTTAGGAGAAAGTTTATCAACAGTAAGCCTTGCTGTTGTACAAAACAGGGATTTAGGGCAGCCCCTATGGCGCAGTGGTTTAGTGCCACCTGCAGCCTGGGGTGTGATCCTGGAAACCCGGGATCGAGTCCCACGTGGGGCTCCCTGCATGGAGCCTGCTTCTCCCTCTGCCTGTGTCTCTGCCTCTTTCTGTCTCTATGAATAAATAAAAAATCTTAAAAAAAAAACAGGGATTAAAAAAAAAATCTTCAGTTCAAAGTTCATATGGAGTTATTTTTTTCTGGGTTCTTAATGAATTCTAAGCCACAGCTTGACTTTATATTAGAATGTAAAGAAAAGACCCTCTGAACTTCTAGAACATACTTTCAGAGAAATGCATAAATCAAAGCTTAGTAATGTTACCCTAAGACTATAGGCAGTCCTTACTAGAATGAATCATAAAACATGGCATGGTTAATTAAATTAGAACCCAATAAATCTATCATGAACCAATCTGAAGCTTACCTTTATGCTAAATACTCTACACACTTATTTAAAATCCTCTCAAAAACCCCAAGGTGGTATTAGGATCCATTTTTTGGATGAGGATACTGAGGCTCTGAGTTAAGTAAATGCAGTGACTGGACTAGATTCACAACCAGATCCATGTGTCTCCAAAGACTACCTTTTTCCTACTGTAGATGTGGAACATTCAAGTGAAAGAGTTAAGAATTTATTTATTTATTTTCTTTTTAAAGATTTATTTTTATTTATTCATGATAGACACAAAGAGAGGGAGGCAGAGACGCAGGCAGAGGGAGAAGCAGGCTCCACGCTGGGACTCCAGGATTGCGCCCTGGGCCAAAGGCAGGCGCGAAACCGCGGAGCCACCCAGGGATCCCCAAGAGTTAAGAATTTAAGATCTGAAGACCATTTCAAGAGACAACTTAAAATCATTTAAAATAATTAATGTTAAAGAAGTGAACAGCATTCATTCACATGTTAGCAAGGCATGCCACAAAAAATTATTTGTATTTACTCATTTTATGTTTATGTGGCTTCATCTGACTACTTAGGCAGCTTTCCTCCACCCTATTCCTAGGTGACCATCAATACACAATCCTTAGGGACAGTAAGCTAAACAGAAGAACGTATTATTGTTGGGATGCCTGGGTGGCTCAGCGGTTTAGCCCCTGCCGTTAGCCCAGGGCATGTTCCTGGGGTCCCAGGATAGAGTCCCATATCAGGCTCCCTGCATGGAACCTGCTTTTCCCTCTCCTTGTGTCTCTCATGAATAAATAAAATCTTAAAAAAAAGAACCTATTGTTGATTTCTTTGTAAAGAGAAGAACAAATAGAACTAAAATAACTTGACATGTAAATGAAACATACCTTTCTTTCAAGATGCCTGAGAAGCCCTGATGAGAACTTACAAACTTGGTGATGCCAACGTCAAGTTCAGTAAGCCCATGCTTCATCATGTCTGCAAAACTCTCGGCTTCTTCCTCTTCTTCAGCCTCCTCAGAAAGGCCATCTTCTTCCTCTTCTTCCTCTTCTTCCAACTGCACATCAGAGTTCTTTTTACCCTGTCCGGCATTTACAGCTTCAGGTGGCCCAGGCACATGTCCACTGGTGGGTGGAGAGCCGTGCTCCAGCCCGTCCTGACCTGTGGGCAGACAGCTGTCCAAGACTTTCTGTCTTTTTGCCTCCTCAGCTGGGGCCATGCTGTCATTACCTTCGACAGCAAGAGACCCACGTTTCAGGGACACACCAGTCACTTCCGTCATCTCCATTTTTAAGGCTTCAAGAAAACATTTAAGAGAACCTTTTAGGAAGGAAGAGAGAACAGGAATTAATCACTTCTATAAAGAGCTGGGTTTCAGTAGAGGCACAGTTAACATTGTTCCTAGGTTCCTCAAATTCATTTATTAACACAATTCTTGGGACGCCTGGGTGGCTTAGCGGTCAAGCGTCTTCCTTTGGCTCAGGGTGTGATCCTGGAGTCCCGGGATCGAGTCTTACTCAGGCTCCCTGAGTGGAGCCTGCTTCTCCCTCTGCCTGTGTCTGCCTCTCTCTCTGTCTCTCTTAGGAATAAATAAATAAAATCTTAAAAAAAGAAAAGAAAACAATTCTTTCCCATGCTGGTATATACCTTTGGTGGCACAGAAAAATTCTGCGTAGAATTTGAAACTGTGCATCAAAAACCTTAAAAAAAATGTATGCCCTTTGACCCAGAAATGTTACTTTCAGACTATTTTAAGATGATTAAAGTGTTTAACTTTTTTTAAAGTGCATCAAGGTTTAGCTGTAAGGATACTCACCTCAGTGCGTTTATGTTAGCAAAAAACAAAGAACACGATGCCTGGGTTCATAAACTAAACAACATGAACAGAAAGTGGGAAAGGTGGGTATGGGCGGCTGGGGACAACAGAGAGACTTGCTGTTTTTACTGAATGTCATAGTCAGGTCCCTTGAACTTTATTTCACATAGATTATTATCCTTTCAAAAAACTGATTAAATGGGCAGCCCCAGTGGCGCAGCGCTTTAGCTCCGCCTGCAGCCCAGGGTGTGATCCTGGAGACCCGGGATCGAGTCCCACATCAGGCTCCCTGCATGGTGCCTGCTTCTCCCTCTGCCTGTGTCTCTGCCTCTCTCTCTCTAGCTGTGTCTCTATGAATAAATAAATAAAATCTTAAAAACCTGATTAAATAAAAATAGTGCATAAATACACTTACTGACATGAACATATACTCACACCATATTAAAAAAAAGCAAAGGGCATGAGTTGTTTAATGGGTATAGTGTTTCAGTTTTGCAAGATTTCAGTTTGCAAGATTCTAACTCTTTAGAAAGAGTTCTGCATTCTGATTGGACAACAGTGTCAATGTATTGAACACTACTGAACTGTATGTTTAAAAATGGATAAGATGGGGGCACTTAGGTGGCTCAGTCAGTTAAGTGTCTGTCTTTGTTTTTTTTTTTTTAATTTTTATTTATTTATGATAGTCACACAGAGAGAGAGAGAGGCAGAGACATAGGCAGAGGGAGAAGCAGGCTCCATGCACCGGGAGCCCGACATGGGATTCGATCCTGGGTCTCCAGGATCACGCCCCGGGCCAAAGGCAGGCGCTAAACCACTGCGCCACCCAGGGATCCCAAGTGTCTGTCTTTGGCCCAGGTCATGATCTCAGGGTCCTGGGGTTGAGCCCCACATCCGGCTCCCTGCTCAGCAGGGAGTCTGCTTCTCCCTCTGGCCACCCCCCCTTCCACTCCCCCCCCACCCCGCTCATGCTCTCTCAAATAAATAAATAAATAAAATCTTATTTAAAAAAAAATGACTAAGATGATTTTACATAGCATGTGAATTTTGCCACAATTTAAACAGCACAGATTATCATTTAACCAGCCAACACACAATGTAATGAGGGAAAGTCTAAGAAGCCATACACACTTCCCAGTACTGAGCAGCTTGCCAGAGGGGTAACCTGTAGCAATCAAAATAAATACATTTATCTAATTTGATCTTACTTGATGCTCTTAGTGTGAAAAGGATAAAAGTTTTCCTATGTTAATTATATAGGGAGATGACATAATTAACATGCTAACAAACTTAGTAAACATACTCATAAAGAACATAAATGAGCAGAAAATTAATATTCTAAGGTTCCCCAAGGTCTAGTTAACAAGAAACCCAACTACAGAAGCATCTACAGCAGAATAATTACAATGAACTAAAGTTTAAGAATCCACATCTGTGGGGTTCCTGGCTGGCTCAGGAGGAGCATGCAACTCTTGATCTCAGGGTCATGAGTTTGAGCTCCACGCTGAATATAGAGATTAAATATATACATATGTGTGTGTGTGTGTGTATATATATATATATATATATAGAGAGAGAGAGAGAGAGAGAGAAAGACTCCAGATTTGATCTTGCCTCATTGTCAAAAATCCAAAATGGAAAGTAAAGAAAAAGACAAATACATGCACAAAATGAAAGGAAAAAGGATGACGGTGACCAAAAACAAAAACGAGAGAAAGAGAAAAAAGATAAGAATGATGCTAGTAAAATCATTTTCCTTTGAAAGACAAAAAATTTAAATAAAGAAAACGAAAGAAATCAAGAAACCAGACCAGAAGTAGACCATAACTAGTTACACAAAATCACCTCTAACTCAAATAAGAAGGGCACTTGGGGGCTCAGCGGTTGAGCATCTGCCTTCAGCTTAGGTCGTGATCCTGGGGTCCTGGGATCAAGTCCCGCATTGGGCTCCCCCAGGGGCCTGCTTCTCCCTCTGCCTGTGTCTCTCATGAACAACAAAAAATAAATAATAATAATCCTAACAAGAAAACATTTATTCCTTATCTGTTCTAAGCAAAGTATATAAAAAAAAGAATGCTGGTTTGTGAAATGCCGATGCTATTTTATGCTCACTTTTTATCACCAAAGCTGTCCTCACAAAGCCCATATGCCAGGGAGGGAGATACAAAGGGCATGGGGGTGTCACTCGGGGACTATGGAAACACATAGAAGACCTCAGAGGGTACTGGTGGGGAGGGTGTCAGAACCTCTTTCCTTTAAAAAAAAAAAAAGATTTTATTTATTCATGAGAGACACAGATAAAAGGCAGAGATACAGGTAGAGGGAGAAGCAGGCTCCATGCAAGGAGCCCGACGTGGGACTCGATCCCAGGACCCTGGGGTCACGCCCTGAGCCGGGGTGGATGCTCAACCGCTGAGCCACCCGGGCGTCCTGAGGACCTCTTTCCTAATGGAAGACCAGAAATGAACACCTGAGCCAAGTTTTGAGGATCAGGAAAGGTCGCAGAAAGCGGGGCGGAGGCTATCTGGGGCAGGAGGCGGAATAGCATGTGCAGACACAGAGGCATGAGCGAGCAAGGAGCACTGGGAGAGGCCCAAGGAACTCATCCCACCTGGTGGAGGGTAAAACACACAATGAGAGAGTCTGGAACTAAAGCCAGGGAGTGGGCAGATGGCACACCAGGAAGAACGCAGGGAATTCCATCTTGAAAACCAAACCAGCACTGGACGTGTGAGCTAGAAAGATTCTGCAGCACCTCTTCAAAGAGAAACTAGGGTCCGCTGGAAGACTAGGTAGGAGGGTGCAGCCGAGGGGCGCCTGGCTGGCTCCGAAGAGCATGTGGCTCTTCATCTCGGGCCTGTGAATTTCAGTCCCCCATGTTGGGTGTAGAGATGACTAAAAATAAATAAATAAATAAAACTTAAAGACGGATTAAAAAAAGAGAGAGAGAGAATATATAGCTGAAATTGAGCCAAGAAATTAATACAACATGATCTAAAGCTGAGGCAAGGGCGACAGAAAGGAAGTTTGGATTCAGGGACATTTAGGAGGTGGTGGAAACAAGACTGGATGGCAAATGTGGGCAGAAAGAGGAAACACTCCAAGATGACTCAGGTTTTCTGCTTCAGGGACCTGAGAGGACAGGGGAGCTCTTCCTGCCACAGAAACCCCAGGCAGAGAATCAGGTGGTGGGAGAAGTCCACCTACGGTTCTGGGGTGTTGCAGGTACCTAAAGACACCCCGAAGCCAGGCACTACACTATGTTACACATACTCTTACCCCAAGCCTGCGACGGCTTCCCAATGACAGTACAAGGCTCCCAGCTGGCATGCCAGGACCCACTAGGAGATCCTCATACCTTTCCAGGCCTGGATTCTCAGCAGAGAGGAAAGCACAACCAGTAATAGCCACATCCGCAGCCTGGCTCAGGGACTGTATGGTCAGCAGGATGTCTACCTCCTTCCCAGAATGCAGAGGGTTCATCACGCTCCTTCTTGAAAACCAACGGTCAGAAGCCTTGATGGAAACATCAATTATTTCCTCTGCAGAAATGTCTGCACTGTCCTGCTCTGGCACCGCCCGTCATCTAGTGACCCATATCATTATCTTCCACATGCCTCCAACAATGCAGGCCCAGCCCCAAAGCTACCTGTCTCCTGCCTGACTGCTCATGAGATCTCTCCAGTGGGAGCTTCTCCATACCTGTTTCAGGGCACCCTGGCCTCACCCGTCCTTCAGGACTCATCCGAAGGCCATAATGAGTCCTAACTCTTGTGCCCTCCTCTCTATTAACTCTACATCTTCCCATTTTACTTCCCTTCATCTGCACTACCACGTGGACTCCTAGGTACCATGATTTTTTCCCTTTTTGGCCCAAGGAAGTTAATTTGAGTTTCTGCTCTTCATCTGTAGAATGGGAATGACATGTGCACCAGAGGGCTGCCATGAAGATGAAATGAAATGACAAAGCAGTTAGCGTAGCCATAGCAGGAACAAAACAAACTCAAGCAGATTCTTTGAGAATATTACTTCTTTTGTACATGCCAGAGAATTCAGAGTGGTGTAATAGGCATTGATAGATATTCTGTAGACTTCCTGGAACAGGTGCTGAAACTGTTCTCTGCCTACAGAGATCAAAGACACACTAAGAAGCGTATCTCTAAGGAAATAGTAGACTTGGACAACCAATTATCACAAATGGCCACAAGCATCACAAAAAATAGACCACCAGCCACACTGCCTGGCCCTGAAAGCACACGCTACTATCTGTGAAGTGTTCTTACTGAATGGAACTTGATGTTGAATTGGCAGATTAGATGGCATGCAGGGATGGAAGAGGTCAAATATCACCACAGGGAAGGAGGCAGCAAAATTCTGAATGTGGGAAACTCTACAAGGACAAAGACAGTTCCTTCAACTAATAAATAACAAGGGGAAAAAGAGGGAGAGGCACTTACAGGTAAACTTACAAAGTAATGCAATGAGTGGATCCTTCTTTAAACAAATCGACTATTCTTTAAATAAACAAATAAATAAACAAATAAATAATAAAATAATAAAATAAAATAATAAAATAAAATTAAAAAGGGCAGCCCAGGTGGCTCAGTGGTTTAGCGCCGCCTTCAGCCCAGGGCATGACCTGGGATTGAGTCCCACATTGGGCTCCGTGCATGGAGCCTGCTTCTCCCTCTGCCTGTGTCTCTGTCTCTCTCCCTCCCTCTCTGTGTGTCTCTCATGAATAAATAAAATCTTTAAAAAATATTAAAAAATAATAATAAAAAATAAACAAGTGGACTATTAAAAAAAGTGTTGGGCAGTCCGGGCAGCTCAGTGGTTTAGTGCCGCCTTCCGCCCAGGGCGTGATCCTGGAGACCCAGGATCAAGTCCCACATCGGGCTCCCTGCATGGAGCCTGCTTCTCCCTCTGCCTATGTCTCTGCCTCTCTCTCTGTATGTCTCTCATGAGTAAATAAATAAAATCTAAAAAAAACAAAAAAAAAAGTGTTGGACTCAATCAGGGATACAAAAATACCAGGGATACTTGATGACATTAAGGTAGTACTGTCAACTTTTTTTTTTTTTTTTTTTTGGAGGGAGAAAGCAAGAAAGCATGAGCATGTGTGAGCATGAGGGGAGGTTTGAGAGCGTGCAGAGGGAGAGAGAATCTCAAGCACAGTCCTCGCTTAGAGCCTGACACTGGACTCGATCCCATGGCCCTGAGACATTGACCTGAGCCGAAATCAAGAATAGACAAGAGTTGGACATTTCACCGACTGAGTCACCTAGGTGCCCCAGTACTGTCAACTTTTTAAGGTGCAATTATGTTGCTGTGGTTACATTTAAAAATAGAATCCTTATGTTTCAGGGATACAAACTGAAATATTTATGGTTGAAAAATTATGAAGTCTGGAATTTGCTTCAAAATAATTTACCAGTGGTGAATGGAAGTGGAGCAGGTATAGACTTGAAACGAGGCAGGTAATTACTGAGTGGTGGGAACATGGGGAGGTTACCACATCTACTTTGAGCTTTTAACTTTAAGAAATTTCAAACAGGGGATCAAGTCCCACATCAGGCTCCCTGCGTGGAGCCTGCTTCTCTCTCTGCCTATGTCTCTGTCTCTGTGTCTCTCATGAATGAATAAATAAATAAAATCTTTTTAAAAAAAATTTCAAACATACAAATATAAAGAGATATACAAACTAGTAGTCTGTTTGATCCAACCACCGATTTTTTTCCATTCTTGTGTTCTGCTCCCTCCCATCACTTGTTCTTCAAACTGGTCCCAAGACCCTATCTCTTATACCCTCACTTCTTCAAATGTCCCAAACCACAATACCTGTTAGCCACCACTCAACACTCTTGCTCACTGGTCCTGCTCCAGAAGTCTCATTAAACCCCAAGCAAGTACCAATCCCACTGTCTAAACCTGTGCTCCTGGTTGCTGCTGGAGAAAACCACACCAGGTCAGGGGAGTTCCTCTCTTAGGACAGCCATCCCTGGTCACTACAGTCTTCTCCAAGTCCTGCTTGCCATTCACAAAGAAAATGGGGAGCCTCTGACAGACACATTTCGTTCCGGCATATTCACAAGACCATTTCCTAAATATTGCAACCCCTTTGAAAGAAGTCCACAGTCATTCTAACACTCACTCACTCCTTCATCCCCTCAACAAACACTCACCACGCACCCACACCAGGCATTGTTCCAGGCACTCTGAAGAGCCGCTGCAGCAACTCAAGCTAACGCCCTGCCAGGGAGGAGCTAACATTCAGTGCAAGACCTGGCCTCTGCCTCCAACACACCACTGAAATGGTTTAAGTTCAGCAGTGGCTTCCTTGTGCCAAAACCACAGCCACTCAATCTCGGCTCTGAGTGACGTCTTTTTCCAACTGGACATGGTTCACTGCTTAGCTTCCTTGAAACTGTTTTGACTCCTTGCTTTTCTCCTGCTTCTCAGAGTGCTCTTCTCCCTGCCTTGTCTCATGCTCCTTAAATGTGGGGATCTCTAAGCTTCCTATCCCAATCTTGTTCCCTGCTTACTCCCACATTTTTCCAGCCAAGATCCATCTCTGACTTCCTTCTGGCTTTGTTTGGGGGCCCAAAGCAACAGTAAGGACAGCTAAGCAGTTGCAGAGCGTGCAGAGTGAACTCGCTGAAGCCTCTCTTCAACCCTGCGGCTCAGGGGTCAGGAGCATCCCCAGAGATTACACATCTGCTCCAGTTTACCCAGCCGGGAAGGGCTGAATCAAATGCTCAAATTCAACATGCCCTAAACTGAGCTCATCTCTTCCCACCACCAGCACACATCTTTTGTGCATGTTTAGACTGCACTTCTCACCTCAGGGGATGTTGCTGCCACCAACTACTAGTCACCTAAGTTGGAATATGGTTGAAACTCCAACTCCTTGCTCCCCTCTATGCCCACATCAATGGTTTCATGAATAAAATTCTAGAAAGTTTACAAGAGCACTGTTATGCCTACCATCCCTGGAATGAGAGTATAGGCCAACCATGCATATAAAGTATCACCCACTGGCTTCAACCCCATATAGATTCTGCTGTTTACTATACGTGGGTCACTTCCCCTCTATGCTGGGGTTTCTCTGTAAAGCAGAAAAATGATGACTTGCTCAAAGGTTTGTAATAACTATTTTTTTTTTATTTTATTTATTTATTCATGAGAGACAGAGAGAGAGAGGCAGAGACACAGGCCGAGGGAGAAGCAGGCTCCATACAGGGAGCCCGATGCAAGACTCGATCCCAGGACCTGGGGATCACGCCCTGGGCCCAAGGTGACACTAAACCGCTGAGCCACCCAGGGATCCCTGTAATAACTGTTTCTTTCTTTCTTTTTGTATTTTTATTTATTATTTTTTTTGAAATAGCTTTTTCTATTCAACTGTTGGTCATTAATATTTATTACGGATGATTTACACAGCAGAACTGTATCGCTGAGTCTGGGGAAAACAAAGCTTCTTATGCTTCTTTTGTTCTCTGGGCTAATGATTAAACATGGTTTCCTCCTTCAAATACCATTTAATTTTAAGAGACCCTCACAGCACTGCCAACAGCACTAAATAAATGGGCCTTTAATATTTTCTGGCAGGCTTTTTCTTGATACTTGAGGACACTTGCCCAAAATCTTTTTCTTGTTATATTTAACTGTAAAGACAAGCTCATTAACTAATCTCACTTTTGTGTTTCAAATTAAATTATAGTTTTCATTTGTTTTAGCAAATGGCTCTATCACACATTAATTATTAAAGTATACATAGCACCAATGATTAGAGATCTGTTAATATATATTTTGCTAAGTTTTTTCAGTGGGCTTAGAACCCAAAAATGTATTTACACAACAGCTGTGCAAACTTCTGGACCAAGAAAGAGAGAACTCAAATTAGTATCGTTTTCACGAGCAAGAACTATATAAAAGCGAAGAATAAAATGCAGTAATTTTTAAATGAGAGGAAGGGAGCAGATCGAGGAACCTAAGAGGCTGGGAAGAATTCAATCAGAAAGATAAAACCACTCTGACTGCCCCAGTATGATTTTCCTAATAAAATTAGTTTTGGGGACACCTGGGTGGCTCAGCGGTTGAGCATCTGCCTTCAGCTCAGGGCGTGATCCTCAAATCCAGGATAGAGTCCCACATTGGGGTCCCTGCATGGAGCCTGCTTTTCCCTCTGCCTGTGTCTCTGACTCACTCTCTGTCTCTCATGAATAAATAAATAAAATCTTAAAAAAAAAGAAAAAGGAAAAAAATCAGTTCGGCATTCAGGAAAATCCAAATATACATATTCGGGCAGCCCGGGTGGCTCAGGGGTTTAGGGCTGCCTTTGGCCCAGGGCATGATCCTGGAGACCCGGGATCAAGTCCCACGTCTGGATCGAGTCCCATGTCTGGATCAAATTCCCTGTCAGGCTCCGTGCATGGAGCCTGCTTCTCCCTCTGCCTGTGTCTCTGCCTCTCTCTCTCTCTCATGAATAAATAAAAAATCTTAAAAAAAAAAACAAACCCAAATATGCATATTCAAGCACTGTATCTCAAAGCTGTAAAAACATGACTGGCTTTTTAAAAGGGGGGGCTCAGTGGTTGAGTGTTTGCCTTTGACTCAGGTAGTGATCCCAGGGTCCTTGGATCGAGTCCAAGTTCCAGTCCCCGCATCATGCTCCCCACAGGGAGCCTGCTTCTCCGTCTGCCTATGTTTCTGCCTCTCTCTTTCTCTGTGTCTCTCATGAATAAATACATAAAATCCTTAAAATAAATAAATAACAATCAAAAAAATAAAGAGGGGAGGAAGGTGGGAGGTCCAAGTTTCATGAGTTTTTAATGGTACTTTAAAAAATGTTTTTAAAGAAATGGTATGCTGCACAAATACATGATCCAGAATAGTAATCACAGTCAAGTAATGTAGACCAGAAGCTTGATTCTACAGCCAAGAAGAGAAAGAAGCTACTGGTACCCATGAACTTCAAAGTCCTACACAATCTGTTGAGGGGAGTAATAAAACAATGGGGTTTTGTATCTTTTATATTCCAAATGACCCAAATGAGATTAGGAATATTACAATTTGGGGATCCCCAGGTGGCTCAGCAGTTTAGTGCCACCTTCGGCCCAGGGTGTGATCCTGGAGACTCGGGATCGAGTCCCGTATCAGGCTCCCTGCATGGACCTGTTTCTTCCTCTGCCTGTGTCTCAGCCTCTGTGTGTGTGTGTGTGTCTCATGAATAAATAAATTTAAAAAAAAGGAATATTACAATTTAAAAAATACTTTAAAATCTTTCTCATTAGGATATTAGATTCACCGATAAGCTTCCTTTACACCCATGACACAAAAAAGTTTAACATATTCAAAATTGTAATACAACACTGATAATCCCTTAACATTATTTCCTGCAAGATGAACATCTGAAAAAAAAAAGGTGTATCAGTCTGAATCCTATGTTTAGAATACTACTTCCAATTTTTAAATGCATCCACCCCCTGCAAACTGTCAATAATCCCTCTGGGTCACAATAAACAGCACCTTCTTCAGGACAGAGCGCACACTATACTCTAACATGCAAAATCATGAAGTCCATTAGGTTCATTCATTCCACAAATATTTGTGCACCCTTTATGAGTGTGGCACTATTCTAGGCACTGAGAAAAAGGGACAATTTCTTGCCCTCACTAAGCTTACATTTATTTATAAGGATGCATCAATAAATAATAATCTCAGAAACATGCACGCATCAATAAGGCAGTGCAAAGGGAAGGGGAGGATGAGGGGTGCTCTTTAACGAAGCATTTCTAAGAAGGTGTCCTTTGAGAGAGGACCTGAAGGAAGAACTAGACACGAAAAGGTATGGATGAGAGTTCCAGGCAGTGGGACCGCATGTAAAGGACCTGAGGCTAGAGCAATCTTAGTAAACAGACCAGCTGGACTGAAATCTCTCTCTCCTACTTGGGGGCAAAACCCATGTTTTATCAATACCTGTATCGCTCCTGCCTCTACCAAGAGATACGTTCAAAAGGAATTGTTAATATATACAGACTGCTGGCTACTTGCCTAACGACTGAACAAAATCCCTGCCTATGCATCCCCTTTTCAGTATGAGCGTACCCGCTGATTTTTGACTGATCACTCAATTCTCAAAGCATCCCCAAACCAGTGGGGCATGGCTGTTTTCACAGATGATTGGAGACTTGAAACAAAAGCCCTTCGTAATCCTGTAGAAAAAAGAGAAAAGAAAAGTGGTCTGACCACCGGATCGGAAATTTGACAAACGAAACTCAACAAATCCTACCTCCCGGCAGGCGCTAGTGACCCAGGCGCTAAGGCTCAGGCTTTGCTACACCCCCGCGCAGGGCAGGCGGTGGGGACTCGGCGCCGCTGAGTTTGAACACGCACCGCGGCGGCGCCTCGGGTGCAGGGCTGGAGGCTCCCACGGGGCGTGCGGCGGGCTCGCGGCGCGTAATCGCGGATGCAAACGCGGCCGGCACGTGGGCGCCCCCCCAGCCCCGGAGCTGCAAGGGCTCGGGGCCCGGCGCGGCTTCCTCCCGGCCCGCGGGCACAGGACGGCAGGGAGCGCCCGGCGTGGGTGCGCGGCCGGCGGGCGGCGCGGGGAGGCGGGAGCGCGCGGCGCCCCCTGCCGACCGGCCCGGCCCCCCGGGAGCGGACTCGGGCTCCCGCCGCGCCCCCGCGGGCTCGGTCCGTCACGGAGGCGCCGCGGGCTCGGGACGCCTTCCCGGGGCGCACGGCCGCTCGGGGCGGGGCCCTGGGGCCCGACCGCGGAGCCCGGGCGGCTGCGGCGAGGCGGCGCACTTACCCGGGGCCTGCGAGCGCGGGCGCGGCGCGGGCCGGGCGGCGAGGCGGGGCGAGCGCGGCTCCCGGCGCAGGAGGGCGGCGGCGGCCAGTCGGAGGAGCCGGCCGCGGGGGCGCCCCGGCACAGGCAGCGGCAGCAGCGCCGCCAGCCCGCGGAGCCCGGAGCGCGCGTGGGCCCGCCGGCGGCCGAGCCCTCACACGTGCCGCGCAGCGACGCGCCGCCGCCAGTCGGCCCCGCCCCCGCGCAGGCCCCGCCCCCGAAGCCCCGCCCCACGTAGGCCCCGCCCCCGCCAAGCCCCGCCCCCCGCGTCCCCGCGCCTCGGGGAGGGGCGGGGAGGCGAGGCTCGGAGCTTTGCCGCGCGCTGCAGGGGTGCGGGCTCCCCGCCGCCCTCCCTCCGCGCCTCCCCGGGCGAGCAGTGATCGCCTCGTGCACCGGAGCCCGTCAGACCGCCCCGGGGACGGCGCAAGTGGCGGTGGCCGGACGACGTTCGGTGTACTTTGACGGAGGTTTCTTCCGCACGCTACGGCCCTTTCGTGTAGCCCTCCGCACGCCGCGGCCTGGAAAGGACTCCGGGGACTGTATTGTTCTATATATATATAATTCCTTCAAAGTGCAGAGAATCCGAGAGAACTGTTTTCCCACTTCTGCTTGACGGTTCCTCAGTGGGATCTGCTTCGGGAAAACTGATCAAGCAAGTTTGTGCTTCTGTGTGAAGAACACTCCTATCCATCGCTGTTTCCGTGCTCTTCAAATAGCACACGTTTCACTACCAAATCCAGGCCTCTGATAGCTTTTGCACTTTTAACATTTTGCCAAATCTCAATCCTCAGTGGAAAACCTGCGTGTTACTTCAAGGTCGCTTTTTTAATTGCGGTAAAATGCACACAACTAAACTATACTATTTTGTTTAAGATTCTTATTTATTTGAGAGGGAGAGAGTGAGCGCGAGAGAGAACATAAACTGGGGAAGTTGCAGAGGGAGAAGGAGAAGCAGACTCCCCACTGAGCAGGGAGCCTGATACAGGGCTGGATCCCAGGATCCTCAGATCATGACCTGAGCTGAAGACAGGTGCTTAACCGACTGAGCCATCCAGGTGCCCCAAATTTACTATTTTAACTTTGGTAAAATATACAGTTCAGGATTAAGTTTAAATGTACAGTCGAAGTGCACAGAGATCCCTGGGTGGCTCAGCGGTTTAGTGCCTGCCATTGGCTCAGGGCGTGACCCCAGGGACCTGGGATCGAGTCCCAGATCGGGCTCCCTGCATGGAGCCTGCTTCTCCCTCTGCCTGTGTCTCTGCCTCTCTCTCTCTCTCTCTCTCTCTCTCATGAATAAATGAAATGAAATAAATAAATAAATAAATAAATAAATAAATAAATAAATACACATTCAGTGGCATTAAGTACATTCATGTTGTTGTGCAACCATCACAGCACCATTCATCTCCAGAACTCTTTCCATCTTGCAAAGCTGAAACTCTCTACTCAGGAAATAACAACTCCCCAGTCTCCCGGCCTCCTGGCCCCTGACAAGGACAGGTCTACTTTTAGTCTGGGTGAATTTTACAATTATAGGTAACTCATGTAAGTGGAATCATCCAGTATGTTTCTTTGTGACTGTCTTATTTCCTTCCTGTTCTTCCATGTTGTAACATGTATCAGAATTTCCTTCCTTTTTAAGATTGAATAATATCCCATTACATATTTATATAACCACATTCTGTCACCTGTCATCAGTTGCGTTGCTTCCACCTTTTGGTTATTGTGAATAATGCTGTTATGAACATAGTTGTTTCAATATCTATTTGGGAACTTACTTTCAATTTCTTGAGTTACATACCCAGAAGTGGAACTGTAGTATCATATGGTAATTCTATTTTTTAAAGATTTTATTTATTTATTCATGAGAGACATAGAGAGGCAGAGCATAGGTAGAGGGAGAAGCAGGTTTGCTGCGGAGAGCCTGATGCAAGACTCGATCCCAGGACCCCGGGATCACCACCTGAGCTAAAGGCAGACGCTCCACTACTGAGCCACCCAGGTGCCCCAATAAATAAAATCTTAAAAAAAAAAAAAGCCTGTCCTACATTCCAACTCTCTCTAATAATTATTTAACAGCTTAATGTTCTCCTTGACTTTCAAATTACATCCGAACATGTATATTATGTATAATATTTGGGATCTTGCTTTGAAGCCACATCAGCACTCTGCATTGCTAAGTGCCTAACACACAATGTATCTCTTGTTTCATCCTTATTATTGCTGAATATTCTGTCCTCTTAGGCTCCCTCTCTCCGCTCTGCAGATAGTAGTCAGTTGTTTTCTGTGCTCCCTCAGTCATTGCAAGCATTTCTGTTGTTGAGTCTACTGCATTTGATTTTAAATTGTTTATTTTCATTTCAATTCTCCTCACCAGAAAGTGAATTCTTTAGAAGCAAGAATTTGGGTTTGGAGCAATCTTTTTTTTTTTCTTTGACGTTTTTACTTTTAGCAGAGTTATGCATCTCCGTGATTTAGAGTCAAATAATTCTGTAGAAATCTTGTAAGTTGCAATGAAACGGCAAAGGCTGTACCCCCACACCCCCTTACCAATTTTCCCCTCCCCAAAGGCAGTCGTCTCGTCTTTTTAAAAAGCAAGATTTATTTATTTATATTTGGGAGGGAGGGGCAGAGGAAGAAGGAGAGAGAGAATCCCAGGCAGGCTCCCTGCTGAGTGTGGGGACTGAGGTGGGGCTCAATCCCACCAGCCTGAGATCACCACCTGAACCGAAATCAAGAGCTGGACGCTTAACTCAACAAGCCACCCAGGTGCCCCCATTTTGCCTCTTTTAACTGGTCATTGTGATATTTATCTTCATTTCTCTATATAAAATCTTTGCATTGCTATTTCTCGGTTTTTCACTTTTAAGTATTATCTATTGACTTCACCAGGTGGAAGATGAGAATTTAGCTCTTCGGCCTTTCCCCATCCCTTCCTCCACCCCCACCACACTTCTCATCTCTTTATCTGCTCAGTCTAGTTATACTGTCGTTTTTTTTTATTTTTTAAAGAAATATTTTATTTATTTATTCATGAGAGATACAGAGAGAGAGAGAGAGGCAGAGACACAGGCAGAGAAGCAGGCTCCATGTAGGGAGCCCGACGTGGGACTCGATCCAGGGTCTCCAGGATCACACCCCGGGCTGCAGGCGGCGCTAAACCACTGGGCCACCCGGGCTGCCCTATAGTGTCGTTTTTATTTTATTTTATTTTATTTTATTTTTAATTTTTATTTATTTATGATATTCTCACAGAGAGAGAGGCAGAGACATAGGCAGAGGGAGAAGCAGGCTCCATGCACCGGGAGCCCGACGTGGGATTCGATCCCGGGTCTCCAGGATCGCGCCCTGGGCCAAAGGCAGGCGCCAAACCACTGCGCCACCCAGGGTTCCCAGTGTCGTTTTTAAATAGGTTTGTGTTTACTTCATTATGCATACAGGGTATACATAATGGGTATGGGTAAACATTACTAACACTACTAACATTACTAACATCTTAGGTGAAGTAGTATACTATGATTACTTCTCTTCTCCTGCTCAGCTTTTTTATTTCCTGCAGTTAATAATTACTTATTTTAATTTGGTATCCATTACTAAGCCAAATTTACTATTTTAACCAGGGTAAAATATACAGTTTAGGGTTAAGTTTAAGTGTACAGTTTAAGTGCACATTCAGGGATCCCTGGGTTTAGCGTCGCCTTGGGCCCAAGGCGTGATCCTGGAGCCAAGTCCCCTAGTTCCTCTACCTACTCTTGCTGTCAGGTAACTCTTGGTACCCCTCTTTGTCAAAGGCCACTTTTTGGGGGGTCTCTGCATGGGGGTCAAGTGTATATTTGATGGTGAGTCGTCTTCCTCCGTATAGCTCCCAGTCCTTTACAACCAGATCTGCACCATATTTCCAGACAGGAAAGTGGAGGGTCATCTCTCAGGTGGGTCTGATTAGCCCTGAAAGAAAGATCCTAAGTTAACGACGTTGGAAATTCCCCCAACTAAACCGACCAAGCAAATTACATGAAAGCTGGCCAACAAGCCCCCTCACTTTCTCAGAACATCTGGAATCTCATCTAAAATATAAATTGAAATGGTTGGGGATCCCTGGGTGGCCCAGCGGTTTAGCGCCTGCCTTCGGCCCAGGGCCTGATCCCACGTCTGGCTCCCTGCATGGAGCCTGCTTCTCCCTCTGCCTGTGTCTCTGCCTCTCTCTCTGCGTCTCTCATGAATAAATAAATAAAATCTTTTAAAAAAAATGGAAATGGTTGACATGGAACTTATGGGGTGGAGGGAGGGGCGCCTTCAAGTTCCGTTATTAAGGATCCTTAAGGACCGGGTGGGTGGGGTTTGCCCAAGCTGCGCAGGCCGCCCCGCCCCGCCCCGCCCCGCCCCGCCCCGCCCCGCCCCGCCCCGCCCCGCCCCGCCCCGCCCCGCCCCGCCCCGCCCCGCCCCGCGGTCCTCCTTGGGCAGCCGCAGTGCCGGCCTCCTGCCAGCAGGGGGAAGCCGCGGCGCTCGGGGGGCGCGCCTGCGCGGGCAGGGCCTCTCTGGGAGGAGAGGAAGCGACCAGAGAGACCGGAGGGGAAGCGGCGGGGCCGCGGCCTCCCGGGCGCCCCGCGAGTCCACGCCCTGGGAGCCGCGCTGGCTGCGCATGGAGCCGAGGACTCGCGCGGAGGCGGGATGCTCCCCGCCGGCAGCCCCGGTGAGGCGCCCTGGGGGCCCGGGGCAGGGGCACGGGTCTCCCGAGGGACAGTGTCCGTGCGGGGGGCCCGGGGGGATGGCGGGCCTGGGGGGCGCAGCGACCCCCGGGGGGATGGCGGGGGGCGGGCGGCTCGCGGACCTCCCCGGTGCCGAGCACGCCCTCGGGCTCCCGGAAGACTCGCCGCGGCCCCTTCGGTCTTACCGTGTCGTTCTGTCTGTCCCCGTAGCGCTGCCCTCAAAGTGGCGATGGAAGCAAGGACGTCGAGGAGAAAAGTAAGCGACTCCAGACACCTTAGCGTCTCTGCCCGGACGTCTCCAGAACTCAGCGCTGCGGGCGGGCAGCCGAGAGGCTTGGCCTGCTGTCTAATCGATGCATCTTTTTTTTTTTTTTTTTTTGGCACAATAGGCTTGCGTAGTATTAAGTGCTGATTATCATTACATTACGTACGTGTCTAAAACATGGGATGGCTTGGAGATCAGCACCTCCTGACCCCTGCTTAGCGCGGGGACTGGGGTGGCTTCCGCTGGCGCGCTGCTGCCTCTCCTCCTGGATTCAGGATAATTGGGGCCCGCCTGTGTTTTTATGAAGCATCAGCTTATCGAGCTTCAGAAATTCGGAGGGGCTAACGATTTAGGAGAGATGACCACCAGCTTAATTTTTTTTTTTTTAAGATTTTGTTTATTTATTCATGAGAGAGAGAGAGGGGCAGAGGCCGACTCCGCGCAGGGAGCCCGACGTGGGACTCGACCCCGGGTCTCCAGGATCACGCCCTGGACCAAAGGCGGCGCTACTCGGCTGAGCCACTGGGGCTGCCCACACCACCTTAATTGAAATCAAAATGGTTATAGGTTAAGTTGTACTTTACCTCCGGTGAATTTGCCATTAAAAGGTGATCTGGGGGGCAGCCCAGGTGCCTCAGCGGTTTAGCGCCGCCTTCAGCCCAGGGCGTGACCCTGGAGACCGGGGATCGAGTCCCACGTCGGGCTCCCAGCATATGGAGCCTGCTTCTCCCTCTGCCTGTGTCTCTGCCTCTCTCTCTCTCTCTCTGTGTCTCTCATGAGTAAATAAATAAAATCTTAAAAAAAGAAAAAAGAAGAAGTTGGTCTGGGAAGAAGAGTGCAAGGGGTAACTTGTTTCTTGGATCTTGGTCTGGAAAAAGAAGAGGGAAAAACGTCAAAATCTCTATTTCCTACCTAGGATAGGAGCATAAGCCAGGGATGTGGACATTCCTCATTTTAATGAGTGATGCATGGCAGGCTTTTCGAAATCAAGGAGTCTTCAGGGGCGTTTCAAGTGAAATTTGTTACAAGAAGAAAGGGGAAAGCATGTAATAGCTATTCCATCAGAGGATTTTGCTACTTTTCACCATGGCAAATGGTCTTGGAAGGAGGGAGGAGGAAGGGTGCTCACATTATCACAATGGCTTTAGGAGTCAGGCTTGCTCAGCCCGGGTGGCTCAGCAGTTTAGTGTCTGCCTTCCGCCCAGGGTGTGATCCTGGGGTCCTGGGATGAGTCCCATGTCGGGCTCCCTGCATGGAGCCTGCTTCTCCCTCTGCCTGTGTCTCTGCCTCTCCCTCTGTGTCTCTCATGAATAAATAGAATAATTTTTTAAAAAAGGAGTCAGGCTTGCCCTTAACATTGCCTGCTCACACGGTCTGTCTCAGAAGCCCTAAGGAGTCCACTTGACAGGCATAGCTCCCACAGCTCAGCTCCTTTGTTAAAAGATTGGAGAGTACCCCATATCTTTCAGTAAACCATTGCCTTTTCTCCCTCTGCCCAGATGCCTGGAAATTGATGCCTTCTGAGCCATCATTTAGTAGAACGATAGACAGACTATAGACTTTGTCCTTGTTCCTCCTTTGGTTTTTGGTCAATTTTGCAATCAGCAGTGCTCCTTACAAAAACAGGGAAGAAGAAAGTCACGAAAACCTCGCAAATCATCAGTGTGTCATCTTAATATCATTTGGGGTGGCTCAGTCAGTTAAGTGTCTGCCTTTGGTTCCCTGCTAGCAGGGAGTCCGCTTCTCCCTCTCCCTCTGCCCCTAGCCCCGCCTTGTGCTCTTTCTCTCTCTCTAATAAATTAATAGATGAATCTTTAAAAAATCATTTGATTAAGAATATACTATGCTGCATTTAAATGGTGATGTCAAAAGAATATAAAAGGTGAAAAAAATTTTAATAAAAAAATAAGTAGGGCAGCCCGGGTGGCTCAGCGGTTTAGCGCCACCTTTGGTCCAGGGCGGGATCCTGGAGACCCGGAATCGAGTCCCATGTTGGGCTCCTTGCATGGAGCCTGCCTCTCCCTCTGCCTGTGTCTCTGCCTCTCACTCTCTCTGTATCTCTAATAAATAAATAAAATCTTAAAAAAAAAATAAGTAAATAAAAGTAAGTGAAGATAAAATTTGCTCCCAAAGCCACAGCGACCTTAGCATTCACCAGACATTCCCTCTGCACATAGCCCAGCCTGTGGGTGTTTGCAGATGCACCACACAATGCAGTTATTTAAGATAAAAAAGAGGATACTGTGACTCCTGTACATAACGTAGGTGGATTTCTGTATTGATAAAGTGTGATGCAGACCAGCCAATTCTCATATTTGAAGGAGAAAAAAAAATTTTTTAAATGAGTTGAGAGTCAGGAAACTTGGACTTTAATCCCGTTTATAACCCTCAGGTATAAGAGCTGGGCCAATGTTACAATTTTATAGTTGGGAAGTTGAGGCTAGTAGATTTATGCTAGTTTTTCTTCCACTCATGAGTGGGCTACTGGTACTAGTAGCATACAAAAAACTTTTAATTCTTTTTTTTTTAAAGCTTTTATTTAGTTACTTGACAGAGCACAAGTAGGCAGAGCAGCAGGCAGAGAGGGAGGGAGAAGCAGGCTTCCTGCTGAACAGAGACCTTGGGATCATGACCTGAGCCAAAGGCAGATGCTTAGCAAACTGAGACACCCAGGCACCCTGCTTTTAATTCTTACAAGCTGAAGAGAGCAAAGGAAAATTTGGTTTTGGGGAGCTGGAAGAGAAACATACCCAGTACTAAACACATTGGTATATATTCTGTTAATCTTTAGAGAAGTAATGGAGTATATGACAGTTCTATTTTGCATTTAGGCATATCTTTTTAAAAAATACTCATATTTCATTTTATCAGAAGTAACAGTTGTTTAGCAATGAGGCTGATTATAACCTCTTGCTTTCTCTTGTTGCTTTCTTAAAACTTCATTTTTGGTAAAGAGCCAAGTTCTACAAGGGCAGCTCTAGGAAGAACAGGGGCAAAGTTCTACCGGTATCGCTCCTCAGGAGGCTCTATTCTCCCAGCTTTATCTCTTGTGCACACACACTTCTCTCTCTCTTTCTTTCTTTCTTTCTTTCTTTCTTTCTTTCTTTCTTTCTTTCTTGAAATTACTATAGTTTCTGTAATTAAACATGCTAATACGATCAAGCTTTTAATTTGTTTTTGTTGTTTTTTTAAAGATTTTATTTATTTATTCATGAGAGACACAGAAAGAGAGAGAGAGGCAGAGACACAGGCAGAGGGAGAAGCAGGCTCCATGCAGGGAGCCTGATGTGGGACTCAAACCTGGGACTCAATCCTGGGACTAAATCCTGGGGCTCCAGGATCACACTCTGGGGTGAAAGCAGGTGCTAAACCACTGAGCCCCCCCAGGGATCCCCCTGTTAATTGTTTCAAGAGGACCAAATCCTTCAGTTAAAGCTGAAGGGGAGAAATGCGCTCTATGTTCAGGTTTATTCTAAGGTTTGGTTTCTAGAAAGTCTGCTTTTTCTCTGGGATCTTCTGTTATAGCAATTATTTTCATCTGGAGATCAGTGGTTATTCCACTTATATTTTTACATTATCTCTTTTTTTTAAGATTTTATTTATTTATTTGAGAGAGAGTGTACAAGGGGGGGTACAGAGGGGAGAGAAGGGGACAAGCGGACTTCCTGCTGAGCATGCAGCCCACTATGGGGCTTGACACAGGGCTCCATCTTTTGCCCCTGAAATCCCAACCTGAGCTGAAATCAAGAGTCAGATGCTTAACCGCCTGCGCCTCCTAGGCAACCCCCACCCCCCATTTTTTTGTTTTAATCTATAGGTGCTACTTAAAAATAGGGAGATAAAGACCTATG
Source organism: Canis aureus (assembly GCF_053574225.1). NCBI lineage: Eukaryota > Metazoa > Chordata > Mammalia > Carnivora > Canidae > Canis > Canis aureus. The sequence continues at coordinate 41,341,904 of NC_135631.1, forward strand.
TGTGGAATAATTCAAATTGTGGACTGAATGGAGTTGAGCATATTGGCTAGTGGGGAGCTTAGTGACCCCACAGTGAAAGGCAGCTGCCATTATACCAAGCTTCCTAACCTTCTCCTGGAAGAAGGATACCATAGGGAACCTCAAGGGAATAGCCTGCACATGGAAACAGATACTTCAAAGGAAACAGTGTATCTGAGCACAGAGGGGTGGAGTCGGAGTGGCACATGATGGCAACTGTGGATCATGTCACTCCTGCCAAGACAACCCTTGGCCCTCAGGTTTCTCTGGGGTGTAGGCACGACCACTTGGCACAGATGGTCAGGGAAGGTATAGAGGGAGATACTCTGGAAAGGAGGAGCCGTATTGTGCATCCACAAATTTAGGACAGTGGAAAAGAATTTGATTTCAAGTGGATTAAGTGTTTACTAGAAATTTGTTTCTTTGAATAAAAATGGAAAATTATTTATTTATGTATTTTTAAAAAGATTTTATTTATTTATTCACGAGAATACACAGAGAGAGAGAGGCAGAGACCGGCAGAGGGAGAAGCAGGCTCCATGCAGGGAGCCCGACGTGGGACTCGATCCTGAGACTCCAGGATCAGGCCCTGGGCTGATGGCGGCACTAAACCGCTGAGCCACCCAGGCTGCCCTATTTATGTATTTGAATCTTGGCTTATTCCATAAAGAATTAGAGGCAGCTTAAGTTGCTTAATTATTTCCTGAACATTGTAGATAGTGGAGGAGGGTATAGATGCTTACAGAGTGAAAAACTGACTTGGAAATGATGGGAAATGATCGGTTTTCAAGTGCAAAGCAAGGAATGGGCTCTTTGGGAAATCCTACCTCCTAAATGGGGTGAGAGCAGAGCTGCACAGTGTTCCTGTTTTCAATGGGCATTGTTTGCTCCATTACAATCTGTGCTGCCTCTCCTACCACTCTTCCCTAGAAATGGCTCAGGGGTGCGAGTCACCCACTCTTGTCACATTTAATAAGTATAATGTGGGTCAGTCCAAGTCTCATTTATTAGCCGTGGAAGGAATCTCACTTCAGACTGTACAACTTAGTGGTTGCACCAGTCGTTTTGAGTTTTTCATAGTAACTTGTGTTTTCTCTCGCACTTCCTTTTATTCTTCTTTTTCTGACATGAGCATCTATGTACAATGGCATTGAAGCTTTTTTGTTTGTTTTTGCATTTGAAGCTTTTAAAACTTTTTTACTCTTATAAGAGGAGTTTATACTCATTGGTCAGCCTTTCAATTGTTTTTCATATCCTTGAAATCTTTTCAGTACTGTTTTTCTCTTTTTTTTTTAACATTTTATTTTATTTTTTAAAGATTTTAGTTATTTATTAATGAGAGACACAGGCAGGAGAAGCAGGCTCCATGTAGGGAGCCCGATACGGAACTTGATCCCAGAACTCTGGGATCATGCCCTAGGTCCAAGGCAGATGCAATTGGTCCTCCTTTGGTGTTATTCTAGACCACAATCTGTTTCCTTACAAATTTTGAAAATATATTACTACTGTAGTGAAACCCAGATCAATAAGATTTGACCCTTTTTTTTTTTTTTTTTTTTAGATTTTATTTATTTATTCATGAGAGACACAGAGAAAGAGAGAGGCAGAGACACAGGCAGAGGGAGAAGCAGGCCCCATGCAGGGAGCCCAATGTGGGACTCGATCCCCAGTCTCCAGGATCAGGCCCTGGGCTGAAGGTGGTGCTAAACCGCTGAGCCCCCTGGGCTGCCCAGATTTGACCATTTTTTAACTCTAGTAATAAAATAGATTTGTAAGATAAAAGTCTTCTAGAAAAGTCTAACATCTGCTTGTAACTGCATTGTCATGCCAGTATCTGTTGAAACCTGTGGTTACTAGACAGACTTCGAGACTTTTCTTTCACTCTGAATTTCCTCAGCTCTTAAGCGTTTTTTTTGTTTTGTTTTAAGATTTTATTTATTTATTCATGAGAGACACAGAGAGAGAGAAGCAGAGACACAGGCAGAGGGAGAAACAGGCTCCCTGCAAGGAGCCCAATGTGGGACTCAACCCTGGGTCGCCAGGATCATGCCCTGGGCTGAAGGTGGCACTCAACCGCTGAGCCACCCGGGCTGCCCAAGCTCTTAAGCATTTTGTACTTGATAGATTGCTTTATAACTATTCATTTGGGTATTTTTTTGTGTGTGTACAAAAAAATCCAAATGAACATATATATACATACACACATGCTTATGCATATATATATACTATATTCATTTTGGTATTTTTGTGTGTATACATATATTTTGTGTGTGTGTATGTGGTATGTATATACATGAACATATATATGCATACCCTATATAGTGTTTCCTTTAAATTACAAACTTTTGAAGGTAGATATATTGCTTTATCTATGTTTTATTTTTCCTTTAACCGTGTGGTACTTAGTAATGTTGAATAATTGTTATTCTTTCATTTCAGGTAACATAAATATTATAGCTCTTGTTGGAAATGAACAAGTCAATGAAGATACAGATAATGGTGATCTCCCTGCCTACGTGTCTGCATTTATAGAAAAAGAAGTTGGAAATGACCTTAAATCTTTAAAGAAACTTGATAAACTCATAGAACAGATGACGGAAAATAAAATGCAGTTAGAAGAACAGGCAAGTATTAAAACTCCTTGAAATAGGGGCACGTGGGTGGCTCAGTTAGTTAAACGTCTGCCTGCAGTTCAGGTCATGATCTCGGGGTCCTGGGATCGAGTCCTGTATTGGGCTTCTCAGCTCATGTTCTCTCTTTAAATAAAATCTTTAGGGCAGCCCTGGTGGCTTAGCGGTTTAGCGCCGCCTTCAGTCCAGGGCATGACCCTGGAGACCCAGGATCGAGTCCCACGTCAGGCTCCCTGCATGGAGCTTGCTCCTCCTCTGCCTGTGTCTCTGCCTCTCTCTGTGTGTCTCTCATGAATAAATAAATAAAATCTTTAAAAATAAATAAATAAAATCTTAAAAAAAAAACCTCACTGAAATAATATCAGAAGTAGATACATACTATAATATAAACATACCCATTATTGTATAGGGAATTTTGAAGACATAGCTTGTGAAAAGTAGTGTAATCATTTAAAACTGTTGTATATCTTTTAAGGACTTACAGCATGCTAGTATTTTATAAATTACATAAAAGACAAAAGATCTTGAGGGTGCCTTGCAGTCTCAGTCAGTGGAGTGTACAACTTTGATTTCAGGATAGTGAATTCAAGCCCCACGTGGGGTGGAGAGTTTACTTAAAAATAAAATCTTTAAAAAAGAAAAAGAAAGAAAGAGTTCCTGCTGATATGATTTAGGTCTTAAAAACATAATGACGGCTAGCATTTTAAGTAGCTTTTCATACAGTGACTTTTAAAGTGTAAAAGCACTTTAAAAGTATGTCATTTCATGGTGTACAAAAGTGTTATAGTACTGTCATTTCAAACTTTATATATGCCCACTCATAAGGAGAAAATGTGAAAATTAGTATAACATAATAATGGTTATTTCTGGGTGGTTGGTTAACAGGTGATTTATTTGCTTCATGTCTTTATTTCCAAGTATTTTCTTTTTATAGTGAATGTATTACTTAAAATAGTTTTTAAAAAACCCAGTGAATGTAATCTTAAAAAATAAGTGGATCCTTTTACTTGCAAGAGTGTGTTTGTCAAGGATAAAAGCTGTATGTCCTGTAACTACTACACTGGGTTAAATAGACTGTGTGTGGCTGTGTGGGTGTGTTAGCCCTGGGTTGTCAGTCCTGTGTTCCCATCCCCAGCACCCCAGGCCTCCCATCTCCCTGTCTCTCCACAATGGCTACCACAGTTCTCTAAGCATGGCCCCGCCCCGTCCTCCTGTTCCTTCTGGCAGGCAAGCTCTGCCATACATGCATATGTATGGTGGGCTCTTGAGAGGAAAGGTGAGTGGTCCTCAGCCCCCCGGCAGTCCTTCCATGGCTGCTTCTTTGGGAAGGTCGGCTCCTCTGCCTCTGCCCTCAGCTGCTCTTCTGAACTTTCCCCAAGATACCTACCCCACGCGGCCATTCTGTCTTTTCCTTTTCCCAAAAAGAACAAATTCAGGGGACTTAGCATGAACTACTGAACAGTCTATCCCACTTTCCACAAACTTATTTGCAACCTTTTCCACTACGTAATTCAGCAGAGGATCAATCTGAGACAGTCATGCCTCACGTTCCACCTGCCACCCGAGTGAACTTGCTTCTTGTTTCCTCCTCTGCTGCTCAGCCAGTCCTGTCCTCTCAGAATAGGGACACGCCCAGATCTTTTCCTGAAAACCCAAACTAAAAACCCTCGCCTCATTTTACTAGGTGTTAGTTTCTTCCTTTTCTCCTTAGGCTTTCTCAAAAAGTTCATCTTTCTTCATGTCTATCTCCACTTCCCAGTCAGGCTCATTTTCCTGATGACCATGGAAGCTTTGGCCGGAGTCCCTCACTGAACCTTAAATTCAGCATGTCTGTCTCTTCAGATGTTTCCCTTGGAAAATGGCAGCACCATCTGCCTGTTACTTGGGCCTGAACCTAGGAGCCTTCCTAGATTGCTTGTCATCCTGCCTCCACTGCCCGGTCACCAAGACTTCAGAGTCGGCCCCCCTTCACATCTCCCATGTCCATCTGTGCCCTCATTCCACCCCTTATGCCACCAGTTTAGGGCTGCAGGCTCTCCTGCACTCGATGGCAGTTTGCCCAGCCTCTCCTGCCTTCTTGTCCCCACAGCAACTGTCTCTTGTTTTTATTCTTTACAGAAATTGTATTGTGTAAATAAACATGTATGAAGTATAGCTAAAATCTTTGTGTACATAATAAGCATATGTGTACTTTAAATATGCATAGCTTTACTTTTTTTAAAAAAATTGTATTTATTTATTCACAAGAGGCACAGACAGAGGCAGAGACACAGGCAGAGGAAGAAGCAGGCTCCATGCAGGGAGCCCAACGTGGGACTCGATCCGGGGACTCGAGGATCACACCCTGGGCCAAAGACAGGTGTTAAACTGCTGAGCCACCCAGGGATCCCCTTACTTTTTATAATTAACGTCTATTTTTCGTATCAATCTATATAGGTCTCTCTTTTTTAATGGTTTATTCAACTATGGTTCTATATAATTTACTTAACCAGGCTCTTATTGGTCAACATTTTTGCTATTTCTAGTTTTTATTATTGCAAATAGGAGAATAAACATAATATTTTGTCACATTACTTTTTATTTACTTATTTATTTATTATTATTATTATTTACTTATTTATTTATGATAGTCACACAGAGAGAGAGAGAGAGAGGCAGAGACATCGGCAGAGGGAGAAGCAGGCTCCATGCACCGGGAGCCCAACGTGGGACTCGATCCCAGGTCTCCAGGATCGCGCCCTGGGCCAAAGGCAGGCGCTAAACCGCTGCGCCACCCAGGGATCCCTCACATTACTTTTTAAATCATAAATTTAACCAAATGAGTCCCTTGTTAAAAACTTGCGGGGCACCTGGGTAGCTCAGTCGGTTAAGCATCTGACTCTCTCAGCTCAGGTCTCGACCTTGGGTCATGAGTTCAAGCTCTACACTTGAACCTTACCGAACCTTAAATTCAGTTTTGTTTTCTTAAAGATTTATTTATTCATAACAGACAGAGAGAGAGAGGCAGAGACACAGGCAGAGGGAAAAGCAGGCTCCATGCAGGGAGCCCGATGTTGGACTCGCCCTGAGACGAAGGCAGATGCTCAATTGCTGAGCCACCCAGGCATCCTTGGAACCTACTAAAAAAAAAAAAAAAAAAAGACAAAACAACTATTAATGGCTTCCCATTGCCTGTTGGAGAAAGCCCACATTCTTCTGAGGCACAAGATGCTCCTGTGATCTCGTCTCTCCCTACTAGTCTAGGCTCATCTCTTCTTTCTACGTTTGTCTTTTGAACGGTATTCTGTGCCTTACTCAGCTCTTTGCTGTTCTCTGATCATGACTGAGCCATTCCTTTTGCCTGGAATGCCCTTTCCATCCAAAGTTTCCCAGAAAATTCCCGCCCATCCTGTGAAGGTCTGTGTGGGAGCCATGCAAGCACAATTAATTGCCTTGTGCCTCAAAACCTTGCTCTCCAAAGTGTGGGAGCTTGTTAAACATGCAGAATCTCAGTCCCTACCTCAGACCTAGTGAGTTCAAATTAGCATTATATCAGATCTCTAGGTGATTCCCATGTACATTCAGTTTTGGGAAACACTGCCTTAGTACCTCATTACACCTAGCATCTCTCTTTTATTGCATTAATCCTATAATACAGTAATTATTTGCTTATATTTCTTTTCCATACGAACTGAGCTTAAGGGCATATGCTATGTCTTGTCTATTCCAAGCACAATGCCTTGTACAGTGTCTAATCATTGTTTATTAAATTGAAGTTCCCCTGTAATAGTCTTTTTTTTTTTAAAGATTTTTTATTTATTTATTCATAGAGACACAGAGAGAGAATGAGAGGCAGAGACACAGGCAGAGGGAGAAGCAGGCTCCATGCAGAGAGCTTGACATGGGACTCGATCCAGAGTCTCCAGGATCACGCCCCGAGCTGGAGGCGGCGCTAAACCGCTGCGCCACCGGGGCTGCCCTGTAATAGTTTTTATATTGTGTTGATAACTGATATTTGGGACGCCTGGGTGGCTCAGTGGTTGGGCGTCTGCCTTTGGCTCAGGATGTGATCTTGGAGTCCCAGGATCGAGTCCCACATCGGGCTTCTTGCATGGAGCCTGCTTCTCCCTCTGCCTGTGTCTCTGTCTTTCTCTGTGTCTCTCATGAATAAATAAAGCTTAAAAAAAACCCTGATGTTTGTATATGTTTTTCCATATGCTATAAGAATTAACAAATACACCATATCTCAAGTTATTACCAGGATATCATCTTACCAAGTCAGTGGTTCTTAACCTGGAATTAAGTCAGAATCACCTGGGTAACTTTTGCAACAGATACTCAGATTTTTAGAATCAGAGCTTCATTTATTTTTGAAGGAAAGTATTTAGTAGCTAAAGCATAAAAATAACCTCTGACTGGGCCATCTGAAAGTGCTGAGCTTCATGAAGGCAGATCCCGAGGTCCTTACTAGGGTGAGAGGCTGCTCCCCACACATCATCACGTACAGCATTTTGTGTTAGGTTTGTTTGGTACAGGATGCAGAAATCGCACTTTTTTTTTTCCGCACTTTTCTTTGAAGCTTATAATTGACAATTTTCAATTCTGTTAGAACAAATATGTGTTTTGAAGGTAATATAATAAAAAAGGGTTATGAAAATTTTATCTCATCGCTGCTCTTCTTTGTTTTTGGTATGGTCAGGTGCTTACAATTTCATCAGAAATCCCCAAAAGAATTCAGAGTGCCTTAAAAAATGCAGAAGAATCAAAGCAATTCCTTAATCAGTTTCTGGAGCAAGAAACTCATCTCTTCAGTTCCATTAACAGTCATTTGCTGACTGCACAGCCCTGGATGGAGGATCTTGGGGCCATGATCAACCAAATTGAGGAGATTGAGCGCCATCTTGCTTACCTTAAATGGATTTCACAAATTGAAGAACTAAGGTAAAAAGGGCCGCTTTGTTCTCATAATTATTATTTTCCTTTGAGGATCTGTCTTAGCGAGTGCATGCATGCCATTAAATAATTGAGTTAATTAAAGATGATAATAATGTAATTTTACCAGTTCTGAAAATAGCATTATGATAATGATTCTCTTGTGAATGAACATAAACTTTTCTGGGAGATTAATTTGCATTTGAAAGAAAGTAATCTAAGTAAAAAATTTAAGTCCTATAGTTGTATTGTGAACACATGATAAAAACTACTATTATTTATAAAACCAAATTAATAAAAACATTCTTCAGTGTAGTAATATTCTCTACTTTTTAGACACGGTCACTTGATTAAATGGATTGCTTTCTCTTAAATTTCTATTATTTTCAATGGGAATCATCTAATAAGAGCTACACAGTATTTGTAAATGACTAACAGAGTTTTGCTACCTGTGAGTTAGGAGGGAAAGAAGTACATCTTTTTTTTTTTTTTTTTTTAAGATTTTTTTATTTATGAGAGACACAGAGAGAGAGAGGCAGAGACACAGGCAGAGGGAGAAGTAGGCTCCATGCAGGGAGCCCGATGTGGGACTTGATCCTCCTGGGACTCTATCCTAGGACTCCAGGACCATGCTCCCGGCTGAAGGCAGGCGATAAACCACTCAGGGATCCCCAGAAGTACATCTTCCTGGAATGAATGTATGTCAATGGTGTTGACTATCAGTGTCTGGTATTGCCTTCCAGACAAGCTAAATGAACATTTTTGCCTAGATTGGCAGATTGTTTGGTTTCATGGTAGAGTCCCCCAGCCCCTCAGCATGGTTCCATCCTGCCTTGGCGTTAAGTATACTTTTGCTCTAAAGTTGTCAGCAACCATTCATGTTGTCTGGAAGACTTGAGGAAGAAAGGTCATCCAAGAATCTTAATGTCCCATGGTAAATTTTAAAGAATTTAACCTATCAGGACTGTGAAAATCTTTGTTTTGCTTATGAGGTTTACATTTACAGAAAATGTGGTATGCTTATTAAGACTGTAGTGTTACCAGTGATTCCAGAAGTCAAGTTAAGGTTTTTAGGCCATCTCTTTCTTGTTTAGATAAATTTTTTTCAGTGAATGAATTTGAAAACTTGCTTCTTTTTACTTCACTGTTATGGCTCCTCTGAGAGAAAATACCAGAAAGGGACAATATTAATGACCTTATTAAGTAGAATAAATTGTTTAAAAGCCTCACTCTTATAGTAGCCAAAGTAATAGATTAATTAAAATAGGACTATGGTTATGGATAGCTTTTGTCTGATGTTGGAATTGTTTAAAAGAGAAATTTGGCCTGGAAATTATATTGGAAATAGTAATCAAATTCATAATCAACTAGAGCACAGCTATTTCGCTCTTTAATAACATGCTCTTTCCTTTAGGTTTTCCATGATAAATCTCTATTTCTGGCTTCTTTTGGGCTTCCAAGATTTTCCACATCTCCTCATTTTTCTGTAATGTTCATCTTTCTTTCTTTCTTTCTTTCTTTCTTTCTTTCTTTCTTTCTTTCTTTCTTCCTTCCTTCCTTCCTTCCTTCCTTCCTTCCTTCCTTCCTTCCTTCCTTCCTTCCTTTTTTTTTTTAAGATTTTATTTTTTTATTCATGAGAGAGACAGAGAGAGAGAGAGAGGCAGAGACACAGGCAGAGAGAGAAGCAGGCTCCATGCAGGGAGCCTGATGTGGGACCTGAACCCTGTACCCCGGGATACCACGCCTGAGCCAAAGGCAGATGCTGAACTGCTAAGCCACCCAGGCATCCCTGTTATTATTATTATTATTATTATTATTATTATTTTTAAAGATTTTATTTATTTATTAATGAGAGACAGAGAGAGAGAAAGAGGCAGAGGGAGAAGCAGGCTCCATGCAGGGAGCCTGATGTGGGACTCGATCCAGGAACTGCGGAATTTTGTCTTGAGCCAAGGCAGATGCTAAAGCACTGAGCCACCCAGGGGCCCTTGTTATTATTTAAAAAAAAAATTTTTTTTTTTGAGAGAGAGTTGAGCCAGGGAGGGATAGAGGGAGAGAATCTTAAGCAGGTTCCACACCCCAGCACTGAGCCCCACGTAGGGCTTGATCTCACAACCCTGAGATCATGACCTGAGCTGAAATCAAGAGTTGGACGATTAACTGACTGAGCCACCCAGCAACCCTTAGAATATGTATTTTTGGGCCGGGTCGCTCGGCAGTTTAGTGCCGCCTTCAGCCCAGGGCCTGATCCTGGAGACCTGGGATCGAGTCCCACATTGGGCTCCCTGCATGGAGCCTGCTTTTCCCTCTGCCTGTGTCTCTGCCTCTCCCTCTCTCTCTGTGTGTCTCTCATGAGTAAATAAATAAAATCTTAAAAAAAAAATCTGTATTTTTATCAAAAGAAACATCTCATTTTAATTTTCAAATTTTTACTTTTTATCAAAGTATAGTTGACACACATCTAATTTTTAAATTAAATGCTTGCTTTATCGGGATCCCTGGGTGGCGCAGCGGTTTAGCGCCTGCCTTTGGCCCAGGGCGCGATCCTGGAGACCCAGGATCGAATCCCACGTCGGGCTCCCAGTGCATGGAGCCTGCTTCTCCCTCTGCCTGTGTCTCTGCCTCTCTCTCTCACTGTGTGCCTATCATAAATAAAAAAAAAAAAAAAAAAAAAAAAAAATTAAATGCTTGCTTTATCAAGTCAAATAAGCAAAATGGTAGCTCATGAGATCTGTTTGGCTGTTTCAAAGAATTTGATTAATTGGTTTTACATGGGAAGTTTGATTTCTAGGCTTTCCTAGAAAAATTTTAAGCTTTGACCACATTGGTAAAAAAGCCACTTCTAGCTGGTGCTTCCTTCTTCCTTATGTGTAACTTTATATACAACAAGAGGGAGAAGTAGTTTCTCTGCATTTGGAATTGTTTTGAACAGATCATCTTTGAAATTTGCTTTGCCTCATTTTACAGTGATAACATTCAACAATATCTGATGACCAATAATGTCCCAGAGGCAGCCTCTACTCTGGTGTATATGGCGGAACTTGATATTAAGCTTCAGGAATCATCTTGTACTCATCTTCTTGCTTTCATGAGAGCCACTGTTAAATTCTGGCATAAGATTCTCAAGGACAAACTTACAAGGTAAGGAATTCACCCCATATTCCATGGTAATTGCTTTCAGGTGGTATTTGGTGACAGTTGCATTTTAACTGAAATACATGTGTTACTTTTCTGTTACAGTGATTTTGAGGAAATTTTAGCTCAACTTCATTGGCCATTCATCACACCTCCCCAGTCTCAAACTGTTGGCCTGAGTCGACCAGCCAGTGGCCCAGAGATATACAGTAACCTGGAGACACTGTTTTGTCAGCTTCTAAAACTACAAACATCGTATCTTTGTTGGAGTTAAAACTTGCTAAATTATTATTTTTTCCTAGCGTGGATTCGTGGCTAGAGAGTAGAACTTTTTGAAAGTGACCAAGAAACCAAATGGGCGTACTTGGTTTGGACTTGATCTGTATATACCTGTGGATGGCTGGATTGTTCTCTTTCAGAGTGACTTGCATGTGGGAACGGTGAGGGGTGAGGGTTCAGACTGAAATACGACTGACTCAGGTTTACATCATGCATAGGTCTCTTGGGACAACAGAAAAAAAAAAAAGGGCAGCTGGGAGGAGACCTTAGTAACTTAGTGTTAGTTAATTAATATTTATTTATTTTTTAAAGGTTTGTTTATTTATTTATTTATTTATTTATTTATTTATTTATTTATGATAGACATAGAGAGGCAGAGACACAGGAGGAGGGAGAAGCAGGCTCCATGCCGGGAGCCCAACGCGGGACTCAATCCTGGGATTCCAGGATCGCGCCCTGGGCCAAAGGCAGGCGCTAAACCGCTGAGCCACCCAGGGATCCTAATTTTTATTTTTTTACTTAGTGTTAATTTAATAAAGTGATTACTTAAATGTGTTTCCTTCCTTACTATTTTTTATTTTAGGAAAGATCAATTCTAATAATATTTTTTGTGTACTTTTTATTGAAATCATGTGCAGTGTAAAATTATCTGTATTACAATTAGTTTTACTTAGTATCTTATATATTTGTTGGAAAAATAAATTGTGTGTATATGTAGGTAAATACGTGTGTATGTATATACACACATATATAGACTTTTCTTTCTCCTTGACCCGACTATGTCAGAGATGAATTACTTACTGAGCCAAAACAACTTCCAGAAAAATATTGTCTTCCCGCATCCCCTTCTGTCATCCTGCCCATCCAGATTATGCTGACTCCCCTTCAGAAAAGGTTCCGGTATCACTTCCGAGGGAACCGACAGACTAATGTGATAAGCAAGGTATGCTTTGTCAACTCTGGCCCTTGGTTTTTGTTAATAGCAAATGTTAAGTGTTCCATACTTTATCTGGTTTAAGTTAAAATCTGATTCCATTCATGTTTCTCTTCTCTAAAGAGCTAAATTCCTATTTTGTCAATGCCCTTGATAGATCTATTTCAGGACTTCTGTTGAGGAGTTGTCAGAATCTGCTCACTCATTAGCACATCATCTGACCAGTCTCAAGTTCCCCTGTGTGTGTGCTGTAGCATCTGTGGGGCACTTTTTACACCCGGCTCCCCATTTCACTGTGCAGATTGCTCCCTTGCAGTTTATATCAGAAAGAGAAGCTAAAGTCAAAAGATAGTCAAGTATTAGCTTCTGAATAGATTGTTGATGCTAAAATGGTTTGTGGCTGTACGGGAATGATGGAAATGGCTGTAAGGAAATTATCACCAACATATAGGTGGGGGGATTCCAGCCATGTATATCGGAGATAATTGTTGAGATTTTTCTTTAACTTGAAAAACCATAAGGCATTTTTTAAAAATGAAATTTTTTTTTAATTTCTTTTTTTTCTTCCTTTTTTTTTTTTTTAATTTCTTTTTTTATTTATGTATGATAATCACAGAGAGAGAGAGAGGCAGAGACACAGGCAGAGGGAGAAGCAGGCTCCATGCCGGGAGCCCGATGTGGGATTCGATCCCGGGTCTCCAGGATCGCGCCCTGGGCCAAAGGCAGGCGCTAAACCGCTGCGCCACCCACGGATCCCTAAAAATGAAATTTGATTGCATTTGTTGAGAACTAGAACTGTTGCCAGGGGGTAGATACTACCTTGTTTATCCTTGAGCTTTGCTACATTTAATGCAGCACAAGTGGGTGTGCGGGGGTGGGGGTTGATCACTGGTGACTCACACTAGGCATTGTATGTGCCATATATATAAATAAATGAGTTTATAGGCCTTACAGAATTTTAAAGAAATCAAAGGATAGGCAGTTGTTTGCACAGAATGGAGTAGAATGGCAATGGATTTCTGTGTTGTTTTTTTTTTTTTCCCCTGGTTCTTAAATTCAGCTTATTCTTTTGTACTTTATGGGTCTCCTCCTTTTTAAGATGGGGTGTTGGTGGAAACAAGAGTAGAATCAGTAAGTAGTAAGTGAGGCAAAGCAATAAACCTAAAGCTATAGAGAAGCAGGGAGAATTTGGGGTAAGAAAATTGTGAGTTATGTTGACTTCTTTGTAAAGTGTAGTTCCACTCTGTCATCAAGCCTAAACTCTACAGCCCCTGAAATTAGAGATGTCCCTTATTCACTTTTGTATTTCCAGCATCTAGCACACAGCAGGGATTTACCACTCAGTGTTTTTGAGTACTTGCCCAACAAAACTTGGAAGGTGTGTAGGATCAGCTCTAGGGACAATTTAAAAAGCTGCCTACTTAGGTTTATTTTTCTATGATTACACCTGGTTGAAGGCATGTGTTGTTGTTTTTCCTTAATTTACCTTTTCAAAAGACAGAGCAGAAGAAAATCAAGTTTAAAAGTTATTTTGGGCAGCCCAGGTTGCTCAGCGGTTTAGCGCCGCCTTCAGCCCAGGGCGTTTTCCTGGAGACCCGGGACCGAGTCCCACATCGGGCTCCCTGCATGGAGCCTGGTTCTCCCTCTGCCTGTGTCTCTGCCTCTCTCTCTCTCTCTGTCTCTGTGTCTCTCATGAATACATAAATAAAGTCTTAAAAAAAAAAGTTATTTTGGAATGTTATGGTCTAAACCCAATTTAAAGACCATGAGATCTTTGTAATGCTCATTATTTTACATATTTCCAAAGTGCTACATTTTAAATATATATGATATTGTAAATTTATGACTTTATGGACTTAAGCCATGTTTGAGAATTTGTTGGGAATATATTGGGAAACTTGATCATTAAGCTTTGTGTGACCTCGAAGTTCAGAGTAGAAACTGTGTTCTTATACATAGGAATTTTCAACTAGTTTTTATAAGTGCTGTGTGTAGACAAATAGAGCTGTTTAATTGTAACGTTCTAATTGGAATGATTTAAGAATTCAAACTGTTTTACTTCTTTCCTTAGCCTGAATGGTACTTGGCTCAGGTACTTATGTGGATCGGGAATCACACTCAGTTTCTGGATGAGAAGATTCAGCCAATATTAGACAAAGTAGGCCCTTCAGTAAATGCGAGGGTAAGAGACTTCGACCTGAACATTTTAGTTTTAGAGTTCTATGTATCCATGAATAACTTGTCATCTACATTACCTTATGCATATGTATTTCTTTTAGCTTGAATTTTCCCGGGGGCTTATGCTGCTCGTTCTTGAGAAGTTAGCTGCTGATATACCGTGTCTGCTCTATGATGACAATCTCTTCTGTCATCTGGTGGATGAGGTGCTTTTGTTCGAAAGGGAGCTACATAGTGTTTATGGCTATCCTGGCACTTTTGCAAACTGTATGCATATTCTATCAGAGGAAACCTGTTTTCAGAGGTGGTTGACCGTGGAGAGAAAATGTAAGTGTTCATGTACCCACATGGTACAAAGAATTGTCTTCTTTTGTGGATATTAATTTTTGGTGTTTTTCTCCACCAGCTCTGGGTAGAAACTAGAATCATCTGAATTTTTCTGGTCAGGGTTTACCAAGTTGCTTTATTTTCTTCCCATCAAACCAGTTTTCCTTAAATTTACACTTGTACTATGCATGTTTCCAGAGAGCAGTAGTCAAGCCAGTAGGGTATACAGTTAACTGTTTTATAGATTGTACTACAGTATTTTTGTTCTTGGTAGCGCTGTTGGATGTAGCTTGTCTAAGCAGTTTAAATACATATTTTTTAAAGATTTTATTTATTTATTCATGATAGAGAGAGAGAGAGGCAGAGACACAGGCAGAGGGAGAAGCAGGCTCCATGCCGGGAGCCCAAAGCGGGACTCAATCCCGGGATTCCAGGATCACGCTCTGGGCCAAAGGCAGGCGCTAAACCTCTGAACCACCCAGGGATCCCCTAAGCAGTTTAAATATTTTGAAGATTTTGGGAAGGGATAGTGGGGAGAACTCAAATCTTGTTCAACCCTAGAACAGAGCATGTTAAATATAGTGCAACTGTTAGGAGGTTGTGGATTTATTTTTTACAGAAAAGTCATCATTCCAAAAATTGTGCTGAAAATTAAGAATGACTGTAACTACTTGACATACTCCTTTTTTGTGCTGTCAGTTGCTCTTCAAAAAATGGACTCAATGCTTTCATCAGAGGCTGCCTGGATATCCCAATATAAGGATATCACTGATGTGGATGAGATGAAAGTTCCAGATTGTGCAGAGACTTTTATGACACTACTACTGGTGATAACTGGTAAGTAGAAATCTTTTAGGATAACTTTGTTTTAAAGGTATTGATTGTGGGACGCCTGGGTGGCTCAGCGGTTGAGCGTCTGCCTTTGGCTCAGGGCGTGATCCCAGATCCTGGGATCGAATCCCACATCAGGTTCCCTGCATGGAGCCTGCTTCTCCCTCTGCCTGTGTCTCTTGTCTCTCTCTCTGTGTCTCTCATGAATAAATAAATAAAATCTTAAAAAAAAATTTAAAAAAAGTATTGATTCTTCATATGGTACTTTTTCAAGTAGTTCAACAAAATTAGTATTAGTATTAGTGGTTATTATAATATCTTTAAATACAGTTTCTATTTTGGTAGACTCTAGTACAATATTCTAGCTTTCAGGTTTTTAATAATTTAAAACTTAACCGACTGCGTGGCTCAGTCAGTTAAGCATCTGCCTTGGACTCAGGTCATAATCCCAGAATCCTAAGACCGAGTCCTGAGTCAGGCTCTCTGCTTAGTGGGGAGACTGGTTCTCCCTCTCCCACTCCCCCTGCTTGCATGCTCTCTCTCTCTTTCTCTCTCAAATAAGATTGATTTCTTTTTTTTTTTAAGATTTTATTTATTTATTCATGAGAGACACAGAGAGAAAGAGAGGCAGAGACACAGGCAGAGGGAGAAGCAGGCTCCAGGCAGGGAGCTTGACATGGGACTCTATCCCGGGTCTCCAGGATCACACCTCAGGCTGCAGGCGGCGCCAAGCCGCTGCGCCACCGGGGCCACCCCTCTCTCTCTCAAATAGATAAAATCTTAAAAAAAAAAAGATCTTAAACACTGGTATATATGAGGGGGAAATTCCTGAATGGTTACAATAAAAATAATTAAATGAGAATTTAATTTTATTACTTTAATTCTCTTGCCATTCAGCTTAAGTGTCTTCAGTAGATTGACCTGAGTTTTAAAGTTTTTTTCCTGTGTGTTTTTTTTTTTTTTTTTAAGATTTTATTTATTTATTCATGAGAGACAGAGAGAGAGAGGCAGAGACATAGGCAAAGGGAGAAGCAGGCTCCATGCAGGGAGCCCAATGTGGGGCTCGATCCCAGGACTCCAGGATTATGCCCTGGGCTAAAGGCAGGTGCTAAACCGCTGAGCCACCCAGGGATTCCTTATTATTATTCTTTTCACTCAGTTTTTAAAAAACAAAAACAAAAACTTTTTATAGGGAAATTTTTAAATATACACAAAAGTGATCTAATGTTAATGAACCTTCAGGTATCTGTTACTAAAGTTTAAAAGTTTGAATTTAAAAAGTTTACATTGTTTTCTCCCCTACTTTACTTTTCTTTTCTTTCCTTTCCTTTCCTTTCCTTTTCTTTCCTTTCCTTTCCTTTCCTTTCCTTTTCTTTTCTTTTCTTTTCTTTTCTTTTCTTTTCTTTTCTTTTCTTTTCTTTTCTTTTCTTTTCTTTTCTCTCTTCTCTTCTCTTCTCTTCTCTTCTCTTCTCTTCTCTTCTCTTCTCTTCTCTTCTCTTCTCTTTTCTTAAAAGATTTTATTTACTTATTCATGAGAGACACAGAGAAAGAGAGAGAGGCAGAGACATAGGCAGAGGGAGAGGCAGGCTCCATGTAGGGAGCCTGATGTGAGACTCAATTCCAGGTCTCCAGGATCACACCCTGGGCTGAAGGCAAATGCTTAACTGCTGAGCCACCCAGGCGTCCTCCCTGGCCCCCCCCGCCCCCCCGCCCTTTTTTAAGATTTTTATTTACTTATTTGAGAGAGAGAGCATGAACGGGAGGAGCGGGAGGAGCAGAAGGAGAGGAAGAGAGAGAGAATCTCAAGCAGACCCTGCACTGAGAGTGAAACCTGACTGGGGCTCAATCTCACCACCTTGAGATCACAACCTGAGCTGAAACCAAGAGTCTGACACTCAACCAACTGAGCCACCAGGCACCCCTCACCTATAAATTCTTAAGTGTATATCTCTTCTAGTTCTTCCTTCATTTAATTAATTAATTAATTTAATACATGTTTTAAAGATTTTTGTTTGAGAGAGAGAGCATGAGGGGAGGGTGGGGGGCAGAGGGAAAGGGAAGTAGGGAGGAGTAGCAGGCTCCCCTCTGAGGAGGGAGCCCAACAGGGGGCTTGATCTTAGCACCCAGGATCATGACCTGAGTCAAAGGCAGATGCTTAACCAGCTGAGCCACCCAGGCATCTCCTCCTCCCGGTAAAAAATAAGTCCTCTTTTTGTTGAAGAAATGGGATGATTTTTGTACATAAAGATCTTTGACTTATCAGGGGCTACCTCCTGATAAACCTATTCAAAGTTCAAAATATTTTAGGTAAAAAAAAATGCATCTAATATACCTAACTTATTGAACATCACAGTAGGTTTCACTTGCTCACAACACTTACATTAGCCAATAGTTGGGGAAAATCATCTAACATAAAAGCATTTATAATAAACTATTAACTATCTCATATAATTTTTTTTTTAATTTTTATTTATTTATGATAGTCACACAGAGAGAGAGAGAGAGGCAGAGACATAGGCAGAGGGAGAAGCAGGCTCCATGCACCGGGAGCCCGACGTGGGATTCGATTCCGGGTCTCCAGGATCGCGCCCTGGGCCAAAGGCAGGCGCCAAACCGCTGCGCCACCCAGGGATCCCCTATCTCATATAATTTATTGAATTATTTGCAAAAACCAGAATTGTTGTGTGGGTACAGCCATTCTGTGATGGCTGTAAGCACATCAGTTGTTTACCCTCTCCATCCCACCACAGCTGAGAGTTGTGGCTTGCTCCCACTTGCACCCAGGATCATGAGATGGTTGTACCCCATATTGCTAGTCAAGGAAAAGACCCAAATCAAAAGTTTGAAGTAGTCTCTATGAATGGGTATGGCCTTTGCACTATTGTGAACTTGAAAAATTTTAAGTTGAAGCATCATAAATCAGGGATCATCTATAAGTTCCTCATGCCTTAAAAAAAATTGAGATGTAATTTATACACGTGAAAAACAAATCTGAAGTATACAGTTCAATGAGTTTTGACAAGTACATATACTTGTGAAACCCACACCCTTGTAAAGAAATAGGTCCATATTTTGAATGGTGATAGATTTTTTTTTAAAGATTTTACTTATTAATTTATTTGAGAGAGAGGGGAGAGGGAGAGAGGGAGAGGCAGACCTCCCACTGAGCAACGAGCCTGATGCAGGGCTGGATCCCAGGACCCTGGGATCATGACCTGAGCCGAAGGCTGATGCTTTACCAACTGAGCCATCCAAGTGCCCTGGTGATAGATTTTTTTTGACAAAGGCACTAAAGCATGTCAGTAGGGAAAATCTATAACTGTGTTGTGGACAGAACCCAAACCTTCATATGTCTTGTTAACTTTCTCCACAGACAGATATAAAAATCTTCCCACAGCTTCCAGAAAGCTACAGTTCCTGGAGTTACAGAAGGACTTAGTAGATGATTTTAGGATACGATTAACTCAGGTGATGAAAGAAGAGAGTAGAGCTTCCCTTGGCTTTCGATACTGTGCAATTCTCAATGCTGTGAACTATATCTCAACAGTACTGGCAGATTGGGCTGACAATGTTGTAAGTTAATGTACTTTTATTCATTTATTTTAATATTTTTTAAGTTTATTATTATTTTTTTATTAATCTACACCAAGTGTGGGGCTTGAACTCATGACCTTGAGATCAAGAGTTGTATGCTCTTCTGACTGAGCCAGCCAGGTGTTCTGTTAATGTGCCTTTATATTAAATAATAGAGTAGCAGTTTTCACAGTTTTACCTTTTGAAATGTTGAATTTATGGCATGCGGAAATTATACATTAGGTAGAATAACAATGAGGGCAAACTTAGGGGATATGATTAAATTACATATTTTTCTCAACTAAGTCTCAAATGGTTAAATAATCTCAATATTTTAATCATTGGAAAAGAAAGACAACCTTTCATGAAATAGTTGTCTATAGAATGAACCTTTTTCTTCTTTAGACTTGGGAAATATTCATGTATGGTAATTACCATCTCAGCAAAAGCTAAGATTGAATAGTGCTTTCAAATTTTTTTTTTTTAATTTTTATTTATTTATGATAGTCACACAGAGAGAGAGAGAGAGAGAGTGAGAGAGGCAGAGACACAGGCAGAGGGAGAAGCAGGCTCCATGCACCGGGAGCCCAACGTGGGATTCGATCCCGGGTCTCCAGGATCGCGCCCTGGGCCAAAGGCGGGCGCCAAACCGCTGCGCCACCCAGGGATCCCTGAATAGTGCTTTCAAAGTCAATAAAATCCAGGACTTTAAGGAAGATAAAATAAGAACATTTGAGGGGCGCTTGGCTGGCTGGTTGGTGGAACGAACATGTGACTCTTCATCTCAGGGTCCTGAATTCACACCCCACAGAGATTACATTAAAAAATAAAATAAAATAAAAATAATAATATTTGATACATTTTGAATGCCTTCAAAACAGGAGTACATAGAGGGGCACCTGGGTGGCCCAGTCAGTTAAGTGTCCAACTCTTAGTTTCTGCTCCGGTGGTGATTTCAGTGTTGTGAGATTGAGCCCTGCATCAGGCTTGGGATTCTCCCTCTGCCCCTCCTGCTTACGCTCTTGATCCCACTCTGTCTCTCCCTCTCTAAAATAAATAAATAGGGATCCCTGGGTGGCGCAGCGGTTTGGCGCCTGCCTTTGGCCCAGGGCGCGATCCTGGAGATCCGGGATCGAATCCCACGTCGGCTCCTGGTGCATGGAGCCTGCTTCTCCCTCTGCCCGTGTCTCTGCCTCTCTCTCTCTCTCACTGTGTGCCTATCATAAATAAATAAAAATTAAAAAAAAAATAAACTGGATGTTTAAAAAAAATAATAAAATAAATAAATAAATAAATAAATCTTTAAAAAAGAAACAAAACATGAGTAAATAGAATAAAAGAGACTCCCATGTGCCCATGACCTAGGTTCTTAAACCAATTTTTTTTTAAGCCTCTTCTTCATCCCACACCCTTGATTGTTTTGAATATTTTTTAAAAAGATTTATTTATTTATTCATGAGAGACCCACAGAGAGAGAGGCAGAGACGCAGGCAGAGGGAGAAGCAGGCTCCCTGCAAGGGACCCCATGTGGGACCTGATCCGGATTCCAGGATCACACCCTGAGCTGAAGGCAGACGCTCAAACACTGAGCCACCCACGCATCCCTATTTTGAATATCTTAGATATGCTTCATGATAAATATTTCAAAATGTATCTCTAAAAGAATTCCTTTAAAAAAAAAAACATAACCACAATACCATTATCACATCATTCAAAAGAGTTAATTTCTTGTAGTGGGAGGTATCTTTTAAATAAATCTAAAAATCAAAATCTTGGGTCTGGTTAGCAAGTATTATAAGACCTTTTACGTCCCAAGAATTTTATTTATCTTTCTTTTTTCCACACAATTCTATGTGTTGACGGATTTGGTCTGCCTAAATATATTTATTTTTTAAAGATTTATTTATTTGAGAGAGAGACACCATGTGTGCGGCATGTGGACACAAGAGCTGAGGGAGAGGCAGAGGGAGAGAGAGAATCCCAAGTGGACTCCTGCTGATCGTATACATTGGGCTTGATCTCACAACCCTGAGATCATAACCTGTACTGAAATCAAGAGTTGGTTGCTTACCAGCTACACCACCCAGGTGCCCCTGTATTTATTCATGTTTTAAAGGCATTCAAAAGGTATAAATATTATTATTTTTATTTTATTTTATTTTTTTATGTAATCTCTACGTGGGGCTCAAACTGAGCCACCCAGGTGCTCGCCTAAATATAATTATTAATTAGTAATTTCTGTTTACTCTTTTTATTAATCCTAGGAAAACATTGGCAATCAAGGCATTTCATAGCCAGATTTTCCAATATGTACTTGTAGCCAAAAGTGAAGAAGCTTAATTAGCTTTTATAGCCTTAGCATAGATTAATTCCTTTGGATATCTTACACTGGAATGATCTCAGAGGGTTTCCAGGAACTCCTTGGACAGGGTACCCTTGGGTTTGGACTCAGTGTTCTACTACGATCATCTGTATGGATACAGAAATCACCTTGGGTTTTCACCAGTGTGTCCCATAAAGTGGGTTTCATAACAAGGAAGTATTAACGAAGAATTAATATGACCATAAAACCGTGAAATACATATTAAATATTAAAAAGAACTGTACTGACATACATTATAAAGTATTATATGATTGTGTCATGAAATAAAAATTGGAAAGTAAAACAACAAAAAACCCTATAATTTTGATATGACTTAAAAATACCATTTATAAAAAGTGGTAGATAAAGTGGGAATTGAAAAATTCCAGTGTAAAATGATTAGAAAGATGAACTAAGGATTGGTGATGTCGTAGTATACCAGAAAACATAATTTTTGAGTGTGTACAGATGAGTTACAAAGATAGACAAGGTAAGTTAAAATGTCTGTGTACACTGTCAGATTTTAATGAAATAAAAAATAAAAGAAGTGAAATATAGTCAAACAGGCATTTAAAGATATTCAACGCCTAGGTTTGAGAGAGTCTGGAAATCTGTGCATATATATATAATATATATAATATTTATATTATATTTATATATACATATATTTATATATGTATATATATAAAATACAGGGTAATAAACCAAAATATAGGAAACAAAAGTAAGTATACTAATAACAAATATAAATGATGAAAACTTGATAAACACAATCATAGTTTATTCTCATCTAAACTCTTTGGTTGGGACTTACTAATTAAAGCCTTTTTTCTGCAAAAACATTAGCTGATATCCATGCACATAGCATCATTCTACTAAGCTAGGAAAATAAGACACAATAATTATTTCATAAAATGAATATAATGTGGAGTATAATCAATGCATTTGTTTATAAAGTCACATAATTAGAATACATTATTCATTGTGTACTTTTATATGTTGGTTTCCTCATTTTAGTAAGTATTTTTTTCACTCAGCCCCCATACTGTTCCGTTTTCTGCTAAGCTTTGTCATAAAACAAATTGTCATTCCTGATTCTTGTGCCAGATGATCTAATAAGAGACTCATTCAAGGCCAGATTTTTAACTTCAGCGAATTATTTGTGGAACATCATTAACTACTTTACTTGGTGCCATAGTCTGTTAATAACAATGAATTGGCCATCATTTCTATCCTTAGGAAATTTATAATCTGATGCTGAATTAACCGGGTCCTTCTGTCAATAGAAGTAATTTAGAATTACTTTTCAAATCATGAAGTTCTTTGTCCTTGTATGTTATTATAGTTTAACATCAAAAATTATTTAACCATCTTCACGGTCCTTCAGCTTGTGAATGCTTAAAATAAAAATCATTAAAGCCCTTGTATTTCCTAGATAGGAAAAAGAAGAGTGGACAGAGTTCACCTTCCACTCATTTAGATTCTTCACTAATGGCTGACTATTGCCAGATTGTGCCAAGCCCGACATACTCAGCCCTTCAGAGTCAGGAATTTTTGAGTTGTAGGTGATAGAACTGGATTCGTGCTGGCCTGAATGGGGTTGGGGGCTGGGCTGGGGAGGTGAGGAAATTGTGTAACTGAAAGCATTAGGCTGCCCTAAACTTCACTCCTGGCTTCATTCTCAGGCCGGCTCTGGGAAGTGTGGCCACCGGTGGCTCCCAGCTCACATTATCCTTCTGCAGTCGCAAAAGGACCAGTGCCTCTTCTCAGATGGTTTGAGCAGAGAATACCAGCTCAGCCTCTCACATGTCCAGCCCTGAACAATCACTAGTGTGGCCACATCTGGTCCCCTGTTAATGAAAGTTTAGGCTGTTTACAATCTTACTAATTATCCATAGCATTATTTTTCTGTAGGGTAGAAAAAATACTTTTTCTGAAAATAATATGAATTCTACCTAAAATGCCATTGTAAAAAATGACATTTTAATTTTCTTAATTCTAATAAATCTGATGCATTTATTACTACAATGATCAGTCTGTCTCTAGAAAAAATGAATACCCAGAGAAGTTAGCCATCGCACAAATGCAAATTAAAATCACAGTGAGAAGGAGCTCTTGGGTGGCTCAGTCGGCTGAGTGTGTCACTCTTGATTTCGACCTAGATTATGATCTCAGGGTTGTGAGATCCCCACATTGAGCTCCGTACTGGGTGAGGAGTCTGCTTGAGATTTTCTCTCTCCCTCTCCCATCCCTCCCTACTTACTGCTTGCACTGACACTTTCTCAACCTCAAAAAAAAAAAAAAATCACAGTGAGATTCAACTAAATAGAAACTAAGATGTCTATAATGAAAAGATAATAATTATTAGTGCAGATGTGGAGAAATTTGAATGCTGGTACAGTCACTGTAGAAAATAGATCCTCAAATAGTTTTTTTTTTTTTTTTTTTAAAGATTTTATTTATTCATGAGAGACACAGAAAGAGAGAGAGAGAGGCAGAGAGAGAAGCAGGCTCCACGCAGGGAGCCCAGTGCGGGACCCGATCCCGGGTCTCCTGGACCAGGCCACGGGCCAAAGGCAGCACTAAACCGCTGAGCCACCCAGGCTGCCCATCCTCAAATAGTTAAACATGGAATTAAAAAAACAAAAAATGGAATTACCATATGATCCAGCAATACTACTCTTAGAGGTGTCCAAGAGAAATGAAGACGCACACACAAATGTTCATACAGTATTATTCATAAAGACAAAGTGGAAAGAATCCAATTATCTGTCAACTGATGAATGGATAAATAAAAAATATATATATAAATAAAATGTAAACGCAATAGGATATTATTATTCAGCAATGAAAAGGAATTAAGTACAGATACATGCTACAATACAGATGGACCTTGAAAACTGCTCAGTGAAAGAAGTCAGACAGTCAAGTCGACAAAGATTAGTGGTTGCCTAGGGTTTGGGGGGTGGGAGGCACAGAGAAGGGATTGGGAGATGATGGTTAAGTGTGGGGTATCTTTTTAGGGTAATGAAAACAACTAGGGGCACCTGAGTGGCTCATTGGTTAAGCATCTGTCTTCGGTTCAGGTCTTGATCCCGGGGTTCTGGGACTGAGCTCCGTGTCGGGCTCCCTGCTCAGTGGGGAACCTGCTTCTCCCTCTGCTTGCTTGTTCCCCCTGCTTGCGCTCTCTCTCAGATAAATAAAATCTTTAAAAATGTTTAAAATTGACTAGTGATCAACGCACAATTCTGAATATACACTTAAAGCCATTGAATTGTCCACTTTAAACAAATGAGATGTCGTGTGAATTATACTTCAAGCTGTTAGAGAAGAAGGATTTGGGGACACCTGGGTGGCTCAGTGGTTGAGTATCTGCCTTTGGCTCAGGTGATCCTGGGGTCCTGGGATCAAGTCCAGTATCAGGCTCCCTGTGAAGAGCTTGCTTCTCCCTCTGCCTGTGTCTCTGCCTCTCTCTCTGTCTCTCATGAATAAATGAATAAAATATTAAAAAGAAAAAGGTTTTAATGACTATGTTGACATATTTTTGCTTTCAGTTCTTCCTTCAACTTCAGCAGGCAGCACTGGAGGTCTTTGCAGAGAGTAACACCCTGAGTAAGTTGCAGCTGGGACAGCTAGCATCCATGGAAAGTTCTGTCTTTGATGACATGATTAACCTGCTGGAGCGTTTAAAACATGACATGTTGACCCGCCAGGTAGACCACGTTTTTAGAGAAGTTAAAGAAGCTGCAAAATTGTATAAAAAAGAAAGGTAAGTCCTCCTGTATTTTCTTACAACTCAGCTTCCAAATCCAGTTTGCTAAAAATGGAAAGATGATAAATACCTGTTTTTCTGAAATTATTCCAAGAAATAGAAGAGGAAGGAAAGCTTCTTAATTCTTTCTACAAGGCCAGCATGACCCTGATAACCAAAACCAGATAAAGGCACTTCAGAAAAAGAGAATTACAGGCCAATATCCTTGCTGAACACAGATGCAAAAATCCAGGTGCATCTTTACCACCTCAGGCTTCTCCATCGGGGGCACCTATAAAATACTATGAAACCAAACCCAACAACACATTTAAAAAAGTCATTCGCCACAATCAAGTGGGAAGAGTAGTTCAATATTTGCAAATCAGTGTGACACGTAATGTCACAATGTAATTACTAAGAGAAAGGATAACTATATGATCATTTCAACAGATGCAGAAAAAATATTTGACAAAGCACAACATCCATCATGATAAAAACCCTCAATGAAGTAGGTTTAGAGGGAACATACCTCAACATAATAAAGGCCATATATGAAAATCCCACAGTGAACATCATATTCAGTGGGGGAAAACTGAAAGCCTCTTCCCCTAAGGTCAGGAAGAACATTAAGTATGTGTTGTTGACATGATACTGTATGTAGAAAACCTGAGAGACTCCACCAACAAACTGCTAATGAATTCAGTAAAGTCACAGGATACACAATGTACAAAAATCTGCTGCATTTCTGTATACCAATAATGAAGCAGTGGAAAAAGAAATTAAGAAAACAATCCCATTTACATTTGTACCAAAAATAATAAGATACCTAAGAATAAACCTAACCGAAGAGGTGAAAGACCTATATTCTTGAAAACTATAATAACACTGATGAAAGAAATTAAAGATGACACAAAGAAAAGACATTCCATACTCATGCACTGGACAAATATTCAAATGTCTATACTATCCAAAGCAATCTATACATTTAATGCAATCCTATCAGAATACAAGGGCATTTTTTACAGAGCTAGAACAAACAATCCTAAAATTTGTATGGAACCACAAATGACCCTGAATAGCCAAAACAGTGGGGGAGGGGAAGCATAGCTAGAAGCATCAAGATTGCAGACCTCAAATTATATTTCAAAAATAGAATTACCCTATGATCCAGCAATCGCCCTACTGGGTATTTACCCAAAGAGTACAAAAACACTAATTCAAAGGAATGAATATATAAAATTATGGACAGTGGAGTATTATTTAGCCATAAAAAAGAATGGAAAGAATGAAATCTTGCAATTTGCAAGACCTGGATAGAGCTAGGGAGTATAATGCTAAGTGAAATAAGTCAGAGAAAGACAAATACCAAATGATTTCACTCATGTGGAATTTAAGGCATAAAACAAATGAACATGTAACAGACTCTGAACTCTAGAGAACAAACTGATGGTTACCAGAGGGGAAGGTGTGGGGGAATGAGTGAAATAGGTGGCAGGGATTAAGGAGGGCACATGTGATGAGCACTACTGATTAAAAAGTTAAAAAAAAATTGAAAGATGATATATGCAGTCACATTTCTAAGGTGTCCAGATAAGCAGAGTTTGGCCCTTGGTACTACAAATTTTGAACTATTTCGGATAGAAAGCTTTCTAAAATATATTAATACATTCTTAATTGGAATAAAGTGGTCATAATTTCACCATCAGATGGATCTGTAAATACAGAGAACTGATGTATGATGTGGGGTTGGGTGCCATGTACCAAAGCATGGTGCTCCTGTAGTGTTCTGTGCGTGCCTGGTACACTTTATCCCACCCTTATGGTTCTGTGTGGATGTCGGTTACCTTCGCCACGCCGTATCCTCTGTGTGCATCTGTTCAAGCGGAGTCCCTGTCCCACAGACTATTTATAAGCAGTTTGGAAGTGTTTTCAGTCCCTGGTCTTTTGCTGAAAATCAGATCATGAAGTTAGCTGATGTCTTAAATGCTAATACGGGTTACATTTTGCCTGTTTTATAATGATTTCAGTAAGTCACATTAACATAGGGAGATTAAAAAAAATACTATGTGTCATCGTCATCACATAGGGAGTATTTAATACAGAGGTAAAGTATAAATATATTTACTTTCTGAGACAGGTTTTTGTGCTGGGCTGTACATTGTTTCTCATCCAAAGTGCACTTCCCTGAATTTGAAAGGATTTGTTAAGTCTTAAAACACACCAAGTTTTGGGAATCTTTCCTAAAACTTAATGTGCCATGGGCCTTGCTGCCTTTGTGTCTTCCAGGTGGTTGTCCTTGCCATCCCAGGCCGAGCAGGCGGTGATGTCGCTGTCCAGCTCAGCCTGCCCGCTCCTGCTCACGCTGAGAGACCGCTCACTGCAGCTGGAGCAGCAGCTCTGCTTCTCCTTATTTAAAATTTTCTGGCAGATGCTTGTGGAGAAGCTGGACGTATACATCTACCAAGAAGTGAGTAAGAGCAGGCTGCAGTCCGGGCTGTGACGATAAAGGCAGCTGTTACATGACTGCTCTTTGTTGCAGATCATCCTTGCTAATCATTTCAATGAAGGAGGAGCAGCTCAGTTGCAGTTTGATATGACGCGGAATCTGTTCCCCCTGTTCTCCCACTATTGCAAGAGACCGGAAAATTATTTTAAACAGTAAGCTCAATATTTAACCATGACTGCTAGTGTATCAAGTGTTTATAGAGGAGGTGGATTCCTTTTTTTTTTTAAACAATTCTTGGATTCTCGTGATGTTTGCTTGGATAAACAGAGCATCAATTAAAATTTTAGGACATGCACTGTATACCCAGATAATCCAAGACACGACCCATGACCCCCTTCCTCTATTTATCAGAACTGGATCTAAATGATGTGTTGGGCTTTTTATTTCTTGCATTTAGTTTAATGCTCCTATTTGCCTTTACTTTTTATTTTTATTTTTTTAAAGATTTTATTTATTCATGAGAGACAGAGAGAGAGAGAGAGGCAGAGACATAGGCAGAGGGAGAAGCAGGCTCCATGCAGGGAGCCCGACGTGGGACTGGATCCTGGGTCTTCAGGATCACGCCCTGGGCCGAAGGCGGCGTTAAACCACTGAGCCACCTGGGCTGCCCTTGCCTTTCTTTTTCTTTTTTTTCTTTTTTTTTAAGATTTATTTACTCATGAGAGAGAGAGAGGCAGAGACACAGGCAGAAGGAGAAGCAGGCTCCATGCAGGGAGCCCAATGTAGGACTGGATCCCTGAACTCGGGATCACACCCTGAGCTGAAGGCAGACGCTCAACCGCTGAGCCACCCAGGCATCCCATGCTATTTGCCTGTTACTGGAGAGAGAAAATGCAACAAGTGCAGTTCTTCCATACTCAATAAGTATTAGAAATTAGAAATATGCTTAGTACCTAATAGTATGCCAGGCCTGAAGAAAATTTGTTTTCTTAAATATTTATTAATTTTGGTTCAAAGCATAACTTTATGTAAGAAAAATTCTTAGTATTTTTAGAAATTGATTTAAAATTTAAATTATTGGGGGCAAATTTGAGATTATAAAACATTCTTTAAAGTTATTATAAAACAAGATTATTTTTGCTAATTTTAGTTAAGCTATCTGAATTTTTTTTCTTTTTCTTTTTTTTTTTTTTGTTTCTCTTTCCATATTCTAATCTAGCACAAGTCTTAGCTACATTTAATAGGTTACTATGTTAGTATCAATGTTATATTTTGGGTGGTAATAGATACATATTGAAAACAATGATCCTATTACATTACAGTAATCTAATAAAATATAAACACTGTATAAATACATAGTCCTAATGTGTTAAAAGAGCCAAATAATAAATCCATAAATATATTTTATAGAGGACAATATGGACTAGCAGTGTAGGGAAGCTGTTTATTTTCTGAAAATGACTATATTATGGAATAATGTGGATGATATATATATATATATATAGGATATCTCATTTCCCTCCTGCCTTTTTTTTTCCCCACAGTGTAAAAGAAGCCTGTATTGTTCTGAATCTGAATGTTGGTTCCGCCCTACTTCTGAAGGATGTCCTGCAGTCAGCTTCAGGCCAGCCCTCTGCCACAGCCGCATTAAATGAAGTTGGAATTTACAAACTGGCTCAACAAGATGTTGAGATTCTGCTTAATTTGAGGACAAACTGGCCTAACACTGGAAAATAATGCATCTTTTTTTGTTTTGGAGTTTTGGGTTTTAACAAAGAGGAAGCCAAATTGGATTTCAAGTTAAATGACAATGTTCTGAATTAATGAAACTGGACAGTTGAAAACTTTACAGAATCATTTAATCTTGGACTTATAGTGTAATTAAAATGATGACCATATTTCCTCAGTCCTCTTGTTCCTAAGAAAACAAAAACAGAAAACTCAGAAGCCAGGAAAATGCAGAATAATTGCATTTAGAAATACATGTCTACTGAATAAGATACAAGAGCAGAGATAATAAATTACGACAAATTTTCATCCTATGCTAATTAAGGGAAACTGTTGTAGATAATCAAACACAGCAAATAAATTTTTAAAAAATCACTTTAGAATGCATGTTTATAATTAGAAGTTCCTATATCTGGCTTGGAAATTCACTGTATTTCCTATAAGAGAACATGAGATGGTGACTAAAATAGAATTGATTTCATTTTTCCACAAATGTCCTTATATTTGTCCTTCCTAGGGGCGCCTAGGTAGCTCAGTGGGTTAAGCATCGGACTCCTGCTGTCAGCTCAGGTCATGATCTCAGGGTCCTCATATTAAGAACCAAGCTGGGGCTCTGCACTCAGCAGGGAGTCTGCTGGAGGTTCTCTCTCTCCCACCCCCCCACCCCGCATGTGCTCATTATTGCTCTCTCTCATAAGTAAATTTTTTAAAATAAATAAATAAATTGGGCAGCCCAGGTGGCTCAGCGGTTTAGTGCCACCTTCAGCCCAGGGCCTGATCCTGGCGACCTGGGACCAAGTCCCATGTTGGGCTCCCTGCATAGAGTCTGCTTCTCCCTCTGCCTGTGTCTCGGCCTCTCTGTGTCTCTCATGAATAAATAAAATATTTAAATAAATGAATGAATAATAAAATCCTTCCTAGTTCCATTCCATATGACAGTGGGCAGCCTTTCCTTTTGGATGAAACATTTCAGGCCAGAGTACTGTGTTTCAGTCCTTCCTCCAGGGTAGTGATGGGAACTAAACACTTTTTGTTTAATATTTATGTAACTGGCAATGAGTTGGGAATCTTAAGCTTTTTATTCTTCCTACTTTTCCATGGCTTTGGACTCTAATGATTTCTTGATTAATAAGTCCTTAAGAGAACAAAATATTTAAAGAAATTGAGTTACATTGATTAAAAGCCTTCTACAACTATTAAATTTTATTCATTTTTTTTCCTGACTTAGCATTTAGTTAGTACTTTTTTTTTTCTTAGTACTTTTCAAGGTGTAATACATCAAATCTAAAATTGTGAGGCTGAGGGCCTAGCGGTTTAGCGCCACCTTCTCCAGGGCGGAATCCGAGACCCGGGATCAAGTCCCATGTCAACCTCCCTGCATGGAGCCTGCTTCTCCCTCTGCCTGTGTCTCTGCCTGTCATGAATAAATAAATAAAATCTTAAAAAGAAAATAATAATAAAATAAAATTGTCAGGTTGGGGCAGCCCTGGTGGCTCGGTGGTTTGGCGCCGCCTTCAGCCCAGGGCGTGATCCTGGAGACCCAGGATCGAGTTCCATGCTGGGCTCCCTGCCCTGTGTGGAGCCTGCTTCTCCCTCTGCCTGTGTCTTGGCCTCTCTGTGTCTCTCATGAGTGAATGGATAAAATCTTAAAAAATAAATAAATAAATAAAATTGTGAAGCTGGCATGCAGCCTATACTGTTTTTGTTTTGTTTTGTTTTAAGTAAGCTCTACACCCAACATGGGGCTTGAATTCACAATCCCAAGATCAAGAGTCGCATGCTCTACTGACTGAGCCAGCCAGGTGCCCTGCCCTGTAATTTATACTATCAATAAATATTTACTTGGTAATAAATAATTTTGAGGAAATACTTTGAGAAAACTTCTATTACCCCACATTTTATTTATTTATTTATTTAAATATTTTATTGGGGGGGGGATCCCTGGGTGGCTCAGTGGTTGAGCGCCTGCCTTCGGCCCAGGGCATGATCCTGGAGACCTGGGATCAAGTCCTGCATCAGGCTCCCTGCATGGAGCCTGCTTCTCCCTGTGCCTGTGTCTCTGCCCCCCCGCCCTGTCTCTCATAAATAAATAAAATCTTAAAAAAAAAAAAAGGATTTTATTGGTTTATTCACAGGAGACACAGAAATACAGAGACGTAGGCAGAGGGAGAAGCAGGCTCCATGTAGGGAGCCCGATGCGGGACTCGATCCAGGGAATCCAGGATCCCGCCCTGAGCCAAAGGCAGGTGCTCAAACACTGAGCCACCCAGGCATCCCTATTACTCCATATTTTATAGAGAGATTTTGTAACTAGTGTCTTGGGGTCAAAGTTTTTCTGTAGTTCTAGCAGACTGGGTCTTCTCTACCTCATTTTTTGAGAATTGCTGGGCTTTCCCATTGAGAAAAGAATGAAGCTGCCCACGGAACTTCTAATTCCAGACTTTACTGT
This sequence comes from Canis aureus, assembly GCF_053574225.1. Lineage (NCBI taxonomy): Eukaryota > Metazoa > Chordata > Mammalia > Carnivora > Canidae > Canis > Canis aureus. The sequence continues at coordinate 41,373,456 of NC_135631.1, forward strand.
CACTCCTTGCTTTCTAGACAGGTGAAAGTTTCAAGGCAATGAAAATGTTTGCCAAATGATAGGAACTTCTGTTTTAAATTACTTTAAATTACATTGTACTTCAAAATCATGTCATACTATTTAAGTATCAGTCATGTAAAAATAAACTTACACTTCAGCTCTGAATTTATCCAAAGTTATTATATGTCCATCATCTATTAAAACTTCATCTTTATTCAACAGACCCAGGGTTTTTAGGGCTATAAAACCACAACGAGAAGAAAGGAAAATTTATGAAGCATTATTTTCAACTAGGGTAAGTTATGGAATGAGTGCAAACTATGACTTCAATTGGTAGATGATACTGACCTTCTTTGTACTGCACAAATGATATGGTGCCTTTACTTGAAGTGTCCATCATCTCAAACATAGCCACAATGTTAGAGTGATCCATAAAGAAAGGAAAGGCCACGCCTGTTATTTTGGCAATTCTCAGTCGTTCCAATATAGTTATTAAATACTCTCTTGGTTTTTCTGTAAAAGAATAGTTTCAGTTCTTTCTGATATAAAATTAAGATCTATCACAAATGGAAATAGTCATTATTAAATAACTATGTTCAAGGTACTAGGCACTGGGTGAAAACCTTGCTTACATGAAAAACAATACATTAAACACATATAGAAAGTGCTCTATCCCAAATATGGGACCTGGGTATTTTTTTTATTTTTTATTATTCTTTAAAAAATTTTATTGATTTATTCATGAGAGACACACAGAGAAAGAGGCAGAGATATAGGCAGACGGAGAAGCAGGCTCCCTGCGGGGAACCTGATACAGGACTCAATCCCAGGACTCCAGGATCATGCCCTGAGCCCAAGGCAACGCTCAGCTGCTGAGCCACCCAGGCGTCCACTGGGTATTTTTTAAAGCTGCTCAGGTGATTCTAATTTACAGACAAGTGTCAAAAACTGAAAGAAATAAATTTTTTAAAGTACAGCATGATGCAGGGAAGGTGGTCAGCGAAAAGAAAGGATAAAATGTAAATAAAAACAGAGACTCTTAGATTAATATATTTTCCTTTTTTTTTTTAATTTTATTTATTTATTTATGATAGGCACAGTGAGAGAGACAGGCAGAGACACAGGCAGAGGAAGAAGCAGGCTCCATGCACCGGGAGCCTGACGTGGGATTCGATCCCGGGTCTCCAGGATCACACCCTGGGCCAAAGGCAGGCGCTAAACCGCTGCGCCACCCAGGGATCCCTAATATATTTTTCCATTAGGAAGCATAAGTGTTCACTTCTAACATAAAAGCAGTAATTTGAATAAATAGGGTATCTCTCACTTAAGCAATATGAAAGATAAAAAAAAGATCAATCCATTTTCCAGAAATAATGCAGGTGGAAGCAGCTGCAGAAGGCGCAGCTTTTTAAGCAGAAGCAGGAGCAGCTTAAATATGAATGCCACCCACTACACACACACAGTGATTATGTATTTCTTTTAAAAACTTTTTCTTGGGACGCCTGGGTGTCTCAGCAGTTGAGCATCTGCCTTCGGCCCAGGGCGTGATCCTGGGGTCCCGGGATCGAGTCCCAAGTCGGGCTCCCTGCAGGGAGCCTGCTTCTCCCTCTGCCTATGTCTCTGCCTCTTTCTCTCTGTGCCTCTCATGAATAATAAATAAAATCTTTAAAAAAATAAAAATATAAAAACTTTTTCTTGAGAATTTTATAAATTTATAAAAGTAGGAAAGTATAATGAACCCATCAATCAACTTTAACTTAAAATCTGTGGCCAGTTTCATTTCACCATCATCTCACCCAAGTCCCCTCCTTCCTGTATTATCTGGAAGTAAATTACAGTGATAATATTCATTAATAAATATTTGAGCATATACCTCCAAAAGTTTAAGGACTTCTTTTGAGATATAACTGACATGTACCATTGTATAAGATAACATGTTGATTTGATACATTTATATCTTGCAGTATGACTGTCACTAACATTAGTTGACATCTTTATCACATCACATAATTATTTCTTTTTTGGGGTGGGAATAATTAAGATCTAGTCTCTTAGCAAGCTTGATGTTTATAATACAGTAATACTGTAAGCACTATGCTGTGCATTGGATTTCCAAGACTTCTCTACTAGTTGCAGGTGGAGGAACAGCTCTAAACCCCCCCACCTCCCACCCAGTAACCATTCTACTGTTTTAACAACTTTGGCTTCTTTAGATTCCTCATATAAGTGATATGCAGTATTTGTCCTTCTCTGACTGAGCTCACTTAGCATATCCTCAAGAGGCATCCATGTTGCAAATGGCAGGATCTCCTTTCTCATGGCTGAATAATATTCCATTGTATAAATATACCACATCTTCTTATTCATTCATCTGTAGGCAGATGCTTAGATTGTTTCCTTATCTTGGCTATTGTGAATCATGCAGCAATAAACAGGAGAGTGCTAATATCTCCTTCATATCCTGATTTCATTTCCTTTGGATATATACCCAGAAGTGGAAATGCTGGAGCACACAGCAGTTCTGATTTTAATTTTTTGAGTAACCCCCGTAATATTTTCTATAGTGGCTGCGCTAAATTACATTCCTACCAACAGTGCATGAGGGTCCCTTTTTCTCCACATTCTTACTTGTTATCTTTGCCTCTTTTGTAACAGCCATTTTGATGTGTGAGGTGGTATCTCCTGGTTTTGATTTGCATTTTCCTGATGATTAATGGTGTTAAACATCTTTGTATGTACCTGCAAGCAATTGTAGGTCTTTTTTTTTTCTTTTGAAAAAATGTCTATTTTGTTCCTCTGCCCATTTTTTTTAAGTCTATTTATTTTTTTTAGTAATCTCTATGCCCAATGTGGGGCTCAAACTCACAAACGCAAGATCAAGAGTCGCATGCTTCCAAATGAGCCAGTCTGGAGCCTGCCTTGCCCATTTTTAAATCAGATTTTTTGTTACTGAATTGTAGGTGTTCTTTATATATTTTAGACCTTTTTTAAAAAATTTATTTATTTATTCATGAGACACACAGAGAGAGAGGCAGAGACACAGGCAGAGGAAGAAGCAGGCTCCATGCAGGGAGCCTGATGTGGGACTCGATCCCGGGACTCCAGGATCACATCCTGGGCCGAAGGCAGATGCTCAACTGCTGAGCCACCCAGGTGTCCCTATAAATAAAATCTTAAAAAAAAAAAAATCTCTCGTGCCTTTTTGAACAGATTTTAACAGACTGTAGAAACAAATGGGTTACTAAAGGCAGTCACACCATGTATGCAATCTTCTGTTGCTTCTCTCTAAACTATTTATCAAATTCAGAAAGAGAAAAAAGGCCAACTTTGAATTTCAGTTCACTACTTTTTTCTTTTCTTTTTTTAAAATTTTCTTTATGATAGTCACACACAAGGAGAGGGAGAAGCAGGCTCCATGCACCGGGAGCCCGACGTGGGATTCGATCCCGGGTCTCCAGGATTGGGCCCTGGGCCAAAGGCAGGTGCTAAACCGCTGTGCCACCCAGGGATCCCCTCAGTTCACTACTTTTTAAGGACATGGTAAGTAAATAATGTTAATGGAACTTGCGGTGTTTCTCTGATGAAGGATTTTTACTGTATATCCTTCAGACCGCACGAGATGTTATAATGCTTATGTCTGGAATCTATAATTTATACTCTGCCTGCATCTCAAAATATTTTGAAAATGCTTACAACAGAAATAATAAAGGTATTAACGTTAGGCACCTGGGTGGCTCAGCCAGTTAAGCGTCTGCCTTCGGCTCAGGGTCATGATCTCAGGGTCCCGGGATGGAGCCCCACATGGGACTCCCTGCTCCTTGGGCATCTGATGCTCCCTCTCCCTCCGCCTGCCTCCCTCTGCTTTGCGCTCTCTCTCTTTATACCTTCATATCTTTTAAAAAAAGATATTAACTCCAATAATTTTTTATTTTTAAGTGATCTCTCTATCCAACATGGGGCTTAAACTCACAACCCCGAGAACAGTTGTGTGCTACACCGACTGAGCCAGCAAGCCACCCCAAAAGATTTAACTTTTTAAAACAGGAAGGGAGGTGCCTGGGTGGCTCAGTTGCTTAAGCATCTGCCTTCAGCTCAGGTCATGATCTTGGGATCAAGCCCTGCATCAGGCTCCTTACTCAGCGAGGAGTCTACTTCTCCCTCTCCCTCTAACCCTTCCTAGCCCGTGCTCACTCACTTGGCTCCTTCAAATAAAAAAATAAAATATTTTTAAAAATTAAAATAGGGGGATCCCCGGGTGGCTCAGCGGTTTAGCGCCTGCCTTTGGCCCAGGGCGCGATCCTGGAGTCCGGGGATCGAGTCCCACGTTGGGCTCCCGGCATGGAGCCTGCTTCTCCGTCCTCCTGTGTCTCTGCCTCTCTATCATAAATAAATAAATAAATCTTAAAAAAAAAAAAATTGAATTTAAAAAATTTGTTAAAAAAAATTTAAAATAAAAAAATAAAGAAATAAAACATGAAGGGAAGATCCAAATGTTACTATCCACCTAAGTTATTATATAAAATTCAGCTGATAATGACAGTTTTCCAAGGGAAACAAAACCTCAAGTTCAACATCTTAATAATAGCTAATATTTATTGAGCCCTCACTACGTGCTTGGTATTCCACATAACCAACAGTTTCCTAAGACCCACAGCTAGTATAAGTCAAGGCAGTGTGTTCCCTAAAATTTGCAGGCTTTATCATACTCTGCTAACTGAAATATGGGAAGCACTGGACTCCCCAAACCTACTCAGCTATGATAGTCTCTAGAGTTTTCCACTTCTATAACTCTCAAAGATATCTTTTTTTTTTAAAGATTTTATTTATTTATTCATGAGAGACAGAGACACAGGCAGAGAGAGAAGCAGGCTCCATGCAGGGAGCCTGATGTGGGACTCGATCCTGGGACTCCAGGATCATGACCTGAGCCAAAGGCAGACACTTAACCACTGAACCACCCAGGTGTCCCTCTCAAAGATATCTTATCTTCACTCAGCAGCATCTCTCATCTGGGTTACAACTGTCTCCTTTTTAAAAATGAAATTCTAATTTTATGAAAGGCCTCCCCTAAGCATTTATACTGTCTCTTTCTACAGCACAGAACTGTCACTGGGAAGTGACACATTTTCCTACCGAATGACTTCGGGTTATGTTAGGTTTTGCTGTTAAATGAGTTATGAAAATCTGTTGGTTTTCAGAGCGTTTACAATTTTGAAGTTGAAGATGAGGGATTGTAGACCTGTCCCTTCAACAGCAGGAATGCAATCAAACTGTGTGGTCTTATTTTCCATAAATCCCTTACAATCCAAGGTTTTCAAACTGGGATACATGTCATAATGCCAGAGGTTTCATAAAGACCCAAGAGAACATAGTGTTTCCTCCTGAGAATGAATCATATCGAGGTGAGAAAAATGTGACGTTTATAGTAAGAAATGGATAGATCTGTAGGAGAACAAGACTTGTAAATTTTTAGGGTAAAACAAGTTATTCCAAAGAAACTTGTTAGCAGCATCAGGCTAAGGTCTGACACCAAAAGTACAAGTCCTCTCTCCTCTGCTCCTCAGGGGATCCGGGCAGGGAACGTTGAGATGCACTGCCCTGTACCTGGGACGCCAGCCAAACCCCTTGGCTCTTCCTCAGTATTTCTTCCCCCGTGGTTTGCCCTGCCCTCCCCATCCTCTTTGGAGTTTGCAGAGATGTCTCAAGAAATTTACACTGTTACAGGAGGTAAGGTAACAGCATCTCAGTTTCTTACAATAATTATTTAAATTCTGAATGTGATGGGATTGTGTTATTAACCGTGTATCTGCTACCAGACTTCCCCTTCCTATTCTCTGCTGAGAGAATGTGTCTTTATCTTGGATTCTCTTTTCCCCATCATGCCTTCCACAGGTTAATTCATCTCCCACAGGTGAGTTCAAACCCTTTTATGTTAAAAGGAAAAAATGAATCCCTGAGATACTACGTTGGTTGACATCAGAAAGAGCTTGAGAGGAGGAGGCCAGGAAAGAAGCAGGAGACAGAAAAAAAAAAAATCTACAAATTAAGAAAGACCACAAAGTACCTACCAGCACAGTGGATTAGGAAAAACAAAGATGAACCCACTTCAAGGCATATAAACATTTAGAACACCAGGGATAAAATAAAAAGACAATCCTAAAAACTTCCAGAGGAAGAAAAAAAGTCTTAAACACATCAAGAACCTGATGATGTCTTGACATCAGACTCTTCAGAGCAACAGTGGCAACTAGAAGACAATGGTGCAATGCCCTCCAAATTCTGAGGGCAATATTCTCTAACCAGGAATTGTATCTACCCTAGTTATCGTCATATTTGAGTGTAGGATGAGACATTTTTCAGATAGGAGTTCTCAAAATATTTACTGCTCCAATGAAGCACACTCTCAGGGAGCCATATCTAGAGGATATGTCCCCCTAGAGGAAGAGGGGAAAAAAAAGCAAAAACAGAGGGCCACCCAAGACCATAAAACAAACAGGCTGTAAGCACAGGAGAGAGGTGAAGAGGATTAGTGTCAGAGAGAGGGAAACCCCTGAAGTTCAGCCATCCAGCAGAGTGGCTGAGCCATCAGGCCAGCTGGGAGCCGAGAACAGAGAGCTGGGGGATGTGCGAGGGTGGTGAGTTCCGGATGAATCTCCTTTCCTACTGAGAGGAGATCTCTGCTTAGGACAAAAAAGAGGATATTGATGAATCAGTGGTAATGACACAGAAAATGTAAGTAAACATTTAAGGGGCAGCCCCAGTGGCTCAGTGGTTTAGCACCTGCCTTCAGTCCAGGGCCTGACCCTAGAGACCCAGGATCGAGTCCCACGTCGGGCTCCCTGCATGGAGCTGCTTCTCCTTCTGCCTATGTCTCTGCCTCTTCCTCTCTCTGTGTCTCTCATGAATAAATAAAAATCTTAAAAAAAATTTAAAATGTAGTATTATGAACTTCAGGGAAATCAAGAAAGGACATAATCCTAGCATCTTCCTGCTACGGCCATCCTACTGTATGCACCAGCTGTGGATATTTGCCTAATGATAATAATAATGTAAATTCTGAATACTGGCCACACCAAAATCGAATTCTAACCTTATTGGCAAGGTGGGGGTGAGGGGGAACAGGTGTGAGCGTGCCCACGCCCACACGCGTGCACGTGTGTAGGAGAGCTGAAGTCTCACCTTACCTAGTATAAAGCTGAATCTGGACCTGGAGGGCTGGGGGGACATTAGTAAGTAGCGGCACAAGTCTGTGATTTAGGAACATCGGGGTCAACAGCTAAAGGAGCTGGAAATCATTTGTTCTGTAGAGCAGGGATCCGGGACAGGGAGGGAAATGCTGTCATTCACTATGAGCCTTGGAGTAGTTTTTGATTTTAAACCTCGTAGGGGGGATCCCTGGGTGGCGCAGCGGTTTGGCGCCTGCCTTTGGCCCAGGGCGCGACCCTGGAGACCCCGGATCGAGTCCCGCGTCGGGCTTCCGGTGCATGGAGCCTGCTTCTCCCTCTGCCTGTGTCTCTGCCTCTCTCTCTCTCTCTCTATCGTAAATAAAAATAAATCTTAAAAAAAAAAAAAAAAACCCTCGTAGGTATGCTTTAATAAATCAAAATGAAACATCTGCTGGAGGACGCCCGGGTGGCTCAGGGGTCGAGCGTCCGCCTGCGGCTCGGGTCGTGACCCCGGGGTCCCGGGATCGAGTCCCGCGTCGGGCTCCCTGCCTGGAGCCTGCTTCTCCCTGTGTCTGTGTCTCCGCCTCTCTCTGTGTCTCTCGTGAATAAATAAATAGAATCTTAAAAAGAAGAGACACCTGCTAGTTGCCAGGCAGAGGGATGCTATTCGTTATTATTCATTTATTATTTCTCCCCCGCGCGCCGCGCCGTGAGATCCGTACTTCCTCCCCATCCGCCCCCCGGCCTCCCTCCCACCGCCGGGCCCCCGCGCTCGCCCGCGCCCCGGCCACGCCAGCCCCGGGAGAGGCGGCCTGTGACGGAGGCCGCGGCGCCGGCCGAGACGCGGGCGAGCGCGGGGCGGGGGTCCCGGGAAGGGAGCCGGCGGCCGCGCGGGAGACCGGGCTGGGGGGAACCGAGCGCCGGAGGGGCAGGCAAGACTCTCACCAGGCCGGAAGAAGAGCAGAGCGCTGGTGAGGTAGCTCAGCAGCTCCATAATCCGATGTTTCTCCAAATAATTCCTGGCCTCCAGCTCCCGGCTGCCGCCCGCTTGCATGGCGCTGCGTGGGGGTGTTGCTAGGCGACCGGGCGGCGTCGCGGCCGGCGGGCTCCACCCCCTCCGCCCGGCGCGGTCGGGTGACGCGCCTCCGGTAGGGGGCGACCCCGGGCGTGGAGCGAGGAAGCCGCGGCGGCGGGGGCGGGGCCTCGCTGTGTGGGCGGGGCCTCGTGGTGAAGGGGCGGGCCTCGCTGTGTGGGCGGGGCCTCGGGGCGGGGGCGGACCTCGCGGCGATACGGGCGGGGCCTCGTGACTGTGTGGGCGGGGCTTCGCGGTGGTGTGGGCGGGGCCTAGTGGCGGGGGCGGGGCCTCGCGGATGCCCGGGCGTCAGTGCGGAGCCCCCTGAGGGCGCGCCGGCGGGTTCCCCACCCCGGCAGCCGCGGGCTGGGCCTGATTGCCTTTTCCTGTTTTTGTCTCTAGCACCCAGCTTGGAACTTGTTGATCCGGTGAATGAGACCTCGGGGTCTAATAACAGGATGAACTGATAACAGAGGGGCTTGCGTAATTGCAGGGGGTGCAGTGGAGAGGACCCCCTGCCTGCAGCACAGCGCGGGCCGCGGGGCGGGAAAACCGCACTTTCCTCCCCGGATTGTGGGTCCGGAAGGATGCTGGGATCCTGAGCTGCATCCTGAGCTCCCCCTCTCTGCTGGCCTGACAGAGTCCCTCGGGCAGGAGAGGGAGAGCCGCCGAGTAAGACGGGGTGCAGGTGCGGGGAGGCCGCCACGCAACTGCTGTTGTAGCTTGGAAGCTAGACTCTAGGCTGGGACTTCTGTCCCTGAGGCCCAGGCTCTGAAGTCTGAGCTATCCCTCAACAGGCACTTCAAGGAAGGAAAAGACAAACGGCCAATAAACATCTGAAAATATTCTCAGCCTCTTCAGCAATCCTGTAAACGAATTAAAACTGCAAGAAAATGCCGTTCGACGCGTACCGGACTGGTAAAAGGAAGTTGGATAACATCGAGGGCTGGCGAGGATACAAACAAGACGGTGATGTAGGGAGCGTAAATTAGAACAGCCACTTTGGGAAAACTATTTGGAATTATCTTGATGATACAAGCATGTTTCTGCGCTATGATGCAGAGGCCCCTCCTAGAGCAGCTCTTGTCCAGGTGCGCCAGGATGTAGATCCAAGGGGGGTCACAGGCTGTTCATGACAGCAAACACTAACAGTCCCGAAGTTCATCAAGAATAAATGGATTAGGGATCCCTGGGTGGTGCAGCGGTTTGGCGCCTGCCTTTGGCCCAGGGCGCGATCCTGGAGACCCGGGATCGAATCCCACGTAGGGCTCCCGGTGCATGGAGCCTGCTTCTCCCTCTGCCTGTGTCTCTGCCTCTCTCTCTCTCTATCTCTGTGTGACTATCATAAATAAATAAAAATAAAAAAAAAAAAATTAAAAAAAAAAGAATAAATGGATTAGGGGCGCCTCAGGGGTTGAGCGTCTGCCTTTGGCTCAGGGCGAGATCCCAGAGTCCCGGGATCGAGTCCTACATCGGGCTCCCTGCAGGAAGCCTGCTTCTCCCTCTGCCTGTGTCTCTACCTCTCTCTCTGTGAAATAAATAAAATCTTTAAAAAAATACAATGGATCAAAAAAACTATAGTATATTACCAATGGAATGCTATAAAGCATTACAACAACGCATTGTAGCTACTTGCAATGATATAGGTGAATCTCAAAAGCATCTTATTGTCTATTGTCTCCAGAATACTGCTATAGAAATCAATTTATATGAAGCTTAAAAACATACAGAACTAAATAATATAATCTTTACAGATTATAACATATGTAGGAAATCTATTAAGAAATGCAAGGAGACACCCGGGTGGCTCAGCAGTTAAGCGTCTGCCTTCAGCCCAGGGCGTGATCCTGGAGTCCCAGGATGGAGCCCCCTGTCAGGCTCCCCACAGGGAGCCTGCTTCTCCCTCTGTGTGTGTCTCTGCCTCTCTCTGTGTCTCTCATAAATAAATAAAATAAAACCTTAAAGAGAAAGAAAGAAAGAAAAGCAAGGGAATTATACACAAAATTCAGTGTAGTGTTTGCCCTGGAGGGAAAGGAAAGGGAATAGGATTTGGGGGGACTATCCTGAGGATTTTAGGTGTAATGGCAATAAGATTTTTCTTTACCTGAGTAGTGGGTGTGCAGGTGTTCTTGGACAATGATTCTTCATATGTATTTTACAAATTTTAAACTCTCAGCATTTAATAATAATTTTTAAGCAATTGAAAAATAGAGGATGGAGCTAAGAACCAGAAAGGCAATTCCAGGAAACTGAACCAAGCCTGAAACAGAAGGTAGCTGAGGTGCTGAGAACATGTGGGACTGAACCTTCAGAGGTTGGGCCTCCCTTGAGAATTCTGTGCTCCGAGGATCTGAGAAAACTAGAGAAGGAGACTGGATGGCCAGTGGTTGGGAGCTTGGTACAACCTTGAGCAAAGGGTGGGGGGGGGGGGGGGAACGATGCTCTTTGTCTTCGAAGTCTGAAGTAGGTGTTCCAAGAAGGAGGAATCATTTCTCTGAAATGATCTGAAAATCGTATGCCCAAATTTGCAACACAGCTTAGGTTTCTAAGAAAGAGAATATTTAAGGATGACGTGGGAGAGTGCTTTGCTAACTTTTTAGCAGCAGCCTCCTTTGAAGAAATCATTCGTGGAATCCGCACACGTAGAACAGATAAAGGCGAGCACTGTGTCAGGATTCACATACAATGACGGGGTCCCATTATCTAAGCTACTTTGATTGGACATCCTGGCGACAGAATTAACTGGAGCCTAGAGAGCCCTGCTAGAACGAGGCTGACAAAGCGGATGCAGTACTCCGGGGCCTGTGGACCCTAAGGGCCAGATTGGACCCCTGGTTTGTATTGGGTTCTGGGGAGAATCTGAAACTACTGATGTGGGGTTTTATTCTTCAATGTGTGTGTGTTTTAAAACTTTATTTATTTGGGAGAGAGAGAGAGAATAAAAGCAGGGGGAGGGAAGAGGGAGAAGCAGACTCCCCACTGAGCCAGAAGCCCGATATAGACCTGGATCCCAGGACTCTGAGATCATGGCCTGAGCCAAAGGTAGACCCTTAACCGACTGAGCCATCCAGGCTCACCTCTTCAATGTGTTTTGAACCTTCTTTTGGGGACTTGCTTTATGCTCCCTGGTGGAGGTGACAGTGGAGCACAAACAGCAAAGCCTAACATATGTGCCCCCCTTCAAATCATGACCACCTAAATGCTTGACCCTTCAGGGGTGACCGAAGCTGTGTGATCACTGTGGGCAGTGACTGGCTCAGCACAGCGAGGCCAGGCAATGGCTGGTGGCTGGAAATGGAGAGAGACCCAGTTGGTTAAGCATCAGGCCCAGGGTTTTGGCTCGGGGCAGGGTGTCAGGGGTTGTGGGTCGGAGCCCTCAGCCAGGCTCCGTGCTCCGCAGGGGGTCTGCTGCTCCTGCTCCCTCTGCTCCTCCCTGGCTCGTGCTCACTTTCTCTCTCTCTCTCTAATAAATGAATAAAATCTTTAAAAAAAAACTGTCCGGAGTGTTCCTCAATGGGGGGGAGAAGACTGCATGGTGGTGCCCTGGAGACAGTGGCCTCCGCCTGGTGCCCTGAACTCGAGGCCTTTGGGCCTCTCCCTTGGATCTTTATTTCCTCTCCGTGGCTCCTCGGTCCCTGAGAATGGCTCTGTTCTTTGAGCCTCAGATGACACTAGAACCGTGACCCTGAGACGCAGCAGTCTGGGCCTCCCCCCCCCAGGGCCTGGAGTCTGGCCAGGCCCACCCTTGGCTCCGGCCTGTGCCGCCTGGCCTGGCTCCTCTGTGCACGCACCACGGCCCCGAGGCCCGGGGAACAGGCCCCGCCCAAGAGAAGGTCCAGGTGCCACCTAGTGGAGTCGGCGATCCATCGTGGTTGATGCCCTTCCTTAAGCCACTTTGGGCTTAGTCAGCACCATGGGCTGGGTCCTTCTCAGCCTCCCCATCGCCCTCCTCCTCTTGTTGCTAATCCCTTGCTGGTTTGGGGAGCAACTCCTGGGGGAGCGTTAGTGCAGGGGCTCCCAGTCGGACGGCACCTTAGAACCAGAAAGTACTAGGCTGAGCCCCATTCGGGGCACCTGACCTGGACTCTCTTGAGTTGGGGCCCGAATATTGGCAGTTCTGTTGTTGTTTCAAACAGCATGATCGAAGCATAATTAACATTGAACAAACCACACATTTTTAAGGTGTACTCTTTTTTTTTAAAGATTTTATTTATTTATTCATGAGAGACAGAGAGAGAGAGAGAGAGAGGCAGAGACACAGGCAGAGGGAGAAGCAGGCTCCATGCAGGGAGCCCGATGTGGGACTTGATCCCGGGACCCCAGGATCACACCCTGGGCCGAAGGTGGGCACTAAACTACTGAGCCACCCAGGGATCCCCCCGACCACCTCTCTTTACAGCAGTTTTACCACTGGCCATTAATAACTCTGCCATCTTGGGCAAAACATCTAAATTCTCTGCCTCAGTTTTCCCATGGATATACCGAGAATAACTTCTCTTCCTCATAGGGGGATGTCTTGAGGACCAAATGAGCTACTTAATGTAAAGCTATTTTTTAAAAAAATGGTGCCTGGCATGTACTAAACGCTACATAAGTGTTTGCTTTTTTTTTTTTTTTTTTTTTTAAGTGATAGTCACACACAGAGAGAGAGGGGCAGAGACACAGGTAGAGGGAGAAGCAGGCTTCATGCACCGGGAGCCCGACATGGGATTCAATCCCGGGTCTCCAGGATCACACCCTAGGCCAAAGGCAGGCGCCAAACCGCTGCGCCACCCAGGGATCCCAGTGTTTCCTATTATTATCTTAACAGTCTTGTTAGAAGGGGAAATCATGGCTAAGGCCCGGGAATCTCCACAACCCCTGCCCGCAGGCCGTCCCACTTGGTTCCCCACTGTAGGACTTTCTGGGGTAACATTTCTGATTTTGTATCGCAGCTTTAAGAAACTATAGACTCTTGGTTCTGTGTGACCATGCGGGAGGAGCTAAAGGTCTATTTGCTTTACACTCAAAAGTTCTCCTGCAGGGGCACCTGGGTGGCTCAGTGGATCGAGCTCAGGTCATGATCCTTGGGTCCTGGGATCGAGCCCCAGGTCAGGCTCCCTGTCAAGCTTCTCCCTCTCTGCTTGCATTCTCTCTCTCTCTCTCTGTGTCAAACAAATAAAATCTTTAAAAAAAAGAGGTCTCTCGTAAATCCCAAGACAGATGTAAGGTTGGAACTTGAGGATTTTATTTTCACCAGGTTGTTTTACTGGTGAGATACATTTTTAAAATTTATTTATTTAGTGTTTAAAAAGAAACAAACAAAAACCAGAACACTGTCTAAACATGACACCGTATTAATCTTTGGACTAGATAGGGCTAAGACAGGAGCCTGCTGTCACTGTGTAGCTGTGATGTGATGTAGCAGGTATGCAGGATAATGGGAGCTCTGGTCTCAGAAGTTCCATGTCAGTCTTTGTGAGAGGGTGACATTTGGTCGTCAGACACAGTGCTCCAACTACCCAGAAGTGGTGTCCAGTTTCTTTATTCTTCACTGACCTAAAAAAGCAAAAATGCTAAACAAATGTTTGTAGATATTGGTTTTTAAAATTTTATGTATTTATTATTTATTTTTTTATTTTTTATGCAGATATTGTTAAGCACAAATTTAGATCTATTTTACAGGACATGAAAGCTTATGTCAAGACATAGGTCTTGACATATGTCAAGACAGTGGCCATAGTACAAAGGAGAGCATGAGAAGATTGGGATAAGGGATCTGGGGCTGTGGTACCCTTTACAGTACCTTATATATATAAAAGGTATTGTGTATATATACCTATATATATATATATATTTTTTTTAATTCTGAAATAGTTTAAGACTCACAAGAAGGGGCAGCCCCGGTGGCCCAGCGGTTTAGCGCCGCCTTCAGCCCAGGGTGTGATCCTGGAGACCCGGGATTGAGTCCCATGTCAGGCTCCCTGAGTGGAGCCTGCTTCTCCCTCTGCCTGTGTCTCTGCCTCTCTCTCTGCGTCTGTCATGAATAAATAAAATCTTAAAAAAAAAAAAAAAGACTCACAAGAAGTTGCAAAATAGTGCAAAAAGTTCTGTGTGTCCTTCCTTTGGCTCTTCCCAATGACAGTATGTCAAATAACCATAGAACATCACTTTTGAACTAGAAAATCAAACTGTACTCAGATGTAGACCTCATTTACATTTCACTAGTTTTTATCTGAACTCTTTTCTTTTTCTGTTCTGTTGTACTTCTTCTTTGTCTTCTTCTTCTTCTTCTTTTTTTAATAATCTCTACACCCAACATAGGCCTCGAACTTATGACCTCAAGATCAAGAGTTGGAAGCTCCACCGACTGAGCCAGCCAGGTGCCCCTGTTGTGTTTCATTTTGGGCTACTTTTATATTTCAGAATATCATATAAACTGAACCTCGTTTTATAAACTAAGACTAAATGTAACTTCTATCACACTCACTGGGTCTATTGAAGCTTGAATTAGGTCCACCAAATTAAAACCCAGAACAAAATTTCTGAACAACAATGTTCTTTGTGCTTCTCACTTACTTGTGTGATGGATGACCAGATGATTTACTATTTACACAGTTTACCTGAGGAATCGAGGACCCTTTTCCAAAAGGCTTTCCCACTCACTGGCTGTGTGATCCTCAATTACTTGATGTCCATAAACTTTGGTTTCTCATCTGTAAAATGGAGGCAATAATCTCACCTATCTCATAGAATTATTGCAAAGATTAAATTAGAAAAGATGTGAAACCCATCGCTGTGCTATAGTTTACTACTGTTACTACCACCACTGCCACCGTCACCACCAGGACCACCAGGGAAATCCTTATTCTTTTGGCCACTTTCATTTTGTTAGAGCAGCAAAGGTATGGCCTTGAGCTGGGGGTCTGTTCCGGGTGCAGACTGGAAGTCTCGAGTCTCCTGGCAGTTGGCAGATAGTGGGGTCAAGAGAAGGGTGTGGTGTCTCATGGCTGCGATGGTGGCCAGGTGGCATGCAATCCTGTCTTCCCTGGCCGAAACTGAGAATGCATTTCCCCCAATATACTACTGCATTGATGTCAGACTTCAAGAGCATTGTGGATTTATGGGCTTTTGTGGGTTGTCCTACAGCCTAATCACCCTTGACACTACATTTAAATGGAAGAGTATATTAGGTTCCAAATGAAGCATTTGGAGCACAGCCCACAGAGTGGGGATGGCTTTTACAAGAAAGATAGATAATTGCTTTGTATATTATTTTTTTGAAACTAAGAGACCCACTTTGCCCCAATGCCCTTTTTAAGCAGAAATAAGTTTAAAAGACAAATGAAAAGCAGTAAAAAAAAATTGTTGGCTTCAATATTGGTCATTTCTAAGTGATAGCAAAGTTCTTCTTTCTGCTCTTACTAATGGATTAAATTATTGTGTGTAGTTTGACATGAATTAATATAGTATCACTGGTTATAAGCGTGTCTGTCCCACTGGCCAACATCAGGGCGGCCTGGAGCTGGCTTGTTCAGACTCGGAGGACTCACCTGTGTTCTTCTCCTCCTTCTCTGTGTTCAGCAAAGTTGTGCTGGTAGCTTGCAATGGGTAGGTCACGGTGGGTGTATTTAACGTCGCAGAAACGCTTCCCCTGTCACTCCCAAGAGCCAGATATTCGACTTTATCGCCACACCATTGACTCCTCCATTTTTTTATAAAAAGATTTTGTTTTTAAGTAATCTCTCCACCCAACATGGGGCTGGAACCCACAACCCTGAGATCAAGAGTGTCATGAGGGCCCCACAGAGCCAGCCAGGCGCCCCAGTTGCTTCATTTTTTTAATTCGACACTTATTGTGTGCCTGCCACTCTTTCAGGAACCATGTGGCACTGAACAAGACAGCTCCTTGGACCCGCAAGGGGATCCCCAAAAGTAAATTTGAAATCCAAGGAAACATGAAATATGCATGGTTTGAAAGAAAAAGCACCTGCATGTCAGCATCACCCGTTTGCATCACCAACACAAAGGGGCCCCTGGGAGAACTCCCCGGTGAAGGAGGACGGCCTTGAAAGCCACCCCTGGGAAGTCCATTTCTAACCACCTCTGGAGAGTGGAGTCACTGTCATCAATTCCCTTTGCTCACGTTCAGTTTTTCTCTGGTCCTATTTCCAGACTCTTTAAGCTTCCAAAGCCCAAACACTACTCTGCCAAACGCAAATGTGAGATGACTCAATGGTTCTCATCCATTTCCGTCATTACTTAGGCCCCGATATTATCCTTACTGAAATTTTAAACACATCAACGCAACACACGCAAGGGAACATTCTGCAGGTTATGATGAGAAGAGAGAGCTCATGCCTCGTCCCAGCCCCCTCTCACCGCAAGCTCTACCTTTCTCTGCTGAGTCTGGTAACCCTGAATCCTGAATCTCAGTATCCCATTTCATTTTTCTAGAAAATAACCCCTCTGTCTCCAGCTGGGGGAACAGCAGTTGCCTGGCTGCGTGAGAGAGGTGACGGGGCTCCCAGGGGTCCGACAACCTCCTGTGAGACTTTCACCCTCTTCTCCATCCTCAACCCATAGCTGCCCCCTCCCCTTTGTGGCAGCTCCTGCCCCCCAACCCCCTGGGGGAGGGATCTGGGGGGAAATAGGCCTCTCAGTAGTATTCTCCTTAAACCACCTTGTCACTTTCTTCTTTGCGCTGACACAATTATTGCTCTAAGTCGGCTATTTGCTTTTTGAGTCTGTGTGTAAACTTTTCAAAGTCAAAAGGCACAGTGAAATGAGCAACTCTTCAGCACCCAACCTGATAAATATTTCGCCAACGATTATATTCATTTAGCAAGTTCCCAGGTCAAGCACTTCCTGCACCAGAAACCTCCCTCGTGCCCCCACAAAGGGAACAGCTATTCTACAGATCCGGCTCTTGGTATTCCTGGCTTTAATCACCAAGGTTACTCTGAATGCCAATTCATTAATTAAAATGTTGAACAGTGCTGGGCTCAGCACAGACCTGGTGGGAACACCCTCTAAGTGCTTGAAGGTGAGCGCCCCGAGGCACCCTCTCAGCAGACTTAAGTCTGTCTTATACCCAAGGGCTGTGTATCTAGTCCATGTCAAACGTTTCTGAGCATATTGAGTTGGACAAAACCAAAAGACTTGCAAACATTGCGAACAAAACCAAATACATGCATCTGATTTCTTTTTTTCCAAAAGAAAAGCTCTCAGATCATGGTTTCCTCCCTGCTCTTGTCACTTGTATGGGGCTGTCTCTGCCTTTAGCCCGTTCTGATTATGTGACAGACTTGTTATCCTATCCCTGTCAGCCCCCAGTGGGTCTGTATTACTCAGGAAAATGGGTAGATGCATAGTGTGCGTGTCTGTGTGTGTGTGGGGGGGGGTTAGTAATAGGAACTGGCTAGGAAATCAGATAGGGAAGTGAAGGGAGTTGGGAGAAACAGAAAATCCTTATACAGGCTGCACAAGCTCCTATTTTTCTAGCAGCTTCCACAGTGCTTGCTCAGGCCTCAGAGGAAGCAAACGCTTTGCTTTGGTGATGGTGATGTTTGCTTTGATTAGAGATTCACTGAAACGTTTGAAGGTGAAAGGGAAACCCAGAATACATCCCAAAATTTCTTAAGTGGAGAGAACTTTTCCAATAGTTAGGACCTTAGATAGGATCGGTGTTTCGAGATGTCACAACGGAGGCAACACCTCGCAGCTGCTGTTGGCGAGCTTCCCGCAGTGGCTCTGAACGGACTCAGGCTTTCATGGGATTGATTTAGTTTTTGAGATATTCAGCTTTTTTGTGCTTTCCTCATTTAGTTGTCTAGGTGAGTGGCTCATGAGGATGCACCGAATAGAAAATACACTTATTAAAATACATTCCAAAAAAAAAAAAAAAAAAAAAAAAAAAAAAAAAATACATTCCTGGCGACTTCACTCAGAACCAGGGATCTATAAGACCTGCACATCCTGGGGCCCCTGGGGGGCTTAGCTGTTGAGCGTCTGCCTCCAGCTCAGGGCGTGACCCTGGGGTCCCGGGATCGAGTCCCACATTGGGCCCCCCATGGGGAGCCTACTTCTCCCTCTGCCTGGGTCTCTGCCTCTCTCTCTCTGTGTCCCTCATGAATAAATAAATAAAATCTTTCTTAAAAGATTTTCTCGGAGGTCTAGGTTTGGAGAACACAGGCTGCGTAGGCTCCTTCAGAGTGGAGTTAGAAGACCCCTGGACTCAGGCAGTGATGGGTGGCCGGTCCCAGACAAAGCTCAAAACAAATGGATCTGTGATGTTCTTGGTGCTAGAAGCAGCACACTGAGGTTTTGTGATTGCGAATTCTCCAACTGCACATTTATTTGCAGGGGCTTACTGCGTGCCAAGGTTCACATCTGCTAGCCCTGGGTTCCTTTTCTGCACAGCAGTGAAAATATCCACTTGGGCCTGAGGCAGAATGATCAGAAATGTGCCTGACTTTGCCCTGGAGCTGTCATGGCCTGGCTCTGCCCTCGGTGTGCTCAGGCCACTCTCTAAGGTTGTCTGCTCCCTGCCAGGACCCCGCTTTGATCACCAATCTCAAATGTGCTCTCACTACTGTGACAATCCAGTTTCACTAATAATTACTTCTTCTTATTATTATTTTTAAAGATTTAATTTATTTAGGGACGCCTGGGTGGCTCAGTGGTTTAGTGCCTGCCTTCAGCCCAGGGCGTGACTCCGGGGTCCCAGGATCGAGTTCTGCATCGGGCTCTCTGCAGGGAGCCTGCTTCTCCCTCTGCCTCTCTCTCTCTCTCTCTCTGTGTCTCATGAATAAATAAATAATATCTTTATTTGACACATCGAGAGCACAGTAGACAGTGCCAGGCAGAGGGAGAAGCAGGCTCCTGCTGAGCAGGGAGCTGGGTGCAGGGCTCTATCCCAGGACCCTGAGATCATGACCTGAGCCAAAGGTAGGTACTTAACTGACTGAGCCACCCAGGTGCCCCTCAAATCCATTTTTGCTTAAATAGACTCTTAAAGTTTTTTAATATGCTTCAGTTTATCTTTTAACACTACAAACACATGTTTGGGTTCACCTCCCTCTTGCCTTCTCAGAGCCTTCCCTTCCCTTCCCTTCCCTTTTCTTTTCTTTTTTCTTTTCTTTTCTTTTCTTTTTTCTTTTTCTTTTTCTTTTTTTTTTTTGAGAGAGAGCAGGAGCACATGAGTTGGGGGAGGGGCAGAGGAAGAGGGAGAAAGAGAATCTTTTTTTTTTTTTTAAGATTTTATTTATTCATGAAATATTTTATTTATTCATGCAAAGACAGAGGCAGAGGGAGAAGCAGGCTCCATGCAGGGAGCCTGATGCAGGCCTGTATCCTGGGACCCCAGGATCACGCCCTGGGCTGAAGGGAGGTTCTAAACCTCTGAGCCACCCAGGCGTCTCAGGAGAAATAGAATCTTAAGCAAGCTCTACGTTCATGACTCTGAGATCATGACCTGAGCCAAACCCAGGAGCAGAACCCTTAACTGACTGAGCCACTCAGGTGCCCCTCCCTTTATTTTTGTTTTTAATATCTCCTGCTTCTTTAGCTTTTTCCCTCTCCTATTATTCCAGTCTTACCAGCATATGAATCATAATCTTGTCTCTTCTCCCTTGAAAAACAATAAAGAAAAAATAAAAACAAAATCCAAACACTCCCTTGAGCCTTCTAATCTCCTTAAGATTTGCGGACACATCTGAATTTCCTTCAAACCACTCCAGTCCCTACCACGCTGTCATACCTGCTTTGCTAAGGTTACTGTAGCAGACTGAATAGTGACCCCCCAAAAGAAATGTCCACATCCTAATCCCTGGAACCTGAGAGTGTGAACTTATTTGGAAAAAGATGTAATTAAGGATCCGGAGATGAGATCATCCAGGATTTAGGGTGGGCCCTAAGTCCAGTGGGTGATGTCCTTACAGGAGAAAGGCAGGGGAGATCTGAGAAGTGGAGAGACCTAGGGGATATAAGGCCATGTGAAGATGGAGGCAGAGATGGGAGTGATGTGTCTGTAATGCCATGGACTGCTAGCGGTCAACAGAAACTGGAAGAGGCCAAGAAGGATTCTCCTCGAGAGCCTTCAAAGCGAGGGTAGCCCTGCTTGCTTTTGGACATCCAGTCTCCAGAATTCTGAAAGAATAAATTTATGCTGCTTTCAGTCACCACATAGTGGTAATTTGTTATGGCAAATACCCTAGGAAACTGTCACCCATGACCTCCATGCTGCCTAACTCTGAACACCACACCATCTTGATCTTACATTGCGCAGCAGTATTTGACTCAATTGACTGTTCCTTCCTTGAATCATCTTATAGTCCTGGCTCCCAGGGAACCACTTTCTGTTGGGTTCGCTCTTCTCTGTGAATGTTTCATCTTAGGGTTCTTTGCTAGTTTGCTGCTTCCACCTAACCTCTAAATGTCTGTTTTTCTTGCTCTATATTCTCAAGAAATCCCACTCGTGCTTGTGGCTCTAAATTTCTTTTCTTTTTTTTTTTTTTTTGTGGCTCTAAATTTCATTCATATACTAACAGTTCCCAAACTGGTGCCTCCAACTTAGGGCTGCTGATGGTTTCAGTCATGAGTATGCCATGGGTATTGGCACAGCAGCTTTAGTGTTCCAGTGATCCCAGTTATGAGCCAACACACGTGCACAAAACAGGACTTCTGGGCTCCACCAAACACCCCTCCTAAAAAACTCATTCCTCCTCTGGTTTCCACATCTGACGAAATGGCAGGCATCGCTACCTAACACAATCTTTTCCCTATTCTCGGATCCGATTCCTAAGCAAGTCTTGTCAATTTAATATACCTTGATTCTATTCGCTTCTCTTTATCTCTACCATCATCATCTTGGGAGCACACATTACATCTCACCTGGTCTCTTGAAAGAGCTTCCAAGTGATTCTCCGCCATGCTACGACCCTACTTAAAGTCTTTCAAAGGATTCCCACTGAACTGAGCATGAAATCCAAACTCTGTGAGGCCTTTTGTGACCTTGCCCTGACTTCTGTTCATCTTTCTCCCCCTGTGTGGCCCTCAGTGGATCTTCCTCAGGCTCTAAGAACTTATAGGCTTTTACCTTGGACCAGCTCTGCCTGGGATTCGCTCCCTCCCACTGTGCCTTCAGCCCACTTCCTCAGAGGGGACTCCCAAATAGCACCCCACCATCACCCGTTTTATGTCGGCTTCTCCTTTTCTTTTCTCACAGAATTCAATTCTCTCCACCACAGCATTCGCTACAATCTGTAATTACACATTTGATCGTGTGTTTATTTATTTACTGTCTTCCCCACTGGGTTGCTTCCAGAGAGCAGCTGGGACTGTGTCTGTTTCTCACCACTGAGCACAGAGCGCCTAGCTCAGGGGCAGCCACGACAAGATGCTCCATAAATATTTGTTGAACGAACTCACTCTCTTCGATCTATCAAATGTGTGTTCTAGCAGGAAGGCTCATCAGGTGGGAGCACTTTCACCCAAAAGAAAAAAGAAAGAGCAAAAATTGAAATTTTAGGAAAACCCGAAGACTTTGTTTTACAAACATATAAATTATTTTATTTACAAAGCCATGTTACAAAAAAAAAAAAAAAAAAGTACAATCGCTCACTGGAGAATGTCTCCAGGCCTGGTGCTGAACCATGGCAGTATCAATAGATACATGTTTGTTCTTTCCTTTTAAAACTGTAAGCCATAGAATTTACTATTTACACCTACTTTAGACATTTATTCTGCTTACAATATCACAGGCATGGAATGAATTCTATCCGATAGTGCTAATATGTAAAGGTGCGGAACAAAAAAAGAAAATACTTAGTGTTACAAAATATGGATCGTAGAAAAGAAACCCACTCCACAAGTGTGGCATTTGTTTAGAATGTTGGGACATGCTTTCTCCAAAATTCTTCTGGAAAAGGTTCTAAAATCGGTAGTAGGAAAGGACAAATGAGCAGGTGCAAATTCTTGTCTGTGCAACAACAGTTATTGAATATACCCCATGACTGACCAGCTACGTAAAACCCACAGAGTTTTGTTAAAGTGCCATGGGCCGACAGCATAACAAAATATAAGGTGTAAATAGAAAATTTCTTTTTTTCCTTTTTTAAAACAAGAGTTCACTGAGAATCAGCAATAATAGAATATGCTGTAGAAACTATTCTCTACAAAGGTTGATCAGCGTTATTTACAATTGGTACATTGATACAAAAGAAGGCATACAAGTTATCCAAGTCGCTTTTTTTTTTTTTATGGCTGACGGGTCTATGCATTGTGTTATGCTTAACAACCAGAGCTTTCGAGCCTCTATGGCTGGCGACAAGTCACGAGATCTTCAGGCAAATGGGGGGTGGGTGGGCAGGGGTTTTGCGTGTGTGTGTATGTGTGTGTGCAGTCAAGGGGCTGGGGCAGGATGCGCAGAACAGAAGTACCCAAAGGATATCACCCTAATAATGCTTTATAGGCTGGTCCAGTTGAACTCCGTTAAAACAAACCCAAAGAAAACCGTTTATTTGCATTCCATTTTTCAAGCTGTGAGTTTTTAACACATCATTATAAAGTAAACCTGTGGTTGATTGTGAAGGAAGAAACACCGTGGGTTTTCCCTTTTTGCTCAGTTTTCCAGAAATGTCCTCACCTTGGTCAGAGCCAGTCTTTCATCAAGTAAGCAGCATTCGGTGGGGAGCCTCTTTATTCCAGCTGCAATTCAAGATGTAGACAGCTAAAATGTTTAAGCCTATTGAATTGCTCCTTTCGTCCCTGTCGAGACATTTTTTTCTCAGAAGCAGCCACTTAATCTCTCAACCTTTGTTTTCCCTCTCTGAGTGAAAGAGTTTATAAATCAGAGGGTTATTTTGTTGCTGAGATTTTTTTTTTGTTTTTTTGTTTTTTTGTTTTTTTACTCCTGCAAGTTTTACAACTTAAAATAAATTATAAAAAAAAAACACAACAGACTTCTAAAACCGAACAGGACAAAAATTGTGCAAAAATAACAAAGATATGTACATACTTTTCAGTCTGAAGAAATGTACAATAAAAACATAATTCAAAGAACATTTTAAAAATATAAACATTGCTTAAACTTTCCTACGTTTCATATTGTTTCTGAAACTATTCTGGTCAGTTAGCTCTGTAATATAGTAAAACATAAATTATTACAAAATTAACACTATAAAAATTTACTTTAAGAATATCTTCTAAACTTTTTTTTCCAAAGGGTCTAACCTGTTTATAATTTCTTAAACATTTTATAAGTCTTAAAATCTGCCTTAACTTTTTTTTTTAAAAAAAGAAAAAGTAACCATCTTCCCTTCAATTTGTAGTCTCTTTTTCCCAAGACGTAAATAAACCAGCATATAAGTGCACTTTTAACACTGTAGAAATAAAAATGAAATCATCTGAACTAAGGTCCTGGTACCTAATATCAACTCCTGATTTTTAAAAAAATCTTCATTTTATATTAAAAATTTTAGGAATCCTATAAGAAACATGGTCAGTGCAATTCCATTGATACAAATCACTCCATTTGCCTCCCGTCTTCGCAAAATCCAATGTGGTGAAACGTAACAGTAGTCTGATCTTTGGGTTGTGGGGATGGGAAGGAAGAGAGGGAAACTTTAGGGTAGGGATGAGGGTTTGGGCCCAGCTGCAAAACTGGCATTCACTTCGGAATTGGGGATGAAGCAAAACTTCCTAGTATCTCCTGCTATCACATCGTCTGCAAAATTTCATGGTTAATAGCACAGGATGCCTAGTTCACGTGGTCAATTCCTTTCCCGATTACCGGTCCCTAGCGCAGCTTGTGGTATTGCTATTTCTTTCAAAACTCCAGTGTGGACAGTGTTATAGCCGTAGGGCTCTAGCTTCTCTCCCGCTCTTCCAAATAGCTCTTCTCCACTCGGGGGAGCTGGGCTTGCTGCACCCCCCCCCGCCGGGGTGGCTGCATCTGAGTTGGGGCTTGGAAGAGCCTAGTGCAAGCTCATCTACGGGTGTGCCCGTTGCACGGGACCCTGGGGCCTGGGACCCCGAGGCGGGTGGGCAGTGCTCGGATTTATTCTCACCAGGTGTTTGCTACTCGACCCTCGTGGAAGCTTGCCCCGGATGCTTCCTGCACCCCCAGCACTGCTCTTTCTCCTCCTGCCTAGCCCCGGAGGGCAGCCTGAGAACTGCCACCGCTGAGGGCACCGTGCCCCCTCCTGAGTGGCTTCCTGGGGTTCCCGTGCCCTTCTTCCTGGGATTTCTCCTTCTTGGGTCCCCCTAGCTTTGGCGCGCTTGTCCCTGGCACCCTGGAAGGTTCTGCAGAGCATGGATTCCTAACAAGCTCAGGTCAGCAGTCACCCAGTTACCTGTCTTTTTGAGGGCTACCTTCCCCTACGCATATGCTCTGCTTCTTGTCACCTTCCAGGCCCATCCGGCCCGTCCCTGACCCAGCAGATCCTCTCTGAGCTGCACAGCTGGACAGTGGTATTGGCTCAACGACACGGTCCACTGGCCGCTCCTCCCGGCTTTGCCCAGAGCGTGTGGCTCCCGCAGCGCTGGTGCAGTGCACAGACCTGGGGGAGCCGATTTGGGTCGGGGTGGGGGGACCCGGGAGCAGCGGGGCAAGGGGTGGACGGGTGGGCGAGGTCAAGGGGAGGAGCACTGCGCGTGCTCAAGTTCAAGAGTTTCAGACGATGCCGAGCGGGAGCTGACATTGTGCAACGTTGTGCAACGTCGGCTCTCGGGGCTGGAGCGCAAGGACGGTGCGGTAGCAGCATCGGAAGCTAGAGGGGCGACCCCAAACTTGGAAGAACGTATACACATGGCCAATGAAAGAACCGAAACAAAACACTGGTATTGTTTTCTGTAAATCTGAAATTCACGTTCTTTTGCCTTGTTTTTTTTTTTTTTCTTCAAAAACTAAAAACTGGTCAATTGCAAAAAAAAATAATAATAATAGTAATAAAATAAAATAAACTAAAAGGAAGAAGAAAGGCCAGAGCCACAGGCACGGCCCAGGAAAGCCTCGCCCCGGCTGCGCACTCCCCTCCCTCCTCCTCCTCCTCCTCCCGCCTGGGCCTCGGGTGGCCAGGCATTGGTTTGGAAGTGGCTTCACAGTCTTGTTATGGAAGAGTCCTTATCCTGCCCGTTCTGTTTGTGGTCTTCTAGGAAAGAAAAGAAAAGCTCGTTTCAAAACCATACACTTGGGATTACCCGCAAGACTTCAAGAGCAGAGCCACCTTGGGCCGAGGGCAGCGGGCAGGTGCCAGATGCCGAGGACTTGGCGCATGTGACCTGGCCACACGGATCCTAGCTTGGGGGAAGACACAAGGACAGATACATTCTCTGCACATGCATGGAGGAGATCCCCTCCTGCAGAGAGACCTGGAATAAGTGACCTTTGTGGTTTTTCCCCCCACTATTTTTTTTTAAAGATTTATTTATGATAGAGAGAGAGAGGCAGAGACACAGGAGGAGAGAGAAGCAGGCTCCATGCCGGGAGCCTGACGTGGGACCCGATCCCGGGTCTTGAGGATCGTGCCCTGGGCCAAAGGCAGGCGCCAAACTGCTGAGCCACCCAAGGATCCCCTCCCCCACTATTAATTTACCTTTTCCTACCTAACCACATGGAGAATTATCCAGGGAAGTAGAGTGTTGGATTAAGTATAAAGGGTTTGGGTTCAAGTGACTTAGCCTCTTAGTCTGGGCATCTTCAATGTATAACATGAGGATCATCATTTGGCCCTCACGGGGTTGCTAAAGGGTTTCTGTGTACGTAAGGTACTTAAAACGCTCAGCAGAGCACCTGCAGGGAAAAGCCTCAACAAATGGTGTCTATTTTATTATTATTATGTTTGTTAAGGGTGACAATGTAGCCTCCAGGTGCACTCCACAACCTGTGCAGGAGGCCGGTCAGGAACAGAGGCCGGTTACCAGGGCACAGACCCCCCTGCATCCATCCGTTCCCTGCCCCCATCTCACAGGATGGGTGGAGGGGGCTCAGGCACAAAAAGGGACTCAAGATGCTGGGGATACAGAAATTACTTCCCTATGATCTTCACCCAAACGCCACCCAACATTGGTGGGGAAACCCCAGAGGCCAAAATGCAGACAAACATTGGGATCTGGTATCTATGAAACCCACATCTAAGCTGACACAACGCGGCCATGCGTATGCTTTTTCCAGTTACGTAGAACACCCATAACCCACCCTCCTAGCCTCCCTCAGAGGCACACACACTCCATTGGAGAAAATCATTTGTACCCTGACTACTCTCACTCTTTGAGTTTGTAAAAACTGCTAAATCTACCCTGGACATTCCCACCATGAAACCACATCTTGAATAACAGCTGCAACTCACTAGAGGCCTTGAGAAAGGACTGATTGAGCAGTGTCCCGAGCAAGGCCCTCGGGTCAACACCATTAAGTTTCACAGCAACCTTAGGAGGTAAGCGTCACCTTTGCCATTTAACAGATGAAAACACTGAGACTCAGAGAAGTAATGTGCCTAATATCACAAAGCTGCTATTAATACTTGGGGCCAAGGCTTGTGTGTTTGTTATGTGCCAGGCATTTTCTAGAGGCTTTAGGCGAATAAATTAACTTGATCCTCACAAAGCCATGGGAGGTAGGGGCCGTTGTGATCCCCTTGTGGGTGAGGAAACCAAGTGCAGAGAAGTTTAAGTAACTTAGCCAAGGACACACAGCTGTAACCAGAAGGCCCGAGCTCTTAACTGGAGCTGGGGGTGTGAGCCAGGGTCTGCCCCAACGGCCTGGGGGCTCTCTCTGCTGGTGACCCCAGGTACTTCCCACCCCCACCCTACCCCGGTTTCTTACCGGTCGGCTGTGTCCTGGGCTGGAGATGCTTGAAGGACTGGATTGTGACAAAGCTAGGCTGCTATTTTTCCCGACCTGAAAGACACCAGCGAAGTCCCACTCAGCTACACCGGCCGGCCTGCTGCCAAAGATCCCTGGTACCTGGTGCCGCCCTGGGTCCCACGGTGCCATCACCCTCCTCCAGTGGTGGGCCACTCATGTTTCCATCTTAGACAGCAGAGAAGACAAAAACGGCTCCGGGGGCACCTTGCTCATGCCCCTCCCATCTCAGAGGTGAGGATGAAGGACTCTGGGGAGAGGCCTGGCCCCTCCTGGAGGGCATTTGGCACCTCTGACCTCTCAGACCAGTCCCAGACCTAGCTTGTTTCCTGCCCAGTCTCCCTTGGACTGCCTTAGTTGATAAAAGCCTGCATCTTACTCTGCGTCAGTTTTACTGGCCACAGGACACAGCAAACACCTTCAGAAAACCCAGCCAAATGGCTCTGGGCTTCACCCTTCAAGTGGGAGTGGGGGCTGCAGCCCAGGAGGCCGCACTGGGGGCCTCTCCCCCGTCCTGGGCTCGCGGTGGGCGGGTTCCTCAGGTGAGTACCCTTCCCACAGCAGCTCCTCCTTGGGCCTAGAACGAGCTCATCCTCTCTGTGAACTCACCTTTC
The DNA here is from genome assembly GCF_053574225.1 of Canis aureus. Classification (NCBI taxonomy): domain Eukaryota; kingdom Metazoa; phylum Chordata; class Mammalia; order Carnivora; family Canidae; genus Canis; species Canis aureus. Next base: position 41,401,152 of record NC_135631.1, read on the forward strand.
CATAAAGACGTCTGCCTTATACTCGCAGTCTTGTTTTTTTTTGTTCAATTTAATCTCTCTGGTAAATTCTGGGCTTACACCTACCAGACACAATTAAATAGATACCCAGATGGCTCCCAAAGCCCACGTTTACCTTGAATTTCTCAACGTACGTCATGCTTCTCCTAGTCTCCTAACAGAACCAACCCAGATCGCGGAGGCCTTTCCCCAACACCTGGACATCACCGGGGTGACCTTGGACAGAGGCTTTTCTAAATGGACTGGTGACAAGCACCCAGGTATCACCTGCATTAGGGAGCCAATGTGGGCTAGACCCCCGGCGGCTGTTCGAGGCATCAGCTATTTTGAATTTCCTCCTGATAAATAGTCTGGCAGAGGCCTGTATGTTCCTTTCACCGCTGGTTTTGACTAATTCATTGTGTTTGCTGAACACTTCCTATGGTCCCGCTGATCCAAGAACAGACAGGGCAACATTTGCTCAGTACAGAGACATTCCATTAACACAGAGGCATGGAGGTTAAGAGCCCAGACTCCAGAGCCAAACTGCCTGGGTTTAAATCTTGGCTCCACCATCTCCTTGCTGTGTGTGACTTGGGCACGTTGTTTAACCTTCCTGTGCCTTGGTTTATTCATTTGTAAAAAAGGGGGGGGGGCAACGGTTAACCATTAAACGAATTAATGTATCTCAGGGGCTTGGAACAGAGCCCATCCCATAAGGGCTTTAAAAGGGGTGACACTAGGGTGTGCCTGGATGGCTCAGTCTGTAAGCAACTGACTCTTGATCTCAGGGTTGTGAGTTCAAGCCCCATGTTGGGCTCCATGCTGGTAGAGCCCAAAATTAAAATGGTTAACACTATAGCTTTGTTGCTCAGGGGTGTGGTCCGTAAACCAGTGCAGTGCTGCTGTCTGCATTTTAATGGGCCCCCCACCCCCCACCGCAACCTGGGGAATTCTTGTGCACATTCAAGTTTAGGAAGCCCTGGTTCTGTCCCTCATCCTGCAGCCTGGAGGTGGCCCCACCAGTGGTGTAATCTCAGAGGAGGGCTCTGTGGGCGCTGGCCCCCTCCTCCGAATCCCTGAACTGGGGGGTCCAGATGGTGGCACATGTGCCTCAGCTGCAGACAGGTGTGAGCATCCCGGGCTCCAGAGAGGGGACCTACATCTCCCCTGTCTCACCTTGGCCTCACATTGCAGCTCCCCTGGCCCTTGGGAGTCAAATGTGCTGTTTCCCACGTGCTTACTTGTGATTTGTGAATCCCCCTCCAGATGTTCTCTTCATGAGGTTTTAATAAGCCTCATATAAAGATGACATAAAGCATCAAAATATCTCTTTAACAACTGCCTCTCATCTCTCCAAGGTCCTCATCCCCAGACAGGGCTGGGCTTAGGGTCCGGCCCACTTAATGTCCCGGGTGGCCGGCTGCCCAGGTGGGGCTCAGGCTCTGGGGTAGGCCTGCGGGGACCACTCTCCCACCACCTCCGCCCTCTCCTGGGTGCCAAGGGGTGAGGGGGCATCTGGAGGGGGTAAGGCCTCTCCTAACTAGCTCCCCGCCTGCGAGCAAAGACCAGACTTCAGGACGGCTGAGCTTGGGCTCTTCTGCCCCATCTTCCCAGCCTTCCTCACCGTACACCCCCCTCCGTGCACAGTGGCATGGGACGCTTGTGCGCCAGGTGGCGTGAGGCACAGTTTCACTGTAGGAGGGGTGGGCCCGGGGCTGCCTGGAAGGGCGGGAACAGTCAGTCACCCGGGAGGCACAGCAGGTGGCTCCCCGCCGTCACCCCCAAACCTGCCCAGGCCTTGGGCTCTTGCTAAGGGGGGGTTCCCAGAGAGCAGACTGGATGCAATCCTCCGAACTCAGGAGACAGGAGAGTCAGAAGAGGAGGGGCGGGTCAGAAGCTCCCCGTGCCTCAGTTTCCTCGTCTGTAGGGCGGTGGTAACAGAGGCACCAGCCGCACCGGCCTGCGGGGCTTAAACGAAGCGCTACTTGCATGGTGCTTAGAAGGGCCTTCGCCGCACAGTGTCGTTCCCTAACCCGACCTCCGCACGGGGGTCTGTCGCCGGCCCGGGGTTCCTGGCTAAGCCCCCCGAGCCCGGGAGGGCGGGTCCCTTACCTGCCGAGAGGAGGTGCTGTTAGCGGGATCGGGCACCGGAGCGAGAAGGCTGGGCGGGTTCTTTTTGTGAACGCTATTCATACCAGGCATTTTAGTGATTTTACAGGCTTTGCTACTAGAACTCGAGTTCTTACGCTTTTTTCCTTCTGATTTGTCAAAAGAGAGGGGCAGCGAAGAGACGGCATTGTGTGAGGCCAGAGAGAGGTCCCCTGCAAGGGAGGGCACAGAGAGGGGACAGGAGTCACTGCTGCCGCCCACCGAGCCCACGTGTCTCACTATGTCCGCGGGGCCGCCGGGCAGCGAGGTCCGTCCTGAGGGCTCCAGTTTGGCACTGAGGGGGCTCACCCCATTGTTTGAGTTGTGCACAGACAGACTGTTATAGGGGGGGGCCGCCTGATAGGAGTTCAAAGCTGAACTGGCATTCAAGACACAGTTCTTTTTGTGGGGCCCTGATAATGGAGACGAGAGGGATGTCTGCAAGGTTAATGAGGAGGAGGAGGAGGAGGAGGAAGTCGAAGGCTGCGGCTTCCTCTTTTTGTTACTTGGAGACTCGTCGCTACGGGCAGACAGGTCTTTGACTTTTGAGGATTTGCTGGTTTTGGTTTTGGATGGCTTGTGGGATGGGGAAGGGGTGACAGCTGGTATCGGGGACACGGCGGATGGGGCCTTGAAGGTTGAGTCCATGATGCTGAGGGTTGCGGCCACATGGGGGAAAGCTGTGGTGTGTGACATGAGGGCGCTCGGGTCCGGCGACGCCACAAAAGCTGCGTTTGAGAGCATGGCTGATGTCATTATGTAAGAAGAGGTGAGTCTCGAGCTGATGGGAGCTGAAGGAAGATACACAGCACTGGGGTTGTTGAAAGGCTGTGAAACGGATGCTGGAGCGGGGGTGGTGATGTGGGCTGCTGGCGAGGGCATGGGGCTATCTGCCGCAGGAGGGATCTTCCTAAACATGAGAGAAGAGTGAGAGAGAAACCGTGAGAAACAGGCTTGCAGCGCTCCGGAGGCTCGACTGCGTGTGAGCGGCAGGGCTCGAGGGACCCCGGTCGGACCACACGATGGAAGATGAAGCCTTGAGAGATGGCGGACTCTGAATTATGGCCCTTCCCTGGGTGCCCCCATTGCAACATCCAGCAACCTAGTCTTCGTCACTTTCAGGCTCTCACATCCTTGTCTCCACGCTTGGCTACTGGACAATGGCTGATCTGGGTTCATGAATAAAGGCGAATGTTATTTAGAACATAAATCTCCCCGACACTGTTCTCTCTCTCTCTCTCCCTCCCCCTCTTTTTTTGGTAATGCTGACGGTGGTTTTTAATGAGAAGTAGTCATTTCACAGGTAGGTCCCGGCCTGAAGTAAGAAGTGTGAGGACAGGGCGCTGCGGCCTGCACCTGGGGGCCCCCAGGCCTCCTGTCCTCTGCTCCCCCACTCCACCCGCCCCACTCACAGGCCAGCGCCCTCTCGCTGTGCTGTCTGCGGCCTCCGCTTTACTCTGCAGAGAGGCAAGTCCACGTGAGATCGGGGCTGCTGGCTCCGATTTCCTCTTATCCACCTCCCCCAACCTCAGCTCTCTCTCTCTGAGGAGCTACGATGGGGGTGTGGCTGCCCTTCCATGGGTCTTCCCTCCCTGGATCCAGACCAGGGGATCAGCCATTTCCAGTTGGTTCTGAAGACAGATGCAGGATATGGACACAGGAGAATACACGGTCTGGGAGCGGGACTGGGGGTGTGTGGGGGGCTGGGGGTGTGTGTGTGTATCTTCCAAGAGGTTGGGGGTGCCTGGGAGCAAACTCCCTGCCTGTGGAGCCAAGGTCGGCACCGGGTGCGGGTCGCTCCTGGGGCCTTCTTTTGGACTCCCACCTGCATGCAAGGCTCTGGCTCCATGTTGCTGCTACTCCGGGAACCGGGGGGGAACACAGGGGCCTTGGGGACACTATTTGTTCCTGATTTTTTTTTTTTTTTTTTTTTTTGCAGGAAAGGATACTGACCTCAGGAGCCAGGTGAATATTTTCAAACGGGAGCTTTCCTATCTTTCCCCTCGCTCCCCCTCCCCGGCTTCCCTGGAAATCTCTTTCAGTGTAGCTGAGCACCCCCAGTGAGTCAGGAACTAGCTCTCTTTCTTGGAAAGTGGCACTTGAAGGTGGGCAGGCTTGGGACTTGCTACCCCCAGGGCTTCGAGACCCGGCCTCTGGCAATTCCTTGTCTCCCTGGAGGCCACCCTCTCAGCTGTAGCAACAGGACCAGGTGCCCCCGGTCTCCAGAAAGAGGCCTCACTGAGAAGGAAATTCCTCTCCTAGCGCTGCCCTGAGGACTCGGTGTTCTGCCTGCAATTTGGTGGAGCTGAGGGCTTCCGACTTTAGGGTGGACTCCAGAGGAATCCTTGAGTACAGAAGCACAGGGTCCTTGAAAACAGCAGATCAAACAGATCAAACATAAGAGGAAAAATGCTCCCAAATCCACTGTGGCCACGATGGCGTTGGAAAATCTACTTTTTCGGAAGCCTAGGGAACGTCAAAGGTCCTGCCCGCACCCAACCAGGGCTCCTTAGTACTTGTTGCAATGAACCAACGAGTGAACGAATGGATGGATGGATGGGTGGGTGGATGGGTGAGCGGGTGAATTCTCAGCAGCAACATAACTATGCATGCGGGGCAAGCACTCCCGGGAGCTCCCACCGGGGAGGTCTGGACACGCCCTTACACTGTCTGCACCGCACAGCCCGGCCTGACACTGTGGGCAGATCTCTGGGGCCCGCGGCATTCGCCCCTCTCCCTGCCACCCCTGGTGCCGCGGGTGGCCCGCTCCGGCCTCCCCTGACTCTGGTTTCTGAGCGGCTGAAATACGGATGGAAGCACCTGCTAGAAGCACCTGCGGGCAGAGGTCTGGCAGTTACTTGTCATCAGTGCCAATTACAGCAGCGCGGTGGCTCCTTTAGAGAGGGCCCCCCTCGAGGGCCTTAACCGGGAGGGCTCCGGCTGCCCCGACTGGACCCCCCCCAAGCAGTGCAAGTCTGCGCCTCTGCTGGGTGGACAGGTCCTGCCTTCCCTGGCGGACTCTCGGGCCTGGGCTGGATGCTACGCCTTCCTCTACTGTCTGTCCCTTTGCTCCTGCTCCTCGCTAACCCGGAGCGGGCGGCAGAAGCGGAGGGGGGCTCGGGCCGCTCGGTGTCCCTGGAAGCCCCTGCCCCCCGCGCTGCACCGGGGATGCGTTTACGTGGGTGCAGCTTGGCAGTGGGTTTCAGCCCCAAGGGCTGTGCCCTGGCTTCGCCCCTGCACGCTGGCCTAGGGAAGTCCCGTACAACAGCCCGCGGATGCGAATAAATTACTGACAGTGCCCAGCCTCCCCTGCCAGCTGGCATGGAGATCCAGATGCTGACCTGGCTGCAAGAGAATACTGTGTTGGCGTCTCCTGATGCAGAGTTAAATGCTTGTTAAAGAAAAAAGAGTCTTGGCCGTTCCTTTTCTTCCTAATGTCTTCCACGCCCCCATCGGCTGCCATCCCTCCAGGTTCGGGCCCGTCGGGGCCTGGGGTTTGGGCAGCGAGGCTGAGAGGGCAGCGGGGCGCTACGCTCTCCAGAGTTGACACCCAGGCAGCCCCAATGTTGCTCAGTGACAGCAGATTGGTTAGGCAAGTCCTGAAAAGGGGGGAGGGACCTGACGCCCTGGGGCTCGGGTTTCTGTGCCTGAGGAGGAAAGGAATATGGAGCTTGAGCCGACAGGACACCAGGTAGCGAAATACAGATCAACACATTCCTTCCACGTGTCCGGGTTTACACCTTGCGCCACGCAGGAGAGCAAAGGGCTGCGAGGACCCCGGGGCCGGCTGCCAGCGTGGGGAGCGAGCGCACCAGGTTCAGTCACCGAACCACCAGGAACGCGGGCCCCCCGCGTGCAGCGCCCGATTGTGGCGGCGGGGATCGGACACGGGCACACGACCCAGGGCGCCCTTCTGACACACTGAGCTGTCGCTTCAGTGAGAAGAAACGATAAGCTTCTCTTGTGGCCCTTTCCTGCCCCGTGGTGAAGTGTCAGCGTGCGGCCCCCGTGGGGCTTGCTCCTGCTAAGTTCGGGGCCAGAGGCTCTCTGGGCATCGCAGGGATAAGGGGCTGGGGTTCCACGGGGGCTGGGAGGGGGGCCCGCTGTGGACTCTGTCCCGTGTACGCCCACGGCAGCCTCTCATCCTCAGGAATGCCCTCCCGCCTTCCCGGGCTGCCCTGCGTGGGGTGAGGGGGCTTCCTCAGCCGGCCGGGCCCTGACCCGAGGGGTCCACGACTCTAATGGATTCTGATGTCCTTAAAAGCTCACCTTTGTGGGAGTGGGTGGGTGGGTGGGGGGAGTGCCCGCAGGGCTGGCCGAGCGTTACCGAGTGGCCAGCACGCAAGGCCCCGTGGCTGTGGTCGGAGAGGGGTCTAGCTGGGTGCTCTTTCACCAGGGCATCCGCCTAAGGCAGGAAGCTTTCTTCCCTTTTTCCACATCTCTTAGTAGGATGTGAGTACACTGGGAGGTGTTGGGGAAGAAAGGGGGGGTCAGAGGAATGGAACGTAAGCTGGAGTTGAGGGTGGAGAGAGGTACAGGGAGAGGGCAGGAGAGAGCTCTAGTGAGGTGGGAAGGGCCAAAGACAAGCTTAACCAACTTTAAACAGCACTCAGGATCCGCCCTGTTGGCCGCTGTACATAGTTTTTCACAGGACACTGCACCATTAGAAATGGGTCCATGACCATCGTGAAATGTCTAGTATCGACACTGTAGCATTAACATCACAAACAGAGGCATATTCTTAGGATCCTTAGGTGTTCTTAGTCATAGCAAAAAGGCCCTTTAATACTCTTACATAAACAAGATCTTATCTAATGCCTTTTTCACTTAGTTTAGAAGATTACCAACACAAACATGATCTCCAAAGACGACAAGGCACACCTTGTACGTGTGTCTGAGAGCCATTAAGAAGACCTGGCATTTCAGAATTAACCACGGATCCTGATTTCCGAATCATTTTGTTCTATGAAAAGCCAACTACCACGTTCATCCAGAAAGCTAGGGCGCAGACAGTCGTGGGGCAGCTCTGAGCAAATATTGCACAAAAATGGCTCACTTACTTCCACATCTGTGAATTCAAGTGTTTTTCTACCATGGAGTTTAGTGCGAATCGAAAACGATCCCATCTTCTATCAAACACATAGTACCCGCGTCCCATGAGGCGACTCCCGAATGAGCAAAACTGTGAGGGAAAAGACATTTTAATTTTGATTACAGGTTAATAAGCTAATATAAACCATGCAGAGAAAAATAACATTTGCACAAAAACACACAGGGGTACAATTTTACTCAAAATAAAGAAGCAAATAGTGCTGAAGCCAAAAATATTTCTGTGGCGCTTTCGTCTGCGCTCTGGATTCTCTGCGGAACCTCGTGTGAGGACTCGACAGTAGTGACATTCAATTTTCCGTGGCACCGAGGGCTACGTTCTCTACACCCGGGATCGAGCCAGTATTTTTGGTTCAAAACAAACAAACAAAGACAAGCCAACGACAACCAGCAGGCGGCATGATTTTTCGGCCCAGCCGGCTTATGGTGTATCATCCATCTTCTCTGGGGACTCGCGGTCCCCTGCTTGTCATTACAGTAAGGGACACTGCTTGTACCGGTGCAGTCCTCGACTGGCCAGAGCTTTCCTGTCCATTGTCACCAGGGCCACTTGACTTCCAAGGAGGCTATGCGCTCCTTCCTTCCCCAGTCCTGACCTCATGCCCACCTCTCTTGTAGGCTGCCCTGCGACACGTCACCGCCTCCACGCTTCCATTCATGCTGTTCCCTCCAGTTGCCCTCTCCTTCCCCCTTCTCTTGAAGTCCCAATTCTCTGCTCCCTGAGCGCCCTCGTCAAGATTCTCATTTCCACTGGCCCTTATTTGAGCAACCTCGTCCCTCGGAGCTCCCTCTGCACACCTCCCGCATGCTATGTTACATTTCACCTTGAAATCACTACATGGCTCTTTTATGTCCTATATAAATAACGTCTATGTGCCTCACTTGATTATAAATGTATAAAGCCTGGAAACCTCATCCTCTTCTCCCTCCTCAGTGTGAGGGCGGTAGGGATTTGGGCTAACGAATGGATTGGAGAGACAAAGTCCTACAAAATGTTTAAAGATGGGGGATCCCTGGGTGGCTCAGCTTTATGGCCTGCCTCTGGCCCAGGGTGTGATCCTAGAGTCCTGGGATTGAGTCCCACATCAGGCTCCCTACATGGAGCCTGCTTCTCCCTCTGCCTGTGTCTCTGCCTCTCTCTCTCTCTGTCTCTCATGAATAAATTATAAATTCTTTAAAAAATAAAAAAATAAAAAATAAAACATATGGCTGAAATATGAGCAGTATGATGTTTAATGGACATCACTGGATTATGATGTTAGGGCAACCAGAAGGCCAGCAGACAGAAATCCAAGAGGCGACCTCCGAGAAGGTGACATTTGGCTGGTCCAGAGCTTGGGCGAGTCTGCATAAGACTCTATAACTCAAATACAGCTTCTCCCCCCTTCCCCCAGACCTCCCAGCGGCTCCCTGGCCTCCATCCCAGACACAGCGCTGGGTTTGGCGCTCTTTCCACAAACGCTTCCTGGAACCAGCCTTTGGAACACTTCTTAGGGAGGAAATGCAAGACCTTCCCTTTGTTTTGTTTCTGCTTATGTTTTGGGGGCTTTGCATTAAAATTCTATCTCCCGTCAAATCTGGTACCCTTGATGAAAAACTCTTTTCCTGCACTTTCATATCAAGTGCTTATGGATGGAGCAGGAAAATATATAAAGGGGATTCTCCAATGTGGAAGCTGGTCCCCAGCAGCCTGTGGGAGCTGTTTCAGGTCTAGACATCTTTTCTTCCTTCATTCCTGTTGCTAAAGACACCCTGAATGACCGTTCATTACAAAAAATGATTTACTGTATCAATTGACCATGAGAAAAAGGACAGAGCAAAGAAACAATCCACGGGCTTTCCATTTAAATCAGCAAACATTAAGGGCATACAAATCTGCCATGCCCGGGGTTGAGCTAATCCACTGTAGCCTGGCAGCTTGTCATTTGAACAAATATCCCATGCTCTGGAGTCTGGCCTTCTGGTAGAGTCCAATTTCTCTTTTAGACTTGGAACCTGGGAGCTCCCTATTGTCCCTGCTACCTAGGTCTCCAATTCAATACAGATGCAAGGTCACACGCCTAAGAGGCTCCTGCTCCTGTTCTCTGTTGCACACGGTGCCTTCAATAGAGCTGTAGATCTTCGCGGCACCGGCCACCGAGGCAGACCTCACGGGTTGCCAGTCACATCAGCCGTCATCCCGCCCATACTTCTCGCCACCTTTTCCTGGCTAATGGCGCTGCACTTCTGTGCTCTACACCCAGTGTGGGGCTTGAATTCACAACCCCGAGCTCAAGAGTCACACGCTCCACCGATGGAGCCAGCCAGGCGCCCCGGTGCGGATTGATGATACCTATACAGCCCATGACAGCCATGGGGCAGTCAACGGTAACCTTGCAGGGCTCAAGCCGGGACCACAGCAAACCGGCCGTGGGGTCCCACATTCCAGGCCCCCCTGAATTCGACTCCGCGATGGTGGCATCAGGCAGTCAGTCCCTTCTTAAGTGCTTGTAGGGCAAACATAAACAAGCCTTTAGCTCATGCCTCCTTAGATTTCCCACTTCGATTTCAGTGACCTTCTGAGCTGTCAAAAGTGGACTCTTTTAAGGAATTGGGAAGGAATTGTACCTTTTTGTTAATCAGCAATCATGCTGATGTGAAATACTTCCTCCTCTCCGCTCTTCAACGCGCGCGCACACACACACACTCTCTCTCTCTCTCTCTCAGTTCTGGGACCATATGGTCGCACTTACTAATAACAATAAAACTCAGAATCAATAGGGGAGAAAAGCAGCTCGGGCTGGCACCTGGCACACCACTAGGACAGGCGGCCTCCAAGGCAGGTGAGCTAGACACACTCTGGAATCAGAGGCTCCGTATTTAGACGGGCGAGGCCGCAAGGGCAGCTCCCCAGGGCACGTATATAAATACCACTTCTCAGGCGTGCTCGCTTCAAGGTGGACCACGGGTACTCAGGTGCTTAAAGGCTTACAGCCAGTAGGGAGCCCTGCCCTTTCCTTCCGTGATTTTCAGGGGTGATTCGAAGGTAATCATTCAACCTCGGGGTGAAGCTTTCTAGAGAACACCGTTCTGTTCTGGCAGCCTCTCCCAGGAAAGCGTGCTGCCCCACGCGATCACTAAGTGCCACTAAGTGCCGCAGAGCGCTGGGGGAGGGGAGGGACGCACGGGTGGACACACGGTGGCCTACCGCAAGAGGTCTGGGGTGGTGGGTAGAGAAATGACAGTCTAACTTCTCGGGTTCGTCAGCACCGTCCATCTCCCCTTCATCACTCGACAGTCGGCTGGTGAGGTCACCTCCAGCTGGGGGCAGGGGAGGTTCCGGGGTGTAGCCACTGTGGTTTGAAGATGTGCTGCTGCTGATGCTATTTGCAGATGATGGTCTAAGGGCAAGAGAGAACGGACAGAGTGAACTTTCTGTCTGAGGGAGGAAGACCCACGCTGTTTAAGGGAGCTCGGCAGGGGGGCCGAGTCGCTTTCTCTATACACCAAGGAAGGCAGGGCAGTGGCCTATGTACAGCAGGGAAGGATTCAGGCTGAGATCAGGCCCTGCCCTGCTTAAGTCCAGGCACCAGGGAAAACTTCAACAGTGTAAGTGGAATTTAAGATACAGCAATAGAGAATTAACTTGAAACTAGTCTTCTGATGAATTCAGTTATCTATCTGCATGTAAGTAATTTGTACTCGCCAGCCAGTTGCTTCTTTCTGAAAGTGGGATCTGACAAGATCAACCAAGTAAACAACTTCAAAACAGTTACCAAAATATCTGTCATGATGGAAGATGCCCCTACACTTGTTTTCTGGCAACTAGAGCTTTATGAGGCTGTTATCGCATTGGTATGAAAAAAAGGTTTTGTCCCAGTGATGGAGCACAGTCTCTTACTCCACAGCCAAATTTCTTTTTCCCTTTTTCCTTTTTTTTAAAGTAAGTTCTACACCCAATGTGGGGCTTGAACTCCCGACCCTGAGAACAAGAGTTGCATGCTTTACTGACCGAGCCAGCCAGGTGCCTCCAGATGTGACCAAGACAGTCAGGCACCCCCCCCACCTCCTCCAATGTGTTTTTCTTCTTTCTTTTCTTTTCTTTTCTTTTCTTTTCTTTTCTTTTCTTTTCTTTTCTTTTCTTTTTTTCTTTTCTTTCTCTCTTTCTCTCTTTCTTTCTTTCTTTCTTTTCTTTTTTAAGATTTTATTTGAGAGAGAGCAGCGTGAGAGAGAGAGAGAGAGAGAGAATGCAGGAGCAAGGGGAGGGGCAGAGGGAGAGGGAGAAGCAGACTCCCCGCTGAGCAGGGAGCCCAATGCGGGCTTGATCGTAGGACCTTGGGAACCATGACCTGGGCCAAAGGCAGACGCTTAACCGACTGAGCCACCCAGGTGTTCCAGATGTGTTTCTTAATGTCAAGCCCCATATGTAGTTTAATTGTACCTTCTGAGGATGAATGTTTCCACTTAACTTTTGACAAGCCACTAGAACGAGAGGCTGGCATGGTTGGTGCTGAAGAATTACGTTTCTCAATGAACTAGTGCAGGAGTTCCTTGTGTATAAACAGTCCAGCAGATCTCACCTTGATGAAGGCTAAGCTTACAGAAAAGCAATGTCACAGTAAGAAGCACCACATGCTTCATGAGCCGCAAAAAACCAAACACATCAGCAAAAGAATTAGAAGAGGAATAGTCAAAGTTAGTTAGCAGTTGTTTTTCCTGCTTCTCCACTTTCATCAGGTGATTGACCAGGGAGAAATATAGGGAGAAAAAGAAGTTCAGGAGAAAAAAAAATAAGATCCTTAAAAAACAAAACAAAACAAAACAGTTTTCTGCATGCTGCTTTAAGAACTGTCTCTTCAAGGAGCATGAAGCAGCACTGTTGATTTTTTCTCTTCTCCCTTGTTTTCACTCTCAATTCTTTCCAGGTGTCATATAGCTGAGTTCAAATCAGATCCACAGTCATTTATTTTATTTTATTTTTTAAAATTTTATTTATATATTTCAGAGAGAGAGAGAGACAGCGTGCACCAAAGCATGAGCAAGGGGAGTGGCAGAGGAAGAAGACTCTCCACTGAGCAGGGAGCCTGACATCGGGCTCGAGTCCAGGACCCTGAGATCATGGCCTGAGCCGAAGGTAGACGCTTAACCAACTGAGCCACCCAGGTGCCCCAGCAGAGACATTTAAAAGCAAAGCCACAGGGCAGCCCAGGTGGCTCAGCGGTTTAGTGCCGCCTTCAGCCCAGGGCGTGATCCTGGAGATCCGGGATCGAGTCCCACGTCAGGCTCCCTGCATGGAGCCTGCTTCTCCCTCTGCCTGTGTCTCTGCCTCTCCTTCTCTCTCTGTGTGTGTTTTCCTCATGAATAAATAAATAAAATCTTAAAAAAATAATAAAAGCAAAGCCACAAAGGTGGAAACAACCCAAATGTCCATCAATAAATAGACGAATGGATAAAACATAATATGGTATATCCACACAATGGAATATTAGTTAAGTCTTAAAAAGAAAGGAAATCCGTACACACACTATAACACACAGACGAACCTTGAGGACAAGATACCCAGTGAAAGAAGCCAGTCACAAAGGAGAAATATTGTATGAATTCCACTTATGTGAGGTGCCCAGAGTAATTATATAGAGACCGAAAGTAGAATGGTGGTTACCAGGTATTGGGGATGGGGAATGGGATATTAGTGTTTAAGGGGTGCAGCATTTCAGTAGGAGATGATAGAAAGTTCTGGGGATGGATGGGATCTGGTCGCGCCACAATGTGAATGTACTTATGCCAAGCACCAGTACACTTAGAAATGGTTAAAATGGTAAATTTTACATTATGTATATTTTGCCACAAAAAAAAACACCCCTGCAAACCAAAAACAAGGCCACAGGTAGTTTTTCAGTGTTACTACGAGAACTGTTGGTGTGACAATTTGTTATTGACTATCACCTTCCTATATTTATGAAAACGAAGAGGCCATTCATTCTGTATGTTCAAAGTGCATAGTCCAGAAAACACATCACCGCAGGTACATTCCCGATACCTTCTCTCCTGTATCAGAAGGGGCGACAACATCATCGCCTATTTACAGCTGAATACCCAAACAGTGAAACAATTTTCCTAATGCTGAAACATATAAAGAAAGAAAATGACATCCATAATCCTGCCACTCAAGATCAAGTGCTATTACCATTTTGATTTATATCCTTCCAGATTTCTCTACTGTGCATACACGGGCACATGCAGTTTTAAGCAAGAACTGGATCACACTGTACATACTATTTTGAGACATGCTTATTTTTTTAAGCCTAGTGATATTGTAGAGATCTTTCTATGTGTCAAATTATATCAACATTTTAAATATTCCCCAATATTCTATAGTGTGGATATATCATAACTGACCTAACTAATCTACTGATAGACATTTGCATTGTTTCCAAAATTTCTAGCAGGCTCATTTTGAGGTCTTCCCCATGGTGATAGGCCCTCCTTGTGCTACAGGAGAGAAAAGTGAGCTGGATTTTGTTAAGTGTGATTAATAGTATTTTGGTTATACAGGAAGATATCTTTACTTTTTAAAGATGCATTTGGAAATCTTTAGAAGTGAAGTGCCATGATAGCTGCAATTTACTTCAAAATGTATTATCAGAAAATGTAGATCAAGTAAATAGAATTGCCAAGTATTAATATTACAGCTGTTAAAACTAGGTATGCATGTGCTCATTTTATTATTCTTTCTACTTTTCCATAGATGGAGAAAATTTCATAACAAAAAGTAAAAAAACACACAAACACACACACACACACACACACACAAAATGAAAAAAACCACACCCAAAACAGAAATAGAACAGAAAGTGAGCTAGTAGTACAGATATGTGTAAGGAAAGTAGCTGAAGAACTTCCTGTTACATGGGCCACATGGAATGGACATGCTTATCTCCTCATCCAAAACACTATTAAAATCACAGTAAAGAGATTTAAAAAAAAAGACATGGTCTGGAAGAACAAAGAGATTGGCAGAGATATAGCGATCCTCCTGATGATTACTTCCCAGCCTCCATTTAACCCTTAAACCAGTAATGGAAATCTCATTTATCTTGCTAATGATTGGTTTGGAAAGGAGTGTGAGAAATACGTAAAAAGTTTTTTCTAGGGGGAGGTTGCAAAGATTTTCCTCACTTTTAAAATGAGACATAAGGAAAAAGCGGTCTCCACCTTCTTCTGGATATCCCTGGAAGTGTGGCAGCCACCTTGCTATAAACTTTGAAGATGAAAATAGAAGGCAGAAGAGGATGGAGTAAAAGAAAGACAGAGAATGAGAGCTGATTCCTCATCTTTGGGGAGTGGTGCCCTTTCACCTCTGGACTTCTTGTCATGTGTGATAAGACAATTTTTAATTTAAGCATTTAGTAAGACCAGGTTTTCTGCTACTTGCACCTGAAGCATCCCAATTGATACAGTGTGAACATGAGACGTGAACATACTTTCAGAAGATAGAATGTCTCTGGAGAAGTGTTCATTGCAGGGCAAGTTACCACAGAACCTCTGAGAAATAGGGCACCTGGAGCCACTTCGAGCTGCAAAGGTCATGGGTCATGTGAGGGCTAAACCTAGTGGGAAAGTTGAAAGTCTTCCTGTGTGGTAGCTGGACCTACAGGTCAACACTACGACCTCACATGACCAGATGACTCCCATTGCTCCTGCCAGGACCCACCCCTTCTAATCCAACAAGAGAACAAAGGTTTACTCTCCAGAAAACTGGAGAGATCCCATTAAATAAGGGGCTGCCAGGCTCAGCAGAGATCAGGTGAGAGGCACAGGGCGGGAAACAAGGTAAGCATGGGATCTCTCTAGTCAAATCCTTAGTGGGCACTCCTAGAATGCCTATCACCAGGCACATCACCAGGGAGGAGTCTTATCCCGAGAAATGGAATGGCCCCAGAGAAAAGGCTTCCAGATCTTGCCTTCAGGAACCCTCCAAAATAGGCTGATTGGTGACCTGATGACCTTTTTGTTCACAGTCCCACACAAAGACTTCCAATCAGCCGGTTAACGCTTCTCTTCTATTTACTCTTTTTATTTTTATTTTTAAAGATTTCATTTATTTATTTGAGAAAGAGAGGGAGAGGAAGAAGCAGACTCCCCTCCCCCCCCAGGTGGAGCTTGATCCCAGGACCCAGAGATCATGACATGAGCTGAAGACGCTTAACTGACTAAGCTACCCAGGTGCCTTGGTGCTTCTAAGTGTGAATGGTTAGGCATCACCAAACATTCCTGGAACATCTCCATCATGAGACTGACCAGCCAAACATCAAATGCATGAACACACACGAAAGAAACGAAGATAATGAAGCAAAGAGGAAAAACCTAAAAAAACCTGTGTTAAAGATACTAGGATGGTATTATCTCTGCAAAATGATAATATCTTGTAGGATATTATTAAGAAGCAATTATAAGGGTTCCTGGGTGGCTCAGTCAGCTAAACATCCAACTCTTGGTTTTGGCTTAGGTCATGATCTCAGGGTCTTGAGATCAAGCCCCCATGGGGCTCCTGGTTTAGTGAGGAGTCTGCTTGAGATTCTCTCCCTCTCCTTCTGCCCTTCTCCTCACAGGAGCTCTTGCACTCTCTCTCTCAAATAAGTAAGTAAGTAAGTAAGTAAATAAATCTTCAAAAAGGAAGCAATTGCAAGAAGTTCTTTATATCTAAGAACCATATCCTAAAGATCTAAAAAAGTTAATCATAAATTGGTTATTTCATATACAGCTTTGAAGGTAAAATGGAAGAAAATCTTTTAGAAAGTATAACAAGAGATTAAGAGAATAAGAGAAAATAGGAGAAGAGAAGTAATAAGAGAATGAAAAGATCAAAGTAAAAGGTCCAACATCCAACTAATGGGAGGTCAATACAAAGAATAAAGACGATAGTGGGGAGAAAATTAGCCAAGATGTAAGATACAAAATTATCCCTGAAACAGGTATTCATAGACTGAATGAATCTGCTAAGTACCCAGTACTATGAATGAAAAAAGACCCATATTGAGTGATCCCTGTGAAACTTCAGAGCCCTGGGTGTTAGAGATTAAAAACGGATCATATGCAAAGAGAATATCAGACTTTCCAATAAAAGGAAAGCCAATAAAAAATGTCTTCATAATTCCATAGGGAAATGATTTTTGGGATGCCTGGGTGGCTCAGTGGTTGAGCGTCTGCCTTCAGCTCAGGTCGTGATCTCAGGGTCTGGGATTGAGTCCTGCATAGGGCTCCCCGCAGGAAGCCTGCTTCTCTCTCTGCCTATGTCTCTATCTCTGTGTCTCTCATGAATAAATAAAATAAAATCTTAAAAAAAGGGAAATGATTTTCAATCCAGCTATATACTCAGATTATCAATTAAGTGTAAAGATAGAATAAAAACATTTTCAGGTGTGTAAGGGTTCTAAAAATTGAACCCCTTTGTACCTTTTCACAGGAAGCTGATGGAGGACATACTCCATCAGAATAAAAGAGCAAACCAAGAGAGAGGGAGGCACTGGGATCCAGGGAACAGGTACTCTAACACAGAGTGGGTAAAGTGATCCCCCAGGATGGCAGGAACTCCTGTTTTTCATTCTAAGTCTTTTGGTTCTTTCGACTTTTGAACCATGTGTCCATTTCACTTTGATTTAAAAAAAAAAGTTTAATCAAGGAAAAAAGAAAAAAATGGCTGAAAAAATAATAAATTTTAGTTGCCAGATCAAACAGAAATGAGGGGAGGAGAATCCTACAGACTGAAGCTGAGCATGGACATTTGTGTCTAGAACAGAATGGGCTCTGAGAGCAGAGACAGAACTCTGAATTTGTTCCTTTTCAGACTTGTTTCACTCAAGATGAAAAACCAGGCATCCTCCAGGTGATAATGGAGTGGGGAATGCTTTCAAGACCTCTCAGCTCTGATGGCTGTACTCTGGGGCAGAACCTGGAGGGAAGGGGTTCGCTGTAACCAACCTGTGTCTCAGAAAAAAAAAAAAAAAAAAAAAAAGAAAAAAACAAGGCCTGGAGAAGAGTGATGGGAAATGGGGCAGCTAGTCATGAGAGCATGTTGGAAGAGTCACTCGAGTTTGTAAAGCTGCCGTCCACTCCTCTGCCCTCATCATGACATCACCTGCCATTCTCCATTTGCCAGTCTGGTTTAAAGACTATGTGACAATGGTCCCTGTCCAGTTCCAGTCAGGGAAACTTAGAGAAAGTCCCCTCCTCCACCCTCTGAGGAAGCATGAGCATCAGTCTGTCTGAGTGCTTTGGGGAAGAGAACACATGGCAACCAATCTTAGCTGACTCCCTACTATGTGCTAGGCATGCATCGGACATCCTCTCACGCAACTTACTTGCTGCTATAGGTCGGTGTAACTTACCTACATTTCTCAGGTAAGGGAAAGGGTGGCAAAGCTAATAAGAGTGGAAATGAGACTTGATACTATCTGTTTGACTTCAAAGGCCCCCATACTGAGAAGTGGGTGTAGGAAGAACACAGGGGCAAACATTAAGTCAAGGCTTACAGTGTAGCCATAACACTTATCCTAATGAGGCAGGAGCTGGAGTTGCTTTCACTACAGAATTATCTCTGCCTGTTTTCAGATTATCTAGAAACTTCTACCTATGCCAGTTTAAGATTCCTTGGATTTTTCCCTGTTTATTCCTTTATTCCTTTTTTATTTTTTTTTATTTTTTAAAGATTTTGTTTGGGTGCCTGGATGGCTCAGTGGTTGAGCATCTGCTTTTGGCTCAGGGTGTGATCCTGGAGTTCCGGGATTGAGTCCCGCATCGGGCTCCTTGCAGGGAGTTGGTTTCTCCCTCTGCCTATCTCTCTGTGTCTTTCATGAATAAACAAATAAAATCTTTAAAAAAAAATTTTATGTATTTATTTGAGAGACAGAGTGTGAGCAGAGGGCGGGGGGGGCAGTGGCAGAGGGAGAGGGAGAGGCAGAGAATCTCAAGTAGACTCCGTGCTGGGTGCTGAGCGTGACACAGGGCTCAATCTCAGGACCCTGAGATCATGACCTGAGCCAAAACCATGAGTCAGACCCCAACCAACTGAGCCACCCAGGCACCACCATTTTCATACTTTAAGATGAGATGTGTGAGCATCGCACGAGACAGAGGGGAATGTGGCTGGATTTTGTCAGCACTGGCTTCCATGACCTATCTTTCCTCTCTCCTTCTTGGGTGCCAGACTGGCTTCTCAGAGCCTGGCTCAACCCTTTGGCCTCTTCCTCCTTTCCACAAAAGTCCTGATGGGTTTGGTTGGGCTGGTCATCCACAGCCCTTGGACTCTTTGGGGGCATGTAATAAGCTCCCCTAGAGTTGGGGCAAAGAAACAAGAGCACAAGAGTGTGTTATTCAAGAGCCCCCAGGTTGGTGAAGAGTGGCCAGGAGGATGGGCACATGGAAATCAGGTAGCACCAAGGCCTTGGATTACTCACACGGCTTTCCGTGGAGCACTACTACCACTTACTAACAGTTCGACGCCGCAGAGGCTCAGAAACATGGCTGCACTCATGTCATTGGAGAGCACGGAGCTGACGTTTGCACTTCCAACCTTTTTCCAGCCCTTGCTATTTGACTTTAACATTTCCAGCTCTAGACCTAAGTTCTTTTTTCAGGAACCCTTGACAAGAGTGGGTTGTAATTCAAGAATACGAGAACTGAAATATTTTCAAGGTTATCAAATGATACGTAAAAAATAAATTCAGATGTGCTAGCATTTCCTACAAAAAGAATTCACGATTGGGAAGGGGCTGCAATATTTTCCGTTCTTGTGTGATAAATTTTTTTGGTCAACTATAGATGATTACTGTGATTGAAATAGCTATTTATATATATTGTATGTTGCTAGTATGAAGAAAATAAATGTTGTTTTAAGTTTTACGCGAGGACATTAAATTCTGTTTTTTTTTTTCTTTTTTTAAGATTTTATTTTTAAGGGATCCCTGGGTGGCGCAGCGGTTTGGCGCCTGCCTTTGGCCTGGGGCGTGATCCTGGAGACCCGGGATCGAATCCCACGTCGGGCTCTGGGTGCATGGAGCCTGCTTCTCCCTCTGCCTACGTCTCTGCCTCTCTCTCTCTCTGTGTGACTATCATAAATAAATAAAAATAAAAAAAAAATAAAAAAAAAGATTTTATTTTTAAGTGATCTCTGCACCCAACATGGGGCTTGAACCCATAGCACCGAGATCAAGTCACATGCTCTACCGAGCCAGCCAGCCAGGCACCCCAAGGAGGACATCAAATTTTGATTATGCTTTTTCAATCTCTGACTGTATAGGGTCTTATCCTAACTAAAATCAAGCGGAAAAGGACATTATTTCCCACAAAGTTTGGAAACTCAGCTCATATCTGCGTTTTCTGGTGCCTATATCAACCCTGAAAAGCATCCTTAACAATTATTCTGTTAGCCGACGCTTGTAATGCACTCCTCGGCCTCCTCCTTCCTTTCAGAGATAATTCTTTTTTGCTGATGAACCTCACTCTCCATCTTCCTTCTACTTCCTTAAAAGAACATAAAACCTGGCATTTCTCTATTGATACACATTCCCCTGAAAACTAAATTTAAAAAGGCTATTAAGAAGCCACTGTTAAGGGGATCCCTGGGTGGCTCAGTGGTTTGGCGCCTGCTTTAGGCCCAGGGCGTGATCCTGAAATCCAGGATCGGGTCCCGTGTTGGGCTCCCTGCATGGAGCCTGCTTCTCCCTCTGCCTGTGTCTCTGCCTCTCTCGCTCTCTCTCTGTCTCTCATGAATGAATAAATAAAAAATCTTAAAAAAAGAAAGACACTGTTAAGCCTCCATGCCTGTTTTATTTTTTTAACGGCTGCCCCCTGGCTCCTCCCTTCAGCCAGGTAGGGTGAGAAGTGCCTCCATCAGTTAAAATCTACGGTGAACCCACAATAAAAGAGGGTCTTCAAACCAGGTTCCCTCGGAGCCCTTGGGGACGCCAAGCGGATCCCCAGGATGGGCAGGCCCTGGATACATGTGTGATGGGAGCAGAGATGAGCTGGGTTTAGGTGGAGCAAGTCTGCTTTTCTATTGGGTACCATGTAAGGCTTTGTGGGAATAAAAAAGGTCTACAGCCACAAAAAATTTTGAAAGCCAAAGCCCCTCCCAGACATCTGGAACGGAATAGCCTGCTTAACTCAAAAGCTGAGGAAAGGTAATGAATATCCTTCACCAAATTCTGGTGTTACAGTGAGAAGTAGTTACAAAATGATCCTGCAAAATGATGTGACACCTAAGTTGGTGGCCCAATACGGCAGCGTGTATGCTGCAGGAAATGTGTGCGGGTGGCCATTCCACCTGGCGGTGTCTGCTTGAACCTGACGCCGAGGTTGGCGGTTCCCACAAAGGGACTCCGGCTATCAAACTGGATCAGGCTTGCGCCAAAGCAGGAGGCACGAGAACGTGCTAGATCTGTAACAACTGTCACCAAATAGTTGCTTTTGCTTTTAAAAATCAAGTCCTTCCCCTTCTTTTTTTTTAATTTTAATTTTTATTTATTTATGATAGTCACAGAGAGAGAGAGAGAGAGAGAGAGAGAGGCAGAGACATAGGCAGAGGGAGAAGCAGGCTCCATGCACTGGGGGCCCGACGTGGGATTGCACCCTGGGCCAAAGGCAGGCGCTAAACCGCTGCGCCACCCAGGGATCCCCTTCCCCTTCTTTTATAACTGTGTTCTCTTAATGCCTACTTGCTGACTGGACAATCCCCCTTTGAGATTCACGCTGTATGCATTAAAAATGATCAGATAATTCCACTGTCTGCCCTTCTCATATTTTATCATTAATGATTCCTCTTCGTGAAGTTATGGATATTTGCGTCTTATCTTCTAAACTTTGAACTCTTGAAAAGCAGGATCTAATTTCATCCATCTCTGTACTGTTGCTTGAAAGTACCTGACCTGGTACAGGCATACCTGGGAGACACCACGGGGCTGGTTCCAGACCCGCTGCCATAAAGCCAATATCGCAGTAAAGCGAATCAGATGCACTTTTTGGCTTCCTGGTGCATATAAAAGTTATATTTACCTTATACTGTGCTCTATTAAGCGTGCAATAGTATCATATCTAATGTACATGCTCTAATTAAGAAATACTTTATTGACACAGAGACCTGAAATCAGCAAATGCTGTTGGAAAAATGGCGCTGCTGGATCTGCTCGACGCCAGGCCACCACAAACCTTCAATTTGTAAAAAAAAAAAAAGGAATATCTGCAAAGTGCAATAAAGTGAAGCACAATAAAAAGGAGGAATGCCCGTACTTTGCTTATGGAGCAAGCACTAGATAAATATTTTTGAATGAAGGGCTCCCTGTCTTATTACCTGGAAATTGGTCGGCTGCTCGGTATTCCACTGGCCGGTGAAAACAGACATGCATGGATTTTTAAACCGCTCTCAATCCAAACGGGTTTTAATTCTGTTTTCTGTTCTTTCCTCTCTGTCCAGGACAACCAAATAAAACCCCAAACAGATGGCTCAGCTTTCTTGGTGTGGAGGGATATGTAAGGACAAACAGCCTCTATGATGCCAATTTTCCTTTCGCCCTGATCGTAGGAGACTTGTGGGAAAAATTCACAAAATCATGTGGCTCGTAAAGTGTGATGACTGCCCCAACTCTCCACTCTGGGACTGTCCAACTAATCTAAAACCTCAGGCAACCTGAAAGTTGCCCAGTGGCTGATAGGTCATCCTTCCGGGTATTAGTTTCCAGATTAGTCTTGCTCTGTCTGCTATAGGTCTGCTATGATGATGATGATGGTGATGATGATGATGATGATGAGAGCAGTTAAAATCCACCAAACGCTATGTGGCGGGCACTGGCTGAGCCCCTCATGCCCACGATCTCACTCACACTTCACAGCCGTCTTACAAGGTAGGATTATTAGGACTTCCATTTGCCATGTGATCTGATCACATGCGACCCGGCAAAGCAGAGTCACTTGGCCTGGGGAGGACTCAAGGCTTCTACCAGCGAAGCGGGACTTACCTAGGAAGCACAGAGTTAGGTGGCCTGGATTTGGCAGGGGATGCGACTTTCGGTTCTGGCCCAGAGCTCCCTGAAGGTCCTGGCAGAGAGTCCTGCGCCGGCCCAGGTTGGTTAGGAAGTACTTCCCTTGCCGAAGTCAGGAGATGCTCTTTATCTTTAACTTCTTTTTCCCGGGACTTGGCTTTGTGTTCTGCCAGAAGGAGGTCAAATTGCTTTTTCCGGCCTGGGACTGCCCTCCGATGGCTTAGCGAGTGCGTCTAAGGAGAAGAGAGATGAAAAGCACAGCCTCTTTGATCAGCACATAAACCTGCTTCCCCGGGCCCTCCATTTCAGAAACAGCAATTCATGGGAATTTAGAGGTGCTCGAAAAGTCAACTTCAAGGCAACAGCTCCCGTTCTGTGGCTGGGAAGAGGCAGACACCACACAAACGCAACCATGCCCTACACTCCTGGCGTTAAGAAGCCAAAGCTTCCTCCAAAAAAACAAACAAACAAAAAAAAACCAAAAAGCAAAAAACAAAAAGACCAAAAAAAAAAAAAAAAAAAAAAAAAAAAAAAAACCAAAACCGGGCACAGGATGACGAGCTTCAGCGCAGCGCCCAGGGAGCCCGGAGGAAGGGCGGCGGTGAGGCTGCGCTAGAGTTAATCCAGGTGCAGGTGGGAGGCTCGCTGTGGCCCAGACGCCCGGAGCCTCCGGGCAGAGGGGCCGCGGCCGCGATCCCAGGAAGCGCTAGCAGTTCGGGATGAAATACGGGGCCGGGGGCCCCCCGATGGCGGCCGCCCGGGCTCAGCTGTCCCCCTGGCCACCCGGCGTGGCCGGATCAGGGGCGCGGCCGCTCGCCCTCCCCTCCAGGGCTGCCTTTCAGGCCGCCGCCGCCGCCGCCGCCGCTCCTGCATACATTAAAACGTAGCAGGGTTTAGAACCGCCTGTGAGTGCCTATAAATACAATTTACTGTCTGGCCTCACAAGTAACAGGGGAAGCCTATTTTTTTTTTTCCTTCTTAAAAAGCCAGCCAGCTTGAGGCAGGCACTCTGCTACCATGGAAGAGAAGAAAGCATTTCCCTTACAAAGAACAGCTGGGGGTCATGTCGAGGTTCCACACCCTGCCGTGTGCAGAGAGTGGCATGCAAACATTTCGACAAAGGCCCCAGCGAGAGCAGGAAGTATTTTTTATGGAAAGAGAAATACCTTGCAGGTGAGGGATCTTGTGCAAGGTTTCTTTGTCTCGGGATCCAATACTCCACAGTGTTTATTTGGGTCAAATTCTCTCTCTGGTTTAAGAAACAAACAAAAAATATAAGAAAAAAGGAGACTAAATAGGATTTGGCATTAAGACTACATTTAAAAAAAAAATGCACATTTGCACCAACAAGTGAGACATTGTCAGGCAATCTGGTTTTTTTTTTTTTTCTTTCTTTCTTTCTTTTTCTTTTTCTTTTTCTTTTTTCTTTTTTTTCCAACCGGCTGCTAAAATGCTTCAAGAACCGCTCGGGGTAAAATGGCACTCCCCTTTGACCCCAGAGTTCCAGGTCCAGCTTCAGGAGGGATGTGGAACGCAGCACAAGGCACGGAGACCAGGGTGCGGGCACGCACCGGAGGGCCAGGAGCCCTGATGCTCTCACACTTGATCTCACTTAAACGGTTCCCCCAAGTACTTGGCACTTGGGGCACAGCTGGCTGCAGGGCCAGGAGAGCCACCTGAGGCCCAAGGGCCACTCTTCCTAGGCGGCTCCAAGAACCCATCCCCCCCCCACCGCCCCTGCCCTTCCTGCTAGTTTGAGCCACTTAAGTGGGAGATTATTCCTTGACATGTCAGTATGACCTGCCTCTCTTGTGCTTTGCAAAGTCCTCAGCTCTGGGCTTTCCACGCAGCCTTGCTGACCAGAAACATTGTTTATCTGATTCAGGAATGTTTTGGCGGTGTCACAGGCAGGGGCGGGGGAAGAGTTTGGGGTGTGCTGTCTCAAGTGGAGGGTGCATAGAGGGTAGGGCCTGCTAGTCTCCCAGCATGCTCTGCTCCCAGCGCGGGGCCCTTGCTCCAAATGGGAATGAGCAGAGGCTGGCCAACCGGGTGGGGACGAAGGGGGGCTGCAGGGAGCCAGGCTTTCTCTAGCTCCTGCTTCTCCCTGGACTGTTGATGATGGCTCACAGTGAGGTTACTTCCAAGGAGCCTGCTCTTTTTATGCCCACTTTGGATCTTTTGCGCCTTCTGGATTACCAAAAGCCTCCCCCCGACTGGAAAATGAGAGGATGTGAGGCGATCCCTCTTAAGGACCCTTTCGGCTTCAAAGTTCTACCTCTTGGAGAGTCTGTGCTATTTCTGGAAGGCTCCCAGCAAACACCTGAGTCCCGCAGCACAGGGATGACACAGCTCTTCTGGGCACTCAGGGAGGCTGGCCACAGGGTCGGTGGGTGGGGGTTGTATATAAAATTGGTTGGGTGCCTCCATGAAAGATTTGAATGACTGTAAACTAAAAGAATTTACCTGAAGAGCTGTCTGAGATGGCTGAAGTAAACCCTGAGCCTCATAAATGAATGTGTTCTGATTTTAAGAGAAAATCTGGGGCTTGTAGTGGTTGCAAAGGTGGTGATGATGATGGGGGTGAGGAAAACCATTCTCATGTCCAAGACAGCCTTTCTGGTTGGCCATCAAAATGCCTCCCACCCCTTTTTTGGCTTTTGTCATTTGTCATCATCATCTTTATCTTCTTCTTTCCTAAAGATTTTAGTTTTAGTAATCTCTACACCCAGCGTGGTGGGGCTTGGACTCACGACCCTGAAATCAAGAGTCGCATGCTCTTTGGACTGAGCCAGCCAGGTGCCCTCATCCCTGCAACTTCTTTTTTTATTTATTTTTATTTTTTGGCTTCACTTTTAAGACTAGAAAACTCTGAGGCCTGGAGATGCCCGTTTCCCATGAGCCCTCTCTGCCCACCGAGGAGGGCCTGGGCGCCGGGCCCCAGGCTGCCTGCCACAGAGTTCTTTCCCTGGGGCCTGTCAGAGTCAGACCCGGGCCCAGATCCACACCAGCACTCACGCTGGCCTGCGACTGAGCAGGTTGTTTGGCCAGGGGGTAGGAGCTGGCTGCCAAATGTGAAAGGGAGATAGAAACAAGCAAGAGACCCAATGAGACAAAACAACTGACAAAATGCAAAACCAACAAACACCACAAAAAACCCCTCTACGACTCCAGGTTGGGGTGCAGGCTGGAAGCCACGGTCGTGCTTCTGCCCGTGGACACTGCCCAGCTGGGCCTCCTGGGTTTTCCAGGGACATTGCCACCCAGCTCTGAAGAGTGGAATTGAACTCTCCATTCAGGAAGAGAGCCAGGAGTGGGGCTCCCCCCTCCGCCCCCCACTCTGGGAGGGCCCTGCAGCGCTCAAAGAGAGCGCCGGGCTCTACCTTTCTTTCTTCATAGTGGGTGAGTAGCACATAGAGAGATTTTTTAGGGTAAAAACCCTTTGAATGCTTTGGGTCCAAAGTACTTTTAAGAAATAATTTTTTTAAACAGTTACAGAAGCAAGATAGAAACACTGAAATATAGATTAGTCAAATATAAAGTCAAAAATAAAATTGACCCACGATTCTTAGGCTGATTAAGAGCTACGCCTCCTACTGGAAGGCACGGTTTCTCTCTCACTGGGTGGCTTTCACCATATTTTCCTTCTTTCTTTTTTTTCCAGTCAACATTTGATAAATGCCCACAGTGTGTGAAAAAGTTATAAAGTTTATAGCTTTTCTTGGTCTTTGGGAGAAAGTAGAACTGCCAGATTGAGTTCTATGACAAATCCAAAGCAAACATCGTCTGCCTGGGGGCCCCCCTGAGGGCAACCACTGTCTCAAATACTGGCCACGTGTCCTGTTCCAGGCATCCTGAGTGTCTACGCAGACACCCAAGAAGGAGATGCAAGAGAAACCCCTCAACGCCTCACCTGCTGTGCCAGTCCAAGTGTTCCCGATTATGCGGGAAGGGTGGTCGCAGCCCCAGAGCACATAATCAACCTGGCAACCAACCAAAACCCAAGGTCAGAGGGGGGCAGACCACCTGCCGGTACTGTCCCCAGTCTGCCCTGCGGGGCAGTGAGGCTCCCTGTGGCTGTCCAACCTCCCGGCTGTGGCGAGGCGTCTACGGAGCCTGGGGCCCGTCTGGCCAGGCAGCATGGGAAGGCCTCAGCACGTGCAGGCTGTGGCGGTGGCCGTAAAGCCCCCTGCATTCCGGGCCGAGAGGCTCCCTCCTGCTGAGCCCCAAGTCGAGCGAGGAGAACCTCATCCAGCCCGCAAAAAAGAGAACCCCTTCTCCCTCGCAGTTTTAGGTGGGGCTCCTGGTTGCAGGTCAACCCCAGGCTCCCCTTACCACGAAACGGGCCTGCCTGGTTACAAGAACGCAGCACTCCTCGGTCACGGACGTGGCTCAGAGGCAGCGAGATCGTGAGCCAGACTCGAAGGACACAGACACGTACCTGAAAGTCTCCTGTAAGGCTTGTTGTTGTTTTTGGTGCCATTTTGGTGTTTCTTGTCTATTGTGGCGGACAAAATTCCTTTGCCATTTAAGATCTTCTCTGGGGAAGGTGGCACTGGCTTGGACATCAAGACTGGCTTAATTAAAGGTGGGGTGGAGACGGCAGAGGATGAGGAGGAGCAGGAGGTGACCGCGGTAGTGGTTGCAGAGTTCATTTTGACATTGGCACCATCTGCCTTCACTAGGTTAGGAATTTTCTCTAAACTGACTACAGGAACCGGAACGCTGAAAAATAAACGAACAAATACACACAATTGCCTTCTTTGATACGTGTGGTCCGCCGAGAAGCTAGACGCGCTTATCATCATCAGAACATTCCTTGTGACTTATTGATACGCCTCTTATACGGGAGCAGCAGGATTCCCGTTTTGATGGGAGGGAGACGTGTGCCTCGGAAAGGACCAACGGGGCGCGGGGAGGGGGGGCTCGAGGCTGGCGCGGCGCCAGGGTTGGCATCGCAGCCGCCTGCGGCCCCCTCCCCGCTCCCTCCGTGTCGGCGGGCCCTGAGACAGCACCTTGGGCAGAACAAGGCACCCGCCGTGAAGCTCGGGAGGAGGTGCTGCTTGTCCCCTGAAGACGGCGTGCCACTGTGCCACTTGCTGAATCACGTCCCCTCCCCCTGCTGCTCGCTGGTCTCCCACCTCGGCGATGGGGCCTGACATCTGCTTAGCCCGGGAGTGCTGACAGGCTCACGCCACGCGGAGGCATGGCTGCAGGCCAGCGTGCCATGCTACATGCTGTTGGAGGACTTCTGGATCTCTCACATCCCGGGGCTGGGCTCCAGCCGAGGGAGGCACCATGTAACATTATCTAATATTCCATTTTAGGCAGCTAGTTATGTAAATAGGCAATTCTCAAGGCTGGCAGGTGAGAGGATGAATTTTGAGAAGACAGAGCACAAAGGTGCATGTTTGCTCTTCAAAATCTGTCACCTCAGCTCCACTTGCCTACGATTTCTCCTGTAATGGATACGCATTTGATTTCTGTGTGTTCCAGGCTGCAGGACCCTGCATCTGGGGGGCTGTGGAGGACTCTGTCTCAGGGTCTTCAAAGATGAGAGGAATAAGCTTTTCTTTGGTTCCTGAACTAGATTCCCTTTTCCTCCTTGCAGGAGGGCACAACGCTAACACCGCAGCCCCCCAATCATCTCTGAGCTGAGTGGCGCCGACTTAGCTAGTTGAATGCCAAATGATCTAGAATATAGCTTATACATGCCTGCAGACAATGTAGGGCACGAGAGAGAGGCTGGTTTTGCAGGGGAGGAGTCTGGTCTGTCCACATGGCTGGCCAGCTCTTCCTTCTCTAAGATTTAGTCACAGATCGTTTTTTTGGTCAACTTGTTCATGAAATGATTTCGGCAACCCCTCAGCCCTTGCCCCTTTGCTGCCTTTGAAGCAGGATCACAGATGTTATTTATAGGTGTTCGCCAGTGAGAAGGGCACTCAGCGGTGAAGCAGATTGTAGCTGGACTTCACCGCTTTTATCTTACGACCACGTGCTTTCTTGGCCTGGGGAGGGACGGTGTGGGACTCGAGTTGCATGTGAGGGGAAACGGGAACGGGTGGGTTTCAGTAATACACCAAGTCCCTGATAACTCTGCCTTTGATCAGGTCTGTCACCGAGATACAGCTAACCTGCTACTTTCTACTTAATGGCAATTCTCAAAGCACTCACACATGGCTGAAGAAGGCCCAAGAAGCCCCTGAAGAGTCAGCACACTGAGAGGCTGTAAAGGTATCACCTGGTAAAATTAGTGCTGCGTTCCTGATTTTTTCCTGATGGTAAAAAAATGTAAAACCACGAGATATAGAATTCTTTGAGGCTTCCTTCACTCAATGTTAAGAGACACAAACTGTACAAATCGGGATTTTGAAGAGCGATTTGCATACCCGTGTTCATAGTGGCATGATTCAAATAACCAAAAGGTGAAAGCAACCCAAGTGTCCAGGAGTGGATGACTGGATAAACAAAAAGCGGTATAGCCATACAATGGAATATTATTCAGCCTTAAAAAAGAAGGAGATTCGAAATGCCTGGGTGGCTCAGTGGTTGAGCATCAGCCTTCAGCCCAGGGCGTGAACCTGGAGTCCCAGGATCGAGTCCCACATCGGGGTCCCCGCAGGGAGCCTGCTTCTCCTTTGGCCTATGTCTCTGCCTCTCTCTGTGTCGCTCATGAATAAATAAAATCTAGAAAAAAAAGGAAGAAGACTCTTACACATGGATGAACGTTATGCTAAGTGAAATAAGCCAATCAGAAAAAGATGAATACTATAAGATTCCACTTATATGAGGTGCCTAGAGTGGCCAAATTCAGAGGCAGGAAGCAGAAAGGTGGTTGCAAAGGCTGGGGAGAGAAGGATGGTGCAAAGTTGCAGTTTTGTAAGATGAAAAGAGTTTGGGAGATGGGTTGCACAACAGCGTGAATGTACTTAACACTGCTGCTCTGTATATTAAAAATGATTAGGATGGTAAATTTTCTTTTTTCTTTAAAAACTAAATTAAGTTAAATTATTTTTTAAAGGATCTACTTATTTTATTTTTTTAAAAGATTTTATTTATTTATTCATGAGAGACACACAGAGAGAGGCAGAGACACAGGCAGAGGGAGAAGCAGGCTCCATGCAGGGAGCCCGATGTGGGACTCGATCCCAGGACCCTGGGATCACTCCCTGAACCGAAGGCAGATGCTTAACCACTGAGCCACCCAGGCATCCCAGATCTATTCATTTTAGAGACAGAGTGCAAGAGTGAGAGGGAGGGGCAGAGAGAGAATCTCAAGCAGTCTCCCCGCTGAGCACGGAGCCTGACACAGGGCTTATCCCACAACCCATGAGGTCATGACTGGAGCCAAAAACCAAGAGTTGGATGTTCAAATCCACTGAGCCATCCAGGCATGCCCCCCCCCCCCACCTTTTCTTAGAGAAAGAGAGAGTGCATGTGTGGTATGCTTGCACACACACGTGTGTGCACCGTGGAGTGGGAGTGGCAGAGGGGCAGAGAGAGAATCTCAAGCAGCCTTCCCGCTGAGCACAGAGCCCAACCCGGGCCTCAGTCCCACGACCCTGAGATCCTGACCCGAGCTGAAATGAAGAGTCAACTGCTTAACTGACTGAGTCACCCGGGTGCCCAGGATGGTAAATTTTCTTTTGTGTACTTCGCCATAATTAAAAATACAATCTACTTCTCCCACCTCAAAATCACAAAATTCATGCAAAATTATACATCAATATCCTGACTTAAAAAAAAAAAAACATTATAAGAGCCTGCTTAAAAAGCCTGGTTGATTTAGTCACCTTTGTTCTGATCTGTTGATTTTATTTTTCTAGAGGAAGAAGTTAAACTTCAGGTGTTGATGGAATACCAGGTGGGAAGATTCTCTAGCGCCCGAGTGGCCTTCCTCTGATATACTTCTTTGTGAAGCCCAGTAAATCCTGGAAAGGAAATTAGACCCTTGGGTTTCAAGTCTAGCTCTTGTCGCGGGAGCTGGTATGAGTAAAGGGCAGGCCTCCAGTTCCTGTGAGAAATGGCCAGGGCACATGTTGAGTACCGTGAGTTCAGCAGACAAAGACATGATGTGGGGATAGAATAATTCAGAGCAATGGTATGAAATGAACTAAATTTAAAAACCAAGCCAAATGGTCCTCAAATGCTCACAGTACAGCCTGCGTTTCTCTCCTAAAGTCAATGTCCAGCTCCAATGTGCCTCTTAATTCAGCCATGAGAGCACAGGTACACGAGGTCCAGCCATTTGGAACAGTGCCAGCTGACTCATCTCTTTGGTGATGCTTCTTCCCAACTGTGTGTTAGTAACTGAGCTTGAGCCAGGCCAGCTAATATCTGTGACTGATCTCCTAATTTGGAATTCTCTCTACTTTATAACAAGCATGGTTCATTCATACCCTCTACTGCCAATGCTTCCAGAACTCCACTTGAATCCCAACGTCCATAGGCGGGATGTGGAATCGGAGCCCATCAGAAACTAGAAGAGAAGGCTAATGTGAAGCTCTCTGGGATTGAGTTTTCTTTCATTGGAATGGAAGGTATTAGGGGGGAAAAGTCTGAGCAATAGTATTTCAAATGGTTCCAAAGTCCAGATGAGTAGTAAGGGGCTGAGTAAACGTCTCTGATGCCCAGTGGGTGGGCTTCGTCTTGGCGGTAGGAAGGTGATAGGAGACTCTGTTGTTTTGGGTGAGAATTCTAAGGATGTCCAGCAACTAAAGGAGAATGAAGAAGGAGAACCTGGGAACTGACCTGGATGCCTCTTTTTTTTTTTTTTAAGATTTTATTTATTTATTCATGATAGACACAGAGAGAGAGACAGAGACACAGGCAGAGGGAGAAGCAGGCTCCATGCAGGGAGCCTGATCTGGGATTCGATCCCGGGTCTCCAGGATCACGCCCTAGGCCGAAGACAGGCGCTTAAACCGCTGAGCCACCCAGGCTGCCCTGGATGCCTTTCTTAAAAAAAAAAAAAAAAAAATTATTTATTTATTTGACAGATTGAGAGTGTGCACACCCAAGCAGGGGGAGTAGGAGAAGCAGACTCCCTGCTGAGCAGGGAGCCCAACATGGGGCTCAATCACAGGACCCCGGGATCATGACCTGAGCTGAAGGCAGACGCTTACCCGACTGGGCCACCCAGATGCCCCACTTTTTTTTAAGATTTAATTTTAAGTAATCTCTACACCTGTGTAGGGCTTGAACTCACAACCCTGAGATCAAGAGTCACATGTCCTCTGGCCAGCCAGGCCCCCTTGACCCAGATACTTTTATCTTTGGTGTCCCTTCTGCCCCCCGAAGGTTTTGGGCTTCCTCTCCAAGGTAACTTGCCTCTGGTCTGAGCTGAGAAGGTACTTCGGTTGGGAGTTTAAAGGAGACAGGGAAGCAAGCAGCTCAGAGATGGTGGGATGGGTCAAAGCCATCCCCAGAAGAAACAAGAATCAGAGATAGAGACAGAGAGAGAGAGAGAGAAAAGCAAAAAGCCTTCCTGTGTGCCCTTGCCAACCTCATTCCCCAGGATAAATGTCAGCCATCCATCCACTGGAATATTTAGTCTCCTTTCTTCGCCACTGTTGGCAAGAGCCCTCAGATCCTAAATTGATGAACAAAGAGGAGGAAATGATGGCAAGATGGTGCCACACGATTTGGAAAACCAATCCCAGAGACTCCACCTTTTCTCAGCAGAAAGGAAGGTGCTGAGAGGCCCGGCCGCTGCTTCACCTGCATACAGATCCCTGGCTGCGTCTACACTCGGGGGCATCTGGAAGCCATCGTGTCACAACTGCCTCCCACGTTCTCCCATCGTCCCCTTTCTCACTGTCCCCACTTCCCCTACCATCACCCCTGGCCTGTCCGGCATCCCAACCTTGGGCGGTGGACCCTGAACAACAGGTTGAATTTTTTCCACTGGAAAGAAGCCCAAGGATTCTGACCCCCTGCCTCCGCGGTGTGGGCCTCTCCCCGGCGTGGGATCACAGCCACCCCACCTCCTCCACGTGCTGGTGGGCGCTGGAGCGAATTTATTACTCCGTGTGCTCTGGTGACAAGCAAGCCTGGCAGCTACCCCTGAGGTCGGCCGGAGCCTCTCGGTCTGGCCCTCCCGTCTGCGGGGCCGCACGCCCGTGCCTCCCGGACTCTCCCAATTAGTCGCATGTGTCACCTCACCAGCGGCCCTTCTTTGCGGAGCAGTGTTTGAAAGGGAAGGATGAGTGCTCACTCTGGCCCTGTTGCTTTCATCATGCCTGTTCTGTTCATGGGGATGAACTCTCTCAGGGAGCCCAGGGCTGCAGCTCGTTCCCCCGCTGGGTCTAACATCCTGGGAGTAGTTAGCTCCTTGTTATCTCCATTCCTCTGTGTCTGGTCCCGGGCAGGGGATCCCACGGCCGAGGACAGTCCTCCCTCGTCCTCCTAGCTCGGTGCGGCAGAGGCCTACCTGGCTTCTTTCGTGCTGCTTTGGCTGCCACGGCTTCTTCCTGGGGGCCTGTCCGAACTTATCATTTTGGGCCAAGGAGGGTGCTCTGGCTTTGAGAACAATGGCTCTCCTGGCACCAGGTGGATCCCCCTCCCTGCCCAGTGATGTCTGCAAAAGAGCAGAGGTCGAGCATCTCCCCGGCGCCGTTTCGAGGGCCACCCATGTCTCCCAGGACCAGCTGCTCTCCTGCCGTCTCCACTTTCCTGGGGATCATGATTTATTCTTTCATCAACAGATAAGCCTTAAAAGAATGGTTCAGAAAATCTTTAGGCCTGCAGAAATCGTTGCCAGCCCTGCTCCACTTACCAGCGCAGGGTAAAGATGGATTTGACAGGCAAGAGCCTGAAGACATATGGTAGCTGTGCTGTGGGTTATGTGTCTGATGAGAGTTCTCAGCTGTCTGATTTCTCCCCACCGATTCTTTCGACAAAGGCTCCTGTGCCTGTGCTGCTGGCCTCACAGAATTTTGAGGATCTCCGGCTTCCTGGCAGATCCTTGAAAGGGCCACCTCACCCAGCCTCCTGCCTTCTAAGCAGTGACAGCATTGAAGTCATCCCAAATAAAAGGGGATGCACTCTATTTTAAAGGCTGCATTTAAAAAATAATAATAATAAAGGATGCATTTTGGCGGATGGAGGGAGAGGGCGGGGGTGGGTGGTGCTCTCAGGACATTATTTACATCACATTTAAATTCTTTAAGTCCAGAGGATCTCTTGGTGGCTCAGCGGTTTAGTGCCTGCCTTTGGCCCAGGGTGTGATCCTGGAGTCCTGGGATCGAGTCCCGCGTCAGGCTCCCTGCATGGAGCCTGCTTCTCCCTCTGCCTGTGTCTCTCCCTCTCTTGCTCTCTCTGTCTGTGTCTCTCATGAATAAATAAAATCTAAATAAATAAATAAATAATTTAAGTCGAGAAAGACTTGAGATGTTCTTGAAGGCTGAGAGTCAGGCAATCGCTAAGAATCAGCCTGAATAACAGAGCTACAACATCCTACCAAGGTACCACAGAGAGAGGAGGTACGACATAAATCCCCATGAATGAATAAATGGTTGTTTTTTTGTTTTGTTTTGTTTTTTAATCTGGGAAAAGATTGGGGAAACTTTCAGAAAGCCAATTTGTAAACACCTTAAGCAAACAGAACACAGGGTAACCAGCCACAGAGCACAGTAAATAAAGAACCGGCCAGATTAATATTTTGTGGCTGAGCATCAGGGCTGGTGGTCAGAGGGAAAGCACTGTGTACGATCTCTCCTGGCCTTTGCACGGATTTGGATTCATTCCCATATAACCCACCCTCAGGAAACTGGGAAAGTGTGGTCAGACCACACAACTACTGGGCGTGAGTGGCCCTGGCAGCAGAGGCAGAAAAGACTGGTTAGCAGCGTTTTGTGCCAGCCCCCAGCAGCCCCCAGCAGAGCTCACGGGGGCCCATTGCTGGCCGGGAAGGCTAAAGCATCTTCATCAGTGACTTGGATGATGGGCCAGCACCCTGTCCATCAACTGGGGGAAGAGGCGATTAGCCACTGAGAAGAATGATGTGGGACTTTCCCTGAAGCCAGTTAGGAGTGAGGGAGAGATGAACAAGCTGACTTTGATGAATTGTAAAAGTGGCCAGAGGCCAGTCAAATAAAATCAGGGAGGACAAGTAGAACTGAATCTAAGGTCTGTGCCTTGTCACTATTCTACAGGGTGTTGCAAGATAGTTGAGGATAATGGTTAGGAAAACAGGCTTCAGGGGCGCCTGGGTGGCTCCTGGTTAAGCACCTGCCTTCGGCTCAGGTCATGATCTCAGGGTCCTGGGATTGAGCCCCGTGTTGGGTGTCTGCTCAGCGGGGAGTCTGCTTCTCCCTCTGCCTCTCCCCCTGCTTGTGCTCTCTGTCTGTCTCTCCCAAATGAATAAATAAAAAAAAGTCTTAAAAAAGAAATCTAGACAAATCTGGATTTGAATCCCACTTTTTCTACTGCTGGTTGCATGATGGCGGGAAAGCCACGTGACTTCCCGATTGCGGGGTGTGCATGAGTCCGTAAGGACTTTTGTGAGGCTTCGAAGAACGGAGGCTGACCTGGCAGGTGGACGAGTGCTGTTTTCCGTTTCTTCTCGCCTCCTCCGAGGGACGGCCTCGTGCAGTGCAAAACCCACTCAGGCACGGGCGCTGGCCCTGCCTACCTTATCTCAGCACTTTGCCACTCTGGGCCTCAGTTTTCTTATCAGTAAAATGAAGATCATGATGGAGATTTGAAGTGATTACGAGATAATACGTATGAAATGCTTAGCATAATGCTCGGCACACGGTTGGCTTTTAATAAATGGGAGCTAAAACAACAAAGGGGAGAGAGGATCATGCTGTTCCCCTTTCCCTACCAATCCTGCTTCTTCTGGGGTAGACATCTGGGGTGCAACTCATCAGAAATTTATGTCCCCTTTGCCCTTCTGGTCCCGCAATGGAGGGAGGGGTACATGAGGTGGGTTGAGACAGGGGCAGCAGAGGGTGAGAGCTAGTGGCCTTCCAGACTCACACAGAATGGAGGACCACTTCTGGGGAGCTCAGTGGAGAGGAAAAGCTGAGCTAGGTAGGAAGTCTCCCTGCCTGATTCTCAATCCCTGGTTTCTATGCACTGGCCGAGCCTGGACCAGTGGCTAGAGCGCCCCCCTGGAGAACACATTCTGGAGGAAGCGTGAGCAGGAACTCCAGCCTCCCCTATGCAAACATGTTGTCCTGCAACCCCAAAGTACGTTAGGCAATGGGGGTCCTTCTGGCTCTACGATGTCTTCTGGAAGAATAACTGCTCCAGGCTGCCTGGAAGCAGGAAGCCCCAGCACCAGCCTCTGCTATTCTCTCTGGCACTTTCGTTACTCAGGGCTTCCTGAAGAAGGGAGTGCAGAACGTGGTCTCCAAACCCCCTGGGAGACCAACAGGCACTAAATGACATTCCTGGGGGTGTGTGGTGGTGGTCATAATGCCCTAAGACTGTGGGAAAAATCAATAAGCTAGATGAGAGGAAGCTAAAGAAGGAAAAACAGAGTCCTGGCACAGTAGGGCAAGTCACGCTGGACAGGCTGTCTCTGGAGTGCACGTGGGACCAGCTTGCCTGCAGCGGTGTGGCCGTGGGCGGTGCGTCCAGGAGAGGTCTGACACAAACCCTAGGCCAAACCGGTGGCACCTAAAATAAATACTCGGCGAAACGCACATCAATGCATAAATGGCATCAGAGCCTTTGAGGGTAGGATGTAAGACGTCAGAAACCAGGAAGCAAGTGGCTTCTGGAAGGAGTGCCGGTGCAGAGCAGAACGGAGCCCCAAACGCCCGCCGGGCCCAGCACCGGCTCTGCTCGGGAGCAGCAAGAAGCAGCACTCCCCTCGGTGGCCGCCAGAGGTCACAGGCTCCCGCTGCTGGAGCTGCAGGCTGCCCGGCCTGCTCCTCGCCTTCCAGAACCAGCGCCGCCAAGACCTTTCACTGTGCCTCTCAAGCCCAGGAGCCAACACCGCCCAGGGGGAGAGAAGAGGCCTCCTCCCAGAGCATCCTCCGTCCCCCTGCCAGGGGAGGCCGCAGCCGAGCCCCGAGCTCAGGTCCTCAGCTTTCGCTTTCAGGAAGCTTGTTCTGAGCAGCCTGGGGACCAGGGATGGCGCAGCACCCCAGGTTACCCGTTGGTGTGGCGCGGTGGGCGGCCTCTGCTCCCCTCCGCTCCCCTCTGCTCCCTGCCTTCCTCCAGGGACAGAGAGCCCCGGGATGTCTTCCCTCGCAAGAGGCCGGGCAGCCAGGGTGTCACTCACTCTGCTGGTCCCTTCCCTCCCGGGCTGGCACCCCGCAGCCCCCACGGCCTCTATATCCAGAACACACTTTGTTTAAACCATCGAGACTTAGAGTCTTCACTTGGACCTACAGCCAGACTCAGGAAATTCTTTGTCCCAAATTAAATATGCTTTGTCTTTTGTCTTTTTTTTTTTTTTTTTTTTTTAAAAAACTGCATTAACAACATCACCATCCATTTAGAGACCTGGGCTCTTCCTTGACATTCGGCCACTCTCGAGTCTCCCTGCCTCGTCCTCTAGGCTCTCGGAGCCTTGATGAAAATCCCCACCACCCGTCTTTCTGTCCCAGCCTCCTGGCTCTACTCTGCCTCCACTTGGACACCAGGCAAATCTGACCCTGCCAGCCTGCTGTTCGAAAGGCTTGGCAGGCTCCCTGCTGCCCAGGGTCCAGCCTCATGGCCTGGCCTCCACGGCTCCCCCACCTAGGGGTGGGGGGAACCTTCCCCACAGCCTCATGGTGCTCTCACTGCTCCTTGCACACTCAGCGCTCAGCCTGGCTCCAGGCTTTTCCGTGGGCTGGGCAGTTCCTTCTGCAGGTGTGCCCTCCTCCCTTGCCCGGGTGAACACTCTCCCGTCTGCCCAGGTCCGGAGGAAACGTCCTACTCTCACACTGCTTGCTGTTCCTTCCTGGGTGTCTGTGCCACATTTACCGTGTCAGATGGCCAGGCCTCAGTTATATGTGTATGTGGCCTGACCAGAAAACGAGCTACCTGGGGACAAGGATGACCACGTGCACAAGTCGCTCTGGAGGGATCCCAGTGACATATGCATTATTTGGCACTTAGGAAGGGCTGAATAAATGCTCGATGAATGAATGAATGTTCCCAGGAAAGGTTAAGTCCCATATCATAATAAAAAAACAAACCAGTGCTCCGCCAGAACGAATGCTTTGGGTAAGGACCGGCCTGCAGCTCTCTCTCCCCGGTGCCAGGGCAATGACAAAGGTGAGGGTGGGGGGGCTTGTCAAACCTCCACCTGGCCCCCTCCTCCTCTCATTGTCCCTTGACACTCACACACTGAGCATCTGCCACACGCTGGCCAGTAAGCTATGTGCTTATATCGAAGATCGAAGGTTGTGCTGGACTCTCACCCCCAGTTTATAGGTAAGGAACCGGGGGCTTGGGAAGGTTGCCCCAGGGTGTTCATCCAGCAAAGAGAGGACAGCAATGGGGCCTGACCTCAGGCGGCTCTAAGGACGGCGCACTTGATCTCGGCACCGGCCGTGAGAAGTCCGGGGTGGGTTCCGGCTCCGCCGTGGCACAGCTGTAATCTCAGGCCATCCGCCTCCATCCGTGGGCCTGCTGCCTCCTCGTCCCCCAGCAGACGGGAGCCTCAAGGGGGGCTGGCGCTAGGGACGCCTCCAAAAGGTGCAACGTTGCAGTGTGAACGTGGAGGGCATCGGGGATACTAATCTCTGTGGCTCCTACTCCCTTTCTCTGTCGTGCCATTTTCCCTCCCCAGCTGTCTGAGCCTCTGGTCTCCTTCCCTAGATGCTGGTCCCTGCTTCTGAGCACTTCTGTCACCGGACAGGGTCAGCTGAGTCTACACCGTGGAGCTGTCCATTGTGCTTATCTCCATCACCTGGAAACCCAGCGAGCTCGCAGCACTTGAGAGGTTTCCGCTCCTCTGCCTCCCTGTCCTGGAAGGGACACTGCACCCCCCCATGCTTGCATCCTCGGCCTGTCCCTCCTGCTCTCACCAGCTGCCCCTTCCACTCCTCCACCTACTTACTTCTCTCCACCTGCGTTTCCTCTCCCAACCCTCCACCCTACCCCCTCCTCTCTTGTTACCCAAACCTGCACCACTAGGGGTAAAACTGGCCTCAGAATGTCCCCCCTCTTCTCCTGCGGGAGGGGCGGGGTGTGTACATGGGCTCCAGGGAGGGGCTGCTGTCGAATGCCATACCGACAACTCTGCCTCGGTCAAGGGCGTACTGGGACATGGGCACAACCGCAGACGGGGGCTGTGGCACAGGGTGCGCCGATCCTTCCCCTCCTTGCCAGAGCACAAAGGGTTTTTCCTTTTTATCATCGAGGAACCACAGTTCTCCCTCCCTAGCTCTTATAATTGGGACAGGAACAAGAATTCCATGATGGGAATTGGCACTCTGGTTTCTCATCAAGAACTCAAAAGATAAGCTATTTATACCTGCCGTTTCCTTCAGCATCAGAAAAATCTCTATGAGGAGGGGGAAGGAGCAGTTCTATTTCACAGGCTACTTCATTCATTCACCCATCATTCATTCCTTCATTCATCAAGTGCCGGATGTCATGGGGCACCAAGGATGCCAAGGAGCTGAAGGTCCAGCTGGTGGCAGGAGAGGCTAAAGGTGTAACTAAATACAATATATGACGGTAGCTCTCACAGGAACATGTTGAGTGGTAGCGGGAGCTTAGAGGAAGAATCATCTCAGTCTGTATAAAAAGTCCGGGAAGGCTTCGTGGAGGGAGTGGCACTCCTGCAGAGCCTTGGGGCGTGTGTGGGGCGAGGAGGCTGCTCCTCATAAGAGAAACAGCGCGAGCCAGCACAGGGAGGCCTGTCTGAGGAGCTACAGGCAAGACCGGGGCCCCCGAAATAGGAAATAAAGGAGTTAAAATACCGGCGGCACAAGGGGGAAATGCCAGGTCACATATCCTCCTCCGAAGGGGTTAGACCTCTACTCTGTTGGGCCAACACCCGGGAGCCCTTGAAGAGCGCTGAGCAGGGAGGGGCGCACAGCTGCCAGGCGGTGTGGACAGCGCTGTGGACGGCGGTGTGGACCGCGGTGTGGGCAAGGCGGGAGGCAGAGGCCACTGCAAGAATCCGGTCAGAGGGCTGCGGCCACGCGGAGGGTCTGCAGCCCCGCCGATCTCTGCTATTTCGCAGCCTGGGCGGGAGAGACGGCCCGAGCCCCGGGAGCCACTGCTAACCACCGTGGCCTTGCCCCCACGTCACGCCAACGCCAGGCGAGACCCGATAAGCCGGCCTCGTTTCTCCCAAGGCGCCGGGCCAGGGCCTCTCCGCTGTCCCTCCCCGCGCCAGCCCGGCCCCCAGCGCTCCGGGAGGGGAGCGACGCTGTCCCCCACCTCGCTGTCGGGCACACACAGGAGGCCAGGGAGCCTGCTGAGTTTTTCTTTTGCTCTGGCTCATCTCCTGCATTTTTAATAGCTCAGCATATTTAGCATTCAGCACACACGTGTGGGTTGATAAGGCCCAAAGAGAAGGCAACAAGCCATGCAGGGAGGAAAGCCTCCTCCCCGCTCCCGCCCACATCGACGGGTTTGCAGGTCTGCGTTCCCCGATGGCTCCCTTCCTGGACAGGGTAGCTGAAGTGACAGCAGATGGGAAAGTCAGGCTGGCTGACTCCGTCCCTGTGCGGGGCTAGTCCCCTGGCTGAGCAGGGGCTCAAGAGTAAAGGCTGGAATGTTCCTTTTAGCTCAAAAGAGCCAAACAGCCATAGCTCCCTGTCAACTTCCACCTGGGGACGGAATCACCTTGCCGCCCTCCCTGGGCCCTTAGGGGCCCCGTGGACACCTCTACGGCAAGATGACCAAGGTGACAGCAGGGGATTCTCTGGCCTCTGACCCCCTGCAGGCCAGGGAGCGGGGCCCTGGGAACTCGCGGGGGGTGCGGGGAGCTGGGAGTGCTGCCGGGCAGATCCCCAGGAGCACCCCCTCTCTGTTTCTCCCTTTCTTCTAATGCAGAGTTCTTTTTTAACCTCCCCAGCCACACAAGGGAGAAGACAACAAACCCGCAGGCAATTTAACCTTGTGTGAGATGCCAGAAGGTCAGCTTGAACTTAGGAGTGGTGATTTTTATTGCCCTACACGGGAATTTGAGCTACCTGGTAAAGGGTGCCCCTAACCTGCTGTCAAGTCTGAGGTAAAGGCCACGGTCCACCACCTGCACGCAAGCCTTATGCTTCCCTGACTTTTAGGGGCTGCTACAGAGCTCCTTTGGGGCAGGGGAGTCTCTGCTCTGTCGGCCAGGGTCCTGCAGGCCTGTTCCCACCTCCTACCCAGCAGCAGCCAGGTAGCCTGGGAGCAGAGCAAACGTTCCTTCTACCCTGGAATTTGTCAGCTCATGGGGGGAACATAACATCACAGAGATGCCAGGAGCCACATTCAGGCACCTGTGAATCAACGAACCAAAGGGCCCCGCCCAGGGTCACCCGGCCTAGGGCTCCAGATCTATGCTGTGTGATATAGCTGCCACTAGCAGCTTTAAAAAGTGGTTGAGGGGGGTGCCTGGGTGGCTTTGGCTGGGGTCATGATCTCCAGGTCCTGGGACTGAGCCCGAATGGGGCTCCCTGCTCAGCTGGGAGTCTACTTCCCCCTCTGCCTTTGCTCCTCCTCACCATGTGTGGTTTTTTTTCCCTCTCTCTCTCAAATAAATAAATAAAATCTTAAAAAAAAAAAAAGTGGCTGAGGAACTGGATTCAGTTATTGAAAATGCTTAAGTGTGTTTGGAACAACCTGGATATGCGAATTCATTTTATAACCTCCAGTTCTTTAATAAATCTAAATACAGATTAAGTATTTCTTTTTTTTTAAGATTTTATTATTTATTCACAAGAGACACACAGAGAGAGGCAGAGACACAGGCAGAGGGAGAAGCAGGCTCCATGCAGGAAGCCCAATGTGGGACTCGATCCCAGGACCCCAGGATCAAGACCTGAGCCAAAGGCAGGTGCTTAACCACTGAGCCACCCAGGCATACCAGAATTAAGTATTTCTGATGAAAATTTAGTGTCCAAATGGACACATGCTGCAAGTATAAAACACAGGCTTTCAAAGAGGCTTGGTAGGAAAAAAAAAAAGAACATAAATGATTTCACTGATGATATGTTGAAATTACAAGATTGCAATACATTAGGTTAAATAAAATAACCTATTAAAAATGGTGTCTTTTCACTTTTTCCAACGTGGCTACTAGAAAACTTACAATTCCACGTGTGTCGCACATTATATTTCCATCCGAGAGTGACAGTCCAAACAATTGTAGATAAAAGGTTAACTGTCTCCAAGAATAGAAATCTTACAAACCCTTTCAATGGTCAGATCAATTTCATTCAATTCAACAAATATTTACTGACAAGGGGACCATGTTTGCTGAGTGTGAGGCCCTCCCGTG
Organism: Canis aureus; assembly: GCF_053574225.1. NCBI lineage: Eukaryota > Metazoa > Chordata > Mammalia > Carnivora > Canidae > Canis > Canis aureus. Next base: position 41,442,810 of record NC_135631.1, read on the forward strand.
CAGGAGGCCCTGTGATTACTACCGAGCAGAAGGAATGACAGGAGGTCTAACCTGGGGCCGGCCATGAATAGAGTCACAGGAGAGGTAAAAATGAAGTGCTGTGGGAATTAAAAGGAGACGCCAGCATCTCAGTGGCCTGCGGGGAGGAAGTGGGTGAGGGATGAGGGGCAGGGTCCAAGAAGAAGGTGGCCGGTGGGGCAAGCAGGGAGGGCAGTGACGATTTGGACCAGAAAAGAAAGGCCAGGATGCTGTGGGAAGAACCTTGGCTTAGCAGTCCCTGCCGCCTCGGGCCCCTCTTCCCCTGGCCCCCGACTCTCCTCGGCCCTGCCCTTGGCCCCTGCCCATCTTGAGCTACGGAGCTTCCCTGGAGGCTCCATCTGTACCTACAGTCTCCACACCTGTGTCTACACTGCTGACTCTCAAAGATCCATTCCCAACCCATGCCTGTGTCCTGACCTCTGGCCCAAAACAACCAGTGCCACCTCCATGTGGGTGTTTCTCAGATACAGACCTACTTTTACTGCATTTCACTTTGCATTTTGTACACACTGGTTTTTTTTTTTTTTTTTTTACAAATTGAAGGTGTGTGGCAACCCTGCATTGAACAAGTCCATTGGTGCCATTTTTCCAACAGTACTTTTACTTTGTGTCTCTGTGTCATCTTTCGGTAATTTTTGCAATACGTCAAATGTTTTATTATTGTTATATTTGTTACCAGTGATCTTTGATGTTAGCATTGTAGTAGTTGTTTGGGGGCACCACACATCGCAGCCACAGAAGACCACAAACGTAGCCGATAAACCGGCCAGAGGTTGTGTCTCTGTCCCTCTCCTTGGGCCTTTCCATTCCCCGAGACACAACAATACTGAAATCGGCCCAGTGAATAACCCCACAACAGCCTGTAAGTGTTCAAGGGGAAAAAAGGGTCACACGTCTCTCACTTTAAACCAAAAGGTCGAAATGATTAAGCGTGGCGAGGAAGGCATGTTGAAAGCCGAGATAGGCCAAAAGCTAGGCCTCTTGTACCAGTCGGCCAAATTGTGAATACAAAGGAAAAATTATTGGAGGAAATTAAAAGCGCGACTCCAGTGAACACACGAGTGATAAGAAAGCAAAACAGCCCTACTGCTGATATGGAGAACATTTTAGCGGTCTGGACAGAAGATCAAACCAGCCACAACACTCCCTGAAGCCGAAGCCTAGTCCAGAGCAAGGCCCCAACTGAACTCCCTTCAATTCTGTGAAGGCTCAGAGATGAGAGGAAGCCAGAGAAGCAAAGTTTGAAGCTAGCAGAGGTTGGTTCATGAGGCTTAAGGACAGAAGCCGTCTCCATAACATCAGAGTGTAAGGAGAAGCAGAAGGTGCTGACACAGAAGCTGCAGCAAGTTTTTCCAGAAGATCTAGCTAAGATCATGAATGAAGGTGGCTGCACTAAACAACAGGTTTTCATTGTAGGTGAAACAGCCTTCTATTGGAAGAAGATGCCATCTGGGACTCTTGGATCCAGAGAGAAGAAGTGAATGTCTGGTTTAAAGCTTTGGAGGACAGGCCAGCTCTCCTGATAGGCAGCCGGTGACTTTAGGTTATACCTAATCCCTTATTAATTCCAAAAGTCTGAGGGCCCTTAAGAATTACGCTAAATCTACTGGGCCTGGGCTCCCTGAATGAAACAACAAAGCACATCTGTTTACAGCATGGCTTGCTGAATATTTTTAGCCCGTTGTTGAGACCTACTGCTCAGAAAACAAGATTCCTTTCAAACTATGACTGCTCACTGACAATGAACCTGGTCACCCAGGAGCTCTGATGGAGATGTACGGTGCGACTCCTGTTGTTCTCATGCCTGCTAACACAGCGTCCCGCTCTGCAGCCCATGGATCTAGGAGCCATTTTGATCTCCAAGTCTTACTGTTGAAGAAATACATTTCACAAGTCCACAGCTGCCACGGATTGTGACTCCCCTGAGGGGTCTGGGCAAAGTTAACTGAAAACCTTCTGGAAAGGATTCATCCTTCTAGATGCCATTAGGAGCGGTTTGGGGCACCTGGGTGGCTCAGTCGGTTGAGTGTCTGCCTCTGGCTCGGGTTGTGACCCCGGGGTCCTGGGATCGAGCCCCACATGGGGCTCTCTGCTTTCCTCCTCCCTCTGCTCCTCCCCCTGCTTGTGCTCTCTCTCTCTGTTAAATAAATAAACAAAACCTTTATAAAACAAACAAACAGGTGTTCAAGACTTCTGTGGAGGAAATGACTGCAGAAAAGGTAGCAACAGCCAGAGAACTAGGGTGAGAAGTGGCCAAATGTTGCATCTCATGATAGAACTTAAATGGATGAGGAGGCGCTCCTGATGGATGAACAAAGTGGTTTCCTGAAATGGAACCTACTTCTGGAGAAGATGCTGTGAAGCCTGTGGGAATGACAGCAAAAGATCGAGAACATGACAGAAACCTCGTGGACAAAGCAGTGGCCGGGGTTGAGAGGATGGACTCCAGTTTTGAAAAGTGTTGTAGCTACTGTGGGCAAAACGCTATCGAGCAGCCTCGCATGCTACAGAGAAATCCTTCTTGAAGGGAAGAGTCAACCAATGTGGCAAACTTCATTGTTGTCTAACTTTAAAGAATTGCCGCAGCCACCCCGACCTTCAGCACCCGCCACCCAGATCAGTCAGCAGCTGTCAACATCAAGGCAAGAGCCTCCACCAGCAAAAACATTATGACTTGCTGAAAGCTCAGATGATAGTTAGCACTTTTCATAGCAATAAGGTATTTTTAGGGGCACCTGGGTGGCTCAGTGGTTGAGTGTCTGCCTTTGGCTCAGGTTGTGACCCCGGGGTCCCGGGATCGAGTCCCACATTGGGCTCCCTGCATGAAGCCTGCTTCTCCCTCTGCCTGTGTCTCTGCCTCTCTCTTTGTGTCTCATGAATAAATAAATAAAATCTTAAAAAAATGCATTTTTAAATTAAGGTGTATACGCTGTTTTTTTAAAAGATGTAATGCTGGGCAGCCCAGGTGGCTCAGCAGTTTAGCGCCGCCTTCAGCCCAGGGCGTGATCCTGGAGACCCGGGATCGAGTCCCATGTCGGGTTCCCTACATGGGGCCTGCTTCTCCCTCTGCCTCTGTCTCTGCCTCTCTCTCTCTCTCTCTGAGTCTCTCATGAATGAATAAAATAGTAAAAAAAAAAAAAAAAAAAAAAAGATGTAATGCTGTTGCACATACAGACTTAACAGACTATAGAGTGCACACATGACTTTTATATGCACTGGGAAACCAAAAAATTCATGGGACTTGCTTTATTGTGATACTGGCTTTATTGCGGTGGTCCGGACTGCAGTCTGCAATATCCCTGGAAGCATCTACACTTCCTTCTCCACTGACTTCTCAGCTGAATTCATCCTCTCCTTCCCATCCTAAATTCTGGCTTTTTCTATCCTCTTCCTGAGAAAGCGGCAGGACCGGTCATCCAGTTGTCCAGTTGCCTGGAACATCAGCAGGATCCGGGTCTTCTCTCATAGCACGAGCCCTGCGTGCAATGAACACTGAAGTCCTGTGGCATTTCCCCTACTAATATTTCTCCCACCCGGCCCCTTCTCCCCGCTAATATTTCTGCCCACGACTGCTACCTGCATACAGGATGTGGCCACACCTCACCTGGCTTATGCAAAAACACGCTGACTGTTCTTGCTGCTTTCCAGGTGGCATCTCAAGCCATCCTATACACTGCTGGCACGGTGCTCTACCATCACTCAAGGCTGCTCCTTTTTTTTTTAGGGGTGGGTGGGTGGGAGGGGCAGGGGGAAGGAGAATCTTAAGCAGGCCCAGGGCCTGCTTGACGTGGGGCTCGATCTCACCACCCTGAGATCATGACTTGAGCCGAAATCAAGAGACGGATGCTCAACTGACTGAGCCACCCAGGCACCCCTGACGCTGCTCCTTTAACAGCTCTGTGACGTTTTCAGGATGAAGTCCAAGTCCCTGAACTTAGCACACAGAGTGGAACTTGATAATATGGCCCTGCCCACCTCCCCAGTTTCCTCTCCCACCTCTCCCCACATGCAATTACGCCTGTGCATTCTGTTCCCTTTCTTTGCCTGGGACTCTCTTCCCACTTTCTTAAAAAAAAAGTTAAAAAAAAAAACTGTGGTAAAATATATATAACATAACATTTGCCATTCGAATCCAGCTTTCTTTCTCTAGATTATTCCTACTTATCCTTCAAACTCAGCTCAAGTGTGACCCCTTCTGAAAAACCTTTCCTGGGTCCTCAGACTGGGGTAGGTGCCCATCCCTTGAGCTACCAATATCTTAGCTCTTATCACATTGTAGTCTGCGTTAGCTCACATCTCTTCTTATTACAGACTCTCTAAGAGTCTGCGTCTTATTTAATCTTGCATCCCCAAGGCTGCAATGTACAGTTGCACGGGTTATGCACTGCACTAGGATGCCTTGTTGAGGAAGTGATGAAGACCATTAGCTGACCATGCACTCTGGGACAGGGCTGTATCCAGGCCTTTTTCTATCTTGCACAAAGATGCCACGGGGGACGTGAGGGGGCCTACATGTCCTCAGGCCTTGTTACAGAATTGGCAGATAGTATGACCATAGGTACTTATTAAGTGTTCAATTGAGTAAAGGCAGATGGATGGGTGTTCTAGGCAAAGGTACCAGAGGAAGACACAGTGGGGAAGCCGGGGTAATGGGATGGTACTGGAGGGTTGGATTAGGGGGTTGGGAGCCAGTTTGTAGAGGGTCTCTTACGTCGGGCTGAGGGCCTCTCAGTCCAGTAGGCAACGAGGAACCTTTGAGAATTCGGGGGATGACTGTGACTTAGAATCACAAACTAGTCAGGCTTGAGAATGAGGCCCAGAGAAGTGAAGTGACTTGTTCAAGCGCACACGGAAAGCTCGTGGCTGAGCCTGACTTGAGGCTGGCTCTTTCACAGTGCTCTCAGGGGAAGCGCCCCAGAGCCAAGGCGCAGCCCTCCGAGTCTCCAGGGGAAGCCTGCCCAGCCTTCCCGACACGGCCCTGGTGGTGGAGGGCAGGGGGCCCTCAGCCTGGCTGGTGGCAGGCAGAGAGGCAGAGGCGCCCTGTCCCTCTGCAGATCTGCCTCCTTGAAGGTGGGCAGATCACCTGTTGGCTTCCCGCTCTTCTCACAAGACGAGTGCTCTAGTTTCTGGAGCCTCTTTTTTTTTTTTTAAGATTTTATTTATTTATCTGACAGAGAGGAAATGAGAGCACAAGCAGGGGGAGGGTCAGAGGGAGAGGGAGAAGCAGACGCCCTGCTGAGCAGGGAGCCCAACGCAGGACTCGATCCCAGGACCCTGAGATCATGGCCTGAGCCCAAGGCAGCTGCTTAACCGACTGTGCCCCCCAGGCGCCCCCTGGAGCCTCTTTTTTCATAAGAAGGACTTGCCTCCTTGCAATCCTTTGGGCTGCTCTCCTCTGGGTCCTGGCTAACGTTTGCAGACTCTGCTAGAACAGAACCGCCCAGCTCTGGCTCACAGCAGTCTGCACGAGCGTGTTGGAGTTGGTCTGAAAGCAGCGCGGGGCCGATCTAACCCAGGGGTCCCCTCAGGGCTGGGACCACGTCTATTGTCTGTCATCCGCTGTGCTCACGCTTTGATCTTCCAGGACCCTGATTCTCCTCTGGCTCATTCCTCACAAGCCCCTCTGGTTTCTCAGGACCTCATGTCTGGACCCTGAAGAAATGACTTTATCCTTCTCTGTTTTCAACTTCATCTCTCCAGTTCTGCAGAGAGATTGGACTTCTCAACCTTTAGCACCAGTTGAGGAGCTCAGTCCTTTGGCGCCCATAACGATGATGATGATGATGATGGTAACATTATCACCATGTATTTATCGAATGTGCGCTCTGCTCCAGACATTGCTCTTGCTGCTTTTAATATATATTTTTTAAAGATTTATTTATTTATGATAGACATAGAGAGAGAGAGAGGCAGAGACACAGGCAGAAGGCAAAGCAAGCTCCATGCACCGGGAGCCCGAATGTGGGACTTGATCCTGGGACTCCAGGATCACGCCCTGGGCCAAAGGCAGGTGCTAAACCGCTGAGCCACCCAGGGATCCCTCTTGCTGCTTTTATAAAAATTAGTTCACCTGACCCTCACAACAATTCCACAGGGGAGAGCTAGCATTAGGCCCATTTTACAGATGAGGAAAATTGAGGCACACCAGATTGAGCAACTTGCCCAGAGTCAGCCAGCTGACGTCTGTACCCGGGCAGTGCGCCAGAGCGTGTGCTCACCTCGAGACGCCTGATATTGCCCGGGCAAACAAGCTGGCAGGCGCTCTCCGAGGTCACCGATAAAAGGGAGCCTCTCACTCTGAGCAACCAGGTGCAGAGGCCACCAACCGTCACGCTCAGGCTGGGTCTTCCCTAACCTGCTACATTCTCCTACAGGATGGACCTGAGATCCGAACAAGCAGAGAGAACAAAGCTGGCCCAGCAAGCCCACCTGTATGACAGGTAGCTACCCCCCCCCCCCCAACAGCTGTGTCTAAACCTTCCCACTCTAGCACAAGAGGCTCTCTAATGGATCTGGTGTAATTAGCTCTTTACAAAGTCATCATAATTTCCAGGGAGCAGTGACAAACTAATTGATGGATGCTTTTAATCCACAGCTTTACTAGGTATGAACTTAAGTGTAATTAACTATCATTCATTAACAGAACACTTTTTCTCTTTAAATATATAAATTAGGCAGGCTCCACGCTTGTCCCTTGTCCGCCTTCGTGACGCCTACACGAGAAGGCTAGAGGTTCAGTAACTCGCCAGTCCCTAAGTGCTCCACGTTGGGGCTGTCAGCACTTGAAGACATTCACCTTCTCTTCCTGTCCTCCTTTTCAGTCTGGCTTCCTATCTGTCTGCTCCACAGGTAACCTTTGCTGACTTCGGGGTAAAGACTAAGATTAAAAAAAAAAAAAGAAGAACCCAAAGCCTCTGATTCTCCATGGTCACCTGCAACCAGTCCTCTCCCACCACATCAAAGGGGTGACATTCTCTTTGGATTTCCTCTTTTCCTCCGAGGCTCAGCTCCCACTATCTGCCTCTGTGGGTAGCTGGTAGAGGAGTGGAGGCCCAGCTGCTCTCCACAGAGCGGCTCAGTGGGGGGCCTTCCTCCTAGGGCCTCACTCCCCGCTGGGCAAACTGTGCTTTGGATTATTTACATCAGTGCTTCTCTTCACTGGGGCAGAAAATTGAGAGGTGACCACATAACTGAGGAATATTTCTCTGTCACCCTGTTCGATGACACGACTTGGCTCAGCTCTCGGGAACAGAAGAGCTTCCCCCCATTCAGGCACACGGCGCTTTAAAGGCCTGCGTTCCCTCTAGGGGTTTGGGTTTCTCACCCCACCATTGTCATGGTTTTCTGTCCCTGCCCTCCTCATTCCCCAAATTCCTGGACACGATGCCCAGGAACAAAGCCAGAGGGTAAACACCGTTTCCTGTGGTGACAGGGACAAGCAGGGAGGACACACAGCTGCGGGCTGCCAGCGCCCGACACTCACCATGGTTTGTCCCTTGATCCTTTTGCAGAAAAGACCGTGTGCTGTTTGCTGCTGGAGGTAAGTAGATTGTCTTTGGGCGTTTTGAATGGCTTTGAGGTGCTGCTGGCAGAGTTCTGGCCGCTGAGACAGGCTTTTGTTTTCACCTGTACTAATGACGTCCTGGAATTGGAGGGTGGAGATGCTGGCGAGGGAGAAGGTCTACACATTGAACCGTGTCTTCTCTCTGCAGAGGAAGAAAGAATTCAGCACATCACCTGAAGCGAGTGAGACCCACACACTCACGCATCCTCAAATACACATGTTTATCTTGCAGTGTCCTTGGCACCCCTGAAGCCCCAGTTCTGGCTACGATTTTGTCTGGACCTCTGCTCCTATCCCACCAACGAGGAATGATTACATTTTGAATTCCTGTATCAAATGGCATGAGAAAACTACTGCCTCGGTGAGAACAGGAGGCTCAGCAGGCTCTCCTTCAGCAAAACGACTTCCCCATGACTAGCAGAGGGGCCACCAGGTATTACCGGAACACAGTGGGATAACCACACAGCCAAAGTCATCCCCAGGCCGCTAGCTACTCCGAGGCCACAAGGTCCCTCAGGGCAGTGCGTAGGGTGGGAATCTCAAGAGAACAAATAGGAAATTCTAGAACCTGACCCCCCACCCCATCCCCAGCAAGAGCACTAGTCAGAAGGACCAGAAGGGCTGAATGAAAGGGTCTTTGAATGCCAGGAAATGGCCTGTCCACATGCCACTGTGGCCTCTCCAGGGCTCACTGAGGTCCGGGGCCAGGGCTGCTAGGCCAGGGACTGTAGGAGCCTATCGATGCTCAGGCGAGAAGTCACAGATGTGGGCCTCGGTTTAGGTGGATGGGCACAGCTTCTTGAGGTTCTACAGAAAATACCAGAGCTCTGAGCAGTCATGCCTCACGTGGTCAGTCCCTGTGGTCGGGACTCAATGGACAGACAGGATGACGATGCTCACCAGGACAACAGGTGCATGATGATGTAAGGTTCTTAACTGTGATGGGGTAACAGATTTGATCCAAGCTAAGGATCCACTCTCAAAAAAAAAAAAAATGCACTTTACACACACAAAAACTTTGTACGCAAGTACAGGAAGGAATCGTGGACCCCCAAAAAACAAAGGCTCTGAAATTTGAAGTCCCCTCTGGCTCTCCGGTGCCTACGACAGGATCCCACATACAGTCAGTGCTTTGTTCATGTGTCAATAAACAAAATAATATCAAATGTCTTGATGGGGGGCACCTGGCTGGCTCAGTCTGTAGAGCATTTGACTTTTTTTTTTTTTTTTAGATTTTTAATTTATTTATTCATGACAGACACAGAGAGAGAGAGGCAGAGACACAGGCAGAGGGAGAAGCAGGCTCCATGCTGGGAGCCCGACGTGGGACTCGATCCCGGGTCTCCAGGATCACTCCCTGGTCCGAAGGTGGCGCTAAACCGCTGAGCCACCCAGGCGTCCCAGCATCTGACTCTTGATCTCGGTGTTGTAAGTTCAAGTCCCACACTGGTGTAGAGATTACTTAAAAATAAAATCTCCCCCCACCCCCAAAAATGTCCTGATGGTAAGAACTGGAGATCACAAATCTGGAAATCTGGGTTGAATGTGATAACGAACAAGGTAGGAGGCAAAGATGGCAGGCCACATTGTCCCTCCATCTCCAAGCTGGGTGTCAGGCTTTTCTCATTAGTGAGACATTTGTGGCAGTTATTCCAGGCACCCTACCCTGGGAGAAGCAAGCCAGAGTAACCTGGCTGTCAGGAATGGGACTTTGGGGTTTCTCTGGGTTCCTTCATACCAATGGGCTGCCAAGTTGTGTCAAAGCAGATTGGCTCTGGTCCTCTTTCTAAGACTTTATTATTTATTTAAGAAAGAGAGACAGAGGGAGAGGGAGAAGGAAAGAGAGAGAGAGAGAATGTAGAAGCTAGGAAAGAGGCAGAAGCAGACTCCCCGCTGAGCAGGGAGCCCCACATGGGGCTTGATCCGGGCACTGTGGGATCACCACCCGAGCTGAAGGCAGACACTTACCCGACTGAGCCACCCAGGTGCCCTGGGAAAGTAGATTTTTGAGGACTGTCTGGTGGTTGGGTACTTTGGCCTGACCAGTGCTCATAGGTTGCCTACACTGAATAACTTTCCTGGGTGATTTTCCTTCACTGAGTCAGAGCAGAATGTTGCAGACGTACTCAGTTCCCAGAACCATCCTGCTGCAGGTTTTAAAATCCAAGGGGTGGGATCCCTGGGTGGCTCAGCGGTTTAGCGCCTGCCTTCAGCCCAGGGTGTGATCCTGGGGTCCCGGGATGGAGTCCCACGTCGGGCTCCCTGCATGGAGCCTGCTTCTCCCTCTGCCTGTGTCTCTGCCTCTATCTCTCTCTGTGTGTGTCTCTCATGAATAAATAATAAAATAAAATCTTAAAAAATAAAATAAAATCCAAGGGCTGGTCCCAGGGCACCTGCTTTGATGTAGTGGGAGAGCCCTGGGCTGCGAGCCAGAGATCTAGGCTCCAACTCCAGCCACGCCACGGCATTGGGCTTATGGCCTGGAGTTCACCACTTACACTTTCTCAGTTTCCATGTCTTTATCTGCAAATGAAGAGGGTCCCTGGGTGGCATCTAAGGTCTCTTGCCTCTCCATTACCATAAATACAAGGCGTACTTACACCAGGGCCTTCTCTCCTCATCCCTCACGATTCCCGAATATTATGGCAGTCACTGCGGCTGAAGTATTGAGATATTTTACTCAGGCAGGATCTTCCTTGGAGGAATTCATCCTTTGTGAAATTGTACTGGCCTTTACAACCCCTGTGAGGCAGGCAGGAAGCAGCCAGGCGTCTCCACCCTCCGCACGGCTGACTGGCCAAAGAAGACCCAGGGCGGCGAGGTGACTCCCCAAGGTCAGGGCCAGTGGCTACACGAGGCATGGGCCTCTGGGCCGTGTGCAGGGGCCTAGCCGTTTCTCAGGAAGACAGGAAATGGGGTGTACTGTGACCAAGATTCGAAGCCAGGAAATTAGGAAGCGCAGGACTTAGAAGCACGGAAGGTCAGAACTGGATCGAAAGTCAGCTGGCCTGATCTCCTTGCTGATAGATGAGGTTGGAGGGGTGATCGGTCACCAGCCTGCAGGGCCGGGCTAGTCGGGGGCAATGCCAACACCAGAACCAAGTCTTCTCACTTCAAATCCCTGGTACTTGCTACCCTTCCCAAGCGTCTGGCTTAGCAATTTTCTTTTTTGGCAGGGGTTTCCAGAACGAAAATAAGATTTTGATGTTTACCACTACTGTTTTGAAATTTCCTTCATTTACTCACTTGCTTATCGCTTGCTCAAGCTGACACAGTGGGTAGGGGGAAAGGATGTGCAGAAATAGTCCTCAGCTCTGGCGGAGAGGTAAGCTTTGATAATGAAGAGGACTTTTGTTTGGCTAAACCAAGAGTTAAAAATAATAGAAGTAAACAAATACCATATGATCTCACTCATATGTGGAATTTAAGAAACAAAACAAACGAACAAAGTAAAAAAAAAAAAAAAAAAAAAGAGACAAACCAAAAAACAGACTCTTGACTAGAGAAAACAAACTGGTGGTTGCCAGAGGGGAGGTGGGTGGGGGAAAGGGTGAAATAGTGATGGGGTTTATGATTAAAAGTACACTTCTCACGAAGCACCTGGGGGGCTTATTTGGTTAAGCCTCTGATGCTTGATTTCAGCTCAGTCGTGATCTCTGGGTCCTGAGATCCAGCCCTGCATCGGGCTCCATGCTGGACGTGGATTCTGCTTAAGATTCTCTCTCTCTCCCTCTCCCTCTGCTCCCCATCCCACTCATACTTTCTCTCTCTCTTAAAAAAAAAAGTATATTTGTCATGAGGGAGTAACGTACAGAATTGTTGAATCACTATATTGTGTACCTGAAACTAATACAACACTGTATGTTAACTATACTGGAATCATAGTTCTTACATAACAATAATAATAATACAGGTAAAGATAAATCACAAGGAAGGGTACCAATAAAGACAAAATTAGTGAGCCAGACCAATGATTCTAAAATCACCTACTCATGGAATCCTATTTAGTGACCCAGCCAACATGTTCCAGGGCTAAATTCACAGAAAAAAAAAAATTAAATCAACGGATATGCTTTCTTCTTGGTTTTTAGTTCCATAAATTCTTCTTAAATGACCAATCAGAAGAACAAGTTGGGGGATCCCTGGGTGGCTCAGTAGGTGAGCGTCTGCCTTCGGCCTAGGGCGTGATCCTGGAGTCCCGGGATCGAGTCCCACATTGGGCTCCCTGCATGGAGCCTGCTTCTCCCTCTGCCTGTGTCCCTGCCTCTCTCTGTGTCTCTCATGAATAAATAAATAAAATCTTAAAAAAAAAAAGAACAAGTTGGATATGAGAGTACTCATCAAAACTTGAAGATAGCACTTCACCCTTAATCTTTTTTTATTAATGTGTGATTTTGCATTGTGATAAACAGATTAAAGCAGTATTTCCTATTTGAACTGTTCCTTATCAGTCAAACTGAAGGAAGTCTATCACTACTTCAAGGTATCCCACAAAGAGACCTGTACTCCTGTCCCCTGAGCTCTGAGAACAAGTGAGGCAGCCACCTGGTGCAGGCGAGGAAAACCTATGTACGAATTTTAAGTGGGGAACCCGGGTCACAGTGATCAGAGCTTCCCTTAGGAGGTGAGCTTCACACTTCACTCGGCGAAGCTTTTGAAAATGGGTAGAACTGATGTCCTGGGTAGCACGGACTAAGTAGATTTTTCAGAAAGATCCAATTCCTATTCAATCTGTGTTTCTCTAGTCTGGGAAGACCCGCCTGTAGATAACTCACATGGTTTTCTCTTTTGGTGGAGAGGTGGGTGGGCTAGTGATAGGAGCAGACAAGGTCTTAGTTTCTTGTAAAAAGATATTGCTGTGTGGGCACAATGCCCCTGGGTAGAGTGTTCCAGATTTATATTACAGTCATTCTGACACAAGTCCTCACATACTCTGGGCTTATTTTTTTTCTGTTTTGGTCAAGGGACGGCCTAAGGTAGATCCTTATCTACCTTATAGTTATTCTTATTCCAACTGCCCTGCCCTGGAAGAGTTTATAGAACACTGTATTTTTTACTCACTATTAAAATATTTTATAGACTTAAAAAGATTTTTTTTTTTAGAAAAAAAGAGCCTTTCTCTCCACTTTTTCTTTCTTTGTTAATGTAAGTAGATGCATGAGCAAAACTGTAATCAATCGATATTTTGGACTATTCTTTTTCAATTAACATTATTCTATTCATACATTATTGATTCCCATATACTAGTCATTTTAAATGGTTAGGCAATATTCAATCATTGCCCTATATTATTTAGCCACTCTCTTACTATCTACTTACTGTTTTTTTTTTTTTACAGTTTATTTAAAAACTGTTTTAGGATTCTCTTTTTTTAAAAAAAGATTTTATTTATTTGAAAGAGAAAGAGGGGGAGAGAGAGCGAGCGAGCACAAGCTGAAGATAAGTGTGAGCACAAGTGGTGGGGAGGGGCAGAGGGAGAGGGAGAAGCCGACTCTCCACTGAGCAGGGAGCCTGATGTGGAATGAGGTGCTAGATCCCAGGACCCGGGGATCATGACCCAAGCCGAAGGCAGACGCATAAGTGAATAAACCACTCAGGTACCCCTAGGATTGTATCTCTGACGGGCAGTTCCCAAAGTGAAAGACTGCAACAGTTTATGGCTCTTACAATTTTTCTCCAGCCAGAGAGACCAAACCAATGTATTGTGCTAACGCTATATATGAGTACCCCTTACCTACTCAAAATCACTGTGAGAACACCCATGTGGAATTAAGTGTCGAGGGCAACCTCAGGGATTGATCTTGGATCAGTAGCCTCTGGTCTCACCCCTCCGTCCCCTGGCCAACACTACTAATAATTTATTAAGAAAGTCCCATGTATCAGGCACTCGACTAAACACTTGATTTCCCCTGTAGCACTTCATTGTTGCAATATCCTAAGAGAGGTACCATTAACAGCTCAATGCTACAGATGAAAAAACTGAGGTTTGGAGATACATCCGAACCCGTGGTCTGAGCTCTACCACCTTGCAATCCCGGAAGGTGCTGTAGTGCGTGAGGGGAGCCTGGAATTGCGCTCAGGAACCCCCACCCCTCCCCGCCCACTGTGTGGACATTCCAGCAGGGCACCCCTGCTTCCTTAGGAAGAGGAAAGAGATGCCTTTTAGGTCACGGTCAACAGCCCCATGCCACAGCCTGAGACCCCATCCTCAAGGAGTTGGGACTCCAGGACCAAAGAAATGAAAAACCAAATCCTTTTACTAAATATTTTGCATTTCTGCCATAGGAAGTCGAGCCCGTGGCCTCGGCAGCTGGCTGTTCTAAGACCACCTGCTTCACCATACACGTCTTAACCATCCTGGTGTGACTCCAGCGCGCAGAGCCGGAGACCAGCTGAGTGGGGGGCCTGCAGACGCCGCCTCCCAGCATTCTGAAAATCTCTGGCAGGAGTGGGGAGTCTGGTGTCTCTACAATCCTCTCCCCTTGCCAAATCCACCAGGTCCTGGGGCAATTCCATTTGAGTAAAAATTTGGACTTCCTCTACTCCATGCTTATTCACTGGGATATTTTCATACTCACATCATCAATATCCTGCATCAAAAACCTCAGTGCAGATGCCTCATGAATGGCTGAGCCCGCCACTGACGCCCAGTGTGGTCCTCTGCCCCAGCTTTTGTAAGAATTTGTCCAGAATTCTCCAATATAGTATTTAGGGGACCCATCCGCTCTCAACAGCCCCGCAGTCACCTGTGGCCCACCACGGTTGTGTAGGCTCGCTCAGGCTTAGGCTAGTGTCTGGCTTTCTCATTTGACAGCGTGGACCGTCTTTCGGCCCCCACCTCTGAGGGCAAGTGTGGCAAACCATTAGCTGGGCTCTGTTTTATCAATGGATTCCATCCGCAGTCGTGGCCACAGTCGGGATGCCTTCCATAAAGGACAACCCTGAATTCGAAGGGACCTTCTTCTAAAAGAAAACTGGGGCTGGGAGGGGAAGGGTACTGCACCGACTCCGGCCTGGGGAACTGCAACCACTCAGCAAGGCAGGTGATCCCCAGGTTACAGCTGTGAACACGGAGGCAGACGGCGTTTGAGAAACCGGTCTGAAGTCACAAGGCTATTCAGGGGAAGAGCAGGGGCTAGAATCTGAGCTTGTGGTCTCATTTGCCACAATTGTAGTTAGACACTAAATATAGTGCCGTGGTGGTTAGAGGAGGCATATTGAATCAGCCTTTCTCAGCAGGGGACGGAATGAAGACACGGTAAAGTCAAGTGACGGTGGCGGGAGAGCTGTGCCAAGCAGCTCCGATGCCAGGAGTGCTGTGGGCTCCTCTAGAATGCCTACTCCCTCCTCAGGCCGGAGCACCTCTTTAAACGATACCAGGGCCTGAGTGGCTGTAGAAGTGCTCCTTAAGGCACGGGTGTCTGCCACCAATTAGCTTATACTAGGTCTTCTTTACCCTCTTCACCTCCTACCCACTGCCAGGCAACAGGCGCCGTCTGGAGGATTTTGACAAATGCCACTATGGGCTGGTGGCTCATGCCAGCTCTGTTTTCAAATCCCTCTGGGCCCTACTTTGGTTTCTCGGTCATCTGGTCACTCTCTCCATTCATTCAGTTAGGAGGAGAGACAGCATTCTTGAGTGCCTCTGTGTCAGGCGCTGTACAAGCTACTTTTACACTTCTCAGCTCAAGTAGCCTACCCAGCAGCCCTACAAAGTAGATGCTGCTAGCCTCCTTGTTATAGATGGGGAAATGAAAGCTTAGCGAGATTATGAAACAAGACCGGGGTTATGTAGACCTCGGCATTTGGGAGGAGAGCCCAAGCCAATACTCTTCCCACCACGCCACCCCGCTTGGATGATTTCTTTCTCTCTACACTTCAGCAACACGGTTTCTCCCACGATTCTTGACAAAGCATTTCTCATTTTCAGAGCTGGCCCAAGACATGACTCTGAAGCTAGACAACCTGAGATTCTCTTTATCTTCCCCCATGAGCTCTCTCCCGTCCTTTTACTGGTTATTTATACTAAGGTGCACATTTCTGGTATCATCCACTGCTGGGCATGATTTGGGGGAGTCCCAGGGACTTTCCGGGGCACTAAAATATTTCCATCAGCCCTCAGGGATGAACCCTCAGCCCTCACTAGGCACCAAGCCTAGCTCGAAGAAAAAACCACAGCAAATATAGACCTCTGGGGAAACAAGCACATGTACACACTGCTGGGGGTACTTTCAAGGGATGACATTTCTCTGGAGACCAACCCGTGATGATAGCAAGAACTAAAAAGGAATTCACAGCCTTTGATCTGGTAATCTGGTATCTGTCGTCTGGAAAGGAGACCTCAAGGAAATAATCCGCCTCCTACCCCTGCCCGCCACAGACACACAGCAAAAAAAAAAAAAAAAAAAAAAAAAAAGTTCAAAGATATTCTCAGTGTGGCACTGTTTATAATAGTAAAAAATATCACAATTGACCTGAGTAGTCTAAAATAAAACAACTGAAAATCACAGGATCAAGAGTTATTATCCCAACTTAAAGAAAGGTATATGTGAGATCGTATGCCCAAGTCCACAAGGAAATTACAAATATCACAAATGATATGTAAACACGAATCATTACTTTATAAAAACAAAGAAATTTGTAGCATAAATATATATTATATATGAATACATAATGTAGATAAGACGAAGGAAAAAAGGAAGGATATAGGATGGATTACTTAACAGGCTTGGTTTTGTTAAAGCTGTTTGGATACATGTGAGAAAAAGAGATCAAACAAATGAACACAACTACAACAGCACTAAGGCATCGTTAATCCGAGAGGGCAAAAGGAGGGAAAACAGGTGCAAATACAAAGGTAGGGAAGAGTAACACGTGTTCAAGTCAACCTCATTCATTCATACATTCATTCATATGTAAAGAATTTCCTTGCCACAAAACTGTATGCCAGGCACTGGGATATGATGCTGGAGACAAGACATTGTCATTGCCAGAGGGTTCCCTCAGGCTGGCCACCACTTCGTCACCCTGAGTGGTGGGGGAAGGCTCCCCCTAAGGAGACAGGCTGCTTCCTGGAGGACCCGAGGCAGGTGACTAGCCCTCCTGCTTTGCGGGACTTTGCCTACAGCCAGATCCCTGATTCTCTTAATATTATCAGGCCTTTTATAGTCCTAGGTGTTCCCATATGCCCAGAGACAAGACGGGAGTGGAGGGGTTGACAAGGAGCTCCCCCTGCATGGGATTAACTTCTCCATCAGGGTGACGGCCTCCCATAACCACTCAACCATGGCACAAGCCACACGAGTTCTGATGTGGGAGCCACGCGAGCTGAGGTGAAAACCGGTGGCTTCCAGTCTTAAGAGAAGTTGTTGGCTTCTACCTCAGGATGGCACAGCTAACATCTTCCCTGCCCCAGGGGCACCAAAGGGACAGGTGTGACAGGCAGCTGGAAGCTGGTGAGGCAGGAAGAACAGGCTGGTGTGTCTTTGGGGAGAATAGCGGTTCCCAATGTCTTAAACACCTGAACGGTGTGCTGAATCTTCCCAATACTGTCTTGAGGCAACATCAGTAGCCCTTCCCCTGATGCTTTGGGCTAAGTGCATAAAGCATCCCCGTCACAGGCACGCTGTGTCCACACCCCACGGGAGGGGGCGGGGAGGGTCCTGCGGCACCGGTGGAGAAACTGCCCAGGCCATACCTCTGTCTTGGAGATGGCTTGGTGCAGCAGGGCCAGGGCCCCCAAGTCTGTCATTTTTAAAAGGTCTTGAGGCGATTTTCATGCTCTGTGCCAGCTTTGAGAGTCATGGTAAATGTCCAGAGACATTGTCTTTGGAATCAGAGAGATCTGGGCTCAAAACCCAGCTCTTGTCACCCATCAGCTCTGTGACCGGGCAGATAATGTAACCGCACCCTCCCCCACCACAGCCCCATTTCCTTACCTATAAAATGAGGACAACACTGTCCACGTCATCGGGCTGTAAGTGGGCAGGTGCCCCCGCAGCACACTGGGCACCCTATCTTAGCACGCACCCCACACGGTCATCACTGGCATACTGGCCTAGCCGTCCTGCCACTGGAGGTACGTACCTCGACGGCAGGTGTTTTGTTCACTCCTATCCTTGGCCTGTAGCCCTGGGTCTCGCCCTAATAGGGCACTCACTGTGTTCGGTGTCGAAGAAGCGGGTGTTGGGAGGATCGATGACACACAGGAGGTAGCTACCACAGTGCCAAGTCACTTCTGGTAAGTTCCCCCCACACGTGAAAATGGAGATTAAAAAATATACAAGCAGTAGCCTTGCTAAGTGGGTAAGTTCTTTCCTGCCTGCTCCGTGGCCCCGAATTGAAGCTGCTCGGCTACAGGAATCCTGCGGGAGCGCGCTGTGCGTACGACCACCGGCCGGGGAGGAGAGGCCACCGCCGCCCGATTTCTCTCTGTCCTGCCCTCCGATTTCAAGTGCGAGGCCAGAGTCTCCTGCGCCAGAGGGTACAAAGTCTCAGCTAAGTCCCTGCTCAGCTCACAGCGTCACTCAGAACCACTCACCCCACAGGCTGCCGGGGTCCCGCAGCAACCACTACTAACGGAACCACCTCTGCTCTCCTTGGAGTGGCAGTTGGCAGTGGCAAACAGGAAGTTGTCTTGAAACAGGGTGTGGTTGTGCCCTGTCAATACGTGCGTTCAGAGAGACACACATTTGTTTCGTCTCTCCCCAGCCCCCTCCGGGCTCCCTCTGGCTCCTTCTTTCGGGGCGAGAGGTCTGAGTTATTTCGGTGAAAACAAAGCTTCTTCCAGGACCGAGGATCAACCATCGCCCCCATGCACACAGCTCCCTCCTGGGGCGGGAGGGAAGGGGGTGGAAAATATAGGAGGAGTCGCTCACGTGTGGCACCGGGTTAGCAACTGTGTCCGCCAGCGGCTGCGAGCTTTCCCCTCTGCTCCTCCCGTGGGCACGCAGGGGACAACACTCGAGCTAGAAGCCAGGCCAGGTGCACGGCCAGTCACCCCGGGGAGCCGGCCAGCCTGCATGCCAGCCTGCCAGCCTGCGGGGCCCGGGGTGGGGGGGCCACCCGCCGCCGCTCGCCCTGGACCCAGGGCCGGCCACGGGTAGGAAACCGGGGGGGTGGTGGGGTGGGGAGGAAAATCACAGGCCGTGAGTGTCAAGCGAGTGGAAAAGTTCGAGTGCAAGAGACCCGAAACATTTCCTAACGCGGGTTACATACAGAGATGACAAAAATAACGGCTGGGGACGTATGTGCCTCAAGTGTGGCTGGGGCTGCACGGAAATGCAGAGCAGTGGGGGTGCGGCTGGGGAGGCTCGGGTGCCCGAGACGTGTGCCGTCGGGGTCTGCACGCTCCTCCTCCCCGGGCCTCCAGAAGGGCCGCTCGCCACCCCGGCCTCCTCCTCCGGGCCTCGCAGAGGCAGCCGCGCCCCCTGCACGCACGCCCAGCCCTGCCCACGGCCGGGATGCTCCGTGGTCCTGGGCGCTCGGCGCGCTCGGGCTCGGCCGGCCGGGCCCTGTGCTCCTGACCTGGGCCCAGCCCCGCGCCCTCCTGGCGGCCAGCGTGCCCTGCGCTCGCTCGCACTTACACATCCCGGAGGCGGCCTTGCCGTTTGGATAAGGAGGCCGAGCCAGTGACACGCTGGGCAACGCGACTCGTGGGAGCCGTTTCCTGGCTCCTGGCTGAGGGCCCTGGCCAGTCAGAACGCACCACTTCCCCTTTAAGAGAGCACGCCCAGATGCGATTAGGGAAAGGCAGAAAGAAAAGCCCGGAACAGTCAGGGGCTGTATCCTGAATGTGGCAGATGAACTTGGGTTTTCCTGCACTGCACACACAAGGTGTGGTCAGGGGCGGTGGGCTCCCCGGGGGCGGGGTTGAGCGGTCAGTGTTTGGGGACCTGCAGCTAGCACCCCCTACTCTCCCCACCCCCCCTCTTCTTGCTTGACGGCCACGTGCAAGTTGCGTGGGCCCTGCTCCCGGAGCCACTGTCTGTCTGCCTGGGCCTGGCCCGGCCGCCGGTGGGAGCTCAGGCCTGTCCGCCCCCTCTGCCCCCGGGGCCCGTCCGGCACGCCAGGCAGAGTCCAGGGCAGTGCCCTGCGCTACGCTTTGGAGAGTAGAGACATCATTATACAGGCTGAAAAATACTTTTGTGGGACATTTTAACTACGAATGCCAGCAGGGAGTTTTCATTCATTCTGGTTATTTAGGGAGCTCATTGCTTGATCTTGGCAGGAAGACTGGGGGAGGAGGATGGTCCAAGGAAACCCTAACAACAAAGGGCCACGTGTTGTATGACTCCACTGATAAGAAATATCCAGAAGAGGTAAATCCACAGACACAGGGCAGATCAGTGATTGCCAGGGGCTGGGGAAGAGGGCAGCAGGGAGGGACCACGAAAGGCTCTTCTGAGAGGTGATGAAAGTGTTTTGGAACTAGGTAAAGGCAATGGTCACGCAGCGCTGGGAATGAACTCAGGGCCACTGAATTGTATGCTTTAAAGTGGTTAGGTGAATTCACCTCAATCAAACAAATCAAAACAACAACAACCCAGTGGCAAAGTGTGTTTTGGGTAATTTTATCTTCCACTGAGATCTCTCCTGTGTTTCATACAACATTTCTTTGTAGAACCTGGCTGTTACCTGATAAATCTCAAGTCAATCCTGCCTAAGGAATACATGCCCTCTAAGAAGGAGAAATAAAGGCAAAGTTTTAAGAGACAAAAGCTTTACAAGCCTCAAAAGTATGGCTCTTATGGAGAATTTCAGCTCAGGGGGAGAAGGTATCATCTCAGACCATGCCACATAAGCAAGGCCGTCCCATGTTGGGACCATTCCTTCCGCGGCTTACCAGCATAACCAAAGCCAGTGAAAGGGAGTGTCTCTTGGGGAGAATAATTCAAGAGAACATGACTTTGGGCCTCTGAGTTCTTGGCTCCCTTTCCCGTCTTATAGAAAGAGCTTCTTCCCAGAATGAAGGAGAATTAATCCATGTCTGACCGGGAGAGCACTGCGCTGGTTGGCAAAACAGAATTGGTTTCCACAATTTCATTTCTTGGGAATGGAGCCAGTGGGAATGAGGGGCCGTGAGCCAACCAACCACCTGACCCAGGCTCACCGGAGGGAGCATCCAGCTCTCCTTTCCCGGGCTCTTGCAGGCTTGCCCTGACACAGGCTGCTCCTGTGAGGAAGGCTGTGAGTCTTCTCTGCTAGACCCTAGGCCAGTAGGTCAAGGGCCCAGAGGAGGCCTGCTGGATGTCGCAATGTTTCACAGATGAAAGGGCAGGCTCCATGGCCCGGGAGCCAGAGTCTTTCCAGAGACAAATGTGAACAGCTTTCCTAGTTCTCTGCTGAGTTCCAGGATAATCTAGGGGACAAGAAATGAGAACAGCTTCCATCGGGCAACTCTCCCAGAGCCCTCTGATCCTTCTGGAACACGTTCCCCTGCCTCTTTCACCTTGTTTTCTCCTGTTACCCCAGGTGCCCAGGTAATGAGTTGGTGGCCTAAGCTCTCAGTGAACAGGTGGTTTATGATAAAAAGATGCAATATTTACTACTACTTCTCTGGCATCTGAGGAACAGGAAGTTTAAAACCTTAATTCTAAATATAAAACCAGGTAGGTTCAGCCCAGTTAAAAAATGGACAAAGGACTTGAACAGACATTTCTCCAAAGAGACACACGTGGCCAACAAGCACATGAAAAGATGCTCAACATCATTAGTCTTTAGGGAGCAAATCAAAACCACAATGAACCACAGCTTCCTACCTACTCAGGTGGCTGGATATAAATAAATAAACCAAAATAACCAAAAACGTAAGATAACAAGCGTTGGCGAGGATGTGGAAAAATTGGAACCCTTGGGCGCTGTCAGTGGGAATGTAAAATGGTACAGCCTCTATGGAAAATAGTTTGGGGCTGGGGGGGGCCTGGGTGGCTCAGTCGATTAAGTGTTAGACTCAATTTCTGCTCAGGTCTCACGATCTCAGGATCATGAGATGGAGCCCTGAGTCAGCTCCATATGTTGCTAAAGACTCTCCCTCTCCCTCTGCCCCTCCCTCTGCTTGCTCTCACTCTACGCTCTTTCAGAAAAACCAATAAGAAAGGAAACAATATCGTAGTTCCTCAAAAAATGAAACATAGAAGAACCACATAATCCAGTAATTCTACCCTAAGGTATATACCCAAAAGAACTGAAAACACCCGCCCAAAACAAATCTTTGTATACAAATGTTCACGGCAACATTATGAATAATCTGCTTCAGAATAACTCAGAGTTACCTTCAAAACTCTTATTGGAATCACTTAAAGGAGGTAATTTTTTTCAAGAATTTATTTATTTTAGAGAGAGAGAGAGAGGGGGGGAGAGTGGGGGAGGAGCAGAGGGAGAGGGGGAAGCAGACTCTGCGCTGAGCGAGGAGCCTGATGAGGGGCTCAATCCCAGGATCCTGAGATCATGACGCAAGCTGAAATCAGGAATTGGTCGTCTAACCAATGGGAGCCACCCTGGTGCCCCTAAAGGAGGTAATTTTTAAGTTAAGGGAATTAAGGTGCCCAGTAGGAGACAGCTCACAGGCACCCCAAGATAGGAGTTCTCAAACAAGGCCAATTCAGGTCCAATGAAGAAGTGTTAATTTATTTTAAACAATATCACATGCCCGCTTGTGCGTGCGCACACACACACACCAGGCATGGAGGCACAGTTCCCCTCTGCCAGGCCCTCATTGCTGATACAACCATCATTTCCATCAGAGGGATGGAATTTCCATTCCCATGATGGAATCATCATTGCCACCAAAGGCCCCCAGGTCTTAGACCTTGAAGTGAGGAGAGAGTAAGAGACTCCCTACAGGCAAGAAGAAGCCCCATAGTAGTCACTCTCTGCTAATCCCTGCCGGCCCCCTCTTGGGGCTGTCGTCGCCTCCCCAGCACTCTGGCTGTGGGGCAGCCCAGCCTGGCTTCTCCCCTGCAGGCCCCAGTGTGGATGGCGCCTTCCAAGCGTGCACCAGGTGAGGTAGCACGGCCGTCCTACAGCTCTTGGAGCGTCCTCCTCTACTTGAGCTGCTTTGCAATGCTGCACATTAATCCCATTTCTGCTCTATGGGGGTCAGCTTCAACCAGTCTTACTTCCCTTCCGTGGGACACCTTGCCAAATATTGGCTCCTTGAACTCCTTCTCCAGGCTAAACACCCCTGGTATTGTTTTTAAACCACACCTCACAAAACATCGTTTTCACTATTCTGATTTCTGGGTCCTCTTTGGCTCTACTGTCTGTCCTTCAAAAACTGTGGAACTCAGAAGAGAGAACACTACAGATAGGGTCTGGACAGCTCCTCGCTGTCTATCCTGGATGTTATCCTCCTATTAACACAGCTAGAGATTCAATCCAGATTTTAAATTTTTTTTTTTAAAGTTATGTAGGTCAATTATTTTTTTTAAATTTTTTTTATTTTTATTTTTTATTTATGATAGTCACAGAGAGAGAGAGAGAGGCAGAGACACAGGCAGAGGGAGAAACAGGCTCCATGCACCAGGAGCCCGACGTGGGATTCGATCTCGGGTCTCCAGGATCGCGCCCTGGGCCAAAGGCAGGCGCGAAACCGCTGCGCCACCCAGGGATCCCAGATTTTTAATTTTTGATAACTGTATCACCCCTATGCCTTATTTCACATTTTCCTGCCAAGCCCCAAATCCACAGGTATCCTTTAAAAATGTCATCTGGGGGTGCTTGGGTGGTTCAGTTGGTTAAGCATCTGCCTTTGGCTCAGTCATGATTCCAGTGTCCTGGGATTGAGCCCTGCATCATGCTCCCTGTTCCATGGGGAGTCTCCCTCTCCCACTTCCCTCCCCCTGCTGGTGCTCTCTGTCTCAAATAAATAAAAAAGATCTTCAAAAAAAATGTCATCTGGTTGAATTTAGTCTACTACTCTGGCCTGCTGAAATCATTTTGGACTCTGATCCATTAATGTATCCATTCTCCCTCCAAATCTGCCACCTGCAAACTTGATAAGCCTGCCACCAATACCATTCTTCTTCTCGACCCTTATTTGTATATGACATGGAAGAGGACACAGCAAATCTATATATACATCCCCCAGCGTGACAGTGACCCACGAACAGCACTCTTGGCCATTCGGGGCAGGGCTGTCACTTAGCTCACAGTCTTCATCTTCCCTCCTAAGGATCTCATGGAGGACTGACAAATGGGGCTAACAGCCCTCCTCTTACTGGTGGTGGTAAAGATTAAGAGTAAAGGTCTTAGAGCAGTGCATCGCACATAGTGAGCAATCAAATGTTGCTTTTATAACTGCCAAGAAATACAATTAAAAAAAACAAACCCACCTGGTTTTCCAATTCCCAAACTACCTCCTTATTGGCAACCAGATACATACAGCAGGCAGCTGAAATCAAGAGAAGGGGCATTGGCATCCAGGAGGAGCTGGAGTCTCAGCCCGGGCTCTCCTTCCAGAATTTCCAAGCTCTGGGGTTAACAATACCTGCCCTCTCACCCTCCCGCCCTGGGCTATAAAGGAGGAGTCAACAACATCAAGCACCTAAAAGAGGTTTAAAAGTTAAGTCAGGCTATGCAAACATAGAACAGTTTTATGATTATTACCATTATAAATAACCCATATCTCACTGCCATTGGCAGAGACCTGCCTTTTAAGCTAGGAGGAACCTGTAGAAGCACCCAGGCTGCCAGAGGCAGGCCTTTCAGCACAGAGCAGCTGGACTGCTGCAAGGAAGCCGATTTCTGACTTCCTCTCCTGGCAGCAATCACCTTCTCTTTCGTCTCAGACCAAAATCCAGGCTGGCTTTCAAAGGGTAATGGATCCTCCCACTAGCCTGCAGGAACACACTGTCTCTCTGTGATCCCCCCGTCAAGACCAGAACCTGAATCATCTGCAGCAGGAACCCAGCAGGTAGTGAAGGGCTGGGAGGCTGCTCTCAGCTCCCTGGAGGCCCGACCGCAACTCCTCCTTGGGGTTCTGTCCTGAGCGGCAGTTTCTAAGAACACCAGGCTTTTGCCTCTGCCATTCTTTCTTTTTTTTTTTTTTTTAAGATTTTATTTATTTATTTATTCATGAGAGACAGAGAGAGAGAGAGAGAGAGAGAGACAGAGAGAGAGAGAGAGAGAGAGGCAGAGACACAGGCAGAGGGAGAAGCAGGCTCCATGCAGGGAGCCCGACATGGGACTCGATCCTGGGTCTCCAGGATCAGGCCCTGGGCTGAAGGCAGCACTAAACCGCTGAGCCACCGGGGCTGCCCCTGCCTCTGCCATTCTCAAGGTCCCAGACACCCTGCTCCAGTCTTGGCTGAAGTGGTTGCCTTCTCAGGGAACAAATGTTCTTTACTGAGAAAAGATCTTGGGGGAGAATTTTTGCAAAGGGCTATCGAGAGAGCAACCTGCTGGCCTCAAGCATCTCCAGGTCAAAGATGTCCCATAGCACGGGGGGAGGGAGGGAGGGAGATAAATGGTCAACCACAGGCCCCTGGGAAAAGAGCAGTGGTCGAAATGGGAGACAGATTTTCCTCTCTTAGCCCATGTAAGGCTGGCTTCCCGACTTCCAGAGGGCAGATTTAAATATCTATACATAATTGTTGGCAAGACACCGAGAGGATCATGCCAACAAATCTATTCACAGATCAGGGAGTCTGCCCAGAAGGGAAGGTGACACTTGCTGTCAGATGACCTCTGGGGCCCCCTGGCCTGCGAGCTACCCTTGCTCAACCCACCCCTTCCACAGCCTTCCTCAAGACTGGTGGGCGGCTGACATCATTGAAAAATCATCACAGGACACATGAAAGCTCGCTCAGACTTTCACGGGCCCCGGTGACTTCTTGTGCCTTTGAACCTGTTTTGTCTCCTTCTCGTCGTATTCCCTTTGACCGTGCCTCCACACAGGTGCCTGAGTCTCTGCAGTCGTCTGTGCACAGACACGTCAGAGATGAACCACTACCTCACGGCGGTGACTGCAGCGTTCTGATGCTGCCAAAGGGTGGGGCTGAGGTGGGTGCAGGCTGAAGGTGACCGGGGTTATGGGCTGAATGGCGTCACCCCCCACGTTCGTATGTGGAAGTCCCAAGCCCCCGGACCTCGGAATGTGAGTGAGTTGGCAGATGAGGTCATTCAGTTAAAATGAGGCCAGTGAGGGTGGGCTCTAATCCAGTATGACCGGAGTAAGAAGAGGAAGAGACACCAGGCGTGTGCACGCAGAGGGGGCAACCTCATGAAGAGACAGCAAGAAGACAGCCGTCTGCCAGCCAAGGGCGGAGGCCTCAGGAGACACCCAGCCTGCTGGCCCTGCCATCTTGGGACTTCCCAGCCTCCACAACTGTGAAAAAATAAATTTCTGTAGTTGAAGCCACCAGGTCTGTGGTATTTTGTTACAACGGCCCTAGCAAACGAATACCATTGAAGGGTTACCTAAAAAGCCTTCCTGTTCACCACACAGGAGAGAAAAAGTACAGTACGGAGGGCAGAGGACAAGAGACTCCTAACCTCCGACATGCTGTAGGGTCTGAGGTGGGCCACTCTGATGGCAGACTGGAGCAAGGCCAAGGTGGGGACAGCTGACTGGTCCTTGAAGACTGGCAAATCCTTCTCCCTGGGGCCCGAGGCTGAGGCGGCCTACGGGTGCACGAGCGGCTGGTACCAACCAGGGTGACTAGGGCCACAGCGGAGGAGTAAGCAGCTCTTTCTATCAGCTAAGGTTCTGGTTTGGCCTCTTACCCCTTGAGGGCTCTGTCTGATTTTATATGTCACTGCTGTTGTTCCAGAAAAGGCTAAGACCTTGGGCTCGAGTGAGCTGATAGCAGAGTGAGGTGGCCACCAGCAAACTCACAGGATGGACAAACCATCTCAGACCTTCTGGCCCAGCGCTGTGGGGATCCACTCAATCCCTACGTACTGCCTGGATGGATGCCTCGGCCCTCCCGCAGCCTCTAGGACCCTGCCGGGCTTCCCACTGAGTGTGGGGTCCAGCAGAATCACTCCCTGGGGGCCCAGAGAGGAGCTGGGCCCACAAACACTTACTCCTGCTCATGCGCCCAGGCACACTGGATCAACGATCACTCCGATCACTCCTACCACAGCTCTCTCCAGGCTGGCGTTGGGGATCAAGGCAAGGAAGGACCGTGTTTGAAAGGTGTTGGCAGGCATCCGTCTGGAGGGCCTGGGAGGGGCGACAGGCTCTGGGGGGCAGGCAAAGGGCCGTACCCGCACTTTCTCAAGGATCCCAGGGTGGGCGGGGCTGGCTAATTCAAATGGAAAAGCCTCAGGGGAGGATGCCTGGGAAACCGCCCCAGCTCCAGCAGATGGGCCTGCGGGCTCCCTTCCGTCTCTTCGTTCGCTCTGGGCTCTGGCTGTGAGGTCACTTACGCGGCAGAGTGGAAGTTCCCTTAGTCACCGCTCCCTGAGATGCACACAGGCCAACACACCCTCCGACCCCTCCAAAAGGCGAGCCTCAAGTCCTATCTCAACCTCAATATAGGAGGAAGAACGGGGAAGTGTTGGAGGGATGGCATCCTTGGGGGCAGATCAGAAACACAGAACCAGGGTCTCTTAACGTCCGCAGTGCAGTTCACAGGTCTGGGTGCACCACGAGGAGGCAGAGGTCTAGGGATGAACGTCGGGGGGCCTGACTGCTAGCTCCCCGGCCCCATCTTCACCCTGTTTCTGCTGGATCCGAAGGGCTTAACTTGTCCTTCGCCAGCTCAGCGGGGCTGCCGTGAGGAAGCCGAGGGCACAGCACGCTCTAAGCGAAAGCAAGCGGCCTCATCGTCGTTCTCTACAAGGTCAGGGGAGGCCGAAAAAACAAAGCAACCCAAACCACCACCACCAAAACCTCATGTTCCCATAGACGAGACGAATATGGAGGAAAAAAAGACATCTGCTCTTGGCAGCACTCAGCCGTTCCAACTACGCCACGTTCACTACCTTGGAAATTTCCATCTCAGCCATCCATTTGCATTCGCGTGTGTGAGTCGGTGATGGGGGGGTGGTGGTGAGAGGCGGTGTAGACCTGTCTGCGAGGGACCCAAGGACCTGCAGCGGGGCGGACAATCCCACTCAGAAGGCCTTCCGCGGCCCGAACGACGGGTACCGTTTTCTCCATCCTTTTCGGCGTGTTTAAAATATTGAACCCGGGGCACCATCAAGTATGTCACTGACGGCGATCCCCGGACTACTAGCCCAGGACCCGGGACACCATCAAGTGTGTCACTGACGGCGATCCCCGGACCACTAGCCCAGGACCCCGCCCTCCTCGCGCTGAGGGCCGCGCTACTCCTTCCCCACGCCAATGCCAGGAGCAGCCAACGGCGCCCGGAGATGCTCGAGGTAGGCTAACGAGGGTGACTTAGTTACCCAGCCGCTCCGTGGGCAAAGCAGAGCAGTTTTTAGCCAACTGTTCTAGTAAATATTATGGGAAACCCTTTCATAGCGCGTTCATTCTGGCTTGATCTCCCGCGTGCCCAGATTTCCTCCTGGCTCCTGCACACACCCACCCCCGAGGCGCCCCGGAAAGGTGCCACCCGCAGGCCAGATCACACCACCCGTAATGCAGTAGCCACGAAGCCATCTCGCAGCCGGTTATTATTACTGTTTGGTGTCCCAACCCCGAGTAGCACTGACATTTAGGGGAGGACAAACTTTTACAAGCCTTGGACTTGCCGGCGGCCGGCCTTCCTCTGCCCCTCCCCCAGGCCCTGGGGCGGGGTGGGGGGGTCCCCGCCAAGCGGCTGCTGGGCGGGCTGCGGTGGCCTGTGAACTCGGCTGCCCGCGGGTGGCACCGAACAGCCACCGTGGACCCACTGCGGCCCGTCGGAGACAATGCCCGATCCCTGCATCCACCCTCCCCGCAGCCCCGGAGGAAATGGCATCATGACTTTCATTTTACTCCATTTCTGACCGAGCAAAGGAAAACAACCCGTCCCGAGACAATCATCAGGGTGTCCGATGTCAGCGGCTGGACAGTACGCTCCGGAATGTTATCGGGTGACCTCGAGGAGAAATTAATTTTCAAGAGCTCAAATAACCCTCTGCTGCACAGGCACAGAAACGGATTTACTTTCCCCAGTTAGAACCGAAAACTCATGCATCCCCATTTCTTCAAAAAAAAAAAAAAAGTCTATAAATAACCCAGGATCAGCAAAATTATGCAAAACATCCTGCTAGAAGAAGAAATGTAAACTAAAACCACTTACAGAGAGACTCAGGCTGCCAACTTAATCTGATTCTACGACGACTGTAAACATGTTGTACATTTGGAACCTGAAGAGATCCACATTAGCGCGGATGCCATCACAGAAAAAGAGGAAAAAAAAAAAAGGAAAAAAACAAAACAAAACAACAACCCCAACAACTAAACAACAAAAGCCCAACCCTGAACCGAGCAACGTGATTCGAGCTCTGCACGGTCCCGGACCGATGGCTGACCAGCTGCAGCGGCACCAGCGATCCGAGCTTGCACACGCCAACTGTTTTGACTACAGGCACTTGTTAAACACAGAGTTTCAGGTCCTACCAGTTGGACACCAGAAGTTCATAGAACTGACCCGGTGCCAAGAACAACAAGCACGGAAAGCGAAACGGCTGCCTCGTGCGCCGTGTTTTTGTTAACTGTTTATGCAAGCCCCACAGCAATTGGGTAACAATTAAGAATAAAGCAGAACTTAAATAACAAAAGCAAAAGATTACCACCTTGAAGGAAACGGAGATGTTGGCAGATAAAGGACAGACGTCAACCGAGTTTATTGGTGGGGTGGGTGGGGGGTTTTCGGAGAGAATCAGCGTGTGGGGGGAGGGGCAGGTGTCACATGACAAACTGCCGTTATTAGCAGAAGGAACCGGGTGCTTCCTTGAAGCATCTTTTGACTTCGAGATAGACTTAAGAGATCTTGCGAATGCCGAGGCCTTGATGCACATCTGGGGGTGACTGCAGAGGCATTGGAATTTGGAAGTTGGCAAACCCCACAGGAGGAAAAAAAAAAGGGGGGGGTGTGCTGAACGGAGATTTCAAGAAACAAGCAAGGGACTTTCAAACTCCCTTCTCCGGGCAGGGAAGTCACGGAGCCACACAGGACGCACACGGAGGGGGCCGCGTCCATGGGCTGTTTCTGACCTGGTCCCGAGAAAGGTTTCCCTGTCCCCTTTGAGTTTAGGGTTGCTAGGGTCAACCTTTCTCCTTCATCGGGACTGCACTCTGTGCTCTTGTGGTGACAGCGAACGAAGTGTTTTCGTCTCGCAAAATAAAATATGGATGTTGACGTCGCTGATTTAACGAGGTTTTCCACATCTTTTCCAGAATGCATTAAGCACCATCTCTGTTTAGGACCAAGACAATTCACCGGATACAATTTTAGAGTTATCTGAGGATCTGAGAAGCTGAATTGCAAGAGAACTGGGGTGTAGATGTAAGAGTGAGAAATTTTAAATTGCTGAGTGGTCTCAAGTCCCCTATCTCTATCTATCTATCTATCTATCTATCTATCTATCTATCTATCTATCATCTATCTATCTATCTATCTATCTATCATCATCTATCTATCTTCCTCTCTAATAAAGGAGATTTCAAAATGCAGCAAGCAAGCCTAGCTAAGACAGTCTCTTTTTAAAATGGGGTCAGGGGGCCAGAGGAGGAGGAGGAATAAATGAACGGCCTTATCGCAGGAGCCATGAACTTCTTTTCTTTTTATTATCATTTTTTATTTATTTATGATAGTCACAGAGAGAGAGAGAGAGAGGGAGGCAAAGACATAGGCAGAAGCAGGCTCCACGCACCGGGGGCCCGACGTGGGATCCGATCCCGGGTCTCCAGGATCATGCCCTGGGCCAGAGGCAGGCGCCAAACCGCTGCGCCACCCAGGGATCCCTGAACCATGAACTTCTTAAAAACTTTTCAGCCAGCTGCAAGCCCTCAGCCAGGACTTAATTTCCTCCTCATCATGACACCTGGATCATCCTCACTCTTCAGAAAGAGCC
Source organism: Canis aureus (assembly GCF_053574225.1). NCBI lineage: Eukaryota > Metazoa > Chordata > Mammalia > Carnivora > Canidae > Canis > Canis aureus. Next base: position 41,473,390 of record NC_135631.1, read on the forward strand.
CATGCAATTAACACGGTTCAATCTCCCTATTTGTATATTAACTCAGCCAAACCCAGAGAAACTAATTTCAATCCTGTTTTGCATAGAGGACCTGAATGAGGACTGCACTCCTAGCCTTATTTACACAGTCCCACCCTGCCCCCTCTTTGTCTTCCTTAGAACATGGCCCAGGTTTCTACCTGAATCTGCGTCTCCTCAATTCCAATTCCAACTCCAACCGCCCAAGTAAATCGCCATTGGCTTAAACTTTCAGTGAATTCTTTCTTGGTCCACAGTACTTATCTATCATTTATCATCTACTTCTGATATGAAGAATAAAATGGCGCCACCTCTCCATTGCAGAGGTTTAGGGAAAAGTAATGGGTAAGTAGTAACAGGTTGCTTGTAAAAGCCACTGTAACTTAGGCCAGATTCGTGTTTATTCTGGAAAGCAAACGTGGTTCCTCCGGTTCTGAGGTTCAGCAGGATAACGGTGATGAACTCTAGCCCACATGATGGCTCCCCCTTTCCGCCCAAAGGAATTCACATTTTATAAACCATATATAGAAATGGTTTCGCTGGGATCTGAAATGGAGCCCTGGGGTGACACAGCAGTTGCCTGATGGATCAAGAGGGAAGAGCAAAGGCAATTGAAATCATCCCAGACAAAGGAAAGAGCTGGGGAGGAGGAAGCCTGGGGGTGGGGAAGGGGAGAACGGGAAAGGTCGGGAAAGGTCGGCCACAGGAGAGATGGATGAGGTAGGCCAAAGTGAGTCTCAAACCAGCCCCGGCCTCTGGGTTGGCAACTGACTCCATAGAGTGACCCCAGAACTTTCACGAGGCATGCCCTTCACGTAGAACTCTGGATTGCATGTCCCCTTCATGCACGTTATATTCTTTGATCCTCAGAGGCATCCTGAATGAGCAGGGCCCATGCAACAAAGGAAGAAAGCTGAGGCCCAGAGAGGCCTTGGTGTCAGCCCCACCAGCGAGCGAGCGAGCGACGACTCCTGCTCTGCTGGCTTGGTGCTTTCTATTCAGGCGTTATTATTCCCATTTTCAGACAAGTACACTGAGGTTCTGGAGAGGCCACAAAGCACGTCCACGGCCAGGATGTAAGTAATAAGCAGCACCGGGTCTCCTCATTCCTAATCCAGCCTTTCTTGCTCGCCTCTACCATGTTTCCAGAACACGTATTGCTCGAACTAAAAAGGCCACAAGAGTGGTTGTATTATAAAAGCACAACATCTCACTAGATTTTCTTAGAACTCCCTGTCTTCATGGCTTTTTCTGTAGCAGTGCAGATCACACTCCCTAACACAGAAGGCTCCTCGCCATGCCTGCGAGCTTCAGGCAGCTGGGCTCCAGAGCTACGATGTCAACGGGAAGCAACCAACCTCCACCTGGTGTGCACCCTGTCCTTCTCTGATTTGATTAGTTCACTCACGTGCCAACCCCTGGCTCTTCACCTAATCCTGGTCTAAGGAGAAACCCGAGCAGAATGTCCCAGCAGGCCTGCCAAACTGAACATTATGTAGTCTGCTTTTCCAAGGTGTGCTGTCTCGCATGTAGGAGGGATTTGGCTTAGTATGCCGTGCGGTGGCATACTAACATTGTATTTCAGAGTCATGCTTCTGTTGAGTTCTTTTGCAGCAGAAGCCACTGAAAAATATTGGATCAAATGAAGGGCCCCGCAGTGGTGAGCCCTGTCTGTGGCAAGTGGACACACTCATAGCTTGATAGAAAAATTATCACTATAGCGTGATACACTGTGAGCGACTTTTTTGCAGGTTTGGGGCCCTTCCTCCAAAGGAACACGGTCGTGAGTTCCTGCAGGTGGCCACAGAGTTTATAGGGGTGAATGGGGACATTTGTCAGAAACTCAAGTGCTCAGGGCCATGACCAGTGATGCCGAACGTGAAGGGCAGGAGGGGAGAAGGTCTGGAATTATGAATCTACCTTATGAATCTACCTCTCCCTCTCCTTTCTCCCTGAACACACAACAAAACATAGAAGCAAAGGCCACAGGGACAACTGGGTGGCTCAGTTAGTTGGGTGTCTGCCTTTGGCTCAGGTTATGATCCTAGGGTTCTGGGGTCAAGCCCCACGTGGGGTCCCCTTTTCAGTGGAGAGTCTGCTTCTCCCTCTCCCTCTGCTGCTCCCCCCCCCTCTGCTTGTGCTCTCTTGACTCTCTCTGTCAAATAAATAAAAAAAAAATCTTAAAGAAAGAAAAAAGAAATAGCAAAGGCCAGAGAAGCCAGGTATCAAGGTGGACTTTATGTTCAAAGTGACTGTAGCAGCCTAGCTGGTGAGCAGTAATCAAATGCAGAAACTTCTGTTGACTGAAGAGGTTCTGTGGTCAGAGGAATGTACAGGTGGCACCTCTCACTGGTTTATTTGAGGTTGTTTTGGTGACCACAGGACATTTGCATCTCTGCTCCCTGAAAAGAATACAGGGCCTGGGTAAATGAGAACAGTCTCAGTAGGAAAACTTATTTGCTTACAAGATACAAAGTGAGTAGAATACTTCCACATAACTTGTGAATCCTCTGAGTATAGAGACCATTTTTTTTAAAACCCCAAAGTAGGACACATGGTTCGACAAGCACTGGCGTATTTAGGGAAGGCGGGGTAGGCTATTTAAAATCAGGAACTTCTGAAAATCCTTGAGGCATGACCACCTAATCTGTACTACCAAATTCGTGAACGTGGGCTAAGAGAGGGCTATGGGATGTTAGGAAACTTGCTGTGGTTAGAATGGGTGTGCTCAGCAAAGGCAGTGGTCCCACAGGTCAGACAAACGGTGCTCTGTCGAGGGCCACAGGATGGCACCGGGGAAGACCCAGTTGAGGCCCTGGGCCCACACTCTGGGCATCGGGAGCGAAGGGAGCTGCATCCAGTACCTACGCACGGGAGGAAGCCGGTCAGGGACCAGGAAGGTCTTCAAAACGTGGCCTGGACACGTGGAAAGGCGATCAGGAAAAAGAGCCAAAAAAGGGACAGAGGTCCGAGGTGTCAGGAGACAGAGAGGCAAGGTAAGCGTGGCAGCAGCTGTGGCCGAAGGTTTGGCTCTAGCCCTCGGGTTCTCGGCCCTGCGCTGCCCTGCACTGCTCAGGTCAGGACCTCAGGACCTGCGGCCCAGCTCAAGGCTCGTCACTCCTGCCTGGATTCAGGGGGCCTGAGCCAGCCTTCCTGATCTTACCGGCACCTGGCTTTGGGCTTAGTCCTGCGTGCTGTGGACTCACGGCCAGTGTGAAACGCACGGAGGCCACAAACCCTGGGGTTTTCAGGAGACTGTCCATTCCAGCCAGCCTGAGCCATACTGCGCCACGTGGAAGGTGACTGCACGTGTGGGTTGACCGGGGGGCACCTGGGCGGCTCAGTCTGTTAGGTGCCTGCCTTCGGCCCAGGTCACGATCCTGGGGTCCTGGGAGGGACCCCCACAGCAGGGTCTCCCCTCAGCGGGGAGCCTGCTTCTCCCTCTCCCTCTGCCTGCCGCTCCCCTTGCTTGTGTGCACGTGCTCTCTCTGTCAAGTAAACAAATAGTCTTAAAAAAAAATGTGAGTTGACTGGAATCAGACCACTAGACTGTAAGTTCCTCGAGGGCCAGTTCTGAGTCTCATTTATCTTGAAGGCTGATGCCTAGCCACGCATAGAAGCCTTGCTGTGAGTTTTTAATACATGTTTTGAATGAATGATGGAAATTCCTCATAACGTACACAACAAAGATAGACATATACCTTACTAGGTGGACCCTGGAAGGTGAAAACCTTCACGTTAAATGCGTCTCAGATCTGGTGTGGTAATTAATTTTCTTTTAAGCAATTAATTATTTTCAAGTACAATATTTTTTTCAGGTTTCTCTTTTTCTTCCCTTCCAGTCAAATTTGATGGTTTTAAAAGTTATGTTTGTGATTCAAGGTAGGGAGAAGGTAGAAAGGCTTTCCACCTAAAATTTAAAACACTGAATCATCCCCCCCTCGCCCGCAAAAAAAAATTGGAGGCACTTTGTAACAGGAATCTTTCCAAAAAAGATCATCCCACTGTACTTTGTCCTCTTAAATGGTAGACTTTGAACATTATTTGATCTTTTTTTTTTTTTTTGATAACTCAAGATCACCATTCAGGGCATTCTATTCTAGACTTTGCTGTAAAGTGGTGATGACTTCAGAACCCTACAACTGTAACCTTCAAACTTCCTGACCCTGATCTGTCTGAAGTCGTAAATTCTTCCCTGAGCCTGAGTGTGACCACAGGGATGTGACCAAAATTCCAAAAGAGGATATTTATCTCCCCTAAGTAAAAAGCACGCCGACGCGTTCTCGTCTCCCACCATGTAAAACGGAGGTGAGGACTCACTAAGCTGAGTGTCCCACCATCACAGGCAGTGCCCACAGTTTGCAAAGACTGAGAAAGTGTGCAGGGAGATTTGTTCCAGCACAAAAGGGGCCTCAGTTTCCCACTTTCAGCCTTTCACTTTTATTTTCCTGCCTTCTGGTGTCACTTCTTCTTACTGGCAGGGCCTGCCTCCGTCACCCTTCTCGGTGCTAATTTGCTGAACTTGGAAGTCAGACCATCAAGCCTGCTAGGTTCCTGTATAAGCTAAGTGTAAACTGCTTCTCAGTGGAAGCCCGATGGGTGCTCCCACGGATGCTGCCTGGGGCACGGTGCTCAGCAAGTGCTCCTGGCCAGGTTCCCAAGGCGCTTCACTCAGGGCAGAGTTCATGATACGGACACAGGACGTGTCACATGCAAACACCTGCAAGTGTACGCGAGTTTTTCTCTCTTGAAAGGAGTCTTCTGGTGATTAGGCCCTTTCACTGATGAAGGGCTACTGACAGCAGGGCTGCCTGGGGAGTGACTGGCCGGGGCTCCTGTGTATGAGGTTATTCCGCAAGTAACTGACCCTACTTGAGGCAGTTTGCAAGGCTTTCCACTCCCAGCGAACTACCCTTTGCTTTTGTTGGTCTATAGCTTTTGACTATAGCTTTTCTAGCTTTTCCTGGTCTATACTTCAATTGTCAGGACTCTTCCCACCTAAATGCAAAGAAGACGAACTGATAAATAAATGAAACTTCCTCTGGTGGAATTTTGAAAAGTATGGGTGTATGTGTGCACACGCGTGCATGCACGCACATGCATTAGGAGTAGGTATCTTTTTCTTTTTTTTTTTTTTTAAGATTTTATTTATTCATGAGAGACACACACACACACATAGAGAGAGGCAGAGACATAGGCAGAGGGAGAAGCAGGCTCCCTGCAGGGACCCCGATGTGGGACTCCACGATTACATCCTGGGCAGAAGGCAGACATTCAACTGCTGAGCCACCTCAGTGTCTCTCTCTCTCTCTCTCTCTCCTTTTTTTTTTTTTTTTGAGAGTAGATATCTTATTTTGATTTTTAAAAATTACAGCAAAAGGGGTAGACACTGTACCCCTAACCAAGCCTAAATAACAAGTAATCAGGCACTGGGAAAGTAAATGACTGACACAGCTACTCCATGGGATGCCAGGAAGCTATAAAAATGATGATGGCGATTTCTATTTACTGAAATGTGTCCTCAACAAATTTAAATGAAAAAAAAAAGGCAGATTCCAAAGTAATGTCTATAATAGGATTCCACTTTTATTTTTTTTAATATAAGACACATACATATAGATAAACATGTAGAACACAGAGACAAACACACACAGAAAAGCGACCATAAAGTCTTACACCAAAATATTTACTTTCTTAGATTTCCTGAAATTTGGGCAGTTTTTACAGTGTATTACTTTCACAGTAAGAAAAAAAGCAATTTCACTTTGAAAAAAGAAAACTCTACATTATTATGCAAAACAGTACTTCCAAGGCACCCCACCCCATCCTCACCTCAGGTGTGACTGTTGCCATGGCAACACTGGCTCCGCCCAGGCATCAACAAGGTGGTATACTCCAGCTGGGGCTTTCACCTTTGGCTCTCTCTAGTGAGGTCGTGTCAAATTTTCAATAGTTCTACTCATATGAAGAAGGGTAAGTTGAACTGAAAGTTTTTACATGAATCCACTTTAAAGCAAAAGAAGGGCTTATGATCAACTTGTAAGGCTCACGCTCTCTTCTCTGGCGGAATTAAGGGGAAAAGTAAGTCCCCAAGCAGAAAGCGGGTGGCTTTTACTTCCTTGGCAGAAGTAGGACTACACACAGGTCTCTCCACTCTACAGGAAGACAAGTGAAAGAGTTGACGTAATCTATATTCTAGAGATTAGTTTTTTTTTAGAGAGAGAGACTGCGCGTACGCACGCCCACTCACACACACACACACACACACACACACACACACAGGCAAGTAGATGGGGGAAGGCCAGAGAGAGAGCGGGGGAGGGGCAGAGAGAGTCTTTTTTTTTTTTTTTTTTTTTTTGAGAGAGAGAGTCTTAAGCAGACTTCTGTTCTGAGCCAGGAGCCTGACGCAGGGCTCCATCTCCCCACCCTGAGATCACATCCTAAGCCAAAAGCTTAGCCAACTGCCCTCCAGGCACTCCTATGATCTATATTCTAAAGCTGGTTTTCTCCGAAGCCAGAGTCAAATCAAAGCATAAACTGATGTCGGGTTGAAGGACAGGAGGAACCCCTAACTCTTGCTAGTGCTGTTCTCTCCCCACAAAGTTTATTCACATCCATGGGATAAGTGGTATCTTCCTTAAAAAGTGACAAGGGAAGGAGCGCAAGCAAGTGTATCACTCTCAGTTTACAAATGAGGAAAGTAAGATTTATCAGGATCAGGCAATCTGCCTAAGGCCTGCCTACTGGGAACTGGCGGAGATGGGATTCAAACCCAGTTCTCCTGGGTGTTCTCTGTTCTGCGCTACTGCATTTTCTATAAATAGAGTAACCATATACTGTATTATCCTAAATGGACACCTCTGAAAGTAAAAAGCGATGTGAAATGGATGGGGCCCCGTGCAACCTTCCTAAACAAACCGGGATTTATGGTCACTTTGGATATAATCCGGCCCCCCTGCCTGCCACTGGGAATCAAACTTTTTGAATAGGACAGAGAAATGGAACATGGTTATAATGTCTATAAAATACTTTAAAGTACTTGAGTAAAAATAAATAAAAGAGAAAAAAAGGACTTGAGTATGACTGGTGCTCTATTGCGAATGAGCCAGTTAGTCTAAGCTTTACCTCTAGGGGTGATCAGGTCACAGGCTATCAAAAATACAAAGTCCAGGGATGCCTGGGTGGCTCAGTCGGTTGAACGTCTGCCTTTGGCTCAGATCGTGATCCCGGGGTCTTGGGGTCAAGCCCCACGTTGGGCTCCCTGCTCTGTGGGGAGCCTACTTCTCCCTCTCCCTCTGCCTGCCACTCCCCCTGCTTGTGCTTTCTCTCCCTCTGTCAAATAAGTAAATAAAATCTTAAAAAAAAAAAAAAAAAAAAGAATACAAAGTCCAGATTGGGTAACCAGTATTAATCTGAGAGGTCACAATCCAAAAGTGGTTACTAAGTGGAGATGAGTGGGTGATGGGCAAAATAGGTGATGGGGATTAAGAGCACACTCATCATGATGAGTACTGAGTAATATACAGAAATGCTGGGACGCCTGGGGGGCTCAGTGGTTGAGCATCTGCCTTTGGCTCAGGGCATGATCCTGGGGTTCTGGGATGGACTCCCACATCGGGCTCCCTGTGGGGAGCCTGCTTCTCCCTCTGCCTCTTTCTCTCTGTGTCCCTCATGAATAAATAAAGTCGTTAAAAAAATTAAGAGAAATGTTGAATCACTATATTGTACACCTGAAACTATACTGGAATTGAAATAAAAAACTTAATAAAAATTTAAACAAACACAAAAAACCTGTAAAGTGGGTATTTTAAGTCCTTCCGCTATCCATATTTTGATCAATGCTCTGAACGTAGGAAATGAGCTTCTGTCTGGTGAAAACTTGTGACTTAGTATAATGAATGCTTGGAATGGATTCTTTTTGGTGAAATCTGAGGTATTCTAGATACCTGAGGCCTGGTCAAAACTGAGTCCCATGTTTGGAATATTCTTGCAACTGCTTTGAGCGAACCTTTGGCGGGGGTATGACTGGAATACCCTCCAAGGAGAGGAGGCTGGGCTTCATCATGCTCACTGAGGCAGGTTAAGTCAATTGTTTTTTTTCCCACGGGCTGATAAACATTTGTTTGATAAATGCTGTATCAGTCTGACAGTAGAGTCCACTATAACCTGGTAGCGAGGTTATGGGGGAGTGGCAGCCCTCACCACCTCAACCTTCTATAACCCTCAACAGTGGCAACTATTTTCTACCAGAACCCGTGAGTTCTGCATGGCCAAACCAGCGTAGGTCAGGCCACACAGGGAATATGCCTCTGGGTGAGTCTCTAGTGGGTAGGTTTCAGGAAGGGATCCCTTAAAATATATTCCTTTTCTTTCTCTTAAATTTATTTTATTTTTATTTTTTAAAGATTTTATTTATTTATTTATTTATTTATTTATTTATTTATTTATTTATTTATTTATGAGAGACAGAGACACAGGCAGAGGGAGAAGCAGGCTCCCATGTGGGACTTGATCCCAGGATCCCAGGATCACGACCTGAGCTGAAGTCAGACGCTCAACCACTGAGCCACCCCGGGAGTCCCAAAATATATTCCTTTTCATACCAGATTATGAACCTCATGAAAGCAGGGAGACTGGGTCTATCTTGTTCACTCTTCTGTTCCCTAAGCCTCACATGGTGCCTGACCGTAAAAAGTATGTGGCAGACATTTGTCCAGTGAATTACATAAATGAATAGGAGTTCTTGATATTTCTAGAATCTGTTTTATTAACTCATCTGTGATTGTTCTTTATTCCACAAAGGATAACTGATCCTCCTATATCATGATCTTGTTACTTGCTCTGGATGAAGTTAGTACCTTCAAAAGCAACCAATTTAGCTGGTAGGGGCAGCTGGCTGGCTCCCTCGGCGGAGCATGCGACTCTGAATCTCGGGGTCGTGAGTCTGAGCCCCAGGCCGGGCAGGGAGATTACTCAAAAAACAAACAAAACGGAAAACTGGCAATAAAAACCACTGGCATGACATGGTTTAATCTTCACAATAACACGATGAGATCGGTATTATCACCCTCATGTTTCGATGAGAAAATCCAAGTCCAGAGCAGTTAAAACTCAAGTGAGTAAGCAGACCCTGAATTTAGGATCTGAAGTCTGTTGGACTCTGAACCCAAGTATGCTCTGCTATCCAGAGTCAGCAGTTCCTCAGTTTTACAGGGACTGGGTTTTTAGAAATTTTATTTTATTTTTATTACTTTTATTCCACTCACTTCATGTCCTGCTATTGAACACACACATCTTTTGGCACTTTATCTTATTTTATCAAAAGCCTTTTTTGGGGAGGAGAGCTAGATGGATGTTGGAATATATGAACCAGCTTTCCGGTTCTTCTGCTTTTAATTATTTTGATTGACATGTGGCATTGAGAGATGTCTAATGGCCTCTCGTGTCTTTGAGCCGCAGAAGAATCAGCCCCTAGGAATCTGTAACAGTGCTTGTCTCCGGGGCACCGGGTGCAATGGCTCATTCTGAACACCCCCCCCCCCCCGCCCCCAGCCTCCTTCTCTCCTGCCACACTGGACTACTGAGAGCCTTTTGTTTCAGGCCTCTGTGACTTGATTTGGTGCACAGTGTTCTCTCCCTGGAATCCACCCTTTCGTTCTTCACCTTGGTTAACTCTTCATTTAATTTCAAGATCCAGTTCAGCCAGTTACCAGGTCTGGGCTGTCTGGGAGACCCCATCACCCTGCACCTCTGCCAGGTTGCACTCGAGTCCCCTTCTCGAAGCTCCCAGGATACGCAGGGCACACGCCTCCACTTAGTGTGTGGTGCACGGCTCTGTACCGACCCAGGGGCCTGCCTTCCTCTCCCACTGTTCCCTAAAGAGCCTAAGTCAAAGTCCTTGTCTCAACTTTGGCACATGGCAGGCACTCGAATTGTGTTAGATAATGCATGGGTAAATCAGGAAATAATTAGCCAGTCCGTGGTAAAGCAAGTCAGGATGCAGGGATCAAGGGGCCGGCAGTTCTTAGTGGTCTGAGGGCTAGTCTTAATTACTTGTCTTAGCCAGTGGGCTCAAAATTATTTTTTAAGCCTAAGAGTGTAGCAGTGGTTTTTTTTTTTTAAAGATTTTATTTATTTATTCATGAGAGACACACACACACAGAGAGAGAGAGAGAGAGAGAGAGGCAGAGACCAGGCAGAGGGAGAAGCAGGCTCCATGCAGGGAGCCCAACATGGGACTCGATCCCGGGTCTCCAGGATCAGGCCCTGGGCCGAAGGCAGCGCTAAACCGCTGAGCCACCTGGGCTGCCTATAACAGTGGGTTTTTATGAGAGGCAACAGTCTATTTAATTTTGAGTGCTTTGCTCCTTTGCTTGTTGCAGAAAAAAACCAAAACCTCTCCGGAGAAATGTTCCCAATGCAACCAGTTACAAGTCACTGGTGCTTTGCTGGCTACTGGCATCTCCTCGGGGGCTTAGGGTGGTCTGACAGCACCAGGCGGCCCTGGCAGTTCACGGGGCTCTCACCAACTCCAGGGAGCCCAGCTGAGCTGAGAAGTTACTGGGTCCCACACGCAGGGCCACACGTGACCTGAGTCGGGCCGCAGCTTGATCTGACCGTGGGACTTCGGCCTAATGAAATAAACAATTCCCAGCAGAGCCTGACCCCTCAGAATGTAATTCTTTCTAACCACACTGTGTAGATAAAAATAATTTAGTGATTTCCTCCCACTAAACTCTTGGGCACAAACCAAGAAATCTGCAGCGTGGCTGTTGGGATGCTACTGTACGACTGTAAATATTTAGGCGTTTCTGAGTTCTTATCAGTGTTTATCGGCAGGGATGCACCTGGCATGTCTGGTGGGATAATTTCTCCTTGGGCGGAGCTGTCCCAGGCACTGCAGAGCGCTTAGTGCCTCTGATCCCATTAATGCTGGTTACTATGACAGCCACAAAATGCACATTTCCAGACATGTCTAGGGATGAGAGTTGTCACGAGTACTGGGATTTCTGGTGGGGTTAGCTTTGATTCATTTTGCAGGAGTGGGATCTTGGAAGGCATCAAAGAAGCCACCCAAACCAGTGGGGGGGGGGGGTCGTCAGAACAAGCCTCTGGAAGCCAGCAGGCCTGAGGCAAAGCCTCCCTGAGAAGGAGGCCTGTCTGTGGGAGACAGTGGAGGTGTACAGGGCAGGGAGGAAGCCTGGGTCTCTCGAATGAAGAAGTCACAGCATCCAGGGAGCTGGCCTCCCCGAACCAAGAGGGCAGAGCTGAGGCAGAGGTGGACATGGTGTAGGAAGGATTAAAGGTGAGTGGGGGGTGGCGGAAAGCAGGGACTGTGGACTCTGGCTGTACTCAGCCTCCTCCTGCCAGCCTGCAGGGGCCAGGGGGCACTAATCGGGGCAGCTCTAACGGTCTCAAGGTTCTGCGGACCAGCGAGCTCTTCTCTCTTGCCTGGCCTCAATAGAGCAACGACAGCAACCCCAATACTGCCACCATCACCACTGTGGCCAACCCTGCAGGTGGTGTCACTTGCTGCAGAGAATTTCCAAGTCCCTCAGAGTGACCTTCAAGAGCATCTTGACCACAAAGGGGCAGAGGTGCTAAAACCAGCCAGGTGCTAGAACCCACCGAAGTGCTGAGTTAGAGGGGTCATGTGCACAGACCTCCCGTCGGTCACCCGGATTTCACAGCCGGATGCTCCACAGCCCTAGACGGGTGCCACTGGGCAAAGCTGCTGGGAAGCTACTTATTCCTTTGTCTCATCTTTCTCACTTATTTGAAATTTATTTTATCTTGCCCTCTTGTTTGCAATTTTACAAGCTGCCTTAAATCCTTTTGCAACAAGGCTGGGTATAAATAAATAAAGCAAGGAAATGAAATACACGGCTGCGCTGTCAGTACTGCCAGACTGGGCACGAAGCGTTTGGCTGGGATCTAAGAGAAGGAGGCGCTCTGCCGAAATGGGGAGGGAGGGAGGAAGGGGGAAGAGGAGAAAATGGTTCCAGTGCCATGGGGAACAGCGAAGGCTGGCCCTGGGCCTGGAGCCTGTGTCCTGCCCTGTCTCTGCATCCAGGAGTCCCAGGCCCTCATGCAAGCTACTAACATCTTGGGCCTTAGTGTCCTTATCTTTAAAATGAGAGGTTTCACTGGATGGATTCAAAGGCCCCTTTATGTCGAAGCACTGTGATTCTAAGCGACACCCACACTTGGCTCTGGTTCCTCTTCCTCTCGATTCTTTCTCAATATACTGCCTCTTCTCCAAATGGAGTGGGCCAGTTGGGGCTCCTCCTAAAGGAATTTCTGTGCGTGCTGACGAATGGAAATTGTACTGGTTGCCCAAAGAGATAGCTGGTCATACCAAAACACCAAAGAGATTAATGTCCCATTAAAAGACATTGAAGTGCTACTCATACAACCTGAGTTGTATGGGATAATTTATTGACCGATATTCTCATTATGAAATGGGATAAAAATACTGGCTATTTTCTCCATTCACTGATGAGGTGGTCAGTTCCCTACTTTTAAATAAGTTCTGTTATAGAAATCAATACCGCCTTCTCTCTCTGCCTCATATGTCTCTGCCTCTCTCTCTCTGTGTCTCTCATGAATAAGTAAATAAAATCTTAAAAAAAATTAATACCGCATTTGTTTTCACAGTATCTATGACTGCTACACCAATCATTACTAACAAGCTACAGAAGATTATTAGCATATGCCCGGGAAATGGAAGGCATTGTTAATGTTCTGGACATTCCTGTCTTAGCTGTCCATTTAAGATTTCAATGTAGCTAGTCTCCCAAACCGGTAGATGCATAGTCATCATCCTTGCCTTTTTTTTTTTTTTTAAGAGAGAAAGTGAGAGGGAGTATGCATGTGTGCATGCAGGGGGCAGGGGCAGAGGGAGAGAGAGAGAGAGAGAATCTTAAGCAGGCTCCAGGCCCAGCATGGAGCTGGGATGCAGGGGTTCAATCTCACAACCCTGAGAGCATGACCTGAACTGAAATCAAGAGTCGGACGCCTCACCGACTGAGCCACCCAGGCACCCCACTGTCCCTGCTTATACACAGAATGGCTTAGTCCATCCGTTGCTTTTAGCAGACGCAACTCAAAATGTCAGAGAAGAGTGCTCCAGGGCAGTGCTTCTCAAACTTTAGTGTGCTCATTAATTACCCTGAGATGTGGTTAAGATGCGGATTCCATACGTCACTGTATTAATCTTGCCTTTTAATTTCTCTGTATTTCTGATGCTTTGACATCTTAGGGCCTTGTTGACCTGTCGGGCTGGCCAATTCCCGGAGGTAGTAAAGGACTCGCCCACAAGTGTATCTGTCATATGCAAACCAACCAATCTAAAACCCATACCCTGCACCCCCTCCTTTACAGTCGAGGCCCCTGTTGCCTATCCCAATCACCCCAGGGTCAGATACAGAGGACCAGAGACAGCCCCTACACCCCAGAGCCTGCTTCGATTATTCCAGGCCAGTCTTGAGCCTCCTTACTCTGCCTTACCTGTTCCTTCTCCTGGAAACCACGGAACCACAGTAGAGGCTCTGGCCTCTGCTGTCTCTGTTTCCCCTGCCTCCTGGCTGACTGGGGTGCCTCCCCCTGTGGCCCTGAGTGACGCAGCGCCCCTTCCTCTTTGGAACCCGAACCAAGTACCTCGTTCGTGGCAACCATCTCCTGATCTGTTGGCCCCACCGGACCCACAACGTCCAACAGGCGGGGCCAGGGCCTGGGAATGCGGATGCTGCCGACCAGGTGCCCGGTGACCAGGCTCGGGGCGGAGCAGGTGCGCGGCGGCTGCAGGGGCCCAGCAGGTGAAGCGGCGGCAGTGCGAGGGCCCGGAGAAGCACCCTGGCTTCTGTGCCATCCCACGCGGGGCCGCGGGGCCTTCCCAGATAGAAATGCAACAAGAAGGGAGGTCCCTAAACTATACGAGGCATCATGCCAAGAAGGGCGACCCGAGGTCCAAGGGGGAAAGGGCAGGGCTCCGGGGGGACAGCCGTGCGCTCCCTGCCTCAGCAGAGTCTGATGTGGGCCCTGGAAGCCAGGATGCAGCCCGGACTTCCAGGGTAAGCCTGGGGAGCCAAGCCCCTGACTGATCCCCAGAGCCAGAGGCCATGCAGGTACCCCTCCACCTGCTCAGAGGCACATGAGGGCTCGGTGAGCCTCTCACCCCCAGGGAGACTCCGGGCTTACAGATGTGGCCCTGGCGGGATCCCAAACCTTCCCACTCGGAGGCCAGAGCACTCTTCCTCCACCCCGGGCGGCGTGGCTCCATGTGTTACTAATAAAAGCAAATCCTGATTAAGAACTATCAATTGTAAGTACTTCACGTGGCTTATGTCATCTAATCCTCACAACTCTGAGAAGGAGCTGCTATTTCAATCCTTATTTTCAAGATGAGTAAGCAAGTCCAGAGAGGTTAAACAGCTTGCCCAAGCCATCCCCTAATTGGCAGTCAGAATTTAAATCCATAATCTGCATAACGGAATCTTCGCCTGCCCGTGGAGTGCTGCGTCCATACCCAGGGCTGCGTTATCCTAGGAGGAGGCCTCCCATCTGCAGCATTGGCATCAGTGGCACCCACCCCGACCTGCTAAAGTGGACTCTATGCTTTACCGGCTCCCTGGGACGCTCCACCGCACACTCAAGTTGCAGAAGATCTTATATCCAAAGCAGACCTGATGCAACTTCCTTGCTCAGGCCACGCCGATAGTCATAACACAAGTCTGACTTCGAGTACAGATTTCACTACTTAGGTGAATGTTCTGGGAGGCAGCAACCTGGCAAGAACTAGGCAGGGGTTCAAAACCCAGCTCCAGCAGCAGTTACCAGCTCAGAAACGCTGGGCAAAGAATGTTAATGTTGGGCAAAGAATGTTAACGTGTCTGAGCCTTTTTGCCCTCATCTGGAGGATGGGGATGTAACAGCCACCTCCTGGAATCCATGCGGGCATTAAGAGAGAGAACTATATAAAGTGCTACGCCCCATATCCAGCATGGGACAAGTGCGCAGTATTGGGCAGCCCCAGTAATTCCTCAGAGCTTCCCAGTTTTCTAAAATCCATGTTCTTTCCTGTTGTACTTCACAACAGTATGAATCCTGAATGCCTTTGGTGCCAAACAGAAGAGCTTTCAAAAATATAAGGAAGGGATCCTTGGGTGGCTCAGCAGTTTAGCTCCTGCCTTCAGCCCAGGGCGTGATCCTGGAGATCCGGGTTCGAGTCCCACATTCAGCTGTCTGTATGGAGCCTGCTTCTCCCTCTGCCTGTGTCTTGGCCTCTCTCTCTCTCTCTGTGTCTCTCATGAATACATAAATAAAATCTTTAAAAAAAATAAGGAAGTTATAATCTTGAATAACTGGAGTGGTGAGCTATCTAAATAATGCCTGAAGGCATTACTATTATCACCCTAGTGGGTCACATGACTCCAATACTGTCAAAGATCCCACAACCCCAAGGTGTGGGAGGAGCACTCACTTGTGAATGGCGGAAATTTACATTAAACCCAACAGCTTTGCTCCCGACTACTCTCCTACTACGCTGGATAAGATTGTTACTCGTGGCATATTTTTCAAAAAATGTCCCCAACCCCATACTTCCAAAGTGAAGCAGGGATAATGGTGTGAAAAATCAGCTCCAAGCACACACCAAATACTCCAATGATGATTCTAGTCTATTCTGAGACAAATCAATCCCCCCATCTCCCATCCTACAGATACTTGGAGGAAGCGGTTGTCATGTTGATTGGCTGGGGCCTCCCATTTGGACACCAGCAGGCTGAAGGTATAAGCACAGGAAAGGAGCCCTCTCAAAAGGGGCAGAAAGGTGGAAGGAGAAAGAAATGCCTCAGGAGGCATTTATGTCATCCCTACCTTAGTAAGCTGCCAGCAAATCTGCTTTTCACTCAGGAGAAGGGGGTACAAGTAGAATTTAAAGGATTTTTTAAAAGATAAGAAAAAATGTAATACTAGCTCCATTATATAAATTAAAATCCCACTGGGACATGTCAGTAGTTACTCTTCATATCTGTAAGGAAAAATTTCAATGACAGGGTGTAGGTGGTAAAATGAAAACCTGAGCAGACCTCGTCTTTTCATTATTCCCTTCAGGATTTGAAAATCTCCACAATAATATTAGATATTTTGTATGAGGGGCCCAGCTGTTTTTTTCTGATCCATTTAGATTCTGGCCTAGAAACCAACCAACCAACCAACCAACCAACCAACCTCCAAACAAACTCCAAAATCAAAGTGGGCTCTCACGCACCTTAACTCTGGCACGGTTATCATGTTACTTGTTTGTTAAAATTGTTAAAAAAAATCAAATCATATGGGGCACCTGGTTGGCTCAGTTGGTGGAACGTGTGACTCTTGACTTTGGGGTTGTGAGTTCAAGCTCCATGTTGGGTGTGGAGATGTCTTAAAAATAAAAATCTTAAAAAAAAAAGTTGAATCGTATAAGTAATATGTATGTAAAAGGATTTAGAAAATTCAGATATGAATGAGGAAGGAAATAAAAATTACCCATGGGCACCACACACCTTTTTGTTTAAAAATTCATGAAGGTGCATATTTTCAAAAATGAGATTGTACCAAGCACTGCGTATTAAATGTATTGAATGTTTATTATTTTCCACATTGTGAACATTGCTCTATTATATGAAACAATTTTTTTAAAAAAGATTTATTGATTTGAGAGAGGAAGAGAGAGAGAATGTAGGGAGAGAGGGGGGCAGGGTGGAGGAGCAGAGGGAGAGGCAGAGAGAGAATCCCAAGCAGACTCCATGCTGAGCACAAAGCCCGATGCAGGGCTGGATCTCACAACCCTGAGATTAGGACCTGAGCCAAAACCAAGAATCAGGCACTTAACCCACTTCAGGTGCCCCGTGAAACACTTTATAAAACTATTTTGAGACATGCACTTACTCTTGTCACAGCCCTACTGTTTGGCATTCAGATTGGTTCCAATTTTTTGCTATTCTACATAATTCTGTAGTGAACATCCTTTAAGTAAATTCTTGCACATATTTCTATTTATTTTCTTACATAAATTCCTAGAAGCAGAGCTTTTGGTTCCAGGCCCTTTAATATGCGTCGTCAAATGCCTGGTGGAAAGGGAGCCCCCGTTTACATGCTCATCAGCTTGGAAGGTAGTCTGTTTTCCTTCTTCCTCACTAATCCTTGGTATTGTTGACTTCTAAACATTTGCCATTTTGATAAGTTTTTGCTTTATGTGTTTATTTTTTTGCTTACCATTGAGGTTGAACATTTTCATGTTCATTGACTACTTGAATTTCTTCTCTTATGAACTACCTATTCATATTCATTCTTGAACTTTTATATTTGCTTTTTCTCATTAATCAGCAAGAATTTTTTATAACAGCACAAATATTGGTATTTTACAATCAGAAGTTCAAAATTATAATTGCTGCTTCTTTTTTTTTAAAGATTTTATTTATTCATGAGAGACAGACAGACAGAGAGAGAGAGAGAGAGAGAGAGAGAGGCAGAGACACAGGCAGAGGGAGAAGCAGGCACCCCTGCCCCAGCCCACTGCGAGACTTGATCCCCAGGGCCTCAGGATCACAACCTGAGCCAAAGGCAGGTGCTCAACCACTGAGCCACCCAGGTGCCCTATAATTTCTTCTTAATAAGACAACTGGGAAATGGTTAATATCCAGCATTAAAAGGTGTTTCTTTGTGTGTGTGTGTGTGTTTTTTTTTTTTTTTTTTTTTGTGGAGGGGGTGGAGGGAGAAGAAATGGGAGCAGGTGAAGTTTAAATCAGATACAAATATCTTTGTCACCAAACTTGATCCTGGCACTCTTGTTTTAAAACTGCTCCCCTTTTATTTGTTTATTAAAAATTTTTTAAAAAAAGGTTTTATTTATTTATTCATGAGAGACACAAAGAGACAGAGAGACACAGGCAGAGGGAGAAAGAAGCAGGCTCCTTGCGGGGAGCCCGATGGGGGACAGAACAGGCAGGACACCCGAGGGGCAAAGAGCATTCGCGTGGGTCCAGCCCCAGTGGCCACAGGAAGGGTAGGGCATTTTGCAGAAGTTCTTGTTTGGATGAGTGCCAGCAAGTCAGTGGTCCGAATTCTGAGTTCCTGTGAGCCGCTTCGCATAAGCTGAGTGATCCGAAGAACCCAGGTAAGTGTATCCACCTCCACCCTCGGGGTAGACAGGATTGAAGAAGGTTTAAGAAAGCTACAACACTGCTGGACCCACTGTTCCAGAGCGACAGGGCCACATCCGGCTTTTGGGTGTGGATGCCCAGGGCTCCCCGGAGGCGGGGCACAGATGGGTATGAACTCTCTGGAATCTCCCAGGCGAGGAAACACCTCTTCACACGCAGTTCTTGGTTAGCTGTTGACAGTAGGGGGAGAAAATGTGGCCAGCCAGGTCGGGAGGGTGGTGACAGGAGGCAGGCAGCCACCTGGCACTCAGGGCAAAGCCAGGTCCCTAACTGCAGGGCAGGTATTCAGGTCGGATGCTAGCCATTCACATGGGCTCTGCATCCGCCAAGGCACGTGTCCAGGCTACAACTGTTCAAAAATAGAACAGGAAGCCCAGAACAAAACAAAAGCCCAGAGAAGGCTGCAGCACCCGCGTGCAGGTCGAGCCCAGGTCAGGGACAGAGGATTTATCTGTGGGGGGAGGGGCTGGGCTCTGAGTTGAGGAGGGACCCTCAGGCTCCAGGTGCAGAAAGACAGCACAGGGGCACCTGCGGGGCTCAGTCGGGTAAGTGTCTGCCTTTGGCTTAGGTCATGATCCCAGGGTCCTGGGATGGAGCCCAGCATTGGGCTCCCTGCTCAGCGGGGGGCCTGCTTCTCCCTCTCCCTCTATGCTCTCTCTCACTTTCTCAAATAAATAAATAAATAAATAAATAATCTTTTTAAAAAAAGGGAAAGAAAGAAAGAAAGCACAAACAGGTGATGAACCAAAGTCATGTATCACGTTGCCTGCGCATGTCCACGTTATATCGAGACCTCAAATGAATAAGATTACGGTCACACGCACCTCGCACACCGCAACAGAGCCACCTCTCCTTTTGCAACCAGTAGCTGACCGGCAGATAAGGGAAGGGAAGGGAGGGCAGGAGGCAAAGGAGTAGATGGGTAAGGAGAGCGTTTGGCACCTTGGCCTGCCCGGCATTCATTCCCCCTTCATCTCTTCTTCCAACAACAGGCTTTAACTTTCCTCTGGACGGCACCCTTCTCCCACACCCCATTCAGGAGGCCCCATGGGGTAGGCTCTGCTCTACCTCTCATCTCTCAGAGGCTTGGGAGGCTCTCCCTAGGGAGCATAGGTAGTTGACAAAACCGGTATCCCAGTATCTTTTAACCTTTCCAGGTTAAAGAGCTTCCACATACACAATGGCTACCTGGGGCTTTGGGTCTTTCTGGTTTCCTAAATTCATGCATGACTGTGCGTCTCACTCGGTTAGGATCTCCAAGCCCCTCATGGTGCTGACCAGATCCTAGAGAGATACCCCAGAGCTCCCTCTTGAGCTGGGGTGGGAGCCAGCAGGGAGCATGCAGGTCGGGAAGGAGGGGCTGCATTACGTCTGGGGCAAATCTGACCCCTATGTAAATCGGGGGGTGTACCTGGAACCTCCAGGGGAGACAGGAAGGTAGGATTCGGGAGCTCCATAGACAGAGGACAGACTAAAGCCCCTCCCATTACTGAAAAAGCAACAGCACAGGGAGCGAGCCCTGCTTTTGAAGCGGATTTCTGGTGTTGGAGGCTGCGGCAGAAGGCCTGGCCAGGAAGGCCTTCACAGGTGGCGCTGCCGGAGAGCCTAGGAGAGGGGCCTCCCCGCAGCCCTCCCTAACCTGGGATTCCTCTAAAACCTGGGTGCCCATATAAGCCCTGAAAGGTCTTCTGACCACAGAGCTGCCTTAAGCCCTGGGGCGCTTGGGGGCGCGGCCTGGAAAGTGGGAGCTAGACTCGCCGGCTGCGTCCTGTAACCGGTCTGGAGGGCTGACATCTGTGGCTTCGGAGCATCCTGGGCCCACAGCTGCTTCTCTGGGCATCGATCTCGGCGCAGGCGGTTAATTCGAGTGGACCAGGCCGAGCTAACCGTGGCTCTCTCCCGAATTCCTGGTACCTTCTCTTTACCTTCAAGGGGCTGGTGTCCCTCGGGGCAGCCGCTGGAAGATCCCAGGGTGCCCGGCACCTGGCTGGCAGGCCAGAGCACCACCGCGGTAGATGCAGCCCTGCCTCCCGCCACTTGGGCAAAGCCACTTGTTTCACTTCCCATCCATGGCCTTTCTCTCCTCTGTGCCCCTTTCTGGGGCAACAGGAACTGCCCCCCACCCCCCGGCTCCACACACATGGCTTCTCTGTGCTCTGAGCCCACGGGAATTCTAGCAAGATGACCCTTCCTGCATGGAATAGCCCGGGCGGCAGGGGCTGCTGTGGGTGCTGGGTGGCGCGGCCAGGCCGGTGACAGCGGTGGGGCTGGTGGCATCCTGCCCTACTTCTCTCCCTCCAGCCAGCGGGCTGGCAGCCAGACGAGGAGAGGCGACACACACACAGTCACCGCAGGACCGGGCACGGAAGTCACCCCCCATCTCTGAGCCTGCAGATGCCCCCAAGGTCTCCGGCTCCCCACGAGGGAGGCAGGAGGAGGAGCCCCCCTTGCTGCTGGACCAACTCCTGGGTCGCTGGGCACAGCTGGCCCGCAAGCGGCTCCTCATTAATAACCGGCCCCCGAGGCCACCAGGCGGCTCTGCGGCAGGCCAGCTGGCAGTGGTGGTGCTTTCCGTGTGCGCATCCCGTGCTCCCGCACAGGCCGCATCTATCACAGCCCCTCCCGGAGGCCTGGCCAGGTGGGAAGGGGTCTCGTCCCGGAGCGGGGCTGGGGGACGATGGGGACCGCCATCGGGGTACTGGCACCGCTGTGGCTGTCATTCCTCCGTGGCCTCGTTTTGCAAACACAGCGGGCACCCCGGGCCAGAGGGGAGGACCGACCATGGCAGAGGAGAACTTGGAAGAACTCCCAGGGGCGAGTGTGGCCCCCAGGTGGCTGCCGCAGCCGACTGCCCTGCATGGCCCTCTCGCCGGCTCCGCATCTTGAGACCCTATGGCTGCCTGTGCTCTTCCTGTGACTGCCCCTCTCGGATCCGACTCACTACTGCAGTTTTGGGAGGGAAACGCTCAGGCAAACTTGTTTTGGAGAAATTGTTTACATCAGTGGGAACTGGATAGCCTGATAACACAATGGGGTCTTTCTCCTAAATCCTTTCCTCTAAGCTTGTGTTCTCTTGGAAGTGACGAATGGTCCCTTCTTCTTAAGAGGGGTGTGTGTGTGCGTGTGTGTGTGTGCATGTGCACGTGCATTGACATGCACATGCCTGCACATGCACTCGTGTGTGCAGCTGGGTCTGTATTAAGAAAACCCAGTCCGGGGCATTTGGGTGGCTCAGTGGTTGAGCATTTGCCTTCAGCTCAGATCGTGATCCCGGGGTCCTGGGATCAAGCCCCGCATCAGGCTCCCTGCGGGGAGCCTGCTTCTCCCTCTGCCTGGGTCTCCGCCTCTCTCTGTGTCTCTCATGAATAAGTCAATAAAATCTAAAAAAATAAAACAAAATTAAAGTAAAAAAAAAACCACAGTCCCACACCCAGTTCTCAGGCACTGTGGCTCCAGCTCTTACTGCTCTTGCTCTTTGGCTGCATGAAGTAAGGCATATTGTATCGTGTTGAACCTCTGCAGGGCTCCGAGGCCTCATGGTCAGGCAAACACGATCTTGCCATTTGCGAGCAAATGCTCTCTGGGCAGATTTCTTTTCTCTCTCAGAGCTTCTTTATCTATAGGTTGGGAATAATGAGAGTCCTTATGGCAAAATGCTACTGTGATGATTAGATAAGTTAATATACACAGACCACTTAGCAATTTCCTGGCACAGGGGCACCTGGGTGGCTCAGTTGGTTCAGTGTCTGACTCTTGATTTTGGCTCAGGTCATCATCTTGGGGTCCTGGGATGGAGCCCCATGTTGGGCTCTGTGCTCAGTGTGGAGTCTACTTCTCTGTCTCTGCTCCTCCCTCTGCTCATGCTTTCTCTCTCAAATAAATAAATAAGATATATTTTTTAGCATTTTTAGCATTTCCTGGCACACAATATGTATTCAATAAGTATTTGCTATTATTTATACTGTTATTCAACAATAGCAGATGGCATTATTATAAATAAAATTGGGTGGAGACTTGGACTGAATCACACCCCTTTTGCAGCTCTAAAATTTTACGATATTATGGAAGAAGCAATGGATCCTGGGTGGATCCTTTGAAGGAAAACACTAGCCATGTAGAACCTAAGACTAGGCTGCCCACCACTCCTGACCCCTGCACATGCATTTCGTGGTAAAGCCCGTGTGTTTCATGTTGGAACCAACCAGGGTGGCCCACGGCCCTGTTGTCTCCTCCCTGTGAAAGCAATAGGCCAGGAGGCCACAGCCCTGTTTGGCCTGTTGGTGGGTCCTAGCTCCACCCCTACACCGCAGCTCCACTCTGCTGGGATGTGGAGCTGGGCCACTGGGCAAACAGACTTCAAGTGTCCAGCAGCCGCTGACATAGGCGATTAGCACTTGATTTTGCCGCAAAGCAAGGAGAACAGGAGGCGGCTAGATTTCGGAACTGAAAGCCAGTGCTGGATGTGGGGCTGAATCTTTCTTTGGTGGAAACAGGATACCTGGGTTCAAAGCCTCCTTTTTCAAGAGAACCAAAAGACAGGTTTTATTAATTTCCAGGGCGGCTGGAAAAAAACTGCTACCTACTAGGTGGCTTAAAACAACAGAAATGTATTCTTTTGCAGTTTAGGAGGCCAGGATTCCGAGATCAAGTTGTTGGCAGGTGGGTCCCTTCCGAAGGCTTTGAGGGAGAGTTTGTTCAAGGTTTCTCTCCTAACTTCTGCATCCAAATCTTTCTGTCTTTTCTCTTATAAAGACACCAGCGTTGGGGCACCTGGGTGGCTCAGTCATGATCGTGAGGTCCTGGGATCAAGCCCCACATTGGGCTCCCTGCTCAGCAGGAACTCTGCTTTTCCCTCCTCCTCTGCCACTCCCCCTTCTTGTGCGTGTGTGTGCTCTCTCTCTCTCATTCTCTAATAGATACATAAAATCTTAAAAAAAAAAAAAAAAAAAGACACCAGCCTTTAGGATTAGGGTGAGTGCAAATTGGATTTAGCGCCCACCCTAATTCAATACAACCTTGCCTTAACCTGATGTGTCTACAGATCCTATTTCCAAATAAGGTCACATTCACAGGTCGGGGTGGTGGGATTTGAGCATATCTTCTTTGAAGGGGGGCACAGTTCAACCGTCAGGCAGGACGAACAAGGTCCAGAACACAGAATTGAGGAGAGGAGAGAATTCACTGCTTGACCAATGACAAAATGAGAGAAATCACATCTGCTCTGAGAAAAGCTATAAACCAGTAATAAGTGGAAATAACCCGTCTCCTTCCATCTCTGCGCTCCCCACTCTGGAGCCAGTTGTGCCAAATTATAGGACCACTGGGAGAACAAACCCCCAATAATTAGTGTTCTAATGAAAGCTCCTCCGCAAACCTTTTAAAAAAAATCTGTCTGAAACTTTCCCCACCTCCTCCTCCTCAGATGGCACCATCTATGACTTCCCACAGTTGTCAGGTTGTGTGAGTAGAGCCTGCTTTGTGGGGAATCTGCTCCTTGAATGTGAAGCAAATACCTGATTCTGATTAATCAGAACAGGGACATTGTGAGCAGCTTTAATTTAATTTTTCCACATCTGATTAAATAGCAGCACAGCAAGTTATTAGCTTTCACACATCCATCCGAACTCCCAATCACCTAGGAAATAATTCTGGGAGCTCAAAGAGGGCTGTGAGAGTGAGGCTGGAAATGATGCACATCGGGCACATCTGGGAGGACTGACTCCACCGTTCACATTATTTAAGGATGCTTCACACGTCTCCCGTCCCCCAGCTAGCCCAGAAAGGGACTTACATGCTCCTAAGTATGGCCACGTCAGGACTGAGCTGCGAGTCTGAGGTGATGGCTAGCAGAGCCAGGTGTGAGCAGACCCAGGCCAGCAGCGTATCTCTCTCACCCCTGCCTCCCCAGGGCTGGGCTTCCTGCTGGGCACCCAACATATGCTCAACCAAATGGGAAACGAGGGTGCAGAAACGCAGCGGCCGCCTCTGCCATTGCAGATCCCAGATGGAGATTCTGGAAATGTTCAGCCTGTCTGAATAACTGGATGCCACAAGGCCAACCCTGTGGCCAGCCCCTGGTAGATGATCCGGCGTGGCTGCTGCATGAACTCATGAGCTTCCTACTCGCTGGGAGCACGTGGGAGGCCATGAAGAATCTCCCCTTGCATCTCCCATCTTGGTCCTCCTGTGCCTGTGGCGTCCCAAGCCCCTGTCAAGCAGATAAGGGGTTCCTGCAGATTCCAACAATTGCTGCAGCATCTGCTTAGAATCAGTGACCCAGCGGGTAGACCGCTATACCACACTGCCCCTCTTGTAATAATTTAACTATTAACATTTTAAAAGCACTGGAAATCATCACAGCAGGAGGTTCTTTTAAATAACACACAGTGAGTCTTACCCCCTAGTTACTATTCTCTGGAGAGAAACATTAAGACAAATTAGAAACTGGCAATCTGATTCTCTTCTCTGTCCCACTCAGCTTTGTAATATGGAAACGATTTTTTTTTTCTAGCTTGACTATGCTGATAGGCAGTTTGACAGTAGCTGTTACAGAAAATGTGCATTTCTATGACCTAGCAAAGCGCTTGTACATGTATAAGAATGTCACTGCAGTGCTACTGATTATATAGTACAGGAAGCCCCACAATGGGAACCAACATGTCCATTCTGTGCAATGTTACTCATGGGGCACACAGCCACACACATGGATTTGAAAGATAGCCAAGCTGAACAGTTTGGAAAAAATCGAGTTGCAGCAGTTATATGTGAAACCATTTATGTCAGAACACACACAGCATTACTACACACACATATATATATTTAAAGTAGGCTCCACACCCACCCTGAGGCTCAAAGCGGGCCTTGAACTCACGGTCCTGAGATCAAGACCTGAGTGGAAATCAAGAGTCAGCTGCTTAACTGGCTGAGCCACCCAGGCGCCCCAGCATTATTACACATTTTCTATGGATATATATATAAGGATATAAATGCAAAAAAAAAAAAAAAAAGTGAGCACAGACATAGCCCAGATGTATAGCAGCGTTCACCACTAGGAGGGGAACTGGGCTTGGGGCAGTTTTAAAGTAGTATTAAGTAGTTAACTTTAAATTATAATGAATGTAATAGTTGTGTAATCTGAGAATTACTTTTTTTTTTTTTTTAAACCAAGGCAGGGCAGCCCAGGTGGCTCAGCGGTTTAGCGTCGCCTTCAGCCCAGAGCGTGATCCTGGAGACCCGGGATCAAGTCCCACGTCAGGCTCCCTGCATGGAGCCTGCTTCTCCCTCTGCCTGTGTCTCGGCCTCTCTCTCTCTTTCTGTATCTCTCATGAATAAATAAATAAGATCTTAAAAAAAAAAAAAACAAGGCAATGAAAAAGAGTATGACTGTACAACTTTGTGTCTTATGGTAGCTTTTCTCTGTGAATTTATTATCCTAACTAGAGATGAAATGTGAAAAATGTGTAAAAAAACATGTCCCCAGGGGCACCTGGCTGGCTCAGTCAGTAAAGCATGCAACTCTCTCTCTCTTTTAAAAGATTTTATTTATTTATCCATGAGAGACACACAGGAGACACAGAGACATACATAGAGGGAGAAGCAGGCTCCCTGTGGGAGTCTGATGCAGGACTCGATCTCAGGATCCCGGCATCATGACCTGAGCTAAAGGCAAATGTTCAACCACTGAGCCACCCAGGTGTCCCCCTGTCTCTCTTTTTAAAAATAATTTACCTACTGATTGAGTAATCTCTACTCTCAACATGGGTCTCAAACTCATGAGCCTGAAATCAAGAGTCACGTGCTTTCCTGACGAGAGCCAGCCAGGTACCCCGAGCAAGCAACGCTTGATCTTGGGGTAGTAAGTTTGAGCCCTGCGTTGGGTATAGAGATTACTTAAAAAAATAAAATATTAAAAAAAAGTGTCCTTTTAGAGGTCCCTGGCTGGCTCAGTTGGTAGAGCATGTGACTCTTGATCTTGGGGTTGCAAGCTCAAGCCCCACATCGGGCATAGAGCTTATTTAAAAAAAAAAAGGCAAAAAACTTTTCCCTTTAGATCTAAGGAAGGAATGCAGACTGCAACAAGAGAATCTAACTGTATTACAAATGTAAGAAACTAGCTCGCTGAAGAGGGCTGGGGAAATGTGTTGACCTAAGTAACCTTCTAAATGAGTGGGGTCTATAAGACTAAAGGCAAAAGAAAGTGCACATAACCACTGTATTCTAGTAGATAAAGTTGTTTCCCACGGGACACTGGTTAAGTTCTGACACCGCTGTCAATGCAGACTGGAATTGAACAATGAAATGGACAGCATATGGTGGAAGCCAGGTTTTCTCCTGTTGGAGTGGAAATTAACAGATATGCTAGAATGATCCATGTGGAAACAGGTACGAGTTGGAGACATCAGCATGAACTCTTGTTTACCTTCCTATAGGTTCAGATGGTTATCTACAGAAATATTATATATATATATATATATATATATATATATATATATATATATAAGTTAGTACATGCACATATTTTCTTGCTCAGTCAGCTGAGAGAGCCTGGAAGCAACAACATTCCAGTAGCAGTGAGCACTCCTTGTGCCCAAATCTTGGTTTCTTTTTCATTTCTTTTTTTTTTCTTTTAAAAACTTGCTTTAGGGATCCCTGGGTGGCGCAGCAGTTTGGCGCCTGCCTTTGGCCCAGGGCGCGATCCTGGAGACCCGGGATCGAATCCCACGTCGGGCTCCCGGTGCATGGAGCCTGCTTCTCCCTCTGCCTGTGTCTCTGCCTCTCTCTCTCTCTCTGTGAGACTATCATAAATAAATAAAAATTTATAAAAAAAAAAACTTGCTTTATTTTTTTTAAAAGATTTTATTATTTCTTTATTTATTCATGAGAGACACAGAGGGAGCGAGGCAGAGACACAGGCAGAGGGAGAAGCAGGCTCCATGCTGGGAGCCTGACGCAGGACTTGATCCCGGGACTCCAGGATTGCGCCCTGGACCAAAGGCAGGCGCCAAACCACTGAGCCACCCAGGGATCCCCCTCTTTTTTTTTTTTTAAAGATTTATTTATTTAAGAGAGAGAGAGAGCATGTGCAGGGAGTGGGGTCAGAGGGAAAGAGAGAATCTCAAGCAGACTCCCTGCTGAGCACAGAACCTGACACAGGTCTTGATCTCATGACCCTGAGATCATGACTTGAGCCGAGATCCATAGTTGGTCACTTAACCTATTAAGCCACTCAGGTGCCCCCAGATCTTGGTTTTTAATACCATTCTTTACTAGAAGAAACCAGGACTCCTAGGGGAAATGGTTGATTGTTGACAGGGGCAAGATACACAAGATGAGCCTATAGTGCCTGGCAGTGCCAAAAGGTAAGAAATAGCTCACGCCCTGCGAAACCCCCATGAAAACCCCCAAACCCTTACAATGATGAGTATATGTCAAAAGAAGAAAGGAGTCAATGGAGAGAGCTTCCAATGGCCAAAATTGGAAACAATTTGAGCAAAAAAAATTAACAAAGTAGTAGTGGATTGGAACCCCAATATGAGTCCATAGTGATGTAAATAAGTGATAGAATAATAAATAAATGGGGAAGAAGACAGAGATTTCCCTTTCAAAAGAATTCCAAAAAATATGTGTAGACACTCCAACCTTAAGGAGGCAGAGCGTAACTCCCCACTTCATGAGTGTGGGCTGTGCGTAGTGACTTCCTTCCAAAGATAACAAGATTGGAGAAGGTGGGGGAGTAACTTTACAGGAGAGGACCCTGACCAGTGCTACCTCAGCCCGGTGATCCAGGTTGACACCAACAGTGACAAATCACCCTGATAGTACATTACCATTGACACGATGTGATGAAATGGCCTGTGGTCTTTACCCCCAAGCTCATAACCCAAGTCTAATTATGAGAAAAAAAACAATCAGACAAATTTCAGCAGAGTGGCTTCCTACAAACGACCTGGCCAGTACTCATCAAACTGTCAGGGTCACAAAAAAACCAAAAAAGTCTGAGAAGGGGTCACAGCCAAGACAAGCTTCTTCTTCTTCTTTTTTTTTTTTAATTTTTTTTTTAGCCAAGACAAGCTTAAGGAGATGTGACAACTAAACATAATGTGGTATCCCAGACCAGATTCTGGAACACAAAGACAGGGAGAGTGCAGGAAATCTGAATAAACCATGGACTTTAGTTAATAATAATGTATCAATACTGGTTCAATAATTATAACAAAGGAATCATACATGTTACATATTAATGTGAGATGTAATCACAGGGGAAGCTGTTCTTAATATTTCTGTAAATCTAAAAGTGTTCTAAAAATAAGGTCTATTTCTCTTTTCTTTTCTTTTCTTTTTTTTTTTTTTTGAGAGAGAGCGAGAGCGAGTGAGTGGGGAGGCACAGAGGGAGAGGAGGGAGAGAGAAAATCTCAAGCAGGCCTTGCACAGAGCCTGATGTGAGGCTTGATTTCACAACCATGGAGTTGCTTCCGGGCTCTCTCATTTGACAGAACAAGAAAATACGTGCATGTACTAACTCATGGATATAATACATATCTAGAACTGAAATCAAGAGATGGATGCTTGACAGACCTGAGCCATATAGGTGCCCCTAAAAAATAAAAACTATTAAAAAAGTATCCTTTTAACTTATACAGTATTTCTTATTCCTTCAAAAAAAAAGAAAAAAAAGAAAAAAAAGGAGCCACCCAAAATCGAAGTATAGATTTCAGATTTACAGGGATCCCTGGGTGGCTCAGCGGTTTAGTGCCTGCTTTTGGCCCAGGGCGTGATCCCGGAGTCCTGGGATCGAGTCCCGCATTGGGCTCCCTGCATGGAGCCTGCTTCTCCCTCTGCCTGTGTCTCTGCCTCTCTCTGTGTCTCTCATGAATAAATAAATAAAATCTTTAAAAAAAAAGATTTCAGATTTACAAGGATGGATCATGGACTTTTTTCCTTGAGAGAGATTTCAGGATGAAGGGGCCAACTGCTTGAGTATAGCTGGATGAGTTTATAGTCTGATTTACTGCATGGGGCAGTTGGCTATCCAGGTCCTGCAACTCCCAGTGATGGCAGCTGAGGCCATGGCAAGTCGAACGTGCAGAGGCCCAGACAGGCATTTGCAGGTCAATACCAAGCCAACAGGAGCCTAAGTTGGGTGGGGCAGGGTCATCATCCACATTGTGTGTAGCTTACGGTTTACCTTGTCGGCCCCCAGACTCATCCCACTAGCTGCTGGTTTTGAGGTGGGCAGTAGCTGGTGAGAGCCAGAGCCTGGGGAGATTCCAGCACTCTTCTGTTTAAAATCCTTTAATCTCCTGTGACTGTTTCGTTTACCCCCCTCCCATCAACTGGGTTCCTGGCTGTTCCTCAAACCCACCAAGCATGCTCCTGCCTCAGGGCCTTTGCACCTGCTGTTCTGCCCGGAGTGCTCTACCTTTGGAAAAGTTCATGACTTGTCCTCACCACATCTTTGGGGTCTCTGCTCAAATGTCACAATATCAGAAAGGCCTTTGTGGCTAAAATAGCAACCTCTGCATCATCACTACGTTCCTCTTCCCAGCTGAATTTTTTCTTTCTCCGTACTAACATGCTGCCTAGTTAGTGGCTTATTGTCTGTTATCTCCAAATAGAAGGTGATTTCTGTGAGAACGCAGATCACATTTTTCTGTTCACTGTTCATTAGCAATATCTAGACTAGAACTTAGTATTTAGCAGGCATTCCGTAATATCTTTGGAATGAATACACGAATGCATGGGAGATTTTTTACACTGCAGTATGGTGAATGATAAGTGTTGACAAATAATAAGAGTTACACTCACATTTATTTCTCAGTCCCTTCGATTCTTTACAGTTCAAAAAGTTACCTTCTCCACAAGCTCTTGTCTTTGTACAAAAGTATGTGCATACATAAGTAGATTATTCATTCAGCAAATATTTAGTTAGTGGGTACTACATGCCAAAGTACTGTGGTGGGTACCAAGTCTACAAAGGTGATTAAAACTCACTTTCCAACAACTGGGAGTTCCTTTCTTCCATCCATCCATCCATCCATCCATCCATCCATCTATCCATCCATCCATCCGTCTTCCATCTATCCATCTACCATCTGATCCTTTTGAGGTCCTGGTAAGTGCCAGACACTGCATGCTTTTTTTTTTTTTTTTTTTAAGATTTTATTTATTTAAGAGAGAGAGAGAGAGAGAGAGAGAACGAGTGGGGGGAGGGGCAGAGGGGAAGGGAGAAGCAGGCTCTGGGCTGAGCAGTGGGCCTGATGTGGGGCTTGTGGGGCTCCATCTCAGGACCCTGGGATCATGACCTGAACCAAAGGCAGACCCTTAACAACTGAGCCCCCCAAGCGCCCCCAGACACTGCATGCTTAAGTAGCATTTGGTATATCCCTTTGTCTTTCTCTCTAATGGCAGAGAACTGAAGGATTCAGTTGTAGCTCTGCTGCTTATTTTTGGACCCCCAAATCATTAAGCTCTGAGAATTAGTTTCCTCATCCGTAAACAAGGGTTTGAGACCCCTGGACAGCCTGCCACACAGTGCTGCTGGAAGCATCAAAGGACATGACCCCCAAATAAACGTGCTTTTGATACTGTGAAGTCCTAAACACATGTGCGGGGTTCTCAAGCAGCAAATGCTAAAAACAAAAACAAAACCCAAACCCATAGACAGACAAATAAAACAGAACAAAACAAAAACCCAAACTCCATCTTTTGCTCAGCCGGCTTCTCATGGGCCTCAGAGCCCGAGGCAGCTGGCGCTTCTGGCGGGGCCAATCTGCTATCACTCAAAGATTCTACGGTTGGACAAAAATCAGGACAGGCAGCCCAATTCCTGTCAAGGTAATCCTTTGCAGATTAAGTAGACCATCAATAATCTTTGGTTAACATTCGATTCAAGCATGCACCAGCTCTTCCCACCCTGGCCTCTCCTCCAGCTGAGGGTCTGTTGGCTATTGTGTACTGTTCTAAAGCTTTCACAGCCCTCAGAGTCTCCTTTTATATTTTTTAAAAACCTTGACTTGGCTCGCCCTGGAGTTTCTTATAAGATGGGGCTTGCTGGTAAATGAAAGTGATTCCTGAATGTTGACATATAAACATCATTGACCAGGCTAGGCCCGTCTTCAAAGAGAAGATATTGTAAGTCTTCCAAAGTTTAATCAAACTGAATAATTGGGGGCGCGGAGGAGGGAAGAAGGGGAGAGAGAAGAAGAGAATGTGAGACAAAGCAAGAAGGTGATGGAGCGAGCGGACAGAGAATATCCTTCCTAGAGCCATGATCGGATTTCTCCATAAGCTCCAGCATTTTCTCGCTTTTATATTTATGCTCTCACTGCCCAATGGGGTGCATGAAATTGTCAGCATTAACTGGAAAGGTGGAGGCTTTCAGACAGAGCTGGCAAATGTATTCTATGGGAACAAAGATCCATCCCCCTTCTGTGTGTTGTGCCCTCTAAGGGCTAAATACGGTTGCAAATTCAATACCTAGAAGGAATCCCCCCCCCCCCACTCCACCCAGCCGGCCTCTTTTGTTCTAGATCCCCATGTCCAGGGCTACGTAGTACCATCTATCATAGTATGGATGGTATCTGCACCACAGGCCCGGCCAACAGCCTGAGAAGCTTGCCTGCACTGAGACACTGGTCCCTTTCTCGGGATGTCCCGACTCTTGTATTTCAGGGTCCAGACTCTTCCATCAGTTATGTGCTGACAGGAGCTCGTCCCTACCAACATGCTGACTCTCCCTGTCTTCTTTTCTTTTCTCCTATGGACACACTTCAAACGTTCCCCAGAGGAGAAAAGAACATGAGACGCGTGCGTACCCACCACCCGGTTGCGACAATTAATATTTTGCCATTCCTATTTTATCTGTTCCCACCCCGACTGTTCCTTTTAGGGACTCTCACAAAACGAACACCAGACATTGTACAGCTTCACCACCGTTCCTTGGAATTTCCCCTTTGTTCTCGCACTTCGTTTAATGATGCAGTGACTCTGAGAACCTGGTGAGATTTCCTGCTGGTTCTTTTACTTGGATGGAGGTGGGGTGGTGCACACGGGAATAGGGTTTGCGTCTCTCCTATGCTAATTAACCAAACCCAAGCCACCAATTTATTCATTTTTTTATATTGCCTTACAGTAAAAACTGTTCAAGTTGCCTTATTATTATTTAATGAAACAAGGGATGGAAAGTAGATTTACACCTAATGCTGGGACTGTAGACAGATATAAAACTAATATCCTCACCTTGAGTTCTGAGGATGATGGATGGTGGGAAGGGATTCTAGGACCCCTGGTCAGGGATGGATCTAGGACATCCCTCCTCTATGGAGCCGACAGGACTGTCTGATGAGGCTTCAGCCTGGGTGGTCCAGGCTGGTGCCGGCCAAACATAGGAACCGGGGAATGGATGCAGAAGGAGAAGCCTGATGCATGGATTGACTGTGTGCACACACTGTGAATTAATGATTTATGTAACTGCTTACCACGTGTGCTTAATTACCTTGCAGCATGATAACGAACAGGTCTATCATTAAAATCCCATTGGATTCCAGAGATGAAAACTCTCTGTGGGCTTTCCTGGCCTTCCTTTTGCAGTGGATAAGGGTGCTGGCTCAGAACTGACCAATAAAAGTGGCCTTGTTGCTGGCTAGGTCTTTGGCCTCTCAAGACAATTCCCTTGAGGCCTGGAGCTTTGAGGAGTCCTTTAACCTCCGATGGGAGGGTTGGCAGGTCTATAGCCAATCGCTGCCTCTTCCAGCTCTGATCATGCCAAAGTTTGGCTAAAAGTCTCTCCTCCAACTGCTTCTGTTGTGCTGGCATGGTTTGGAACCACAAACCAGGTTTGTGGACTTATGTAATTTCCAGTTCCCTTAAAGCAGTGGTGCTGGGGAGCTTGAAAAGCACATCCATGGCCTGGAGCTTCCCAGGCTAATGAGCTCAGGATCTCTGGGAGTGGCCCTGGCGTTCCCCAGTGATTCCTGGGGGAGAGCCTGCCGCTGTAGAGAGAGTGCTTTGGTGCACCCCGGTTCTTGCTTTCTTCCCCATTTTTCTTTGTTAGGGTCATCTTTTGCCTCAAAGCTTTTGAGATAGAAGAGACACGTGCTTTTAGGTTTAAACACTGAGGTCATGCTGGTTTCATGAAACGAATTGAGGGAAATTTTCATCTTATTCTATGACCTGAAATAGTTTGAATAACAAAGATGATACCTGGTTTTTGAAGAGTAGATACTATCCAGTTATAAGACCATGAAGGCCTTTGAGAAAGGGCCTCTTTAATAAACTTTCTAAAGTATTCTACGGTTATTGGTCAATTCAGGTGTTCTACCTCTTTGGGGCTATTTTGATAAATTATATTTTGCTAAGAAATTCTCCATTTCCTCTAGATTTTCAAATTTCTTGCCATAGATGTTCACATACAATGCTTTTATAATTCTTTTGCTCCTTTCCCAACTGGTAATTACATTTTCTTTCTCACCCTTAACTGCAGACCATAAGCTTTTCAGATTTCCTCCTATTATTCCTATATTCCCTCCTATTATTCCTTCCTTCTTATTATTACTATTGTAATAATAACAGCT
Source organism: Canis aureus (assembly GCF_053574225.1). NCBI lineage: Eukaryota > Metazoa > Chordata > Mammalia > Carnivora > Canidae > Canis > Canis aureus. The sequence goes on from NC_135631.1 coordinate 41,507,183, forward strand.
TCTGCTTACTGATCACTGACTGTGTGCTAGGCATAGGGTGATAACTGCTGTCTTGTACTAGCTCATTTAACCCCCATGACCATTCAGTGACATAGGTACTCTTATGATCCTCATATTACAGACAAATTCCTTGCCTCTAGGTGCCCAGAGCAGTTAAGGAACTTGCCAGTAGCTCTCTATGCTGCTTATTGACTTGTGTGCATGACCTTAGACATCACCTACCATTTGAGTCTAGGGTTAAGAATTAAGGGGGAGAGGAAAGGATTAACAATAGCATTCCTGCTCGAAGCTCTTAACTAGAGTGGATAATCTAAGAGTTGTGTGGCTGGGAGGTGGCAAGATTTTACCAGCAGAGAGTGGCCTAAAGCTCAGGGTCCCGAGTTCCAGTGCTTAGATGGATTCCATGCTTTGTGACTCTTTCCATGACCTGGTTCAAGGCCACTTAATTGCCTTGAGTGTTCTCTCGCGTTCGACTCTTGATCTCTGGGTTGTGAGTTCAAGCCCCACATTGGATGTAGAGATTACTTAAAAACAAAACCTTAAAACACAAACAAACAAAAAGGGCTCCCCGGACTGGCCCTCTCTTTGCTTCAAGAATAAAATCTGGACTTTTCAGTTTGGCCTTCCAGGATTCCTGCCACCTGGTATCAAGGGGCATTCGAAGCTCATGGCTATGGCTGCCTTCAGGCACCCAGACAGTGTCTGTCAATCTAAACTCCAGACTCTATATGTCCTTGTATGTCTGCCTCTGGACCTTTGCTCATGCTTTTCCCACCACCGTGAATGCTCTCTCTCTCTATCTCTGGATATCCAAGTGCGATGAATCCTTCAAGCTCTAGCATGTCATGATACTGTTGTCAATTCTCTCCTCCTATAACTAAATAATACCAGCACTTCATACAGCTTACCATGTGTACCAGCACTTTATATCTGTTAGGTCACTTAGCCTTCAGAACAATCCTACGAATTATGTACCCTTTCTTTCTCTTTCTTTTTCTTTCTTTCTTTCTTTCTTTCTTTCTTTCTTTCTTTCTTTCTTTCGATTTTATTTATTTGTTTGAGAGTGTGAGAGAGAGCATGATCAGGGGGGAGGGGCAGAGGGAGAGGGAGGAGCAGACTCCCCACTGAGCTGGGAGCCAATGTGGGACTTGATCCTCATGACCTGAGCTGAAGGCAGGCGCTTAACTGACTGAGCCACCCAGGTGCCCAAATTATGTACTATTCTTGTCCCTATTTTATAATTGGGGAAACTGAGGCTCAGTAATTTGTCCAAGGCTACGTGGCTAGTAGCAGAGTTGGGATTCAAAGGCAATCTGGCTCCACACTCTTAACCCCTACGCACAGTACCTGTGACTCTCTGCAGGCATGAGTTATAGTGACTTTCACACTTGTACCATCCCTATAGGGCAGCAAGCTCCTCCAGGAAGGGCTACGGGTATGGTTCTGGTATACATTGTACCTACTTAGTAATGAGGTGTCTGGCTGGCTCAGTCGATATGACATGTGACGTTGGATGTTGGGGTTGTGGGTTCTAGCCCCGCGTTGGGCATAAAGATGACTTAAAAAGGAAATGATTTAAGTAGATGTGCCATAAGTATTTGCACAGCCAGAGAAGAACACAGTACTCAGTAGATGGGTTGAGGAGGGCATGGGTGAAGAATTTGGAACCAAGGTCCCAAGGGTCAAGATACTTTTATTTTATTTTTTTTTAAGATTTATTTATTTATGATAGACATAGAGAGAGAGGCAGAGACACAGGAGGAGGGAGAAGCAGGCTCCATGCTGAGAGCCCGACGTGGGACTCGATTCTGGGACTCCAGGATCGCGCCCTGGGCCAAAGGCAGGCGCTAAACCACTGAGCCACCCAGGGATTCCCTCAAGATACTTTTAAAGTGTGGGTAGGGAGGCCAACTTTTATAAATGATACAGTGAAAAATCTCTGCTGAAGAGTAAGCAAATACAAATCCAGTGAGTACAAATGGAGGTAGGCAAGGGAGATGCCAGCAGAGGTGTGGATGCCTGAAAACTTAGGGACTCGGACCATTTCTTAAGGACTTGCTGCACAAAGTGTGGTCCCTGGACCAGCAAGGACGGAGCCTGTTTTGAAATGCAGAATCCTAGACCCCACCCCAGACCATGGAAGCAGAATCTGCATCTTTTTTTCATGATGATATAGAACTTTATTTATTTTTTTGAGAGAGAGAGAGAATGAGAGAGAGAGAGAACTTGCTCATACGTGTGGTGGGGTGGGCAGAGGGAGAGGGAGAGAATCTTAAGCAGGCTCCAAAGCCGGCGGCGTGGAGCCTGATGCAGGGCTCGATCTCACAATCAACCCTCAACACTGAGATGGTGACCCGGACTGAAATCAAGAGTTGAATGCTTAGCCAACTACTACTTGGGTGCCACAGAATCTGCATTTTAACAAGACCCTCTTAGGAGTCATATGCACACTAAGATTGGTAAAAGGCTCCCATAAGGCCAGACATTCAGGCTTACCCCCTAGAGGCTGTAACTTAATTGGTTTGGGGTGGGGCCAGGGCCTCCATATTAAAAAAAACCATTTTCCAGGTAACTCTACCATGTATGCCAGGTTAGGCCTTCCCTAGAGATTTGTGGAATAAAAAGATGGGGAGGGTAGGGGCGGAGAATCCCAGCCCCACCACTAATGAGCTGTGTGACTTTGGGCACGGCACTTGATGTCAAATGAAGAAAGCAGATTAGATCAGTGGTTCGTGAAACTCAGAATCAGAAAATACACATTCTTAGGTCAAATCAATTTTAATTCCTGGGTCTGGGCCTGAGGAGTTTAGCAATGACTTCAGATGCCATGGGCACTCATATGCTTCTAAATTTTTTTCTTTTATTTATTATTTATGATAGTCACAGAGAGAGAGAGAGAGAGAGAGAGAGAGAGGCAGAGACATAGGCAGAGGGAGAAGCAGGCTCCATGCACCAGGAGCCCGACGTGGGACTTGATCCCGGGTCTCCAGGATCGCGCCCTGGGCCAAAGGCAGGCGCCAAACTGCTGCGCCACCCAGGGATCCCCACTCATATGCTTCTAGACCAGGGGAGAGCCATAGATCATTTAGAACAGCGGTTCTCAACGCTGGAAACATCAGAATCACCTGGAGAGCTCTCGAAAAGGACCAGTACCAAGACCCTACTCCGAGACATGTTAGGCCTGAAACCCAAAGTTCTCCCAAGTGATTAGTGATTTTCTAGCATGATGGAAAACCACTGACCCAAGAGTCAGTTAAAGATGTGGAGGTCACAGAGCACAAACAATGTGGGCTTCTGAGGTCCTTTAATTTCTTTGAGGTTTCCTATTTGTGAAATGAGGATTACAATACCCATTCTAGCAGCTCGTGGTGAGGATTAAATATGATAAAGTCACATATACCTTTGACCTTAGTCAAAAGTCACTTCATTGTGAATCCAACTTCCTCGGTGGACTAATGAGAACACTAAGCCCCAGAAAGGCAGGTCCAAGTTCACAGAGCTAGCTGAACAGCAGCAGAACAGACATGACTCTTTGCTCCAAATGCTAATTCCATCACCCTGTGTGGCCTCCTCTGGATACAGGAAAAGAGCCCAGAGAAAACGCAAACGACCCCAGATGGCCACAGTGAACTTCGGCCAGAGCAATGGGCCAATGGAGAGTCGCTCACACAAAGTAAAGCCTTAGTTTTCTTCACCCAAGAACCAGGTCACATCCCATTCCCCCTCCGCCCCCCGCAACCTTGTACAGGCTTGGCTTTCAACATGCTGCTGACGGTGTTTGATTCTGACCCATTTGAGCTTGATGTTCTTTTCTGATCACAGTGTCAGGAATGAAATAAATGCCTCCCTGGGGACAATGGAGTGGGAGAATGATTTCTCACCCACCATGTGGAAGGTGAGCGGGAACGGGAGGTGAGAGCTGAGGGATGGGCCAGGTGGCAGCCAGTTTCAGCAAGTCCAATGTGAGGGCTTGAGAGACTATGAGTACTAGGGATTGAATTGGGTTCCACTAAAAGATGTGGAGGCCTAACCCCCCCCCCCCATACCTGTGAATAGGGTCTTTGCAGATGACCGAATTAAGACAAGATCAGGAATGTGGGCCCTAATGTAATAGGGCCGTGTCCTTAGCAAAGGGAATTGTGAGTATAGAGACAGATACACACAGGGAGAAAAGCATGGGAAGATGGAGGCAGAGATTGCGGTGATGCGTCTATAAGCCAAGGAAGGTCTCAGATGGCCTGTGAAGCACCAGAAGCTAGGGACAGGCATGGAGCAGATTCTCTCCAGAGCCCTCAGAAGGAAGAGACCCTGTGGACACCTTGATCTCAGACGTCTAGCTTCTAGAACGGTACAACAAGAAATTTCTGTTGTGGCCCTTTGTTACAGCAGCTCTATGAAACTGATACAGCGAGTGCCAGGTCCTTGCTCAAAGAACATGTTGTGGTGCATCAAGGCAAAGAGACCCACATGTCTTCGCTGAAGAACTAGAACTTCAGAGGAGTAGGAGTGTTCTGTCTCTCATGTGACTTACCCTACGGTGGGAGATACCCTGCTTTATCTGATGCAAGGACCTAGCCTTGAAATGCAGCTTGTGTTCTTTTTATTTTTTTTTAAATATTTTATTTATTTATTCACTATTCTTGAGAGACACAAAGAGAGGCAGAGACACAGGCAGAGGGAGAAGCAGGGCCCCTGCAGGGAGCCCACCGCAGGATCCCCAGGTCATGACCTGAGCCAACAGCAGACACTCAACCGCTGAGCCACCAAGGTGTCCCAATGCAGTGTGTGTGCTAAGTTCAAAATTTACCAGCCTCTTTGTTGATATTCTCAAATAGGCCTGGATATGAGCAAAATCTAGGGGTAATTTTCTTATTGATCAGTACAGCAGGTGGAGAAAGCACTGGGGGTGGGGGAGGTTAGACAGAGGGAGGAGAGAGAGAATCCTAGGGAGGCTCTATGCTCAGCAAGGAGCCCTACACGGGGCTCAATCTCATGACCCTGAGATCATGACCTGAGCTGAAATCAAGAGTTGGTTGCTCAACCAACAGAGCCACCCAGGCACCCCAGGTAATAACTCTTCTATGGTTTGCTTCATACACGCCCAGTGCTCTTTTAAGTGCTTTATGGACATGAATTCATTTGATTTTTCTGAATTTTCACAACAGTCCTCTCAAGTAGGTACTTGGATCATAACCATTTTACAGATACAGAAACTGAGACAAACAGAGGTAGAAGAACTTCCCCAAGGCTGTGCAACTAGAGGTGTTAGAGCTGGAATGTGGACCTAGGCAATCTGGCCCGAGAGCCCATGCCCTTCACCACTACAGTAACGGCTACCACTGCTCCAGGGCTTACCCCGGAGGAAGTGTTAGTCTAAATACTTACATTCTTTTTTAAAGTTTATTTTATTTATTAAAGATTTTTAAAATTTATTTGATATTAAGTGAGAGAGAGAGAGAGAGAGAGCTCACATGAGCAGGGGAAGGGGCAGAGGCAGACAGAGAAGCAGGCTCTTCACTGAGCAGAGAGCCCGAGGGGGGACTCGATCCCAGGGCCTTGAGATCATGATCTCATGATCTCATCCCAGTCCAAAGGCTGAGCCACCCAGGTGCCCTAAATACTTACATTCTTAATCCACTTCACATTCACACCCATTTATCTAAGCCCTGTTTAATTTTTTCATATTCACACTTCCAGGAAAGTCATTTCAACTTTGAATTTAAAAAGGCACCCCCCCACATTTTTCCATTACACACACACACACACACACACACACACACACACACAATATCCGGTCCCTCCTACAAAGCTGGTCACTGGCTGGCGATCCCACAGCTACCCCTAGTGGAGATCTTCCAGCGGCCAGGGGCTTGCCCATCCCCCTCTCAACGCACCACGCCCACCCCATCTTCCAGGCCTGGCCCTCCGGCTAACATGATTGAGTGAATGCTTCTCTGGGGGAAAGCAAGACCTCCCAAGGCCAAGGTCATCACTTTCCAAACTAGGAATTGATGGGTCTTTTACTTTCCTGGCTGGAGGCACCTGGGACTTGGCCTCGCCATCTCGGTTTGTGATTCTGGTACAAAATAATCCCTCTTGCTTTTACGAAGGGAGCCCAAGAGGGCAAAGGAGGGAGCAGGAGGGCAACACGGAGGAGGAGAGGCGAACGGACAGAAAACAAAGGAGGGAGAAGAGGACCAACCACGGATGATTGCACATCTGTGCAGGAACGGGGGCTAGGGACCCAGCACACCCTTCTCACCACCCGAAACCCCACGAGGCTGCGTAGTGGGGTGCGTAGAGCTCGGCTGCAATCCAGTATTCTCACCGCTGCCCCTGAAAGCTAGGGGGTGTCGGGGAGTAGCAGCCGGGCCCAGCTGCGCTGGCAAGAAGTGGCTCCGCGGTTGAGCATCTGCATTGGGCCCAGGGCGTGACCCCGGGTCCTGGGATCGAGTCCCGCATCCGGCTCCCTGCATGGAGCCTGCTTCTCCCCCTGCCTGTGTCTCTCATGAGTTAATAAATAACATCTAAAAAAAAAAAAAAATAGAAGGGCGTCTTCTCCACGAGGACTCCGGTTGGGTGAGGAAGTGATGCCCTGGCATCCGTAAAGTCCACAAGGAGATTTCGCCAAGGTTCACGCGGCCCCGCAGGGCGACGGGGTGCGGCCGGCTCTGGGCCCTGGAGCCGCCGGAGCTAAGGACGCAGCTGCCGCACAGCTTCTCTCCGAATTAGCCGGCGAGCCGCCCCGGTGCTTACTGGTTCCCTCCGAATCTGTCTGATAACTTAGGAGGAAATAGATCTTTCCGCCTCAGTAACAACAAAATTGGTCTTTGCATCTGTGAAAATTATGCTCTAGATGCCGGCAATCCTGAAACATTAATCAAGTATCAATCACTGACATGAGTGGAAAATAGAGCTGGAGGCTTTATTCAAGCCTTGTTGTGAGCAAAGCGGAGCAACGGCTGATGGTGGAGGACACCCTCTAACTGGTGTCAGATGGTACCGTGCAGTGGAAAGAGCGGGGGCCTGACTCCACTCCCGGCTGCACGAGCTCCCTGGGCCTCGGGTCCCCCAGGGGCTGAGTGACAGGAGGCATGTTAGGTGCACACCCCACGCGGGCCCTGCACAGAAGTGATGACCTCCCCTGCAGGAAAGAGCCTTCTGCCCCAAATACAAAACCTGAATCTAACCAGGAGGAAACATCCGGCAAACCAAACGGAGGGTCACCTTACAAGGTGAGAGCCTGCAGTCTGCAGGGGCTGAGGCCAGGAGCCAGGCAGAAGGACCCTCCCCGATTCAAGGAGGTGGCCGGGACAGGACAACTAAACCCTGCACGTAATCCCGGATTGTTACCTTTTTCTTGGCTCTTCGGGGAGGTTGGCAATATTTGAATAAGGTCTCTGTCAGTGACATTGGTTTCCTGATTTTGATCATCGTATTACAGTTACATAAGAGAGTCTCTTTGCTTTTAAGAAATACACTTTGAAATGTTCAAAAGACATGGTATTTGCAGCTTATTCTCGAACAGGTAAAAAAAACCCTATAAAATACAATATATAAAAAACATATGAAAATGTATATACACACGTGGGTATACAGAGGGGGGTTGAACTATTTTTGCAACTTTCCTTTGAGTCTGAAATCCCCTTCCACCCCCCGAGAAAGCTGCTCCCCAGTCAGCCAGGCTGCCTCCCTTACACTCCGTGAAAATCCCTGGAATGCAGTGTTTCATGTGGCTGGTGTATGGGGAGCTCTTTGGTCCTCCTCAGGCCACTGGACTCACAGGCAAATAACGCTACAGTGAGAAGGGTCCTTAGAGACGACCGAATTCACACCCTTCCAGGTGATGTGATGGGGAGCAGAGGGGCCTTTGGCTTGTCGTCGGACTGGGCCTGAGCTGGCCCTGGACTCTGGGTCCCGACCCCCCGCCCAGTGCTCTTTCTTCGACTCCACACTGTGTGACCGCACAATGCATTCGGCCCCAAAGTTGTGACAGCTCTGACAGGACATCGATCCCTTCGGTCTCTGGGATAATTGGATGGGGAGCTTTCAAGAGGGGGCAGCGGCGCTGGCGTCCGCATCCTCATCCTTTCCTGCAGAGGGACCCTGGCATAATAAACGGAGGGCTCTAATCTAATCTGTTCCCAGAGCTCCAAGTAACACCTATATGCTAATGAGTCTCAAATCTATTTCCCACCGCTGACCTCTGTCTGAGGTCCACATTCCCGTACCCAGCATCCAACCTCGACTGTGACATGTGCACATGTGGGCCTCCCATATGCGGGCCTCCCACATACTCACGCCCCCTTCTCACTGTTCTTCCCCCTGGAAGCTCCAGGCACCCCGTGCCTCCACTGCCCCGGGAGCATGACCCGCCTGGCACGTCCCAGCCTCAGGGTCTTCCCTTGGCTGCTCTCTCTGCTCAGAGGCCCCGTCTCCACGTTCACGCAGGACCCGGCCTCAAGCCTCTTCCAACAGGCTTTCCTTGACCAGCTCACATGCAACAGCGCTCCCTGCCTTTCCCCACACTGACTTCCCTTACCTGTTTATGTCTCTATCCCCCCACTAAGCTCCTAGAGGCCAGGCATCTATTTGGTTCCCTTTGTATTCTGACCACTGAGTGGCCTCTATGAGGAGCTCGATACATGTTTGTGAAGGTAATCAATGAATGCACTGTTAAGTTAAAGAAGCAAGGAGTGGAAGAGTGTATATAACACACATCCATTTATTTTAAAAAAAAAAAAAAGAAAGAACACATCCATGCTTGCCTAACTTTGGGAGGATTTAATAGCTCTGGCCTCTGGTGGGGGGCGTCAATGGGTAGCTGGAGGCAAGGGAGGAGGGATACTTGTCCATGTAGACCCTCTGGTATCTTTTGAATTTTTCAGTAGGTACATATCTCACTGATTTGACGAATTAAGAATATATACGTATATCAAATCATTATGTTGTATACCTAAAGCAAATGCGATGTTATATGTCAACCATCTCTCAAAAAAAGGCCACGTGTAATTAAATCCACATTTCCTCCCTTAAAATGTTGTAAGGTACACTTCCACCAACATGAAAACACATGTGTTATGGATATAAAATTGTGATATACAGATTCCATATGTGCAGCACATAACTTTTCTCTCTCTCTCGCTCCCTCTCTCTTTTACCGTAAAACTGTTTGGTAAAGTTTATCATAGTTGAGGCTAAGAGACATGATATTTTATGCCTGTAGTCAGAATTTTCAGAAACATCCCACACATGCAAAGCCCCCTAGAGACCTAAATAAAAAGTAACTGAAAGGAAGGCCGAGAAAGAAGAGACAAAGGCAAATTAGCTTTAAGGATTACTTGTGGCTACAGAAATAAAAATAAAAAAAATTTAAAAAGTATGCTCGACCCCAAGGCCCAGCCTGGGTGGGAGCCATGACTTTTCCAGGTCTGGGTGTGTGTGTGTGTGTGTGTGTGTGTGTGTCTTGTGACTCCCTGTTGTGTCTGGTAACACCCAGAATATCCATGTCCTGATGAGACGCTGTATCTGTGACAAGGGGCAAGGGGCGGCGCTGGAACACTGGACTCTGACACCTGGGACAGTGGCCCAGCTCTCTCTTCACCTGAGGGACTCTGGGCAAACTACCCACATGGCCTCAGCCGGTCTTGGGTCCCTCCACTGCAGCAAGGGGGTGCGAGGTTGGAGGACTCTTTCCAGCTCTAACATCTCGTAGTTCTGTTTTGGGTAGATGTTGCCCGTTGGACCACACAAAAGGGCAGGTGCTATGCCTTTGAGATCCATGCAGACATGACCCTGAGGTCATGGGAATCCTTCTGCCAGACAGTGACCCAGCAGGGCGTCCTCCTGGCTACCTGAGCCTGAGCTTGGTGACTGAGCCAGAGAGCTGAGCTCTCCCTCCCACTTCCAGAGGATTCCTCATCAAGCTTGGGGCTTGGGACTCTTGCGCCCTGTGCCTCTGCCAACTTTTATTAGCCAAGTAAAGTGCTCTGGGGAGCTGCTACACATGATCTGAACAAAACAACCGAGAGCCAGGCATGGACAGGGCTTCCTCTGTGTCCTCGGAGCTGGGCCCACCCCAGTGAGCAAGAAGGTCAGGTGGTTTCGAGAGCCAGCCAGGCAGGCTATTAAACTAAACTTCCCTTTCCTGCAAGATGTTGGCTAGGAAAAAATCATGAAAAGCCCTGGGTTGGGGAGGGGAGCAGGCAGCGGGAGAGATAATTTGTGGACATCAATGCTCAAATTATTGCAGGAGGGGAAGGAAGGAAATGGCAGAAAGCACGGGAATTGGCTTCTCACTGTGGAATGCCCCCACATTACTGTTTTCATTTCTACAGTTGTCTTGCTATTTTAGACCCAGGCTAATGTCAAGATTGGTTTACATTCCCTCTGCACATGCCAGTGAACCGAGGGAGAGATGTTTGGGAGTGTGCGGGGCTCCAGAGGGAGTTCCCTGGGGGATCAGAGAGTTCTCTACGTATAGTCCTCAAAGTCGAGTTTAGGGTGTTGGTACAGATGGCAGAGTTTGAAAGGCTGAAATGAAAATACTCCAAGTCAGATAAGAATATGAAAAAAAGTCTACCTCTTAGAAGAAGTTGGATGATGCCTATGATTTGATTTTTTTTTTTTTTTAGGTTTTATTTATTTATGTAATCTCTACACCCGATGTGAGGCTCAAACTCACGACCCTGGTGCCCCTGGCTTGATTTTCTTTCTTTCTTTCTTTCCTTCTTTCCTTCTTTCTTTCTTTCTTTCTTTCTTTCTTTCTTTCTTTCTTTCTTTCTTTCTTTCTTTCTTTCTTTCTTTTTCTTTCTTCTTTCTTTTCTTTCTCTCTCTCTCTCTTCCTTCCTTCCTTCCTTTTTCTTCTTTCTTTCTTTCTTTCTTTCTTTCTTTCTTTCTTTCTTTCTTTTCTTTCTTCCTCTCTCTCTTTCTTTCTTTTCTTTCTTTCTTTCTTTCTTTCTTTCTTTCTTTCTTTCTTTCTTTCTTTCTTTCCTTTCTTTCTTCCTCTCTCTCTCTTTTAAAAAGATTTTATTTATTTATTCATGAGAGACACACACACAGAGAATCATAGGCAGAGGGAGAAGGAGGCTCCCTTTGGGGAGCCTGATGCAGGACTGGATCCCAGGACCCCGGGATCACAACCTGAGCCGAAGATAGATGCTCAACCACTGAACCACCCAGGCGTCCCTGGTTTGATTTTCTTAACCAATGCATTTAAGCCTAATTCTGCCCTTATTTTGAAAGCTCAGGAGTTGTAGTCTTTGGAGGTGTCTTTTGGGCCTGGGGGTGGGTGGGGAGGAGGTGCACAGAACCGTCACACTCAGAAGAGGGCTATTAAAAGAGGCTGCAGAAACTCTGTCTCTGGGTATTAAAGCAGATATAAGACAGCATTTAGGCTGATGGATTTAAATTGAGGGGAGCTTCAGAACGCCTTTGGGGTAGGAGGACTGTTCTTTATTTCAAAAGCCCCAGAAACAATTGTAATTCAACCTGCTTCTCTAGTGTCGTCCCCATACCTGCTGCTCCCCAGGTCCAAGTGCCCCGTGGAGAACCACTGCTGGACCTGTTCTGGACACTTACAGCCTGAAATGAATCATCCTGTGAAGTTTCTCCCTGTATTATGACTCTAAAATCTTAACGTATCTATTTAACAGCTGTGCCTCATAGGAATCTCCTTGGCCTTCAAATGGGAGAACGGGGCTTTACCCTTTTTAAAAAATCTACTTAAGAGCATTACAGAACTGTGTGTATAGACTGCAGGCACTTCAGGAAGAAGCACAGGTTGCAAAGTCTGTCTTAACACCAAAGGAAGGTCATGTCCCCATTTCCAGGGCCAGGGCCTGCAATCTGCTTTGTCATTCACCAGTTTGCATTTTAAACCATATGTTTTGTGAGCAGTTAAATGTGATGGGTAACATAATTTTATATTTACAATTGCAATGAAAAAAAAAAGATGATATTTATTAGAGAGAGTACGATGCATGGCGGGGACAGATGGAGAGAGAGAAGCAGACCCCCTAGCTGAGCAGGGGGCGAGCAGGGGCTCAATCCTGGGACCCTGAGATCATGACCTGCGCTGGAGGCAGACGCTTAACCAAGGCGCTCCTTTACAATTGCACTTTTTATTGTTTTTTATTATTTTTATTTTTTTAAAGGTTGTATTTATTTATTCATGAGAGACACACAGAGAGAGAGAGGCAGAGACACCGCAGAGGGAGAAGCAGGCTCCACGCAGGGAGCCTGATGTGGGACTCTCCTGGGACTCCAGGATCACACCCTGAGCAGAAGGCAGGCGCTAAACTGCTCAGCCACCGAGGGATCCCCTACAATTGCACTTTTTAAAATGTTATTTTTACCAATCACTTTCAAAATCTGTAAGCACCACCCCTCACCAACCACCCTGGCCTGCCACCAGATGCCGCTCCTCAAAAAAAAAAAAGCCGTAACTCTGAAAGTGGCTTTTCCTTTTCTTCAGTTTGCCATTCAAAGCTTTCCATGGTCGGGCTCCAGTATGATCTTCCAAACTGCCCCGTCTCGTTCTCCTTATCACCCATGCACTGTTATGATAACTGCATAGGATTGTATCGTTAGGATGTTGGATGCACCTTAACTATTCCCAAGTGCTGAATATCTTCTGCTCCTTCTCTCTGAATTTTGCCAGGAAGGGTACAAGGAATCATCTAGACCAGCGGTTGTCAACCTTGGCCATCACTGGGATATGGGGTTATGGGGAGTGGAAGGGTGGGGGCTGGGGCATTTTTTTTTTCAGTTGAGATATAACATGCATATAGGAAAGGGCAAAAATCACACATGTACCACCTTTTACCTTTGGATGTATAAAACACCCTCATCAAGAAACAGAATGTTACCAACAACCCAGAAAGGCTGGGGTAAGGTGGCTTTAGAAAAATTCTCACTTGGAATCCAATTGTTTGAGATTCTTATTCCTAGATGTGAAATAAAGCCCAGGAATTTACATTTTTAAGATTTTCCCCAGAAAAGTCTGGTTTCCCATGCACCACTGGATCTGGAGAGCATGAATCTACCAAAGGTTTTCAGATTGCCCCTCCTGTGTCACCCTGGGGGATGGCGATCAGACTTGCCTTCCCCTTCAATCAGAGGCCACCTGGGTCTCCAGTTTAAGAAAGGCCTTCATGGGATGCCTAGGTGGCTGGGAGGTTGAAAGCAGAGCCTTCAGCTCAGGGTGTGATCCTGGAGTCCCAGGATCAAGTTCCACATCGGGCTCCCCAAAGGGAGCCTGCTTCTCTCTCTGCCTGTGTCTATATCTCTGCCTCTGTGTCTCTCATAAATAAATAAAATCTGTAAAAAAAGAAAGAAAGAAGAAAGAAAGAAAGAAAGAAAGAAAGAAAGAAAGAAAGAAAAAGGAAAGAAAGAAAAGAAAAGAAAAGAAAAGAAAGAAAAGAAAAGAAAAAAGAAAAGAAAAGAAAAGAAAAGAAAAGAAAAAAGAAAAGGCCTCTGTGGATGAAAACAACCCCTTATTCCACAATTCTGAAAACTACCTATGTTGGTCAGGTTCAGTTGAGGAAGTAGAACTACAAGGATGGATAATGATGGATCTGTATATGGATCTGTATATGGATCGATAACAAGTATTTGACCTTTCACAATAGTACTTGGGGGTTAAACAGCCCCTATAAGGCTGTTGTTTCTGTATTCGATGCTGGAGTGTTAAGTCTGTAGGGCTGCAGTTGGTGAGGAAAGACCTTGGTAGGCCAAGAACAATCTGAAACCCCATGAAGATGGATTAAAACTTGTGTTCTTGGGATATCTGGGAGGCTCAGTGGTTGAGCATCTGCTTTTGGCTCAGGGTATGATCCTGGAGTCGCAGGATCAAGTCCCACACTGGGCTCCTTGCATGGAACCTGCTTCTCCCTCTGCCTGTATCTCTGCCTCTCTTTCTGTCTGTCATGAATAAATAAATAAAAATAGAAAAAAAATAAAACTTGTGTTCTTGCTGCCCTTGACCTCGATAGTATGGATATCCCCCAGAAGCCATGGAGCCAAGCACTTGCAGCTGGCCTGAGAGTCAGAGAAGTCGAATGGGGATCCAGGGAAAGGTGGAGCCATTGCAGGCCTGGCCGCTGCTACAGGCAATGTCAGCAGGTAGGTAGGCGACAATGCACCCACTGCTTCCCTTCTGTCCTTCAGCTCTCCCAGGAATCCCTCTGTGGCCCAACCCAATTAGGAACCCTAGGACAGGGAATTCTGGGAGACGTAGTTCATCCTTACCAGGCCGACACCTGGCAAAGCCACCACTACCTGTCAGATCACTGGTTCTCAAGCTTGGCTGCACTCTGGGATCATGAGTGGTTTTAAAAGCACAGATACCAGGTCTTGCACCATGATTATCGGAAAGGTTCTCAGGTCACCCTAATGTATAGTCATAGCTAAGAACCACTGCCTGGCAACCTCAGGACTAGCCCCAACCCCAACCCCAACCCCAACCCCAGGAGCTCAAGAAGATGAATTCTCTCTTTTTTGCCCCTAGAGGAGCATAAAAAAGATCTGGTTATTTTTTCGAAGGTTTTCTCACTATCTGCTTTCCTGCATTGGTCCGTCCTCTCTTCAAGAACCCTGCCACAACCTCCCGCAGCCCTCAGCACGCTGGCTGCCCCGTGGACCAAGCCGTCTGGTTATCTTCCTGTGCTCAGTAGATGGGAATACAGTGGGTAGACCCTGGGATCATCCTAGCACCAGGAAGCTCACAGTGAACTGAAGACTCGGAAGTTTTTGCTATTAAGCTTCTAAATATAGCATCTCCTCCCCCTAGGCATAGACGAATCAAATGATTATAATGCAGCAAAGTGGTCAGTGAGCACTTAACCAACGTACTACTAGCAAGAGCTGGTGAGAGGGCTTGTGGGTGGCGGGGGCCGCCCCTGCAGGGTCGTTCTCAAGGACAGGCTGCAAGAGATGGACAGCAGGAGCCTCTGCAGGAAAAAAGCCAGAAAAGAGGTGAGGGCCAGCAAGAGCTCAGGTGCAAGTTCCAGCACTGGCAGCGACAAGCTGAGGGGTCTCGGGCCATGTGTCCAAGGCTCAGTATCAGCCCCACTGCCCATCTGGGGTCACAGAGAGCATCAGAAGAGGGGGATGTGAAACAGCTCGGGGGAGGGAAGCAGGTCCAAGGGCACAGGCGTTGCTGTGTACCGGGAAGTAACTGTTGCAGGGAATGGTTATCTCGATGTGGATTAGGCCCATTGCTTTCTTTTTCCCACCCACAATGTGGTTGTTTCTAATGAGGCCTGCTCAACTGTGAGATTGACACAATTGATCAAAAATAAGTCTCTGGGATTTCCTTGGGGTTTCTATGATTTATGCTCCCTCTGTTCTCCCCATTTCGCAGCCAGGGGAAGCCTGCTGAGCCACCCCAGTGCATACTCCATAATTAAGTTGATAAGAACTTTCTGAGAAACAACAGCAGGAATCTTTCCTACCATCTCTGTGAGGCAAACCCGAAGGATCGGCAGTGCTCCAGGATGTTCAGTGGCCTATGTGTATTGTGTACGATTGTTTTCTGTGCCCAAGATGGATGTGAAGCTTCCTGAGGGCAAAGCTGACTCTGGATTCCCCTTTATTTGGATCTCGGCGCCTAGGACAGGGCAGCAGGAAGGATACTGGATGCAACGATCCAAAGTCCCAGGTTCCAGTCATAGCTTGGCTCCTCAAAAGTGACTAGGATATCCAGCTCGGACTCAGTTTCCTCCTCTCTAGAGTGGGCATCACCTACTTTAAGGGCTTCTGGGGTAGTGCACATCAGACAGTGTGTGGGAAAATGCTTCCATGATCCTGAGACGTGCTGTCCAACTGGGAGAAAATGTGGTAAGAGCTGGTACTTCTCAGCAACTAGGTACTGGCTGATTCTCTTGCCGAGGACAGGGAGGCACAGAAGCGGCTGACCCTGGGCTGCTGCTGAGGGAATGCCCAGGGATGGAGGTGAGGGGGAGGTGTCCCTGAGAACCCACCGTGTGACAGCAGTCACCTCCTCCCTGTCTCCTGCCCCTCTTGGGAGATCCCTGTGTGGTCTTCCTCACTGCAAGCTGGTTGTTGACCTGGTTCCCTGTTTATTCATTTATCTTCTTTTTTTTTAAAAAATTTTTTCCAACTCACTTTTTTTTTTTTCAAAGATTAGAGAGACTGAGTGAGCACAAGCAGGGGGAGCAGCCAAGGGAGAGGGAGAAGCAGGCTCCCCACTGAGCAGGGAGCCCTATGTGGGGCTTGATCAGATCATGACCTGACTGAGCCGAAGGCAGATGCTTCACCCACTAAGCCACCCAGACGCCCCTATTATTCATTTGCCTTCTTCATCCAGTGTTTCCTGAACACTCACTATGTGCCGAGCACTGTGCCAGGGTTGAGAACTGAATGGTGAGCAAAAACAGATGAGGTCCCCGCCCCTTCCTTCCCAAACAGGTTTGGACTCAGGCTTCTGCAACCAGAGAGAGTCAGACGACGAGCTGCATGCGGCCCCAGGGACAGATGGAAATGCTGTGTGTTAGTGGGATCCTAGAGTTAGCTGAAAAATATCGACACATTGAGGCCAGTGTAGTAAGAAGAAGAGAAAGAAGAAAAGGTAAGCTTCCACCAACTCCCTGTTGGGTTTTCCTTCCTGTGCCCTGACCTCAGGCTTCAAGATTCCTACTCTTTATGAAACTAGCTCTCACCTAACTAATTTGTGTTAAGCTCCACCTTGGTCAATGCCCTGGTGGAACTACACTTAATAGGGGTGAAAGCCTCAAGGCAAAGGAATGATGCCCCTGTTGGATGGAAAGATGTCAGAGGTCACCCTAAAATCACACCAGGAGGGTGCTTGCTTCAGGCCGGCATTTATTTCCAGGGACAATCAGGTAGAGAAAGTAGGGGTTCATGGCAGGGCCAAGTTCCCATAGCAAGCCTTTGTGGCCTTTCAAGACTTCCAAAGATCAGGGAGGAGGAAGAGAAGCAGAGGTTGTTGTCAAAGTCAGGGCTTTTGTTTAGGGAAGGTGGGTTTGCAGGTTATTCCATTACCAAAAGCAACTAACTAGATAATTAGCTACTTTAAAAAAAAAAGGGAGAAGAGGAAGACCAGAGGATTTTCCGTAGCCAGAACCCAGAAAAACTCCACCACCAAGCTCGCAGTTCTGACCACGCTGCCAGACAACCCCACGGTGAACTTCCAGCTGGATTTATAATTTTCCTCTCAGTGAGAAAACGAAGACGTATTTTAAGACGAACCCCCCCCCCCCCGCCCCGCCCAAGCCAAATTCTGGAAAGACTGGAGGTAATATGAACCCCAAGTAGACTCATTAAAATAGAAGTTTCTAGTGTAAAATAAAGCACAGCCACTCAAAACCATACAAAACAACGGATTGCACCGGGGGAGGTGAGAAGACAAGTGCCCTAGCAAGCAGCGGGGTGAGGGAAGGGGGCTCTGCTGCCACCCCAAAGCCCCTCCACGCACCCCTCCCAACTGCAGCCCACCCCCGGCCTCCAAAAGCAGCCCCACTCCTAACCTACACTCTTCAGTTCTTCATGTTTATTTATGGTTTCATCACCCAACTGTGTATCCTGAGACTCTACCGGCCACTCCTGTCCATGTTTTATTTTATTTTATTTTATTTTATTTTATTTATTTATTTATTTATTTATTTATTTATTTATTTATTTCCATGCATATTTTAGATGTCCTTTATACGTCTTTCAAGTGACCATCAGTTCTCCCTCCATCTATGTCTTTTCCTTACAAATTGTCTGTTCAGGACTCAGGCCACCAAACCTGCCTTTTTTCCGCTGTCTGGATCGTGCCTCGGTGCACGCCAATGGGTCCAAATGCACTCATTCTTAATGTGAATAATCACCTGCTTGAGAAAACCCCCATATGCAAGGCATGTTCTTAAGGAGGGCACACCCCACCGTAATCACTTTCTCACAATAGAGGTAATGAGACAGTAGGAGAATGGGACCTGGGGAAGCTCTCTGTGGAACTAGTGATTTATGACAGTTTTTTTTTTTTTTTTTTAAACAATTGGAAGTGACTGGGGAATGCTTCTCTTTAATGCCTTTCAATATAGTTTGGAATGGGGTTTGACGTTGCGCTAGGCCCCAGGGCCCGGGATTGTATACTGTTAAGTTTTATCAAAGATGATTGCATAATAGGAGACTGGATGTAGCAAAACCCAAAGGAATCTAGACCACTAACCAGACTCACCAAATGTAATAAATATAAATGATAGATGAAGGGAAGATTAGATCTGGCCGTTTACTTATGGTTTGGAGCAAGAAAAGTTACACTTAAAAAGTTTTTCCCTTCTCCAATCTCAGCAGACAGTCCCACAAACATAATTATTAGCGTTTTCAAAAGGCTTTATCAAATATTGACTTAACAAAGAGCGCATCTACTTAATGGTGACCTCTAGCCCCCCCCAATAAGCCCAGGACCCTAAATTACATGCTACTGGGCAATGTCACCCCAAAACGGACAAAATAATGAGCAACGCTGTACGAGGAGACAAGATGCTTTGTAACACTTTCAATACATGTGGGGTGTTTTGATTTGCACAGGAAGAAAAAGCTCCAAAAATGATGGATACGATAAAAAATTCAAAATGTAAGGCACTCTCCAGACTCAATAGGCTCCTGACCCTAACCTTCAGATCTTTATTACAGCAGTAGGTGTATAAAGCCACGGAAAGGGTCTGAAAGACGTCGGAGGGGAATAAAAGAAATCAGGCAAAGGCCTGAAACGATCACATTCTGCTTCTCTGTTCGTATTTCTTTCCTTGATTCTCCCAGGGATTTTATTTGTGAAGGAAATCAGGATTGTATGTCCACCTCCCTGTTAACAGTGGGGAGAACGTGGGATGGGAAGGAGCAGGGAGGGAGGCGTGATTGGGAGAACTTAACACACATTGGATAGGCAGACTGATGTCTTTTGTGGGCTCAGGAGTTTTTCAAATCTGCTCTGCAGGATTGGGTTCCTGCTTTTAGGGTGTAGATGGTAAGAGAATTGCAATTTGGGAAGCTTTTTTTTTTTTTTTTTTTTAAATAATGCTCTAGGGTATCGCCAATGATGACAACATGTGTGTTTAATACTCTAAAACCAGGACGCCTGGGTGGCTCAGTGGTTGAGCGTCTGCCTTCGGCTCAGGTCCTGGGATTGAGTCCTGCATCGGGCTCCCTGCAGGGAGCCTGCTTCTCCCTCTGCCTGTGTCTCTGCCTCTCTCTCTGTGTCTCTCATGAATAAATAAATAAAATAATAATAATAATAAAAACCCCACCAACTCTAAAACCAGGGGGGCCTGGGTGGCTCAGTTGGTTAAATGTCTGCTTTTGGTCATGGTCTCATGGGGCCTGGGATGGAGCCCCACATGGGGCTCTCTGCTCGGCGGGGAGCCTGCTTCTTCCTCTCCCTCTGCTGCTCCCCCTGCTTGGGCTCTCTCTCGCTCCCTGTCAAATAAGTAAATAAGATCTTTAAAAAAAACAAAAACAAAAACTCTAAAACCAAATTAATTTGAATTCACTTTCTCTGAGAAGGCAAATACGATTCAGCAGCTTTCTTTTCTTAGTCTTAGTTCCCATCCTAGGCTACCTTTCTGAAACCTCTGATGCTCCTTGGAATTCCCTCCCGCCTGGGCTCTGCGATGCTTGTCTTCCCTGCTGCTTCCTGCTGCTCCTCGGGGGCCCATCTCAGGATCACTAGGAATTCCACAGGGTCCTTCCTGGAACCCTCTTCTTGTCCCTGTCCCAAAACCCATCATGGACTCCTAGCTTCTCAAGATTCCCAGCTTCAGCCTCTAGGAGCCACCGGGGGCATGACCGTCCGGAGGGGCAGGGTGAACTGGGACCCAGTAGGGATGCTGGAAGGGTAGACCAGAATTGGCAAGAGGGTTAAATCCACCACGGCTCCTGTGCTTCTGTTAGCTCCCTTCTCACGCTGGGCCGGGCTCAGTCTAAGCAGGTTATGTGCAGGAGGGCATGGAGTCTTCACACGGCCTCTCTGAGAAAGCTCCGTTAGGTCCCATTTTCTAGATAAGACATTTCAGCCAGCAGAGGGCAGGAAGCAGGCAGAGCTGAACTGTGACCCCACTCCCCGCCCCGCTCTGAACCATCACGCCCTCGGTCTGAAGCAGGAGACCGTGTCCTCGTGTTTCTGGACATCAGAAAGACTCCAGAGCTTTGGGCCTTGTCCCTTCAGTGCACCTGGGGGGTGGGGGACACAGATCAGTAGTTAGCAGGTCCGGCTGTAGCCAGGAGCCCCCACTGACCACCCAGCTTGCCCAGGAGGCTCCACGACTGAAGGCAGGCACCAGGCCTTCGCTTTGTGCCTCCCACACCGCCCAGGCTGGGATGTCACGGGACTTCCAGGGGCGGTGCCGTTCATCCGTGGACCAGGGCCTGGGCATTCCTTCTTGGCAAACTGTGTGCATCAGTTCACAGGGAACCTTTCACTGACTAAACATTTTGAACCTAAGACTGTCAAAGAAGGTCCTGGCTCTGGGAGATGGGCCCCTGGGGAGCAGCAGGCAGCAGAGACACGCACGGAGCTGTCTTTACATGGGCAACACGCTCTTGAGCCATCGTGCCGGAGAGGCACTAGAGCAGGGGTTTCAAGCCCTCCCTGAGCCATTTTAAAGTCTTCTTGACTACCACCTCCTCACTTCATAGACCCCAGGTTCCACATCACCAACTATCACATGGAAATGAAATAACCTCCAATGGCCAATTTCAACATCCACCTTCACCCCCATGCTTTCCAAACCTGGCTGACAAAACTTAGATACTCCACTAGGGAAGGGGGGAAAAACTTAAAAACAGACTAGAAAAGACGACCAGTTATTTCATTCCCACGTGATAGTTGGCGATGTGTCTTTCTTACTCCTCAGGAGTCAGCCCTGAGATGGTTCAGCATGGGGGTTCAGGTTCAGCTGGGGCCACTCACTCCCAGGGCCTGCACACAGGCAGATCCGCTGGATTAGGGCTGCATGGCGAAGCCTAAACCACCACGTTGGAGCCAAAGGTCCACGAGGACCATGTACTTAGCTGGGAGGATGTGTGTGCACGTGTTAGAGCAACTTACCCTGCCTTGATTCTTGTGGTAGAAAGTGGGATGTAGAGACCCAGAAAAAGCTCATAGCAGCAAAAGTGCCCTCAGATGGGTCTCACACCACAGGTTCCTGCCTACACATCCAGCCCCACTCCACCTCCTGGGGCACAGGGAGTTAAAACGAAATGACCCTGGAAACTGAAACCTAATTATCTATGGCAATTTAATAAATAACCAAGGTTTACTAGGCCTTATTAAAAATAGATGTTCGGTGTATTTTCTTATCTTCTGACGCTCATTTCTTCACTTGTCAGCACCTGCTGGTGGCAGCCAGAGTCATCTCCCCAATTTTGCTGTATGTGCAAATCAATTTGATTTCCCTCCTCCAAAAAAGATAAAAATCAGTAAAGTGATTAAGTTACAATTAAGGCATGTCATTGAAAGCACAGACATGTGACAAGGCTGAGGAGGACTTGTCCTGAGGTCACCAGTGACTTCTGAGTTGAAAGATTCTTTTTTTCTCCTTCTCCTTGCCTGCTCTACTGTATGAAATGTTGTGGTCAATCAACAAGCCTCCTCCTACTTCTTGAAATTCCCTCCTCTTTCGGCTTCCATTATACCATTCTTGTGCCAGGCTCCCCCCCCTCCGGCTTTCACACTGGCTCCCTGTTAATCTGCCCATCCATCCATCCATCCATCCATCCATCCATCTGATTGCTAATGACAAAACTGGAAAAAATGACAAAGCATATTTATGTCTGGTTTTACAGTCAAAATATGTTTATATATATTATTTCATTAATTTCTCACTACAACCATGTGAAGTGGCTGTTGGTACCCCCATGTTACAGATGAGGAAACAGGCCCCAAGAGGACCTGTGACTTATTTATAGTAGCACAACCAGCAGGTGGCAGAGTCTGAACATGCATTCAGCTTTTCATCCCAGTAAGAATTCACAATGGCACTCTCCTACATACTGGTCAACCATAATTTCTCCACTAGTCTCAGTGTTCCGAGTTAAATGTCATGATCCAGTCAGTATATATTTATTGAGACAGTGCAAGGCTCTAGGGGATCAAAGACTGGGTCCCTGCTCTCCTGCAGTTTGTGGCCTAGTGAGGGAGATAAACATTAATCATATGTTCACACAACAAACATTTATTTTTGAGGTATAAGAAAGTGCTTACTTAGTTATGAAAATCAGAGAAGTCTTCCAGGAGGAAGTAATCATTAAGATGCGTTCTGAAGGATGAGTCAGAGTTAGCTTCGGGAAGAGGAGAAGAAGAAAAAGAAAATCATATACAGAGCAGGAAAAGCATGTGCAAGGGCCCGGTGGCGGGAAGACCCAATGTGCTGAAACGCTGAAGGTCGGCTTGATTGGCATATAGAGTGAAAGGGGACCTGGCACAGGATGTGGTTCAGACCATGCAAGACTTTATAGCCATGATAATGATTTACTTTTAGCTTAAAAGCAATGGCAAGCCACAAGTCAAGAGAATGATATGATTAACTTTGATTTTTGATTCTGACTTTTGTGTGCAGGATGGATTGTAGAGGAGCAAGAGTGGAAGCACGGAAAACGGCTGGAAGGCTTTTTGTACTTGTCCAGGTGAGAAGTGATGACAGCTTGGACCAAGGTGGTAGTGGTGGAAATGAAGAGAAGAATCCCACAGATGCCCCCTGCTCTGCTCAAGCCCATTCTCTCCCTAAACCCTGTCACCAGAGTGTGCTCACGAATTTGCAGTACATGGTAGCTTGTCCACATTGCGGGGCTCCACTGGGGTCTCCTCTTCCAGAAAGCCTTCTCCAGACAATGCCAGTCCTCCAAGATCTTTCAGTAGTTGTGTCTACCTTCTGCACTGTCCATTCTCACACCTGATTCTTCTCTATGGCTTGGCTGTTGTCTGGTCCATTCCTGGAGATGGCTTCATTTGTCTTGTTGTCTTGCTTTCTCCCTTTGGAAAGTAAATGCTTTGTTGGCATTTGCTGAATGGTATCAACAGGGCTCCTCTGGAAATTACATTTGTAAATGATTACTCACGCCAATTGCCTTATCTTTTTTTTTTTTTTTCTAAATTAAACCCTGGTTGCTTAAATCTGTCTTCATGATCTTGTTCTATCAAAACGTATGTCCCAATTTTTCTATAATTTCCTCTAAACTCTTTTCCACATTTCTCCTAGTAGGAAGTAGTTTCAGAGGGAACCGAGTGAGAGGGCGGGGTGGGGGCAGGAGTGTAATTAAACAGGATCTGTCTGACCAGAATTCCTATACCTTTTAATGGGGTATTTGATTAATCCTTTCCAGAGGCACCATTATTCATGCCTTGATGGAATCTCATTTTACAGCCCTTAATACATGGACCCAATTTATCCACATCACATTGTATTCTAATACTTGTCATCCAAGTTATTAGCTATCTCCTTCTTAGTGTAAAATCATCAGCAAGTTTGATTAGCTTATTCCCTGGGGATGATAGGGAGATAAGAACAGACACAGTACAATATGACCACCAATGGCTCTGCATTCTCAAAAGAAGACCGCTAAACAGGATCCATTTATGCAGCTGGGGTGGCCAAAATAAGCATGCGCCCCCGTAGGAGGTCTCTGTGTGGGGCCCAGGAGCCACGGCCACAAAGGGCTGTCACTGTGCCCAGCAGTCCTGAGCCATCATCCCTAATGGGATCACTTTTATAAAAACGAGTGAGGCTCCCCCTCTTCTGCTTCCTAACATCCTCCCACCCCCACTGCCCCAAATATCCTTCCTGGGAGGCACAGCCCAGAGGCTCCCCTATATTCCAGGATGCTACATCTGCCTGGGATTGCTCTTCTTTGCCTACTGGGGACCTGGCAGGCCAGGTGACCCAGGCGATGCCAGGGCTATTGATTGCTCTTTCTCTAGCACAGCGATGGCTCTAAGCAGGAGCCCCTTCTTCCTCTTCTCTGGAACCAAACCTGAGCCTTGGGGCTCACTGGTGGCTTCAGTCTCTTTGCAAGCAAGGGAGCCCATGGCCTGAAGAGATTCATGGCCCGCACAACCCCACAGAGTTTCTGTGCCCTTGCCTCTACACAACCACCCTTCCTCAGACCCATCAGGTAAAACTCCCACAGCCTCCCCTGGAGTCCTTTTTAAAGCTCCCATCCTCCTTTCACCAAAGGCCCCATGTCACTTATTCCTGTGTTTTCCTGAGCCTGGCCAGAGGCGGATGAAAGGGGCTCACTCTGTGGTGGCACTCCTCCTTCAAGAGGTGGCATCTCATGTCTTTCCCCTTGAGTGGGGGCCAGATGTAGGCACTTGTTTCAGCCTTCTGACTTCCATTCTCTCTCAGCTTAGTGGCTCTGGCGAAAGTTAATTGCTATGTTGTGAGCAGCCCTGTGGAGAGGCCTAAGGTACTGAGAGAGAAACTGAGGCCTTCCACCTACAGCCAGGTGAGTGGACCATCTTGGAAGAGGGTCCTTCGGCCCCAGCCAAGCCTTCGGATGACAGCGGCTCAGACGACCGCTTGACTGCAACCCCATGACAAAGCCCAAGCCAGAGCCACCGAGCTACACCACTCCGGGCCTGTGACCCATGGAAACTTTACAAGTCAAGAAATATTTGTGGTTTTAAGCTGCCAGGGGCTGGGGCCATTTGTTACACAGTACTAGGTTACTGATACACTCTCACCACTTCAGAGGAAGTCTTGGTCCCCTCCTTCCCCCTCCAATCCCCTTCTCAGGGGGATTGATCTCCTGAGATCACTTTCACTTTGATCTCTTCTCTATGTTCAGGGGCTCTGGTGTCCCTCTGGTACTGACTTGTCACTGGCCTCTACTGAGTGTCCTCAGTA
Source organism: Canis aureus (assembly GCF_053574225.1). Lineage (NCBI taxonomy): Eukaryota > Metazoa > Chordata > Mammalia > Carnivora > Canidae > Canis > Canis aureus. The sequence goes on from NC_135631.1 coordinate 41,532,052, forward strand.
GGGGTTCTTGAGGACTCTTTCCTGAGAAGAGGGGGATGCACAGTGGGCGGGGAGCTTCCTGAGGCCTGGGTTTGGGAATTCTAGCTCTTTGCCTGCCATCCAAAGTGACTTAGGACAACTTTTTGCAGAGAGCAGCCTTCTTCAGGCCATGAAACTCCCTCCGTGTTTCCGAATCCCGTGGGCCTAATGACTTCAGTCAGGCCGACAGCCAGCATGAAAAGACTCTGCAAGGAACTTGCTCCCTTTTGTATTGTATGCTCATCTCCTGTACCCTCTTTGCTCATCTGCAGCCTCTGCAAAAGGTCATGTCTCGTTTCAACTTTGCAGTTAAGCGCCTCTGACACGAAGCAGGGATTCCAAAACTGGATGGAGATACAATCAGACTAGGTTGCAAGGCGTGACACCCTACTTCCCTATAGGCTGCGTCCTGTCAGCAGAGACCACAGTCAGGAAGAAGGTGGGGATCTGATTCTCACTTCTCTCATACTTTTTTTTTTTAAGATTTTATTTATTTATTCATGAGAGAGAGAGAGAGAGAGGGGGGCAGAGACACAGGCAGAGGGAGAAGAAGGCTCCACGCAGGGAGCCCAACGTGGGACCTGATCCCGGGACTCCAGGATCACACCCTGGGCTGAAGGCAGGCACTAAACCACTGAGCCACCCAGAGATCCCACTTCCCTCAAACTTATACAAGGAACAAAATGTAGTTTTCAATAAAAAAAAAAAAAAAATCAAGGTTGTTTTTCTATCTAATCATATCCTGGTAATATCTTAATCCATGGGGCAAGCAAGGTCAGACAACAGATGTCAATCTCTTAGAAGTCTTAAAACAGGTAAAACAAAAACAAAACAAAAACCAAACAAAACAACAACAATAACCAGTAAACCTAAGCAGTAGAATGGACCCCAAACCAGTGGTTCTCAAGCCAATGGCATCATCACCATCAGGAAGCTTGGTGAAAATGCACCTTCTCAGGCCCCACCCCAGACCCACCCTATCAGAAACTCTGAGGGTGGGGGGCCCAGCAATCTGTGTTTTAATAAGCCCTCTGAACAATCCTGATGCATGGCTAAAGGTTCAGTATCACTGACTTAAAGAATTAAACATCTAAATTATTCATTCCTTCATTCATAAGACATTGACTGAGTGCCTCTTTGCCAGACACTCTGGGGCAGTGAAGAGGAATTGCAAGGAACTCCTGTGAGCAGTTCAGTCTTCCCTTCTCTTGCTTTATGACAAAGCTTGAAAAGAAAGCAGGAATTTGAAGACAGTAATCCAAGGAATGGAAATCATTCTTCATAACTCTTTTCAATGGACAAGAGGCACACCAAAATTGTTTTATTATTTTTTTCCCCAGGAGTGATCATACTCTCAAAATAGTAACTTTTCTAAAGTAAGTAAATGTGTGGGTTTAATATATCATGTACAGCTGGCTCAGCCTTTTAAGCTTAAAAAAAAAAAAGAAAGATGATGTGATTTCGCCATGAATGAAATCCAGAATTACCTTAAAGATTTACTTAGATTCGCACCTGTCTTTTGTGAACAAACTCTTCTGTCATTTCGTCCTCTTGATGAAGTAAGAGTTTCTATAAGTCTAAATAAGTGACAACAGCTAAGACATACGGTGTGCTTCCTATGGCTAGGCTCGGGGACATTTCTACATTGCATCTTCTCCTGACCTTATAAAGTAGATGGAGCAAAGGCACACAGTTGATAGAGGAAGAACAGAGGCAGACCCATCCTTAACCTTGAGCCAATTATCTCTCTCGTGCTGTACTCCCAGCCGGGCTGGGTCATTTTGTTGCTCATTAAAACTACTGGTTAATTGGGAAAACATAAAAGGAAATACCACCCTCCCCTAGAAGATTTCTAGTATGAAACTGCTGGCCAAAGCTCAATTGGGGGGATTTATTTTTAAATGATAAAGGTCATGCTAGATTTCTTCTTCAGTACCATAGATAATTAGGAGCTGGCTACGAAGTCCTTATGGTGGCCCGTGAAGAATCTGGTCCACGTTCAATAGACCCAGCTTTGAGAAAATGCTCCACGTGTGCTCCTTTCTCAGGGCGCCTCAGTGATGCTCAATGACTCACTGTAATACTATCAGGGCAGATGATTTTCCTGCGGTTAGGGATGAACTTGAGTTAATCCAGCCAAACCCAGATTCTCGTGACTGTGGGTGCCCGGTTAATCCGGCAGCCACGGGGATGAAGGGTGTGACCAATGGCCACAGATGACATCAAAGCTGCCTGGCAGGACCAGCAACACATTCAGACCTTGGCATGGGCACCAGGCCTGCCCTGGCTGGTGGAGTTCATCCGCCACACAGGACTATCCTTCACTTATGGAGTGTCACGGGTCTCCCATGTTTTGGATAGCAAGAGGCATCAAGAGGCCTCTTCTGCCTAGTGCGTCCTTGGGAATGACCTGGTGACTTTAGTTACAGGCCACAAAGAAAATCTACAGTCCACGTGGGCTGTGGAGAAGACTGTGTGGGTATCTTTCAAGTCATATACGTAGCATGGGACTTGAGGTGAACGGAAACGCATCCGTCCTTCCCATTGGCCTTCTGTCATCAATGCTTTGTAGAACACCAAGCCCTGCCCCCTCCTATTTCTAATTCAGGGGTGCTCGTTGGCTTCTGCTGAGACATTGATTTGATTAGTGGTATTCTGTGGAACCAGAGACATGAGAAGTTGAGCTCACAAACATATGATTCATTTCAGGATTCTGAAATGAGAAACACACCTATCAAAGGCACACTGGGGGCCGGGAGATTCTGAGAAAGCATTTCATGCATAGAAATGGGACATGCGATGAAAAAATTTGCTTATGGTGACAATCCTGAAGCCAGGGACCACCCCACCGTGCTCTCCATCCTCGTGGAGTGACGGCTCTACGGGACACTGCTGGGATTAGATGTTCCTGCGTTTGGACACCCATATGCCGCCTCATTTATCTACCTGTGACAGGGACAGTGCTGGAAGAGAATCAAAAGATGACAAATTGCTTCTGGTTTTAAAGGAGCTGTTCAGGCTGGGTGTACGCCCAGGGGGAACCAGGTTTTATGCCAGGAGCCATCACTTCATCCCGTCGTAAGGCCACATTTTGGCAAACACCAACCAGCAGATGATTGCTGTCTCCTTTCACCAGTGGATTTAAAGATGCTTGCTCTGAAAGTCTGAAATCCAGTCATTCTGAAGACAGTGTGCAGCAGAGAGCAGACCTGCCCACACACTGCAGCGAGGCAGGATGGCAGGCATGAGACAGGAGTTCCAGATGAGAGGGATTTTTCCCATGTTGAGGCAGGCAGATAACAGGGGAATGATTTTTGGAGGATTCCAGAGTAGACTTACAGTATCAGTGAATGACTCTGGGCAAGACAGACTTGTGTGAGACAAACAAACATAAATTTCTAGGATACCGGCCACTGGGATCTGCTTTTGTGAATACAACCAGCGGTCCAGCCAAGGCAGGCTATCATCTGGCTGTGACTCTTCTTTTTCTTTCCACTGATGCAGCTTCTCTGGGAATGATCATGTAATTCATGGTCAACACCCTCCATCCTCTGGAGGTGAACTGTCCTCAACCAATCCAAGTGTGTCCCTGCCATATGCTGGAATTTGCAAGGCTGGGGAAGCCCTCACGATGCTGGCATAGACAGATGCCCGGTGCTCTTCCAAGCGTCACACTCGTGTTCACTCTTCATTTTATTCTCCTGACAACTTCCGAGACAGGTACTAATTTCACCCTCATTTTGTAGATGAGGAAAGAGGCACAGAGAGCCTGAGTGATCGGTGGAAGGTCACCTGGCTGGAGAGGAGCAGAGCCACAAGCACAGCGAGACAGCATGGCCCCAGGGTCTGGCTTGTTCCTAACTTGTGCTGCTTCTCTAATACAATCTCTTTTAAACAGAGCAGCTGAACCCCACATGGACACTGGTCTGCCCAGGTCGTCTCCCTTTCCCTAGGCCCAACCCTCTGGAATTCAGAGCATGGCCAGAGCCGGAGCATAGAGCATGCAGTGTGAAAAGACAGAGGCTCATCTCCAATCCCCTATTTGCTTCTAATTTCAGGCCAGACGCTCAAACATTTATTTTGTGCTTGTTTGTTCTGAACACTCCACCATGTGGCCCCAGACTGCTTCATAGATGGTCTCTCTGTTCTCTCTCCTTAGACAAGCCCCTGGCCCTCTCCCTGAACACCTCTCCCGACTCTGGCAAGGCTCCCACTGCCAGTGACTGACGATCCCTGCCTCACCTCGTCGTACGTGGCAGCTAAAAACTCCTTCATCCACATGGCAGGGAGGCATATTTATAGCACAAGTCACATGCCAAGGTATTTTCAAGTTATTCATTTCTAATAATAACCTGAGAGCATAACCACCATGCCCATTCCACAGATGCACAAAGAGAGGCAGGAGGTCACAGCAAGGTTGCCAAGGAGTCCTAAACTGCCAAGGTCTCTTGAGCCACTTATAAACAATTCTCTCTCCAGGTGGCTTCCTCTCATCCTTCTGCTTAACAAACTTATCTGAGGCCTGGGAATGAGAGATGCTATCAAGATCAAATTGTATTGTATCTGTGTCTATAATCCAGCTCTCAGAATACTAACAAGCAACTCTGAGCTCAGCTTTCTGCCAAGCCCCATTCTCATTAGTAAGTTTACATGCATAAAACACATACTTGGAGTTTTTGGCTCGCACAATTCTCTCATCACCGGTTGTAACTAATCAGAATGCTGAGTGGATTTATTCTCCTGCGGAACACAACCAAACGCCTTCAGCGGCTGCTAAAATGACCGTAACTTTGTTCTGATGGAATCTTCTGGCCAGGAAATGAAAGGGTGGATCATAACCTATAAGCGAACTGAATAATATTCTTTCAGAATCAGAACAGTAAGACCGCTTTTCAAGTAGATATTACAGAAAGCTTGGATCCATGCAAAGCAGATACGAGAAAGCTAGAGGAGGGGCTGGCTGCCCGTAAGTCTGGAATTACAAATGGCAAAGGTGGGAAGTTGCATAAAGGTACACCTGCTTCCGATATTTTGCTGCTGCTGTGTGTTTTTTTTTCCTGAGGTCTCTGTCCATGGAGAATGCACTGAGGTCAGACTCAGAAGTCCTGAATACTGGTCCCAGTTCTGTCCCCATCAGTCAGTGACCTTAGGAAAGCCACTGAACTTCTTTGGGCATCCTGAAGTGGGAAGCCAGCACCTACTGGTCTACCTCACTGAGCTGCTACCACTGTGAGAATGAACAAGCTACTAGATAGTGCTCTGTAAACTGCCAGATGCTGTAGAAATTGAAGCTATTTCTAAAGATATGTGATCACCCTCAAAGGCCATAGTGAGAACAAAAGTCTCTAGTCTCTGTATTCAAAGGAATCATCTTAGTGAGATGCTGCTAAGTGGCTTTTGGCCATGGCCACTCCCAAATGGGCCTCAGGAAGGCAGTCTGTGCCACGGCATTCAAAAGGAGGCCAAGGGGCACTGTTTCAGTTGTTCACCCTCTCTACTCATGTTCTTCACCCTTGAGTCCTCTCGTCACCCAATGCAATGCTTGGCATAAACATGAGACAAATCCAAGAATGCCAGGTTAAGGATTTTAGGCCTTAGTGAACAAAATTCATCCCTGAGAAAGGAAATGGGCTGAAGGGAGAATTTCTGGAAGCCTGAGTCTAGGGTGACCAGCCGACTTGGACCCAAGGGACTTCTCAAGACCAGTTGGTTACTCTACCAAGCGTCATACTTACATATCCATTTTGTCTCCTCCCAGGTGACAGGGAAGAAAGTATCTGAACTAAGAGAGGTCTGGTGGAAGGCATGTGTGTCTCTGAGTTCCTAAAGAGTGGATCCCTAGAGATTTAGAATCTTGACATTTTTTTCCCCCTTTTGTCCCTATTAGTTTCAATTTCCCTCGCTGACACCATCTTCTCTCTGTCAGGAATCCAACAGAATCACATCCCTTCTATTTTTCCCCGCATCAGATTATCACCTTTAAGATATTTCCCTGATCCCTGCCAGTGGCTTCTTGCCACTAGCTAAATCTACCAAACAACCAGAGGCATGTGGTGCAAAACAGCAGGACTTGCACCAGGGATCATCAGAAGTACCCTGTGCAGTATTCACCAGGACACACGTGCATTGCAGAACCGCTGTCCGGATCAAGGGCCAATGGGGGCCTAGAGCAGGGAAATTATACTCCGGGCTAGTGAGGAGTTGTGATCAGTGGGGATTTCCCCTTTAAAAACTTACAGCAAAAGCCTGCCTGAGACCATTCAATATTCATAAATGGAAGGCAGAGACGGTGTTTCTGTTCCGCCAAGAGCAATAGCTATTTATCACAGCAAATGACTGAAATCGTTGTACGTACGATGCTTTACTCAGTGCTGTAAATTATGGTATACAGAAGATTAAACTTGAGCCTAATGCTGCCCTTGAGCTTCAACAGCTGAGTCCTATAAATGGCTACCCGTTAAAAAGAGAGAATCTTTTTCCTGGTTACTATTTAAAAGTGTATCTCTATTAAAAGCTTGTCTTAAACATAAATTACAAGGAAACCTGCCCCTGGCCCCGGGCAGACTCCTTCTCGGGGCACTGACTCACAGAGTCACATCTAGATGACATAGTGACAGGCCTGAGACTTGAAGCATGTGCTGGGCCTCTGGGGGAAGGGCAGACAGAGGCCAGAAAGGTGAGAGGGACTCACGGTGTACAGAATGAGCACTCACTCTGGGCTCAGCTAGACCTTAAGGCTTTAAGGAGACCTTCAGCATTCAAATGATCCTCAACCCCAAACCACTTCAAAGAGAGCAGTTCTTCTTCTTCTGCTATTCGCTGTTCTGTGAGGTATCATGGAACCCTGACCTAGGGCTGAAGCCCCAATCTTCCTAGCTAAATTTTATTCTCCAAGCACTTGTTACTCAGATGTGGTCCACGGACCAAAAGCACCAGCGTTACCTGGAATGGCATCCGAAATACAGACACACTGAATGAGAATCTGCATTTTAGCAATTTAGTGTTTAGCAAACATTTGGGGGGGATTCATATGCACATTAAAGTTTGAGAAGAAGGATAAATAAGCAGGTGTCAGTAGCAAGGAGCCCCTTCATTTTCTCATTAAAAATCATTACACATGACAAACGGGATTTATGGGAATAGGTCCTAGCAGTAGGGCATAGAATTCTGAACGCTCTTTGTCCAGTCCTACTTCAGAACACTTTCAGGAACTTGACAAACAGATTTTTAAAACCTAGAAATGAATGTATCACTCTGAACTAGACAGATGTCCCAAAGCACCCCAGGGTGTAAAACAGTGAATTAGTAAGAAGTTCATGCTTTATAGATCAGTTGGGGTGCCTCTAATCCTCCTGTGAGTCTGTAGGCTGAGAATGCACGGCAATGATTGGGTCAGGATTTCAACTCTTTATTGGAATTACCAGTTGACTTTAAGTTAAGAGAAAAGTGTACAAAGGTTTCTGTGTTGTTGGAGAACACAGAAGTCCCGGATAACCATTGCCTTTATTAGAAAAAGAAATATTGTTCACTATGCACGTTAAAACTTAATGGCAATCACTACATAAATACATAAATTTTTATATACAAAAATATCATCTATCTATATAAATATATCTATATCTACATACAAATATTTATCTATGTATAAATAAAATCTATTCTGGACAAATTAGCAGAGAGAAAAATGGGAAGATTAAAAAAGCTTTGCTAATCTAATGGAAGACAGGAAAGAAGATCAAAGAGGCAAATAAAAAGCAAAGTAAGCAGAAACACAAATTAAAAGACAGAAATAAGTCCAAACATATAAAGTAACCATAATAAATGTAAATGGATAAAACTTACCTATTAAAAGACACTATCAGATTGGACTTTTACAAAGGCCAGCGACATACTGTTTACAAGAATGCTGCCTAAGACAAGATGACACAGAAAAGTTGAAAATAAGGGATTGGAAAGGGAAGAGGCAAACACATATTCACCAACAGAAAACTGGGTTGGAAAGTTAATCAGATGAAATAGGACCTAAGGGGAAGGTTAATGGGATGAAAACTCCACCACTATAAAGACATGTATTATACGCATCCAACAACACAGTCTTAAAACTGTAAATCAAAGGTTGCTCTGAGTTCCAGAAGAGACTGGACACACTTAACACCCATCGTAGGAGACTTAAAACCCTTTTCTCAGAAATTACAGACCAAGCAGACCAAAATGGTGAGGATATACAAGATTCGAGCAACAAAATAAGGAAATACATGAAACCTTGCACACAAGAGATCAAACAAATTTTCTGATCACATGAGCCACACTTTTTAAAAAAATGGTCACGTGCTAACTAGTCACAAAGGAAATATCATTAAGTTATAAAATGGATAACTCAGAGCTAACATTCTCTGGCCATCATAAACTAAACCAGAAATCAAAAATAAAACAAACGGTCAGGCCTCCCTCAACTACTCTTTACATCGGAAAACTAAAACCACACTCCTAAATTGCCAGTTGGTGGTTGTGTGATTTTTTTTTTTTTCTTCTGTGTGTGGCCTAGTTGCTATGGGACCAGGTTAATTTACATGACATTGTTAGGGGCTATCACCAGAAACAGGAAACTCCCTAAGCCATGATAGCTTCATTATTTTGTGCTTTGAACTAAATTCTAAACCAAGGAGAAGGTGAAGTATCTGAGCCCCAGAAGAAAAGAGGGATGTGCCTGGGTTAATTATGACCCAGTGGTGTAACACTAGAAGCTGCTACTGGCACGTTCCCCAGGCTGTGCCCTGTTCACCACTCTATATACCTATCTCTTTCTGCTCACCAACGCAGGCTGGATAAGGAGACTGCCCTGGAGGTGCCATTGGCACCTGGGAAAAGGTGCTATTCACTAGACGTGGCATCTTACAAACGAATGGTGTCCTGGCATCGAGCAAACACTGCAGGTAACAGTTTGTAGGGGGTCTCCTGGTTGTTCTTTTACAGGGCCAAGCACTTCTGAAAAATGACCAGGGAAGGCTGCATAGGAGACACACAGGAAAAATACAGGTTCATTTATCCTGTGGGGAGGAAGCACTTCCCCCAAGGAATCCCTCAAAACAAAAACAAAACCAGACAGATGGTCCTTCCCCTGGACTGTGCTGCTGCCGACCCAATTCAATTCCAGGGCTGGTTGACTCATGAGACAAATATTAAAAGGAAAAACACCAAACGCTGGAAGAGGGATAGGATGCAGGGTCAGGGTGATGCGGACCAAATCGAATCAATGACAGGTCTGTAAGTTCTGTGGGTGGGTGGGAGTGGGAGGCAGAAAAATAGCAGATAAAAGAGAGGGGACATAGCTCTTCTGCTTGTGCCTGGCACACCTGCGGTAGTTAACAGAGCCCAGTGGTTTCCGGGCTCACAAACATTACAAGCCACAGAGCAGGGGCAACCTCACCACCTCTGGGCCTCTTGGCTGGTCCCTCGTGGCGGCAAACACCACCACCATCACCATGCCCCCCACCCTTTCAAAGAGTGGCTGAGGCAAAGGTTTGTCATCAGGGCAGAAGAATTTGGAAAGCACTGCCTCCTTAATCACACTGGTAACCCGACTCCTATGTACTTGGAGATGGTGCCACCATCACGATGACGCCCAGAGCTGACAGTGCGGCAGGTCCCCGAGCCAGGGTGTCATTGTGACCTTACTAATGCAGAGGGATCAGTACCCTCCTGATGAAGGTGGGTGCTTGCTTACGAGGGGGTAAAGTATGGGCTGGGGGCAGCCACTTGCGGAGCTGGGCAGGAACCACCAACACAACACAAGCGAAGCCGAATGCACCTCTGGAGAAGGCTCAGGGATTTGAAGAAATAAATCCTGGGGGAGAGAAGGAAAGCATTCGGGACACTAATCAACAAACAAAACACAGGGTCAATACGAAACCAAACGTTAGACCACTGTCTTCATTTATTGCCCCCCAGGTCCCATGCTGCCCCAGACCCATCTATTCCGTACGTGTCTGCGGCACTGTTTTCTAGAGGGCCTGGCTCTGTGCAAAAGCACAGGGCAGGTCCTACACAAGCTGCAGGAGGTCCTCGACCACAGGAAGCCACTAATTGTTAAGATGCCACATCAACTGAAAAGCACCTTTCTCCAGAGGAGGGAAAAAGATACAGGCCATAGTAAATGTGCGTATGAGGGAAGAAGGGCTTTGACTTAAAAAAAAAAAAAAAAAAAGAGGGCTTGGAAACTTCTTTAATTTTTTTCTCAAAAAATTTTTTTTTATTTTTAAAAGATTTTATTTACTCATTTGAGAGACAGCGAGAGTGAGAGCATTAGCAGGGAGGAGAGGGAGAAGCAAGCTCCCCCCTGAGCAGGGAGCCCGATGCAGGACTCGATCCCAGGACCCCAGGATTATGACCTGAGTCGAAGGCAGAAGCTTAACCCACTGAGCTACCCAAGCACCCCAGAACCTTCTTTAAAGTCCTCAAGGCGAACCTTACACACGGGTTCCTTGTATGGGACATTCTGGGAGGTAACTCACTCTCAGTGACGCCAGCCAAGCACTAAGAATCAGCTTCTTGAGCGAGAACTCCAGAGGCCTTTCTAAAAGGACAACCGCTCAGCAGAGTTCCAGCTTAGACAGAAGCTGGGTTCCCGCATCAGGTTGTGAGGTGAAAGTTATGTACAATCACCACACCCTTGAACGCCCTTCTATTCATAAAGCACAGTGCACATGGTTTGGGGATTGTGGGTTCTCTCTATGGCCAGTTTCTCCTCCAGGGTTGGACAAAAATCTCTGTTTCTCTGCTCCAATATCAGAATGCAGTCGGTTTGTGTCTGGGGTCACGTTACTGGAAACAAAGGTACATGATAATGATTATCCAGTGCCTGTGGTTGAATTCGGATAAATTAAGAGTGATGAGCCTCCACAGTGAAAGAGATGTTTTTGTGTTTTACCCCAAGACCTCAGAGCACTTTAATCCTTGAATCACTGCAGAGGGGAGCTGGGCGCCGTGCTCCCTGCGTGCGCACGTCCACCTGCAAGCTCTAGCTCTCGTCCACCTGCAAGCTCTAGCTCTCGGAGCACGGGTTCACTAGGCCAAGGAGGGAACGCTGTTTGGGAAATGCTGCTCTACTCACTGCTCAGGATGGGGAGAAGTGCAAAATGACCTTTTGAATCTGTGATGGCAACATTCTTGCGTCGGATTTAAAGAAGGTGATGACTGTTCCCCTAATTTTCCTTGGTTGATACAGCTCCGAGGAATGGAACAGTGCAGCCTGCATGGCGAGGACAAACGACTCAAGTGATGAGTCAGAAGCCGGGGGTCATGTTACAGTGTCAGTCCTCCAGAAATCAGCTGTGGTCAAGGATCAAAGCAGCAGCTTCGCAAGCGCTCAGCAAGGAAGGACATTCCCCTCCCCCCCCCATGCCTCCTCTCCAACCTTATTGGGACAGAGCCGGTCATTCTCTTTCAAAAGAGTGGTATCTTCTAAATGAATGTACTCATTTACATGTGGAATCTGGCTTCTTCACAAGTAGCAAGCCAATTTCCCCTCATTGTTTGCTTCCTCCCTCTTTTCTCATAAGATTCATTTTAAAAGAAGTACTCTGAGCATCAATTGTATGTCCAGCACTCATCATTAACGCAGGTAATACAAGGGTGAGCATGACGACAGGGCTCCTGGCTCCTTAAAACTCCTGGTCTGGTGCATGTGTGTGTGTGTGTGTGTGTGTGTGTGTGTGTGTAAGAGAGAGAGAGAGGGAGAGAGAAAGGGAGAGGGAGGAGAGAGACGGGATGGACAAGTCAACAAGCATTTGCAATAGCTATCACATATGCTAATGCTGGTGAAGTGGAGGGTGCCAAGAGCATACTGATTGGGGTGGGAGGAGTCCTTCCTTCTACCTGCCTGTGTAGCAAGTCAGGAAATGTACTCCGTACTGGGACTCAGGGATGCAGAAGGCTCAGCAGCTAGTGCTCACCGGTGCCCCCGCTGATGGTGATGGGTACCACAGAGCACAGGTATGCCGGGGGCAGAGGCGTGAGCTGACGATTTGGTTGGGTGGCAGCTGAGCTCAGCACAAATGCAGATAAAACACTTAGGGCATTGGCAGCCCAGAAAGAGGTCTATCAGTGATATAAACACAAAGTCACCTGCACTTGGAAAAAAAAATCTCAAGACACAACTGAGATGGCTATTGTCCAGGTCAGTAACAGCCGATGGTGACAAATCTAGCGGCTTCTTCTCTTTCTTGGCATTTGACCGGGTTGATGCAATGCTTCGACCTGTCTCAGCTTTCACGTCGTCACCCTCTGCTGCTTTTCCCGCCAGATCACTGGCCGTTCCCATGCTAACTAATCCCAAATGTTGACCTCTCTCTCTTCCAATTCAGCCCATCATCAAATTCTGTCAGTTCCATTTCCAGGAGGGACCTCAGAGTTATCCTTTCCTGTCTATCTGCATTCGTCCCTAGCAGGTTTCCCAGGCTCCAAGCAGCCAGAACAGTTGCCTAAAAATATCAACCAGATGATGTCTTTTCCTCACTCATTCCCCTCAGTGTCTTCTCACCACGTCCAGAAGAAAACTCAAACCTTGAACCCTGGCTCACAGGGCTCTACAGATCTGGTCCCCACCTACCTCTTCTGCTGGGACACCCTCATGCCAGCTCTTATGACTTGACTGCGTTTTTGTCTGTCATTTAACCTCCCAGAATGTAGGCTTCAAGAAAGCCATGACCTTGTTTGTGTTGTTCACCACCAGTCTGTGACACTAGAACAATGGCTGCCTGGGACAGGTAATCAGTAAATGTTTTTTAGATAAATGAATGAATCAAAGCCACATGACTCTGAAAAAGGGGACCCAAAAGTCTTAGCCTTCAAGAAACAGGCTTTGATGTGAATATAAGTAGAATTTTTTTTTTCAATTAAGGATGAATTCAATAATCCTGAGGTTAGGAAGATCCTATTAATTTAGCTTTAAATTTGAGCTGAACCATTCCATCTGCTGTTTATTTATTAGCATTTCTACTTAATTCACAGAAACACGCAAAAAGGGAATTTCAATGGGTTTAGAGGAAATAACCTACTCTTTGTGGGTCTCGTGGATCTGCTCATTTGTTGGAGATAAAGGGGAGCCTATAGGAGCCTACAAGATGTAGGTAATGGGACCTACTATACTACTTCTATGAGGCCCCTTCTTTTTGTCTGTTCATATTTAAAGGTCTGTTCAAATGCTGTGGTTGAGGCTCTACACACACTCGCTATAGCTGATTTATGCTTCCCTTCTTCCTTCCCTCAAAATCGTGCTGAAGTGCTTCATCTCTGCCAGTCAGCAGACAAGGTCAGCAGGTGGGTGAGAAAAAGGCAGGGAGCTTGGCCACGCAAGAGCACCTGGGTAGGTCCTTCAGGGGACCACCGGACCTCTCTGTAGCCAAGCCTAGCTACAGTGTCATGGGGAGTTCCAGACCCAAAATGTTCAACCTGTAGAGTGGCTAAAGGGACTTGAGTCAGACAGAGGTGGGAACCCCAGTTTTGCCACTTACATTGCCTGATCTTGAGCAAATTTCTTAAATCCTCTGAATGTCCCTTGCCTTTGTTGTGTGATGGGCATAATATGACCACGGCGGCAATAGCATTAACTAACACATAGAAAGCTTGGCACGTGTAAGTGCTCACTACGTGCATTAGCTTTATTATCATTACTGTTATTGGTATTTTTGCTTCCCATTGGCAGAGTGAAAAGACAAGTCGGGGTCGGGGACTAGGTCAACTTGCTCTGTTCCAGACACAGCATTAACTGTAAGTTGAGCAGATGCAAGTTCAAAATATAAACATGTGAAGTGGAGCAAAACATAGCCCTACTTTGTCGTAGATTCTCTTAGATGCAATGTAATGTAACAAGTTAACCATTTGGTAATTGGTCCGTCTGTCATTTCCTTCCATAGGGTTCGCCATAGGATTTATAGGAATATCTTGAGCATCTATTGTATGATTCACACTTTACCAGGGATTATGGAAAGATGACACAAGAGGAAACGCTGGCAGATATTGTTTCTGATCATAAGGAGCCCAAAAGACATATATTAGTCTAGGAGTTCATTCCAGATCGGGCTTACACTCATGAAATCAAAGTTAAAAAAGGATCCTACTAACAAAATAAAGTTTGCACGTATTCAGATGCTCTTGGCAAGCCTTATTAATTCATGCTGTCAGACTCGGCAAAGAATATGTTTGATGAGAACAATTTCCTTTAATTATTTTATACTTCTCTGGTGTAAGTAATCTGGTCTCATAAAATATAACGAACAACAACAATAACAGAAATTTAATCTCAACAAACAAATCCAACTGGATTGACACCCAAGCCCAAGCGCTCTGCGGCGGTGGCCCTCAACACTTTCAGAAAGGAAGTCCCGGAGGTTAATTATGTGGTGATGATCCCCCCAGAAGGCCAGGGGGACACTGACACACAGAGGGACTGACTTTCTCTAGGGCTCAGAAACACAAATGGTTGGTTTCCTCCTCAACTCGAGGTCACCTGGAGGTGGACAAAATAAAAAGAACAATTGCAGGAAACCCTGGGACCTCCTTAATGAGGCTCCCATGTGCAGCCCTGCTGGGCTGGGCCGATCCCGGTACCCAGCCGATACTGGCATCTGGATGTGTGCGGGGGGAACGGAGGTGAGTCGCTGTCACTCATTTATTTTCCCGCTCAGCCTCTCTGCTTTGGCTCACAGTTCATTAAATTCTACTGCATCACCATCAACATGCAAAACAGCTACTTGAAGGGCATTCAAAAATATAATCAGGAAAGGGAAAAAAAAAGCCCTCTCTGAGAAAGAGGGGAAAAATTAATCCTCTCTTGTCTGTTGAATGACATCTAGGTTCTTTGGTTCTAATACATTTTTTTTTTAAGTAGCAGCGACATCCAGGGATTATCTCTGTTTGATGGATGGGGTGTGGGGCTCCGTGGCTCCCTGCTAGGAGGGCAGGCACCAATGTGGCTGAAAATTTCTGAAGGTTCTGTGTCTACGGACATGCTATTTCTTTTGCTTTTTCTCCCCTTTTTCTGATTTTTGAGGTGGGAAAAACTGCCACTTATGGGTTTCTATAAGATGGTTTGTGTTATGCCTTGCATACAAATGTGACGGGGAAATTATCCTGGTGACCAGCTCTGTGGAAGCTGAAATAGTAAACTTTCTACATGCTGCCGTGTGTGTGATTGCACGGCAGTTATTTCTGGGCTTCGTTCTGGGCTCATGTGTGTGTGCATGCACGTTCACTTTCATGTGGAGAAAAATTTAAATATAGAAAAAGCACAGAAGATGATATGACACATGGGGGTGTTATATGTTACGGAAGTAGCTTTCAATTGGGGGTGATTTTGTCCCTTAGGGGACATTGGCAATGGCTGGAGACAGTTTTGGTTGTCATGACTGAGGGTGGGGGCTGCTACTGGCATCGAGTGGATAGAGGCCAGGGAAGCTGCTCAACACCCAGCACTGCACAGGGTGCCCCATCACGGAGAACTTCCAGTCCCCCGTGGAAACAGTGTTGCTAGTGAGAAAGCCCCCTTTATAGTAGTTCATTATGCAAATATGTCAGGAGATAAGGAGAGAAAGAAAATCCTAACTCTTTTCATTTGGACAAATCCTACAACTACAATTTCATAAATGTCCAACCCTGTTACGAAAATACAACTTAAATCTACTATATTCTTCTCTTTAATTACAATATTCCAAATTGTTAGAAGTATGCAACTACTAAAAGTAATAAAAATATTTTTTTTTCTTTGTAGGCACCTTGCACATCCTTGTTTTGAGCTTATATACATGCCTGGGCCCACAGATAAGACCCTCTACACACACACACACACACACACGCACGCACATATCACACACACAGAGGATTCATTTTTGGAGAAATGGTTACAGCACTCTTTCTGGGATGAGGGTTAGACTCACAACAGCACTGACGTAAGAGGAAGAGTCACACACGTCACCCTCCTACTCTGCTTTAATCATGAGTGAAAACCCTTTGGACAAGATTTCATTACAAATCTCTGTAGCTTATCACTTGGTTTTTGATAGCTGAACTTTTTTTCCTGTTAAACTTTCACTATTGTACTAAGTACTTTCCAAATGCAAGTTCCTTTTTTTTCTTTTTTAAAGTGGGCTCCATGCCCAATGTGGGGCTTGAATTCATGACTCTGAGATCGAGACCTGAGCTGAGATCAAGTTGGACACTTCAGCGACCGAGCACCCAGGCACCCCAAGTTCTTTTAATTATTACAACCACTTAATAAGATAAGCCACTCTACCTATTTTAAGAATAAGGAAACTAAAGCACAGAGAGGCCAAGTAATCTGCCCAAGTCACACAGCTAACAAATGGTAGAGCTGGAACTTGATTCCAGGCAGACTGAGAATCCCACAGAGGCTATTTCCAACCGTGAGCTAATCACATCATGGCTGCTCATCAAGCTACAACTTGGGGTATGAGGGATAAGGACACTTGCTGAGTGAGATCAGGGCTTCCAAGGTGAGGTTTTAATATTCTGTTTCCCCCTTTCTGTGACTATCCCTAAATAACCTCATCAACTCACCTAAGGGGCTTTAGAAACAAAGCAATATCTCAAAATTCTGTATCTTCTGGGTATAGGTTTAAAAAGCATCTAAAGGGCTCTTGGACAGACTCAGGAAAGAGACCTTAGGTGGCTCTCGGGCGGGGGGGTCAGAAGGCGGCTCCCAGAGAGCCCCCCTCCATGCCAAGCACGGGGTCTCACCTCGGGGCCCATGTGCTTTTTATGTTTGGGGGGACATCAGCGTGGGGCACAAAATCAGAAGTGACAGGAATGCAGAGCGTCCTGGGAGTGGGGATTCACGTGACCCTGTGTGGCCAGGCGGCCAAAGCAGGATGGACCCTGGCAGGGACTCCAGAGAGGTACCCGGAGCTTCACGACATTTCCGGAGGAGCTGACACTGGGGCCTAATGTGAACGTAAACTATATTATAAAGCCAGATCCTCGGGACTCCTGGCATTGTAATCATCCTCAGGCTGACAATTCTTGCCTCCAAGAGTATGCAAGGCTGAAGATGAATCACAGGCCAATGTCTGTAGGCTGACCTCCGCGCGCACATCCCCTGAGACAGGGCCAGAAATGAAGACAGGAAGCATTTGACTGAATTGGTTTTCCCATTTTTCATAAGAAACATTCAACCTAATAAGAAATAGCCATACTTTATTGACAATAATAGCTACCGTTTCTTTATTTCCTTACTATGTGCCAGGAAACTATCTCTGTTCCTTACAGTAACTCTGAGGCAGAACGATCAGATCACCTTCTTTTTAGAGGAAAATGAGGCTTGGAAAAGTCATGCATTTAGCTCAAGGTTGTACAGAGAGTAAATGTCAGTCAAGATTCTAATCCAGGTCTGTCTGCCTCCAAAATCCATGATTTTTCTACTACGGTTTTCCAATTTTTCACATTACCATCAACCTTCAATGTCCCCAGAACCAACGGCCTAAATACTCTCTCTCTCTCATAAACACACACACACACACACACACACACACACACATACACACGTGCTTTTTTCAATTTAACTTAAACAACTGGGACGCTGAGATCTTGGATGCCGCCGTGCACCCATCTCTCTCTATGCCAGGATCCATAAAATCTAGGAACTGAACCACACGTGCTAAGAATGAGTAAGTTTCTAAGAGAACACATTATCCAGTCCCCTGTCATTTGAAAAGTGACAAGTCCAGGGTCTCAGGGCTGGGCAGGGCCAAAGCTGGGACTTGGCCCCAGGCATGCCGGCCCCTAGCTATGTCCCTTCCAGTGCACCACAGCTCTGTTTCCCGGGGTCAGGGCCAGTGATGATGGACTCATTTCTGGGTGCTGGGAGTACAGAGCTGACAAGGCACATCCCTGGTCCTGAAAGAATCCGAGAAGCTGGTAGATGTGCCGAGACAGTCCACAGATAACTGAAGTGCAGGCAGAAACAGGAAGTGGTGCAGGAGAACAGTCCTATTAGGAGGGATGAATCACGTCCAGCTGGGGGCATTGGGGATCGATGCCATGCAGGAAGAGGGAGGAGGAAATGGACCCGTGCTCTGGGTGTACTTGCCAGAAGGTGCTTCATACCAGTTATTTTGCACCAACAACTGCATGAGGCAGACACGGTGGAGAGAGAGGCACCTGCCCAACGTCACACAGCTAATGTGACTTGCATGGTCTGGCTCCCATCCCATGTCCTCTCCGTTACAACAAACTTCAAATGCTGTTCTATGGACCCCTGACAGGTTGGGAGTCAGGAGAGGCTAGGTAGGTGGGGCTCGAGCCCCTAAACAAAATTCAACCCCAGAGGCTCTGCTTTGCAAATATATTTATAGACCGGGGTCCTTCATGAGATTCCTTTTGAAGAAAGGCTCTGCTGCTAACAAAACAGAGTTTGAAGACCTGCACTCCCATGTGCTACCTGGTCAGTGAATGCGGGCAGGTCTTGGAGCCGGGCAGGGCAGGGAGGGCACGCGATCCATGCAGAAGCGCAGTGAGGGACGGGCTAAGCAAGCTGACTCTGGACTTTCCTCATTCTGGAGTGATGCTGCCTGCATTCAAAATCAGGCTGTGCACCTGCCTAGCTTTGAGACCTCAGGTAAGGCACTCCTGAGCCTCAGCTTCCTCACATTCAAAAGAACAGGGATCATACTGGTACCTACTTCATAGGGCTGTTGAGAGGATTACGTAGTCAAAGATAGGGAAAGCGCGTAGCACAGTACCTGGCATTTAGCACAGTGTCATTCTTATTAACTTGTTGGAAATAGCAAGGCTAGTCAGAGGAGATAAAACAGCAAGAAAAGAAATATCATTAAGCCATACAAAGAATTCTCAGGGAAACGAAGAAATCCTCACTGTCCCCGAAGAACTGCTGTGGTTCTGAGCTCTGCCTTGCATTCTCCTGGTCTTGATAAATATGGGCTGTGAATCAGCAGGACACACACCTGAGAGACAGGGAGGTTTCGACACCTCCGTCTTCTGAGTTCCCATCGTGCTACTCATCAGCTGGTTTGGCAAGAAGCTCAGCAGGGTCTGGGCTTCAAGTGAGGAGGTCCATCACTCCAAACCCCCAAGCTAATTTACTGCCACTGCTCAGAGGAGACGGCCCCAAAACCCTGGGCCATCCCCCTAAGCTTGACTTGGCTCTTGAACCAAAAGGCCTAGAACAGAGGGAGGCAGCTGTATCAGCGGAGCCAAGCCCTAGAAGCTTCCTTCATTGGCTAGATGAGGCCTCACCTTGGGCAGAACTGCAAGGCATAGTGGGGTCCCAGGCCCCTTTCTGTTTCCTTCCATCAAAGACTCTGCCAATGGATTAAGTTCCCAGTGAAGGTTTTGATTAAGCCTATGGGATTTTCATCTGTCTTGTTCACAGCCATACCCAGCTCGGCAGCCCATCCCTGCAAATGAACGAACGCCCGTGACATTTGGGGTGCTCTAGCTCTGCATCTTCATGAGACAAACAGAGGCAACCAGCCACACAGATTCCACAGTCATTCACTGAACAAACCAGCTGTGTGGGATCTTCCTGCCACCGCTCTGCTCTCCGTTCCCCCACCTGTCACTTAGCTGATAACACCACCTCGGGGTCTCTAGCAGTTTCCCTTTGGAAAGGTTTGACCTTTTCTCTCTCCTGGAGGAAGGGGGCGGGGGGTCATTTGCTACAGAGCACTGAGCAAGAAGGTCAGCTCGGGCCGAGCACACAACTTGCTCCTTTCATGCTCAGCCTGCCAGAAACGAAAATGTTAGAGCTAGAAGCACCTGTGGAGATCACTCCTCATAGAAGAGGAGAAACCAAAGCCCTGAGACACCAAGCAAGGAGCTCAAGCTCACAGAGCTGGCTGTGGGGACATCAGGAGACTCGCCCTCTCAACAGAGCTCTCTGTAATGCACTTTATCTAGGAGCCTCTCTCTGCCTTGAGCAGGTAAGGAAATTTTGGAAAGTGCCCCTAAATCCTGGATTCTCTTTCTATATATTAAAAACACAAAATATACCCACTCTTTCTCTTTCTCTCTCTATATAGACACACACACAGATACAGATTATATATATTTAGATATGGATATATCATATATATACATATTCATAGATGATATTAGAATACGTAAAAAGTATTCTAAAGGGCCAAATACATTTACTGATGAGTTTGGATAAGCAACTACTCCCTTTACGTTAAACTCACTTATAGAACAGGGACAACTGGAGCTGGTGGGGGAAAGTCAGAAATCCTGAGTGTGAGAAAGGGGAAAATATGTAATTTACAAAAGCATACCCAATATTATTATTGCTTTAATTTTTTTTTTTAGGCATTTATTTAATGTGCTTGGAGATGTGATAGTGAAAGAGGGCACTGAGACAGGACGTTCACTGAAAGGGAGTACGGCTTAAATAAAAAGATCGGGAAACCCTCCACCTTAAGATAAGGCGCCTTCCATCTCTCGAGGTTAAGTAAGTGCCTGTCTGAGGTCAGTGGTGGTTTACGTGCTCCTGACGTGGCATCATGAGCACCTTATGCACCTGTAGGGGGGTGGTCCTAGGGTTTGCTGCTGACCTACCAAAGGGAATTTATGACATCGAGGAGGTAAAGATTCCGAGGGAAAGCAAGTTCCCAGACACAAAGAGCATTCTTGGAGAGACAGAAACCAAAGCTGAGGCTGTCGGTACCAGGCGTTTCCTTGGAGCAGCACCCCCGGAGTCCCCCACCCCACTCTGGGCTGCCCTCAGCTCCAGCCCCTCCTGGGGTAAACCCTGGCAGACTCAGTCTGGCCTCCCGTTTCAGGGATGTCGGGCCGCAGGAGCCGCCCCTCCAGCCACCGCTCCCCCCTTCCCGTGATCGCCCCGGGAGGCCAGCGCAAGGTTGGGGGACGGCTTCGCTCCGGTCCCATTTCCCTCCCGCAAGTGGCAGGTTCTCTCTCGTTCGCTCTGACAGGGCTGAGCGGCTCCGAGAAGGACTCCAGCTCCGAAAACCCTTCCCTGCGAGCGGGGGCAGAGGCGCGGGGCACGGCCGCCACCGGGGCGAGGCGGGGGGACACCGTCGGGGGGGGGGCGGGCGACGGTCGCCGGCGGGGGCGCGGGGGTCCACTTACCGCAGTGCGCCTGGAACACCTGTGGCTTGACGGCCTGATTGCAGGCGCTGCACACCACGAGGTAGAAGTCGTCGTGTGCGGGGTAGTGGCCGAATAAGTGCATATCTGCGGGGAAAGGAAAACAGGGTTTTTGAGAAGGTCATGAAGGCTCAGAAGGCCTAGTTTCCTCTCGCCACGTCCTCGGGGACAGTGTTTCGAGCGAGACGCGCAGCAAGGCAACGAGCTCTCCTAAAGGGACAGGGTTCGTGCGGTGCCACTCCCGGCTGCCCCAGAAGCTGCGGCCTCCCGGCCCCCGCCTCGCCTCACCCCTGGAGGTGCACCGCCAGCACGGGGGGCCCCGGGGTCCCACGCTGACGGCTTCCCGTGGCCCCAGAGGGTGCCCGAGGGTGGGCCGGCACCCGACGGGGGCTCCCCTAAACCCATTCCAACTTACGCAAGATCTCTCAGGTGGACTGAGGCGCACAAGGCCCTGGAGAGCCGGTGCCCGGGTTTCCCCACCGCCTGGGGGACACCCCACGGCCCGGGAGGCCTCCGAACACGCGGTTTGCTCGCTGCCATCGTTACCTGTTACTCATCTGACTGATCTGCAGCGAGTGTGCCCGGCACTGGGCAGGCTGTGGGGGACACCGGATGGATGCCATCGAGGGCCCTGCTCTCCCGGACCTTACGGCGACAGGACACAGAAAAAGTTATCACCCAAGTCCTCACGTGGCTGTGGGGCACGTGCTAAGGAGACGTATGGAGGCGTCCCTTGAGGGCGCGTGGGCCCAACCTGGTCGGGGGCCTGAAGAGGCTTCCCTGAGCAGCGGGTATTGGGGCAGGGACCTCAGGATGTGTGGGGGTTACGCAAGGGCTGGGGGGCGGCGGGGAAAGTTCAAGGTCCACCAAGTGCTGTGGATCGGAGGAGCCTCTTGGCTGGAACACAAGGGGAGAGCCCAGAAGCTGTAGGCCTTGCGGACCAAGTAAGGATTTTGAACCTGATTTTAAAAACAAGGGAAGCGGGGATCCCTGGGTGGCTCAGCGGTTTAGCACCTGCCTTCGGCCCAGGCCATGATCCTGGGGTCTCGGGATCAAGTCCCACATCGGGCTCCCTGCATGGAGCCTGCTTCTCCCTCTGCCTGTGTCTCTGCCTCTCTCTCTCTCTCTGTGTCTCTCATGAATGAATAAACAAAATCTTTAAAAACAAAAAACAAAACAAAACAAAAAAAACAAGGGAAGCTGGGCACCTGGGTGGCTCAGCTGGTTAAGTGTCTGCCTTCAACTCAGGTCATGAGCCTGGAGTCCTGGGATCGAGCCCCATCCGGCTCCCTAGTCGGCAGGGAGTCTGCTTTTCCCTCTGCTCATGCTCTCTCTCAAATAAATAAGATCTTAAACACACACACACACACACACACACACACACACACACAACCCCAAGGGAAGCTGCAGAAGGTTTTTTGGCAAAGGAGTGACATGCTGTTAAAAAAAAAAAAAATCGGAAAAAAAAAAAAAATCAGGATCCCTGGGTGGCGCAGCGGTTTGGCGCCTGCCTTTGACCCAGGGCGCGATCCTGGAGACCCGGGATCAAATCCCACGTCGGGCTCCCGGTGCATGGAGCCTGCTTCTCCCTCTGCCTGTCTCTGCCTCTCTCTCTCTCTCTGTGACTATCATAAAAAAAAAAAAAAAAAAAAAAAAAAAAAAAAATCAGTTACATGGCCTAAGGTACACGAGTGCATACATCCACACAAAGCCTCATATACACAGGTCCGTGGTAGCACTGTTCACAACAGCCAAAAAGTGGGAACAACCCACATATCCATCAACCGGTGAATGGATAAACAAAATGTGGTGTAAGCAGATGGTGGACTACTATTCAGCCACGAAAAAGAACAAAGTGCTTACTCAACCTGCTACAACATGGATGAAACCTGAAGACATTATATAAAGTGAAAGGAGGCAGACACTAAAGGCCACATGTTGTACGATCCCAATTGTCCAGATCAAGCAAATTTATAGACACAAAAATTAGCTTTGTGTCTGGCGTGGGCTGGAGGACCCTAGAGGGGACTGGGGGGGCTGCTGCTATAAGGGGTTCAGAATTTCTTTTTTGGGGTGACAGAAACGTTCTAGGACTGATAGTGGTGATAGCTGTACACTCTCGTGAATATACTACAAACCACCGGCTCGGACACTTTACATGGGTGCGTCGTACAGTATGTGAAAAAAAGTGGTCAGAAAAGAAAATTCCTTAGCTTCTGAGGAAACACGGTCACACCTCCCCATGCACCTCGGGGTGCACACAGAGCCCTGGGGGCACCTGGCCTCGCCTGCTCTCAGCCCACCAGCTCTAGGGTTGCTCCAGAATCGAGCAGTAGGCTTGGACCACTGGCACGGCTGACGGAGGAATTAAGGCAGTGAATGCATCAGGCATGTTTTCTGTCACAAACCTACTGAACCCTCCCCCCAAGCCCCCAAGTTCTCATTTTCTAGACTCAACCTATGTCTTCCCCCCAAACTCAGCAAACCCACAAAGACAGCTCCCCCAGCTGCAGAGGGAGGCCACAGGCTGAGTTAGTTCCCCATGAGGTGGGGACAGCTCGTCTATAACCCAACGGATGCTCTCACAGGGGCACCCTCCGCTCTGCGCTCTCAGGGCAGCCCCAGTGCTCAGAGAGAAGGGGAGCGGACACACTTGTCACCGGGCAAGGAGTTGAGGCCCACGCTGCCCCAGGGGAGGAGCGTGGCTGCGAGGGTGACGCCGGCTCTGGCCATGGCAGGTCCTCCTCGAGCTGCAGGTGCATGCGGGCCCGCTTGCCCCCTTAGAGGTGACGGTGGTGGGGGCAGAGGGCTGGGGACGCAGGCCCTCGGTGAACTTGTCACTTGTCAGTAGCCCTGGGTGCGGCCTGTTATTTCCCCTCTCTAGGACTCGCCTCTGTTTCCACTTCTGACTAAGACTTGTTACTGGAGGGGAACGTTATTAGTCAGTGCCTGGTGGGCGGGAGGCTGGAGGCAAGAGAGGCCCAGAGAGAGAACCCAACTGTGACAAGTGTCCTGAAGCATGAGGAGGCCCGTGCTGGGCCTACCCAACGTGTCCAGGGTCCCTGGTTCAAGCACCGCAGTGTGGAGAGGATATCTGTTGGTCCTTAACTACCAATACCTCTCGGTTCTACTCTTTATCATAGGTTGCTTATTTTTATAATACATGTTCTTTTTTCAATAACAAATGTGATCCATGTTCTATGAAGATACATTTGAAAACTGCAAAAAAGCCAGAAGAAATAAAAAAAAAATCACTGGCAATCTTTATTAACGTTTTGCATCTCATTTAGATTCAGTCACATTTTACGTCCGGGAACATGTGAAACCAGGAGCCAGGCGGGGCTAAGACTTACTTATTGATTCAACAAGCATCTACTGAGGGGCCTTATATCCTTTCTGCAATAGATCAAGCTATAAAGGAACAGAAGAAATTTATGAATTAAAAAAGCATTAAGAAAAATGTCTTGCGTGCCTCCTCCGTGTGGGAAGCTGTGCTGAGTCCGGGGTGGGGGTTGAGACCACAGGGAGTGGGGAGTGAGCGTGCCTCTGCACCTTTGTGGTCTCAGGACTCCCACACCTTCTATAATCCTTCAGAAATCTGCAGAGCACCCCTACCGCACCCCCAAGGTACACACACTCCTCTCCGGTCATGAGTCAGGCTAGCCAGAAACTGGCCACCGGGGTACGTACACACATGCGTGTGTGTGTGTGTGTGTGTGTGTGCGCGTGTGCATTCCCCTTCAGGCCCTCTGCTCCACTGAGACCCTTCTTGGTTTCCCCTAGAGCAGTTTCAACCTTGCTCATGTCTGCTCACAGTGTGTCTCCCATAGAAAGTGAGAGGACCTGCCCGCTGGCCGGGTTATTCCGCAATTGTCCGACCTCTGAATCTCCTCTACAGGCTGCCCAGGTTCTGCGAGGCTGGCAGGTGGGGAGCAAGGTAAGGGCACTTGGCCTCTCAGAAGACCACCGCCTCACGCAACCTGGCGATCACAGTCAGTGTGCTGTTTGCCTGGGGATGGAGGAAGGTCAGGAAGAACTGAAAACTATTACACTGGCACGATGCTAGGTGTTCTATTAATTAACCTCCCCCCCTCCCCCAAACAACACACTCGGTGCGCAGTTACAAAGAACAGCAGTGGTGTGCTGGCGTGGGCTTGTACCAGCATGTCCTTCCCCAGCTCGTTCAGTGCTTTCAGGGTGGTAGCTTAGCATCAGCCTTGGTGGAAGTATTTACACCATGGAACGGGGGCACAGACGCCAATCAGGTCTCTACCAGAGCATCGCTGGATAAAGATGAGAAAACAGGGAAAAGTGAAACCACCTGTAATGAGATCACCCAGGGGTGACCACCACCGACGTGTTAATGTGCATCCTTCTGAACTTTCTGATGTGATAACATTTTCTTGATTAGTCCTCAAAATGAATCTAGAAAGTTGTCATCATCTCCACTTTCCAGGCAAGGAAACAAGGTGATTTGCTTGGCGTCCCTGGGCTGTGATTTATAAACTGGGCTGAGATGCCAGGACACTGAGTCTAAAGGCAATGCCCCCTCCTCAGCTAAAGGCTGTTTTCCTTCATTCACAGAGCAAAATCCCATTTCACAGATGAAGAAACCAGCTTGGGGAGGGTATACTGGATGACTAACAGGCTTTCCCAAATTATTGGCATGACCACAGGCCTGGGGTCAGAAGGAGGGATTTTTCATACAGTGCTCATTGCCACGCAACCTCAGGGAAGGTGCCCAACTTTTCTGAGCATCAGTTTCCTCATCTATGAAATGGGGCTTACAGTTCATGGCATTGCTGTGATGGCTCATAAAAGGCTGTATTTTCTTCCACCAGGGATCCGGGGGAGAGTGTGGAGAAAGCCTTCACCAAGGTCATCCCTCTGACCTTCCAGAATTAACTAGGTCTTTCTCCATTGGGAGAGTCCTTGCTCCAGCCAATACATCCTTTGTGTCTCCCTCATGATCACTCAAGCAGACCTCCTGGGAAGCCTGAGGGTCTCTCCCACCTGCAGAATTTGCACATGTGCATGGACTGATGAGGGCTGAAAGCTTTTGGGAGGGCTCTCTCTCTTTCTCTGGCTGTGGCTGGATTCCAAGGAAGCATGTGCACAAAAATGAGACTTTGCCCAGCTTTAAACATGGGGTTCAACCATCTTCCAAAGAGAGAAAGCCAAACCACTCATTCTGCCTCATTTTGTCCCTGCAAATAGGTCAACTGTACATCAGAGAGAGTGCTAGCCACCATGGCACTATCGCAGAGGTGACTTTAGCATGCCCCTTGCCCGATAACAGGTGGGGAGGGAGCAAGCTCCATTCACTCCATTTTGCACAAATGGGAAACAGGTACACTTGCTTCTAGGTCAGTATTTTTTTTTGGTTTTTGACCCCAACCCACTGTACCCTTATGTACATATACATATACATATCTACCTATCTATCCATCCATTTATCCATCTATCCATCCATCATCTCTCCTTGGAACATGTACATTACACTCTGATATGTTCTGTTCTACTCATTTCTTTCTGTTTTACTATATTCTACTTCATTTTAAAAATGCTCATTGAGATTTCAACATTTCAGGACCCTTTAATGGGTCACAACTCAAACTTCGAAAACCACTTTTCAAGGCAATCCAGTGAATCAGGGGCTACGCTCAGCCTGAGAGTTCACTGGGGATTTAGAGAGGTCTGAGCTAGTCCTCAGCGGTGTCGTGGGAATCTGAAGCCCTGGACTGAATCATTAGTGCCAAATCTTATGCTAGAGCCTGCTGTTACCAGCTCACAAGAGTTGATTGTATCTTCCTATCTCAGCATTCAGGGAGGTATGTTGGTAGCTTAAAGCAGCCAAGGTGGGAATATTTACACCATGTGAATCAGTATCCACTATAAGCCAGGGCTTCATCTCTTGGAGAGCTGGCTATTTAAACATATGCCAACAACCCACTGACCAGCACCTCTTCTGGCACCACTCTTCCCTGTATTAATTTCCCTAATTACAAAAATGGAGGAAATCATGTTCATTATCTACCACAGTGGGATACAGAAAAGTCTTTCATGAACTTGGGAGGAAATGATCATATTAACATAAAGTGCTGGCTGGGGTACTGATCATTAACCCAAGAACCTATGCACAACAGAGCCAGGTTAAAGTGTAGATCCCTTTCTGTATCAAATAAGCACATAGAGGCTACAACTTGTTCACGGTCTGGTGGCGAGAAGAGGGTGGGGTTGGTGGAGTGGGGGTAGTGGGGAGTTGAGAATTAAGTTATTGGAGTTCTTTCCAATGCCTGTCAATGTAATGCTTACTTATTAAGGGTAATTCACGGAAGTTACTCACAGATTAGGCTCATGGTATTAACCTAATGCTGCTTATAAATTTATCACAGGAAATTTTCAGTACCCCTATTTAAAGTGGGTACTCCTTCTCTTACTTAACTGCTACTAAAATTCTCATTTGGGGCAGAGTTGACTGTCAATTGTGTTCGTGCTCAGTGGAGGCTGGCACACCTGGCCTGCTTACGGACGGAAGGCACTTGAGGTTTGCACAGCCTCACCTTCCCCAAAAGCACCCCACCCCCAGACAGCAGAGGAGGAGCGGGGGTGGGGGGGACAGAGCTCTGATGTCGGTGGAGCTGGTGAACTGTTTCTTAAGTCAATACTGAAAAGAAATCGGCAGGATAGGAGTAGCATTTTATTCCAGATACACAGTTTTTGGAGGGGAATACTTGCAACCTGTGAAGCCAAGTGTCTGCATCAACTTCGTTGCATCCAGTCCTCACGTTAGGAAAATGGGTGCAGGTTAGGGAAGCGGGGTGACATCTCCAATCCACTGTTTGGATGCGACGTGTTTCTAAGATGGGAGGAGAGCTGTTTTTGTGGATTTGGGATCGATCTAGATGCTGTGCGCCTTTGAACTGGACCCTGGACACCTGCCAGGGCCCAAGACTTTGACATTATGAAACAACAACTGGTTGAGGGCTCAGAGGATGAAAAAGTTGAGAGGGCGTGAGTAAGGACTGATGCCTTCCCTCTGTGAGTGGGAACGCCGAGCAGAGTGCGGTCTGAACAGAGAAGCTGTGAGGAGCAGACTTGCTTTGAAGGCAGTGGAGCAGCTTATCAGGAATCGCTGGTACCTACTCTCACTATAGAAAATCCCACAGCGGGAAAAGGGAGACAGCAAAACAGAATTTAAAAAAAAATTAAAAAAAAAAAAGCTCCAGAAAATGTCCTTCAGTTACCCCAAAAGTCTTGTTGGCGGTTGGGAAATCACCCCAGTTGCTATAGGGATTATTAAAAATGTCAAGGTAGCAATTGCTATAATACTCTATTATAACAACAATTTCATATAATTTAAAATTTTTGCTTCCCTTTTAACTGATTCTAAAAAACTACTGTAATGCAAAAAAAAAAAAAAAAAAAAAGAGATTCTATTTGTGTAATTTTAACACACCACGCCTTTTCCAGGAAGGCGAATGTAAGCCCTGCCTGAAAAGAAGCCTCTGCCCGTGGGAGATAACTGGACGCACAGACCTCGGTAGGACCTCAGGGAGGGACAACCCTGTGACCGTGGCTGGAGAGCCGGGTGCCACTGGACTTCCTTGGAAAACTATCAGAGGGATGAGCTGGTGGCTGGCAGTGGTTGTGACTTGTGGGCTTCCGCTTCCATAAACTCAAACAGGGGAAATTATTGGGAAGAACAGTCACTGTGGTTCAAAGACACACATGACTGCCTCCAAGCCGATGCGGATCCGGACACAGAAGGGCTCCCTACAGGAACAACACGTGCCACCTCGGGAGGAGCACTGCTCACACTGAGAGAGGCTGGTCCGGGGAGCCCTTCTCTCCCCCCATTAATCTTAATGTGCTCATTACGCAGTTTTTATTAATTCGTCTTTTCTCTCTGCCGGTGGAGTTTTCAGCTGCATTTTAATCACTTATGTCAAATAGAAAGCTTGAGGGGATGTAAAAAACGTTTCTCCTTTGCTCTGACAGCCTGATTCTATCTGTTCCTCAACTCCAAAATCTCCTTAAATTCAGAGATCAAAACAACATGAGGTCTTCAAAGCAATGACCTCGGACCCAATACCTCCTATTTCCCCAGCCAAATGTTGAACTCCCCTCTAGGAAAATGCACACACGCACACACACACGCACACACAAATGCGGTCACTTTCCGTCTTTCAGATCTCTGAAAACCCAGGGCCTGACTGTGAGGGCTTCAAAAACAATGAAATCTGGAAACGGAAACTCAATAGGGCGACTAGAAAGCAAGCAGCAGCAGCGGTGAGCTCCTCAGCATCAATGAGGGCGGGCGGCAGGCCCACAGCCTTTCTTCTCTGACAGACCAGGACTAAAGGGGCCCCAGCCTCTTCTTGCTGCGGCTGGGCCGGAAGGCACCCCCTTGCAAGGCTGCAGCCGGGAGCCAGGCCTGGTAGCAGGTGGGTGCTCCCCGTTAGGTTGTGTGAACCATCCCCAACCCAACCAACCCACAAAGCCATGGCCTCGTGAGAGACTAATCCCTCCCTCCTCAGGAGGGCCTTTAATGCAGTCGGGCTGTGTGGAGGCTGTGTGGAGGCTGTGTGGAGGCTGTGTGGAGGCGACAGGGGCTGTTCCCTGGGCCTCAGGCCTCGGGCCAGCCCCTCTCCGCAGACTTCTGACTTCCTCTCAGACCCCGCATAACTTCCACCCTGCAGCACAAGGAGGAGACTGTACTCTAGGCTTAGAACAAAACCTGTGAGACATGGGCCTTGTAAAATGCAGTGCCCCAGAGCTGGGCCCCGGAGTCAGGCAGCCTTGAGTTCAAATTCTGACTCTGGCCTTTGGCATGGCAATCCCCTCTAAACTGCTTCCTCATCTGGAATCAAAGGGCGTATGTGTGAAGGAGGGGGCACACTGTCAGGATATCTGAAACGACCTCCTGTCATCTCTGGCCTTCTTCCTGTCTCTCCAACTCACCCATCCCCTCCTCTGGGAAGCCTTCTCTGCCTTGCCTGGCGGAGCCGCAGAGTCAACCAGGCTCCTTCCCTCCCTGCCGGTGTGCCCTCCACAACGTGACCACAGCTCCCAGACTGTAGAGCACGTGGTTTACACCTCTCTCACCAGACTGGGATCTTCCCGAGGACAGGAATTGTGAACCGGTGCCCTTTATATCTCTATACCCAAACAGTCTGGCACGTGGTAGCTGCTTCATAAATGTCAATTAGTTCACGAGGCTGAAGGTCCCAAGAAGTTGATTTACTTCCTGTGCTCCTTAATTTGCCCTTCCTTCAAAAGGGGGGGTTGTAAATAATAATAAATTGCCCTAATATCCATGCTGCTATCTAAGATTATGAGGTCAATAACTGTCTATTTGTTCATTCTTTGAGCTCCGTGGGAGACAAGTGCTGGCTGAATTTAAGGAGGCAAGCTCCAGGTGGGCCATCATAGTGGAGAAGAGGCTAATTCCTGTCCCCCACTGTTCCAGACTCGTGAAGGTTGCATCCTTCCTTGTCTGGCAAACACAGCTACTCCCCATTCCACCCCCTAACCCGTGATACCCCTCTCAAAGCCAGCATTTGGGGTAGGCTTAGGGGTTTTCTCTGGATGCTCCCCCTGACCTCATTTTCCATTTCCTCATCCTAGGGCTGTAAGGTCTTACATCAAGCCAAGTGAGTGATTCAGGGCCTGGAAGATCGAGACTTCTCCTAGCCTAGTCCTTCCTGCTTCAGCCCCTTCCTGTCTGACACTGGACCAGCTGGGCTCAGCCCAGAGCACACGGAGTGATCTGAGGCCAACCTGGCAGGGGATTGACCAGGTCAGCGATGACCCTGGTGGCTAAGAAAGTCATCTTGCAAAGGGCTTCCCTTCACCTATGCAGGGTTTAGGCAACGATGCCAATAATTTTTCCCTAAAATTGCTCTCTGGGATATAAATCCAGCCCAGACTCCCTTTCCAGCAGCTGCAAGGATACCCAGGCTTCTCCTTATCCAGTCACGCACATCCTTGTCCCAGGTCAGGTCAGCTGGTAGCTTCTGGCCTGACATCCCTACCTCCGGCCCTCAGGACAGAGGAGGAACATGGAACCACTTTGGCAGGTTGCTGAGTCCTGATAAGGTATCCTATGCTTATAGCAGGGACTGCTTGGGTTCAGAGATGAGCTACACGTGCAGGACAGCTTCCAATCCCCTTCACCACATCAGCCCCAGTGCTCTGGGCCCAGTGAGAGAAAAGTTCTCTGGAAGGGACAAGGGTGGATGTAGCACATTTAACCAAAGGCTTGTTATGTAAAAATTGTATAGTTCACTATGACTCAACTAGAGAGAGAGAAGCATCAACCTATTGGAGGAAATTCTAGTCCCTTCTTCCAGCTTTAGGTGAGTAGAAGGGCCTAGGAATGCTTTGGAATGGCCACAAGTCATCACCAGACTCCCTTCCCTCTCAGGTTCTCTCATCTGGGTCAGTTATTTATTTATTTATTTATTTATTTATTTATATATTTGAAGGGGAAAGGGAGGGGCAGAGAGATAATCCTCAAGCAAACTCCCCCTTGAGCGTGCAGTCTGACATGGGACTCAATCTCACAACCCTGAGATCACGACCTGAGCCTAGACCAAGAGTTGGATGCTTAACTGACTGAGCCACCCAGACGCACCTCCTACTTGGGTCATTTAAGTGTTTAAATGTTCACCTAAATCTTTATGTCCACATTACTTTCAACTTGAGGATTACAGTTAAGATAATAGTGAAAACATACAAAATCAGTAGGCCTCCCTGGGCATTTTTTCCTCAATTCTTCTTCAATAAGCTTTGCTTTGCTTCTTTGTTTGGAACAGACTTTTCCTCCCCTGAGCCTCCTTCAAGGTAGGAAATTTAATAGCTGGTCTGAGTGAGGCCTATTTCCAGTTCATTCTGGGTGACTCCTTCTACCTCTATCCTGGGCATCTCTTGAGTCCAGGTTGGCTCTCCTGGAGCAATCTGTGATGCCTTCCCTCCTTCTATTCCTCACCCAAGAGAGATCTTTAAGAGGTGGAGTTATGTGCCATATTCAAGGAAGAGTGCAGCGGGTTTGGGGATGAAGAGGTGATGATGCTTTTCCTTATAAGACAGGGATGGTCAAAAATAATTTCCAGACTGAACAGAGCACTACTTGGAAGAACCGCTTAATGAGTCAAGGGGGAGTCAATGGAAACATGTCCTTTGATGCCTTTTCATATAGAACAGTCTACCTTCTTGTTGTGGCAATCTGACAATCTGGAGGACGGACTAACTGGTCCCTTAATTCCTTTCTGGCTCTTCAGTAATGATGACAGCTCCAAAAGGGAGCGTGTAAGGAGAAGGATGGCTGAGAAGGAGGGAAGGATGTCATGTTCGTGTTACAAAGGAAATCTCTAGAAAAGGTAAATAAAGCACAAAAATCATCTTTAGCCTAGCTACCTACCTCTTTTATCTATCTTCTATGTCTATCACTTCTTTCTTTCTTTCTTTCTTTCTTTCTTTCTTTCTTTCTTTCTTTCTTTCTTTCTTTCTTTCTTTTCTTTCTTTCTTTCTTTCTTTCTTTCTTTCTTTCTTTCTTTCTTTCTTTCTCTTTCTTTCTTTTTTCTTTTCTTTTCTTTCTTTCGTTTTCTTCTATCATCTCTCTCTATATATTAGGAAGCCCTATATTATTTGAGCAATGTGGTTTTGAGGTGGACTTAACTCAGTCTCAGCCCATTTTATTGCTATACCAAATGGTATAATTTTGGGTGACAAGGGCTTTATAAAAATAAATAAAAATTTTAAAAAGAAGAAAACAAAAGATAATGATAAACTCAGACAATACCCAAAGAGCATTAGTTGGTTTTCAAGGGCTGCATTATAAACTACATTGAAGCATGGACCAAAGGATGCCTGGTGCCTCAGCGGTTTGGTGCCTGCCTTCAGCCCAGGGTGTGATCCTGGAGTTCCAGGATCGAGTCCCACATCCGGCTCCCTGTAGGGAGCCTGCTTCTCCCTCTGCCTGTGTCTCTGCCTCTCTCTGTCTCTCATGAATGAATAAATAAAATCTTAAAAAAAACCAAAAGCATGGATCAAGCCTTATGCACCCTCCCCACTCCAGCACAGTTCTGTTCATACAATAGGAGTGAAGCAGAAGTCTGAATTGAAGTTCTTGGAATTCAGCTTTCTCACCAAACCCTAAATAGACTTTGGGCTTTAAAAAAGGGCTGCTCTGAGGCATACTGAAGGACTCGATGTCTGCCATCTTGCTTCTTGAGATTCACAGGCCGAGAGGCTTTCATTGATGACAATAAGATCAAGAGCTCGAAATTGAACACCAATAAAAAATAAATTTATTATTAAAAAAAAAAAGATCAAGAGCTCGAGGCAAAGGAATGGGATGGGTTTGGGTTGTGGGATCGGTCCCACAGACCCAGCCGTCTGTGGGAGTCTAACCATGCCATACTGAGGGCTTTCATAGCTGTGCTAAGATCAGGACAATTATGTAAGAAGAATCTCACTAGGCCTGCCATCACTGTGTAGAGATTTTAATTTAGAAATGGACTGAAGGTGCCAGGCAGCAACTACCACAGAGGTGCTCCACTGCAGTTTTTGGGAGGTTTCTTGGATGACATGTTGCTGAAACCTGCTGAAAGCAGAGTCTACGAAGAAGCCCTCCAGTGGCTTCTTCTTGGTGCCTGACGAATGCTGGAAATGTGACATTTTTAAAGACACAAGAAGATGCTTTCATGAGACCGTATCATGGAGGGCCTCAGCTATCAAATTATTGTTATTGATGCCATCCAGAACATGCAGTGGAGTGGTCAGGTAAATGGGTCAAGGGCCAAGAAATGCCCAACCCTGAAAATGGCCCTATCATTTCAGACATGCTAACCCTTACTCAGTATGAGTGGTTACATCAGTGTGATGCCTGCAGATCTGGGGATGAAGAAGAGCTGTATGCTCTAAGGATAAGAGACCTCTGGACCCTGTAGCCCTTGTCAATGGCTCTGAGTGCAAAGTAGAGCTGGATCTGGCTGTAACTGGCAAAGAGAAGGTGGCATTTTTTCCCCCTAGAGGGTCATTTGTCAAGGCTATAGAGCCCTACATGCGTCCTTCAAGATTACAATGATCACCCAAACAATGCTGCCAAGCTTAGAGGAAAATGTGCCATTTGGCTCTGCCATGAGAAGCGTCCACTTGGCATAGCCAGAGGGCAGTGGCAAGACTGCTCAATGTCCCTGGGAATTAATGTCCAAAGTGTTCAAGCCACGGGGACAGCCAGACTGCAGGAAGCCGTTGACAGATATCCCAAGGCAGTCCCCTACAACAGGGGGCTTATAGGGGAGGCCAAGCCACCCCGGCAGTACCTGCTGCTGCTTCAGTGCTCGCGAAGAGCAGAAAGGTACTTTGGCTCTAAGAGAACAGAAAGGAGCATCTCATCACACGCAGGCTCCTCAAACCAGTCACCCACACCTAGCAGCCACTGTGATGGGCTGGCGCTTAAAGCTGGCAGATTTCTGAGCAGAGACCAAGAAAGAAAGAAAAAAATCCACCATAGAGAGGATTACAGAAAGCTGTTTGAAGGTACTAATGGAAACTAAGATCGATCAGCTGGAGGAGAAAAATCACAATGTCTTCCATCACAAATCAAGCATGAAGCTAGTTATGTGCCTGAGGAGAAAAGGGAGACTCTCAGCAGGGCTGGTGAGCCTCTGGGATCCAGCCCCGCCCCTGGGTCCCGTGTTGGGCTCCTCCTCCCTGGCGGTCCTTCCTTTACCCCCCTCCTCCATGCTCGGAGGTCCTCCACGTCCTGCCAGGCCAGTGTTACTGTGACCTCCTCCAGGGAGCCTTCCACAGACACAACCAGCCCTCTCTCTGTCTTTATTGCATTTATCAGCATGCTCAGCCCTCTGTACCTGGTGGATACAGACAGTGGTAGGTAGGCCTGTCTTCCCCATTTGTACGCTAATGTTTTCTATATGGGCGCAGACATTTAACAGTCACAAATCAAGGCAGCCAGAAACACGCTCAAGTGCTTACAAGCGTAACAATGCATCAGAGTTGCCTTACCTTAGACTAAGGAAGCACCCAGGAGACGCAGCCAAGGCAGCTGCAGGGGAGTGCTGATGAATGACAAATCCCTGCTCGGCCTCGGGCAGGCTGTGCCATACCGGGCAAGCCACAGAACCTCTCTGGATTGACCTTTCCTCGTCTGGGAAATAGCAGTCGTACCTCCCCCACTGGGTTGCAGGTGGATTTGCTGAGGTAGCTCATCCAGTGCCACGGTTGGACAGGCCCTCACCTCAATGCCCATGAAACCGAACAGAACTAGAGCCTGAACTCGCTAAGTCAAACCAGCCAAAAGCTGGTTTGGTTCTGGGGTCAGACTGTCTGAATTTGAACCCCTGGGAAACTTCTCAGTTTCCTCATCTGCAAGATGGGAAGCATAATAACAGGGTGGTTTGAGGACGAGATGGGAACGATACACTTTGATGTCTGGTGCTTGCAAATGTTAGCCAGGGCAGCCCGGTGGCTCAGCGGTTTAGCGCCGCCTTCAGCCCAGGGCCTGATCCTGGAGACCCGGGATCGAGTCCCGCATCGGGCTCCCTGCAGGGAGTCTGCTTCTCCCTCTGCCTGTGTCTCTGCCTCTCTCTGTCTCTCATGAATAAATAAATAAAATCTTAAAAAAAAATGTTAGCCAGTATTATGATTTGGAATCTGATTTTGCACTGTGGGACTTTAGGAAAACAATCCTATTTCACTGGAGGAAAACAGGGAATGTGGAGAAGGAAACCATCATGCTACAAGCCTCTGACCTTGAGCTTCTAGTCATTGAAGCTGCAGGGTGAGAGAACAGTAGATGAGGGTTTCTCACAGTGGGAATGCTACTTGCAGTCTGGTGGCCACGCGCAGACACCTGGACCCTATCCGGGAGCTGGGAGTGAGATTCCCTGGGACTGGGGTCCAGGAGGATGGACTTTAACTAGTTCCTCCAGGGATGTGAGCACCTCTACAATGTGAGTGATCGTATCATGCAAACTACTGACACGGAGACACTCAGGAGTACACAGCAGCGTTAGTTTGGTGATAAGGAACCTCTCACTGGTTCTAAGACTCTGTTAGCCGATGGGAAGGCATGTTCTGTACATGTGGGGTGCCGCTGTGAGTCCCCCCATCATGTGGTTTTGGGGGCCCCTCCTGGGTATCTGTACTTGTGAGCGCTATAGAGACAGTCCGTGGTGTGCTAGAGCCGCCCCGAACTGCCGGCCAGAGCTAACTGTGTGCCCCTCTTTCCTAGCTCTGCATTTACTGGCTTCCCATTGGCTCTCTGAAATTCACCGCGGTGGGAGTACTTATACCTCAAATATCAGCAAACGATACAGTCAGGGCTCTTAGATGTGTTTAGAGGGTCAGTATACTAGCACCCCTCTTATCCATCTCTGCTGGAACTCAGACTCTATGGAATGTGGTCCTGGGCACTATATTCAGGTCCTTGAATGGTGGGACCATTGAGAGCCTGGTTTCTGAAAACCCACCTGCTAGATCATGCTAATGATGCTAATGGTGTTCTGGTGTTCAAGTCCTCGTGGGGTGGCTCTGGAGAAGCCCTCCTTTGCACTTTGTGCTCATACCCTACACTCCAGTCCTGGCTGGCCATCAGGCAAACTGCAGTCTTGATACCCAAGTGGAAGACAGTTGGATGGGGGTGCTGCAGGGCCAATCCTCCCAGTGCCACTAGAAATATGACCCTGTTCTCCTGAGGGCTGCTAGCGGCCTTCATACCTGCAGGAAGCCAATCTTTTTTTTTTTTTTAAGATCTTATTTATTTATTTATTCACGAGAGACACCGAGAGAGAGAGAGGCCAAGACACAGGCAGAGGGAGAAGCAGGCTCCATGCAGGGAGCCCGACGTGGGACTCGATCCTGGGTCTCCAGGATCACACCCTGGGTTGAAGGCGGCGCTAAACCGCTGAGCCACCCGGGCTGCCGGGAAACCAATCTACAACACCCAGGCAGGGCAGAGGTTCTCCGACAAATCTCCCTCTCATCCCCGGGAGTGGAAGGTTCAGGTGTAGGTAGGGATGGCTCAGCAAGCTTTAGCACCAACCCCCGACTGCTTTTCAAAAGGTCACCCATTAAGGGCCGCAAGCCCTTGCAGGTGGCACTGTTTTGGCCAACGGGCCAGGGGAGGAAACACACACTTTTCCTTTGATTTCTTCCACTCAGCAGTCGGGTGAGTCTGGGGGAATTCAATCCAATTTCTCAGTAAATCCTCCTCTGCTCTGGAAGACACGGTTTGAAAAATCTATTTTTGTGCTTTTATTTACTTAAGCTCTGCATGCCCGGGGAAGCATTCTCAGAGTGCCATCAAGCTGCCTCTCACTTACCAGGGGAAAAAAAGATCCCACCTTCCTGGAATACTACCAGCAATAACAAGGCCACAGAGCCTCTCTCCCATCCCTGGAGGCCTACGGTGGCCTCCGCAGCACAACTGCCATCTGAAGCCCTAGGGAGAGTGGCTTTAGGAAGATGCCTTCCCAGTGGGACTGCAGCTCTGGGACCTCGGCTCCCCATGGCAGGAGGCTCCCTCCTGCACCCTGCGTGGTGCTCCCCTTCCAGGGAGGCCCAGGGCACATGAAGTTTTGTTCTCTTGGTATTTTATTTTATTTTATTTTATTTTATTTTATTTTATTTTATTTTATTTTATTTTATTTTATTTTATTTTATTTTATTTTATTTTATTTTTAAGATTTTATTTATTTATTCATGAGAGACACACAGAGAGAGGCAGAGACACAGGCAGAGGGAGAAGCAGGCTCCCTGCAGGGACTCGAATCCAGGACCCTGGGATCATGACCTGAGTCGATGGCAGACACTCAACCACTGAGCCACCCAGGTGCCCCTGGTGCCCCTAATGCTGTTTTTGATCCAGATGCCTAGCCTGTCTCCATGAGGTGTGCACCTGCTATTCCAGAGGCTTCACAGTGTGAACTGCTGGGAGGTGGGCTGGGTATCTTTGGATAGTCTCATCCTTCTAGAAGGGCCAAACGCTCAGATCAGAAGACAAATGTACTTAGTGTACTGGGTGGCTTGGGGTCATCTGTACTGGTAAAAGTCTACCTCTACCTCTGTGTCAAATCTATGCAGCTGGGACACCGCTCAGCCAACTTCAGCATGGACCCTTCACAGGACTCCAATGCCCTCAGTGGTGGGTTGTAGAGGCGCCACATACATGGCCATGGGTAGCTGTGGAGGGCGCAAACTGGAAGTACAGGCCTCTGTAAGGAATGGTCAGAGTTCCTCTTCTCTGCCCTGGCTCCTTCCTCTACTTCCCTTGAATTAGAGGGGTCCCAGAGTCAGTGCCCCACTGCTGGCCCTCACTCCAGGGACCCAGATCCCATCTATCTGGCCCTGCCTGGCTGTTGTGAGAAGACAGAGCTTCAGCAGTATCTACTGTGCTTTGGGCCTCTGTCTCTAACCCTTCTCTGGGTCCCTATAGCACCCCTGACCCTGCCGGTGAAATGAGGCCATAGGACCAGGCTTGTAGTTCCATACCTAGCTCAGCAGCAAAATCTCTTAGGAGCTTTTAAGGACCAGATTCCTGGCTCCTAGCCAGACCAAGTGAATTAGAAATTCTAGGAGTGAGTCCCAGGAATCTGTATTTTGGAACAAAGTTTCCCAGTTGATTCTGCTGTTCAACTCCGCACTGGGCTAGACTCCCCCCTAAAAACTTTCCATAAAAACCTTCCCATAAAAACAATCTAATATTTTGTATCCTTTCACCCAGTTATGAACCAGGATGGGGAAGGGAAACCATGGGGGTAAGAATCATATGCATAGTTTTCTCCCTAGCAAACAGAGATGGGGCTAGAATATCGTCCCCTCTCTGGCCCAGTTGAGTGGCCACCGGCCAGCCACAGAAGGCAGTAGGGGCCACCACTGGTCAGGGGTGCCTTTGTTAAGGCTTTAGCCCCCTCTCCCACCTCCCACGGACAGGACTCCATTGGTAAAAGGACTACAAGAAGGAAGAGGCCGCGGTCAGCCACAGCCTCGGCCCAGCCACACAGTGAAGCTGGACAGGTGTGGCCCCGGTCTCCCTTCAGCCCAGGACCCCCTGTCAGTTCCCGCAGGCCGCCTTCCCCTCACTGATGTGTCAAGAGAAGCCCCTCGAGAAACGTGACAGCCATACTGAGCCCACCTTAGTATGGGAAAAGCAAACCCTCACCTCTTGATGTGAATTGATGGGAAGGGCCTGGCTGGTGATCTCTAAAAGTCTGATTAGTGAGGGACTCCTGGGTCTGGCTGTCCCAGGCGTTTGCATGCATGGGGAAGGAGCCAGCACAACCCACCCTGTGCCAAGATCAGATTCAAGATTCAGAACAGTCACGTTCA
This sequence comes from Canis aureus, assembly GCF_053574225.1. Lineage (NCBI taxonomy): Eukaryota > Metazoa > Chordata > Mammalia > Carnivora > Canidae > Canis > Canis aureus. The sequence continues at coordinate 41,571,559 of NC_135631.1, forward strand.
CTGGGAAGACGGGAGGCCTCCCTGCAGATGAAGGGGACTGCCTCCACGTTCTCTTCCCATCCCAGAGGAAATCAGTCTCTCATTCCAACTAATGAGTAAGGGGTAGAGTTTCAGGGGCGGCTCTAAGAAACCATTCGCGTGCTGGTTTGACATTTCCACCCACACTCATTCCACATATTAGCTGCTGGCCAGGGAATGGTCTATGCTAGATCCTTATGGGGAAGATTTATTGATAAAATAATACTGAAAACAACATCAATCACAGCAGCCAATACTTATTGACCATTTACTCCTTGCTAGGCACCGTGCTAAGTGCGTGGCATTGACCGCTTCATTGAATCCTTGCAATAGCCCTGCAGGGGTGATGGTATCTCCATTTTACTGATGAGGAAGCTCAGAGTGGGAAGCCACTGGCTCCCAGTCTCACCTTAGGAACTGTGGAGGCAAAGTGGGAACCCTGGTCTGCTCACTTTTAACTCCTAGGCCATCTGCCTCTGCAAAGAGGACGGCGGCTGAGGGCAAGGCAAGCGGGGGTAAGCGACAGGAAGGCCTCTCAGCTCCGAATATGAGTAGCATTTGGCACCTGGCCAGGGCCTGAGAAAGGAGAGAAGCATCACCTGCAGCCCCTGCCCAGGGCGAGGGTGCCGCTGGGACCACCTGCTCACCTAGAATAGTGAGGAAGCCAGAGAACAGGAGGAACTTCTGGGTACAGGGTAACCATCGCAGACAGACAGACAACAGGGAACTCAGGCCACTGTGGCAGCGGAGGGGGTCTCCATAGGCAGGGGGGGCAGGTGGCGGGGCCCCGGTGCTGGGGGGGACAGGGTGCACCCATGTCTCCTGCGCTTGGCAAATCCGGGCCCAGCTGGCAGCTGGTGGCACCTGGGCCAGTGAAGCATCTCAGGTGATTCAATGCGGGAAGGAAGAGGCTGCTGGGTTCACCCACTGCCCTCATCCACTCACCATATTCATTCATGCACGCATGCATTCATTCATTCAGTACTTCTTCACTGTCCTGACTATATGCTAGGCGCTGGGGTACAGAGAAATGAAAGTGATCATTCCTGCTCTCAGGGAACCCAGTGACCATTAGGGGGAACAGGCCCACAGCACATGCCGGTGCGTGATAAACAGGGTGTGTACAGAGTACAAAGGAGGGAGAGCCTGTGCTGTGCAGAGGGCCAGGGAGGCTTGGCCACGACACCCCTGGGGCTGGATCCTGGCAGCTGAGTGGGAGTTTCCTTGCACCTGAGGATGGAGCACCGCCCTGGTGAGGGAGTAGCAGAGCACTGCAATGGCTTGGTCAGGGCACTGCAGGGAGCCCAGGGTAGCAGAGAGCAAGGAAGGATGGTAGGAAGAAGGGCAGGAGATGGGGCCGAGGAGACAGGGGCAGGGTTTTACAGCGTGCACGTGCATGAGAGGGGAGTGTAGAGGGCGGTGGTGGGTGCTCAGCAGCAATGGCAAGCCTGCTGGGATGAGCCTGGAGCTGGGAAGACTGCTGCAGGGGTCTGCGGGGAGGGCAGAGACATCTGACCTGGGGAGCAGCCCCAAGGAAAGAGGAGGAAGGACTGAGACACAACCGGCACAGATGACTGACAGCTTCTGGGTTTGGGTTGCTGGGAAGAGAGGAAAGTGGATGGAGCCCCTTTGGGGGGCTGAACTATGTCCTCCCAAATTCACACGCTGAAGCCTTAATTCCCAGTGTCATGCGATTTGGAGACAGTCTCACCAGGAGCCATCCATGCTGACACTCTGACCTTGGACTTCCAGCCTCCAGGACCGAGAGGCATAGATTTCTGTTGTTTAAGCCCCCAGGCCATGGTATTCTGTATGGCAGCCCAAATGGGCGAAGACAGATGGTGCAGGTGTATTTGTCTGCAGCCTACTGAGTTTGAATAACTGATCTGTAGTTCATGAGGCAAGTTGGGGCCAGAGAAAGATGAAGCCAATCACGAGCACATAGATGGTCCCTGAGTTGGGAACACGGCGGGGGCAAGCCTGTGAAATGGCGTTGGTAACGACACGGTAAAGGGTGGAAGCTGGGGAACACCAATCAGGAAAGGACAAGAAGAAGAAAGTGACAGGTGCAGGAAGCTGAGAAGAACATCCAGAGGGGGGAGGTGAGTCATCAGTAGGCGCCAAGGACAACAGGGAGTCTAGTACCTGCAGACATCAGGTAAGAAAATGCTGCAAAGTGCCCAGTGCCTCTGACAACAAGGAGCAGATACTATTCTGGGGGACAAGGTGGGTGATGGAAGCCAAGTGGCCCCTGCTCGGACATGAGCAACCAAGAAAGGGTGATTAGCTTGTTTTGATTTAAAAAAACAAATATTTGAACAAGAGTTTAGTCTTCAAGAAGTCAGGAGAGCCTACTTTGCCCTTTCCTAGGGTCTTCCCCTGGCCTTAGAGCCAGGGGGCACTGCAGCCCAGGGCTCAGGCAAGCCTCCTGGGTGTGGGCTTTCACCTCCTCTGCCCAAGTGGTCCCCTGAGTGCTTCAGCTGCCTCCCAGTGCAGCCCTGCAGCACAGCTGCTAGCCCTGGGTGCTGTCCTGGTGCCAGACGCCCACCACTTCCCAAATGTCCTATCATCCAGTCCTTCTGAAGAACTTCATGAAGGAGGCTTGCACGGCACAGTTTACAGGTAAAGAAACTGGGGGCCTGGACGTGTTACTTGCCTAGAGTCTCATGGATAGTAGATGGGGTATGGGATTTGACTCCACAGGTGTCAAATTCCACCACAGTCTCCCACCTTTGAAGAACATCTCCCATTCCTGTCTTCCCTGAAAGAGCCACCCTGTACTGGGCCCACACGCTGCCAGATAGGGAGAGGATAGGACATACCTACAACATGCTCCTCCTGGGCAGATGTTGTAGAAATGATCCCAATTTGTTTACTCTTCCGCATACCTATGCCCTCCCACAATGATATAGTGCTTGGTCATGACACTTCCTTTGGCCAATGGGACAACAGCAAATATGATACAAAGACACACCAAGTACTTGTGTATTGGGGTTTGTGTGCCCTCTCTTGTTCTTTGGAACACTGATGTCTCATGTGAACCAGCCAGGCTGATGCCTAACACAGAATGGGATAAGCCATTCCTGTAAAGGCCATTCCAGATCAACCAGACTCCCAACTACCAGATAGATGAATGTGGCCATCCATCCTTGACCATCCATCCCCAGCTGAGCTGTCTGCACCAGAAGAACCACCCTGATCACCTACAGGATTATGATAAATGATGTTCATTGTCTTAAGAAGCTGTGTTTTACATCAAAAGCTGATTGATACAAGTCCTGAAAGGAAGCCCAAACCAGCTTCTCCTTCTATCTCTGCAAAGTAGAGGGAAAGTCTTGGATCTCTGGTGTCCACCAACGCCTTCAGCAATGGAAGAACAACCCTAAGAATACACTACCATCCTTGGCCTGGAAGGTCCCTGTGCTCTTAGAGGAAGTAGGGAAAAGGACAGTCTTCTGTGCACCTTCCCTGTGGAATGCACGGTGGGCCTGCCCCAGCCAGCAGGCAGCCCCTGGTGGGTGCCAGGTTATTTGTGGACAAGGTGACACAGTAGTCTGCTTCTGCCATATTGTCCCCAGCCTAGTGTTTTTCCACTGATGAGAAAGAAAGGAGAGCATCTTTTTAGTGAACACTCCCGCAAAGGCTTCAAGGCAGCATTTCATCAAAGGGTGCTGGAGGAGCTCTTTCAGGAGGCTCTGCAAAACCCAGCAATCTCCAGCTCCGCTTAGCAAGGAGCTTGCTGCTTCCATTTCCAGAGAGGCATAAAAATGAATGAGTACCCAAGAAATCTAACCTGATCAGTGGCACTTTGATAAGGTGACAAAATTGCTCCCTCCTCCGGTCTAAACCCACTCTCTGTGGTGAACTATTCTGGAAAGGAAGCATCGACTAATTAGAAGCAACTCTAGGACATGAGGAAAATCAGCACCTAAAAATGCCTAAGCAAAGAGAATTCCTTGTTAGGAAGAGAGACAACAACAACAACAAAATGCTAGGATGTCACTTTCCCCAAGCATATTTATAAAGGGAGGAGGAGATAAGAATTAATTAGGACAGAAGCTTCTGCCCAAGTGACACAGAAGACACAATTATTTTTGCTGTTTTTATAGACCAAATGCCCCTCACAGGTGGGGACAGATGCCTGACGCCGCCCGCCATTTTGAAAAATGACTTTTTAGTCTTCGCTGGTTCTAATGAAGCTTGAAATGAAGATGGTTCTTTTGTTTACTCCCTCTGTTTGCAAAGCCTTAGCCGCCCATCAATAACACAAATGTCTGGATTATTTATTTCTCATTGCCCAACCTATGGAGCATTGAAGAATTTTTATGGAGCCAAAAAGTGAGGCGTTTCTCCTGAGGGAGTGTGCGTGTGCCCCTCCAGGACTGCAGAATATGGCCCTTCAATAATCTGGAGGCTGGTGGACAGGACCAACCCCCCACCTGGGGCAGAGAGCCAGAGGCTCCATTCTTGCTGCCCCCTGCCATTTATTAGCTGGGACGTTTGCACAAGGCTCTTAACCTTGAGAAAATTCAGTAAAATGAAGGGGTGAGGAACTAAAAATATTTTTCTTTTTTTTTTTTAATTGTGGCAACAACAAAAACAAAAAACCATGAGCTCTAGCTTAATGCATTTTTAAGAATACAGTACAGTCTTGTTAACTATAAGCACAATGCTATATAGGAGGTCTCTAGGGCAGCCCGGTGGCTCAGCGGTTTAGTGCCATCTTCCGCCAGGGGCGTGATCCTGGAGACCTGGGATCGAGTCCCATGTCAGACTCCCTGCATGGAGCCTGCTTCTCCCTCTGCCTGTGTCTCTGCCTCTCTCTGTCTCTCATGAATAAATAAATAAAATCTTAAAAATTAAAAAAAAAAGGAGGTCTCTAGAACCTTCTCATCTTCCACAACTGCAGCTCTACACCCAAAGAACAACTCACATTTCCCCCTCTACCCAGCCCCTGGCAACCACCATGCTATTCTCTTTTTCTAGGAGTCTACTTTATAAATAACCTCATATAAGTGGATAATGTGGTATTTCTGTGGTTTATTTCACTTAGCAGGATGCCCTCAAGGTTCAAACATACTATATTCTTACAGTAACCCTTACATGGTGCTCGCTGTTTATATTTAAGTATTTGCATACATTAACTCATTTAATCTGCATAAACATCCTTTGAGGTGCTGTATCATTATCTTTTTTTGTTAAGATTTTATTTATTTATCCACGAGAGACATAGAGAGAGAGGCAGAGACACAGGTAGAGGGAGAAGCAGGTTCCAGGCAGGGAGCCCCAAGTGGGACTCGATCCTGGGACCCCAGGATCACGACCTGAGCTGAAGGCAGATGCTCAACCACTGAGCCACCCAGGGGTCCCTTATTATCTGAGGCACAGGGAGGTGAAGTCATATGCTCAGGCTCACGTGGTATGAACATAACACAAAGTTGTTTCTGTACAGTTTAAAATTTTTATTTTAGGCAAATATGTTTAATGGAGATCCTGACTTCACTGAGGATGATGGCCAAAGATGGTGCAGGGAGAATTAGCGAGAGGTGGTGTCTGAAGGATTCACCTTTGCAGAGCTGGAGGTGGTCCTTCCCAGTAGGAAGCTTGGACCCAGGAAGGCCTAGGTCCGAGTCTGGCCCTACCCCTGCTCCAGATACTTGGGAAACAAAAATGAACAAAATCAACAAGATCCCTGTCTCATGGAGATTATATTCTAGCAAGAAAGACAAAGAATAAACAATAAGTACTTCAAATAATGTATAGCATGTAGAAAGGGAAAGTGTTCTGGAAAACACACTTGAACAAATAGCGGTTTGGGAACACCAGTGGGAAAGCTAGTTGGAATTTTAAGAAGGGTGTCACTGAGAAGACAATATTTGAGGAAAGACTGGAAGAAGGTGAGGGCATCAATCATGAGGTAGAAGGATATCTAGGGAATCTTGCTCCAGGCAGAGGGGAGAGCTAGTGCAAAGGCCTTGAGGTGGGCAAGGCTAGGATGTATGAGGAAGAGCAGGGAAGCCAGTGCGGTTGGAGGAGCAAACAGGGCCAGAGTAGAAGGTAGGGAAGCCAAAAATGGTATGGGGGGCCAGCATGAAGATGCCAGTGGTGACTATGAGTAACAGAGGAGTGACATAACCTGATGGTTGGCCTTGGTAGTAATCCGGGTGATGGTGGCTCAGACCAGGGCAGAAGTAGAGGTAGGAGAAGTGGTTGCCTCTGGACCTACCCCCACAGTGCTCACAGTGATGTCAGCAGTGCTTCTTGGCAGACGGGATGTGGGGTGAGAGCAAAAGATGAGAGTCAAGGATGACCCCAAGGATTTGCCCAGAGGAACTGGATGAAGTGGCTATTGGCTGAGATGGGAAGGCAGATGAAGCAAGGTATGAGTCAAGACATGCTGAAATCCTACCCCAGCACATGTGAATGTGATCTTCTTTGGAAATAAGATCTTGCAGAAGTAATCAAGCTAGGATGAGGGCATTAGGGTGGGCCCTGATCCAACATGAGGTGTCTTTATGAGGACGAGAGACACAGACCTGTACAGAAGGTACCCTGGGAGAGCACCTGTGACAAAGGAAGCAGAGGTTGGAGTGACATATCTACAAGCCAAAGAAAACCAAGGACTGTGGCAACACCAGAGGCTAAGAGATAGTCCTAGAGCAGCACCTCCCCTAGAGCCTTTAGAGGGAATGTGGCCTTGCCAATGTCTTGATTTCAGACTTCCACCCTCTGGAACAGTGAGAGAATACATTTCTGTTGTGTTAAGCCCCCCAGTTGGTGTTATTTATCATGCAGCCCCATCAAATTAATAGGGGAGAAGATTAGGAGTTCAGTTTTCCATATGTCAAATGCAGAGATGTCAGATAGGCAGTGGGATATATGAGTGCAGGAGGGAAGGCCAGGTGTTGACAGAAATTTGGGGGGATGCTTGCAAATAGAATGTATTTAAAGCGACAAGACTGGGTGAGATCAGTAAGAGATAAAAGCAAAGGGAGAAGAGAGGAGGGACAAGGACCAAGCCTGGGGTGATCCAAAGGTGAGAGACTAGAGCCAAGTGGAAACTAGCAAAGGTCAGGATGGTGCAGCCAGGGAGGGAGCAGGAAAAGCAGGGGCCAGCATTCTGGAAGCCTGCATTCCTCCAGGGGCTCCCAGGGCTCCTGGTGGGCCAGCACCTCCCTGCTGACCTACCTGCGGTTTCCTCCCATCTCCCCCACACAACCTAAGCTCCAGCCAGGCCACTGAGCGCATCAAGATCATCTCCTCTGTCAGTTGCCCCTTCCCCTTCCTTGTTTGCCAGCACCCAGCCTAAGAGACCACCCCCCCGCCCCACACACACACCCCGTGATTGCCTGGGGCTTCTCCAATACTCTCTTCTTAAGGCCCCACCTTGATACTACCCTTAACTGCTATTCATCTCATATTATGGGGTCTGTGGGGATGTCTGTCTTTGCAGGCAGCCTGCTCCTCGGCACAGCACCGGACCAAGCATAGATATTCAATAAACATTTGCTGAATTTAATGAATAAATAAATGGATGATTGAAACGGGCCTCCTCTGGCAGCTATGACATGACCTATGTTAACACTCAGTTTAGAGTCAATTAAAACATAAGAACTTTTTAATACATTCAAGCCATATCTCTCCCTCTTGGGCCCGTTGGGTTGATTTTTAAGTCTCAAGAATAAGATTTTACATATCTTCCTGTTAAACTTTTATCTTGATAGATTCAACTCAGGTTAGTGAATCATCAGGGGCTTGGTTTCGTCAGTTTAAACACTGGTTTTCACAGAGAACAAGCTGGTTCTCACAGAGAACCAGTTAAATACTGGTTTTCACAGAGAACAGGCTGGTTACCAGAGGTGGAGGGTGGGGGGAAAGAGCGAGGGAATTGTGTGAAGGTGGTCAGGAGGTAAACCTTCCAGTTACAAGATCAGTTTGAGTTCTGGGGATATAATGGTGGCTACAGCCTAACAATATATCTTGTACATCTGAAAGTTGCTCAAGGAAGTAGATCTTCTGAGTTTTCATCACAAGATAAAAGGTTTGTTAACTACTGGGGTGGTAGATGTTGACTAAACTTATTGTGGTAATTTTGCAACATATACATGTATTAAATCGTTGTATTGTACATCTTTAATACAAAGTTGTAAGTGAATCATACTTCAGTAAAACTGGAAAAAATACTAGTTTTCAAGCCTCATTTTTTCTTCTTTGTAAACTTTAATAATGAGCAGATCATCAATGTCTTTACTTAAGTCAATAATATAACACTCAATTATAACATAATATGGGGCAGGGAAGAATCACGTTCCCCAAAAATTGTCTCTCTGGCTTGGTAATGGTGCTCTCATTCAGCAGATACTTATTAAGCACCTACCATATACCTGGCATTGTTCTAGGTTATCAGTGAACAAAACAAAGATCCCTGCCCTCACCAACTCACCGTCAGGTATGGCCTTTCAGTTGGCTACGAATCCACCTACTTGTATGATACTCAGAACCAGATTTTCCTGTTATCCACACACATTTCATGAGAGACCTTTGTCAAATGCCTTGTTTAAATTGGGGACACTGTCTAACTACTTCTTAACCTCTCAGAATAGGAAATGGCATTTCTCTGGTGTGTGCAATATCTAGTAGACCTGGGTTGGTTTCTGGTGATCACCACCTTCCCTTCCTGCATTTATGATCTTTTGTTTTATTAATGCATCTTAGACTTTCCTCTGTTCTGTAAATTCTGGGATTAATTTTCTTTCCTTTTGGGAAACTACAAAAAAAAAAAAAATCACTGACTACTTTCAATCTTCCGGGACATATTTTTCCCCTCCATGAATCTGCCAAGCTCACCAAAAGCAATTCTACCTCCTTTTTTTTTTCCCCATTATCCTAGAATATCACTAACTGGTCCCGAATTCTGCACCTACAATAACTGGGTCTTCTTGGTTAATTTTTCCATCTTTCTTGAACTCTTATTTCCTTTTACTAGTTATGAGTCCCACAGTTTGCAAATCTTTCTTCTTTTTTTGGGGGGGGAATTGCAAATTATTACGTTAATACAGCACATATTTACATAAGAAAAGCATTTCTATGAGAATCTTGCCAAGTTGTTTAAAGTTAACATATATTCACAAGCCATAGTCAGTACTGTAGGTATCATATAAATACTGTAAGCCCAATTTAACTTGGTTGATATTAATTTTGATCCATTGACTGACTGACTCAAAGTTAAAAACCAAGCAGATATTAGTAAGTTATCTATTTAGAAAATCTTTCTTCTTCCTCTTTCTTTAAAAAAACATTTTATTTTTAAGCAATCTCTACACCCAATGTGGGGCTTGAACTCACGACCCCGAGATCAAGAGTCGCATGCTCTACTGACTGAGTCAGCCAGGTGCCCCCAAAGTCTTTCTCCTTAATAGGCTTCTGTAGCCTCAACCCTCTCTTCACCTGTCCCTCCTCTTCACCTTATGTGAAAGTTGTCTTTCCCAGAGAATATAGCATCCTTCGGACACTTGCTGATAAGGCCAGTTTTGCTGCTCTGTTCCACACCACTGGCTGCTGGACCCTGCCCTTCAGGATATGCTCTCTCGGCCAGCGGCCTTCCCCACCTGTCCAGTGCTCGTTCTCTCAGCCAGCTTCCCACCATCGTCCACAGCAAGGCCAACAACCACGGGGTCTTGAAACTGATTTGGCAGTTCACTGCTCTCAGGCCAGAAAACTTTTAGAAAACATGAATAAACTTATCACTGCCCCCTACCATATGTGAGGTTTTGATGATGATGATGATGTTGAAGAAGAAGGGGCAGAGGGAGAAGAAACTCTCAATTCAGTGTTTTCCACTAAGGTTTTTTTTTTTTTTTCCCCAGGGTCTCTTGTCTTAGGAGTACAAAAGCTAGGATGGGGCATGTGGGTGCAGCAGTAAGTTAAGTGTCCGACTCTTGGTTTCAGCTCAGGTCCTGATCTCAGGGTCATGAGCTTGAGCCTCACATTGGGCTTCACATTCAGTGGAGTCTGCCTACGACTCTCTCTCCCCCTCTGTGCACTCCCCTTCAACATGCTCTCTCTCTAAATAATCGTTAAAAAAAAACAAACTAGGATACCCATATATATTTGGCCACTGGATTATATTTTCATATATTTATAGGATATTAATAGATCTTTTATTATTACTTGGTTTTCAGGTGGTGGGTTTCTTTCCCCCTCACTGCTTCTCAATTCCTCCCTTGTCTCAGAGACTCACTGACTCCAAAGCTCAAAAAAAATTTTTTTTAAAAGATTTTATTTATTTATTCATGAGAGACACAGAAGAGAGAGAGAGAGAGAAAGAGAGAGAGAGGCAGAGACACAGGCAGAGACAGAAGCAGGCTCCATGTAGGGAGCCTGACGTGGGACTCGATCCTGGATCCTGGGATCCGGCCCTGAGCGGAAGGCAGACGCTCAACCGCTGAGCCACAGTATATACATAAGGATGGATAAAAAAGAAGGCAGAAGAAGAAAGGACCCGTAGGGGAATGGACAGAGTTGCAAAATACTTGCATAGTTTAAAAAGACATTTTACTTTGTCTCTCACCTCCTCATGGCTAGACATCCAGAGAAGATACAGAAAGTTTGATGTAAAAATAAATTCTTCCTTAAATAAGAAGAGAATGTTCTGAACGGCTTCTTCCTGGGGCTTTGTATTTATTACTGTTTTACAGAAATTGCCAGTCTAGAACAATCAGTTCACAGGGCTGTTAGAAAAGAACATTTACTGGGAGCATAGAAGGATCAGGATTGCTGTGGAGAGGGGGTAGGAAGGCGCTGAATGGGGCTGGTCTCCCAGGCCTTGGCTCCCACCTCACTTTTGTCTCTTTTGGAGGAAAGAGGAGAAATTATTCTTGTACCTAAGTATGGGTGTTCATTCTCATATGTTGGAGACTGCTCACTTGTGTCTGGAGAGCCAGGTATTGTGGAGTGAAGGGGGAGAAGTGCCACGTGCAAGACCATCTGAGAGTCAGATACCATGAAAATCTCACATCTGCACTTTGTAGGTGGCTCTAGGAAAAGGTACCCACACTGCAGACTGACTTTCTACCTTATTAAGAGTTGGGCCATTTCCCTCTAAATGGTCTATGTTGGGATAATTAAAAGAAAGTTTCCTTGAAAAATGTCTGATTCAACCACATGTTCTTATGGGTTTTTTTTTTTATGCTCTTATGTTTTATGTTTCCTTTCCCTCATAAATTCCTGGAAGAAAATATTAAAGATATTAAAATGGTTGAACGCTGAGGATAGAGCTGTGCGAGGAGCCTTCGTGTGCCCTCCTGCAGGCACGTAGACTGGAGCCTCCTTGGTGGGCCTGGGGTTCATCAGCTCGGGAAGCCTCAGGGCTTGGGGTGCTCAGTAGGAGAGAGGGGAAGGGAGGGACCATGCTCGAGGTGACCAGAGTCAGGTTGGACCCCAGTGTCTCCCCTAGGGCTTCCCGCTAACCTTCCCCCATCCCTGCCCAGCGCCATCAAGGAAATGAGAGTGGTATTCCCAGGGAAACTGCTCCAGGTAGGCTCCTGCCGGGGCAAAAATGTGGTGCTGGATGAAAACAGAGAATGATGTGAAAGTCTACATGCTGAACAGTGAACCGAGCATGAGCCATTGCCCTCTGTGATTTAGGCCTGCCACACAGGAGAAAAGGATGGCTCCATGTCCTTCAGGGGAGACGGACCCCCCACCTTTGATCAGAGACACCAGACATTTGACAAAAGCCTCCTGAAGTGAAAAGGCGAGCCCAAAATCCTAAGGAAAGTGGAACTCAAAGGAAACAGGCAATTCAGGAAGAAGAAGAAAACCTAGAGAGAGAGAGAAAGAAAAAAAAAAACCCACTCTGGTAATTAATATCATCAGTGATATAAGACATTGCATGTCGGAAACGACGGTGATCTGCAAAAGAATCAGAATAGAAAGTACTCCTAGACATTAAAAATATGTCAACTGAGATGAAAAATCCAGTAGAGGATACTGGAGAATAAAGCCAAGGAAATAGCCCAAAAAGTAGAACAGACTCATAAAAATATATGGGATATGGAGAAAAGGGCAAAGAATTTAGAGGCCAGTCTAGGTTGGCCAACATCTAATTAGCAGGGAGTTCCAGAAAGGAAGAACAGGGGAAGCAAAGGAATCATTTGAAATGTAAACATATTCTAGAATCAAAGAAAGGTTGAAAATTGCCAGTGAAAACCAGCTTAAGGAGTGGACCCCAAAGAGAAGCAGGAATGGAGGGAGGGAAGAAGAAAAAAACATGACCATCCAAGGCATGTTATTCTGAATGATAAAGAGGAGATCTCATAGACTTCCAAGGAGAAAACAGGTCACACAAAAACTCAGAATGGCATTAGACTTTTCCAGGAGCCGGAAGGTAGTAGAGCATTACTTTCAAAATTTGGAGGGGAAATTATTTTCAACCCCAAATTCCATATCCAATTAGCCATCATTTCAGGCTGAGGGAGGACACAGGCGTTTTCAGAAGTACCTGGCCTCAGAAACGTTGCTTCCAATGCACCCTTTCTCAGCTGCTGGAGGATGTGCTTCTCCACCCTCCGAAATGAAGAGCTAAAGTAAAAAAGAGAAAGTCACGGGGCCCAAGAAAAACGAGGATCTAAGAAACAGAAGCGCAGTGAAGGGAAGTCCCCAGATGATGCCTGGAGAGTGATGAGTCTAGACTGGAGCAGAAAGATGAAGGATTCAGGAGGTGGAGGGCAGGGCTGAAGTGACAGATTATCTGATGCTTGAGAGCCTTTGGCAAATGGCACTGGTAGGCATTTGATGGGTCCACGGAGTTTTTGGGAAACACATGGAACAGGAATGTAGTCTTGTTTTAAAAGTAACTATTAATTCTGGGAAAAACAGACAGTTGTATGAGAAAGGATCCATATTCCAGCACAACAGCTCTTTCTTTAGTGAATAATATTGAAATCGTCACTGCCCTGGAAACACTGACCACAGATCGTCCCATTTTATATGTAACTCTACTGGGAAGATGGAGCAGGGAAGTGAGTGTGAGTATGAGGGGGTCAATTCCCTAACAGGAAGTTGGTGGGCAATGTTTGAACCTGTCCATCAGGAAATGCAGGATAAGCATCTAATTTATGAAGCTCAATACCAGAAGAAATAGCTAAAAGATTTTAAAGAGGTTGCTCTGGGGAATGAATCTAGGAACTGGACAAGGGCTGGGAAGGGTACTGCTGTTGGTTTTTAAACTATGTTTTTGCAATGCTTTGGTAAAATAAAACTTGAATTAAAAAAATAAGGCATTCCCTTGACATTTTTATAGAAAAAAAAAGCTTTTAATCGAGAAAATGCAGTGACAAAGCAACTCAAAATGGGGGAGATTCAGGTGGAGGAGGACAAAAGGGAAATATTACAAAATGCTCAGCGTGAAATGGTTTGAATTCAGAAACCATAAATGTGATTTGCCTGCTGCCAGAAACTCCCAAGCACAGCACTCCTGTAATGCTGTGCTCCTTTTCCCCACACCTGGAGCCCGAGGACATTGCGCGTCCCCCAGGGAGGGGTTCAGCCATCGAGAAGTTTCCCCAAATCGCTGTCACTTCCACCACATCTGTTCTCGGCCCAAGGGGAGGCCTCCAATTAGGAAATACATCTGCTGAGACATGCCTCCAGCTGTGAGCTGGAATGTTCAAGAATGTTCTGGAATGTTTGCTTTCGAGGCAGGAGAAGCCAAGAACTCTAGGAAACCCACAGGGCGTGGGGAGCAGGGTGAGATGCAGTTGATGACAGGTGTCAGAAACAGTGACCTTAGAGTTTAGAAAACAATCAAGGGAGAACAGGCATGGGTCACTTGTGAGTATTTTACCCCAGCTGATGGACTTGATGGTGAAAGTCAGTCAGCGAGGGGAACTGGGCACGGAGGGTGTGAAGGATATTTGACTGAACTGATGACAGCTCCCTCCTTAAGGGCCACACGCATCAAAAGGCAACATGTTCCCACCAGACTAGGAAAGCGTTAAATTATACCAGTGTTTACTCTTTCACTTCCAAGGCCTGGGAGTGGGGCGCAGTATTTATTTTTACTCTCTCTCTGTCTGATGTATTTAGGGATTCTAATGAGGGCAGAGAGTAAACAAACATTTGATTGAAAACAGAAATGTCAATATGCACCCTCTACCTATTGTGGATACAGGAGAAGGCAATTTTAATAAGATTGAAACAATTAGACTCGAAGATAACTGCATGCAAACCACATGAAAATGGAACTCTATTGCTCCGTGTGCAGAAGAAAATAAACCAGGGCTGGTTGGCGGTTTCTTCTGATTGCGTTAAATGCTCAGCTGTTCCACACACCGAAGTTGAGGACTGTACTGAGGCTATGTAAGAGACACACACACACACACACACTCGAGTCACTGGTACAGTGCCAGGGAAAATGTAACTTGCCCTCAAATGGCTTAGAAAAATATTATGTGTGACTACTAAAAAGTACACATGGGTATTATCTATAGATCTCTATCCTCTATGTATGCATGTGCTTATCCATCTAAAGAGATATTGATAAAGCAAATTGGGCAAAATGTTAACAAATGGGTAAAACCTATAGGGGGCTGCTATTCTTATTCTTGAAACTTCTCTGTAAATTTGAAATTATTTCCAGATAACAAGTTTAAAATCATATAAAATAGGATGGCCAGTATCCCAAGTGAAACCATAAGAAAATTGACCGATGGCTTTGCAAAGATTCCAAAAGCATCTTGGCTGAGTTCCAGATACCAGACGCTAACTCTAACAAGCTGCCTGAGCTAAAATCCTTGTCTTTTGGAATAGCTTTTGGATTCTTAGCAGCCAAAGCAGCAAAACAGTCTTACAATGTTCAAGGTGGAAGAAAACTAGTCGTTCAGGCTTGGTTTGATTCTGTAATGGTCCAGATTCAAGGCTGAATGATCAGTTGCACAACACGGCTTTGGTTTGAAACAAAGGCACCATCCACTGTCTGACTGATGTCAAGATAATTCCAGAAAGGGGTAGGAGGGTCTCCCAAAGTCCGGACACCATTGAGGCCAGCATGGATTAGGATAATTCATAACTGCACCCTGGTGGAAAGGCTTTACCAAAAAACCAGGGTACTGGAGCCAGGAAGGAGCCCAAAACACCATAGCTAGAAAAGATGATGCCATATTTGTCCCTTATTCCTGGACACATAGGTGACTAATTTTCACATTGAATTTAACTTTGTTTTAAAAATTCTGGATGGGACACCTGGGTGGCTCAGTGGTTGAGTGTCTGCCTCGGCTCAGGGTGTGATCCTGGAGTCCTAGGATCGAGTCGGGCATCAGGCTCCCCACAGGGAGCCTGCTTCTCCCTCTGCCTATGTCTGTGTCTCTCATGAATCAATAAATAAAATCTTTAAAAATAAATAAATAAAAATTCTGGGTGGAGGTTGCTCTGGGGGTGGGAAGGGAATGATAAATGAAACCGGGCATGTGGATGTGTGTAAATGACTATAAAGGTCCTTTCCCGACATGGGTGGTGGTTTACAACAATGTCGGCCTCATAGACATTTGTGCATTTGTTTTACGAAGCTTTTTGCATTCGTGTTGGATATTTAACAATGTTTAAAATCAGAGAAAGGTGTGGAAAGCATTAACTTGTCTTGGGATTTTGTTTTTAAATAGTTGTGTCCCATTCAAATGTCCTCTCTCCCATCTAATATTAATGTCTGTAGGTCACAGAAATAGAAGCAGAGCCTTGCAAACTGATATTCCAGAAAATAGTCCAAATGTACATACTTCCAGGAAGTAGTGTATTGGCCTAAAATTGCTATTGGGATATGGATGGCTGGTAGTTGAGTGTCTTCCCAGAGGGCAAGATTTTTTGGGAAGAATGAAGAAAGGATGGGTATGAGGTAGGGGAGAGTGCCAGGGTTGGAGTGGGACCTGCAAGGCTCACCCTGCCCCTTGGTGAAGCTGGAGGTCCCACTTGAATGGATGGATAGCTGTGGTTCTCATCACTGTCAGTCCCAGACATGCAGCTGCCTTCTCCTGGGCTGTCAAGATGAAAGCCAAGCACTTTCCCACTTGTACTCCAGCCATGGGTAAAAGGGAGGCATTGCTTTTTCAACTGCAGACTTCCCTCCCTGTCCTTGGAAGACTTGGCTGTAACAAGCCAACGTATCACCTGCCGCTGCTTTAAGATCTTATGGCAGGCAGAGGGGGCCTGGGGTTCTAGCCCAGCTTGGTCTCAGGGAAGTGGTTGGACTGGGAGATCTCCAGGTTTCTTCCAGTTTTGGGTCCTCTTATGACTCCATAAAATGCTTGGTTATATGGATATCCAAGAGGGGTAATTTGTCATCAAAGGTAAAAAATGGAGAGCTCATTTTATAGGCAGAAGGGTAGAGTAGTTAGGCATGTGGGTTCTGGAGACACAGGGACCTGGGTTAGAATTGGGGCTCCACCATGACCATGAGCAACCCATCCCACCTCTCTCACCTTCAGTCTCCCCCTCTGCAAAATGGAAATGAAAGCGATAAGGATTAGATGAGGTCACACACGTGCAGGTGGCAAGAACAAAGCCAGTGCTCTGTATGGTAAGCTGTAATGTTACTGTAGCTCTCATAGTACTTATATTCACTGGTTGGTAAGAGGAGCATTTTACTTTCCCCTTGCATAGTTAATCCTATTTTGCTTGATGCCAGAGATGTGGTTTTGCAACATGGGAGCATTGCACATGCTGCAAATGTGTAAGCCCCAGACATCTTCCCGGGCCCAGCTGCAGGGCGCAGCGACTTGCCATCAGGCAGCTCATTAATTGTCTTGCTGAGGCCATGGAGCCCTTCTCTCACACTCCAGCTGGACACACTGAAGTTCTCCATGTCTCGCGGACGCTGCTGCTCAACAACAGATTGTCTTTTCAGCATTTACAGAGTCTGTATAAGCAGAGCATAAGACCTCTTGGAGCTGCAGGGAGAAACATGCTCCTCTGTGAACGCAGAGGATACTGTTGATTCATTAGCTATAGGATTTGGCCTTGTTGCTTTTGGTGTTTGTCTCTTTAAGGAAGGGTGGGAGACTACTCCACTACTTTGCTTGCCCACTGTCACCCCATGACCTCTTATGACCAGCAGGCCAGATTTCTGGATGGTGAAAAAGAACAGCTGGCCGGAGACATGAGGTGGCTGACTGGTCACAGGATTGGGTTTGTGTATTGAGTGCTCTATAGTCTAGAAAATACCCTTGGAAATGTCAGCACAGTCACTTTCATAGCCACCCTATGAGAAAGGCAGGGAAACTGCAGTATTTTTATTATGATTTCAGCTGGGGATACCGAGGCCCAGAATCCAGTGGCTTGCCCAATATCCATTCCATGCCAAGTCATGGTGTGACCTATGACCAAGTCCTCATTTCCATTCTCCTAGCAATTGGTTCTAAGTGAGGGTCAGGTGGCTACTATGATCCATTAGGGAGTGGAAACATTAAAACTTCAAATTCTAGTTATTTCTTCTTCTTTGTTAATTAATACTTTATTTTTTTTAGTGCAGCTTTACTTATTCTAGTTATTTTTAGCTCACTCTTTTAACATTTCAAATCTTATATCTGTTTCATAATACTCCCAATATATTACAAATTATAATTGTAATTATAGAACAGTGTATTAAATACACATATATTGGGGTACCAGCTCCAAAGTCTTTAACTGAGATGGGTACACAATGGAAACCGCTTGGAGATCTCTTTTCTAAGGAGGAGTCTCACTACTACTGAAAATTTACAGATTGTTCTGCCCCTTTCTCTTCCTTATACTATTATTAGTGACTTTTGGTCAGGAAATTTTAATGATGTGTAGTTTTCAGATTGCACCACAGCCTGGTGAAACCATAACCTTGGTTTTACAAAGTCTCAGAGAAGGTGTTTTCTCCTACAGCGTCTAAGGCTGATATGAATCATCTTTCTTTGTAAAAGGATTCTAGTTGATACAAAAACATGGTGGTTTCCAGCTCCCAGAGCGGAGGCCACCCAAGTGCCAGCATCATTTGTGACCACTTAAAAGCAGCAAAGGTTCAAGCAAGTATAGGGGTACACAGGTGGTTGCACACTGGCTCTTGAACCATAGTTAAGTCCAAGCTTCTTCTTATAGTTTGTCATACAATTGCCGCCATTTTGTGTCATTTAAGAGCATGGAGCTTCCAGTACACATGATATTGGAAGTTCTAAGAAGGAAGGATTTGTTCACTGCTCCATCTCCAGCAGTGCCTAGAGCCCAGTGGGAACAGGTTTGCGGTCTGTTGGCTGACTGAATGAATGGCGGATACCCCCTCACTCTTTTCTTATCTCAACAAAGACATCCCTAACATGACAGTAAAGAAAACAGGGTGAAACACAAAAAGAATGGAAATGGGAGAGATCACCAAACACATGATATTTTTGGAATGTAGAAGAGGAGTGATCCCTGAATGGGTGGATGGGAGGAAATGGTGACCCATATGTCTACGGAAAGGGATATAGATGCAAGATGAGTGTATCTGTCTGGGATATAACCTTGGCATGCTTGGGAGGTGGAGATACTTCAGATGAAAAGGGCAATCTAATGGGGCGGGGGGTGGCTATTTGAAAGTCTGATGCCTTATGTTCTAGGGAAATGAATTAGAAGTGTCTCCAGACTAGGGGACAGGAGGCCTGGTGGAGGGACAAGGTGACAGGCTGAGAATAGTGGGATGGAGTGAAGATGGCCACACTAAAAAACACTAAAAAAAAAGTCCTCATTCTCCATCTGTAATGATGGCAGAAAAGGGGAAGATGAGTCTCTAAAACAAAACAAAATGGACAGCATCAGGAGAAGGCCTCCACATGCCGGTAACAGAATTCTCTAGAACCTCCAAGCCACTTGTGCCTCTTAGAATTTCTTAATGTGCTTTTTTTCTTTCTTTCAAAGTGATACATACACAGTTTTAGCTGCAAATAACAGTGCCTTGCCCTGTCTCTACCCACTCCTGGTCCTGTCCCCCTGGAAGCAAACATTTCACTCTTTTAGCTGTTTCTGTTTTACTCTGTATCTGTATGAAACGTGCTCATGTGAGTATTTCTTCATTTATCAATTTTGGAGATTTATCTTCATCTTCAACCACAGGAAAGGAGGGCTTGGCTCTCGTACCCCTCCACCCCACTCTCCTTCCCCTTTCCCTTCCCCTTGGCTGTGTCACAGCTCCCAGGGTAGGGTCTGTGGTGACATTAAGCTTATGTCAGAATCAAGTATCTAAATCTATTGAGCTCCTGAGTCAAACACCAAGTTCAGAAAGTGAGAGGTACCACATGATCCACATTTATGTGGTTTCTGGGTTCTAGATGTAAGTAGAGGGAGCTCAGATAGTGAGGAACAGATCTCCCAAAAGGCATCCAAATGTATTGGGAGATGGAGAGTGAGGCTTTGGAAAGAGCACCACCTGTAATGTTTACTGCAGAGCCAAGGAGCATTTACATCCTCTTTTTTTCAAGAATATGTTTATTGACAACATCTTCATTTATCAGTTTTATTTTTTATTTATTCTTTTTAAAGATTTTATTTATTTTGGGGTGGGGGGGGAGATGAGTAGGGGGAGTGACAGAGGCAGAGGGAGAAGCAGACCCTGAGCTGAGCAAGGAGCCCGATGTGGGCTCGATCTCAGGACCCTGGGATCATAACCTGAGCCGAAGGCAGACTTAACCGACTGAGCTACCCAGGCACCCCTCTTTACCAATTTAGACATTGGCATTTATACTTCCTCTCATGTATAAGTTTTTTTTTTTTTTTTTTTTTTTTTGCTTGTCTTAAAATAAATGATTGCTTCATGGTCTGTACTTGCTGCATCCTATAATCAAAAACATTAATATTTCTGCAGTGCAACACAGGAATAATCATACTAATTTGGATAAATAAAGACTATAATAAATATCTACATGTCAGTTCTGGTCAGATTTTCATGCCATATGAGTGTACCTCAAATGGGAGGAAAAAAACCTTCAGGGAGCCTAGGTGGCTCAGTTAGTTAAGTGTCTGCCTTCAGCTTGGGTCATGATCCCAGGATCCTGGGATAGAGTCCCACATAGGGCTCCTTGCTTGGCATGGAGCCTGCTTCTCCCTCTCCCTCTCTGCCTGCCGCTCCCCCTGCTTGTGCTCTGTCAAATGAATGAACGAAATCTTAAAAACAAAAACAAAAACAAAAACAACAAAAACAAAAACAAAAACATCACTACCAAAAAACCTTTCAGCTTCCAGAGGGTTTGAGTTTCAGAAATGCAGACCCCCCCCCAATCAAAAGCATTTGACAGATGGGGAACCCAAGACACAAAAAATTATAGAGCTTGTCCAAAATCACATAGCTAGTCAGCGCTGAGGTCAGGAGGTGACCCCAGGCCATCTGGCTTCAAACCTAGGCTCCTGACTCCGCTGCCCCATTGCTTCCTAGTGCATGGCTTATAGTTTAGGACAGGGGCTGGGGAGGCACAAATCACATTTTCACCATCCAAGCTGGTGAGGAACCCGGTATTCACTCCTAAGCAGAACCCTGCTGATAGGCAAGAGAGCCAGGGGACATCTGTGCTTCCTGTCCCTGGACAGCAAGGAAGGAAGGCTTGTTAAAAGACCAAGGCTTGCAGTAACATACAGCTGACCACAAGCCAGAAAGACCCCTGGGTGCACAGCATCTTGGAGTTAGCTGTGTCTGCTCTGAATGCCATGGGAAGATTGGGATGAGGGGGCTACACACACGTCCCAGGGGTAACCAGGTAAGCCAGTCTCAGTCACAAGTGAAACCGATGACTATGAGCGTGAGAAATGAGATGAAGAGAAATATCAACTAGAGCTGTGTATCAAGCACATGCTCTACGCCAAATACCATGCTAAGCACTTTACAGGCAAACCGCTGTTTATCCATCCAACAGCTTTTGAGGGAGGGGCCAATATTATTCCCATTTCACAGAGGAGGATGCTGAGACCCAGCTCACTCAGTTCACAGTTTATGAGAAGCAGAGCCCAAGTGGAAGGACTTGGTAAAAAGTGAAAACACGGGTGCCTGGGTGATGCAGCTGGTTCAGCATCCAGCTCTTGATTTCGGCTCAGGTCATGATCTCAGGGTGGTGAGCTTCAGCCCTGCATCAGGGGGAAGCACAGAGTCTGCTTTGACTCTCTCTTCCTGGGGCTCCTGGGTGACTCAGTCGGTTAACAGTCTGCTTGGCTCAGGTCATGATCCTGGGGTCCTGGGATTGAGCCCCACGTCAGGTTCGCTGCTCAGTGGGGAGTCTGCTTCTCCCTCTCCCTCTGCCCCCACCCCCCAGTAAATAAATCTTAAAGAAAAAAAAAAAAAGGAGGGAAAACACAGGGTTTAGAAGCTGTAACCTTCCCTGGGGGACACATGAGGTTGTGAACAGCACTGATCTCTATGGGAGAAACACATGAGCTCTGCTGGCAAAGATACTCATGGTTTATGCAATGAGAGCTATTTTCTATGAAGATACTTTTCAAATTATGTCTTCATGGGATAAGGCCTTTGACAGGGTAAATGAAAAGAGAATTTAAATACTAGATAAGCAGTCTTATTTGCTTTTTCACAAGGGAAGATGAGCAAAGACGTAGCTTCCGATCTGCACCTTGGAGACGGCAATCAATATCTTTGACAGGCTCAGCCTGCAAACGGCGGAGTGAAAATCCAGCCACTGCCCACACGGAGCCGACACTCCTGGGGGCCAACACACAGCACAGGGGAGATCGTGCAGTTTTAGGACTACGGGATTCATTTAATGGACAGCAACCAAGCACCCACAAACACCCGCTCCCTGAGAAGATCCACACCAAGGCCGGCTTCCCCCTCTTCAGTGTTGGCCTAAATTGTGGAACCTCGGTGCACATTATCAAAATGCACTTCCCCAAGCAAAGCGATTTCTGCCGGGGGCGTGGGGGGAGAAATATTAAAACTTCCTTTCGGATCGGGCCAAAGACAGACGGCTGTTTACATTCCAAGCAAAATCACAAGCACTTAACAACTGAAGTGGCCTTACAAGGACCTTCTCTGGAAAGAAGGGATTAACAAGAAAATCAAGTTATTACAAGCTGTTGAGGTTGGGGTGCAGTGAGGTTTTTCTAAAACATTCCCATGCGAAAGCTCCCCCCAAAGAAGCTTTGGGGTGGAGGGAGGAGGTCATGGGAAAGGCCTGTGTCACGGAGGACCCTCCAAGTGGGGCCGCTCCAAGCGAGCGGCTGCAACCCCATTTCACAGATGAGGAAAAGGAGGCTCAGGGAGGTTGAGCCACTTGTTTCAGGTCACACCACGTAAAGGAAGTGGAAGCAGTCATGACACCAGGGTCGGTTCCCACAAGCAGGGACCTTCTGGCAGAACCGGAGAAGGGATTGGTGGGATTGGCAGGGGGTCCTGAGCCCTCTCCATCCCAGCCTGCCACCTGAGCTGGGCTTCCATTTCACTGTTTTACTGATCAGACGTTTGCTTAAGACTTTTCACAGGAAAATGGTCTTGTTCTGCAGACAGCATCATCAACGACAATGACTTTGCAAACCACGGCCCCATGCCTGTGGCATGCCTTGATTTGTGACTAAAAGAGGTTTTTTTTTTTTTTTTACCTTCTTCCTCTCTCCCTGTGCGGGGGTGTGGGGTGCAGCCAGTGGTGACCGTGGAAGAGGATAAGATGTCGCTGTGTGAGAAATGTTATACATACCTAACACGTGATTTGGCAGCGGAAGATAACATCTGAGTCATAAAGCAGCCCTACATCAAAACAGTAAATCAAAAGCAAACAATGTGGGAAAACAAATTCCTGTATTCTTACAGAGCCCATGTTGGGAGGATTCCCATCCCAGGGCTCCTAACCCATAAATCAACAAATCCACCCCTTCTAGAAGCAGCAAGAACCAACATACTTGCCTTTGCATGGGGCAAGGGAGATTAGGACAGCACGTGCTGTGCCTGACAAGTCCAGTGGCCCTGGGGACAGGAGGGGCTGCATGTCCTGGGACCCTGCTTGCAAACAGCATTTTATCACAGACTAACTGCAGGGCAGTGAATATTGTTAAGAGCAAGATTCACAGGGCTGTCCTACTGGGACTTTGGAGACATCTCCAAGTCCAGTGTTTCTCAATCCAGGTTACTAGGAGCCCTGGGGTACCTCAGAAGTATCTCAGGGTGCACCCCAGGGCCATCTCCTCCTTCAACCAGAACAGTTCCTTTTTTGTGTGTTTTTTTACAGGGGGCTCTGCGCAAGGTTTGAGTAAGAAATGAGGTGCTCTAGTCCACCTTTGTCATGTCCTAGATGAAGTGACAAAGGCTCAGAGAGGGAGAGTAAATTGTGCACTGTCACATAGATGGTTAGGGGCCAAGCTCCAGCCTGCCTGCTCATTGCTCTACCCCTTTCACCATCCTGGTTGCAGAAAGGGTTGTGCTTCAGAATAGCTGAATAAATGTGCATGCTCCATAGTCTCATCATTATAGTATGAAGGCTCATCAGGCCCACTCAGGAGGTCTCTCAGACTGCTGTGGAAAAATCAGGAGGGATTTAAAATGTCTAGAAAGCAACTGGCTGCAGTCATGGCACTTTCAAACTCCCGATTTCCAAGTCTGTGGGCTGAGGTGGGCAACAGGTGGTGAAAATCATTAAGTAAGGAACATCTGCCGACATCCATTACGAAAAGGTTGTGGGCCAGAACGCAGGAAAAAATGCTCTGGGAGACTTGTGGCTAAATGTGGCAGATGGATCACCATGTTTACCTCTATCGTCTCCTGAAGCCCCACGACAATGACAGCAAATCTAATTTTGAAAAGCATAAACTATAAGAACAACGTGAATAAGAGAGAAGAGGAGAGTCGATCCCAGATATCAACACCAAAATTTTGGATGCTACTGGGGAGCAGTTGGACAAACAGTACTTTATAAATCTCAGCTGGGGGTGGGTGGGATGGGCTCAGGCTGATTTGGGCCCCAAGGGCCCAGGGAGGCCCAGGATTGGAGGCCCAGGATTGGAGCAGCTAACCACAGGGAGTTCACCAGAAAGTTCCTATAGCCTCATACCCTCACTGTCTCTGCCTCACCACAGCAAAAGGTGGCGGAAATCAGAGTTGTTTAAGAAAGGACATGTAGTGATAGCACACGGGGTGCCTCACCTGTGAGTAACACCTACATGGCCATAAGGATTATGAGCCCCCAATACCTATTTAATGAAAAATTGTCATGCAACTATCTTGGAGGGATGGATGGAGGAGAAGTGCTGCGTGTGGAGGAACTATCAAAGAAATGAACTTTCACCTCTCATGGTGGGACATTCCTAGATGATATAAAAGTTCTAAAAAATCGAGAAATGACGGGAAAAGCCAGTCATTTTATTTATTTTTTAATTTGTTTCTTTAAGGATTTATCTGAGAGAGAGAGGGAGAGCCAGAGAGCATGCGCACCCGAGCAGGGAGTGGAGAGGGGCGAAGAGAATCTCAAGCAGACTCCCTGCTGAGCTTGGAGCCTAGCTGGTAGGGTGGGGGGCACCTGCAAGCACTTCAACTCAGGACCCCGAGATCATGACCTGAGCTGAAACCAAGAGTCAGATGCTTGACCTCCTGGGCCACCTAGGTGCCCCAAAGCCAGTTATTTTAAATTATGGAACTAAATATCAAAAAAGCGTTTTGGAAGTATTTGCATCTGGGAGTAGAGATTTTAAAAAGGGAGGGGACTGATGATTTTTCTTACAAGACTTCCAGCATGGTTTGATTTTTTAAAAATTATGTACATGTATGATTTTGATAAAAGTAAAAATTTGTAACGCTGGGGCACTGACCTGTTAACCAAAGAAAGAATTTTTACTGACAACACAAATTGGGTAATCGCCACCCCCTTGTAATCATCTCTTAACTGGCTCCCCTGCCTCCAGGGCCAACTTCCTAGCATTTTTAGCACATGCTATGCTAGAGTCATCTTCCAGCAGATCTCCGATCACACTGCCCTCTGCTCCAGCCCCACGTGCTAGGAGATGAAACCCACAGCCTGGGCCTACCAGCCAGTCCACTCCCTGATTTTCCTGCCTGGCCTTCAGCCTCTCCCAGGCCCAGCCTGCACCTGCCCTCCGCTCCTACAGAGGGAGGCCTGCAGGTCCCCCTTCCTTCTCAAGGGCCTCCCGAGCCCCTCCACCTAGCTCTGAGGAGCCCCCCCACTCGTGTTCTGGACAAAGGCCGCCCGAATGGGGAGTACATTCTGCTCGGCACACTGACTACTCTGCATTTCCTGATCATGGTATCTCCCCTGCCAGGTAAGTATTACTCTGCATTTCCATTGCCTCTTCTCATCACATCGGTCTCAGTTCAAAGGTCAACTCTACTCCTCCTAGCTGTCCCCCTTGGTGGCTGGCTATGCCACCTTGCCTGGTCTGGTCCTTTCGGAGCACAGCTGACTCTCAAACAATGCAGGGGTTGGGGTGCCCAGGCCCACTCCAGTGCAGTAGAAAACCCACATATAACTCTCGCCTCCCCAAAACATAATTACTAATAGCCTACTGTTGACCGAAGCCTTACCCATAATGTAAACAGCTGATACACACATATTTTATACATTGCATGCATTAGGTACTGCATTCTTACAATCATGGAGGTTTGAGAAAAAATATTAAGAAAATCATACGGAAGAGAAAATACATTTACAGGACTGTACTGTATTTATTGGGGAAAAAATTAAGTGGACCTGTGTAATTTAAATGTGTGTTCTTCTACATCTCACCGCCTGGATTGTCTTATTTACTTACTTATTGTCTTCTCCCTTCTGCATGGGGCAAGGGCCTGTCTTGTTCACTGTATCTTACAGCTGTGCCTGGGCCTAGTGTTGCACCATAAATAACTGCTGGTGAGTGAATGGATGAATGAGGGTTCGAGTGAAGGAAGGATTTCCAAAGATGCACCCTCTGGCCCTCCTCGGACATCACAACAGCCATGCTCTTTCTCAGCCCCCTCCATGGAGAAATTCGCTCCCACTGCTTCTCTCTCCTGTCAATGTCTAGGACCTTGAATTTGTCATATCCCGCCCCCCACCCCCCGCCCACACACACTGCTCATTCATTTTCCCTCACTCTGCAGCAGTGTTTGACAGGGTCTGTCCCTTCTTCTGGAAACTCCACGAGGCCCCACCCTCTGGCTTCTTCTCTTTCCTCCAACCTGACCACTCTCTTCTCATTTACCCTCCCTCTGGATTGTCTTGTCCAAACTCACAGCTTTAAATACTGGCTCACTATACCTTTTCTGCAGCCCTGAAATCCAAAACCTCTAAAATCAAGTTTTTACATAACTTTGGTGCCAAAACTTATTTCACAACAACGCTGGATCCTATGTGATGTGATGCTGTACCTGGTCTTTATTCATCTACTGAAGTGTAAAGTGTTACAAGTTGCTGAATACCTGTGTGCTTTATTACAGGTGATGCCCAGACCTCACTGGGAATGTTAATTGATTATCTTTCTAAAATCTGAATAACACCTAATTCCGAAACTCATCTGGCCCCAAGGGAGTCACACATGGACCTGTACCATCTGAACACCAACACCTCCCATGGAGGCAACTCCAACCTCCCCTTTTGATAAAAATGTTGCTCGGGCACAAACATGCTCATCCAGCCCTTGCCTCCTTGACTTCTCCACTGAAAGGTCTACAAGGCGAAGTTTGCAACTCACGCTCAACATGTCCAAAACAGAACTTCAGACTTCTGCATGGCTTCACCTGTCTCAGTTATACCATGATCATTCACCCTAGTTGCTTAGACCTAGAAACTGAGAATCATTATTGATACCTCTGCCCCTGCCCTGTCCCATCCTACCTTTAATCCCTCACCAAGTAGGGTCAGCACTATCTTCGCAAGCTGTCCTGGATGTGCCCACTGCTAATCATATTCATCGCCACCCCCACTGACAGCCTTCCGTCCCGCCTGGCTTCCTTCCTTCCATCTTTGCCCCATTAGAGACAGTTCTCCACGGAGCAGACAGAGATTTTAAAAACAAAAGTGAGATCAAGTCACTTCCCTGGTTAAAACACTCTAATGGCTTCTCTCAACACCACAATAGGATCCTTACTCTCTATGTAACCTACAAAGCCCCATGTGGCATGCTCATGCCTCCCATTCTGATCTCACCTCCTATTATTCTGCCTTACTCAGTTTCCTCCAGCCATGGCAGCTGCCCTCCTTTTCTGGCCCAGGACCTTTGCACCTGCTAACCCCCTTCCTCCAGACTCTCCTGACTCTCACTTGGCTCTCTCCTCACATCATTCAATTCTCTGGTCAAATACCATCTCCTTAGAGAGGCTCCTGTGCCACTCAATAGTCCACTGCTTACTCCCTATTTCCTTGTTGCATTATCTTTGGTTTACTGACTCTTTCACCTAGTAGGACTATAAATTCCATAAAGGTAGGGAGTTTTGTTGTGTTGTTAACCACTGAACCCTTTACGGGTGCCCGGCTGGCTCAATCAGTAGAGCATGTGACCCTGGATCTCAGGGTTGTAAGTTCGAGCCCCATGTTGAATGCAGAGATTACTTAAAAATAAAATCTTAAAAAAAAAACAAAACACAAAACCACTGAGTTCCCTATTTTTAGGGTACAGCCTGACACATACCACATGATCAATGAATCCCTGTTGAATAAAAGAACGAATAGATGTACTCATTCTATATCATTAGAAAATATAAGATAGTGAAGAAAATCTATCTATATAGATATAAAAATATTTACATATAGATAGATATTTACAGGAATCCCTGGGTGGCTCAGCGGTTTAGCATGGCCTTCAGCCCAGGGCGTGATCCTGGAGTCCCAGAATCGAGTCCCACATCAGGCTCCCTGCATGGAGCCTGCTTCTCCCTCTGCCTGTGTCTCTGCCTCTTTCTTTCTCTCTCTCTCTCTCTCTCTTTCATGAACAAGTAAAATCTTTAAAAAATTTACATATAGATATGTAAATCTATATAGATATACCCTAGACATAAACATATACACAAATAAGTATGTGTGCTTAATAAGAAAAATAATAAACATAATTTGTAATGATATATCTATAATATACATAGATTCATTATCTATATATATTATCTATATACTATAAAATTGTATAATTTACACACAATGATACAGTAGTTGCAGGTAGCAAAGTTCCACATCTTGATAGGGATTTGAATTTTTAAGAACCCATTTGTTAAAATCCAGAGATTGTATAAGGTTTGTATATTTCATTGTAAATAAATGTTTCCTCAAAAAAAAAGTACAAATACTCAATACTACATACACTGAAGTATTTATGGTATTGTATTCAGTATTTACTGAAGTCTGCAACTTGAAATGCATCAAAAAAAAACCAAGATGGCTTATTGGAGGACTAGAGGGAAGACAGATGGATGGATATATATCATATATACATATGATAAAGTAAATATAATTAAATGTTAATGGTAGAACCAGTGATAGTGAGAGAGTTCACTGCAAAATTCTTTCAATTATGCTTGAAATTTTTTATAGAATATTGGAAAAATAATTTGTGGACATAGCTGACTATAATTTTGTATCCCACATGGTTCACTGAATATTTCATTGTATTTTTGCATGTCATTACTATTTTTGAAAACATGGTTTCAAATCGCTGCATACTATGTCACTGGATGGATGCACCACAACTTACTTAACTGGTCTCCTATCTTTGGATACATAGGCCATCTTCAATTTTCACTTTTATCAACAATAATGAAAATCCTATGTATAAATCTGTATGCACAAAGTATGTTTATTTAATCAGTTTGCACTCCCAGAAGTACAGTCACTAGGGTCAAATGTCATCACATTTGGGAATTCAGACACATATATCCTGACAATTTCCTTCCTGAAAGGTGATCACCGAATGGGTATATTTTTATTATCTGGTGAGTCTGCAGATTTTTTTTTTTTTTTAGTCTGCAGATTTCTTAAAGGAAAGCAATTGTTTTCCTCTGCCTGCATCCTTAGTGTCCTGCCATGCACCATGCAGGGGCTCAGGAAAGTATCTTGCATTATGTGAAAAGACTGTATGACCAGAACCAATCCTGCCATATCTTGGAGGAAAAAAGGGAGAGGCACTTTTTTTTTTGAAGATTTTATTTATTTATTTATTTGAGAGAGAGAGAGAGAGAGAGAGAGAGTGAGAGAGCATGCAAGAGAGAGCACAAGCTGGGGGAGAGGGAAAAGCAGGCTCTCTGCTGAGCAGGGAGCTCCATGTGGGGCTCAATCCCAGGACCCTGAACTGAAGGCAGACACCAAACCAACTGAGCCACCCAGGTGTGCTGAGGCACTCTTCTTTATGGATATTTGAGGTTGTCCCTTCATGACCTGTGGCAAGGAGAGGCCTACAGACAGGAGGCAAGGGTCCAGATCTCCCCAAGACTCGCAGAGCCAGGAACCGGCTTTTCCTGGGGTTATAGGTGGTCTCTGGGACTCGCTAAAGAGATTATGGCTTATCCAAACAATGGAACATTCTTGTGGCCTTTAACCAGAATGAAGTCAAGCCATATGAATTCTGGTGGGAAGATGATTGGGATGGATGCCAAGGAAATGGAAAGCAGGATGTGGAATAGAGACAGGGCAGCATCCTCAGGACTGTGCAGGTGGAGGGGATTTGCCTTTCTTACTCCATGCCTCTCCAGACTGTGGGTGGTTGTTTCTGAAACAATTTTACAATTTATTTTTTTATTTTTTTAAAGATTTTTTTTATATTTATCCATGAGAGACATAGAGAAAGATAGGTAGAGACATAGGCAGAGGGAGAAGCAGGCTCCACGTAAGGAGCCCAATGTGAGACTTGATCCTGGAACCTGGGGATCACACCCTGAGCTGAAGGCAGATGTTCAACCGCTGAGCCACTCAGGTGTCCTCAATTTTGCAATTTAATTTTATAATTAAAAAAAGAAAAAAGTAAGCTCCCAGAGGAAAAGTGGACAAGGTTGGTGGGGACAACTATTTGAGATCACCATTGGATTTGGCATCTCAGTATTTCAGTTTAGACATTAGTATACTAGGATTTCAGCTTTAAAAGTCAGTCACTGGAGAAGTAGTCTTCATCTTACAAGCTGGTTTTGCCCCCAAAGTTCATTTGTAAGCTCTTGTTTGGGACTTGGGATATATTTCCCTATAAAATGGAAGCAATTTCTCTTCTGGCTAGGAAGAGCTTTCTGACTCTTCATAAAACCAAAATAGATCTGATTGTCATAGAGGATGGTAAAACCCAGATGACGGAGATCCTGAAGGGACTTCCACAGGACTGATGACAGAGACTGTCATTTTTCTTTAAAAAAATCTTTCTAGGGAAGTCTGGCTAGTAGCACCCTTATTTCTCATCTTTTTCTTTTTTCTAAGAGGGAAGAATTGCAGAGAAAGAAGCTGTCAGAACTTTGCTGAGGTAATGGGTGGAAGGATGAAAATGAGGGGTGAGGGGTCTTCAGTAAACGTGTGAGAACAAGCTCCTTCTGAGGTGAAATGATTTGACTTATCCCTGATGTGAGGGGACAAAGGAAGAAGGAGCAGGTGCTCCTGCATCTCCAGAATAAATTCAAAGAAGGGCAATGCCCCAGACCTAGGGGGCTTGAGGAGGAGAAGAGTGGGATGCAGGATCAGAAATTAAACCACTGGAAACCTGAACTCTCCTACCAAAGGGAATGCCTCAATTGCACAGACCTTGGGGTGGCAGACAGATATTCATTCTTGAGCCTCATGAACAGCAAGAGAAATGAGGAGCTTCCAATGGTTCGGGATTTTAGCAGACCCAATCATGCCAGCATGGCCCTTGGATCATAAATTAGTTTGCAGATGACAATGGCAACAGGGGCAGATGACTGCCAGTAAATAATGTATGTTTCTGTCATGCAGAAGAGGGAATATCTATCTAGCTGAATGTCTTATTACACCTTGAGAATGTAAGTCCCTGAGTCACACAAGAGCTGCAGGGCCACCCTAACAACCAAAGTGATCCAAGGGCCAACAACCATCTAAGAAATGAGATGATCAAACTGATTCACAAAGCTATAGTCATCAAAACAGTATGGTACCGGCATAAAAACAGACACACAGATCAAGGCAACAGAATAGAGAGCCCAGAAACAAACCCATGCATACATGGTCAATTAATTTGTGGCAATGGAGGCAAAAATATGCAATGGCGAAAGGACAGTATCTTCAATAAATGCTGTTGGGAAAACTGGACAGCTACACGCAAAAGAATGAAACTACATCATGATCTTACACCATAGACAAAAGTGAACTCAAATGAGATTAAAGACTTGAATGTAAGACTTGGAACCATAAAACTCCTAGAAGAAAACATAGGCAATAAAGCTCTCTGACACTGGTCATGGTGATGATTTTTTTGGATTTGACACCAAAAGCAAAGGCTACAAAAGTAAACTAGTGGGACTACATCAAACTAACAAGCTTCTGCAGATTAAAAGAAACCATTAACAAAACAAAAAGGCAACCTACTGAATGACAGAAAATATTTATAAATCATATAACTGATATGGCTTTAATATCCAAAATACATAAGAATGAGACAATTCAATAGCAAATCCCTCCAAATAATCCAATTAAAAAATGAGCAGAGGATCTGAATTTTTCCAAAGAAGACATACTCATAGCCAACAGACTCATGTAAAGATGCTCAACATCACTCACCATCAGGGAAATGCAAACCAAAACCACCCATGAGCTATCACCTCACTCTTGTCAGAATGGCTTAAATCGAAAGACAAGCAATATGTGTTGGTGAGAATGTGGAGAAAAGAGAACATTTGTGCACTACTGGAGGGAGTATAAATTGGCACAGCCACGGTGGAAAACAATACAGAGGTTCCTCAAAAAATTAAAAAACAGAATGACCACATGATTCAGTCATTCCACTTCTGGGAATTATCTAAAGAAAACAAATACTAATTGAAGAAGATATACGCTCCCCATGTTCACTACATCATGACTTGCAATAGCCAAAATATGGAAACAGCCTAAGGGCCCACTGATGGATGAATGGATAAAGAAAAGTGGTACACACACACACATACACACACACACACATACAAACACACACAGGAATATTACTCAGCCATAAAAAAGAGTGCCATAAAAAAGATCTTCTATTTGCAATAACATGGAGGGCACTATGCTAAATGAAATAAGTCAGACAGAGAAAGGCAAATTTGATCTCACTTACATGTGGAATCTAAAAACAAAACAAGGAAATGAGCCAAAAAACCCAAGGCCATAGATACAGAGAATAGATTGGTGGCTGTGTGTGTGTGTGGGGGGGAGGGGGGCAGGCAAAATGGGGGAAGGAATCAAAAGGTATATACTTCCAGTTATAAAATAAATAAATCACAGGGATATAATGTACAGCATTGGTGACTAAAGTTAATAATACCGTATTGCCTATTTGAAAGAGATTTGTAAAGTTCTCATCACAAGAAAAAAGTTCTGTTAAGTATGTGTGGTGATGGATGTTAACTAGACTTACTGGTCATTTCACGATATATACATATACTGAATAATTATGTTGTACACCTGCAACTAATATATGTCCATGTAGCTCAAAACAAAACAAAACACCAGAGGAAATGAGATGAACATCTTCAAAGCCCAGGAGAGAGGGTGAGAGCAATGAGGGAGAAAACAGAATGGCAGCATTGAACAGATAGGACCATGAGGTGCCCTGTGCACAGCACTGGTGATGCCGCAAGAGATGGGGTGAAGGAAAAGTGAATTACTGGGGGCCGATGCCGAACACAATCAGGTGGCACACGGGCCCCCCAAGTGCTGGAACTGGGAGGCAGTCAGGGCAGGAGGTGCCCTCCATAGCACTTGGCTCTGAACTCAAAGAATATCTGTGATTTGAGGTTCTCTGGCGAACACAATCAGGTGGCACACGGGCCCCCCAAGTGCTGGGACTGGGAGACAGGGCATCCGTAGCACTTGGCTCTGAACAGATACGCAAAGAATATCTGTGATTTGAGGTTCTCTGGAAGCAGTGGTCAGACCATGATCCGGTCTCCTGACTTTCCCTATTTCTTCGGATCTAAGAAGCATCTTCGTTATTTCATGTCCTGGTAAGCAAGAAAAAAGCGACAGACCGGTCAAGCCATGCTAACAGCGCCGGCTTTAAGATGCATTTCCACTCTGGAGAGGTCAGTCTGTGAAGCAGCGAAACAGAGTGGGTTGATGGGATGCTACCTGGCTGTTGTGGGAAGGTGCGTGGACCCACGATACTGCCTCCCCACGCCCTCCAGCACCCACAAAAGGGTGGGGGCAGAACCGACACATGATCCGGGAAAAGTCGCACGTGGGGGAACGGATGACAAAGGAGCCGCTGCGCGAGCAGGCCCAGGGACGGTGGGGCACCCCGTGGGTCTGATCTGCGGCCCGCGTGGCCGGCTGCAGGGCGCAGGGTGCAGGGTGCAGGGCGCAGGGCTCCGCCTCCCCGCCCCGCTCCCGGAGCCCCCGCGAGCTCGCAGCGTCGGCAGGTGCGCTGGGCCTCGGGCCGCCTGCCAGCGCTCGCCTCCCGGAGCGAGCACCGCGCCCGTGCTGCCTCTGTGGCGCAGTAAAAGCAGGAGTCGGGAAGCACAGGAAACGTTTTTGCAAAGAATGAACCAAGTCTTCTCCCTCGGAAAATAGCTTCCCTCCAACCTCCTTCACGGGAGTTGGAAAGGAATGCTGCCCATTTGCAAATCAATAACTTACATTGGCTGTGTAGACAATAAAGCACGATATGTGATCCTAGAGACCCATAATGGCTCAGTGTTCTAACCTAATCCTGCCCTCCAAGGAGCAGACAAGAGAACGACACAGGCCTCCTGGCTGGGTCTGCCCAGGGCCACACCGAGGGCTGGTGGTCTGTCGGCTTTTCTTTCTTTCTTTCTTTTCTTTTTTTTGGGGGGGGGTGGAAAATCAGAAGGCTTCGGCTGAGAACACTGCCAGGAGCCGACGACACTCGACATTTTACCACTTCCTACTTTTCACAGCTATTTGCATAAGGGTTGTTAGGAAAACACCTATAGCAGAAGGGAGACGGCTTAATGGAAAAAGCATTTCAATCATTCACTTTCAGCCAGAATTTCACACACTCGGAGGCACTTGACATTATCCTTGGAAATCAGGAGAGAAACAGCTGCCTCACAGGCCACACCTCCAGGGATTTCAGCCTTTTGAGACGAGGGGCGACTCACCCGCGCACAGATTTGGTGGATTCTGTGTGAAATTCTCGCCAGGAGCAGGAGGGGAGAGGCCAGGTAGTAAAAAGTGATCTCAGATCCACCTGGGCCAGCCCCCTGTGCAACCCAAAGAGACAACGGGAAGGGGCTCTGACTGGCATCCTTCATTCCCCCCCCCCCAATGGTTCACTCCCTTCTCACTACTGTCCCAGTCTGGCTCCAGGGCGAGGGCCCTAGGCAGTGTAGAAATGACCCGAAGGGTTCCTTGGCTCTCTGGGAACCTCGCCAGTCTGGGCTCTGGGAACCTAGGAGTGAGCCCTCCGCCACCCACCTGCCCCATGGGAATGGTTGGCTGCAGCACACCTCCACTTCCTATCCACTCGAGAGTCTCTTAGGAACTTCACTCGCTCCAGTAGAAAAGCAAAAGAATCCACTCCCCCATGGAGGGTGATTCCTGCCCAGACACGCATTCTTCGATTTAGACTACATCGCTGAAGAACTCTTCGAATTGCCCACTCAACTTTAGGGAAACCAGCCCTAGCCAGAGGCACCCAGGCGGGGCAACCAACCAAATGAGCCAACAACATCTGACACACTTGGCTGTGGGTGTTCTAGATGCAAGTGAAGAGGTGTTGCCTTTCATAAAGGCCAAATGGCACACTGTTGTGGGCAGTGGCTCAGCTGAGAGATGTTTTAGGAAGCTGTTGCTGCTGCTGCATGGGGGGAGGGCGGGGGGGGGAGGGAAGCTTGCGGATTTTGTGCACTTGTGATGAATATCAAAACTTAAATCTGGAAGATGGTTGCCTGAGGGTTTGGCATCTCTTCCTGGCCTAAGCTCCAAACCCAGCATGGGGATTTCCATGCCTCAGCCCAACGCTACTTTACTGGACCTCTCTCTCAGTTGGTTGGGCACATGGGTGTAACTGCTGGCAGCTTCCCCATTTGGACTGGGTTCCAGATGGTACCTGATTAGCACGTATGAGTCTGTTTTGGCCACTTGGCCTATATTGGACAGTCCATCTGGGCCGTCTGAACAGCAGCTGTTCATCAGTTTGTGCACAGGATAGAGTGAGAGGAGTCTTCTTTCCTTTCTCCTACATCTATCTCAGTGTGTGCAGAAGACAGGGAAGATCTTCAATAGCCCATGAGGACTGGTAGCCTTAGGTCCAGCCCTGCAGGCAGCACAGAGAACACTGGTGAGTCTACATGTCCTCCTCCAGCTCAGACAGGCCATGAACACTGACAGGAACATACACTATAAAGCACCTACTACGTGCCAGGCTTGGGAAAAAGGCAAGATTTTCACATGAGACATGAATCCTGTCTTAAAGGAACCCAGAGCCCACAAGGAAAAAAGAGGTGACATTATAAATAATAAGAGATGACAGATGCCATAAGAGAGCCACCTGACATATGCCAGGAAACAGGTGAGGACCAGGTTAACCATGCATGGGGCCAAGAGCGGGATGAGGTCAGGGAAACTTCATTTGAACTAGATCTTCATGGATGCGTAGGAAGTTGCCAGGTGGACTGAGTCAGAATGAGAAACAGAGGAGTAAGAGGGGAAGGTGAGTGGGAGCTGGGGTGGGGACGTGTGAGGGGCCATACACCCACTTCACTCACTGGACCCCAGGCGGCCACTAACAGGATCTAAAAAGCAGAGCAACAATTAGAGGTGAGTTTTGGAAAAACCCCTCTGGAGATGGTAAGACTGGATTAGAGAGGCAATAACTAGGAGCGAGGTCAGTTAGGAGGCGGTGACGTTCTGGAGAATGAGGCTATGTACAAAATCCGTTTCTGCTGGGGAGAAGAGGAGGAGCCTGAGCACAAATGCTTTGGGGCTGCAGGCAGGAGGGGAGAGAGGCCTGCCAGGGGCCAGCCTGCTGCACTGCTAGGTGAAAAAGCCTGGTGCGTTTCATGTCTTGACCCAGCCTACCAACACACCAGCTCTCTGGGCCACATTTTGTGACCTTTCCCGATCCCCAGGTTCACCTCTGCCAGAATCTGAGCAACATTCTGGCTTCTATTGCTACCTCTACATCTTCTCCAGACCATGCATGCCATCCCCTACAGCATCCAAACTTCTCACTCCCCCTAACTGTTAAATGCTAGGCCATGGAACCTTCATGTCCTCCCCTACATCTCCATGGGCTCCCAGACCAGAAGCCCCAAGAAAAAATGGGGCTATTCACCTGGCTTGATCCTATGCATGGGCCCCTTTCCAAATACAAAAGCACAAATAACTTACTGGAGGCGAAGTCACCCATCCAGGTTGACTTGCCCCAGCTGGTGTGAGGAATTCCAGGATCTATCTGGTCTACCTGAACCACCAAGTCCTGGCCTGATAGAGTAAGGCAATCTTGGAGTCTTCCCAAAAACATTTCCGGGACATTTTTCTGTGACCAAAGAAATAGGGACTTAAGATGACAATCCTGGGGATCCCTGGGTGGCTTGGCAGTTTGGTGCCTGCCTTCGGCCCAGGGCCTGATCCTGGGGACCCGGGATCGAGTCCCGCGTCGGGCTCCCTGCATGGAGCCTGCTTCTCCCTCTGCCTGTGTCTCTGTCTCTCTCTGTGTTCGCTCATGAATAAATAAAATATTAAAAAAAAAAAAGATGACAATCCTAATTTCTTTGGTGAGGTCCACAGGAATGCATTCAAAGTGGAACCAGGATGGATCACTGGGGCACACAAGCCCCCAGGTGTTTTTCCTGTAGATCTAATTGCTAATATCAAAGGCAGGAGTTAACACCTGACCTTACGTGCACGGCATAGTGTTTATGTATATGAGAGGGTTTTGCCGTGTGTAATTGCATTGGACCCACCCTTACAACGACATGAGGGGTAGGGGACTTGCAAGCTCCTGGGAGCACAGCTTGAGGGCACATATTCTGCAGCCAGAGGGCCCGGGGTAGAACCCTGCTCTGCCATTCACTGGCTGGCTGACTTTGGACAAGTACTCCACTTTCTAACACCTCAGTCTCTCCAGCTGGAAAATGGGACTACTACTAGTGGCCCACCACATAATCAGCACGTTAGAAGCGTTTATTAAAGGAAGATCTCCAATTTGGAGATGACTTAACGCGCTGGTGGGCTGAGGAACTTGTCTCAGGTTGTCTGGCTGGCATGTGAGACAGAGAACCAGAATTCCTTGCTCCTGGGCCCATGCTCTTCACGCCGTGTCAAGCTCCTCTGGGAAGCACCTATTCTCTGGCAAGTTCCTCATCCTTCCTTGGAAAGAGCCTTTGCAGTGAAAACAATGTACATCATCGGCCCACAGCAGTAACCATTAAAGTAGAACACATCTTTTTTTTTTTTTTGAAGATTTTTGTTAAGATAAAGCTTATATCACATTAAATTTAAATTTTAAAGCGTACTGTTCAGTGGTTTTTATATCTTCACAATATTCTGCAAACATTACCATTACCTAATTCTAGAATATAACCCTGCACTTCCCAATTCCCCTCCTTCCTTAGCCCAGGGCAACCACTCTATTTTCTTTACGTCTATTCTGGACACTTCATATAAATGGAGTCATACAAGAGGGGGTCCTTGGTGTTCAGTTTCTTACACTGGGCATAATGTTTTCAAGGCTCATCCATGTTATAACATGTGTTAGTACTTCATCCCTTTTTATGGTTGAATAGTATTCCATTGTATGGATAAACCACATTCTCCTTATTAATCAGTTGACGGACATTTGTGTTATTTCCACCTTTGGCTCTTGTGAGCACTGCTTCTATGAAGACTGGTGTACAGGTTTTCATGAGATCTTGGGTGAGAAGATCTTTCATGAGATCTAGAAGTGGAAGAGCTGGATCATATAGTAACTTTATGTCTAATCATTGAGGAACTGTCAAATCGCTTTCCACAGTGGCTACATCTTCTTGCATTCCTATCAACAATGTATCAGTGTTTCAATTTCTCCACATCCTCACCAACACTTGTGATTTCCCCCTAAATATATACATATTATAGCCATCATAGTAGATGTGAAGCAATCTCTCATTTTTGATGAGTTTTGATTCATATTTCCTTACTGATTAATGATGCTGAAAACTTTTTCATTAGTAGTACATCTTTATGTTCTTGATCCTGATATTATGGAAGTTGAGATAAAAGAGGTCTGGGGCCCTTTTTCTGAGCTGAAGAAGTGAGTTTGGCATACGTCCACAAAACTGACCCACTTACAGATGGCAGTAGGAAACATAACCCCCAACGGACAGGTTCCTTTGGTCAGTACCTTTGTGTAGCAAGCAACCGGTGGCCTTTAGGGTACGCTGGGATTTGGGAAGGCTGTGCAGACTCACAAATACTTTCATATCCACCTGGGGCCCATCTTTCCCTGTTCCTCTCGCTGGTTAATAGGGCACATCTGTTTCTGTGGGCCTTTTAGGATGGCAGCCCAACTTTGTCCAAGGGCTTGAAGGTGGGATTAGCAAGAGGCTCTGAGATGCTCAGCTGGTAAGCCAATTGCAGACCTGAGAAAAGGTGGGGAGCTAAGGATAAATGCTGCGTGACAGATCCATCTCATCAGCGAAGGGAGCAGATGGCCTGAAATGCCAGCCAATGTCAGGGCGCACTCACTGAAGCAAAACCGTCTTATAGTAGAGGGGCATCAAAGTGGGCCCGGGCTGACTGGTGCGTGAGCGCTGTGAATTTTGAGCCACTCTGCCAAAAGCAAGGGCAGAGTATGACTGGGCAAGTGTCTTTCTCAAAACAGGCCACTGGCAAGCATAGTGAAGAATGATTACCTCAAGTATGGGTGTCTCAGGCCTCATGTTGCCTCTTCTTTTCATTGCTACCCTTTGGCTATTTTGTCACTTTTCAGAGTGTTCCCAGAAATGAGAGGAAAAACACTACTGTGTGTCCCCAGAATTCTTGTAGAAAGATACTGCTGAGAGAGGCAGGCTGAAGCAATGGATTCCTGTTCTATCATTGTGCCATAAACTACCCCCAAAAATCTGTGGCTTAAAACCACAATTTGCTATTATCTTTCATGGTTCTGTGGATGGACTAGACTCAGCTACGCAGTTTTCTCTTAGGATTAGATGTCAACTGAAGCTACAGTCACATGAAGACATACTGGGTTGTGTGTCCAAGATGGCTCGTTCACATGGCTGGTGTCTGATGCTGCTGGTGTAGGCACTGGGGTACCTATACCCCCAGGGGCTTGGACTTCTTATAGCATGCCAGCTGGGTTCCAAAGGGAGTATCCCAACAGTGAATGTTCCCAAAACTGCAGGCTGAAGTCACAAGGCTCCTACGACCTAGCCTCAGATGTCACACATCTGTCATATTCTATTGGCCAAAAGTGAGTCAAAGGGAATCCCTTCTCCATGAGGGGAGGCCATTATTACCCTATCAGACAAAGATATCTTAAGAAAAGAAAATTACTGATCAAATCCCTCATGAATTAGATGTAAAAATTCTCAACAAAATACCTGCAAGCTAAATTCAGCAACATATAAAAAGGATTATATATCCTAAACAAGTGGAATTTATCCCAGGACTATAAGGGTGGTTCAACATATGAAAATTAATCCCTGTAATACACCATATTAATAGAATAAAAGATAAAATCGCATGATCACCTCAATGGATACACAGAAAAAGCATTTGGTAAAACCCAACACCCTTTCATGACAAAAACTCCCAACAAACTAGAAATAAAAGGGAACTTCTTCAACTTGTAAAGGGGTATTTATGAAAAGCCCACAATCTAACATACTTAATGGTGAAAGACTAAAAGCTTTCTCCTAAAGATCAAGAACAAGACATGATGTCTTGCTGTGCCACTTCAATCCAATATTATACTAGAGGTTCTGGCCAGTGCAATTAGGAAAAAAAAAAAAAAAAGAAAAGAAAGGAAAAGAAGAAAAGAAAAAAGAGAAATAAAAGGCATCCATATTAGAAACGAAAAAGTAAAATTATCTCCATTTGCAGATGACATGGTCTTACATATAAAAGTCCTAAAGTACACACACACACAGATACTATTATTAGAAATAAACAAGTTTAGCAAGCTGTAGGATAAAAGCCCTGTATACAAGAAACAGTAGCAACAAGCAATCTGAAAATGACATTAAGCAAATAATTCCATTTGTAATTGCATTGAAAAATATGAATAAATTTAGCCAAAGAGTATAAAACTTGGATACTGAAAGCTACAAACAACAGAGTTAACGGTATGGAAAGACATTTCATGTTCATGTACTGGACTACTTAACAATGTAAAGATAGCTATATTCCCTAAACTGACCTACAGATTCAACACTGTCTCTGGATAATTCTAGCTGCTTTTTTTTTTTTTTTTTCTTTTCAGAAATTGACAAGCTGATCCTAAAGTTTATATGGAAATTCAAGGGGGTCCATATTGTTTCAAGCAGAAACAATCTTAAAAAAGAGAAAAGTTGGAAGACTCCTATTTCCTGGTTT
Source organism: Canis aureus (assembly GCF_053574225.1). Lineage (NCBI taxonomy): Eukaryota > Metazoa > Chordata > Mammalia > Carnivora > Canidae > Canis > Canis aureus. The sequence continues at coordinate 41,612,196 of NC_135631.1, forward strand.
CAAAACGTACTACAAAGCTACAGTAATCAAGACAGTGTGGTACTGGCCTGAGGATAGACGTATATATCAGTGGGATAGAATTAACAGTCCAGAAATAAGCCCTTACATTTATGGTCCGTTGATTTTCAACAGAAGTTCCAAGACAATTCAACGGGAGAAAGAACAGTCTTCAACAAATAGTGCTGGGACAACTGGATAACCACATAAAAATAGAATGAATTTGGGACACCTGGGTGGCTCAGTGGTTGAGTGGATGCCTTTGGCTCAGGTCATGATCCCAGGGTCCAGGGATTGAGCCCGGCATCAGGCTCCCTGCAGGGAGCAGGCTTCTCCCTCTGCCTATGTCTCTGCCTCTCTCTGTGTGTCTCTCATGAATAAATAAATAAAATCTTTTAAAAAAATGAATTTGGGCCCCTACTTCACATCATATGCAAAAAATCTCAGAATAGATCAGAGATCTCAATGCAGGAACTAAAACTATACAACTCTTAGAAGAAAACACAGAAGTAAATGTTTGTGACCTGAGATTAAGCAATGGTTTCTTAGATGTGACACCAAAAGCACAAGCAACAAAAGAGATAATGGTAAACAGGACATGATAAAAATTAAAAATTATTGTGCTTCAAAGGACACCATTAAGACAAAAAGACAACTCATGGAATGAGAAAAATATTTGAAAATCATATATCTGATAAGGGACTTATATCCAGAATATATAAAGAACCCTCACAACTTAATAATTATAATAATAAACCTAATTAAGAACTGGGCAAAGAATTTTCAAAACATTTCCCCAAAATAGATTGCCATGTGTGCCAAAAAGCACATGTGCCACATTAAAAGATGCTCAAAATTATTAGTCATCAGGGAAATGCAAATCAAAACCACAATGTGATACCACCTCACACCCACTAGTGTGGCTATCATCAAAAAGATGGACAATAACAAGTGTTGGCATTGATGTGGAGAAATTGGAACCCTCATACACTGCTGGTGGGAAGATACAATGATGCAGCTGCTTTGAACACAGTTTGCCAGTTCCTCAAAAAGTTAAGCATAGAGATACCATATAATTCAGCAATTCCTCTCCTAGATATATACCCAAGAGAGCTGAAAAAAAAAAAATACATCCACACAAAAACTTGTACGCAAATATTCACAACAGCACAATTCACAACAGCCAAAAGGTGGAAACAACCCAAATGTCAACAGATGAATGGGTAAACAGAATGTGGTATATTCATACAATGGAATACTATTCAGCCATAAAAGGAATGAAGTACTGATTCATGCTACATGAATGAACCTGGAAAGCATTATGCTAAGTGAACGAAGCCAGACACAAAAGGCCACATATTGTATGATTCCATTTATATGTAATGTCTAGGATAGGCAAATCCATAGAAAAACAAAGATTCGTGGTTGCCAAGGACTGGGGGAGGAAGGGATGGTGAGTGACTGCTAATGGACATGAAGTTTCTTTAGGGGTTATTAAAACGTTCTGGAATTAGATAGTTGTGTTGTTTGCACAATTTTGTGAATATGCCAAGAACACAGAATGATATACTTTAAAGGAGTGAATTTTACAGCATATGAATTAAATTTCAATAAAGCTATTATAAAACGTGCCCATACACACACGTGAAACACGGGGTCAGCCAAGGGTCACGGAGAGGGAACTACATTGGGAGGGAGGCGTGTTCGCTGCAAGGGCATCTTTGGAGACCAGTTATTACGTGTTCTCCGACTTGCTACCACTCTCTCTGTAGAAGTAGCTGAGGAAAGCTTGACTTATAGGACTATGATTTACCCCAAGAATAAAAGTCAGCTTGCTAGAGTGGAAAGCATGTGGATAGTAGAGATGGACAGATCCAAGTTCAAATCCTGACTCTGCCACTTGTTAGGTGTATGAGCTCAGGTGAGATACTTAATTTTTCTCTGCCCCAGTTTGCTGAACGATTTATAGGGTCATAGGATTAAAAGGCTAATATACATAAAGTGCCTGGTAAATAACAATTGTTCAGTAAATGGTAGCTCTTAACTCTTCGTTCTGTTGTCAGCATAATTAATATCATGTGGCCCTTGGCCAGCATTTGGTAACACCTACCACATGGCTTGGGAATTATCTGGGAATTTCTATTTTCCTAGCTACTTTTGTCCTTCAGGCTAGATCCAAGAATCAGAGTTTTTGAACTACAAGATTTCCTAAAAATCATGTGATCCACATATAAACACAGACATGGTATAATTAGCCTTCATATGTAGAGAGCTTTTGCAAATCAATGAGAAAAAGTTTAAGAGACCAATAGGAAACTAAGCAAAAGCCATGGAAAAAGCAACTCACACAAAACATACACAAGTGGGTAATAAATACATACAAGATAGTCACACTCATAAGTAATTAGGAGAGTGCTAATTAAAGGAAGGTAACATTTAATCTTATTAAATCATCAAATACTTGAAAGTCTTTAGTGAGGTACTGGCCAAAGTTCAGGGAATAGCCATTCTCATATACTCCTAACAGGAGTGTTAACTGGTACAATATTTCTAGAGGACAATTTAGCAATGATATAAAAAGCCTCAAAGATATCATACTCCTGGACTCAGCATTCCTCTATAAAGAATATAGCTATGGAAATAATGAACATGCACAAAAATTTAGCTACAAGGACATTCATTCATTCACGTGTGTAGGGGTGGGGTGGGGTGAAGAGGAGGGGCAGAGGGAGAGAGAGAGAGCATCTCAAGTAGACTCCCTCTGAGCATGGAGCCCAATATGGAGCCTGACCTCACCGCACTGAGATCATGACCTGAGCCAAAATCAAGAGTCGGATGCCTTTGCCGCCTGAGCCACCCAGAAGCCTCTAACATATTCATTTATTAATTGCAATATTTTTAGTAATGAAAAACTGAAAACAACCAATATATCCAGTGACAAGGAACTGGTTAAAAAAATTATGGAACACATGTGCAATGGACCACTTAATAACTTGAAAAGATGCTCACCATGATCCAAGCAATACAAGATTATCTCATTTTTGTAAATTATTACCTAGAAATAACCAAAGCCAGCATTGGTTAATTCTAGGTGACAGGACTAGGCTACTTTTTCTTCTCTTTTTTTGTTGATGTGTATTTTCCACAGCGATCATGTACCACGTTTGTGTTAAGGAAAAAAAAAATATTCTTTTAAAATAAATTTATTTAAAATAAATTTACTCATGGAGGCCCAAACCCTCCAGGAATACCCATTCAACTCACTGAATATCCACCTTCCCATCTCCAAGTCCCTTTTTCCCCCAGCCGAGTGACATCTCTCAGGGCCAGGTCACTGCTCTCTGCTTCTCTGTGGGTCCGCCCCCTACATTATCAACCCAGGGGAGCACAAAGTCTTGCAGCACCTCCATTCTGCATCTGCAAGTCCTTCAAGGAAATGCCTGCTTTCCCTACCACCCCTGAAACCCAGCACCCCGACAAATAGAAACACGCTCCACAGAAGTTGGTTGACACCATCACTACCAGTCAATTGCTAGTTTCAATGGGGCCAGGAGGTGCCATTCTACTTCCCTGCCAAAAAGGTGGCAGGAGCTCCCTTGCCACACTGAGACTCCCCAGACACCTGTCCCCGCATGGTGATATGCAGGTGGGAGCAGAAGGGCCCTGACAGGGAGAAGGTAGCTTCATCAGACCCCTTCTTTTTTGTTGTTGTTGTTGTTTTTTGTTTTTTTTTGTTTTTTTTGTTTTTCATCAGACCCCTTCTGACTGGCCTGTGACATGCCACAAGTTCTTTAAGGGCAAGAGGGCAAGGCTGGTTGTTCCCCCAAATCTCCACTAAGATATCAAAACGCCAGTGCTAGGAGCCCACTGGGAGATGTGCTGGTCTGTGGGTCACAGGAAGCAGCTTCTCACTGGGTAGTAGCGATCTGTAGTTGCCCTTTTCTAGGTGTGGGACTGTCTGCTTGGTTTCATGACACTTCCTTCCTCCTCAAAGTGCTACGCGTAGATTTTCCTAAGCGAAGCTAACGTAAGTGAAGGCTGCCTGAATATGCTCAGGCCCCAAGATGACTCTGAGCCTTCTAGAGTCTGAGGTCACTTCCTCGACCTCCCCGCACCCTACTTCCCACCTAAATTTACAAGAAGATCAAACCCACTGGTTCCTCCTCCCCACTCTGCCCTTAAAACAAGAGGCACTCTGAGGGCGGGGGCAAATTCACACACACTTTCACAGTCTGGGGCTATATCGAGAGCTTTCACGGTTTCTTCAACTTTCATGCCTTATCTTAAAAATTAATGTAAATTTTGCTTTATACTCTATTTCTGCTCTACTGTATTTCATTAATTCTAAGCTGTACATTTCCCCCCCTCCACATTGTAACATCTTGAGAATCCGGATGGATTCTTAGCATTGACAGTGGCTGTAGTTTAATTGGCAGTGTTTTGTTTTGTTTTTCTATGAAATACAATGATAAAAATATAACGCTCTTCCCGTAGCAATGTTGGCACAGAACTGAAAGCTATGCCAGGTTTGCATGCTGCTGGCTCCCTGCTTAGGACCCCAGTTTATGGGTCATTATTTCTAGGAGATGTTTCCTTATGAGCTGTTAAGTCCAGTGGCATCCAGAACACAGCCCTCGCCAAGGCACTGTGTCTCGTTCTGAACCACGCTCCCTGGTCTGCCGTTCCTGGGATAATCAGCGGCGTGGAAAGTAAAGAACTGGAGAACATTTATGATGGGCTGCACATCGTGCTAAGTGCTACATGTTCCCTTCACATAATCTTCCCAACAGCCTGATGAAGTACCTGTGATTCTCCCATTTTACAGACGGGGAAAAATGAGGCTGGGCGGGGTGATGTGACTCCTGGGACTGCAGGAGGCCTAGCATTGACCCTGATGAACAGGTGCAGAACAAGTATGGGACTTCTGTTCTCAAACATCTCCGTCTCCTGTCTATTCTCAGAACAGGGGTTTGTGACCCCTGGGGCTTGTGTGTTGCAAAGCCACCCTCATTTGCCTGCAGGAGGGCCCCTTACTCGGGAGGTCCCCGGGCTCCCCTGCTGGCTCCGCAGGCAGGCCCTGTGCATGCCCTCAGTGAGAGCCCGGAGTGCAGGGTGAGCTCTGGGGCCAGATCCAGGGGAGCCCGGGGAGAAAGAGAGCTGATGCCAAAGGAGGCAGAAGGCCAGTCTCCACCCCCGAAACACCTCATTCAGATCCCACTCCTTCCTGGTGCCCCCTTCCTTCTAGACCCATCCTTCACCTGGAACTTCCCAATTCACCTTCCCACAACACTTCCTGCCCTTTGCTCTCAAATTCTGGCCCATTTTTTGCTCATCCTGTAATTTATGCAGACCCAGCAGCTAACCTGCAGAAGCCCCTGGACTTAGACCTGTCCCCTCTGCCAGGCAATAACCGCTGCCGTCTCCTCGCTGTCAAAAGTGTGCCAGCTCGTGAGATAGCCCTCCTGTGACCGTCACTGTTGTCAGAACAAGCAGGCGGGGGCCCAGAGAGGTGAGGCTGCTCGCCCAAAGTCACACAGCCTTCAGGCAGCAGGGCCAAGACGTCAGTTAAGGTCTGAACGCAAAGCCTGTGTTCTTCCTTCACCACTAAGCTCCTCTGCCGGCGACTATGCACAGGGATGAGATTCAAGGTGGCTTCTCCATCCAGCATACCGTGTTACCTGTCTGTATCTCCGCAGGTCTTCAGGTAAAAGCTTGAATACAATCTTGTCAGCACAGCTAGATTTTAAAGTGGTTCCACTACCAAGGCTTCTCCCCGGCGCTCTACCCCAATTCAGTGACAGATCTTCCTCAAAGGAGATTTAAAAGGGTCATGAAACCCTAACTCCAAAATTAACCCCTAAAGCAATGCACACATTCCCTCCTTGCTTGGCTCCCCGTTCCGCGTAGCTCACACCGTGGTCACACCTGGGCACATGTGTGTCTTCCCCATGAGCTCTAAATTTCTTTAAGTTCCACTTCTTTTTGAAAGGGGGAGGAAGTGCTATACCTTCGAGGATCTCAGGAAAGCCATAAAACTGCTCCCAGAAAAAGTGTGTGCACACAAAACATGCCCTCCAAGAGTCTTCATGCAACCGGAGGGCTTTCACATCATGAGCCAAGCGTCACTACTCCGTGTCCCTCCTGCACCTGGCAGAGGGCTCTGGTCGGGTGGTGCTAAATAATTTGATTAAGGAGGGGCGCCTGCGTTGAGTGTCTGACTCTTGATCTCAGCTGAGGTTCTGATCTCAGGGTTGGGAGATCCAGCCCCATGTTGGGCTCCGTGCTGGGCATGGAGCCTACTTAAAAATTTTTTTTCTTAAAAGGTATAAAAAAAGAACAATTCTATGAAGGAAAAATTCCACCACCTCTTTCTCCTCCTGCCACCATCTTTGGTCAGAAAGAATGTAGCCGTTCACTTTATGACACTTCTATGGGGAGCTTTCCCTGTTTCTCCCTCCTGAGGTCTCTGTACCATCCACCTTCCCTTGTCCTCTGTGAAGCTCCACCACCATCTTGTTCTAGGTCCTGAGCCTTCAAGCCTGCCCTCTGGCCTGCTTACTCTGGCCTCAACGTCTGTGTCCCCCTAAATGAACATGTTGAATCCTAATGCCCAATGGGATGGTGTTAGGAGGTGGGGCCTTTAGGAGATGATCTGGTCACGAGGGACAAGCCCTCATCAATGGGATTAGGGCTCTCATAAAAAAGAAACACCCTCCTCCCCCAAGCTCCCTTACCCCTTCTGCCATGTGGAGGACAGAATGAGAAGTCTGTGACCCAGAAAAGGATTCTCACCAGAACCCGACCACGCTGGTGTCCTGATCTTGGACTTCTGGCCTCCAGAACTGTGGGAAACGGATGTTTGTTGTTTATAAGCCAACCAGCCTGTAGTGTTTCATTACAGAGCCCAAATGCATCAGAACTGCCCTGTACCTCTCCTCCCCCCTGACAGATTTTGCTGGCTCTGTGCACTGGGAGCTGCTGGCCCTACTCTCTCTCCCAGATGAAGCCCAGCAGACCTCGCCCCTGTAACTACCCGAGGCTGCCCTTATTTCTGGCAGAGGGAGACCCAATCCCAGGAACCCTAAGGCAGTTAGTTCAGCCCTTCGCACCGGCCTCAGCCCAGCAAGTGTCTCCCTATGCCCAGGAAGCAAAAGCACCACTTGTGCTCTGGCCTTCTAGATTTTCAGTCTTGGGGGGGGCTCCTCTAGGTAGTAAAGTGTCCTTGTGCAAATTAGGAAAAGGTGCCCTCTCTGGACAGATGCAGCCCGGAGAGTGTACAGTTCCTCTGACCCCTTGGCTGCCATGCCTGGAGGGGGCCACAGAGTTCCTGGCAGCTTTGACCAAGGGATGTGCCTGAGCTGAGTTACACTGGAAGGGCCGAGGAATCATCCCAGACAAACTGATTCCTCCATCTGGCTCCATCTAACACCCACGTCCAGAGCAGCACAACTCACAGTGGCCACAAGAGGTGGACAGCCCAAGGGTCCGTCAGTGGAGAAATGCACAAACAGAATGTGGTAGATGCACACAATGCAATCTTATCCATTCCTGGAAAGGAAAGAAATCCCAATCTATGTCACAATAGGGATGACCTTTGAGGACATTCGGTTATGTGAAATAAGCCGGTCACAAAAGGACAAATACTGTAGGATTCCACTTATCTAGGTACTTAGACTAGGTAAATTCAAAGAGACAGTAGAGGTTACCAGGGCTGAGGGGAGGTAAGCATGGGAAGTTATTGTTTTTTTGTTTGTTTGTTTTTATTTATGATGGTCACACAGAGAGAGAGAGAGAGAGAGAGGCAGAGACACAGGCAGAGGGAGAAGCAGGCTCCATGCACCGGGAGCCCGACGTGGGATTTGATCCTGGGTCTCCAGGATCGCGCCCTGGGCTAAAGACAGGCGCTAAACCGCTGCACCACCCAGGGATCCCGGGAACTTATTGTTTAACGGGTGCAGAGTTCCTGTTTGGGATAACGGAAAACTTCTGGAGATGGCTAGTGGTAACGGCTGCACAGCACTGTGCGTGTACCTAGTGCACCGAACTGAACACATTGAAATGGTTAAAATAGTAAATATTGTTTATTTTTTAAAGTTTAACAATTAAATCTGCTTTTATTGTGGTTTAAAAAAAAAGAAAAGGAAGCACGCCTGAGTTTACCTCACTTTGAAAAGACAGGAGGATTTATTCTACTTCCCCAATGAGCTTGACACAACCAGAACGTTGCCCCCAATTCCGAACTCCCAGGTGCACACACCTCCACAGGAGATCTCAACCTGCCAACTACCTTTGGACACGTGGCAGGTTGAGACCCCACCGGATGAAAGGTGCCACATCAAGGTGCCCATCTCCTCCACCCACAGACCCCAGCCCTGCAGGCAGCTGGTTTTTTCAGGCAGGCCTCGGCCGCCAGGCCTGTTCTGGGTAGGCATAAACTGCCATCCTGTTATAAATCCTTCCCCACAAAGCACTGGAGACTGGTCCTCTCGCTGTGCCAAGAAGGCTTTCTCTGACCATCTGTAATCCATTCAGAGGCAACCGGCAGGAAATGGCAGCAAGGAAAACCCAGCGCCGCTCAACTGGTGGGACCCACCTCTCCTCTGGCTCACAGGGCCGGCAACAGGAAGTTGGCCCTTCTCGGGACACAGAACATCTGTGGGAGTTCTGGAAGCTGTGGGGCGGCTGTCAGGGGCTACACGGGTTCGAGACAGATGCTCACAAAATTTGGTAAAGGAACGCATGCTGCACTGAGTTTCTAAATCTGCTCTGAAGAGAAAACTCATTTGAAAACCCAAAACAATCCCAGATCCTAAAAGGGGGAAAAATTATATGAAAACTAACCTCAAAAATGCTGTCTTCTGATTTCTGTGGACAATGAGACCACAATTTCAAGTAGTTCAAATCCTCTTGCTGTGGCTCCCCCTCCAATCTGGTATTGTCAGCTGCTTCTTCCCTACTAGTGACAGTTTTATTTTCTGGCACTAAAAGCAGAAGCCCTCAAAGCTTTGCAGTGGTGAGCTGGATCCAGCCTGGACGTGTGCAAGAGCTTATTGTTCAATTTTCAGGAATCTGGTGAGCCAGTTATTGAATTATTAAAAATTATATAAGCTTACAATTAAATGTATTATAGATCTTAAGAAAAATATTGAAATTTATCAGTTCCTATTTATCTTGCTGCTTTTACTATTATTTATGCTTTCAGCATAGGTTGACTACTTTTTCTAAAAAAGGCCAGGGAGTAAAGGTTTTAGGTTTTCAGTGTCCCTCTCAGTCACTCCTCTCTGTCATTAAAGGGCCAAAGGGACCAGAGCAAGATGTAAATGAATGAGTGTGATTGCATTCTAATAAAACTTTATTTACGAAAACAGGTGGCAGGCTAGATTTCAATGATAGGCCATAGGTTGCTAACTGCTGCTCTTAAAAGTTATTTACATCTATTGTATCCGTGTGGTGGAAGCCTTGTATCACTGTTGTTTGGATACATACCTCTTCCCAACTCTTGAGTTCAGTGACTGCACGATAGCCTAAAATATGGTGGTGGGAATTTACACCACGGAAATTATCAAATGCTACAAATCAGGGCTGGATTTTTTTTTTTTTTTTTTTTGGTCATCTAAATATAAGTGATGGAGAAAATGATTCAAAAGTATACATGTCTATAGCTGTATTGTGAATAGCACAAAAAAATGAGGACATATTCTCTCAGTACTTGAAAACTATTATCCAATTCAGCAAGGAAGTCACTCATCACCAACAATCGAGTGAAGTTCCAACATATGTCTTTGTTCTTTCACTTTCATCTTACCCGCTGACTTACATGAGAATACCAACCCAACACTTATGTCAGAGCTACACTTGTTTGTCAAGTTTGATCTCAGGTTGGCTGGGGATCCAAGGGTTTAGTAAAAATCAACAAAAGCATTCTGTGAGAATCAACTGACTATATGAAATTCGTAATAAAGAGCATCAAATATTTTATTATTTGTAAATTGTACGCGAAACAGCCTCCCATCAGTAACATGTATAATAAACATAGGTGTACGTGCACATTTATTCAGAGAGCAAGTTGTGAAACATTTACTAGCACAGCACTTGCGATTGTGATGGAAAAGAATCTACAGATTAACTGGGCAGCAGGACCTAAAAGGGTGTGTGTGTGTGTGTTTGTGTAAGAGAGAGAACAACCCCTCCCCCAAAACACTGAATGCAAAAAGCAAAAGACACAGACATGACCAAGCCAAAAATGAGTATGTTTCCTGAAAATTCTACATCATAAAAACCTGAACTGTGTTGGATATGGAGTAAGTGTACAACTGAAATAGATGATGAGCAGTTTCTCCTCGGTATTAATGGCAGGCCCAAGGCTCTCCATAACTCCTTTTCCTAAAAGTGACTTTCTGGGGGAACTCACAGCCCTGACCAGGGCTTTCCTTGTGCTGTTCCGTCCCTGTAGAGTGCCCCAGTGTCCAAATCCTATCCCTGATGGAGCAGTCATTCATTCATCCATCTATCCTTCAAATATTAACAGGCTCCTACTATACGCCCTTCACTGTGCTCCTGATAGAACCACAAACCAAACAGCCCCTGCAGGCCAAAGGTCATGCAGACAGCTGACTGGAATCTTCCTTCCCTGAGTGCCCGGGGAACTCAGGCCACATTTCACACTCTAGGTGGTCAATGTTTCCAGCCCACTGCATGGCCAAGTTCCAGAGTTCCTGGAAGGCAGGGACCAAGGTTTTTGTACCTTTATATCCTGCACAGAGTCCTACCCAGCGCCTGGGCATTTGGTCACTCCCTAGTGAATCCATGATCCAGGATGCATTGCTGTAGCTCCATAACCTCATAACTCATCCTTTACCATTTAATTTCAGCTGTTTGCCAGGCCCAGGTTAAACACTGGGCTTCAACTGAAAGGTAGGAGAAAGATTATTTTAGCTGTAATCATCTCCTTCCTTCTCCAAATTAAAAAAAGAGGGTCACAAGTGTGTGGGATCATGTTACTCAACGTTTGTAAACTCATGCTCTGTCAACCAAGATGTGGTCACACTTTACTTCTGAGGTTTGCACTGCAAAGCTCAGTCTATCTAGAATTTCCTATTGATTTTGGGTCTCTGCACTACGCATGCATCCTATTGAAATGCTGCTGTGCCCAGTCCTTGCTCTGGTTCCTTCTTTGCTTGAATCATGGGTGTTTAACTCCTTACTCTGAAAATTGGTAATTAGAGGGGAAAACATTACTTTGCCTTTTTTTTTTTTTTTACCTTGCCTTTTTAGGCAGAATTTATTTTTATTTATTTATTTATTTATTTATTTATTTATTTATTTATTTATTTATTTTTAGGCATAATTTAAAATGTAACCCCCACTGATGAGAAACAGGTCTTCTTTATAGAAGAATGTCAGCCAATAAATGTAGATAAAATGACAGAATTTGAATACGACCGTTCTACAACTCCCAAAGAAGTGATCCAGGCAAGGATTATCAACGGATGCCAAGCCAGTTCCATGAAATTTCTTATCAGGGAACTGGGCATTCACTTGGTGCCAAAGCACACCCACAGAATGACATGCCAATTGCAGAAGGCAAAGAGCATTGCAATGGAGAGAGGTGGGCACCGCCTCACCAAGTGACCAATACCTGATTATGGGGTGCCCTGACATCGGGAGATGCCTAATGAAGTGCTCAGAATCACCTGGGATGCATTCTTGCCAAAATGTAGAGGCTAAATTTGAGGCTTTAGCTCTAACTTCTGCTATGAGGGAAAAACAAGGCATAGAAAATAAGATAAATGACACCATGAGCAGTGAACTAACAGAATGTGAAGCATTTTAAATGGCAATGTTTTATAGATGTATACACAAAAATACACACATAAACACACATACCAATACACACACATATGGGGGGCACTATTCTAGATTAAAACTGATTAAAACCAAATGTAATACATGAACCTTGATAGAATCTGGCTGTATACATTAAAAAACAGCTAAGAAAAAAGCAGCTATAAAGGTTTTTGGGACAATAACAGGAGAAATATGAATATGAACTGGATATTAGGTGCTATTAGGAGATTACCATGAGTTTTCTAAATGTGATACCAGTATTATGATCATACAGGAGAATGCCTTTTTTTTAATGGGATGTTCGCTATGGTATTTACAGGTGAAGTGTCACGCTGTCTGCGACATATTTCCAAATGGCTCAGCAAAAACACACATACATATTTATAATAAGATGAGGCTCTGAGAACTTAAGTTAGTAGTAGCCCAAGGTTACACAATCAAGATGTGTCAAAATGATAAATATTTTGAGGTGAAGTGCCATGGTATGTACAACTTATTTCCAAATGCCATAGAAATATACATCTTTATAAGAAAGCATGATAAAATGTGCACTAGTGTTTAACTCTAAGTGGTGCTTATATGAAGGACCATAGCACTATTATTTTGTTTTTTTTTTGTATGTGTGAACATTTTAATATTAATAAAAGCGCAAAAAAAGAAAGAAGGGTCCAGGATTGGGGTTACATCAAACCTAAACTGAGAAACTTCAAGCTGCACAGAGGTTATCTGTGACTTTGGGCCCAAATTATAGCAACTTTTCTACTGAATTTTCACTACTGAAGGAGGGACACATGGGGAATCCCTAAGCTGAGCTGGGCCTTTTTACATTCTTGCTCCAAACATCCACTTGAACAGAAACTTTAGGAGTCCTGCCAATTCTTAGAATCTCAACAACTTTAAAATATCAGGTGATAAATCAAAGAAACTTGTAAGTCATCCCCAGACTACTTTTAAAAATGAAAGCATAAGTGTGGAATTGTTTAAAGGATACAGAGTTTCAGTTTTATAAGATGACAGGAGTTCTGGAGGGCTGGTTGCACAACATGAATGTACTTAACACGACTGAACTGGACCCTTACAAATGATTAAGGTGGTTAAATTCTTTGCTATTTGTATGTAATTGCAGTTTTAAAAACAGGAAAGGAAGAGAAGAAATTAAAATACAGGTACATCAAGACCAGTACCTGAAAAACAAACTGTATGCAGGGTGCCTGGGTGGCTCAGTGGATGAGCGTCTGCCTTCGGCTCAAGTCATGCTCCCAGGGTCCCAGGATCGAGTCCCGCATCGGGCTCCCCTCAGAGAGCCTGCTTCTTCCTCTGCCTGTGCTTCTGCCTCTCACTGTGTCTCTCATGAATAAATAAATAAAATCTTAAAAAAAAAAAAAAAAAAAAACAACCAGCAAACTTGATGTGTCGCAGAAATGGAGGACTCTGTTGCTTGAAATATCTGAGGAAGGAAAAAGGGAATGTATGGCCCCTCCTCCCTCAGCAGGTCAACAACGGAATGGTTTGCTCGAATATGGAATGGTCTGGTTGACTATGGAATGGCCATAAGTGTAAGACTAGGGTCAAAGTACATGGTGGGTACAGCCAGCGGAGGTCTGGGCTGTGCAGCCTGAGAGGCTCGGGGAGGCTTCTCGGAGAGAGAACATGGCCTGGGCCCTGCAGCATGAGAAGCAGTCACTAGGGGGGAAGGCTCTAGAAGCAAAGGACCGAGGCAGAGATGGGGGCTGGGAAGGAGCATGGCTCATTGGAGGCTGTGAGGGGCAAGTCACCTGTGGCATTGGGAGGGGCGAGGTGGGGAAGGACCCAGAATGCTCTATTAGCTGTGGTCACTGGGGGAGTGATGGAGGGTTTTCACTTGAGGAACAACCTGATAAAACGTGACTTTTTAGGAGATTAATTTTGAAGTGGTATGCAGGAAGACGGAGTCAGGGACACCAATTAAGCAGCTATTATACAAAAAAAAAAAAAAAAAAAAAACTACAAGGCAGGCCTGCCTGGGGTGGGGGCAGGGAGAGTCGAAAGAAATGGAGAGGGGCAGAGACTCACTCGTAGGACAAGAGCGGGAGGGTAGGAGGAACGGGAGGTTCTTAGGACAGTGGAGAAGGGGAGACACAGCGGAGGCTCTGCGCCTGCCTGGGGAGTCTCGGGGTGCTGAAGGACACCCATGGGGGCTGCGAAGGGAGCCCTCTGTGGAGAGGAGGCCGGGCCTGGAGGCAGGCCTACCAGAGTCACCACACAGGGGACATCTGCGGGGTGAGCGGGGAGCCAGGTTCGCCTGACACAGAGCAGACTCTGGAGGGAGAGGCAGACAGGATACGAGGTGCTGACTGAAGAGGTGTAGAGGTGGGTGCCACCAAAACTTTGGCAAATAAAGCATAATTCCCAAAACGCTCTAGGGCAGTCTACTGTGCAATGAAATCTCCAATAATTCCATTCGGAAAGCAAATAGCTTCCTAATCTGTTTAAGGTTGGATCTACTTACTGGGTTTGCATAAAACTGAACGTATCTTTATTCTCAATTGTCTCCTGCCGTTAAGTGTTTGGCCCGAGCCTCTGACGGTGGCAGGACTCATCTGAATTCCCATGTTCTCTTTCAGCCTTGCCCTGCTTCTCAAAGGATGGTGAGGAAGGCCACGATGGTCAAGGGCAAGGATGCAGCACGAAGAAACAGAAGAGGCCCGGAGTCTGGGGACGGGGCTAACAGGGCTGTCGTTGGTGGACGGAGCCAAATAGAGTCAACCTCACCCAAATGGGACCAGTTTCGCTTTCTGGTGTTTCTCTTTCTTCCAGCCAGTCTGGGGCAGACTCTGTCACGTGTGGAAGGTGCTCCATCCCACACGTTCTTGGCCCCTGCTGAGAGGGACAGAATCACCCACCAGCAGACCAAGGGGCCTGGGGCCTATCAAAGGTCACCTGAAACCCCACGCTGATGAGGTGACCGAGCAGGAGAGGGGACAGCTCTTCTGATGTCAAGAGCTCTTCTGATCTGTGAAACCACAGAGAGCAAGTGAGAGAGACAGAGACAGAGACAGACAGGCAAAGAGAAACACCAGCTCCACCGGGACCAGCCGGTCATCGTGGGCAAAAGGCTAAGTGCCCAGGGTAATGAAGAGTATGTATAGTCCAAAGCCACAGAACCAAACGTGACCATGTCGCCCTGACCCTGGCCTCATGCCTTTCTCAGCTGCTCCAGTCCCCTCAGAGCCAGTGACAACAAGGGTGTGAGTGTGGCTGAGGAAGGCAGAGGTCTTTCACACCCACTTAGCAGGCACATCACCCATCAAAAGGACACCTTGGAGGTGGTGGGTACTGAAAAGCCATCTTCCTTCCATCATCCAAAGCAGTGCACCCTTCATGGAAACACTAACAACAGAGTAACTACAGAGCAGCCTAGAAGATGTTCAAAAGGGGGAGGGGGGGAAGAAAGAGAGAAATCATCACTGTAGAGAGATGCCCCTGGAGTTGCTTGGCAACCATCTTTGCTATCACCTTCTCCCAAAAAGGCACAGTTTGAGTCAGCTCCTGAGATTTCCCTGGGGCCAGGACTCCGACCACAGAGGCCGGGGAGCTGGGCCTTTGAGGGAAGGGGGGCAGCGTTTCACTGGGGTGGGGAACCGTGGGGCCCTCTCTGCAGGCGTACCCACATGAGGGGAAAGGAAACTGGAACCAGTTTGCTTAAAGGACACGCTCTCCATTGTGGGGCTGGTCCCAGGGTGAGGCTAGGGAGGCACCTCCTGAAATGTGTGTCCTGGGGGTCCTGCCTGCCTCACCTTAGTCCTAACCCAGGCAAACCTGTGACCTAGTGCTTGAATCTGGAATCAGCCTATCTCTGGGTTCAAATCCCAGCTCTACTACTTCTCAGCCGTATCACCTTGGGCAAATCACTTAACCTCTCTGAGCCCCAGTTTCCAGTCTTTAAAATGGGGTGGATAATAGGAATTACCTCATAGTGTGGTCATAAGGATGAAATGAAAAAATGCACACTTAGCTCTGTGCCTGGCATCCAGTCAATGCCCAGTAAATGGCAGCAAGGATTGTCGTTTTTAAAGACACATAAGCAGCTCCCTAGAACCTCTTAAACCAGACTTATGGAGTCAGAATCTCTAGGAGTGGTCCCGTGTTTTTGTCTTTAAAGAGCTTCGCAAGGGATTCTCAAGGTGGGCAGAGTGGAAAGCCACTTCTCATAGCCAATAAACAGTGGTTCAGAAGTTCTGGTGAACAGCAGAGCCACCTGGAGAGCCTGTTTAAAATGCACATTCCTGAGTCTACTCCCAGTCCTTCTGAGTCAGTACGACCACCCTGGGAGGCTAAGGACCTAGGGATTATGATGCAGGGTCCCTAGAATGACCATACTTTGAAAAACTGAAACTGGTTCACTCAGAAAACTAGTAGCACAGGGATCAGTCCAACTCCCTTTGATCTTATTCCCAGCATCCTCAAAGAGCCAGGGACTAACCAAAAGATGCCTAGCAAACCCTAGGCACGTTCATGGAGCAGTCCTTTTTGCCTCGCCCCCGGAAGGGGCAGCTCTGCCAAGGCAAAGACGAGGACCCAAATGCCTGATAAAAGCAACAACTTCGTAACGAGAGCTTACATTATTGAGTACCTGCTGTATGCCAGGTAGTATCTCATTTATTTTCACAACAACCCCGAGAGCATATTCCTATTCTGAAAAAGAGAAAATTAGAGGTTCAGAGAAGTATCTTACTCCACAGCTAGTAATAAGGAGCACAGGCAAGATTTAAGTAACGCTCCGCAGAACTTCCCAGTCTGCAATGCCAGTGCACTTCAGTGCTAAAATATACATAACATAAAATTTGCCACTTTAACCATTTTTAAGTGTACAGTTCAGTGGCATTAAGTATATTCACACGGCCTCGTAACTGTCACCACCATCCATCTCTAGAACTTATTCATCTCTCCCAACTGGAGCTCTGCGCCCATTAAACACTAAGTCTCCCTTTCTCTGCCCTCCCCCCAGCCCCTGGCAACCACGGTTCTACTATCTCTATGAATTTAGACTACTCTACGAATCTCACATAAGTGGAATATACAGTATCAGCCTGTTTGTGCCCAATATACTCTTAAAAAGAGCCAGATTCCTCCTTGATCTGATAGGACCAAACTAGGCATGTGTCTCAATTACCTTTATACCCTGGTTAGCAGCTTCAGTTTGTGGGGGCCTGCCTCCCCACGCCCAGTCCAGGGATCCATGACCCAGGCATCCATGACTGGTGCACTGGGGCAGGGCAGCTCCCCAGCTCCAGCCAGAGAATCACATTTTGCTCCATCCAACAGATACCCTGCTAAGTACTTCCATGCTCAAAGAACCCACCACGGAGTCATTTTTATCTTCCCCACTCTGGTGACCTGGTACCACTCTGTCCTGCTCTAATGAGTACTTATTTGGCTTCCTTTTTTATTTAAGCACCTGATCCTTTAAAGTTGGCAGTGGGACTGTGTCATGAAACCACAGGTACAGGGATAAAGCATCTACATAAAAACAAAAGCTTTCCTCCAGCTTCACGTAGAGGCAACTGGGGTGAGCCAAGGTTAGCCCCTCTACGGTAAGGGTCCTCAGCCTCAGCCCACTTGCAGGAAGGGATTTCCCAGCCTCTCATCATTAGTTCAAGTGCCTCAGGGTCCCAAGCCAGGTCCGTTTGGCTGACGTGGCCAATCCTAATTCTGCCACAGGAGAGAATGAGAGAAAGCCAGCCAAGCAGCATTAGCTGGAGCGCATCACCGACACAACGTTGCACCAAGAGTTTTAGGAGCAAGAAATGTGGAACACAGTCCTGGACATTTGGTTTCCACAACTGGACAAAGGCCAACCCAGTGGCTAACCGTCTCCCCCTCCATTACGGCTATGTTGGATTATTAGTCACAACTGGATTCCCAGTGTGGGGGAATTAGCATTCCCCCTAATGCACCTCACAGATTCCCCCTGTGGGGTGAGACGGGAGAGAGGACTCCCAAGAGCTGCATGTCCCCTGCCACCCTCTTCACTTCTCTTCTCCCTGGAGGTGCCTTGGCTCAAGGCAACCTCTTGGTGTGGTGCTGTGCTAGCCTGGGGGAGGGCCAATGCGGTCAGTGAGCAGTGCTCCTCTTACCCTCCACTGCAGTCCGTCTTGCTCTCTGTGGTACAGGGGGCCCTTCAGCCTCACCTTCATGTTCTCAGAACCTCCCAGTAGTGTCTTGTTCACAAATAGTTGTTAGTTGTTCTTATGAGGAGGAGTGGAGTCAGGAAGGACGCATGCCACCATATTGGCGACATCATTCCTATGGCACTAAAGGATCCTTGCTTGCAGATGTAAGCACCAGGCTAGCTCAGCCTGTGGGGTTCATGAGTAAAAGGGATTTGGGACAGGGCCTCACTGTGTCTGCCACTACCACTTTATGTCTACTTCTGAAGGATGTCATGAATGAAATCAAGCGTCATGAAAGAAAGGTTAGCCCAAAGGATAGAAACACAACGTACGCAGAAAACCATGCAGAAATCTCATCTACCTCATTTTTCTAAATCACTTCAGAAAGCAGAGGCAGCCAGCCCGAGAACCACCGGCTGCAGTGAACATGGCCTTATAGTCCTAAAGAATGCCACAGACCACTTGGGGATACAGGTCAGAAGTCCTCAGCAATCAGACCTCCTCTGCCCATCCTATCTCCTAATCTTTAACATGGAAATCCTGAAACCAGCTGCGTGGCTCTCCATCATGTGCATCCCCATTTCAGACAAATCCCCTGGGTAATCAAACTGCACAGGAAGCCGGTTGTATTTCCAGCTTGACTTTAAATATAAACTAAAATCCTGAATGCTTCACCATGGTGCTTTTGACATCAGGGGCCACCATACAGTAAATGCCATCATTATCAGAATTGGCGCCTTGGGGTCTTCCCCTACCCACGGGGAAGGAGGGCTGGGCCACCCAGAATTAGGATAGGACCTGAATCTCACTACTGGCACCATTTATGACAGAATGGAGCTGGAGGTTTGGAGGAGTCATCTTGGAAATCTTTGGAGGGGAGCTTCTTGAAGGAGGGAGTCCTCTTTCTTTAGGTCCTCCTAAATGCAGCTCAGTGCCGGGGCCAGTCCCAGCTCCATATACACCTGCTGAGTATTCACTGTGGTTGACTCACTGCCATGTAGGCTCCAGACGTAGACAAACAGTAGGAGAATATTTCTGTGAACATCTTAGTCTCTAGCCTCCCCTTTCACCAGCGATTCTCCCTCAGGGTGATTGTGCCCCACCCCCAGTGTAACTTTGGCAATGTCTAGAGACGTTTTTGGGAGAGGAGCCACTGGACTCTACTGGTAGAGGCAGGAATGCTGCTAAATAGTCTGCAATGCACAGGACAGTCCCTCACCACAAAGAAGTAGTGCCATTCTAGAACATTCTATATTCTTTCACACTTTGGGCCTTCACACATGTTGCTTCCTTTAACTCCATCCTGGCCAGCTCTGCACATGGAAACTTCCATTCATCCTCTAGGTTTTGGCGTACATAAAGTTTCCTCAGGAAGGCCTTTCCTGAGCCCCTAATGCAAGTTATGTCTCTCCAACATGGCTTTCGACGGCACCCTGATTTTCCCTTTCAGAGCAATCACCAAAGTCACCATGACTTCTTAAATGTCCACCTTTGCTGCTAGGATGGAAGTGCCATGAGGCAGAGGCTGTGCTTTTTCACGGCTGTCTCCCTAGGCCTGGCCCCGTGCTCGCACACTGTGAGAGCTCATGCAGTCTCAAATGCATGACGGGGGCCAGGGAAGCAGGAGGGGCTATTAAACACTAAGCAAGACACTCAGAGGCTTACATTACCATCCCATGATGCAGGCACCAAAAAAGCAAATGTGGTAGCTCCTTAGGAGCTGATATGGACCACTCCGTAAGATGAGCGGTCACGGCGAGACACTACACAGTACCTATAGGATGCCATCGTCCAGGTGGGGGAAGCGAGAAGAAAAAACTGTGTATGAATCTACTGGAAGCAACAAGGCATGAGGGGAAGGACAAGGGAGACTTCCTTTACATCGTATACCCTTTTGGATTTCATAACCTGTGAACATTATTTTTTTTTTAAGATTTTATTTATTATTCATGAGAGACAGAGAGAGAGAGGCAGAGACACAGGCAGAGGGAGAAGCAGGCTCCATGCAGGGAGCCCGACATGGGACTTGATCCCGAGTCTCCAGGATCAGGCCCTGGGCTGAAGGCGGCGCTAAATCACTGAGCCACCTGGGCTGCCCACCTGTGAACATTATTAAAGAAAATAAGAAGCATTTAAATGGCTGTATGTGTATAAAAGTCTACTAGAGATCTTCTAGAGATTAAAAAAAATTATTCTTGGGGCCCCTGGGTGGCTCAGTCAGTTAAGCGTCTGCCTTCGGCTCAGGTCATGATCCTGGGGTCCTGGGATCGAGTCCTACACTGGGCTCCCTGCTCAGTGGGGAGTCTGCTTCTCCCTCTCCCTCTGCCCCTCCCCGCTGCTCATGCTCTCACTCTTTCAAATAAATAAATAAAATATTTTTTAAAAAAATCATTCTTTAGAATGACATATGATGAGAACCCAGCACAGTGAACTGTGCTTAGAAGCCAAATTCACATACAGCGTTTCGAATTGTGCCCACCCGAACTTCCTGTTTTGGAAGGAGCCAGAGCCACATTTTCTCCACATGAAGACCCGGGCACATGGAAATGCTTGTATGTATGAAGAAATAC
Source organism: Canis aureus (assembly GCF_053574225.1). NCBI lineage: Eukaryota > Metazoa > Chordata > Mammalia > Carnivora > Canidae > Canis > Canis aureus. The sequence goes on from NC_135631.1 coordinate 41,632,762, forward strand.
TCATTTTAGAAGCTTTATGTTTTCCAAACTAGATGGCTTTGAAAATGCTTCCTCTCTCAGCTTCAGGGTCTTGGTCCTTGCAGCACCACCCCCAGCCCCCCGCCATCAGTTGGAGGCAACGACAAAGCTTATTCACTCTCCAAGTCTTTCTCTTCCTTTCCAGCTTGCCTCCCTACCACCTGGAGGCCACTCCATCTCTCCTGTCCTTTCATCCCAAACTCTGGGCGAGACAAGAGAGATAATAATGAAACGCCAAAGCGAACAAATGCTGCTGCTTGTTAGCAAAAGGGGAGGTTGTAGGGAAAATGGACAAGGAAGTTGAAATTAATGGCAAAAATGAAGTTTATCTGTGTAATCTGTGGACCTGTAATCTGTGGTGTCTTCTCATCTCCTATTAGCATAGATACGGAGTTGTCTGTATAATGACAAAGGGAAGCCGCCTGCAGATTCCCATAAATCTCTACCACTTGTCGCTGGCTTCCCTGGCTTGGCTTCTAAGAACACTTCACTCTTCCAGGTCAGCTATCATCTTTGCCCCCAATATGCTCCCATCCAGGCACAATTGCAAGGCTCCTGAACCTAAGCTGAACATGTTCCCACGTTCCTGGCTTCTTCCTATATTCCAGCCCAACTCCGCCAGCATCTCAGGGGAGAGTTGCAAACTCTTATAGTCGTGGCAAGATCTTACTGGCCCCAGAACAATTTCCAACTTGGAAGCATTCCACAAGTTCACCTCCATCAAGTCAAAACATCTGGGAACATTAAAACACAGACAAAAGCCCAAAGTAACCAGTGTAGGCTTCCAAAAGACCCAAACAAGGATCTCCTGAGCACTTTCTTGTCTCAGTGACCAGATAAAACAAGTTACCGATCGATCATTTTTAAAATTATTGTTTACATCTCATCAGTCCCCAGAGAGAACTCTGTAAACCCTTCTTAGCCATAGGCCCCAAACTGCCTAAGTACTTTTTTCTAGCTCCTGATAAAAGTTATCAATGACTACATGTTAACTGAACTCTACTAAACACATGGACATCCTAGAAATCGGTTTTTAAAAAATCATTAGCTTTATAAAATTATAACATGGTTTACTCTAAAAATGAAATTACTGATACAGTATCTCTCATTCGTCATTGGGAAGTTGAAAAGCCTAGTTAACTTTAATAATAAAGTTTTCTAGAACTAGTTTCATTAAGAAATGATAATGATAATCATAGTAACAGTTAAAAAATGAATAAAGGCAAACATTAAGTGCTTACTGTACACTGGAAGCACTTTTGTACTATCTCATTCAATCCTTATAACCCTGTTACCATCTCTATTTTATATAGATCTCGGCACTTATGAGCCATATGCACCCTGCTCCCGATTTATGAATTGACATCCTTAAAAAAAGTTCAGGTGAAGCAATGAGAAAAGAAGACCATCCTTCTAAATCACAGAGCTTTTTCCCAATTAGCTGGAAAAAAGGCTTCAGATAAATCTACGAAGCTAGAGAGAGAAAATTATTTTAAAAGGTTAGCTAGATGAATGGCCTTCCTTAGAATTTTCTATCATAGATGAATTTCACATCTTAGATGAGACTAATAAGGTTTCCAGGACCTCCTTCTTAGGGAATCTCAGTGTCTCATTGGTCCAGGCTGACTGAGGTCCACTTACTCTCCACTTTGGGGGAACACATACGCCTGGGTTTTGAACTCAGTGCTCCCAGTCCTAAAGGCCCCACATTCTTCACAAATGATTTGCTTATGCGGGAGATGCAGTGAAGTTTGCCACCAAGAGGTTATAAATTGAGGAAATAGTCCGGTTTGTAGTAGTTTAAGATATTTTTAATGTGAGGGCCTCATTTTGTTGTTGTTTCTTTGAAAACAGCCTGTGTGTTTTTGTGTACGTGTTATGGTTTTGTGTATGGCTGGATCTCAAATAGGGGTACATTCAGTAGACAAAGTCAGGTTCGGTAGCTTCAAAGGGACCCTAGGGGATGTGTAAACCCACTCCCTTACTTTACACATGAGAGAAGAGGCCCAGAGAAGGGAACCGAAGTTCCCAAGGTCATACAGGGGAAGCTGCCCTGGAGCCCGCTCTCCTGCTCCCTTCATGCTCTAGGCTGCCCTTGGCGTAACCCCACACCACCCCATCCAAGCATGGAGTTCAAGACGCCTTCTGAACCCAGGTGATGACCTGGCAAGGTTCACGGCTGTTTGTCAAATTCTTCTTGCCTGTGATTTTCGCTAACTTTGGAGGAAATAACACGAATGCGAAGAATTCACTGAAGAAATTCTGAAGCATTCGGTTAATGTTTCATATTGATATAGGTGGAAGACTGAAGCTACCAAAGGTGAAAAGAATGAGGAATGAAGAAGGGAGCACATTCCAAAGTTGGGCTATTCTAAACACCTGCAAGTCCTTTCTGTGTCTTTGGAGGCTGTGGCCAGAGAGAGGCAGAAGCCAAAATATCTCCTTTGGCATTTCCAGCCTAACCTTCCTCCCTGAGTTGCATCTATAAAACATCCTATCACAACAACGGTCACAGCAGCGTTATTCACTACAGCCAAAAGGTGGAAACAAGCCAAATGCCCATCAACAGATGGCTGGATAAATAAAACTCGGTCCATACACACCATGGAATATTATTTAGCCCTAAAAAGGAAAAAAAATTCTGACATCTGCTACAACGTGGATGAACGATAAAGCTGCTATGCTAAGTGACATAGGCCAGACACAAAGGGACAAATACTGCATTTGAGAGAGAGAGAGGGAGAGAAAGGGGAAGAGAGAGAGAGAGGATCTAAAATAGGCATCACAGAGACAGTAGACCAGAGGTTTCCAGGGCTGGGGGAGGGGCTAGGGGCGTTATTGTATAATGGCTACAGTGTTCCTACAGCTCAGGAAATCTATAGTGATGACAGCTGTACAGCATTGGAAATGTACCTAGCACCACTGAATTATGTATTCTTTAAAATGGTTAAAACGGTAAATATTTCTTTTACGACTTAAAACATATTAAAATGTGGATTGCGTTCCTTCATTTCTCACTTGGAATTCCTAACTCATTCACTGCCATTAAAGCCCAAACTTCTTTTCAAGACCTGCTTACTGCCAACAGCAACATGGCCCATCTCTGCATCTCACACATGTGGAGAAACACAATCACACCTGGGTCACTTTGTGTCCTGGAGACCCATCCACAAACACATATCCATCCTGAGGCCACTCACAAGGGGACTCCGACAAGAAGACCCACAGCTAGACTAATGCAACCAGTGTTTCTGGACACCCTGACAACCAAACATACCGACACAGAGTCCCAGCAGGACCCTAGATTCCTCACCATGGAAGGGGAGGTGGGTGGGGGGAGAATAGATATTTACTACTGTATCCTTCCTCTACCTATGAAGAAAACTGCATGCACCTACCAGGAAGACCTTTGGGGATTGCTAACCCAAGCTTGCTCCATCAGGCCCATGAACAAAGAGATTTCAGCCCATACATGGCTATTTGGTGAACTCGGCAATTGCATGTTACACCGAACAGTGGGTGTCCTTAATGCAAACGCATATAATTAGGAGCTAAATCTTTGTACCTTTACAGGACAAAGGCTATAATAAGCAGGATGTACCACTTGTGACTTCTGAGGAAAGGAGAGCTTTTTCATTTTTCCTTAAAAGAATCTATTTCTCATGAGGCAAAGAGAATCTGAGAACAGGAGTCTTTTGAGACGGAAGCAGGGAGGAGGGTGCCGAACATGAGTTTTGTGCAGTATAGTCAGAACTTGTCGCCCAGGCCTGAGAGGTGCCAACCGGTACCATACCATGACCTCTACTCAACTTATTTAAAGGTTTTCACAACCTCATCCTCTGCTGTGGAAACCTTTCCATTGCCTGTAGTCTGACAACAACAGAGTTCCACAAGCTCTTAAAGATCTGAAGAGTTTGTAAAGAAAAACAATTTCCAGTGATGCCTTCCGTTGCCGACACACGTGGACATTTAGCGCCAATAAGCTGCCACTTGTAAGAAGTCCACTCGACATCGTTCCCTTGTGCATCCTAAAGGCACATGGCAGGATCACACTAAGATATTTAGAGGCAAACATCTCTAGAATAAGGTTTCATTCCCAAAGTGATTAATTAGCAGGAACACTATGCTAGAGATCTGTCCTTGAATATGCATGCATTTTAACCTCCATGCTATTTTTTCTAAAGCACAAATTTTCCTCTCGCTGCATGATGGTCAGGAAATCCCTGGGCACAGAAAACCGACTGTCTTAGGTGGTGATCCACAAAATGAGTTCCGTCTTTCCAAGTCGGTTTTAACTGCCTTACAGGGTGATATCCTGGTTTACGAGAGAGACCATCCTTTGGAGTCCAAATGGCCTTCCCCTCATTCGTTTAGGATGAGCCATACTCCCACGGCCTAGTTATGGCTGAACTCCGCTAACACTTCCCACCAACCTCTTCTGCCCCCCTCACGCCTTCCTCCCACCTCAATTTCAGCCAACCATGTTTACAAGACACTAGTTAGTAAATCCCAATTCACATGAACCCATCCGTTTGTTCAGCAGAAAGTGGCCTCTGGAGTTCCTCCATGTGAAGCCCATAGACCAGAGTTACATATGGCAGGCCTGCAAACGCGAACAGGATATGATTTATTTATGACGACCATGTGTGTTTGATGCCCAGTTCCAGCAGGCTGTGGCTTCCCTCCCCTGCCTCCGTCTGGGATGACCTATCTGCTCACTGTGTCCCATTTCAGGTACTATATTATTTCCATGCTGGGGACACAGGGATGTGCAACCGGCTGGGGGCCCCGCACACAGATGCCCCTGGCCCTGCCCGCCATTCAACAATCTGTGGCCAAACAGAAAGTGGGCCGAATGTGACTTGCTGCAAAGATCTGCCATGTACAATGGTTTTGGGGGCAGAGTGGAGAAGTAGCTGCCAGAATGACTGACCATGTGGGGCTCATTAAACTGTTGTGTATTTACCCACAAGGAAGGCTGGGATGCAGGTGAAGGGAGCTCTGCTCCTCATTTCAAAGATTTCAAGCCACCCCCCCCCCCCCCAGCACCACCATTTGGCAGTGATGCTCCAAAGGTAAATGGCAGATAGGCATCAGGAGGTCCAAAGGTGGACTCCACTTAAGTGCTGTAAACTTCTGCCTTCCACAGTCTCCCCCCTTCCCCCCCAGTTGTATTTATACTTTGAAAGAAGTTAACATGAGGCAGTAGTCACCTGGGCGTGCTCGGTTTTTGACAAGGCTTAGTCACTCTGTACCCAGCAGAACAATTCACATTATAGTCGAAATCCTGTGAAGACTCTGCCACACATGCTAACACTAAAATACCAGTAGCTCCACTTACCTTCTTTATTAAGCCTCATAACCTCCCTGCTTTTTCCACCCTCTTTTCCAGCCTCTTCTAAATCTACATCTGCAGATGAAAAAGAAAAGGAGAAAAGAAAATGAGGAGAAAAAAAAAAAAAAAGATCAAAAAGGGGGGGAAAAGCCAAAGTCAAGGAGGGTGGGGGGGAGGGAGAGTGTTTATTTGCAAACAGATCGATAGAAATACTGTACATGAAAATCTCTCAAAAATTGACAATGCAACATTTTCTCCCAAGTCCGGATTGCCATCTACCTGGCCCAGATAGGTACCAAAAAAACTATGCAAGCAGCAACAGAGTAGCCTTTTAAACAGATCCACCGTGGGGCTGTGAAAGCCCACCCCGCGGGCTGCCACGGGGAGCCCGGCACAGACAGACAGACAGACAGCCGGCCCCGGCAGCAGGGCCTCTCTCTGTGCATTGATGATCTGTCTCTGTGTGTATTTATTTAGGGAGAGAGGGAGAAGCATGGACGACACCGGGGGCCACTCTCTCTCTCACACACACACTTTTTCCCAGTGGCTCTAGGTGAATGGAAAGGTTACAGGATAATAAAAGGAGGAGGAGGCGGTGGGGTTCTTACTGTCGGAGCAGTGTAATTTGGCGGCGTCGATCCAGGAGGACCAGGGCTTGCCCAGAAACGCCTCCGGACTGGGCACTTTGCGATCCAGTGTCGCCATTGCTCTTCCTTCTTGTTGCTTTTTCCCTGTTCCTTCGGCAGCAGCAGCCGAGAGACACGGGATTCGAGAACGCTCCGACGTCATCTTCGGAACGTTCCGACATTGAGTGCTCTGAAAGGGGGAGGGCGGGAGGGAGGAGGAGGGGAGGGCGGCAGGGGGGCGGGGGGAGGAGCCGGAGCCCGAGCCCGAGCCGGAGCCGGAGCCCGAGCCCGAGCCCGAGCCCGAGCCCGAGCCCGAGCAGGCGCTGGGGGCGCGGCCGCGGGGGGCAGCAGAGAGGCGCCTGCAGCTCGCCGCCCGCCCGCCGGGGAGGGGAGGGGAGGGGAGGGGAGGGGCCGTCTCCGGAGGAGGGGAGGGGCTGCCGGGGGAGGGGAGGGGCCGCCAGGGAGGGGCGGGGCCGCTGGGGGAGGGGAGGGGCCGCCGGGGAGGGGCGAAGGGGGCCGCCGGGGAGGGGCGGGGCGGGGCCGCCGGGGAGGGGCGGGGCGGGGCCGCCGGGGGAGGGGCGGGGCGGGGCCGCCGGGGAGGGGAGGGGCGGGGCGGCGCGCCAGGCCCCGGCGGCGGCGGTGCGCGCGGGCGCGGGGATGCTGCGCCCGGTCACCGCCGGCACCGCCTTCTCGCGCGCCCGGAGGCCCGAGCCGGGGTCGGAGGGGCCGCGGCGCGCAGACCGAGCGGGGCGGGGGCGGGGGCGGGGGCGGGGGCGGGGGCCGGCCGGGGAGAGGCACGACCCCGCCGAGCGGCCTCCAGACGACGGAAAGTTTCCGCACGCCGCCCTTGCAGCGCCCTGCCCTCGCCGGCTCGCTGTGGTCCACGGTGAGGCGCCCCCGCGGAGACCCCCGCCGCCGCGGTCCGCTGGGTGTACGGGTGGGCGGGGAGCCGGACGGGCTCTCCCCCTCCGAGCATCCGCCTCCCCCGCTCCTGCAGCCCGGGGCGTGTGGGGGGTGGAGGGGAGCCGGACAGGTTAGCCCCAAGAGCATCCCAAGCCGGGAGGCGACCCTGGTGGTGACCAGCTCCCGGCTCTCCTCCCACTCCCATCACCCTTTCTTTCCTGTCACGGTGGACCTGGGGACCGTGGGGGGGGGGGGTCCGCGGATGCCTTTGGGAGCTGAGACCAATGGGTGGATGGAAGTGGTGCTTAAAAGAAAAAGAAGCAGGCGAGTCAGGGGCCATCTCAGGCGGCGGGACCTTGCAAAGCCCAAAACTCAGGGTCGCGGTGTCCCCGGACGCGCGGCGCGCGGTGCGTGTCTCGGGTTCTGCGGGAACCACGGCGCAGCCCCTGCTCCAGGGCCACGGTGGCGGGAGGGCACCCTCAGCGCTCGGAGCGGGCTGCTTGCTGGGCCCAGCCCTGGAGCAGTTTCCAGCGCTCCCTGCCGTGATTCCAGGGTGGCTCCATCAGCGACCTGCGCCTGCAACCTCCGGCCGGGAATCTGACTCCCGGGAGCACTCCAGGCTTAACTGCGCTAGCCAGCTAGAAAGGAAGCGTTAGATGTCCTCTGCATTTTGGGTGTTTGGTGCATTAATTGAGATTTCTCCTCCTCTCCCTAGGGGTAGGCAAGAAAGGCCTTAAAAGTTCTGGTATCTCGTTCTCTTTCTCTCTCTCTCTGAATCCTTTCGTTTACTAGGAATTACCTAAAATATATGGGCACTCCCTCACAATCAATGTCTTTTTTATTTTCCCCAGTACCCTTTTCGTTCTTACCACTTTTGTTTCTGCCCAGTGGCCGAAGCACACTGATTTGAAGTTGCTCTGGACTGTCCTGGCTATGCCATCTATCTAATGCCTCTACACTTGGCATCCTGTGCCTCAAAGCCAGGGTTAGGATGAGCAATGAAGGAGGAGCTATGGACTGGTCTTCAGTTGTGATGTTTGTGTGGATAGGCTTGTGTTTTGTCAGACCCAGACAAGTTTGATTTGCCTCTGCTGTCTTTGGAAGGGTTTCTCCATAGGGACCACTACTAAGTGGCTAACATGCCGGCAAGTGGAGAATTCTCATTTTAAGAGTTGGTGCTATTAACAGATATTTATTACTTTTTGATTTCTTATGATATGCTAGACAATGTGCTTGACATTTCCTTCCAAATATCCATCCATCCATCCATCCATCCATCCATCCATCCATCCATCTTTTCAACCAATATTGCCTGTCACCGACTAGTGCTGTCAACAGAGGAAGACAAACGAGACTTAGCCCAGTATGGAGAAGCAGTCTGGTGGTCTCTATGGAAGAAGGAAGGTGTGAAACTTATCAACTCCTTGGAAAAACAAGTACACAGTGACTGGCCAGGGCAGTGAATAGTATGGTCTCTCAGAGTTGTGCCTACCTATACAGGGAACTAAAATCTAGTTTGGAATGACCCGAAAATGTGTCACAGAGAAGATAGGATTTGCTCTGCACCTTAGGGATTGGGGAAGATGTATCATGGTAAGGTGAAGACTGATCTTGTGAGCTGCCCTATGGAGAGGCACAGGTAGCAGGGAACTGGGGAGGCCTCTGGCCAACAGAGAGGAACTGAGGTCCTTGGTCCAACAGCCCATGAGGTGCGGTCAATAGCCACGTGACTGAGAACATTCTTTTCTCTAGTCAAGCCTTGAGATGAGACCACAGCCCTGGCCCACGTATGTGAGAGACCTTGGAGCAGAGACACCCCGTTAAGTCATGCCTGGATTCCCTTCCCCCTTCCCCCTGTAAACTATGAGTGTAAACTATTGGTGTTTGCTGTTTTAGATTGATAAATTCTGGGATAACTTGTTACATGAGAATACATAACTGATACAGAATGGTTTGTGTATAAAGTGATCAGATAACACAACAACATTGTCTGAGCAATGCTCCTTGTTCCTCTTTTGAACTTCCTGTGAGCTGTGAATCATCCTTGCCAGCTCAGTGGGACTGGTTTACTCCAGAATCTCCTACATGCCAAGTTTTGTAATTTACCTTTATCCCTGGGCATTCAAATTTTTGCTATTTAAACTCAATCACTACTTTATGGAAAGAATTCATCAAGGACAAGGTCATGATGTAACTGTTGGGAACAAGTCTTTACTGATAGCAACGCTATCACATTGGTGTCCTTACAACCCTGCCCTCCTTGAGGTGTGTAGAGAGTAAAGTGATCAAGGGACTCAAGCCCAAAGGTTAGGACCTGCCAGAAAATTCTCCTCTCTCAGGAACCATTTTCGATAATCTAAGAAACCAAAGGAAGCTTATCATCCAGAGGAGTCAGGGCATCTCAGTCTCAGAGAAACAAGGCAACAGTCCAGTATTTTAATATTAGTTTACTCTCCCAGCCAAATCTCTCAAGTAGAGATTATTTCTACACAGCATCCTGAAGCTGGTGGGACAGCCTAAATATTATTCCCTTCTAGCTGGGAGCATTTGAGTTTGTAACATAGTAAAGTATGGGCTGGAACCAAAAAGTGGGTTAGCATCTCTACAAAACAGACAGATGTTGGAGCCATTCATTGCCTGTTTAACTGATAACCAGAACGCGTATACATTACTGCAGTTAGACTTCTGGAGTATAATTGCGGTTTCCACCCTCGGCTTTGCAGTGATTCCACCGACTCTAGAGATAATAACACCAACTTTGTGAAACTCTAACCCACCTGTGACTTAGTAACTGGAGAACATGGCTGTCAATTAAATTATACCACTGGGAGCCAGAGAAGGCAGGAAGTATTGCTCATCACGCTACTAGACTTTTACACTTGACTTTTGATGAAAACTGAGGTCAACGTGGTGCATATATAGTATTATATACATGTCTAGACTTACATATCAACTATACATATGGCAGATTTATTGCAGACTTGAATTCCTTTTGGTAGTAAAGAGTTACAAAGATTGCTAGTGGCAACAAGAATCTTATACATTCTTAATAGGTATAAACAGACCTGCCAAACAGTCATTTAAAGCATATTAATATAACGTCTATGTGATAAAACTGCCTAGCAAAGGTATAACACCTTCTTCCCTTCATGATTAACTTTTGGGAAGATAAAAAGGGTGTAAATATTTTTATTGTTTTCTTATCTTTCTTAGAAAAATAACAGTGGTTGTTTTAATTAAAAAGGAGACTCTTTCGTAGACCAAATAAAGAAATCAGGTCCACAGAGATGGAAAATACCTCCTTAATCTGAATCACACCTGGTTCTGGAGAGATGTGCATCTAATACGCAGCCTGCATTCACTTAGTCTGATTCATGTGCTGTTTTACCTCATTATTGAAAAGAGAAGAGGTAATATTAGCTCTCTCATTTGAGGATATTAAGCTCCCGCTGGGGTCGAGGCACTGTGTGTGCACCCTACTTCCTACCTAGACGGTTGTTGGGAGCTCCCCGGAGGCGACGAGGAGAGAATGACATTCCATTAGAATGAGGCATCCCTGGAATTGTTTGATGTTCTTTGTCTTAATTGAATCCATCTATCCCATCTGCCACTCTTCTCCTGAAATTTATTTCCCTAACCCCCTCTCTCTGAGAATTGTAATTTTGGGGGAAATTTGCTACATACGTTGTTACCTTTTCTAAGAGCTCACCGCATCTGGAGGGCAGGTGTGCTGTCTCCCTCGCCTTGCTAGACAGGGTTGCCTGCCTCTTCCCTGCCCCTCACATGCTGCTGGATCAAAGGGGACTGGGATAAAAGACCCCCAGTAGCAAGTGGAGTAGGAATTCCAGGCTCTGGGTTGTTGGTCTCAATATAAGGCCCTCGCCACGTGTCTGGTCTAAATAAACAGGGACTCTGTTAATAAATAGAACCACAAAAACATGCAATTTGCCTTCTGGCTTTGGCAGAAAGGCCCCAAATCAGGAAAGTGCGATGTTGAGGTACAGCTGCCTTGATGCCCCTGGCAGACTCACCTGTGACTTCGTTGCTCTCTCGGGGCTCCCTAGAACCACCGTGATGCTGTGGGCTGAGGAGGTCCCCACTTCCCTGAATGTGGCAAGGCCAGGTCCTTTTCTATCCATTGCCCTTTCTCAGGGGTCAGACAGGAGTGTCTCTTTAGCATTATTGTAGAAATCACTTGGTCCTTCACCTAAATATAAATACATACCAATTTGAGACTCTATGTGGACTTATTAATTGGAGCAAAGCCCCACCCCCACCCCTCCAAATTCACCAGTTCATAGAGCTGGGGAGGCAGTGCAGAGTGGAGGCTAGAGCCCGGGCTTGAGATTGGCAGGTGTCAAGGAGAGCTGCTCTTCAGTCGTTTGCTTGAGAACCTTTCTTAATCCATCTTGACCTCAGTTTCCTTATCCATTAAATGGGAACCAAGGCTCTGCTCTTCAGATCATCATGAGGATGAAGTAAGACTCTTGACATTGAGCCCCCAGCACAGGGCCTGGCACATGGTGGACAGCCGTAAATGTTTGCTATGATTATTACTATAGTTGCAGTGCATTGTGTGGACAACAGTGGCCAGTCAGCAAGAGGCTGACCCTCTGATGCTGGGAGGGCTCGTGCTTCTGATTATCCTTCCACTTAGAATGGAAACCAAAGCTCCTGTTCCTTTGTATGGGGCTGTTGTCCCGCATCAGTTGGTGGAGACTTCTAGCAGAAGTCTTCAGCCTTGACACTTCATTTGACATGGACTTTAGGCCAGGGTGCATATCTCTTTGTGCCGGCAAAGGCCCTACGAGACTTTTCTGTTATGCAAAATCCAAAGTGTGTGTACACGTGGCCAACAAGCACATGAGAAAATGCTCTGCATCACTTGCCATCAGGGAAATACAAATCAAAACCACAATGAGATACCACCTCACACCAGTGAGAATGGCTAAAATTAACAAGACAGGAAACAACAAATGTTGGCAAGGATGTGGAGAAAGGGGAACCCTCTTGCACTGTTGGCGGGAATGCAAACTAGTACAGCTGCTCTGGAAAACTGTGTGGAGGTTCCTCAAGAAGTTAAAAATAGAGCTACCCTATGACCCAGCAATTGCACTACTAGATACAGATGTAGTGAAATGACAGGACACCTGCACCCCAGTGTTCACAGCAGCAATGTCCACAACAGCCAAACTGTGGAAGGAGCCTCGGTGTCCTTCGACAGATGGATGGATGAAGAAGATGTGGTTTATGTATACAGTGGGATATTAGCCATCAGAAAGGATGAATACCCACCATTTGCTTCAATGTGGGTGGAACTGGAGGGTATTATGCTGAGTGAAATAAGTCAATCAGAGAAAGGCAATTATCATATGGGCTCACTCATGTAGAATATGAGAAATAGTGAAAGGGACTATAAGGGAAGGAAGCAAACTGAGTGGGGAAAAATTAGAGAGTGAGACAAACCATGAGAGACTCGGGGATCCCTGGGTGGCTCAGCGGTTTGGCGCCTGCCTTTGACCCAGAGCGTGATCCTGGAGTCCCAGGATCGAGTCCTGCATCGGGCTCCCGGCATGGAGCCTGCTTCTCCCTCTGCCTGTGTCTCTGCCTCTCTCTCTCCCTATGTCTATCATAAATAAATAAATAAATAAATAAATAAATAAATAAATAAATAAATAAATCTTTTAAAAAAATGAGAGACTCCTAACTCTGGGAAACAAAGGTATGTAGAAAGTTTGGGGGATGGGGTGACTGGGTGATAGGCACTGAGGAGGGCACTTATGGGATGAGCACTGGGTGTTATATGTTGGCAAATTGAATTTAAATAAAATATTTTAAAAAATAAGTAAAAGTTTTCAATAAACATCTATTGAAATGAGAAAAAAATATATATCCAAAGTGTACTTGGAGGCAAAACTGCTTTTGCACAGCAATGTAAATAGTTGTCTTAATAGTAAGCAGATCTCCTGGGTGGCGCAGCGGTTTGGCGCCTGCCTTTGGCCCAGGGCGCGATCCTGGAGACCCGGGATCGAGTCCCACATCGGGCTCCCGGTGCATGGAGCCTGCTTCTCCCTCTGCCTGTGTCTCTGCCTCTCTCTCTCTCTGTAACTGTCATAAATAAATAAAAATTTAAAAAAAAAATAGTAAGCAGAGTGGGGTCTCTGCAAGTTACTTCATCCCTCCAAAATAAGTGTATTGTCTTTTATTAAAACAAGCTTAATACTGTATCCTACAAGTTACATGTGAATGCGTTCCCATGAGATAGTAAAGCAGTAGTAATATGGGGAAAAATCCCTGTATTTCCTTTATATGTGGACATTCCCCTGCCCCCAGATCAGTCCCATACCCCCAAATCTGAAGGCGCCTTTTCAAACAATTTTCTACATGTATACCTACTGTATATATTTATCATTACAGGGATAGGTGACATTGCTGCATGTGTGTTCTTATTTTCTCTTAAACATGAACAGCATCATTTTGTAGAGAGACATATTTCATCCGTGGTTGACAAAGAAGCTTAGCGTGAGCATAGACAAGATTGACAGGTGCAGCAGATAGTTTTGTGGATATTTTTCTGCAATTTTCCTTTTTCACACAGGCGATTGCATGCCTTTGTATACGGAAACACCTCGTTCCTTTAAACTGCTGCATACTATTCCATAAAACATTCTGGAGTCTGTCTGTTGTCCTAGTGATAGACATTGAGGTTTCTGCTTTTACAAAAACCAGAGTGGTCAACATCTTTATTTTTAGATCTGCTTCCTGGGCACACGAGGGAGTATTTCTACCTAAAAGTAGAAGTGCTGGGTATGTGCATTTTAAATTTTCATAGTTCTGCCAAATTGTCTTCTGAAGGAGCTGACTGATTCATGCTCCCATGAACTACGTAGGAATGGGCCCATTGCCTCACGCCCTGATTCCTACCCAACATTTTCAAACATTTGAATTTTGCATAATATTAGGGAAAAAACACATCTTGTTTAATTTGTGCTTCTCTCATTTTGGGTATATTTTTGAGCATTTGTTCTTCTATGTCTATTGTATTTTCACTCTGTACATTGCTGTCAGTACCTTTTGATGATTTGTTATTGACATTTTCAGATCTTTTTATTGATTCCTAGGAATTCTTTATACATTCTAGATTGAGAGCTTTTGTCTGTTTGGAAATAATGTAATTTTCTAGCCTGATGCTTGTCTTCTTTTAACCTCATGTGTGGCATCTTGTCTATACACTTTTTCTTTTGGTTGTAGTCTGATGTATTAGATTTTTCCTTGAGGCCTTTTGCATTTTGTACCTTGCCTAAGAAGACTTTCTCTTCCCCCAAGGGCACAAAATATTTTCTTGTATTTTTTTCTTTATGCTTTATAGGTTTTTGTTTTTACATTTAGCTCTGAGATATTTTTGGTTAATGATGTGAGGTTTAAAATTTAATTTTGGATCTTCCAAACAGTTACCAGTTTTTCCTGGGGGGCATGTATTGAATAGTTTAGCCTTTCTGTAGAAATAAGTCATATACTCACTTCCCAAATACATGGGTCTGTTGCTGAGCTCTCTTTTCTGTTCCGTGGCTTGGTTTGTCTTTTCCAGCCCAATTTCAGAGTTTGAATCGCTCTTGTTTTATGATATATTTTGCTATGTGTTGGGGGGAAAATGTTTCTTTTCCACAGTGGATTGAGAATACTCTGTCTTGGTCTGTTTGGGTTGCTGTAACAAATTAACTATAGACTCGGGGGCTTGTAAACAACAGAAATGTGTTTCTCACAGTTCTGGAGGCTAGACGCCAAAATGCAGTGTTCAGTGAGGGTTTCTTGGTTTGTAGATGGCCCCTTTTTACCAGGTCCCCACGTGGTGGAAAAGGCGAGCTAGCTCCCTAATGTCTCTTTGATAAGGGTTACACTGTCAAGATCCAATCTTCCTCCCCCAGGCCCCTAAGGCCTTACAACCTGAGATCATTATCTTCGGGAGTAGGATTTCAACATATGGATTTGTGGGTGGATAATCATTCAGACCACAGCATTCTTATCTCTTGAAAAGTATTTTTTATTCCTGAGAAGTGTGTTATAGGTTCAACATTTGTTCAGCACTTGTCATGAGGACATCTCATGATGTGACTGGAAACCTGACCTAACGCCTACTTCATAGGTACCATGAAGATTGGGCCCAATGGCTACAGCCAGCTTGGACTCTTGGTGAAAGCCTCCCCCAGGGTGATTTTCCAGATCAAATATCTCAGACTTAGGAAGATGAGTTGTTGAGAGATTGTTCTTCCAAGTCTCTGAAAGACCAACCCCTGTGGTTAGTGGTTGAGACTGTGGGGATATTCCCATCTGTCGGTCATCCCAGGGTGAGAAGAAGGAGTCATGGGCACAGGAGACCAGAAGAGAGGTGGGAAGTGGACCTGGGATGAGGGCTGAGCTTCCCTGGTGTGGGGAGCAGGCGGGTGAGAGCCTCTTATGGGCCAGGAGCTGGGCCAGGTAGTGTCCAGTAGGGCAACCCTTCTGGGATGACCTAGCTGTGAGTCTGGAATCCTTCAAAACCCAGTGACCAGTCATAAGGTTTTCTATGTTGTCTTTTCTTTTGCTTCCCTCAAGGTTTTAAATGGCCTGGTCTTAGGTAGCGGTGTTGTAGGAAGTTGAGTTAGGGGCTTACACCTACATGAAAGCCGTAGGTGTAAGGTTGCAAGTTGCTAGTTTTACTTCCTGCCAGTGCTGTGTGGTAGCAGCACCACTATTCAAGAGAAGATGGCAGTCCTCAGACCCCAGGAGGTGGCCAGGCACAGAGAGAGTGGGGAGCAGCCCCCAGCAGTCCCTAACACCTTTCTTCCAGCACCAGCCCGACACTCTCAAAAGGAGGAAATCCGGAAAATGAGAGGCCAGAATTTGGGTTATATTTGTATGACAGGAAATAGGAGCCTGATATCTTTAGGTTCATTAAGATAATTGCTGCAGAACTTAGAGTAAGGCGCAGGTCTCTATTGTTTGGAGGCCAGCTTATTCACAGATTTACTACTTCTCAAGAATGATACTAAGGCTATACATTTAAACTCCAATGTGGGCCAGTGTTTCTCCACCAGGGATGATTTTTCTGCCTCCCCTCCTCACTCCAGGGATATTTGGCAACAGCTGGAGACATTTCTGGTTGTCCTGACTGGGGGTGGTGTGTACATCTAGGAGGTAGAGGCCAGGGATGCTGGTGGATATCCCACCGCCATCAGAAGCACAGGAAGATTTATCCACCCCAAAATGATAGTGATAGGATCCCGAAACCCTGACGTAGGACAACTAATTTCCAGTTTTCTTGCTTTCTTTTTCATTTCCAGAGAGTGACCACCTAACCCTCAGCAACTTCTTTGCCATGACGGGCTTCTTTCCTCGCACAGAAAGCCAGTAAGAGTGATCATCCATCACTATGAGTTAAACCCAAAGTCTTTTCCCTTTCAATGTATGAAAGCCAAATTATGTAATTGAATGAATTTGTAGAAGCAAAGAAAATGGATATAGTTCTTATGCAATAATCAAGTAATATGGTTGCCTCTTTCTCTTGCTTACTCTATTAGGATGCCCATGCTAGATAGCTGTTATTGTTCCCAGCTTCTAGATAATAAAAGTGAGGCACAGAGTGGAAACAAAGCATGGCGCCCTTCCTTTGGTTTTGTATATTCCACAGTTAGCAAACACCTGACCATGGTCATTGCATAGGTTGTGTACTGCACAATTGTGCCACTTTTAAGGGAGCACCATTCATTCACAGGACAGACATCGTAGATTTATTGTGATAATTTTCTAGGCAGATGGCACAAAAGTGGCTTATTCTAACAAAATCAGGACCATGAAGCTATTTTCTAACAGAAGTAAAGTTTCTTCAAGGAAGTATGCCTCTCCTGATGCTCATGAAAGTGCTAGATGGACTAGCAGGAAGGAAGGGGGTTATTGATGACCCTTTGTATATGTGAGCAGTTAAGATGGGAGCTGTGTTGGGAAATAGTCTGCCTTGTGTGATGGAATAAATAGAACAATCTTGGTATCTAAATTTGGTTGTTCATACTTCTGTTATGGTTTAAGTCATCCTAAGCTTGGCTTGGAGGAGGAGACATTGACATGTATATCAGTTTATAAATTTGGCAGCAGGAGGTGCAAAGAGAGTCGTTTCAATTATGGATTGACCCATGATTGATTTAGCAACGCGTGTGGCCTAGTGTGTAATCAATGCTAAGGAATGGCAGGTGCCGGACTCTTAGGGGGGTGAGGGCAAACGTTGGAGCATTGATCAGCTGATGAGCTCCAAGTGGGCCCCATGCGGGGAGCATCAAATCCAGGGAGAATATTGTGAGAGTGACAGGATCCCGTGTGCGAACAGAGCCCACCTGAGCTCTCGTCCCGTGTAGCTGTGTAACCATCTCTAACATACAGACACTAAAACAAACAAACAAACAAAAAATACAGACATTACTTTCGAACAGAATTGCTTTGTTCTAACTTTGTTCTGAATCTTTAGTGTGTGCCACTTCATGCCCCTGACTGCTTCAGTTGAGAAGGCTTTCATTTTTCCACCTACGCAAATACCTTGGCATTCACAGACTCTGGCTAAACAACAACAAGAAAAGTCTCTTCTAATGCCCAATAGATACTCAAGTTTGCAAGGGAGGTGGGCTACATAAAGGATTTGCAAACCTCATTTTCTAATTGGCACAAGAGTGGTTGATGGACTGGCTTCATCTGGCCCCGTGCCAGGGACATGGACTCAGTAGTTGCTTTTGCCAGAAGCAGACAGACAGGGAGACAAGTGTGCAGCCAGGGATCGGAGAGCCCCTGAGAAGGTGCTGTTGCGACGTGTGGGAGACAAATGCAGGCCAGGGCTGCTGCCTGCTGCCGGGGCAGAAAAGTGGGGGCTGCGGGAGAAAGGCGGTGAGGGAGGGGGAGGCCGAGACTGGCCCGTGGCCCCACCTTGCATGGGGGACAGTGGCCTTCTTAAGTGAGAGCCTTGGGCCACGTAGACAATAATTCCCTCCAACAAAGCCCTTAGTGGAAAATAGGCGAGTCACGAGGGGATTTGGAATCAGGAAAGGTTTGAAAGTGTTACACAATGTCTCCAAGATGAAAATCTACAGCGAGAGAGAACAGGAGCATAATACTGTGTGTTCTTAGGCAAGTGGCATATTTCTTTGAGAAATACTTTTTTTTTTTTTTTTGAGAAATACTTTTTACTAAGAACGAAGCTGTAAAATTAGGGCTCTGTTGATAGGAACTCATCAGGTGACAAACTTGAACTTCCCAAGATCCTTTAGCCATCTGGCCGGTGTGTCTAGAAATTGCACCCGACTGTACGGATCAAAGGGAGGTGTGTGTTTGTGGTTTACTCTGATACTCCAACCCTGGGCTGTTTGCAAAGGCAATTAAACAGATTTTTCATCCTAGGTAGGATGACCACATGGCTGAGTTTGCCTGGGGAGTCCCGGATTATACAAAATTATTAATAGCTTGTCCTTTCGGTCTCAAAAGTGTCCTGGTTTTGGTGATAAATTATATGGCTACCTTAATTCCAAGTGATTTAGTGTGGACTTCTTTTGCTTACTCTGTGAATCCTCAGTGGCCAAAACGGATGCTTCTACCTCAAGGATATTTGCCCACATGCGCGTTCTGTCTTTTTGAAATGGTTGTATCTTTTCCCCTTGCATATAAAGCAATTTTTACTAAACATTCGGAAGAAAAATAAGCAGCCTAAATGAGTTACCACAGACATAGAACTACCTGTTAATATTTTGTTATCTGTCTACATAACTATATCTAGACCTATCTATTTATCTGTCATATATTTATATATATTTTAGGTCCCACTCCCCAAACTAAATGACTTTACTGAGAGTAGCATTCCATAATATACCTATGTAGATATGGATACTACATGAAATTATATATTTAGAACTATGTAATACTGTAGTCAACATAAATAGTTGAAATCATTCTTTTTAAATAATCACTTTTTTAAAAAGATATGTATATTTACATCCTTTTTAAGTAATTACTTTTTTAAAAGGATGTGTGTATTTATATTAGAGAGAGGTCAAGTGGGAGGGGCTGAGGGAGAGGAAGAGAGAATCTCAAGCAGATTCCACGCTGAGAGTGGAGCCCAATGTGGGGCTCGATTTCACAACCATGAGATCACTACCTGAGCTGAAACCAAGAGTTGGATGCTTCACTGAATGAACCACCCAGGCACCCCTTTCAAATAATCACTTTTAAAGACTGCATTGTAGGGATCCCTGGGTGGCGCAGCGGTTTGGCGCCTGCCTTTGGCCCAGGGCGCGATCCTGGAGACCCGGGATCGAATCCCACGTCAGGCTCCCGGTGCATGGAGCCTGCTTCTCCCTCTGCCTGTGTCTCTGCCTCTCTCTCTCTCTCTCTCTCTCTCTGTGTGACTGTCATAAAAAAAAAAAAAAAAAAAAAGACTGCATTGTATCCTAGTAGATGGCTATTCTTAAACTATAATGTATTTAAATCCTCAATTCAGGGCATTTAGGTTGTTTCACATATATATATATTTAATGTTAATAATATATATTATTAGTATTAATAATATATATGATTGTTATAATAAATGTCTTCTATAGCTAAATCTTTTCTCACATTCATGGTTATTTGGGATGCTTTCTTATAAATGAAATGGATATGCATTTAAAAATTTTAATTTCTTGGGATCCCTGGGTAGCTCAGTGGTTTAGCCCCTGCCTTTGGCCCAGGGCGTGATCCCGGAGTCCCGGGATCAAGTCCCACATCAGGCTCCCTGCATGGAGCCTGCTTCTCCCTCTGCCTGTGTCTCTGCTCTCTGCTCTCTCTCTCTCTCTCAGTGTCTTTCATGAATAAATAATAAATAAAATCTTTAAAAAAATAAAAATTTTAATTTCTTAAATTTGGCCAGCATGTGTGAAAATTCTCAATCCCTGCCTCACCTGTGCCTTTGATCTTTTTCATCTTTCAGCCTGACAGGAAAGAATTTCATCTATTTATTTCCATGGCATCTCTGATCATTGATGATTCTTACTTCTTTTATTAGTAAGTCACTCATTTTTCTATTAAAGTGTTCACCTTCCTCTTATTTAATTATGAAGGCTCTTTATATGTTAAATAAAGTAAACCTTTGTGTTAGAAATTGCAAGATCTTTTCCTGATGTACTATTTGTCTTTTGATTTTATTTCTGGTGGATTTGTGTGTGCATATGCATGTGTGTGTAGATTCAGAAATCTTTTCTTTTTATAGTTAGACCTATCAGTCTTTTCCTTTGTGAAGGAAAGACTGTCCTTTTTTTAAGGGACCAAGTTTTCTTTCTTTTCTTTTTTTTAGAAGAGTTTATTTATTTATTCATTCATGAGAGACACACAGAGAGAGGCAGAGACACAGGCAGAGGGGCGCCTGATGCCGGACTTGATCTCAGGACTCCGGGATCACACCCTGAGCTGAAGGCAGATGCTCAACCACGAGCCACCCAGGCGTCCCTAAAGGACCAAGTTTTCAACAGAATTAACCCATGAAATTTTTATAATCTGTTCTGGTGCTCTCTCAAACCCCTTGAGCTCCTTGTTTCAAACTCACCAGTGCGGACATTGTATTAGATGAGATACAATTTTGTTTCCATTTCTCCAGTTCAGGCTATTTCCCAGAAGGGGTTCAACCCTTTCACAAACTCACAGATAAGTTACTGCAAGTAAGAACTGGTGATATGCATTCTTTTCCTCAACCACAGGACATGTGTGCCTCCCTTCATGAAAAGCCATAATGGGAATTAGAAAGGACTAGTTTGTTTAGATTCTTTGCACAGTGAATCATCACTGCCCCATTGATAAGCTTTATAATTGCCCTGATGTGTTCTCAGGAAAACTGTGCCATCAACCCCAGGTCCTAATTACTACACAGAGCAAGAAATGCCATGGCGTGTCATAGCTCCCCTGAAGCAAGCAGCTTTCCATGGAATGGATGTCCCTGTGCTTCGTGGCAGCACTACCACTCTGATGAGGAGGGCACTAGAGGCAAATGCACATCTTGTTCTAGGTGCGACAGTTGTGGGTGAGCTTGTATCTGGGCTTCTCTGCTGGCATGCTGGGCTGAACCACATGTGTGCCTCAATCCCTTCTTCATCTTTCAAGTTAGACCTGTGCATCCTGCTTGCTCCTTGGCCCTCTCCCGGGCCTGTTTGGCCCTCTCGGTGTTTATTCTAGGGAGCAGGGAGAGAAGAATCTCCTCTTCCACTTACAGACCTCATGGAAATCCACTTGGTCATCCTCAAGCCCACTCCCCTTTCACCCCAAGTCCTTCCTGCAGGGTGATGGAGGGGGGTGCTCAAGGGGTTCGAGGGGTTGAGTGTAAGACCAATGATCACCACCATCCTGATGATGAGATACGGTGACCCACCTCCATCCTCAACTGTCAGAGCTTTTCCTCTGCTGCTTAGCAGTGGGGACGCCTGGGGCCCAGAGGCAGTCTCAGGATACTGAACCCCACCAACTGACAGCTTCTCAAGATAACCCTCAAGAATACCTCAAGAGTCATGGTGGGAGCCTGGGGATGCAGACCAAGGTCCTATATCAGCAGGCCTTTGCTCTCTAGCTTTGCCAAGGAATTATTAATGCATAATATGTGCAATAAGTGTAGAGTAACTTGCTCTATCAGCAGGGAAATCAGGTTTATGGTGCCACTCTGGGAGCCAGACTAGGGATCTGAAAATAGTTTTTACTATGGAATGACCCTAGAATGGATTTGAGCAGCCTTCCCCAGAGGCTATACTTTTATGTGAGGTACATCAGGGGTCCCCTCCATTTGGGAAAGGCACACTAATTTTCCTGATGCCTCATTAGTGCCCTTTGGTCTCTCCCTATTCTCTTATCTAGTATCACAAAAGCCAAAGAACTAATTTGGCTGTAACACAACCCTCCTCAGAGTGCTGGAGAGGGAGAGAAACCAAATGTGAGCACAGCCCAAACCCTCTTTAGTGGGCAAGGCTCATTTGTAAATAATTTTAGTCTTGTTACCCATTCACTAATCATATATCCTTCCCGGTGGGTATTGGCAGCATGTCAGATGGAGCTCACTTATGAAAAGATGCCACAGTTTCCAAACCCATTCTGGCTTCTCGAGAATCTGTGCATTGGGGAAACCAGCTATACTAAAGGAACTATAGGCCCGTTTTTCTTTTTTCTTCTCCCTTTGAGGGCTGGGGTGGAGAGTGGTAGAGCAGAACAATATCTATGCACTTATTAATTCAGGAAACATTTCCTGAGCTTTCCTCTGTGGCAGGCGCTACCAGAGGAGCAGGAGAGAGAAATCCCAGACACGTGATGAGTCCCCATTTTGCAAAGGCATTTCTCAGAGTTGCTAATGACATCTGCAGGGGGCTGAATGGTGGCCCCCAAAGATATTGGGTGCTAATCCCTGAAACCTACGAATGTAGAATGTACTGCCTACCGTAGTGAGTGGTCAAGTCTTACAGATGTGATTGAGTTAAGCATCTTGAGTTGGAGAGATTATCCTGGATTATCCAGTGGGCCCGAAATGCCATCACCTGTCTTCTTTTAAGAGGGCGATTTTACAAGGACACCAAAAGGGGAGAAAGGGATGTAAAGATGGAGCAGATAGAGATTGGGCCTTGAAGATCGGGGTGATGCAGCCCCAAGCCAGGGAACACCAACAGCCACCCGAAGCTAGAAGAGGCAAGCAACAGATTGTCTCCGAGAGCCCCCAGAGGAAGCACTGCCTTTTTAACATCTTAATTTTGGACTTCTGGCCTCTGGAATTATGAGAGAATACATTGTGGTATTTTAAAGCGCCCCCCCCCCAACTTGTTGGGGTAATTGGTAATTTGTTACAGCAGCCCCAGGAAACTAATAAAACATCCTCACAGATAAAATGAGGACAAGGGTCTAGAGAACAGTTTTCAGGCAAGTGGAGTCACAGGTGTCTATCTGACCCAAGTCTGTTTATTCATCCTCTTGGCAAATATTTATTGAGTAAGTACCGTGTCCCAGGTACAGGAGATAGAGCCAAATAAGGCTGACAATGTCCCCACTGACTTGAGGGTAGAGGGAGAGAGCAGGTTATAAAGAGGTAAATAAGAAATATGATCCAGGTCACTTTCGCTATTGCTAAGTGCTTTAAAGAAAACAAAACAAGGTAATGCGGAGTTGGTGGGGGGAGGTATTTTAGATTGGGCAGTAGGAGGACCTTTCTGATGAGATAACCTTAGAGCCGAGCCCTGAATATCCAGAAGGAGTTACCATCTGGACAAAGCTTTCCAAGTGGAAAGAGTTGCAAGTGCAATGGCCCTGAGGTCAGAATGAGTTCAATGTGCTTGGGCTTAATTGTGCACAGAAAGACCAGGCTCTTCCAAGTCAACGTGGAGAGCCACCTCTCACAGAGGGCTGCCAGGTTCTGTTGGGGGCTCTGTCCTTGTAATTTTCTTTGTTTATAACTAAATTAGAAGTAAACATGTAAGTCATCTAAATCAAGCGTAGGTCACATAAAGCTAGTAGGACTTATAGTTCGTTAGATGTCAGGGTTTGGGCTTTAAAATACCTCGACAGATGTGAACAAAACTCTAAAGATAAAATTTGACAGGTACAAAAATATAAAATTATTTGCCTAAATCAGTACTGGTGTGAAGGCCCTAAATCTCAATATCCACAAACAACTTGATAGGCCAGCTAGAAAAGGGGGAGAGACTTCTACGACTTTCTACAGCATGGAGTACAGCTCGAGAGGGGAGGCAGCCATCGGTCTGTTTCTGGAGTGTTGACTGGGTGCCACATTTTACGGGGCCACAGAATCAGTTCGTTCATTCATTCATTTACTCATTCAGTGGATGAATGTTTGGTGAACACCTGTGTTCCTGGCTAGGCTGTGTGGAAACAACATCGAATGGGGTGAAAGCATTTGCTGACCTCAGAGTGCTCGCATTCTAGGGAGAAGAGAGACACAGTAGATCTAATTATGTAACTGTTATCTTTTTTTTCTCCGTATTCAATTTTTTTTCAGATTATAAACTGTGGTAATAAAATAGCAAAATCAAACATCACTGAAAGGGGAAGGAAAGGAAAGGAAAGGGAAGGAAATATTAACTCATCCTCCTGTTAACTCATCCTCTTTTACCAGAGACAGCCACTGTCAATAGATTCGTGCATTTCTCCAAATTTTAAAAATACAGCTGTCAGAGCGGCTGCACCAGTTTGCATTCCCACCAACGGTGTAAGAGGGTTCCCCTTTCTCTGCATCCTCACCAACACCTGTTGTTTCCTGACTTGTTAATTTTAGCCTCCGAAACTAATAATACACTATACGTTAATTAAATTGAATTTAAATTTAAAAATACAGTTGTCACACACATATTTTAAAAATATGAAAATGGAATCATACTCTTTTTAATTTTTTTTTCACCTTGATAGACCTCCTGATATCCCTCCACATGAATACAAAGGGATCTACCCAGTGCTTTTAAATGGCCAAGTAATACTCTATTTCATGAATGTACCACAGTTTAGTGTCTTTTTGATATGTGACCCATTTCCACTTTTCACTGTTATGAACAATGTTACCACAGAACTTGTTCTGCATAACCTTTTGCATCAACTGGCAAGAGTATTTCTTTCTAAAGGATACATTTGCGGAGGTGAAAATGCCGGGTCAAAGGGTCTGAAACATTTAAATGACAGTTGTTGCCATATTTCCTACCATTCAAATGGACCGTGAATGGGAGTGCAAATCAGAGTGCATGTTTTCTTGCAGCCCCAACACAGGATTTTATCAATAATCATAATCTTTGCCTGTCTGACAGGCTGAAGACAATGCTATCTTGTTTGCACCAACCATGTCTGGCCTACAACTGAGATAACGGTATGCAGGGATGTGCAGGTCACAACCGCTGGGGCCTGAAATTGACCAGGTGGGGTGTGGTGAAAGGTGACAAAGTGCAAGTGCAAAGGCCCTGTGGGGAGGGTGTGCCTGGCCCGTCAATAGGACTGGAGGGGTTCCCAGGGGAGCAAAGAGCAGGGAGCAAGGGAAAGAGTGAAGAGGAAGCAAGAGCCAAACCTTGCAGGGCCTTGAGGTTCAGCTTATGGGTTTTGGTTCTTATGCCAAGAGAAACAGAAGCCAATGGAAAGTCTTGAACAATCTGACATGACTGGACTGGCATTTTGCATAGATCCCTCTGGCTGCTGTGTGGAGAACAGATTAGGAAGTGAACAGAGAGTGCAAGTGAAGAGAACATGAGGTAGCTCTTTGGCTTCCAGGTAGGAGATGGTGGAGGGCTGCCCTGGGATGGAACTGGGGTTGGGGTGGAGGCCCGAGTGGGTCTACCCTGGAAAGAGTGGGCAGACTTACTAGTGACTTAGACCGGATAGGATTTGATAGGAAGTGATGGGAATTGAGGCTCGCGTTGCCTCAGGTGGGGAGTGTGGCATCCTGGAAGACTCCCCGGCCAGTTGGACAGGCTGCTTGAGAGTTATCGTTAGGATAATGTCGAAGGAACAGGCAAGGATTAGCCTGAAAGGTGAAAATCCAGAGGAGAAAGCTGCTTTGAGGAGCAGTCTGTCTGCTGAGTTGCTCTTCCGGCCGCGGCTCCCCCTGAGGCGGGCTGACCCTGTGATTCCGCCATGTTGGCCTGGGAGAGTGCCAGAGCCACGGCCGTGATGTGGTCTGGCGTGAAGCCCGTGTGACGGGGCGGTGTCAAATGGAGCTGACGACCTCCTCTGGGGAGTCTGAAGGACCCAAGCGAGTGAGAACATCTGGAATTAGGGATTGGGAAGGCCACACAAGGAGAGGGCAGAAAGTGGAAGTCGTGAGGCAGGAAGAAGGAGCTGGAGCAGAAGTGGCGCGAGGACCTCAGAGCACTGGAAGGGACTGATGGGCCTGGCCTGCATGTGGCCAGCGGGCAGATCCAGGCTTGCTTTCCTAGCTGTGAGGCTAATTAGCAAGGTGACCCCGAACAAGTCAGTGACCTTCTCGAAGGCTCTGTTGTGTCTCCTCAACTATGAAATAGATGCCATAATATCTTTACCTTCACCTTGTAAGGATTAAAGAGACACACAAGAGAGTGAAAGAAGGTATCTGCAACATGGAACACCACACCAGAGAACCAGGATCTAGAATTGGGAAAAAATCTACAAATCAATAAGAAAAAAGACTGCCAGCCCCATGGACAAACAAGCAAAAGGCTTGAACAAGAGGATTGAGCATGACTCAAAAACATGGAAATACAATCAACCTCATTAATGAGGGAAATACGTTGAGGTTCCTTATGCAACAACAACAGATGAATCCCATAAATGCAATGTTGAGCAAAAGTCGTAAGATTGAGATGAACGTATGAAGTAGGAGTCAATGTATTTAAAGCTTTAAAAACCTAGGCGTTAAAACTATAATTAAATACTACACATGCATATCAGATTGGCAAGATTTGAAAAATCTGTTAATACCAAGTGTTGATGAAGAGCATGTGGAGAACCAGAAACCTCATTGCCGCTGGTGGGAATGTAGATTAGTATAACCATTTTGGAAAACACTTCAGCATTCTCTAGTAACCTGAAGACATGCACATTGCACAACCCAGTCATTCTATTCTTGGATATACACCTCTAAAAAGAACTTCTCATATACCACAGAATATATATACGAGCTTGTCTATGACTTTGTTCATAGCCTCATGCTGGAAACAACGCAAAGATCCGTCGACTGTAGGATGAATAGCTGGATTGTGATACAGTCACATGATGGAGTACTATACGGCACCAAAAAAATGAATGAGCTATGCTGTGGGGAACAACATGAATGAATCTTACAAACACAATATTGAATGAAAGAAGTAATAATACTATGTGACTTTATTTTAAAATTTAATAATTGGCAGCACTAAACTATATATGATGGAGTTTATATTGTGTAGCATATATTGTTGAGCAAACTCTAAAGAAAATTAAGGGAGTGATGATTATGAAAGTCGAAAGACTAGTTGCTTCTGGGGAGAGGAGGTTTCTGGGACAGACAGGAATACTTGGGGCAGGGGGATCCTACGGTGCTTGAAGTTATTCTACTTCTTGACCGAGGAGCTAGTGTTTGCTTTGGGATTGTTCATTATACTGTACATTTGTTTTGAACACTTTAATCTAAGAGTATTTTATTTCACAATTTAAACAGGTTTAAAAAAAAGATAGCTAACACTTGTAAAATGCTTGGCCCGGTGCCTGGCCCATATTAAGAGCTCAACAGATGGCAATTTTATTTACTGTTATAACCCAGTTGTTAGAGCCGCATTGTATCCTAAGCAACCTTCCAGCTCCTGGATTGAGCGCTAGTCTCCAGGACGCCTGGCTTTGAGGTGGAGATTCTGGACTCCTCTATCTCCCAGGGTGGCCTCCAGATAAATCTCGTTGCTTAAGACAGCACTTCTCAATTGACGCGTGGTGGTTTACTGCATTGCCTCAAACATTACCAAAGTGTGCTGCCAAATTTTGGCAAGATGTAAAACTTTTTTTTTTTTTTTTTTTTTAGTGTCTCTGTTGCTATGCAATTCCAGAAAATGAGATTGCTGAATTGAGCACCACGTGATGTGGTGTACAGCCAGAGCCCAGCCTGCTGCTGGTCAGAGCTCAGAGGTCAAAGGTGGAACCTGACAGCAAGCTGGTGCCAGAGAAATGAGGACACGTGAGAACTTGGCCTGCTGCGAATCCATCAGGGAAGAAGAGCCACACCCAAACAGTGCTGATTCAGGTGAATCCCAGGATAACGGTGCCATGAAACCCTTCAAGTGTGGGGCCCTCACATCTAGTATTCCACAGAAAAGTTGATAGTCACTGATTGAAGGAAATCTGAGAATGTCTCTGTTCCTTACAAGCCTAACAAATGGAGCCGCCATTCCATAATTATGGGAGGGGTTATTGTGTCTAATAGCTAATTAGAAGAACAGCTAATAAATTATGGGGTGCTAGTCATACACCAGGCATGGTGCTAACATTTCAGCAATTCGGTAACTTGCTGAAGCTCACACAGCTGTTAAGGGCTGGAGTCAGGAAGAAGGGTCATTCTTAATCTCTCGTTCTAGAAAGAAGGCATTAACCCAATGGTTAATAGTTAAATGGGGGTAGGTTTTGCTATCCAGAAGCGAAAATGTCCTAACAGTGAAATGGGAAATTTTTTTTTTAAGATTTATTTATTTATTTATTTATGATAGACATAGAGAGAGAGAGGCAGAGACACAGGAGGAGGGAAAAGCGGCTCCATGCTGGGAGCCTGATGTGGGACTCGATCCCGAGACTCCAGGATCACACCCTGGGCCAAAGGCAGGTGCTAAACCGCT
The DNA here is from genome assembly GCF_053574225.1 of Canis aureus. Classification (NCBI taxonomy): domain Eukaryota; kingdom Metazoa; phylum Chordata; class Mammalia; order Carnivora; family Canidae; genus Canis; species Canis aureus. Next base: position 41,660,976 of record NC_135631.1, read on the forward strand.
GAGCCACCCAGGGATCCCCTGAAATGGGGAATTTTAGGGCACAACAAATTCTCTCTCTCTAAGCAGATGCAGCATGATGGCTTCTCAAATATGTTTCAGAAAAGAGATCTGCATTGGGTGGCAGGTTGGACTAAATGCCTTTCAAGGTCCTTTCAAAGGAGCCATAATTGTAAGTTTGGGTCTCAGTAGAGCTTCCCGTAGGGGGCTGCGCTATATGCTTATCTTCGTTTAAAATGTGAACCTGGCAAGTTCAGTGCATACCCTGATGCATAAGCCATTTGAGTGCACTTTCATATGGATGTTCATGAACTTCCTCAGAACTGTTAAGGCCCGGGAAAATTATTTTCCCTATGGGGTTGTTTCCTTTTAGTCTTTTAGCTGACAGTAGTTGTAAAGAGGCTTTCTGACCGGCAACGAACTAGCTTTCTTAGCTTTAGAAGAGAAAGAATTTGCATTCACTGTTATCCCACAATTATTTCTTTAATTTCAGACCAGAGGTGCTGATCTTTTCATATGGACTTTCCTGCCGTACCTCTTATGATCGGCGTGTGTAGTGTGAGGACTACATGTGTAGCATTAGCAATGGCGTTGGATAGCATTAAGGCTGTTTAGAACCTGCCCTTTAGAACTGAAATGATATGTCTGGCTTTGTTTCCAGGGTTACAGAAACTTCTTTGGTCTATTTCCATGACTGTGTCCAGTGGAAATGCATTACTTTCTGCTTTTCAGGCTGTGCCACCACCCTCCAGGATAATGGAGGCATACAGTGGCATCTCCAGTTGGGAGTTGGCTTTGGTTGAGCCTTTGCTTAACCTGGCAAAACCAGCTTTATTTTCTAAAGCAGTTTCAGGTTCACAGAAAATTTAGTAGAAAGTACAGAGTTCTCAGGTATCCCCTGTCCCCATACATGCATGGCCTGTCCCATTGCCAACATCCCCTACCAGAGTGGTACATTTGTTACGATTCAGGAACCCATGCCAACACATTATTGTCATCCGAAGTCCATAGTTTAGGAGCTCCTGGGTGGCCCAGTCGGTTAACTGTTTGACTTTGGCTCAGATCATGATGTCAAGGTCCTGGGATCCAGCCCTGTGTTGGGCTCTCTGCTCAGTGGGGAGGCTGCTTCTCTTTCTCCCCTTGCCCCTCCCACTCTTGCTCTCTCTCTCTCTCTAATAAATAAATAAAATATCTAAAAAACCCAAAGTCCATAGTTTATGGTTCACTTTTGGTGTTATACATTCTATGGGTTTGGATGAAGGTATAGTGAAATGTAGCCACTGTTATAGTGTCATACAGAATAATTTCATTCGCCTAAAAATCTTCTGTGATTTTAGCCTCTGCCTGTCCATCCCCCTTCTCCCCAACCCCTGACAACCACAAGTCTTTTACTGTCTCTGTAGTTTTGCCTTTTCCACAGTTGGGATCACATGGTACGTAGCCTTTCCAGGTTGCCTTCTTTCACTTAGTAATAAGTTATTATTAGTTATAGTTCTTCCTCTTAATAACTCATTCCTCCTTAGCGCTGAATAATACTCTGTTGTCTGGATGGATCACAGTTTATTATTTATCCATTCATCTACTAAAGAACATTTTGGTTGCTTCCGAGTTTTCGCAATTGTAAGTAAAGCTGCTCTAAGCATCCAAGCATCCATGTGCAGGTTTCTATAGAAATGATTTTTTTTAAAAGATTTTATTTATTTATTTGAGAGAGAGAGAAAGCATAAGCTGAGGGGAGGGGCAGAGGAGAGGCAGCAGCAGACTCCCCACTGAACAGGGAGGGGACTCTATCCCAAGATCCTGAGATCATGACCTGAGCCAAGGGCAGATACTTTTTTTTTTTTAATTTTTATTTATTTATGATAGTCACAGAGAGAGACAGAGAGAGAGAGAGAGGCAGAGACACAGGCAGAGGGAGAAGCAGGCTCCATGCACCGGGAGCCCGATGTGGGATTCGATCCCGGGTCTCCAGGATCGCGCCCTGGGCCAAAGGCAGGCGCCAAACCGCTGCGCCACCCAGGGATCCCCCAAGGGCAGATACTTAACCAGCTGAGCCACCCAGGCATCCCTACAAATGAGTTTTTAATTCATTTGGGGAAATACCAAAGAGCATGAATGCTGTATATATGGAAAGAGTGTATTTCATTTTTAAAGAAACTGTCATGTTTCTTCCAAAGTGCCTGTATCATTTTGCATTCCCATCAGCAATGAATGAGAGTTGCTGTTGCCCCCCATCCTCACCAGGATTTGGTGATGTCATGTTATGGATTTGGTGATTCTAATAGGTATGTAGTAGTTTCTTATTATTGTTTTAATTTGCAATTCCCTCATGACAGAAGATGCTGAGAACCTTTCATGGGCTTATTTGCCACCTCTATAATTTCTTCAGTGAGAGGTCTATTCCTATCTTTTGCCCATTTAAAAAATCGGGTTGTTTGATTTCTGATTGTTGAATTTTAGGAGTTCTTTGTATATTTTGGTTAGCGTTTTTTTTTTTTTAATCAGATATCTGTTTTGCAAGTATTTTCTCCCAGACTGTGGCTTGTCTTCTCATGCTCTTGAACATACACTATTCTAACAATGCTCTGCTAGATGTTGTATGAACATATAAAATATATTTTAGACCGAATTTCATGCTTTTAAGTTGCTTATTGGGAAGTACCTATTTCTTGGATACAGAAGGATCCCCATTGCTTCTTTTATTGGTTACTAGTGAAGTTCTTAAGTGGATTGTGGGAGTGGGAGACACTCCAGAGAATCAGTAAATTTGGGAAACTTGCTTGGACATTATTGTATGTACTGAGAGTTCCATAGTAAATTATACTACGGTGGCTTATGTATAGAAAAACTTGAGACTCTGACTTGTCTGGGCAGACAAAATGTTATTAGCATTCTAAGAAATGTCAGTGACTGATATTTATATATTCCTATACAGTCTCCTTTGACTGATATTACCTCACTGATGATTGCCCAGTGACTTATGCAAGGAAGAAACATGGCAGTGGGGCCTAGGGGTAGACATTTTATTCTATTTATTTGGCCTTTTTAAAAATTTTAATTATTTGAAAATATTTAACAGAAGGGGATTATTTCCACATAGTATAGAGTCACAGGTAGTACCCCTCATATGACTTCACATTTGGAGCGGACGTTTGCTTATACTGAATCACATAATGTCAGCAAATGAATGACATGCTTTAACTTCAATAAATATCGTACAAAACTCTTCAGTGTTCCCATTCATAGGCAAACCCCAACCAACCTAACAAACAAAACAAAACAGGGCAGCCAAACCCTGTGTGACCTGCATGTTGGGTATTGCTCAGTCTGGATGCACTATATCAGCACTAATTAACTGGTGCCAAGGCCATTTTGGAGCATAATGTTCAACTCTAAATCTTAAACGAAAAGGAGATTCAAACATTTAGCAGAGGAGTAGAACAAACACTTAGGGAGGCTGAGTAATTTGTTAAGGCAGACAACGAGCTGGATCCAACATCCAGGACAGATGCTCCCAACAATTGGTCTGGTCCCAAAGAGGAAGAAATAGTCCAGGTGTCCAAATGTGCCATTCCTCGGAGAAAGCCACAGAGTGAGAGAGGGCAAGACGAGGCAAGAAAGGGAGGGGACAGTTGTATCTCTGACCAGGAAGATATGCTGGGTCACCCAACTGCAGGTCCCTCTTCTTGGTCTGATACAAGTGTTCTTCAAAACTGCCTGAGCTGGAAGGTTCCCAAAGGCAAAGATTAAAAGACAGGAGCTACAGAACACTAGGACATGTGGCATCTGTGGCCAGGGCTCAGTGCAGTGCAAAGTTTGGGGATGTGGGATCTCCATAGGCTGGGCTCCCAGTCTCTGCTGTGTCCTTATTAGTAACATGACCTTGGGCAACTTATTTAAATCTCCAGGCCTCGATTTCACCATCTGTAAAACCGGAATAATAATTTCTTTCACTCAGTACCATTGCAGGGATGAACAATAATTTACATCAAATACCTGGCCCATAGCAGGGGCTCGATAAATGTGAGGTGACTGAAAAAAAATCATCCAGGCCTTATTCATGTGTTTAATGAGTTCACTGTAAGGAAAACCCAGATGTGCTTTAAATTAACTTCTGCTTGTACTGTTTCCTTTGGAAATGAAATACTGTGTACTAATGTATTATCTCCTTAAGAATATTGGTAAGTATGCAGCTACTAAGATGCTTTTGCTTGCAAGTAGCAAAACCCTCAATTTAAATAAGCTTTAAAAAATAAAGCAATTGTATTTGTTCATGTAACTGCAAAGTCTCATGATAAATATCAAATTTGGGAGAAGCTTGATCCAGCAGCTCCATGATGTACTGAAAGATCTAGTTTCTTTTGTTTCTGCTCTGCTGCATGGTATCAGCTTTTTCCCAAGTCTGCCTTCCTTTGCAGCTACAAGATGGTTGTCAGCAGAAATCTGGGTCCATCCATCAGAATTGAGTTTACTCTGTGTGATGGAAACTCCACTATAACAGTGGCTGTATCAAGATAGATGGGTATTTCTCCTCCGTGCAAGAGAAATCCAGAGACAGGCAGTCCAGGGCTGGTATGGTGGCTCCATCATGGGCCCAGATGTCCAACTTGGAGTTCCATATCTTAGGGCATATCTCTTAGTTCCATATCTCAAGGTCACCTCAAGGTCCAAAATGACTGCTGGAACTCTCATCATTACCTCTGAATTCTAAGCAAGAAGAAGGAACATGAGAAAGTCTTGGCACCTCACTTGTAAGGAGACTCATTGCAAGTACCATACAACCCTTTTGCTTACATTCCTTTGGCTGGGATCACAGTCACATAGGGCAGCTGCAAGGGAGACTGGGAAACAAAATCTTGTGCTGGACCCAAGTGTGCCTAGTCAGAAATTGAATCATTCTTATCCAAAAAGAATGGGAGAATGGCTATTTGAAAGCAACCATTAGGGCCACATGCTTCCTTATTCAGCCCCAGTGGATGCAGTTATTATTTGGGGGGCAGGGAGGGGAGCTTTCATAAAAGGGAATATATTTTTTTTTCTCAGAAGACCCCAGGAAATGTACCTCCTACCTCACTGGCTCAAAGTGAGTCTTCCACCCACCCCTGCACCACTCACTGCTGGGGAGCATGTGTGGGAGATGGTCAGTGCTCACCAGTGGAGCACATTAGTGCCTTCTCCTGGAGCTGAGGGTGGGGCGAGCTTCCCCAGCCATGACCCCTGCCCCCAGGAGACTCAAGGACCCATCAGGAAAGAGGAAAGGGAGCAAGAGTGTCGCTACCAAGTTTTCCTCCCCTCTGCACCGGCTCCCCAGCCTTCTTTTCACCACACTATCTAGACTTTTGATAAAAGGCATGAATTTCAGGTTCCTCTTTATCTTTGTGGATCTCTTGTGAATCTTCTCCGATCTACCCTGACTCACATGGGGCACAATGATGCTCAGGCAAATCTCCAAGCCTCTCTAAACCTCAGTTTCTCCACCTATAAAGTGACGAGGATCACAGCACCTATCTTCAAAGATCAAATGAGAGGATGCATGTAAGCTTGGTGCTTAGTGAGCATTTTAAAAAGGTGAAATAACAAACATGATAATAACGTCCTGATTCTTGGATCCTTTTTTCCTGTATTTTTCTCCATCATGCTGGTTTCTTTGCCTGAAGCCTTAAAACTCTCTCTCGCTCTCTCTTTTTTTTGCTCTACTACAGCTTCTGTTTCCGTCAATGCCTTTCTCTCCTTAGAAATTCTTCTCAGCTACAGCCCTGTGTCTATTTCTGACCTCATCTCTAATTTGCCAAGGTAGCTTTCGGTGCCTGGAGGTATGACAATAAGAGAAAATGATTCGGGAGTACAGAGAGGGGAGCAGGAGTGGTGAGGAGCAGGTGGTGGGAAGGCTGGTAGGGACCCACCTGGGCTGCAGCCTCACCCCTGCTTAACCAGATGGTGGCTTCTTCTTCCCAGGCTGGGTTATTTGGAAAAGGAAGAAGAGCATGTTCTATTTGCTCATGTGGATTTACATAAGAAACACATCCCCAGTCTTCAGGCTGTGGAGCTCATTTGTCCACATACCAGAGCTCGTTTGTCGACACACCGCTTAAGTGCTGAGCTTGTGGGTTTATTTAGTTTGGAAATTCAAAGGTCGAGGCTCTCTCTTGTCCAGAGAAAGCCTGCACCAGGTGCATCTAAGATGGGTTGTCCTCACCTTCTTGCCTCCTTCCAGCCTTCTCTCCTGGCTTTGCCAAGGCCAGAGGCTTGGGAGGATTCACGCTCAAGTGTCCCATACAGACACTTGCTCACGAATTCCTGCCCTGGTCCACACTGGAGGAGACCAGAGTTACCGGGATAGCTGCTTGCTGTTCAGTCTTCGTGACCAGGGAGGGGTGAGAGCTAGCAGCCGTTGCCACTTGAAGCACTTTGCAGGTATAACAATAGCGATCCTAACAGCTGACAGCTAATATGCTGCTTACTATGTGCCAAGCGTAGTTTAAATGATTCCATTGTATATTAATTTATGTTTTTTTCTCCTCTGAAGGAGTAGCTACCAGCATCCTTATTCTATAGACAAAGACCTAGGCTCAAAAAGGTTAGAAAACTTGCTCAGGGTCATTCAGCTGGTATCAGAGCCTGGATTCGAAGATGACTGGGCTCTGGGTTCTTAGCTAGTATACTACACCTCCTCCTCGTGAAGAGGTTTTAGGATTATTATCATACCCATTTTATAGATAAGGAAACTGAGGCACAGTGAAAAGTAGTAGTCCTGGATTCAGATCTGAGTCAGAGACTCTAAAGCCTGGGTCTTATCTGCCTCCTCCAGAAGGGGCTTGGGGATGACAATGATGATGATGATGATGATGATGATGATGATGATGAGTTATTATCCCCAGGCAGAGAATGACACCTCGTAAGGAAAACGAGGGGCAGAGTCATAAAATGAAGCGGACACGAGGCCCATGCCGAATACCTACTGCAAAGTTGTACTTGCTTTCTCAGGGCCAGTGTGAGGCCAGAGACCTGATTTTAGATCATTCATGGTGCTCATAAGTTGGAAAGAGTGCTCAGACTAGGGTGGAAAGAAAGATCTCTAGAACCCTTCGAAGGAGGACGCTGCAACAGCATTATAAACTGTGTCCTCAGCTTCTTTAGTGTAGACACAGTAACAGGTGCCACTGGCTGTCCCTTCGCGGGGGTTAATGGCAACAAGCCACAGCATAATCCAATAGAAAGCATTGCACTGAGAGTCCTTGGCTGTCCTGGCTTAACCAGGTGTGGTGATCGCTGCTGCTTGCTGAGCGCTACTAGGGGCCCGGGAGAGCGCTGAGCCCTCCGCCTGGATCATCTCACTCAAGTCTCACACAACCATGTGAGGCTGGTAACACAATAGCCCTGTTTTGCAAGTGGGTAAACCAAGGCCCAGGAAAAAATGTTGAGAACTACCCAGGGTCACGGAGCTCAGGATACCTAGCCAGGCTTCACACCTCAGCAGGCAGGCTCCAGGGCCCAAGTCCCCTACCTCTCGCTCTGGGAAACTGGTCAGACTCAACATCCTAGTCAACTGAGCCTTTGACGAATCTGGGGCAGCAGTGAGTTCAAGAGAATGTCTACATCTTGAGAAGTTGCTGAGGAGCAGACATTGCATGGGTTCAGTTTGTGTGGTGTGGTGCGGTTTCTCCCTCAGCCAAGATGGGATAGAACCAGCAGATAATGGAAGGACTTGACCTGAAGGTACTCGTGACCTTGGCTCAGAAAAGGGAAGTGTGTACGGCAGAGTAGATCCAAGATCCACCATAGACAGGGATCTCCAAGGGCACCTGGGTGGCTCAGTCGATTGCGTGTCCGACTCTTGGTTTCTGCTCAGGTCATGATCTTGGGGTCGTGAGATGGAGTTCCAAGTGGGGCTCTGTGCTCAGCGGGGTGGGGGGGGGCTGCTTCTCTCTCTCTGCCCCTCCCCCATGCATACACACTTTCCCTCTCTCTCTAAAATACATAAATAAATCTAAAAAAGAGAAAGGGATCTTTAGTCCACTTGAGTGCATGGACATATGGATGACTAAGGACCCAAAATTCTGTCTGTATCATGGCTGCAGTAATTTTAGTCTGAAAAAGTGTCGAGGCAGTTAACTCCCTGTTTTGGCTATTGCAAAACAAAACGAATATATGGCACCCAGAGGATACTTGATGCACATTCCTTTTATTGTGATTTTTGCCTAATATATTGGCCCCCTCAACTATCTGGCAGGGAGCACTCCTAAAGCCGCTGTGTCTCAACCACCATCACAGCAGAATGATCTAGAAAGGCCAAATATAGCCTTGTGCTGTTTCTGCACAGTAGACATTGTGTGATCATAATTGTAAAACAAGCAGGATTTTAAGTGGTCCAGCCTTCTGGGCTCATCCTCTTTTTGTGATCCAGGGTAACGGGCCGAGTCCCATCTCCCCTTCTGGGAGATCCAGGCCCTCCTCAGGATTTCCAGAGACTGTCTCGGAGGGCTAGTGGTCTCCAGCTCAGCTCACCGGGCTGGTCAGGCCCAGGTGGTGACAGCTTTTTTCCCGTCCATGTCACTGTCTGCTCTATACAGCCCCAGTTCCCTTATCCTTTGTGCCTTAGGCTCTGTTCTTGGCCTAAGCAGAGGAGTCGGGGCACAGCATAGCATAGGCAATAGCAGAAAGCCAAATGTCCTGTCCCGTCAGGATTACTGGCCATGTTCCCTTGAGGCCCTGGCGTGGCATTATCTTCCCGGGCTTGCTCTTCCTTGGGACCGGCTGTCTGCACAGCTCACTAGATCCTCCAACCCTCAAATTCTAGCCACTTCCTTACAGAACAGAGTTTAGCTCATTCTTCATTTTCCCCTTTCCTTCTCAGGCCATGCCCGGAGCTTGATGTTCCCAGGACCCCGGGGTCATGACCTGACCCAAAGGCAGATGCTCAACCACTGAGCAATCTAGGTGCCCCCACAGTTGTGGTTTTAAACAATATCACCCCCTGCTACATCATACACATCAGAGCTTGTCATTATATACTTATCCAAAACCCTAAAATGTACTAGAGTACATTTAGTACTCTAAATGTACTAACCCTAATGTAAAGGATGGGCTCTGGGTGATAATGATGTGTCCTTGTGGTTCCCCAACAAAGGTATCACTCAGGTGGGGGATGCTGATAATGGGGGCAGCTGTGTGTGTGAGGGGGGCAGGGGGTGGAGGAGAAATCTCTGTATGGTCTGCTCAAGTTTACTATGAACTTAAAACTGCTCTAAAAAAGGTGTCTATATTTGTTTGTTTGTTTTTTTTTTAAAGACCGCAAACAGAAAGTGGCCATACAATGTGTCCAAATAGGGATGGTGGCACCAGGGGAAAAGATGGCTGTCTGCTGGCATGCCCCTGTCTTCCAGCTGTCAGGAGAGAAGATAGAAGTGAGGTTGAATAGGGGCACCTGGGTGGCTCAGCGGTTGAGCGTCTGCCTTTGGCTCAGGGCATGACCCCGGGGTCCCAGGATCGAGTCCCACATGGGGCTCCCTGCCTGGAACCTGCTTCTCCCTCTGCCTGTGTCTCTGCCTCTCTCTCTGTATCTCTCATGAATAAATAAATAAAATATTTTTTTAAAAAAGAAGTGGGGCTGAATAATGAGGGGTGGATGGGATGGATGGGATTGGATGAGCGGGGGGTGACCACAGGGTGTTCACAGGGAGGAGAAGCAGCCTGAGCGAAGGCGTGGAGGTGCCACGACACCTGGTCCCCAGGACGGACAGGTGGGCAGGGGTGCAGGCTGGCGGGAAGAGCAGGGATCCTCACAGGCAGGAAGGAGAAGCGGAACGCCGGGCCCTGTGGAGACCCTGCCAATTGTTTTCTGGTAGCTTCTCCGAAGTGAGCGTGTTGATTGCGGTTCCCTGTGTATGAGACACTCAACAATGTAAACTGCTAGGATGCAGCTCTCTAATTAAGTCTATTTTCTTACAACATGTGTTTGTTTATTACAGAGAGCTGTGATAACACAAGGGAGTCGTGTCAACCTTGTCTCATGCACCAGCTGAACTCAGTGACACTAGCAGCTTGGATCCCGACAGACGGGGTGTTATTACTGAACCACCGGGGAGGCTGCCCAGGGCCGGACCACGCTGCTCCGAAGGCGCTTTGTTCGCCGCGTGGGGCAGCCTGACCTGAGTGAAGACAGCAAACACACCTCGAGTTGGAATCCCAGCCAGTGTCAGGGACCCCGTAGTTCTCAAACATCAGCCCGTGTCTCAGTCACCTGCAAGACTTGTTACAACATAGAGTTTTATAACCACCTACCCCCCAGAGACTCTGATTCAGTCGGTCTGGTGCAGGGACAGTGATTTTGCATTTCTAGTAAGTTCCTAAGTGGTTCCTAGCTGGTTGGGAGATCACACTTGGAGAACTGCGAACCTGCTCCAGAGCCTTGACTTCAAAAGCTCTTCCTTTCCAGGTCTTCTGTGCCTGAGGGACTTCAGAGATGGGGAGAAAAGTGAATGGAAGCCAAAAGATGGACACAACCCAAATGCCCATCGGCGGGCGAATGGATAAACAGAATGCGGTCTGTCCATACAGTGGAACACTAGTCAGCCACGAAAAGGAATGAGGTACTGACACACGCTACCACTTGGAGGACCCGTGGGCTACACGGTGCGTGATCCCAGTGATCTGGGCTGCCCAGAATAAGCAAATTTAAAGGTGGTTGCCAGGAGGTAGGAGGCAATGAGGAGCCACGGCTTATTGGGTTTCCATTTGGGATGATGCAAACGTTGTGGAACTGGACAGAGATGATAGTCGGACAACACTGTGAATGTGCTTACTGCAACCGAACGGTACACTTGAAAATGATGAAAAAGGTGAATTTTGTGTCATATGTATTTTATTGCAATAAAAAGTAAAAAGAGTTAATGGGGTGCTCTTCTAATTCAAATTTTGGGGTCAGTTCCAAGACTTCCAGGATACAGTCTGGAAGTTCAAAGGGCCTAAACCAGTGGTTGTCAGCCCTCATTCTGGGAAGAATCACCCAGGGGAGTTCTCCTAGCACTCCCTCATCTTACTTAGCTACCCGTAGACCAATGAAATCAGAATCCCTGGAGGTGAGGTCCAGGCACCCAAAGTGTTAAAATCTCACCGTCCTCCCCCAGACCATTGTCATGTACAACCAGGATTGAGAACACCAGCAGGCGGAAAACCTCCAGGCCCAAGGGGGTTGGCAGCCTATGTGCACCCCGGCTTCGGCTTCACCGTAGACAACGTCCAGCTTCTCCTGACGGCCACTTGCTTTGTAGCTCCTTCTAGACCTGGAGGGAGACACCATGCCCTACTGGTGTGCAAACTCAACAGTGAGTGCCTTGTACCCTACGTCCAATTTTCTCCCTCCACCTGAGGAGAGGGTCATGTTAAAAATGAGAATTCGTGATAACGGCCTCTTACATTCATAATACGCAGGTGGAGGAGGAAACCCTTTCTGTGTTCTCGTTCAGACTTTCTTTGATGCGCCGAGCTTTATCATGATATAAACATGCTCTAAGATAAAAACAGATAAGTTCATACAAAAATTCCTCACATTAAGTAAAATCATTTGGATTTTTTTCATGTTTCCATTCAGCCTTTCTTCGTAGGTAATATATTTTTATTCCACTATAATTATGGCATTGATACGATCTTATATTGTGCTTTTTCCCCCTCAGTGCCTTATCTTCTGCATTTGTCACGTTTCTATAGTTCTTTCTTATTGACACTTTAATGGCTACATAGAATTTTGTTGAGTAGCCTTACTATGATTTACTTTTATATTCCCCTATTGTTAAGCCTTTTGATTGCTTCTAAAGTTTCAATATTAGAAATTGTGCACAGTGACATTATTTCTGCATATAACTTTTAACTTCCTTTGGCTTACTTACTCAAAATGAAATTCCCATAAATGACTGGGTCAAGGGGCCCGAACATTTTAAGGCTCTTGAATGCACCATTAAGTTTGGTAAAGGACTCCATCATTTTACACTCCCTCCACGGGGGGGTGAGTGCATCATTTTCAACAATGTGCCTGCACCAAATTTCATCATTGGACAAAGCTTTACATAGTGTACAGCTATAATCTAATTTAATAGAAGTTAATAAGTCACTGGGTCCGACTCTGGGGCATGCATAACATTTCTTCTCCATCCCTTTCCTGGTGGCATCCCCAATCTTCTGTAAACTCCTGGAGGGCAGTTTACAAACCTTGTACATCATAGAAAATCAATGATTACTTTTTTGAAATGATGGCTAATTCAGGCAATCCTCTTCCTGATTATTCTTTGGTTTCTTAGTAGCAGTCTTTTTTTTAAAAAAATAAAGTAAATTATATTTTATTTCGCTTACATTGGTAGCCTCAGAGAGGTGTTTGCCGGAAAGCTGTACAAAGATTTTCACTGGGTGGGAAGCAGACACCCCCCCAACCACAAAAGGGAGGTGGCTACATCCTTGCTGTCTCCTCCAGCCCCCTCTGTGCTCCTGTCTCCTGACACCTAAAGAGCCAGCTCCGTATGAAGCCAGGGAAAGCTATTTGCAGAGTGTATGGGAAGAAAATGAACTCGGATAGGCCCCTCCTAAGCTATGGAACTCAGTTTGCACTCCCACAAGCACGAGAAGGTTTGTGCATGCCCAGCTATACTTGTATTTGGTCCCATCGATTGGGACAGAGCTATGTGATGAAAAACTGCTCAGTAATTCAGTAATGTAATAGTTCAGTAGTAGTAGTTACTGAAGTAGTTCAGTAATGTTTTTAAGTGACTATGTATGTATTTCACTGATTACAATAGTGTCTACGTAAAGTTCAAAAAGGGTTGTGAAAATGTGCAGGAGACCAACTTATACAGCTACGCACACAATGTTTGGCATACATTTGCATTCTCCAGTTCCTTAGGTGTCCTTCTTTGCCCAGCGTTGGGAAATGCTGCTCTGAGAACTGGCCAGTGTCTCAATACTATAACTGAGCGGTGCTTACTGGGTTAGGATGACTAGGGAAGTGCTTATCCTTGTAACTAGTAATTGATTAGTATTTAGTACTCTAACCTACACCCCCACCCCTACTCCGGGGCCTTGGAACTCCTCATTACTTTTTAATACTTATTAGAGAGAGAGAGAGAGAGAGAGAGAGAACATGAGTGAATGTACCAGCAGGGGGAGGGGCAGCAGGAGAGGGAGAGAGAATCTCAAGCAGACTCCCCACTGAGCATGGAGCCCCACATGGGGCTCCATCCCGTGACACTGAAACCATAATCTGAGACGAAATCAGGAGTTGGATACTTAACTGACTGGGCCACCCAGGTGGGTGCCCCCTCCTTACTTTATATCGATGGCTTATTTTAAAACATCCATTCCCTGCCCCCCATCCACCTTCTTCACATCGATGACAGCAACAAACAATTAATGGCATTTCTTAAATGTCCTGTTGCCTAAAATAACATCTTCTTCCAATTAAAGAGTAACAAAGTCAGCACCTCTTCTCTGCTCCCTTCATTAGCCATAGCATCTATTGTCGCATCTCCCTTTCTCTTCAGTTTTGTCTAAGACCTAGCTCACCTCTCAAAATGGAATACATCCTTACGATTCTTCTGGGGAGGGATTGTTTGTGATGATGGTTTTTAAAAAATATTTTTGAATTTTATTTATTTCTTCATGAGAGACACACAGAGAGAGGCAGAGACATAGGCAGAGGGAGAAGCAGGCTTCCGATGGGGAGCCCAATACAGGACTCGATCCCAGGACCCTAAGGATCACGACCTGAGCCAAAGGCAGACGCTCAACTATTGAGCCACCCAGGTGCCCCTGATGATGGTTTTCAAAGATTATGTATGCTGTCAGTTTGTAGGACATTGACATATACCTGAGTGTCCCCTTGTCAGAGGACAGCGGGGCCCCCACGGATCCTGGCCATCCTCCAGGACCCCATCCATCCTACAGTGACACTCCAGCCCTCGTGTATACTAGCTTCCCTCTTCAAACTTCAACTCAGCATATATCATATCACAGACTCTTAAACTCAAGGAAACATAGGTCATAATCCAGAGGTTTCTAGGCCTGGCTTTTCATCAGTCTCTTGGCAAACTTTCTTAAAATACATACTCTGGCCCCCTGCCCTATCCAGACTCGCCGGGATGCAGACATGGATCCTGCATGTGGAAAAGCTCTCTGTGTGCCTCCGACGATCAGCCTGGTTTCAGGACCACTAACCTAGCCCCACTCCCAGGGCCAGACTCCCTTGAATTTCATCCCTGGCAGGTGGTTGTGCAAGCTGCACTGCACGGCCCCCCAGTCCTGGCACACACACAGCTTTTCATAAGTGGTCCCAGCTGAAACAGTTCTTCCTCAGGTCGAATCGAAAGACATTTCCACCACAAATATTTCTACCTATTGATCTTGATGGTACCTTTCAGAGCAACACAGAAAAAGGTTTCTCCCATTTTTTCCCCCCAAGCACTTATAGATAGCTACTGTTTTCCTTCTCAAGATCTCTCTTCTCATCTCTGGGCATCCTGGGTGTTCTACCAATATGGTTAAAGTGAGTTTAGGTTTGTCTCTCGGATGATTTCTTATGAGAACTTGATGGAGTAGGTATCTTTCCAGGGTTAGGAGATGATGGAAGGCCAGTCAGGTTAAATATGAAACTAATCAGTAGCTGAATTGAAATTTGAACCATTGGTTTGGCCCCAGATGTTGCACTCTTAACTAACAGGTTATGCCCCCTGTTTTTGTTTTCTTTATTTTAAGGTGCAAATAGAGGCCAAGTTGTTCTACTGCCCGCAGGGAGCCACACTCTCAAATTTGCAAAGTCGTAGTAAGCCCCACTAAGAGCTGGGTGTTAGGTTCAGAGCAGACGGTAACTCTCTGGTTCCTTTGCTCTGGCCTCTGACTGCCTCGTGAGTGTGGAGGAACGAGGAGGTCTTTGCTCACTTTGCCCTTTGTGGCAAACCTTTGGGTTTTGTTCTGCTTTGTTTTCATAAACTGTTCTCTCTTCGAAGAGAGACTTCATATCTATCTCCAGTACTTTTTTTGTTAGTTGTGACTATCATCCCCACTTACGTAGATCCTGTAGCTTTTCAATGTGATAGCCCATTAAACAAACTAGCTCAATGTCATTCTCATATTTTGATAACCATAACGTCTCTTTTTGTCCAAATCACTGATAAAAGTTTTGTTGAAGATGAGACCAAGGACAGAGTCTTTGAGCACTTGCAGGGGGATTAATCAATCGTTTAATTAATCAATTAATTCTTATTCTCGGGCTACAGTTATCCAAGCAAAGGTAAAGACCCCTAATTGGCCATTTGGTCTTGTCTATGAGGACAAGGGAAATTTGGTCGAATGCCTTTCTGTCCACAACATTTTCCCAATTAATTAATCTAATAAGCCTATCTAAGAAAAATATTTAATTCTGTTCTTAGTAAACCCTATGTGAGCTCCCCTTTAAGGTTCACAAAATATCTCTTCTAGAATTTGGTCTAGAGTTCTGCTGTGGACTGATAGCAATTTACTTTTTTGTTGGGCTCTGAGTGACTCTGAAAAGGGCTGGCCGGGTTCAGTGGAGACAGGGTGATGAATGAAGGCAGCTTCAGCGACAAGGTGGGTGGTTGGTGCATAAGTCAGACTGGTTAATTAGGGTGGAGACTTGACTAGAGGTCAGTGGGGTGAGCCAAAGGATCCACCCTACGGGGTATATCATGGGGCCAGGAAAGATCAAGAACGAAACAAAAGCAGATGTTCCTTCAGGGAGCAAACCAGTGGAGCAGGGGAAGACTGGAGGCTGTTGTTTGAAACGAAGAAACCAAGAAAGCCCAAGGGTCAGAGGGGGAGGCTGAGATGAGTTAAGAGTGAGGATGGGGGGCAGCCCCGGTGGCTCAGCGGTTTAGCGCCGCCTTCAGCCACGGCCTGATCCTGGAGACTCGGGATCTAGTCCCATGTTGGGCTCCCTGCATGGAGCCTCTTCTCCCTCTGCCTCTGTCTCTGCCTCTCTTTCTCTGTGTCTCTCATGAATAAATAAATAAAATCTTAAAAAAAAAAAAGAGTGAGGATAGGTCTTATAATGGGACAACTTCATTCCCTGTCTCAACAAATCACACCAACCACCCAGCTGTCCAAACCAGAAATTTGGGGATTCTCATAGAGCACCCTTGCTTCCTCAGATTTGCTGTGGCCATTTTAATCACCAAGCCCTATTCTTTCTACCTCTAATATTTCCCAAAACTGCCTGTTTCTCTCCAGTGCTCTGTCCTCACCCTGGCCACTGTCATCTCATTCTGGTTTTGTGTTTTGTTTTTTGAAGTAATCTCCACCCCCAGTGTGGGGCTGGAACTCATGGCCTCAAGATTAGGAGCTGTGTGCTCCACTGACTGAGCCAACCAGGTGCCACTGTCATCTGGCTCTTGAATCACAATGCAGCCACCTCATTGATCCTCTTGCCTCCAGATTCAGCTTCTCATTCAGTCTTCACACTGGATTCACTCTTTATTTTGAAACACAAACTTGATCATATCTTGTCCCTTGCTTAAAAAGGCTTTGGTGGTTTTCCTATGATCTTCAGAATAAAACCAAGCCCTTGGGCATGAAATGACTGCTCCTCCTTAGGAATGTCTCACTTCCCACTCCCTCCCATCTTATTTTGGCCGCCTGGGGCTCTGGTGGTTTGTGTGCTGGGTGGTCATTTCACAGATGCTCCTTTTTATGTTACTGAATATATTGCACCTGCTGCCAGAAATACCTGTCCCAACCTTACCCCTTTCCCCCTGACTAGCTGCTAGCCCACTAGGCATGTCTCCCCTGCCTCCCACCTGTTCCCTTTCTCCATCATAAAGAAAGTGACCCTCTCTAAGTGCCCTTATCTTATTTCTTTCACAGGATATAATTGATTTATTTGCTTGCCTCTCCTCTGGAGTGTGAGCTTCTTGTGGGCCAGAAAAGATCTTGGAATCCCTTGGAATCCCTTAGCATATTGAGATAAAAAATATTTATAGAATCCAGGTGTTCATTTATTCAATATTAATGAGAGAACAGTCCCTTTTAAAGGCCAGCCCTCTAAATGATCTCTGTCCTGAGACATTATGTCTCTCTACCCAAGCTCAGTCTATCGGATCACGATACTTGCTGGTAACAGAGGGCATTATTATTTAGAGGTTATGTATGTCGGAGGTGGAATACCAGGTCACATTTCCTAGTTCACCAAGAACTGAAACTTTTTTGGAATCCTTTCATATCCTTTACCAGGAGAGAAGGCAGCCAGGTGCTATGGTCGTGAAATGGAATCAAGTTTGGTTGCCAAGAGGAGAGTATGATGAAGAAGAGGATGGATTTGAGGGCTAAGGAGGGGGTCTCTGGCCCCAGTCCCCCAGAGTCGATGACCTAAGCAATGGGAAATAGCACTAGAGAAGGGTTACTTATCTTCTTAGAGTTTGGGGTAAGTAGTAGAATTGGCAAATTTAGGGCATTTTGGTGAGTGTCTATACTAGGTTTCTAACATGGTGAATTTCTCCAGAGAGACAGTTTGTTCAACTGAATCTCATAGACAGACATGATCTAGAGTAAGATTATGTATAAATTGGCCTGTCAATGGGACATTTGTCCTGGTAGTTATTTTTATCATGATTGCGTTAAGGGATCTGGGGGCTGGCAGGAACTGGCGTAAATGTACCAGAACAAATGGGTATTAGAGGGGAAATTTAACTGTGAGGAGACATGATAGCTTGGTGATCGTGGTAGTAGAGCATGGAGAAAAAGTCATCTTTAATTTCTGCTTTGCAAAAGTTGGAGTATAAACTGAGGCTACAATTTGGAGGCAACTCACTTGGGAGAATTCATGAAAATGAAACATGTTTCAAAAACAGATCTGGACAGTTATAGCCACCATGGGTTTCTTGTAGGCCTGATAGAAAATTTGCTATGTTAGCAGGTGCATTGGCCAATATGATGAATAGCAGTGAAAGGTTCCACCCTGGGGAACTCAAGATAACCCCAGTTATACCCACGCCTAGTTATTGGGTTAAGTTACTGAGAATGTGGCAGAGACTAAATGAAGAGTTGGCCCAAGAGCACTCCTTGAATATGTCCATTTTTTGTTGGCATCTCCTTCTAGAACCACTAGAAGTTCCAATTTATAAAATGTAATGGTGGTGCCAATGGAGAATACACAACCACGGTGTCTGGGTGTTAGAAAGTGTGCTCTGTGGGTATCTGGGTGGCTCAGTAGATTATGATCCTGGGGCCCTGGGACGGAGCCCCCATGTCAGGCTCCTTGCTCAGTGGGGAGTCTGCTTCTCCCTCTCCCTCCACCTCTCCCTCTGCTCATGCTCTCTCTCACTTTCACTTGCTCTCTCTCAAGTAAATAAGTAAAATTTAAAAGAAAAGAAAAGAAAAGAAAAGAAAGAAAAGAAAAGAAAAAAGAAAGTGTACTCTGCAGTTGCCTCAGTGGCCAAACAGTGGCTACGGTCTGGGCCTTTTGCTACTGCTCTCTGCTGACAAATGCAAAGACAGCAAGGCTGAGCTGTGGCAAATTACTGAGCATTCTTGTGCATTGAGCCTGCTGTCTTGAACTGGCCAGGTTCTCTGGGCCAGAACAGAAAACCTATGGTTCTGGATGCTCAGGAAGCTGTGTGTGTTGATGCTGAAACAGAAGATTTGATGCTTGGTCTCAGCTTCTTAGACTCTGGAAATGCTTGGGTTTACAGTGGTCCACGCAAGGTATGATAGAGTGCCTGATTCCTATCCCTCTAGTTGGGATCTACAGGATCCAAATATGACCTTGATGGCCAAGTTCTCCTTTTCCCCAGGTGGTCTAGGTCTGCCCTCTCTAATGTGGTAGCCAGTAGCCAGATTTATATTAAATTGAAATGGATTAATCAAAATTAAAAATTCAGTTGCTTGGGATCCCTGGGTGGCGCAGCAGTTTAGCGCCTGCCTTTGGCCCAGGGCGCGATCCTGGAGACCCGGGATCGAATCCCACGTCGGGCTCCCGGTGCATGGAGCCTGCTTCTCCCTCTGCCTGTGTCTCTGCCTCTCTCTCTCTCTCTCACTGTGTGCCTATCATAAATAAATAAAATAAAATAAAATAATTTAAAAATTCAGTTGCTTAGTCACACTAGCCTCATTTTACATGCTGGTAGCGCTGTATTTATCAGTGCTGATTACAGAACATTTTCATCTTTGAAGAAAGTTCTATTGGACAGCACTGGTTTAGATCCCTTTGAAGGAGAAGAATTTGTAGAAAGTTGTGCTCTTTCAGGGTCACCATGCTGGTGATTTTTAGACTAGGTAAGGATAGGAGATAGTGAAGGGGTTCTCCTCCCAGGAAAGGTTGCAGTGAGTCAGAACAGAAGTAATTCATTTCTTCAGGTCTTTAAAGATCCAGTGGAGGAGCACCTGCCTTTGGCTCAAGTCATGATCCCAGGGTCCTGGGACTGAGCTCCCTGCTTAGTGGGGAGTCTGCTTCTCCCTCTCCCTCTGTGTGCGTGTGCTCTCTCTCTCTCAAATAAATAAATAAATCTTAAAAAAAAATAAAGATCTAGTGGATAATTCCTCAAAGGTATAGAGGTAGTGTTTTTTTGTGGGAGGTTCTCAAAATATAAACATTGATCATCTTGGAGACAAGTGGGCAAGAGATGGGGTCGATCCATCTGGATGCCATAATGAAGTTGATACAACCCAGAAATTTGATTTCTACCAGTTAAAAAAAAAGTACTTCTATGGTTTTGTATTTAACCTATAAGTCCAGAGGCATGTCAGGGCCTTTTAGGTTAAGAGGTGAGAAACTAATATATACTGGAATCTTTTCCCTAAAAGACCATGCACTATTCTTCCCTGGGTGATAGTCCTCCCTCATGTTGTGGGCCTCAACAAATACTCCTTGGCAAATAATTGGTTCTGTCATGCTATTATGTTTAATAAATGAAAGATGGCTCTTCCCTTAAAAAGTGGAGTTAGATGATACCAATCCCATAAACTCTAATTCACAAACTCAGGGATTATGAGAGGCACTAAAAGTATGGATGACATTAAGATCACTTTTTATTTTTGTGGTAAACAGAATAGCGGCCCCCAAAGATATCCATGTCCAATCCCCAGAATCTGTGAATATGTTACTTTACATGGGAAAGCCAGCTTTGCAGATGTGATCAAGTTAGGGATTTTGAGATGGGGTGATTTTCCTGGATTACCCAGGTGGGTTCAATGTCATCACACGAGTCTTTAAAAGAGGAGAGCCTTTCCAAGTTGTGGCCCGTAAAGAAGTGTGAGCAACACAAGAAGGATCAGAGAGTTGTAACATTGCTGGCTTTGAAGACAGAGGAAGGCGCATGCGCCAGGGAATGCATGTGAGTGGTCTTCAGAAGCTGGAGAAGGCGAGGAAACAGATTTTCTCATAGAGCCCCTGGGAAAAATAGAGCCCTGCCCACCTTGATTGTAGACTTCTGATCTACTGAATTCCAAGATAATAGCTTGTGTTGTTGAACTTGCTACATTTGTGGTAATTGTTAATAGTGGTAGTAGGAAACTAATTCATTTTTTATGGAGTGGAAGATTATTAAATAACTTATTTTGAAAAATATGACTGTTAAAAAGACAGAATATTCATGTTCCCTAATTAGTGCATTCTTAGCTTGTAACAATTCTGTGTGAAGCCAAATTATAATAAAATCATTGCTTGGTGAGCACAGAAAACTTGCTTAGTGATTAGACTGAGCCCAGAGGCTATTATGTCTGCTTCTACCCTTTGCTTATCCGAGGTATAAGGCCTCTGAAAGTGTAATCCGGTAGAGAACGTGTCTGCCAAGAACTGGCCTGGTGAATTGGGCAGCAGCCATGCGTGACTGTGGCATTGAAAACCTTCTACCCGTTTCATAGCCTTAGCTCCCTGGTGTTATTTTTTTTTCACAATGATGACCAAAGAAGATAGATGGAAAGACTTGATTTTGATGAACTCTTTGTGGGGGCAATGGGTGGGTCCCATGGGATTTGTATCCCAGTGAACACCAGTGCGAGCCTGGTTGTAGTGTTCATCATGGGCAATGAAGTCAGGATCACAGCTTTGGAGGACTAAACATGTTTCAGTTCTCAAACAGAAAATAATTAATGGAATTGACATTCATTGTTAGCCTTGGCTCAGATGAGAATACCCTTGAGCCTTCTAGGCTCTCCAAGTTCCCTCAGTAGACCATGGCCACAACTTAGGGAGATGGAGCTTAGCTAATGATCCCTTATTTTACTATGGCATAACACCTGCTTGACTTCCAGAAGACATCGCTTCACTTTTGTAGAGAAAGGATGTGATAGCTGCCGTGAGGGAGTCAGGAATTCGGCCCACCAATTCTAACTCCTACTGGCTGGCCGACCATTTGCCTGCTTTCCCCCCCCCTATAATAACAGCTTTATTATGAACTTGACTTCACATACAAAGTTAGAATGGCAATTATATTTAAAATGAACTCATTAGAAAGTTGAAATATCGTATTATAATTATGCACTCTCCAAAATTCCAGAAGGTATTTAAACAGGTAACAGATACTGCTACCCATCTTTGGGCAGATAGAATAACAGCATTACTGAAAACTGGCTCCTAGACAAGTATGGACCATCTGCTGCTGTGTCTTAGGAAAGAGACGAGGTCATGATACAGGCGTCATTGGTGCAGTAATTCATGGGTAGTTGTTCCTTATAACAATGCAAAATTGGGCTCACTTCTTTTTTTCTTTTACTCTGCAAGGCAGCTGGTGACTGTTGTCCTTCTTCTGTTCCTTGAGAGCTACCACTCAGAGTATTGACATTATAGCCATTTATTAAAAAAAAAAAGATGAGAATGAATATAAGCTTCTTCACAAAGCAAAGCACCTCAAATTCATAGATGGTGTCCAATGTTGGTCTCTAACTGATGTTGGATAATATGACATCACTTCTGGGATTGATGAAGACTTGGTCTCCTTTAGCTGTGGCAGAGGGGGCCATGAGTTCTTCCCTTTCATGGATGAATCTGCTATAACTGGGGCTTGAACCAGGATGGGGCCCTGATTCCTGCTGTGGGGCTGGGCTGGGCAAGGTACAGCTGGGTATACAGGTGAGAGTAAGGGCAGGATCAAGGCTAGAGATAGGAGTGGTGCTGGTTAAGGAGCTGGCTAGCTTAGAATGAGTTGGCAAGCATTTGGTCAGCAGGGCTGGGAATTAAGACTGAGGACTGGACTGAGGGTAGGTAAGGGGTGGGAGCAGCAACACAGTTGGGATGAGGGGAGAAGCATGCAAACAAAGCTAGGCTGAGAAAGGTCTGAGATGGAGCTAAAGCTGGCTAAGTAAGTACACAGCAGGCGCTTGGGAGGTGGCAGCAGGAGGCAGCAGGGTGCCGTGGTCAAGAGCATGGGTTTTTGTGGCACCTGGGTGGCTCAGTGACTGAGTGTCTGCCTTTGGCTCAGGTCATAATCCCAGGGTCCTGGGATCAATTCTCATATTGGGTTCCCCATGCGGAGCCTGCTTCTCCCTCTGCCCATGTCTCTGCCTCTCTCATGAATAAATAAAATCTTTAAAAAAGGGGAGCATGGGTTTTTCATTTACATGGAAGACTTGAGTTTAATCCTGTCCTGCCAGTTACTGGCAATGTGATTTGGGTCAACTTACTTAAATCTGTCCCAGTTAAATCACCTCTAAAATTAGAATAATCATATGTATCCTGCTGGTGATTTTAAGAATTAGAAATAATGCAGGACACCTGGGTGGCTCAGTTGGTTAAGCACCTGACTCTTGGTTTTGGCTCAGGGTTGTGAGATCAAGCCCCATGTTGGGCTCTGTGCTGGGCATGGAGCCTGCTTGGGATTCTCTCTCCCTCTTCTTCCCCTCCTCCCCCCTCCCCTCATCTCTAAAAGAAAAAAAAAAGAATTAGAAATGATGCATATGAAGTCCCTTACCCACTATTTCTTCAACTGGGTTCATGGTTGTACTTTCAGGAATCCAAATATCCTGTACAAAATTTTTATTCTCTATTCTTAATTTATTTTTTTATTTTTTATTTATTTATTTAAAATTTGTATTTATTTATGATAGTCACACAGAGAGAGAGAGAGAGAGAGAGGCAGAGACATAGGCAGAGGGAGAAGCAGGCTCCATGCACCGGGAGCCCGACGTGGGATTCGATCCCGGGTCTCCAGGATCGTGCCCTGGGCCAAAGGCAGGCGCCAAACCGCTGCGCCACCCAGGGATCCCATTTATTTTTTAAACATAGACTATTTTTTAGAGGACTTTTAGGTTTAGAGCAAATTGAGCAGAAAACAAAGTTCCCATATACCCCCTGCCCCACACATGCATGGCTTCCCCCACTACCAACACCCCTCACCACAGTGGTACATTTGTTACAGTCAACGAACCTACACTGACACATCATTATCATCCAAAGTCCATAGTTTACATAGCAGCTCACTCTTGGTGGTGTGCCTTCTACGGGTTTGGATGAGCATCCAGTGACATGTATCCACCACTGAAGTATCACAGAGTAATTGCACTCCCCTAAAAGTGCACTGTGCTCTTTCTTTTTTTAAAAAAATATTTTATTTATTCATGAGAGACACAGAGACAGAGAGGCAGAGACACAAGCAGAGGGAGAAGCAGGCTCAAGCAGGGAGCCTGACTTGGGACTCGATCCCGGGTCTCCAGGATCAGGACCTGGGCCGAAGGTGGTGCTAAACTGCTGAGCTACCCAGGCTGCCCCACTGTGCTCTTTCTCTTTCCCCCTTCTTTCCTCGTCTCAACCCCTGGGAACCATAAATCTTTTTAGTGTCTCCATAGTTTTGCCCTTTCCAGAATGTCATGTAGTTGGAATCATGTAGTATCTAGTCTCTTCAGATTAAGCTCTTTTACTTAGTAATATGCATTTAAGATTCCTCCATTTCTTTTCGTGTCTTGATAGCTCATTTCATTTTCATGCTGAATAATATTCTGTTGTCTGGCTGTATGTGTCCACTTATTAGCTCTTAACTTTCAACCCAGTGCTTTTCAGACAGGGATCTTTGGATCTCTGTGTGGGCTAAGTGCATATTCTTGAGGACTCAAGAGTTTAGAATTTGAGAAACTCTAGCCTAGCATGTAGTAGGTACTCAATAAATGTAAATAATTAATGACAGGATTATTACTCGTATGAGAGAAGCCAAAGGTATAGTGGAGCAGGGCTGGGCCAAGACCTGCATTCATAAGCTTTATCCCGGCAAGGGGAGTCTTGTCAATTGGATTTGTAGCCAGACCTGCTTCCTGGTGGGCAGGGCGGGTTTGGGCCCCCTGGACAGCTGCCTCGGGCTGCCCAGTCTTCAAGGGGCGCATCCCTGGGGCACATGCTGGACACTGCCATGACATGACAGTTTCTGACAGCCCTAGTTTTGAAACTTGGAGCATTTTTTCCTCTTGGGTTTTCTGGCGGTGTTCCCTCAGACCATGATTTTCAGAGATTACAACGTGATTCCTCAGTGACCTCTGGGAGGACTTCCAGTTCCCTGGACTATAATTCATGAGGCTCGAAGACCTGAACTCATTTAGAGCTGCTCGGGGCTCATGTCCCCATCCATCTTCGGCTCCTGTTCCCTCTCCCCAAGGTGTGTTGTTTTACTGATGTTTAGATTCTACTTCAACATGGCAGGAACAGAAGTGCCAGCGTGGCTGGGCAGGACCATCATCTGTTCCTTATCTACTTGGAGCCCAGCCCTTTCTTGTCCATCCTCTTGTCCCGAACACAATTTTATGAGGTCCATTTTTTGCTCTGAGGCTGGGGCTATAAAGCACCACAGCCTCTTCTGCTCCTGTCCTTCTTCTGTATATCTCTCCCTATGCCCTCCCTGAAATGTCCCCTGGACTGACACAGAGGAGTGTCTAGGTACCCTCTGTTCATTAGGATTATGCCTTGTTATAGTTCAGAATTTAATTTTTTAGAGCCTTCGATATTTCAAGTCATAGTTCCTCTTTGTGTTGGGGTTATCAACCCTGGCTGTCCATTGGAAGAAGTCAAGCAACCTTTCAAAGGCCCCAATGCTTGGCCCCAACCCAGACCAACTGAACCACATCTCTCAGACAGGGCCCAAGCATGGGTATTTTTATTTTAAGTTTTCCCAGATAATTATAAAAGAAAAAAGGGTATAAAATGGACTTTGTCAAAATTTAAAACCACTCATCAAAAGAGACCATTGAGGAAAAGAAGGAATAAGTCACAGACTGGGAGAAAATATTTGCCACCCATATATCTGAGAAAGAACTTGTACCCAATACATCTTAGCAATTTCTATAATTCAGTAAAAAGACAACCAGCCCCACTAAAAAACTGGCCAAAACCTTGAGTAGGCACTTTACAAAGGAAAATATGTAAGTGGCCAATCAGCATGTGAAAATGTGTTCAATACCATTGAACGTCAGAGAAAGGCAAAGTAAAACCAAAGTGAGATGCCCACTAATGGTTCAAATAAAATAAAAACCCAACAGCATGAGGATGGAAGGCGCTAGAACTCTCATAAGCTTCTGCTAGGGGACCAGAATGGTGTGACCACTTGGACGTTGGTCTGGCACTTTCTCACAAAGTGAAACATACACCTGCCTAATGACAAAAACACTGCATCCAGGGGATACCAAAGCACACGTACTCGCAAAGACTTCACAGCTACGTTAATGACAGCCCTGAACTGGAAACAATGTGGATGCCCCCTCGACTTGAGACAGAATGAACCAACTGTGGAATGTCCATATAGTAAGACACCACTGTTACGGAAAAGGGGTCCTCATTCACCTGACACCATGGATGGACCTCAAAAACGTGACGCCGGGTGAAAGAAGCCACACACAAAAGAGGACCTACCCTGTGATTCCACCTGTATGAATGAAGTTCAAGAATAGTCAAAACCAAGATACGGAGAAGAGACTCAGAACAGATGTTGCCTTGCGGAGGCACAGCCTGTGAGTGCATGGGAAGTACGTGAGAGATCTTTCTGGGGTGACAGATACGTCCTAAATCTTGATTGCATGGTGGGTGACAAAGCATACGCATTTATCTAAACTCATATGCAGTGTGGGGTATTAAATGCTGTACATTTCCTATCTATAAATTCAGTTTATTTAAATTACACCCAACCAAGGAAATTCAATGAATAAATATTCCCCAGATGATTCTGCTGCTCAGGAAGGGTTGAGAGTCACTGCTCGGAGGCCTCGTACTGAGGAACCTCAGAGGACGTGAGCCTCTGACCGGAGATGTCTCTCATTTCTAGCACATCCATCCACTACACTTCATTGTTGGCTCAAATGGAACGGAAAATGGGCCTCCTTGCTGAGAGAGAGGGACCCGTCGGTAAAATCACAGGAAAGGTGACCACCTGCTCTTTGTGTGGGTGACCAAGACTTATAACAGATGTCTGGGGAGTTGAGGCCCTCTGGCCTTGCTCTGTCTTTATGCAAATGTTCATATTATGTTTTGGGAAAGTGTCTTTCATGCACTTTGTTGGATGAACATCTTTCCCCTCCGAGACTCACTGACTTTGATATAGCTGAATGTGTTCTTAGCTAAACTTAAGTTCTGGGGCACCTGGGTGGCTCAGTCGGTTAAGCATCTGACTTCTTTTCAGGTCATGATGTCGGGGTCCTGGGATCAAGCCCCGTGTGGGGCTCTGAGCTTCAGGGAGCCTGCTTCTTCCTCTGCCCCTCTCCTTGCTCATGCTCTCTCTCTGTTTCTCAAAGAAATGAATAAAATCTTTAAAAAATTTAAGTTCTGTGTCTTTTTTTTTGTTAGGTACACTTCTTTAGAATAAAACATGCTTTTTAATAATGACTATTTCCATTCAAAACTCTTTCCCATCAAAATCCCAGGGTCTCTAGGAGGATATTCTCACCATGGTGTGCTAGATTTTCAGGCTACTTAATGCCCAGCTCCTGCATCTTGCCATATTTTCTGATCTCTGGAAAATGCTGAGATCTGATTTAGGATCTTTTTGAACTTGTATCAAACAGCTGTGAGCAATACAGAAGTAATATATCATCTACTTAGCGGCCTTAACTACCCAGGATCCTGCTAATAATTAAAAAGTAAACCACAAGGAGGCTCAGAAGATTAAAAAAAAAAAAAAAAAGAGGTGGCACAAATTCCATACACTTTACTCAGGGGTGAGCCCTTTGGATTCTTTCTCATAGCCAATTTACCCTTACCTGAGACACAGGTGTAAAAGTCTCCGCAGCCTGGTTAGAAGCGCCACGTCAGAAGCCTAACAGAGGTCATTGACAGCTGTGAAAAGGTACAGCTGATGGGAGAGAAGATCGTCTTCCACTTTCATCTTATCCTGTTAAAGCAAAAAAGAGAACAATCTAGTGACCATTTGGCTTAGGAGCACATGTGTAAAATAATTCCCAAATCTCCAGAGGCATGACCGTGTTTGAGTTCAACACAAAATTGTCCTCGATGACCTTTGAGTCAGCAAGAAAAGGCTGAGTGTTCCCTGCACTTCTCTCCTTCAGGAGGCAGAGGAGTGTGTGTTAGAAACACAGAAGTTCCTGCCAAACCAGGTGGAAATAAACGTCTTGACAGTTCCAGTGAACAAATTTCAGTGCCGCAAACCTGGCCTGTCCCAGGGTGGCACCCTCCCTTGGCAGCTCTGATGTGATGACGTCGCACCTCCCAGGTGGGTGCAGAGGCAGGACGGGCTGACCCTGCTCTTAACCGGCCCTAACCACTCTGAACATCAGCTGGGGGAGTCCCCTCCCTGAAACTGCAGCCCCCAGGTATGGCTCTGAGCCTCTGATCTGCGCTTCTCAATGTTTACTCAGCACCTGTGGCCTTTCTTCCCCGCTGCCTCCCCCACCAGACCTCCCCTGTCCCCTCCTCCCTCCAAATCCACAAGATTATCTCTCCTTATCTCTGGGCGGACTCCTTAGTCTACAAATCCGTCTGAGGCTCATCTGTTAATCCCATGAATCTGAGAGAAAAATAAGTGATGCCTACAGAAGTTCTACAGATAAAATGATAATGAAGCGTGGACTTTTTAAAATTAAGTTTTAAATTTTAACTCCAGGAGAGTTGACATACAGCGGTATATTAGTTGCAGGTGTACCATAGAGTGATTCAACAATTCTGTGTGTTACTCCATGCTCATCATGGTGTATGAATTTGTTTTTAAATAATCCATCAGGAGGGGCACCTGGGGGGCTCAGTAGTTGAGCGTCTGCCTTTGGCTCAGGGCGTGATCCTGGGCTCCTGGAATCATAAATAAATAAATAAAATCTTAAAAAATAATCCATCAGGAGTAAGGAAAGGAAAGGCAAAGATGAAACAAGATGAAACAAGATGGCTTTCGATACCGCTGGAGTTGGGCGTCATGGTAGCATGTCATACCATGTGCTCTCTTAGTGTACGTTAGGAAATGCCCATCAAAAGACGTACAGAAGGAAATATGTGATGGCACACAACCTAATTTTAAGTTCTTGTTCTCATTTTCAGGTGATCCCAGAGAGGGGGCACATATTCACTTTACCATTAGCCTAAGATCATTCAAAAGTTTTTCCTTAATAACTTCATTCAGGAAGCAAAATGTTAGAATTATTTTTAAAAGAATCTGGTCATAATTATAACAATTAAAAAATTTTTTTATTATGGACACTTTCAACTATACAAATATTTGGCTAATATAAGGAATCCTTGTACCATCACCCAGCCTCAGTGGATGTTCATATGTGGCCAGGCTTCCCCCCACTCCACATTACATTAAAACAGGTTCACGGCATCATATTGTTTTCATCTGTAAATAAGTCAGTAGTATCTCTAAGAGATAAGACCCGTCTTTCCCTTTTTAAACATAATCACAATGCCACTGTCACATCTAAAAAAAAACAATTTTTTAAATATAAAATATCCAGGAAATGCTCAGATTTCCCTGATTATCTCGTGATTTTTAAAAAATATTTTATTTATTTATTCATGAGAGAGAGAGAGAGAGGCAGGCAGAGACACAGGCAGAGGGAGAAGCAGGCTGCATGGAGGGAGCCTGACGTGGGACTCAATCCCGGGTCTCCAGGGTCACACCCTGGGCCAAAGGTGGTGCTAAACCGCTGAGCCAACCAGGCTGCCCTCGTGATTTCTTTTTATTCATAGTTTGTGCAAATCAGGATCCAAATAAGATCCACACATTGTATTCAGTTGAAATATCTTGTCCTTTCAAATCTATAGACTTTTTTTTGCCCTCATTTTTTCCCCTTTGGTATGTATGTATGTATGTATGTATTTATGTATTTATGTATTTATTTATGGATTTTATTTATTCATTTGAGAGAGAGAGAGAGAGAAAGAGCAAGCATGTTAACAGGGGGAGGGCAGAGAGAGAGAGGGAGAGAGAGAATCCCAAGCAGACTCTGCTTTGATGTGGAGCCTGATGCAGGGCTTGATCTCATGACACTGAGATCATGACTGTGCTGATATCAAGAGTTGGAGGCGTAAGTGACCGAACCACCCAGGCGCCTCTACTTTGACATTTATTTATTGGAGAAATTGGGCTACTTGTCTTGTGGAATTTTCAACATTCTGGATTTTTTGTCTGCATCCTCATGGTATTGTTTATCATGTTCCTCTATTACCTATAATTCCAGTGAACTGATACCTGGAGGCTTGTCGTCATTATTAGCAATACCGAGAACTTCACTTCAAAGATCGACAATTTCCATGACATGTCAGTTGTATGATGTCTCACCACAGTAAGTAAAGCGGGTTCTAAACACCCCTGAGGCAACAGAAAAGAGGATAACTATTTTGCAGGAAGATCAAGTCTAGTCCCTGCTGCCTTTATAAAACACGTCTGGTGAGAATCCGCCCTTAGCTCCAGGATGACTGTCAACTAGAACATGTTGGGCCTCCCTTCTGTGCATTTGAGTGAACATGGACAGGGGGAGAGAACGTGAACTTGGGGGGTGGTCTTATATTTGAATTCTGGCTTTGCCTTTCATTAAGTATATGCTTTTTCTAGTTACTTAATATTTCTTAATCTCAGATTCCATACATGTGAGGATAATGTCTCTCCCACCAGGCTGCTGAGATGCACTTGCTGTGTAGTGTGTGCTCAATAATTGTTTGTTTCTTTTCCAGCGTACGTTAAAAATGAGAATTCCTGTTGAAATCTACAGTTCTGTAGAGTTCCTTTAGATCCAAAGGCAAACATGGCATTTACCAGCCTCCAAAATTATAGAAGCTTTCAAGTAGACCTTGAGAGGGGACATGTCGAAAGAGGAAGGGATATGAGAACAGGAGATATTACTCTCTTCCCTCCTTCTTGTACTCAGAAAATTCAGGAAAATTCTTCCCAAGGAAAGCATGACCCATTTTGGCCTAAAACTTTGCTATTCTCTGGACTGAGCTGGCTTGGGAACATATTTCTTTTACCAAAAGATGAGTTCACAGTAAATGACTCAGAAACATATGGATGAAATTTCCCTTAAGCCACTCAGGGGATTTGAAATGAAGGGAAAGAGTATTTGGCAGAATGTGTTTGGGGCTTTGCCAGACCCAAGCCAACTGAGAAACAGTTAAGACACAAGGCAGATCTCGAATGCTGCCAAGTTTACCCATCTTAGCAGGACAGGGATTTAGAATCAGAGCTGCTCAGAAAAGCACTGCCTCACGGGTGGCAAAGGACGCAAAAGCTTTTGTCCTCAACGTCTCAACGCGGCTGCTATGTCCCGGGCGGACCCTCTGCGATGTGCACACCCTCTTGATGACCTTGGAGGCCGCAGGTGCCTCTTCCACACCAAGCCCGTGACTTCTCTCCAGGCTGCTTTTGTTTCCAGGCCAACCTGGATGTTTCCCACTCTGAATTCCTCAAGGAGAGGGGACAATTCTTTTTTTTTCTTTTTTTTTTTTAGAGAGGACAATTCTTGCAGAGTGGTCTTGAATCCCGGGGAAGGCCTGGAAGGGGAAAGTGTGATAGAGCACTGCCCTTCTCTGACATACACTTTTCCTGTCTTCTGTCTCTTACCTTTGCCACTTTCCCACATTTCTCTGCTTTCCGTGGGTTTTTTTGTCTGGAAAACGGAGGACCGGATGAGCTGTTTCCATGCTATGCTGCCTTGAACCTTTTAAATGCTTGCCAGGGCCCAGCGGATGGGTGAGAAGATAGAGCAAGGGG
Source organism: Canis aureus (assembly GCF_053574225.1). NCBI lineage: Eukaryota > Metazoa > Chordata > Mammalia > Carnivora > Canidae > Canis > Canis aureus. The sequence continues at coordinate 41,692,085 of NC_135631.1, forward strand.
CTCTCCTCACAATGAGGGAAAGGCTCTGGTTTAAGATCAAGGGAACCACAGGCTCCGGGGAAGACAATTGGAGAATTATGACATGAGACAGTGTCCCTTCTGACTAGACGGTGCCACTGTCCCATGTCCTGCTTCTTAGTCTCCACTCACTGCACCAAATATCATTATAGATGTGCACCAATTTTTCTCTCCAGCACTTGTCAGAGGACCCCTGTGAGCCAGGCACGGTGCTGGGCACTGGGCATTTGGCAGTGGACAGAACAGACTGGGGAGGTCGGTATCAAGGAAACAAATGTGGGGCACCGGGGGGCTCAGTGGTTGCGCATCTGCCTTCGGTTCAGGCCGTGATCCCGGGGTCCTGGGATCGAGTCCCGCATCGGGCTCCCTGCAGGGACCCTGCTTCTCCCTCTGCCTGTGTCTCTGCCTCTCTCTCTCTCTGTGTCTTTCATGAATAAATAAATAAAATATTTAAGAAAAAAAAAGGAAACAAGTGAGTCTTTAAATCTAAATCTAGATATATCCACCATGAAGGAGGAGGTCTTGGTTGAAGTTTGGGCAGACCGGGGATTTGAGTGGAACTCCAGAAACCTTCCTGATCAAAGCAGCACCCCCCCCACCCCCGCTAGCCTGGCCTGCCACCTGCCCCTCCACAGAGTCACTGATCATCGTGAAGTCATTGAGGGTTTCTGTCAAAAATATGCCTCTTCTACCTGACAGGGAAGGTCGAGGAACACAGTGCGGCGTAGCTGATGGATGTCACTGGCTGTTCCTGCAGAAAGCCAAGAGGATGAACTTGAGAGAATAGACCGAGGGCTTTAGGTGGGCGAGGGCGGGAAGGTTTAGAGCTTGGTGGGCCTGGCGAGGCATGAGAGGTTCAGTAAGGAGGTGGCCCAAGGTTAAGGCCACGCTATGACTCCCTTCATGGAGGTCACGGCTGTATCTAGAACTCTCCCTAACTTCTTTTCCCCATTCCTTGGTGAGTTCACTATGCTAGACACAGTAAATGTTAACTCACGACTGCATCTTACTTCTGTTGCTGTCCTTGCTGTATCTAGTTCTTTCTCTTTGTGCATTTTGCAAAGAGAAAAATGATTTTAAAAGTTTCTGGAGACATTTCCGTGATTCCTACTCTAGGTAAGGGGACAGGGCTCAGCAGTACTGGTCTGTGGTAGGTCTGACCTCTGGTTTGGGAGAGGGGGGAGCTAAGCCAGGGGAGGCTGGTTTCTGGTCTTAAAGAGTGAAGACTCCTGTGGGGCACTAGATGGCAACATTTCTCCAAATCTAAACTCAGCAAAGGCGAGGACCTGTCAACAGAAGGTCAACCCTGCATAGCTGCCAAGCCCAACACATTCTATTAAACCTGACCTTCTGGAGATGAGAGGCTGAAGCCACATCTGGTGGAAGGGAAATCCTCCACAGCACATCTCTCAGGGCTGGTCCATGGCGGGGTTCAGAGGTGTATGCTATTATTCCTACTATCACCTCTCCAACCATCACCTCCACCAACACCATCTCTACCTCCACCTCGACCACCACCAACTTCACCACCAGCTCCATCTCCTCCACTTCCATACCTTGACTTCCAACTTCCCCTCACCACCACCACCTTACCACCACTGGTACCTCTTTTCTCACCTCCACCACCTCCTCCATTTCCACCACCACCTCACTCTCACTGTCTTCTCTACACCTCCCCTTTCACCACTACCACCACCTCTACAACTATTCCTGCCACCACCTCTTCCACCATGACCACCACCTCTTCCACCATGACCACCACCTCCTCCACCTCCACCGCCATCTCCACCCCCACCACCTTTACCACCATCACCACTGATATCACCTCCTCCACCTCTTCTACCTCTTCCACTTCCTCTACCTCTACCATCTCCTCCACCTCTACCACCACCTCACCCTCACCACCTCCTCCACTTCTTTTATCATCTCCACCATCTCCTCCACTTCTTCCACCTTCACCAGCACTACCGCCACCTGTACCATCTCCTCCACCACCTTCTCTACCACCACCTGCACCTCTGCCTCCATCTCCTCTACCACCATCACCACCCATACCATCTCCTCCACCTCCTCACCTTCACCACCTGCTCCACCTCTTTTATCACCTCCACCATCTCCTCCATCTCTTCCACTGTCACCACCACCACCACCACCACCACCTGTACCACCTCCTCTACCTCTACTTCCACTACCACCGCCTCCACCACCACTCCAACTCTACCACTGTTATCACCACTACCTCCTCTGCCATCACTACCACCTCCTCCACCATCACCACTACTGAGTCACACAGGTTGCTATTGTTTCTGTAGATGCTAAAAATTAAAACTTCATGTAAACCAATTCCGGAAGGAGAGATTTCATTAGAGATACTTTTCTTTTCTTTTCTTTTCTTTTCCTTTCTTTTCTTTTCTTTTCTTCTTTTCTTTTCTTTTTCTTTATTGCATATACATGCTACAAGTATGTCAACAAAGTGCTACGTGGTTTAGAGACTGAGGATAATTGCTTTAATAAAGAATGGTTTGTACTTGACATACTAGCTTTTTGGTAGATGAGTAGTTGCTTCTTATCTAAGCGATATTTGAAAACAGAGTGTCATTCTATGTGGACTTAAAATATCCTCTGGAGTTTTGTTTGTTTTACCAATTTATTTAGCACACTCTTTCTGCTTAGCAGCCACCCCCACTTGCCAGGCCTTGTCCTTTTAATTAGCAACCTGTCACTGTATTTCAGTGTTTCTGTTGAGAAGCATCAACTGACCCATGAAGAGTCAAAACATACCACTTGACGTAAAACAGCATCTATTGAAGTTCTCATGCAATTGGACTGGTCAGAGAAGCTGTTTCCTTGGGACCAGAAATCAAAACTTTCTTATGCGGAAGACCAGGGATCCAGGTGCTCAAGAGGGTGAGAATGGCCAGGGGAGTGGGTGGCAAAGCAGAGTTACAGGACCAAAAATTGACAGCTGACCACTTGTTTTGAAGTACCACTTTTGTGCCTTAAAGTCTCAGTGCTCCCCTAGCAGCCACCTGACAGATGTAGATTTTCTGCATAGGTCCATTCATGTATTCAGTCAACACATAATGATCAGTTTCTAACATATGCCCAGTATGGCGCCATGCTGTAGGGATAGAGCAGTGAGCAAGGCATGTACCCAGTATGCTCACATACTGGCAGGGGAGAAAAACAAAACAAAATGAAGTCAAATTGCTAAATGAAAGTCAAGTTTGATGAGTGCCAATAAGAAGAATAAAGCAGGATTTGGACAAAGTGACAGATAATGGCATATATGTGTGCACATGTGCACGCATGTCCAATGGCTAAGGAAGGCGGCCTGGAAGAGATGACATTCAAAGAGTAAGACTTGACTGAAATGAGGTGGTAAGTCATGTGAGAGTCTATAAGCTAAAATGAAGTTACAGGGGCAGGCCCGGTGGCTCAGCGGTTTAGTGCCGCCTGCAGCCCAGGTCGTCATCCTGGAGACCCGGGATCGAGTCCCACATTGGGCTCCCTGCATGGAGCCTGTTTCTCCCTCTGCCTGTGTCTCTGCCTCTCTCTCTCTCTAGGAATAAATTAAAAAATAATTAATAAATAAATAAATAAATAAATAAATAAATAAATAAATAAAATTAAGATACACATCACTGTCATTATGAACTGACCTAAGTCAACTTTGGTCATGATGCTCTTATGTTCTGGGTAGTGGCGGTAGTTATTTATTGCAAGAGATTGAGGTAAATAGGAGTAAACTGCTCCCCTATCGCTTTGCTCCCACTTTGTAAAGAGATCAAATCTTTTATCAAATTTGGTCATGCATACAGAAATTTATCAAATGCTTTTTTTATTAACAGGTTCAAATTGTTTATATAAACTATTTAGTAAACTCAATGGAGATTCAGCACTTGGTTCTTTTAGTAGCTCTTAGCAAACTTCCTTGCATAAGACGGTCACTTGAAGTGAGGGCAACAACACCCTGGAGGCAGGATTCTGTTATACTGGGATTCAGGAGCAGGTGGCCAAAGCTCCCCCAATACCAATGCACAGACCCTGAACTACACAGGACCAAGCCTCAGGGGCCATCCCTAAGGGCCCAGCTGCTTGGTCAAACACCAGCCTAGATGTTCCTGTGAGGGCATTTTTTTTTTTTTTAAGATGTGATTAACACTTAGATTAGTAAACTCCAAGTAAAGTAGATTACCCTCCATCACGTAGGTGGGCCTCATGCAATCAGTCGAAGGCTTTAAGAGCAAAGACTGAGTACCCCAAAGAAAAAGAAATTCTAACACCAGACTGCAAATGGAGATTTGGCCTGAGTTTTCAGCCTTCAGACTCACAGTTGACTCAAGAGTTGCAACAATAACTCTTACTTGAATTACCAGTCCATCCAGCCTGCCCTTTGAATTTTAGATTTGCTACCCCCACAACCATGTGAGCCAGTTTCTTAAAATAAATCTCAATCTGTCTATATCTAGATCTTTATCTCCTATTGGTTCTATTTCTTTGGAGAACGCTGACTAATACAGAGTTGGGTACTGGGAAGTGGGCTGCAGGTGTAACAAATGCCTTAAAATGTATAGTGGCTCTGGAACAGGGTAAGGGTGGAGGATGGACCAATTTAAAGCACAGGACAGAAAAAGCCTAGATTGCCTTAAAGAGATCATTGGTGGAAATTCAGACTTGAAAGCACTTCTGGCAAGAGCTCAAGAAGGAAAGGGCTGAAGAGCAAATTTCCATTGTCTTAGAGCACACACGCACCATCCTGAACAGAATGCTGCTAGAAATAGGAATGTTAATGGTGCTTCTGGTGAGATCTCAGACAGAATTTTGGACACAGACTCAGACACACATAGAAGGAAGATGTCATGGAGACACAGGGAGGAGACAGCCATCAACAAGCCAAGGAGAGAGGCCTGGGACAGACGCCTTCCCTACAGTCCTCAGAAGGGAGCAACCCTGCCAACATCTTCATTTGGGATGAACCATGTGACAGTAAATATCTGTTGTTGAAGACACCCGGTCTCTAGTGCTTTGTTACGGCAGCCCTAGCACACATTAATGCAGGGCTACGGGCCTCAATGGCTCCCTATGCCATTTGTCACCAGTCAGGCTCTCTGAGAGCAGGCGCTGAGACAGAATTTGGGGTGGAAAATGTTTGTTAGGGACCAAATCCTGTAAATGAAAGGGTAGGAACCGTCATCAGAAACAAACGCAAATGACATGAAAGGAGCAAACATATATGGTTGGCTAGCTCTACTTCTGAAAAAAGAACTCAAAACGGAGTATCACGGAGTATAGATGATCTTTAAGCTTCATTTATGCTTATTACACTTGTTTTCCCTTACTGGTTTATCAAGGGTATGATGCAATCTATTTTCATATTGATAGCGCTCTATCCACAAATTGAAGAGTGTTGTTACTGCCGATAACTTAATATACTATGAATGCTAATAAAATAATAGTTATTATTTACTAATCAATAATAACTGCTTTATTCATTTATTTTTAAAGATTTTATTTATTTATTCATGAGAAACCCAGAGAGAACGGCAGAGACATAGGCAGAGGGAGAAGCAAGCTCCCTGTGGGGAGCCCGATGTGGGAGTCGATCCCAGGCTAAGGCTAATGGGGTCATGACTTGAACCGAATGCAGATGCTCAACCACTGAGCCATCCAGCTGCCCAATAACTGCTTTACTTGAATCTGTTTCAGTTGGGAGGATATCAGTTCAATACAGTTTAAGGAAACTTTTTTTTTTTTTAGAAAGGAAGGTGAAGGAATTGAGATTGGGCAGAGGGAAATATGGGTACATCCAAGGAGGATTCAAGAAACTCAATGTTGAGCTCTGGACTGAATGCTACCAACAGGGTTGTCTTGCGTTGTGTCAAAATGGCTGGGACTTTATCCTTATCAGGCTCAACCAATCCCTGGCTAAGCGCTGCCCCAGGCAGGTGGCTCTCAGGACTGAGGCTGGCCCTGGAGGGGGGGGTGGCTGGACATGCCTGCTGACCGCATCCTCACAGCGAGCTCCGCCGGGGAGGGGGACCCCGCCCGCCCACCTCCAGGCCTGCCGCGCTTCTCATGGAACGGTGGATGTAGTATTTCAGCCAATCCGCAGATCTTGAATACCTTTAATTTCACCAATGAGAGTCCATTTCTAATGTTCATTGTACCTATTAACAATGTACTAATTTAAACAATAAAACTCCATTTCTGACATTCGCTATGCTAATTAACAAGGCCTCAGGTACTGCGTGAGACATGGATCACAGAAGCGCTTGAAGTGGCTGCTTCTGGAGTGTGGCTTTTCTGATAAAACAGTAGCTGACTGCCCCAGAGTCGAATTTTCCATCAGAGCGACTGACGGCCCTTAGAGGAAAAGCTCAAAGCTTTTTTTTTTTTAAAATAAATTAATTTTTTATTGGTGTTCAATTTACCAACATACAGAATAACACCCAGTGCTCATCCCGTCAAGTGCCCCCCTCAGTGCCCGTCACCCAGGCACCCCCACCCCCCGCCCTCCTCCCCTTCCACTACCCCTAGTTCGTTTCCCCGAGTTAGGAGTCCTTTTCTTCTCCCTTCCCTTATATTCCCTTTCACTGTTATTTATATTCCCCAAATGAATGAAAACATACACTGTTTGTCCTTCTCCGATAAATGAACCAGCACGCGCGTCCTATGACGGACTCTACCTTGCTGAAATCACAGACATCCTAACGATCCTCGTTTAGAGATGCTTGTCTTTTGGTCTCTGACACCAAGTCCTCTTTCTGTCCAGTCATGCTGCATTAGGGATTATTTTGTGGCAAGAAACAGAAACTATTCAAACTGGTTTGAGTTTAATGGGGATTAAAGTTTCGACACCGAGATTAGCAGTGAAGGCTCTTCGGATCACCCAGAGTGGAACTGGGGTGTTGGGATCTCGAGCCTCCCCTGCCTCTCTCAGGGGTCCACAGACTCTTCTCTCTGCTTTTATCTGAGTGTCTGCTTCTGTCTCTTGCTTCTCTTTCCTTTTCTATTACTAATCAGCACACTTCCCCAATCATTTTTTAAGGTTTTATTTTTAAGGGGAACACCAGGATGGCTCAGTAAATTGAGTGCTGGACTCGTGGTTTCGGCTGAGGTCATGATCTGAGGGTTGTGGGATTGAGCCCCATGTAGGGCTCCATGTTCCCTGTTGAGTCTGCTTGGGATTCTCTCTCCTGCTCTGTCCCTCCCATCACTCATGCTCACTCATGCATGTGCACACACTCTCTCAAATAGATAAATAAAATCCTTTAAAAAAGATTTTATTTTTATGTAATCTCTACACCCAACATGGGGCTCAATTAAACTCCAAGAGTGAGAGTTGCATGCTCTACCAACTGAGTGAGCCAAGTGCCTCACACTTCCCCTATCTTGAGTCTACATAACCACCATGATTTGACCATCTCCATGTCTTTTAGGTCAATGTCTTAGAGGAAAGAGCAAATATGACTGGCACAGCCCTGTCTATGGCCTGGGGTCCTCCGAGTTGGTTGAGCACTGTGTTCCAGTCATCTGTGGCTAGCGGTGGTATGAGCAGGGTAAATGAGGCTTCCCTCTCTAAGGATCATGGGAGACCAAATTCCCCAAGAAGAGAATGACGATGGAAAGGCTCTGTCCAGCATCTCTGCCATGACCACCCCAACCCTACTGACCAGTAGTATAGTATTTTGCCAAAAAATTCCCATTATGCACACTGTGTGTGTATGTACGTGCACACATGTGCGCACACAAGTACGTGCATGCATACCACGTGCGAGTGATTAGGCCAATCCAGGAGTTACTTTCAAAGGCCATGTATTCAAATTAAGATATTCAAATGTACACATAATGTGTCTTCTTGATTCAGCTTATGAAGAAATACCTTCTTGTTAATCATTTTCTGAAAACTCACCTGCTACAAATACCACCTTCTTGGGGCGCCTGGGTAGCTCAGTTGGTTAAGTGTCTGACTCTTGATCTCAGCTCAGGTTTTGATCTTGGGGTCGTGAGTTCACATAGGCCATGGAGCCTACTTAGCAAGAACAACAGACACCACCTTTTCAGCTGCAACCCAAGGAAGTCTGAATGGATTCCTCATCAATGACGGCCACTGCCACCACCTCCGGGTGCCACCATGGCTAGAATGGGGCTGTCTCTCCCTCACAGACCACACACCATCAAGGCTGTGAGTCATAGAAGATGCTGGTCATCATCATCATCTCCTTCTTCTTCCTTTCTTTTTTTTTTTTAAAGATTTTATTTATTTATTCATGGAAGACACACAGAGAGAGGCAGAGACATAGGCAGAGGGAGAAGCAGGCTCCATGCAGGGAGCTCGACATGGGACTTGATCCCGGGACTTCAGGATCATGCCCTGGGCCGAAGGCGGAAGCTCAACCACTGAGCCATCCAGGTGTCCCTGGTCACCTTCTTCTATGGTGGACTCTCCCAGGGAACTCTGGCCTCCATCCCGGCTCTAACAATTAGACCTCAGCGTCAGCCAGCAACCAACGGATCTGATTCACGAGAGCAGAGCTGTCGTCCAGCCTGGGTACATAGAAACTGCAGATTGTTCTCAGTTTCCTTTCATGCTCGCTTGCACTGACTGCTCGGAATTTCCCAGGGACATTGGTGTGTCAACTAACGTATCAGCCAGGCGTCTTGAAGCCCGCCTGGCGATGCAGTGAAGAGAGCCCTGTGTCGGCTTCCTGGGGCGGCTCCGTAGGCCGAGGTGAACTCTCACTCCTCTCCCCCTGCGGGGACCCCTTTAGTGGGGGCAGAGGAAATGCAGAGAAAGTGGAGACCCCTCAGGCAGAAAGGACCTTGCCAAATCGAAGGCCTCAGAAACACTTAAAGAGAAAAGGCTTATTGCTCCTTCCCAGACCTCCCTTGGTAGGTAGGAAGAGGGGACATCTGAGGATAAACCTACATCTACCTGGCCCCCTTGTCCCACCTCCCCTCTCAAGTTCATATACCTACAGAACTTATTGACTTCCATTAATCCTTAGATTGTTAGAATATTCTCTCCTGGGGACACCTGGGTGGCTCAGGGGTTGAGCGTCTGCCTTTGGCTCAGGGCATGATCCCAGGGTCCTGGGATCGAGTCCTACGTCAGGCTCCCTGCATGGAACCTGCTTCTCCCTCTGCCTGTCTCTCTCTCTCTCTCTCTGTGTCTCTCACGACTTAAAAAATAAAGTCTTAAAAACAAACAAAAAAAAGAGCCCGAAAGCCTGTTGAAGAAGTGTCCCAAACTGGGGACGGTGAATAAAAACTTTCTTCTTGGGTGCCTGGGTGGCTCAGTGGTTAAGCATCTGCCTTTGGCTTAGGTCATGATCCCGGGGACCTGGGATCGAGTCCCGCATCGGGCTCCCTGCTCAGCGGAAAGTCTGCTTCTCTCTCTTCCTCTCCTCCCGGCTTCTTCTTCTTCTTCTTCTTCTTCTTCTTCTTCTTCTTCTTCTTCTCTCTCTCTCTCTCCCTCTGTCTCTCTAAATAAATAAATAAAATATTTTTTAAAAACCGCAACTTTCTTCTTTTCAGTTTTGCCTCAATCCAGTTGCTCTGATGCGAACCATCCAATGCCAAGGGGTCCAGGCCTGTGTGATTAGGCTGGTAGTACTGCACCTGACCATGTGGCCAGGGGTCCTCCGCCTGGGACAGGGCAGGGCCGTGAGGCTCTCCGGCTGCTGTCCCTTGCAGTCCCCAGGTATCTGTTTAGGTTTATGAGTGATTCCACTGCCGACTTGGCCGTAGAGCCACTCACTTGTAAAGGGGCCCCCTGGTTCTCAGATGGGCCATGGCCCTACAGGGTCGCCTGGCTGCAAAGGCACTGACCTGGCTAGCTCCATATTTGCTTTCACAGCCCCCTATCCAGGCCTTTGCCTCGGGGACCCTCAGGGATTGGGGCTTTCCTTAACTCTCCAAACAAAGCCCACAGAAGACATTCATTCATCTTGCCTCTTCTTCCCAGGGTCCAGCTGGATGATTCATCAGTAAGTGCCAAGTGGCCCATTCGGGAGGCCCTTGAGCTTAAAACACCAAAGATCCAGGCAGCTCTGGTAGCTCAGCGGTTTGATGCTGCCTTCGGCCCAGGGCGTGATCCTGGAGACCCAGGATGGAGTAATGCGTCGGGCTCCCTACATGGAGCCTGCTTCTCCCTCTGCTTGTGTCTCTGCCTCTCTCTCTCTCATAAATAAATAAATAAATAAATAAAATCTTAAAAAAAAAAAAAAAAGAACCACCAAAGAGCCTGTCCCCTCACTCTGAGAGAGAGGAACACCCAGGCCCCAGAAATCCCTTCCATTCCTTCCTGATGACCGAACCCATCCCCACGTCACCTGCTCAGCTATCAGCAGGGGGGCTCTGGGTAGACCCAAAAACAGCAAAGAAAGAACGAAACCAAACTGGATTTAATCTCGGTTCTTTGGGTTCTTTTCCCCTTGCCCCCCAATAGACACCCTTGGCAGTTACTTTTCTTTCCAGTGAGTATGGGGGCAGGACTGAGGGAGAAGTGTAGGAGAGGGAGGCACCACTCCATCTGAAAGGACCCATGTGCTATTTATGTACGTGGTCGTTCAATGATTGGCCACACAGGCTGCCCATATGGTGATCTGACACCCAGACGCTAGGGCCAAAGTGCTCGGGGTTGCATCCTGGCTCTCACTTCCTAGGCGGTCACCGTGGGCTGGTTCCTGAACTTCCCCGGCGTTTGCTTTCCACATCTAGCAAAAGGAGGGGGAGAGGGCATTCATACGACTGTCTCATAGTGCTGTCCTAAGCACCGAATGAGTTCATATATATTAAGCACATAGGACAGGGACTCCTGGGTGGCTCAGCGGTTGAGCATCTGCCTTTGGCTCAAGTCGTGATCCTGGGATCCAGTCCCAGGGAGCCTGCTTCTCCCTCTGCCTGTGTCTCTGCCTCTCTCTCTGTGTCTCTCATGAATGAATAAATAAAAATCTTAAAAATTATAAAAATAATAATAATAAAAAAAGACATAGGACATGTCTGGTACACAGAAGACACTGTATAATTGCTTTCTCTTGTTACTGTAGATCACTCTGATATAATATTTCTGTTTCCATCACTATGAACTCGGTTATCATAGCTTGGATTATAAGTGGGGAGCAAGTCTAATTTATAAATTATTTATAATGATTAATAACCCAGCTATTTCCACAAGAGATTTAAAGTGTCTGAACAATGACAGTAACGGGAAAATCCATCACTTGAGGGTCTTGTTTGTAGTTCTTTTGTAAAGGATAATAACTTTTCATCTGAGGGGAAAAGTGCCTTCTTTTTTGTTTGTTTATGACTGTGGGGTGTGTGGTGGAAAGCATCCCCACCTGTGAGCTGGAGACCTTGAGAAAGCTAATGGGAACCATATGGGCTGTGACTTTGTGGAAGGCAGGAATATTGGTTCGAGTGGCTACGACTGCCAGGACCAGCCTTTCTCCACAGATGGTTCCTTTGATTCTCACACTCTTCTCTGTCACAGAGAAGGCACAATTGTCTCCACTTTGCAGATGAGGAAGGAGAGTCAGGGGGTTGAAGTCACCCGCTCAGTCACAGAGCAGTTAAATAGGGGAGCAGAGTCCAAAGCCAAGTTCAACATCAAGGCCCCCGGGCTTCCAGCTCTGCCCCCACCTCCTTTATGATTGAACAAGATGCTTAGCTTCTCCAGAGTCTATGGAGGAAGAAATGAGAAGGAACTGGGACCGTCTGGCTCTTCACATCTGGACGAGGAAGGTGGGCCCCTTCTCTGAGTATCAAACAATTAAAGCTGTGGAATTCATATCAATTTCTGACGCACACTAGATGCTGTAAACAGTGAGCCTACCTTTAATTCAAACATTAAGTGATTATATTTGACAAAGAAATGTAAACATGGCTTTAATTGATTCTTATGCTTCCAATTGGTGGTTCATTTATTACTGTCTTCTCTGTGGGAGCCTCCGTCTGCGACCTAGGGACTGGGTCTGGCTTGAGCTCAGGTCCAGCACTCCTCTGCGGATAGACTCCTTGGGTTAACAAGCTGATGGTGCTGTGACTCCCACTGGGCCACAGTGGTGAATGAAACATATGTGGGTCTTGCCTCATGGCACTCACAGTCTGAGGTCAGCAAATGACCTCATGAAGAAATACACAGTGAAGGGGATGCCTGGGTGGCTCGGTCGGTTAAGTGTCAGGCTCTTGATTTTGGCTCTGGTCATGATGTCAGGGTCATGTCATGAGATTGAGCCCTGCTCTTGGACTTTGCACTGGACATGGAGCCTGCTTAAGATTTTCTCTCTCCTTCTCCCTCTGCCCCTTTCCTGCCACCAACCCCTCTCGCTCTGCTTACGTGTGTGCACTCTCTGTAAAAAAAAAAAAAAGGAGAAAGAAATACACAGTGAAGTGTGGTACGAACCATCAATGAAAGGACCCAGAGTGCTTGGAGGGAGAATGATTAAGGGAGCTCTCTTTGAAGAGAGAGAGACACTTAATCGGAGATCTACAGGCTGAAAGTGGAGGAGAAAGTTCCAGACAGAGGAAACAGCAGGTGCAAAGGCCCTGGGCCAGGAAGGGATTGGTATTCTTGAGCAGATACAAAGCCAGTGTGGCTGGAGGGAATGGAGGAGGGGGCAAGCTGCTTGAGGTGGAATAATTAACAGAAATCCAGGGAAATTGAAACATTTTAAAGAGTACATGTGATTATAATCATTCAAATAGAGACTGAGGAAATATCCACAGGAAAAATGATCTGGTTTGACAAATAACAAATAATTTATAAGGGGAAAAACCGTAGAAAAATGTAGAGGGGAACCTATAGATTAAGACAGTTAAGAAGATATGCCAGGGATATGGAAAAATTGGAACCCCCATATATTGCTGGTGGGACTGTAAAATGGTGCTGTTGACAGTGACAGCAGTCCTGGAGTATGGGACGTGCATGGTATTAGAGGAAATGCCAGCCCTCCCCCGTCCTCACACACATCATTCACTTGTACCCTGAATGATTCCTGTTATGGATCAATTCTTCCCTCCCCCCAAAAGATATGTTGAAGTTCTAACCTCCTGTACCTCAGAATATAATCATATTAACACTAGTGAGGTTCTTAAGAGAAACAGAACCAATAGGGTATCTGTCTTTCTGTCTGTATCCCTCTTTCTTTATCTATGGAGAGAATTGATTGATTTTTAAGGACTTGGCTCATCTGATTGTGGAGGCTTGGCAAGTCCAAAATCTGCAAAGTAGGCTAGCAGGCTGGGGACCCAAGGAGGAGTTGTGGTTTGAGTCCAAAGGCAGGCTGCTGCCATAATTTATTCTTACCTAGGGGAGGTCAGTCACTTCTATGAAGGCCTTTACATGATTGGATGCACCTCCCACACACGCATTATGGAGAGTAATCTGCTTTGTTCAAAGCCTACTGATGTAAACATTAATCTCCAGTAAAAAAATACCTTTCAAGAAACATCTAGACTAACGTTTGACCAAATATCTGGATTCCGTAGTCTGGTTCAGTTGACACATAAAATTAACTGTCACAATGACCTTATTTGAAGATGTAATTAAGTTTAAAAGGCCCTAATCCGGTAGGATTGGTGTCCTTATAAAAGGAAAATTTTGGATACAAAGACAGACATGCCCACAGGGAGAATGCCATGTGAGGATGAAGGCAGAGATCGGGGTGATGCCCGCAAAGCCCTGGAAGCTAGGAGGCAGGCACAGAACAGACTCTTTCTCACAGCCTTCAAGAGAAATCAAATGGGGGTACCTAGATGGCTCAGTCAGTAAAGCATCTGCCTTTGGCTCAGATCATGACTTTAGGATTCTGGGATGAGCCCCGTGTCGGGCTCTCTGTTCAGTGGGGAGTCTGACTCTCCCTCTCCCTCTGCCACTCTCGCTACTGTGCCCTCTCACTCTCCTTCTCTGTCAAACAAACAAACAAACAAACAAAGGAACCAACCTAGCTGACATCCTGATCTCAGACTTCCAGCCTCCGGAACTGTAGGATAATAAAATGCCACCCAGTCTGTCGTATGTGGTTACATCAGCCTTCACTTCCCATAATCCAAACTGCAAAAATCAATAACAAAGCCTAAGAAGGCCTTCTCCAGGCATAGACAGAAGGACTGAAAGAAGATTTGAACAGACAGCACACATTTTTCCCTGCCTTCTCTCCACCCACATCCTTCCCACTTCCGAGGCGACAGATGAAACCCTTACCCTGAGTGGAGAGAGGAGAGCTGAAGAGGAAAGGAAATAAGACAGTTGGATACAGTGTGGAGGTTGTATTCCCTCCCAGTGCCCCACTAGCCATCTTGGGGATGTGAGTGTGTCTGCTGGAGGCACACATGGAGCAACTGTTGAGTTTGGACATCTGAGAATGGAGAGGACCTGTGTCCTGTCCTGGGAGACCGTAACTGGCTCCGTGGTTGTGTATCAACAGTAGGGAAGAAATGGCAGCATGACCTACAGGGCCAGAAGCTAGGCCGAGTTTCCTGTATTTCGGGAAGTGTGTGGATGGTCATGTGACTATGCCCAAGGCTCCTCAATGACACATGAAAGATGTCTGGAAGGGAGTAAGCCCATGGGGCCCTGAACCCAGAAGGAGGGAACACTATGTCAGAAGGCTGCATCCCACGGACAGGACTGTAGGAAATCTGGGAAAATGCCTTAGAGACCAGTCAGGACGGGGTACATCTGAAGCAGCAGGGCAGCAAAACACCAAAAAGGAGGTGCCCAGCCACCACCCCTCTTCCAAGCCCTCACCACCATGTTGGCAAATGTGGAAGGGGTTTGATATTAGTGTCAGCCTCAGGGATAAGGAGAAAGAGGGAGAAGAAATCTTGATTATGACTTGGTTATGAAACCAGAATGACAAGGAAGTCACTGAAGTTGGGTAGGTTTACCTGAAAATAACTAGATAAGGTTTTCTATATCAATTTTAATGGGAACTCAAGGTGAAAAGTCTCATTTCGTGGCAATATCTTCACACACGAGCAGGTTCATACATATATGCATTTGAAGGGCTCTTTTAAGCACCTGTTGGCAGAGTCTTCTCTTCCTTCTTGACCATAGTCTTCTGGGTCAGAGCTCTCCAAATCTGGGACCCTCAATTAGGCCACGCACAGGCTGTGCCTCGCGAGTTGTGTGATGATCATGTCCAAATAGCTAGTGACTCACCATCCACTCTCACTCCTCAACCCTTCCTCACACCCTGTCCAGCCACGGTTCTTTGCCTACTAAGCAGCTACTGTTCTGCAAGCCGAGCCAGATTTCTGTGGCAGGATATCTATATCCTCATGTCATCTATTGAGGGAGGGAGGCAGTAGCTCAAAACACTTAGCTGGCAAGTTCTAAGCATTGGTCAATGAAACAGTCACAGCAGAAGGCTTTATCTGCACATGAAAGTGCTTTCATGAAGTAACACACACACGCCGGTCATTTATTGCTGCTGGTGTGCTCTTCCTTCCATTATCAACAACATTTTTAGAGTGGGAGAAAGGCAGCAGGGAGGAGAACACAGAGGCCTGGCATCCATCCATTCCTGGACCTCTACTAACTGCTCTGTGAGGTAGGGCAAGGCATTTAAACTGTTCTCTTATCTATAAAGTACAAACCTTGTATAGTACTCAACGAGAAGATCTTTGTGTCCCTTTCAGCCTCTTAAGGCCTGTAGTTCTAACAGTTTTTACATTTTCCAGTTGTTTGAGGAAACTCCATGAATATAATCAGCTACATATCCAGAAAAGTTTTAACAAGGGACAGATCTGTTAGGAACTCAGAGGCCAAGAGTTTTCTTGTTTTTAATATATTCAAGGTTTCAAATGCAGGTTATAGAGGGCCCACAGAAGCACAGAGGGCTGTTTACAGCCCAGCTGCTTGAATTGGAACTTATTTTTTTTAAGATTTTATTTATTTATTCATGAGAGAGACAGAGAGAGAGAGGCAGAGGCATAGGCAGAGGGAGAAGCAGGTTCCCCATGGGGAGCCCGATGCGGGACTCGATTCCAGAACCCCGGGACCATGCCCTGAACCAAAGATGCCCAGATGCTCAACCACTGAGCTACCCAGGCGTTCCTGGAACTTCTTTTTGAATGTGGGTTTATCCACCACACAAACACACAATCACTCACATGTACTACATACATACACAAACAAAACAATCTCATACTAAGGGATAATACGTTTCTGAAAAGATGCACATTAAACTAAATTTCTATAAATTGAAATATTTAGACTACACAAAGAGAGTACATTATTTTTTGAAAAGGTAGAAAATCCTGATAAATCCTCAAAGCTAAGCAAAAACAAACCAAACTCTAAACTCTAAATTTATCTTGTAATAAGTACTATTAATCTGTTTTAAAAATTTAGATTTTTTTCCCTTTAGAGATCAGTTTTTTTTTTAGAGGTCAGTTTTTAATGAGACATACTTATACATTATTTTGATGAAACAATGATTCTCATATGCTATTTGCAAATTGTGTTATTTTAAATTTGGGTTTCATATATAGTAAGTGAGGTTATCTGATGCTAACCAGGAGCCTTGATTTATATGTAGCCACTTTTATCAGATCTATTTAAGCCTGATGTTATCAGACCTATTTAAGTGGTTTTGAAAAGACTACATAGTGGAAAACTCTTTGATAATAATACTATCTGACTCAATGAATTCATTTTTCACCTGATGGTAGACCATTTGAGGTTTCAAAACAGTTATCAGCCTGTTACATTTTCAAAACCAAGAAGTTATAATGTGCCTTCAAGGACAGCTAAGCTGGGGATCCCTGGATGGCTCCGCGGTTTGGCACCTGCCTTTGGCCTGGGGTGTGATCCTGAAGACCCAGGACTTAAAAAAAAAAAAGACAGCTAAGCTTATAGGCTCATATCAAAATTAGAATTTTTAAATTGCAGGACATTGAGGGTAGCAAGAAAACCTTAAAAGTTACTGGAAAGAAAAGACAGATTCCTCAAAACAATGCCCAGAACACCATCATATTAACAACAAACTACTATGGGTAGGAGCCGATGGCAGATGACAGGAGAAATATCCTCAAGGAAAGGAGGAAGAGGGGATCCCTGGGTGGTTCATTGGTTTGGTGCCTGCCTTTGGCCCAGGGTGTGATCCTGGAGTCTCAGGATCGAGTCCCACATTGAGCTCCCTGCATGGAGCCTGCTTCTCCCTCTGCCTGTGTCTCTACCTCTCTCTCTCTGTGTGTGTGTGTGTGTGTGTGTGTCTCATGAATGAATAAATAAAATCTTAAAAAAAAAAAAAGGAAAGGAGGAAGAGTAACTGTCAAGTAGACTTCTATACCCACTTAAACTATTATTTACAAGTGAGGATGAAATAAACCATATTTCCAGACATACAGAGCACTTATTACTTACTGAGTCTGACGGAAAAGAAACACAAACTGCTAAAGAATTGAGTATGTGCCATCAGGGAAATACAAATCAAAACCACAATGAGATCCCACCTCACGCCAGTGAGAATGGTGAAAATTAACAAGACAGGAAACAACAAATGTTGGAGAGGATGTGGAGAAAGGGGAATCCTCTTGCACTGTTGGTGGGAATGTGAACTGGTGCAGCCACTCTGGAAAACTGTGTGGAGGTTCCTCAAAGAGTTAAAAATAGAGCTATCCTATGACCCAGCAATTGCACTGCTGGGGATTTACCCCAAAGATACAGGTGATGTGAAACACTGGAACACCTGCACCCCAATGTTTATAGCAGCAATGTCCACAGTAGCCAAACTGTGGAAGGAGCCTCGGTGTCCATTGAAAGAAGACTGGATAGAGAAGATGTGGTCTCTATATACACTGGAATATTACTCAGCCATTAGAAACGACAAATACCCACCATTTGCTTCAACACGGATGGAACTGGAGGGTATCATGCTGAGTGAAGTAAGTCAATCAGAGAAGGACAAACATTATATGGTCTCATTCATTTGGGGAATATAAAAAATAGTGAAAGGGAATAAAGGGGAAAGGAGAGAAAATGAGTGGGAAATATCAGTGAGGGTGACAAAACATGAGAGACCTCTAACTCTGGGAAACAAACAAGGGGTAGTAGAAGGGGAGGTGGGCGGGGGGTTGGGGTTACTGGGTGATGGGCACTGAAGAGTACACTTGACGGGATGAGCACTGGGTGTTATGCTATATGTTGGCAAATTGAACTCCAATTAAAAAATAAAAAAAAAAGAATTAAGTACGAAGAAAAATGAGTCTAGAAAAAAGCATTGAGATCCAAGAAGCAAAATGTTCAAAAGAATCAGCAAATCATATTGGTAAATGTAAATACTGACAATATTGATAGTTAAAAAAACATTCAAAAACAAGGAGAAATTTAACTTTCAATAACATAGAAAATGGACAAAATGGGAGAGGAAGGTGTTTTTAAATTAAAAAAAATTATATAAACTCAATTTGCCAACATATGGTATAACCCAGTGCTCATCCCATCAAGTACCCTCCTTGGTGCCCGTCATCCAGTCATCCCATCCCCTCACCCTCTTCCCCTTCCTCAACCCTTTGTTTGTTTCTCAGAGTCAGGAGTTGGGAGAGGAAGTTTTAGAGAAAAGCTAAAGACTAGCTAAGGTCTTTGTTCGTTCTTTTACTTTTTAAAGATTTTTATTTATTTGTTTATTCATGAGAGACACACAGAGAGAGGCAGAGACACAGGCAGAGGGAGAAGCAGGCTCTCTGCAGGGAGCCCAATGTGGGACTTGATCCCAGGACCCCAGGATCATGCCCTGGGCCAAAGGCAGACACTCAACCACTGAGCCACCCAGGTGCCCCTGAGTAGATCTATCTATCTATCTATCTATCTATCTATCTATCTATCTATCTAATCTATCTATCATCTATTTAGATTTATTTTTAAGAAACTGTTGACCTCTATTCCAAAGTGGTCGTATCATTTTATATTCCCATCAGCAGCGTATGATGAGAGTACTAGTTGCTCCACATTCTCACCAACACTTGTTATTTTTAGCCATTCCTGATGCAGTGAAGGGGCTCATGGCTGGAATCCTAACTTGAGGGCTGTGGGTCCTTAGCCAGTGGTCACGCTCTCTCTGTTCTTGTGGCCTGGGGGCAGGTGAGTGGAGGAAGGACGTGGCTTCCTGCTGAGGCAAAGGTAGAGAGGGCCAGAGGACGGTGAGGACCTCAGCCTGGAGACTCAGACTCCGTCTGGTGTTCAAGGGATGGTTACGGACACTGATACCCAGTTCTTCATCTGTTCAGCCTAATGTTTAGCTTTGGATAAGATTACTATGTACAAAGCTGAGGTGCCCAGAGCTTCCGATCACCAGGGAGGCCAGGAAAAGCAAGTCATGGCTTGATTCTTTTGTGCAGGGAGACAGTCCCAGCTCTTTTGCAATTGGCCCCTTCTGGGCTTAGGGAATGTCCTCCTTTCTTCCAGGGGCATTGTGGAGCAGGCTAGAGGCACATTTCCTCAGTGAAATAGGTCTATCCTAAGCAGAAGCACCCTTTGGATATGAAGAAAAAAGTATTCCAATGTCCCCAAGTCTTTCAGCAGATCAGGAGGGTTCTGGATGAGCTGGTTAAGGAGACCTCTGAGGCTGTGGCTGGAAAGACAGGATCCCTTTGGATCCTACCTCACACTTGAAGGAACTATTCCAAGAAAGCAGAGGCGTGCATTTGAAAAACTAAGATGATAAAAGTATGTTTTAGTCCATTTCAGGCTGCTGTAACAAAAAATACCACCAGAGATTGGGGGGCTTATAAACAACAGAAATTTACTTCTCACTGTCCTGGACACTGGAGGTCTGAGGTCAGGATGCCCACATGTTAGGTGAAAGCCTCTTCTTGTTGTACCCTCACTTGGTGGAAAGAGGAGATAGTTCTCTGGGGCCCCTGTGGGGTGTCTTTCATAAGGACGCTGATTCCTTGCATGGAAGGCTACATGCTCATGACCGACTCACCCTCCCTGAGGCCCTGGCTCCTAACACCATCACAAGACCTAGAAGCTACAAAATATAAGATGGTAAATCTATGTAAAAACTTGAAAATTTTACATGACAGGAATTTCTATAAACAAAGTAAAAAATCAAATGGTCAACCGGGAAAAAATTTGCAATGCCCATTACAAAGTGCTAATTTCCTTAACCTATCAAGACTTTCTATAAGCCAGAAGGAAATACAGCAACAACCCAGTAGAAAAGTGGTAAAAGTGAACAAGTAATTCATGGAAAAGGTTACGCTATTGCTCCTTAAATATTAGAAAAAGATGTTCAACTTCACTCACGAGAAGGGTAGTGCAAATTGAAAGGAGGCAATGTTTTTTTGTTTTGTTTTGTTTTGTTTTTTGTTTTCTTACTCAACAGATTGACAAAGGGCTCAGTCAGTTAAGTGTCTGCTTTCAGCTCAGGTCATGATCCCAGGTCCTGGGATCCAGTTCCGCATCAGGTTCCCTGCTCAGTGGGGAGTCTGCTTCTTTCTCTTCTCCCCCCCCCCCCCCGCCCACCACTCCCCAGTGCTCTCTGGTGCTCACACTCTCTGTCTTTCTCTAAAATAAACAAAGACTTAAAAAAAAAGTGTTAAAAACCACGTTTCCTTCAATTCAGCAATTCTATTTTTGGGAATTTAATCTCCCGGTAGGTATACTCTCACAGGTGTGCTATTAGGTATGTTTAAAGATATTTATTGCAGCATGATTTATAGTAGAAAAGGACTGCAAGCAAAGCAAATATCCATCCAAAGGGACTGGATAAATAATGTATGGTCCAACCCATACAATGGACTAGGATGCACTTATTAAAAAGATGAGGCTGCTCTACATGCATTGATACATTAGAATTTCCAAGATACAGTAAGACAAAAAAGCCTAGGCAAAGTCCAGAGTACCTCATACGCTTTCATTTATCCTAAAGCAAAGCCTATGCATTTGGGTATGTGTTTGTACGTGCCGCAGAATGTCTCTAGAAGGATCTCAAGACTCTAACAATAATGATTGCCTCTGAGGAGGGAAGGAGTTTCTAGGGAACAGGGTGGTCAGGAAGATTTACTTTTCATTGATTACTCTTTTGAGCATAGTACTTGGTCCACCTGATTGTAACAGTGGGCTTGCGGGTTTGTCTCTGGACTAGGTTTAAGCATCTTGTTGGGAGAACCAGGTCATATCAGGCCTTGCAGTCCTGGCACCGAGCACGGTGCCTGATGCTTAGTGGCTTCTGTAGAAGTGTGGCTGATTGCATGAATGGCAGGAGGGGTGCTTCTAGAGCCTCAGTTCCTTATGTATAGGGATTTGGGTCTGTTTTATGCTGTGCTATAATCTTAGCACACACAGCAGGGTGTGTCACCCAGTAGCTACTCAATATTTGCTGAATGAATACATGAATGCCACCTAGAGGGAGGATGAGGAAGAAATAAGCAGCTGGAGTGATGCTTCAACAAAGTGGTAGAGAAGTAGGAGAAGGACTATAGCTTCAGAAAGGAGTTCTAGGAAGGGCACCTGGGTGGCTCAGTGGTTGAGTATCTGCCTTAGGCTCAGTCTATGATCCCGGGGTCCTGGGATCGAGTCCCGCATCAGGCTCCCTGTGAGGAGCCTGTTTCTCCCTTTGCCTATGTCTCTGCCTCTCTCTCTCTGTGTTTCATGAATAAATAAATAAAATCTTAAAAAAAAAAAAAAGAAAAAAGAAAGGAACTGTAGGCTGCCAACAGAGGACACTGGAGAAGGAACTGGCTTCAAAGCAAGATTAGGTATTTGCCCCCAAGAATACTCTGGCAGCTGCCACTGATGAGACCGAGATGGCCACTAGAAGCGCAACCTTCCTCCAGACTGCCTGAGCCAAGAGCCTGTGCTGGTCATGCCCTTCCCCATTGGGGGCCTTGCTCTAATTCCTTCCCCACTCAGCCCCTCCACTGATCACGCCATCATCGATCAACCCAGCCACCCAGTGCCTCTCTGAGATGATGGGAATGTGCCCTACATGCCAGCCACCCTAGGATTCCCTGGGTCCAAGCCTGAACTGGCTGAAGAAATTGTTGACAGGGAAGAGGCCTCCTTCCCTGGGGCCCCCAATAAAAATGTAAGAACCAACCACAGGGAAAAAAAAGAGCATGATCTGGCAAAGGTACCATATGACCCACCAAGTATACTCAAAGAGCAATGAGAACATATGTCCCGGCAAACATTTATACAGGAATGTTCATAGCAGCGTTATTCATAACAGCCAGAAAGTAGAAAAAATCCAGATGTCCATCACTGATGAATGGACAAATTAAAGGTGGGATGCCCATACAATGGACTATTATTCAGCGATGATAAGAAATGAAGTAAAGGATCCACGCTGCCACACGGGTGAATCTTGAAGACATTTTGCGAAGTGAAAGAAGCCTGTCAGAAAGGCCACATGCCGTGTGATTCCATTTATATGAAATGTCCAGAGTAGGAGAGTCTATCGAGGCAGAGGGTAGACTGGTGGTTGCTGGAGCTGTGGGAGACAGCGGTGGAACATCGAGAGTGAGTGCTAAGGGGTGTGGGGGCATGGAAGTGCCCTCAAATTCATTACGGCAATGGTTGCACAACTCTGAATATACTTACAAACCACTGAGTTGCACATTTTAAATGGGTGCACTGTCTGGGGGTGTGAATTCTATCTCAGTATCACTGTTCTAGAAGATAAGAGTGATCTAGAGTTTCTGGGAGGTTGAGCCCAGGCCCGTGCTGACCAGTGTCCTGTCCCTTGGAGCCAGGTAGGGCTAGGCTACGGGAAGTCAAGGCCCTTCACTCCTCTACCCCTGGAGCCAGGGCAGGGGCCCTGCCAGGGGGACCTGAGGGCTGCAGGGTAGCAGAGTAGGTCACCCCAAAATATGACTGTAGCAGTTCAGGACATGCTACCCCCGGGTAAAACAGCATTGGCATAGTGATGATTTTGAGCTGAGGGCACTGGAAAAGCAGAAAATACAGGGAGACACTTCCATGGAAGTCTCCTCACCTGCCTGAAGACAGATCCTCCAAAGAAACCCAATTGTCATAAATCCCCTCCCTGGGGACGAGTTCCGTCAACCACGCAAGATTGACTCTTGCCACAGCAGAGGAGTCTCATCCTCTCATCTGTTCTTGGAGGGCCCATTCATTGTCTGCAAAATTGATTTCCTTTCTCTAAGACCATGAACGTCCTCCTCCCCCTTTTCTCATTAAGATGCTATTCAACCTTGGATTCTAAGCCCCTTGGGGAGTTACCCATTTTTCCCTAGATTTCGCCCATGTGTCCATGAAGTATATACATTCATAAACTTCTGTGTGTCTTTCTCTGGCCAGTCTTTCCTTTATTACTGGGGTCTCTGCCAAGAGCTCAGAAGGGTAGAGGGGACGTCTTCTTGCCTGCCCCAGCGGAGCCCCCCTTGCTGTCTGGGGCCAGGAGCGTCCAGCCCAGGGGTTCTGGAAGTGAGGAGGGCTATGGCACTTCTTTATCTCCACCCCCCCAAGGCTCAGGGGCTCTCCCTCGATGGGTGTTTGGGGCAGGAGAGAGCAGAGCACAGGCCAAGAGTATAAAGCAATTTCGTCAATTCCAGAATGTCTCTGGCACTGGCTGTGCATCTGGCACCGTGTTGCACGCAGAGCGACAGGCAAGCGGTGAAGTAGAAGAGCATCTCTGGGCCGGGAAAGCTTGGAGACTGGCTGGGCCCCACAGGGGAGGAGAGGGAGAGTGTGATTTGCAAGAGGTGTGGGTGTGGGGAGGGTGCCCTGCAGGAGGAGGAGCTGCAGGCCATCAGCGGGGCCACCGTGGCTGCAGCATGGGCTTGGCCTCAAGGGCCCTCTTCCGACTGGGGGACCCGCTGGGCAGGGGTGCTGGAGTGGTGGAGCGGGGGCGCCCTGTTGCTGAGTCTGGATCCCCGAAGCCCAGAGTCACGGGACTGGATGAATGAGAGGCGTGCACCGAGCTTGCCCGGTGATGGAGAGGTGACCCGGGTCCCTGGACGGCCACGGCCCATGCAACCGCTGAGGGGTGTTTTGACCTTTAAGGGTCCCCAGCAGCGCTCTCCGTGCCGCATCTCAAGTTTCCAAGCTTCCCCTGCGTTGCAGCTTATGCACAGGGTTCTGGAGGAAAGCATGCTCCAAATTCCAAGACAACAAATCTTTGGAACCCAACTTCCTTGCTGGCACATCAGACGGTGGCAGTGGCTGGAGCCCAGAGGAGCTGCTGGAAATACTCGAAGCACCCGACCCACTGCCTGGCCAGACCTGTTCCAGGACAAGGCTCCCCAGGTCTTCCACCGGAGGCTGGGGGTGCCTGCCCCAAAGGTTCCAGCACCTTCCAGGCAGTCCCTTCATGTCACCTGGCCGCGGCTTTGGTGGGACCAGGACGACTGAGGAACAGGAGAGCAAGGGGACTCCGGGTGCCCCCTGACCCCCCACCACAGGACCCTGGTGCCAGGACCACGTGCTTCAAGAAGAAAACAGGAGCTGACGATCAGACCACAGAACATCGTGAGGGCAGAAATGACCCCAGGGCTAAACACGGAATCTCGAATTACGGGAGAACAAACCCACGACAAATTCCCAAATGTGACTTGATGGCCGGACCAGGAAGGGGGAAGGAAGCCAAGGCTCCCCCAACCCGGTGGAAACGGCGGCCCGGAGCCTGCGGTGCAGTCGGGCTGAAAATTAAACAGATGTGAGTTTCTTTAATTCAAAGGCTTAATTATTCTGACGTTTTCCATAACTTAATCTGAGCCATCACTTCAGCTTTAATTATGCATAATGAAATGGATTATTTACAGTAACTGATATGACAGGAAAAGCTGAGAGGTGAGAATTGGTAGCTTGGCAACTATTTGTTCTTAGGTTTGCGGCCCGCGTTTGCGGAGTCCCTCCGAGTTCTAGGCCCTGCCGCTGCCCCGGGTGGCCTAGCAGGACGACACGGCATCACCCAGCACAGCCCAAGGGCCCGGGTCTCTCCCTTCATTATCCGGGTGCTGCTTGCGAGAAGGCCGCACAACGGCCTGGCCCTGATGCCTGCAAGTGGAACTGAGATTCTGGAAGGTTCGGTAATTCGCCTAAGGCCGCACAGCAAAACCTAGGGGTTTTTGTTTTTGTTTTTGTCATCTACCTATTTCAGACAGAAGCTTACAGACTGACATTCAGATCTTACTGCCGTCCCCAGGAAAAGTCATCTTTTCCTAAGGGAAAGGTTGCTTGTTATTTTGAGTGAGAGCATGAGGACCAGAATTGTGCTTTTGGGGAATTCAGCTGACGGTCTCCTGTAGGATGTGCCGGATGCTCTTGGGACAGTCCGGGTCAGAGGCCGGGGCTGTTAGCCCAGACTGGTGGCAGCAAAATTGGGGAAAGAAGCTGCAGGCGGCACTGTGGGAGCTGGAAGGGGCTCGCCCAAGGTTTGCAGTGGGGGCGAGGAAGGGTGCCGGCCTTGCTGCCCTAGGTTTGGGAAGCAGGAGACCCAAGTGCCAGCTTGGTCACCGACTGGCAGCTTGACCGAGGGCAGGCCACTCAGCCTTCTAAGTCCTCGTCCCCTTGTGCCCGAGAGGGGCTGCAGCAGCTTCCACAGCAGTCTCAGGGCAGGGGCATATGAGCTGGGATGGTCTCCTGGCCTCCAGTCAACCTCCCTGCAGGTCTTGCCTCCAGGGTCGCGGTTCAGTCGGTTAAGCATCTGCCTTCAGCTCGGGTCATGATCCCGGGGTCCTGGGTTTGAGCCCAGGTCCAGTTCCCTGCTCAGTGAGAGTCTGCTTCTCCTTCCACTGTGTCAACTACTATTCTCACAGCACCATGCTGAGGGGTCAGGCCTCTCCACCCCCACTCCTGTGCTGCCACTGCCCCTTCTCTGTTTTCATTCTTGGAACCCGCGTGGGGCTGCATGCGGCACAAAGCGAAAGCACCACGTAGGGCAGCACCTGACCCCGAGGGACAGGCCACATCGCTCCCCAGTGCGCAGAAGCCTCACTACCCCGATAACCTTCCACCACAGACTTCATCGAAGGCTAGAGGGGTGGTGGTGATGGGCAGGGTCTATCACAGTCAGTCTGCTTTGAGGAGGGGTCTGGTCTCAACTCTGAGCCCGGCTCAGCAATTCAGGGCAGCAGAAAAGACGAGATGCCTGGCTACAGGGTGCTTCAGACCATCACGGATGTTTATGCTTATGTCCAGCTTTTGGTTTTGTTTTTTAAAGATTTTATGTATTTATTGAGAAAGAGAGAGAGCACAAGCAGGGGGAGAAGCAGAGGAAGAGGGAGAAGCAGGGCAGCACCGATGGCTCAGTGGTTTAGCGCCGCCTTCAGCCCAGGGCCTGATCTCTGCCTCTCTCTCTCTCTCTGCATCTCTCATGGATAAATAAGTAAAATCTTAAAAAAAAAAAAAAGAGGGAGAAGCACTCCCTCCACTGAACAGAGGGCCTGATGCGGGGCTCGATCTCAGGACTCCAGGATCATGACCTGAGCTGAAGGCAGACACATCTGACTGAACCACCCAGGTGGCCCTTATGTCCAGCTTTTAGCACCATCTCCATGCCTCCGCTTTCTTTGCTCTTGTGGGCTTTTTTTTTTTTTTTTAAGATTTATTTATTTGTTTATTTATTTATTTATTTATTTATTTATTTATTTATTTATTTATGATAGACAGAAAGAGAGAGGCAGAGACACAGGAGGAGGGAGAAGCAGGCTCCATGCCGGAAACCGGACACGGGACTCGATCCCGGGACTCCAGGATCGCGCCCTGGGCCAAAGGCAGGGACTAAACTGCTGAGCCACCCAGTGATCCCCTCTTGTGGGCTTTTAAGATAGACTCCGAGCTCCCCCGGGGCTGGCTGGTTGGCCTCTTGGGTACCACGAGGTCACAGAAGCAGGTAATCAAAGAACAGTCCTGTGGTGTTTGGAGTCTCCCTGCGTTACCACCAAAGCCTCTGTTTGATTTCTCTCATGGCAACAAAACCAGGAGCGGAAGCTGAGTGGCATAAACTCAGGGTGTCAGGCAGGATTCAGCTACTGGGTGATACACTGGAAGTGTGGACACAGGTGACTCTCGGAGATGCAGGGAGCAGTTTTTCTCCTGGTTCTCCTGGGCGCCATATCAGGTAGGCGCTCCATTTGTCACCACGCTTGGCTTAGTTATGGTCACTGAGTGATAACGTCCCCCAGGAGGGACTCGCATCTGGGAGGTCTTCTTCAACTGTGGGCTTATCAGCACTGGTGACTGAGGTGACACAGCAGTAGGGAGCCCCAGGGGGCTGGGCAGGGGAGCTCTGGAGAAGAGAGGTGCCGAACAAAGCCAACGCCTAGTCTCTGGTCTTCGTGTAGACTTCACTTTCTCTCCCCGTTGACTGGCCTGGGCCAGAAGTCCTTCCAAGGTGGAAGGTTGGGAAGATGATTTTCAGGGCAGAGCTCGTGTGTGTGTCAAATCAGTCTTTGTGGGGATCCTGGCTTTTCTCTGGAGCCTCCTGGAGGCAACTTGAAGCTGGCAAGTCATCCTGTGGGAAAACCGAGGCATCAAGGGGTGATTGTCTTAATCATGAGCCAAGGAAAGGTCTTCTGATAGAAGAACCAAAGATTCAACCTAATGCTTCTTGTACTCCTTCTTTCTTAATGCAAGAGCTTGAAGAATCTTGGGTGATCCTTTTTAATGTCGTCTGCTTGGATCATGGAAATTGAGCTTTTTAAATCCAATCTTCTTTTTGAATAGGTAGTATATACATAATGTGTGGAATTCAATCATGTTAAATTTGCAGATGAATGTAGGGATAATTTACATATTTGATGAGTTATATAGTAACGCACTTGGCGTAACTATAGTTACGTGGTAAATGCTAAGTAAACGTTGGTGATTATTATTACATATGACATTGAACTTTCTTGGTCAACAGTTCTTTTTTTTTTTAAGATTTTATTTATTTATTCATGAGAGACACAGAGAGAGAGGCAGAGACACAGGCAGAGGGAGAAGCAGGCTCCATGCAGGGAGCCCGACGCGGGACTCGATCCTGGGTCTCCAGGATCACGCCCTGGGCAGAAGGCAGGCGCTAAACCGCTGAGCCACCCGGGCTGCCCAATAGTTCTAGATCCTGTTGCAAGTCTTTGTTTTCCTCCTGAGGATTTTAGGATTTCCTTCACGGAGATCTTGCACATTCTCATTGCGTTTATTACCAGTTCTTTCTTTTACTTTTTCTGTATGTGTGAATAGAATCTTCTCTTCCCTTGTCTGTTTTAATTGATTGTCACACAATGGATGGAAGTCTACTAATGACTTCTCTCATAATTTGTCATGGTTTTTCAGATGACTCTCATGCATTTTCCAGGTTTGAAAATAATCAACATTTATACTTTTCCTTGCCTATTTTTTTGTCTTGTATTTCTTTTCCTTATCTAATTACCAGGCCTGTACCTTCAGGCTGTTGTTGAACAACGATAAGAGTGTACACTCTTGTCTTATTCCCCATTAAGCATGATGTTAACTTCTGGTGTGAAACAGAAATGCTTTCTATGGTAAGGAGATAACTTTTTTTCAGGTATTTATTTCTGAATCACAGTGGATTTTTAATGCCTTTCTCAGAAGGGACCTGACCATTTAATTTCCCCCTTCGATCTGCTAATAACATAAATAAATGACTGGGTTTCCTAATACTAAGCCCTCTTTAATCTTCGGCTTTTCTACTTTGCAGAGGGTGGGAGTTGTTGGGAATGTGATGTCGGATTTTGTGCAGTTCAGACTCTCCCTTGAAGGAAACCTTTGAGATTTCCCGAAACAGAGGCTTTTACGACCATAGTCATTTGAGCAGAGAGGTGACATTTGTTGCTATTGGGGGAAGAGTGAAGTTAGGAAGAACCCAGTGTCTCACACTGAAGATTATCATTTGGAACTTTATCATCAGATGTGTTAAAGCGACAGATCACAAAGGTTTGCAAGAAATATTTGAAATTCCTTGTCAAAACCACACTCCCATCCCTCCATCTCCAAAAGGCCATGCACTTGTTCCCTGCTTTGGCTTCCACAGGGCAAATCCTAGTTTTTTGAAGGTCTTCTGTGATGCAGTGTTTCCCTCTCATCTTCTTTTGTGAGTCTGAGAAGCTGATTCTTATCCTGGCTCTCAAACACAGAGTCACATAGCATCACAAGGGAGGCATGGTGGCCACACTGGTAGCTGCTTTCAGGCTGTTGGAAACAGGCAGCACCATAATAATCTCAAAGGAACACACTCCAGTATCCTCTTTCTTCTCATTTGATCTAAAGCTTCTACATTCTTCAACACCCAAGTCAAGCCCCACCTCCCCCTCGAAGCCTCCCTGGATTGCCCAAACTCCTGGGGGGTGCTCTTCCCACTGCACCCAAGAGCTCCTCTTGCCTATATATGGAATATATGCCAAGGTTCTTTTACGGTGCCCTACACAAAATAAGTGCTTAACAACAGGCAGCATGAGTTATTCTAGAATTCATCTGTTATGTGTCTGTTGTGTTTCCTCAAGGGGAATGTCGGCCCTGCAGTAACAGGTTTTGTTTCCTTTATTGCTTGGTGGTCCCCCCATGCCATACATATATATGGGATCCAATAAATATTTGTTTTTTTTTTATTGATCATCATCCCTTTTTGGGTTCTTTTTCCCCACATTTACAGATACCCCTCCAAATGCAGAGATTTAGATCTAACGTCTCCTTAGATTGGCATTTAAATTAGTTTCTGTCCTTCCCATCTCCTATTAAGATGAGAGAAATGCAACTGTTTCTCTTCAGGACACTACAGATGCTAGAGTCTCAATCCCACAATGGCTTATAAAGGGAGCCCCAGGAGAACACAAACTAGACAAATCTCCCAAGCACACGGGTAGAAGAGTTGAGATAAAATAGTCTTTCGGTTCCATCAGTACCACAGGACTACACATCATTCCTGAAGCTGGAGGACTTAGCAAGGGCTCCTTGAAATATTTAAATCCAATGCTCGCTGACATTATCTGCATTTTGAGAAAGTTCCTCCAGCGAAGTCACTTTTGTATTACTCTCTTGGAAAAGAAAAATGCCAGGGTGTCTAATGAAAGAAGGGTTCCTTGGTAGCTGGAAGATCCACATGAAACTGAATGAGGTACCAGCCCTGGGTTTTCTCCACTGAGCACCAGGCAGGAGGCTAACTCACGTCTCTCCAGGAAGACCCTCTGCCCCAAGCTCGCCATTGCGCCTGGCCCTCTGCTAAACAATGTCAGGAAATCAAAAAGAGGCCCAAGACTCCATGTCTCAGGCTCTTGGAGGAGCTAAGTGCAACCCTTTCTTATCCACGCTCTCCTCATTTGAAAAGCCAGGAAGATGAAGTCCATCTCCGGAAAGTCTTCCCATTGGCTAATTAATCCTGTATACGGGGTCCAATGTCCATTGCAAAAGGTTTCTACTTTTTCTATAATGTCACTTTCCTGTTCAATGTCAACCTCAGAAAAGGAAAAGGTGTCCCCCCTCTTAGCTCTCTCCCAAAACCCTTGCCCATGGCAATCTTGCTGTCTTCCTCTCTCCAGCTCAAGCACCCAGTCTCTAGAATTCCATCCGTATTTCCACTTCTATGGAGCTGGAGGAGGTTTGCAAGAAACCACCTCTCTCTAGGCCAGCACCGGAGTGTTACCCCAAGAGAAACACATTTTTCTCCTGCCAGTTATGACCTAGTAGAATGTACAGAATCACAAGTAGAGTCACTATCTTTTCTTCTGTGTCCTACTAAGGGCTCCCTGCTAATAGCCTTGCCTGGAATGGATCAGCCCTCCCCTCCAAAGAAAGTGTGAGAGCATCGCATCCAGGGGAGTACACATCATGTACATTAAAGGCATAGGAAGATACTGCAAATATTGAAACCACACTCTATAATGTTTCATGGTTTACCAAGTATATGCATTTTCGGTGTATGGTATCTGTGCTGTGAGAGTGAATGCTAGCAGGCCTGAAACTAGCCCGAGTTGCTTTGCTGAAGTTCCTACAGAGAACTGACTTCTGGTCAAGGCAAGAAGCATGCTGACTAAAGCGCTGCTTTGGAGCTCTGAGTCCTGGGAATTTCGGAGTGGTTTGTATGGGCCTGTGAGCACCGTTCGTGGAGAGCAGCGAGATTGATGATTTGCACCTGGCTTGGAAGGTTCTGCTGCGGAGGCTGGTTACATAACAAGATGGTGCCTACATGACCAGCAAAATATAAAAATGTCCAGCAGAGACTCTATTTTGGGTTCCCTGGATGCGAGGTATTCGTGGCTGTGTTGGTGATTTCTGATCCCTGCAAGTGCATTCTGTTAAGGCCCTTAGAGAAAAGAGGATGCTGGAAGATGGCCCCTGGCCTCCCTGGTCCTCATGCTGTGAGGCAGCCTTCAGCTGTGGTGCATACTCTAATGTTGTTGCTATCCTGCCTCCTTGATCTGTAGTAAACCATGGATTGGTAAGCTTTTCCTTTGGGTCCTGGGTGTCTTCTTTAGCAACTGAGCTCTGTTGAATGGCCACTGGTAGGGTGGCACCATGGCCCTGAGAGATGGAGCTGACAGAGGGTCCAGAGAAGTTAAGGGACCAGCCCAGGGCCACACAGTCAAGTGGTGACAGAGCTCAAGCTTGAAGCAAGAGCTCTGATTGCAAATCCCGTGCTCTTTTCACAGCTTTCCCCGATCTCTCTCACTGTCATTTGTATTAGTTACTGGAGAGAATGAAAAGGTATTTATCAAGTGACAGTCTTGGGCAAGGACTGCCTTCTGTGTTGAAGTCACACGGTAAGTCAGAGCAGCCGCATCCCTGGAGGGAGAAGGCGGTGTCACCCATGCTTCCTGAACATCACCACTTGGTGTCAAAGGCCCAGGGTGGCCAACTTCTTCCCCCACAACCGAGGCTGAAGAGGCCTTAATTATTCCAACACAGGCTCCCGGGGGGAGGTCTTTTGGTCCATTTCTGGCAAGGCAGTGATTTTGCTCATTTTGAAACAAGTGAGCCCATCGTGCATCCAGATCTCCATGGCAAGCAAGATGTTTCCATGGGCTCGGTGACTGATAATAAATCTTCTGCATGCTCTTTCTTTTGCAAAGTGTACGCTTCAAGCAATTCTAATTTGATCCTTAATTAAGATGCATGTGTAAGTCAAATTCCATTAAAGCCTCTTTCTTGGTCTCCAGCACTCAGACCACCAAAGAAAGTTTGTAAGGCCCTCTTTGGAAGGCAAGGGTGTCGCGTCTTAGAGCCATTCCCTGGCTTCTAACCTTCCCTCTGCCACTGATTAGCTGAGTACCTTTGGGCACCTCCCTCAAACTGATCTGTATAATGAATGGGTTGAGCATGTGGTGAATTTCGTGTCTTATTAAATGCTCTCTTTTTAGGGAAGGGACTGTAGCCACTGGTTACTATTATTACTATGCTATTAGTTACTAATATTACTATTAATATTGCTACTACTACTTTTTTAGTAGCAAAAGAGCCAGAGGAACTGATTGTTGAACTAAGAGTCAGGAGATCCCAGCTTGACTACCTTTCTTACCAGTATCCCTGGAGTGTCTGCCACAAAGTTTTTAGGATTTCATGGCACACCCCTGGTGCATGCAACCTTGCCCTAGGAACAGAGGCCACCAGATGCAGTCCAGGACATCTCCAGCAAGAATGTCAGCAGAGGGCTGCTTGGGTGGCTCCTTTGGTTAGCGTCCAACTCTTGATCTCAGCTCTGGTCTTGATCTCAGAGTTGTGAGTCAAGCCCCTGAGTCTGCTTAAAAGAGAGAGAGAGAGAGAGAGAGAGAGAATGAGAGAGAGAAGAATGCCAGCAGATAGGGCATATCCAAGGATACAGCCTGGCTTTAGTCATACATGAAACGGGCAGTCCCCAACACAATTTGCTTGAAGGGCACTAAATATATCCACTTCTGCCTTCAACATATCTTCCTCGCTGCCATACAAAATATGACCATTCAAGCAGGGCTATGAAAAGATCTATAAATATAAGGAGGCAGGGTGGAGCCGTGCAAAGAGCCCTGTGCTTGGAGTTAGATGCCTTGGACTGGAAGGTTAGTTCTTTCACAGAATTAGTTTCCAGAACCCAGGGCTTATCAAGAGTTAAAATGAACACAGCGAGATCAATGGACACACTATCAGCAGAGAAAACTAGGAGATATCAGTGGGCAATATTTGAAGAGCATGGCTTGGCTAGCCTTCTTGGTTCATCGAAGGAGACACACCCTGGTTGGTGGCCAGGGCAAGCTGCCTGTTCAGGTTGAGGTTGCGGAAAGCCTCTCACACCCGAGCTCACGTCAAGTTAATACTGCAGCATGCTTCCTTATGTTATTCCCCAAACAGCCTCTCATAGATAGCATCACCACCACCTAATATCTGGGTGGAGGGGCCAATTTCTCACCAGACCCCAGCACCATCTGGCTACCATGTTACCCAGTCGTAAGACAGCCACGAGACATTCCATGTGCACGGTCACCTAGACTGTCTGTAGTAGGTATGTCCTGTCAGCTAGAGGACCCAGACACCAAGAGCCAGGCCGACCACGGCCTATCAGTGAGTGTGCAACCTCAGGAGTGTAAAATGGTGATGGTGACACCACACCACAGGATTGTGTTCACAATGGCTGAGATCTGGCAGTAAAGCCACACAATGCCTGGCGAGTAGGTGCTCAGCAAATGCAAGTGGTTACTTGTTTGTTTGGGTCTGTTCGTTTTGGCTGGACACTACCTAACCGCAGGTGATTCTTGAGAAAAACCAAGTGAGTTTTGTATTTGCTTAAATATGAGCAGAGGCTTCCTTCCTCCTTGACTGGAGGGGCCCAAGTCACGGGTGAGTGGGAAGGGACAAGAGAAGGTGGGGGTTTCCTTGAAGTTACCAACCTTCCATTTTGCTTATGATTGTCCTTGTCTTGCTGAACAGAGAGGAAACAGTCTGGTGAACAGCTCATGGGGGCCCTGGTGACTTCTGGTTATGGGAAAAGAGGGTGTGGGGGAATTATGCCTAAGAAAGCCCCAAGCACTGAAGCAGTTGATTAATATGTTCATTTAAAAAAAACTATTTGGGGGAACTTTTTTTTTGCCTCTAATTAGCTTACTGTTTGGCTCCCAATTTTTATCAGGATTGCTATAATATTAAAGTCAATTTTAATGGATTAAAAAAATCTATTCATATCCTTGTCACCCTAAACCTCAGCTGCTTTGTTATTTCTGAGCCCTTGCTATGTCCTTGTCCATAAAACAGGATTATTCTGGGAGCAAAAATAACTTATGCATAATGTACTTTAGTCTCTAAACTACATAAGATGATTTTAGATTTGTGAAGCTCGTATCAATGTGTTTATGTTTCAATTTTTCTTACATTCGCATCTACTTCTCTACATCTTCTCCTCCCAATTTTTTAAAAAGATTTTATTTATTTATTCATAAGAGACACACACAGAAAGAGAGAGAGAGAGAGAGAGGCAGAGACACAGGCAGAGGGAGAAGCAGGCTCCATGCAGGGAGCCCGACGTGGGACTCGATCCTGGGTCTCCAGGATCAGGCCCTGGGCTGAAGGCAGCACTTAACCACTAAGTCACCCGGGCTGCCCATCTCCCCCAAATTTGAAATAAAAACATTCTCTTACAAAAGCCAGCATTTTCCCATGGCTTGTTTGTTTCTAGAAGTTCCACACCTTCCAGGAGGACAGATCCTTTTCTTTACCCCTGTACCTCTTCCCATTCCAAGTGGCTTAATTCCCCAGGGGCTAATGGTGGCCAAGATCAGGAAACCCGCTAAGAAGTAGGACTTCAGTATAAATTTTGATTTTGTTACTTATTATTCTTCACTTCAGTTTCCTCATCTGTAAAATGGTGCCACTAATACCTCTCTGAGAGAGTTGTTTTGGGGAGTAAACGAGAGAAAAGATTTTAATGATGCACTTATTTGGAACATTGGCTGAGTGGTCATTGCACTGACTTCATAGAGCTGCCATACTAAACTACCACAAAATGGGTGGCTTAAAGCAACAGAAATTTATTCTCTCATAGTTCAGGAGATCAGAGGTCTGAAGCCAAGGCACTGACAGGGTTGGTTTTTCTCTAGAAACTCCGAGGGAGGTCTGTTCTACATGTGTTTCCTAGCTTTTGCTGGTTGCTTGATGATCCTTGGCTTCTAGTTGCATCACTTCTACTTCTGCCTCTATCATAACTTGGCTCTCTTCCTCCTGTGTCTCTGTGTCCTGTCCTCTTCTTATAGGGACACCATTTGGTGGATTAGGGCTCACCCTAATTCGGAATGACCTCCTCTTAACCAATTCGTCTGCAAAGATTCTATTTCCAAATAAGGTACCTTCTCAGGTTCTGACTGAACATGGATTTTTTTTTTGGAGAGGGGATGTGGGAGGGGGGACACTTTTCACCTCCCTAGGGTAAGCATCACTATGGAAGCATGAAAGAACATAACCTGTTACTCTTCTCTGTATAAGCAAAATCTTGGTAAGTTATCAAGGACACCTAAGAGTGTCCTAAGGCTTTCCTGGAAGAAACATACTTTCTCTTAAATTATGAAACTCCTGCCTGAAATGCAGCCCGAGGTAATGCACATGACTTCCCGGAGTCTCTCGTTTCCTTCTCTGTGAAATGGGAATTAATCTACCAATCAAGATGTACTGATGGACCCTCGAACTGATGCCCCCAGCATCCCATAATGACAAACAATTGTCCTCGGGATTACTTACAGGTGTGGGGAGATCTACCATGATTCTGGAGCTTGCCTGTCATGCACACTTAGGTTTTGATGAGCTCTGAATCAAATTCCAACACAGATGAGGAAAATAAACTCTTGTAAATTACCCGGGCCTTGTAAGACAGGATGTCACGGCCAGACTAGGTCCTTCAAGTGGATGTCTGCCTCCTAAAAGCATCACATTCGTCTTTCCCCAGCTCCTCACAAAGGCTGCGAGGAAAGAGAAGGAGTGGCAGGAGACAAGAGAAAAGCAGCAGCCTTATTTACAGAATGACAGAAGCAGATTTCATGGTTGTTGGTGGTGGTTGTTTTCTTAGCTCCCAGAAGATCTCCCATTTCCATTTCCAGTCCTTGGTGAGGGTATTTGTTCTTGGGGAGTGACCAGCTTCCAGCAGCGCTCCGAGCTACAGGTTGAAGCCCTAGACCAAGCTGTTAAGTCCTTGTTCCCAGCACAAGCCTTCATGTTCATGTCATTTTGCATCCTTTTTAAACCCACAGGGAGAGAAGCGCTACACCTAATCCACTTGCCTGCTACAAGCAGCGTGGCCGAGAATTCTCCACCTGAGACTCCAGTGCACAAGTTTTCTGTGAACTTATCAGCCTCGCTGTCACCCGTGACTGCAGGGTTGCCCCTGATTATCAACACAAGCCCCCTCACTGACGCCTTCAAGGTGAACGCGCTGTCAGGCTTGGATTTTGAGGCAAGAGTGGCTTCCTTGGGAACTGTCCACAGAGCGGGGTCCTGAAGAAGAGGGCGGTCGGGAT
This sequence comes from Canis aureus, assembly GCF_053574225.1. NCBI lineage: Eukaryota > Metazoa > Chordata > Mammalia > Carnivora > Canidae > Canis > Canis aureus. Next base: position 41,728,490 of record NC_135631.1, read on the forward strand.
TCCAGATCAGTGACCATTTCCTCCCCTTTCCATGGCTCACTCTCCCCTCTAGTAAGACCCAGGAGGCCTGTCTGGGGCAATCCCAGAGCCCTCTGGGCTAGAGGCCCCTAACCACTCTGAACCTTCCTTCTTCGCTTAATCCAGCACAAGGAGCAATATGTTCAGTTTGTTACAAATACAAGTCTTGTTTCTTATTGCCAACCGCCCTCCCGTGCCCTCAGGAGTTAGGCATATGGTGACAATACCTAAGTCCTTTAGGTGGCATAGTTTGGGCATTGGTCCCCTCAAAAGCCAGGCTCTAATGAATGTGTGCCTGGTGATTCTGCTTTTCTCAAATTCTGTGATTTTTTCAGAAGGAAATCTATGAGACTTATTTAACATGTGAGAACACCTCCTTCATTAAATACAAGCTTTAATGTCCAACCACGCTGTGCAAGTGCTTCCTCTTGCACAATTCCGACCCAGGCGTTCACCCTCAGGAGCCACGCTGCCCCCGCTCTCTTTCCTACTTCATCATTTGAGTCTTTTCCAAAGTTGGTGCTTCTCCTTAGGTAGGACAAACACACCTGCATGTTTTCCACTGGAATCTTCAGAGCCCCTTCTAGGGACACCTTTAGGGTCCAGGTGTCTGCACCTCCCCCACCCCTGCCCTTTGCTCAGTTGGCATAGGAACCTCTGGCAGTTATCATTAGCCCTGACTCGGGTCCTGCCTGCCATTGCCCCGGGGTTCTGGTGGGACCCAGTGGGCTCAGACTGCTTGGTCAAGGCTCCGTGGCCTCCTTGAGGTACATACTAGGGGCTCTTAAGCACAGCTGATCGTTAGAGTCCTGAGGGGAGCCCCCAAAAGGTGGGCCCCAGAGCAGATCTTTAGAACCCATGATGTGTGGGCAGAGCTCAGGCGTGCAGTATTCTCAGCACCCCTAGGGGCAGGTTCTTTGGTATATAAGGAGCATACTTTCAGACAGGCTGTACCTCAGCATCCAGGTTACAGCCCCAGATGCTGGTTCTGTGACCCACCTGCCCTATCTACCTGGCCCTGGACCTCTGGCTCGTCCTCCACAGCTGCTGGTCATCTGGTCCTAGAAGCCCTGCCAACTGCTTGCACTTGTGCAGCATGTCATATATGCCGGACACTGTTGAACGTGCTTCACCTGTGTTTACTTTTATACTATTCAAACAATCTGATGATTTTATTTATATTACTATCCCCTTTTTATAGGTGGAAGAAACTGTAGCAGAATTTGTTAAATAACTTGCCCTGGGTCATGCAGCTACCTGTAACTGAAACCCAGGCCGTCTGACTTCAGACCTCTATTTTTGTAAACAGCTTCACTGAGATATATTTTGCACAACATACAATTCACCCATTTAAAATGTACAATTCGGTGGTTTTTACTGTGTTCACAGATCATCACCACCATCTAATTTTAGAACACTTTTCCTGTTCCCCCTGGTCTCTGACACCCACTGATCTCCTTTCTGCTTTTAATAAATTTGCCTATTCGGAGCATCGTGGATGGATTCACACTGTACCTGGTCTTTAATGACTGACTAGTTTCCTTTAAGCTAGATCAGCACTTCGTTCCTTTTCATGGCTGAATAATATCCCACCGTATGGACAGACCACAATTTATCTATCCATTCAGTTCAGCTGCTGGCAGATATCGAGCTTGTTCCCCTTTGAGAACTCTCACCCTCAGCCTCTAGATTCTACTGCCTTTGACGATGACGGCAATCATGCAGCATCAGGTGTGCGGGGATCCCATTGAGCATTCCCATCCCGATCTCTGGTTACTCCTGACACTGACTCTACCACCATTGAAAACCCTTTATTCCTATTTTCGAGCTAAGATCACAGAGAGACAGCAAGGTTAGCTTATTTGTCCAAGGTCACATCACCGTAAGAGATGAAATAAGAACTTAACGCAGGTCTTCTGATGGCCAGTCCTGGGCTCTTTCTCCCACATTGCTGTGCACATCTGTTGCTGGTTTGGTGAGGCCTCAAAATCAGGTGAAAGGACCTGCCCTTTCCATGTTTGGTATGATCCAAACAGGGCTGACAGTCAAGGAAGAGTTCCATCCTGTTTCTGACTTCTAGAAATGGTGGCTTGTGTTCAGTGCAGTGTTCCAGGCCTGGCGCTTCCTGGACCCTGTGTTGGTCCTAGGATAGGTCACATATTCACCAGTCCTGAAGCTGTTCTGAAGCATTGATTGCTTCTCCCCAGAAACTACCCAAGAGCATCAACTCCTCTGTCCAAAATGATCCCATCCTCTAACCCGAAATGCTCACAAGGGCTACTTCTGCTGCCATCCCATGCTAGAACCTGACTCCTCCCTAGGCGACTTCACACTCTGCAGGAGAAGGCTAGTAATGAGGTTTTCGGGTCTCTGGCCCAGAGGTCTGAGGTTGTGCGGAGGCCCGCACCTGCCCTTCTTTCTCTCGCCACTATTTCCTTACCCACTGTCACCAGCATGGTGGGTCTGGCAAATTTGCTCAGCCTTGACCAGGACAACCTCAGACTCAACATACCTGAAACCAAGCACTGTCTTTCACCAAAACTTTGCAGCCAGATTGCCTGCAACCAAATGGAGCCTCCACACTCCCAGCTGTGACCTTTGGAGTGCCTTCCCCTCCCTGGCCTAGTCTCCAACTGCCTGAGGTGGGATACTTTACCAACCTGTGGTTGTTGCGATGATTTAACAAGATAACTTGACAAAATGGCTTGGCAAGAGCCTGGCACACAGACAATAAATGCCGGTAACAGCAGCAAAACCAACTTGCTTATTTGTGTTGACAGCAACTCAGTTCCTTTGACTCTGAGATGTAACATTTTTGGACTCTTTTTTGACTGCATGATTTCCTTCCTCTAGAGTATTAGCACTAGTTCCCCAGAAGAAGGGGCTGTTAATAGGTAATACTGTAGTAAAGGAGTCATTCAAGCTTGGGGTTCAGGAGAGGGCTCCAGGCTTAGCAAGAAGCAAGGGTCTAAATCAGGAAATACAGTGGATTATCTTGACAGAGGGGGATGCTCTGCTGGACATACATTCACTGAACAGTTTCTGGCTCTTTAATGTTAATGAAAGTCAGCATTTGCTGAGTGCACGCTCAGTGCCAAAGAGGGTCAAAGTATTCCATGGAATCTTCACATCAACCCTCTAAAGTAGGTGCTAATATTATCCCCATTTTACAGATGGGGAAATTGAGGCACAAAGGGTTAAGTAATGGGAAGGCTGGGCTTTAAAGCCAGTTAGCCTGGCCCCAGAGTCTATGCTCTTACCCCTGTGTTATGCTGCTCTTACCTGCCACTTGCCAAGCATGGAGATTGGTGATCTCCACATATGTGGGTGTCTGGCTGACCCTGCTCACTGGTGGAGATGAGACTACCTCATTTTCTCTCTCAGCCCTCTCCCACACTTTCTCCCTCCACCACATGCACTCATTCCCATCCATGGCTCCCTTCTCTCAACCAATTGAGATCTTGCACAGCCTCCTCCACGAAGCCTTCCCTGACTACACAGAGCTCACAATGAACTTTGCCCCCAGTTCTCCACAGTACTCTGATCTAGCTCTTTGTTATAATGGTCTGTATTATACTCCAGCTGTTTAACTAGGGCAAGGGGAATTTACCTAATTATAATCATGTGGAAACAAAATCAGGGAAAGGTAAAGGACTTTCCCAAGGTCACACCAAAGTTCAGCTGGGACACTAAGTTCTCATCACGACGGGACCCTGAATGCCTGCCTGGCCCCAGTCGTATGCATAAGCAATAGGTTCCATTAGTGTAATTAAGACAGTTATGAAACTTAGTCCTTGATGCTCTGGGCACTCCGTGGTCTAAGCTGGTGACAGGAGTGTGCATGGAGACAGGAGAGGTCCCAGGTTGGCCTCCAGTTAGCCTCAGCAGGACCCTGCCACCCTGGACCGCCCAGGTTCCTGCTGATGAATCTTGATGACGTTTCTCTGGCCTTGGTTCTTAGTGTCCCTCTCACATCTCCAAAACACTTAGAGAGCAGAGAACAGGTTCCCACTAGTGGAATGTGTGGAAATGCACAAAAACACTTGAAGAGACTGTTGATATAAATATATATTGTTCCTTATTTCTGCAGACGTATCCTTCCCTTGTTCATTCTTGGACGTGGCTTTGGGAAAATTAGCACAGAGCGCCGGGTCATGATGTGGCTTAACAGCAATCCCAGGAAAGCGTGGTGTCTTATTCTTAAAGACTAGCAAATCCAACTACATTCAGGGTGGCTAAAGGACTTGTTTAGGTGCCTACCCCAAGTAGTGACAGGGTTTTAATTCCTGGCTTTTCATCTCCAGTCGATGGAACCAGGATGTCGCCTAAATATTTTTCTTTCCTCTGAAAAGCAGCATCACACGCAGGAGTCCCTTTAGTGAAGTGTCATGGGGCTTATGTGGGAAAGACTAAAGCAAAACAACCGGTTCCTCTGACAGTGAGGGAAAGACGGTTTCCAGGATGCTGGTTGCTTCCTCCCTAGTAACATCCCTTTGCAAAAACGCATGCATACAAAACAGATCTCCTTTCACATGTTACTAAGAATTCTGCATTTGCTTTTAGGTTGTCACCACTGGGAAGGAAGAACTAGACTTTGAAACAGGACCAAACATATTTGATTTGCAGATTTATGTTAAGGATGGCGTCGGTGTCACCGACCTACAGATCCTGACCGTGCAGGTAACAGACGTGAACGAGCCACCTCAGTTTCAAGGCAATTTGGCAAAAGGTAAGATACACTGGGGGGTGCATCGCTGGAGTGGGGGGACCCTGGGGAACAGAGCAAAACAGAAAAGTAAGTAAACGAGCAGTTGTTTCCCTGGAAAAGGCAGCTGCTTGATGAACAGGGAATAAATGAAATGTCCTCCAGCACAGGACTCCCAGTAATGATGCCCAACAATTTACAAAGCCCCTCACCTCCGTGGTTTCTCTCGGGTCTCTCTCAGTCCTGGGGGAGGGGGAACTGAGGCTCAGGGACCTCGAGTGGATCATTCTGGAGTGAGGGTGGGCAGAGCCCATCACAGGCTCATCCCTGTGTGTGCTGCCACGGGTCACTGACTGACCTGTTCCTTCTCCCCACAGACCCCTGGAGGGCAGTGTGTGACCGGGGTCTGCTGCAGAGCAGGGACCATACAAAGGACGGGGGGCACAGGGTGGATCATTTCCTGCATGATCTCTCCCAGGCTCATGACGTTGAACGCCATCCACACTGTCAACTTCCAAGTCTGTCATCTTAGCCCAGCTTCTCTGAACTCTTGACTCAGATACCCAGCTGCCTTGTCCCACGTCTCCATCTGCTGTGTCTAACAGGCACGTGGGACATTGTGAGGTGCTGTGTGGAATGCCCCCAGGTCACCCAAGTGTTAGAGTTGGTTGCCAGTGGAGCCAACCACGTGATTAGAAAGTTAGAACTTTTAGTCCCAACTTCCACACCTCAGCCTACCTCCTCAGAGGCGAGGAAGGTAGAGATTGAGCTCAGTTGCCAACAGTCACTGATGTAAGCAATCATGCCTATGTAATCAAGCCTCCATAAAAACACAAAAGGATAGAGTTTGGAGAGCCTCCAGGTTGGTGAACAGCCTCTCTCTTCTGGGACAGTGATGTGCCCAGAGAGCATAGAAGCTCTGGGCCCCTTTCCCCATGTCATGCCCTATGCATCCCTTACATCTATCTGTTCCGGAGTTAGATCCTTTTGTAATACACTGGTAATCTTGTAAGTAAAATACTTCCCTGAGTTCTGTGATCCCTTTTATCAAATTCCTTGAACCCGAAGAGGGGATGGTGGGAAACTCAGATTTATAGTTCGTGGGTCAGACGCGCAGGTGACAGCCTGAACTTGAAATTGGCATCTGAAGTGGGGGTTGGGGTGTCTCGTGGGGTGAGTCCTTGGTTGGTGGAATCTGAATGCTATCTTTGGGTAGATAGTATCAGATTTGAGTTGAATTGCAGAATCGCAGGTGTCAGAGGATTGCAGGGAAATCCCACATATTGGAATTGGTGTCAGCACATGACATCTCAAACTCAACACACCCTCAGATCAAATTCTTGACTTCCACTCCACCCCTGGCCCCATCATCCTCTCCCCTAATCTCTTTCTCCTGTCATTCCCATTTTGGCAAATGGCACCTCCACCCTTCCAGTTGCTTAATCCCAAACTTCAAAGTCAGCCTTGACTCCTCTTTCTTTTTTCTTTTCTTTCTTTCTTTCTTTCTTTCTTTCTTTCTTTCTTTCTTTCTTTCTTTCTTTCTTTCTTTCTTTTCTTTCTTTCTTCTTTTCTTTCTTGACTCCTCTTTCATACCCAACATCAAATCTATGAGGAAATCTTGCCACTGCCAAGTCTGAGCAGTCTGACTGCTCCCTGGCATCTCTATCACTACCACCATGGTGCAAGTCACTAGTCATGTATCACCTGGATTATTGCGATAGGGAGTTAACTGGCCCTGCCCTGTCAGTCTGTTCTCCGCATAGCAGCCAGAAGGATGCTGTTGAATATCAGTCCAATCAAGGCACTCCTCGGCTCAAAACCCCATAAGAACATTCCATCTCCTTCAAGAGGAGAGCCAGAGTCTCCTTAAGGTACCATCAAATAAAAAAAAAATGGTACCATCAAATCTGTTCAAGTCCACTCCAAGTACTGTTCAAGTATTGTGCTCTCTTCTGCGTACTTCCATCTCCTCCTCTATGGCAGTCCTGGCCTCCTCACCAGGCTGTGAACACCTCCCCCCGCCCCACATACCACCCTCGATGGCATCTTTGCATTTGGTCTTTGCCCCTTTCCCCATATGTCTACGGTCCTCATTTCTTTAAGAATCTAGACTCAAGTGTCATGGACCTTCCACAGCCACTCCATTTAACACTGTAACCCAACCCACAACACTCAATTCCCTGATTATCTCCATGACGTTGCACAGTAACGTTCACATATTTTGCTCATTTATTGTAGTGTCTCTATCTTCCCCTCTAATGCAAGGTCCTTGAGAGCAGGGTTTTGTATTTGGAGAACCACTATGTGCCCAGTGCATACATAGATCAGTGTCTGGTACACAGTGAGAATTCAGTAAACATTGTTTTGAATGAAAGCACGAGCAGTGATAAAGGTAAGTGAGGGCTGGAGCTCAGACGTAGGATGGGCTGGGATGGAATTTTTATGCACTTACCCCCTCCCCAGCTGAGACAGCCTCATAACTTTCCCGAGCCTGTTTCCCCATTTGTAAAGTGGAGGTAATTACGATGCCTACTTACATGGGGATGATGACGATAAAGGAGAAAACATAAGCCGTCAGCACAGCGCCTCCAAGGAGTGAGCTGATGTGCACTCCTCAGCCCTCTCGCAGAAGGACGGGCTCTGGGAGAGAGATGCCAGAGTGGGGCGTGGGGGCCCCTTGGGCAGGGCCGGTGGTGTCAAGTGGCTGGTCCCCTCTGGCTGCCCAGAACTCTGAAGTAGATGAAGACAATTTCTGGTTCCCTTCCTGAGCCTCGGTGGCCCTCTCCCTTTATTCCTGCTGTAAGACATTTCTGCTGAGATGCTCAGTGACCTTGGCTCAGTTTTGGGGGAATTTGCACCTGAAAGTAAATCATGGACATGGAGCAGCCTCACATGGAGGCTCCTCCCCTACATCACTTCTTGGTGGGAGGGAAACTTGGGAAGATGTGATGCCAGCGTGGCCACCCGAGTACTTTAAGTGGCTTGTTCCCATAAGTGGCCTTGTTCATGCCTTTATTCACGCATCCCTCCTTCCCACGATGCCAGTGCTTGGTTCTCTTTGCTTCTCTGTGTACAGCCGTCCTGACTCTGTAATTCCTCATTTGCTTTATCTGATAAAATGTTTCTTATTCCACTTTGGATGCTGATATAGGTCTAGACCTCTACATAGTGGAAGGAGCAAAACCAGGATTCATTTATCAGGTTGAGGCCTTCGATCCAGAAGACACAAGCCGAAACATACCTCTGAGTGTAAGTCTCCTAGATAAACAAGGTGGGCTTCTCCACACAGGAGCCTGGGGCCTCTGCTAGGGGCGTGGGCAGTGGGAGAGGAGGGATAGACTCTCCACCACCATGGCACACAGTACGGGGGATGTCCGAATGGGTAAGGGATAGACACCCCAGGTTAGACTCATGGCTCTGTGTGATCTTGGACAAATTCTTAACCTCTCTCTGAGATTCAATTTCTTCATCTATAAAATGGAAGAATAATAGCATGTATACAGCTGGGGGATTGTAAGTATTAGATAACGCCTGTATAGCCACTTAGCACCGTGTCTGGCATGTTGGAATGGCTCAGGATTTTTAATTTCTAAGGTGATAAAAATCCAGCAATATTCTTTTAAAAGTAAGCAAAAAAATGTGTACCCCAAAGGCTGGCATTAACACTTCCTTTTCAAGAGATGGAGTCAAGCTGCTTGGAGCCAAGTTTAAAAAAAAAAAAAAAGTTAAAAGAGAGTCCCAGAAATTCCAAAGAAAAGAGCCCCCCCCCCCCCCCCCCCCCCCGCCCCAGAGAAAAAACAGAGACTAGATCCTGGACCGTTCCCTCTCCATTCAGTCTGAGACAGCTGATCTCTCTTCCTTTAAATCCATTTCCTGCATGCAGCTCTCAAAGGAGCTCTTGTAACCACGACCCCTCAGGCGAAGGAGCCTTTCAGTTTGTCCCTGGGCCGGGAGGCCCTGGCTCCTAGCTGCGTCCCCTGAAGTGGCCCAGACACCCTGCAGCTGGGCAGCCCAGGCTGGAGAGAAAAACCGAAGCTCACATCAGCCAGCCAACTAACCTTGAAGCAGGCATCACTCCTGCAAATCGTGCCTTACGGAGAGAAGTCAGTACTTGAAATATGACACTCAGCGAATTGGTAACACCAGGAGGCTGTTTCTGCTGTTCGCTGCTTGATTTGCAGCTTCAACAGAGCTACTTTTTCTAACAGGAGGAAGTGAGCCTTGGAAATAACCTCTAGGACCCATAGAATATGGTCTGCAGGATCTGGAACAAAGCTGTTTTCAGATTAGTGGCCACATCTTGAGTTAGGGAATAGTCTGTTATTATCAGAAGATGACCCTCTGTCCCCGAAATCATTTATTCAGAGTTCTGTGAATAAATGGAATAAGTGGAAGAGGCAAACACTTAATGGGTCCCTACTATGTGCTCAGAACAATACCGGGTGCTCTAAATGCATACTTCTGATAACGTCCTTGTTATATCAGTTATAAATCTGTTTGTCTGAAAATAACAGAAAACTCAACCACACTGGTGGATGTGGGACTCTTCCCCCCCCCCCCCCCCATAACAAGAAGTGCAGAGGTGGGCCGGCGGTCCAGGGCTGGCACGTCTGCTGCCCTCAGAAACCTGGGCTCTTTCTAACTTTATGCTCTTCCACTCGCATGTTGGTTTTGTCCTCTTTTTGTTCACCTCATGATTACAATATGACTGGGGCACCTCCAGGCTTTAACTTTCAGTTCCAGGCAGGAAGAAGAAGAAAAAAAAAGCAGGAAGGAGTAAGAGTGAGGGAACAGGCCAGCCCGGTGTGTATCTCAAAGATCCTCCAGAGGCCCTTCCTGGAGGACTTTTTTACTTTACTTCTCACCGGCCAGAACTGTTGCCACTGTTGTTGGATGGTGGCCAAGGAAATGGGATTTTGGATGGGTCAGCAACCCAAAATCTAGTACCTCATTTATACATTGAGTTTTCTTTGTGACCAAGAAGCCACTATGTGCCAGGCTTTCTTTCTTTTCCTTCTTTCTTTCTTTCTTTCTTTCTTTCTTTCTTTCTTTCTTTCTTTCTTTTTCTTTCAGATTTTATTTATTTATTCATGAGAGACACAGAGAAAGAGAGGCATAGACACAGGCAGAGGGAGAAGCAGACTCCCTGCGGGGAGCCCGATGTGGGATTCCATCCCTGAACTCCATCCAGGGACTCCAGGATCACGCCCTGAGCCACCCAGGTGTCCCTGTGCCAGACTTTCTATTAGATATTTTGGACACAAAGACAAGTGAGACACATCCTTGTACCTCAAGATGTTTATGTCTTCTCATGGGTGGGGACACATTCGTGCACACACCAAATTCTTGTAATTTTGTAAGATACAAGAGGCAGTGGGGGCAAAGTGGAAGGAATCTCAACAGTTGAGAAAAATGTTTATTTTTAAATCTTCATCTACAAATTATGCAGAAGGAAAAAGATCACAGTGGCTGCTTTAAAAACACCCGGTAGATCAGGTTGAGGAAGGGAAGGGGCCTCAGGCCGTTGCTCCCTTAAGAGAAAATGCGGTGCCAGAGGTCCGAGAGCAGCTGCAGGGTGCACCTGTGCTTTCTGCAGCGTGTTTGGGGAGGGGCGCTTCCCATTGCAGCACAAAGTGTTAATGAGGTGTTTCACACGTACAGTAGAACTAACCACCTTGCAGAGAGTTGACAGCCAGCCGGGAGGAAAGATGAGCATAATCTAGAGAGAAGGCTTCTCCGGCTAGGAACAGGAACTAACCATTTAGGAAGTGGTAGGAAAGGACGGATTTTGCTCCCTAGAAGGAGAAAGGAGATGGGTTGGTTGACTACCAAGACCAAACCCATGCTTCTCAACTTTGGCTGTAAGTTGAAACCAGCAGAGGAACGTTAAAAAACAACAGATATCTGGGTCCCACTCCCTAGGGGTCTGATGTGATCGTCCTGGGGTGCGACCCAGGCATCAGGCTCATCTAGTTCCCCGGGGGTCGCTGGTGGTGGGCCTGAGAAGCACCACTGGAAAACGTGGTTTCCCAAATTTCCAAGCCTCTCTCTTGGGCCTTGCAGTCCTGTGGGGCTGGGGTGGGGGTGGGGGACCTGGGAATCTGAGTATTTGCCAGATACCCTGGGGGAGTCCTCTGGTCAGAATGGCTGGGCGGGTTGGGCCCCTGCATGAGAATATATGTAGGCTGCTTTTAAGAAAACACAGATTCTGACGGTTAAAGCAGCCGATGCTTGACCTCAGCTCAGGTCCTGATCTCAGGTTGGTGAGTTCAGGCTCCGTATTGGGTTCCACGTTTAAAAAAAAAAAAAAAAGTAAAAAGTAAAAAGTAAAATTAATTAATTAATTAAATTTAATTGAAAAACACAGATTCCTGGAACACAAGTGTCCCAGGTGATTGGGATGCACTGCACCCTTCTGCTGAACTGCTGAACTGGAGAAACAAGTAAAGGCTTTAATGAAACACCAGAGCTGGGCCAGGAGCCAGGCACCCTCCTGGCTGCTGCTGCTCTTGCCGCTGGAGGGCACACCGGCGGGATGGGTGGCACGATGGGGCTCACTTTCTTCTGGGGCTCCCCCCAGCTGCCCCTGGCCTTGGGGGTCGGGGACCAGCTGTCCAAGCTCAGGCTCAGGGCATACCCTGGGCCTCAAGAGGACCTGTCCTCCTTGGATCTGCCCAAGAGCTGGGACTGGCTCAGGTGAATGGGGTCACACACGCCAGTGTCCCCAGAACCAGTCCATCTCCAGTACTGTGGCTCCTGCTGGGCCCACTGGGCAGACCGGATCCACAACAAAGGGAGGGGGCGTGGCCCCCACCCTGCTGGCTTTGTTGCTTGGCACTGACTTTCCCAACACTGGGATCCTGCTTGGGGTGGGGTGGGGACAGGGGCAATGACCTGCCTGTACGGGGCTCTCCCACAAGCTCTGCAACCCCAATAAGATCTGCGGCAAGTGCCGGGCCAAGAACCAGGAGTTAGGACAAGTTTAACCAATGTGGAACATGCACCAAACTCAAGAGTGCCGTGCCATCCAGAAGCACACCCTCTGGAAGGCGATGGCTCCCTCTCCGGGGGGAGAAGAGGACAGCAGAAATCCATACCAACAGCCTCATCAGCTGCTGTACAATGGCTAACTACATGGGGTCATCTACCAGGAGTACCAGACAAGACCTGAATAAACCGTGTCATTCCTGCGGCCCTCTGGGCAGTCGGTGATGGCACGGAGTACAGCATTGCCTGGAATTCCTGGGGAGAACCATGGGGGGAGAGCAAGGCTGGATGAGGAGAGTGACCAGCCCCTACAAAGATGTGAAGGGTGCAATTACAACCTTGCTGTCGAGGAGTACTCTACGTTTGGGGACCCCATCCTTTAAGACACAGGTTTCCAGAAGAGCAGTCTTTGAAGAAATAGTATTGTGACCCATAAGCAAAGGGGATCCTATCATTAGGGGCACCGGGTTTCTAGCCACCATATGAAGGATCTAGGGGTCGATATTCAAAGTTTCTGATGGTCAGAGTGCTTAGGACCTAGCTGGGTGCTGCCGCGGTGCTGGCTGGAAGGGCAATCCTGAGGAAGAGCCTGGAAGAGCCTGAGACTCCTGGGCCAGCAGCTTCTCTGCCTTCATAACTGCAGCAAATCACCTACCTGGCGAAGGTACAGTCCGCAAGACAATTATGTGACCTCCATTCAGACTTATCACCAGTTCTTATATCACCTTGGAATCACTGGTGGGTGTGGAGGGACTAGAGGGCCATTTCAGACTGCTCAAGTGACGAATAAAATACACGACTACCCACAAGAAGAAATAAAACAAAACAGAAGCAAAACACCAAAGCATGTGCGTGAAGCCACCGTGGCTTGGTTTGTGCCTATCACCTTACCTGGTGGGTTCCAAGGAGTTGCCTTGCTGGTGGGAACCACTAAGGAGGAAGGATGAGTTTTAAAAATAGCTCTAGAAACTCCAGCTCCCTTAAAACGCCAAATCCCACAACCGCTACCCAGCTGAATAAATGGAAACTGTGTCACAGATAATGTAAAAGTGGGGCTAATGCAGAAATGCTCCCTCCTTTTTAAAGACGTTTTAAAAGCGTGTGGTTGTACATTGTTTGGACCAGAGCTGGCAAGCTCTGAACTGCAGGAATGACCACTGTACATGTCATTTTAAATGTTCTGGTAGCCACATTAAGAAATAAAATGAGGGACACCTGGTGGCTCAGTTGGTTGGGCGTCTGCCTTCAGCTCAGGTCATGATCCTGGAGTCCCAGGATCAAGCCTCAAGATCAAGAAGATCAAGCTTCTCCCCCTGTTCTCTCCCCAACTCATGTTTTCTCGCTTGCACACGCGCTCTCTCGCTCTCTCTCTCAAATAAAGTCTTTAAAAAAAAAAAAGGTAAAATGAAAAGATAAAATTAACTATAATATGCTTTTCGAATTTGAAATACTCATACCCAAAGTGCTATCCTTTCACCGTTATCAACATAACAGTTCATGAGATATTTCACCCCCTTTCTCTTAGTAGTAAGTCTTCGGACTCCTTGTGCCCTTTGCACTTCATAGCTCACCTCCTTTCAGACCAGCCACACTGCAGCCGCTCAGCAGTCACAGGTGCCCGTGGCTGGTGGCTCGTGTTGGCTGCAGGGCGCGGGCTGGGACCCAGCATGGGCTGGCCTCCCTGTGCACCCTCCGTGTGGTGATGGGGGCGGGTGGGGCGCGCTCCGGGGCAGGCACTAGGCCTGGGCTCAGACTGGCTTGCGTGTGAATAATGACATTTCCTGGCATCTCTTCACTCGCTCGGCCCCCTCCCCCCTGCACTTTCTCTGCCTCTTAAAGGAGGTTCAGTGAGCTCCAACCCCCTCCCACCCAGCTCCCACACTCCACCTCCCCCTCTGCTGGGAAGTGGCCACCGTGACTGCAGCAGAGCCTCCTCGGAGACTCTGAGGACGTTAATCAGTTTCGCAGCTGGAGGCAAAGTGATCTAGTGCAGCCATTCCTCCAGGAAGGAGCTTTCCCTGGGCCTTTCCATTAGGGAAGGACTTTTGCATAAAGTGAAATGTGCTTTGTCTTCAGCGGGGCAGACAAAGGATTAAATTAAAAGAGCAATAACCTTGCTACCAGCTGGGCTACCAGGAGGGCATCAGGGGAAGTCACTGTCCCCCGGCCCCCCTCTTGCACGTGCCTCTGAGAAGTGGCAGCGAGCTGTGTCTTTGCCTCCTGGGAATAAAGTGGTCCTTTATGCCGGAGCTGGCTGGCTGGGGCTGTTCAGGTGCATCGAGCAGCCCCCTGTCTCATGAGGGAAGGAGCCGAGGCCTTTGCCCGGGGCCCTGGAGCTCTCACCGGGACCGAGGTCTCCTGGCCCAACCCCTGCTCATTCCCTTCTACCTTGTTCTGGCAAATTCCGTCCTTGGTGTCCCATCCCTTGATTTCCCGAGTGACAGCACCCTTCCTGCTCCCCACGGCTGCACTCCCACACCACACCACACACACACACACACACACACACAGATGCACACCACTTGTGCAATGCCCTCTGGCATCCGTCTGCTAACTCAGGAGTCTTGGCAAAACGCGTTCTACTTCTGGTTCATGTTAAAATGCTCAAGAAAGGGGAAAGCAGTGGTACTGAACAAGGCCCATTCCAAATACATCAGCACTGATGACTGTTCACATGTTGGGAGAGAAATTTCCTTGAATAGATGGGGATTGCCGTCCATCTGTAAGATGAGCAGAGCCTGAGTCAGAGAATAGGACCGGGCTGATGATGGAAAAGGAAGACAGTATGGAAGAGGGTAGAAGCCTTGGCAGCGTCTCCAGCCATCCTTTATTTCTCCTTTGTGAATGTGGCTCCTCTTAAAAACATTCAAATGCTGGCTTATAACCCATTGAGCTCACCCTCCTAACGATACCCCACAAGCTGACCCAAGGGTAAGGGAGATTGCAGTAGGAGATTTTTTTTTTATGTTGTTGTTGTTTTTCTTCCTAGGCGCCCTTCCCTCCCACTTCTATCCCCCACCCACCACCTCTGAATTGGGATGGGGGCGGAACAGGGGAAGAGAGAGGAATCGGGGGTTTTTCTAAAATATTCACCTGACACTGAAAAATGCAACAGGAACGCGGCGGTGTCTGCACACTTGCCACCGCCGGGTTGGAAGAGGATGCTGGGTCCTCTGGGTGGTGTGGGCGCATGGGTGCGGCCGTCCTGGGCACCCCTGGCTGTGGGTCGCTGGATCCCACTGCAGGCCCCAAGGCGGCTGGGGCTGCAGCTGCAGCGGGCGATCCCTGGTCCGGGTGGCCTGCTGTCCCCAGGGAGCCTGGCGTTTCTGCAAACTGAGCCCGCTTCCACTCACCCTGCCTCCTCCTCCGACACCAGCGACTCGATAAAGGGGGCCCAGGCAGGAAGCTGGAGCCTTTGCGTCCTGGAGCAAACTGCAGCCCTTCGAGGAGCCCAGAGACCTGGGGTGGCCGCGAGGGCGCATTCCCAGTGTGGGGAGCCCAGCGCTGGCCTGACCGGCTCCCGTTAACCGGATTGATCTGATTACTCAGGACTTCCCAGCCGGTGGTGGAGCAGAGAGGGGCTGCCGCAGCTTCTCATTCTGTTTAATTTCTGTTTTCCAAGAATGAATATCACGGGAGCAGCTTTGATTAAACAAGCCTTTAAAAAGGGGGAGAGAATGCCAGGTTTTGCAGAAAGCTTTACTGAGTTGCTGGCAAATGGCCACATGACACAATATTTTTAGTCTATGGATATTATCTCCTTTCTAACTACAAAACTGCTGTTCCCATTAACACAGGCTCCTAGGTTCAGGGGTAAGGAAATGAGCCTGGTGTTAAAAGAAAAAAAAAAATTCAGGATTCCAGGAAATCAGCCTCTTAATAAGAATGAAAAAGAAATTCCCCACGTTCCTGAGTCTGCCCTTTCTGTCTGCTGCTGTTTCGTGTTTCTTGCTTGCTGAGATGTAGGCAGAACTGCAGGAGATTTCATAATCCGGCCTCGCGCTACCAAACTAAAAAAGATTTTTTTTTTTAACGTTCAGCAAGATTTTGTTGTTCCTTTTTGTTTTGTTTTAAGATTTTTAAGGTGGGAATGCTGGTCTCGGATGAGAAATAGGCAAGAAGAAAACCCTGATATTCAACATTTAACAACTATTTATTGATTGAAAAAAGATTTATTGAGCATCTACTATGTGTTAGGCACTAGAGATGTAGTAACGAAGATGAAGCCTTTACCCTCGTGGATCTGACGTTCTAACCAACAGCGGTAGTTAACCTCTATAGAGGCCTTACCATGTGCCAGGCACATGGTTCTAGAACTTTACATGCTCATCCCTTGGACATACCCTATTATTATTACTCTTTGTTGCACAAGCTCTCACAGCTGGCAAGTAGTAGAACCAGGACTCAGACCCAGCAGCCTGGCTCCAGAGCCGCAGCGTTTCTTGACGCAGCCACCCCCATTCGTGACTCTTCTATTCTAGATGGGTCTAAGTCCCCCTTCTCTGTTCCCATCATATCCTATATTTGTCTCCCTCTGAGCATGTCTCCAACATCTTCCTTGTATGTTCCATCAGTTGCCCACCAGCTTTTGGAGATCAGGGTCTGTCTGTCACCTCCGTATCCCAAGACTTTCTCCTGTTTGAGACTAATCAGAACTGGGGATCTATGTCCTAATGCATTAAACCCATTGGAAAGGCATCCTGATTCAGGTGCATGTAGTAAATGGCCCCCATAGGTCTATAAACCCTGCCATTCCATCATATCCAGCTTGAGCCTCTGATCTATGGATATGTGAGGATTCTCCGCAGGGAAGGCTCAGCTCAAAGGCAGAGAACGGCTCTGTGTGTCCTGGCGGCTGCTGCCCAGGCTGCGAGCCAGAGAGATGGTGGGGGGGATCTTAGGATTTAAACAATGTACCTTTGAGGACTGCCAAGCTGCTTATCTGATTTGGGGAGTTGGAATAAAGGTCTTCCTTGGTGTTGCCTTAAAATTTCCCCTTAAAAATGAGTAAGAACCACTTAAGTGACCAGCCAGAAAGATTAGTTAAAGTAAGCCCTACCGTAGAACGCTGTGCCATCATTAACCAACCAGGCTGTAAGGTAAGAGTTAAGAATACGGGGAAGTGCTCAAGCTACAAAGGAAAAGGACAAGAGAATGTAATTTTGACTAGGGCATCATCTCAATTTTTTGGAGGGTATATGCTTGTGTAGAAAAGAACAGAGGGCTATTTGTGGACTAATCTTGAGTTTCTTTTTCATATTTTTCTGTCTTTCCTAATTTGTATATAAAAAGTATCTTTTTATTACGATTAGGAAAATGATTAAAACCTTATAATGGCCCCAAATGAGATCTCTAATCTATTTTCTGTGCTTTCTTTCTTCTCCTATGGGGAGCTTAGCTGCGATCACACAACATAGCGAATCGCTGGGTTGGAAGCCTTGGCTGGTGTTTCCTTTGATTCTGGACTTCAGGGGCTGTGGCTCTGATTACAAAATCTCCACCAATTATCTGATCCAGAGATCTAAGGCCCTGAGGATAGATCATCTCTCATCCTAGTAGGAAATAACAAAACCTTCAAATCTTAAAGCCCTTTGGAACAAATGGACATAAACATGTAAGCCTCGTATGTCGCTGTGGTGCTTCACATTTTCCAGCTTGCCTTCTGATGTAATCCTCACAATAAACATGGAGGAGCAGTTGGTGGCATTGTCCCTATATTACAGGCAAGGAAGGGACTTGTCCCAGATCCTGTGGTGAGGACCAGAACTTGGATTCAGCTCTTCTGGTCCAGGTCCTTCGCCTGCTTCATTGACATCATCATGGCAGCAAGGAAGCAGTCTTGATGAGCACCCATGGATGATAGCACAGGGGTGGTCCTCCCATGGGCTGGCCGTTAGTGGGCTGTGCAAAGAAGTCTGTGTTCCCATTAGAGCAAATGGTGCTAGGCAGGAGTTCAACAAGACAGCTGGGGTGGGCACTGGGTCCATAACGGAATAGATTCCCAACTCCCTGAGATGTGGAAAGACTTCATCAGTGGCCATAATCCCGAGATCAGATTCTAAAGCAGCCCTGCTAAAGCTCCAAAAGTGCTTCCAACGTGGACTTGAGGCCCAGACTAGATTTTTTTTTTTTTTTAGATTTTATTTTTCATGAGAGTCGCAGAGACACAGGCAGAGGCTCCCTGTGGGGAGCCAGATGTGGGACTCGATTCTAGGACCCCAGGATCACGACCTGAGCTGAAGGCAGATGCTCAACCACTGAACCACCCAGAAGCCTCTAGAGACCAGATCTTATTTACTCTCATATCATCCTATTGCCTAATGCCTGGTAGCCATGTTTAAATAGTGTTGGTCAAAGCCAAGACCTAGACTCAATGCCAGATGTCATCCTGAGAAGCACAAATGGAACATGGTGATGGGGTGAAGGAGACTGGACTCAGAAGCATAGTGTCCAGACAGGGGACCTTTACACCCACTCTGTCATTGAAGCAGGACCCAGTGGCCAGCTCCTCGGGGGGAAGCTTCTCAGGTCAGAGGCTTGGGCCAACAGATCCAGAATTTTCTTGCTTTAAGAACTATTAAGTCTGAGAACTCTGCATTGGGTTATCCCAATGCATCAAGAATGTTCCATGGCCCAAGAATATAAAATGGGAATGGAACAAACTAGTCTCTCATGGAAAGACGAACAGGTACTCTCAGTTACATTCTTTTTTTCCTTGTTTTTTAGTATTTCCTGATCGTCCCCTCAGTGAACTTCGGGATGTCTGCTAATGGGACCCTCTTCTCCACAAAGGAATTTGACTTTGAGGCAGGACACAAAAGGTAGCCTTTGTCAATGACCTTGCTTGAAGCACATTTATCTGAGGGGCGAGGAGCAGGCCTGGTGCAGCTTGCAGGCAGCGAGGCAGGCTCCGAGCGGTTTGCTGCCTTCCTGCTGAGTTCAGAGGGTAGTGAGCCCCCCAAAAGGAAGAAGGACTAAGGCAATTATCTGGAAAGCCTCCTTTCCCAACCCAGATCTTCATCGCCACATAATAAGAACGGAGGGGTGGGAGAAGTCGCCCCAGGGACCTGGAGAATTGCCTCAGATGCCTTTCTGGCTTGGACACCAGGCTGAGAGCAGCAGGGTGGAGGCGAGCAGGTGGCTGAGGAAAGAGGTGAGGCGAGACCAGCGTTTGAGGACGGAAACACACAGGGTGACACGGGGTGACCTTGGCTCCTCACCTGGTGTGAGAACCAGGCTAGTTCCTCATCCCTGGGAGCCTCGGTTTCCTCACCCGGGCCTAATGCACGTTTGCAGGGAGATTGCGAGGAACGACACAGAGGTACTGTGTGCAACATGGGGGGCCGTGGGCAGCCGTGGGGGGCGGTGGCCAGGAACACAACCGCGGGCGGGAGAAGCTGCGGGTGGGTTTGTAGGGACGAGGAAGGAAGGGCAGACACGGCAGTTCTGACTCCGCAGGAGTGGCTGAAGGGGTGGCCAGAAAGGGCAGACTCTTCCCGCCCCCGTCCCCGTGTCCCTCCCCCTGTGAGGAAGTGTCAGCCACTCGGTCTCCCTGACAGCTTCCATCTCGTCGCGGGAGTGAGGGACAGGCAAGGGCTCGAAGCCTCCACGGCGCTCCGGGTGAACATCGTGAACGTCAACGATGAGGCCCCTCGCTTTACCAGGTAGGCCTGAGGGGGCAGGGCCGCCGTCTCCCGGGGCGCCCGGCTTTGTCAGCTGCGTGGACACCAGACCGAGGGGTGCCCTTTGCTGGCCTGAGGAGAGACAAGAGGCCTGAGGTCTTCAGAGTCCTTCCTCGGGGCCTCGGCACCAGGGGACCGCGGGTGCGGCGCGGAGCGGTGACAGGGGCTGGACGCGACGCCCCTGGCGCGCGGCGGGGCCTGGGCCTGCGTGGAAGGTCCACAGAGGCCGGCGGCTGCCAACAGGGTGTCAGCTAATGCTCGGCCCGCGCCATCAGCCAAGGCCCAGCGCCCTCAGGACGGCATCGTCTCCGGCGGAGGAGAGGCCGCCTTCGGGGCTACCTGGGAGGCCTGCCTGCTGCGGGTGTCCCAGATGCCCTCCTGCCACGGGGGATCCGGAAAAGACACCGGCAGCACTCATCCGGCAGAGGGAGGGGGGAAACTGAGTCTGGTGCAAGGGGCCTGGGGCAGGGTCTGGCCCCAGCCCGGGCACAAAGGGAGACCCTCGCCTGTTATGCTTGGGGACTTGGGGGGCAGACGGGGTTCTGAGCTAGTGTCCGACCGTGTAAACGCTGCACGGCCGCGAACCTTCCGGGCGTGAGCCGAGGGCCAAGGTGCAGGAACGGCAGCGGCCGGCCCAGGTCGCGCTGCCCGGGCACCTGCTGCAGGCCAGGCTCGGAGGGGGGGCCCTTCCCGCCGCCGGGCTCCTCCGGGGTGCAGTGCGGGCGGCCTGTAAGCGGCCCGCAGCCCGCCCGGTGCAGACGCACAGCCGGGCGACTCCTCGGGTCCCGGGGCCCCCACACTCCGATCTGAGGGGGACAGCAGGTTAATGGGGTGCAGCGGGGAAAACGAGTCCTCCCCAGGGGCAGACCGACTCTGGTTTGGACGCCGACCGACACAGCAGCTGGCCTCCGCGGAGAGCGCGTGGCCCCGGGGGCGGCTGGGCCCCCAGAGGCAGGCCTGCGGCTCCGGAGTGACCCCGTTAGGCCCCGTTACGGGCAGACGGTCTGTGTGACTGCGTGGCCACGTCGTAACGAGTCCCTGGGCTTTGCTTCGAACAGCAGTCCCCGGGCGTCGGCGGGTGGGTGGGTACGGACCTGTCGCCGGAGGGACGGGGACAGGGGCTGCCTCGACTGCACCCGGCTGCCCCGGTAAGGTCGCCCTCGGCCCTCGCCACGAGCTGGCAAGTCTGCCCGGCTCCTAAGGAGGCGCTGGCTTTGAGGGCTTTCATGGTTCCCTGGAGCCCTGACCCTTCGTGTCCCCCCACATCAGCGCTGGGACCAACCACAGGTTATTAAGTCAGAGTTAACGAGATCAAATCCTCCAACGCTCTCGGCTCCCTGGGGTTCGGGCGCCGGGGGGCTGCACAACTGGAAACCGCTCTTCTGTCTTCACTGTTTGGAAGGCCCTGCAATAAACACAAGCAAGGCAGGGTATTTGCGTGGTTGAGGGCTCACCATTTTGTTCCCTGGGCGTGGGGGGGCGGGGCACGCATTGCAGGGCCTTGCGGACTCCCAGTGTGTACTCTGGGTTCTGCGATTATACCGATGAGCATCTTATTTTTTTTTTCTTAAAGATTTTATTTATTTATTCATGACCGACACAGAAAGAGAGAGAGGCAGAGACCCAGGCCGAGGGGGGAGCAGGCTCCATGCAGGGAGCCTGACGTGGGACTCGATCCCGGGGCTCCAGGATCAGGCCCTGGGCCAAAGGCGGCGCTAAACCACTGAGCCACGGGGGCTGCCCGCGACGAGCACCTTATAATGAAGGTCCTTGACTTAGGTTTACTCTCTGCGTGGCAAGCACAATGCTCGCCGCTTCTGCAGAGCACTTTCCCGTAGACTCCACAGCCTCTCTCCCACTGCTGCTCCTTTGGTATTTACCCACCATCCTTTGCAACCTGGTGCCTGGCAGCGCTTACACACCTTCATGCACCTACTGCATACTCGTTCAGAACAATGACGCCATCATCTGGGATTCATGCCCTTCCCCATGAGCGTTGCCCAGCAGCCTGGTAATCGGGTGTCATGGGATGGCGGGGTGTGGGGGGTAAGGAGGAGGGTGTGGGAATGTGAGTGATATCAGAGCTTGACCCTGTGACGGGGGCGCTGGGCCCCTGGCTTTACTGCATTTGAATAGATCTTAGCTGTGTGCTGAGGGTCACACCTTTATGTTAAAGGATATTTTATACACACTTGGGGTTTGGGTCCCCAGACCAAAGAAACCAAAGATTTTTTTTTTTCTTTGCCTTCTGCCAAGCTCAATATCAGGTGAGCCAAGGAGAGAGTGGTGTACATGAGCGCTCATCAACAGCCTGACCGGTCCCCTTCATGGGGACCTGATTTCCCAAAGTGCCTTGTGGGGACCACATGAGCCTGCAAAATGGGGTACCTTAAGCAGCTGCCTCTACTTACGTTCCTGTGGTGGAGGCTGTCCCATACATAGTAGGATGTGTAGCAGCAGCATCCCTGGCCTCTGCCCCCAGATGCTAGCAGCAGCCTCTGCCCCTCGTTGTGACAAACAACAGAATCACCTCTAGCTGGGAACCACGGTTCTGAAAAAAGGGTGGGTGGGAGGAAGGGGCTTCTCCTCCCAAGGTGTCCTCTGTCCTATGACAGACAGCCTGGGTCTCTGTGGTTGTCACCTCTGGTGACTCCTTATCAAAGCTCCTCTCAAACCTTAAAGTGCATACTTTAAAGTCATCTTGTGGGGCAGCCCTAGTGGCGCAGCGGGTTAGCACCGCCTGCAGCCCAGGGTGTGATCCTGGGGTCCTGGGTTGGAGTCCCGCGTCAGGCTCCCTCCAGGGAGCCTGCTTCTCCCTCTGCCTGTGTCTCTGTGTCTCTCATGAATAAATAAATAAAATCTTTAGGAAAAAAAAGATAAAATCATCTTGTGAAAATGCGGATCTGGAGCTGGCCTGACCTCTGCATTCAGATCCAGAATCTCCAGGGAGCCTGTGAAACGAGCAGGGACCGCACTTGGGGCAACAGGGGCGAGATGTGAAGGTAGCACAGGAGCCTCAGCCATCTCTTCTTTGGATGGTAACAGAACCCACTCCAAGTAACCAAAGAGGAAAAATAGAATGAGTTAGAAACAGAGCCTCTCCCCTAACAGAGACAAGGGCTTAGTCTAGCTTTGGGAGCTGGAGTTACCTCCTTTCTCTCCTCCGGCTCTAGGTTTGGTTCCTGCCACCCCTGCCTCGTGGCCGCACTTTGTGTTGTCCATTCCTGCCCCATCGGTGGGCTGCAGCTCAGATTCACTGAAAAGGGGGTCAGGATGGTAAATGGATCAATGGACAGCCTCACTGAGGCACTGGATGGGGAGAGCTCTGCACAGAGCCCTGGTGGGGGGGCTCTTGGCCTGAACAAGATTACTGTCCCCCCTCAATGGAGTGCACCACCAGGAGGTCACCTCAAGAACAGGAGACAGACCCAGGCCCTGGGCAGGAGCCCCCGGTGAGGGAGGGCCTGGTGGCAGCTGCTCTCTGCCTGCCTCTGCCTGACACCCGCTGGACATTCCCTCCCCTTTCTCTTCCCTCTGGTCCCATCTACCCTACGGGGAGGGTGAGACGGGACTGCAGAAAATTTCTGAGCTCACAAAATGCATGTGATCACTTAGACCTGAGCTATAGTGTTCCCCTCTTGACCTCTCAAGGAAGACCCCGCATGGGAAAATCCACACTTAGGAAATTGGTAAATCAGAGGTGATTATTTTCCTTCCCTCAGCAGAAGGATTTCCTGCAGGCTTATCCTAAACAATAAGCCTCCCTTGGTGCATTCAAAATTATTCAATCCACCCAAGTTGTGTAGTTAGAGCTTTGAACCTGTCTGTCTTATTAGCAGCCTTTTCCAAAAGCCATGGGGGCCGAGGAAGATGGGGAGGTTGGCGATTTGGGGTTATTTCGCAAGACGTCATCCCTGGAGGGCAGCGTACTGACCGTGCTGTTGCCAGGGGGGCCCATTCCTCCCTTCAGAGAGCTGACCTTATCATAAATGCAACTCCGAAAGCTGTGCAGATTCTGTGTGTAAATTCTGTCTCCTTGGGCAAAACAAAACAAGAGGAGACAAGAAATAAGGAGTGTTTGCGGTTTATCACCATAGCTTCTGGTGGCAGCTGTAGGGTGGGAGTCAGGGCCCTGGAGCTCTGGCCGTGTGTCCAGGTGGATTGTGAAAATAACCCAGGGAGCTTTTGCACAAGAACTGGAGAAGGAGAGGAGATGGCCCGAGGGATCAACTATCGTGATAAAAGATGTTAACGCCCAGGCTGATCTGAATTGGTGTCAGGCGGGTGCGGAGTCAGAGGCCACTGTACGTGGTGGCAGTAGCAGTGTGGCACTTTCTTCGCATCCACAGGGACGTGATCTTTGGAAATACAAAAGCCGGTCCCCCCCTCCTTTCAGCTGCTGCCTGCTTTCTCTGAGCATGTGGATGCAACTTCAAAAGCTCCGTGCTATATTTAGCACTAACCAAAATACCCACCTCCCAGACTCCACCCTCCCGTGCCCCTGAAAATTAGCTGTGTCTGCTGTATTTCTGCTCCAGCTCAGCGCGAGTGTACACGATTCCTGAGGAGCTGGCTTCAGGCACCATTGTGGCCAACATCACAGCTGAGGACCCCGATGATAAAGGCTCTACCGGCTTCCTCCTCTACAGCATCACAACCGCTAACAGCTATTTCATGATCAACCAGTGTAAGTCACACACACACACACACACACACACACACACACACACACCTTCTGTGCATCCTTTAATTCAGCCATTTGGATTCTTTTACAAATATTATATTTGTCTTCTGTGCTGAGGCATGCCTTCCTGTCTAGACTACCATATTACTAGGGTAATAGATGCATTAAAAGTAGCTGGCATAGGGGCAGGGGAAACTGAACAGGGTCCCCGGGTCACCAGCTGTATCACTACTTCACCTGTGAAGCAGGTGAGTATCTAACAATGGATGAGTTCACTATCCTGAGGTACCTGAAAGTCTTCTGAAAAGAGGATCCAGACCAGCACAGTGCAAAATAAATAGAGCGGAAGCCACGTATGTAATTTCAAAGTCTAGTAGACACATTTTTATTTTTATTATTATTTTTTAAACACTTTTTAAAAAAGATTTTATTTATTTATTCATGACAGACACACACAGAGAGAGAGAGAGAGAGGCAGAGACGCAGGCAGAGGGAGAAGCAGGCTCCATGCAGGGAGCCCGATGCGGAACTCGATCCCGCAACTCCAGGATCGTGCCCTGGGCCAAAAGCAGGCGCCAAACCCCTGAGCCACCCAGGGATCCCCTAGTAGACACATTTTTAAAAAGTAACAAGAAAAAAAAAAAGTAACAAGAAATAGGTGAAATTCACTTCAATAAGGCATTTTATTTAACCCAGCATATCCAAAACGTTGTCACTAACATGTAACCGATATCTTAAAGTTATTAATGACATGTTTGACATTATCATTTATTGTACCAAGTCTTTGAAGTCTGCTGTGTATTTTATATTTATCACACATCTCAGTTTGGACTGGCCACATCGCAGGTGCTGAATAACCACATGTGGCTAGTGGTTACCATATAGGACTGCATCAATCCAGGTCAGTCTCCTGGGTTGCTGGCAGTTACCTTCCCGTCTAAGTATGTCGGTGCAGAGAAGGAAAGTTTCCCCCTCCTATAACAGCCATCTTTTATTGGGGTCTTAGCATATACCAGGTGCTGTACTAAGTGATCCACATGTACTCCATTTTTAGGTAATACAGCAACCCAATGAACTATCATAATGCACACTTTATAGATGAGGGAACAAGGTTTAGAGAGGACATGGACAGGGTGAATGACTTGTCCAAGGCCTCACAGCTTGAAGGTATGAAGCGGATTCAAACCAAAGACTGCGACCCCAGAGACCACTCCTAGGCGATACCACCTTGGAAGTTCCTTTCACATCCGTCCAAAGGACTTCCCTGTACATAATGACTTTGTGGAGGCCGGCATCAGACGATCCCAGAAAGACAATGTATTATTTGCCCCGTTGGCTTTACGGCAAAGGATGTCTGGTCCCGGGAGAGGCAGGCTAAGGCAGAGATTGTGCTCTGTCTCTGAGAATTTCTAGTGTCCTGTCATCAAGGACCTCACTCAGCTGATGGTGTAGGGATGGACACCCATGGTTTAAAATTCTTGTCACTCTAGTAGTGCAAATGCAACTTTTAAATACAGTGGTTTTCTGGAGCATATTTACTAAGACTCTGGTTGCAAGAAACAGAAATGAAGGCAAGCCAAAGCAAGCATGAGAGGAAAAAAAAAAGATAGGGGATACCTATCAACAGGATCCTGGGTATCTCATGAGAACCCATGGGTGGGTCACAGGAAGGGTGGGAACCAGCGCTGCCCCACCAGCCTCGGCAGCGAGAGTTCTGGCCTCTGATCTCTAACTCTGCTCTTAACCCAACTTCTGTCTCTCGGTTCCACGCTCTCTAGTAAGAGAACTCAGTGGGTCAAGCTGGAGCCAGCTGTCTACTGTCTGGCCAACTATGGGCAAGCATAGCTGCCAGGGGCCCAACCTTGGAATTTGAGGTGAAAAGTTCTAGAAGGATCAGGCCAGGTATCCCCATCAATGCCTAACTTACATGAGTTTTTAAAAATGTGTTTGTATAGAGGGTACTCTCCCTGCAAGCCAGTCCTCATACCAGAATGATCTTTCCGATTGCCTCCAAATCTCCAGACGAGCTGTGTTCTCACCTTTGCCTTCTCAGGGACGGGTACGATCCAAGTGGCCCACAGGCTAGACCGAGATGCAGGTCACCTAAGACAAAATCCCACCATTTCTCTGGAAGTCCTGGTGAAGGACAGACCCTCGGGGGGTCAGGAGAATCGCATGCAGATAACCTTCATTGTGGAGGACATTAATGACAACCCTGCCACGTGCACCAGGTCCACTTTCAGGTATTCACGTGCTGTGTCCCCCCTGCTTTGTGGTCCTCCACTTTTTGGCCTCTCTGACGGGAACCGAAGAATCATGAGCATCTGGGTGTCTGCTGTTGGAGCGAGGTTTTCCTTTCTTGATCCTTTTCCCTCTCTTCATTTTCTTTCTTCTTCATTGTTTCCCTTCCGCACTTTCATACTCTTGCAAAAAATATATGTATAGTTTTTTATTTTGCTCTCTTCTATAGCATGTTCATCTCTGTTGGTGAAAAGTACCACGGGGACTTGTTAGACCCTCTCTGGACTGTGCCTTTGCTTGCTTTATTGCCACCCATGGCAAGAGGGTGCCATTAGTTACCAGTTATAAGGGATACTTGAGACCTAGGATTAGTAGCCAGGAGCTCACAGAGAAACACGCCACCAGTAATAGGAATAAATCAAACACGTATTTACTTAAAACAAAACAAAGCATCTAATTCACCTTATGCAACTTAATTGCCGGTAAACAAAAGGCAACCAAAAGGGAAAAAAATGCAGAAATCAGTTATTTTGTACATTTCGACCTATTCTTTGTGTCACAGCCTATTCGGTGTTATTGAAAAATAAAGCCCCTTATGATTCTGCGTTAATATGCCTTTTTGAAAACAGCACTGCCTCTCTACCAGCTATTTTTGTCTAAATGCTACATTAGTAGCTTCCGGAGTTAGTTTCATCTCTGTGGCTTCCTACTTGCTAATCTCCAGTTTCTCGGGACAATGAAGGTGGCTCCGCGTGGGGTGGGAGGGCCCCCTCGAGGTGACACTTGGTGAGAGTGTCCTGCATCTGGAGCAAGGCTCCAGACCAGAGCCGGTCCCACTTCCAGATGTCCCCATGGAGAGAGTCTTCTTCTGAGTCTGCCTTTGACAGGGTTTGCAAGGTCACTTTTTAAGCTCTAGGGGACTTTGGACACAGATCCAGTCCATTGTGTGGCCATGCAAAGGACCCTAGGACTAAGGAAGAAGATTGTTTAGGGTCAGCAATGCAACTATAAATTCCTTAATGTGCTTATGAATGTCTCCGTCTTTTCTCAATCGTTTTGCCCAGCATGATGCTAAAAATCAGTGTGGCCTGTAGTCTCATATCAAAACGGTGAGACCCAGTTGTAGACCCTATCGGCCCTGTCAGATCCCAGCTTCCAGATTTCCCCACCCTGCTCTGTGCCCCAGGAGTATGGATGTGACCTATATGGGTATCAACTGACTCCCTTGCCCTGCAGCTTCTGGTTGGCCAATGGGAAGCCCTGGAATAAAGGGGAGAGTAGAGTCAGGGTGTTTATCCCCCCTGGCTCCCTGCCTGTCACCCAGAGAAGCCCCTCCACCTCCTGAAGGTCCCAGATTGCACACAGCAAACTGTCTCCGTTGCAACTTCAGAAGCTGCTCCCTCCACTGGCTCCTCTGGACCTAGGGGAGGTTAGGGAGCTCCACTCTTACTAGCCCTGAGATACTGCACCATCCCTTGGGGTTTCCATATACCCTGTGTGCACCTTGGTAAGAGCCCCTTTACTAAACCCTTCCTAGAATTATCCTGATTTGCCATCTGCTTCCTTCTGAGCCCCTGATCAAGTCAATAAGAGCCTTGACCATATGATAGGTTTCTACCCAACCCTAACCTCAGAGTCTGTTTGGTGGGTGGGGATGGTTGCCATGGGGCTACTGAGGGCTGTCACGCTGTTACATGCATAACCGGACCCACCTCTGTTAACTGAGTCCAGGCCCAGGCCCTGGGGATGGACTCGAGATGCCATACAGAGTCTCGCTTCTACTTTCTTTGAAAATCTTAATCGAGCATTCTTGGCCGGTTCCACGGCATGGGGGTGGGCTTTCCTGTCCTCGTGCCCTGTCCTCCTAGGTCCTCCCACTCCCCTTTGATCCCCTACCCTGAGGGGTGGATGGTGTGGGTTGAGGAGTAAGAACCCTTCTTTGTCCATTTCCTCCCGGCCCGGTAGCCTTCCGCTGAGGGCCTGCCGTGGCCTCCCGTGCTCCAGACTCCCCCGAGGTGTGGCAGGACGGCTTGCAGAGTGCGTTCCGCATCTGCTGGGGAAACCACAGTCTGAATATCCGAGGCTGTCCAGGCCAGCCCATGCCAAGTCCCACTCTTGATAATCTCTCCCGATCAGCCCTGAAGGTCAACACCAGGCAGTAACTAGACTAATTGTATTGATTACTGAAGGCAACTCTGAACAGTGTGCAAGTCCCTCTTCTGGGCTTTTCCAACTCGCCGGCATCCTGGGAAAGCCAAGATCCGAGGAGGGGCAACAAGAGGCCCCTTGGTATGCAGCCCCCTGGAGGTGGAAATCTTTATTCCAAAAACCCAGCCTCATTTGCAAACTCCAGGGGCTGGGAAACCTGACCCCATCTCATCCCCGCCACCCATCCTCACCACCTTCCCGATTCCCACCATAGCAGAGCACCCGGTGAGTCCAAACCAAACAGAACAGGACTGGTGCTGCCACCAGCTCTGACAACACACGTCCCTGAATATTTATTCCTTCTTCAGGGCTTTTGGTGTGGGCCCTGCAGGGGAGCTTGGGAGGGCAGGAGGAAGGGAGTGGGAGGGCGCCAGCACCCAGTGGGCTGGAGGCAGGTGGCTGTGTGCCCGGCCCCCTGCGGCCCCCGTGGGTTGCGGTCCGGCAGGCTTTCAGGCCAGCCTGGAGAAGGAAAGAGCCCTGAGCACCGAGGCCCCTGCAGCTTTCCCAGGCTGCTGATGAATGAGCCCAGGGCCTGATGGAGGCATCAAAGGCGCCGTGACAGCCCCCACTCTGGTTGTAAATTGTCCTGCGCTTGGCTGAAAGCGCTTGGCAAGCTGTTTGTGAGCCAGAGGCGGAGAAGGTCATCCGGCTCAGACTGCGGCTGGGCCGGTCACCTTTGCGCGGGGAGGGGACGTGGTCAGATGTCTGGGAGCAAGGGCAGCCGGCCTTTGAGGCAGGGCTTGATGAATGAGGGGGAGTGGCTTTCCAAGTCATGCGTTGGGGGGAGAAATACCAAGCCTCAGGGAGGAATGAAAAGAACATGCTAGGCAGCCCTGAGAGGCGGAGTGCATGAAATGTCTGGCTGCAGGATGCAGGATTCTTTGGATGATGCAACACTCTGGCTTCCACAGAGTTGGAGTCAAGGTCCAGATCCCAACCTGCTGTGGGCCTGGAGACTCATTGCTGGAGCTTAAAATAAAATCTACTAACATCTACAATAGAGAAGCGTGCCTGGTGCCCCAGGTTTCTTGGATAGGTCTGGAAACTGCTCTGAATCACTCTTCCTTCATCTGTGAAATGGGGACAAGAATACGGAGGTCTGGAAGATGAGGGAATTAGAGGTGGTGCTTTTAAAGTGCTTGTTCTGATACAGCATGCATTTGGTGTTTAATAAGTGATACCGAATTTAAGTGCTTATGAATAAAACCAAGACATTGTCCAGTTAAGACAGGCATGGGAATGTTTGTGCCCTGACCCTGCTGAACAGAGGCTGTCTCTGCCAAAGAGGCACCTGTCGGATAAAAAGTGCTTTGCAGGAAGCAAGCCGGCTCTCCTCAGCAGCCCCAGACCATCCTTGCTGCTAGGCCTTCACGGAGCCCAGAGCCCACGTTAGTTGCCATTAAGAGAGGACGTGGGATGTGGAAGGGAGCATACCTTAGATGCAGAGGGAGGTGAGAGTGCAGAGGATCAGGGAACCTAACACATGCCAGTCTGGTGTTCTGAGAACAGGCCACCAGGACGGGGTTCAATGTGTGAGACCTTGTAGTAGGGGACGCGCCTGGGGGAGAAAATGGGGAGAGCTAGACGAGGCTGGGAGAGTCATCAGAGCACACCCAAGTCCGACCCGAGTGAGGGGAGAGGGAACGAGGGTGGGCAGAAATGTTCTCGCCTGCTGTGGGGTGTCTGGCGGGTGTGGCCAGGGCCTCCAGGGCTCCGAGGGCAAAGTCCACTGTCATCAGATGGAGCTGGCCCTGGGCCTCACCGCGAACGAAGCAATGGCCTTCAGAGCACAGCAGGACAGGGCATATGGTCACTTAAGAGCCTTGGTGGAGGGCCTTCCAGACACATTCTCACTGCAGCCACGATACATTTTTGCAAGAGAAATGATTGAGGGAGATGGCAAAACCCCAACCCAACTGAACACCAGCCGCAGACGCCCCTCCGTCTGCATCCACACCTCTTTGCGATGTGATTCTGACATTCCTCCGGTCGGGGCATGGGTTTCGCTTTCTGCTCCGTGGATCTCGACCCGACCTTACCAATCGCTTTGGTCACTGGAACTTTCACAAATGTGACACGGCAGGGGCTCGGATGGCGTGCGTGCATTGGGACTTGCCGTCTTTCGCTCCTTTGGGGAACCTGCGATGTCCATGTGAAGCACTGGACAGTCTCGGGGACGGTTATCAACAATGCGAAGCAGGGACCTACTGTCCTCCTGCCACCAGACACGTGACCAAGGCCCTCCTGGACCAGCCAGCCCCGGCCAAATGGCCAGACAACGGCGATGGGCCAAGCCAGACTGGACCCCAGAGCGCTCCTGGATTGTCCTTACCATTGCAAGAAATGACAAGTGTCTTGTTTTAAGCCACTATGTTTTGGGCTGGTTGTTACGAAGCAAAAGCTAACTGACATGATTTATGTCTAGTTTATAGATGGAAAAACTGAAACCTGGAGCCGCAGTAAAAACCCTGAATGAGCCGAAGCCTACAGGCGTTACTCACGCTTCCTCGGGGCCCCCCACTCCGAGCTCGGCTGGACCAGATGGCTCCGAGTTGGCGGGTGGCTTGACTCATTTGTGCTACCGCAGTCAACTGAGATCGGAACCCCCCCCATTCAACCCTTAATAAAGCTCTATTGGGTGAATGACACTAACGTGTCAGGGGGTCCTCTTATGACATCAAAGCCATTAGAACACAAGTGGCAGACTTGCCAGACTTTCAGGGCACGGGAGGTGAGGAGCGCAGGGCCCCAGCGATTTCCCCTCACCAGGTCATAAAGCCCTGGCAGGCAGGGCGGGATTTCTCTTTCTCTTATATTTGTCTGCACGACTGTGCTAGTCTCAGAGGTCACCACTCGCTCACTTACCAGACATTAGTGAGTGTGCCAAGAGCTGGGCAGACAGCGATCCCTGTCCTCCTGGAGCCTGCATTCCAGGGGGGAGCAGGACATAAACAGGATAAATGAGTAACTGTGTACTATATGGGAAAACGATGAGGGCTAAGAATTTACAATAAAGGAGGGAGCCAAAGAGGGAGCAAGGGGGAGCAAGGGGCAGGAGCGGCGGACGTTTGCGAGAGGGTCACCAGGGTGGCCTCCCGAGAAGGCGGCATTGGTCGGAGACTAAAGACAGTGACTGAGCCCATGGCACAGCCAGTGGAAGGGCCTGAGGCCAGAGCCTGGGGAGCCATCCAGGAGCCCCAGGAGGCCGGGCAGCCGTGGGAGCAAGTAGGGGGTGTCGCAGCAGGAGAGGAGTTCAGACAGGTAAAGCGAGGCAGGGCGCACATATCATGGAGAGCCCCTTAGATCAAAGTGAGGACTTGGGGTGAAATAGAAGCCGTTTGGGATTTAGGAGCAGAGGAGTGGCGTGACCAGACAACGTCTTAACAGGATCCCTCTGGCCACCGTGTTGAGTGTGAAAGGAGGCAAGGGCAGAGCAGGGAACCCATTAGGCAGTGACCGCAGCAACTGTGGACCAGCTCTGAACTGACACTAAAGCCGAGGTGTCTAGCCCACGGCCCGTGTTGGGAGGAACACTCCATCACCATTTGTTGGGAGAAAATATTGAATCGTGTCTTTTTCGCCAGTGTTATGGTGCCTGAAAGAGCGGCCAAGGGGACGTTGCTTCTGGACCTGAACAAGTTCTGCTTTGACGATGACAGCAAAGCACCAAACAACCAATTCAACTTCACCACACCATCTGGAGTGGGAAGCGGCGGCAGATTTTCGCAGGATCCAGCTGGCTCTGGGAAAATCGTGGTCAGTTAATGGTCATTGCATCATTGAAAGGGCATCGGGGAAGCTGGTGTAACATGCCTAGTGCTTTTGCAGCCCCATAGAGAGAAATTTCCAAGGTAACTCCCTCTCAAAGCGACCGTAACTGACAAACTTAATAGTGACTCTGTTTTCCCCATTCGCTCCTTATTTTACCCAAGTTCCGGGAATCATTTGTTATGCATAGTTGTGCCTGGGGTGCTAAGGACTGCATCCTTTCCTGCAAAGCTGCAGTTGGCACCTCTTCTGTGTGCCCCTCACAGTCACATTAGTGCCCTCTGTGCCCAAGCACTTGTGTGTCCTTGAGGGCTCATCTCTGGCCCAGAGAGGCACAAGGTGAGAGAAAGGCAGCCCTGGGCCCCGAGCCTTGTGGGAGCCCTGGAGACCCAGTGGAGAATGAGGGAGTGGGGGTGTGTAGGTGCCCCCTCCACAGCATCCCCACGGCAAAACAGCAGAATTGGAATATGAATGGGCATAAAAGGCAGGTCCCAGTGAGCTGTGTGGGACCTTCACCTCCAGGGTTCCCACTGGAGGGTGACAGGGGAGCAGGAGAGGGAGGTGGAAGGGCAGAAGGTGGGGGGGGGGCGTCTGGGAGTCAAAGGAGGTCTTTGCATCAGGGATAGAGTCTCAGGGAGAAGAAGCAGCCCACTAGGCATTCTCTCTCCACCTCCCATCCCAAGCCCTTCTTCCTCCCCCGAGAAAGTCTTACCAATGTTATGCACATGTGTCAACTGAAAAATAATTTCTGTTTAAGAAATTAATATATCTTCGCTGTAGAACGTAAAAAACAAAGAACAGCATTACCATCCAGGGATAACCTCTATTAACGTGTTCACATATTACCCTCTTGTCTTCTTCCCTATGCTAGATTTTTATGTATATTCCATGTATATATGCAAAGATATTTTAAATGATGGAAGTATCCCTGCCTATCGGATTCCATACCGTGCTTCCTTTCAAGTAACCTGAAGTCTTGAGCCTATGCTGTTGGGCAATAGTGCCTAATGAATATCTTTAAACATAGATTCTCTCTCCTGGTAAATTC
The DNA here is from genome assembly GCF_053574225.1 of Canis aureus. Taxonomy (NCBI): domain Eukaryota; kingdom Metazoa; phylum Chordata; class Mammalia; order Carnivora; family Canidae; genus Canis; species Canis aureus. Next base: position 41,761,831 of record NC_135631.1, read on the forward strand.
TTTTGAATAGATCCTCTAGCGGTGAGCAAAGGTATGGACGTCACTTGTTATAGCTCCTCTTATGGGCAAAATGCTGGCAGAAAAGGTCTTGCAATGTATGTATCCACTAACAGTACGTGAAAATGTCTCTGTCAGCTTAATTTAAAGGACGGTTTATTCTGTGTAATACGGTGTCTCTGTTTTAACCTAGCTGATTGGTGACCTAGATTATGAAAATTCAAGTAACCTGGCAGCCGGCAACAAATACACTGTGATAATCCAGGTGCAGGACGTTGCCCTTCCTTACTATAAAAGCAAGTATCCTTTTGATGGAGTTCCTGACGCAGCTAAACGGAGCTGGTCAGTGCTGGGTGCTGGGCTAGGCATGTGTGCTCTGAAGGAGACTTCAAAAACCCAAACACTTGGGAATCAGCCCAGCCTCCTCCTGTCCTTTGCCAGGTACTTTTAATCTGTCTCTGAGTCCTTTCTTCTGTGACACCTAAAATCTCCAGGACCTGTTGCCCCTCCAGCCTTGCCCCCCTCCACTGCTGGCGCTGGAACGCAGAACCTCCTCTCTCTTGGCTAAGTTACAACACTTACAGTCTTTTTAAGGATCTTTCTGTCTGCTTTTGTCTTGTCCCTTTCCAGCGTACCACCTTACCCCCTTCGCATTCTGACAGTGATTTTCAGGAAATGCAAATTCCTTTCTATTACTTCTTCACTGAAAGCCCTCTGAGGGCTGTCAGGTTCAAGTTCAAACCCTGGCTTGGCACACAAAGACTTTCATCACTGGCCCCTGCCTGGCTCTGATGTCAGTTCCAAGCCCACCTTGGAAGCCCACCTCCAAGCCCCCCTTTTTTCAACTAGGCCAGCAGCTTGTGGTTTCCCTGAGACAGTCATGCAGTTCTCGATACCGTTGCATATGCCCAGATCAGCGCCCCTCCACCCCTGCTCCCCTGGCCCCACTTGTGTGACTCTAAATATCCCTGTGAGCCGTCTTCTTGTACTTCCTCTGACGTCCGTAGTGACCTGTACACATGTTCAGCAAAAGGCAACCAACTACCCTAAGCATCGTGAAGGCAGGACACAGCAGGTCTGCTTCACCTTGCATCCCCTGGTACACAGCAAGTGCACGGAGCCTGGTACACAGCAGGTGCTTTAAAAAATGATGACTAGGGGCGCCTGGGGGCGCTCAGTCGGTTAAGCGTCTGCCTCTGGCTCAGGTCATGATTCTAGAGTCCTGGGCTCGAGTCCTGGGTGAAGCTCCCTGCCCAGTGGAGAGCCTGGTTCTCCTTCTCCTTCTGCCTCTCCCCCCACTCATGCTCTCTCGTCTCTGTCTCTGTCTCTCTCAATGGCTCTATCTCAAATAAATAAGTAAAATCTTATTTAAAAATGGTGAATAAACAAATGTGTGAGAGTGGGGTGTTGCAATTTAATTTTTTTCTATCTCTGCTTTCAGACAATATCTACATCTATATCCTCACAAAGCCAGAAAATGAGTTTCCTCTTGTCTTTGATAGGCCGTCCTACGTATTCGAGGTGTCGGAATTAAGGCCAGGTAAGGAGCCGACAGGACACAGACCCCAGTGCCCTTGCGGGACTCCTTCATCCAGACGCGCGTTCCCCGGAGTGGAAGCTGCCTTCAGCTCTGGGGCCCCGAGTGCTGTTGTGCACAGCAATGCACAGCTCATTCGTGTTTATTGCATCTCTTATTTCTTTTTAAATTATCCTCACCGTTGAGGAGCTCTCCAGGTGAAACCTAGGTTTTGAAAACTATTGTTTAAACTGTTTCTCCGAACCCGATTGCTTCCTTGTCTGCGCGCCTGACGCTGCTCATCTTCCCTTCTCGTGGTCTACGTTTTCCCTCGGTCTCCACTGTGATTTTTATCCAGCTCGTGCAGAGAATTGAAAATTTAAAAATAGAGAAAAGATTTCCCATTTGTAGATTTCCTTCATTTGAAAACAAAGTAGAGACATTTTCTCACTGGTAACAGGATTCCCTGGAGGTCCCTTCCGTGCCCTCTCTTGACACCTCGATTTCTGCGGGTTCTTCCTCTCCTGCAGCTTCAGCTGCTCCTCCACCCCCTCCTGACTTCAAGGTGGGACCGTTAACTCTAATAGGATCCCACATCCCCCCGCTTTCCATGCTTTAATCGTGGCAACTTCATCGTCTTCTATGTTCAATCAACCCACTCACCCCAACACTCCCTCTAAAATGCTCTCTCCTCTTCATATTATTTTCTGCCTTGAGGACGGTCTCCATTTCCTGGCGTTAAGTTTTAAACAAAGTGCAAAAAGAGGGCCCGAAGAGCATACTTCAATTCCTTATGCCTCATCCAGGGAATAACAAATGCAGCAGGAATAGACTTCTTATCCTCACAGGTCTTATTACGATCATCGATCACCTACTTTGGGTCAAGCACCAAGCGCTGGGCCCATACAGTCAATCAAGAGGTTTGTGCCCTTGAGAAGTGCAAAGATCTACAGAACAAGCCAGCCAGCACTCCAGCAGCCCCACCAACAAGCTTTGTAAAATAAGCAAAATGGAACAGTCTTTAAAATTTTATACTCTAATCATTGGTTGCCAAACCCTTTTAAAAACGGTATATTTTTCATCTCATTTATCAGAGCAATTCATGCTCATTACAGAAATTTTGAAAGACACAGAAGACATTTAGACAACAGTGTTGCACACCACGTATGTGTGTGGACGTTCTTTGCAGTGTTGCTTATGATCGGGCAATAATTGGCATGCTCGGGGTATAGGAAGGCGCGAATTGTCTTTCGCACCTTACTCTATGGCTGGGACTATGGGGCCAGTTCCTCGGTGCTTGCTCATGAGCATAATTCGATTTTAATAGAATTGAAGACATGAAATATGCGGAGTTTGAACAGCAGAGAGCCCTCCAAAAGTCTTTCTGCCCGTGGCGGTGAGAATGTGTACTCCTGGAGCCTCCCTTCACCCCCCAAAGCAGGACTAATCTCAGGCACTTTATCTTCCAGCTCGAACCCGGGTCGGACAAGTGCATGCCTCTGATAAAGACTTCCCCCAGAGCAGGGTCGTGTACTCCATCTCCACCGGCGGAGCCAGCCTCCAGTACCCAAACATATTTTGGATCAATCCCCAGACGGGAGAACTCCAGCTGGTGACTAGAGCAGACTACGAAACAACCCCCGTCTATATTCTCAGAATCCAGGCCACCAACAGCGAGGACACCAGCACAGTCACTGTGAGTGGGGCCATGGGTATGTTCACACCAGCCCGACCGGTTGACTTAGGATCTCTCTGGCACCTGCCAGTGTGGCTGTAGCAATAAGGAAGCTTAATAGGGCGTATCCTGCAGATGGAAGGGGAAGTGACCAGTGGTATCCAGGATGGCACACTTAGACACACCTAGCAGAGCCCAGGAAATAAAGATTGGCATCCTCACTGTGTGGGAAGCTTCCTCCCATCACCTTTTAGATCTCCCTTTGCTTTGGCAGTGGGCTAGTGGTGAGATGCCTGCTTCCAGAAGCGGGGTGTGGTTTTGTAGCTATGCATGTCCCCCTCCCTTGTAGTTTTGCCACGATCCTCCCCCACCTGCATCACATCAGATAGAGTGGACCTTCAAAGGATGTGGCTTGATCCAGGGCTATGCTGCTTCTCTACTTTGGTGTTGCAAATCCGGTTAAATGCAGACTGTGAGTCAGTAGGTCTGAGTGGGGCTTAGAATCTGCATCTCTAACATGCCTCTAAGTGGTGCTGATGCAGTTGGTCCATGGCCACACTTTGAGTAGCAAAGCTTTAGCAGGTGTGTGCTGTCCACGGTTAGGATTATTTGAAGGTAATATGATGGCCACAAAGATGGAACTATTTCTTGGTCTTTCCCATTAGTAAAGTGAAGTAGCATAAAACAAAATGAACTCTTAGCAGGCAGCCCCGTGTGATACAAAAAAACTAAAACTGGTTTAGTCAGGAGATGGAGTTCATTTCTCAACTTTGATCCCAATTTTCCAAGGGGGTCTGAGCAATACTTATCTTTGTGTCCCAATTTCTCTCTCTCTCTTAAATGGAGAGTCACCTGATAACCCATAGCCTGAATAGTCCAGTTCCTCTGATGACTGGCTTTGAATTAACGGGACATGTTTTTAATGATGTGTGAGGCTTGACATTGCTAGCTGAGCAAAAGATGTGCTAAGTTGAAGATAATTGTAGTGTTTGTTAGGCTGGATTTTTGAGAAAAATGAATGGACTCCACTTTGGGAGCCAACTAGATAGAGTGAACATTTCAATTTATACCCGGGCTCAGAAATACCTGAAATCCCCAAATTTCAAAGGTAGGATGAATACGACTCAAAATTCATAAGCCTTTAAAAAGGGTGATGATCACATAAAGTCCCTTTCAGGGCTGACGTTCTATGATTCCGTGCTGGCAGGCGTCCCAGTCCATATTCCAATTCACCAAGCATAAAAGACAACGATGAAAGAATAGGCTGGCTCCTGCTCGTGGCAGGTTAGGGCCACCAGCTTCGTGCGGTGCTAATAACCCAGGTTACAGATGAGATCCTGCTTTAGCCAGGTTGACTCCTTCTATCCTGGTGGTTCTCAACCCTGGCTGCATATTAGCGTCAGCTGGAGAACACTGAAAAAAGTGCCTGGGCCCCACCCTCCAGAGAGTCCAATTCATCGGGTCTGGAGTGGAGCCAAGGCCGAGAACCATTGTTCTATATTCCAAAGTTAAAGACAGAACTTCCAATTTGCAAGGGCGATGGGCAAGGAACAATAGGGGGTCACCGTAAATTCGTTATCATTACTGGAAAAACTGCTCAGCATCATCTGGCGATGAGCCCATGTGTCTAGATGCATGTGGGGGGTATGTGAGCGTGCACATACATTATGCACAGGAGCGCACATACACCCACACAGAATAGAGGTTAATAGCCCAGGACTTGGAGTAGGACAGGCCTGAACTGTGCCACTCACCAAACGGAAGGGCCTGAGGTCCACTACCTAATCTCCCTAAGCCTCAGTTTCCTTATCTGGAGAATGGGAATAATCATATCATCTGTCTCAATGACCTGGTCCACCAAAAGTGCATAGTCCCCCGTGCCTGGCCCACATCAAGTTCTCTGCAAGCCTTAGCTGTTACCTATGGCCATCTTCTTGCTGCTCTAGGTAACTGTGAACGTCCTTGAAGAAAATGACGAAAAGCCCGTTTGTACCCCAGACTCTTATTTCCTGGCCATCCCAGTGGATCTGCAAGTTGGCACAAACATTCAGAATTTCAAGCTGACGTGTACCGACCTCGATTCCAGTCCCCAGTCTTTTCGTTACTCCATTGGCTCAGGTACACGGTTTCCAAGGGCTCTTAGTGTTGGAGGCCTTAGCAGCTCTTTAGGGAAAAGGGGTTCATACACTGGAGTACAGTGTATTTTGGATGGAGTATTTTGAAAGAGAGAAGCAGGGTTGAGGAGCCTAATGGTCCTGCGCCTCCAAGTTCTCCTGGCTTCCCTGTCTCACCTAACTCTTCCCAGACTCCCATACGTGGTTGGCCCAAGGAAGAGTGAACCCCATTGATGGCACCCCTCACCCTCCCCAATTCCTATCCATCATGGTGCATGAACCATATTAGTATAAATTTTTTTGGTCCTCCTCCTGAACCACCTCTTTTCCTGCAAGCCTGTAGTGGGGTGAGGGCGGCAGGGGGATCCCAGTCCTCTCTCTGAGTAATAATAGATTAAAGAGATTAAATGCATTCTGAAACGTGTCCTCAGGAATTCTCTTTTACTCCATTCACGTTCTCTCTTTAAAAATATACCACTGTGGGGGGGAAAAAAAAGAGCACCCCTCCATGGAAATTAGACCAAAATAGCTCATCTAATGAAGTGCTGGGGCCAGAGATTGAAACCCAAACAAGCAGAGCAATTCCATGCGAAAGAGTAAAAATCCATCTCGGCTGCCTGCTGGGCCCTGGCAGAGGCAGGAACTCCAACGGCAGGGAGCCTCTCGAGCAGGCTGTGTCGCAAGGCCCAGGGGCAGAGACCGCCTCCAGACGCCAGTCGTGAGGATGGAAATAATCCATACCGAGAACCCTCAGGCCTTTACGGAGCTCTTCGCTGCTAAGGGAGTAAAAATTGCATCATCTCCTGCTCCATTTACTGGTTTTCCGTCAGTAATGAGTCTGGGGCCACCAGAGGGATGAGCAAGGACTGCTTGGGTGGCAGCGCTTCTACCCCGGGTGCTCTAAGCTGTGAGCCTCGGGGCCCAACCGAGCTGTGGGGGAGGCGGGCATGGGGTGCCTTCAGGAGCACCCAGGGCCACGGCCCCTGCCGAGCTGGGACCAGGACCAGGGTGGCCTGCCAGGTTCCAGCAAAGGCACTGGAGTGGGGCCACCCGGGCGGTTCAGTGGTTGAGCGTCTGCCTTCGGCTCAGCTCGTGATCCCCGGGTCCCAGGATCGAGTCCCATGTCGGGCTCCCTGCCTGTGTCTCTGCCTCGCTCTCTGTGTCTCTTGTGCATAGATAATTTTTTTTTTTTTTAAAGGGCAATGGAGTGAATTTGGCCTATGGCTGGAGACGTGGCCCCCGAGCCCCTTCCCTCCCACCCGTTGCCCTGAGTGGGAGTTCCGCACTGGTACCGGATAAACGCTGTCAGTAGGGTTGGCTGGAGGGGCTCCCCCAGGATTATTAGATCTCTGCCTGATGCTCAGAGAGATGGCAGCCGTTCTCCGGGACGGGACAGGGCTGTGCTTTTCTACCTCATTCTTGCTGTAGCCGCACCGTCGGTGAGCAAGAGTTCTTTTTTATTTTTAAAGATTTTATTTGTTTATTTGAGAGAGAGCATGAGAGAGAGAGAGCAAGCAGGAGCAGGGGAAGTGGCAGAGGCAGAGGGAGAAGCAGACTCCTCACAGAGCACAGATCCTGACGTGGGACTCGATCCCAGGACCCTGGGATCATGACCTGAGCCGAAGGCAGACCGTTGACCAACTGACCACCCAGGTGCCTTGCAAGAGTTTTCCTGTACCCATGAGGTCTCTGGTTACGGCCCTTATCCTATCAGTGACCTGGCTCTGGTGCGTCAGAAGACACGGTCTACACCTGAGGCGTGGATGTTTGAGGAATTGATGGAATACAGTTTTCTTCTAAATCCTTTTCTTACTCTTTTCTCTCTTTTCCCCAAATCCCTGTGTCAAATCGCACTTAGGCAACGTCAACGGTCATTTTACCTTCTCTCCCAACGCTGGGTCCAACATTACAAGCCTGTTCCTCATGACACGCTTCGACTACGCCAGTGGGCTTGATAAGATCTGGAACTACAAGCTGCTTGTCTACGTAACTGATGACAACTTGCTGTCTGGCAGGAAGAAAGCTCAGGCTCACGTTGAAACGGGGACAGTGACGCTGAGCATTAGCGTCATTCCTCATCCCACCACCGCTGTCACCACAACCCCTAGGGTAAGGGCCCTGGGACCTTGATGCCCCAGTTACATTCCTTGTGATGTACCTGGATGGAGCCCCGTACCCCAAGACAGATAAGGGATGGGCTGAAAAGAGTCGAGGTGTTAGGATGTTGCCAGGAAAGCCAACTATGGGCTGGGGTCGTAGGCAGAGATCTAAGGGAGACATTGGATTTGCAGAACCATTAGCTTTTCCTGTGTTGGTAAAGCAGAATATGCATTTCTTCACCGACTTGTGATAAGTCAGGTATTGACCACCTACAGTGCTTGGGGCACAGGAGCCAATTTTCATGGACATATGGCCAACAGCTACCTTCACAATTTCACTTCTGTGCTTGCTCTTTTTATTTTTTTAAAGATTTTACTTATTTATTTGACACAGAGAAAGAGAGAGCACAAGCAGAGGGAGGAATGGAGGGAGAGGGAGAAGCACGCTCTCCACTGAGCATGGAGCCTGGTGTGGGGCTTAATCCCAGGACCCCAAAATCATGACTTGAGCTGAAGGCAGACGCTTAACCAACTGAGCCACCCAGGTGCCCCTGTGCTTGTTCTTAAGAGCCATTGCAAGTCAATGTCCATGAAAGCAGGTAGCTGTCAGGTGCTCTTCTCCACTCCTTTTGAAGAGTCCCTATGTACCCATCTGCACCCTACTCCCCTCCAAAAAATTTCATTGGTTCAATCTACAAATATTGATTGAATACCTATATAATATGCCAAGCTCTTTGGTGACAAGCCAAAAGTGATCTCTGCTGTCATGGAGCTTATAGTAAGTCAGTGGTCCCCAGACCATCAGCAATAGCATCACCTGGAAACCTGTTAGAAATTCTTCTTAAGCCCACTCCAGAATAATGAAGTTGGGCCTCACCCAACATGATCGTCACCATGGCCACATGCGAGCGATATTGGAACCTGGAGTCCCCAACCACAACTCCAGAACTAATGGATCTGAAGCTCTGAGAGTGAAGCCCAGCAATCTGTGTTTTTAATAAGCCTCCAAGGGGATTCTGATGTGCGCTAAAGCTTGAGAGCTGCCAATCTAGAGAGGAAGACAGATGACGAGCAGATATCCAAATTCGTACATTAACTACAGATTGTAGTAGATAGGAGGAAGAAAACAAGCAGGTGTCACGATAAAACCAGTGTGATGAAGGAAGGGAGAGCTTGGAGTCTGACAGTAGGATTATCTCCCACTGCTTCTTGGAGGGACTGGCTTTATTTTTGTGCTGAGTCTTTTCTCCCTTTTCTTCCTGCACCCAAGGAAAATTGTGCCCTCAGCAGGCAGCCCCACACGTGCTGTATGGCAGGGAAAGAGTCATCAGCACCTTAGCTACCTGTGACAGGTGGCCAAATTGTGCTTGTCCAAGCCCTACCATGAACTGGTCCATGTTCACGCCCCATGTGCTGGAGTCAATATTATCCCAACAAATGGAGGCATAAGATACTCTTAAGGCCTTTCCATTGTGGTGGGAGTCAGTAGGCACCTTTCTGGGACTCACAGCATGAACCCGACTGTGACATCTCCAGCTCCCAAATCTCCGTACCTTGTTTGGTGTCTGTCTTCCTCTCTAGGAAGCAAATGCCAAACCTGAGGTTTCACTGTGATATCAGCCCTGTGATATCTTGCAGCACAGCTTGCAGTGAGAGAGTCCTGAAAAGCTTACAAAGTGTTAAAAAGAACAACTTTCATGGCGCGTGCCTTCCCAGTGGGAGACAATGGTTATATTCATCCCAGAGTTATGCCATGATTTGGCAGGAAAAAAGTCAATGGGATTTTTAGCATTTGAGAAAGGGAAGAAGGGAGTAAAAAATAGGTCCAGAGTTGCTTTTTCAGTTCCCTAAACATTCTGGGTTTTGACCTCATGGGTGCTTTGAAAGACTATATATAAGGTGATGGGTTGAAGCAGCAAGAACTATAAGTACATGGATGCCTGGTGTGTAGAGCACGAGAGAGTGCTCATGTCCAACATGTCTCCAAAAACCACCCTCCACTCACCCGACCCGCTCTCTGTCTTTAAAGCCCAAGGTCATCTACCAGGTCCTGAGAAAAAACATCTATTCTCCATCAGCATGGTACGTGCCTTTTGTCCTCACTTTGGGCTCCATATTGCTTCTGGGCCTCCTGGTGTCCCTGCTCGTCCTGTTGGCCAAAACCATCCACAGACGCTGCCCCCGCAAGACTGAGAAGCTCAAGAAACCTCCGTAAGTTGCCAGTGGGCTGGGCCCTTTCCACCACTTCCTTCAGGACAGACTTCCAGGGTTGTCAGGAGAAGGGAAGGTAGGAATCAGGACTTCTCTACAGGGTAGAGAGGGTGCCCGGACTGAAGGAAGGATAAGTGGATGTGGGGTAGGCATCCCAGCTCCCCTCAGCCCTGGTACCCTCTTCATCACCTGCTTGGCTAGGAAATGGCTCTTTTGGTTTTTCCTGGCACCTGCCTCTGTCCTCGATATATTCCCAGTGACGTGGGGGCTTCATCCTCTGGTCACCTTGCCCTGGATAAAAGCTTCAGAAAAAAAAAAAAAAAAAGAAGCAAGCTTGGTTGTGAGTAGTGATAGAATATGCTGGGCTGGTGTTTGTAGAATATTTAACGGATGGGATGGAATTAGAGGAACCCCAGAAAACTGATAAGGGAATTAAGCTTTTGGCTCCAGTGACTCACTGAGCTTTTGTGTGACTAAATAATCATTGTTCTTTTGCATGTGACCCCAATCTCTCACTCTCAAGGGCTGTGAGCAGAGCCCTATTTTCCCTCCTTCTTGTTGCCTCTTGCGCACTCACATGCTTCTTACCACCTACTCCACGGAGTGTCTTTTACTGGCTGCAGTGAGACGCCAGAGTGAAGTGGAGAGAGCACTTCGTTGTTCCCAGCTTCCCCTGACCCAGTTTCTTGAGGCTCAGAAGCTCCCACCATGACAGCATGATGGTTCTGAGCCTGGGTTTTGGAGAGACACAAGGCCTGGTTCGGATCAGGGCTCAGCATTTTCTATATGGCCTGAGACAAGAGTGGAAACCTCTGTGAATCTCAATTCCTTATTTGAAAAGTAAACAATCAAATGAGCAAATGCAAAGGAAGCACTCGGCACTCTTCCTGATGTTGAGTAAAGGCTTATAGAGTACTTAAGTCTTGTTGCATTTTATTTTGTGGGTGAGTCCCAGTGAGCTCAGGATTCTAGATTCCAAGTTTAGCTCTATGCTCAAGGATCTCAAGATATTGGGACCTGAGTTTTGGCACAACGAGAGCGTGATGAGATTTCATATTCCTTTTAAAGGTATATTGAAGATTAACTAGTACGATCAAATAATTTGAAATCTGGGAATGAAAAGACCCTACAAAAGTATAAGGCGTGAGCATAAACATGGGCATTGCATTTTGCCATATTTATTGGGGAGGTTTGTTGCTATTGGCAACCTTGACTTCAAGGTAAGAAACCCTTGAGCATCTGCTGAAATCAAAAAAAGGCATTTTTGTTTGGGCTCTACTCACAAATTGATTTGGAAGAAAAAATTGACTTCAAATGAGTGATACTTGAGCTTTTAAGGATGGTGGTGGTCCTTAATGGGGTTCAGAGACAAGTTCTTAAAGGAAGTCATCCACTAGACACTGTAACTCTCTGGCAATTTATGGTTAAGTGTTCCTTGAACCTGGTGGCCTTAACTTACATCCTAAAAATTAATTGTTTCCAACGTGGTTGAATTAAAAAAGGAAAAGTAGCTCGTTACGCAGACTCAGGCCTGGCCTCTCTGGAAATTAGGTATCCCCTAGGGCAGCCAACGTCTGTCCAACAGCAAAGAATAAAATTAGAGTCATAGAATTAGGGGACCCCAGGTTATCATGGGAAAGGGGCTTAGCATCCAAGTCCAGGTCTTGGTGTTATAGGAAAATAGGGTTTAGCTGCCAGTCCTTGAAGCTTCCTGCTGTGAGCCAAGCCTTCTGCTCAAGCTGGCTACTGGGGAGAAAAATGAGGCAGGACGAATTGCCAGGCCCGCTGGCCATGCTCTCACCTGTGCTGTCAGGGGAAATATATTCCCTCAAGTTCTACAAAGCAATAATTTTCAAACTTCTCAACTCCCAGCACCTCTTTCGCCCCGCACCACCAGTGACGGAGCTGCTCTGTTTGGAGCTGCGGTAGGAGCTCAGCCTTCATTTTAGCCCCCTGCCCATCCCCTCGATCGATCAGTCCCTGAATCCCAAGGAACACAGTTGCCCAAAGGCGCCAGGTTATCACGCGGCACCCGTGCAGAGTGCTCTCAGGTTAACACTTGTCCATCTCTTGTTTTCTCCCCACAGGGCAGAGAAAGGAGGTATGTACCATGCCTATTCCCCTTGTGTGTGGCTGCCGCTGCTGCTGTTGCTGGCTTTTGCTTGCCCTGTTGTTCTAAATAAAAGCGTTCCAACTCAGGGTGTAGAATCAGGGAGCGGTTCTGTCTCCGTGCGTTTTCAGCCACGTCGCCTGTGGCTGAAGTGACGCAGAGGACAGATGTAGGCAGAGGAAGGGGAGGGCAGGGCGCCTGGTGCCAGTAGCCCGCTCAGATCTGTCCACCAAGTCCTGCCTGGGTCCCACCCACACTTGCCTCCACCCAGCTGAACTGAGGCCCCTAGAGGCACAGGAGTGAAGAATTCGCTGTGAGTTAAACACAGTGTCTGCTCGCGGCTGCACATGGAGGGTGCGACCCCCCTCCTCTCAGGACAGCTAATGCTCTGTGTTGGACAGATGCCCCCCTTTTTCAAGAACCAATGACACTTTATTCTCAGATTGTAATGGATGTGATCATTTTCACACATTATTTGGGTCAGGCGGGTTAGAAAGGGGGGCAGGGTGCAGTCAGATGTGCACTGCGAGTCCATCCGAATAAGGACACCCAGCCTCAGGGGACGTCAGCACCCAGCCCCTGCTTCCAGGGGAATCCAGGCTATAGGGAGAGACTGGACAGAGAATTGGAAAGTGTGTGTGTGTGTGTGTGTGTGTGTGTGTTTTAAAAGATTGCTTTAATCACTCAATCCCTAGGTGTGCGTGTCTGACCTGCACAAGGCATGTCTAAGCGGAGTTAGAAATTTGATTATAATGGTTATTGATCATATCAAAAGAAATGATTTTAATGAGGTCCTCACAGACTGTCACCCACCCTGGTTACTTTTTAAAAAGGCCGTGGGGAATGGATGCAAAGAATCCCCACATTATGAACAAATGTATCAACTGGATCTTTCTTTCTTATCTCTCATTAAAAAGCTAATTTCCAAGGTCCAGTCATAGCAATACACGGAGAAAAGAGTAACATTAAAATTTTTTTTTGGTATATTATTATGATGTGTGTGTGTGTATTTTTCTGAGAAGGCAGAAAGCTGTCAATAAACATCTCTCCAGACAGAGAATTCCTTGTTGTGTCTGCAATACTACGTTCAAAGCCTGTTTACGAGAAATCCCATTGTGGGGGTAGAATTTTAAGGTCAATTTAGTGTCCAGGAAGCTTCACTTCTATCTGTTCTTTTCCCTGCAGAAACGAAAAATACAAAACCAGAGATACTGGTGGTAAGTGTGTTGGCCATAGGGCACCTGGCTTGGGCGATGTGGGGGGGGGGCCCTCCCGGGTGGACCCCGCCACAGCCTCGTGGGGGTGTTTACCATTCAGGGAGATGCTTGTGTCTGGCTGCAGAACGGGTTGCTGTGTGACGAGCTCCCGCTAAAATTTGTTCCCTCCACTGAACATGTCTGCTGATATATTTGCAGAAGTGGATTTCATAAATATTTGAATAGTGGTGTTTATCATCTACACCAACGCTCCAGGAGAGTGAGGTGGGGGGCGAAGAGCTTAAAGACCAGAACTGGAGCCTTGGCCTCTGGCGGGATTTAGATTTCCTTTGCTGTTCCACAACCTGGAAGAAAAATGAGGGAGGCAGCGCGCCGCCTGGGCCAGGGGTTGGCTGTGCCCACAGGTGTGACCTTGGCCTCTCTACGCTTTAGATTGCTCATCTGTAAAATGACAGTGACAATCCCCACCCTGGGATCCCAGGTGGGGAATGGTCTTGAAAACCGTTCAGAGTCATGGGATGCAAAGTGTTACAAGAGAGCTGGGGAGTCTCCCCGGCTCCCCCCACCCCGACCTCCTTGATCTTCTTCACTGAACCTGCTCTGCCCACTGGGGAGTGGCGGTGACCCTCCAAGTCTCCCTCACCCCCTGAGAATAAGGTTTTGTTATGATCCAAGACTCATAAATCGGGGGAATGACGTGCACAACGAGGAGCACGATCCAGTGCCCCGGAATCTCTGCCTCTGTCCGTCACCCAAGTGCGTATCCCTACGGGCCTGTCTACACGCGGGGGGAAGAGGGCATCTCCTATCTCCTTAGTCTTAGCTAAGGACTTGTCCAAGGCAAGTACCCTTGGGGATGCCACTCACAGAGCACCTTAGAAATACGTAAGATTAAATCAATCAATCAAATAAGTCCCCACGACCATGAAAAGTGCAGCTGCTGAACTATTGGATCGGCTAAGACCCGTGCGGCGTCCCTTGCCTCTTGCTGGAGCCCGGGAGCTGCGGCCAGGGAGCAGATGACGCCTGGTGTGACGAGCCCGGTGTGGAAAGGCCCACAGGACTCCGAACACACCCCGATAGCGTGCTGCACAAGGGCGCCTCCGGAGGGCCCTGTGGCCGAAGTGGGTGTTTCCATGAGGACAGAGGTCCGGGAAGGAAGAGGCGTGGAGCCCAGGGTGTAGGGAAGGCAGGCCGGGCCCAGATGCACCCCTGCTGCACCCCTCTGTGCCTCGCTCGCCTGTCGGCCTGTCAGGCCGCACTGAGGCCAAGTAGGTCTCGGCCAGGGCAAGCGCGTGGCATGTCTGCCTTCCTTTCCATGCAGCCTAGATGGCCTTCACCCAGGATGCTTTCCCACCTCCCGGGCTGGATGAAGTGCCCTCCTGGCCCCCTGTGTCCCTGAGCGTGCCTCAGCCCCACCAGCAACCTTGTCACTCTGGGCCGTGCACCTGCTGGCAGCGGCTCCCCAGGCTGCAAGCTCTGTGAAGGCAGCCGGCCCCCGGCCTTGGCCTTCCTGCCCTCCGGCGGGCACCCCCTCCCACCCCCACAGCACCTCGGCCCGCACTGGTTAGCTCCCACAGCACCGTTTTCTAGAATGTGCCCCCCGGCCCTGGGGGCTGGGAAGAGCTACGTCACCCTTGCTGGTGGGGTCAGCATGTAAGCTGCTTTTGTACATGTTCGCGTGTGGGATCTACGGCCCCCTCCCCCTCAACCCCCCCAGGTGAACCGTACGGAATATCGCTTCTGCATCTGGGACTGTCCTTTCCTTGCCTGCCTATACATTAAACACGTGTGAATCTTAAAACCACAACCCAGTGGTGGTCCCTGCTGGGTCCCCAGCATCTAGGCTGGGAGCGAGTCAACGAGGCTCTGGAAGCCAAGGGCAAGGACCGTAGCAGGCTGTGAGGATGGGCCGCCGGCCTGGCGGGAGGAGTGTAGGGTCGTGCTTGACGCCGTCTCTCTCTCCTCCTCAGGAAACAATTCAGTTGAGCTCTGTCTTTGATGGAGAAGCCATAGACCCAGGTAATTCAGTGGCAATGCCATCCAGCAGTTGGTAGAGTCACAGAGACACCCCCTCCCCTGCCCGGCTCTAAACTCCGTCTGTCCCTCCGTTTGGCTCTGTGTCCCGACCCTTCCTGCTGCCACCCGCGGAGATGCCCCGAGCAGAGCTGGTGGCAGATGCTCCAGCACAGGACCCGGGCCCCCCCTCGCTAGCCTCCCTTCCCGCATCACAAACCCATCCGCGTCTTCTTTGGAGCTCAGCCTCCTCCCCCCATCCTTTCTGCAGACTTCTAACACCAACCATCCTATTGGTAGTGAGAGCGATGCAGAGATGGCAGGCTTGGCTCCTTTTTCCCCTAGATCAGGGCCAAGAATTTTTTCTTGGTCGGCAAGATGAACATAAGGTAAAGCTGGCCTCCCGAGCTCCCCTCACCCCCATGAAATCAGCTCCAAATTTAGCTCCTTTACACACATCCCTCTGCTTACAAAGGCTCAATTATAGATGTGAATAAAAGGAAGGAAACCAAACTCGGGAGGCAAGTGTGCTGGCTCCCTGCCACCCTCACATGCAAGCCGCTCGGTCCTTCTCGGAAGGATGGCTCCTCTCCAGGAGAGGCTGCTGCTGCTGCTGGAATTAAATTTCCCTCTATTATTAGGTACTTGTTACCATAATGTGCCCACATTAGCATAAGTGCTGGTGGGATCCTCTGCCGAGAGGGCACTCAGGCTCATGCCACAGGGAAATGGCAAGAGCAGGGGATCGCCCGAGACTCCCGGCTTCTGGGGCAAAAGCCAGGGAGGACCAAGGCTGTTATCGACATTTGCGTGCTTGAGAGAGAAAAAAGGGAAGAAATGAGCCAACTGCACTAATGTGAACAGGCACACCAATTAGTGTCTGCCGCTCTGACACGGTGAAGAGGCTCCCCTGCACCGTCTCGCAGAGGCCAGACTCCGAGTGTGTGTCTACAGATCTCCGCTAACCCAACAGAAATAAGAGTCAGTCCTTTCCTCCTTTCCTTGGTGACTTCCTTTTTGTATCTGGGGACTCAGGGGGGGCTCTTAGAATAAAGCCATCAGAACAGAATGGGTAATAACTGAATTTTAAAAAAATATTTATTTATTCATGAGAGAGACAGAGACAGAGAGAGAGAGAGAGAAAGAGAGAGAGAGAGGGAGGGAGGGAGAGGCAGAGAACAGGCGGAGGGAGAAGCAGGCTCCAGGCAGGGAGCCCGACGTGGGCCTGGATCCCAGGGCCTTGGGATCCCAACCTGAATCGAAGGCAGACGCTTAACCATGAGCCACCCAAGTGCCCCAAAACTGAACAGAATTTGCCCAAAACTGACATGGAATTCAAGATTTATGTGGTTTTCTAATCTTGCAACCAGGGAGGCATGATATTTGCTACCTGTGTGGTCGAAGCCCTGCAGCTCGTAGGAAGGGCAGGCTGGTGAAGAGTGTGCCATTCGGGAGCCTGTCCACGATTCACCATCCCCCCTTCCCAGCACCCTTCCTCTTTCCCTGGGAGTAAGAATCGACAGGGGTGGGGGTGGGGGAGGAGAGCACTTGAATTCCTCCACTTGCATGGCTGTTATATATATTTTTTCTCCTAGTTACCGGGGCAGTATATGAATTCAACTCAAACACGGGAGCCAGAAAGTGGAAAGATCTCTCAACCCAAATGCCAAGATGGAAAGAGCCCCGCCCCCAGGGAGCTGCTCCAAGCAGAGCCGTCACCGTGGAAGGGGCTGGGAGGCCACCGAGGAGCATCAGGGAGCAAGATGGGCTGAGCGGCAAAGCACCAACTGAGGATGCGAGCCCGGGTTCCAGAAACCAGGATGGCAAGCTGGGCACCCCCAAGAGCAGAAGCCCAGACCTCCCAAGCAGGGCTTCCCCCAGACTGCTCCCAGGAAAGTAATGGGTACCTGGGTGTGGGGCCCCGGGGAGGGGGCCTTGACTGTCTCCAGGAGGCTGCCTCCCCCTAATTCCCTCGCGGCCCAGGGCTGGGAGCCCCAGAGTGAAAACATGGGCTGGAGGGACGCTGAGAGCCAGGGTCCAAATGGGGTGTTCCAAACAGACAGGGCTTTGATTGTATGGTTGCCCTTTCCTGAGAAGGCCTGGGAGAAATTTCTCTTGGGGTTCTATCCTCCAATCAGATGAACCATTGACTTTCGGATACGGAATCATGTTCCTTTCTCGTGTTGACTGCTGGGAAGCCCCATAGGAAGTGCTCAGGACTTCCTGACAGGGACGCCGAGGTCTCCCCTCCCATCGGGTGTCATCTGCATCCCCTGCCCTGAGCGCCCCTCAGATCTCTTCCCTGATAAACACACTCAAAGCCACACACCTTCGTAAGTCACCTCACATCTGTTGTAAAAGAAGCAGAGGAGTGAAAAACAATGAATGAATAAATAATGAGCTATTCATCTGGGGGGAAGAAAACACAACGGACCCCTTCTTGTCTTCTTTTTTGTAGGGAAGTATAAGTTACATTCAGTCAAGTGCACAGATATAAGGTAATGCGCTCAACGTAGGCTCCCCACCGAGGCAACCCCTAGTCTGATCTTTATCATCATAGATTAGGTTTGTCTTTTCAGAATTTCATATAAATGCAATCACACAGAACATATTCTTTTGTGTCTGGCTCCTGGCTCCTTTTTTTTTTTTTTTAAGATTTATTTATTTATTTTAGAGAAAGAGAAAGAGCCGGGGGAGGGGCAGAGGGAGAGGGAACCTCAAGCAGATTCCCCACTGAGCACAGAGCCCCACCCGGGGCTCCACCCCACAACCCTGAGATCATGACCTGAGCCAAAACCAAGAGTTGGATGCCTAACTGACTGAGTCACCCAGGCGTCCCTATGTCCGGCTTCTTTTGCTCAGCATCACGTCTGTGGGATTCATCCCTGTTGCACCACCGATTAGTAATTCAGTTCTCGTCCACCATGTGTCTTCTTCCGTTGCAGGAATGTGCCTCGGTTTATTTATCCATTCCGGACTCTGGTGGCTGCTTCCAGTATTTTACTATTATAAATCCCATCATTATGAACTTTCTTGTGCAGGTTTTTTTTGCTGAGCGTAGTTACCCATTTGCTCTGAGCATTATTCCTAAGAGTGGAATTGTTAGAGCCATTGCTGGAATCAGCCAAGAATTCCAAAATTGGTGGCTCCGACTGACACTTCCACCGGCCAACGACTGAGGGTTCCAATTGCTTTACTCCCTTGCTGACACTTGGTGCCGTCGGTCCTTTTAATCTTAGCCAACCCGGTTCAAATTCCTGTGGAAGTGAAATCACTCACTCGTCTCAAGGCTAAATCAACACCCCCCACCACCACGTCCCTGCCCTTCTCCTTCCCTACCTCCTGCGATGGCAGGGAACCACAGCGGGGAGACACAGTAGGAAGCTCTAACCAGCCATGCAACTGGGACTTTCCCAGTGGGTGTTAGCACTGCTGAAAATAAATGGTAGCACGCCGAAGCAGAAAATGGAACTTTCCAGTGTGTGCCTAGTGGAGGCTGAGTGGGTCTGGCTGCAGCTCTGCATCCAGGCCTCCCCCAACCCCTCCTGCTGCTACGTACCTCGTCCAATAACCACAAGAAAGGCCCAGACGAGAGTCTGTTAGAGCAGCACACCCCCTTCCCAGTTGGGGAGCCAGATGAGAACTCCCCAGGCCCACAATTCAGCAAATGCCGAACTTGGAGAGAGCAGCTGTGTGTTTATTGTGTGCCTGTGCACCAGTGTGACTTCTCAAGAGAAAGAAACATTTTAAAAATGCCCTGTCCTGGCCTAGAGCAGGCGTGATTTATTAATAAGGGTTGGTTGCCAGGGAACTCCCTTGAATAGATTTAAATTTTGCAAAAGGAGGCAGAGCTGTTCATTTGTGGAGGTTAAAGTGGGTGAAGTGGCTGATTACCCATTTAAGACTCTACAAGTCTGTGGAGCCCTGAGTAAAACGCCTTCCTCAGAAGCTCTCAGCCTCAATGCAAGTAAAATGAGGCTCAGAGAAGGCTGCAGGGGGACCTAATAACTGTTTATGAGCCCATTAAGGAAGATTAAAAGGAGAGCAGTGAGCAGCTGCTCCCCCTTCTCCAGTGATGACAGGGCGAGGGGGAACTGGGCTCCTCGGCCAGAAGGAAAGACTTAAGTCAGACACAGGGCAGGACTTCTGAAGGTTGGAGTCTGCCTGAGAAGCTGTTTCTTACCTGGTGACCTGTAGGAAGAGCCACTTGGCCTCTAAGGCCCAACATGTGAGCCCCGAGGAAGCCGAGACGTGGGGTCAGGAACAGGCACCAGGTGAGATGTTCTTTGGCCAAGAGAAAAATCTGCTTCTTCCTTTGCATCTCTGGCTACTGGGTAAGGGGAAATCAGAAGTCTCGGGTCCAGGGCTGAGGCCAGTTCTTTTCTGACATTTACCAGGTTTTGGAAGAAAAAAGAAAAAAGAAATGCGGGGGTGGGGGGCTTGTCTGAATAAAATAAAGCCAGGGAGTGCTATGGACCTTGTGAACATTTTCTCACATTTCCCTTGCAAGGCCTTAAACACACATGGACTTTCGTAGCTAATGTTGAGCTGCCTGATTCTGAGTCATAAAATCGGGGCAGGAGACATTCAAGGATTAGACCAGGGAGGGACCCACCCGTGACTGTTGAGGGATCCGAAACCACGTGATAAAGTCTGGAGTCCGAGCTTCCGTCGTGCTCAGTGAGAAGCAGGCTGTTACAAGCATGTGTGGCTCGTGAACAGAAACTGGCCCATGACGCTTTCACTCCTCAGAGCCTTCTTCCGCATCTGTACCCCTCTCGTTTGCCTTTTGAGGTCATGTGCTTTGTGATGGCTCAGAAAACCCAAGTGACCCAATGAGTGAATATTGAAAATGATCGCTATCGAGACTTGTCGTTTCTCATTCCAAACTTAATGTGCGTATTTGTAACCCCCATTCATTCAATAAATATTGATGGAGCCGCTCCTGTGTGCCAGCTGTTGACTCATTAGTAAATACAGCTGCCCCAAATCCCTGCCCTTGAGGAGCTTCCCTCTGTCAGCTACAGCTGACCTTAGCCTGCTGATAGGCCAGGGTAGTAGTGGAAGTAGAACCTTTGGGGGGCTTATTTGTTTCTTGCTTCTTTGGGTCTTCTTCGTCTTTGTCTTCTTCTTCGTCTTCTTCTTCATCTTCTTTGTCTTCTTCATCTTCTTCATCTTCGTCTTCGTCGTCGTCTTCGTCATCTTCGTTTTCTTCTTCTTCTTCCTCTTCCTCTCCTTCTCCTCCTTCTTCTCCTTCTTCTTCTCCTTCTCCTCCCTTCTTCTCCTTTTCTCTTCTCCTCCTCCCTTCTCCTTCCTTCTTCTTTTTATTTAGGAAAGCAGACCCTGCATGGAGTGCCAAGCCTGATGCAGGGCTCAATCCCACGATCTGAGCTGAAACCAAGAGTCCGATGCTTAACCAACTGAGCCATCCAGATACCCTGTCCCTTGAGTGTTGTGTCTGAAACATAAATGAACCCAAACCTTTCTGGAAGAACAGATAATTCAGAACTATCCAAATATTTTTGTAAAAGATTTAATGGAGAGCCCTTGTCAGAAAATAATTGAGATGCCTGAGTCGGGGACCTTGGGCTATCAGGCCAGTGTACATCTCCGAATGGCAGTGCTGAGCCGGGTGCGACCACCACGAGTAGAAAACTAGAAAATCTCCTGGGGCCCTTTCACGAAGATGGCACCTAAGGCGAAAGGAAGCCCCTGCCCCTCCCAAAGCCGAAGCCAAAGCAAAGGCTTTGAAAGCAAAGAAAGTGGTGCTGAAAGGCATGCACAGTCACAAAAAAAAGAAGATCCACACGTCACCTACATTCCAACGACCCAAGACCCTGCATCTCCGCAGGCAGCCCAAATATCCTCTAAAGAGCGCCCCCAGGAGAAACAAGCTTGATCACTATGCCATCATCAAGTTCCCCTTAACTACTGCATCAGCCATGAAGAAAATAGAAGACAACAACACACTTGTGTTCATCGTGGATGTCAAGGCCAATAAGCACCAGATCAAACAGGCGGTGAAGAAGCTCTATGACATTGATGTGGCCAAGGTCAACACCTTGATCAGGCCTGATGGAGAGAAGAAAGCATATGTTCGACTGGCTCCTGACTATGATGCTTTGGATGTTGCCAACAAAATTGGGATCATCTAAACTGAGTCCAGCTGGCTATAAATCTAAATATAAATTTTTTCACCATAAAAAAAAAAAATCTCCTGGGGTCAGTGAGACATCCGTGCTCTGGAGTTCAGGGAACCAAACGCAGGCCAGGTGGGGGAATGGGGTGAGGCTCAGACCACCAAGAACTTCCTGTGCATCGTCTGTTTTGGGGGTGAGATGTGGCTCCTGCTCTAAAAGGGAATAATCCAACTGAGAAGATAATCAACTCTTTAAAAAGACAACCAGCTACCACACAGGTACCTGATGGGGACTAAATCAGTTTCATAGGTAGTAGGTGCTGGAGCAGGCAAGTGCGGGCCACAGCTGTCTCTGAGCATAATGGGGACCTGGAACCCATGGGACCTTAAAGGTAGAGATGAGTTTGAGGTAGGCAAGAGAGAAATTATGAGCAAAGGCTAAAGCATTCAGAATCCCAGGCTTCTGGAATGCCTGGGTGGCTCAGTGGTTGAGCATCTTCCTCTGGCTCAGGGTGTGATCCCAGGGTCCCGGGATCAAATCTTGCATTGGGCTTCCTGCATGGAGCCTGCTTCTCCTTCTGCCTGTGTCTCTGCCTCTCTCTGTCTCTCATGAATAAATAAATAAAAATCTTAAAAAAAAAAAAAAAAAAAGAATCCCAGCCTTCCATCAATTGTCTGCTGACGCATGTCCTATGTAACTCAAGGGAACAACCACAGCCCCATGCAGTGCCTCCTGGGTATGTGACAAGCACTCAACAAACATTTGTAGAGTTGGATTGAATTATGCAAGCTTGCCGTGGGTGTGCTACCCAGGTCATGCAGCAGAGCCACAGCTTTTCCAACTAGATCTGGACAAACATTATGATAATCACCATGCAAATAGTCACTGCATGCCTACAAGGTGCCAGACACTATTTTAGGCTCTGGGGATAGAGCAGTGAATAAAACAATGCTCTTACTGTTTATATCCTAGTGAAGGATGAGGGACTGAATATACAAATGAACAATGGTCAGACGGTATATTAAAAACAGAACTCTGACCCACAGTCTGCAGGAAATCAACCCCTGATCTGCAGTGAGCAGCACAGGAGGCCAGCTTTTTGTAAGTCAGGCTTGCCAGAAGCCAGACTGCTATCCCTGGTAACAATCAAGGAAGGTAAGCCATGACGTCTGTAACAATCCACCCAGAGTGGCCAGGGCCTGATTAATAACTGACAGCTTTCCTAATTTTATGTTCACTTCCAACTGAGGACCGACCACACGAAGTCAAATTATCCACTCCTCACCAATCACGTAAGATCCCCACCCTGGGATGCCTGGGTGGCTCAGTGGTTGAGCGTCTGCCTTTGGCTCAGGTCATGATCCCAGGGTCCTGGGATTGAGTCCTGCATTGGGGTCCCCACAGGGAGCCTGCTTCTCCCTCTGCCTCTTTCTGTGTGTCTCTCATGAATAAATAAAATAATAAAAAAGGAAGATGAACCCCCTCCCCTCCAGTTAGCTCACCGACAGCCTCCCCACGCTGACAGCCTCTCGTCAGGCCACACCTGAAGCTTTCCCTTTGTTCCACCATAATGCTTTCCTGCTCCTGTGCCTGCCTTTGAGTCTCTGCTCAAATTCAAGAGGTGTGGCTCATTCCTTTGCTGTAGTGAGCTATGAATAAGTAGTAGCCTTTGCTTTTCTCATATGGTTGGTCTTTGCTTATTTCCACAGAATGGTAGACAAGTGGATTTTTTATATATATATATATATATATATATATATATTTATATATTGCACATATATATCTGTATACATATAATCCATATAATCCATATACATGTATGAAGTATTAATGGTGGTAAATACCACTGAGAAAAATGAACAGGGTCAGGGTTAGGGAAAATGGGAGGGTGGGGATGGCCTCTTCAATGAGGATGCTCAAGGAACACCCCCACAAAAAGGTGAGAATCGATTGCTGGAAGTGGGGAAGGAGCCATGCAGGATACTGGGAAGAGCCTCCAGGTTGGAAATACGAAGGCGAGGGCAGGTCGAGGATCAGTAGGAGGAACAGGGTGATGAGCATAAGGACTGGAGGTGACTGCAGGGCAGTGTCTGTGGGGGGTGGGCACATATCTGTGGGGACAGGCTGGGAATGTGTCATCTGTGGGGAGTGTATGGGGAGGGGTCAGCGGACTGTATGATCATCATGGGAGACTTTGTGGGCCCTTGGAAGGACTTCGGCTTTCACTCTAGGTATGATGGGAGCTATTGCAGGATTTTGCTCTTATGTTTTAAAAGCATCTCTCTGGGCGGCATAGTCAGGGGCCGTCTCTTGGTTTCAGCTCAAGTGGTGATCTCTAGGTCATGGGGTCGAGCCCGAGGTGGGCCTGTGCAGGGTCTGCTTGTCCCTCTCCCTTCACCCCAAATAAATAAATAAAAATATTTTTGAAAAGCATCTCTGGGATTGCTGATTTGAGAATAGACTTTGGGGAGGTAGGGAGCAGGGCTGGAAATAGACCGATTCAGTGGCTATTGGATTAATCCAGATATGAATGTCGGTGGCTCGGCCCGGGGTGGCAGTGGTGGAGGAGGGCAGGTATCTGGAACCCTGCAGGACCTTTGGGAATGAGCGTCTCAGATGTGAGCTCTCTCAGGTCCTATTCCATAGTAGATAAAGCTGCCCCAGCAGGGTTGAGCCGCTCCATCGGCGGAAGCCACTAGCTATTTCAGAGAACACTGAACAGTTCTTCCCAAATGCGACTGTCCCGATGCGTCGTCTGCGAAATCTGTTGCTATTGGGGGGATGGTGGTCACGTGTGTGTTGGGGAAGTAAAGGGAACCCGCCCGTGTTTCTGCTGCATTGAATGTCCTGTCAATATTCCAAACAGGCTTCGAGGAAACAAAGGAGACGAGCAGAGATTTTCCAGGTCTGGATTCTGTGCCCTGCCACGGGCAAGGTTTAGCTCAGGCACTGCATTAGATTTACTCTCAGCCTCAGCCTAAAAAGCACAGTAGTCCCCCTCATCCACGGGGCAGACATCCCAAGACCGCCCAGTGGATGCCTGAAATGGAAGATTGCACCAACCGCGATGTGAACTGTTTTTCCTATGCATACATGGTCTACGACACAGTGTAATTTATAATATAGGCAGAGTAAGAGATACTAACATAACTAGTAAGAAAATAGGACAATTATATCAATATGCACATCGATAAAATTATGTGAATGTGGTCTCCGTCTCTCTCAAGATACCCTGTAGTCACCCTTCTTTCCGAGATGACGTGAGATGATGAGGCGAGTGGCGTGGGCTTTGTGACGCTGAGTTGCCACCGACCTGACAATATGCCAGAAGGAGCACCGTCGCTTCCAGACCCTGGTGGACCGCAGGTAACAAAAATCACTGAAAGTGAAATCACAGACAAGGGGCTGACCACTGTCCAGGTCTGATTAAATATCTTTCGCCATGTGACCAGAGTCGTAGGAAAAAAATCGTTCCCCTGGGACTCCCCAAAGAGTCTAAGATCTTGGGAAACTTGGCTGCTTAGAGGGAAGAAGGCAGATGAGGGTGTCTAGGAAAACTAGAGCCTTACAATCATTTTTTGGGAGGACAGTCCTAACTTAAAATGGTGTATCCTACCATCCCCAGGAGCACAAGCCATAATTATCAGTCCTAATTTTTGCTTTGGAAAACATGATCCTTGTAAATCTGGAGACCAAGGCAAAGCACGCCTATGAGCTTTGCTTTCTTCCTCCGCGCTTCCTGCCCCACTGGGTGGGGCTGGCCCAGTGCTTGGAGGCGAACATCCCGCTGCCACACACCGAGCCTCAGCGTCCCCAGCAGCCCTTCGATTTCTGTGGCATCGAGAAAATGCAGCGGCCGCCTTCGCCCCTTCAGAGCCAGGCACAGCTGAGGGAGGGAAGCTGGTTAATCTGATTTATGGGCAAAGCTCCGGAGAGCTGCACTCCCTGCACTGCCCCTCTCATTTCTCTGTCCACAGTAAGAGCACACTCCAACTGGCATGAGAAGCGGTCCTTTTTTTTTTTTTTTTTTGGTAACAACTTTATTATTCATATTGTGATTTAACTCACATACCATAAAATTCAGTGGGTTTTTTTGTACATTTACAAAGTTGCACAACCACCACCAGTATCTAATTCTAAAATATTTCCATCTTCCTCCAAATAAACCCCAATCCCATAAATTGTCATTCCCCATCCCCAGGCCCTGGCACCTATTAATCCATCTCTATGGATTTGTCTATTCTGGACATTTTGCAGAAATAGAATATTTGTCCTTTTGTGTCTTGGCTGATTTCATTTAGCATAATGTTATCAAGATCCATTTCTGGGGATCCTGGGTGGTTCAGCGGTTTGGCGCCTGCCTTCAGCCCAGGGCATGGTCCTGGAGACCCAGGATCGAGTCCCACATCGGGCTCCCTGCATGGAGCCTGCTTCTCCCTCTGCCTGTGTCTCTGCCTCTCTCTCGATCTGTGTCTCCCATGAATAAATAAATAAAATCTTTAAAAAAAATCCATTTCTGTTGCAGCAGATACCAGTACTCCATTCCCTCCTATGGCTGAGTGATGTTCTCTTGGATGAGCATACCGCATTGTGCTTATCCATCCATCAATTGGTGGATATTTGAGTTGTTTGCACCTCTTGGCTATTATGAGCAATGCTGCAATGAACGTTCAGGTACAGGTTCTTTTGCAGACATATGTTCTAATTTCTCTTGGACTGTTTCTAAGAGTGGAATTGCTGGGTCATGTGGTAATTCTAGAGCTTTCCGAGAAATTGCCAGATTTTTCTGGACCAAGTGGCTGTACCATTTTGCATTCTCACCAGCAATGCATGAGGGCTTCACAAATTTTTAAAAGAAAGGGAGGCACCCTCAGTCTAGGTTGTGGTGTGGGGCATGCAGCCCTTCCCAGAGCCTGTCCACTGTGGCATGAGGAGTCTAGGGGTGGTCTGGAGTACAGGAGGACCTCACCGGGCTTCTCCATGGCAGCTTCATCTGCACCCATGTGGTCTGCGGCTATGTCTCTACCAACCTCAGGATGGCGACTCTAACAGTCTAACACCTGCTGGGCACGCTGCCTGCACGAACTCTAATCCTCAGGGCTCTCCTTTGCAGATGGCCCTGTCACTTGCATTACAAAATGAGAAAGCTGAGGGCTGGAGAGCTGAGGGTTGGAGAGCTGAGGTCACAGAGCCAGGACACGAACTGGGTTGTGCCTTCTCCGAGCCTAAGCGAATGGTTCAGCGATGGCCTTTGATTTGCAATCTGGTAAGGAAAGGTGTCAGATGACTGAACATCAGGTGGATCCTCTGACCGAATAACTCTCTTGCCGGCAAGTCCAAGGCTTCTCTTGGCTGCAGAAATCAGGCCTCTTCACAGGTGCGGCAACAATACCAGCTTCTGGACTAGCAGATCCGCCCCAAGGGTGTCTGTCCTCTCTTGCCTGGCTTGGGTTGGGATCCGAAATGGCCACGGGCCTACCCCCGGAGTGCTGCCGAGCCCAGAGCACGCGGCCTTGGGCTGTGTAAAAGGCAGTCTCTGCTTTCCTCTGGTCGGTACACGTTCCCAACCTCTCTGCTGCTCAACAAAAGCAGTCTCGTCTTGGCCAGGAGTATTCAAATGCCTTCCAAAGACCGTCAATCAGGATCTGGGTCACTCAGATTCAGGCCCCTCTTCCAAGGCCAATGGGGCTGCAGTTGCTAATCTGGACCAGCAAGGCCTCTTTTTACCATCTAGCTTGCTCCACTGAGGGATCTAGAAGCACCTCTGGTAAAAGACTGGCTGGCTCTGCCTTCTTTCCCTCTTTCCCCAGCTCTCCAGGGTGTGTGGCCCCAGGGCCCGCCAAGCAGCCACAGGGCACCCACAGTCAGGATCCTGCCATGTGGTCTCCCACAAAACCCCACAGTAGCAGTGTGGTGGCTGGAAACCAGGGAGTGGTGAACCAGACCCTGGGGAGGAGGGTGTGAGGGCCGCTCGGCCCACAAGTGGCCTTTCCCAGAAGGGCCCAGGACAGCTCACAGGGCATTTTGCCAAGCGAAGCTCCCCGCTGGGCTCAGAACAACCTCATCACTGGTGACGCGGGTAGAGCGGGTTAGAATCAGCGGTGGGGCCTGGCGTCTCTAACCGAATGCTCCCAGACTTTGTCTCCTTAACACCCGGTCTTGCCACCACCTCTGGGAAGCCAGGGCCTGAACTCTGTACCTTGGGCTGAACGTGTGCTAACGCGTCTGTGTAAGGGTCTGTGCAATAGTACTTAAACTCACTTTGCACTTATGGAATGCCTGCAGTGTGCAGGATCCCATGGGGTCCCTTGTACTTATAATTTTATTTAACGGATGCATCTGGAGGCACTAGTCCCCCCAGGAAGCATGCAAGCCCGAGAGCCCTGGCAGCTAGGTCAGGCCCCACTCAGTGAGCGGCAGGGGGTGCTGGACACCAGGCAGGGCTTCTAACCCCTTGACCCAGGACGCGGCTCCGCAATTCCTGCTGAGATAGCTCAGCCTCTTGCTGCTGCCGCTGCAACGCGCCCTTAATCTTGTGGCTGTTTTGGGAAACGGGAGCGAAGCCAGGGGTCGGCCCCGAGGGGCAGGGAAAGGGGCGGAAGGACAGGAGGACCGCACGCGGGATGACGTGGGACTGGGTGCGGGCCTCGGAGTCCCCAGCACGAGGCCTCTGGGGTGGGCCCTGGGGCTGCTGCTGCCAGGACCGCCCGGAGGTCGCCGGGGGCAAGCGCGGCCTCCATTGTCTCAGGCAGGGCCACCAGAGGGCCGCTGCTGAATCACGGATTTCTCAAGAAATGAAAATTCCCAGCACATCCCCGGGGCCTCGGGGGGTGGGGGGGTGGGGGGGGGGGTGGAGAGCTGACCACGTGTTGATCGCAAACAGCCCCCGCTCCGCCCGCCCGCGGCGGGTACCGGCTCGCGCGGGCTCGCGGCGACACCTAGCGGCCGGCGTGCGCACCTGCGCCTCCGCGGCCGCGCGGGCCCGTTGGGTCTCAAGGTCGCGCCGGGCTGCACTTTGCTTCGCGGACGTTGCGATGCTGCAGCCAGTTCTGCAAGTCCCGCCGGGCGGGGCCCTGGCTGGGTGCTCTGAGGCCGCCGTGTTCCCTCCCAGCTGGCACTTCTCACTTCCTAAATATGATGGAGCGTGTTTAACGGTGAGACCCTTGAATGATCCCATCAGAGACATTTCTTTGTTAGACTCCGTGTTGAGACTGTGATGGCCATATGCCTGTTCTTATTTTTATTTTTAGGCAGGGAAAGAGGGGGGAGGGGCAGTAGGAGAGGGAGAGAGAATCCCAAGCAGGCTCCATGCCCTTCGCTGACCCCCACCTGGGGCTCCATCTCACCCTGAGATCATGATCTGCGCCAAAATCTTTTCTTTAACAATATTTTCTTCTTCTTCTTTCTTCTTCTTTCTTCTTCTTCTTCTTCTTCTTAGATTTTATTTCTTTATTTATGAGATACACACAGAGAGACATAGAGAGAGGCAGAGACACAGGCAGAGGGAGCAGCAGGCTCCACGCAGGGAGTCCGATGTGGGACTCGATCCCGGGTCTCCAGGATCATGCTCTGGGCTGAAGGCGACACTAAACCGCTGAGCCACCAGGCTGCCCTCTGAGCCAAAATCAAGAGTCAGATGCTCAGATGACTGAGCCACCCGGGCACCCTTATGCTCCTGTATGATTACTAAGTCAAAGACCTCAGCTTTTGAAGTGACCCTGATCAAGAAGTCTGTAAAAATGAAAACTATGCATCTCTTTCTGGATAACGGAGCTTGAACATTTTCATTCTCATTCTGGCCTCATGTCGCTCCCATCAAGCTTTGGCTGATACACGTGTGTGGTGGCTCCCTGAGAGTAGAGTACGTCCAGGATTGGTACAATGCCCGGTACATAGTTGGTACTTAAAATCTATTTCTTTTTAAGTTTATTTAAGTAATCTCCATACCCAAAGTGGGGCTCAAACTCAGCCTTGAGATCAAGAGTCGCATGCTCTACTGACTGAGCCAGCCAGGTGCCCTTCAAAATCTCTTCCTTTTTTAAAAGATTTTCTTTATTTGTTCATGAGAGACACCGAGAAAGAGGCAGAGGCAGAGGGAGAAGCAGGTTCCCTGCAAGGAGCCCGATGCGGGACTCCATCCCAGGACCCGGGGATCACGCCCTGAGCCAAAGGCAGATGCTCAACCACTGAACCACCCAGGTGCCCCTCAAAATCTCT
Source organism: Canis aureus (assembly GCF_053574225.1). Classification (NCBI taxonomy): domain Eukaryota; kingdom Metazoa; phylum Chordata; class Mammalia; order Carnivora; family Canidae; genus Canis; species Canis aureus. The sequence goes on from NC_135631.1 coordinate 41,791,143, forward strand.
TTCTTAATTGAATAATTTGAGGGTCTGAGAGCAGTGGGGAGCCACAGGATGGAGGTCAGATAACCCAGTCTCCTGGAAAGTGCTGGTGTAGAATTCCAAACTTTGAAGGAAATTTATCACATGGGGAAGGCCCTGCCAGGGAGCTCCCGCCTGGAAACTCAGCTTCTTACCAATCTGGTTGGGAAGGAAACACTACCCCAAGCTAAATTTTATCCAATTGCATTTGCCAAGTTATTTGTGTTAACTGACTTCTATTGGTTGCAAAGATCAGAGACTCATGGATTTATTGGCAGGACACATGTGGAAATAAAGAGTCTTGGCTCCATTACTTGATCTCTCTGGAACCTGGAAGACACAGAAGACTTGACTGTTTGAAGTGTGGCCTAGTGGATGTGGGTCATATTGGTGCCAGCCCAGCATCATCTGAACAGCCTTTCTAAGTTAGGAAAGTAGGCCATGTTACCCGCATTACTTCACCAGGGTGGAGATCAGAACTCAGTTTCCCAGACTCACTCCGCAGCTAGGACACATGCCAACTGGATGAAACTTCAAAAACATGGAAGGATGAAGAGCAAGGAAGCAGCTGCTGCATGCGGTTGCGTCTTGGTGATGGGAGCCAAGCATGTCAGGGGATGTGGCACCTCTGGAGGCAGCAGGGGCAGAGATGCTTCCAGTAGCGGGAGACAAGGGTGGTGGGCTCGAACCTGTGCACCTTCAAGTGGGGAGCTGGGTATCGTTCATGGCTGCAGAGCCTCAAGCCCCATTCTCTGACTCTGCCAAAGACTCTGGGAGCCACTGATATCCTCTAAGACATTTTTTTCCTGGGGTGCCTGGGTGGCTGGGTCTGTTAAGTGTCTGCCTTCAGCTGAGGTCATGATTCTGGAGTCCCGGATCTAGGATCCAGCCTTGGGTGGGGCTCCCTGCGCAACGAGGAATCTGCTTCTCCCTCTGCCTCTCACCCTACTCATTCTCTCTCTCAAATAAATAAAATCTTAAAAAAAAAATTTTGTGCGTGTGTGTGTTTAAACAAACCAGAGTGGATTTTGTTGTTTGTTGATAAGAACCTTGATTAATAAACCCAAGATATAGTTAGTCCTCCCTCGTGGAGCTGGGATCAGAAAGTCATTCAGCATTAGCGATAGGAGCTTAAGGTAGAGAGTTCAAGGATCCTCACTCCAGAGAGCTCGCACTCAGCCATTTCGTTTGGGGCTAAGGTGGACATCTGTTGTCACTGCCTGTTCAACATCCATCCCTCCAGGAACAACCATTTTCTATATTAGGCTCTGTGTTCCGCTGGGGCTGACGTCATGCCCTAGATCCGGAGCTGGACACATGGTCCAACCCAGGCCAATCAGATTGCTGCTTCTCCCTGTCTGGTTGGGAAACCAATCCAAGGTGGACCAACGGGAGCTGTCCGTGGGACTTGGGCTCAGCTTCTAGGGATCACACTTTGCCTACTGAGGCTGCTCAGCGGGGAGGAGGGAAGCGTGAAGTGGGAGGCCAGTGTTGACTTCCCACGCTTGTGCAATGTGGGAAGAGCCTGCCAACCAAGGCGGAAAGCCAACTGGAGGAAAGCAGAGGAAGAGAGAAGGGCTAACTCCTAATATTGCCCATTTGGATCCAACCATGACTGAAGTCAGTTCTTTCCTTACATTTTTCAATTATGTGAGCCATCTCATCCCTTCGAAAGTTAATTTGAAGGGAGTCTCTGTCGCTTGAAACCAAAAGGGCCCTAATCCAGTGGTGCACTTTCAAGTACTAGAATTTTTGGCAAGCGTTTAAAGGACTTAAGTCACATCCCTACTTGTCATCCCCTTCACTTAGTGATTCCTCAAGCCCTCAAATGTCTTTTAGTTGAGGACGAGTATTACGGCCTCAACTGCTGTCTTCTGTACTCACAGGACCCAGCTTGTACACCTCCTGCAAAACCTGTGGCTGCATCGCACACCTTGTCATTATGCTCTCGCTCTCCCCGCCAAGGTGCCCGCCAGGCAAGGTTCTCCATTTGCCTGAAGCACTCAACATTCTGTCTGACAAACACTGTTTAACAATATATATGCTCAGTTGCAACAAAAGGTACAATCTCCACCTTGTGCACAATGTGGTACCCACCTGTGTGGGTACATTGCCAGCCCATGCGCGGAGACATGTGTGTTTAGAACCATTGGTCCTGGTGCTCCCTGGCATCCGTGTGACATGGTGACTGCACTCCTCACTCACCTCTTCGAAGTGTATCTTCAGGATTCTTATCCTGCTCTCAGCTGGCTCATTTTCTCTTTGTTCCCCGAATCAATTCCTAAGAGAGAAAGAATTTGATTGATCTACTTGCTAACTCTAATTTTCCTTTGGGCTGGGTTGGTTGACATGGGCTTTGTCAAACAATATCAGCCAGTCGCCCGTGGGTGGCACATTCTAGGCAAGGCATCCACTCCCATCCAGTCACACATGGCCAAGAGAGGGTCACATGGTAAAAACACCCAACGCTGGATGAGGAACAGCTAGGGACACTTCCCTCCTTGGGCCTACGACTGGGGCAGTTTCTCTTAGCCAGGAATCATAGGTATGGTAGCTTCCATGATCCATGTGTCTGGTACCTTTTCTTATTCTAAAATTTTAACAGTGATTAGGATGGGGATGTGCATAATAATTGTCAAGGGTTGGCTGTACCTTCAACATCTCTGTTCTTCCTGCATCACACTTATTGGCTATCTCTGTGAATGCTACCCATTTTTATTTTCCTATAAGCCAAAGGCTGCCTGGGTTCCTGCTCTTTGAGGGACTCTGGGGAGAGAGGGATTGCTGAGCCTCATTTTAATACTCCTTTTCCCTGACACAGAGCACTCAGCTACCACCTGGTTTATTCTGCGGTGTTGTATCAACCCTCAAAAAGCCAACTCCAGAGTCTCCAGCTATAAGCCAAAGTGCTTTCAAAAGAACCAGGAGGGAGGCGCCTGGCTGGCTCAGTCGGTGGAGCATGCGACCCTTGATCTCGAGGTTGTAAGTTCAAGCCCCATGTTGGGTGTAGAGATTACTCAAAAGTAAAATTTAAAAAAAAAAAAAAACAACAAAAGACACAGAAAAACGTAAAACAGGAGGTTCATACCTGGGAGGCCTGTCTCAGACCAGCCACGCATATGGCATATTGGAAGCTCTGCCATTATCCTGCCGTGATTTTTTAGGAAATTGAAAGATGCCAAAATGCCTTCCTACTTGATAAAATCACCATAACCACCAAGGTCGGCAGCGGGAGACAACCTGGTGAGGAGGTCCCTAAAACTTAGTTTCCCTTGGCCTGTGTTAACCTGGGGAAGCCACCTCTCTGCCTGGACTGACTCCTGCCCCGGCCTACAATGCTGTCCCCAAGGCCTAATTCCTCCGTTAAGGCTCCTAGAATCTTAGAGACATGACTTCTCAAACCTCAGTAGCTCATTTCTCCAAAGCTGCCTGGTCTTTGTTCAAGTTTTATTTATTTAACCCACCAAGTTCTGGTGACTCTTTTGACTTTGCTGCCAAATAGTGTCTCAAGACGAAACATGATCTAGTCTCTAGTCTACGTGAACGCCACCAAGCTGACCTGTCCCTCCTCTGGAGAAGACATAGCTTAGTGGTGAAGAGTGTCGACTCTGATAGTAGCTACACTCGGGGTCAAATATTGGCTCTTTGTGGCCTTGGGTGAAGTTATTTAACATCTCTGTGCTTCCATTTCAATGATGGTGGTGATGGTGACCATAGCGGCCTACGTCTGCCCCCTAGCGGTGTGTGTGTAATGAAGGAGGTCATGGACATAACCCGCGGTACACATTCAGTTCTTTCTATGGAGGTGGCATTTCCCTGGGGAGCATCGGCCCTTTTTCCTAGAGACCTGCTGGGTGGGGCTTGTGCATTCCGGGGACCTTTCAGCTGAAGGTGACACAGTCATAGGTGGGTGCTATGGGCTCCTCTGCCTGGCTCAGGCCAAACATCACTGGTTCCGAGAAGATGGCCAAGACTATGGCCCTCCCAGAACGTGCAAGTCTGGCCTTGGGCCATTCACCACGTGGACAGCGTGCCAAGCACTGAGTGACCCACAACTCTTCAGTCGGGGGGTTTCTTTTGGTGCGTATCGATTGCTGCTTGATGTCACAGGGCTTTCAGTACAGGATGGACACGGGCGAGGAGCCCACACCGCTGCCATCCACCCTCCTCTGTGAAAGGCACCTTGACCCCAGAAAGTGTTTCCACGAACGGGCCTGAGCCCAGTCTCCAGGAAACCTAATCCGGGCTCAGCCAGGCTTTTGGTAAATCTCTGATCTAAGAAGCTGGCAAATCCATTAAGAACAGCGTCCACGAGGTGACGGGCCATGCAGATGCAGGGCTCGCCGACTCACGGTCGTTAGAAGGGCCGGTGTGCACGGGGCTTTCACACACCCAGTGCCAGTCTTGGAAACATCCCAGGCATTGGGCAGAGTTTAGAGAAGACACAACTGTCTGTGGAGTTTCAAATCTACAAAAAGCTTTGAGGTCATCTGCGCCAACCTCTTTGCTGTGCAAATAAAGAGAGGGAAGAGCAGAGGGGGCAAGGTGACTGAGCCAGCTAGAGGCGGTGTGGGGCCAAGCCCTGGGGCCTCCCTCCTGCACATCACAGTGTACTGAGCAGGGCAGGCCTGTGCCCGGCTGGGGGGACAACTGTCCCGCAAGTCCATGTGAACACTGGGCTGCTTCGTCCCTTCGCCCACACCCCTGTCCCCGTGGGGTGGTAGGGCCGTCCCCACCGCTCTCCTGCGCCAGATTTCAGCTGCCCCAAGGAACTCTCGGCACAGAGGCAGATCCCAGATTGGGGATATCTCAGGCAAGCATTCTTCAACGCTGAGGATGAGTCAACCCAGGCTGCGCGAGCATTCCCTGGCCTGTCCTGCTTTTCCCAGAATCCCCGAAAGTGCTGGAACTTGGTTTGGATGGAACTTGCAAGATTGATCCCTTGTTTTGATCCATCAAAATTGTTAAGCATTGACTACTTTCCTGGCACCAGACTGGCCTATGCCACTTGAGCTCCGGGGCTGTCCCTAGTGCCATGAGGAGGGGAGAGAGGAGGTGGCGTTTGCACATTCAGTTCCCCTGAGAGCTTCCTGGGGGTGGAGGTGGGCACCTGACGAGGCTGGCTGTGCCTGCGGTTTGTCGTGGGGTCCCTCTGGGTGGCAGGGCACTGACGGGAGGTGCCTTTTGGGTGATGTTGCCCGTAGAAGCATGTTTCCTCAGACACACATCTGCTCCACCGAATAAAAACAGCATCTTTGCTGACTTACTTAGCGTCCATTAAGTTCATATTCAAATGAACAGGCAGGAGAGGTGAGGGGAGGGGTTGCGACACCCACAGGAGGTGGGAGAGACATTTAAAACGTATGAAGATCTGTGTACCAGATGTTTGCTTCACCCCAAGAAAATAAAATAATAAAACAAGACAGAACAAAACACTGCCACCAAACACTGTGACTGAGAGCGGGAAGGGCAAGTCTGGGTCTCAGCGTCTTGCCTCCTCGGGGGCCAGGCTGGTCTGTCTCCTGGGGGGCTCTAGGCAGTCACGAGTGCCAGCTCTTTGGATGATGTGGTCAGGTCTGAGGCCATCGGCACACACACAACAGACCCTCTAAACTCTTCAAAGGGTCTCCCTCTCCCTGAGGTTCTTTCGGTTTTACAACTGCTCTGTGCCCCCCTCTTGCCCCAGCGCATTTGCACCTGTAACCCTGCTGTCTGGGATGCATTCAGCACACATGTGCCCAGCTTCACTTAGGCGCCAGGCACTCTGTCTCCAAGGCATTGAGTGAGCAACGCTCCATGTCCTGGTGGGGCGCAGAGAATGACAGTGAGGTATGGCCTGTGTCTTCCTCATCTCTGGTACCCCATCTGTCAGAGCATCATGGTGAGGACACCTGAGCAGTGGTTCTCAGGGTCCATCAGCAAAGAAACCCACAGGGACGCAGAGGTGGAGAGAGAAATGGAAATTCAACTTCTCTCTTTCCCAATATTCATCAGAGCATGGTCTTTTTTTTTTTTTTAATTTTTAATTTTAAAAACCTAATTGTTTTTTTTTTAAGATTTTATTTATTTATTCATGAGAGACACACACACACACAGAGAAGCAGAGACACAGGCAGAGGGAGAAGCAGGCTCCCTGCAGGGAGCCCAACGTGGGACTCGATCCCGGGTCTCCAGGATCACATCCTGGGCCGAAGGCAGGGGCCAAACCACTGAGCCACCCAGGGATCCCCAGAGCATGGTCTTTTAAACCATGATCCGTTATCAGAAATACGTCTCACATTACAATCCAGCACGCACAATAGTCATTTAGTGTAGATCTGTGAATATCCGTACAGCTGGCAACATTTTGTAAGATACAACCTTTGTTATGTGTGGTAGAGCCTGATGTATTTCTTATTCTATCCTATCTTATTCTATCCTGTGTTTTCCAAAATACTGTTCATAAATTTTGCATCCCACTAATGGATGGCAAATGTCAGCTTGGGAAACACCAAGGTAGGGAAAGGAAGGTAGCATGGCGTGTGGCAGGAAGAAGTTGCAATCCAATCTTATTTTAAATGCATTCAAGACATCCTCTACTTAGAGTCTTCTATAAATCAAATCAACCTCCTCTTAATTTGCATTGATGAAGTCTCAACCTTCTGCTTTGGGCTTTGCTTAAAGCAAAGTATGGCCTGCCAGCCAAATCCAGCCCTCTGCCTGTTTCTGTAGGCCTGTGAGCTAAGATGATTTTAAATGGAAAAAAAAATCAAAATAAGAATAATTTCACAACATATGAGAAGTATATGAAATTCAAATCTCAGTGTCTCTAATTATTGGCTCACAGCCACACTCGTTCGTTTGCATGTCGTCGGAGGCTGCTTTTACACTGCGGTGGCAGACCTGAGCACGGCCTGCAAAGCCCGAAATCTTTGCTATGGGGCCCTTTACAGAACCGCTTTGTCGACCTTGGGCTTAAAGCATGGCATGTCTCGTGCCAGGGATGGGGTGACCCCAAAAGAAATGGTTTTGCTGCTCTGGGGCCTCTAAAAGACCAGCTGGCTGAGAACATCTGGCTCTGCTGCGGTCTCCCTCCCTGAGCCCTCTCTCTGGCCGGTAGGAGTATCAGGCTGGCGTGGTGGACAAACCTGCACCACATGACAGCCTGGGCAGCAACCATCTGGCAGCTGCTGGGAGACTCCTGACTCTCAGGCACTGCGCCGCCTGGCCTGGGGGCGGGGGCTGGGCTGGGGCTCAGAGAGAGCGGCCTTTGAAAAATTAGCCGGACCGGACTCTGACTTCTCCACTTGACCTTTCTCTTCCCTCTTGTCTTGCTTGCAACACTCTTCTTGAGTCTCTTCTCTTTTACTTTGAGCTATGTGACTTCTAGGTCACACCTTCCTAACAAAGTAGATGGCAGAGTCAATTTTTTGAAATATTCATAAATGCCTCCCCACCCCACCTCCGCCCTACCCTCCCCCCCCCCCCCCCCCGTCATTAAAAGAAAAAAAAAAAGGAAAAAAAAAGCCCAAATCCTCCTGGCCTCAAACTCCCTGCCACCCCCAGGGACCGGACTGTTCTATGTTCTTGTCTCAAGAGAGTTGGGGGTGGGAGGACAGAGAGTTTAACTTCAGGATGGGGAGGCATTGAAAACTCTCAGCTGTTTCAGGGGAACAGTAAGGGAGAGAGCAAGGCTCCCCCACCCCTGTTCTCTGGTGCGAAATAGAGTGGGATGCTGCGTGCTGAGCAAACAGGAGGCTGAGGACCCTGAAGACACAGGGTCTGGCACTGGGGCTTGTCAGCAGAAGGGCCCCGTGGCCTTAAGCCTTCACGGAAGCCAGCACCGCTCAGGGCCACCGGCTGGCCTTCGTTCATCTTGGTGGGAATGTCTTCAGCGGCCGACACATCCCTACACTGCATGACACCATCCTGGCCTCCAGTGGGGCTCTGAGTCCATCTGCCCTGTGCTAAGAACTCACTGCCCCGATCTGATTTAGCCCCAGACAGAAAAGGAGTTGGGGACTGGACATTCAGGGGGCCAGAGTCAACTTGAGAGTCCTGTCCTGCCTGGGAAATTCTTGGTGGTTTGAGGGAACTGCATGTTCTAGGGCTTCACAGCTCCCCTGGCTAGATTTGGGGCTGGATGTATGTGTGCACGAGGGTACCTGTGTGCTCACATGAGTTTGTGTGTCTGTGAGGGGATGTGGTGGGATTTGGGATCTGGTGGAGGGTGAGAATGAATGGATGGAAGGGCAAGTAGCTGGACTTATGTCAGGGATGAGTAGAAATGACACTTTCCCACTGTACCGGGGCCGTCTGCTGGGCCTGGAGCTGCTCAGCCCAAAGCCCACTGCTCTGGCTTCAGGACAGAGTCCCTGCTTTTTCTGCCTTATTCTTAATTTTGGTTCTTCCCAAAGAAGAGGTTGAATTTCCTTATCTCACCACTTCTCCGCCCCCACTCGTGATAACTTTTTCCAATTGGAGAGGCAGAGAGGCTTCTCCAGCCCCCCTCGGCTAACGGACAGTAGGCAAACTTCCTTCCTCATCTGCCAGTTTAAAAGCTTGACCTGCATTTCACAGAAGTCTGCTTGAGTTCAATTACAGTAGATCGCCTGATCTCATTTATTTTCTCCTGTAAACTTGAAGTTAGGACAGCTTTAATTTGAAATGGAAATTTATGCAAATGCTATGTAAATTAGGTCATTCCCAGATTAACTGGGGGAAAAAATCTGGTCGCCTTAGCAGGCACCATCTGTTCCCTCCTCATTCTTTCCATATCTGTACCCCACCCCCCCTTTCCCAATCCACTTTGAAACTTGTTTTCCTGGGGCTGAGAAAAGAGACCTTGCAAGAGAAGGAAACAAATCAGCCAGCGTTTTCCAGGTGGGTTGCCCTCATGTCCATTCCTTCCCTGTGGGAAGAAGCGCAGGTGAGAGCTTCAGAGGTTTTGGGGTACCTGCCGGATCCCGGCACTTCCTTTAAGAAGAGAGACCCTGGGGCGCTGTGCTGGCCCGGCTTGTTCTGAGCTGAAGAAGCCTGGAGTCTTGGAGTACATGTGTGCCACGTCCCCCTCTTCCTCTTTCTTCCTGGCCTCTGCTTCCCTTGAGATTGATTCTTCGGTCCCCCTCTTTGTCTTTGCCCGAAGCCTTGGTCACAGTTGACCACACATGCTGAAGGGCGAGGCGGAGGCAAAGACCACGACCCCCACTGGAAGACTTTTGCCAGGGAATCAAAGTCCAGCAGGTATTAAGTAAATCATAAACCTCAGACTTGTAGAACTAGAACTCCGGAGATCTCTCTGTCTAGTTGATTGCCACGTGGGGTCCATGACACCTGTGGAGGGACTCCAGGATTCTGGGAATCCCCTGAATTGCAAAATGCACTTTTCAGAGGAAATCTCCAAGGTTTCACTCTGGGAGGTCTATGTTCTAGAAAAAAAAAAAAAAGGGCAAAGAACTTCTGATCCAACCGGACCTCCGCCCAAGGCCAGACTTGGCAGGCAGCCTGGGCCGAATGTGCATTTTCCTGGGCGCCCTGGAGCCCCCGATCTGTATGCCCCGTCCTCTCTGGTGGGGGAACCCAGAGAGTGCCCTGAACCTCCAGGTGTGTGTGTGTGGGGGGGGGACACCGGCATTCCCTGCAAGAATCCAGGGCTTTTGTGAGCATCTGCAAACTCACAGGCACACTCCTCATGTCCTTGGACCCAACAGACAGCAAACCTTGCCCGTCCTGGACTGTTGCTTTTCAAGGGTGCCCGGATGCAGCTTTGATAAAGAAAACGTCATGGCACTTAGTGGGGCTACTGAATTCACAGCCTCTTTCATCAGCATCTAGTTCTCACCCACTGCATGCTCTGTATGAGTCTCATATAGGATTAGTCTCACATGTATTAGGTTCCTTATAAGTCCATTATCATGGGGTCGTGGGGGGTGTAGATCAGATATTTTGAGCTAACTGGGAAACTATATTCAAAGTGGTCGGAACCACGGTCTGTGGCCAGAGAGGAGGAGTGGAGGAGTCTGGTAAGCGCAGGGTGGGCAGGGGATGGCCCCGGCTGGGGCGGGGGAGTGGGGCGCTGTGGGCAGCAGCCGTGCATTGAAGACAGAAGTGAGACCCGGCCTGGAACTGCTCAGGTGAGGCCACAGACAGAGTCGAGGCTCCCTCCTCGCTCTTCTGGCAGGAAAGATGCAAATGTTTAATCCAGCATCTTGTTAAAAAAACGAAACAAAATAAAAAACCCCCAACCCACCTGAACCCTGATACTCCTCTATTTGCTACTAGTGTTTTAAAATACCAGTTGATGGGGATCTCTGGGGGGCTCAGCGGTTTGGTGCCGCCTTCAGCCCAGGGCGGGATCCTGGGGGCCTGGGATCGAGTCCCTGCATGGAGCCTGCTTCTCCCTCTGCCTGTGTCTCTGCCTCTCTCAATCTCTCTCTCTATCATAAATAAATAAATCTTTAAAAAAAACCAACAGTTGAACGCCACAGTAACCAGTGTCACTCGTGGAAGGCCGACCGCCCCCCTCCTTCCCGAGAGCGGGGCTCGAGAACCCCAGCACCGCCCTCAGGTGCTCAGCCCTGCAGGTGGGCCTGGTGGCTCCCCGGGGGAGCCTCTCAAACCCAGCTGGGACCAGAAAGGAGAGGCTGAGGCCTGGCTTTCCCGTCAGGGCCTCCGCTTGGCTTCTCCTCACTTCACCGGCGGAGCGTGTCCTCTGGGAGAAGGCCCGGGCCCGGGCTGCCGAGGATTCACGTGGCTTCCTCCGTCAGGCCCAGGCCGGGGTCCGTGGCGCCCGCCGGGTGCTGGCCAGACCCCCGAGCCTCAGGCCGCCGGGCCCCTCTGGGGAACCACGGCCTGCCCCCGCCCTGCTCGGGACGCGGGTGAGGGCCCGGCCGCTGCTGGCGAGTTTGGCCCTTGGTGCCACTGCACACGGGCTTCCAGTGCCAGCCCAGACCCGACTGGGGCTCCTTTGTCCCCCGTGGCCTGGGCTGACCAGCCCGGCCTGGAGCGCTGCCCTGGGAGGACGCAGGCTACCACCGCATCACAAAGCGCTGCTTTGTGGCCTTGACAGGAGGGCTTGTCATTAGCTGTGACATGGTCCCTGGCAGATCCTGGCATGTGGTAAGCAGACAGCTCAGTGCTGGTCACAGAATCTCGAGTACCGCCACTCCCCCCGCCCCCGTTGGGTGCAGCGTCTAAGCTGTCCAGCTTGCATGGCCTCTACCTCCCCGCGGGTCCCTATGGACTCAAATTTGCTGGCACCTTTGTGCTGAGCCAAGGCAGGGGTGGGCAGGGCACGGGAGCAGTGTTCTGTGCCCAGCACCCTCTGTCGCACGGGTTGGCGACCGTGGCCCCGTTAAGCTCGTGCAGAGCCCTTCCTGGCGTCAGGACGTGCTGCCCAGCCCGCCCATCCACGCCCAGGTCCCTAAGGGGCAGCAGCTTCCTGAGGGTGGGACATCCAAGCAGGAAAGAAAATGGAAAAGCCACACACAGGCAACCGCAAGCCATGCAAGATTCATCATTTCAGCTACGTGAAGTTTAAGACTCTCGGTTTATCACAGGTGCTTGAAAGAATTTGAAAAGATAAGCCACAAACTGGGAAAAGATCTGTGCAACACGTAGGTGGCAAAGGATCGGACTGGAGAACAGATGAGGGCTCAGGGGCCTGCAGGCGGGACGGAGGGAGGAGGAAGGAGGCCAGCGGTTCGATGCGAGAATGGGCATAAATGATACAGTCGCTTCACAGAAGAGCCACATGCGCGAATACGAAGCTTGGCAGGGTCGGGAAAGCCCCGTCCCAGGCCACGAGGAGCCACGTGTCTCCCAGCGCAGCGTTCTGGGCCCTCCCTGCCTAGGGAGCTCTTCTGGGATGGTTTTCAGTGATCCTGGGCCTCCCCCGACCCCAAGCCTGGCCTGCGTGGCTCTGTTGAGCCTCTGTCCTGGCCCCAAGCACCCTCCCACCCAGAGCCTGAGGGGCACCCTGCGCTTCCCCACCCCCACCCCCACTGACAGGGCCGTCCCTTGGCTCTCCTCTCAGGTTTCAGCCTGGCCAAAGGGGCTGCAGGGACATCTGTCCAAACAGAAACCCAGTCCGCTTCACCTCAAAGACCCTGAGGGAACTCAGGGCAGACAGCCTGTGATGAGGGGCATCTGCTGACAATTAGCACCTTCTGGACCAAGTCCAGGTGGAAGAGGGGCTCCCCCAACTGACCCCCAATCCTCTCTCCTCCTCCTGGGCAGCGAGGTCGTGCCACCTGGGTCAAGGACGTGGTGCAGATGGGGCCGGCCTGGAGGAGGCCCACCGCACAGGCGGCTCCCGCGGTCTGCCCACCCACAAGCTTGCTTGCACTTTCCCCTCGGGGCTTACCTGCTTTGGGAACCTTTAAAAACGAAACAGGTGGCTGAAAGAATATCCTGAAATGACTGAGCTCACACTTGAAATGTGCACTAGAGGCAGCTTATCCCACAGGGGATTTCTGCACGATTACGGGTCCAACAAATAAACACTAAACAGTGGGGTTGGGGCACCGCTTCCAGACTTGCTGCCCTTGGGTGCTGGTGAGACACGTTCAAACAGGTGTGACTTGAGGGAGTGCCGTGGTCACCTTCTGCTTTCCTCGCTGCTTTCCTCATGGCTCCCTTTCCCCTCCTCAGCTCCCACCCGCTGTGGATGCCAGGCCAGCTTAGGGCACCACGACTGCCATGGTCACTATGAGAACAGCAGGCAGGGGAGAGAGCGGTGCCCCTGGAGAGGCATGAGAGCTGGGCACCCTCTCCCCATCCCTTGCTCTGTGCATCTCTTCCCTCCGGCTCTTCCTGAGTTTTATCCTTTTATAATAAATTGGTGATGCAGGAGGCGGCTCAGAGGATGTCAGCTCAAGTTCAACACCGGGAATAGAGCCCCAGCGACCGTCCGCTCTGGCTTGGATCGCAAAGGCAAGCCTCATACTGAGCAACGCCGCACAGCACCGCTGAAAGAAGACGTAGTACGGACAGTGACAGAGTCAACATCCAGGGGTGAAGAGGAAGTAGCAAGACCTTCAGCCTCAAGCAAAAAGAACAAAGAATCTAGAACCTGACGACTTCACTGGATGCAAGTATCTTTACCAGCTGGATCTCAACAGAGCAAACAGGCGGCAAATCGTCTCCTGATTCTGATTCCAACTGCAAATGTTTCTAAATAGATCATGAGTTCTTCTAATAATCATGATTTAAAAAAAAAGCCAAGTAAAAAACCCCCCAAACCAGAAAACAAAACCACCAGGCAGGGCAGGTCTTTGATCTGCAATGGCTCCCCTGGATCATCTTTGTCAGCTGTATTCCCTTTTTTTTTTTTTTTAAAAGATTTTATTTATTTATTCATGAGAGACACACAGAGAGAGGCAGAGACATAGGCAGAGGGAGCAGCAGGCTCCCTGGGAGAAGCCTGATGAGGGACTTGATCCCAGGACCCCGGGATCACACCACTGAGCCACCCGGGTGTCCTGTCAGCTGCATTCCTAAAGGAATTTAACTTCTTTCTTTCACTCTCTCTCTCTTTTTTCTTTCTTTCAGGCAACAAATCGAGCTTTCATTTTGCACCAGCTGGTCTAGGCACCGAGGATGCATCCGCGAGCAGTCACAAATCCCTGCCCTCGTGGAAATGCCATTCTAGGGGGAAAGACGGTTCATAAAGTGAAAGGTGAAGCCTACGACATGTAACGTGATGAGCAGCTCTGGGAACAGCTTCTATTTGCACAACAGCTGTGAAAAGAGTGACCTTCGCTGACCTTTGTGTGACCATGAATGTGGACTGAGCAATCATCACAGCAGGCACTGCTTTCCTGTGACTTTCATATTCTCATAAGAAAGGGGGTCAGGGTTTGAATCTAAAACCACGCGACTCTAATGTCTCTGTTTTTAGGCCGCTGGATCCTGCCCTGACCCTCATCCGCATGCACCCTGCAGGCCCTGGGCAGCACCACAGCGCCATGAGGCCGGGCGTGCAGCCCCTGAGCACAGGGCGCTGAGGGGTCAGCGGGTTTGCGATGATGGGTCTCCGCCTTCCGTGCAGAAGGCCTCGCCTGGTCCTGGCAGTGGCTGCCTGGTGGCCTCTTTCAGCCCCTGCCCGGTGTGTCGCTTGGGGACAGCCTGGATGTGGCTGGGGCAAGGCTACAGGTGGCCTCAGACTCCAGAGAAGCCACCGCTGCCCCAGCCCCTGTGTCCTGTTCTCCCAAAGTGGAGTGTACAGCATGGGGGAGGGTACTTACTCTCCATGTCCCTTCTCTGCCTTGGTGACAGGGAGCCGGACCTGGGAAGAAATGGAGCGCACACAGAGTACTGTGTGCTCACTGCGTCTTGCGGGAGCTTAGGGTCTGAGGGTGAACGACGGGGCTCCCCCCTTCCCGTCTGCAGTGGCCCAGTGTGCACAGGGGAATGCGTTCCATCCTTCTGGTAATAAGCCGTGTGGCCTCTCTGGGACTCAACACCTTTGCCTATAAAAAGGGGAGCACTCGAGTGATCCCTAGGTGGCTCAGCTGTTTAGTGCCTGCCTTTGGCCCAGGGTGTGATTCTGGAGACCCAGGATTGAGTCCCACATCGAACTCCCTGCATGGAGCCTGCTTCTCCCTCTGCCTGTGTGTGTGTGTGTGTGCCTCTCGCTCTGTCTCTCATGAATAAATAAATAAAATCTTTAAAAAAAAGGGGGGGGGAGCACTCTTTTCCTGCCAGCCTCCCTGGTCTGTAGTGAGGACCACAGGAAATGGTGTACTGAGCGTGCTCTGTAATCTGTAAAGTGACACCCACATCCTTCAGTCAGCCCTGTAATGACTGACACACAGGAGTTCCATGCACTCACCAGGAGGCTTGTTTAGGGCCAGGCCAATCAGGGGTTAACCACCCCCCCGCCGTGTCACCCCCCCCCCAAAGGCCACAGGTATTGGAAGGCCTCCACTCTGTTCCAAAATGCTGTGTAAGACCTGTCCCTCTTCTTCCCCCACTGCCCCCAACAGGTGCGAAGCTGGGGAGGTAGGAGGAGCCAGGTGTCTTCAGGATTGGGTTGCAGAGGCCCTTCCACGGGGACGGTGTGGGGGGGGGTTGGCTCCCACCCCTTGGTGTTTAAACAGGGCCCTGCCAGCACCAGTCACCCCAGTGGGGCCACGGCCCCAGCAGGAGGCCTCTCCCCCAAGCGGAGGTGCCTTCAGCTCTCCAGAGTGACAGATGTGACCCTTAAAACCAGTGAGGTCCTTGCTCCAACTGGGCTCAACCAGCCTGTCACCCTCTCTCCAGAGGGAAGGAAGTGATCAAGGCTTCCAGTTGCTCAGGGTAAAGAGAACGCTCCTCTATTTACTGGGCCCCCACCCGCTTGCCATATTTCACTTGGTTGAACCCACACCTCGCTCTGGGAAGTAGGAGCTGCACTGCACAACCGGGAGGCCAGCCGAGAGGGCAGAGGCATCGCTGTGGCCTGGGGCGCCAGGGCCTGGTGGCTGCGGGCCTCAGGCTCCCTCCGAGTACCTGCCGGCCCCAGAACTGCTGTGCACTGAGCGGCCCAGGGGTCGGGACCCTGCAGGCCAGCGACGCCCTCGGAGGGGGGGGACGGGGGGTGGCCCAGGGCCTCGCGTGGCCAGCGGGTGCTCACGGGAGGAAGCGGCTGGGCCTTCAGCTGGGCCTTCGGCTCTCCCCGCTGCGAGCTGAGCCTTGGGGGGCGGGGGGGGGGGCTGGGGGCAGCCAGGGCCAGGCCCGGCCGGGGCTCCGCCTCTCGCTCTGGCGGCAGGGCCTGCGCTTGCCAAGCCCACGGCCCCGGGTGAGCGGCTGTTTCCACTTTGGCGGCAGCCCGGGCCTGGGAGCAGGGCCAGCATTCACAGCCTTTCCCCTCCTTTTCCTTTCTGTAAAAGGGAAAACGGCTCCAGGCTGCCAGAGCCAGCAGCTTGCCCCGGGTGCGTTGCCCACCTCTTGGCGGGACTGCAGGGGGAGGCCTCTTGGAAGCCCCTGTCTCTCTGGGTCTGGCCATTTGGGGCCTTCCCCTCCTACAGCAGCTGGGATCCACTCTCCTGTAGCTCCCTCTTCTCAGTCCCAACCCCTGTGTCCTCTGTCCCTTAGAGCAAGCAGGCCGATCCCTCCAGTGGACGGGGGCCCTCCTGGGAGACTGTCCCCGGACAGGGCCCTGCCAACCGCGGTGACATGGGTGACTTTACCCGAGGCACCCTGAAGTATGTCTGAGGGTCAAGTCTGAAGCATCCTCTTCCTCGGTCTCCGGGGATCACTGCTCCTATTTGGAATCCAGCATCCTGGGCTTGCTTTCTAGAATGACAGGAGCCTGTTTGCTCACTCCTCTGCAAGGCTGCTCACAACCTTAGAGTGCCCCACGCCGACGACACAGAACGTTCAAATGTTCGTTTACAAGTCTCTTGCTTCCTTAAGTGATTTTCTATGACTTTCCCAGGAGGCTTTTTATCTACATGAGCTCTTCTTCTAGACAAATAGGAGGGGAAATGGATTCACTACCCTCAGAAATTAGGAAGCATGAAATTATTCAGGCTCTGCTACCACAGGGCTCCTGGGAGTGGGGAGGCTCTAATCACAGCCCTGTGGGGCTGTCAGCAGTCGGTGGGGTCAGGCCTGAGCTGGGCTGTGCCCATCCGCACCTCCCTGGCAGCCGGGCAGATCCCTTGAAGCCACCCCCCGGCCTCCCCAAGTTTACCTTGCAGTGATTAGCCACTAACTCCTGTCCCAGGCCCCTCTGAGGGTTAATAAGTGTGAGACGAAGGCCAGAGAAGCCAGACCTGGGCATTTGTACACTATAAATAGAATGTTCTATATTTCGAGAAAGTCCCCCAAATGGAACCAACCCCCTTTGGCCTGCAGATCTGTGGAAGTCCCCATCACACACTTGGTACCACGTTAAGCTTTTTACCATTGGGCCACATGTGATTCTGGGCTGGTGTTACTTTAACCTCAAAACCTATGATTATTTTCCATGTCATAAAGTTATAAAGGACAGTAGAATTTCACAGAATCATTTTAAAGAACGGCACTTTTTTTAGCCAGGTCAGGAGGTCTGGTCAGACACACACAGTCTCTAAGGGACCCTGTGTTGACAAGAAAGAGTCAAACGTGTCTGAGATCAACCCTGACTCTGGTGTGTGACTTTGGGCAAGTTAATTAAACTTTCTGCACTTGCGTTTCCTCATCTGTTAAAGGGGAAAGATAAGCCCCATCTCCCTGGGTTGCTGTGAAGATTGAATTAAAAAAGGGATATAAACTCTCTCATACAATCCCTGGACCATAGCCAGGCATGATCAAGGATAATTCTCTTTCTCTTCTAAAATCTGAGATGCCTGAGAAGGAGTCTAGTGTTAAGAATCTCAGTACTGGGGACCTGGGTGGCTCAGCAGTTGAGCATCTGCCTTCAGCTCAGGGAGTGATCCCAGGGTCCTGGGATCGAGTCCCACATCGGGCTCCCTGCATGGAGCCTGCTTCTCCCTCTGCCTGTGTCTCTGCTTCTCTCTGCGTCTCTCATGAATAAATAAATAAAACCTTAAAAAAAAAAAAAAAAAAGGAATCTTAGCATTTCCCAGTGGAGTTGTCTGAGAGATCAGAAGTGTTTGGGAAGGGACCTAGAAGGGAAATGGGGTCTATGAGAAGGCCATGTTGTCACCAGGAATCAGGGGTGTGAGAAGTCCTTTAGCAGAAATGAGATTACCTCTTTCATCTGGATCCTCGTGATGGCTGCTTACACTATGAGTGTGATTACCTAGAAGTGAAAATATTTTCCATTTATGACCCTCCTTGACTTAGGGTCACTGGCTGTAGTAGCTCAGTGCCACTCTCCACATCCATTGGGCTCATCCTATATCCTGGTTCCATCTCCTTTCCCAGCTCTGGCCCCTGGAAATTATGTAAAAGTTTCCTAAGTGCATGAAAATAGTTGCTCAAACCACTTGTGTATTTCCCCCAAATCCTCTTGATCTTTAATAAAATAGAAATAGTTGAGGTAAAATAACACTACCCTCAGTCGTTGAGAATCAAGTTCCCGTCCAGGGCTCCCTGCACCTGCTGATTCCTATGGCTACCTCAGCAGAGGCCCCCAGCCAGCTCACAGCCTTGTCAGGAAGGGTTTCCTTTAATAACACCCACTCATACACAGGAACAGAGACTTCCCTAGAATTTTCAAATGAGAATGGACACAGAAAGAGTGGAACGAGAAAGTTCACGGCTATAAAAAAGAGCAAATTTCTGAAACGTGCAACAACATGAATCTCACAGCCATGCTGCTAGTGAGAAGCCACACACAAGGAAGCTAATACTATAAGGTTCTATTTATATGAGGCTCCAGAATAAGCAAAAATGATCTAAGGTCACAGAAGTCAGAACAGTGGTGACCTTGGGGTGGACTGGGACTGTGGATGTGGAAGCGGCACAGACAACTTTCTGGGGAAATGGGACATTCTGCATCTCAGTTTGAGGGCCGGTTGCACACGTGCATGCACAGCTACCGATTCATGGAGATGTGTACACCCTCAAGAACTGGGCATTTTAGTGCACGTAAATAAAAGCTTAAATTTTTTCTCAAGTCAATGAAAGCATTGTAAAGGAAAAGAGAAATTGGAAAGGTCAAGTTAAATGGGGACTGTCTAACGTGGTGCTGGCCTCAGTCATCAGGAAGCCCTGTAACCTGCTTCTCATTGGGGTCTCCCCCGCTGAGCCACATTCTCACCCTGGTGCCAGCAACATACCACTTGCCATTGCATTTATGTCAAGCAATGTTTCCAGGCTTTCCTCACGGTTTTGCAGATAATATTAAGCCAAAATTTTGCCACTTTAAAACTCTCTTCCCTGAAATGTGCCCCTTTTCCCCTGAGCTCCCTGAACCATCCACCTCATCACCCGAATAGCCACCTGTGGCCTTCACTCATCTGCACCCCACATCCAATCACTCACCAAGTCCTCTCAATTCTACATCCTTAATAGCTTTAACACATCCATTTCTCTCCACTCCTAATGTCCTAAATCCATACTGGCATCACCCTTCTAGGTTATGCCCCAACCTCCTATCTGGTCTTCCAGTCTCCCATGGTCTTGCTCTCTTTCAATGAACTCCTTATACCACTAAAGGGATCATTGCCCTAAAATGCAAACAAAATACTTTAAAGGATCTCAATAGCTTTCAGATGAATAGGATGGTCATAGATAGGATAGTCAAGGAAGATCACTCTACTGAGGGGATATTTGAGCAAAAGCTTGAAGGAAGAAGTTGCTTGCTACTCCACACCCCAAGTGTATATGCCATAGTCATTCTGATCTGGCAATTCCTAGAACAGACTGTGGTCCCTCGGGCCACAGGGCCTTTGCATATACTGCTGCTTCTACCTGCAGTGCCCCATGCTGTCAAGAACTGTGAAGGGCCTTTGAGTTTGCCCTCCTTATAGGTTAATAAATCAGAGTGCCAGAACTGCATGGATGTTGGTGGAAGACATGGGACTCCCGAGGCAGAGAAAGATAGTTTGTTACTCCTAGAAATAGTGGTAGCCAAGTCTCAGCATTTTTCCCTCCAACACTCTCACCCCAGATGACCCAACACCACCATTTAGTAAGATAGATGAGATCTAAATAAATAAGTACACGACTGTGGAAAGAATTATGACCATAAAAGGTCAGAGGAGAGTAGTTGTCAACAGAGTACTTGGAATTGATCACAACGTTCCCAGTACTTGGGTATTGGTAGGGGCCTGGGTATCAGCGGTGCTGGGCGTCCTGCACCAAACCGTTCCTACCCTGGAGAACCCTGCTCAGAGCCAAGAAAGAGATCCATGGGTAAATGCAAGGCTGAACTCTTCAGCTCGGTGGGGATGCCCACACAGGATTATGGAAGCCCACGGGTTGGATAGGAGGAGGCCCCTGAGGCCAGATCTGGACAGATGGGCAGGAATTCCTCAGGACTTAAATACTAGCCTTGACAGGGCCCCTGGGTGGCCCAGTGGTTGAGTGTCTGCCTGTGGCTCAGGTCTTGATCCCGGGGTCCTGGGATCGAGTTCTGTATCGGGCTCCTGCAGGGAGACTGCTTCTCCCTCTACCTGTGTCTCTGCCTCTCTCTCTGTGTCTCTCGTGAATAAATGAATAAAATCTTAAAAAACAAAATACCAGCCTTGAAAAAGGCATTGCATGAGGCAGAAGGACAGGTGTGTTCCTGAAGCCAGAGTCCCTTGAGTTGGACATTGACACCAAAGGGTGCCTATGTTCTGGTGGGGGGCAGGTGTGACGTGCTCACCCCCAGCTGCCCCGAGGCTGTGCAACTCCTCCCAAGGGCGCGGCCTAGCAGGGAATGGGGAGAGAGGGCTGTGGGGCTGGGGGCCAGGAGGGGGCGTGCTCTCATGGGTGGGGGCGGCCCTGCTGCTCAGCACCCCGGAACAATTCTTCAGCACCTTTGCCACAGAGACAAGCGACTCTGGTTTTTCTGGTGAGAACATGCCCTGAATTCCATCAGGCCTGCTCATCAGCCCGGCTGGCAGGATTTCAGATTCAGTGCTGCCAACAGATGAACGCACCCCATCCCCCTCCCTGCAAGCCAATTCCTGACCCCCTCCTGCCCAGGGGGCTCCTGGAGAGCCGGGACAGCCTGGGTCCTCCTCTCCCACACACCCCCTGAACTGCCCTGGGGCTGGGCTCTGTCTTTTGAGGGCAAACAGCCCTGCACAGGTGCAGGTGAAAGGAGCCACATGTGTAGCCAGTGAAGGCTTAGAGTCCGCAGGTCCACAGAGCCTCTAACTCCTTTACCTGGAGGCCCAGGGAGGGCAGGGGGCCTGACCAGGGTAGTGTAACTGCTTAGTAGGTGGGCTCTCTCTCGACCCCACCCCCATGCTCTGCTCCCTCTTTCCTGCTCTTCCTGAGGTCCCTGATCCCCTACAGGCCCCTGTCAGAGCTCCAGCCTTTCACACTGAAGGACCCTGTGAACTGGTCTCCCCCCAGCTAGGCTGCGAGCTCCAGGAGCAGAGGGCCACAGCTTGCTCAGGAGGAGCTCCATGAGAGCCTGGAGGGTGGGCATTTAGCCGGGATGCTACAGGGTGGGGGGCGGGGAAGGGTCATTGCTTCATCGCTTCTTCTTCTTTTTTTTTTTTTTTTTGAGATTTTATTTATTTATTCATGAGAGACACAGAGAGAGAGGCAGAGACATAGGCAGAGAAGCAGGCTCCATGCAGGGAGCCCGACGTGGAACTCGATCTCGGAACTCCAGGATCATGCCCTGGGCCGAAGGCAGACACTGAACCACTGAGCCACCCAGTCATCCCTGGTCATTGCTTCTTTTTTAAAAAATTTATTTATTTATGATAGTCACAGAGAGACAGAGAGAGAGAGAGGCAGAGACACAGGCAGAGGGAGAAGCAGGCTCCATGCACCGGGAGCCCGACGTGGGATTCGATCCTGAATCTCCAGGATCGCACCCTGGGCCAAAGGCAGGCGCCAAACCGCTGCGCCACCCAGGGATCCCCTGGTCATTGCTTCTTAAACACAAACCGTGGGTGGGGGCGCTTAGCTGGACCGAACTTCAGAAAGAAAAAAAAGGTGTACTTAAAAAAGCAACACTACAGCTTTAAAAACTCAACCTTCCCTTGCGGAATCCTTGAGTAGAACTGAGATCATGGCATTCCATCCTTCCCACCCCACCTCATCCTGCAGCCCCACAGTCTGTCCTCCTAGAGACCCAGTACCCCAGCTTGAGGAGCAGGGTTTGGGGAAGCTGGGCTGAGCAGGTGACTTATTCACTCTGTCCTTGCACTGCCTGGTGGTCCGAGCCCCTCTGTCTCTGTCTCTGTCTCTGTCTCTTTCTCTGTCTCTCTCAGTTCTCAGCTGGGCTGGTGTACTTGGCCTTCAACAGGAAAGACAGAGGAAGAAGCTCAGGGGCTGGGTGGAGAACAAGAGGGAGGGACAGCCACCCGTGTCTGGTCTCCTTGAGCAGTTCCCCAAGGAGCTAGGACTCCCCTGCCTTCTCACCCCTGAGGGGACAGGTTCCCCTGGGGGAGCCAACTGGGTGGGGGAGATAGGGTGAGGATGGAGGGGCCAAGCCCCTGCTATGTTGCCAATCCCATTTCTTTTTCATGCCCTAACCTCCTCCCCTAGCTGACACCTTGAGTTCTACAGGAAACAGGAAACCTGGTTTAGCAGACATCCCCTTGGGACCAAGGAGTGGCCGGGCTTGCTGCTAGTTAGCCACAGGCCCCCCTGAGGTTCTGCATCATGGATGAACAGCAGATTCCCCAGAGAACTCTTGCCCCCAGAGACTCTGGCTGGCAGCCCTGGTACCTTGAGAGCACGTATATACGTTCCTCCAACCTCTTAGCAGATGCCCTTTGCAGGCATGAAAAGCAAGAGCACGTCGAGCTCCCTTTCGGAGTCTCTTAGGCAGCGCCTAAAACTAAAGACCAAATCCGGGAATGGGCGCTGGCTTGGTTTCACCCAACAAAAGGTGGGCCCTGCCATGTTCGCCCCACTGGAGGGCACGAAGGCTCTGGAAGCAGCAGAGGGTCAACTGGGAGCCGCCCTAGGCCTGTGGCAGGCGTGGTGTTCACATCCAAGCACAGAGGTACCTAGCAGAGCAGTGGGGTAGAGGGATCGTTTATCTTCCTGCGGATGACAGACATGAGCTTTGGCCCGGGGCCCAAACTTCTTATCCTTGAAAAACACATTTTACAGATTGCTGGCAAAAACAGCCAACCCAGATTAAGCTGCCAGACCTGCCTATTTTCGATCTTCCTCCTACTCCCCTTGCAAAAGCAAGAGATAAAGATTTTCTAGGATGCTTCTTCCCTTGTCTTCCCGGAAAGACAATGAGAGCAACTGGGAGACAGCTGGGGGCTCTAGGAGGGCTTTGCTGCCCCCCAAAGCCCGGAGGCCCCCCCCCCCCCGAAAGCTTCGGGCCAGCTCAGTACCAAGGAAGGAATTTGCATTCTGGGGGGGGGGGTCTTCAGTTTCTGATAGGATTCCTTCAAATGGCAGATTCCTGAGGATATTTAAGGATTTATTTACAGATGGTTAACTCACTTGTCAGAGGAGTTGAAGGGCAGAGAAATTTTGGACTGACATTTTGGGAGTGCCACCCTCAAGGAGGGGTGGAGCAGAAAGACTAGGTGCTTAGGAAATGATAATGTGAAGCAATGGGACATGCATTTGTTCCAAAGGCACCAGTTTACCATTTCCGGTGTAAAAGCCCAGATGTATTGCTCTACTTTGACTACATAATTAATATTTCAGGGACTGGCAATCCTCGGTGGTCGCCAAAACATTTTTCTAGAAGCCACCATGTAAACTGGATCATCATAAGACAGGTTTTTGCAGAGTGGATTATAATGTTTTATCACGGGACCCAGGTCATATAAACTTGGAGCTCCATTCCGGATTCGGGACTTGACATCAAATACATCAGATAGGATTTGATGAGTTCCGTTAGAAATGCACAAATAAATTAGCTTTTGACCTCCGTGGACATCATACTCAGTAACATCATGCTCCAAGCACAGTAAAGTGGGTGTGAAGGGACCGCGTGCATCCCAGGGGTCTCCTGTTACTCCTCCTTGACTAGGTGCTCCCGCGTGACGACTGACTGGAGAGACCGTAGATGGTCATCGCACTGAACACCAGATAGGGAAGGCAGCTGGTGGTCCCTGAGTTCAACAGATGGGGAAGTGGGATCCTAAATGCACAGCTGGTTGGAACCACAGCAGGAACTTACGTTCTGGGTTTCCTCTCTCTCCCTAAGCACAGTCACTTTGAAGCGTAACGTGTGGTTCCGGTGAGATGGTGGGCATTTGCTGGTTTTCCCTCTTAGGGGATGGGGTGCTGCTTTAAATGCACCTATATTCTAGCCCCCAAACTCCATTTTTGATTGCTACTTCTAATTTTTTTTTAAGTAAGCTCTACACCCAAGGTGGGGCTCCAACGCATGACCCCGAGATCAAGAGTCGTTTGCTCTACGGCCTGAGCCAGCTAGGGTGACCCTGGTTGCTGCTCCTAAATCAAAATGCCTTTCTATGTTTCTATGAGGACACCGAGGGCTATATAAAGGTATAAAAGATAATTTTAATAATGAATTACACAGAAGAAAAGTGCAAGGCATGTTACAATACTAATGTGATCTGAATCTCTGACATTTAAAATAAACATTTACTTGACAATACACTTATTTGTTTTTTCTAGAATTTAAATGAGCCTTTTGGAACCAGATTTTTTTAAAATAAACTGTAAAACTGTCCCTAGGGAGCCTTAGCTGACACCTTTTTTTGTTTCTTTCCTAAAGTTCCCTGCCAAGGTTTTCAAAATCATTTCCCTGACCTTAGAGCTGCTGGAAGTGCAACTTGACAGTTTGTTGACAAGAGCAGCAACACTTCACACTTCATTGGAAAGCCATAAAAGCATGTTCCAGGTCATTAATTGAGACTTTTAAGAGGAGTTGCTAGCAGCATTTGGGTGATGGGATTAAGGACAATTTCTATTACGGTTTTCATGGCCTTAAAAAGTAAAAAAAGATTTAAAACATGGATTTCAAATGTGCAAAATGTAATTAAAATTCTTGATTCATGGCACACTGTCATCACTGACACATGCATGGCCCTCTTCTACTTCATATTATTTTTCTTTGCTAATAAATATCTGCTGGAACTAATGCCTAAGCAGGAACCAGCATATCACCAGCATTTTCCCTTGACCTAAGTAAGGATGACTCCTCTGTCCCTGCTCTCTGCTTCTTACAAAGGTTATTCCTCTCCTAAATTCAGTGTTTGTCTTCCCTTTGGCTTTTGAAAATTAATTTTACCAAATACGCTCATACACCCAAATAAAGACATAATTGGGCTTGCTCGGTTAGTAAAATTAGTATCACACTGCATTTACTCTTCTGTTATTTTTACCCAAAGTTGTTTCTGAGACATCCATGTGGTTAGTAAAACTGTAGTTCATTAATTTTCACCTCTGTATTATACTTCATCGTGTGACTCTACCAAATTTCACTTATGTTTTCTATTGCCAATAGATAGTTGGGTTGTTTCTCTTTCTTTTTCTAATACAAACTTTCTGGCTGTGAACATTCACCTATCTTATATCACACAGGTGTCAGTTTCTGTGGGACCAAATGCCTAGATGTGGAATTACTGGGTCTTAAAGCATGAACAACTTTTTTTTTTTTTTAATTTGAGAAAAAGTTTTTCTTTCTTTCTTTCTTTCTTTCTTTCTTTCTTTCTTTCTTTCTTTCTTTCTTTCTTTCTTTCTTCTTTCTTTCTTTCTTCTTTTTTTTTAAAGCATGAACAACTTTACCAGATGACAAACTCTTTCTCAAAGTGGTTATATTAATTTACATTTCTACCAGCAATGTGATCACATTGATTCACACTCCCTTCAAACTTCATGTTACCACACATCATTTTTATTGATAGTTGTACAATGATCTCTCTGTGTGGTTTTAATTTACATTTCCCCAGTTCTGAGGTTGAGAATGTTCCATGTTTATCCGCTGTTATCTCTTTCCCTTTTTGTGAAAGGCCTGTTTGGATCTTTAGCACAGTTTTCTATCAGGTCACTCTTCTTTTTTATTTGTTGGTAGGAATCTTTATATATTCTGCATGCTAATTCTCTGTGTTGTCATAACTTCTACTTGTTTCTTTACTGTATGTTGATGACCTGTTTTGATGACTCATTTCAATGTCTCTGAATTCGTTAATAACATGTTTTATAAGGACGCCTGGGTGGCTCAGTGGTTGAGCGTCTGTCTGGCTCAGGATGTGATCCCAGAGTCCCAGGATTGAGTCCCACAACGGGGTCTTTGCATGGAGCCTGCTTCTCCCTCTGCCTCTCTCTCTGTGTCTCTCATGAATAAATAAACAAAAATCTTAAAAAAAAAAAAACACCACTTATTGTTAGTGTGTTAGATAGAGTAACCCCATGAGATCACAACCTGAGTCGAAATCCAGAGTTGGACGCTTAACTGACTGAGCCATCCAGACACCTCTAAGATCGGATCTTAGTGAGACTTTTGAAGTCTCATGTGACATTCTGTTTTCATTCCACTGGCCAGACTTAGCCATCAAGCCATCACATGGCTGCAAGAGAGGCTTGGAAATAGTCTTTTAATTGGGGGGCAAAGGGCAAATGGAGTTGTGTTAATTTAAGATAGAAAGGTAGAATGGATATTTGGTCTTTATCACATCTTGGGGATGTTGTCCAGAGACCAAGATGGGCAGTTAGGTGAGTATCACATGCATATCTTGCAAGACAGAAAAATGCCTCCTAAAAATATCTTTCCATGAAATTATAAAAACAAATCAACACTATAAAAACGCTGCAAGCTATTTCTTTAACCCACAAGTCAACCTTATCTACTTCCTGATCTTAGAGCTCCAATCTGGGACAAACCCAAGACTCTTCTCTTGTCAGAGAGGGAAGAATAAAAAGCATATCACTTCATTTATTTATTATTTATTTATTATTTATTTGTTTGTTCATTTATTTTAAAATGCTCAAAGTGGAAGCCCCTGGCTGGTTCAGTCAGTGGAACGTGTGACTCTCGATCTCAGGGTCATGAGTTCAAGCCCCATGTTGGGCAGAGAGCTTACTGAAAAAAAAAAATGTTCAAAGTGGAATTACTAAGACCAAAGGAAAATCTTCATGGTGGAATGAACATTTGAAGCCTTAACCAGTTTTAATTCCCCGTGCCACTTGTTACCCTACAACGCCTGCTTCCTTATACGTTGAAGGCCCTCCACCAGCCCAGGAAGCTAAGACACTACCCTTGGTAAGTTGTTCCCTGAAGATACGTAGTGGGAATCAAATGAGTTAATGCACAGGTACCATATCTTCAAAAAATATTTTTGCAGTCCTTGGTAGAGAAAAGGCTTAAAGAGCTCAGGTCTTTTAAGCGTATGGGGTCTAGGTCATGACATTCAAAACAATAAATCACAGAAAAATAAATCAGAATAAGATTTCTAGGGCTAGGGCTGGGGAGCAAAGAAAGTCAGATGCTCCTGAAAGTCTCCAGGAGGTTGGAGCTCCAGTTGATGCACCTGCTAAGGACACGGTGGGTAGGAGATGACATCAATCCAGACAGTTTTGAGGATCTGAGGTCAGAGAGCACCTGTGTCTGCTTCCGGCTGGGGCAGTGGAATGGAAATGCTGGCAAAGTGTGTGTGGGTAAAGGGAGCTTGGGGTGCTTTTCAGTATCTGAGCCTTCTGAGCACAGGAACACCCAGAAGGAAGTAGTGGGAAAAGGAGAGCAAGCAGGCAGATTTGAAGGGGCTTGGGAGGTGAGGGTGAGGAAGACCCAGCTCCCAGGACCAGTTTCTGACTCCTGGAACATCTCAGTGTATTTGGTGGGAGTGGTGGTGAGGGTGGCCTCATCCAAGAGCAGATGGGGTACAAGGCCATCAGGGACAGAGGGAGCCTGTCAAGGCTATGATAATACGGAAGCTCCCCAGAATCTAAATGCCATTTTGGTGGGGAGGAGGGGGACATTTCAAAGTTGAATTAACTGGGCAGCCCTGGTGGCTCAGCGGTTTAGCGCCACCTTTGGCCCAAGTCGTGGTCCTGGAGACCCCAGATTGAGTCCCACGTCGAGCTCCCTGCATGGAGCCTGCTTGTCCCTCTGCCTGTGTCTCTACCCCTCTCTCTCTCTGTCTCTCATGAATAAATAAATGAAATTTAAAAAATAAGTTGAGTTAACTGAGTTTAATCTGAAACAAATGAATTTACCAGAAACTTATCTAAGATTACCTTAATAAAGCCTCAAAATGGATATGACGAGCTATAGCAAATAAACAGGTTACATTTTTACACCCCTGTGTGTGGAGAAAATATTTTACTTTTTGCAATTTCAAAACTCTAGGGGTGTATTGCAAAATATCCCAGCAGAACATAGATTCCTTCACTGCAGGAATAGTACATTCATTATATTTGTCTCCCAGGTGGCTAGCAGAGTGGCCTAGCGCTTAGCAGATTCTTAATCAATATTTGTTGGATGAAATTGTTTTCCAGAGAGGTTATTAGCCACTTCTGCTTCTACTTTAAATGGTATGCATCTACTTATTTAATCAATCTGAAATTTATTTGTGGGAATAACATGAGAACCTAACTTACTTTTCCCCTAAATGTCCAATTTTCTCAATATCAATTATTGAAGGATGCTTCCATTTTCCATTGATTTCTGACATTTCCTTTTAGTCTAAGTCATTATTGATAAGAGGGTATATTTCAGGGTTAACTATTGTACTGCTAGTTACAACATTAATAAACTGCTTAGATGTTCCTCTTAAAAATAACAATTACTCCTCAGCTCAAAATCCTGCAGAGTCCTCATTTCACCAAGAGTGAAGGCCCAAGTCCTCACAATGCCCTTTAAGACCCCTTAGGACCTGAGCCCACTATACACCCCTGGCCTCATCCCTTACTACTTTATCCCATCCATGCTCAGCCCAGTCTGGCGACCTTGGCCTCCTCGCTCTTCCTTGGAATTTTAAAGTGTGTCACCTTAGCTAAGCAGGAGCTGCATGTCCCAGAATTCGCTCCCCTTCCTCTTTGCGAGAGAACTTGGTGTGAGATCTGCAAGGCAGCAGTGGAGCAGCAGCCACTGTGCTGTGAAGGCGGGGACGGAGGGCCCAGGGCAGGGCCCAGTGTAGGGTGTGCGTGCTGTCGCTGGCCTGCTGGCTCTCTTTGTTGGTGATGCTGTTGCCAGATCTTCATCTTCTCCGAGTTCTGAGTCAGGTGTGTGCAGCTCTGCAGCTCACCTGTACAGGTGAGGTGGAAGCAGAGAGAGACAGAGTGGGTTCTGCTTTGGTTCCACAGGTTCTGGCTGTTCTTCTGTTTCCTGTGCCCCCTTGATTCCCACTCACCTTTCCTTCCTGACTGCTAGTCCTGCTCGTCTACCATGACTTCCTCATAGGACCAGGTGAACAGGCAACCTTCTCTCCCAGGCTTTGGAGAAGAAAGCAGCTCCCCAGACTGCGTGAGGCCCAACCCTTTTAACAAATCCCCTTGAACTCTGATACACTTGCACATGTGAGACATGTTCCTACCTTGGCACTTTCTGCTGGAGCTCTTCCCTCCGTTTGGAGGCTGCTCCCTGGTGACCTTAGGGCCAACACCCTCACTTCTTTCAAGTATTCACTCTACCTCTTCAAAAAGGCCTGTCTTAACCACCTAAACATTTTAGTCTCTCTTCTCCAAACCTCCCTCTGAAGTTTTGAACCAGCTTTCTCTTTTCTCCTTTGTTTCTGTCACAAGATTTTACATAACTGGCTGGTAATGCACCTTTTATATGTACTGAGATTACGTGCATTCTTTGTTTTTTGCCCCTCCCTTGAAGATGTATGTACTATGGGGCAGCCCGGGTGGCTCAGTGGTTTAGTGCTGCCTTTGGCCCAGGGCATGATCCTGGAGACCCCGGATCGAGTCCCATATCGGGCTCCCTGCATGGAGCCTGCTTCTCCCTCTGCCTGTGTCTCTGCCTCTCTCTCTCTCTCTCTCTCTCTCTGTGTCTCTCATGAATAAATAAATAAAATCTTTAAAAAAAATGTAAGTACTATGAGGAACTTCATCTGTTTGGGTTACTGATGCATCCTTGGCACAAAGTAATATTTAATAAACATTTGTTAAATGTATGAAATATTAAAGTATTATGTTTATATATTTAAGTAATTATGGGGAACATAAAAACATGTCCTATACTTAAAAAACAAAAAGTTGTGACACTTGAAGGAAGGCAATAACTGGTCTAACAAACCAATACAGGACTTTTTGCTGTATGTCCGTGTTTCTGCTGGTAAATCATCTAATTTTCCCAGCCAGGTACCATAATTAACTGCAACTAAAACCTCATACATATATATAGGTAATTTTCTTTTTTTCTCCAAAGTAAATTATATATATAAATTTGATTGTGATGCTTTGCTCCTCAAAGCAGCATTCCACCTGCAGAGAATGAATTACTACATGTGTATGTGAAGGAAGCGAAGGCAGAGCTAAGTTCCTACTGTCACTAGTGCAGTCAGAGAAAAACATTGTCACTCAATCCTACTGCAGGGACCAGAGTGGTTGTGAGGGCAATGAGGAGGTTGAGAAGAAGGTGGGCTAGAGAGAGGCAGGAAGCCAGGAGGAGAACAGCTAGTACCTTGGCTTGAACAAGACGGTGAACATAGGAAGGGAGCAGAAAAAAAAAAAAAAAAAAAGGAAGGGAGCAGAGTGAGATGCTGGTGATTAGACAGTAAATAGTGAGTTGAGCTGAGAAGAGCCATAAGTGCTTCTATTCACAGCCATTGTCTATAAATCTTACTGGGCCCATATTACTATGCATTTTTTTCTCTCTTAAATGTTATTATGCAGTATTTGACACATTTGAAAGAGTGTATGCAACATCTTTCATTATGAAGTTTAATAATAAATCAAATATACATGAATCCACCACTGAATTCATGAACTAGAACATTATCAGTGCTTTTGAAACCCCCATGTGCTCTTCCTGGATCCCAATCTCCTTTTCTCCCTCCAAGGTATCACATTTTGAATTTTAGGTTTACTATTCACTTGCTTTTTAATTTTTATTTAATTATTTGCAGAGAAAGAGAGAGCACAAGCAGGGGGAGTGGCAGGCAGAGGGAGAGGGAGATGCAGGCTCCCTGAGTAGGGAGCCCGATGCGGAGCTTTATCCGAGGACCCTGGGATCATGACCTGAGCTGAAGACAGATGCTTAACTGACTGAGCCACCCAGGCACCCCTCCCTTGCTTTTTGAGAAACCAAATGTTTAGCCATGTATCATTGTATACCCACAGAGTAGTTTGCGTTGCTTCTTTCTGAGCTTAATATAAAAATAGTATCACATCAATAGTTTTCCATGATTTGCTATTTTTACTTTGCATTGTTTCTAAGATAGACGTGTTGTATATGGATGTAATTTATTCATTTTCACAGCAGTGAAGTCCCAAACTTTAATATAGTTGAATTTGTCAGTTACTTCATTTACAGTGAACACTTTTTGCATCTGTTTGAGAAATCCATCCCCACCCTAAAGACTAAAAGATGTTGTTCCACAGACTGTTTTAAATTTTTTCAAGTTTTACCTTTCACATATAGGGTTCTGTTTTTTTAAGTTTTATTTACTTAAGTAATCTCTACATCCCATGTCAGACTCCAACTTATGATTCTGAGATCAAGAGTCATAAGCTTTTCCAACTGAATCAGCCAGGTTGCCTCACATTCAGGTTTTTAACTGGTCTGAAATTGATTTTAATTATAGTCTGAGAGAGGAATCTAATTTTTTAAAAATAAGGATAACCAATTATCCCAATGTCAAACATTAAAGAGTTCATACTTTTTCTACTCAATCGTTTATCCAAACGTTAATTCAACAAATATATACCGATCACCCATTATATGCTAGGCATTTTGTTTACACTGAATCTGCAATATCTTCTATATCATGTATCGAATTTACATATTTTCTTTTACATATTGCATAGTTTGTCTTAATTATTTCTTTTATTCTATTGATCAGTTTCTCTCTCCTTCACATCATACCATATTAATTACAATAGCTTTATTTATTTATTTTTAAAGATTTTATTTATTTACTCATGAGAGACACACACAAAGAGAGGCAGAAACACAGGCAGAGGGAGAAGCAGGCTCCATGCTTGATCCTGGAACCCGAGGATCACGCTGTGGGCCAAAGGCAGACGCTCAACTGCTGAGCCATCCAGGTGTTCCGACAATAGCTTTATACTAAGTGTTACTAGTTAATCTATTCCAGGAGTGTCTTGGTTATCTGAGGGCTTTTGCTCTTCCATAAGAATCAGTTTGTCAAGATTTTCCATAAACTTTGGGATTTTTATTGTAATTGAATGAAATTTGCTTATTAAACAGAGCAGTTTTCTTACCAATAATCTTGCATATTATTAGCTTTATCTCTCACTTCCTAATCTTTTGTTACTTTAGATTATATATTTTCTTAAATTACGTTTTATAACTTTTACTGTACATAGAAATGCAGTTTTTGTATATTGATCTTATAATCAGTTATCTTCCTTTTTTTTTTTTCAGTTATCTTCCTAAACTATAGTAGTCAGTTGGTAGATCATTTTGCATTTTCTGTGTGGATATATATTATGTATTAATAACAGCTTAGTTTCGGGCAGCCCCGGTGGCACAGCAGTTTGGGGCCGCCTGTAGCCTGGGGTGTGATCCTGGAGACCCGGAATCGAGTCCCATATCGGGCTCCCTGCATGGAGCCTGCTTCTCCCTCTTTCTGTGTCTCTGCCTCTCTCTCTCTGTGTCTATGAATAAATAAATAAATAAATAAATAAAATCTTAAAAAAAAAAGCTCACATTAAAAAAAAATAACAGCTTAGTTTCTTGCTTTCTTATATTTGTATTTTTCTTTCTTGTCTTATTGCATTGGTTATGGTCCCCAGTACAATGCCATTTTATTTTTATGCACTCCATTCCATTTGTTCTCCTCTCCATTCAAATCTCTACATCTCCTCTCTCCTCATTCTCAGTAGATGACCTTGCTTAGTTTATATTCAGAAACAGGTGCAGGGCACCTGGGTGGCTCAGTCAGTTAAGCCTCCGACTCTTGATCTCAGCTCAGGTCTTGATCTCATGGTCATGAGCTTAAGCCCTGCACTGGGCTCCACACTGGGCGTGGAGACAACTTAAACAAAAAAATAGAAAAGAAACAGGTGCAATCAAATAGAAATTCTTGTCTCATTGCCAAAATCTACAAACAAAACTTTAAAAATTCTGATTTTCTCTTCTAATAGAATGGATGAACTATGTTTGCTTTCACCAACATCAGTCTTTCCTTTGGATATCAGATCCCTTCTTCTCTTACATTCTCCAGGAGTCAGCTCTGCAGTCATTCCTCCTCTCCTTGTATCATCAATTTTTTTTTTTTTTTTTTTTTTTTTTAGTCTTAACATAAATCAATCCTCTCAGCTTACAAACATTCTTTACGGGTGCCTGGGTGGCTCAGTCAGCTGAATATCCAACTCTTGATTTTGGCTCAGGTCATGATGTCAGGGTTATAAGATCAAGTGCTGTGACTCACTCTGCACTGAGAAAGGAGTCCGCTTGAGATTCTTTCTTCCTCTCCCTTTGTCCCTCTCCCCACTGCATGCTCTGTCTCTCTGAAATAAATAACATGCTGTAATAGCTTAAATCTTAAGCACACAAAAATGCCCCACACCCTCCTTCAGCTCTTCTACCAGTTCTCTGCCCAACTTTATAGCAAAACACCTCAAGAGTCATCTATACTTGCTAGTTTACACTCTCACCACAAATCATTCTGTTGGGACTATTCACATTAGGATGTTCCCAGAACTCCACTGAAATGGCCTTAGCCAAAGACAGTACACTTCCACATTCAACTGCAAAGGTTGATTCTCAGTCCTCATCTTACTCAATCTCTCAGCATTGACAGTTGATCGTGTGTGTGTGTGTGTGTGTGTGTGTGTGTGTGTGTAGGAGGTATAAATACATGGGGTTTGTGTATTTATTCATTTATTCCCTCTTTTTTCTAAGAGGTAAAGGATTTGGTTGTATGATACAGATACATCTCTATTTAAACCACAAAAGGATGGTTTTGTTATTTGTAATAAAATGTATTCCTTGCTGATTTATATAGTTTTCTTAAAAATCCCAACAAAAGAAACTGTAGAAGTAAACAGTTATGAGAAGCAAATAGTACAATGGGAGGAAAAACTGAATTGAGAGTCAATTACTTTCCCTTTGGGACTACAGTAGATGTTACTTCCACTTTCAAGCTTGCTGCTCTTTAGATCTCATTTATAAAGTGACTAAGTTGTATCTCTAAAGCAATGACTTTTAATCTGATCATGGGCAAAATCAGGAGCATGCACACAACTTCTGATTTAAATGAAATTATACACTATTTGGTTTGAGTTCCTGAAAAAGGAAAATTTATGTCAAAATGATTTCCACACCTTGATGATTTTTCCAGCATATCTGATCATTGTGCTATAAGTGGGAAGAAAGCAATTACGTAGAAAGAACACTCATTTTCTCTACTGATCTTACCTCCCCTGACTAAAGATGTAGTTTGGCAAATAAGAAAATAATAATTGCTGCTTCCCATAAGATGTGCTTTTCTTTTCCCTCTTTGTCTCATTAAGAACAATTAAAAACTTGAGAGATTATGTATAAAACAATCATAAGAAATTTCTGAAAGATGGAGAGATGACAAAACAGTGGCCAGGGACCTTGGGATCCAAGGAACACACAATACAGTGGTGGCTTCTCCGGATTTTCTTTTTACCTCATACATCTCAGACCTGGAGCTGAAGAATGTGGCAATTGGGAACGCCAAAAGGTGCAGACAAAAATAAGAGAAAGAAATAAGTCCCAATAAAAGCTGGCTCTCAAAAAAAAAAAAAAAAAAAAAAGCTGGCTCTCTCTAGTCAAAGGTCAAAGGATAAGAAAAAAAGGCAGCCTAGCAAGATAGAAAATGTTTAGACAATAACCTTCTACTCCAGCCAAACAGCACAGAAAAAACTGTGGCCCTAGCAATATCCACATCAGGAAAGTACAATGAAGAACCTAGAGTTGTATCCATGTGAGGTGATCAAGGAGGGGCCCTACCTCTGTCTGCTGGAACAGGCCTGCTTTGAGACTTCAGAGGAGGCCTGTTAAAACAGAAGGCTGATGTAGGCACCAGAGTCTCATAACATGGTGCCCAAAATGTCCAGGTTTCTAGTAAAAATCATTCATCACACCAAGAACCAGTTAGATCTTCAACTGAATGAGAAAAGACAATGAGAAAACTGAGATGATAGAATTAATGATCTGACAAAGATTTTTGAAGCAGTCCTAACACTAATGCTTCAACAGCAATTATAAACATTCTTGAGGCAAATAAAAAAACAGCAAAAAAGTAGAAAGTTTCAGCAAATAAACAACCAAATGGAAATTTTATTTTTTTTAAAGTTTATTTATTTAAGTAATCTTTAAACCCAATGTGGGGCTCAAACTCACAACCCCGAGATCAAGAGTCACATGTTCTTCTGATTGAGCCAGTCAGGTGCCCCCCCAAATGGAAACTTTAGAACTGAAAAATACAATACCTGAACAATGGATGGAGTCAACTGGAGGATCAAAGACACAGAGGAAAGAATCAGTGCACTGGAAGACAGATGTCACACAACATCTAGAGAGAAAATAGGCTATAAAAAGCAAAATAAGAACAAATCTGAGGCCTGCAGAACTATAACAACAACAACAAAAATCTAACATTTATGTCATGATCGTCCTAGAAGAGGAGAAAGAGGGCATAGCTGAAAAGTACTGGAAGAAACAATGGCTGAAAAACTCCCTAAATTTGGCAAGATATAAATCTTTAGATTTAAGAAGCTAAGCAAATCCCAGAGAGGTAAACTTGTTTTGCCCAATCTTTTTTATCATTATTTTATTTTTAATGTATTGTATCCTATCTATTTGTGCTTCAGTTAACATACAGACCAGTAATAAAATTAATAACCTAATATATAGGGCAAACCATAGAACACCACACTGAATAAAATATACATTCTTTCAAGCACATGAAACAACATTTTTGACCATAAACTGGGTCAAAAAAGCAAGCCAAAATATTCCAAAGAGGACTGATCATTGTAGAGACTGCAATGCAATGACCTTAGAAGCCAAAAAAAAAAAAAAAAAAAAAAAAAAAAACCAACAAAACAAAACAAAAACTAGAAAACCCCATTTTGGGGAACATATTACCAAATAACCAATGGATCAAAGAATTGTAATGTAAAATGTGAACATTTAGAACTAAAATGATAAAAATACTGCACAACATGGAAAACTTGTGGGATAAAGCTAAAACAGTGGAGAATATAACATCACAAACATGTATATAAGGTTGAAAAATTAATAAGCTAAGGGCCCATTTCAAGCTGGGGGGGGAAAGAAAAACAGCAAAGTAAGCCCAAAGAAAGTAAAAGGAAAGGGCTAATGAAGATGAGAGCAGAAATTAAAGAAAAAAAAAAAAAAACTAGCTAGGCTCAAGAAAGTAAAAACTTATCCTTTAAAAATATGGATCAAATTTCATGCTAAAAAATTTGAAAACTCAGATGCAATGGAAAAATTCCTCAAAATATTACTGATACAAGAAAAATTTAAAAATGTAAATGTCCTATAATCACAATTAAGATTGAGACAGTAATTTAAAAATCCCTGGATGCTTGGGTGGCTCAGCGGTTGAGTGTCTGCCTTTGGCTCAGGGTGGGATCCTGGAGTCCCGGGATCGAGTCCCACATGGATTCCCACATCGGGCTCCCTGAATGGAGCCTGCTTCTCTCTCTGCCTATGTCTCTGCCTCTCTCTTTCTGTATCTCTCATGAGTAAATAAATAAAATCTTTTAAAAAAATAAAAATTATTTTCACACAAAGAGAATTCCAAGCCCCCATGATATTACTGGTAAGCTCTATGAGATATTCAAGGAATGAACACTCCCAATTTGTATAATTATTCCAGAGTAAAGAATAAAAGCAAACATTTCTTGACTTATTTTAGATAACCAGGGAAAAGTATTTGTGACACATATAATAGAAAGGAATAGTATCCAGAATATTATGGAACTTTACCAAATCAGTAAGAAAAAAGGTAGAAACAAAAAAAAAATAGTAATTTTACAGAAAGAAGAATAGGAACATTAAGAAGAGATGCTTAGCCTCATTCATAACCGGGATGTTAAAAGCAGTATGAAATATTTAAAACTCACCAAATTGGCAAAAATTGAACACTGAAACAACTCCAAATGTCCCTAAGACTATGAATCAATGGGTTCCCTCATCCACTACCAGAGAAAATGTAAACTGGTATAAACATTTTGAGAAATGGTTTGCATTACGT
Source organism: Canis aureus (assembly GCF_053574225.1). NCBI lineage: Eukaryota > Metazoa > Chordata > Mammalia > Carnivora > Canidae > Canis > Canis aureus. The sequence continues at coordinate 41,828,015 of NC_135631.1, forward strand.
AAGTTAAACAGGCATATATACCCTACAACTCAGCAATTCACTGTATCACTCAGAATGGCAAAAGTTCCAAACAATCCAAATGCCTACCCATTTGGTATATTTACACAATGAAATTATACCAGTGAGGATTAATAAACTACAACTAAATTCATCGACAGAGATAAATTTCAAAAAAATGTCCAAGAAACATGTCCAAACTTGTTTTTATAAACTTTAAAAACAGTGATCAAAACCACATTTTAAAAAAGATTTTATCTATTTATTCACGAGAGACACACAAAGAGAGGCAGAGACACAGGCAGAGGGAGAAGCTGGCTTCCCACGGGGAGTCCGATGTGGGACTTGATCCCAGGATCACGACCTGCGCCAAAGGCAGACGCTCAACCACTGAGCCACCCAGGTGCCCCCAAACCACATATGATTTAAGATAGTAAAAGCTGGGAACCCTGGGTGGCGCAGCAGTTTAGCGCCTGCCTTTGGCCCAGGGCGCGATCCTGGAGACCCGGGATCGAATCCCATGTCGGGCTCCTGGTGCATGGAGCCTGCTTCTCCCTCTGCCTATGTCTCTGCCTCTCTCTCTCTCTCTCTCTGTGACTATCATAAATAAATAAAAAATTAAAAAAAAAAAGATAGTAAAAGCTATACACACATACACACACACACACACACACACACACACACACACACACAAAGGAAGAATTACTACAACATTTAGAATCAAAGATCCAATCAGGTAGGGGAGGTGAAAGGAGTTTGAGGGGCATTGGTAACATTCTATTTCTTGGTTGGACAGTTGTGCATTTTTGTATACTTTTGTATGTGGTGTATTTCATAACAGAACTATTTTTGAATGGTACAGTGGGTTGAATAATGGCCACCTCAAAATATCAAATCCTAATCCTTGGAGTTTGTAAACGTCACCTTGGTAAGAGTTTTTGCAGTTGTGATTAAGAACCTTGAGATGAGATCACTCCAGATTATCCAGGATGCCCCTTAGGAGGGGCAGAGAGATTTCACAGACACACGGGAGAAGGCAACGTGAATACATAGGCAACAGAGTGATGGAGTCCCAACCCAAGGAAGCGACTAATCAGTAGAAGCTGGACTGCAAGGAGTGGATTCTGAGACTCTCTAGAGGGACTGCAGCCCAGCTGACACCTTGATTTCGCAGGGGAAAACAGTTTGGACTTCTGGCCTCCAGAACTGAGAGACAACAAACTTCTGCTGTGTCAAGCCATCAAGTTGTCGTGATTTGTCATAGCAGACTCGGGAAACACATACAAATGGTGAATGGATTAGAGCTGCCTGGGAAGGACTGCAAAGGGGACCCAGCAAACTTCTAGACTTTTAAAGCAGTTTCAGTCTGCACAGCTGAATGACTTTTCCAGCAGGACTCAGCAGTCTGATGGTAGGACCAGAGAAAGCTGACAGAATGATCTGTGGTTGGGATTCTGCTAGGCAAGGAAGTCAAGAACATGGGCAGGAGGGAGGAGTCACTAGGTAGCGAAGAAAGAGGAACTAGAAGCAAAACCAGAGGAGATGGGGAGGAAAGGAAGGAGGCTCGCTAGCAGTCCTGATAAGCTCAAAGAACAGATGTCGTGGGAGAGAACTGAAGAGATGAGAGAACTGAAAAGATGTTAGGATTTGGTAGGAAAGAATTCAGACGCAGGTAGTGTCAAGAGGTCTACGGTGTGGTTGAGGAGGTGAGTGAATGGAGTGTAACTGGAGGAGTCACGGGAAAAGCAAAGCACTTGTTGGTTCTCGAGGATGCTATTGTGATTAAGGTCCTATTCACTTATCTGCGATCTCTATTTGGGTCACATAGCTTCCTTCTCCGTTCTGATGATAGACCAATCCAAGCTGTAAAAAGACTGAAACTTATGAAAATACATTTCTTATTTCTTCAAACAATCTAGCAATGGGCACAATAGTCTATTCCTCATATAGGATAATGGCTTGAGATTCCTTTTGATAAATGACACACGAAGCTAGTTTTTCAGATCTACCCAGAAGTAAAGGATCTGCAATGGGGCTTTTTGTGGACAGGAAGCAGTTTAATATGCATGCAAATAATGCAGATTCAGGTTCTGTAGATCTGGAGTGGGGCCTGAGATTCAGCAACTGGTTCCAAAGTGATTCTGATGGCTGCTAATCAGTGGATGAATCAGACTAAATATTTTCCTCTCTAAAAAAGGGATCCTTAAAAGCATATCCCACTTGACAGGGATCTTCCTATCAAGAAAGAAGCTTCAATAGAACCAATGATGACTGTGTCACTTTGATTTTCTGGGAGTATGATGATGGCTCATGGGATTTTGATAGGGAATCAAACTGTACCTTGGAATGGAAACAAGTAGTTCATATCTACTAGAAGTCAGTTTAGTGAGGTTATAGCATATAAGACTAATATGCAAAAATAAATTACCTTTCTATGTGAAAAAATGATTACAATGGCATAAAAATATTAACTAAGGGATAAATCTGACAAAACATCGAGACTCTGTACACTGAAAACTATACAACGCTGAGAGAAACCAAAGATCTATACAAATGGAGAGTTATACCATGTTCACATGTCAAAGACTCAATACTAAGATGTCAATTCTTTCTGAATTATCTATAGGTTCAACACATTCCAGTCAAAACCCTAGTAGGCATTTTTGTAGAAACTGAGCTGATTCTAACATTCATATGGAAATGCAAGATCTCTAACAGCTAAAACAACTTGGTAAAAAAGAAAAAGCTGCAGGACTCACGCTACCTGATTTCAACACTTGATACAGTAATCAAGAGACAATGTGATATCAGCCTCAGGATAGACAAATGGGTCAGTGGAACAACTGAACCACACTTACATGGACAATTGGTTTTTTTTTGTTTGTTTGTTTGTTTGAACAAAGGTACAAAGGCAATTAGGTGGAGGAAGGACAGCTTTTGAACAAATGGTGCTGGAACGCAGGATACCCATATGCAAAAAAAAAAAGGAACTTTGATCAATACCATGCACCACACATAAAAATAAACTCAAAATGGACCATAGTCCAAAATGTAAGACCTAAAACTATAAAAACTTTAGAGAAAAAAAATATACAAAATATTTGTGATTTGGGCTATGCAAAGATTTCACAGATGTAACACCAAAAGTACAATCCATAAGGGAAACATGATACATTTGAATCCATCAAAATTTAAAACTTATGGGGCACCTGGCTGGCTCAGTCGGTACAACATGGTACAGCATATGACTCTTCATTTCAGGGTTGTGAGTCTGAGCTCATGTTGGGTGTAGAGATTATTAAAAAAAACAAACAAACAACTTAAATGAAACAAATTAAAAACTTGTGCTCCTGGAAAGATGAAGAATGAAATACAAGTCCAACAATGGACTTGTGTCTAGACTTATCTAAAGAAGTCGCAAAACTCAGTAAAAAAAACATAGAGGGCAAATGTTTTGAGCAGATACTTAACTAAAGATATAAAAATGGCACATGAACACAGGAAAATATGCTCCCCATCATTAGCCAGAAATACAAACTAGAACCACAATGGGATCCACACCCATTAGAATGTCTAAAATTAAAAGACTGACCATACTAAGTGTTGATGAAGATGTGAAGTAACTCAACTCTGAGTTGGTGGGAATTTAGAATGGTACAACCACTATGGGATTTCTTAAAAAGTTAAACATAATCCTACCATGTGACTCAGTTATCACATTCTTAGCTATTTACCCCCAAGAGTAGCATATGTACCTAAAAAGCTGTTTATATGAATATTCACAGAAACTTTACTTGTATTAGCCTCAAACTGGAAAGAGCCCAAGTATCTACCAGCAGGTGAACATATACACCGTTTGTGGTATAACCAACAACATTCAGCACTAAAAAGAATGGGCTGTTGATATATACAACATAGATCTCAAAAGAATTATGCTAGGTGAAAAGAAGTTCCACAAAAAGAATACTGAATCTATTTATATACAACTCCAGAAAATGCAAATTAATTGTGACAAATATCCATGGCTGCTGGGAAATAAGTGGGATGGATGGGTTAGAGGGCTTACCAAGGGTCACGAGAACATTTTTTTTTTTTTTTTACGAGAACATTTTGGATTTGACTTATATAGATTTATTATATTGGATGTGGTGACCGTTGCACAGATACATAAAGACTTATTAAATTGTATACTCTAGATATGCATTTATTGCGTTAATTATATCTGAATGGAAGCTGTTAAGAAACTATATTAAATATTTTTTCAAATTAGACTAGCAAGCAAAGCTTCACTTGTAATTACTATTCTTGACAAGCAAAATCCAAATTGTAGCAGTAAGAAATTGACTCTGATGGCAGAATTATAAAATATGTCATATAATACTATTATCTTATTTTGATCAGTTTACCTGGAATTTTCAATTTGTTCCACAACCTAAGAATTGTTGATATTGATCAAATTTTATACATTACTAGCATGACCAAGATACAAGATGGTATAAATTTCTGGTTAAGTTTGCTATCCTGAAACAAAATGGTAGCTGTTGTATTTTCAAATGAACACATACTCTCTATTTTTCATAGATTTCAATGTCAATCACCATGCAACTATAATTAAAGATAATAGGAGAAAAAGGTTTAATTACCAAACAAAATGAAGAAACAAAACTATTTTTATAGATAGCATAATTTTCCATATAAAAGTAGAAGAATCTACAAATTATTAAAATTAATGAGGTTTAACAAAGTTCCCGTGTAGAAAAATCGATAAAAATCAGTTCTGTACACCAGCAATGAAAATTATAATTTGAAATGTAACTTAAATGTTATTACTATATAGGATAATAACAAAGGCTACAAGTCACATAGATGTACATTTAAATCTTTAGGTAGAAAATTGTAACTTTGATGGACATGAAAGACCTAAATGGAGAGGTACACTGTATTCATAAATACAAAGCCTCAGTATTATAAACATGATCATTTCACCAAATTTATCTATTAATTGAATGCAATTCTTTTCAATTGAAGTCCCACAAAGCTTTTTAGGAACTTGACCAAATCGATCCTAGAATTTATACAAGAGCACAGGGCTCACAATAGCTAAGACAACTGAGTAAAAATAATCATGGTGCTCTGGTGCTTATCCTATCAGTCAATAATTCTTCCTGGAAAGTTACATGTAATTATGGAAAGATAGGGCTAGATATGGTGCTGGTATAGGGCATACAGAATTACAATTAATACGAAAACTTGATATAAAACAGAGGTGACTAGAAGATGAACTTTTATTTTTTTTTTAAGATTTATTATCTGAGAGAGAAATTCAAGCAGACTCTGCTAAGTATGGAGTCTGATGCAAGAGCACCATCCCCAGACCCTGAGATCACCACTGGAGCAGAAACCAAGAGTCAGACATTTAACTGATTGTGCCACTCAGATGCCCCTTCCCCCTTTTTTAAGATTTATTTACTTTAAAGTGAGAGAGAGCACAAGCGGGGTAGGGGGGGAGAGGCAGGAGAGAAAGAATCCCCAAGCACACTCCCAGCCAAGCATGGAGCCCAAGGTAGGGCTCGATCCCAAGAGCCCTGATGTCATGACCTGAGCCCAAACCAAGAGCTGGCTGCTTAACTGATTGAGCCACCCAGGTGCCCCTGAAAGATGAACTTTTAAATAAAGGGCACTATGAAAATTGGACACGAGTATTGAAAAATATAAAAATTCGATCCCTACTTCAAACTATATATAAAAATACATTGCCAATGGCTTAAAGACCTAAAAGCGAAAAACAAATCTAACACATTCAGAAAACAGAGGTATCTTTAGGACACTGAGAATTTCATAAGCCACAAAAGGCAAAAACCATAAAGTTAAATCTGTTAAGATAAACTTTTGTACGACAAAAATCATAAAGTGAAAATACAAGCCATGGATAGGGAAAAGACATCTGCAATCGATATAAATGCCAAAGAATTAGTATCCAGTATAAAGAACACCTCAAATCCACCGGAAAAAGAAACACCATGATAGAAAAATCGGCAAAAGATATGAATAGGCAATAAATACAGAGTAGGAGAAAACTAAATGTCCAATAAATACAAAAAAAGATCACGAACCTCTACAGTCATCAGAGAAATACCAATTAAAACACACCAAAGACACTATTTCAAACCCATCAGATTGGCAAGAGTCCAGTAACATCAAGTGGCAAGAATATGGGTCAACAGGGACTCTCACATATTGGTGCAAGCACTTTACTGACCGATTTGTAATACCCAAGTTACAACTGAAAATGTGAATTATTTCACATTTCAACAGTTCCACTTCTAGTGATGTGTCCTAGAGAAGCCTTCACACATTTCACAAAAATGTTTATTTCAGTACTATCTTTTAATAGTGAAAGGTGCAAAAAGCTAACTATATTTTAGTAAGGAAAAGGCTGTATCTGTAATGTTTTATTTCCTTAAAAAGTCAAAACCAACAAATCTGACACAAAACAAAACGTTAGCATTTGTTCAATCTAGTGGTAGGGGTCTTGGTTATAATTTCTTATACTTATCTGAAATACTACATAGTTAAGAAATTTGAATTTAAATGTGAATCATGAAGCACGTAACAAGCACACTGCCTTTAACATTTACAGCAGGTTAAAAATTAAGTATCCTCTTCCAAATGACCTCAATTCACAAAAACATTTGTAATGATGTTTATAAATAATTCTCTACAACCTATCACCCAGTAAGTTGAAGCTTTTATTACTTTTTTTTTTTAAGGATTTTATTTTGTTGTAAGTAATCTCTGTACCCAACATGGTGGGGGAGGGGGCTCCAACTCACAACCCCAAGATCAAGAGTCACACGTCCCACTGACTGAGCCAGCCAGGCACTCCAAAGCTTTTGTTACTTCTGTCCTGGAAATTATCCTATAAATTGCTTAACCCTGTGATGCGGACTCAAAATCAAAAGCAAAATTGGAAAGTGAAAAAGCAACAGAATGGACTCCTTCCTGGATGTGCTGTAATCTCAATAGCTATTAACTTTCAAGGTCATTAACTTTATGTACAACCACGGACCAACAGAAAAATAAATGCTAGAATATCCAGGATTCTTTGAGGAATCTTAAGGGAGATCTATGTAATCCTGAAGCTTACCTTGCCTTTCTGCTCAAGACCACATTCCCCTCTCCAGCTCTAGGGACTCCAGGTTAAAAGTCTTTGTATTAGATGCCACCAAAAGTTAGTAATTGCAGCCAACGTTTATAAAGTACTTACTGCTGAATATTGTTCTAAGGACCTTACATTTACTAACTTAACTCATCCTCAAGAACACTCTTTGAGGTCAGTACTTATTCCCATTTTTCTTTCAGATAAGCAAATTGGAACACACGGAGGTAAGTAATCTGCCTAAAGTTAATAGCTAGCACACGGTGAAGGCAAGATTCAAATTCAGGCAGTTTGGTTCCAGAGAATACACTCACAAACAAGACTTTGCTGCCTACTGGGCAGTCAGTGAGAAAAGTTTATCAGGAAAGCTTAACCTGAATTTTACAAATAAGTATTTTAAAAACAAGACTGAAAGAAAGAAGGATAGAACCAGGGTCTCCAAAGCATTTTTTGTCTCTTTTATTTCTTGAGGAACATTTAAAAAACTATTAAGATATTCTATTTCCTACTTTGGAAATCAATTCCATTTTGCATTGCTTCTGCCTTTAAGATGAAGGTTTCTTTGTAATATAACAATCAGTGGACTCTTTCTTTTAACTTCTTTATTAAGTTTGTTGCATAAAAGATATACATTCTCATATTGACAATTCTTGTCATGAACAAAAGCAACAAAAAATAAGGCAACAGCAAGATGTGCTTCACATATAAACAATCACGTGGTAAGAACAAGAAATCTGGCCCTGTACAACAAAAAGATTAGGAAGCAAAATATGAGTAATCCCTGTGTTCAGAATATACCCAAAAGTGTGTGTAAAGACAGTGCACCCATAATACAGCTCACTTAAATTCCTGTTTATGATGCATAATTCCTTAATCATCCATTTTGTGAAATAAGAATGAACATCAAGAAACATGAAATCCAAATTCCATTTATTTTCACAATATCAATACTACACTCAAAATAGCAACTTCATTGAATCTAAATATTAAATGTTTCCAAAGTAAAAGGCAATCTTAATTTTTTTAACCCTATGAAAGGGTTTGCAAAAACAGGTGGCTTATTTTATTCCACTTACAAGGAGACTAGGTCTCAGCCTGCACTTACATAGGATGAGCAACAAAGGACAACAAATACCACTAAGAGTAATGCCCGTACATATCAAAATACCTAGTTGAACCAAGTTCTTTCTACTTATACAGCAAGTCTGTTAAACAACCAGCATAATGGAAGCTTACACCTCATGCGACAGAATCACTAAATTAACTATACATCTATTAGAAATTTCCAAACCCCGTTCCCAAAACAATTTTAGCACACCTATTAAGTACTATAGGTCACTTAGAAAAACAGAAATAAAACATACAACCAGTCTTTGCAATTAAAATTTTTTCATAACATATAAACAATGTTCAGATACAAATTCTGAACTAAATATGTTTTCCTAAATATGATTTATGTAATCAAGGCTTTCTTAAACAAAGACAGGTCTTAGGTATATGATCTGTACAAACTTACAGTAGTGTATATTCCAAATAGAGATTTTCTTCCTATTATTATATGAAAATGTAACTCTTTTCTGAGTGAAGATATATGTTAAGGCTTCAGGTGTAAACACTTTGGAAGGCAAACAACTTAGTAAAGAAATAACCAGTCATTTAAAAATGTGTATCATCTCATAATAGACCCCTGAATTTTCAAATTTACATGTGAGAATACATTTACATCTTAAATTTCTAGGAAAGGCACAGGCTTTATATAAAAAAGCAGCAAAATTTTAAACCCACCAATTTATTGAAAAAGCCATTACTTTTATTAGAAACAAATAATGCTTCTCAAGATGTTGGCAACAGGTCATAGAATAGTCACATATTTCATACAGTGTATTTCTCCCTTTATAATTATATTCCAGAAGGAGGTGGAATACCTCCTTGGCCGTGGGAAGCAGAAGTATTTGATGGACTGTGTAAACTGGTCTCCTTGTACACAAACCATGCATTTCCTCCCCAAAGTATCATATTCAGAAAGCCAAAGATCTAAGGAAGAGAAAAGTAAACATGAAAATCTAATCTACTTAAAAATTTATACCCATCTTCGTTTTCCTTTAAATTAACATTTCTAGGCAGTAAACCATTATTTCATTTAAAGTTTAAACTACCTATAAAGTAGAATAAAAAAAGAAGACTTTCCATGTCAATGCTACATCTGTATATATAATAACTTATTACCAATGAAATAAAGCTAAAATCTCTACATCTTTAACATATAAAATTATGACTAAAAGAAATCTTAATCTTTGCATCTCAACATTACCAAAAAGATGGGATTACATTTGAGAAAAATAAGTAAAATCCTATTACTTTGTAATTAGACTTTATTGCTTTCAGGTGAAGAGGAACAGGAATCCATGCTTCCTTCTCTGGGGGCTTTCACTTGCCTCCATCTTAATGGTTATAAACTGTCCCTGGTTATCCTTTCCTGTTTCCCTTCTTTCTCCACTACTATTTATCTCTCCTACTCCAACAGCTACAGGCAGAAGAGAATGGGGGTCACACAAAGAACTTTACATCACATTCTACATTAGTCAACATAAAAGAAATTAGTCTTCCAGTCACAAATCTGACAAGATCAAAGTCTCAGAGATGAATAAACTGAAGCTACCCTTTTATCATTTTTTTCCTCCAAATATAAGAACAATTGTGGCTTATGATTTAAGACTGGGATAAAGAGCTTGAGAGTAGCATATTACTGAAGACCAAATGCTTTACATTTTTTGCATATTTGCATACAAAAACATTTCTGAAATTGTCCATCTCTGTGGTCAATATAAATGCACAAAAAAGCTTACTTACTTACTTACTTATTTATCTATTTATTTATTTTACAAAAAGACTTTTAAATCACAAAGCTATAACTGAAAAATCTGGCCAAATTGCTTTACAAGGCAGTACTGACCTCATCCCCCAGAAAAATACTTTCTTGAGAAGACAGAAGACTTCCTTAAACATAATACGTGCAGTATATTAATAATGTATTTAGTAATACACTTACCTGTACTTTGGTAAAACAGACTAAATATAATTTAAATTTATATATACCAATTCTTTTTAGATCATTTAAGAAACCATAAAAGTACTACTTTCAAAGACCCAAAGCCCGTCAAACTAGAGAATGGGCCTTAAGTCATATCTAGCCCACACCTTGGCTTGTCAACTTACTAGCTGTGTTACTTTGAGCAAATTAAAGCACAAGCTACATTTTTTTCCCAGCTGTAAAGATGAAGGTAATACTACTACCTCCCACATTCCTTTTAGGGTTACTGGATAAGCTAAACAAGATGAGTGTAATGTAATGCCCTTAGCACAATGCCTGACACATAGTCTTTACAAATGGTAGTGACTACTATTAGTGCCTTTCAGCTGAAAGTCTTGCCTAGTCAATTTTAATGAGAAGAAAGAATCAATCACGATCTTGTCCAAACCGGTTAACAAGTAATAATTTTTCTGACATTTTTCTTCACTCTTATAAAGGTAAAGGCTATCTGGTAGCTAGGCTTCTGATAGCTTAGCAAAAATGAAAACAATATATTCATTCAGAAATTTATTAAAAACTATTGCTTTCTTCTATCACTAGTAAAGTTTTTCTTTTCTTTTCTTTTTTTTTTTTTTACTAGTAAAGTTTTTCTAAGTGATGATAAAATATTTATAAATACTGCATACATACCACAGATACATTCAGGGATCCCATACTAGTCACGGAGCCAAAATAACACGTCACTCCTTGATGATTACAAGGCTGAAGTTCCTTGACAATACCATGACCAGTAGCTATTTTAATATCTGTAAGAGCTTTAGCCCAGGCTGAAGTGCTCACCAACCACAGAAAAGCAGCAACAAGAGTAACAACAAAGTCCTAAAGCAAAAATAAGTATGAGTTAATAATGAAGAGTTAATTTAAAACTACTACATTTCAAATTCATGATGGAGGAACTGAGATCTCACTGAACTCTGTGGTATCGAGAAATGGCCTACATGACATACCTTGTAAGAAAAGCCACACTCAGCATTGTACACATTGCTGTTTACTAGCACAGTGCCGGAGTTTCGGCGGTGAACAAGACTTAATCATCTACTTTGGAGTCTAAGATTTTGACACTAGGAATCAGTTTCATGTAGCCCTCACCACAACCATCCATTGCAGGATTACACCTCACTCCCTGTTATCACCAATAACTATATTCCCTCATCATCCCAGTTTCACTCCCTCCCAACTTTCCCAAGATCACTTCTCTTTCCAGCTCCCTCTCCTCTGGGCACCCCAACTTCAAAACTCCTATGACCCCACTGAGACATACAATCTGATTTTATCACATTCTTCCTCTCTACCTCACTCATGATTTCATTTCCTCCTTAATTTCTATTCTAAAGTCCTTTATTACAACCCCATGGACACACTCAACTCCCTTACCTTCTCTTGCTCTCTCCTACTATTTTGGCAAAACTGTAATTTCAGTTTAATCCCCCATGATTGGAACTAAAATAAAAAACTTAAAAAAAAAATCTGGTTGCCAATGATCTGGATAATGAAATGGTAAAAAGCATGCATCCAGGATGAGTTGCTTCTCTTAAAATTCATGACCCTAAAATTTTAAGAATACTCATTATATTGCAGATAAAAAAAATAATAATTTCTCAAGGCATCTTCTGACTAGTAGTTTTCTATTCTAGTCTTTGCTACTTATTACATTTCCAAGAATAGGACTAAAGTTTTAAATATTCTGGATAAGTTTCTTACTGAGTAAGATGATGAAAGAAAAAAGCGTATTCTCTTTACTCAATCTATTCTGCTGGGGAACTAAAATTTTGTTAACCAGTATTGGTTACAAAAATCTAAGTAAGACTTTTTGAAGAATGCATTCGTATGATAAAAAGTGTTAAGTCCCACCTTGTTTGGTTTTCCTTTAAATTAACCACCAAAGTGGGAATAATGTAAAATTTGTATCTTTTATATTATATATTCTCAGCATTCAGGTACACCCAAAGCTACGATTTCTTACACATCTGCAGCAAAAATCTCTGCAGGCTCACAAATGGGTTTTGGAGCTTATCAGTGTTCCCTCCTCCCACCAAATCAATCTGATTGTTTTTTAATTACTTTTTAATCATTTATTTAGACCAAACACCAGTAATCACTTATGACATATAGAAACTACTATATATAGCTTGCTCACCAGGTCAAGATGACAATGAATAAATGCCTTGTGATTTGAGAACCAAAAACAGTGACTAATTTTACAAAGTTTGCATTTTGCATTTGAGCTTTTCACGGCTCCTGGTCTTCTTTTAAAATGTGTAAATAAAAAAATTAAAAAATGTAAATCAAAGAAAAAAGGACAGGAAATTTTTGCGGCATGGGAGTATTCTTCTTTCTGCTTCCACACTCAACTGTACTTTTGTTGAGGGTAGACATTTTCTAATCACTTGCTAGGAACACAATCCCTTTCAGAGAACTGATAAATAGTACAAGGTTATCACACCTTAAGTTCTCTCTGGGTTAAAGTTCGTAGCTTTGACTAATCTATTAGGTCAAATCCTTTTAATTTCCAGGTTTCTTCCTTCCAGATTCCTAATTAAAAAGCACACTGATGTTTTTCTGATTATGTTCCTTAAGTCTACTTTGCTGCTGGCATGACATTCTTGTATTTCAAAAGCAGGTAACTTTTCTGAAAATGATGCACAAAGTAACCTTAGGGTGAGGGGAGGTGGGGGGAATGAGAGCCTCTGAAGATCATCTCTCTCCTACCTACTGAGAGGACTGTGTTTTTAGGATGCAGTTCTGCAACGCACAACCATAGCTGCTTGCGGCATCCTAGCAGCCTTGGTCCCACCCATAAATTGGGATCTGTTTCACAGCAGATATTTAGGATTTGGGATACTTTATCTTTGTTTAGTCTTGTTCTTTTGTTATTTCTGATTTTCCACATGGCCCTTAAGCTCCTGCTTTTAACACCAAAAAAATATTGCTACGTTCGCTTAAAAATGGAAGTTGATTTTAAATACCACAATTGAAATGCTCTTAGAAATATCTTAGTAGAGAACTGAGTACATTGCCAAAAAGGCACGTCCTCATTAACAAAGAGTACTTAAAAAAAAAAAAAATCAATGTCATATTTGGCTAGATTTTAAACTTGGCTATCTCAAGAAATTTTTTTTTTACATTTATATGGTTAAATTAAAAGAAGAATTCAAAATTTAATTTAGAAGCTTGAATTTTTACAGACACGAAGCATCCTTTATATATTATATCAATAACAACAAAAAAACATTTAAAGGGCTAGTTCTAGATTATCTCTCTATGACCATCAATTGATCACTCTTGAGATGGAAACTGTCTTTTGACTTTCTGAATGATGCACCTAGTTACAGTTTTATAGTTTTAATAGAGAAACTCTCTACAAAAATAGACTTGGATGCTGCCTTAGAAAGTGTGATTTGTAAAAGTGCACTAAACAAAAAAGGTTCACTGCTAGAGTTAACTTAAGTCTGTTGGGATTAATGACAAAATGGCAAGAAATGTCTTCGTCTAGTATTTAAATTATAAAGTTCTTTAACAAAATATAATATCTATATGATTACCATAGTTTTTTTTTTGTTTTTTTTTTGTTTTTTTTTTTTTTTCAGTATGCTCCATGGGGGGCTTGAACTCCTCTCCAATACAAGGCTTGGACTCATGACCCTGAGATCAAGACCTGAGCTCAGATCAAAAGTTGGATGCTGGGATCCCTGGGTGGTGCAGCGGTTTGGCGCCTGCCTTTGGCCCAGGGCGTGATCCTGGAGACCTGGGATCGAATCCCACGTCGGGCTCCCGGTGCATGGAGCCTGCTTCTCCTTCTGCCTATGTCTCTGCCTCTCTCTCTCTCTCTCTGTGACTATCATAAATAAGTAAAAATTAAAAAAAAAAAAAAAAAAGGTTGGATGCTTAGGGACACCTGGGTGGCTCAGTGGCTGAACATTTGCCTTTGCTCAGGGTATGATCCCAGGGTCCTGGGATAGAGTCTCACATCAGGCTCTTCTTAGGGAGCCTGCTTCTCCTTCTGCCTGTGTCTCTGCCTCTCTGTGTCTCTCATGAATAAATAAGTAAAATCTTTGAAAAAGAAAAAAAAAAAAAAGAGTTGGATGCTTAGCTGACTGAGCCACAGGCACTCCCACAGTTCCTTTTTAAGTAAGTCTTGGAAAGTCTCCAGAAGTTACATATTCTTAATATGTAATTTCTCTTGATTAAACACTGCAAATTTAAATAGTTGATATCTTTCTGAAAGATGTCCAAGAAAATATTTTATGAAAATGTCAGCTTTAAGAATCTCTTCTCAGATATAAGAAATGAAATAAATAAGAATTATAACAGACTGTTTTATTCTCTACTTACCATTTGCATTCTTATGATCCAGGCAGCAAAAATTAAAAATAAACAATAAACTGTTATCTTATTTAATAATTTCTTCATACTCAAATAGCCTTCGCTTTAACTTCACAAGTAATTAACTGAGGAGTGTTTTCTAAAGATATAAATGACCAGTATCTCAAAAGCACCTCTCTTCTCCCTTTAAGTCAATAACACTAATACTGACTTTGTAGTTATTCTTTTGTTGTGGACCTCTGGATTAAAACCACGGCTTATCTCTGCATTTGCACCAATAATCCAGAGGAGAGATTTTACTACCTAAATCTCAGAGATTATTTTTATTTCTAGCTCAGAAGACTCTGAAGCCAAGGAAGGTGTTAGGACTTCAAATCCAAATCCTTTGTTGACATCTCCAAGATTCAAAATTAGCTCATGAATACCATTAGTGCGAATTCTCTAATTTTTACAGAATTAACTGGGTCAGATTTTAATTTAAGGAATTTAGGAATACAGACCAGGAATCAGCAAACTTTCCTGAAATGGGCCAGACAATACATATGTTTGGTCTCTCTTACAACTACTTAATTAACTCTGCCACTGTAACATGAAAGCAGTAATAGTATGGAAATGTTCGGGTATGGCTGTGCTATAAAGAAAACTTCGTTAAAAAAAATGGCAGCGAGTTAGATTTGGCTTGTGGGCCATAGTTTGCTGATTTCCGATATTGACTATTAAGCTCAATAAAACATCGTAGAGGCAAAAAAGGGAGCCTTTGAGAAAAGAGAAGAAAGATAAGAAGTAGGAACACCATCATGAGACTACTAGTATGGTCAGCAATTCCTCAAATCAAAGGCATTAATTTCTACTTACTTTCTCTACTTGCAACCTAATATGCTCTATATATTTGAGATCCTTCCAGGTTAAAATAAGACTTAGAAACAAACAGACTTCTATATTCCCTAGAGTACACAGAAAGTGTTGAAAATAGGCTCAAAGAATTAGGTTCAACGTGACAATGAGAGAAAGCTCAACTTCACGGTAAACAGATCAAAATATGTTGAACTGATTCATGCCAAGAATTTTCATTTCCAGTGTAAGAAAATCTGTATTTAACTCCAAATATAATATCTTTATACAAATGATTTTTGTATAAAAATAGTTTACTTACAATCATGGGAAGTTTTCGACTATCCCGATACAGGCTCGTATAACCAACATAGAGCAAAAGAGCAGCGATGCAGTACAGGAAGACAAAGACTGCAAATGTGACATAGAATTGTGCGGAAGAAGAGTAATCTCCAATAAGGACATAGCTTTTCCAATTTACGTCACACACATTTACATCTGGATGTGCTAGAAATGATGCTTCATTCAACCTGTTAAAAAAAAAAAGCTCAAATAAATTTGTGAATTACTTGGACTTTCCCAATAGGGATAGAAATCCATAAGTAGAATACTGAAATGACATTTCAAAAAAAAAAAAAAAAAAAAACACTCCCAAAATATATTACAGACATTTTCCTTTGGGGGAAAATTCAAATATTTAAATTAAAAATTTCCTAAGAAATGTACATAAATTATAAATTATGCCTCGTAATTAATTGGTTTATGATAGACTGAATATAGACTGCATTAAACACTTTCACACCCTTATACTATTTTCCTGCAATAAAAATTCAGCAGATTAAGAGAGGTGATACAAAATAGTTTGCAATTTGAGACATGCTATTCCATTCTAGGAGCCAGATTATGTGTGACTAGCACTAGGAGAGCCAATTATGATTTCACATTTTAACCCTAGATTAATTAGCTGATAAGTTTAGATTGTTTTTAAATTTCCTTATCTATAAATTCAAAAGGATCTATCACTAAATATGTCATAAAATCTCCTCATTAGGAACTTTATAAGAGAAGGGCTAGCAAATGGACAGGCAAGGATTCATAACCAAAGCCCTGCTATCTGACATATTTTTAGCGTAAGGTGTTATTTAATCATCAAAACAACCTTAAAAGGTAATATTTCCAACTCAGTGTAGAGAAATTTCTAGTCCTAGAGAGGTCAGGTAAGTATTAAGTGTAAGATGATTTACACCATGGCTTAAACACAGGACATATTCGATCAACACTGAAGTTAAACAGAAATCACAAAATACTCATTTTAGTTTGAGTAAGAAAATAAACACAGAAACTCCTCACTTTATATAAATATATGCCTTAAAACTATATAGGGATGCTATTATTTAGTAATTATAAATAATACATGCGAAATTTCAATTTTCTTAAGCTATGTTTGCTTCTACATACATCATGGCTTCTCACGCTAAGGTAATGGAGCAGTCTCTCTCTTTTTTTTTTTTTTTAATTTTTATTTTTTTATTTATTTATGAGAGTCAGAGAGAGAGAGAGAGAGAGAGAGAGAGAGAGGCAGAGAGGCAGAGACATAGGCAGAGGGAGAAGCAGGCTCCATGCACCGGGAGCCTGATGTGGGATTCGATCCCGGGTCTCCAGGATCACGCCCTGGGCCAAAGGCAGGCGCCAAACCGCTGCGCCACCCAGGGATCCCGAGCAGTCTCTGTTTTGAGTTTAAATTTTCAATCCACCGTGGGATGACAGAATAAAAAGTTTCTAAATGCTTATTCTCATTTTCTTTACTTAATTCATTACAGGCCAGGAACACAGTTTGCAGACAGGCATTGGTCCATGTACCACAGTTTGAGAAGCAATGATTAGCACTTAAAAATGAGCATGTGTGCAATTTAAAATTTTCTATCCCCCAGGATAATAAATTGCTGGAAATGTTATCGAGTCAGTACGAAAGTAAAAAGTTTTTAACCACAAAACAAACAAATAAATCTCTTACCTGAATGGATAAGCAAAAGCAGCTGTAATTGTTTTATTTTCAGTAAGTGAAGGGCAAGTCACTTGAATTTCTGTTTTGCCCTTAAAACCTCCACAGGTGGCAAAAGCAAAGATAGAAGCAATCTATACAAAATGAGACCAAAAAATGGGGAAGAAGCATTACTGTATTCAAAACATGAGTCATTAAAGCCTAAATATATTACTAAAATCTGGCTCATTAACATTCTAGAAATTCTTAATTACAAAATAAATGTAGATGGTGATAAATACTTAAAAAACTCATTTTCAATGGTCAATAAATTATTTTCTTTTCCCCTAATTATAATAGAGAAGATAGTTTACCAGCTCATATAACAATTCTTCTGGTCATACTCCAGTGTGCCTACCAAATATTAGTATGAAATTCAGACAAAGTGTTATTTATTAGTATCAAAATCAAAAGGGGTGATTTGGAGGTAACTGTTAAGCCGAGACTGATAAGCAAAGAGGAGATGCTATTTCATGAGTCTGTAGGACCTCATTTTTTAATATTTCAGTATTTCAGTTCTCGAGTACTTGGAAATTTGTCTTCCTGATTGTGCATATGCTTAAAAGAATGCAATGTTCCGTTAAATGCTGTATATGCATTAAATCCTAAGCATCCTAAATGTTGATATGGAATCAAATAAACTGTAATTCATTCACAGGATAGAATATTATACAGTCATTGAAATGTTGGGCAATATTTAATGACAGTGAAAAATATTTGTTACATATAGTTTGTTTATGAGGTCTAGCTGGCTCAGTTGGTAGAGCATGTGACTCTTGATCTCTGGGTTGTGAGTTCGAGCCCTATGTTGGGGGTAGAGTTTACTTAAATGTTATTTTACACATACATTGTGCATGTGTCTACACCTATGGATATTATACACACTACAAAAACATTATATATCAAAATTTTAACAGTGGTCATCTCTAAACAGAAAATAAAGAATTTCTTTTTCTATTTGTAACTTCTAAATTTTCTACAAAACAAAAAAAACCCCAAATATGGTGTAGTAGCCAAAAGCTTAATCCTTCAGCAAATTCTGATAGCTTTATTTAAAAAGCATATTTCGAATCTGATCATCACCATCACAACATCCTGAGCTGAACGACCTCGTTTGAATTATACTCTAAAAGCCTTCTAAATAATGCTGCTCCTGTCTTTGTCCCTCCTTCAGTCTACTGTCAATATATCAACCAGGGTGATATTTTAAAAATACGAGGCAGAAAACATTATATCCTCCACTCAAAATTCCCCAGTGGCTTCTGAGTTCTCCTGAATAAAAATCAAAGTTCATATAATGGTCTACAAGATCCTTTCTTCCTTTAATAATTCTGCTTACACATTGCTACTTTTACCCTTGTCGAATCTCTTTGCATAAAAGTCTCCTTGCTATTCCTTGAAGATAAGAAGGTAAACTTCTCAGAGCTTAGCACTGGCTACTCTCTCTGCCTGGAATACATGGTTCACTTCCTACTTCACCGCTCCCTGTTCCAAAAGGACTTTATCATGGGGGTATAGCTCAGTGGTAGAGAATTTTAATGCAGAAGGACTTTATCAGAGAGGCCTTTCCTAACCACACTATATCAAATAATAATGCTCCAATCCACAGTACCTTCTTTCTTTATTCATGCTGCTCTATTTTTCCACCATTGTATTTATCACTACCTGTTAATATTTAAGTATTTGTCCATTTTTCACTAGAATATAAACTCAAGGCAGCCTGGGTGGCTCAGCGGTTTAGTGCCACCTTCAGCCCAGGACCTGATCCTGGAGACCCGGGATCGAGTCCCACATCGGGCTCCCTGCATGGAGCCTGCTTCTTCCTCAGCCTGTGTCTCTGCCTCTGTGTGTGTGTGTGTGTGTGTGTGTGTGTGTGTGTCTTTCATGAATAAATAAATAAAATCTTAAAAAGAAAAAAAGAATATAAACTCAAAGGCAGGGAGGCTTTGTTTTGCTCAAGGTTATTCATCTACCAAATAGATAAAATTCAGTGCAGGTCTGGTATCAAAGCCCATACTGTTAAACACTGATATAATGCCTCTCATGGATTAGTATTAGGCCTTGAATCAGGCCATAACCAGGATAATTACTATCAAGAGATTTTTTTTTTCCCTGTAAAGACATAGAAGGAATCTGGTTACAGGTATGAAGAGTCTGAGATGATATGCAGTACATAGTTTGGAATCTTCAGTTAAAGAGAATGGATACTCTCTACCCATAAATGTTCATGAATAAAGAATGAAAACACAAGGCCAGAAAACTGGGCACATATCCATTTAGGATTAGAAAAAGAAAACCGGATACTCAAATTTAACCAACGGAACAATGAGGAGTCCGAAAGAGACCTGTGTGTGACTAGATAAATTCCATCTAACAAAGCTGGCCTTGTAGATCACCAAGGAAAGAAGTGTGGTGGTTTTAAAGATATGTCCACAAACTCTGATACTCCTCCCCTCAAGAGGAAAGATTAATTTTCTTCCCTTTAAGTGTGGACTGGACATAGTAACTTGCTTCTAGTAAATTGAATATGACAGAATGAGTTGAACATTCTTTCTGAGACTAGGTGATAAAGAGACTACAATTTGTCTTCTTTTCTCTCTTGAATCACTGGCTAAGGGGGAAGCCAGCTGCCAGGTTGAGAGGAGACTTAGGCAACTTATAGAGATACTCTTGTGATGAGGAACCACAGACTATCAGCAACCACATGAGTGAGCCTGGAAGTGTATCATCTGAGGCTTCCCAATGGCCATGTGAGTAAGCTGGGCACTAGAGATGACTCCATTCCAGTCAACAGCTTCACTGCGAACTGAGAGACTCTGGGCTGAAACTCCTCCAGGCTAAGCGTCTCCCAGATTTCTGACCCATATTAGCTGAAATAAGAAATGTCTGCTTTTTTATGTGTTAAGTTTGGGGTAATTTATTATGTAGCAATAATAACAAATACAAAAAAGGACTTCAATAAATGGTCCAGATAGGCTAAAGACAAATGTAAAATATGAGTCTTTAAAAAATTTTAAGATGATAAAAGGAATCTGTGTCCGTAAAGGAAAAAATTCTTAAGATTAAAAATCAAACATACTAACCATAAAAGATTGTTAAATTCAACTACAGAAAAAGAACTTTTGAAATGAAAAGTCAGCTTTTTAATATAAAACAAGCTACAAACTAGGTGAAAATATTTGCAATAATGTCACAAAGGATTAATATCTCCTAGTACATAGATCTAAGAGCAATTCTTACCCATGTGTACTACAGAACATGCATAAGCATGTTCAGTGACATGGTTTATAGTATCAAAACACAGAAAAAGTGGGAGCACCAGGAAAATGGATAGTATACACTTACAATGGGAAGTTTAATAGTAATAAAGATATATGAACTACAACTGCCCATGTCAATATGAATGAATCCTAGAAACCTAACGCTGAGTGGGGGGAAAAAAAGTTGCCTAAGCTTTCATTCTTTGGCATTTTGCCTGTCATTTTTTTTTTAGAAGATTTTATTTATTCATGAGAGACACAAATAGAGAGGCAGAGACATAGGCAGAGGGAGAACAGGCTCCCCGTAGGGAGCCTGATGTGGGGACACCATCCCAGGGACCCCCAGATCATGACCTGAGCCAAAGGCAGACCTCAATCACTGAGCCACCCAGGCGTTCCTGATGTCATTCTTTTAAAACCTTTGGTTAGGGATTCCTGGGTGGCTCAGTGGTGTAAGTTTTATGTTTCAGACTCTTGATTTTGGCTCAGGTCATGAACTCAGGGTTGTGAGACTGAATCCTGTGTAGGGTTCCAGGGTTCTGTGCTCAGTGCTCACTGGGGAGTCTACTTGGGATTCTCTCCCTCTCCCTCTGCAACCTCTACCACCATCCCTGTGCCTGCTCTCTGTCTAAAATAAAAAATGGCTTGCCTAAATTAAGATAGCTTTAACTGTAAATTAGACAATGAATTAGAAAGATGTAGTACACAAAATGTAAAATATCTCATTGATAATAAATCGTTTATATTGATTACTTGTTGAAACAATATTTGGATTTATAAATAAAATACATTATTAAAATTAATTTCACCTGTTTCTATTCACCTTTTTAGTGTGGCCAGTAAACACTTAAAATTATTATGTGGCTTGCATTTGTAGTTTGCATTCTGTTTCTGTTGGACAGGTGCTTTACAGTGATGTCACACTGATCTGAAATGAAGATCTGGTCATGTTACTCCCTTGTTTAAAGGGATTTCCTCAATGACTTTCCAGAACTAAATTTACAAAAAGACGAAAGCCCAAACTTCTTAACTTGACCTAACAGGCATGGCTGATGTACCCTCAATCTTATCCTTCTAGATTTATATGCACTGTACTTCCTGCCAGATACTGTACGACTGTCACTCTGTAATACTACTGCCCCCTGAAACTTATCATGTATTTATGGTTTCAGTGTATTTGTGTCTTCTGTCAGGGAACTGTCCCACTCCAAAGCTGTTCTCTGACAAGCTCATCTTAAAGGCCCTACGCAGCTTCTTATGGTAGAACTATTCTGTCCCCTGGGCGGCCACAGACTTGGGTTCATTAACTCTACTATAGCCATTTTTCTTGTGTCTTGCCTTATTTAAAAACAAAACCCAAAACAAAAATAAAAACTAGTTTCTAACTAAATACAAAAATTAGTAAATAAATGGCATACTGTACTAAAGCTCATTGCTCTTAAGCCTAATGCCTTTCCCTGTCCCTTGGCAGACTGTCATGTCTGCACTTGGTCTTACTCAGGATTTTCGGTGTCTATCCAGCAGAAGGTCTGGCACATAGTAAATGCTCATTAAATAACTGCTTAAAGAAAAAAAACCCAATTTCCAATAATCTACAAATAAAATCATATTTCAAGTCTTACATAACCATCATTTCAAAGCTACCTTTTTGTTATAAGTATAAATAAATGTCATGTTTGTAATTCTGGTCTTTATCTCATGGGATAAAAGGGACAAGATACACACATTTCATTACATGAAATACAAAACAACCTGAGGGTAAATTATCCAACTATCTTACTTCTCCCTATATTCTACTGCTATTTTGATTTACATTCAAAATTCTATATTGGCAGCCCATGGTGAAACCTGGCCTCCAGATAATATTTGTGTGATCTTCCCAGAATCCATAAAAAATAGGAGTTTGTTGTTTGTCTTTTAATACCAGCATACTGCACATAAAAAATTGGATTTCCTGCTTTTCCTTGCTGTGGGGAAACTAAAAATATGGCAGCATCAGGCCCATATTCTCATAAAGCAACAACCATGTGGAACTGAATGACAGATGACACGTAAGACAGGGCATGTGCTTTTTCCAGACTGTTGCCATTCTCGGCTGTCTCAACAATACTCAGGATGCATGTTAGTTACCAGCAATCAATGAGCTTATACTCTTGTTTTTCTTCCAAACAGCTTGTTTCACTCACTTACTTTATGAGGGTGGTTCCTATGTGCACTTCAGTTTGTATTCCTAGTCTAAACAACGAGTACTGGTATGATTTATATTGCCTTACCACTTATGAAATTCATTTTCCCATTCCTCTCTATTCCATGAAGAATGGCTAAAACTGCTAACATGAACTTCTATCTGTAGAAGAGCTTGTAAGAATCCAGGACAAGATGGACAGTAAGCTTCTCTTGAGGTCAAAAGGTTCCATATTTCATAATGACAGCCTCAAGTTGCCAAAGATGCTAGACACATGGCAGATCCCTCATTAATTTTGTAACTTTGGAGTTAACGTCTCTGCTTGGTTCTCTACACTATTCTCCAAAATAAACTGCAATAGTCAGTTAATTGGTATATGAGTAAATATTTGAACTATTTATATTTATTTTTAGACTTAAAGAAGGAATGAAAGCTTTACTGAAATCAATAGATCACTGAAACCCATGCTGGATCTGTAGGTCCGTGTCACATGCCAGTATAGTATGCTGGGTATCCCGAAGGTAAGAGGAGTTTCATAACATGCAAGGACAGGGATACCTTCACCTATTTTTATTCTGTTCATGTACTGCAATGTGAGTATGCCTGGCTAAGTGAGTTGATGGAATGAATAAGTTATCTAGTTTTAACCAAACCAACCTTCGCAAAACAGACCAATGGCTTAAAAATGTCTTCACGGAAACTATAGACTAATAATACAAAAACTCATGTCCGAAAGAGAAAATAGAAGCATTAACCCCCTTTATGAGCTATATTCATTAGCCACATTCCAAGGAAAAACAGATTTTACTTAATCAGATCACAAGATGATGGTGTATATATATGTATATATATATATATATATATATACACACACACATATATATACACACACACATATATATATATATATATATATATATATGCCAGATAAGCATTTGAATTTAGGATTTAAAAATATGAAATTTACCCCAATCATGTAATAATGCTGTACCATACTGACATTGAGGGATGCCTGGGTAGCTCAGCCAGTTAAGCATTTGACTCCTGACCTCAGCTCAGGTCTTGATCTCAGGGTCATGAGTTCAAGTCCTTAGTTAAACCCACTTAAAAAAAAAAAAAAAGGATACTGACCTAGTAAAATATCCATCTAAGTTATGGCTGCATATTGGGACTCTATGCATAAAATTTTCTACTGATAGGCATTCATGATAAAAAGTTTAGAGACCCCTGATATTTTCAATGAGTTATTTAGCCTATAGCCAGAGTCCCAGTCCTTGATCCTATTTTTAGAGCCTGCTCAGCTCACTGATGCTTCTATTGGGAACACTAGTATTCAGAGCTTAGCACTGGCTACTCTTTAATTTGGGTGTCTTTTACAAGTTTCTAGTTGCAGTGTCCTGATTGCTATTTGGTTTCATCATTAATCTGATGTCATCTACTTTCTGCCCAAGGTTTAGCCTAGAAAATGATCTAAATGAAATCTAACAGAAAATAGATCTAAAAGAAAAAGAAATAGACTTAAAAGTATATTGTGGGATCCCTGGATGGCTCAGTGATTTAGCGCCTGCCTTTGGCTCAGGGCGTGGTCCTGGAGTCCCAGGATTGAGTTCCACATCGGACTCCAGTCCCATATTGGGCTCCCTGCATGGAGCCTGCTTCTCCCATCTTTAAAAAAAAAAAAAAAGATTTATTTATTCATGAGAGACACATAGAGGCAGAGGGAGAAGCAGCCACCCAGGGATCCCACAATAAATAAAATCTTTTTTTAAAAAAAGTATACCGTGTATGAGTATTTATACACAAAATCAAATGAATGCTCTTTTACTAAATCAAAGAATCAGTGCTGAAAATGAACTATCACGGCATGTCTGCCTTTATAATCAGTAAGATTAGATGTCTAGAGTCAAGGTACTGATTTTTTTTTTTTTAAAGATTTTATTTACTTATTCATGAGACACACACAGAGAGAGAAGCAGAGACACAGGCAGAGGGAGAAGCAGGCTCCATGCAGGAAGCCTGATGTGGGACTCAATTTCGGGATCACGTTCTGAGTCAAAGGCAGACAGACGCTTAACCGCTGAGCCACCCAGGCGTCCTCCAAGGTACTGATTTTTATGAGTTAAAGCCCTTACGTGTTTACTAAAGACATTCATTTTAAAAAATGTTTTGTTACTGATGCTATTTCACTTTATTCCCGCTATGTACTGGGCAGTGAAGTCTGTTACAAAAGGCTTCCATTTCATTCTTCTATGATCTCCCTCTGCTTGTCAGCATGCTAGTACCGGTTCCATAACCCCTAAGAATATGGATCATACAAAGTAAACTTGAGTTCCTGCTGAAGTAAACATAAATTTTTTTGATAACTCTTTAACTATTCTACATTGAAGATATCTTTTTTCAAAATTTTATTTCAAAGTAATCTCTATGTCCAATGTGGGGCTTGAACTCACACCACCAAAGATCAAGAGTTGCATACTCTACTGAGCCAGCCAGATGCCCCTATTGAAAGCATCTTTATGCTGCCTTTATCCTTAAATAATTGTCAGGCTATTGAATATGGAACTAGAAATCTCTGAGGAACTTAAATATATTTATTTTAAATCATTTCAGACTGTCGTACTTTTATGTTTTTGAAGTAAATACATATCTTAATTGTTGATCTGGCTGGCTGTCCTTAAGTGTATTTGTGCCACTGATTTTGACCTTTTAAGTGAAAATGAGTTTTTTTTTCAAGTGTTTTAGGATATCTGATGTAGGCTCAATCAAATTGAGTTTGTTTTTTTCCTCTTTTTCTATACCCGTCTAGTACTTTTACAGTCACTTCTACCTGGCTGCAAATACCACATCTTATGATGGTATGCCCAAACTACCAACATATGAGAATATTCAAATGTTCACAAATTCAGATCTCAAGCTAAAAGGTAAGCTGATTCAGGTCTTAGAAGGCTATAGTATCTCTCTTTCCACTTGTTTAAGTACTTGGCTCTACTTAGTCATAAATCCAGACCATAGGTCGAAGCTTTTTTCCAGATTTATTTCCCAGATCATGAACAGTCCCTCTTCCACCCATATTTTCTGTTTCATTTCTGGTCTCCAATTTACTGTATTAGAACAGCAATTCTTCACATGTGGTCTGTGGTGTGTTGGGAGTACCCAAGACTCTTCAGAAGGTTCAAGAGGTCAAAAATATTTTCATATTACTAAGACATTATTAGCCTTTTACACTGTGTTGACATTTGCACTATTTGAGCAAAAGCATTTGTGGGTGAAACTATTGGGCTTTAGTAAGAATAAGCAATAGCATCAAAGTTATTTCACTGCCATGCACTCTCTGTTAAAAAAAAAAAAAAAAGCCAGTTTTACTTAAGAATGTCTTTGTTGAAGCAGTGAAAATTATGATTTTTATTAAATCCTGACCCTTGAGTCTTCTTAATATTCTGCATGATGAAGAAACAGGATGTGCAAATACTTTAACTGCACACATGGTTGTCTCCAGGGAAAGCATCTAAAATAACTGAGTTATATGCTGAACTATTTCTTTTTTTCATGAAACACCATTTTTACTTGAAAGAATTAGTAATAGACAAAAAAGCCCCCCCAAAAAAACAAAAAAAACAAAACCCAGTTATTCAGACATGGATATCTGGCAGATATTTTTCTCAAAAATGAATGAAGTGAGCCTTTTACTTAAAGGAAAACTGGTAGCATTTGTTGCATTGGTGCAATTCAAGCTTTTAAGTGAATAATTATGGTTTTAAAATAAATAAGTATTCCCTTAAAAGCTTCTGCTTAAATTTCTGATGTGGCAAATATCAATTGATACAACCCACATAAACAAGAGCTCTTTGAGGTCCTCAATATTTAAGAGCATAAAGGGGTTCTGAGACCAACGTGTTTGAGAACCACTGTATTAAGATACTGCTGTTATCTTAATTTCCTCTTTTATATTTTATCAGAGATTGCTATTTATGTGTGGGGTGAGTGTGTATATATGTCTGTGTGTTCTCAAAGCACTTATATATATATATGTTATCTATGAAAATGACATCAGATCTACCTGGTAAGAGTGTTCAAGGTATATAATCAAGAATCAAGTAGAAGAAACAGAAAACAAAAGGCCAAGGGGTGAGTCTGTAAATCTATTAACAAGCTTCAAGTCCGGAGGGTCCTCGTGGGCATAAAATGCTATTTGAAATCCTTTTCCGTCTTCATTGTGGGGGTCGAGGGGGGAGCATATGCAAATAGCAAGGCTGAGAGAAAGGTAAGTTTCCTAAAAAGATCTCCCACAGACTGATAGCCTAAAAATGTAAAAATTAAGCAAATGGATGAAAACCATCAGTCTATATTTGCCCCGTCCCTCATATTGTGGAATACAATTTGAATTTTCTAGGGTGCTCTTTTGTTTTTTTTAGGGTGCTCTTCTGTGCTGTTTTTGAACCACAAAATTAGGATAAAACATTGCTCCTGATTGCAAAAATTTTATAAGTTACTTGAGATGACTAAATATGAGGTATTTTATATAGACTATTGTGTATATTTGAAAGTTTGTTGTTTAAACAAATTGATATATGCAATACCCAAAGAATTAAAGATTTTCTTACTTTTTTTTTCACACTAATTTTCTTGGATAATAATCTGCCCCAAAGTAATGTTCTCAAATGTCGTCTTTTGCATTTGCTCATTAATTGCAAGTATAAAATCAGAAAAACATTCAAACTTAATAAAAGAATCAAGAATATCCTACTCGTTTTTAACTCGTGAGATCTTATTATAAACATGCACCTAACAAACAAGGAAAAAAAATCACTTGAGATACATTAGGCTTTTGTTTTCTAAGCCTGCAATTTTTGGTAATCTATTTATTAATTTATCAAAAGACCAATTAGAAATGCAAAGGTAAGTTATCAAAATGACTAAGAACAGAGTGTTAGAGTCCTGGATGTAGTGACCATAATGGATAAGTTACTGCATCTCTCTAACATGGAGATAACAACCTTCACAGGTTGCTAGAGGATTGAATGAGAAAATACAGATAAAGCCCTGGCACATATATGTATATTCAATAAATATGTTAATACTGAGAATACATTTGACCAGGACAGACAAAAATATTCAGAGATGGTTAATAATTCTAAAGTTCAACTTAGTGTGTAATTCCTTATATACTCCCCAAAGCATATGCTTAGATTCTTTAAGTGCTAAATATTTGTTCAGCATCCCCCCATGCAAGATAGCAGCAAGAAAGTCCAAAACAGTGTTTAATATTTTAAAAATATAAAATCACTTCAATGAAAAGCTTTTATCTAAATATTAGAGATATCTGACTAAATATAAAAACCAAGTTAAAATTTACCAGCGAAATCTTAAATACTTAAAAAAAAAAAGCTGTTTTGATGAAATTAATCTTTGACTTTTACTTCTATGTTCTGCTTGTATACATGGGTCATTTATTCCTACCTAAATTTTATATTGTCACCTTGATAGGCTCCTAAAGGCCTATCAAAACTTGCAGACAAGTGAAATACACACAATGTATCATTTTTAAAGTTTAAAACAGGTGATAGAGAATTGAGTAATCTTGAAGGACTAGGAGATATGTTTGTTAGACATATGGGGCTCAAGTCTATCCATTGTCTGGGTCTAGTCTTCCTAGAAACACAGCATCTCCGTCCTGAAGAACCTACTAAGAATTATTCAAGTACATTATAATCATTCACATAATTAAATATTAACTCAATCATTCCAGCAGCCTTACGAAGTATTGCTATTCCCATAGAAGTGTAACAAAAACTCAACCTTTACTGAGTACTTATTACACAAAGAGTGAGGTGCCAGGAGTAGAGTAAAAAAAAAAGAAGAGGGAAGCCCAGGTGGCTCAGCAGTTTAGCACCTGCCTTCGGCCACTGCCTGATCCTGGAGACCCAGGATCGAGTCCCACTTCAGGCTCCCTGCATGGAGCCTGCTTGTCCCTCTGCCTGTGTCTCTGCCTCTCTCTCTCTGTCTCTCTCTGTGTCTCTCATGAACAAATAAAAAAAAATCTTTTAAAAAAGGAAAAAGAGAAGGAATACAACATGGTGCCTGCAGTTTAGAAGCAAAGTCCCAAAGTTTCTGCTCCGGTGATTATATTTTTATTGTTATTAATTATTTACTGGGCATCGAAATTTACATATCATCAGATTGTATCTTAGTCTAACATATTCTAGAACCTTGCTAGAGATAAGCTGATTGAGGGAATTTTTTTTTTTTTTTGAGGGAATTCTTTTTTCCGTTATATAAATGGTAAGCAGCCATTACCTAGATTTTAGATTTGTTTATAAACTTATTTATTGACTGTTTTTAGAAGTAACCCGCCACATCTCAATCAATGCTTTAGGAAACTTGAACAACTTATTCAAAACAGATTTAGGGATCCCTGGGTGGCGCAGCGGTTTAGCACCTGCCTTTGGCCCAGGGCACGATCCTGGAGACCCGGTATCAAATCCCATGTCGGGCTCCCTGCATGGAGCCTGCTTCTCCCTCTGCCTATGTCTCTCTCTCTCTCTCTCTCTCTCTGTGTGACTATCATGAATAAATAAATAAAATCTTAAAAAAAAATAAATTAATTAATTAAAAAAAAAAAACAAAAACAGATTTAAAAATTCTTACGATGGGGCAGCCCTGGTGGCACAGCGGTTTAGCGCCGCCTGCAGCCCGGGGTGTGATCCTGGAGACCCATGTCCCTGCATGGAGCCTGCTTCTGCCTCTGCCTGTGTTTCTGCCTCTCTCTCTCTCTCTCTCTCTCTCTCTGTCTCTGTCTCTCATGAATAAATAAAATCTTAAAAAAGAAAAATTCTTACAATGGCCCCTTCTCTAGAACCTTGTTTTATCATTCATCCCCTCTCGCTCTGTTTTTAACCTTCAACAGTTCTATTCACAATTTCTTCTCTCAAGTCCACAAACACATGCAGTCT
Organism: Canis aureus; assembly: GCF_053574225.1. Classification (NCBI taxonomy): domain Eukaryota; kingdom Metazoa; phylum Chordata; class Mammalia; order Carnivora; family Canidae; genus Canis; species Canis aureus. The sequence goes on from NC_135631.1 coordinate 41,857,852, forward strand.
TTCCCGTCCTTAAACTCGGTTACCACAAAATCCCTCCTACCTTCAAGGTCAAATAGTGGTTTACTTTCACCATTCTCACTTTCTTACCACACATCCATTTGGCCTATTACCATCTGGTTTCTGAATTTACGGACACTGCTTTAATAAAGCCACCAACAGCCTCTGGATCGCCAAAACCAAGGTTCACATTTTAGTTCACATTTTAGTCCCTATTTTACATACTTAATCTCTCTTGCACCTCCTGATATTGTTGAATTTCTTGAAATTCTAATAGTGATGCTAAGATGTTACTTTTCTCCATCTTCTTAACTATTAATTATTTTCTCCATCTTCTTAACTATTTCTTCTCCTTCGTGCTGGTAGGTATCTGCTGAATCTCCAGCCTATTCTTGCCTTTTTAAAAATTAAACTCCATATAGCTAATTGCCTAAAGAATACCTCCTTTATATGACTTAGAGACCACAAAATTAATACATCTAAAACTGATCTTCAACCAAAAATCTGATTCTTAGCGATGTATCTTGGACAAAGGTACCACTACCAACCTGTCCCCTCTTCAACCTCCAAATACATTCTAATTTCCAAATCTCCTCTATTTCCACTGCAATTAACTTTAGGCCCTCACAATTTCTCTGGCAACAGATCTCCCTTCTTTCAATTATGACCTTTCTAATCCATCCTCTACACTACTGACAAAATAAAAATTTCTAAAAAGGAAACCTAATTATAATATTCACTTGCTTAAAACACTTAAATGAGTTCCAACTTCAAATGGTAGGAATTCTGGGCTTAAGTAGAAAGTACCCGATAAACAACTCCAAATCCTGTACCCTGAAAATACACGTTTTCCTAAAGAAAGGACCCAGGTTATCAAAGGTTAACCCCACAGGATTAAGATCGTTCCACAGGATAAACTCCTAGCTCTTCTGTTAGCCCTATGAAACCTTTCAGGATCATCTCAGGCTATACCCTCCTTCCCAGAAGTTTAAACCAACCCCAACTACTTTTAAGTTTTCAACCAGGCTATGCTGCTTCAACTTTTCACACCACTGAGCTTAAGTTTCCTTTTGCCTGGAGAGCCACTCCCACATCCTCCCCAAGTGAACAAATACTCCTCCTTCAAGTGTTCTTTCATGTATGAAATACCCCCTAGTTCCTCCAAGCAAATGACTTCTCCTCTTTCACCTACTATACTTTGCCTATATTTTCATTAAAGTACTTATCAGGTTCTCTTGTGTACTACTATGCTGTTCAAACCGAAAGTAGTGTTTCTTTAAAGAGCTTAGAACAGGGTATTTTTCAAAATACGTCAGACCTGTGATCACTAATGAATCTATCACTGATGTTTTAAAATATTAAGGAAAAAAGTCATGTCAATGTTCTCTTTTTTAAAAAGACTGACAAATAACATAAGCACAAACCTAACAACTGCCTCATTTATTAAGTGAAAACTTTAATTATAACCCTCAACAAGACTTTCTCTTGGGATCCCTGGGGGTCTACTCAGTAGTAGTTGAGCGCCTGCGTTCAGCCCAGGGCGTGATCCTGGAGTCCCAAGATCGAGTCCCGCGACGGGCTCCCGGCATGGAGCCTGCTTCTCCCTCTGCCTGTGTCTTTGCCTCTTTCTCTCTGTGTCTCCCATGAATAAATAAATAAAATCTTAAAAAAAAAAAAAAAAAAAAAAGGCTTTCTCTTAACCTTTGTATTTGATAAGCCTAACCAAACATGATTTTCCTCCTGCAATTTCAAATTTTTACACACTCAATTTTTCTTTTTATCTGAATCTGGGTTTACAGAACCCTAAAAGTGTATGTGTGTGTAAAATACATATAACATATGTGTAGGTGTCTTTAAAAAGTGTGTGTGTGTGTAAAATACATATATGTGCAGGTGTCTTTAAAGTAGACGTTTGTGTGAAATCAGCACTGTTTCAGTTTTCAGAAGGCAAGTAAAACTTTGGGGGAATGGTAGGAACCTTTCTTTGAAAATCAGCTTGAGTACCCAGGAGGGAATCCGAGTTTCTGTGCTACTTAGAAACAAAAACAAAAAACCCCATCACACTCTCAGTGGGGTTATTTAACACAGGAAATTGGAAGTTCTTACCCTTCGCCACTTGATGCCTAAAACCTAAGGTTAAAAGAGCTACGGATGTCAGTGTTGCCGGCCATAAAAGCAACTCGCCCGCACAGTGGACAGATGCCAGCTGCCGGTTAATCCCGGCCTGAAAAAAAAAAATCAGCCCTGAAACCTGTGCTGGGCCGCGAAATCCGAGGCAAATGTGCCGCGCCTGGTGCATCCGCCGGCTCCTCCAAGCCACGGACTCACCGCGGCCAAGGTCGTATTAGTAAGTCTCCTCCGACGTTACCGACCGGGCTGCAGGCGGTCGCGGGAAACCCAACAGGCTGGACGGCGGTTCCCGGCCCGCGTCTGAGCACCGGACGGGCCAGGCGCGTTCTGTAGAAGTCCCCCCCCCCCCCGGTCCTGCTCGCCCGACCCACAGTCTATTTTTATCCCTTTTTTTTTTTTTTTTTTTTTTAAACTGGGAGGCCTCTCAGGAGCAAACTGAGAGCGGAGCGCCCGGCAGACCCCTGGGAGGAGGCGGCGCCGCGCGGCCCCGGAGCGCGACTGCGGCCCGGGTTTCGGTTGGGCCGCCGGGGACGCCTCTGCCGCCTTGCGGGCGGGCGTGCAGCCGGGAGGGCCGAGAGCTCCCGCGGCCCCGGCGGCGCCCGGAGGTGAGCTTCGGCGCGGGGGGGGCGGCCTGGCGCGGGCCGCGGCCTCCGCCCTGGGAGGGGGGGGGCGGCCTCGGCCTCGGCCTGGCCTGGGCTCCGGCTCCCGCTCCCGCCGCCGCCGCCGCCGCCGCCCCGGGCCCCGGCCTCCCCGCCGAGGGCAGCGGCCCGCCCGGGCTGGAGGGCGCGGCGGGGCGCGGGGCCAGGCCTCGCCGGCGCGGGCTGCACTCACCCACTCGAGGACCTTGATGAAGCCCAGCGGCTCCTTGAGCGGGCTGACGTTGAGCTGGAAGGAGGACATCCTCTGAGGAAGGAGGGAGACAGAGAGTCAGGGCCGCGCGGCGGACGAGGACGGGACCGACGACGCCGAGCAGCCGGGCCGCGACCAAGGCCGAGCGCCGCGAGCCCTGGGAGGCGGGCCCGGGACGCCGCGGGGCGGGGCGGGGCGGGGCGGGGCGGTTGAGCCGCCGGCCGAGGCGCTCAGGCGGGGACGCCGAGGGGCGGCCGCGGAGGGCGAGGGGCGGGCAGGGGCGGGAAGGGGCGGCGCCTCCCCGGGCCGCACCTGGCCGAACCGGCTGATCCGCTGGCGAAACAAGTAGATGTTGGACGCCATGCTGCGTGCGCCGCGCCCGCGCCCTGACGCCCCGCCCCGCCCCGGCCCCGCCCCCGCCCCGGCCCCGCCCCCGGCGCTCCGGGGCCTCTGCGCATGTGCGCGCCCACCCCGCAGCTGCGCAGTACGCGCCGCCCCTCGCTCGCGGCCCGCCCGCTTCCCGCCTCCCGCCTCCCGCCTCCCGGGGCCGCGCGTCCCTCCGCGGTTCCCAGCTCGTCGGGGAGCTTGCGGAGGGTCTGTGGACCGAGCCGCGCTCCCCGCCGCCGTTCCGGGCCTTCTGAGTAGCATGTTGGACAGCTGCTGCGGAACAGCGCGGAGGCGTGGTTCATCAACCGTTCTTAGAGACATTGAGCGTTTTGCAAAATTATCATTTGGAGTCGGGGGGGAAGGGATGTGCACCGAATGGGAAGCCCTGAGCGGATAGTAGCCCCCCGCCTCCCCCAGCTCCCAGCCGGGCGGGCGCGCCCCCGCCCCGGGGCCTCCGGTGTCTCCGCGGACGCCGCTGGTTCGGCGTGGGGGGCGCCCACCCCCTCATGCTGAGCTGCCCTTAGCGGCCCCCCAGGACCCTGGAGGTTCCTGGCCGGCTGGAAGGGCGGCCCCTTGCCGCGGGTGGGACGCCTAGCAGACAAGGAGGACCTCCCTCGAGCACAACGGGACCCCGCTGCCAGCTCTCAGGCACGGGCCTGGGAATTCGGTTCCTTGCCGTTGCCGTTTCTCTAGGACGGTCTGGCAGCTGTTACCCAACATCTTTTATTTTTTTAGGTTTTTGTTTTTTTAAGATTTTATTTATTCATGAGAGACAGAGAGAGAGAGAGAGAGAGGCAGACACACAGGCAGAGGGAGAAGCAGGCTCCGTGCAGGGAGCCCGACGCGGGACTCGATCCTGGGATTCCAGGCTCATGCCCTGGGCTTAAGGCGACGCTCAACCACTGAGCCACCCAGGGATCCCCAATCCCCAGAACATCTTTTAAAGTGCATCTGAGGCCATTATAAGTTTCCGCTGCTCCTTTTTTTCCTTTCTATTCTGTTTCTGGACCTTTTCTCCTGGCATTGGGTTTATGGGAGCTCCAAGGTAGTGATGTCCTTACTGGCTTTCTTGCTGCTCTACTCTTTGCATTCTCTTTGGTCCACTTTTCCAAACTTTTATTTCCGTTTTGTTGAGGCCTGGGAGTGCATTGTGGGTACTTAGTGCTATTTTGGCCTTGGGATCCATAGTCTCAAAGATGCAACGTCAGGCTCTTGACATTTATGAATGAGCCATACATGCTGCCAGATCAGAATGCTGTTCACTTTGCAATTTTACTTATTAACTTTAAAAATCTAAACTATACTGTGGTTTAGCAACCCATGTTTGGCATCCGTTTTTCACTTTTTTGAAGGTCTAAGAAATTCGAATTGGCCAGACCCTTTCTCAGCTTCTGAGAAGCTTGATTTTGTGTTTCCTCTTTTCTGCCCCTCCTTGCTTTCTCTCCTGCTTCTCGTTCACAGCCAACAGTGGGAGGCACAGTTGTTTCTCACCAGAAAACCTCTAGTGCTAGAGTTTGTACCTTAAACTTTAAGAAATTCTCTTCCCTGAGTATGTGCTATGTGCCACTAGTTTTGAAAAGATAGAGACCGCTTAAGGTGAGCAGAAGAAAAGTATCCGGTCACTTGTCAGGACCAGTTCACAGGATTTCACGGGCCACACAAGGCAGGAGTGAATACTGCAGGTCACTTCAGTTACGGATGGCTTAGCATTGCTACTGCCAGTCATCTCCGTTCAGAGGAACCCCCACTTTCCTGAGAAGGAGCTGGTGGCGGCTGGCAGAGCAAGTGAGATCTGATTAGGCAACCAGAGAGTTGTAAATTTTTTTGATCCTGGAAAAACAAGAGCGTTTAAACAAAAGCATCTCATTGAAGACACAACTGTTCAAAATCTGGGAAGAATGTTCAGATGACTATCACATTGACTGCAACACTGGTCATTTTCTGATTTGTTCTTCAAATCTGAGCTAAGAGCCAGAAGCCCTGGACACAACACGTTCCACTCTCTACCAGGGCTGTTATGGAAAATGATACTTGTAATGCAAAATTGTCCTATCTGAGTAGTCTTACAGAGTTCTGTCCATGGTAGTATAATTATGACTGGCTCATGTACATAATTTGTCGTTATTTTACTTTCTCTTTGCTGTTTATGAAATGTGCCAGGTTACGATACTTGGGATTTAAGGATGTCAACAGGTGAGAAGGCAGTTTGTGTTAGGGAAGTCATATTGGTGGCTGACTATACCATTCCTTTGTGTTTGTCAATGGTAGTACAAAGCTCTGGTCATTTTGTTAGGAAGATGAAACTTCATAATTCATTCTCAACCAATATTTGTCTTTATCCTGAAAAGATAGTTTTAATTACTCCTGAATTCAAAATCTGAATTTTGTCAGTAAACACAGTTCTTTTCTTTTCACTGATGTATTCAACATCGTCTTAAATTTTTTTTATTTATGGTAGTCACACACAGAGAGAGAGAGAGGCAGAGACATAGGCAGAGGGAGAAGCAGGCTCCATGCACCGGGAGCCCGATGTGGGATTCGATCCTGGGTCTCCAGGATCGCGCCCTGGGCCAAAGGCAGGCGCCAAACCGCTGCGCCACCCAGGGATCCCTCAACATCGTCTTAGAAAGATGTAAAAATCAGGGCACCCTGGTGGCTCAGGTCATGATGTTGGGGTCCTGGGATTGAGTTCCACATCGGGCTCCCTGCTTCTCCCTCTCCCACTGCTCCTTACCCCTGCTCACTCTTGCACACACTCTCTCTCTCACATAAATAAATTTAAAAAAATCTCAAAAAAAAACTTTTAGAAAAATGTAAAAATCACTCTAAATTTACTTAAATTGTGCAGTAGATTAACTCACTGGACCCAGTAATTAATCGTAAAATAATTAAACTGGGGTCTTTTAAAATTATATTTTAATTTTAAAAATAATTTTAGGTTTACAGAAAAGTTGCAAAGTACAGAGTTCCTATATACACTTCACCCAGCTTCCCCTAATGTTACATCCTCTATTACCAAGAGATGTGTCAAAACAAGGAAATTAATGTTGGTGTATTAATATTAACTAAACTACAGAATTTTTCAAACCTCACTAGTTGTCCACTAATGTCTTTTTACTGCTTCAGGATCTAATCTGGGATACCATACTTAAACATCCAGATCTGTATTGAAGGAGTGTTCAGGAATGGAGGGAAATGAATAAGACAAGATCACTTTCCATTCTGCTGAAGATGGAACAAAATGCATGAGGATTCAGTATATGGCAAATGGCTTTGGCCCCAGTAGCTCCCTGCTTCATGGCTACCTGGATGTCAGCGCCTGCCTCCCCTTGGTTGGCTACTTTAGATGTTGGTATCCCAATCGGTGGTGGTGACCCACTGTGACATATGATTGATTCGGGTGCAGTCCTACAGTCTGGTGTCTGCTCTCATAGCCCTGGGCCCCACTACCCATTGTACTCAAGGTAAGTTTTTGGAGCGCGGGGGAGCCCTCTTGCTGCCTTACAATCCATTAAGCTGTGGTTACAATTCCGTGGTCAGTAGCAGAGCTGTGTTGTCAGACTCCTGGTTTGGACCCTGCCTCTACTTTGTGACTTTCAGCAAAAGCTTTAGCCTTCCTGAGTTTCTTCTTTTCTCATTCCCATTTTACAGAGATGAAAGGAGAGTTGAAGTGAGGTTTGAATTTTATAATTTTCAGAGATCATAGGGGAGAGTGCCCAGTACAGAGTAGGCACTTAGTAAATGCTACCTGTTGTTATCACTGTGTTCCAGAAATCGTGGGTAGGCTCAGTCTCCTAGTTGGGTGGTCAAGAAGGGACCAAGACTCAATGCTAGAGCAAAATTCATTTAAGGAAATTAAATTTCTATTTATTGGCTAGAAGAGGATGAGAGTTCTAAGGAAGACTATTCCACTGATAAAAGGAAAGAAGTATGAAACTTGGGAATAGGATTCTAAAAATTAAGGAAAATTAAGTTTTTCACTGTTTCAAATCATGTGGGGGTAAAGGTCATGCTAATCCTAATCCTCTTTGTGTGGGTCTAATTTTAATCTATTTGTGGCTGAAGTGAGCACAATTCTCATCACCATCTTAAGCTTAGCTCACATTTAAGCAATGAAAAATGGGAAAAATATCCTAATTCGTAGAGGTTAACTTTATAGTAATCATCATGAGCACTTCAATTAAGTTTCTAAAGAAAAAAAAGGCATATTGTATGATAACTTACAGTAACATAACTCAGAATTTGCATCGTACCTGGCATTGTTCATAGACCTTTCATACTCTCTTTTTCATATGACTCTTGAACTAAGGGAGGGTGGAGGAATTATGATCCACATTTTGTTGCGACACAGGCTCAGAGGGCTGAAAGCATATCAGAAAAGGCCTCATAGCAGAAACAACACAGCATTGAAGCTTGAGGGATGCAAAGGGGTTTCACCAGGTAGATGGAAGTGCGGGGGGGGGGGTCCAGGTAGAAGTGCAGCAGAAGGAAGAGAATGGTGGTAGAGGAGAGGGGAGTTCTTTTGTGGGACCAAATACCCCAATATATCTGATGCTTTGACTAAGGAGAGCAATGTAGAGGGAGGGCTTTATATGCCAGGCTAGGAGCTCGGGCTTTATTCTCTGGCAGTAAGTTGCTTTGAGGCAAAGGAGAATAACCTGATCAGGTTTCAGTTTAGGAATATCACTATGACAATAATATAAAAGGTAACCGCAAAAGATTCTTGGTGGTTTCGAGATAGCTGATATTTTTTAAACCTGTTAGGGGGGGATCCCTGGGTGGCTCAGTGGTTTAGCGTCTGCCTTCGGCCCAGGGCATGATCCTTGAGTCCCGGGATCGAGTCCCATGTCAGGCTCCCTGCGTGGAGCCTGCTTCTCTCTCTGCCCTTCTTTCTCTCTGTGTGTCTCTCATGAATAAATAAAATCTTTAAAAAAAAATAATAAACCTGTTGGTCATGAGATCTCAGGTCCCAGATGGATGACAAGGAGCAGAAGCAGACAGCCAGGTTAGTACCAGCAGCACCATACTGCCTGCAACGAAAGCACGAGATTTAGGTGCAGAAACCACTTGTTCCTGCTCTGGCTTTTATCAGATTTAGAAATTTTCCTAAAGCATTATCATTTAATTTCCTTTTGCTTATCTCTGTGTAACACGAGTACAGTATTTGTATAGCATCAACCTAAGTATGTTAATTAATATCGATGGAGTACTTCCAACAATAAAATCAGGACTTGGGAGTGAAGACAAATGTCAAAATGTCTTAGGCTGGTCCCAGAATCATATCCAGGATAGAGGGTTCAGCAGGCTGCCCAAGCTATGTAGCAGGGTGGATATGGAGATTTTTTGAATCCGATTTTGAGCTGCTTCTATCAGAAGTAATTATTCAGAGGACTTCCACATTTTGTCTCCCTGGAGAGTAGAGTGCCCCCAAAGATCTATACAGAGATTTCAATTTTAGTATTGTATTGTACCCAGGGATCTCTCTTGAAACCTGGTAGGAAACAAAACCAAATGTCCACTAGTTGTGTATGGACGGTTTGTTTATTCTCTTTGCAAGTCCAGAGAACTGACTTCCTGCCAGGGAGAGAACAGGGTGTGATAGATCTGGGACAGTAAACTGAGCGGATGAAGTGCTTTGTTTTTAGCATACTGGACAGGATTGCCTCAGGACCTGAACTTTCTGTATCTAACATAGGAAATCCAAAGAAATACCCTTTCCTCCTAATTCTGGTCCTGTGGATTTTGTGTCAAGATCTCCATGATTTTCTGAGTGACATTGTAGTATGTATGTATGTATTTTTAAAGATTTTATTTATTTATTCATGAGAGACACACAGAGAGGCAGAGACACAGGCAGAGGTAGAAGCAGGCTCCCTGTGGGGAGCCTGATGTGGGACTTGATCCCAGGACTCCCAGGATCCCGACCTGAGCTGAAGGCAGACTCTCAACCACTGAGCCACCCAGGCGCCCCTATTTTAGTATTTATTAAGAGAGAACAGGTTACCACAGGCCACCACTTTCAAAGCTGACCAGTCACATGCCCAGGTCTATAATCTTACCAACGTCAAAAATCAATTTTCTAACATGATATGAAGAGGGTAAATAGAGAAATCCCTGAGTAGACGCTGGCCAGGAAAATTCGGATGCTGACGGAATTGGGCAATGGAAGTTTGCTTACAATTTTTCTTGGAGACAGAAGAAAGTATTTTATTATTTACTTTTTAAAAAAGATTTTTATTTATTCATGAGAGACACAGAGAGAGAGGCAGAGACACAGGCAGAGGGAGAAGCAGGCTCCATGCAGGGAGCCCGACGTGTGATCCTGGTCTCCAGGACCAGGCCCTGGGCTGAAGACTGTGCTAAACCGCTGAGCCACCCGGGCTGCCTAGAAGAAAGTATTTTATACAGTAGCATGGTTTCTAGAACATTAACTGTAAATGTAATTTTTACAAGTGGAATTTCACTTTAAATGCACTTCAGGAGTTGGCTATTTAAAGGATTCTTTTGGAGAACCTCCTTGTGATAATACCTTATACTTCATAGGTTTTTATTTTTTATTCTCTTTGCTTATCCCATTTTTCTAAAGCAACAATTATTTGTAATTGTCTCACAAACTAAGTAAATTGGTCTTTGCATTCTGAAACAATTTCTTTGGTCTCCCGTCCCCCCTTTTTTTAGACACAAGCAAGGTTTTTTGTTTGTGTTTAAACTCCTCCATTTTCTTTCTTTCTTTCTTTCTTTCTTTCTTTCTTTCTTTCTTTCTTTCTTTCTTTCTTTCTTTCTTTCTTTCTTTCTTTCTTCTTTCTTTCTTTCTTTCTTTCTTTCTTTCTTTCTTTCTTTCTTTCTTCCTTCCTTCCTTCCTTCCTTCCTTCCTTCCTTCCTTCCTTCCTTCCTTCCTTTCCTTCCTTTCCTTCCTTCCTTTTTTAGATTTTATTTATTTATTCATGAGAGACATAGAGAGAAAGGCACAGACACAGGCAGAAGGACAAGCAGGCTCCACGAAGGGAGCCCGACGCAGGACCCAATCCCAGGTCTCCAGGACCATACTCTGTGCTGAAGGTGAGGTGGTGCTAAACCGCTGAGCCACCCGAGCTGCCCAAAACTCCATTTTCTTATTTCTCTTCATTTTTTTTTCCATTTCCCAGAATGACCATATGATAAGAAGTCTTAGAATTTACTGACTTTTGCTTTTTTTTTTTTTTTTTTTTTTTTTTAATCAAGGCAAAACCCTGAGAGGAGGACAGCCCCAAGCACCCTACCACCTGTCTGTGGAAATATACATATATCCTACTGCCTTGTCACAGGGATCCTGAAATGCCATCCTACTACTTTATCTAATGTTTTATTTTATTTTTTAAAATTTTATTTTTAAGTGATCTCTGCATCCCATGTGGGGCTTGAACCCACAACCCTGAGATCAGGAGTCACACACTCCACTGGCTGAGTCAGTCAAGCACCCCTACAGCCTCACATTTTAAAAGTCAAACACCCTGGAGAATTATTGCATTAGATGATCTATTACAGCATAACACTTTAATGGAAAATTGTCTGGTTATTTTCCTCCTGGCAGTGAGAAAAATGGGAGTTTTAATTAGAGTGTAGGAAAAAAAGGTAATCTTGGAATCTGCACACCATCCTAGAAAGACAGGCTTAACCAAAGGAAAAAGTTTCAGGCTGCCAAGAAGTTGCAGAAGGGACACTGAGTGCCTGGGAAGGATGCTGGGGAAGCTGTTCAGTATTAAAGACAAGGAAAGGGGATCCCTGGTGGCTCAGCGGTTTAGCGTCTGCCTTTGGTCCAGGGTGCGATCCTGGGGTCCTGGGATCGGGTCCCGCTTCAGGCTCCCGGCATGGGCCTGCTTCTCCCTCCTCCTGTGTCTCTGCCTCTCTCTCTCTCTATGTGTATCATAAATAAATCTTTAAAAAAATAAATAAAAATAAAGACAAGGAAAATGGGAAGCAGAACTACAATATACTTGGATTCCTACACAATTTAATTTTAGGAAGACTGAATTTTCCTAAAACATTTAATTTCAGTAACTGCCAACCATCTGAGAAGAAAGAGAGACCTGAATAGAGACCTGTTCCTTCTAATATTTACTGATAATCCATATGGACTAGGCACATTGTTAAGTGCTCATCATAAAAAGGAACCATATAGTTTTGTCCTCAGAGAATTTATATTCTAAGAGGAAAGATGGGCCAAAAGCAAAAAGACAAGAGAAAATGTATTTTCAAGTTGTGATACTTGCAATGAAGAATACAAAACCCACACTCTCTGTATTTTTTGTGTTACATTTTACACTTTGACCAACTTGCAAAATCTGTGGTACAAAGAGATAGGTTGGCAATGACTACAATCTTCATAATTTACATCATCAATTACTATTGACTTAGGGTCCCATGTAAGAAATCCTGTGTAGAACTTCTAGGTATAATCTTATGGCATTCTCAGAACCCTTGGAAATTCTTTAGATTAAGCATTCTAAGCACTGAGGGGCCCCACCTCAATCTAGGTGAGGTGGACCGCTGAGGTTTGAGTTTAAGATTTATCCTCTGTCTGCTATCCCCACCCTAACACAATGCCCATCCTTTAGCTGCATCTCCAGAAACTCCAGGGTTGAGAATTCTTTTTTTTTTTTAAGATTTTATTTATTTATTTGACAGAAAGGGAGCATAAGGAGGGGGATTGGCAGAGGGAGAGGGAGAAGCAGGCTCCCCGCTGAGCAGGGAGCTGATTGCGGGGCTCAATAATACCAGGACCCTGGGATTATGACCTGAGCTGAAGGCACCTGCTTAACCGGCTGAGCCACCCAGGTGCCCCCAGGGTTGAGAATTCTAATAGACTGGCTGATGGAGAAGAAAACAGAGAAAGGTGATTAGTTATGGAGCTGCTGGTGATAAGAGAGAGAAATAAGGAATATACCCAGAGCCTCAGAAAAAAGGTTATCAAGAATACTGGCTGAAAATGCTCCATGTAGGACAGTGAACTCACAATACTTCGATCAGTAACCCAGGTAAAGAGAAGAATGGAGAACAGAATTCCTCCTAAACTTTAAGACTAGATTGGGGAGCCACTTGAGGTCCCTGCTTGCTCGGCTATTAGGGGACTATAAATCTATGTTAGGCTGCATGCTCAATCCTTAACATTCTTGTATACAAGTGGTTACTAAAGCCACTACCAGTAGAAGTTGGCTAGATGACTTAAGCTATTTCTCTATTACAAGGATCATTGTGCTACAGTTGATAGAATACTGAGGGACAATGTAAAATATGGTCATGCCTTGTTTCTCACTAGTGAAAGGGGTAATAAAAGGAATGTGAACTACAGAAATCAAGTAAAACTTCTATCTTTGTGAGCCTTTTCATGGGCACACAGTGTTTTGTTTTGTTTTTTAATCTGCCCGGCATTCTTTTGGGGGAGCACATCTCCCACCCTCATTCAAAAATATTTCTGGTCAGTTGGTTTGGCCCAAGGATGGGTATGTGATCCAGACTCAGCCAATCAAAGTATTTTATCTTTCTAGTCACAGTGATTAGTTCCTGAAAGAGTATTTACCAAATGTCTCTCTGGTTATTTACCAGCTATCCAGAAATCACGTGCTCTAGGAACTCTGGAGGTCTACAGCAGCCAGAGTCCATCTGGTCAACACATGGAATCAACTTGAAGATGAAGCCAAGTGGATAGGGAGTGAGGGCAGGGAGGTCCTACTCTATACTATATCCATTCTAAGAAATCCTTGTGTGGGTAAAGCCGAGTAGAAGGACAGGTTTCTACCAGTCTCTAGGAATTGGGCAGTGAGGTCTCTGACTCACTATAGAACCAGTTGTCCTTGTCAAGAGGGGACAATTTCTCCTAGGAAATTTATAGTGGAAGAGGACTGATGATAACAAATAACCAGATGGGACTACTTGAAGTTATTTGCCTTTGGGCAAATTCAAGTTTAGTGTACACCTGCCGGCTCTCTCTGAAGCCTTCCTGTGCACCACACTCCCCACCCTCCCATTCCCTGCCTTCTGTCAGCTTGCATTCCCATTCACCTAGGGGGGAAAAAAAAGTGAGGAAGAAATAGGAAGACTGAAATAGCATCCAAAACCCAACATAATTAGTCTCCTTGTCTTTCTCACACATCAGACTTTAGAATGTTTGAAGGTACGGCTGTGTCTCCCACTCCTGGATCATTAAGGTCTTACACAGCCCCAGAGCTTAGAAAGCATGTCAGTGAATCTGGAAGGGCCCATAGAGAGAGAGAGGCCTTGCAGCATTCAGCCTGAGAAGGTTATTGGTTTGGATGAAAGCACTGCCTCTCCAGCATCCTTTTAAAAATGCAAATACTCAGAGGAAACATGAGGTACTGCCCTGCTGACCAGCAATTCTTGTTTTTGGCAGCTATCAGAACAAGGGAGAACTACAAACATTGGCTTTTAGAGAAAAGTCTGAAGTGTGATAGAAAGGGCACAAATTTGGTTAACTAATTTGGAAAACCATTTGGCATATCTCCTAAAGTTGAACATTACGCCTACGATCCAACAATTTGTTCCAAGGGATGGACCCAAGGGAAACTCATGCAGATATGCAAAAGGAGATGTGCAAGAATGTTCATAGTTGCACTGACACAGTGTGAAAACCTGGAACAGCTCAAATGCCCATCAACAGGAGAGTGGATGGATGAATTGTGATCTATTCATGCAACTGAATATTAATATGGTAATAAAAACAAATGAAATACGCTTATTTACTACAATGTGGATAAATCCTAGCAATGAAACAATAAAACACGAAATGAAGAAAGTAGATGTCCTAAAAGTATACAATATCATATAATTTTTATAGAGTTGAAAACAACTAATATAAGAATATACTCTATAATCTTAGATCTTGGTTCATTCAAATACTGCCTGAAATCATTAAGGATTGATAGAAGAGGTAAAACTTGAATCATAGCTATAGTTGGATTGACAGAAAATGGAGTCATCTGTTCCAGTGTACGATTAAGCATAGACTGAGGCAGGAATATGTTTGGTGACTGAGAGAATAAAAAGATACTATCGAGAGTACAACTAGACCATGAGCTTTCTAGAAGCTGGTATTGCGTGTTATTTATCCTTGTATCCCCCTGGCCTGGCACAGTACCTGGAAAAAATAGAGTTCAACATTGTTTGTTGTTTAAGTAGATTAAATAATGAATAAAAGCATAACAATAAAAAAGAATATACTTTTAGAAGTACACATAGATGCAATAAAACTGCATATTTAAAAAGAGGAATTCTGGATGATAGTTTTATTGGGTGGGGATAGGAAGGGAGTGGGAGGAGTTAGATGAAGGTTATGTCAAGGTTCTAGTTTTTGGGATGGTAGGTTTGCAGGTACTTATCACATTCTTGAGTAACAAAATAAATAACTAAGTTAAGACAAAACCAGAAAGCCTTGTTTCCAGGCTGTTGCTTTATTTATTTTTTATTTTTATTTTTAAAAGAGTTTATTTATTTATTTGAGGGAGAGAGGGAATCCCAAGCAGGCTCCAGGCTGAGCATAGAGCCTAAATGGGGCTTGATCTCAAGACCCTGAGATCATGACCTGAGCTGAAATCAGGAGTCAGATGCTTACCCGACTGGCACCCCTGTTGCTTTACTTATGAAGTGCAATCCCTGAGCAACGAGGGTGAGGGAAAAGTGAAGGGAGGCAGAGAAAGGTCCGAGAAGTAATGCCAGGGATGCCTTAGCATTGTTTCATGAAGAACTCTGAAGACACAGG
The DNA here is from genome assembly GCF_053574225.1 of Canis aureus. Lineage (NCBI taxonomy): Eukaryota > Metazoa > Chordata > Mammalia > Carnivora > Canidae > Canis > Canis aureus. Next base: position 41,872,967 of record NC_135631.1, read on the forward strand.
GTTGGTGAGCAGGCATGTGTTCAGCCACATGGGAAATCTTCAGAGACACTGTGCCTTGGAGTAGTCCTTGGAAGGGAGGAGGGTGAAGGAAGCTGTCAGACTGGGTCTCTCCAATGTGAAGATGGCTTCCCCTGGGCACCACTTCTGAGTTACTCCTCTGGCCCCGTTTGGTGGCAGTTAAGGAAACCAGATCACGCAGCCTGTGTTTCAGCTGAGTCCCGAAGTGGTGGGAGAAGCCAAGATGTCAGGGTATGTGGCTTATTGGCCCAGCTGCCATTGGTCAGCTGCAATATTAAATTGCAATTAAATATTTGTCTAATATTTACTTTGGTTGGCGGAGGGCAGGGAGCAGAGCTGGACCCAGCAAGGCAAGGGCACCTTTTTTTTTTTTTTTTGACCAGTGTGTCAGGAGTTGGGCATGGGGACCTGAGGTCACTCATGCAGACTTCCATTCATTTCAGGGATGCTTTGGCTCCTTTGTGAAAGTCACAAGTAAGTACCTGGTCATTCTTTTACAAGTCTAGAGCCCCTGAAAGGGTGACGAGACCGCTTGGTAGCTGGTAGATATCATTTTCATCAGGATCCCCTTTCTTTTTGGTCATTTAAGAATATCCATTACCTGGCTTGCTTGCCTTATACGATTATGTGCCCGTGCTTGTCACAGCAACTCCACAGGTTCTTGTGCTTGAATACTTGCCAGGTACTAAAATAAATGAGCACTCCTATTTTGGCTGGTAAAAAGTGTTGCATAAATGGAGCTTTTGATTTTATGGATTTGAACAAGTGAGTTCAAGTTTTCCTTTCTTGCTCTTAGTTAGTTGTCTAATTTGGGGGTAAAATGAAGTTATGTAGGGATTGGAAAAAAGCTCTCAAAAGAGGCACTCCTTATCACTAGTGCATATTTTACACATGCCCCAACTCCAAGACACTCCTCCTCAGAGCCCTTTTGAGGAGAGAGAACATTCTTCATCACTAGAATGCCTCTCTTCCCTTTGAGTTATCCTCGTGTCCTCCATAAACATGTAAAAAATTCTGGAGGAGTGGCACTCCTGTGTACTCTTTGCAGATTTTCTTTCGTCCCCCTCCAATGTCCACAGATCCAGTTGGCCCTAATTTCTTTCTAGTGGATGGTGGCAAGGAAGTAGGAAGTCATCTAAAGACTTCATACCACTGACTGCAGAGATTATTGGAGAAATGACTGCCTGCTCCCACAGTACCTCAGGGCCCCCCAAGATCAAAGCCTGCAGTTCTACTCAAGCCTGCAGTTCTCTCAGAATTTCTTTCCTTTGGCTAAATTTTGAATGTTCCTAAAAGAACACTGTACTGGAGGACTGGCATTTTAAGGTGTCCTAAGTCATCTCTATCTTTAATGTGGATGAGGAGCATCTTGGGTCAGCGGGGGCTCTGATGGCAGCTGGAGGATAGAGGAAGAGAGTCTGTAATTAGGTAGCTCAGAACCCAAAGAGAGCTTCCACTTTTGATAGAAGCCCTCCAAGGACTACGTATAGGCGGTAAGTAACATTTTTGACATTAAACTTCCTCTCTCTTGCCAGTGGAGGTGCTCCCTGCTTTTAACTTTCAAATTAGAATTTTTTTTTTTTTTTTTTTATGGTAGCAGTGGAAAATTATGTAGGTTAGCAAAGTCAGGAGAGGTTGGAAAAACCCTCAAAAAAATACCAGGAAAGTGTCACCCAAACCCAACATATCTTTTTTTTTTTTTTAAAGATTTTTAAAAATCTATTTATTCATGAGAGACAGAGGCAGGCAGAGACACAGGCAGAGGGAGAAGCAGGCTCCATGCAGGGAGCCTGATGCAGGACTTGATCCCAGGACTCCAGGATCACGCCCTAGGCCAAAGGCAGGCGCCAAACTGCTGAGCCACCCAGGGATCCCCCCAACATATCTTTAAAAAAAAAACTAAATGCTAAAAGAATATGAGAGCCAAGAAAAAAGGCTCCTTGTGTAAACACACAGAAACACACACTGTGATATTTTCTCTGCCCTTTTTTTGTCCTATGAGGCCATCTTTTATGAAGGTCATCATTTATGAAAATCAATAACTTTAATTGTAAGGATGTCTCCTGAGGCAATGGGAGATAACATGGTAAATAAACACTAGCAATTGCTGAATCAAAGGAAGGAATATTCCAGAACACAATTAAGCCCAGCCTGGGTGCCCCCTTTTAATCAGATCCCTCACTCTCTATGGGGCTCACCCCTTGGCTTAGACTTAATTGAGCTTCTGCATTAAAGGCATGAGAGTTGAGTCTCATTTTGTTCTGTGTCTAATCATAGAGAAGCCATTTATTCCTTTTACCAATTTTCAGGACCTGTCCCAGGAAGTGTTGAGAATTGGATGTGAGTTGTAATTACTGATGTTATATGATTCTTTGCAATTTGCAAAGCACATTTATATGCATTGTTACATTTAGTCCTTCCAACCAGTCCACATCATTATTATATTATTATTGTTGCAATTTGGTACCTGGGGAAACCGAAGCTTGAAGAGAGCTTCTGTGGCTTATTCTGTGGCTCGTCTAAAATTATAGAGAAAGGGATGGCTTTTTTTAAGATTTTATTTATTTATTCATGAGAGACAGAGAGAGAGAGAGAGAGGCAGAGACACAGGCAGAGGGAGAAGCAGGCTCCATGCAGGGAACCTGACATGGGACTCGATCCCTGGTCTCCAGGATCACACCCTGGGCTGAAGGCGCTAAACCGCTGAGCCACCTGGGCTGCCCAAGGGATGGCTTTAAACTCAGGTTTCCTCCCCCAGATCCTGTCGCTCCACAGCTCACCTTGATTTTGGGGAGATGCCACTGTCTACCACTCCTCACTTTTAACTTTGTTAATAATAACTGGCAATAGTGACTGACATCTGGGATGGTCACATAAGGCTAGGCACAGCTCATTTCATCCTCCTAATCGAATGATACAGATTTTATAACTCAGCTTATTTTATGTTGAGTAAACTGAGGCTCGGAGAGGTTAGATATGTTATCCCAGGTGCAGAGCTAGAAAGTGATGGGGACAGGATTCAAATCGAGGCCTATTTGACTCCCCAGCTCTTAACCACATCACTATGACCCTGTTGTGTCCATTGGTTGATCTTTCAAAGTTTTCACCTCCTTCCAAATGTCAGATTCATAGAGCAGAGGCACACGGAGTGCTTGCAAGGGGAAAGAACAAACTATAGGCTTTAGGAAGACATGGAATGAACCATGGGTCTTCCAGGACTTATTCCAGTGGGAGACAAAACTGATCTGTGGAGCAAAGCTGTAATACCAGAGGCTTTAGTCAGGGGGGCGTGGAGCTCCTTGAGGGTGCAGGGAAAGCGGACTGACCAGCCTTCACTGAGGCAGTAAGTCCCTTATTAAGGGACTCACTGTGCATTCTCGACCCTGAGTCCTCCATTTTTATTGCAAGATGGGGTGCTTAACCCCCAGGCATCCTTTACTAATGACCTATGGCAAGGCAGAGGGGCAGTGTCACCAGCTGGGCCTGAAGCCAGCTGCCTGTTCTGAACACGACAGCACAGACTGAGGACTGTAAGACCCTCTGCTTGGTTACAGATACTCCAGGGCTGAGCAAATCCTGAAAGCTTAAGTTCAAGGTAAAGGCCATAATACACTTGGGTGCTACGTAGGCTTTGGCTTCAATTAAAACCAATAAAAATTCTCCCCAGCCACTTTTTCAACATAGTTAGCTCATTTCCTTGCTGAACGAGGCTGGCAGAGAGGTGGGGGAAGTTGGTGAGAGAAGGTCTGGGAACAAGACAATTTGTCCAACCCAATGAAAAGAAACCCTCTGAAGATTTGGAGGAGGTGGGGAATCCATGTGTCTTTCATCTTCCACCATTCCCTGGGGAAGCAGTAGGGCAATTTTCCTCCCTGTTGGGGCTCGTGGTTCTTAGCCCTGGCTGCCCATTAGAATCACTTGGGGGACTTTTTCAATCTCTCTCCATGCCTGGCACCTACCACCCCAAAATCTCTGGGGGTGAGGCCCAGGTACTGTAATTTTTATAAGTTCCCCAGAGGATATCACTGCTCTAGAATTCCATCATGAGAAACGAAGAACTGACATGAGTGTCCAATTAAACTTTCTACCATTCTGATGCATTTGGAAGGGAAACCATCATCGTAGGCCAATTTTAAAGATGGAAAGAGAGGCAGAGAGAGAAGTAATTTGTTAGGAGGGAGGGCTGGTGAGGGCAGGGGTGAGGTAGGAGGAGCCTCCTTTTCTTTTTGTTCTTGCACACCTTTTTTTCTGGTAGTGTATTACAGTATCAGTAGTTCTACAGCTTAGCTTCATATGCTCTCAGGCAGGAGGTCTCTACTCCTTTCCTGGAGTGACCTTTCTAATGAGAGCTCTACTGCTGTTTTAATGTGTTTCCCTAAGGAAAACCCATAGCTTTCTTTTCTAAATCTCAGCTCTTTGCAAGCCCAAGCAGGGGGTCAGGAGACGCCTGCATCTGTTTAGGAGGAGCCAGGGACCCCGTTTAGTGCATTCTGGACAGAGTGCAACACGTGCACACGCAGTGACAATGCATCAGTGAGCGTGGAATCAGGCCTAACCCGGTCTCAGCTTTCCATCCAGCTGTAAACCCAGCGTGTCTGCCACTGAATCTGTAACAGCTAATTCTTTTAGAACACAGAGCTAAATCTCCCAGGGGGCCCGGCCTGGAGAGGCTGCCTGAATTGCTGCCTGCTTAAAGGTGCACTCATGTTTCTTGATTTAACTGGGTCAGTTCAGTTGTTTATATCTGCCTTTCAATTTTAGGGCAGAGTCGGCTTCCGGGTGCTGGCAATTCCCAGAGAGCGTGGGCTCTGAGTGACCAGGGCAGGTGTTCAGTAACCCCCTGTGAGTATTATTTAATTTTGTTCCTCCCACAGCCTCACGGTTTATGTATGAGTTGTTATGTGACTGAGTTCTATTTTTAACTGCAAACATGCTCCGTTCAACTGGAATCATGTTCTTTAGACGCTGCATTATGCAAACTGGCTCCAGAGTTTGCCAGGAGTGCTAAACGAGACCGTGACAATTCTCAGCTGCAGTCACTGGGACCCCCACAGTGGGGCAGTGGTGCTAAGTAACCGTCCAGGTGCCACCCGAGGAGAAAGCCCTGTCTGGCCACTTTTATCAGCTTCTCTCATCTCAGGCTCCTGCCTAAATCCCAGAATAAAGCCTGTGGGCCTGGGGGGAGGGCATCCACAAGGCTGCTGGTGAAGAAGATTAAACTTGAAATAAATGGTAATGAGGCACCAGCAATGTAATGCTCATTGTAATGTATCTTCTCAGGTACTAAGCAGGAGCATCCGTGGTTTAGATGGAGGCCATCTGGTTGAGAAGCCACTGTCTGGTAGGTGTTCCTGTTGAGTCATTCATTATCCTAAAGGGAGCACATTAGATAAGTCCACTGGTGGGTTCCCAGGTTGTTTTCTCGGGGTAATCAGAGAGAAGTGGCTTTCAAGAATTGCACGAGCCAGGGGGTTTCTCTTTGACTTCTTCCAGAGGACTGGTGTCTGGCTTATCCAGGATGATCTAGAGAAGGGGCAGAGCCAGCAGCCTCGGAAGGGAGGATGTTGGTATCGGTCAGGATCCTTTGGTGACAAGCAAGAGAAACCAACTCTTTAAAAGAATTAACCTCCCTAAGAAGAAAAGGACTTTTTAGAAATTAAGTTCCATGAGTGTAGGGCTACCTCGTTCACAGCTGCCCCAACAGGAACACCTCCAGGACAGTGGTTTCTCAACTGAAGTGAAGCATCTCTCGAGGAGTTTTAGGTAGCAGGACTGGGGTCCCTGACAATTTCCTCATGACATTGCTGCTGAAATGAATGCTCTCCAGCTACTCTTATGTTTTTGGGTGTGTATGTATACCCATGCATCAAAATCCAGAGAAAGAGAAAGAGTGTATGAGAATTTTCTAGAGAAAAACAGAACCAATAGAATATATACAGAAAGGGGTGGGGGAGAGGGAGAGAGAGAGGAAGAGAAAGAGAGAGAGAGAAGGAATTAGCATATACAATTATGGAGGCTGGCAAGCCCAATCTGCAGGGTGGATTGAAGTTGGAGACCTAGAGCTGATGTTTCACTTCAAGGGCCATCAGGCAGGAAGAGCTGATGTTGCAGATGAAGCCCAAAGGCAGTCTACTGGATAATTCTCTCCTACTCGGGGGAGGGCTGGTCTTTTTGTTTTATTCAGACCTTCAACAGATTGGACAAGTCCCACTCACATATGATTAAAATGTTAGTGTCATCCAGAACACCTTAAATTAAAATGTTAGTGTCATCCAGAACAGAAATACCCAGAATAATGTTTGACCAAGTAGCTGGGCATCCCATGTGCCCAATAGACACATTAAATTAACCATCATAGAGAGGGAGGGGGAGAGAGAGAGAGAGCACATCTGACCTAATTTGAGTCACATGACCATCCCTTTGTCCAGTAGAATGCAGGTTGTTGGGCAATTCCAGAGACTTTGCACAATGGAGCTGAACTCATTTCCCAAAGGGAAAGGAGGGAGCTATTACCAGGAGAAAGGGGAACGGATACTAGGAAGCCACAAGACAACAGCTGGCTTGTCTTTAAGGAGAATCTTACTTCATCACTTGCTTCTGTGTGGGTTAGCACCAAACATATCTCCTTGCCTTGACTGCCTCTTTCAGCTCCTCTTCTCTGTGTGAAAGGGAGAGCAGCTAGGATGGGGAAAGAAATAATTTTTGTTCCTTTGCTCCTTTACATCCAGTCAGGAGTAGTGCTAGTTATTTGAGGGTAAACAATCAGCTCTGGACCTTTACTCTTAAAGGTTTGTTCTACTGCTTCAGTGCTCAAACGCTGGGTCACTGAAAAGTCTCCCCAAACTGTAGAGGGTGTTCATAAGACAGCTCTGTCCAGATGAATTTGAATCTGTTATATTCTGTGTATTTTCTTTCTTGTCTATTCTTTACCTAATGCAGGTGTCCTTTAGCTGTGGCCGCTGCTAGCTTGCGCAGTACCTTTGTGAAACTAAAATGGCATTCATTCCTCAATGCTTTACATCCATTGGTCAGAAATTGTCATAATGGACTGATTCTATTAGAACAGGATGCTGCAATATTCTAGAATATTGTCACAATAAGTATAACATGTATACAATGCCAATGATGCCTCCTCCCTAGATATGCCACTCTTGGGCAGTGTATGACCTGTTCACCCATAGATGGCAGGCCTTAATGATCAAGGAGAGAGGTAGGCCACTAGAGGCCAGGAAAGCACAATTTGTTTAGTGCTTGTGTGTGTGTGTGTGTGTGTGTGTGCGCGCACGCGCGCATGAAGAGGTGGGTGAGGATGTTCCTTTTCTTTGGGTTTTGATCAATAACTGAGCTGCTGATCAGATTTAAGACACACATATGAGCCTATGACTCCTCTAACATGACAAGTCCACCATACTCTTCCAAAAAACTGCCTGCCAGGAATTAGGGGCTTCTGTTCCTGGGAGACATACATAGCTCAGACCAGACCAGCAGGATGAGGCAACAGACAGATATCGCCATTCAAGGGCACATCTGCTGTGATATCCTTTTCAGAGGTTTGTAAACCTGCCTTCTGATTAGCATGAATGGATGCACTCATTGCAAATTTCATGGATTCATGATGGGGTAGCAAGATCAATAGTGTAAAATGAAAACAGATAAGATAAAAATAAGAGAAATTCTAATATGGCTTCTCCCCATATCTCAATGGATCATATTGTACACATCCTGAGGTAGGCATAGCCCACTTTGCGGACCACTGATCTAGAACGTTACCCCCCCTTACAGCACCTGTGTAGACTGCCCCTGAGCCTGGAGACATCATTATACTTCCTTACAACACAGTGGTCTCTTTGGTAGGGGTTGGCAAGCTGTGGCTCTCAGGCCATACTCAGGCTTGCTACCTGTTTTTATAAATAAAGTCTTCTTGGTACATAGCCACAGCTCATGTGTTTATGTGTTGTCCATGGCTGCTTTCATAATCCAATGGAAGAGCTGAGTAACTGCCACAGAGACCATTCTGTCCACAAAGTCTAAAATACTTATCTGACCCTTTATGCATATGAAATCCGACCCAGGCTCTGGGCAGTCAGTATCAATTATTTTGTGTTGGAAATGAAAGGTAAACCTTGTTTGCCGTCCCTGCTCTAGAGTTAGGCTAGTGTTTGAAGAATGGGTCACTGTGCTAAGGAGGTCAAACTAGGAGGCCTTGCCTTTTTTCCTGGGTATCTAATCGTTGTTAGCTTTGTTAGAAATCTAATCCATTGGTCACCAGGACGCAGAGAAGCAAGTGTGATGAACCTGGTCCCCTAAGATCCACGTCCTGCACAGCATGGCCAGCAGCATCCACTTCCTCCTCAGCTCCTCATCTCCAGGTGGATACGTGTCCTTGTGCACACGGTTAACATGAGCCACCCCACCAGAGGGCTGCAAAGACACTGCACATCACCACAGAGGCGTGCAAATCAGTGTAGAAATGTTTGAATCTCTCAAGAGGATTTTTTTTTTTTTTTTAATTTCAGGTTTGAGGTGGAGGATGGGGCAGGAACTGACATGGCTTGTTTCTGCTGACAATCCCCATCTCTAAAGACACTCCGTTATGCCTTCCTCTTTGGCTTTGGCCAACCCTTGGAAGGAGAGGGCAGAAAAGGAGTCAGAGCTGAGAAAGAAGGGAAAGAGAAAAGGCAGACAGAATGAGGGGGTAATTAAGTTCTGAAAGTGTTTGAATACATCAAGGAGGTGGAATTTGAGTCTTGAATTGTAATCAAGTGCTCCCACACTGCCCCCCCCTCCCCCCCCCTCCGCCCCCAGTCAGGTTCGGGCAACTGTCAGGTGAGGGCCACACAGGTGGTCCCTGTTGGGGCGGGGAGCGCTCTTAGATGGATTTGCCTGTGCGTCAGGAAGGCTCTGTGCTGGCGACCATGCGTCAGGGGCATGGATGCAGCCTGTAACCTCAAGAGCAGGCTTGCTTGCTATAAAAGCAGTGGATCCCCCAAACTCAGCGTTCCTGTGCTGTGGTGCATGCATGCTGCATGTGGAGTGATGCCGCCTGCCCGCTCCTGTGAGACTCAGGGTGAGGGGGGCCCACCCAAAGATGCTGATGTCCTGCAGGGTGCTGTGCTGTGAGTGGTAAGATCTCTTCTCCGACTTCTCCCTTCTCTTTGGCAACTTGCAAGAAACAGCCATGGGCCAACTTACTAGCTTGAAAGTAGGGTAAAACCTAAGTACAAACAGGGTGGACATTTGGTTTCCGGAAATGGACGCAAACAGGGCTTCTGTAAAGCTCTTTTTAAGGATTGACGTGGATCTCGAAGAGAAAATAGCGGGCCCTTCCCCAAGTTTGCTGTGTAGACTGTGATCTGGCAGCTATAAATGTAAGGGTTTGATTCATACTTTATAAATGTAGTTGCTTCCTGCACCTGTTACCCAGATCCCCTCCCTGTAGGGCTTTGGTGTGCTCTCAATTGTAAATATTAACCTGGCTCAAATGCTAACCTGCTGTGTGCTCTCCCTCCCCCAACCTAGCTCTCATCTCCACCCGTTGGTGATGAAAACCACTCCCCTTCGCACTTTTTCCTGTCACTGGGGAAGTGTGTGTTTGGGTACAAGTGAATTTCTCTCCCTCAATTCTGAGAGCAAGATGACCAAGGCATAACATTGGATGCCACATTAGAGCTAGCATTTTTGTGGCCTGGGGCCTGCATAGCCCAGGGTATATATGTTCCCAGGCGCTGAAACTGCCATGGCTTTGAACTTGTGTCTGAATGGCTCAGGACCTGCCTCTGCCAGGACACTTGCTATATGCCCCTTCTAGCTGTGTACCCAGCTTGCAAGTGAACTCTGTGAGCTTATTGGATGCATTGCCTGGGTAGTGCCACTAGATGGGCCTCTCACTATTTGATTTCCAGTAGTGGGGGGTGGGGGGGGGTGGTTTTACCCCAGAACTCAGGTCCTAAGCTTTATGTAACTGAGATTTCAGTACTACGTGGAAAAACTCTGGAGGTTCATTTGAGATGCCCTCACATTTGTATGTAGAGACAACCACAAAACCTAGATGTTGTTGGCAGAAGTGTATTTTAGCAAATTGTTCACCCAGGGGTGGAGTGAGTCCTGTTGGACTTCACTTGCTCAGGAGAGTGTCTTTTTGTACTTTGCACAAGAGTGCCACATGTCCTAATGCTGGCTCTGGTTTGGGGCCAGCAGGCCAAGAGAACCACAGAAGCCTCATGTTCCTCCCTTGCCCACCCCTCCCCCCCAAATTCCTCATCCAATCACTGAATCAACAACCACTCACCTTGAGATTCATTGTTAGATGAGTGAAAATGAAAACCTCACCTTGTTCTCTTGGGTTCTATTACTCACAGCTGAATGAAATTCCTTACTGATGAATGAGAAAATTAAGGAAAAGCTCTAAGTGAAGGGAAACAGGAGAAGCTTTCCTTCTGGGAGCATGGAATGGTGCGTCTGGCCTGGGTTGAGGTCCAGACCTGTTGTTTTATTCTGTGCCCCCTGAGCCAGTCACTCTATCCCCAAGTCTCAGTGTCAAGACGACTGTGCTCTGAATCCTCCTGTCCCACCCCACGTTGTGATATCCCCTGTGTTCTGCCTTGGACTCTAGGCCCTGGGTGTAATAAGGACAGGAGATTTTTCACCCTCCCTCATGGAATTTACAGGTTGGGGGCATAAGAATTACCTCACTGGTAGGATGGGCACGTTTCCAGAAAGAAACAAATACTTTAGCTTGTTTCATGGATATTGGAGCTCAGAGTCTGATGACAATTGACCAGTCCCTTTGCAGCAAAACCAGTGGAAATCCAGAGAGGCTTAAACCTATTTCATTTCAAAGGACATCTTCTCCCAGTCAAACATGGTGGAAAATCCCTGATAACAATGAGGGATTTTAGGCTAGATTTTTATTTTTTCTGCTGGTTGTTTTTGACGTTTATTCTAACTCTATTGTGAATTCTAACACTTAAAGAGAAAAATATAGTACCTACAATATGTACTTTTTTAAAATGTAAAATAAGCCCCTATCAAGTCAAGAAATGAAATACTGTTAGCACCCTGGAACTCGCCTGCATATCCTTGTCAGGTGCAGTTCCCCCTTTCAAAGGTAATCACTGTCCCTACTTTTCTGGTCATTCGCTTCTTTGCTTTTCTTTTAAATTTTACTACATAAATGTACATCCATGGACCCCCTTTAAAAAAGAAAACTTGTTGCTGAAATTTATAGAAATAGACCCATGCAGTATGTGTTATGTCCGGCTTCTTTTACTAACCTAATGTTTGTGAAATGCCTTTATGTTGTTGCACACAACTGTAGTTAGCTCATTGTCACTGTTGTATTTTTATTGTATGAATAGTCAACTGATTTTTACAAATGCACTTAATTGTGGATGTTTACTTGTTACCAGTTTGGGGATTTTATGAATACATCTGCTCTGAGCATTCTCAAGCATGTCTGCCTGTACATTTGAGTAAGGTAGATACTTCGGATTAGAATTGCCAGGTCATAGTCTATTTTCCTTCAACTTGACTGTATGATGCCAAAGTGATTCTGTTAATTTATGCCCTCACCAGCTGTGCCTGAGAGGTGTCAGTGCTCCACGTGCTCATCAACACTTGGCGATGCTAGTCTTTGCAAAGTTAGTTTTTCTGTTAGTATCATGGGAATATAATTGTGTGAGAGTGTTTTTTAACCTGATATTTATCATTAGATTGATTTTATTAAAAATTTCAAACATCGGGGCTCGGTTGGTTAAGGGTCTGTCTTCAGCTTAGGTCATGATCCCAATTGCAAGAGCCCCGTGTCAGGCTCCCTGCTCAGTGGGGAGCTGGCTTCTCCCTCTTCCTCTGCCTGCCATTCCCCTTGCTTGTGATTTCTCTCTCTCTCTCTCTCTCTCTCTCAAGTAAATACAATTTTTGAAAAAAATTTCAAACATAAAGAATAAGAGAGCACCCACATACCTATCGCTAAGTCAATAACTATTAACATTTTGGTATATTTGCTCTTTTATCCAAATCTGTCATCTGTTTTGTGGGTGTGAATTGTATGAAAACAGCAGTTGTGAGGACACTTCCTTTTAAATATTTCAACATAACTCTGCTAAGAAGGATATTTTACTATTTAACCACAATAAAAAAAATTAATTAACGTTGTATAACATTTAGTACCTAGTCAAATTTCCCCAGTTGACCCAAAAATGTCTCTTTTTTTTTTAAAGGATTTTATTTATTCATGAGAGACACACAGAGAGAGGCAGAGACACAGGCAGAGAGAGAAGCAGGCTCCATGCAGGGAGCCTGATGTAGGACTTGATCCCAGGTCTCCAGGATCACGCCGTGGGCTGAAGGCGGCGCTAAACTGCTGAGCCACTCAGGCTGCCCTCAAAATGTCTTTTATGGCTAGTTTTTTGAAATCTGGATTCATTCAAAATTTAGACATCACATTTAGTTGTATCTTTGTCTCTTGTTTTCCTGACCCTGACCTTCTGAAAAGGCTGGGTCAGTTGTCCTGAGGCCTCATGTTCTGCATTCTTGGTGTTTCACTGGCATCTGGTGTTTCCCATAGGCTGAAGTTGGGCTAATGGCTTCCTTAGGTTAGTCTTGTGATTTTAACTCCTGCCTTTGGCTTTCTAATGGGATTGAGCACTTTTTCATACACTTACCTGTTGGATGTTTTCTCTGATGATGTGCCTGTTTTTCTACTGCTGTCTCTCTTTATCTTGATTTGTTAGAGGTGTTTTGTTTTTTTTTTTTTTTTTAAATTCTGGATATGTGTGGAAACGTATTCTCCAACTCTATGGTTTGCTTTCTTATGCTTGTGAAAATGCTTCGAGTAGAAGTTCTTACATATAATGTCTTCTTTATCAATCTTTCTGTGACATGTTACAGAAAACTTTCCTGAACTGGGGTCAAAAGGATATTCTTCTAGATTAGATCCAATTGTGAAAAGCAACTGAAGGGAATAAAATCTTCCCGGAAGAGTTTCTGTGTATGGAGTGAGGCATAGGCCAGGTTTCATTTCCTCCCTACAAAACTATTTATTAAAAAGTGTGCTTTCCCTAGTACTTCAGTGTTACCTGCAACATAAGCCCAGGGCCCCTATGTGCTTGTCTGTTTGGAAGATCTCCATTCTGTCTGTTGGTCTATTTTGCAATCATCAGACCAACACATTTTCATAGCTACTGTAGCTTTGTCATGAGTGTTGACATCCAACGTGATTGGTTTTGTAATGAGTGTGACATCCAATTGTGCAGGTTTTCCTCTGTATTAGTTCAAGAATGACTTGGCTAAGATTTTGACATTTTACATAAGGACAGACTCAAACCTGGAGTTGTCCTTTTGAAATCAGTATCATGGACTTAGTATTATTTCCTGGGCTTTGTTCTTGGAAGTGACTTGCTGACTTCCCAGTTGGTCTTTTCCAGGAACTTTCCCATCCATGGGTTAAAATTTCTGATATGAACCATAAAAGTCCAATATTTAGAATCCCTATATTTGTTACATTCTGTTTCTTGGAACAGGCTGAAATGTAGCAACTGAATCTTGAATAGCTTATTACCTTTGTAAGAGAAATCACCTGATATTTGGAAATGGGTGATAGAGGGGCTCTTTTGACCCCTCCTTTGGGGACTGCACCCTGGAGAGAGAATGAGCTCTGGAGTCTGAGTTTTGGGGTTTTTTTGGGGGTACACCATTTACTAGCCCATACCACTTACTAGCTATGACACCCTGGGCAAGTTAGTGAACCTCCCTGGCCTCAATTTCCTTATCAGTAAAATGGGCTCTTAGTATCTACATCATGGATGTGGGTAGAGATTAAACGGGATCGTATATGTGAAGGGCCTGGCGTAGAATAAGTGCTTGGTAAATGTTGGTTGCCATTATTCTTGGGAATAATTCCTCTTCCTTCTAATGGCTTTGAGACTCACCTAGGAGAATGACAAAAACAACATTCCTTTTGCATTTCTGAGATGCAGGAGGCTTTACTCGTTGCAAACTCTATAGGGTGTTCTTAATATTGTCATCTGCCCCTCAGCAGTGTGAAGGGAAAATAATTGATTTTCCTTGGCTGAAAATCACTTAATATATTTGACTCCTTCAGCAATTTGAACCTAGCATTTCCAAGATTCTAGATATTACGACTGGAGAGTCACACGCAGGGTCCTGTTCTAGATGTACTGAACAGCGGTTTTAATTCAGCTTTTGCCTCTACTGGTGTAGAGGGGTTTTTACCACCCTGTGGACCTCTCTCAAGTCAAGGGTATGTACACATGGCCCCAAGGAGAGTTGGGTTCTTAGAGCTACTGTACGTCGCAGGAAGAAACCTAGGGTTTGTTGGTTGGGGAACCAAAATGAAAGAGCTCAGTGTAGTGGAACAAGGAGTTAAAGCCTCTAACAGACTGGGAAGCAAGCAGAGAGGGAGGTACCTGCAGAGCATTGCTGGTTCGGGTGAAGGCCTAGGGAAGAGTAGAAAGAGATGTGGTCTTGGGGAAGTTGAGAGGCTGGGGTGGGGGAACCACAGGAGATAGTTGGTGTCAGACTAGACTGCACACCCAGGGGCAGTGGGTCAACCCGCCACTGCCCCAAGCCATGCTAGTTGATAACAGCATAGAAAAGTGGCTTCTGCTTTTCTGGCCCCAAGGCCTTCTTCTGAAGGGCACCACCACCTCAAAAGCCTTTCTAGGAACAGAAGGAAGTGGGGCTATGGGAGGGACAGTCTTTGGTCTAGTACCAGCGTGGAGCGGCCAAGGGCTAGGTCACCCTTGTTATAGTGAAGTGGAAAGCTCAGTGTGCTGCATTGTAGAGGTTGCAAGTACAGTTGCATACCTGTACCTATAGCATGATTTCATCTAATAATAAATGCTTCTATGTGTATATATCTGTTGAAAAGGACCTGTGTGGTTACTTCCATGGGATTAAAAGTAGTTGTCTTGGAGTGAAATTGTTTTTCTTTTAATGTCTATTTTCTATGTTTATCTGTAGATTTTCCTGGTTAAAGGAATTTTTGTATTTTGTAATTAGGACTAAAAAAGGGAACATTACTGGGATTGTCTCCTTTAACCTAACTCATTGGGGATGGGGGAAGGAATTGAATTCATGAATTACCATTAGAATCAGCATTTATGATCAATTTCTACTCATACACATAAGTATCTTATACACCTGTAACGTGTAGTGTGCCACATGTTGGTCACTAATCAGTTGCTAAAATATAAGGTTCCCTCTAGTTTGGGGACAGGACCAAAAGATCCCCTTGCCCACATCCATTCCCCCTCCCCGAGATTCTGGCTAAGGTTATTTTCATAGCAATATGGGGGGAATAATCAGAAGAAGTCTCTCTGGATTGGAGATACACACGATGGCACTTTTCTTTCTGATTTTCGTCAGTGCCTGGCAGTGACATAGCCTTGGTCAGGGTTGGCTCCTGCAGCCTATAGTGGGGGTCAGTGTCAGTGCCTTAAGAAAATTAGGAATGGGAGCCCAGGTGGCTCAGCGGTTTAGGGCCGCCTTCAGCCCAGGGCATGATCCTGGAGACCCTGGATCGAGTCCCACGTCAGGCTCCCTCCCTCCCTGTTTCTCCCTCTGCCTGGGTCTCTGCCTCTCTCTCTCTCTGTGTCTCTCATGAATAAATAAAATAATAATAAATAATAAATAAAATAAATATAATAAATAAAATCTTAAAAAAAATTAGGGATTTATTCTCAGGTACCAGATGGAGGGAGGAGTCTGGGGCTGATATGGTGGTGGTTCCTGAAGGTTGTCAGAACCCAGGGTCCCCTTCTGTGCCCTGCCACTCCTGGTGGGCGACTCTTGACACTGAGCTCACAAGACCACGGCCAGACCTTTAGCCATCGTGTCCTTGTTTCAGCTGCAGTTGGAGGAAAGGTGGAAACATGCCTTCCAAGCAGCCTCACCTAAGGCTTGCCCTCCTCTTTGGTAGCTCCCAGTCTGCATAAGAGGCTCTGAATATAGTTTTATTCTTTTTATTTATGCATTTATACATATATGTATTTATTCCTACATGTGTATGTATATATAGAATCTGGCACACTACCTGAGAGTTTTTTTTTTTAAGATTTTATTTATTTATTTATTTGAGAGACAGAGAGCAGGAGTGTGGGCGGGAAGGGATGCAGCAGAGAGAGAAGGAGAAACAGACTCTCTGCTGAACAGGGACCCCAGATGTGGGGCTCCATCCCAGGACCCCGGGATCATGACCTGAGCTGAACACAGATGTTTAACCGACTTAGCCACCCAGGCACCCCTACCTGAGAGTTCTGTTACTAAAAAAATATAAAAATAAAAATAAATTTAAAAAAGAGGGAGAAGGATCCTGGGCAGGCAACAAGAAATCTCTAAAAGCCCTGCTTTTATTTTATTTTTTTTTCAGTGAAGTCCATAGTTTATACATGTTCCAAAGATTTCAGGATCAGATTGGATTTTTGAAAAATTGGCATACTAAAGGCGCTGTACAGACTCGCATGGGAAGAGCTGCTCACTAGGATGGTTCTTTTGCAGCAGTTGGTCGGCCAGGCTCTCTTCCAGGTCAGCGTCAGGGCTCAGTGTAGCAGATTGGCCACGGGGTGGTGGTCATAATTGTCTCAGTACAGCTGACCCGTGGACACCAGCACAGGAGAGGGAGGCTCTTGTCATCCCCATATCTCCTTCTTGTCTCTGTGTACTTGGGAGGTACCTGGTGTTCTTTTGATAGTCACTAAAGTCACAGACCTGCTTGGCATTGGGTTTTTCAGAGGAAGCCTGTACCCTTCTGAGGATGAGGAAGTCCACAAGTGGTGAGACCCAGAGACCCCTAGAGCCCAGAGATGGGCTTTTTGCCAGACAGATGCTTAGAGGAACAGGGTCACGGAGTTTCCTTTTTAAGCATGTACCCCTTAAAGTTTGGAGTAAAATCTGTGCTGATAGGTTATCTGGGCCTGGAACGAGGGTGGTGTCTTTCAAAACCTGAACGGGCCAGTCTTTCACTAGGAAGAACCTACGGATGGGAATTAGTTAAGGCAGGGGGCAGCTCCCAGAGGAGGACCTGCAGCTGCCTCAAACATTGGCCCCATTCTCAGAGAACAAAGGGAAATTTTCTCTTGGAGGAATTCCTGGAGGGAAGTGGCATTAAGCAGTAAGGTGGTCTTCCAGGCAGCTGATTTCTTGTCAGGAGAAAGTTGCTTGCAGATGTTTCAGAAAAGGCAGTAGAGCCCCCTGACTCCCCACCCCCATGCCCCAGCAATCTGAACTGTAGACAAGTGCAGATCCACCAGGGCTACAGTCTCTCTGAGCTCCAAGAGGCTTCACAAGCCTCTTCTCTAACTCTGGAAGCCTGCTTTGAAACAGGAGGTTTCTGGGTCCACCTGCTGGGACTCAGGCCGGACATGCACCCTGGAGCCCTGCAGCAGGGTCCTGCCCCGCCCTTGGCTCTCTGCTGCCCTCTGATAAAATGGTGCTGCCAGCACCACTAGGATTTACCTCCAAGGCTCTCTAGGGCTTCCGGCCAATACTTGATACCCACAGGGATGCTGACAAGCAAGTTGCAGACTTTAGTGACTTGTAACTGAATGCTAAGTTACAATCAATGATGTATTATCACAGAATTGATCAACAGAGCTGTAGTAAAAAGCAACTGAGGAGGATAGTTAAGTCAACTTAATTATTAACTAAGAAAGAAAAGACATTTCTTGCACTTAAAGCAGGAAGACAAAAGCCCGTTGACAACTGTACTGTCTAAGGTATTGTGTGTAGAATGTGTTGAACAGTTTTTCTCTGTGTTGAATTTATAATCGTATTATCCAGGAGGAGGGGAAATAGTTCTAAGATGGATTAAGGTAAACCCCACAAAGAGAATAGTAGATAGTGATGGGGCTCTGATGAGAGAGAACTCCTATTCAGTTAGAGACTAGGGCAGGTGTTAGAAAAGCAGAGAACACAACTGAGGGCAGGGGAGGGGGAGTCTGAGTATCCCATCAAGGGAACAGCAGGAACAAGATCTAGAGTGGAGGGAAAAGAGAGCTGGCATTTGGGATCAGGGAATGGTCAAGTGTGTGTAGAGATTAGCACATACGTGGCGTGGCGGTGGGGGAAGCTGGGGAAGGTAGGTAGGAATTTTGTTCTTTTTCCCCTTTATTCCATATTTTGGTACTGTTGGAAGTTACTTACTGTTACTCTGTGTCCATATGTGCATACAAGTATAAAAGACCTCTATCTGTCTATCTCTATATATCCATACTCCTGCTAGGTGACGAGGCTTCTTTTATATCCTAACCTCTCATTGTGATGTTTTAGCCATTGATTCTCAGTGCCTAGATCTACTGATTCATTGGGTTTAGAGAAATGGCAACATTGTAAAACTATTATTTCCTTTCCATTTCAATGATTAGTTGGATTACACCTGAAAAGAGATGGTTTCCCATGGCAGGAGTTCTTTAGAGAAAGGTAGTGCTAACATCCTGTTCAGTTCTGGGATGCTCAAACCCTCTGAAGCCTGACCCCCTAGCAGTCCTCTACAAAGCCCAAGCTGGTCCCGGAGATACTGGACCACTTGTTCTGGCATTAGATACTTGTAGACCCAGAATCAAAGGGCCCTACCCATCCCGGTGCCCCACTCTCCATGGAGTGGAATGGTTGTTTCTGTTCATATGGCAGACTAGATAGTCTGAGTGATCTTCCAGTTGAAAAACACCAAAATGCTAGGTAAGTGTTTTAAAAATGTATTATTAAGCTTCTCTAAAATCTACAGAGGTCAAAAAAAAAAAAAAAAAAAAAAGGGAAGGAAAGCAGGAACCTTATAATAACAAAGGTGGCTTCTGCACAGAGGGTTTCTGCTGAAGTGTGGAGACCATGAGCTTCCTCTTTAATAGCTGCAGAGAGCTGGGGGGATAGGGGATAAGACTAGGCCAGGCCCGAGGGGGAAGTTTATTAGGAGACCATTCTGTGTAAGGATGGGGATCCAACAGGCTGAGGGTTAGATCTGAGGGTAAGTACGAACAAGAAATAAACCTGATGTGCTGCAGAGGACAGCAAGGAGACTTGACTACTGTAACCTTGACACCAGATGGAAGGGGATAAAAAAAATCTCCCCTGAGAATTTGCAGTGACAAGCTGGCTCTCTTAGTTGTGGTCCAAATTTATGTAACCTGTGTGGTTAAAAAAGAAAAAAAACTCAAACAGATCATTAAATTTAGAATGGTTCTCAGTTCACAGTGCCACCAGGGCAATGGCACAATCAAACACCAACCTTTTCTGGAGGAAAGCAACCTCAGCAACAGCTTCATAGACTTTTTACAGAGAATTTCTTCACTTCCAAGTGAGCGAGTAGTTTCAGATCAAAAAATTTAAAGTTGAGGAGGGCAGGAATGAGGCACACGGCTGAGAACCAGTTGAAAAAAGATAACAGAAACCGACTCTAAAGATGTTAGATGTCAGAATTATCAGAGCCTAACAACAAAAATGGACATATTTAGTGTGTTTAAAGAAAAACTTAAAAATATGATTGGAAAAGGCTGTTAAGGAATGTCCAAGTAAATTTGAAGAAATAAAAAGTTTTTGGGGCTGCTGGGTGGCTCAGTCGGTTAAGCATCTGCCTTCAGCTCAGGTCATGATCCCAGGGTCCTGAGATTGAGCCCCGTGTTGGGTTCCCTGCTCGGTGGGGAACCTGCTTCTCCCTCTCCCTTGCTGCTGCCCCTGCTTGTACTTGCTCTCTCTCTGTCAAATAAACAAATAAAATCTTTTTAAAAAATCCTTAAAAAAATAATGGTTTAAATATCAGATTTTAGGTGAAGCCAAAAAGGGAAGTAGTGAACTAGAAAATTTTTAAAAAAGATTTTATTTATTTATTCATGAGAGTCACAGAGAGAGAGAAAGAGAGAGGGGCAAAGACACAGGCAGAGGGAGAAGCAGGCTCCATGCAGGGAGCCTGACATAGGACTCGATCCTGGGACTTCAGGATCACGCCCTGGGCTGCAGGTGGCGCTAAACCGCTGAGCCACCCTGGCTGCCCTAGAAAATAATTTGAAATAAATTATCCCTAATGCATATCAGAAGGACAAAGACCAAAAAAAAAAAAAAAAAAAGAGAGAGAGAGAGAGAGGTAGGACTTGGAGAGAGAGAATCTAGCAGTTCCTCTAGCCAGAATTCTAGGAGACATGTCAATGAGAGCAACATTCAAAGAGACAATGGTTGAGAATTTTCCAAGTCTGGTGGAAGCAAGCAATCCTTGTATTCAGGAAGCCCAAGAAATCTCCACTAGCACAGATAAACAGAAATTTACCAAGCTACATAGAACGGTACAAAGAAGAGAGCTTTAAATTAGCTATATTGAAAAGGAACAGCAATTAGAGAAGCTAAATGCTTAACAGCAAAAATGGAGGCCAGAGACCATGGTATAATAGCTTAAATTTATTAATAGAAAATTCAAACTAGGATTCTATTCTCAGAATGTTTCTCAAGGGGCGTGTGGGTGGCTCAGTTGGTTAAGCATCTGACCCTTGGTTTTGGCTCAGGTCATGGTCTCAGACCTAAGATTAAGCCCCGTATTGGGCTCCTCACTCAGTGAGGAGGCTCCTTGAGATTCTCTTCCTCTTCCCTTGTTAGGGATTGCATTGTATTGAATCTCCAAATGGCTCTGGGTAGTATGAACATTTTAACAATATTCATTCTTCTGATCCATGGACATAGACTATCTTTCCATTTATTTGTGTCTTCAATATCTTTCATCATTGTCTTATAGTTTTCAGAGTACAGGTCTTTCACTTCCTTGGTTAACCAATATATTCCTAGATATTTTATCCTTTTTGATGGAATTGTAAATGGGATTGTGTCTTTCTCTGTTAGTTTTTACTGTATAAAATGCAACTGATTTTTGTATCCTGTGATTTTGCTGAATTAATTTATTCTAATGTCTTTTTTTGGGGGAGGGAGTCTTCAGGGTTTTCTATATATGGCATGTTATCTTTAAATAATATTTTACTTTTTTTAAGTTCAATTTTGTTAGCAATTTGGATTTTTTTTGATGCCTTTTAATCTTGTCTATTGCTGTGGGTAAGACCTCCAGTACAATGTTGAATAACAGTAGTAAGAATAGATATCCTTGTTTTGTTCTTAATCTTAGAGAAAAAGCTCTCAGCTCTTCCTTGTTAAATATGATGTTAGCCATGAGCTTGTTGTATGAACCCTTTGACGTGGTGAGGTGTATTTCTTCTGTGCCCACTTTTTTGAGAGTTTTTTTCATGAATGGATGTTGAATACTGTCAAGTATTTTTTCTGCATCTATTGGGATGAACACAAGATTTTTAGCTTTGATATTGTTAATGTGGTATATCACATTGATCAATTTCTTGGATACTGAGACTATTCTTGTCTCCCTGGAATAAATGTTGTTTGATTTTGGTGAATGATCTCTTAATGTATCGTTGAATTCAGTTTGTTAATTTTTTTTGAGGACTTTTGCATCTATATTCATCAGGGATACTGGCCTGTGATTTTCTTTCTTTCCTTTTTTCAGGATCTTTGTCTGGATTTGGTATCAGGGTAATGTTGGCCTCGTAGAAGGAATTTGGAAGCATTCCTTCAACTTTTGGGGAATAGTTTTAGGAAGACAGATATTAATTCTTTTCTAAATGTTTCCTAGAATTCCCCTCTGGGCACCTGGATGGCTCAGAGGTTGAGCATCTACCCTCAGAGCATGATCCCAGAGTCTCAGGATCGAGTCCTGTGTCGGGTTCCCTGCATGGAGCCTGCCTCTCCCTTTGCCTGTGTCTTTATCTCTCTGTGTCTCTCATACATAAATAAATAAAATCTTAAAAAAAAAGAAAAAAATAATTCCCCTCTGAAGCTGTCTGGTCTGGGACTAATGCATGTTGGGAGGTCTTTGATTACAGATTCAATTTCATTGGTAGTAATTGGTCTGTTTATATTTTATATTCCTGATTCAGTCTTGGAAGGTTATTGCTCCTAAGAATTTATCAATTTCTTCTAGATTTTTTGTTGGTGTCTAAGTGTTTGTAGTGGTGTCTGATAATCCTTTGTACTTCACTGATGTCAGTTGTAACTTCTTTTTTCCCCATCTGCTTTTGAGCTTTCTCTTATTAACTTGAGGAATGTGGTAAAAGGTTTATCAATTTTGTTTCAAAGAATCAGTTCTTGGCTCACTGGTCTCTTCTACTTTAAGTCTTTATTTTATTTATTTCTGCCCTAATCTTTATTTCCTTTTATATTTGGGCTTTGTTCTTTTTCTAGTTCCATTAGGTGTAAGGTTGGCTTGTTTGAGATTTCTTTTTCTTGAGGTAAACTCTTAGAACTGCTTTTCCTGCACGCCCAAGATTTTGGAATGTTGTGTTTTTATTTTCATTTGTCTCCAGGTATTTGATTTTCTGTTTGATTTATTCATTGACCCATTGGATGTTTAGCAGTATGTTGTTTACTCTCCATGTGTTTGTGTTTTTTCTAATTTTTTTTTGTAATTTTTAGTTTCATACCCTTATGAAAAGATGCTTGATGAGATTTCAGTCTTCTTAAATTTATTGAGACTTGTTGTGTGGCCTACTATGTGATCTGTACTAGGTGCACTTGTAGAGAATGTGTTTTTTGCTGTTTTTAGATTGAATGTTCTGTATATGTCTGTTAGGTCCATCTGGTCTAATGTGTCATTCAAAGCCACTGCTTCCATGTTGATTGTTCTGACTGGACGATCTATTCATTGATGGAAATGGGGTGTTAAAGCCCCCTACTATTCTTGTATTACTGCCAGTTTCTCCCTTTATGAATATTTGCTTTGTACATTTCGGTGATCCTACGTTTGGGTGCATAGATGTTTATAATCATTATATTCTTTTGTTGGATTGATCCCTTTATCATTCTCTATTGGCCTTTTTTATCTTTGATTAATACCTGTTTTCATGTGTATTTTGCCTGATAAGTATTGTTTTTTCCCCCTATTTCCATTTGCATATGGAATATATTTTTCTATTGCTTTGCTTTCCATTCATTTGTGTGTCTTCAGGTCTGGTGTGAGTCTCTTAGAGGCAGGATATAGACTTTTTAAAATTTAAGTCCAGTCACTCTATCTTTTAATTGGAACAGTTAGTCCATTTACATTTAAAGTAATTATCGATAGTTACAAATTTATTGCCAATTTGTTTAATTGTTTTTTCCAGTGGTTTTTTTTCTGTTCCTTTCATTTTTTGTATCTTGACTTCCTTTAGTGTTATGCTTGGACTCCTTTCATTTTATTATCTTTTGGTATTATTTGAGGTTTTTGGTTTGTGGCTACCATGAAGTTCATATGATAACATTTTATGTAGCTAGCAGTCTATTTTAAGTTGATACTTGCTTAAGTTGAAACATATTCTAAAAGCACATTTTTTACCTCCCCACCCACATTTTATATATTTGATGCCCTATTTAAAATTTTTAATATTGTGTATCCTTTAATTAGCATAGATATAATTTGTTTTACTGTTTGTCTTTTTTTTTTTTTTTAAAGATTTTATTTATTCATGAGAGACACAGAGAGGCAGAGACAGCCAGAGGGAGAAGCAGGCTCCCTGAAGGTAGCCTGATGTGGGACACAAACCCAGGAACCCAGGATCATGATCTGAACCAAAGGCAGATGCTCAACTACTGAAACACCCAGGAGCCCCTACTGTTTGTCTTTTAACCTTCATACTACCTTTATTTGTGATCAATCTACTACTTTTACTGTATGATTGCTTTTAATAAGGAAACTTTTCCTGCTTAATCTTCTAGTCAGTCATGGTTTCTTCTTTTTTCTTTTTTAAGATTTATTTATTCATTTATGAGAGAGAGAGAGAGAGAAAGAGAGAGAGAGAGAGAGAGAGAGAGAGGCAGAGACACAGGCAGAGGGAGAAGCTCCATGCCGGGAGCCCGATGCGGGACTCCATCCGGGGACTCCAGGATCGTCCCCTGGGCCAAAGGCAGGCGCCAAACCGCTGAGCCACCCAGGAATCCCCGATTTCTTCTTTTTTCTTAGAGTCCTTTTTGAACATTTCTTGTAACTAGTTAGTGGTGATGAACTCCTTTAACTTTTGTTTGGGAAACTCTTTATCTGTTCTTCAGTTCTGAATGATAACCCTCACAGGTAGAGTTCTCTATGATTCCTGGACCTGGATGTCTTTTTTCTTCCCCAGATAGGGGAAGTTTCAGCTGTTACTTTTTCCAATAAGTTTCCTGCCTTGTTCTCACTCTTTTCCTTCTGGCATCCCCATAATGTGAATGTTAGTATGCTTAATGTTGTCACAGAGGTCCCTTTAACTTACCCTCATTTTAAAAAATCTTTTTTTCTTTTTGTTGTTCGGTTTGGATGATTTCTACTACCCTGTCTTTCAGATAGCTGATCCATTCTTCTACATCCTCTGATGTGCTGGTTCTCTCTAGTGTAGTTTTCATTTCAGTTATTTTTCAGCAGATTTTTTCTTTCTTATATTTTCTATGTTTGCTGAAGTTCTCACTGAGTTTGTCTATTCTTTTCCCAAGTCCAATGAGCATCTTTATGACCATTACTTTGAACTCTTTATTTGGTAGATTGCTTATCTCTGTTTCACTTAGTTCTTTTTCTGAGGTTTTGTCTTGTTCTTTCATTTGGAACCTATTCCTCTGTCTCCTCATTTTGTTTCTGTTTCTATATATTCAGTAGTTTACCTGTCTCTTCCGTTCTTAAAGGTAAAGGCCTTATGGAGGAGGCATCCTGTGGGGTTTACTGGCAAAATCCTCTCCTCATCAGAACCAGGTGCTCCAGGGGTATCTCCTCTATGTGGATCATGCAGCCTCCTGTTGTGACTGGGCTGTGACTGCTGTGGGTACATTGGTGGGTGGGGTTGGTCCCAGTGTGGCTGACTGTGAGGCCCGGCTGCGACTCTTTCAGGCATGCTGATGGGTGGACTGCAAGTCACTTGGGAGGGGCATACCAGTCCTGGGTGAGTCTGCCTGACTTGGAGAGTGTTAGATGGTGTCTCTCATCATTAGGGCAGCTAAACTGAAGGCAAGAAAGATCATGCCTGTTAACCCTTTTGTTCCTGGAAAAAGTTCTTACAGATTCTTGCCCCTCTGGCATGCCCTAAAATTAAGTAAATTCAATATATCTCCTTCATATATGGCCCAGATGCTTTTTAAACTGCTGCCTTTGTGCTGGGTCCCTGATAGTGTATGCTGGGCCTTTAAAAGTAAAGTCTTGGGTTTCTTTAGCTCCCCTGGCTCTTCTGGAGTCAAGGTGTTCTGATTTCCAAAGCTAGACATTATGGGGGCTCATCTTGATGCAGATCCCCAGGATCAGGAGTGCCCTATATGTGGCTTAGATCCCTTGCTCCTCAGGGAGGACTTTCATGCCTATGATATTCCTCTTGATTGTGGGTTGCTGCACCAGTTGTATCTCTGCCTCTCCTATCATTCTTGATGGCTTTTTTTTTTAATCTTTAGCTGTGGAAGAGCTGTTCTGGTAGTCTTCAAGTCATTCTCAGTGAGTTGCCCTATAAGTAGTTGGAGACTTGGTTTGTCTGTGGGAGGAGGTATGCTCAAGATCTTTCTACTCCTTCATTTTCCCCTCTTTCTGTGGAGTTCCTTCTAGGCAGCATAGAGTTGAGTCTTGTTTTTTTAATCCATTCTGCCACTCTGTCTTTTCATTAGAGAATTCGGTCCATCTACATTTCAACTAATTATCAATAGGTGGTATGGATTTACTATTGCCATTTTATTAATTGAGTCCTTGTTTTGGTTCTTTCTTTCTCTCTTTGTGATGTGATCATTATCTGTGTAGTGTGCTTAGATTCCTTTCTCTTTTTCTTGTGAATCTACTGTAGGTTTTTGCTTTGTATTTAATGATGTTTACATAAAAACATCTTATATTTACAATAGTCTATTTTAATTTGATAACTTAGTAGTCATACAAAAGCTCTACATTTTTACTTTCTACCTAATTCCCACATTTTATGTTTTTGAAATAACAAACTACATCTTTTTATTTTGTATATCCACTGATAAATTAATTATTTTTAATACTTTTGTTAGTGTTTATACTGGAGTTAAAAATAATTTATCCAACTACCTTTACAACATTAGCATATTCTGCATTTATCTAAACATTTTCCTGTACCAGTGATTTTTATACTTTCATATGTTTTCCTGTTACTGATTAGTATCCTTTGGTTTCAGCTTTAAGTATTCCCTTTACCATTTCTCAAGCCAATTGGGTGCTAATGAAATCCTTCATCTTTTACTTGTCTCTAAAATTCTTTGTGTCTTCCTCAATTTCAAAGAATAACTTTGCTAAGCGGAATATTCTTGGTTGGCAGTTTTTTTCTTTAAGCACTTGGACTATATCATCCCACTCCCTTCTGGCCTGTAAGATTTGTGATGAAAAATATGCTGATAGGGTTACTCTTGTGTGGTATAATTTGTTTTGTTTTGTTTTGATTTTTTTCTTTTTACTGCTTTTAAGATTCCCCCATCTTTAACTTTTGATCATTTAACGTATATTCGTTGCATTTATTTAATTTATTTATTTAGATTTTATTTTTAAGGAAAAATAAAAATTTTTATTTTTTATATGTGTGGGGCTTGGACTCACAACTCCAAAATGAAGAGTTATATGCTCCACCAACTGAGCCAGCCAGGTGCCCCTTAGGTTGGGTCTTTTTAGATGAATCTTATATAGATACTCTTTGGGCTTGGATCTGGATGTCCCTTTTTTCCCCCAAGAAGGGGAAGATTTCAGCCATTATTTCTTTGAATAATCATTCTGCATCTTTCTCAATTCTTTTTTCTGGGATTTCCATAATATGGATATTGGTCTTCTTCATGGTATCCCAAAAGTCCCTTAAATGATCCTCCTTCTTTTTCATTTTTTCTTTTTGGTCCTCTGCTTGAATGAATTTTACTACCATCTTTTTGAATTCACTGATCCATTCTTTTGTTTGAGGTGTTCTGCTGTTTAAAACCACTATTGAACTTTTCAGTTCAGTTGTTGCATTCTTCAGCTCTTTGATTTCTGTTTGGTGCTTTTATTTTTTTTAATTTATTTTTTTAAAAAAATTATTTATTCATGAGAGAGACATAGAGTCAGAGACACAGGCAGAGGGAGAAGCAGGCTCCATGCAGGGAGCCCGATGTGGGACTCGATCCCAGGTCTCCAGGATCCCACCCCGGGCTGAAGGCGGCGCTAAACTGCTGAGCCACTGGGGCTTCCATGTTTGGTGCTTTTAAAAAGTTTTCTTTGTTGAAATTTATGTTTTATTCATGGATAGATTTTGGTGAGAATTTTTATGACCATGACTTTGAACTCTTTGTCAGGTAAATCACTTTTCTTCATTTTATTAAGATCTCTTACAGCAGTTTTATCTTGTTCTTTTGTTTGGGACATATTCTTCTTTACCTTCATTTCTTTGGACTTTAAGTGTTGGTTTCTGTGCATTAGATACAACAGCCACCTCTTGTATAGTGGTCTTGTATAGGAGATAGACTTCATCAAGGAGCCTAGCTCCTGAGTGTCTCTCAAATCTTTGTGATTGTCCAAGCTGCCTTCCTTCTTCTCAGTGGCTCCTACTAGTTGAGGGTGTGCCAAGACCTACCTGTGTCCTAAGGATGGGCGGCTCACGGTTAGCATCTAGATTCAGGCTACTTGGGAAGCTGACTGAACCTTTAGGCAGCCCCTGGAAGAATATGTAGGTAGGCCTCTTCCAGAGAAAAATTGGGAGATAGGCTTTATTTTTTTTATTTGCTCCCTTTGCACTGGGCCTGGGCCTATATCTGTGGGAAGGTGCTCCTGAGCCTGTTAAGAACTTCTTGCTTGTTATAGTCCTTTGGGACTCCTGAATGCAAGCCCATTGTCTCTTAGGGCCAGGTGACTCAGGAGGGTGCTTTTCAGGTGGCAGCAGCAAACATGGAGGCACCAGATCTGTATACAAACTCCTTCCAGGGAGCTACTGGTACTTGGAATGGGCTATGAAAGGGCAGGGGGGCTGTCCAGACCTCCCTGGTCTCAGCAGAGAATCACAGCCCCCAGATGTATCCTAAGCTAGAAGACTGGTGCTTAGGCAGCAGCTGTTGAAGTATGCAAATAGATCCATTTCAGGAAAAGGCTGGGAGGTAGATATTTCTGCCTGCCCTCTCTTCCCTGAGCCCCTGGGGGATAGCCATGGCAAGTGCTTATGTGTTATTATCTGCTTCTTTGCTTATGCTAGTCTTGGGAGTCACAGGGTTGCAAGCGTTCTTGGCTTTTGAAGTAGGTGTTTTGGGGCCCTGTCCTCAAGTTGGGGCTGTCAATGTAGAGTCAAAGCACTTTTCTCATCAGGGAGAAGCTGGGATCGCGTGGCACTGTGCTGAAGTGGGGTTTATGACTCAGCCTTTCCTACCCATTTGATCTGCCCAGTGTGCAGGTATTGCTCAGGTCATTTCTGGATTTCTTTCAGAACATTTATAGAGAATATTTCCATGTGTAGCTGTTCATTCTGTGTGTCCATGGGAGGAGGGGAGCTCAGGAGCCTCCCTTGTTGCCATCTATGAAGACTGCCTGCAATGATGTTTACTTCTGTTCCATCTTTCAAATCGTGTGTAGGTACATCCCCTGGAAAAACTTAATTCACTTTCAGCTGCAAGAGAATCTGACCTATGAAGCTTTTATCTTTCCAGGCTTTGCTGGATTAGAAGGCAACTAGAAAGAGGTTTGGCATGGATGAGAAATGCCAATTTCCCAAATCCCCCACAACTTATGGGTCAAAGAAGAAAAAAAATCATACTGTGAATTTGAAATTATTTAGTCTTGAACAATAGAATATATCAAAACTTGTGAGGTGCAGTTAAAAAGACACTCAGAAATTGACAGCTTCAGATTTTGTCAGAAAAGATCAACATTAATGATCTAAGAGTACAACTTGAAAAATTTAATAAACTAGCATATTCTAGCCAAAGAAATATAGCCATTTAGAAATAACAGCAGAAATTATTGACATAGTAAATAAAGATCCAACAGAGAAGATAAATGAATCCAAGAATTGATTCACAACAATAAAATAGACTTCAGGCAAAATTCTCCCATACAAGGGGAAAAAAGGAGATACAAATAGGAATGAAAAGAGAAATAGAACTATAGATTCTGTAGACATTATGATAGTAAAAGGATATTTTGAAAAACTTTTTGTCCATACACTGGAAGACTTAGTTTAAATCATTATATTCATAGAAAAATAGAATTTACTTAACTGACCCAAAAATAAATAGAAAAAAGTTTTATGTTCCTTAAATAAGTTGGAATCAGTTATTCACATGATCCCTTTAAGAAAACCTCAACTTCAGAAGGTTTTATAGGTGACTTTCTTCAAACTTTCAAAGACTAGATCTAATTATAAGTAAACCCTTTCACTTATTTCAACTTATTTCAGCAAGAGCCGAGTTTTTTAAATATAACTATCCCTATTTTTAAATGTTGGCAACCATTGAAACATTTTTGTTGGTACAGGCAAAACAAAATATGTCTGTAAGCTGGTTTTGGCCCATAGTCTGCCACTTTGCAACCCTTGATCTAAATTTTACAAAGAAGAGCTGATCCAAGTCATAGTGCAATTAAATTGGACAATTTGGGTCTAACAGAGAAAACTTGCTGACAGAATCATGAGACACTCACATGTGTTTCCAGAGCTGGTTGTGGAAATGGTCTCTGAAGACTAAAAATCACAGTTGACTATAGTGTTCCTAATATAGTGTTCTTAGTAACGCTGGTGTACACGCCTGCTTGGAGGAAGAGGGATGGACAAGATGACATTTCGGGGTTGTTTTATGAACACTTTTAATCTTTCTAATAAATGCAGTTTTCTTATTGCTGCTTGTCTATATTTCCATCTGATCCCAATAATAAACATAGTGACTTGATACTTATTGTAGACACTCTGGCTTCAGGGAAAAGAAGACCCAAAACACCATTATTATTTAGGTCTAATTTAGAGCCCAGAGTCTTCTAGTCCGTCTACTTACTTTCATTTCTTTTATTAGCAGAGATGATCTAATATAGTGATTAATATCATGGACTTTAGAGCCAGACTTTAGTTCAAATCCTGCCTCTACCACTTCGTACCTATGTGATCTCTCCATACCTTAATTTCCTCACAAGTAAAATAGTAAGACAGACAGGATCTCTGTTTTTAGAGCATTCACATTTTAGTTGTGGGAGACGATTTGAAAAGACACAGTGTGTGTCAGATAGCGGATTCTGTTGCCCTGTCTTGGAATCTGGACTTGTGTGTGTGTGATTTGGTTTGGACAATGGAAAAAACAGAAGAGATGGTGCTCCACTTCTAAGCCTAGGCCTCAAGAGTTTTTTGTGTTTCTGCTTGCTTTCTTGTACGTCTGCTATTTCCATGAAAGGGATGTGCTGGACTGGCTTGCTAATCCCAGGAGAAGAATGAAATGATAGGGGAAGCTGAGCTAAATTCAGCTAGACTATTCAATTCTTAGCTGGCTGTCAATGCATGAGTAAGCCCAGCTGAGACCAGCAGAACTGCTCAGCCAAGGCTGGCCAAGATTTGCCATCTCCCCAGCTTAACTGGGAGATAGGTGAGAATTAGCAAATGGTGGTGGGTTTAAGCGTTTTGGTTTTTGGTGTTTTGTTATGCAGTAAAGCTGACAGATAAAAACGTCAAGGTCTACTCTAGGTCCTTTGTGCCCGAGACTCATTTGATTAAATAATAATATTTAATGGAATTTTGATATAGTGTAATAAAATTATTAAAGTATCAGGTTGTTGGGAAAAATTTGAAATGAAGCAAATATCTATATCACCACACCTCCCCTCAACTCCAAATTTGTCAAGAATCCTGTAACTTCATGGTTGGCTGGTTGAGTGTGTTGTGAACTATGCCAGCCTGAGACAATAGAAATGCTTGATATTTGGATCAACCTTCAAGTATTGAGTCTTCCATAATGTGAGACCAGTATTGAATCCATCCCCTAAAATGCAACTACCTTGGATTGCTGTCAGCAGGCTACTGCCTTCTAGGATGACGGGCAACGCAGAAAGCTAGAGCAATCCCGATTGCCTAAAATGTGTCTTCTTTACTGCAGGATGCAGTTTAGGAATGATCAGTCACTACTGATGGCTTGAGTCCATTCTTTGCTCAAGGTTGAGTGGGGAGGCCTGGGTTTACTGGACTATGTGTCCTCTGGTTTCTGTATTCAGAATTGTGAATTTCTAGTGAATTATGACTTTGGTTTTTGCATATTCTTTATAGTCCTTGGTATTTCTAGTCCTGCATTTAACATTGTTAGGAATATATTGTCTGGGCAGCCCAGGTGGCTAAGTGGTTTAGCGCCGCCTTCAGCCCAAGGTATGATCCTGGAGACCCGGGATCGAGTCCCATATCGGGCTCCCTGCATGGAGCCTGCTTCTCCCTCTGTCTGTGTCTCTGCCTCTCTCTCTCTCTCTCTGTCTGTGTGTCTCTTATGAATAAATAAAATCTTTCTTTAAAAAAAAAAAAAAGGAACATATTGTCTGATCCCTGTATCCATGCCTTTTAAATATTTCCTACTTTCCCTATTCTCTGCTGCTTTGGATTGACATCTTTTAATTCCTCAGCTCTGTCTTTATCAGTTCTTTGCAATAAGTTTTCACCTCTGCCTTTTGGGTCATGCAAACTTGGCCTAACTAGCAGTTCGGTCATTCCTACCCCCTCACTGGACTTTATTGGCTCTTCATTAAATTCCTGGCCCTTTGTTGCCCTCTAGTGGCCTCTCAATGTATTGCTTTATTTTATAGCCCTCTCTTCACTCAAAGCAGTTGTTGAGAGGACAGTTTTAAAGGATGTGGTTCATGACTGGCATTTCATCTTTGACCAGAATCTGCCTCCTTCATAATGCTGTTATGTGACTAGAGAATGTACAATCCTTTATGTTCAAGATTTGACGAAAATTAATGAAAATTATTGCGGAGAACCCAAGGAAAGATCTACTCTAATATTTTGACCTCCAGTTGATCCCTATTCCAACAGTGTTTTCCCCTCCCTATTAATAAGAAGTCAAGTCAGTCAACAAACATTTACTGAACATTTATCAAGTACTTGACACTGTTCTTAGGTACCAGGATCCAGCTGGAAGAAAATGTCCTCCATTGTACTTCAAAAACAATTCTGCTATTATCCTTATTAAAACAACAACCACCACCCCCCCCCGCAAAAAAAAAAAACAACTTACATGACTTATGTGAAGAGAAATTCATCTTGCCATTCCAATCCCAAGTGAGTCCATGCTACTTTCTTAAAAAAAGATTTTATTTATTTGAGAGATAGTCAGACCCCACAGGTTTTCTGTCTCCCTTCCCTAGAAGCTTTGCTTTCCAAGGAGAATATTCAAAATCCTACTGGATTTGACACCTGCTGTGATACAGGCAACAGGTGTTATCTCTCACAAGCATCTCCTGATCCTAGCTGGCTTCATCCAGCCCTGGTCCTGGAAGGATTAGAAGTCTCTTGGTGACCAGGGCTAGTGGGAAGGCCACTTCTTCATGCCATCCCTTAGGGCCTACAACCTTCCTCTTGGAACTCAGTGCTTGGGACACTTTCTGGAAGGTCAGAGTGAGTTTCTCTCTGCCCATTTGGGAGAGGTAGAAGGTGGAAGTCAGTCTTAGGACAGGATAGACATTCACCCTTGTTTTGCCTTCTCTCAAGGCTCTTCCCATGAAACCTCACACCATGGGGGCAGATCTAAGTGTTGTGGACCTGGAAATTTAGATAAATTGTGTGTGTTCTGTGGTGCTTTTTGAAGAAAACAACACAAAATAGAATAAATATTAGGTATGAAGGTATTTAGAATGAGACATAAGTCATAAATTAAACCTTTTTTGAAGCTAGCCAATAAGATATGTCACATAAATCTAGCAAAATAACAAAAGCTATTCATTGCCTGCCTAACATCCCTTCTATAGTACTTTTTTCCTATATTCATGACTGCTTACTCTTTGAGCACATCTTTGTATATAGAGGATTTTATGATTTGTAAGAGGTGACAGAAGGATGGTGCTATGGATTGGATGTTTCTGCTCCCCTTAGATTCAGGTGTTGAAGACTAATCCCCAATGTGGTGGTGTTAGGAGGTGTAGTGGGAGGAGATTAGGCCTGAGGGCAGACCCATCATGAATGAGATGAGTGCTCTTATAAAAGAGGCCTCAGAGAGTTCCCTTGTTCCTTCTGCCCAGTGAGGACAAAAAGTCAGCCGTCTATGAACCAGGAGGCGGGCTTTCACTGGACGTGAATCTGCCAGCATCTGAAGCTTAGACTTCTCAGCCTCCAGGACTGAGAGAAACAAATGTTTGTTCTTTAAGCCACACCATCTCTGTTTTTTGTTTTGTTTTGTTTTGTTTTTTGTTTTTGTTCTTTTTGTTTCTTTGCAGTTGCCTGAATGGGCTAAGACATACATACATTGTTCCTTTTACCATGGTTTGATCAAAATTCCTTTAAAAAAAGTTCAGAAAAGTTATTTACAGCTTCATAATTCATTATTGGTAATGTTATTTAGAACTTTAGAATTAGCCTGTAAAACTTGGGAAATCTCAGACAAGTGTCCTCACATATGGGTTATGAATGCTGGAAGAATTTTCCATAGTTAAGCTTCTGGTTCTCTATGTTTCAAAATTAGTTTCTCTCTAACTATCCACATACTTCCAGAGCTGGCACCATAAGGCATGATCATATGGTCAAACAAATGACATTTGGGCTCCCAGGTCATGACCCTAGTTAAGTAGTCACGATAGACGGTAGGAATATTCCTGAAAGACATTCTTGTATGGGGAAAGTCAACAACAGCTTATTTCTATATGGAAGTAACCGTAAATAACCTAAGTATATCCCACTAAACTCAAGCCATGTATATCCTCATCTTCTCTTTATTTTTTTTTTTTTTTTTTATTTTTTTTTTTTTAATTTTTTTTTTTTTTCTCATCTTCTCTTTAGTTGGATCCCCAGAGCCTGTGTTCACTTCAACATAACTGGCAGGAGAACTAGGAGGGGAAGTCAGAGTGGAAGCGACACTGGTCCTAACCAATTGCAGCTCAAATATCTTTCTTTTGCAAATTATACAAAATCATGCCCATGTAAACCTGTTATGGGGGCCTCTCCCAGTGCCTGGCAGGGGTCCATGCAGGTAAGGGACCTGAAGACTAAAGTCGATTTATTTGATTCATGGTAGATATTTGTCTGCTTTTTACCAGTCCTTCATGAGGAACCTTTCCTCCAGCCTGGAATGATTTTTCATCATCTGTTTAGTTGGGGAAGAATTCCTCTGTTCTCCTGTCCTTTAAATCCTTGTCTATGTACTCCTAGCATGAGCATTGAGCTGAGCTTCTCATCTCTCCACTGATATCACCTCTGTGGGCTTGTCCAAAAAATTCTGAGTCATAACAGCTCTTTTTGACCTATTTCACTGGCCCTCCGCACTGTATTTTACACTTTTGAATGTTTTCCCTTAAGGAAACAAGTCCTTTGGCTTCTGTGGCATAACCCTTGCCCTGCACCTGCTCTGATTTCCTCTCCCACTGCTCTGTTCCAAAATGTTGATATTACTATAGTTTCTATCCTTTCCCAGCATGTCAGTCTATGCAGAGCCCCGGAGCGATGCCATCCACTCTCACGATGGCAGCTGATACTCTTGTGCTCTGGCTTCTGAAGCTGGGTCTCAGCCTAGTAACTATCCATTTGGGGCTGTCTCTTTCCCTAGACTGTGGACTTGAGGCAGGGACCATACATTATTTAAATTTGTATCCCCAGTACCTAGCAGGTACTTAATGTCTGCATGAATGAATAAATTAAGGAGTGCTAGCTAGTTAGACTTTGGTTACAAATCAAGTGGGGATGCCCAGCCATGTATGAAGTACTATATACAGAGTGGAAAACACAGCAGTTCCATTCAGCAACTTTTAGTCATCCCATTTAGCTCCTCATTGGGGAAGGGAAGCCCTAACATGGGAAGAAATGAAAATAAAAGAACCCAGCAGCACATCAATTCTCTTTCACATGGAGATCAAAATAAAGACTGCAGTATTTTCATTAGAAATCCATGGAAACCACCCTGTATGGCCTTCCATTCTGAGTGATTCTGAAAAATTTATTTTAGCAGTCTGGTGAATGAAGGCAAAGAGATGTAGAATTTCTTTAAATGCTTTTTTTCCTGTTCATTTACAGCTGACAACTTCAAATTTTCTTAGACTGACATAGAAAATTGGATGGTTTTTCTTTGTGCAACTAATAAAGTGAATTATTTAATCTGTTTTGAATATATTTTCTCCTTGAAGTCTGATTATATGCTGCCTAGGCTCTGATTAAGCACACTGCATAAAGAAAAAATATACTTAAGAAATTCTTGTTTCTGAATAGCACTAAAATCTAGTTTGAATTTTTTAAAACTTTTTTCCAAGCAGTTGTTTACTACTATTAAAAAAAATGGGAACTTTTTTTGTTTTTTTAAATTGGGAACTTAATTGAATTAGTATAATATCTTTCAGGTAATAAAATTTTCTTAGGCTGTATAATCAAAATTCTCTCTTGCTAATATTTTAAGCTTGTTAAAGATTTGGCTCCAATTTTGTTACTCCTTCAACAAGAGGTCAGATGACACCCATACACCCACTTTTTAAAAACTTAAATTCATCTAATTAACATAACAGTGTATTATTAATTTTCGAGGTAGAGTTCAGTAATTTATCAATTGCACATAATACCCAGGGCTCATTACATCATATGCCTTCCTTAATGTCCATCACTCTGTTACCCCATCCCCCCACCTCCTCCCCTCCAGCAATCCTCAGTTTATTTCCTATGGTTAAGAATCTCTTGTGGTTTGTCTCCCTTTCTGATTACATCTTGTTTTATTTTTCCCTCCCTTCCCGTGTGCTTCTCTGTTTGGTTTCTTAAATTCCACATATGAATGAGATTGTATGATAATTGTCTTTCTCTGATTGTCTTATCTCACTTAACATAATACCCTGTAGTTCCGTCCACCTCGTTGCAAATGGTAAGATTTTATTTTTTGATGGCTGCGTAATGTCCCATTGTGTGTGTGTGTGTGTGTGTGTGTGTGTGTGTGTATATTACATCTTCTTTATCCATTCATCTGTCGATGGACATCTGGACTCTTTCCATAGTTTGGCTATTGTGGAAATTGCTGCTGTAAAATTGGGGTGCAGGTTCCTCTTTGGATCACTACATTTGTATCTTTGTACACCCCCACTTTTTAAAGTAAAACTGTAAAAATCCTTCAGTGACTGAGAAATCTAAAATTCTTTGAGGAAGTTAGTAGCATGCACAGCTTGCCTTTCTTGGAGGTTTGAAGTGTCAGGAATAGAAAAAGAAGGGTATTGTATAAGAACTAGGAGTTCTCAGTGCCCAGAAGGTGGGAGCCCTAGAAGCTGTGGGAATCAGCACTGTGCTTGCAAATAGCTCTGGGAGGAGCCCCGTTCTCAGGGGTGGTCCCCAGTCACTACCAGCAGCATCACCTGGGAATTTGTTAGAAATGCAGATTCTAGGCCCTCAACCCAGACTAACATCAGAAATTCTGGGGGTAAGGCCCCACCATCTGTGTTTTAAAAGCCCTTAGATGATCTGGAAGTGCAGTTAAGTTCAGCAATACCTGATTTAGAGGGAAGTGGAAACGCCACTGTGCATGTGAAAATGTTCTGTTCAAAAGATAATTAGTGAAATTTTTGTTAAAAATAACAGGCAAAAAAAAAAAAATAACAGGCAGTACTATACACATTATGTTTCCCAAAGCAAACTGATTTATCTGACAGTTTTTCTCCGGGTTGAGTGACATCCTCTACCATGACTGGTTGCTGAATAGAGTACAGTAGACCTCCCCACTTTATCCACAGGTGATAGATTCCAAGACCCCCGGTGGATGCCTGAAACCATGGAAGTACTGAACCCTATGCATGCTATGTTTTTTTTCCTATACATACATGCATGTCATAAAGTCTAATTTATAAATTAGGCACAATTCAAGAATAACAATAATAAAATAGAACAATTATAACACTATAATTATGAAAGACATTCTTGTATGGAGACAGCCAACAACAGCTTAGCTCTATATGGAAGTAGCTGTAATTTTTAAGATTTTATTTCTTTATTTGACAGAGCACGAGAGAGCATAAGCAGGGGGAGTGGCAGGGAGAGGGAGAGGCAAACTCCTTACTGAGCAGGGAGCCCGATGTGGGGCTTGATCCCACTGGGATCATGACCTGAGTTGAAGGCAGACACCTAACCGACTGAGCCACCCAGTGCCCCAGATCATTTGCTTTTCAACTAAGTAACTGAAACCATAGGAGGTGACACTATGGCTAAGGGGTACATTCTAAGGATGGTTTAGGAGGAAAGATTACCAAGTCTCTGTATTGTCTTTGTTGTAGTGTCTCAGCCATGGACGCATGATAACTTGTCTTTCTGCTAAAATTATGCAAGTGCTTGTCAGATTTTCATGTCATTTGTGTATAGATACTATTTTCTTTGGCATTGCAAACAAAACAACATCAAACTTGAATTTATGGTTTGCCTTTAAGTGAGCTAAACTTATTTTAATTTCCAGTTTTTTCAAGCTTTTCCTTCTGTGTTCGTGGTTGGAGCATTAATAGCAGGTCAGACAAATTGCACTCCTGATGGTCTAGTTCTATTCACTATCGTTTTTTTGGCAGTGAAGTTCTGAGCTTGGCATGCTCTCACACTGACACAGGCATGCCAAATTAGCTGAGAAGATGATCAGAATGCCAGAGTAAATCCAGGCAGAAAAAAAGCAAAAATATCGTCAAAGATCCCACTGAATGTTTAGGAGTACTGGTTGGCTTACACATCCACTCCAGGGAAAACTTGTTTTGATTACCTCACCATTGCCATTTTGGTTTTATTGATGATGGTGTTTGTTTTAAGTATGTATATTGACATTTTAGTGAAGGACTCCTTTGGGCTACATGCGAGTTGGTTGAAACCCTACTCAAACTGATTTCAGCAAAGAGAAGTCTCATAACCAAAAAGACCAGAAGTGTCTGTGTTCAGGCCCAGCGTGGCTCCAGGGTCTCAAATAATGTTGTGTTAGACAGTCTCTTAAATGGTTCCCAATGATCCTTTTCTCCTGGTATGTATTCATGCCCGTGTAATTCCCTTACCTTGAGTGTAGGTTGGACCTAGAAGCTTGCTTCTAACAGGTAGCATATGGCCGAAGTAGTGGGACGTCATTTCTGAGATTAGGTTGTAAAAGGATTGTGACTTCTGTGTGGCTCTAGGACAGTTGCTTGCTCTCACTGTCCTAGAGCTCTTGATCTGGGGGAGTCAAGTCGCCATGTTGTGAGTCGCCCTATGGAGAGGCCCAGGTGGTAAGAAACTAAGGTTTCCAGCCAATGGCCAGCAAGAACCTGAGACCTGCCAAAGGCTACATGAGTGAGCTGGGACATGGCATGGTCCTCTGTGACCTGTGGACAGCCATGTGAGTGCAGCGCTTCCTCCAGTGGAGCCTTGAGAAGGCTGTAGTCCTGGTCATTATATTAGCTGCATACCTAGAACCACCCAA
Source organism: Canis aureus (assembly GCF_053574225.1). NCBI lineage: Eukaryota > Metazoa > Chordata > Mammalia > Carnivora > Canidae > Canis > Canis aureus. The sequence goes on from NC_135631.1 coordinate 41,911,529, forward strand.
CTAGGCTGCACTGCATTGCGGCCCATCGATTACTGTGAGATAATCAATGCTTTACAATGCTGTGTTTGGGGATAATTCATTACATAGCAATGAGTAACAGGTACAGATATTCACCTTGGGATTCTCACCCTGGCTCCCAGCGATGCTTTCCTCCATGTGGTCCTTTGTTACCAGTAGAACTTCCTTATATGGTGTCAGAATGGTGCTGGTAGCTCCTTTGAGGGAGCTAGACTATGAGTTGACAACCTTTCTCCTTTGCGTTGGATAAAGGCAAATTCTTGGGATTCAGTCTAATAAAACTGACTCGGATCACTTCCTTCAGGCACATTTAGCATTACTTTTTCCTTATGCTGCTTCCTCTGGTGGCTGAGAAACACCCGAGTGATTATAACTGGAGAGTTCAAGGTTGGTCTACCTAGCTGCCCCACTTGGAACCTCCCTGAGTTGGAGTTCTGTCTTAGGCTAAAGGTGATCCCAGAGTTCCGTCTGCTTGTGTTTTTGTCATAGGTGAACCTCCAATAAAATCTAGGTGGTGGAACAGAGCACAGATGACTCAGATGAGATAGTGCTAAGTGTCTTCACTGGGTATCAGTTTATTTATTGACTATTATCTGCTAATAGCCATTATACGTCTGTTAAAGTGTTCATACTTATTTTTTATTTTCTGTCTTCATGCCTAGTTGTTGACTTGTGCGTATCAGCCTTCTGGGCCCAGTTCAACTCCTGAAATCATAGGAATGTACTGCATGTTGTTTGCTGCAGAAGTTCTGTTCGCCATGATTCTCACTGTTGGAACATTCTTCTCTAGCTCAGCCTTTCTTTGGCCACGTTCCAGGTGTGAGTAGTAGAATGTTATAATCATGGGCCAGGGCTTTACATACATGTCCTCTCTGAGTTGTAGCTTCTTATAGAGCGGAGTTTTTAGTTCCTGTCTCGTAATATAACTATTAAATGACACAAAACGTGTGTGTGTGTGTGTGTGTGTGTGTGTGTGTGTGTGTAGTCCCTGCAACATAGTAAATGCTTCATAAATCCTCAATAGAACTAATGTTACATTACCCCTTCAAATACAGAAACCATGAACCTAGCACTTCAGATAACCTAATTAGCTCACCATCTTCTGAACTCTTGTAATAATATAGTCTGTAATAAACCTTTTTCTCAGGGGGTAGGGTGGAAGTGGGGAAAGGGTAGCCACATTATACTGTTCACTTGAATTTATCTTTTTTTTTTTTTTAAGATTTTATTTATTTATTCATGAGAGACCCAGAGAGAGGCAGAGACACAGGCAGAGGGAGAAGCAGGCTCCACGCAGGGAGTCCGATGTGGGACTTGATCCTGGAACCCTGAGATCATGCCCTGGGTCTAAGGCAGATGCTCAACTGCTGAGCCACCCCTTGAATTGATCTTTTAATGAAAAATGAAAAAGACCTGCCATGTCTTTTTTGAATCTTTTGCTTCATCCAGTAGATGAGTAGGATGTGCACTATGTTGGATGATGGATTTGCCCAGTGGGTAAGCAGGCTCTGTTCTGTCACTCAAGACGTTGAAAAAACCCAGTCTACACTCCTTTTGGCTGGTATTGGCTGATTAATCAATCTGAGCTCTTTGTTTATTTAGCCAGCTGCACATGCTCCTAATTGTTCTGATTGTCAGCCCACATAGCTTCAGATTCTCCTCCTGGATGTCATGAAAGTTGTTTTCAGGGATCCCTGGGTGGCGCAGCGGTTTGGCGCCTGCCTTTGGCCCAGGGCGCGATCCTGGAGACCTGGGATCGAATCCCATGTCGGGCTCCCTGCATGGAGCCTGCTTCTCCCTCTGCCTGTGTCTCTGCCTCTCTCTCTCTCTCTGTGACTATCATGAATAAATAAATAAAATCTTAAAAAAAAGTCGTTTTCAAATAATTTGTTAAAATTCATATCCTATGCATGATCTGCATTATTATAACTTTATCAAAAAAGCAAATGAGGGCAGCCCAGGTGGCGCAGTGGTTTAGCACTGCCTTCAGCCCAGGGTGTGATCCTGGAGACCTAGGATCGAGTCCCACGTCGGGCTCCCTGCATGGAGCCTGCTTCTCCCTCTGCCTGTGTCTCTCCTTCTCTCTGTCTGTCTCTCATGAATAAATAAATAAAATCTTTAAAAAAAAAAAAAAAAAAAAGCAAATGAAAGGTCTCCTCTCTTCTACATCATCAGCTGTTTTTTGGTCAGGAAGAAGTCCTGAGAGGCAGGTGCCTTTTTCACTCGTGAATGATACTACTGCTGATGTGTAAGGGTCCCTGCTATTCCCGTTTTTTTTTTTTTTTTTTCCAACACATGGTATTATCAGAAGTTGTTTTTGTCAATTTTCTGAGGGTAGAATGGTTTATTATTATTATTATTATTATTATTATTATTATTATTAATCCTTTACTGCTGAGATTGAGCATGTGTTCATATTGACAATTTGGGTTTTCATTCCTATAGGTTTTTTAGGTTTTTTTTTTTTTTTTAGCCTGTTTGCATTTTTTGGTCATTTTTCTGAACTTTGATTTTTTAAATTTAATAATATATCTTGGAGATCTTTTTATACATATGCATGTGTGGAGTGAATTTTGTTTTTTAACAATTGCAGAATGTCTTATTTTAAGGATAGAGCATGATTTATTTAACAATTTAGGTTATTACCCATTTTTAAAAAAGATATTTATTTATTTGAGAGAAAGAGCAAATGAGCCGGGAAGGGCAGAGGGGGAAAGAGTCTGAAGCAGACTCTGCACTGAGTACGGAGAGAGAGAGAGAAAGAGAGAGAGAGAAAGTGAGTTTTAAGCAGACTCTATGTTGAGTGTGAAGTCCAGTGCAGGGCTTGATCTCACGACCCTGACATCATGACAAGAGCTGAAACCAAGAGTTAGATGGTTACCCAACTGTGCCACCCCAGGTGCCCCTGCATTTTATATTGCAGCAAATATTGCTGAACAACCTTCCAAAACTGTTGCACCAGTTTATACTCTTCCTTCAACGAGTTTCTTTTCCACTGGGATCAGGAACACACTCTCTGTGCTCTTCAGCTGACTCGGCCATTTGTACAACTAGCAGTTAGCATCATCACTTCTGTCTTTTCCTTTATCATTACCCGAGTACCCTCCAAGGTGAGATGATCTCATGGCTAGCTTCCCACATGACTCATGGCTAGCTTCCCACATGACATTTTTATTTAGCAAGTATTTATTCTTCCTTCATTCCTATTCTTTCTTCCCGCACCTTCACACCCTCATGGGAAGAGTATGAATGAATTTGGAAGTTTTGACCTCTTCCAATTTTTGGAATAGTTTGAGAAGAATAGATAACTCTTCTTTAAATGTTTGGTAGAATTCACCTTCACATGGGAGTCTTAAAGTTGGGGCTGTCAATGTAGAGTCCAAGCACTTTTCTCATGAGCGAGAAGCTGAGATCGCATGGCACTGTGCTGCAGTGGGGTTTATGGCGAGAGTGTGTCTCAGCCTTTCCTGCCCATTTGATGTATTTTTTTCACTTGCCCAATGTGTAGGAGTTGCTCAGGTAGTTTCTGGCTTTTTAGAATTCACCTGGGCTTTTGTTTGTTAGGAGTTTTTTGATTACTGATTTAATTTCATTGCTGATAAATTGCACATCTGTTCTAATTTTCTACTCTTCCTGTTTTAAGTTTTGGTAGTTTATATTTCTAGGAATTTAATCATTTCTTCTAGGTTGTCCAGTTTGTCAGCATATAATTTTTTATAATCTCTTAAAATCATTCGTATTTCTGTGGTGTAAATTGTTATTTCTCCTTTCCTTTGTGATTTTGTTTTGAATCCCCTCCCCCCTTTTTGATGAATCTGGCTAGAGGTTTATCAATTTTGTTGATTTTTTTTAATATTTATTTAAAGATTTTATTTATTCATGACAGAGAGAGAGAGAGAGAGAGAGAGGCACAGAGACACAGGCGAGAGAGAGAGAGAGAGAGAGAGAGACAGAGAGAGGCGCAGAGACACAGGCAGAGGGAGAAGTGGGCTCCATGCAGGGAGCCGATGTGGGACTCCATCCCATGTCTCCAGGATCAGGCCCTAGACTGAAGACAGCGCTAAACTGCTGAGCCACCCGGGCTGCCCTAATTTTTTTTCTAAAATCACTGAACTCTACTTCTGAAACTAATAATATACTATATGTCAATTTATTGAATTTAAATAAAATAAAAAAATAAAAAATAAAAATTTCTTAAAAATTTTGTAAAGATTTTATTTTAAAAAAAATCTGTACAGCCAACATTGGACTCAGACTTAAAACCCCCAAATCAAAAGTTGTATGCTCTACTGACTGAACCAGCTGGGTACCTCAATTTTGTTGATCTTTTCGAAGAACCAGATCCTGATTTCATTGATCTATCCTTTTAGAATTCTTAACCCTTAATATTTTAATTTCTAATGAAGACTAAGAAGTGTAAGCAATTGTGAACCATCAGGCCAGCGTTTTTTAGAGTGGCAAATTTATGAATACATTTCAATATTTCTAGGAAGACACATTTCCTCATGGTACAATTCTTCAGTGTGGCACAAACATGTTTACTAGTAGACCTAAATATTTTTAGTTCCTTTGAATAAGAGATTAAGAGTAGATAAGCTTGTTTAGCAATTAATGTTTTAGTATTTTATCTTATTTGGAAGCGATCTAAACATTTAATGATTTTCCACCATTTAATTGAGCAAAACACTAAGGGTATAAATTACCAAAGATATTTGAGAACCTATTTAAGTAGACCTATCATAACACATTAATTGTTGAAAAGTTTACTTAACAGCTTTTATTTCACTTACATTTATTTAATATACTTGATCTTAGTTATATTTAGATTACATATGAAAATCTCATGAGACATTAAAAGAGCTGTCCATCAGCTTATTTTTCTTGCTGACAAAAAATTTTTTGCAACAGAGATAACAGGAGCTTATTTGGCTTGTAAACCCAGGTAGAATAAAAGTTGAATGTCCCCATTATATATAATGCTGATAACTCTGAAGACATGCCTATTTTAATTAAACCAACAAACTTAACTCTTATTTACGAGAGATTTTCCTAGGCCATGTGAACTTGAAAAACATTTGGGTTAGTTTCTATTACATTTCTGAGAGTCTAGAAATATTTAATTGGATAAACGTTTATTTTTCTTTACGCCAGTTAGATGGAGATGTTTTACAAATTAAATTTGGCAATACCATACAGAGGTAAAGAGGAAAAAAAAATCACATTATACACATATTTTAGTTTATGCATATACATAAACATGCAGACAGACACAGAGACCCTCTAGCTTTCATTTTTAATTTTAGCCGTGAATCAAGTACAACATAAACAATAGTAGTTTATAAGTAACATTTTAATCCAAATTGTGTCTGGCAGACAGAACAAGCTAAGGTTACCCAATCCAATGGGTAAAACTTACTAATACTTGTGGAGAAGATTTTTAAGATCTGTATTTGTCTTTGACAAACAACCTTAGGAGGCAAGAGATCTTTATATATAAAATTTATTTATTTATTTAAAGATTTTATTCGTCCCTTTGATAGAGACAGAGCACAAGCAGGGTGGAGGGCAGAGGGAGAGAAAGAAGCAAACTCCTGCTGACCATGGAGCCTGATGCAGGATTTGATCCCAGGACCCTGGGACCATGACCTGAGCTGAAGGCAGACGCTCAACCAACTGAGCCACCCAAGAAATTTTGGCAGTCCCAATTAACATGTGGTAGTGTCGCCCAGTAATTAGGGGGAGCACCTTGTAGAGAATAATTCTCTGGACTCAGGGTCAAATGGGGTCTCTTTAGGTTTTGAAATGAAGAAGGGGTCATTTGGGTCACTGTGGTCACAGAAATGACTAACCTGTTGAACCATACCAATCTTGTGCAGCAGGAGATGGACCTCATCTAATGTTTTCCACTTACTATGAGCCTTAGCAGTGATCATTATGATGGAAGGATGGGCACAGCCCAAGGCAATAAATATTTCAAGTTGAGAGAGGGAGGTCCCTGATTCAAGTATCCTTGGCTCTGGGGGCCTTTGTCTTCCCTTCCCTCTCTAGAGGCCTCCATCACCCTGTCAGCTTTTCCCTTGGTGGCAGAGACATCTCGCGAGGCATATTTTTTAGTTTTGCCTCATTCATTTCCCCGTAGGAAAGCCTAGGGGTCTCAGGATCTATGGTATCTCAGAGGAAATGAACATATAGCCAAGGTGGATCTTTAAGAAAGTCATGGAGTTTAGGGTCTTTAGAGATACCACCCAGTTGATAGATTTTTGCCTGCCGTCATGGACAGTTCAAGAGCCCATTTCAAACAAGCAAAAAACCCTGAAATATCCAGTTGCTCCCCTCTGTCCTTCCTGCTGCATGAAATCTTTAAGAAAGCTTTGAATTTCAGGTAAGGCAGTTTTTTTTTTTTTAAGATTTTATTTATTTATTCATAAGACACACAGAGAGAGAGAGAGAGAGAGAGAGAGAGGCAGAGACACAGGCAGAAGGAGAAGCAGGCTCCATGCAGGGAGCCGGACGTGGGACTCGATCCTGGGTCTCCAGGATCACACCCTGGGCTGAAGGCAGTGCCAAACTGCCGAGCCACCCGGGCTGCCCTGGTAAGGCAGTTTTTGATCTGTGTTTCTGCTTCTTTATTTTATCCTGTTAATGTAATCTTATGTGTTGTTACTGGAAAGTTTGGGGTGATGTCCCTGTGGGCCCTCTTCATAGGTAGTCACTTTCCTTTCCAGGATGTCCCAAGAGACCTCTACACACACGGTCTTTGGGAAAAAGCTCTTAGGCCTCTGGAGGGTAAACTAGAGTCTTGATGTGATGTGCATGTCACTGAGCAATGCTCAGTGAGCTTCATGGTGTTTCCATTTATCAAGAAGCTGGGGTATCTCTTCAGGGTTCTTAGGAGGTGCTGGCACCAGATGTTCAGGACATTTTGTCCACTTATTATTATTATTTTTTTAACAACGTCACACCAGGGATTGGACTCATAGTATCCCACTGGGTCCGGGGACGAAGAGTGACAGCAGTGAGTGAAGTGGTGACATGGGCCATAGGCTTCTGTTGTACTTTCTTTCTGGTGATGCCATTGGCTTCCAGTTGCAAGGCTATTTCACTCCTCTGGGTTCGGACATGTAGTCTGGGCACGACCCACTGACTCAGTGGTTGGAGGCAGAGGTCTTTCATCCTCCTCACCATGCTCCTCATGCTTTTAACCCAGAGCCTTGCCTTGCACAGTGACAGTAGCCTTGGAACCCAGTCCACCCTCTTTGGGTCTTCTTGGCCTTGAGGAGTGAAGGATCCTCATGCACATTAATAGCCAATTAAGGCCTTAATAATTAATGGTCCAATCCCCTTGTTAGACTATATACCCTTGATCATGCTGCTCAGGGAAGACTGCTGGATTATTATGACAGCTATGACCTTTTGGGTTGGATGCTGCAGGCAGCATGTGATGAGGCAATGTGCCGAAGCACGTAGCAGTGCCATAGACCCCCAGCAAGTGGTGCTCATTTCCCAGATGGTGTTACCTACCTGAGTTAGGTGCTTAGTAAGCAAGTTGCAGCTAAAGGGCATTACCCTTGGTTAACTGAAAGGGCAGTCATGCATTCGTGTTGACTAAGGCAATTATTTCGTGTTGCTGTCAGCCTGTCAATAACCAATGTGGTGGCTGGATTAGCTCTTTTGGTTCTTAAAATTGCAAGACGCCCTTCAGCAATAACCAATCAGGAAACTTAGGAAAAAGAAGGTTTATTACTTACAGGATCTGAACGTTGCACAGTACACCTGGAGCTACACACACATATACACACATAGCACAAGCACACAGGCATGGGGTTCTGCTTTTATTAGAGGTAGAGGGTGGAGGCCTACGGTTTCATGGCCTCCCTTTTTATTGGTGAATTTAAAGTGCAAGAAGAGGAGAAATAAGTGGCCCAAATAGTTATCATAATCAATTAGGAACTCTGAAATAAAGGAGGTGTGAGGAGGTGGCTTGTCTCTTTATCAAGTCCTATGGCTGGCAGTGCATTTATTTGAGATAGTCATCTTTGAAATGGATGAGTTGGCCATCAAAACTTAAGTCAGGCACTTGCTTTACAAAAAAGGAAGAAAAAAAAAAAACCCTCAACTGTCAGGTTGTGCACTAAACCACCACACTGCTATTTCTATTAGTTTTGCTTTTTCAGATTCCACATATGAGATCATGCAATATTTGTTTTTCTCTGACTTATTTTACTTAGCATAATGCCTTCAAGTTTCATCCATGTTGTCACACATGGATATATGTGACACATCCTTTTTTCTCATGGTTGAATAACATTCCATTGTGTGTGTGTGTGTGTGTGTGTGAGTAAGCAGATAACCTTTCGGATGTCCTATTTTCATGTCCTTTGGATATACACCCAGAAATGGGATTGCTGGGTCATATGGCATCTTTAAGAACCTTCCTAATGCTTTCCATAGTGGCTGTGCCAATTTACATTCCCATCAACAGTGCACAGAAGTTTCCTTTTTCTCCACATCCTTGCAAACACTTGTTATCTCTTGTCTTCTTGATGATAGCCATTCTAACCTGTGTGAGGTGATATCTCATTATGGTTTTGATTCTTGTTTCTCTGATGATTAGTAATATCAAGTACCTTTCCATGTGTCTGTTGACATTTGTACTAGTCTATTCATTTCCTCTGCCCTTTATTTTTTTAAATAAGCCCTATGCCATGTGTGGAGCCCAATATGGGGCTTGAGCTCAGGACCCTGAGATCAAGACTTGAGCTGAGATCAGGAGTCAGATGCTTAACAGACAGTCACCCAGGTGACCCTGCCCATTTTTTAATAAGGTTGTTTCTTGTTATTGAATTGTATGAGTTCATTACATATTTTGGGTATTCTTATCTGACACACGATTTGCAAATATTTGCTTCCATTCTGTAGATTGACTTTTCATTTTGTTGATTATTTTGCTATGCAGGAGCTTAGTTTGATGCAGTCTCAATTGTCTATTTTTGCTCTTGTTGCTTGTATTTTTGGTGTTAATAAAAAAAATCATTGCTAAGACCAATGTTAAGGAGCTTCTTCCCTGTGTTTTCTTCTAGGAGTTTTATGGTATCAAGTCTTAGGTTTAAATTTTTAATTTTTGTTAATTTTTGTGAGTGGTGTAAGATAGGGGTCTGGTTTCATTTTTCTGAATGTGCTTATCCAGTTCTTCAGACATATTTGTTGAAGAGACTATCCTTTCCCCATTGCATGTTTCTGGCTCCCTTGTCAAATATTAGTTGACCACATATATGGGTTTATTTCTGGGCTCTTTATTCTATACTGTTGGTCTGAGTGTCTCTTTTTATGTCCGTACCATACTGTTTTAATTACTCTAGTTTTGTCGTATATTTTGGAATCAGGAAGAATGGTGCATTTGGCTTTGTTTTTTGTCAGGATTCTTTGGCTATTGAGGATCTTTTGTGGTTCCATACAAATTTTAGGATTGTTCTATTTCTGTGAAAAATTTCACTGAAATTTTGATAGGGATTATATTGAATTTATAGATGGTTCTGGGTAGTATGGACATTTGAACAATATTCTTATAAAATGTGAACACACAGTATCTTTCCCTTTTTTTGTGTCACCTTCAGTTTCTTTAATCAGTCTTGTAATTTTCATTATACAGATCTTTTACCTGTCTGGTTAAATTTATTCCTAAGTATTTCATTGTTTATGATGTAATTGTGAATGGGATGGTTTTAAAACATGTTTTTCATTATTAGTGTATAGAAGTGCAACTGACTTCTGCATGTTGATTGTTATATTCAACTTTACTGAATTTGATTAGTTCCAACAGTGTTTTGGTTGAGTCTCTGGGATTTTCTCATATAAGAACATATCAAGGGATCCCTGGGTGGCGCAGCGGTTTGGCGCCTGCCTTTGGCCCAGGGCACGATCCTGGAGACCCGGGATCGAATCCCACGTCAGGCTCCCGGTGCATGGAGCCTGCTTCTCCCTCTGCCTGTGTCTCTGCCTCTCTCTCTCTCTATCATAAGTAAATAAAAATTAAAAAAAAAAAAAAAAGAACATATCAACTACAAATAATGAAAATTTTATTTCTTCCTTTCCAATTTGGATGCCTTTTTTTCCTTGTCTATTTGCTCTGGCTAGGATTTCTGGTACTATATTGAATAAAAGAGGTGAGAGTGGGAACCCTTGTCTTGTACCTGATTTTAGAGAAAATGCTTTCAGTCTTTTATCATTGAGTATCATGTTAGCTGTAGGTTTGTTGTATATGGCTTTTATTATGTTTAGAATGTTCCTTCCATAGCCAATTTGTTGAGGGCTTTATTTTTTATCTATTTATTTGTTTTTTAAAGATTTATTTATCTGAGGGAGAGTGTGGGGGAGGAGGGGCAGAGGGAGAGGAAGAGCCTACTCTCCAAGAGCAGGGAGCCTGAAGGGCTGGATCAAGACCTGAGCCAAAGGCAGATGCTTAACTTTAATCCACAGAGCCACCTAGGCACCCTGTTGAGGGTTTTATAATAAAAGGATTTTGTATTTTGTCAAATGCTTTTCCTGCATTTCTAGAGATAATCCTATGATTTTTATCTTTCATTCTATTAATATAATTTATCACATTTATTGATTTGGAGATGTTGTACCTTGCATCCCAGGGATCAATCCCACTTGGTCATGTTGTGCCATTGAATTTGGTTTGCAAGTATTTTGTTGAGAATTTTTACATCTAACATTTATCAGGAATATTGGTCTATAGTTGGCTCTTCTTGTAGTGTCCTTATCTGGCTTTGGCATCAGGAGAGTACTGCCCTATAAACTGAATTTGAGGGTGTTCCCTCTTTTTTCAAAAAAATTTTTTGGAAGAGTGTGAGAAGGGTTGGCATTAATTCTTCATTAAATGTTTGGTAGAATTTGCCAGTGAAGCCATCTGGTCCTGGGCTTTTTTTGTGTTGGAGATTTTTTGATTACTGATTCAATCTCATTATTCATTTTTGGTCAGTTCATATTTTTTATTTCTTCTTGATTAAGTCTTGGTAGGTTTTTAGGACTTTATCCATTTCTTCTAGGTTATACAATTTGTTGGTATGTAATTATTCATAATTTGTTACAATCCTATGTATTTCTATACTTGTAATATCTCCTTTCATTTCTGATTTTGAGTCTTTTCTCCCTCTTTGTTGCATTGTTTTGTTAGTCTAGCTCGAAGTTTGCCAAATTTATTCATCAAAACAACTAGCTCTTAGTTTTGTTCTTTTCTGTTCATTTTCTAGTCTCTATTTCATTTGTTGCTGCTCTGATCTTTATTATTTCCTTCCTTCTAACTTCAGGCTTAGTTTGTTCTTTTTCTAGTTCCTTGAGGTGTAAAGTTAGGTTGTTTGAGATTTTTCTATTTTCCTAATACATTTATTGGCATCAACTTTTCCCTTAGAACTGCTTTTGTAGCATTCCATAGGTTTTGGTGTGTTGTATTGCTATTTTCATTTGTTCTGAGGTAATTTTAGCTTCTTTTTTTATTTCTTCTTTGGGGGCTTATTTTTTAATGTCTAGCCATTCTCTGTATTTTTTTTAAGATTTTATTTTTTTATTTGATAGGAGGGAGAGAGTACAGAAGGGGAGTGAAAGAGGGTGAGGGAGAGGCAGACCCCCGCTAAGTAGGGACTTGATCCCAGGACCTTGAGATCATGACCTGAGCCGAAGGCAGATGCTTAACTGACTGAGCTACCCAGGCACCCCCATTCTGTGTATTTTGATTGATGAATTCGGTCCATTAATATTTAGAGTAAGTTTTGGTATATTATATGAACTTATTCTTACCATCTTATTGCTGTTTTGTAGTTCTGTCCCTGTTTTCTCTGTTTATATCTACTTTGTAAACTGGTGGTGTTTTTGTGACAGTATTCTCTATTTCCCCCTTCTTTTTATGAATATAGTCCAGGTTTTTGCTTTGTAGTTACCATGAGGCTTACATAAAACATTTTATAGATAAAATAGTCTATTTTAAGCTGTTAGCAACTTTGTAAACCAAAACTTCACCCTTTCACTCTCCCCTTTAATGTATTTAATGTCATAATTTACTTTATATTGTGTATAAATTTGTTTTCAAATTATAGTAGCTGTAGTTATTCTTTTTTTTTAATTTTTATTTATTTATGATAGTCACACAGAGAGAGAGAGAGGCAGAGAAACAGGCAGAGGGAGAAGCAGGCTCCACGCACCGGGAGCCCGATGTGGGATTCGATCCCGGGTCTCCAGGATTGTGCCCTGGGCCAAAGGCAGGCACTAAACCGCTGCGCCACCCAGGGATCCCATGTAGTTATTCTTAATATTCTCTTTAACCTTTATACTATAGTTAAGTGGTTAACATATTATCCTATTATAGAATTAGTTTTCTAATTCTGTTTTACCTTTGCCAATGTGTTGTATACTTTTGTGTGTTTTCTTATCACTATTTAGCATCTTCTTATTTCAGCTTGAAGAACTTCTTTCTGTATTTCTTGCAAGTCTAGTGGTGAAAAACTCCTTCAACTTTTGTTGTTTAGGAAAGTATTTCAAATATATAAATATATACATATACAATCTATAATATTTATATTCATATTACTTTTGTATGTTACATATGAAATATATAAAGGGTAACTTTGGATAGAGTATTGTTGGCCGTCAATTTTTTCTTTTAACACTTCAAATATGTCATTCCTGTTTCCTGGCCTATAGGAGTTTCTGCTGAGAAATCCACTGATAGGCTAATGGTTTGTTTTCTTTCTTTCTTTCTTTCTTTCTTTCTTTCTTTCTTTCTTTCTTTCTTTCTTTCTTTCTTTCTTTCTTTCTTTCTTTCTTTCTTCTTTCTTTCTTTTTGTTATAATCTTTTTTTCTCCAACTGCCTTTAGGATTCTCTTTACCTTTGATTTATGACACTCTCATTATAATGTGTCTTGGAGGTCTTTTTGCATTGAAATATTAGGGTGATCTATTAGCTTCATGAACTTAGATGTCCATGTATTTCCTCTAGTTTTTTAGTTTCTTAGCTCTTATTTCTTTAAATAAACTTTCTGACCCTTCTCCCTTTCTTCTCCTTCTGGAACCCCAATTATTCTACTATCTGTGTTTGGTAGACTCCCATACGTCATGTAGTCTTTCTTTGTTCTTTCATTTTTCTTCTCTGATGGGGCTGTTTAAAACTTCCCATCCTCTAGCTGACTTTGTTTTCCATTTGGTCTGCTCTGTTGTAGATGCTCTCTATTGCAATGCATTTCTCATTTCATTCATTGAATGCATCAGCTCCAGAATCTGTTTGGTTCTTTTTTTTATGATTTCCATCTCTTTGTTAAATTTCTTATTTTGTTCATGTAGTGTTTTCCTGATGTTGTTGAATTGTCTGTTTTCTTATAGCTTATTGAGTTTCTTCAAAAAAAGTTCTTTAAGTCTTTAACAGCTATATGAGAAAATTCTGTGCCTTTGAATTTGCTTATTGGAGAATTATTATCTTTGGTGAGACATGCTTTCTTGATTCTTCATGTTCCTTATAGTTTTGTGTTGCTTCTTTTGCATTTAAGGTACCTGATATCTTCTCAAATTTCTACTGGCAGTTTTCAGGTGGGATATATTGTTCATTGGTTTTGTTAAATCTGAGGTTTTCCTTAACCTTGTATCCATACACCTGCCCATACTTCTTTCTTGTGACAAAATTCATAAGTGGGTTTATCTTCCCTGGTTCTTAAACTCACCAGACTGGCAGCTGGAAACCTCTCTTTAGTTTTCCAGAAGGTGGTGCTACAGGTCAAGTTTGTGGTTTCTCCCTTGGTCACCCAGGTCTGTTTCTCAGAGAGCATGCCATTTACGGGATTCTTGCCGCTGTACTTGAGAGCACACACAAGGAGCTGGCTTCGGAGTTTGGGAGAGTGTGGGTGTCACACTTAGCATGTTTGGGGTGCCACTGGGCAAGTCCTCAGGTTCTCCCAGAGGCTATGGGACGGCATCCTGCTCAATTCCTGAGTGCTGTCAGCAGGAATCACATCCCTTTAACACCCTTTGGCATTCTTACTTGGCTCTTTTCTGACCTCCTCCCTCCCACCAGTCATGGAGGCCCATCTCAGTACTCTGAGTGCTGCTACAAATGGGCTTTCCCTGCAGCATCCAGCATAGCTGGGGAAGCTGAACCCTCACTCACTGTTCTTGCTCTATCCTGTGGAAGAGGTAATAAGGGCTCTTTAAGGTCAGCCCCGCACAGTGTTGCCTTGGAGGAGGGGTAGTACTGGTGCAATGCCTCTTACCTGCTTCAGTATGTCAAAAACTTATGTTTTTACTACCAAAGGTATACTGAAATCCCCTTGAGAAGGCTGGACTTTTATAAAGTCTCTTTTGTTCTTGGTTCCTGTCAAAGTCAGCACTTTCAGGGTTTTCCCAACCACAGCCTAGAGGGGTTGGGGCAGACTCACTGCCTCTTGCTGCTTTTGCAGTCTACGCCAATGTCTCTGTCTGCCTATTACCGGGTGCACAAGTGGTGAGACAAGAATTCTTCTGGGTCCCTTCGCATAAGGTGCTGAAGCCCACAGTTCCCACAGAGACACTTTTCTTCATGGATAGATGCCTAATTAGTTGTTAAAAAGTGGGACCAAGAATGAGGACATCTTATGCCTTCATGATGGTGACAGCAGTCTGTGAGCAGATTTAAATGTGCTTGTATGAGTTAGTTTGGCCTCTTTGCTTCTGTCATTATCCATGAGAACAACATGCCCCAGATAGTTCTGGCTTCAGAATGAGAGTCACAGGGAGCTGACCTATAGCCTGAAGGAGCCATACCTGCCTGTCCATAGATCTGTGAGTGAGAAAAAGATGCCTTTTTTGTGTGTCACTGAGATTTTGGGTTTGGTTTGTTATACAGGATTATTATAGCAATGGTTTGACTAATAAGCTCTTAACTGTTATATATTTTTAAAAGATTTTATTTATCTATTTTAGAGAAAGCACAAGTGAGGGAGGAACAGAGGGAGAGGGACAAGCAGACTTTGTGCTGAGCATGGTGCCCAATGTGCTGCTCTTGATTTCATGACCCAAGTGGAAACCAGAAGTCAGACCCCCAACTGACTGGGTGACCCAGGCACCCCATAACTGTTACATTTTACAAAATTCTGTATACATAGAAACACACACACACACACACACATATATATATATATATATATATATATATATATATATATATAATTTTACATAAGTGCATTGCAACAATTATTATTCACAGTTTTTTCTTGTCCTTTTTAGGTTAGCAACCCCCTTTTTCCCCCAATTCTACCCAAAGAAGCCCCCCTTTTCCTTCCCAAGTAATCTATGTTAACAACCTAGTTTGTACCTATCTGGATTTTTCTTTATATTTCTATGTACTCAGATATAATAATATGAACACATATATGCAGGAGGGCCATTCAAAATACGTAGTAGCCAGTATGGCAAAGCACTGATCAATGAGAATGAACACTAGCTGAAACATTCAGTGTGGCTCTGTCAGCGTATGCTGGCCGAATGCTAGCTCTGCACGCGTGTGCACACACACACGCAACAGTTTCTGTCACTTTTTATTTTACAAAAATGACAATATTATAAACATTTTTTGCCTTGTTTTTTATACAACAAAATCAAATCCTTAAAATTCCAACTGTGATGTGGCTTTTATTCATTCTTAATTGCTGTATGAAATCATATTAAGCAGGCTAGATATATCAACATTGATTTGGTAGTATTGTGTTAACAGACTTTCCCTTTGTTACCAATATTTTTGTTACCATGAACAATGCCATAGTTAACATTCCCAAACTTACATCATTATGTACTGGTGTTTTTAATTTTTAGGGCATCAAGTCCCAGGAATGGAACAGGTGGATAAAGTGATTGGTAAATTTTGTTAGATGGTATCAGATAGCTTTTCAAAGCTCTCTGACTATATTTTTACCATCAGGATTTAAAGAAATCATTTTCCCTACATCCTCTGAGCAATAAGTACATGGTTTTCTGATTTTTGCCAACCTCCTGGGTATAAAACGATAATCTGCATTTCCCAACCCACGAACGAACTCACCCACCTTTTCCTGTGTTGGCTGTTTATCTCTTCATATCTTTGCTCATTTCTCTATTGTGTTGTTTGTATCTTTGCTAGTATGTAAGACCTTTTGCATATTGTAGATAATAACCCCATGCCAAGACTGGAAAGTGTTTTCTTTACCTGGGACTCATCCAGTGGTTTGGTTTAGGTTTTCTCTTGCCATACCAAAATGTTGGCCCGGTCCTGAACGTGTACCTCCCTTCCCATCTCTCTCTCCATTTCTCCCCCATCTCTCTCTCTGTGTGTGCATGTGCTTGCCTCTGTCTCCCCCTCTTTCTGCCTTTCTGCATGTTTCTTTTTTTTTTTTAAAGATTTTATTTATTTCTGCATGTTTCTTAGTCTCTCTTTTTCGCTTATTCTCAGCCCACTCCCTCTCACCTGTTTACCCCTCACTTTTTCAGCTCCACTAGAACACTGACTTGCAGCACAAGGAGCACTTTTTCTTGCTAGTGTTGTTTACAAAGCCAAGACCCAGGAGGTGACCAGATGCAGCACAGTAGGGGATAAAGTGAAGTGTTTTCAAAATTGGCTGAATTGGGGATACCTTGAAGTTTTTTTGCACCTGGATTTTTCCAGTCTACCCTCGGAGATTCTGATTCTGTAGGTCTGGAGTGGGGTGTGATGTATAAATGGCGATTTATTTGAAAACCCCTTCAGGGGTATCCCAGTACACCGTCAGGGCTAGAAATCTGTAAACACTGGGTCAGAGAGGCTAAACGAATGCTCCCAGTGCAGGCAGTTTGTGTGGGTGATGGAACAAGCTAGGGCATTGCAGTCTCAGATTACCTTCAGCTCGGCACCAGACTGCATGAGGAGCTCACAGGGAGGGAGTAGAAATGATGAAGTAGGTCTGCTGGCCTCATATTCCACGATGTCAAGCGGCAGGACAAAGGCAAGGGGCAATTCAGCCAAAGTGTGGCTGCAGTGTGGAAAGCGGACACCGGGGGGCAGTGTGGCCCCATGTGGCTCTGAAGCCCTGTAACTCAAAATCAGGGCAGTTCCCAGCTTCCAGGAAAGCTCTGGAGGGTGAGAGGCTGTCCCACAGCTTCCTCCCCTCCCACTCTTTGTCCCTGTCCTACAGAACCTGGCTCTCAGATGATTAAAGTTCATATAACACTTACCGTACATAAATTATCTCCTGTTCGACACTGTCCAGGGTTATTTCATCTCCATAGCAGTGCAAGGAAGGCACAGTATGCCTCTTCCACCAAAGAGGAACCTGCAGTTTGGGGAAGGAAGTTAATTAATTTCCTAGTGGGTGTCAAAGCCAGGGTTTAGACTCAAGACTGTCTGACTCTAAGCCAAGTGTTCTTTGCATTCAACAACTGCTACTTTATACAGCTGACATTGAATTCATTCTGAACATATTAATACATGCTTATTTACCAATTAATTTATTCATATGTGCTGATTATTTCTTTTCTTCTTCCTTCCGCTTTTAAACAAAGGGATCATCCAGGAGAACTGAGTTAGCTAAGAAACCTTAAAGCCCATGGTCTGTTTCCATTTTAACAGGAGACCGAAAAAAACAAACAAACAAAAAGAATGAATGAATGGCCATGGGGTTACCTGCTGCATACAGGTAGACCCTGGAGGCTCACTGAAAGTTGGCCGACCTAACGCAGGATTTTATTTGGCTAACGTGGCTAAGTTTCGGTGGATTTGGAGGGGTCCTCGCCCTGCAGTCCATCAAGTCCCCACCATCTTGCCTTTCCATTCTGCTGCCTCACTCATCCATGATCCCTGCCCTCCGTGTTGGTGGAAGAACCAGGCTGATGGGTCCTGAAAGAGCTACCGCCAGAGACCTGCCTTTGGGCCTCGACCCCCCCACCCCCATCTCCCTTTCCTTGCTCTCCTTCACCCTGGCTGTGGGACGTGGTACCTAACTGGAGGCTCCCCCACCTGTGATGGGTGCGTTCATGGGTCCACTCGGCTGCTTCCAGCTCCCAGGTTGTCTAGGTTTGCTGGGGCTAAATTTAACTGCAGCTGCTCCATCAGATGCTCTGGTATTTTCAGCCCTAGGAACACAGGGTGGCCAAGCTGGACGGTGCCGAGGGCTGCTTGCCAGGCCTCACTGAACCCACTGCCTTGGATTGAAATTAGCGTCCAGGTTGTTCCAAGGGCTTGGTTTTCTACCCTCCCCCATAACCCCCCTTTTTCTTCATTGGAGTCGAGAAGAAAGGAGAAGGCAAGAAGTAGTAGAGAGACAGACCCTGGGGACCCTCTGAATTTGCTTGGTCATTTCTCTGTTCCTTACGACCGTCACTGTTAGGACATGTGAATGCTGGGAGGTAGTGAGCTGGACACCGTCCTCTTCAGCTAAGCCTAGTGAAGGTGATGTACGTGGCCAGAGTCACCCCTGAACGATGGCCAAGAGGAGGGTATGGTCTGCATTGCACAATGATGGACTTCCTGCTGGCCTGTTTTCTTCCCCTGCCTGCTACCCCTGAGTCACTGTCTGAGGAGTTGCCAGCCTTGCTCCAGCCTTCTTCATGTGTCATCCAGTGTCCTTTCCTGACCTGAGTGTTATTGGACAGAGGGTACGTTCCCGAAAGCCTTGGCCCATAGCCCTCTGGAAGTTCCCAGCCAGCGTGTGCTGTGGGGCTGGTAGTCCCTCTGGCCAAAAAAGCAGATGTATGTGCAAACTCACAGGCTTTTAGTGGCAGTTACAAATAGAAGGGGAAAATGGGCCCAGAGGTGGAGCTGGTGGCATTGAGGGTGTGGGTAGGAGAGCTGCGCAGAACGGGAGCACGCAGCCCCTCAGTATGAGGTTCTGGGTATGGGAAAGGCCTGCCAGATCCTGGGAACCACCCTGGCCTTCTCAGCTCGTGCCCTTGGCTGTGAGGTGTCAGACCTGTGAATCCAAGTGAAACCGTATTCTCTGTCTCTCTAACTCACTCCTGTCCAAGGCAGGAGAAATCTGACTACTACTTGTGCCCAGTGCCTGGCACTCAGGGCACGAAGTAGGTGTCCACTAGAAGGCACCCCTAGCCCACAGCTCTCCTACTAGAAGAGGCCCTGGGATCCTCTGTTTTGATCTGCTCATGTTACAAAAGACAAGCTGCAGCTCTCAGGGGTTGTCAGTTTTTATCTGGCTTCCTGACCTCTCCCTGACGTCCTCTGCTCCTCTCTCTCCACCATGCCAACACTAACAGGAACTAACCGTCGGGACTGCGCACCGGGCCAGTTTGAAACCCTTTGCATCTGTTAACTCATTTAGACCTTCCCTCACACCTATCCGTGAGGCAGGCACTGCTATTGTTCCCCTTTTACACACAGGACATGGAGACCCAGAGAAGTTAACCCACTTGCCCAGAGTCACACAGTTATCTGGCCCCAGAGCTTTACCTACAGTGTACACTGCCTCTCATCATGCTTCACTGGGACTTGTTTCCTGTCTGCCTCCTACACCTTGATGAAGGAGATTGTGTTTGAATCTGATTTGGATCCCAGGATCTAACCCAGAGCCCAGCACAGTAGAAGCTCAAACAAATATCTGTCAAATGAATAACTGAAAAAACAAAAGTGCCAGTGAAACCATTGTTCCTTACCCTGCATTTCTTAGACCTAATGTCTCTCGGGCATTTGTGAGCCCAGGGTAGGAATTCTAGCCTTTGTGGGGGCACTGGCTAGGAGATCCCAGCAACCGTCACGTGGCTATGGACCCTCCAGGTTCCACCTGTTTCCTCCCCAGCTGCGCCCTCCTCACTCCACCTGCCTGCGTGGTTGTGCACACCTGTGCACTGCCTGTTTTCTGCTGCAGAGCAGACACACCGATGGATCATTATGGAGACTGTTGGCCAGTAGGCTGGGTGTCCAGCTGACAACCGCTGGCAGCAGTGACAGCATCATCCCCTGTGATGAGCCCGGGGCAGGGAAGGCAGTAAAGACTCCCCTCTTCCTTACCTCGCTAGTGCCTTGGAAAATTATCTGTGTGTCTTTGCTTAACTCTTGATGCCCAAGTGCCATGCAGGAGGTCTCGGAGTGTCCAGTGATGTGAGGTGTGTGTGTGTGTGTGTGCGCGTGCGTGTGTGTACATGCCTAACATCCCTGCAGCTGAGGAATGAGATGTGCTAGGTCTTAAAGAAGGATCTGAGGGAGGCACCATGACCTGTGCCACCAGATGTGTTTTACCCCCAAGAGGGCAAGAAAAGTGACTAAAGCCTGAAACTGTGTCTGAAAAGCTGAAACAGAAATGGTGTTCAAATTGTGGTCCCCCCAGTGTAGCAACAGTGCCTGGGAGCTTGTTAGACACACATGTCCCCAGCCCCACTCCAGACCTCCTGAGTCAGCCACCCTGGGGCCAGGACCCAGAAATCTGCCTTTAACAACCCCCAGGTGATTCTGAGGCAGGCTAAAGTGTGAGGACCACTGTTCCGGACTGTTTTATTGGCAGGAACCCACTGAAGACTTTAGTATTTACTGAGTTCCTGTCCTTTGTAGCACGCCAATCAGGCATGTCATCGATTGGACATAATCCTTGTTTCCCACCTGGATGGACTCTCTGGACCAAGGATGAGAGCATTAATGAACGACAAAATACAGAGTCAGTCATTACAGAGCCCAAAGAACGGGGATCACAAGAGAGGGTTCTTATCCAAGATTAGTCACATCTGTTGGCCGCCAGCGTTTAGCAAGGGATCCCTGGGTGGCGCAGCGGTTTGGCGCCTGCCTTTGGCCCAGGGCACGATCCTGGAGACCCAGGATCGAATCCCACGTCGGGCTCCCGGTGCGTGGAGCCTGCTTCTCCCTCTGCCTATGTCTCTGCCTCTCTCTCTCTGTGACTATCATAAAAAAAATAAACAAATAGCAAGGAAAGAATATATTAAACCTGTGTCTTCCAGTCTTTTTCCAAATGATAACATGTTAAAAACTCATGGGTTAAATTACACATTACAATTGCCCCTTCCTCTCAACTCTCATTGCATATAGTTACTTAAAAGCAACAATTTAGAAGCCATGGGTGTAAGAGATTGCAGGCTAGCACAGTGTATGATTCAACCAGTACCTCCAAGCAAGTAGTTTTATTACATGAGCCTCCAAGTCGGACAACATACTTATTTAAAAAATTCTTAATTTAGATAGATTATTAATTTAAAAATCAATGCTGGATTCTCTCTTGGATCATCATTTTTGTAAAATTACATCAGTAAGTATCCCAAGTTTTAACTCATATATTCAAGACAAATCACTGATTTACTAACATAACTTTTCCATAATTTTTTCCATAATTTTTCAGGGAAGTTTGCCCCCCCCCCCCAGATGTCTTTTTTGTTTAATTAGCATGCTGTTTCTACTTTCTGTTTGCATATGCCTGGTATTCCCCTGGATACTCCTTTATTTGCGAGTATATTGCGACTCTTTGCGACTTTATTGTTTTGCATCTTTTTTTTTTTAAATATAGTACATGACTTATTTTTTAAAAAGATTTATTTATTTTAGAAAAAAGGAGTATGGGAGGGAAGGGTAGAGGCAGAGAGAGAGAGAAACTCAATCTGACTCCATGCTGAGTGCAAAGCCTGACGTGGGGCTCGATCTCGTGAGATCACGACCTGAGCCGAAACCAAGAGTCAATTGCTTAACCAACTGAGCCACCCAGGCGCCCCAGATTTGTTTTTAAGGCAGTTTGACAATCTCTGTCTTTTAATAGGTTAATTCAGTTTATTTACATTTCATGACAGTTGAGAATGCTCATCTTCTGCCAAATTAAGTTATGTTTGTTGTTCATTTTTGCTGCTTCGTCTTCATTCTTTTTCTTACTTTTACTGGTTTAATCAAGTTAGCATTTTTCTTTTTGCCTTTGTTATTTTTTTTTACCAGCTCCACTGAGGTATAAAGGACATAGAATCAACTTCACATCTTAAAGTATACAGTTTGATGTTTTGTCACATGTCTATGCCCACGAAACTATCACCAACCATCTGTGCTTTAAAGAATTTTATGGAAATGGAATCATACAGTTTATATGTGTTTCTCTGAGTTCTTTTGGTCGGCATTGTTATATTGAGATTCATCAGTGTTGTGTCTATCAATAGCTCCTTCCTTTTTATTGCTGATGAACAGTGTTGGCTGTTCCACACTGAGCTGCTGTGAACGCTCATGCTGGTCTTTGTGGGAATGTTCTGTTCTCATTTCTTGGCTAACTAAGAGCAGGATGGTTGGGTCATGGGTCAGAGTATGTTTACCATTTTTAAGAACCAAACATACTGTTTTCTAAAGCAGTTGCTCCATTTTGCATTGTGCATGAGAATTATAGTTCCTTTGTACCTCACCACACTCAGTATGTGCACTTCTTAACATTTTAGCAATTCTAACAGGTGGATGATCATATCTCATTGTGGTTTGAATTTGAGTTTCATGCTTAATCATGTCGAGCATCCTTTAAAAAATGTGTATGTTTGCCATCTTTATATCTTCTTTGATGAAGTGTCCATTCAAATCTTTTGCCTATTTTTTTTTTTTTCATGGTGGTTCTCTTGTTGAGTTTTTGGAGTTCACTACATATTCTGGATATATGTCCTTTATCAGATATGTGATTTATAAATAATTTCTCCCAATCTGTGTCTTGTCTTTTCATTCTGAAGAGTATCTTTCAAAGAAGGGTGCCTGAGTAGCTCAGTGGGCTAAGCATATGACTCAACTCAGCAGGGAGTTGGCTTCTCCCTCTCTCTCTGCCCCCTTCCCCTCCCCTGCTCATGCTCTCTCTCTCAAATAAATTAATAGAAGCTTAAGAAAACCCATCTTTCAAAAAGAAGATGTTTTTATTTTTAATGAAGTTTGGTTTATTAATTTTTTTCCATTTATAGATTATATACTTAGTATCATAGCTAAGAAATCTTCACCTAACATAATGTCACAAAGATGTTCTCCTAGGTTTCCTTCTAGAACTTTCATAGTTTTGGGTTTATATTTAGATATGATTTGTCTTTTATGTTTTTTGTTGTTTTGTTTTTAGAGGGGGGAGAGAGAGTCAGGAGAAGGGACAGAGAGAGAAGGAGAGAGAGAATCTTAAGCAGGCTCTTCACCCAGCTGGGAGCCTGATGCAAGGCTCCATCTCACAATCCTGAGATCATGACCTAAGCTGAAATCAAGAGTTGAAATACTTAACCTATTGAACCACCCAGGCACTCCAGTTTTGAGTTAATTCTTGATTATGTGTGATGTATGGGCCATAGTCTTTTTCCCCCCCTGTGGCTATGCAGTTGTTTCAGCATCATTTATTGAGAAGACCATCCTTTTTCTTCTGAATTCCTTTTGTTCCTTCATCGAAATCAGTTGTCTACCCATGTGTTATTCTTTCTAGACTCTTTAATGGTCTTCCATTGACCTAATTGTCTATCTTTATACTAATACCACACACACAGTCTTGATATCTGTAGCTTTATAATAACCATTGAAATCAAGTGATATTAATTCTTCAGTTTTCTTTTTCTTTCTCAAAGCTGTTGGTCTCTTCTAGTCCCTTTAATTTCTGTGTGAATTCAGCCTTTCCCCTCATCTGATGTTAATGATAGGCTTCATAGATGCTCTCTGATTAAGAAAATTTCCTTTTATTTCTACTTTGCTCTGTTTTTATCAGAAGTAACATTGGGTTTTGCTAAGTGTTTCTTCTGTATCTCTTGAGATGATCATGTGGTTTTTCATTTTAGTTTGCTAATATGGTGAATTCCATTTATAAAATGTTAATTGAATCTTCAGTGTTAAATTAACCTTGCATTCTTGGGGTTAAACTCCTCTCCCCTTGGTCACAAAATATTATCCATTTTAAATACAAGTTGTCTTTTAAAGAGTTAAACAATAAGGAAAAATATCTTACCAATATAGTTATCATTTCCCTTGGTGCTCAGTCTTTAGTATGGATTCACATTTCTACATGGCATCATTTCCTTTCTATTCCTTCCCCTTTCTCATTCTTACCTTCCTGAAGGACTTCCTTTATCCCTTTTCTATGTCTCAATGTCTTTATTTCATTTATATTCTTAAAAGAGATTCTCATGAAGTAAAGACTGTTTTGTTCTTTCAGTACTTTAAAGATGTTGCTTTGTTGTTAACCCCCTTTATTTTTTCTTACCAAAAAAAGTTCATGCTTCTCTTTGTTTCTCTGAATGTAAGGTGCCTTTGTTTCTTTATCCAGTTATAAGATTTTTCCCTTTAACACTGGGCTTTCAGAAATTTTATATATAATGTGCTTGGGGAAGTTTTATTTATGTGTCTCATGTTTGTGCAGGAGTTTGTTGAATTTCTTGGGATTCTGAAAAATTAATAAAAATTTGGGAGATTGCAGGGATAACTTATTCACACATTAAAAAATATTTTATTTGATTCATGAGAGACAAAGTGGCAGAGACATTGGCAGAGGGAGAAGCAGACTCCCTGCAGGGAACCCAGTGTGGGACTCGATCCCAGGACCTTGGGATCATGACCTGAGCCAAAGGCAGACACTCAACCACTGAGACACCCAGGTGACTCTATTCACACATTTTTCTGTTTCTCCCTCTCTTTTTCTCCTTTGCAGACTTTAATTATATGTATATTATTAGGCTCTTTGATGTTTTCCCACAGTTTGATGATGCTTTGTTTATTTATGTTTGAGTCCTTTATTGTCCCTAGGTTTTATTTTGAATACCTTCTTCTGGTATATTTTTTAAATTCACCAAATTTTTTACTGTAATGTTTAATCTGCTTTAAGTCATATCTAATGTATTTTTCATCCCAAATGTTGTAATTTTAATCTCTGCAAGTTGAGTCTTTTTAAAATATCTTCATGTCTCTGCTCTAGCATATTCAGTATTTCCTCCAGCTTTCTGAACTTAGCAATATAGGTATGGTAATTGTTTTAAACTACTTTTCTGCAATTCCAGCAAGGGTATCCATTCTGGGTTAGCTTCAACTGATTGGTTTTTCCTCCTTATAGTAGTTTTCTCCTTCTTTGCATGTCTAATAACTTTTGATTGGATATTATAAGTTTTACCTTGTTGGATACTGGATATTTATATATTTCTAGAAATATTCTTGAGCTTTGTTCTAGAATGCTGTTAATTTAATTGGAACAGTTTGATCCTTTCGGGGCTTGCCTTTAAGATTGTTATGCAGTGGGGGTACCTGGGAGGCTCAGTGGTTGAGTGTCTGCCTTTGGCTCAGGTCTTGATTCTGGGTCCTCGGATCAAGTCCCACATCAGGCTCCCTGCAGGGAGCCTGCTTCTGCCCCTGCCTATGTCTCTGCCTCTCTCATGATAAATAAATAAAATCTTTAAAAAAAAAAAATGAAAAAGACTGTTAAGCAGAGCTAGAGCTGTCTTTAGTTTAGGATTAATTATTCCTCGTTACTCATGCTCAACATTTTGAATATTTACCACAGAGCCCATGAATTATAATGTTTTCTGATCTGGTTGGCAGGAACCTGGTTCGGCATGTGTACCAAGTACTATTATCTCTGACCCTTGCAGGCAGTTCCTCACACATGTACTCTGATCAGTACCCTGCTGAGTACTCAGGGGGAACCCTCTACAGATCGCTGGAGCAGGGTTTCTCTCTCTCTGTCTCTCTCTCTCTCTCTGTCTCTCTCTCTCTCTCTCTCTCTTTCTCTGTGGAGTTCTCTCTCTACGGTACTGAGGCCTGTGTGCAGATCATGGGAATCCCAACTACTGTGGTCATCTTGGCCTTTCAGCTGTGGTTTTTTAACTCAGAATCCGTCAGGCTTGCCTGGGTTCATTTCTTGTTTGTTTCCTGTCTTGAAAGGATCACTTTCTCTGTTGCCTGGTGTCCAGTGTCTTGTAAACCAGAGTTTCATGTATTTTTTATTTTTTTAAAGTTGTTTCAGGAGCGAGAATAAATACATTCCCTGTTACTCCATCTTGGTGAGACGTAGAAGTTCCCAGAGTCTGTCATCAAAGTCAAGGCCTTGGTGAAATACTGGGGGAAAATTATTCCTTGTATTCAACTTCAGTTGGAGGGTCTTCTTACCATCTTCCCTTCTGACTGAAGGGAAGGTCTGGGGCTTTGACTCAGCTAGGATCTTGGGACTGGGCTTGGGGTGGGGAGTTGGAGAGTCCCACCCTTCCTGTGGACTGTGAAGGAGGCAATGCTATTTATATTCCAGGTAAGAGAGGGCCAGAGAGTATAGGTACAATTTTTTTCTTTAAAAAGTTAGTTTATAAGTAAAATATTTATTTATTTGAGAGACAGCATGGGTGAGCATGAGTGAGGAGAGGGGCAGAGGGAGAGGGAGAGAGAATCTCAAACAGACTCTATGCCAAGCATGGAGCTCGACATGGGCCTGGATCCCACAACCCTGAGATCATGACCTGAGCAGAAATTAAGGGTCAAACACTTAACAGACTATGCCACTCAGGCACCCCTAAAAATTACCTTATATATTCTCTTATTAATTTTAAGATCTCTGTAAGCCCTGGCTTTCTGATTTAGTTCTTGTAGGTGAAATCCTGCTTCTCAAGTAGGAAGTCTGATACAGGAGGAACTCTGGATAGATTAGGGGACTGGGCCTGAAGGATTGGTAAGCCAAACAGTACAGAAACTTTTTAGATAAACTGGGAAACAGAAAGTACTTAGCAGAATGACGTCCTGGCCTATATTTTGAAATTACAACATTTTTGTGAGCTAAAAAAAACCCTCTTTTGAGCCTATTAGATTTCCAGCATTTATCTTCTATGTAATATATTCTTTAAAGTCTTTAGCACTTTTTGTGCTAAGTGGTCTTCAGGGGTTGTGGTGTTTAAATTGAGAACTGCTACTTTAAAAGTTATATAAATGGTCATTTTTCTTTGTCAGAATATCCTTAGACTCCACGTCTGTGTCCTCTCCATTTATGCCTCAAAGCCAATACATCAGTAAATGTGATAAACTTGCCTTCCAGAATGTTGCTAGAGATTTATTATTGGCAGGGACAAAAATGGATCTGAAACCTTGAATTCCAGGGTATGGATCTATACACAGAACAAACAAAATAGAGTAATTGGATTTTGGGTGAAGAGAAGTTTTAGATTTCTGGAACTGGAGGAGTGTATATCTCTTGAAGGTACACATCGGAGTGTCAGAGGGGCTGAAAACCACAGGATGAACAGGTCAGTATTGTGGAACGTCCATTTTACCTGTTAAAAATATTGATTAAAAGCACATAGACATATTATGCTATAAACTATAAATTTTCTTGAATTTTAAGATGAAAATCAGACTTAGAAAAAATACTGAGCTTGGATTACTTTAGGCTGTGCCCTCAGACTCTGGAAAGCGGGGACATTCCAACAATTCTCCTGCGTGGATTAGGGGTGCTTCAGTGGAAAAGATTGAGAAGGCTTGCTCAGAAATTACAGTACCCCTAAAAACAAAGGAAGGAGGTGCCTCTTATGGGGGGCCTGCAACTGTGCAGAGGTCTTGGAGAGAGATGTTGATGGGTCAAGCTCAAGGAGACACCAAGAGCTACTGGAATGGAGATAAGACTGTCCCTCCCTCCCTTCCTTCTGCTTATCCATGTTTTTGTTTTCTTTAAAGATTTTATTTATTAATGAGAGACAGAGAGAGAGAGGCAGAGATACAGGCAGAGGGAGAAGCAGACTCCTTGCAGGGAACCCGATATGGGACTTGATCCTGGAACTCCGGGATCATGACCTGAGCCCAAAGCAGATGCTCAACCACTGAGCCACCCAGGCATCCCTACTTATCCATGTGTTGTATAAGGCTTTATTAAATGCCTCCTATATATCTAAGATTGCAATAAGTGATGAGGACAAAAATAAGAAATAGATGGTGATCTCAAAGAATTTAATGTCGAGTATAAGAGCTCTCAAAGTTGCTCTTGCCCCAACACATGTAATTACAAAGATATTTGCTGGATCTATTAAGCAGTGCCAGATACAGTTCAAAGGGAGTTACATGAAATAACTCTTAATTTTTAAAAGACTGTTTATTTATTTGAGAGAGAGGGGGAGAGAACAAGTGGTGTGGTGGGGCAGAGGCAGAGCCAGAGGGAGAGGGAGAGAAGCAGACTCCCTGCTCATCATGGGCCCTGATGCCGGGCTTGGTCCCAGGATCTGGAGATCATGACCTGAGTTGAAGGCAGACACTTAACCTACTGAACCACCCAGGCGCCCCAAACTCTTTTAATATTTACACTAACTTTATGGTGTAAGTATTATTATCATTTCTATTGCATAACTGAGGAGCAGGTGGACTGTGTTCTGCAGAGTGAGTCACTGTCTAGAGGGACAGACATGTTTATAAATAATTATAATGCTATAAATGTAATTGGAACACAAGAATAGTGGGGCTAATTTTTTCTAAGGAAGTGGAGATCCCTGATTCCAGATGGAAGACCAACTGAGCACGGAAACTTCTATTATGGAAATTCCTTCTTTTTCCTGCCAATTATCATGGGATCCAGAATTTCAGGCCTGATACATGATTTTCACAGCATCTGGCCTATTTTGAACAACTTCGGTGGCACAGAACTCCTGACCTCGCAAGACAGCTCATTGTCTTTGGCTAGCCTGAATGGCAGGAAATATTCTATATTGTATCAAAATCTACCTCCTGGTAATTTCTCAAAACCACCCCAATTTGGTTTCTTAGGGCAGCTTTTCCTAATGTTCTGTATATGAGATGCTAGTGGGCATTAAATAGGGAAATGAAAGAGAGGATTGTGGTACACAATAAATATGGTAAATAAAGATTTCTTTGAGAGGATTTTCTCAGAATCTTTTGTATGTTAATGTGCCTTGTGAATCTCAGAGAAAGATTGCCTTTGTAGCATTTTCCAGATTATTCACCCACCCAACCCTTGTCTTGATAGCCACATATTAACATCCCATTGGAAACAGCTTGGAGGAATAAGGCTCTGGTGTCCCTCAATTAGAATTAGCATGATCTTCCTCTCCCAGGATAGCTTTTCAAATCCTGAGCATGTGCTCCAAGTGTACTTTTCTCCAAACTGAACATCACTGTGTTTTTAGCCTGCTGCATGGTTAGGTTTTCAGAGCTTTCTCTGGGCAGCTCCCGTTTGCTGAAGCCTCTCCTAAAGTGTGGGGTTGAGCACTAAGTATAGTAGTCCTACAGTTGTTTTTGGCTTGGTTCCATTGGGCACAGTTAGAACCCTTGGAACACTATCATTCTATTTCCAACCTGACAGGGTGGGCTAATCAGCTCTCAGCACAGAAATGATGAGTGCAAGAGGCAAGAGAAGCTTGTAGAAATTGGAGCTGTTCAGAGAACAAATAGAATGATTTTTATTTTTGAAAGTGTTAAATGTCTTAAATAAGCAAACATTGGAGAGCCTATTATGTGCAAGGCACTACAGAGGGTAGAGGAGATGTAAGCTATTAGTCTTTTCACTCAAAGAGCAGATCATTGAACTAGGGTGATGGTTAACAGAGAAGGTCAAAAACACAAGAGAGTATGAACAAATGCCACATTATGCAGATTAACTCCAGTGGTGGGAATTCAAGGAAGATTAACCACTAGCTGTTTGCATATTGCCTTCTTGAAATTCCATACATCCACTCAGGACAAGTACACACCGCTGATGGGCTGAAAGAAGGGTCTTGTTCTGAAGAGTGTGGGCCTCCAGATAGCTTGGCAGTGAAGTTTTAATCACTGAATACTTTTTTTCCCAATGATATTTTATAGTGTTAGAAGTGTGTTTCCTGGAAGAAAGTGATGTTTACTCCAAATCAAAAATCATGTCCTGAACTGGAGTCCACTTCTAAAAAAGAGCTATGCGTAAATGCCAAGGCAGAGAGGAAATTTTTTAGGGTACGAAGTATTATTCTGAATAAGTTGAGAAATACAAATACTTTCTTTTCAAGGCAACTCTCACAACCAGGGCAGGGCAGTGTGGTGGCTAAGAGCACAAACACTGAAGCCAGGGTGCCCGGTTTCCATCCCTGCTTTTGTACTTAGTGAGTGGCCTGGCTAAGTTCTTGACTTCTCAGTGCCTTGTTTTCTTTTGTTTTAAATATGGGGCTACTAAAAGAAAATACTGGCGGTAATCTCTTTGACATTGGCCTTTGTAACATTTTTCTAGACATGTCTTCTCAGGCAAGGGAAACAAAAGCAAAGATAGACTTTTGGGGCTACACCAAAATAAAAAGCTCTGCACAGCAGTGGAAACTATCCACAAAACAAAAAGGCAACCTACTGAGTGTGAAAAGATATTTGCAGATGATATATCTGATAAGGCGTTAATATCCAAAATATATAAAGAACTTACAGAACTGAATAGCAAAAAGCCAAATAAAACAAATAAAAAATGAGCAGAGGACCTGAATAAACACTTTTTCAAAGAAGGCATATAGATTGGTCAACAGACACATGAAAAGATGCTCAGCATCACTCACCATCAGGTAAATCAAAACTACAATAAGATATCACACACACCTATCAGAATGGCTAGAATAAAAAAGACACAGAATAACAAGTGTTGGTGAGGATGTGGAGAAAAGGGAACCCTTGTACACTGTTGGTGGGAATACAAACTGGTGCAGCCTCTGTGGAAAGAGTATGGAGATTCCTCAAAAAATTTAAAGAACTCCAATAAAAAAAAATACAAAAAAATTTAAAGTAGAAATACCATATGATCCAATAATTCCACTACTGAGTATTTACACACACAAAAAACCAAAACACTAATTTGAAAAGGTATCTGCACACTTGTGTTTGTTGCAGTATTATTTATAAGAGCCAAGATATGGAAGCAACCTAAGTGTCAGTACACACACACACAGAGGAATATTATTAAGCCATAAAAAAGATGATATCTTGCTATTCACAACAATGTGGAAGGATCTAGAGGGTATTATATTGAAGTGAAATAAGTCAGAGAAAAACAAACACCATATGATTTTACTTATATGTAGAATCTGAAAAACAAAACAAATTAACGAAGAAAAACAGACCCATAAAAACAAAACAAAGTGATAGTTGCCAGAGGGTAGGAGGGTGAGGAGTCAGGCAAAATGGGTGAAGGGCATGGGAGGTACAAGCTTGCAGTTATGGGATGAACAAGTCACATGGATGAAAGGTATAGCATAGGGAATAGAGTCAGTGGTATTGTAATAGTGCTGTATGGGGGTAGATAGTAACTACATTTATGGTGAGTGTAGCATAACATACAGAATTGTTGAATCACTGTTATACACCTGAAACAAATGTAAATCATGTCAATGTTGTTATACTTCAATTAAAAAATCAGATATTAGAAAAAAAAATCAGATATTAGGATGAGGAAATAATCAAATATGAAGCCATACATCAAATTCCTGTTCATTCATCAAGGTTAAATCTGTATAGAAGAGTATAATTAATGAATTTGATATTTTTACCAGATGGAAAAAGGAAGTTAGGCAAATACTGACTTAAAGAGTAAAAAAACTCGTTTTTGACTCACCTCCGCACCTCATCTGCTGTGTGGCCTCAGACAAGTGATAGAACCTCTGAGACTTTGTTTCTCATCTGATGAATGCTGATAATTCCAAACTAATAGAGTTAGGGTGATGTTGAAATTCAGTGTACTTAGGTATGGGCAGGTGCTCAATAAAATACATTCATGTTTTAGTGCATGCAAAATAACAGAAAGCAAGGATGAGCAAAAACAGTAGCCAGTTGAATGATATTCCTTGAGTTCATTCAAGTCCTAATGAGTATCGGGAGTCCGCTGTTGGTTAACCTAAGATGTCTTTGAATATTTATCAGAATTAAAATGAAGAAAAAGAAAAAATCCAGATGACAGAAGTCTAGAATCTATCTTTGTACATTTTTTCAGAAAATACTGAGTTGTTTTAAGAATCTTTAAATAGACCCGAAGAGTAAGCAACCTGGAACATGGAAATTATATACGAACATGATAGGTGTACGTGTAATTATTTTTTACCAATGTTCATGCTAGTGTGGGTCAAGTTGCTTTAAAAATGGTGTCATTGAGGTGGTTCTGGTGGCAAGTTATTTCATAAATAATTGCACAGATTAATAAACCAACTGAAATGCATTTAAATGATGGACAAGGGAGCTCAGTCTCCTCTTGGGGTAACTTGGGAACAGAATTAGTAAGTAAGGTAAATGCTCCCAGGGGCACAGATTACTGATTCATCGACCCAAGCAAGGACAATGCAAAATGTTAGGCCACCAGAAGATGGAACTGAGAATGTGTTACCAGGAGGTACCCCCAGGAGAGGAACAGGAGAGGTTCTATTTTGCAGAAAGAAGGAAATCACCCTGGCAATTTCCAAACCAAAAAGCTGACGTACCACAAGTGCTACAAAAACAGGGCCCGAGGTTGTCTCTGCCTGTGGAACCTGAGTTCATGTTGAGTGAGGCGCACTCCACACCCTTCCCTGTGAACTCGGAACACCAGAGCATAGGAAAAGCAATTGAGATCTGGTTCAGGATTTGTTCATTCAAGTCACTCCTCACCAGACTTTTCTTCTTTCATATCCAGAATTATTCTTCAATTATAAGAGATGATGCTTTGCTTTTAAAGAGAGATACCTGATAGCACATACTAAATATTTGTTTTGCCCTATCAATATCTGTGTTTGTCCTCTTATGGGCCTCAAGCTGATTTTTAACCAGCAGCTTACTCTTCCTGTCCTAACATTAAACACCCTAATTTCCAAAGTTTGGCTAAGTCTTCATTTTTCATTTATTTGTTTTGCTCTTTAAAGTAGAGGCAGGGGAACCCCGGGTGGCACAGCGGTTTGGCGCCTGCCTTTGGCCCAGGGCGTGATCCTGGAGACCCGGGATCGAATCCCACGTCGGGCTCCCTGTGCATGGAGTCTGCTTCTCCCTCTGCCTGTGTCTCTGCCTCTCTCTCTCTCTCTCTCTCTCTCTCTCTGTGTGTGACTATCATAAATAAATAAAAATTAAAAAAAAATTAAAGTAGAGGCAGATGCTATTTAGTTAAATAGGTAGACATATAATAATAGAAATGAACATGGGAGGGAATCCTGGTTGTCACCTAGCTCAGATAAATAAATGGAAGCTCAGGAATGTTTACTTTCTAAACATTCTCAAGGCTGTTGATAGACTGTACTCATCTTACTACATCATGCTGGGGTGTTGAGCAAAGATTTTCCCTGGAGGAATGGAAAAAAAAATATATGGGGCTACTAAACCCTTCTTACTCATAGGATTGGTATGAGTGTTAATGAGTTTCTATATGTGAAGCTGTGAGAACACTCAGAATCTTCCTTCTTATTATTTATTTATTACTGTATAACAAATCCCAACACTTAGCTTAAAACAAGAATCATTTGTTTTCTTTCACAGTTTCTGAGGGCCTGGAATTCCAGAGCAGCTTAGCTGGGTGATTTTGGCTTAAGATTTCTCCTGAAGTTGTAGTCAGATGCCTGCTGGAGCTGTGGTCATCTGAAGTCTGATTCAGGCTGGAGGACCCCCTGGCACTCACACGGCTGTTGGCAGAAGCCCTCAGTGTACTTCCACATGGGCCTTTCCACAGGACTGTTTGAGTGGCCTTGTGACATGGCTGTGGGCTTCCCCTAGAAAGAGAGGTCAAGAGACCAAGGTGGAACTGTGATGCCTTTCATAGCTTGGCTTTGGAAGTCACACACTGCCACTTCTCCTTTATCCTATTCATATTCATCATGGGAGGTGACCCACAGTGGCACCATCTTGGAGGCTGGATACCACACCCTGCAAGGAAGCATTGGGTATGGATACTTAAAGACAGAATATTTTAAAATTAGGCAGTCCATATAGACATTCAGCATTGTTTTTCTCAAAGGAGCATTTTGTTCCCATGATTGCATTGCTAAAACTCACATAACAGGTGTTTTGGTTTGGGTTCTCTTGGAAGCAGAATATGAGATAAGGACTTGAGTATAGGGGATCCCTGGGTGGCTCAGCGGTTTAGCGCTTGCCTTTGGCCTGGGTGCGATCCTGGAGACCCGGGATCAAGTCCCACATCAGGCTCCCTGCATGGAGCCTGCTTCTCCCTCTGCCTGTGTCTCTGCCCCCCCCCCCACCTCTCTCTCTGTCTCTCATGAATAAATAAATCTAAAAAAAAAAAAAAAGGACTTGAGTATAGGGAGTTCATTTGAGAGGTGATCCCAGGAATCAGGAGGGAGGGAGTGAGAATGGTAGGGCAGGGAAGAAGGGAAAGCCTAAGGGTATACTGTGTGTGTGGGGGGTGCTGCTATGACCACTATGGACTTCATTTCTCTGGGACCTGCCAAGGATACAGAAGGAAGGAAGGCTGAGACATTTAAGCACTAGCTCCCAGCTCCCAGCTCCCAAAGACTGAGCATTTTCACCTGGGAGGAAAGCATTCCCTACATATCGGATCTGAATTTGCCTCCAGCCCAGGGGCCTCTGGGGGGTGGGGGGGCGGGGCAGGGAAGGCTCTGAGAGACAGTAGAACCTTGACTCTTGCTGGAGGCAGGATGCTGTCAGCACAAGGTGAATGTGTGCTCCTACAGGTGGGCTGAACGAGGTGATGTAAACACTGGAGGCGTTTACTACATCAGGGTTGCAGGAGTGGGGCGCTAGGCGGATGTGTTGTGTTAGTTCAGCTCTGCCAAGAAGCAGATGTCGAGGCAGAATTAGAAGTGCAAGAAATTTAGGGAACATGCCTTAAGAAAAATGAGGAGGGAGCTGAAAGAGGCTGAGAGAGCTGTCAGAGATGTAAAACTGACCCGGGGAGGAGAAAGCAAAGTTAGAGTCTTAGATTGTGGTGTAGTTCTAAGAAAGGTTTGGCTGGGCTGATGTGGACGCCTCAAGCCCAAACTTCCCAGTGAATAAGTCCTGGCTTTCCCACGAATGGGGCTGCCCTCGTGTCCAGTGTATGTGGAGCATGGCCTCAGTGCAGATGCAGTGGGGGTTCACCTCCACTCAGGCAGTTCTGTTCCTTGCCACCCTAGATCTGGGAGGCATGCCCTGGTGGCAGCCACGGTTATTTTTATTTTACTTTTTATAATAAATTTATTTTTTATTGGTGTTCAATTTACCAACATACAGAATAACACCCAGTGCTCATCCCGTCAAGTGCCTGTCACCCATTCACCCCCAACCCCCGCCCTCCTCTCCTTCCACCACCCCTAGTTCGTTTCCCAGAGTTAGGAGTCTTTATGTTCTGTCTCCCTCCACGGTTATTTTTGTGCACGGACAGCACAGGTAATTCACAGTAAGTCTTGGATTGGGTGAACCATAGGTCATTCACCCCAAGATACCAAGATTTCCTTCCTCCTGTCTGCCACGTTGTCTGAAGTTCCACCATAAGAGAGTAATCCCTTTGTTTTATTGTCCTGTCTCCCAGGTCAATGCTGGGAAAAATAGCATTTGAGCCACACTAACACTTCCTTTAGAACAAATTATCCAAATTATTTTACTCAGTGATAGAAGGGATCTGGGACAACATGAGGGCATGCGGAATTTGGGTGAATAGCATTTAACGAAAAAGGCACGAATGCGAAGGACTGGGGGCTGCACTGGGGCCACGTCCCTGTTGTGCCAATGGCTCGCCACTGCTAGAAATGGAACAAAACCAATATTCAGACTCTCTGTAGTGAAAAAATAAGTCAGGTGTGCTTGAGATGAGTGTCACTGCCATTTGTCCAGTGCCCTCTTCCCCTGCTTTCTGAGTATTTTGAAGGAGGGCATTTTTCTGGATGGTTTGAGAAATCAAGTGAATGTTCAGGTGGTTGGAATATTGGAGTTTGGAAGCAAGAAAGGAAGACACCCTAAACATTTTCAGAAGTTGATCCAGGAGTCACCTCGATAGAATTCCTAGAGCTCAAAACTGTGTTTCTTCCCCTCCGACCCTCCATCCATGTTCCTTTTGCTAAGGGTTTCACTTGGCATTTGTAGGAGCTCTTATGCTTGTATGTTTCTGAGATTTTAGGCTTTGCAATTTTGTAAAGACTGTTGAAGGAATTCTGTGACTTTGAAGACCCTTTCCTCTATCCTTCCACTGGACTTTCAAAACCCTTTATGGGTCCATCTGAAGACGATTAGCATGGGGTCCCTCAGAAGATGGTTAGCATAGGCTCCCTTAGAGTATTCTATTTAAGTCAAGCCATCAGATTTCTTAAGTATCTCTATGATCTGCTTAGGGCATAGAAATAGAAAAGATAAAAGCTTAGTCTTTGCCTTTCAGGCTTTTGGTGGAGCCATGAGAATGATGGCTTCATGGGAATAATGAGCAGACATAACAAGGGAGTCTGCTTCTCCTGGTGGTGCTGACCAGCGGGGCCACTCAGGCCAAGCGGGTTGCAGGGAGGGTGGGATGAGTTTGCCTGCATGAGGGGAAAGGGAAAAGATTCCCCAAGAGGTGAAGTCCAGGGTGAGCTGGATCAAGTGCAGTGTGAGGGTTGGGTAAGGGAAAGGCTATTCTTGTAGCAAAGAGAGCTCAAGCCATGGGCAGGGTGAAGTCACACCTTGTTTATAGCATTTGAAGGAAGCTCCCCATACTCCAGGTGGATGGGGAGTGCTGGGGGAAGGGTTTGGAAATGCAAGATTAAACCCGAGTATGAAGAGTCAGGATTAAGTGGAGAGGCTTCTGTAACCCCTAGGGAAAGGTTTTGAAGAGCATGCATGACCTGCTTCAGAGGATGGTCTACAGTGGTGTGGGGCTGGGTGGGAATCCTAGCCCACCATCTGGTCTGTCTAGTCTGCTTTCCTAGAAGGAAACATCTACACAGAGCTGACCATTTCTCACTTAGCTTTGTGTGCCAGCCAGTGCTCAGCTTAGACACTCAGTAAATACACATCGAATACGTGTTTATACACACAACCATATGTGTCCACCACCAATTTATTATTTCCCCCTTTTTCTTTCTTGGAGTGTTTTTTTTTTTTTTTTTTAAGTAGGAAATTAGGAATAGATTCAGGTACTAGGAGGAAGTACTGTGATCTCACACTTAACTGACTTACTGTGGGCCGGCATGAGTTGTGGATGGCATGCCTCAGATTCTTTGCACATTGATTTATTCAATGTAAGATGAAAGCATTTCCATCTGTCTGTTGACCATCTGTATGTCTTCTTTGAGAAATGCCTACTCATGTCTTCTGCCCATTTTTAATTGGATTATTTGTTTTTTGGGTGTTGTATCAGTTCTTTTTGTATTTTGGATACTAACCCTTCATAGAGTATGTCGTTTGCAAATATCTTCTCCCATTCAGTAGGTTGCCTTTTAGTTTTGTTGACTGTTTCCCTCACTGTGCAGAAGTTTTGTATTTTTTTTTATTTTATTTTATTTTTTTTAGAAGTTTTGTATTTTGATGTGGTTCCAATAGTTTATTTTTGCTTTCACTTTTCTTATCTCAGGAGACATATCTAGAAAAATTTCTATGGCCAAGCCAATGTCCAAGAAGTTATTGCCTGTGTCTTGTATTTTTTTATAGATTCAGGTCTCACATTTAGGTCTTTAATCCATTTTGAATTTATTTTTGTGTATGGTGTAAGAAAGTGGTCCACTTTCATTCTTTTGCATGTAACTGTCCAGTTTTCCCAACACCATTTGTTGAAGAGACTTCCCTGTTGGATATTCTATCCTACTTTGTCAAAAATTAATTGACCATGTAATTGGGTTTATTTCTGGGTTTTCTGTTTGTTCTATTGATCTATATGTCTTTTTTTTTTTTTTGTATCAGTACCATACTGTTTTGATTACTACAACTTTGTAACATAACTTGAGGTCTGCAATTGGGATGCTTCCAGCTTTGCTTTTCTTTTTCAAGATGCTTTGGCTATTTGGGGTCTTTTGTGGTTTAGGATTTTAGGATTGATTGATCTGCTTCTGTGAAAAATGCTGTTGGTATTTTGATTGAGATTGCATTAAATGTGTGAATGGCTTTGGGTATTTTAGACATTTTAACAATATTTGTTCTTCCTGTCCATGAGCATGGAAAGTCTTTGCATTTTTTTTTGTGTGTGTGTCGTCTTCAGTTTCTTTCATCAATGTTTACAGAGTGCAAGTCGTTCACCTGTTTGGTTAAATTTGTTCCTAGGTACCTGATTATTTTTGGTGCAGTTGTAAATGGGATTATTAATTTCTCTTTATGCTGCCTCACTATTAATATATAGAAATGCAACAGATTTCTGTACATTGATTTTATATCCTGCAATCCTACTGAATTCATTTATCAGTTTGGACAGTATTTTGGTGGAGTCTTTAGGGTTCTTATATGTAAGTTCATATCATCTGCAAATAGTGAAAGGTTTTCTTCTTCCGTACCAATTTGGATGCCTTTTAATTCCTTTTTCTTGTCTGATTACTGTTGCATGGACTTTTAGTACTATGTTGAATAAAATTGGTGAGCACGGACATCCTTGTCTTGTTTCTGACCTTAGGGGAAAAGCTCTCAGGTTTTACGCATTGATGATGATGTATGCTCTGGGTTTTTCATATAAGGTCTTTATTATGCTGAGATATGTTCCCTCTAGATCTACTTTGCAGAGGGTTTTTATCATGAATGGTTGTTGTACTTTGTCAAATGCTTTTTCTGCATCTATTTAAATAAGCATATGGTTTTTATCCTTTCTCTTACTAATGTGACATATAACATTGATGTGCAAATATTGAACCACTCTTGCATCCCAGGAATAAATTCTACTTGATCATGGTGAATGATTTTGGTAATGTATTGTTGGATTTAATTTACTGGTATTTTGTTGAGGATTTTTTCATCTGTGTTCATCAGAGATCTCAGCCTGTAGTTCTCTTTTTTAGTGGTTTCTTTATCTGGTTTTTGTATCAAGGTGATATTGTACATATAGGATAGTTTTTCTTCCTCTTCTGTTTTTGGAATAGTTTGAGAAGAATAGATATTAACTCTTCTTTATTTTTTTAAAGACTTTATTTGTTTGAGAGAGTGAGCGAGAGAGAAAGAGAAGAGTGGGGAGAGGGAGAATTAGACTCCCTGCTCAGCAGGGAGCCCAGTGTGGGGCTCAATCCCAGGACCCTGGGATCAGACCTGAACACTTAACTAACTGGGCCACCCAGATGCCCTTTAATTCTTCTTTAAACATTTGGTAGAATTTGCCTGTGAAGCTGTCTGGTCCTGGACTTTTGTTTGTTAGGAGTTTTTTGATTAGTGACTCAATTTCTTTGCTAGTAGTCAGTCTGTTCTAATTTTCTATTTCTTCCCACTTCAGTTTTGGTAGTTTATATGTTTCTAGGACTTTATGCATTTCTTCCAGGTTGTTTAATTTGTTGGCATATAATTGTTCATAATTTCTTATGATCCTATGTATTTCTTTTTCTTTCTTTTTTTTTAAGATTTTATTTATTCGTAGAGACACACGGAGAGAGAGAGGGAGGCAGAGACACAGGCAGAAGGAGAAGCAGGCTCCATGCAGAGAGCCTGACGTGGGACTCGATCCAGGGTCTCCAGGATCACGCCCTGGGCTAAACCGCTGCCCCACCAGGGCTGCCCTGATCCTATGTATTTCTGTGGTGTTGGTTGCTATTTCTTCTTTCTCACTTGTAATGTATTTATTTGAATCCTTTTCTTTTTCTCTTGATAAATCTGGCTGGAGGTTTATCAATTTTGTTGAGTTATTTCAAAGATTCGGCTCCTGGTTTTATCAATCTGTTCTATTCTTTTTTTTTTTTTAAAGATTTTATTTATTTATTCATGATAGTCACAGAGAGAGAGAGAGAGAGGCAGAGACACAGGCAGAGGGAGGAGCAGGCTCCATGCAGGGAGCCCGATGTAGGACTTGATCCCAGGACTCCAGGATCACGCCCTGGGCTGAAGGCAGGCGCTAAACCGCTGAGCCACCCAGGGATCTCCGAGAAGACATTTTTATTTGATTTTGTGGTTAAGAAACCTAAGCTGCTGATATTGCTTGAGATCACTTGGCTAGCGCTTGACAGAGTCTTTATATTCTGACTCCTATGTCAGAATATGCCTCCCAAAAATGGACTGACAAAATTTGCAGATTTACTGCATTTTTTAAACAGGGAAATCAATTGTGTTCTAATTACTAAGTACAGTTGACCTTTGGATAACATAGGGGCTAGGGGAGCTGATCCCTACATAGTTGAAAATTCCTGTTTAACTTTTGACTCCCTCAGAACTTAATAGCCTACTGTTGACTGGAAGCCTTCCTGATAACATAGTTAATTAACACCTATCTTTTATATTATGTATATTATATATTGTATTTTTACAATGAACTAGAGGAAAGAAAATGTTATGATGAAAATAAGGGGACACCTATGTGGCTCAGTTAATTAAGCACCCAACTCTTGACTTCAGGTCAAGTTATAATCTCAGGGTTGTGAGATCAAGCCCTGCGTTGGGCTCTGTGCTGGGCATGGAGCCTGCTTAAGATTGTCTCTCTCCCTCTCTCTTTGCTGCTCTTCCCACCTCTCCCTCTCTCCGTCTCAAAAAAAAAAAAAAAAAGAAAAAAAGTCATAGGGATGAGAAAATACTCTTAGAGTACTATACTGTATTTGTTGAAAAAATTTGATAAATGGGCCTGCATAGTTCAACTTTGTGTTGTTCAAGGGTCAACTATACTTGATTTAAGCAGAAATTGAAATAAAAAGTATAAAAGGAAAATATAATACTTTGAACACTAATAATGTGCTAGGCATTGGAGAGGACATCCATTATCTCCTTTAATCCTCTTAGCAACCCCAGCAAGTGGAGTATTATAGTTCTATATTTATAGATTAAAAAAAGGACTCTTAAAGGTTAAGAAAAAAAAATCAGAGGTCCACGGATAGTGAATATCAGAACTGTATTTGAACCCAAATGTGCTAGGTGCCAGAGCTAAGGACTTAACCACTCTTCCAACTTCAAGGAGGGTCCATCAGGATATTTTTTTCACGACACTCAAGGCAGATATAGATCATATTTACTGAGTATTTCCTCTGTGTAGACCTACTGCTATATGTTTTTCATGCAGTTTCTCAAGTGCTTCTTAAAACAAACCTGTGAAAGAAGGACATTTATTGCTCCTATTTTACAGACAGTATAGGAGAGGCACAGAATCTTGCTAGTAGATGGCAGAATTTGGATCTGAACCCAAATAATAATCTTACCAGAATCTGAGCACTTCTGGTGTATCTAATGTTTCAGCTCAGTCTTTTCTCATTCTACTTTGGTTGCAAGCTGAGATGTGTGATTGTTCAGAGTGCTTAGGGTTCTTGAGCATGTTAAGGGAGCAACTTTATGCCTTCTTGGACAAGCTGGTGATAAGCAAACTTTTTCCACAAGAAAATAGTTTAATAGGAGCTTTCTATAAGGACTTGGCGTGAAGAATCATTTGGAAATACCACATTTTTGAACTTGAGCAGTATATATACTTCAAAGATTTTACTGTAAGGCGGGGTTTTGCACAAGTTAGAAGTGTGTTTACTCCCATGAGTCTGAAAAGAGAGCAAGGTTAGGTTCAGTAGCTATTAATAACAGTTGACAAAAAGAAAAAAATAATTCTGAGACTGGTTGTCACAGTTTCTTAAATAGCGTACTGAGGTAATACTTGCTACTTGTTAATTTTGTATTAATTTCAGGCACACACAGTTAGATTAATAGTGTTTATTACACACTGTCTACACTGGTCCTTGTGACTTGTTCATACTGATGATTGATTTAAATCTGTTTTAAAGCAAATTGAGAACATATTCTAAGTATATGTTCCCAGAGCCACAGCTCTGGCATTTGGTTTATCTGTGGAATCTTTTCCCCCACTTGGCACATAAAACCTAGAGGGAAATGGCTTTGGAGAGTCCACTAAACATGGTAGCAAAGGACCCTGTTATTGGTAAGAAGCTTCCCTCCCTTCCACTAGGAGTTAATAAGTAAGATTTCAGGGCGGAGTCAGCCACAGGCTTGGTAAGAATAGAGTATTCATGTCATCCTCTCCAAATTCCAAGGAGATAAAACAAGTGGTGATTTCCCAGGAAAATTGAGGCCATGTTTTCAGTGCCCTCAGAATCCTCATAAGCACCACTCCTCTGCCGATTAAAAATGTTGGTCACGCCATCAGTGCTTTTCCTTGGGAGGGCCAGTTGGGGTGAGACCAGAAAGCTGCTTTTGATTGTAAACTTGGGGAACCTGTACCTCATCCATGGCTTGGTTAGAACTCTTCTCACCAGGAATTTACAGGAAAAACTTGAGGTTGCTTAGGAGAGAAATCTCTTTGAAGCTATCCATCCAGCAAAGACTTTCATACGTGTCTCTTCTTCATCATGACTTCTACTTTCTGTTAACATGGAAAACATGTATTCTTAACTTCTCTTCCCCCAAGGTGGATTGTAATTGTGAAACCAAAGTGGACATTTTGTGTTTCTAGTAGTTGGTGTCATTGTAAATAGTATTCCTTTATCAAGGGCATTTGGGTTGGTTTTCTTTTTGGGTTATTTGTCTTTGGCAGCACATTGCGGTGACTAAGAGTGTGAACTCTGCAGTCATATTGACAGTTTCAAGTTCCAACTGCAGCATTGACTTGCACATTTAAAAACAAATGTTTGGTAACTACCTCCTAAAGTTCTCATAATGATTAATAAAGATGCCCTTTGTAGACCATTTAGCACACCTCTTGGCACATAGTAAGCACTAAGTAAATGTTAGTTGCTGACATTATGAAACATGATATTATGATATTAGTATGAAATATATGTAATTACTATTACATATCTCAACAAATTTAGACTTACTTCTCCTGGCTAGATGCCTTGAAGTGGGATTTTGGGTCCAAGAGTGTATAGGTTACGATTTTAATACATGGTGCCTGATTACTATCTAAAAGTTTACTGTCATACTGTTACTAAATGGGAGTGGCCTTCTTCCCAACTCTCACCAGCCTGGGAGATTTTAGTTTTGGCTAACAGGATGTTTAGAAATGGTTTCTTTATCATTTTTGTTTGCTTTTTACTGACCTCTGAAGTGACCTAGCATCTGTACATAGCTTTTTGGCCATTTTCAGAGTTTCTTCTAAGTCTGAACAGGCTGTTCAGAGCTTTTGTCTGTGGGGTTTTACAAATATTGCTCTTTTGAATAAATATTGCTAATTTATAAAAACTTACCATGAATTAAGGATATTATATGTTGAAAATATTTCTCTCATTGTATTATTTGTATTCCTTTTCTTTTGTGATCTTTTGCTATATTGCCCTTTCCATTTTTCATATAGATCTATTTAACCATTTTTCCTTTATGTCTTCTGGGTATTCTCTTATTAAATCCTTTTGAATGCTATGTATGTGTCAGAATCATGTTCCTGTTTTCATTTCATTACAGCAGTAGCTTTCAATATTCTGGGAGCATCAAAATTACCTGTGAAACTTTTAAAAAATGTTTTTTGGGGGCTTGATCACAGAATTTCCAGAGGTGGGGCTTAGCCACATGTCCATGAAAAAGGAGAGTCTCATTTTGAAAAATGAGTGCTGCTTAAAAGTAGGTTTTTAAGTTGGCAAAACACCTGATGTAGTTGTTGAAACTGGAATGTTTGTGTCTACCTCAAACTGATATGTTGAAATCCTAACCCCTACTGTGATGGTTTTAGGAGATTGAACCTTGGGGAGGTGATGATGTTGTGAAGGTGGAGTCTTCCTGAATGAGATTAGCGCCCTTATGAAAGAGACCCCAGAGAGTTCCCTCCCCCCACCCCCTATGTGGGGACACAGGGGGAAGATGGCTGTTGGTGCATCAGGAAAAGGGCTTTTGCCAGAATCTTACCATGGCTGGTTGTACCCTTATCTTGGCCTCCAGAGCTGTGAGGAGACAAATTTCTGTTGTTTATAGCCCTCCCAGTCTATGATATTCTGTTGCCGCAGCCCAGATGGATAAGACATTGGGTGACAGGCACATGAGGGCTCATTATACTCTTCTCTTTACTTTTGAATATGTTTGAAATTTTTCATAAGTAGTAGCTTCAAAAGAAGAAGTGGTAGCATGCAAAGCCCATCAAGATTGCTGCACTAATCAGAGTTGGCTAAGTAGCAGAGATGTTATGTGTCAAATTGACGTGGAAGGTCAACTAGGAAGGGACATGGCCTTATCCTAGTAATGTTGAGCAATAAGGTAGGCTGCCTAAAGTGGGAGCTGAGCCAGAGATTGAACAACTTGCCAGAGCTGTGCTATATCCTTGGACCCTAAGCAATAGGGCTGCTCTTCTTTCAGATTGTTTCATGGCTTCTCAGTTCTGTAGAACCCCGTGGAGAGGCAGGAGCAGATATTTCTTAGGAGGCCAGTAGACAATGGAAGTCAGTCTATATGTCTCTCTGGAAGGACACCAGCAGGTGGTGGTAGTGGTAGGATCTTTGGTGATCAGTAAATTGGAAGCGTTCCCACTTCCTATTGCACTGTCGTACTTGCACCCCCTGCCATTAAAAAATCCTTTGTCAATCACCATCTTAAACTCACCCTAAACCTTCCAGTTTTATCACTCTTTTTTACCCCCAGCACAATATCTTTTTTCTAGTCCTATTAAATATTTTGCCTTGACTGATTTGCTTACAATAACACAATAAACACGAAACAGTCAAGCTGGGATGCCTCACTCAGACTTTGCCAATCTCTAGTCCTTATCTCTCAAAATACTGCTCAAAATGCAGCTCAGGGGAAACCCAGGGCAATCTGGTCCTGATCTCAGGACAAAGATAACTAGGGACTTAGAGAAAACCATCAGCACAAGAGGCCAGCAAATAGCACAGCCTACCCTACCCCTACAGTAAATGGAGATAAGACTGGGAGGTAGGGTTTATTAA
The DNA here is from genome assembly GCF_053574225.1 of Canis aureus. NCBI lineage: Eukaryota > Metazoa > Chordata > Mammalia > Carnivora > Canidae > Canis > Canis aureus. Next base: position 41,956,316 of record NC_135631.1, read on the forward strand.
GGTCTCTTTAGAACCCATTGAGGAGGGTGCCTGGATGGCTCAGTCAGTAGAGCATGTGACTCTAAACAACAACAATAAACAAATGCAAAGCTGTGGAGATATTTAAGAGGACTTTATATGTGTACACTGAAAACATGTTGCTGTTGAAAACCAGAATTCCTGAAAGTGAAATCTTGAAAATATGATTACCAGAATTAGCTGAAATTTCATGGATGTCTAAAAAATAGAAGCAGCCAAGGACTGAATTAGTAATCTGGATGATAAAATTGAAAAAAAAAAAAACCTTTCAAAACTTAGCTATGTGATATAAAAAGAGATGAGAAAGAAGAGAAGGAGGCTGAGAAAAGATCTAAGTAGTGTACCCTCTATGTGCTCTCAGAAAGATGGAAGGAACACAGGGAGAGGGCATAACTTTTTTTCAAAATAGAGAAAATGATTCGGGTCTTCAGATTGAAAGGGTCTATCTGGATACATACTGGTGAAATTTCTGCCCTGCAAGTTCCTTTCTACTCTCCTTTCTATCTATATATCCTTAAACCGCTGAGCAAATATAAGCTTGCCTGTGAAGGAACTCAAGTTAAACTGGATCAGACTCCCATCAGCAACACTGGATATTGAAAGACAATGGAGCGGGGAGTTACACCTTCTGAGGGAAATTATTTGAACATCAAAATGTATCCCAGCGAGACTAAGCATAAAAATATTTTCAGACACAGGCAAGGGCTTAGACAAATTGTCTTCTAAGTACTTTTTCTAGAAGAGTTACTTTACAACTGTACAAGAGTCAAGCAGAAACAGAACCCCAGAAAGAGGAAAATGTGGGATCCAAGAAACCAGTCTAGGATAGCCCACGACGATGACAGTTCCTCCACATGCCTAGATAGTGGTGAGTCCAAATTAGAACAGGAAGTCAGAAGACTCCATGGAAACAGTCTTCAGGAAGAAAGTGGGTAACACTACACAGATCTTGTGATTAGGATCTAGAAGCATCACGTTGATAGCTTACTATCAATGACACAGTGGCACAAGTCTACTTTTCAACAAGAGAAAGAATGGCCGCTGGATCATTTGGGAAATAGAGTAAAACACTCTATAGGAAAGTCATGGTCTAAATATGAAGCAAATTAGATTTTGAGCAACTGGTGTTAAAAGACAGTGATGGACTCTCAGAATTAAATTCATTTGATTTTTTTAAAGATTTTATTTATTTATTCATGAGAGAGGGAGAGAGGCAGAGACACAGGCAGAGGGAGAAGCAGGTTTCATGCAGGGAGCCTGACGTGGGACTCAATCCCAGTTCTCCAGGATCACCCCCTGGGCTGAAGGCGTAGGTAAACCGCTGAGCCACCCGGGCTGCCCAATGCGTTTGAATTTGTAATGAGTAATGGGTATACACATTTCCCTGTTGTCAAGTGTGAGATTTTTTATTCTTGAAACTGGATTGCCGTTTTTATAGCATACTATTTTTTATAGATCAGATTTTTCCCAATCATTCTTTTGAAGAATCCTCCAGGGAGTAAACTTAGATATAAAGTTTTGTTCTCATTTTCTCTTTCGGTTTCCCTGTCCCCCCCGCCCCCCCAAAATATATATGATTTTGTTGTTTTTAGCATAGCAAATGTGACTTTGGATTTTGACCAGATAGTCATCTAAACCTGAATATTTAGAAACAAACTTGTGGCCATTAAGAAGTATAAGCTTTAAATAATATGCATAAACACTAGTGTCGAAATCTCATGTTTTTGTAATTTATTTGAAGAGTTCCTTAGTAACTAATAGCTTGTTTAAAAAAAAATTCAGCTCCTTTAGTTTCACTTCAGCTCCCCCCGCCCCCACTAACTCCAAATAAAATTAAATGGAATTATTTCTAAAGAAATACTTATAATAGTTATCTCTGTATTGTGAGATTGGAATGATTTGAATATATATAGAATTTTCCTAACTTTTCTACCAAGAATATGTATTGCTGTTAATATGAGAACATCCCATAAAATTTAACAAGAATAATTATTTCTACTGAAACTACCTTGGCAGACTTTTTCTGCTAAGGAAGACCTTATTACTGTCCTACTTTCCACTAATCATTACTATCACTCTCACAAACTCATTTTTTAAAAAGATTTTATTTATTCATGAGAGACAGAGAGAGGCAGAGACATAGGCAGAGGGAGAAGCAGGCTCCTTGCAGGGAGCCCAATGCGGGACTTGATCCCCAGACCCAGGACCATACCCTCAGCCGAAGGCAGATGCTCAACCAACTGAGCCACCCAGGAGTCCCTTGCAAACTTATTTTTTAAAGAAGCTAACCTTTTCACTGGTGGCAGGTAGAGCTTTGTATATTATTGATTGCTCCTGCCTATAATGTTTTTGGTTTCTCAAGGATTAGGCCTGGGTGTCTACACCATTCCTATTCTCCTGATAGGCTCAGCACAGCCTCAGTCTGCTCCCACCCGGTCTTGGAACGTGTCCTGGGTAGAGGCAGAGCTGCTTGGCTTGCACCCCATACTTTGTCCCAGAGCCCCTTGTGGGGTGAAAGAGAAGGGGAGACAGCAGGCTCAGGCTCATGCAAGCATGGTAATAGAATCCACAGGGCAGTCCCTTCAAGTTCTCCATGCCAGAATCATTAGGCTTTCAAAATTGCGTAGAGTATAAATTAGAAGGCCAAATGCTTACGTATATGTTGAATCTGTACAATAAACAAATAATCAAATGGCAGGAACAGACTAAACTCAGAGCCTCTTCCCATGAGTAGTATTTGTGGGGACAAAGCATTTTTTGGAGAAGTGGAACAGCTTCCATGGTTGTAGAGATTTAGAGAATGGTCATGAGGAAGTGAGAGGACAGTGAACTCAGGAAACTCTCAAATACTGGTGTTCTCATGGAAAACAGAAGGTGCACAAAACTTGTTTCCTCCTCTTAAGCCATGCACCCTGCCACACTTTTCTGCAGACAAGGAGAACCTCCAGAAGAGAGAGAGTTGGAAGAAGGAAAGGAGGAAAGGGAGATAGGGCATGGGCCCCTGAGATGAGGATGAAACTGAGGCAGGATTTCAAACTGGACAGTGACTCATACAGGGTGGAGCAGGTCAGGGTTAACAATTTACTGCTTGAAGGGCTGAGAAACTTCAAAATGATTCAGTATTAAATTAGGCTATTTGTGAATCCCCCCTTTCCTTGCTCAAACCCCTGGGGATTGGTTTGGACAGAGGATAAAGATAGGATCCAAGGCCCTTTTATGTTTATTTCTCCTTCCTCTTGCTCATGACTTTGAACAGGCACATCTATCACTAGGACACTCCAGTTCATTACTAAGCAGTATGAAGCAGGTCACAGAAGGAAAGTAAAGGAGAGGAGTCAAGAAGTAGAAAACCAATGACTTAAACACATGGCTCCCTGTGTTGGCTTGGCCGGCATGTATACTAGAATTGGAACAATGCAGAGAAGATTAGCATGTCCCCTGTCCAAGGATGACAAACAAACTCATGAAGCATCCCATATTTTTTTCAAGGATGATCCAAAAGTTCTGGAGGTGGATACTGGTGGATGGTTGTACAACAATGTGAATGCACTTAATGTTACTAAACTGTCTATACACTTAAAAATAGCTGGATGGTAAATTTTTATCTTATATTTTACTACAATTTATAAAAACAACAAACATGGCCCTAAGGGATGGGTAAAGATGTCATAAAGAAAATAACAAGTGAAAGTCATGCAATTAACAAAATAAATTATAGCCAAAAAATCTAAAAAGACAAATGCAAGACCTCAGTCATTGTGCAAACCACGGTATCAGCATAGAGTAGTGGAAAGAACCAACATGGCTATCACCTGGCTCAAAGTCTCACTCTGCCACTTACTGGCTGTGTGATCTTGGACAAAACACCTAATGTCCTTAAGCCTGTTTCTTACTTGAAATAGTGAAATGACATTGGACTCATAGACCTTTTGGGAGAATTATGATATTATAGGTAAGATATTTAGCATAGTAAGTGGCTCCTACCAGGCATTCACTAACTGTGTTTCCTTTCCCTTTCTGCATGTGGAAAGAAGGTTGCAAACACAATGTGTTATGGGATACAGAACCTAACTTGAAAGATGGTGAGGATAAAATTTTTAAGAAACAAAAATATGTGGAGATAGTATTTGAGCAGTAATTCCTGAGAGAGGCAGACCAGGTGTAGAGAGGACCCTTTAAATTGCTGAAAAAGACTTAAGACTTGTTATTAGAGTACTGGCCTAGCTGTTGTGACTAAGTAAACACCCCCTACCCCCACCCCAACACAGTGACTGAAATAAAATGGAAGCTTATTTTTTTCCATATAATGCTCCAGAGATAAGCTACTTAAGACTGGCAACGCAGATTTGTCATTCTTAACACACAAAATTTCCATCATTGGATCCAAAGTGGTTGCTTTAGATCCTGACATCATTTGGTAGTGGGAAGGGGTGGGCAGGGGGAGGGCCAGTGGTGGCATCTACCTTTCTTTCAAGGGCATGACTTAGAAATGGCACATCTCACTTTTCCACCTATGCACATTGACCAGATCCTTGTTGTAAAGGAGGCCAGAGGAAGTAAACTCCAGCAGGAGTCCTGATATTAAAGAAGATAAGTTTGGATGTCCTTGTATACTTAGCCATGTCATCCACATAACTCACATTGTATTTTCTCTAGCAACCACAGGCTTTCAAAATTAACAAAGCTAACACATCCCCCCAAAATGTGCATAATTTCTTGCTTGTTAATATATTCAGTAAATATTTATAGACTACTTCTATGTGCTAGGTACTATTCAAAACATCACAAATACAGAAGACTGCAAAACAAATGAAGTTCCTGATTTCATTAAGCTAAATCTGGGGATGCCTGGCTGGCTCAGTTGGTAGAGCATGTGACTCTTAATCTCAGAGTCATGAGTTCAAGCTCTGATTTGGGTGTGGAGCCTATTTAAAGTGAAAAACAAGATAAATGTCATTAAACTAAATTCAATAGAGGGAGAAATTAAAAATTGGAAAAAATATTAGATAACCAATAAATGCAAAGATGAAAATTAAGGTGATGTGGGAACAAACAACTCAAGTTTATTTAGATAGAGTGGTTAGGGATGCCCTTGCTGGAGAAATGATGTATAAACTGAATCATTTGAAAAGAGGAAACAGATCATGCCAGGAATAGGGTGCTGCAGGTACAAAGGTCCTGATGGGGGAAAGATCTGGGAGGGTTTGTGGTTATAGAAGGACCAGTGTGGATTTTGCAGGAGAGGGAAAGAGGATATAAGATCAGAAAGGAAGGTGGGAACAGTTTGTTCTTTGTCATTTCCTAGCACTGAGGACAGCGTGCACAGGATAGGTACCCTGTGAGTGCTTGATAAATGAGTAAGCTAGAAGATAAAGATCTGAGGCTGTTGGCAGCTAGCCTCTAATTCATAGCTGTTCTCTGCTCTACTTAAGCAAAGACTAGGATTGCTTATCCTACACACATCTCTCAGATCCTGTTTCTCAGAATCTCAGACTCTTTATCCTTGGAGTTGCTCCTGGTGTCTTTGGTAGCCTGATGTCCACTTATTAAAAACAGAGTCAAGGAATTTGGGAAGGAGGCAGGTATCTGAATACAATGATTATGTTTCCTTTTTGGCTTTCTCTACTCTTTGCTAAATGGCTATAGTTCTCTTAATTTTTCTCTATGTGGTTTTCCAGATCTGGAACCAACCTAATAACCCGATACTTACAAGTGTCAAATTGGAGACACAATATAATTAATGGAATGCCAAGATGGGGTGGTAGTTAAGGCTGTAACCTTTGGAGCTGGGCTTCCTGGGTTTAATTCCAATTTGGCCTATTATTGTCTGGGTCACCCTGAGTAAACTACTAACTCACTCTGGTCATTTGTTAATTTATCTGTTACATGGGGGTTAATAGTGATTTCTGACCATTCTTGTGAATTGAAAGAATTAATAGTTAAATTACCCCAGTGATCTATAAATTCAATGTAATCCCTCTCAAAATTAGCAATACTATTCTTCACAGAACAAATACTCCTAAAAATTGTGTATAACCACAAAAGATCCTAAAGAGCCAAAGCGACCTTGAGAAAGAATTAAAAACCTGGGGGCAGCCCAGGTGGCTTAGCAGTTTAGTGCTGCCTTCAGCCCAGGGCTTGATCCTGGAGACCTGGGATCGAGTCCCACATCGGGCTCCCTGCATGGAGCCTGTTTCTCCCTCTGCCTGTGTCTCTGCCTCTCTCTCTCTCTCTCTCTCTCTCTCTGTGTGTGTCTCTCATGAATAAATAAACAAAAATCTTAAAAAAAAAAACCTGGAGGTAGCAAAATCCCAGATTTCAAACTATAGGAGAAAGCTATAGTAATAAAAAAAGTATGCCAGTAATACAAAAACAGACATATAAGATCAATGGAACAGAGAGTCCAGAATTAAACTCATGCTTATATGGCCAGTTAATCTATAAGAAAGGAAACAAGAATATACAATGAGGGAAAAGATAGTATCTTCCCATTTATTTTTGTCTTCTTCAATTTCTTGAATTAGTGTCATAATTTTTATCCTACTGGTGTGTCACCTCCTTGGTTAAACTTATTCTTAGGTATATTATTATTTTTGGTGCATTGTAAATGGGATTATTTTCTTAATTTCTCTTTCTGCAACTTTGCTGTAAGTGTATAGAAACAATAGATTTCTGTACACTAATTTCATTTCTTGCAACCTTGTGGAATGCATTTATTCTAATAATTATTTTGGAGAATCTTTAGGGTTTTCCATGTAAAATATGTTACCTGATAATAGTGGCAGTTTACTTTTTCCTTATTTTGGATGCCTTTTGTTTCTTATTTGATTGCTGTGGCTAAGACTTATACAGTACTATGTCGAATAAAAGTGGCAAGAATGGACATCTTGTTTTGTTCCTGATCTTAGAGAAAAAGCTTTCAGCCTTTTACCATTGAGTATAATTAATGTTAGTCATGGGCTTATCATAGATGGTCTTTATTATGTTGAGATAACATTTTTTTTTTAACACTCTGTTGAGTTTTTACCATGGATATTGAATTTTGTCAAATGCATTTTCTGCATTTATTGAGATGATTATAATTTTTATCCTTCATTTTGTTAATGTAGTGTATCATGTTGATTCGATATGATGATATGTGGATTGTTCAGATTGAACCATCCTTGCCTCCCTGGAATAAATCACACTTGATCATAGTGAATGATCCTTTTAATGTATTTGGTAATGGATTTGGTTCTGATATTTTGTTGGAGATTTTTGCATCTATGCTCATCAGGGATATTGACCTCTAATTTTTTTTTTGTAGTGTCTTTAGTTTTGGTAATATTGGTAATATTGACCTTGTGAAATGTATTTGGAAGCTTTCCTTTCTCTTCTATTTTTTTGTAATAGTTTGAGAAAGATAGATATTAACTCTTATTTAAATATTAGATATCTCTCACCAGTGAAGCCATCTGGTCCTGGACTTTGTGTATTGGGAGTTTTTAAATTAGTGATTCAATTTTGTTACTAGTTATTGGTCTATTCAGATTTTCTATTTCTTCCTGATTCTGTCTTAGAAGATTGTATATGTCTAATAATTTATCTGTGTCTTCTAGGTTGTCCAGTTGGTTGGTCTATAATTTTTCCTAGCCATCTCTTATAATGTTTTGTATTTCTGTGGTGTAGGTTGTAACTTCTCTTCAATTCCAATTTTGAGTTTTCTGTTTGTTTTTTTTTCTTTATGAGCCTGGCTAAGTGTTTATCATTGTTGTTTATTATTCAAAGAACCAGCTCTTAGCTTCATTGATCTTTTCTATTTTTTTGTTCTCTTCTTTTTTGTTCTCTTTTTATTAGTCTCTTTTTATTTAGTCTCTGTTTCATTTATGCCCTGATCTTTATTATTTATTATTTTCTTTCTTCTAACTTTGGACTTTGTCTTTCTTTTTCTAGTTCCTTTAGGTGTATGGTGAGATTGTTATTTCATATTTTTGTTTCTTGACGTAGGCTTGTATTGCAGTTAACTTTCTTCTTAAAACTGTTTTTGCTGCCTCCCAAAGGTTTTGAACTGTTGTATTTCCATTTTCATTTGTCTCCAGTTATTTTTTTCTTTTTGATGTATTCATTGATCTATTAGTTGCTTAGTAGTATGTTGTTTAGCTTCCATGAGTTTGCATGTATGTATGTATGTATTTACAGTATTACATGTAAATATGTATACATACAATACAGTATGTATGTATTACAGAAACTGATTTCTAGTTTCATACTGATGTAGACAGAAAGTACTTGATATGATTTTAGTCCTCTAAAAGTTTTTGAGAATTATTTTGTGGCCTAACATATGATCTGCCCTAGAGCATGTTCCATTTGCACTTGTAAATAATGTGTATTCTGTTTTTGGTTGAAGTGTTTTGTATATTGATGTTAAAACTATCTGGTCTATTGTGGTGTCAAAGCCACTCTTTCCTTGTTGATTTTCTTTCAGGATTATCTATCCATTGATACAGGTGAGGTGTTAAAGTCCCCAACTATTATTGTATTACTATCAGATTTTCCCTTTATGTCTGTTAGTATTTGCTTTATGTAATTAGATGCTCCAGTGTGGGGTGCATAAATATTTACAATTGTCAGATCTTTTTGTTAGATTGATCCCTTTATCATTACTGGCCTTCGTCTCTTGCTACAGTCTTTGTTTTAAGGTCTATTTTATCTATATAAATATTGCTACCTGGCTGTGTGTGTGCATCCATTTATATAGTATATGTTTTTCTATCCCTTCACTCTGAATCTGAAGATTCACTCTTCTCTCAAGTCTACTGAGCATCTTTATGACCATTACTTTGAATTCTTTATCAGGTTGATTGCTTATCTCTGTTCTGTTCTTTTTCTGAAGTTTTATCTGTTCTTTCATTTGGAGCATAACCCTTGGTCTCCTATTTCATTGGACTTTCTCTGTTTCTTTTACTGAATTATGCAAAAAATTTATGTCTCCCAGTCGTGAAGGAGTGGCCTTATGTAGGAACATCCCTTATATAGACTGCATGTGTCTGTCAGTGCTGGCTGACTGGCTGGAGCTGATGGTGCAGAACAGGAGTCCTGAGATACTACACGGGGGCCACCTCTTTGGGGTGGCTTGAGCTGGAATGGGCACAGGCCAGGTGTTCCCAAGGTGCTGTGCACTGGGGCTGCCCTGGTGGGAATGCTGGAGTGGAAGTCAACATAGTCCGAGGAGCTCCTGGGGCAGCTGGAGCAACCTAGTAGGGTGTCTGGAATGGGCAGAGGGGCTACCCTAATAGGATGCCTGGAATGGGCATAGAGCTTTTCATACAGGGGGGCACTCTGGTGGGATGGCTGGGGCTACAGCAAATGTGGACATGGGAGCCGACTTGAGGGATTGTTGGAGGTTGTGTAGGATAGGGTCTGGGCTCATTGAGGTGGCAGGCCAGCTAGAGCACCCAGATCCTACTCTGGTCTGTGTTGTCAAAATGGAGGGGGAATGTAAACAGTGGTGCTTGCCACCACCTCTGACCCCAGAGAGACTTCCGGAAGTTACCATATGGCCCATGCTCTAGGATTAGGAAATGAGTTTTCTTCACATGTAGTCTGGTTTTTGTTGTTTTGTTTTTGTTTTTGCTGCACCTCAGGGAAAATCTGTGCAAAGCTGTTCATGGGGCACTCAGTGCTATCCTCCCTCCTGCAGTTGGTAGCATTAGGAGTTGGGTTCCTGTCATTACTACGTCTCTGTCTTTCCTAATGTTTTCTGTGTGATCCCTCTATCCTTTATTGTGCAGAAGCTGTTCAAACTGCCCTCAGTTCTTCTTAGGAGGTATTACTCTTATATGGGTATAGAGTCTATATGTAGGAGGTGACTTCAGATTCTTTCTTCTCCACCATCTTGAACCCCTCCCCTTAAATGAAGGGTTTTACTAAATCACTTGAGGGCCTAAGCTGATGTGAGAACCTATTTGGCAGAAAAACTTGATAGGAAACTACTATCTTACTTAATTCACTTTAAAAAATACTTGTGCTCTTTCCTACAGGAATATTAATGTGTTTTGATTCATGGACAGCCCCTGCTAGGGTGTAATTTATAATGTATGGGTCACACTTTTTAAAATCTGAAAAATTTTGAATTCCAAAAACATTGGTCCTAAAAAATTTCAGATAAGGGAGTATGACCTATTACTCTCCTTAAAACATAACAGCTGGAATGAATGCAAGACTTTGGTTATAGTCAATGTACCAGCTCAGAGTAAAATAGTGATGATGATCAGAGTGTCTGGGTGTCATCAAGTCACCCTAGAAACTCAAATTTTAGCCTCATGGGCAAGGCCATAAAATATGGCTTGAAAGATACAATTAGGTAAATTTACAAGGCTTTCTGGGAGGTGCGCTCAGGGGAGTCCCATGGTGTTCTGTTCTTAGCCATTTCCCAACCAGTGGTTTCATGGATGGTTTCTTAATTTTGGCAGTAAGAACAGAAGACTATGTGGGCTAGCTCAAGCTAAAGGATTTTCAAGGAACATGAGGTGAAGGGGCAGCTGGCTCTTAGAGACGTTATGGAACCAGGAATTAAAGCCCCATGGAAATTTAAGGGTTCCCTCACTGTTTATCCATCGATTTGGCTGAAGAGCAGTTTTCTCTACTTCCCAATATGCTTGGCAGAAAATGACCATTGCCAACAACTCCTGTGTTGTATCTCCTCCATATATGAGCACAGCCTGATTGGGGCTCAACATATCAGTTTAAATTCCAGATTCCTCAGGAGGGGACATTGTGTGGTCCAATAGGCTAAGAGGGTATTATGGTTTAGAGAGACAGGGGACTTTGTCCCATTATAGGTCCTCTCTCAGTAATTTTGTGGATAAGGAGGAGATGGGCAACTCTTTGTAAAGCATGTCAAGGTTGGAGAATGGAAGGTTGGGCAAACCCCGCCCTCTGGAAAAAAAAAAAACAACATATATAAATGAGTGATCTTGGGCTGCTGTAACAAATACCATAGCCTTGGTTTAAACAACAAGTATTTTTTTCTCACAATTCTGGAGGCTGAAGGTCTAAGATCAGGGTGGCAACATGGTTAAGTTCTGGTAAAAACCCTCTTCCTGGCTTATAGACATCCTCCTTCTCACTGTGTCTTCACGTGGTGGAGATAGCTCTCCTTGTCTCCTTTACATAAAAGGGAATTAATCCCATCTGAAGGTCCCACCATCATAATCTCATCTAACCCTAATTAGCACCCCAAAGCCTCATCTCCAAATACCATCATATTACACAGTGAGTTGGGCTTTAACATATGAATTTTTGGGTGTACAAACATTCAGTCCATAGTGTGTCTATATATAAAATTCAGTCCATAGTGTGTCTATATATAAAATATATAAAGTATCTAAAAGGCATTGCAAGGATAGTTATTTACTTTTGGATCCATGTAGTCCTCTTTGAAGCCCAGAAATGTACAAAGTGACTGGGCAGGTGGTCAGGCCACGAGTAGAGAAAACTCTGATTCTATACCTTGAAAGAAAACAGACCACACCTTCACTGTCCTGTCTGCACCAAGCTGAAAACAGTGGTTTTTTAAAAAAAGCAAGGTGTGGAGCTCCTGGGTGGCACAATTGGTTGTCTGACTCTTGGTTTCAGCTCAGGTCATGATCTCAGGGTTATGAGATTGAGCCCCACATTGGGCTCTGCTCAGTTTGGAATCTGCTTGAGATTCTCTCTCCCCTCTGCCCCTCCCCTCCTCTAAAGTAAACTTAAAAATCTTTAAAAAATATATTAAAAAGGTAGGGTGAGAATCTGATCATTTCAGCAAAATTCTATCCGATTATTGTTGGGGTAGGAGTAAGGTTTGAGAAAGCGTAAGAAGGATGGTAGCTCAGTAGCTCTGGAGAAAACAGACAGGTGAACTGTATTTCAAACTCTTAGTGTTCAAACTGCCTCCTTTCTTTCCATGGTCCCATGTTTGAGCATCTGAACCAAGGACTGGTGCCCTATCGTACAGGTGATCATCAACTCCACGGAGCTCTGGGCCACTTTAACTGTCTCCTGCTTCATTCCTCCTGCTGAAAAACCAAACCAGAGAAACTCAGTCTCAGGGAGACAGTAGGAGAAGGAAGTCCCTCTCCTCTTCTCCTTCACTCTGAATTGGTAGTCAAAACCAAAACCATGCCCTATTCACCAGGATTTTACTTAACTGCTACCCCTTTAACTGTGTAGTTATTGGGCACTCAGTGTTTACGGGGTGAGACAGAAATCAAGGGTCTGCTTAACCCAATGCCCTTTGTGAGTTTATTTTTCTCTCTTGTGTGTGTGTTGTGTGTGTTTTTCAAGATTTATTTATTTGAGAGAGAGAGACAGACAGACAGAGAGATACATGAGAGGGGGAAGGGGCAGAGTGAGAGGGAGAGAATCTCAAGCAGACTCCTTACTGAGCACAGAGCCTGATGTGTGGTGTAATCCTGTGATCCTAAGATCATGGCTTGAGCTGAAACCAAGAGTCAGACACTTAACTGACTAAGCCACCCAGGAGCCCCTCCTCTTGTACTTTTTGAGGACTTTTGGAGAAGAAACTAACCCAAATGCCTGCTGACTTGGGAGGATAAGCCATTTAAAAACTCCAGGCCTCTGTTCTCCAATCTGTAAGGCTGGGGATAAGTAGTTCAGTACTATCTTTTCATATAGAGGTAGAGGAGATAAAAAATGCCTCTATCCTTTAACATTTACTTGGGCATCAGAAAGTTTATTCTTAGCTGAATTCCATAAGATCCTAGCAAATATATGTTGTAGTTACTGGTTTTTTTCTTGACATTTGAGCTAATGTGGAATCCTTCCCACCTCTCTCAGTTCCATCATCTGACCATCTAGGCAGGGTTCCAGAGGAGGGAGGTGGGGAAGGACCAGCAACACAGTGTGTCTGCAGATAGCAGGTGCATCTCTTCTTTCCACCTATGGCCTTCCTGATGCAGCTCTTGGTTAGATTCCCTAGGGAATAAAATCCTCCCCTTGCCATTGTCATGCCACTGCAGTCCATGCAACTCCAGTCTAAGTATCACACTTAGTATCACACTTAAGTATCACACTTATGATGCATGCAGTCAGGATGGAGTCATTCAAGAGCTGTCTTTGCAGTTTTGGTTCTATCACGTCTTGGTTGAAAGAGCTGTGACCTAGAAGTCAGGATGCCTGGGTTTTAGTTATGGTTCTGCAACTGTGAGAACTTGGGCAAACTCTTAATTCTTTCTGACCTACAATTTTCTTGTCTGTAAACTGAGAGTTGTGCTTAGTGACCTTTTTGATTATTTTCTGTTCTGATTTGATTTTGAGCTTCACAATAGCACAGCACTCCAGACCTTTATTAGAAGGTGTGTATCTGGGAAAGTGAAACTCAGAATAGCCAGTTGTATTAGTTTGCTAGGCCTACTGTAACAAAGTACTACCAACTGGCTGGCTTAAACAATAGACATTTGCTGTTCTATAGTTGTGGAGTCTAGGTGACAGCATTGGTTCCTCCTGAGGGCTTTGAAGGAAAATCTGTCCCCTGACTCTCTCCTAGCTTCTGGTAGTTTGCTAGCAATCTTTGGCCTTGGCTTGTAGACGTGTCACCCAGATCTCTGCCTTCAACATTATGTAGCATTTTCCCTGTGTGCCTGTCTTCGTGTCTACATTCGCTTTGCCCCTTTAAAAAAAAATGACATAAATAAAGTCATATTGGATTAGAGTCCACTCTAATGATTTTACTTTAACTTGGCTACCTCTGTAAAGACCTGGCTTCCAAAGAAGGTCATATTTTAAGGTAATGGGAGTAGGGCTTCAACATGTCTTTTTTGGAGGACAGAGTTCAACCAGCCCATAACACCAGTTGCAATGCTTGATTAAATATATATATATATACATACATACATACATACATACATACATGGAAGAGGTAAAGAAATGGAATAAATACAGATTTTTGAATTATTTTCAGTTAGATGATACCTTTATCTTATTTTTATGGAGTACTTAGAGTTGAGTTTATTAGAGTTACCAGGTTTAAGATGTAGTGTCCCTTCAACTAGTTCTCAGGAAACAATATGTTCCTCTTTTTCTTCTCTCTACTTACTTGTTCCCCCCATTCTTTTGTGTCTCCAATTCCAGTTGTGTTCTTACTCCATTGCCCTCCATTCTTCCTACCTGCATCTTGGAAAATAAAGAAAAATCTGTTCTTTATTCTCTAGTTCACTGTCCAGAGTAAAAATGCAGCCATCATCATCATCACTGAATCATCACTTCTGCTTTCACAGGCTCTTTCCTTCCTCCTCCACTTTTCCAGGGACTCAGAAATTTGGGGATTAGAAGAGACAAGAGATCTTTTTCTGAGTCCATACATGGCTTGAGTCTCCTTGAATGGCTTACATTTTTAGACCATCTCTAAGGTGACCATCTCTATGTCTGAGGCATATAATTGATGACTGTAAGTATTAGATATATTTTTCTTTTGTCAAGTTAAAGTCCATTTTCCCATTCTATTACCAGTGAGCTCTTTAGAGCATGACAGAGCAAAGCTATTTCATCTTTCATGGGAAGGCCTCGGAAGCAAAACTAGCTACTCAGTTTTAGACTCCTATTAACACTTGAGAGGCTGGTTTCTCTGGTTCCAGTAGTTATCTGGTCTATCAGCTTCAGGGTCTGTAACAAATTAGTTGAGATAATTTGGGCAAGTGATAGAACCTCTTCGAACATCGGAATCCACATCCTCGAATTAGGTTATAGCAAAAAGACCGGAATTTCAAGGGCTTGCTCTTTCCATTTCTACTTTCACTTTAATGAATCTTATCTGTAAATCTATAAAAAGTCCATAGTACTTGCTTTCCCTCATAGGATTGCTTAGAAATCACATGTGATAATGTTTGTCAGATTGGTTTGTTGCCTATTACAGCTGCTACTATTATTAAGGGCTTGGGTGGGAGGTCCTCTTTCTAGACTGGATTAAGATAGGAAGTGAATAACAAACTTGCTACAAGTCACCCTGAACTTATAGGAAGTGTTTGGGGACAGGATCTGTGGGAAAGCCAGAAGCATTATTCAAATAATTGTTTTCCAATCTGTGCCCCAAGTTCTGATTGTTAGCTAGCCTCTAGAGCTGCCTAGGAAACACTTAGAAGATCAAATCAGGGAGAAGTACATTTATTGTTTTGGAAGAAATTAAGCAAAATATAGGAGATGTAGGCATCATTTTGATCCCCTCCCTCATCCAAACCAAGAACTAGGTTCTTTTGATTTCAGAAATTTTAAGGAAAAAAGTATAGAAAAGAATTATTTTGTAATGGATTATAAGAAAAGAAAATGATAGATATTTAATTCTTCCTGGCCTGCCCTCTTTCTCACATATATCTCTTCTGGGATTAAGCAGAACTCTGTGTGGACAAATTACAGTGTAGTTATCAATAGAACTGAAATGGGCTCTCCCTCACACATTTGGTCTAGAGGCTGCCACTGAACAGTACTGATGGGTCCTTTCCAAAGAATCACTGAACCTTCTGTTTCATCCTTAGGCCTTGCATGGTGAGTTGTAGTTATTCTGGGCCTCTTGTTGTCCTGCTCTAGTATCTAAGAGAGCATTTAGTGGTCCTTTTCAGCCCCTCTAAAGATGAGAGAAAAAGGAGGTTGATTTCAGGAGCCTGAGGGGCTTGCCATCTGCCATGCTTACACACGAATGATTTTAATATCCAGAGAATCACATCAGGAGCTAATTAGAGCCCTTCTTAAATTATTTATCAGGATCAGCTTTTTGTCTGCTCTCTTATTCAAGATAAAGAGACTTTGCTCTGATAGTATTATTAAACACTGTAATGAATCTTAAATGTTTTTCTCTGTGCCTCTCTGGTATCCTAATTATTGTTAATTTTTGTTTGGGATCTGACCTTGGTATAGAAGATTTACAAAATTTACCTAGATCCTTACTGCCATAGGTGTAATCAACAGAAAAATTGTGATGTTGCATTGGCAAAATCATCTGGTGGTGGTATGAGTGTATTAGAGATGACAGAAATAAGACTTTTGAACCTTTATGATATAAAAACCTTTATTGTTTAAAAAGCAAAATATAAAATATTAAGGTATCCATATTAAGCTTTTCTATTTATCAGGTGCAACCTTTCAAAATCTACTTTTTATAAAAGCTTTATATAGGTGGTTCTGATAGGCTCCATTACACAAACCAATCCATTTATATATATTTTTTTATATTTTTTAATTTAAACTCTGCTAGCACTGGGCCATCAAAATGTGATATTATTTGTTCTCACTCAATTATTTTTGTTAATTTTAGTTATAAACATAAGATGCACTTATTTAGTGTATATTTAAACACTTTACACTAATGTATAAAATCTTGGCTCTACAGTATTCTCTTGTTCATAAAGTAATTTTTCTTATATCCCTTGTTAAGCTTTTATTTCTTTTATTATAGAAAGTGATCTTTCTATACTGTAACTGTAATCCTCTTACAGTTAAAAAGAAAAAAATAGACTTAGCAGGGAATAATTTGAGAAAAATCCTTTAAATGGCCACTCACATGTATTTTCATGGGTACAACTGTATTAGTCTGTTTTTTTGGGGGGGATTGCAGTATCAGAATCCACCTTACATGAGCTCAAGCAAAAAACTGAATTTATTGGAATAAAATTGTAGGATTTAACTGCAAAGTCCAGGGGTGCAGCTGCCTCCAATTGATTCAGAAATTTCATTAATTACTCCAACCTCGTTCACAGTCTGAGCCTCCTTTCCCCTCTCATTGTTAACAGGCTTCCTTACTGTGGCCAAAAGCAGTGGCCACCAGCCACCTGACACCCACAGCTAAGCACTCTAGTAGAAAGACTTTTCTTCTCATATCTGCATATTAACTTCAGGAAAGACTCCAGTTTATTATCTCCTGCTTGAGTTGCATCTCACTGCTATACTAGTGCACAGTGATTGACACCTAGACCACATAGAATAGAGAGAAACCTCTAGACAAAAGGTGGAGTTGCTTATAGGACAGGGTTAGCTGACTTTTCTGTAAAGGGTCAGATAGTAAATAAATTAGGCTTCATGCATACAATCTCTGCGACATATTTTTTTTTCCTGCTAAACTTTCTTAGTACCACAATGAGGAAAAAGTACTGGGAATAGACTAGAAATTGAGCAGAACAGTAGGGAAAAAGGAGAGAATGAAGAAAAATGGGCAAGGGTATATAGAAATGTATTTCAGAAAGTATTAAGGCCATAGTATCACAAAATGATAAGACAGAAGGAGCTCTAGAGATGTGAAGCTAGAAAAATTGTTATTGGCTATCCATCCTGTAAAAGGAAAATTCATTTTATTTAATTATGAGCAACAGGAAAAGGCCACAAGTCCCTACAAAGTTCTTATAAGAAAAAATACAAGGAGAAACAATAACAGTCCTTCAGACAATGAAAGCACATAAAAAGGACATGTTCATGAAAGAGATGAAAACTCTAATATTTAAGCCAAGCTAAAGTAAGAAAATGGTAAAAGTTATGAAAGAACAACATAAATCAAAGGTAGAGACTTAAAAAGCCAGTGGGAATACCAGAAAATAGAGGTGACAGGACTACTTCAGATAAGAATTAGGAATTAAAAAAATTATTTCAGAAATGAAGATTAAACTATAATGAATATAAGAATGAATAAACACATGCATTTAAAAATATTAAAAGGAAAAATTTAGGGATCCCTGGGTGGCGCAGCGGTTTAGTGCCTGCCTTTGGCCCAGGGTGTGATCCTGGAGACCCAGGATCGAATCCCACGTAGGGCTCCCAGTGCATGGAGCCTGCTTCTCCCTCTGCCTGTGTCTTTGCCTCTCTCTCTCTCACTGTGTGCCTATCATAAATAAATAATAAAAAAAAATTTTAAAAAAAGGAAAAATTTAGAAAAAATGGAACTAGGATGTGACAAAATAATAGAAGGTATGGAAAGAAGATCAAACACATGTATAATAGGAATTTCTGTAAAAGAAAACCAATCAATGAAAAAGAACAAATGCTAAAAATTATGATTCAAGACAAACTGCCTTAAAAAATAAACCTCAAAACTGTATCTTGAAAGAATGCAATGTGTAACTGAGGGAAAATGACTTAATACAGATGTAACTGAGACATACTCTTGTAAAACTACCGGAATATAAAAACAAATTTTGGATTTTCAGAAAGAAGGACTAAGATATTTCTTAAAGACTTAAAATATCATCACATTTTTTGACAGTATTGTTTTATGTCAGCAGGGAAAATAAAACATGAGCCAAAGACTCTGTACCTAAATCATGCTGGCAGGCAGTTTTAACGTCTCCAGGAAAATTATTTTAGACATGTGAGAACTTAGGAAATGCTATTTTAAAGACATTTCCTAAGGAAACTGCTAAAGAACCACTTCCGGCAACAAAATGATGGAGGGACAATGACATAAATACCTTGTGGTAGGCATTAAGCATCTGTCTATGGAACTAAATCTAGGGAAGATTTAGGTGTATGTATAAGTATGGTATGTGAGAGCTATGTGTTCTCATAATATAGAGTGCAGCTATCAAAAACTGGGGGAATAGGGTGAGTGTATGAGATTAAGCTCAGTGATCACCTTATAGGTATTATCAGGGAGTAAAACAGTATTACTTCAAATTAGATGCTGAAGGAGAGGAAAGGAAGAGAAGAACTTAGATAATTTCAATATTGCTTATGGTAAAACCCAATAGACAACAGTAAAAAAAAAAGAGAGAGCGAGAGAGCTCTAAGGATATACTAAGTAAAGGTATAGTATAAAGGTGATGATTAGAACAAAAATATAAACCTTCCTACATGCCAAAGGATATACTCACATATTTTCTTGTATTAATGGTTTTATTATTTTATTTATTTATTTTTTTGTATTAATGGTTTTAAAAAACAATTCAGGAATAAACTATAACACTTTAAAAAAATGGCTCTGCCTTTAAGATGAGCACATTGGGTAGAAGGGATAGTGATGTTAATTGTAGTTCTTTGATTATGACTTCTTTTGTAGATTTAACGTTAGAACCATATAAATTAAAATTAAATAAAAAATTATTAAAAAATGAAAGTAAAATGAAACCCACTACCAGTCCACATTGAGGCAAACCCACATGGAGACAATCTTTTCAGATTGAGTCTACAAACAGTAATTTGACTACACCCCAGTGGTATAAAGTTTAAAGACAGAACTGCAAAATATCACAACCTATTTGCAATAATCATATTGTGCTTAGTAGTATTGGTATTGTCACGCTGAATCTGCTCTTTGTGAAACGTGAGATAAATACTTTTGATGGTGTTTTTGAAAAACAGGATTTTTGGTAAAGGAGAAAAAGTAAGTAAAATCAATGAGGTTGATATCCATAAGGTGAAGCAAAAATCTGATATTTTTAAAAAGATTTATTTACTAGAGAAAGAGAAAGAGAGAGAGAGAGAGTGTGTGTGTGTGTGTGTGCATGCATGAGCAGGGGGAGGGCAGAGGGAGAGAAACTCAAGCAGACTCCGCACCAAGTAAAGAGCCTGACATGGGGCTTGATCCTACAACCCATGAGATCGTGACCTGAGCCAAAATCACGAGTCAGCCACTTAACTGACTGAGCCACCCAGGTGCCCCCACAAAAATCTGATATTTTAAGTATTAGGATGAATTCATGTTTTTTTTGCCCATAAAAATGTTTCCAGAATTCCAACTTCTGCAATAGTGGAATAAAGCTCTCCAAAATTTGCTTCTTCATAAAAGCAATGAGAACAGTGACAAAAACTGTCAAAATAAACTTTTTCAGGACTCTAGAAATTAAAAGCTTGTGACAATTTGAGGAGTGTTTATTAAAAAAAAAAATTACTGACTCTTGATAAGAACAGTGAGCTTTGTGGCATTTAATTTGCTCTAATCTCCTCTCCCTAACCCCTGACTCCATCGTAGCTTGCAACTATGTTAGCTCTGAAGACTAGCTGCTGGGCAGGCACTTGAAGAGGCAGAATTGTTTGGAGCTTCCCCCAAAACCCATTCGCAATAGAGAATTGTCCTTATTTGATGTGTTTGGAAACTCACTGGAAAGCTCCATTTTCAGAACATGTTTTTATTTGACGTGACTTTGTGTAAATAACTCTGTCCTTTGGAGACCTGTTTAAAACAAATTTTCAGTGACTATTTTAACAATTCAGTTGCCCAAAGCAGCATTGCTAGTTGGGGCTAACAAGGCTGATCAAAAAAATAAATAAAAACTGGGGAAGGAGATTTCCACAGGGACTTTGAAAAAGCTCCAAGATGATCTAGAAAGCTGTGTGCTTATGCTTATATGTGCTCAGGAAAGATCAGAGGTCCTACTCTCTCATCTCTGGCCAAACTTGAGGCTTTGCACAGGCAAGAGTGAAGGTGATGGGGCACTGAAGGTGTGTCCCCACATGCACATTGAGTTGTCAGAAAAGGGTAGGAGACTGCTGGCTCAGGCATGAAGAAACCTGTATCCTGTTATTAGCTGATCACTGAGTGAAATAGGCAGATTTCAGTGGCCACACATGTCAAAGAATACAGATTTTACAAAATTTGTCCAGAACCACTAGACAAGCCCACACCATCAATAATAACAATAAATATCAACAAAAAAAATCCATGGTGGAGGATATAAGTTCCAGATGTGCCATACTATATTATTATTTTTTTTCATACTATATTATTTTAAATGCCTACTTCTCAACCAAAAAATAAGACATACAAAGAAACAGAGAAGTTTCCTAATCTGTCTACTAAAAGTCTAGAAAGAATGATAAATCCAATTGCAATCCATTGCAATCCAATGGTGTCTAAGTATGATTTCCTATATAAAGAAATGGGAAAAATCTAAGGCTTTTTGGAGAAGTGATTGGTCCCAGGTTTGAGGAAGTAAATACACAAAATGATCCTGAAACATCTTGTCATATCAGAAAGAAAGAAAGCAGTATATGTAGTAAACCACATTTTCTTTATTCATTTATCTGTTGAAGGGCACTTAGGTTGTTTCTATATCTTGGCTTTTGTAAATAATACTGCAGTGAACAAGGGGGTGCTGATTTTTTTGAGGTAATGATTTGGTTTTCTTGGGATAAATACCAGAGTGGGATTTCTGAATCATATGGTATAGTTCTATTTTTAACTTTTTGAAGAATCTCCACACTGTTTTTTATAGTGGTTGCACCAATTTGCAGCCCCCTCAACAGTGTGTAAGGTTTCTCTTTTCTCCAAATCCTCAGCAACACCTGTTATTTCTTGTCTTTTGATTAAAGCCACTTTAATAAGTGTGAGGTGATACCTCATTGTAGTTTTGATTTGCAGTTCCCCGATGATTAGAGAGGTTGACTGCCTTCCTGTATACCTGTTGGCCATCTATATGTCTTTGGAAAAATAACTATTCAGATCCTCTTCCCATTTTTAGATCAGATTACTTATTTTTTGTTGTTGAGTTGTACAAATTTTTACATATATAATTTATATGTGTGTATATATATGTTATTATATAGTTTTTAATTTAAATTCCAGTTAACATGCAGTGTAATATTAGTTTCAGGTGTACTATATAGTGAAACTTCCATAAAACATCTGGTGCTGATCACAGCAAGTGTACTCATATATATTTTGACTATCAACCCCTTATCAAATAAGTGATTTGCACATGTTTTCTTCCTTTTTGTACGTTGCCTTTTCATTTTGTTGGTATTTCCTTTGCTGTGCAGAAGCTTGTTAGTTTCATGTAGTTCTACTTGTTTTCATTTTTGTTTCCTTTTGGCTTTTTGTTTGCCTTTGCTTTTGGTGTGAAACCCAAAAAATTATTGCTAAGACCAATGTCAGGAGCTTATGTTTTCTTCTGGGAGTTTTATGGTTTCAGATCCTATATTCAAGTCTTTACTGCATTTTGAGTTGATTTTTGTGTATGCTGTAAGTTGGCTATCTACTTTCATTGTTTTGCATGTGGCTATCCAGTTTTCCCTTCACCACTTATGGAAGAGAATATCCCTTCTTCATTAAGTATTCTTGACTCCTTTGTCTTAAATTAATTGACTTATATCTGGGCTCTGTATTGTGTTTTATTGATCTATGTGTCTGTTTATATGCTAGTACAATTCCGTTATTTTTTTGTAGCTTTATAAAATAGTTAGAAATCAGGAAGTATGATGGCTCCAGCTTTGTTCTTCTCTCTCAGGAGTGTTTTGACTATTGGAGTCCTTTGTAGTTCCATAAAATTTTTAGGATGGATTGTTCTATTTTCTGTTAAAAAATACCATTGGAATTTTTATAGAGAGTGCATTGAATTTGTAGATTGCTTTGGGTAGTATGGATATTTTACCAATATTAATTCTTTCAATCCATGAGCACAGAATATCTTTCCATTTATTTGTGCTTTTTCAATTTCTTTAATTGTGCTTCTTTCAATTTCTTTCTTTTCAGTGTACAAATTTTTCACCTTCTTGGTTAAATTTATTCCTAGGTATTTTTTTCTTTCTGATGCAATTGTAAATGGGATTATTTTTTAATTTCTCTTTTTGATAATTATTAGTATATACAAACACTATTTTTTGTATATTACTTTTGTATCTTGTAATTTTACTGAATTAATTTATCAGTTCTAATAGTTATTTTGGAGTCTTTAGGGTTTTCTATATGTAGTATCATGTCATCAGAGAATAGTGACAATTTTACTTCTTCCTTTCCAATTTGGATGCTTTTTATTTCTTCTCTGATTGTTGTGGCTAGGATTTACAGTACTATGTTGATTAAAAGTGATGAGTGAACATCTTTGTCTTGTTCTTGATCTTAAAGGAAAAGTTTTCAGTTTATTTTTTTTTATCATTGAGTATGATGTTTGCTTGTGCTTGTTGTATATAGCCTTTGTTATGTTGAAGTATATTCCCAGTTAAAAGTTTTTATCATGAGTGGATATTGAATTTTGTCAAATGTTTTTTATGCATCTATTGAGATGATCAGAGGATTTTTAGCCTTCGTTTGTTTTTTCTTTTTCTTTTTTTTTTTTAATATTTTATTTATTTATGACAGATACAGAGAGAGAGAGAGGCAGAGACACAGGCAGAGGGAGAAGCAGGCTCCATGCACCGGGAGCCCGATGTGGGATTCGATCCCGGGTCTCCAGGATCACGCCCTGGGCCAAAGGCAGGCGCCAAACCGCTGCGCCACCCAGGGATCCCACCTTCGTTTGTTAATGTGGTATATCACATTGATTTGTGGATGTTGAGCCATACTTGCATCCCTGAAGTAAATCCCCATTTGATCATGATGTATGATCCTGATAATGCACTTTTGAATTTTATTTTCTAACATTTGGTTGGGCACTTTTACGTTTATATTCATCAGGGATATAGGCTTGTACTTTTCTTGTAGTGTCTTTGTATGGTTTTGGTATCAGGATAATGTTGGCCTTGTGAAATGAGTTTGTAAGTGTTCCCTCCTCTTTTAATTTTTGGAAGGGTTTGAGAAGGATTGGTAATTTTTTTTTTTAAGGACTGGTAATTCTTTAAGTGTTTGATGGAATTCACCAGTGAAGCCACTGGGTTCTGGACTTTTCTTTGTTGGGAAGTTTTTGATTATTGAATCCATTTTCTTTCTAGTAATTCATCTATTGAGATTTTCTATTTCTTCATGATTCATTCTTTGTAGGTTGTATGTTTCTAGAAATATATCTGTGTCTTCTAGGTTATCCAGTTGGTTGGTATATAATTGTTCACAGCAGTCTCTTATGATCCTTTGTATTTCTGTAGTATCGGTGGTAATGCCTCTTTCATCTGAGTCTTCTCTCAATTGAGTCTTCTTTCTCTTTTCTTGGGGAGTCTGGTTGAAGGTGTATCTATTTTATCTTTTCAAAAAAAAACACATCTTAATTTCATTGGTATTTTCTATTTTGTTAGTACCTTTTATTTATTTCATTCTTATCTTTGTTATTTCATTCCTTCCTTACTGACTTTGGGATTAATTTGTTCTTTCTCTATTTCTTTGAGGTGTATAGTTAGGTTGTCTGAGATCTTCTTAAGTAGGCATTTATCTCTATGGAGTTCCCTTTTAGAAGTGTTTTTGCTGCATCCTATAAATTTTGTTACATTGCATTTCTTTTTTTCATTTGTTGCAAGATATTTTTTAATTTCTCTTTTGATTTCTTTTTTTACCCACTGGTTTTATTCAGTAGCATGTTATTTAATCTTCACATATTTGTGAATTTTCCAGTTTTCTTCTTGTAACTGATTTCTAATTTCATACCATGGTGTTTAGAAAAGGTGTTTGATATGATATCAGTCTTCTTAAATTTATTAAGACTTATTTTGTGATCTAGCATATGATATATCCCAGAGAATGCTTCATGTGCACTTCCAATAGACTTTTAAGAATTATGAGACAATTGAAGAAATTTGCACACTGAATGAATAATTGATATTAAAAATTATTGTTATTTTTAGGTGTGAAGAAATATATTATAAATAATGAAGTTTGGGTTTCATTTAAAATGAGATGAAATTGAACCCCATATCAATTCTGCTACTCTATCATAGGAATCAGCTCATTGATAATGCTGAAAATGTTTGGAATAGATGTTACTGCCCTTCATCAGGAAATGTGTTCATAGATAGATGGATGATTTGTCAAAAACTTTTGAAACATTGTTAGCTGTGAACAGACACATCAATCTTCAGATTGTAATAAGCTAAACAATTGACCATACTGTAAAATGTTAATATTTTTCTCTTATTACTCTGAAAAGCTTATAGAAAGGCTAAAAAGCCACTTCCTTTTAGTCTATGGCAAGACAAAAATACCTGTTCAAATGATTTGAAAAGGCCTGATTTGTTCTTTTTGGCAGAGCCCCTTTGAGCAAAGGTATAAATTTGTACAAGTAGAAGAACTGAAAGACAGTTTTTCTCTAAAGTACTAATTATCATCCCCACCGTGTAGGGTCTATTTAGAATGAAAACATTGAGTTACAATGTCTCTGATTATTCTACATATCCATATACTTTTTTTTCATATATCTGTATGTATCTGCACTCTCTCTCCATATTCTTATCCTTTAGATATAGAAAAGTTTCGAGAAGTGAGATTAGATCAGGATGTATGTCAGATTGGTACCTGGGCAGTTAGATACTTGGGCAGTTAGATACAGTTATATTACAGTCTGAAGAAGAACATGTTCCAATCAAAGGAATTTGCCTTGTTTCTATTAGGCGGAGCCCTCTTTACCAAGATATGAGTGCAGAATGCTTCTCCAAGTATATAGCTGAGGAGAGTTGCTCCCAGTTTCCTGTGGTACCACATACACCAGAAATCATTTGAGGACAGCTGAAGGAGGAAGACGGGGAGGGGAACCACTCTTTGATTTTTTTTTTCATGATTTTACTCTTAAGGATTGGTTGGTTGCTGATTTGTTAAGAGTGCCCTACTTTCCTCTTTATATTCTTTGCTTTCTTTTCTCCCACAGCCTCAGCTGGCTGTGGTGGAAGTCTGGATTACGGAGGGGGTGGGCATTCTGGATCGCTTGCCCTTTATTTCCCCCCTTGGAAAACTGTGCACATATGATTTCTTATTTTCAGTCTTGTCACAAAGCTGCAGGCAGTCAGCTGCCTGAGAAGTCATTTTGATGAGGCTGATAGAGCCCTTCCCATCTTCTACTGCCTCTTCAGTGAACAGCCTAGGTCAGTGTTAGAAGGAACTAAAAATAGCTGGAAATGTTCTAACTAGTCATCCTCAAGTAGCTGGGTCACATGAGGCACCAGAAAAGAGAATCATGGAATCTAACATACAGCCCTGAGAACTGCAAGTGCCTGTTTGCTGAAAGCCTGTGTATGATTTTGGCAGAAGAGCAGTAGATGCACATACACTCATACACACTTGGTATTGTGCACATGCACTGCACATGCAATGAGCAAACACTGCAGAATCTCGTGGAAAAATAAAGTGCCAGCTGTTTATCTAGAGGTTGATGAATAGTGGTTCTTGGAGGGCCCTTCTAGAGAAAGTCATATAAAGCCAGATCTGAGGGTGCCTATCTGGCTCAGTTGGAGGAGCACACACCTCTTGATCTCAGGGCTGTGAATTTGAGCCCCATGTTGGATGTAGAGATTACTTAAAAAAAAAAAAAATATATATATATATATATATATATATATTTTAAAAAGCTTGGAGTGAGAAGCCTCATGTGGACAGACATAAGGGAAAATATCCTTTCTCTTGGCTGCTGCAAGGTGGTCAGGAAGATGAGCGTGGTAGTCTGTGGAGTCACATGGCCCTGGCTGGAAATTTCACTTGTTCCTTGCTAGATGTGAGGCCTTAGATATGTCGCTTTCTATCTGCTCATCAGTTGTTGAAGAGATGGAGGAAGATCATTCACACAAACTACCAGGCATGCTTAGCACAGAGTTGCCAAGCATGATTGTTAATTTCTTTCCCTTCTAGTCTTTCTTTACATAAGAAATGGCACAGCAAGCAAGTCTGTTAACTCACTGCATTCTTGAAGCTCATCTAAGTTATACTTGGAGCCCCTAAACTTGGTTTAGAAGCTGCTTGATGTGAGACTTCCTGGAGAGCTAGCTATGATTTTGTGACTATGAGGCCAGGTAGGTGATGCCGTACTTGGGCCAGTTTAGGTCAGTGTTTTTCAACTGCAGATTGTGACCATTAGTGGTTCAAGAAGCCAATTTTGTGGGTTAGAATCAGCACTAGAGTACAGCAAGAGCAGGGAAGAACCAAACAGAGCAGACGTAGCAGTATTGGATTGCACTGCACGAAGATGGGGTTTCAGTAATATTTGTGTATGTGTGTGACTGGCTTGTACTTTAGGGAGTTCTAACCACCCTGAGAGGTCAGGCCTTCTGAATGGTGAAATCCTGGGAGCTTCATGCCACTTGTAGTTTTGGGGGCTGTTGAAGCCTGATCATATTCAACGTTTTCTGGGTAAAGCAGAAGGAAATGCCAGTCTGTGATTCCCCTGCAACATGCAGGTATACAAGAGCTACTTGAGGGGTTGACCAGTTTCCACTGATCACTTTTTGGCCTTAAAAGATATTTGGCTCAGGTTAATGAGAATCTGCAGGGGGTGGAGCAGATGTGCAGTAGATGAGGCAGCCGGAAAATGAGATGTGGCTCGACAGCGGAGGGTGGAGTGAGGTGGAAGTGAGGTGGGATGATGAAACCTCATTGACCAGCATGTCATTGTTCAATGTGTGCTGTGTCTCACATGTCATTACACAGGTCAGGTGCTGTTCCTGCCCCGAGACAGTAAGGTATCTGGTGGTGGGAACAGATAAAGATCTGCCAAAGATCTCATTTTATCCAGTGAATCATAGTTTTTGCCTGTCAGCATTTAAAGTGTTTCTGGAGAAGGACAAACATTATATGGTCTCATTCATTTGGGGAATATAAAAAATAGTGAAAGGGAATAAAGGGGAAAGGGGAGAAAATGAGTGAAAATATCAGTGAGGGTGACAGCACCTGAGAGACTCCAACCTCTTGGAAACGAACAAGGAATAGTGGAAAGTGAGGTGTGGGGGGGTTGGGGTGACTGGGTGATGGGCGCTAAGGGGGGGCACTTGATGGGATGAGCACTGAGTGTTATGCTATATGTTGGCAAATTGAACTCCAATAAAAAAAAAAAGTGTTCCTGGACACGACGTAGGATTGAAATAGCTTTTTAACTATTTGTGATACAGACATTATTTTGTTTCCTGTTTTTAGTTTTAAAACTAGCTAAGGAGAGGAATGAGTATGTGTATGTGTATATATCTGTAATGTGTATATATACACACATGCACATGTACACATGTGTATATACACACACACTTAACACACACAATGCTAAATTAAGTTGTTACTCAGTTACATAGTCCTAAGTTTTTTTTCAATGGACCAGTGGCTCTCGGTAGCTGAAAGCTCTCCTCACCCACCTCCAGCAGTTGGAAAAACTCCTTTCTAGAGGAGTCCTGGGCACAGCACTGTCTTGTCTTAGGCCAGTACTTCTAATTCCATTTATCAAGAATGCTTGCCATTTCTTGATAATAACCGTTATACTTGCCTCTTTTGTAGAATATATGTAACAGAAAAGTATATACCTAGAATTCTTCTGTATGTGGAACTTGTTGCTAGAAGTCTCCTTAGAAGTTTATTTTTCCAGGTTATCATATCTGAGGAGGAGTGGAAAGGACACATTTTGACATGTTAATGATTTGCAGGGCCTGGAAATAATATGAAACGTGTCCTTTTCCCAGAGCTAAGTCATTCTCCTCTTTGCTCCCTGTTGGAAAAATACAGTGACATTCCTTCCTCAGGCAGTCTAGGGTGATGATGACAAGTTGTATAAATCTCACAGACCCATCTTTCACTCTGACTTGCTCTCTAAGCAGAAGGGAGAACACTGCTGAAAGTTTAGAAAAGAGGTGATAGGGATGAAGTCCTGAATCAGTGTTTGGATAGTGTTATATATAGGGCAGTGGTTCTCAACCAGAGATGATGGGTGTTTAAGAATTCTCTGGTGGTTTTTCCAAGTTACACAGGCCTTTTCTGCTGTCATAGTGTGGCAAGTATCAGATGTTCAGGAATAAATATGGTTCAGAAAAACCCCACATATAATTCTCACCCTATCCCTTTCCTACTCTACCTACTGATACAAAGGGTAATGCACCTAAACCCTGCTGAAAGATACAGAGAATACATGTGGAAATGTAGAAATTGGATACAAGAGAGTCCAGAAAAGAACCAACAGCAGGTACTGTTTCTGCTAAAATGTCCCCTGGTATGCCAAAAGTGGCTTCCTGGGCATCACCATGCTCTGGGGGGAGACCCAAAGAGCTCTTTGCCAGAGGCACATATTATCCACAAAGCTTGGTAAATAAAGCCAGGAGCACATAGCTGGAATGCTGTGTTCCTTGTGAGTGCCACTTAGTTGGCACCATTCCGGAGCCCAGTGATGCAACGTGTTGTTTCAGCCTGCCTGGGTCAGCAACACTGAGCAAACAGGTCATCTGCTTTAAAGGAAAATAGCAATTTGTTTTTTTAAATAAATTGCTTATTTAGAAAGTATTTTCTACTTTTTTGCATCTTACATTTTACGTAGATCTCTTGTAACCAGCAAATACTTGGATTAAAAAATTCCCCCAGGGGTACCTGGGTGGCTCAGTTGGTTGAGCATCTGCCTTTGGCTCAGGTCATGATCTCATGGTCCTGGGATCAAGTCCCACTTCGAGCCCCCTGCTTGGCGGGGAGCCCGCTTCTCTCTCTGCCTCTATCCCTGGTTCATGCTCCTTCTCTCTCTCTCTCTCTCTCAAATAAATAAATAAAATATTTTTAAAAATCCCCCAAACCATTCTCTTTTAATGGATTTTCTGTACACATAGAATATATGTATGTATTACTCATATATGTTACATATTTGTAGAATGTATCATTAATCTTTTAATTTTGCTATTTGTCCCACTTGTTTTTTTTCTCCCATTTTTAGACTTCTTTTGAAATTTAAACCTTCCTATTTGAAAGTAACATACTTTGTTCCTATTTGTCTTAATTCAGCATACATACTTAACAAAATCTGAATTCAATGAATAAATTTAATCTCCTCCTGACAATTCAATCACTTCAGAACACTTTTTTAAAAGATTTTATTTATTTATTCATGAGAGAGACAGAGGCAGAGACACAGGCAGAGGGAGAAGCAGGCCTCTCACAGGGAGCCTGATGTGGGACTCGATCCCCAAACGGGGATCACACCCTGAACCGAAGGCAGATGCTCAACCACTGAGCCACTGAGGCGTCCCATCTCAGAACACTTTTAACTCCATTTACCTTGTTCCTGAGTTAGGCTATAGTTGTGGAATTTATATATTATTTAATTAAAATCCATAAGACATTATCATTATTTCATATAGCCAATGTTGTTTCATTTATCCATAAATATTAATACTTTTATTGTTATTTATTCTTTCTTTTCTTATAATTTCCCTTAGTGAAGGTATATTGGTGGCAACCCTTCAGTGAACGGTTTCGTGATCTGAAAATGTCTTTATTTTATCCTCATTCCTGAAAAAAAAATTTGTAGTGGGAATAGGGTTCTATGTTGGCAGATTATTTCCTTTTAGAACATGGTCCTTTTAAGACATAGCGTTATCCCTGGCTTCTATTGTTGAGAGTTCAGCTGTCAGTCCCTTTTAGAATGCCAACCTTTTTCCTCTGGCTGCTTTTAAGATCCTTTCTTGGCCATTATTGATTTGCAATTTCAGTGATGTGTCTGGGTACTTGGGATTCATTGAGCTTCTTTAATCTTTAGATTGTTGCTTTTTTCTTAGAAATTTGGGTAAATCCTGAGTGCTTATCTCCTGAAATGTAGCTTCTAGACATTTTCTCTTTCTTCTTCTGAGGCTCTGATTAGACACATATGTTAGGCCCTTTCATTCTTCCTCATTGCTTAACTTCTTTTTGATTTTGTCCATTTTTAGAGTGGGGGGAGGGAGGACAGAGGGAAAGGGAGAGAGAATCTTACGTGAGGGTCAATTTTATGACCTGGGTTCATGACCTGAGCTGAAATTAAGAGTCAGATCCTTAGCCAACTGAGCCACCCAGGCACCTTGTCCATTTGTTTTGTGCTCATGCTGCAAAATGTCTTCTGAGCTGTCTTCTGTTCCCTCTGCAGCTGTCTAATCTGATTAATTTATTTCCATAAGTTCTATTAATCCCTTTTTCAAATCTGTTGGGTCATTAAAAATTTTCCTGTTCCCTCCAGATATTTTCAAGCTACTTTATTTTCTAAAAACATTAATCGTAGCTATTTTAGAATGTTTCATAATTTTAATATCTGAGCCTTCTATGGGCCCACTTTCTGTCACCCTCATTCATGGTGTCTTGTTTCCTTGTGTAATTAGTTACTTTGACTGTGAACTGCTCCTTCTCCTTGGAAAACATTCTGGCAATTTTTTGAGGCTTCGGATGAGAGAGGATTTGCATTGTCAGGCATTTAAGGAACTGTCAGTCTAGTTTAATCTAAGTGTATGGCTTGAAGGTTCTGTGACATGTAGGGGGTGTGGACTTCAGAGAGAGGCAAAGGCTAGCTTTCTACAGAACTTTGTAGGGATTTTCTCCCCCACTTTGCCTGCCTGAAGCACCTTGTCTCGCAGTGTCCTAGTGGTGCGGCGGCAGGTTCAGCATTGGTTCATCTTCATCCTTAAGTGCAGCCCTTTGGGGGCCTGCTTTATTGAAGGAGGGGCTCTGATTGCTGTTTACCATGTTCTGTGAGGCTCATAGTTCCCAGCTTTGGTAAATGGTACAGGACAAAATCACCTTCCGGGCTTAGTTCTTTCTCCAGGGTCCCATTTTCACTTAGATTTTGTTGTGATAATTTCTTACTGTCCTGTTAGATCATGACTTCTAAACAGTGGTTAAAAAAAAGATACCCATTAGTTTTGTTGTTTTCAGTCCTACAATGGTCAGAATTGCCTAACCTGCTTATGCTTCTGGAAACAAAAATCTTCTGATTATAGAAATTCAAAAGAAGCTTTTGTCAGAAGTTTGATATTGCTGATTTGGACCAAAGATTCCTGGGTTTTCTTCTTAATATTTCATCATCACCTGGTCAGATTTTACTTCCTAAACTTCTGTTTCTCTATCTAAAAGAAAAAGGCATTTAAAATAGCCACTGATTTTGGAATCTGCATTGGTGAAGTCTGCAGAACTTTGTTAAAAAGGAGACAGCAGGCCCAAAATGAAGTCACTTGTGTTAAACCCCATGTCAGCAAACCAAGATTAAATGCCTAGCCTTAAAAAAAAAAAAAATGCCTATCCTTGGGGATCCCTGGGTGGCTCAGCGGTTTGGCGCCTGCCTTTGGCCCAGGGTGTGATCCTGAAGTCCCGGGATCAAGTCCCACATCAGGCTCCTTGCATGAAGCCTGCTCTTCCTGCCTGTGTCTCTGCCCCACCCCCCATCTCTCTCTCTCACTCTCTGTCTCTCTCTGTCTCTCTCTCTCTGTATGTCTCTCATAAATAAAATATTAAAAAAAATAAAATAAATGCCTATCCTTTTCTTAAAAAATTTAAATTCAAATTAGTTGACATACAGTTCATATTAGTTTCAGGAGTAGAGTTCAGTGGTTTATTGAGTATAACAGTATAACACCCAGTGCTCAACATCACAAGTGCCCTCCTTAATACCCATCATCCATCTATCCCATCGTCCACCTCCCTCCCTCCATCAACCCTGTTTGTTCTCTATAGTTAAGAGTCTTTCATGATTTATTTCCCTCTCTTATTTTCTCCTCCTCCCATAATTTCATCCATTTTGTTTCTCCCACATGAGTGAAATCATATGGCATTTATCCTTCTCTGATTGACTTATTTCACTTAGCATAATACTCTCTAGCTCTATTTACATCATTGCAAATGGCAAGATTTCATTCTTTTTGACAGCTGAGTAGTATTCCATTGTATAAATATATACCACATCTTTTTTATTTGTTCATCAGTTGATGGCATTTGGGCTCTATCCATATAGTTTGAGTCTTGTTGATAATGCTGCTATAAATATCAGGTGCATGTGCTCCTTCGAACATGTATTTTTGTATCCTTTTGGTAAATCATAGGGTGGTTCTATCTTTAGCTTTTTGAGGAACTACCATACTATTCTCTAGAGTAGCTACACTCCCACCAGCAGTGCAAGAGGGTTCTCTTTATCAGCATCCTTGCCAATACCTGTTTTCTCCTGTGTTGCTAATTTTAGCCATTCTGAGAGGTGTGGGGTGGTGTCTCATCATGGTTTTGATTTGTATTTCCCTGATGATGAGTGATGTTGAGCATCTTTTCATGTGTTTGTTAGTTATCTGGATGTCTTCTTTTGAAACATGTTCATGTCTTCTGCCCATTTCTTAACTGGATTATTTGTTTTTTGGGTGTTGAGTGTAAGAAGTTCCTTTTGGATTTTGAATATTAACTCCTTATCAGATATGTCATTCGCAAATATCTGCTCCCATTCCATAGGTGGACTTTTAGTTTTATTGATTGTTTCCTTCATTGTGCAGATGCTTTTTATCTTGATAAAGTCCTAATAGTTCATTTTTGCTTTTGTTTCCCTTGCCCCCAGCAATGGGTCTAGTAAGATATTGCTACAGCTGAGGTCAAAAGAGGTTTCTGCCTGTGTCCTCTCCTAGAATTTTGATGGTTTCTGGTCTCACACTTAGGCCTTTCATTCATTTTGAGTTTATTTTTGTGTGTGGTGTTTGGTGTTTGGATGCCAGTTTCATTTCACCATTTGTTGGAGACACTGTCTTTTTTTCCATTGGATATTCTTTCCTGCTTTATTGAAGCTTAGTGTCCATATAGTTGTGAGTCCGTTTCTGGGTTCTCTGTTCTGTTCCATAGATCTATGTGTCTGTTTTTGTGCCAGTACCATACTGTCTTGATGACTACAGCTTCGTAAGGTAGCTTGAAATCCGGAATTGTGATGCCTCCAGTATTTTCTTTTTCAGAATTGCTTTGGCTATTTGGGGTCTTTTGTGGTTCCACACAAATTTTAGGATTATTTGTTCTAGCTCTGTGAAAAGTGCTGGTGGTATTTTGATGGGGATTGCATTAAATGTGTAGATTGCTTTGAGTACTGTAGACATTTTAACAGTGTTCTTCTAATCCGTGAGCATGGGATGTTTTCCCCTTTCTTTGTGTCCTCTTCAATTTCTTTCATTAGTGTTCCATAATTTTCAGAGTACAGATCTTTTACCTCTTTGGTTATGTTTATTCCTTAGGTATCTTACAGTTTTTGGTGCAATTGTAAATGGGATTGATTCCTTGATTTCTCTTTCTGCTGCTTGATTAATAATATATAGAAATGCAATAGATTTCTGCACATTGATTTTATATCCTGCAACTTTGCTTAATTTATGTGTCAGTTCTAGTAATTTTTTGGTGGAGTCTTTAAGGTTTTCTACACAGAGTATCATGTTGCCTGCAAAGAGTGAAAGTTTGACTTCTTCCTTGCCACTTTGGATGCCTTATATTGTCTGTTGCTTTATATTGTCTGATCACTGAGGCCAAAACTTCCAATACCATGTTAAATAGTAATGGTGAGTGTCGACATCCCTGTCTTTCTTGACCCTGGAGGAAAAGCTCTCAGTTTTTCCCCATTGAGGATGATATTAGCTGTGGGTCTTTCATACGTGGCCTTTATGATGTTGAGGTATATTTGCCCTGTCTCTACTTTCTTGAAGGCTTTTATCAAGAATGGATGCTGTATTTTGTCAAATGCTGTTTCCGGACCTGTTAACAGGATCATCTGGTTCTTATCCTTTTATTAATATGGTATAGCCTGTTGTTGGATTTGTGAATATTGAACCACCCCTGTAGCCCAGGAATAAGTCCTACTTGATCATGGTAAACAATTCCTTTAATGTACTGTTGGATTTGATTTGCAGGTATCTTGTTTAGAATTTTCACATCTTTATTCATCAGGCTTATTGGCCTGTAATTCTCCTTTTTAGTGAGGTCTTCGTCTAGTTCTGGAATCAAGCTAATGCTGGTGTCATAGGAGGAGTTTGAGAGTTTTCCTTCCATTTCTATTTTTTGAAACAGTTTGAGAAGGTTAGGTGTTAGCTCTTCTCTCGTCGTCTGGTAGAAGTCCCCTGGGAAGCCATCTGTCGGGACCTCGGTTTGTTGGGAGATTTTTGATTACTGATTCAATTTCTTTGTTAGTTATGGGTCTGCTCAAATTCTCTACTTCTTCCTGTTTCAACTTTGGTAGTTTGTATGTTTCTAGGACTTGCCTAGTTTTATTCTTTTATAATTCTTTGTATTTCTGTGGTGTTGGTTGTGATTTCTCCTCTTTCATTTGTGATTTTATTTATTTGGATTCTTTCTCTTTTCT
This sequence comes from Canis aureus, assembly GCF_053574225.1. NCBI lineage: Eukaryota > Metazoa > Chordata > Mammalia > Carnivora > Canidae > Canis > Canis aureus. Next base: position 41,991,196 of record NC_135631.1, read on the forward strand.
TTTTAATGAGTCCAGCTTAGGGACTTTATCAATTTCATTAATTTTTTTGAAGAACCAGCTCTTAGTTTCATTGTTCTAAGTTTTAAAATTTTGATATCATTTATTTGATTTCTAATTTTTATTCTCTTTCTCTGCTGGCATTAGGCTTTATTTGCTGTTCCTTTTCTAGCTCCTTTAGGTGTAAGGTTAGATTGTGTATTCGAGACTTTTCTTGCTTCCTGAGGTAGGCCTGTATTGCAACATACTTCTCTTAGAACTGCCTTTGCTGCAACCCAAAGGTTTTGGGCTGTCAAGCTTTCATTTTCATTTGTTTCCATGTATTTTTTAAATTGTTCTTTCCTACTCTTCTTCTTCTGGGACTCCTGTGATACAGGTTTATTTCTTTTTATAGAATTACCGAGTTCCCTAAGTCTGTATTCATGATCTAATAGCTTTCTTTCCCTCTTCTTTTCAGCTTTATTATTTTCCATAATTTTATTTTCTAGATCACTTACTCATTCCTCTGCAGCTTGCACCCTTGTGATTACATCCAGTTGGGATCTAGGTAAGCCAAAATTAAAAATGCTATAACCAAGATGTAATCCTGTCTGCCACAGGGGTTTCTCTAGAGTCTTCTTTTTTTTTTTTTTTTTCAAGCCCAGCTAGTATTCTAATGACTGTTTTTCTGAATTCTTATTCAGCTATATTACTATATCTGTTTTGAGCAAATCCGTGGCTGTGGGTTCTACTTGATCTTTCTTTTGGGGAGAATTCGTCTTCCACGCTGTGGCAGAGTTTCTTCTTTTCAGCTCTGGTTGTTCATTTTGATTTTCTCTATCCCTGGATTGATTTCTTGGGTATTCAAAATGATTTGATATTTATTTAGCTGTGTTCAAGGGAAGAGGCAAGGCTAAGGTCTCCCTACTCTACCATCTTAACTCCCAACTCCTTAATGCCTATCCTACTCACAGTTTCCTTCCTTTTTTTTTTTTTTCTTTTTTAAGATTTTATTTATTTATTAGAGAAAGAGAGAGTAAAAAGAGCTGCAGGCAGAGGGAGAAAGAGAAGCAGACTCCCTGCTGAGCAGAGAGCCTGATGTGGAGCTCGAACCCAGAGCCCTGGGATCATGACCTGAGCTTAAACGCAGATACTTGGGGATCCCTGGGTGGCTCAGTGGTTGAGCTGAGGGATGTCTGCCTTCATCTCAGGGCGTGATCCTGGGATCTGGGATTGAGTCCCACGTCGGGCTCCTTGCATGGAGCCCGCTTCTCCCTCTGCCTTTGTCTCTGCCTCAGTCTCTCTCTCTCTCTCTCATTCTCTCATGAATAAATAGATAAAATCTTAAAAAAAAAAATAAACGCCGATACTTAACTGACTGTTCCACTCAGGTGTCCTTACCTGCAGTTTCGGCCTCCCAGGAATGAAACCTTTAACCACTCATTCTGAAATCACCTGGCCAGCACTAGTGAAGTATTCCACCTACTAGACCCTTCTCCTCCCGCTAGGAGGATGACTTTGCCTCAACATAGTGTATTCTTTGCTGATAATGTTTTCTGCTCCATTTCTGCCTTTAAAAAATGTTGACTTTTCTAAAGCTCAGAGGAGCTCCTTTGTATTGGGATGCCGCCTGCTTTCCATGAACTGTTTGATCTTTAAATTTACTCATCTGATTTTTTTTTTTTTTTGTTATTCAACAGCCCTTTGAGAGTTGAGTTAAAGTTATATTTATTTACTTTGCCTTTTACAAAAACAACTGAAGATGATTAAAATCTTAAAATTCCTAAGAGCACCACTAAAAGTTCAAAGAGAGCTAAGGACGTTTGTTAGAGCCTTGAATGCGAATCTCTGTTCTGTAACTAACCAGGGTTCTTAGTGTGAAGTCTGTGGAACAATGAGTTCTTCTAATGAGTTCTGTGCAAATGGTTTTATTTATTTGCAAATAAGAATTTTTCTGCCAAGAGCTTCCATGGCTTTAAGCAAATTCTCAGAAGTCTAAGACTCAAAGAAAATTAATAGCTAGTGAACTACATACAAAAAATTTGCCCTTTTGGTAACTGCATTTTTTTAAGTATATTTAATTTTTTTTAATTTTTGGCTTTAAATTTTTTTTAATCTTAATTCTAGTTAACATACAGTGTTAAATTAGTTTCAGGTGTACAATATAGTGATTTAACAATTCCATAGATCAATCGGTGCTAATCATGACAGGTGCACTGCTTTTTTTTCCCATCACTTGTTTGACCCATTTCCCTCACCTCTCTTGTAACCATGTTTGTTCTCTATAGTAAAGAGTCTATTTCTTGAGTTATCTTTTTTCCCTTTGTTTTGTTTCTTAAATTCTACATGTTGAGTAAAATCATTTGGTATCTTTCTCTGATTTATTTTGCTTAGCACTATACTATCTAGCTCCATTCATGTCATTGCAAATGGCAAGAATGCATTTTTTTGACCACTGAGTAATATTCCATTATATGTATAACATATTATATATATATATATACACACACACACACACACACACCACCATACTACCATTCTTTATTCATTCATCAATCAGTGGACACTTGAGCTACTTCCAATATCTAGGCTATTATAAATAATGCCAGGAAAAATATAGGGATGTATGTATCCCTTTAAACTAGTGTTCTTGTATTCTTTGGGTAAATACCCAGTAGTGTGATTACTGAATCATAGGGTAGCTGTATTTTTAACTTTTTGAGGGCTTTCCATACTGTTTTCCAGAGTGGCTGCACCAGTTTGCAGTCTGCTGTTCCCGTCAGCAGTGCATGAATATTCCTTTATCTCCATATCCTCACTAACACCTGTTAGTGTGTTTCTTGTGTTGCAGAGTTCAACAAGTCTGACAGGTGTGAGGTGATATCTCCTTGTGGTTTTGATTTGCATTTTCCTGATAGTAAGTGATGATGAACATCTTTTCATGTGTTTGTTGGCCATCTGTATATCTTCCTTGGAGAATTGTCTGTTCATGTCTCATCATTTTTCAAATTGGATTATTTATTTTGTGGGTGTTGTGTAAGTTCTTTATATGTCTTGGATACTAGGATATGTCATTTATGAATATCTTTTCCCATTCTTTTGGTTTTGTTGATTGTTACCCTCTGGTTACTGTGCTGTACAGAAGCTTTTTATTTATTGTAGTCCCCATAGTTTATTTTTGCATTTGTTTCCTTTGCCTCAGACATATCTTAGAAAAAAGTTGCATTGGCCGATGTCAAAAAAGTTACTGCCTTTGTTCTGTTCTAGTATTTTTATGGTTTCAGGTCTCATGTTCAGGTCTTTAATCCATTTTGACTTTATTTTTGTGTATGGTTTAAGAAAGTGGTCCAACTTTTTCAGTATTATTTGTTGAAGGACTGTTTTTCCCATTGGATATTCCTTCCTGATTTGCCAAAGATTAATTGACCATTATGTATATAGTGACTATATAGTTGTAGATCTATTCTGGGTTTTCTATTCTGTTCTATTGATCTATGTGTCTATTTTTTGTGCCACTACCATACTGTTTTTTGATTGCTACAGCTTTGTAATATATCTTGAAGTCCAAAACTGTGATGCCTCCAAATCTGCTTTTTTCAAGATTTCTTTGGTTATTTGGGGTGGATTGTTCTAGTTCTGTGAAAAATGCAATGAGTATTTTGATAGGGATTTCATTAAATGTATAGATTGCCGTGGGTGGTATAGATATTTTAACTTATTTGTTCTTCTAATCCATGGGCATGGAATGTCTTTCTATTTCTTTGTATTGTCTTCAATTTCTTTCACTAGTATTTTATAGTTTTCAGAGTACTGGTCTTTTACTACTTTGGTTAGTTTTATTCCTAGGTATCTTATTATTTTTGGTGCAATTGTAAATGGGATTGTTTTCTTAATTTCTCATTCTGCTGCTTCAATATTGGTGTATAGAAATGCAACAGGGACACCTGGGTGGCTCATTGGTTTGGCGCCTGCCTTCAGCCCAGGGTGTGATCCTGGATTCCCTGGATCGAGTCCCACGTCAGGTTCCCTGCGTAGAGCCTGCTTCTCTCTCTCTCTGCCTCTCTCTCTGTATCTATCATGAATAAATAAAATCTTTAAAAACAATGCAACAGATTTCTGTACACTGGTTTTGTATACTGTGACTTTACTGAATTTGCTTATCAGTTCTGGCAGTTTTTTTGGTCTTTTGGGTTTTCTATATATAGTATCATGTCATCTGCAAGTAGTCAAAGTTTTACTTCTTCCTTATCACTTTGATGCCTTTTATTCCTTCTTCTTGTCTGATTGCTGTGCTTGTCTGAGTGCTAGTACTTTGTTGAGTAAGAGTGGTGAGAGTGGACATCCTTGACTTGTTCCTGACCATAGGGAAAAAGCTCTCAGTTTTTCCCCACTGAGGATGTTTGCTTTGGATTTTCCATATTAGGCCTTTATTAAGTTGAGGCATGTTCCCTCTAAACCTACTTTATTGAAGGTTTTTTTTTTTTTATCATGAATGGATATTGTTTTCTGTTAATATGCTTTTTCTGCATCTATTGATGATCATATGGTTATCGTTTCCCTTCTTGATGTGATATAACATGTTGATTGATTTGTGAATATGGAACCACCTCTGCAACTCAGGAATGAATCCCACCGATGGTGAATCAATTTGTTAATGTACCCTTGGATTCAGTTTACTAGTATTTTATTGAGGATTTTGGCATCTATGTTTTTCAGGGATATTGGCCTGGAGTACTCTTTTTTAGCGGTATTTTTATCTGGTTTTGGTCTTAGAGTAATGCTGGCCTCATAGAATGAATATGAAAGTTTTGCTTCCTTTTCTATTTTTTGGAATAATTTGAGAATAAATAATAACTCTTCTTTAAATGTTTGATAGAATTTGCCTCTAAAGCCATCTGGTAAAAAAAAAAAAATAAAAAAAAATAAAAAAAAATAAAGCCATCTGGTCCTAGACTTTTGTTTGTTAGGTTTTTGATTACTGACTCAATTTCTTTGCTGGTATTGGTCTATTCAACTTGTCTGTATCTTCCTGTTTCAGTTTTGTAGTTAATATGTTTCTAGGAAGTTATATCTTCTAGGTTTTCCATTTTGTTGGCATATACTTTTTCATAATACTCTCATAATTGTATATCTGTGCTGTTGGTTGCCATTTGTACTCTCTCATTTGTGGCTTTATTTATTTAAATCACTTCTCTTTTTTCCTTGATGGGTTTGGCTGAAGGTTTACCAATTTTATTGATCTTTTCAAAGAACCAACTTTTGGTTTCATTGCTTTGTTCCATTGTTTTTTTTAGTTTCTGTATCATTTAATTCTGCTCTAACCTTTCTTTCCTTCTGCTGTTTTTGGATTTTGTTTGTTCTTTTTCTAGCTCCTTTCAGGTGTAAAGTTAGATTGTTAGAGACTTTTCTTCTCAAAGGAGGCCCATAGTTCTATAAACTTAACTCTTAGAACTGCTTTTGCTGCATCCCAAATGTTTTGGATCACTGTTTTCATTTTCATTTGTTTCCATGTATGTTTTAATTCTTTGAATTCCTGGTTGACCAATTCACTGTTTAGTAGCATGTTATTTAACTTCCATGTGTCATCTTTCTTGATTTTTTTTTTTTCTTGTGGTTGACTGCTAGCTTCAAGCACTATAGTCAGAAAAGATTCATGGTGTGACTTTGATCTTCTTGAATTTGTTGAGGCTTGTTTTGTGACCTAACATATGATCTATTCTAGAGAATGTTCTGTGTGCACTTGAAAAGGATGTGTATTCTGCTGTCTTAGGATGAAACATTCTGAATATATCTATTAAATCCAGCTGTTCCAGTGTGTCATTCAAAGCATTGTTTGTTGATTTTCTTTTCTTTTAAAGATTTATTTATTTATTCATGAGAGACAGAGACAGACAGACACAGGCAGAGGGAGAAGCAGGCTCCATGCAGGGACCCTGATGTGGGACTGGAACCCGGGACCCTAGGATCACGCCCTGGGCTGAAGGCAGGCTCTAAACCGCTGAGCCACCCAGGGATCCCTCTTTGTTGATTTTCTGTTTAGATGGTCTGTTTATTGATATAGGTGGATATTTATTACCTGTTTTGTGTATTTGGGTGCTCCTATGTTGGGTGCATAAGTGCTTAAAACTGTTTTATATTCTTGTTGGATTGTCCCTTTTCTTATCATATAGTGTCTTTTCATTTCTCGGTATAGTTTTTGTTGTAAAGGCTATTTTTTTCTGATAGAAGGATTGCTACTTCAGGTTTATTTTGCCATCATTTAGAGAATGGATGTTTCTCCATCCCCTCCCTTTCAGTGTCTTTAGATCTAGGAGTCTCTTGTAGGCAGGATATAGATGCATCTTGTTTTTTTTATCCATTCCATCACCATATGTCTTTTGATTGGGGTGTTCAGTCCATTTACTTTCAAAATAATTACTGATAGGTATTTATTGTTACTGTTTTGTGTGTGTGTGTGTGTGTGTGTGGTTGTTTCCGACGATTTTCTGTGATCTTTTGTCTTTCATGGTTTGCTGATTTTCTTAAATGATATATTTGGATTTCTTTCTCTTCATTGCATATTTATTACTGATTTTTGATATATGGTTACCATTAGGTTTGCATATAACTTCTTTTGCATGTAGCAGTGTATATTAAGTTGATGATTGTTTAAGTGAACCCCTTCTTTGTTCCGCCCATGTTTTAGGTATATGTTGTCATGTTTTACATCCTTTTGTGAGTTCCTTTACTGATGCTTTAATTAATTAATTAATTAATTAAATTTATTTTTACTGATGCTTTAGAGATATATTCATTTTAACTCCCTTTGTGTTTCCTATCTTTATACTATTGTTTTTGGTCCTCCTTTCCACTCAGAATCTCCTTTAATAGTTCTTGGAGGGCTGGTTTAGTTGTCATGAACTCCTTTGTTTCTTTGTTGTCTAGAAAATTATCTCTTATTCTGAATGATAGCCTTGCTTGATAGAGTATTTTTGGCTGCAGATTTTTCCCATCAGCACTTTGAATATATCATGTCACTCCTTTTTTGCTTGGTAAGTTTCTGCTGAAAAAGCCCCCTAGAGCCTTATGGTGTTTTCCTTGTAAGTTATTTTGTGTTGCTACTTTTAAAGCTTTTTATCACTGTATTTTGCTAATTTAATTACAATGTCTTTGTGTGGATATACTTTTGTTGATTTTTGGAGGGGGGGTCCTCCGTGTCTCCCAGATCTGGATATGTTTCCTTCTGTAGATCAGGGAAGTTTTCAGCTATTATTTCTTCAAATAATTTTTCCTCCTTTTCTTATTCTGGGACTCTTATGATATGAATGTTATTACATTTAATGGAGTCAGTGAGTTCCCTCTGTCTATTGTCATTCTGCCTAATTCTTTTTTCTCTTTTGTTCAGCTTGATTACTTTCCATTACTGTCTTCTAGCTTATGCATTTGTTCATCTTCTTCCAGTCTGCTGCTCATTCTATCAAGCAGATTACTCATTTTGTTTATTAAGCCTTTTATCTCTGTTATTCCTCATGTGTGTTAGTGGTCTGATACCTTCCACTCTTTTCTCGAATCCAGTATGTTTATGAACAGTACTTTAAATTCTCTATCAGGCATGTTACTCATATCTTTGCTTAGATCTCTGCCTGTGGCCTCATCCTTTTCTTTCACTGGGACAAGTTCCTGTCTTCTCATTTCTTCTAAGACTCTGTACCCATTTCTGTGTCAATAAAGTCAACTATGTCTCCTGTTCTTGAAGGCAATGACCTCATGAAGAAGAGGTCCTGTAGTACCCTGCCATGTGGTATCCTGTTCCCCAGGGGCTGGCGCTTCTGGGAGGGTCTCCAATGTGTGCCTTGTGTGCTCAGCTGTGTCCTGGCTGCTTTACCCTTCAGGCCAGTCATGTGCAGGGTCTCCCCTTACCTGTTGTGGGCATTGTTTGGTTCTTGGCCTGAACGTGGCGTGTTTTAACTAGGTGTGCTCTGGTATGTTTGTGAAATGAGATATGTCACCACCACTGCTGGGACTGAGGCTCTGCAAAATCCCCATATTGGTAGACACTGTGAGCAGGGATTTGGGCAAGTCTTCTGGTGGAGGAGGCCAGCTGTCCTGGGACTGAAGGAAGCATGACTGGGAAGGGTGGTTCCACCGGAGCACTTGGTGATAGGGCTGGGTGTAAGCAACTTAAGTAGGGGAGAGTGGGGGCTGCGTTGGTTTCCACCAGTGGCCCTGTGCTAATGCTGAGGGGTGGCAGAGGGAAATGGCCGTTCTTTTGTACCAGAAGATTCTCTCCACGAATTCTCTATGGCATGTGCTCCAAGATGAGCAGATAACGTCCCTACTGTGTGCCGCAGGTGCTCTTCAGATTAGTTTCCAAGCTTACATGCATGGGTTGAGTGCCTGCATTATGTCTAGGAGCTGCACAGTGCTCTTGGGGTTCTGTATCAGCCAAGTCCACTGGCCTTTGAAACTCCAGGCTCTAAGTCCTGGCTGTGGGGATTCACTTTTCTGTGCGCTCCCCCGTGTGTCTTGTCTCTAGCCTTTCTCCGCAACTGCAGCTCCCTCCCCCCTGAATGGGCCACAATCCATTTCTCTCCCAAACTACATCCCCCTACTTCCTACCTTCAGTGTGGCCTCTTCTCTGCCTTTAGTTGTGGAGTTTGTTCTGCCAGTCTTCAGGGCAGTTTCTGGGGTTTTTAGGATGATTTGATAGTTATCGCTTGTGTTCATGGGATGAGGCGAGCCCCCAGGGCCGTCCTACTCCATGCCACTGCCAACCTCCAGGCTGTAATCCAGAGTTTGATGAAACACCTTATTTCATTTCATGAATGTACTGTAATGATTTTTTGCAAAGACAGTAATAGGTGGACATGCTGTGAAAGTTATCCATCTTTTTTTTAAAAAAAGTAAGATGTTCTTTTTTTTTTTTAACACTTAGTAAAATGTTCAGGGTATTAGCATTACAGAAGTACCAAAACATTATAGAAGAGTGTTTATCATAATGACGTTTATTCAACAAACATTTGTAGGTCTACTACATGCTAAATGTAGGAAATAGGGATAAAACGCCACTGTACACAGCATGGGACGTAGACCCGTGGATGGCAAGTGCATTTGAGAAATACACTCAATATTTGTGGAGCCCAGAGGAAGGGCCACTGGAATGAGGACAGCAGATGAATGAGTTGTTGAATGTTCCTTTACCACCTAATCATCTAAAATGAGTTGGCCAAAGGAAGGCATTCCTGGCAGGAGCAAAGGCAGAGAAAACAGAAAAAAAATAGTGAATGTGAATATGTGTGCATGAGTCTGTGTAAGGTAGAGCAAGTCAGCGGTCCTGACACAGAACATGAAAAGCAAACTAAGGGGCTGTGTAGCATGGGCCAGATCAAAGGAGGGGTTTTGTGTCAGGCTGGATTCCGAGCATGAACCTGGAGGCTGGCTACAGGGAGCTTCAAATGTTTTAAGCAGGGGACTGGAACTGTTGGCTTTTGTTAATACTCTGGTAGTACAATGGGAGGGAGTAGGGGCTGGGCTGGGAAAACTAGTTAGCTACTTTTTGTATTGTTTCAGAAGAGATTTGCAAGTCTGAACTGGGGGGTGGAGGGATGACATCATAACAACAGGACTGTGTGGGTTTGATTACATGTGTGGGGTGGGAGATCTCACCCCCAAATGAGGTAGATCTTCAGGAATATGCTACGTTTGGACCTGCTGTATTGAGTAGGTATCTGGGTGGAAATGCATCATAGAAAAATTCAGAGGTCTGGGCTAGAGATATCAGTGCATGGAAGCTTTAGTAGATGGGTAATAGCTGAGACCATGACAATGGCTAAGATCAGCCAAAATGAATGTGGAGATAAATGGGACAGGACAGCATTTAAAAAGTTCAAGTGTGTGAAGAAGAGCCCAAGAGAGAAGGGACCTATCATATTACAAAATAGATAAAAAAGGAATAGTTTCAAGGAGTGAATTATTAGCAGTGGCAAAAGAAGAGAGATCTTCTGGTAAGATAAGAATTAAACACACTTGACAATCAAGAGGTCACCATGTATGAGGGAGGAGAACCAGACAGGGATGAACACAGTGAGGCAGGAAATGTACACAGCCGGAGAACTCTGGATATGAATGGGAGAAGGGAGAGAAGAATTGGTGTTACTGAGTGATTTAGTTTTTTTTTAAAGGATGAGAGAAATAGGAACATATTTGTTCCTGAAGAGGAAGGAATAGAAAGAAGTTGAAGATGAATTATTTTTACCCCAAGCTCAGAAATCTGGTAGAAATCTTCAGGCTACTCGGAAAAACCTCATCAGAATTAAACTTGTACCCAATTAATTCATCAGGATTGCTCACAAGCACAAGAGCTAATCCATCTTAAGTTAAAACCATGTCTTTCCCAAGTTTAAGTCAAAATAGTAAACAGCTCAGTAACGAGTTACAGAATAAAACAAGCAAAAAAATAAAGTTGGTCAGGGTAACTTTTTAAATTGAATTTTGCTGTCAACCAAAGAATGATGCTTCTTTTTTCTGGGATGAATATAAATCATTGTAAACCAAAATTGTAATTTTTTGGAGGGACTATGCTATACATTGGTAGAAAGTCAACTGGCAGCTTCTACTGCTCACCAAGAGTGCCCTGAAAAGTGGTAAAAAGCCGCATGTCCCCTCTGAATACTAATTAGGTCACCCAGAGTCTTTTGTATCAATCAGGTGAAGGCTCAGTTGCCCGTGTGATAGTATACAGGCAAAATCCCGGATTATCAAGGACCCGCTTTGATGTTAGTTTAAAAATTTTTTGGTTAAGTTGGTAATTTGATTCTAAAATTCCTTCCAAGAACATATTTCTCTTTGCTGTAATAACCTAAACAAGTATTTCATAGTCAGTTTTACTAGCACAAAGAACTGTGAACCAAATAAAGGTGGAGTTGTCTCTGGGGAACAGGTAACAAGTCACGAAACCTCAAATAGAACAGTAATTTAAAACAAGGCTGGAAGAACCCGAATACATGAGAGGTGCCCGGTTTTATTTGGCTGCTCTTTTTAGAACTACTAAACAAAATGTAAATCTTAAAACATTCAAAACAAACGAATTCAAAAATGTCTTTGAGGGCTTGAACACTTGGGCCAGTGTCAGTGGAAGGGGTGTTTGTAGCACGCTAATAAAATCAAGAAATTTCTTATCTAGTAATTCCCTTCCCTCCATTCATGATGTCGACACAAACGGAGTGCTGGTAAAGGACATCAAGGCAAGACGCAAGGTGCTGCGTATCGGCCTGTACTTGTCCGCACGTGCTTGGCCGCTGTGACGAGGCGGAGCTTCTCCTCTTGCCGGCTGGCCTGGGTCAGGGGTCTCCACGGCCTGATCCCTTTGAGGCTCATGGTTGCGGCCTCCTGCTGACCTCCTGGTCCCTTCCCTTCACTGAACATGCTGGTGCCCACCACAACTTCAACCTCTGCCATCTTCCTGGATGATTTTAATGTCCACCGCCCAACCCATCTGCCCTTTCAGGTTTCCTGATCTTGTTTTGTCTCATGATCTTCTTCACTTAGCCACTGCAAGGTCGACCTTGCAAGTGCTCCGTGATCGTGCTCCTCTCCGCTCATGATCCACGCGTCCTGGTCTGAGACTAGGGTTTCCTGTCCTTCCGGACCTGCCTGTTCCAGCGACTCCCGGGGGACAGAGCTGCTGTCACACTGTCCATCGGCTCCCAGCTACCTTCCCTGTGCTCTGCGTAGCCCTCACGTCCCTACCTATCCAGCTTAGATACGTAGGACCATTATTTCAGCAGTTATTCAATTAGGATCCCTTTGTTTTATCAAACTCATCTGGCAAAACACCAAGTATCTCCATCTTCTGCGTCTGGACCCAGGGGCGGGGTGCTCTGAGGGGAACCCCACAATCCCAGTCGGCCAGCTCTCCCTGCACGCTCTCAGCCACCATGTAGTTGGGGCCTCCACACGGTTCTGTAGTCCTGCTAGGTCTCTTCATCCTCCACTCTTTTAAAACCTCCTTTTTCAAAAGCCCAATCCCCTCTGGGCCGTGGCTTCACAGGAAGCCCAGCCTGCATGTGCGCCTGCCAGCCTCTCCGCCGGGGCCCTGGACGCCACCGTCTGCCTCCCTCTTTACCCAACACCATCCCCGACTCCTTCTCTCTCAGCTTCAGCTTCTCCCGCTTTCCCGAGTCCTTTTTAGAAATAAATCAGTAGCTAAAGCGGGGGTGGAAGACGTGCTGCTCCCTCATTTCTTGCCTCCTTTTCACACCCCAAATTCAGAGTTTTGTCGGGTAGCTGCCTTCCTCCCCGTGCTGCTCCAGTGCTGGGGGGGGGCTGCTGGTAGGCCACTGGTTGCTGTCCGGGTGAAACCCAGTGGCGGCTCGGAATCCCTTGCCCTGGTCTCTCAGCAGCCTTCTGCACCGCGCACACCTCACTCCCTTCCCTCCTCTTCCCTTTCTCCTCCTGGTTTCCCTCACATCTCTTCAGCTACCACTCCTCGGGCTTCTCTGCGGCTCAGCTTCTGCCACTTGACTTTTTAGAGTTCCTCTGGGTTTGCCCTCACTCCTCTTTTCCCTGGAACTCTCCAGCAGAGATTGGCACATTTTGTCTTTAAAGGGCCATAAAGTAAATTATTTCAGGCTCTGCAGGCCTTAAGGTCTGTCGCAACTTCTCAGCTCTGCCGCTGTAGCAGGAAAGCAGCCACGGGCAATAATTAGACTAATGTGTGTGGCTTGTTCCAATCACACTGTATTTACAAAAACAGATGGGCCTGTGGTTTGCCAAGGCCACAGTCTGTCTCTGCAGAGCAGAGCCCTTTCCTGTGTCTCTGATGACCAGCAAATTCATACCTGGAGCCCCTTCTGTCCCCAAGTCTGTACCTCCAACTACCAGTGTCTCTGTGGCAGTTCAGATCTTAAGCTAGGACCTTACCCTTTCCCATCAAATCTGTTCTCCCTCCAGTGTCCTTACCAAGAGGCACTGCCATTCAGATGGCTGCACAAGGCAGAAAATGGAGGGGTCGTCCTGGATTCCTCCCTCTCATTTTCTAATTCTTTGAATTGGTGGAACACTTAAAAGAGGGTAAGTCTAGAGATGGCCAGTATTTGAAGCACACAAATTTAACATTTCTAGTAGAGCTAAACTTTATTTCCATGTTTATTACATGTTTATCTTTGATGTTGGATACATATTAGAATTAACATACAACTTGGGAGAAAAGCTGGACATTCTCCACTGAATGGGTTAAAAAGGAATGTAAAACTACAAAATACTTGTTTAAGTGTTGAATTTCTAAATTATGGCAAACAGAACAAGAATTACCTTGCCATGTTTCTCTTTCTAGTTTTCCAAGATGAATTTCATTAGAAAATATTTTCATAACAATTTATTTCAAGAAAGGAAATAAGGGATAATCATTAAAACCATTTGACTTTAATTATAGAGTACAAATAAAGAGTCTTAACACAGAACTCCTATCTTCTATTTAAAATACAAATACTTCATGATATTATGAATGGAGAAGGATTAACTGATATCAGCTGCAAATCTCTAATGACTTAAGCAAACCCATACATGCCATTTGCTTTTATTTGGAAGAGTTAGGCTGATTTAAAGGTGACAGCAGAATTCTATTTGATAACTATGTCAACTGTTTGCTACTGAGAATGGGGATGGCCAAATACTAAGTGCTTAGTCATAGAAATTCAGATTAATCAGTTCCAAGTGGCCGAGAGAATTAATCATTCCACCCCCTCTCCACTCTATGGCCACATACAAATGTACAGATTTTAGCATTCACTGAAAGGTTTAAAATGAAACTCCTCTAGCTACTCTGAAACTCCTGAAATTCACAGTACACAAAGAATATTGTCTGTAGTGTGATTCCAATGTTTTAAACAAAATCAAAATTATGGGTGGTTATCAAAGTTGTTATTTGGTAATAAATATGGTTTTAATTCTCTATAAGCCCCTTAGCACATTTTGTGAAGAAAGCTGTGTTTTTAATACTACTAATTTTTACTTAGATACGTTTAAAAGAATCAGAATTATTTTCCAACAGGAATTACAGGATGAAAACTCATAATAAAACTGAATAATGCTTATTAGTCTCATTAAAGAAGTGTTTAGAATTATCTGCAAAAACCATGTTCTTTTTAATGATGTTTATAAGACATTCTACTGACAAGTACCTTTTTCATGTAACTGTTTAGGACAGATGATTTATGGCTTTTCAATTTTTAAAATTTCACATTTAATGTCATGTTGTTAAAGCTTTCAAAATCAGTCTTCCAAGATCAGATTCTTAAATAAGAAAGGAAAAAAGAGAGACAAACATAGCTTCCTCCCTTCCCTGGAAATCAACATTTCTCTTAAATTCAAGGCACACTCCTTTTCTTAGACCCCGGGGGTCAACAGACTTTTTCTACAAAGGGCCAGATAATAAACATTTCAGGCTTTGTGGGTCATATGGTCACTACGTAACTACTCGATTTCTGCACTGTCCTGAGAAAGCAGTCATAGACAATAAGTATGTACAAAAAGGAGCGCAGTCTGAACTTGGCCTGTGGGCCCTAGTTGGCCAACTCCTGCCTTAGAATAGACCATAAATAGAAAAGAAGCATTAAAACAAAACTGGTCTCTACTCAGATGTGATGACTGACTCAGTATCTACCATTTCATCACTCTAGAACATTTTGATGCTGAACACTTTGAATGAGGCCAACCTACTATTCTTGGTTAAGATTCTTCTATTCAGACTCATGTCATCATGCTTTTAATTTATCCTCATTTAAGAACTTGAGTATTATATATTGAGGGATTCAGTTTAAAATTAATAAATGATGTCCATACAATTTAATATCCAATTTAATTTTTAAAAAACTTAATGAAAAATAGAACAGAATCAAAACATTTAAAATAAGTACACTCACTACCCATTCCAGTAATTCATTTAAGTCATATCAACTCTAGAATAGGAAAAATAAATTCAGAAGTGTAATTACTTTAAAATACACTACTTCCACTTTTGTTAATATTTTACATTTATGTATATATTCTATAGTGGAAGCAGAAATTCTCTCTAAAAACATCTTAAAATCTTGAGGTGCATGTTAGAGCCACAGGCAATATCTGACATATAAAATTGCAGTACAGGCCTTCAGATTTGGCATTTCACCGGTACAATACAATGACCAACGTATATAATCACTGTACAGTGCCTCGACATTCCAGTAAGAACCATTATTTTCTTTAATGTAGAATGATTAATACATATTCTACAAGGGGCAGTGAGGTTAGTAATTCTATAGGGTATGTCCCGACATAATTTTTAAATTGTACAATAACACAAACAACTCTGTTAAGGCCATGTTTTATTTGCTGATTAATGGACAAAAGGCAATGTAATTTATTTTCAAGTATTTTCTTGAAAGTCTGTGCTCATAAAAATCATGAAAAGTTGGAAAGACTGTTAAATCACTGAAACTTTAAATATATCTTACACAATCTTGTTTGTACAAAAATACAAGTTAAATATAAACATAAAGCAATCAATGATAATTTTATGCAAATCTGTTTTATGTGATCTTCAGTTATATATAAAAGTTTCTGGGTTCTGTTATTTGTGAAAAGATCAATACCAGATTGAATTACTACCTATTGGCAAAGGGCCCTAAAAAGCTTACTTTAGCATTAATCTTTTACATGGTTAAGTACATTTCCTAATTTGAGATCACCTAAACACTGGAAAAAAAAAAAGTGAAAGGGCAGTATGTCCATAAACCAACAAATAATTTGGCTGTAATGTATCATAAAACACAAAGAACCCCCCCAACGTCTGTACAATAAACATTATTACATACTCACACGCAGGTGTGTACGTGCGTGCAGGCACATACACACACAACACACACGCAGGCGAGCACACACACCCAGTCATAAAGCCTAATGAGGTGCTACTTCCAGTTCGATATTCAGCTTTGCATTTTTTCTTATTTCATCAAATGAATAGCTTTTTGTCACCTTCCCATTCTTGAAGACGGTATGGAGAAGATCCTGTACAAACATAACAATACTAAAATGTAACGATTATATTAGACTATCAAGCAAAATAATTAATGCTTTGATGAATCAGATTGACTAGTCAAATACAGAGATGTTTGATGGCGTTCAAATTATGAAATAACTTTATCCACAATGCTGGCTGGTGGAACAGGTAGTGAGCATGGCAATATCTCAAATGGCTATGTAAAAATATTTAGCTTTAAAAGAAGCAATGATCTAAATATTCTTAGAAGTTTTCCTTGAAGGAAGAAGAAAAAAATCGCTGGCTGATCCATCTCTACTTTTTCAGGTGGAGGGTGCTTGCTGCTTGGCTGCCCAGAAGAATTGTGGCTGTCACTGATAATCATGACTGACCATGAGCACGGAAAGCCTGCCAGACCTTCCCTGGTTCCTAGACAATGGACTTAATGCTGATTAAACTTGCCAAATTTCCTAGTCACTGAATTCTGGACTTAAAAAAACAAACAAACAAACAAAAAAAACAACCCTATAAAAACAAGAAACCAAACCAGAAACAAAAATAAAGTATTGATTTCTTGATGAATGCATAGTGACTGATTTAAAAACTGTGTATATTCCAAAAGTTACTGATTCATGTAATACATTTGATCTATGCAAGGGTAACAACGATTGAGAATTAAAACTAAATCCCCTTTTGGGTCTGGTAAAGCCACTCGGTCTCCGTAAACTAAGGTCTGCCTGCCTTTAGTTTCTCTTTAAAAACACCCCAAGACATAATCTGTCATGTCTAAGTTTTCCATCAAGATTAAGGTTCATGACCTTTTCTTTCAAAAAGTTAAGTATCAAGAGTAGTGATTCGTACTCTTAAATCAAAATGCCATTTAGGATTACAACTGATTACTGCCTCAAACATTCCAGAGTATTATTTACATAAATCAGTGCCTTTTTTAAAAAAAAAATCATAGTTAGGACCCTGTCTAAAGTGACTCTAGTCCATCTGGATACACTAATTCAGCCAAGCCCCGAACAACAGGCTAGCTCTAAAAGTTAGTTTAGAGACCAAATATTTTTCATTAAAGACAGAAAAAAATTGATTCTGGCTCAAAATCTTAAAAGAGTATCAGAGTAATATACTCTAAGCAGAATATCTGTATGGTATAAAGAATCTATAGTGATAAATTAATGTTTGGTATAAACTTTTTTCTGAGAATATGAATGTTTGAGTAGTTTCTCTTTCCCTCTAAAAGGGAGTTTTCTCAATCTAGTGGCTTAAATAAATTTGTAACTTCTGAGTTCATGAATGTAAGTGTATTTTTACATGTTGAAGACCATGAGATCATATGGACCATTTTAGCACACTGTAAGTTTTTCTAGTCTGGCCGATTTGAATCAGAAAACTGGGTTAAGTCACCAATTATTATTATGCAGTCAGAATCCAGTCATGACCTTTCACATCTTCGCACTAGATAACAATTTTTTTTTAAGCCCAGAACTGCTGTGAGAATCACATGCAACTAAAGAAAACTCATCTCAACTGGATTTTGTTAAGTTTTAACAAAATTACTGAAGTTTTACTATAACATAATTAGCATCCTTTAGATATTCTTAGCTGTTCCTCTTCAGAAATAATTTGCTGCTAAATTGGCAGTAAGAGTCAGATCAAATACACAAAAGCTTGTTGAAGCTCATCAGTCACTATCCTGCTGGTCACTATGTGGAAGAACTTTGTTTTTTGAATGTTAGAAAGTTTTTCACCCATTGTATGTACAATCTCATTTATGATGTAGATTGCTTTTCATCTTATTTTGGTAGGCTCAGTCAGCATCTGTACACATTTTACAACAAAATTTGTTCCATTACTTTGTCATTCAAGAAAAGAATTCTGAAAATAATTTAAAAATATAACAAGAGTCCTTTTCTTAATTTGGAAAGCTAACCTACTGGTAAAAAAAAAAAAACAAAAAAAACAAAAAACATAGATAACATACATGACCATATTCCTCAAGGTCTCCTTTTCCTTCTTCAAGTGTAACAAAATTCCCTGCTGGTGTCCTATGTAAAGATAATCGACCCTTTTTGGATCTTTTGTTGGGATCAGCGACTGGGTCCTTGAAGACATTAATCTGGAAGAAAGAAATAGAAGACTAAGCAGAAATGTTCACTCAATTCCCGTTAAAGAAAAAAGTTTAGACATAATTTATACATAAACTTAAGGTACTTCATCGGTATAACTAAACGAATCCACATCTGGCTTTTAGAAGCATAGTTCTAGTCTGTGTTGGAGGACAGAGTCCTCTGTTAGGAAAAAAGGTATGAACAAAATCCAAGTCTTGAGTATCCTGTCTTACCACGATAGACACCTAAAACTCTAGTTGTAGGAAGTCTTTGAAGTTAACATATGTGACTCTTAAGAGATCTTTTATATTTTGAAGTGCCTTTAACTGATTCAAGTATAGCACATTCATGCTATTAAAAAATCTGCATCAACTGTATTATATAATCTGTGGCAAGAGAACTAGGATTTTTGCTAAAGTAGACTTCCATTTCATTACTTTATAACTTTGTTACTTTTTACTCTATTCCTTGTTACTGTGAAAAAACAAAGACGACCTAGAGAACCTAAAGAGAACAGAAGGTTTGTTTAAAGATCAGAAAGGTTAGGGAGCCAATGTAATGGAAGCAAGAAGTATGATTGAACCCCAGAACCTTCCAAAGACAGAAATGAAGTAAAAGCAGGGAACCAACGTAGGGGTTCTGAGGAGTTCCTAGTATCCCACATCACCCCTCTGGATCCGGAGCTTCTCAAGAGTCTAAGAAGAGCCAGGGGCTGCTGTGCAGCCGCCTAAAACGGGCAGCGTGGGGTCCCATTTTCAGGCTATCAGAACAGGATTCTGGTATCACAGCTCTAGCGTCATGCTCTGCCTCTCTCAGACACTGCCAGTGCTTTCATATTTGCTTATCTTTAATATGTGATGGCCATGTTAATTGACATTCCTACTCAAAATGGTCAGCTTTTTGACTGAAAGGTGTAATACTGAAGCAGTGGGAAATGAATGGCCCGCATCATTTCTCAAATATTATTTTTTTCTCCTTTCTCCAAGTCACGTTATTTTATACCTAATGTTTTTTTTCTTTCCTTGTTTTGAGTCAAGGTCAGTGGTACCTGACAACACATTATGAATTTAGGACTTTATCCTTTGATTACTGCACTGAGTAATTGCATCCTACTAGACACATAAGCAAAGTACTACCACAGCAGTACAAGTTGAAAGACTTACCCCAAGGCCATTGGTTACAACATAACTACACTTGAAGGAACAATTCAAGAGATCTCTTGTTAACTTCTGTAGCAAAGCTCCACCAGAACCAAAGGCAATATTTTCAATACTCCATTTTTTTTGCTTCATGCCTTCTACAATCTAGAAGATCAAAAAACAGAAACTTAGTAACCTGAAAGAGGATTTTCCTGGGGCCATACTGATGAATAAAACATCCTAGAGCCATTTCATAACTCCATACATGGTGAGGGAAGAGTAACGCTTACAGAGTTGTATTCCACATTTTCTCTTTTAAAAGACCTACCTGCCTCAAAAGGGTATAGGTGTGAAGGGATAGGATTTCATTCAGAGTTCCTGAATTGGTGGTGTCACTGTGACTGTGGTTGGTTAGGGATGGGCGAATGAAAGAAATGAGGGAATAAGGAACTGGTGATAAAACATTTAAAGTTTTGTGTCCAATATAAGAGAGATTTCTGCCTCTTTTCCTAAGTAGGTAGATTTGTTCCCGTACAGAAACCTAGAGCAGGGTTACACCATCACCTTCATGAGATGTGACAGCAAAGTTTAAGAGGAAGGCTGACAGTCAATGACAAGTCAGTTGTCTGAAATTAAACAGATTTTCTCATTTTGTCAAAGTTAACGCATCCAGTATATGTAAAAGGAAAACTGCTATAACCTTTTCATGGTTCTGAAAACTTATTTTAATCCCCCTCCAAGACAAAGCAGGTATTATTACCCTTTAGGTGATGTAACACACGAATGCATCTGCATTAACTGTTCACCAAGGCCAACGAGGTTCTGCCTCAATATTTAACTTGTTTGCAAAGTTAAAAAAAAGAAAGTCAAGTCTAAAGCTGATTCTCAACTTAAAAAAAATGCATGTACATCCTCAAAATTAAAAAAAACAAAACAAAAATGAAAGCTGAAGAGTTTCAGTTTTTAAAGGGAAGCTCAAACCCCCAATTGAAGCACCTGCTGTCAAGAGCAGACTGGCGGGTGTGAGCAGTGGGAAGCATGCTGCACTAATGGGTTCTCTGAAAATGGCATGGGCCCTGCCTGCCCATGATTTTGCATCCAAAAGAGGGGAGAAATGTGTGTGAGGGCACTTGCTAAGCTGGCTAAAATGCAGGCATGGGTAACAGTTCTTTACTGATACCAAGGTAAGAAACCTTTAATTTAGCTGAACGAGGGAGACGATGGCAATTAAAAATGCCAGCTGAGATCTCTAGACCCAGGTCGTCCTCCTCACTGCAGACTTACTCTCACCTCACCACACTCTTGCAAATTTGGTAACTTGGTTTATACAAGTGGATACTATCTGAGATTGACAGACATTAAAATATCAGTGGTTTACCACAGTAGACTGTCTACATTGTTATCAGTGGTGGTCTTAATTTTTGTGGAGTATTTTATGTATTAAATTGGAATTACAGTGCTTTAAAAGTTTATCTGGGGAAAAAGCAGAGGCACAGGCTTTAAGATTCTACAACACTGTTTGGCTACATCTAACAAGTGATGACAGTCAACACTTAAATTAGAAGATGTGACAAACCATTCTACGGTTTTCAAGAAAGCACATATTAACACCATCCGGGTTCCTTAATTCCATTCCAATAAAACACACCTATTTAAGCAGTGTCAAGACTTTTTGTTTTACATACAAGGAGGTGATCCTTGACTGGCACTTTCTTGTTTCCCAGTGACATTTCTTTAGACTCCACATAAGGGGTGCCCAGAGAAAGTAGTATGTGTGGTTTGGCTGATATGTCTAGACTTGTATTTTCTCTTTCTTTTCTCTAGCTTACTTTATTCTAGGAATGTAGTGTGTAACACAGAACAGACAAATATGTGTTGATCGACTGTTTGTTATTGGTAAGGCTTCCGGCCAATAGCAGGCTCTTAGGAGTTAAGTTTTGGGGGAGTGCAGAATTATATATGACTTCTGAGTGCTGGGTGGAGGAGGTGTCGGCGCCCCTAACCCCTGCATTATTTAAGGGTCAACTGTGTTTATAAATTTTAAGCAATTAACAGAAAATATATTTACTATCATAAACATTTATTATAAGAATCATAACTATTTAAATTATTAATGTGCTATTTATAAACTGATAAGGAGCTTAAGTTAAGGATTGCTTTATTGAACTTTAATAGAAAACACATACCTCTTGTAAGGTATTAATATCTACTCCATCCCCTTGAATAACTCTAAGATAAGGTGGCAGCAACTTGTAGCCCTTTGAGTTCTCAGTAATAGGGAACTTCTTACCCAAAATATCCAAAACCTGTAAGGGAAAATAAACACCCAACACAAAATAACTAAAATTGGGGGGAAAAAATGTAAAAGATTTCCACAGTTAAAAAAACGACTTTGCTTTGATAGACAATCTTGAGAATATAAAAATTCATCAGATCACTAAGAAAGCTCTATAACACTATGTACAAGCCTTCTAAAACTTAAGTCTCAATTCTTTGATTATATTAGAAATAGGCATGTTATTTTTCTATGTCAATTTATACCATAAAGTCGCTTAAAATACAAGTTTTTTCCTTCCTATCTTTCAAATTATACAGATTAAAGAATAAAACCTTTAACGTTAGGAAATTAAAACAGTAAATATAAGTGAGCAGAGTGGCACAGCAGAAGTATGCTGGCCCCCTAGCCCAGAGGTGAATGAATGAAAAACAGTAAATATCCTATTTCCAGTAGGTATATAAAAACGTTATTTGACAAACCTATAATTATGATTTGGATCTATTCTGTCTATGCCCAACAGTTTGTTTTGCTTATTTTTTTTAGGTTTGAGAGAATGAGAGCATGAGTGGGAGGGACAGAGGGAGAGGGAGAGAGTATCTCAAGCAGACTCTGCTGAGTGTGGAGCCTGATGCAGCCTGATCCCATGACCCTGAGATCATGACCTGAGCTGAAATCAACAAGAGTCAGAGGCTTAACCAACTGTGCCACACCCACGCTTATTTGTTTGGCTTATTTTGTCTGATAGTACCCAAATAGGAGTCCATCTGAATTATAAACCTCAAAGAAATTATGATATGCAAAGCTGGAAATGAAGCAGGGTTCTCTTAAGTTCTCATTTATTTTATTTTTTAAAGATTTTATTTATTTATTCATGAGAGACAGAGGCAGAGACACAGGTAGAGAGAGAAGCAGGCTCCATGCAGGGAATCCGACGTGAGACTCGATCCCAGGACTCCTGGATCATGCCCTGAGCTGAAGGCAGGCACTAAACCGCTGAGCTACCCGGGCTGCCCTGAAGTTCTCATTTACAGGTGATACCCATTTTTTTAAAAAGACAAATGACATATTATGCAAATCATCCCACTCATTCATTGACTACTAAGATTTAGAACAGCTGAACTTCCTGAACAGTGATCTAAAATTTCTCAGAAAGCTTGGTCAGAGATACAAAAAGACCTACCAGACATAGATTTCTCTCCAATAACTCCCTTTTCCTAAATAAAGATTTTACCAATGAGAAAATTCCATATTGATGACTTGGTTTATTCTTAACTAGACCAACTGATATTCTCAACTAGATCAATACATTTTTATCAGGTAACAGGGAAAACATGAAACCTGTTAAGTTTGCTAAAATCAAGTTTGTTAATATTTCAGGCTAAGATCTTCAAAATGGCCTATTAATGAATATGATAGGAAAGACTTCTTGGTTCTATATCCCCCTTTTTCAAGGGTTAAGTAATTTACCATCTAATCATTAGCTGGGAAAGTGTGGTAAAGTGGAAAGGCAATAGAAAGATGTATGCTAAATACTTGGCATATTTTACGTGTTGTGTGACCTTCAAGTTATTTGAACCTCTCAAATAACTGTTGTTTTGTCTATAAAAAAGAGCTAGTAATATTTATCATAAGGTCTTCAAAGAGATTAAATGACATGGCTTTAAGTAAAGCACCTAACACAGTATTTTTCCAGTAGTAGGCATCAAATAACCTGCTCTCACTAATGCTTTTTGAAGAAGGCAAACCAAGTACTGAACATTAAAATGAAAATTTAAAAAGGGCAACAATGCTGCATTGAGGATCAACAGTATCTCCAAAGAGTTACTACCTGTAAAGTATTTTCTAATTCTTTTTATTCTTTTACTCACCTTGCACATATTTCTTCTTCAAAGATATAGCAAAGACTTGTGGTAAAGAAAAACAAACCACAAACTTGGTAACCAAATCACAGGATTAATATTATTAACTAATTTT
This sequence comes from Canis aureus, assembly GCF_053574225.1. Lineage (NCBI taxonomy): Eukaryota > Metazoa > Chordata > Mammalia > Carnivora > Canidae > Canis > Canis aureus. The sequence continues at coordinate 42,014,671 of NC_135631.1, forward strand.
CAAGGCAAGTAGAAAGTTATCTGTTCAACATTAATACTTATTTGACAATATGTAAATAACACAGAACTGTGGGTATCCTGTTACTAATGTGTGGCCTTGGACGAACTTATTACTCTCTCTAGGCTGCAATTCTAAAATTAGAAGACTGGTCCAGATAGTTCTGAAATGGCATGTGCACAAATGAAATTAAAATAGTACTGATATAGCTCATCTACAGGCATTTTAATAATCAAGTTATGTATTAAAATTTACCTTTAATACAGTGTCCAGAGGATTTCCAGAATCAGGTCTGATTATTAGTGGTGCCTCTGTAGTTCTTGACAATATTAAATGTCTTAGATCTTCTCCCCATATTTTTTCACACGCGTTGTAAATGTCATAGCTATCGCTGACCACAGATACAGGCACTGATGAAAACTGTGTTACTATATGTTCAAAAGCGTCTTTTTCACGGTCTTTCCCCCAGGCTGTTATGGTACTAGGAAACAAAGTGAAAACAGAGTTTTACTTAGGCAGACACATTATCTATCTATTCCTGAATCATATCTCATGTACTATACTTACACCATCAACACCACAAAGGTGGTGAGTGATTTAGTTTAATGAATACACACTGTAACGTTCATTGACTATTAGGGCCATGCCACCCCTAGGCTGATGTTTAAGACTGTAAGAAATCTTATTCCTGTCCCATAGTTATTTTAACTCTTAAAGTCATAGCCACCCAACGTTTTTGGTATTCCTGAACCTACTCATTTAAAATCAGTTCACTAGGGATTCCTGGCTGGCTCAGCTGGTAGAGCACGTGACTCCTGATCTCAGGGTTGAGTTCAAGCCCCATGTTGTGTGTAGAATTTACTTAAAAAAAACCAAGTCAAATCAAATCAGTTAACTGAAAAAAGCACTCTGTAGATTATGCCAAGATGTCAGAAAGAATGACCACATATTCCTATTATTTTGCTAGGCAATGTAAGCACTTGGCTCCCTTCTGTAACTTTTCAAAACCAAATACCAATAATAGCAGGGACATAGATTTGTCTTTTTTAACTTTAAAAATCTTATCCTTAAAGGCAATTATTTGGGCAATTATTTGTACTGTACCATAAACACATATAGTCAACCAATAACCCTTTACTGGTTATATCTTCATATGGCCAATAACAGGCAGCCATTTATTTCATCTAGAGTATCCACTACTAATTAATACATGCCCAGGGAATGTAAGAATTTGAATACTTAGTTTGGGCAAAACATAATTAAGATGGGAAGTAAAATACAAGGGTTTCTACTAGGCAAAACTGTTAGAGTGATTTTATCTCAAAACTGAAGAGTCCTACATACTAATTTATGTTTGAAACTGTCATTTCAACATGGGTTTTTTGTTGTTGTTGTTGTTTTACCCTCCAAAGGACTGGAATAAAGTATTTATGCTGTCAGTGATATGCCAGTGCTAAAAAAGCATGTACACTTCAAGGTTATAAAGACTTAGCTACCCAGAGACTACTTTTGTCTGAAATGGAGAGACAGGATGTCTATTCATGTAAATCTCATTTTACAGTGAACACTCTCCTTGATAAATACAGAGGAAATCAACTCCCTACCTCATGCCAGCATCTGCAGGCTAAAGGTGCAATCAAACATGGATGAAGAGAAACCCCTTTTTCACATCACAAACTACTACTGTCCTCTTTATAAGGATGGAGAGAATTAGCTCAAAGAATACAAACACTGGAGAGCTGTGCAATGAGAATAAACTCTTACAGGTAGGGCTGGTGGGCTATGGCGATATTTTCCCAGTGCTGTTACCAATACTGCCCCCAAACTCTGCTCTTAGTATCACGTAGCACACTTCGTTGCTCATTTTTAGTCTTTCATCTTGCTTTCTCTCTGGCACCTGAACTTTCCTGAAGCTTTCTTTCCCATGACTTCAGTGACCTCTCCCCCGTATTTATTTAATTATTTTTCTATTTCTGGTGGTTCCTCTGCAGTCTTCCTCCTTCGATCTAACCACAGGCTCTGACCGGGCAGTGTGCTTTCCTCTATCCACCTCCCTGTGTGAAAAACACTCAAAGCTTTTTAAAAAATCCTCTTGTGGTAAGGGTTTCCAAAATATTTACCTTAGTCCAGGTTTTTCTTCTGGACTCCTGATCCACTTGTTAGGTAGGAAGAGGATTATCTTTATTACGTCATCATCATGGAGACATTTCCTATAGCACCCTCTACATAATCCAGTTGTGACACCTATTCTTCTGATAGGTGTTTGGTATATGGAGCTCATATGTGTTCAGTGAATTCTACTAATACTATTATTCCAATTTCCAAGCATCAAATCAAATTGATAATTTTCCAAAGTTTGAGGGACAGGTTATATAGTAGCATGTTTTTCCTCCTTGATGTTCTATTGACTTATTTTTGCTTTACTTACATAGTTTAACATGGCAGTTTTGCATAAGCTCAAAAAAGTAAGCATTTTCTTACCCACATGATGTACAATTTTAAATTGGGTTCCACATTAAATAATACTCTAATGCTTCTCTTACACTTTTTGGTCAGCCAAACTCTCCCCACATCTTTGGGTTCAGTGGGGTTTTTAAAGATATGTTATCACTGGCTATAAGAAAGTGTGGCATGGCTTTGCACAATCTCAGAATAAATAAATCAGGAATATGAAAATCATTATAGGAACAGAGCAAATAAGAATTTGAGTATGTAAACTGATAGTACATTGGGAAGAAAACAGAAGTCCTGTTAAAAGATAATAGCATATTTTAAGTCCAGATTCCTATATTCCTTAAGAAAATATAACAATAATGGCAATGCTCTTAATTTTAGAGTTCTCTTGTTTTGGAGTTATTTTAAAATTTTTTTTTTAAAGATTTTCTTTATTCATGAAAGACACACAGAGAGAGGCAGAAACACAGGCAGAGACAGAAGCAGGCTCCATGCAGGGAGCCAGATGTAAGACTTGATCCCGGGACTCTGGGATAATGCAATGAGCCGAAGGCAGGTGCTCAACCACTAAGCCACCCAGGCGTCCCTATTTTGAAGTTATTTTAGATGTTAGCTCATTTATCCATAATGATCTTCTGATGTTAGAGATCTAGAATTTTAGCTCCTCCTTTTGTTTGGTTGGATGGAGGAACTGAGGAAGTGAAAGATAAGCGACTTGCCCAAGGCCACCTAGAGTGTCAACTGTAAGGTTTACTGGGTCACTCAGATTTCCAAGCTTTCAGTCTAAAACTCCTTCTACTATACTACACGATTATTTAAAAGCTTTTTCTATTTAAGAACATCTGAAATATTCTTCTATATTAAGGAGTCAAACTTACAAATGTAGCAAATATTATGAGACTTTAAAATGGATTTTATGCTTTTAACATGAAAACCTTAAGGAAGATACATCCTTATTCTCAGATTTCTAGAATCATACCTGTTATGTTACTACTTTGAAAATAAAACCATCAGTGAAAAGTCTAATATATGGATAGTACTTAAGTTTTTTTTTTTTTTTTTAAAGATTTATTTATTTGAGAGAGAGAGGGCATGACTGGGGGCAGGAGCAGAGAGAGGGACAAGCAGACTCTCTGCTGAGCCCAGAACCTGACACGGCTTGATCCCAGGACCCCGAGATCATAACCTGAGCCAAAATGAAGAGCCAGCTGCTCAACAGACTGAGCCACCCAGGCACCCCTAGATACTAAAGCTTTTAGAAGATGTGCATACATCTAAGTCCAAAATAGGAATACTATAATCATAGAACCTATATCTATTGATGACATTCCTGTGTTCCCACTTTGAGGAGTCCTGACTGAGAATATTCAACAAAGCCCTACTGATACAGCAATGCCCGGGAATGTTTGCAGAATCTACCCTCTATCAACCCCAATCTAAATCATCAAATTCTAGCAATTTCTTTTTTTTTCAGATTTTTTAATTTGACAGTGAACACAAGCAGTTGGAGTGGCAGGCAAAGGGAGAGGGAGAAACAGGTTCCTTGCCTAGCAGGGAGCCTGATGTAGAACTCAATCCCAGGACCCTGGGATCATGACCTGAGTCAAAGGCAGATGCTTAACCAGCTGAGCCCCAGGTGAACCGAGTTCTAGCAATTTCATCTCCCAAGCCACTGCTCATGTTTAGCCACTTTTTTCCATTCACAGCCCCTTGGTTCTATACCTTGTCATCTCTCCAAACTGTTGCAACAGCTTCCTATTCAGCCTCCTAACTTCTTTTTCTGTCAATTCATAGGATATCCTGCTATAAAAACAATCTTCCTAAAATATTTCTCTGACGACAAAGCTGCTTAGGCTCAGAACTTCAATGCTCACTTCCATTTGAAAAATGGAATTAACCTAGCAAGAGGTGCACACAGTTCACATTCAACATCAAATGAATTTGAGGTCCTTTACTAACCTGTCTTTTGAGTCCACCCTATGTTCCCAACAAAATGTCTATTATGTTTCAGCCCATATTCCCTAAACACATTCACTTTCCTCCTTCACTCTTGCTCTTTCAGACAATGCTTGATGTGTGGTAGGCATGCAATAAAGATTTACTCAGAGAATGATTGATCTCTCATGTCTAGCATTAAATTTTACCATTCCTTCAAGAAGTGAAGATTTCACATACCGTCTCTACAAAACCGTTCTTGATCCTTCCAGTGAGATAACATCTTTTCTTTCCTTCCCTTGCACCACTAGAGCACTTTAACCTCTTTAAAAGTACTTATCAACAGAGCAGAACGTTGCTAGTATTTTATTTTTATACTGAAAATAGGGTCAATTTTTTAATCTTTCTGTCCCTTATAGCACCAGTAGATTGCCTTGGATAAAAGCTCAGCTTTATTCTAAAACTACACTACTGGTTTTAGTACTCTACGATATCCAAGTATGAGTAGAACCTAATAACTTCCCCAAACTGATTACAGTAAATAATTTTTGTTATTAAGAACAAAAGATTAGGTTTAGCATACATTGTAAAAACTCCACTGCTTTACAATAAAGTTAACTCTAGGAGCAGAGCAGCTGCATTCTAGGTTATAACTGCTTTGTAGTTTAACTTGAGATGGTTTAGCAATATCAGATAAGGAAGCATAAAGGGAATTAGAACTCTTCCTTTCATCAAAGGGCCTTACTTGCTTTTCTACAGTTGAGGGTACTGGGTCCAGGTGACAACTTGGTCATGTAGAAAGGAAAAGAGAAAGTGACCAAGTTTTATAGGGATGCTCCTAGATTTAACAAATAAAATATATCTGCATATGGTAACAGAGCAGTTGAAAAAGTCATTAAAATAAGACTTACATGGCAATAGAAGAGTTGAAAGAAAGCTCTTAAATTGTTTTTATTTGGATGGTTCAAAGGTCTCTACCTCCCTGATACTAATCCTTATACCTAGTATAAACACTGAATTTGTATTGCTTAAATTCATGAAGATTTACTGTAGTTCCTGGCTTGTAATTAAGCAAAACATCATGGAATTACCAATATAAGAGTAAAAAAAGTCATCTTAGAAAACAAATGTTTAGATAATAGGATGAAAAGAGAAGTGTTACCTGTGTTCTGCTGCTGGAACAGAATAGCCTGGAACAGGATCTTTCGTTCCATAGTATTTTTTAACAAAAGCAATTCCTGCTACTGTATCTGTTCCTTTGAAGTTAACCAAATGAGCAGACGCTCCGATGCCAGCAGTCTGGAAAATCAACCACAAATCAAAATCCAAAAAAAGAAAAAGCCTGTACTTAGAGGTATAAAGCATCTCTCAATCTCTCAAAGGGATTATTGTCTTCAGCTATTCTTAGATATTTAACTATTATTAGAGATAACAGTTCCTATAACAGAGACCCAGTTTTTCCTAAATATTTAAGGGGTCAACTGTTACCTCCTCAAAGAGACTTTTAGTGACTACCCCCTCATTTCCCACTAGCCTCTTTTCCCTTACTCTGCCCTGTGCTTTTCTGTAGCACATTGGCACCTGGTATATTTATAAGACATAACATTATCTGCCCATCCATCCATCTAATGTATAAAGGATACAGACATTTGTTGAAAACTTTATTCCATGTACTCTGAACAGAGGCTAACACATTCTAGGTACTTAAATATATATTTATTGACTGAATGTCTGAATTTCAAAATGTAGCCTACTCAGAAACAAGATCAGTATCAATAATTTCCCTCAAATTTATAATGGCAATCTAACCAACAAACCACTCTCCACTAAATGGAAGTTCATTTCAGTTTCTTACCTCTTGGGAAGAAACTCCTCTGTAGCCAAAATCATGTAACTTGTATTCCAGGCCATCCAAATTACCAGATGTCTCCAACAAATATTTGGCCAATATTTTCTTTTGCTCTCTAGAATTTGTGGCTACTGTGATTGGATACCAGGACTGAACAAGAATAGTCTGTAGTGACAAAATTAATCACAAATATTAAAACATAAAATACTAACTTCTTTCTGAGGAGAATCCCTGCTTCCTTTGGTAGTAGGTCCTGGACCCCATACTACCAGGAATACCAGTTAGACATTTTGAACTGTATAGCAGGATGCCTTGGCTCAGGTCATGATCCCGGGGTCCTGAGACAGAGTCCTGCATTGGGCTTCCTGCAGGAAGCCTGCTTCTCTCTATGTCTCTGCCTCTGTGTCTCTCATGAATAAGTGAAATCTTAAAACAAAACAAAACAAAAAAACAAAAAGGGAAAACTACCTGGAACATTTCTGCATATGCTGTAAAACTGTGAGTCACGGTCCATTTTATAATTCTTTTTAACAGCAAAAAGGTTTGGTTTTGCTTTTGGGAAGAGATGGTTATGTTTAGTCCAATGTGTTCATTCCTCAGCCCCATTGTAAATGTGAGACATCTTTGCAGAACCCTTCGGCGCTTCTAAACATGTTTTGAAATTTGATTTGAGAACTTAAGGTTTCTTCTAGCACCAATACTGATATTGATAAAGCAATTCAATAATTTTAGTGTTTTTTAAAATTCAGGGTATGGTGAATAACAGTCAAAGAATATTAGTGGTAACTCTAAACATACATTGGGAAAGGTCATTGGAAGGAATACTACCTTAGTGCTATTTAAAATGTTTTAAATCAAGAACTGCCTGAAGAACATCTCTAAATTTGTAAGTAACGAGTTTGTTGGATTTGGTAACAGATCTCATTTACAAGGTGGTAAACTTGGGTTGGGGATGGAGAAGATTAAGATAAGATAAGCCTCCTCTTACCCTTGCAACAGAAACCCACAAAGGATGCAAAGTTACTATGAAGAAGTCTCTTCTGGATACTTGGTATTTAGAGTAAATAGTTTTTTATGAAACATAGGATCTATCAGAAGCTATAATAGGGATGTGTCAGACCATAAAACCACTGTGGCTTAGATAAAAATAGCTACCAAGGACTGAAATTATATAAGATAATATATATTAACAGAATAGAAAGTAAATTTGATAGAAGTTCTATTTCAGGTTCTAAGCAAATAAAAACAAGGAACTATGTACTTTTTTCCCTTCAAAAGCTAACAGTCTCATGTTGGATTTTACACTTAATCATTTTAAAATTAAAAAGGTATTTGTTAACAAACTACTGCTCTAAGATGTTTATATACAACATTTATAACTTTCTGGTTTTTAAGTGAAATACACCAAAATAATAATGATTATTAAAATAGAGTTTTTGTTATTGTTTTTAAAGGCTAGATTTTTTGTTTTTACTTTCTGAAGAAGATAAAAACATACATGAAACAAGATAAGCTGGGAATTAGTTCTCTATGTTCATATATACCTGCTTTATGGAAGTTCAATTAGACACAAGGGACAGTACTTACCGACTAAACCCTCAAACAGAAAATAAGGGGAAAAAAGGGAAAAAAGTTACCCATAGATGATGATTTTCAAAACAAGATTTATCTGTTTGGGATCTTTTGGCATTGAACATAAAAGGATAGATGGGTAACTCTTTCTCTTGTGTTTTTATGATACCATCCTCTTAATACCTAGCATTTCCCAGTACAAATACTGTAACAACTATACACAAACTAATAATGTTTTCTTTTACTTTGAGTTCATAGTTAATTCAAAGTTTTAAGACATAGTAGTAAACTATTTAAAGTCTTTATTTTCATTAATTGTACATTTTTTTCTGGACCTATCAGTCTTCTGTAAGTTGATGTCCCATAGTCTTAAAATAAGCAAGCTTTGAATTTTCTGTCAACTTAGAAAATGTATTTTCAAACATAATCTTGGACCTCTTCATTCTTCTAAATTTTCCAGTCCTTATAAACAAAATCAATTGTATGATTTTACAATATGACAACAAATTAGTTTAATCAATTAACTATTAAGATAAAGAATTATTTCTAGGCACTGCGTAAACACCTCTTAGATAGTAAGGTGGTATTTCTATAATCACTTTCTAGGGTATTTCCTCTAGTAGAGAAAAATCTAAAGCTATTGAGAAGCTAAGTAGATTATTAATATCAAAACTATGAGCATGTGAAAACAGGACTGCTTACGTTGATGAAGATGAAAGAAAAACAAAGAGACTTGCGGTATAAACTCAGTCTCTTAATGTATCCTCCTCCTTTTTGGGCTCAGATATTAAACGAAATAATCAGCAAGTCTTGAGAGTGTTTAGATGAGAAATATCAGGTGGTAAAGCATAGGCTCTAAACTGATTAGATAATTAAGAAAGCTGTTATTAAAAATCTGAACAAAATTGCTTTATTATAATTAGAACAGAACATCTACAATATACCTTAAGTTACTAGAAATAAACCTATGCTATTTTTCTTAGTTTTCTCTATGATCATATACATTTAGGACTGCAACGAGCAAGATGGAAGCCAACTGACTTTTAACAATAATAGTTCTTAACAATTTCACTTAAAGTCTCAGAACATTAGACTTCACTGGAAGGAACCTTAAAGATTATTTAATCCAACTGTCATTTTATAAAGGAGAAAACTGAGGCCTGGAAGGGTTTAGTAAATTATAGGAGATTACACAGGTTTATTAGTAAAATTTTAAAACTAGAATCCCAGTTGAATGCTTTTCATATCTTTAATTGATGTTATATAATTAAAATAAATTCACCTCAATCCAATTTGTAAGCCAGTAACACTCTGGATCTGTGTTTTCCACTGTGAAGAGAACATTTCCTCGGGGAATGACATAGCCCTCAGGAACAGCTTTTATTTCTATTGGAAGGTGCCCATCATATTTCTGGTAACAGACAATAATGAATTTATTAATTCAACAGATGATATGTACTTACCTGTTTTAATAAGGTTCTTTACATCTTACAGAGCTAAACTTACTGTCATAGATACTGCAATTGTACATGTTACTATACTACTAGTAATGTAGTCAGAATATCCTTATTCTCTTAAAATAAAATTGGCTAAAAAGATTAATAGCTTAGGCATTGATATTAATCTTTAAATTCTATGTTATTAAAGTACTTCTAAGAACATTTCTCACTAGAAGATAATGTCAAACTCATCAAAAGTTTTTCCCATTCTTTCAAAAAAAGTTTATTCCAACATATTCCAAAAATATTCCAAGAACACCATCTTTCTTCTAAGTAGCCATTTCCATAAAAGAAAAGCTAAAGGCTAGAAGACAAAATAAGGGACTGCTATTAGCAACATAAAATAATGACACAAACAAAAAAGAAATGAGAGAGCACCTGGGTGGCTTGGTCAGTTAAACACCTGCCTTCCTCTCAGGTCATGATCTCAGGGTCCTGGGATCAAGCCCCACATCTTCAGGCTCCCTGCTCAGTGGGGAGCCTGCTTCTCCCTCTCCTCCCTGCTTGTGGTCTCTCTTGCTATTTCTGTCACTATCTTTGTCTCTCTCAACTAAATAAAATCTTTTTTTTTTAAAAAAAAAAAAAAGGGAAAAGAGAGAGATCCCTGCCAGTAGAAGAACCTTAAATAGGTTTTCTCTTCATCCTGGTAGCAGACTGGAAACCAATTTAGTAGCAGACAGGACAACCATTAAGTGTACTTTCTAAAACTTTGGCAATCAATATTGGAGTTAACAATTCTCTCCAAACCTAGGCTGAAACATATTTGCTAGAGAACATTATTATCAGGTACTTAATTATGCCTCCCTTCTTTTAAAGGTAAAAGCTGTAGCTATATTTTGGCTAGGAAGGCAAATTATTTCAGAAATCCTAATAGTTTTTATGGGATTTGAGGTAGGTACTAGGTAAAAGAAAAATCTGTTTAATGAGAAGCACTGGAAGGCCTCAAGATATAGCAGAAATACTGTCTTAGAAAAACTAGCATGGACTCAAGAACACGGACTTGGATTCTGGGCAAGTCATTTAAACATTTCTAGGTCTCAGACTCTAATCTTAAAACAGGGTTAGAGAAGACTAGATCAGATCCCTAAGATTCTCTGAAAATCAAAAGATTTATCACCCTGGCTACCGGGAATTATATTAATAAGCTCAACACTGAACTTATCTATTACCGTTCTCTTCTCAATAAGCCAAATGGGGTAAGTGCAGGAGTTAGTCAGCAGATTTTACTGACCTTACTTAAGATATATGGCAAGTACAGCACAGAGTGCTTACCTGATTTCTTCAAAGACCAATAAGTAAAAAAAAAATAAACCTCAGTATTACGATATAGTCCTGAAAGTTAAAGTATTTCTAATTATTTTGTGTTTGATAGTCTACGATAGAAAAGACATTTGTTTTTATAACATAAAATTAACAGTTTACATACATGGCAAGATGCCAAAAGATCCCATTCCCACGCTATCTTTGTAGTAAAGGCCACCACCAGAGGACATTCACCCTCTTATTACTCAATTCCCAGGTATTTGGATGCTCAAAAGTTTAAGTAATTGATCCAAACATACTAGGTTATGACAGAGTATGACAAAGAATAAAAACTGACTTTATGGATCAACATAGAACCATTCCAATTATTCAGTCGGGGAAATGTCCTAGAATTACTAGATAGTGTTAGACTTCCTGCATTGATTCCCTTAAATAATCTATAGCCAAGAAAATAGACTTAAATTTCAAAACTGCCAAATAACCATGCCCTTTCTTCATTATATAGTGTATTTTCAATGAAAAGATTAAATCACCTTTTTGAAAAATGCTACTGATATAAATTATAATTCATTTATATTATAACCAATTACTTAGACCTGCTATAGATTCTATATAGTAATGATCTGCTACCAGAGAAAAAAATTAAATGTTACCCTTAACTTTTCACAAGATTGTCTAAAATAGCCATTATATTTGGGTCACAGACAGGAAAAAGTTGTAATTATAGTCTACTATTCAAATTCCTTTGTAAGACATTTTTAACTAAAAGCAAACTAAAGTAGAGCAAAACATGAAAACCCTATTTTACCTCAAGAATGTAGTTCCATCCCTTTTCATTAAAGACATCATCCTGGAAATGCTCTCTATACACCTCTTTGGCTTCCTGGATCTTCTCTGCGGTCACTACTTTACCTGAAAAGACAAATTTCTCCTGTTTACATTTCTAAAGGCATTCTATAAATTGCTGAGATGCTGTAGGAATAATCTCTCTAGCTATTTTACCATTCTGTGTATAAAAAAACAAGAACTGAAGGGTTAAATGATCACCCAGAGTCAACAGCACAGCCAGAAAAGGAATTTACACTTCTGCTCACTCACCCTAAGCATATATGTTATCTGAAAAGCAGATGTGCAGAAGAAATTACTATGCATGTGGTATTTTAAAAAAAAAAATCACAATAAGTTAACTTCTAAGATGATATTTTTTCTATCATTATTAATTTATATATTCTTCAAATTGGATACAGATAATTTTCCAGATAAATCTTTTTACTTTATTCATAAAGGGGATCTTCAGGGCTACTAATCCAGTAATTTTCACAAGTACTAAGCTTTTGTTCCTCAAATACACCTTTAGTTATTGTTAGCTGTAAAATGAGGATAATAGTAGAACACCTACTTACAGAATGACGGTGAGGACTAAGAGGGTTAAGACATGAAGCACTTAGCATAATGCTGGCCTCTATAATAGGCACTTAATTTTAGCTATAATTAATAATAAATAATAAAGTTTTTTAGCTATAGAACTGAAGAATGGCATCAGTCTTTAGTGACTTTATATAAGGTCACTTAGTAAACTCATTTAAAATATCTTGGGAAGTCTTGCTGCAAAGTACTTTGGATACTCAAATAGGTTTTCAATGGTGAAACATATCTGAACTACCTTAAAATTGCCAAGATTATTGAAAAAGGCAATTATCTGTGTAAAATTCAACTAATCTGTATTCATTTTTGAGATTATTTTTATTTTATACGGCTTCAGAGATGAAATTGTAAGTTCACAAAATGTATAAAACCTTTGGGAACTGTTCTCCCCCTAGAAATACCATTATAAAACATACTAGAAGTGGACTTTCAAATAAAAAGGCAAATAAATTATTTTGGGTTTTTTTCCACCTTAAAATGCATCGGAGACTAAAGCCACAGTGTCAGGCAGTTCTGAAACATAGGCCTTTAAGATAAAATGGACTATGAAAAATATTTTTTATTTGCTACCATAATTCAAAATGAGTTCCCAGGTGAATAATGAATCCTTTACTGTGAACTGACTTCAATCTATTAACTTACCAGATTAGCCTCAGAAAATTACTGACTTTTCTAAATTTATTCCCAAATTTATTAGTTTCAGAAAAATCTTTCTCATATTTAGAACAAGCACATATACCAAATTATAAGATTTAATGCATTCAAATTAACAGGTTTTCTATAATCCCAAAATAAGCCTTAAAATAGTCAAAGTAATAAGTAATTAAACCATTCAAAGAGTTACTTCAATCACAGAATATAACAATATAGGAGAAAAACTGTGAAGCATTACATAAAAGCAGCATTTTAAATGTACTAGGAAAAATAATACCTTTTAAGTACTTATTAAGAATGTACTGCAACCCATAAAATACTGTTTCCTCGTATTTCACCTTCTTTATCTTGGAGTTTTCTGTCTTCTTTTCACGGCATTCAAAGTAGGAATAAACTTTACTTGTATTGGGTGGGTACTGTTTATAGTGAGTAACCTAAAGGGAAAAGAATTACTTGAGTTAGAGAACATCAGAATAGAATATAAATCATGACAGAAACGGTTTGAAATTATTTAAAACCAGAGAAATTACACTTATTTGCTATTGATCAGCTTCTTTTCCTAGCTGTAAAGAATACAAAAATAAGCATCAAATTTATTAGGATACTTTTAATAGTTCAGGATTTTTATTTCAAAACCAAAGGAGACTATTACATTTTATAAATCAAGAAACTGAACCTAAAGAGGTACATGCCCTCTAAGGGGTCAGACGGACACTTGAAATCAAAGTTTGAAGAAAGGTATCTCATTTCATCTTGGGGAATGGTCTTCATTCAGAGAAAGATGTAGCTGACTGGGATGGGGGTGGGGGGGGCATACCTATGATATAAAAAATGAACTGGAAGCAGAATTTAGTAGTTACTATCCAAATGTGCTATGTTTGATAAGTCACTAGTGAATGACTTCCCATGACTCTACTTCATCTGTTTAGGGAGGTAGTGAGAAGGACTCCTTTTGGTCTTCAGTAACACTGTGAAAACCTTGATGTAAACAACAGCAGCAGGAAAGAAATCCTGTTTTATAATATTACTTTTCTCAAATTCCCCCTGAATTGGGAAATAAATGCCTGTCCAATGCAACATCAAATCCTTAGGAGTTTAAAAGCTGAATAAGTATTATCATACATTTCTCTCCCATGAATTTGGATTAAGAGTCACCATTGAAAGTTGATGTTTTTGTTTTAAGAAAAACATGTGTTCATTATAATTTGAATTTGCTTATACTTTAATGTGGTTAACACATTTTACCAATAGAAAGTAACTGGAAAAATAATGTGTATGTGCTTTGCTCAAACAGTAGAAATGAAAGTGCCTTAAAGCTTAAGATAGAAGGCAGTAAAGCAGGTAACAGTGGAATGATTGTTGCAGAACAACTTCCAAGGATGACCACTGTGGACCATCCTTCCTGTTTAGCTCTGTTCCTAAGTTTAGGGAAATCCAATGCTTTCCTTGTCTGACTGCACAATCCCTATAAAACTTGGCTTTAACCTAAAATGCCTTTGTAGTTTAGCACAAAAATTCTACAATAAATATACTCTATATAAAGAACCCCCCCCCTCAAAAAAAAAAAAAAACCACCATAAAAACCCTACACAAATGTTTAATAAGTGTTTCTTCTCCAAAAGAAGCAACTTGCAACTCTATGAAAACAGCACCCTGGGATCCCTGGGTGGCTCAGTGGTTTAGTGCCTGCCTTTGGCCCAGGGCCTGATCCTGGGGTCCCGGGATTGAGTCCCACGTTGGGCTCCCGCATGGAGCCTGCTTCTCCCTCTGCCTGTGTCTCTGCCTCTCTCTGTGTCTCTCATGCATGAATAAATAAAATCTTAAGAAAGAAAGAAAGAAAGAAAGAAAGAAAGAAAGAAAGAAAGAAAGAAAGAAAGAAAGAAAGAAAGAGAAAGAAAGAAAGAAAGAAAGAAAGAAAGAAAGAAAAGAAAAGAAAAGAAAAGAAAAGAAAGAAAGAAAGAAAGAAAGAAAGAAAGAAAGAAAGAAAGAAAGAAAAAGAAAACAGTGCCCTTATGCTGTTTGAAGGCAAACTGTGAGGTAAATCTTAAACCCAGAGATAGACACCAGAGTTTGGTTTGGGGGTTGGCTTTTTTAAGGTTAGAACCTTGACACTGATACCACTGGGAGCTGAAGTAGTAGCTCACTGAAATAGTTAAAACAGAACCCAGAGCAAAGACAACAAAATTTATATATGAATGACACCTTAGTGATAAATCATCACTACTTCAACTTAAGACACTAATTAGAAAAAAGGTAGCAACACCTAAAAACATACCTAAGATGTATATAAAAACTAAAATACCCAGTTTACAATGTAAACATCTCTAATTCCTTTAGTGGGAATAATCAGTGAAGCAGAAGAAAGTCAACCATGATGAAGTAAAAATCAAATAAAGGTCTGGATCACATCAGGCAAGTTTATAGAAGTCAGATTCAGAGTTGTGACTGTAGTTAGTCTGACCTTTCTGCAGTTCAGATACTTAAAGGTGTACCTTTTAAGTCTACCTTTTTTTATATCAGAATTTAAAAATATGAGAAGGCAAATAAATTATTTTCATCTTCTGAGTGGACCAAACAGTGAAAAGCTGAATGGAAATATTTCTAAACTATTTAACTCCACTTTGGCCTACAAGTTTACTAAAACTTTTCAATCATACAAATACAATTCCAGTTCTAGACAGTAACTGAGTATGTTTATAATTTTAAAGCTTTACTTCTGCTGTGTTATTTTATTATGTACTTAAAACTTTTGTATAAATATTCAGAATGCCTTCTCTAAAAACAAATGTCATTAAAAACACGAAACTGTCTAGGCTGCTTAATTAGAAATGAAGTGTAACTTCTCAAATCTTCTTTGGAGAACTTTAGAGAACTGTTGTAGAATTTAGCTGAAGAAGCTAATTCTCAGGCAATTAACCACCTGCCAATGAGCACCCGATATATTTATGGAATAAAATAGTATGTTTGGATCTATTTATATTGTCTTGTACCATTGTTTTAATGGGAAAAAAACTTTTTATTTTTATTTTATTTTTTTTAAAGATTTATTTATTTATGATAGATGTAGAGAGAGAGAGAGAGAGGCAGAGACACAGGAGGAGGGAGAAGCAGGCTCCATGCACCAGGAGCCCGACGTGGGATTCGATCCCGGGACTCCAGGATCGCGCCCTGGGCCAAAGGTAGGCGCTAAACTGCTGAGCCACCCAGGGATCCCCTGGGAAAAAACTTTTTAAACAGAGCTCCTTAGTAAAGAGTATTCTAAGAACACAGCCAATAGAGAATTAATGATTCTGGTTTTACTAGGTTTACTATTCTCTTCATTTTATTTTCTGCTAAACTGCTCTCTCTGAACCCCTTGGAACCTTCACTAGAAAATGAGATACAGCAAAAAAAAAAAAAAAAAATCAATTGTTATTTTATAGTTTATTCACAAATATATACTGTGTATCCACTAGGTATCAGACAATGTTTCAAGTACTGAGGATGGGAAAGTAAAATGGATGGAGATGGCTTTTATTCTCAAAGGGCAAATGAGGGTTCGAAGGTCAGAGAAAAACATATAAATCAACAAAAGAACTTCAGATCAAGATTTAGGTTTGAAAAATTAAAAGACAATGAGGGGCTAGAGGAGCCTGATAACTGCTATCCACAGGGAGCCAGGAAGGCTTCTCTGAGATGGTGACATGTGACAGGACTTAAACTACAGGGAAATAGGAAGTACATTGATTTAAGGGACAGAACACAACACCAGTGTGGCTGGTGCTTGCAGAGTAGGGAGGAGGAGGTAGATGGTAAGGTCACAGCAAGATGCAGGGACAAGATCATGGAAGGCTTGTACGTTACCACAAGGAGCTTGAATATTACACAAGTGCAACAGAAAGCCATTAGTATGTTTTAAGCTGGAACAAATATGATCTTGTTCATATATTACAAGGATCAGCTTGACAGTGAGGTCGAGAATGGATTACAGGATGACTAAAGACGAAGCAGGACCATCAGGTAAGAGGCTAAAGATTAGCTTAGGTGAGAGAAGTGGCTCATTTGGAGGTAAAGGAGAATTAGGTTAATAGATTATATTTGGGGGATAAAATGGGGGAGGATTAAGAATGTTCTCTACAGTTTTGGCTTAAGCAACTGGGTGAATAATGGTGCCATTTAGTGAGAGGAGGAAGGAATAAATTTGGAACTCAAGAGCTCAGTTTTAAATATATCAAGTAATACAAACAAAGTTTCATAGTATTCAAAATTAAACAACTACAGAAAGGGAGCTCCTAAATCATATTTTTTTTTTTTTAGCACTACTTGGACTTCTATCAATAGATAAAATGGAAAAAAAATAGATAAAATGGTTCTACAATAAATTTAACATTATTTATATGATGAAAATAGCTAATTTCTATAATATTCTCAGCAAACTCGGGATCCCTGGGTGGTGCAGAGGTTTGGCGCCTGCCTGTGGCCCAGGGCGCGATCCTGGAGACCTGGGATCAAATCCCACGTCGGGCTCCTGGCGCATGGAGCCTGCTTCTCCCTCTGCCTGTGTCTCTGCTTCTCTCTCTCTCTCTCTGTGTGACTATCATAAATAAATAAAAATTTAAAAAAATATATTCTCAGCAAACTCTACCCCCAAAAATGTTTCCTAAACTGGAATGATTTTCCTACAGCTAACAGAGCACTATCAGTCACAAACACATGTAAAGAACATAGACACACAGGAAATTTTAGCTCTTTTAATAGAACTTAATTTCACACTCATGTGATTAACTTCATGACAAACTAAAAATTATAATCTTTAGGCTAAATATCCTTGTTCCAAGTATGATACTTAAAGAGAAATATGAGGGGTCCCTGGGTGGCTTAGTTGGCTAAGCATCCAACTCTTGATTGCAGCTCAGGTCATGATCTCAGGGTCATGAGATTAAGCCCTGTGTTGGTGTCTGTGCTGGATACAGAATCTGCTTAAGAGTGTCTCTCTCCTTTTCCCTCTGCTCCCCATCCTCCTACCCCACCAAAAATAAAAAAAATAGAAGAGAAATATTTAAGTTGCAGAGAATCTTTCTGCGAGAGCAAACTCTAAGTTGTTCTGAAGCTTCTCCATATTTCCTATAAAATTGATTTGATGTTTTTTCCAAGAGCTTTCCTCTCACAGTGAGATTACAAGATCAAAGGCAACCACTACTAACCTACTTTACCAGTTATAATTTTAACAGCTAAGAAATGATCATAAACCAAAATTTTAACAATACCATGTGTACATAAGAGCGCATGGATTAATATATACATAATGTCACAAATAAGTTATATTATCTATATAATTTGTAAGGGCACTCAGAAGAGAATCCACTTAGCCTCAGACTTTCTGCCTTGTCAATGCCCATGTGCTAGAAATAGCAAAATAATAATAATGATTCTTTCTTTTCTTCAACATTATTTAAGATTTCTCAAGCCCTGGAGATCCTTCCATTGCTGCAGAAAGTACTTTTTTGTTATCTGGTTTCTGAAGCAATAATAACCTCAAAAATATGGCTTAATGATTTTTGGACTAAATTTTGGAGAAGAGATTTTGTCAAATCACTATAATCATATTGCCCCTTCCCCTAAACCTCCTGACACAGAGTTCTTGAAAATTTGTACTTTTTTTATATGTATATTTTTTATTGAAGTTCAATTTGCCAACACATAGTATAACACCCAGTGCTCATCACCCAGTCACCCGATCCCTCTGCCCATCTTCCCTTCCACACTACCCCTTGTTTGTTTCAGTCGGCAGTCTCTCATGTTCTGTCACCCTAATTTTTCCCACTCATTTTTTCTCCTTTCCTTATAATTCCTTTCTTTACTTGTTATATTCCCCATCTGAGTAAAACCATATAACGATTGTCCTTCTCTGATTTACTTACTTCACTCAGCATAATACCCTTTAGTTCCATCCACGTGGAAGCGAATGGTAGGTATTTGTTGTATCTAATGGCTGAGTAATATTCCACTGTATACATAGACCACATCTTCCTTATCCATTCATCTGTCGAAGACATTGAGGCTCCTTCCACAGTTTGGCTATTGTGGACATTGCTGCTATAAACATTGGGGGGGAAGGTGTCCTCCTGGTTCACTGCATCTGTATCTTTGGGGTAAATCCCCAACAGTGCAATTGCTGGGTCGTAGGGTAGCTCTTTTTAACTCTTTTAGGAACCTCCACACAGTTTTCCAGAGTGGCTGCACCAGTTCACATTCCTACCAACAGTGCAGAGGGTTCCCCTTTCTCCACATTCTCTCCAACATTTGTTGTTTCCTGTCTTGTTAATATTCCCCATTCTCACTGGTGTGAGGTGGTATCTCGTGGTTTTGACTTGTAGTTCCCTGATGGCCAGTGATGTGGAGCATTTTCTCATGTGCTTGTTGGCCATGTCTATGTCTTCCCGTGTGAGATTTCTGTTCATGTCTTTTGCCCATTTCATGATTGGATTGTTGGTTTCTTTGCTGTTGAGTTTAAGAAGTTCTTCATAGATCTTAGATACTAGCCCTTTATCTGATATGTCATTTGCAAGTATCTTCTCCTATTCTGTAGGTTGTCTTTTAGTTTTATTGACTGTTTCTTTTGCTGTGCAGAAGCTTTTTATCTTGATGAAATCCCAATAGTTCATTTTTGTTTTGGTTTCCCTTGCCTTCATGGATGTATCTTGCAAGAAGTTACTGTGGCCAAGTTCAAAAAGGGTGTTGCCTGTGTTCTCCTTTAGGATTTTGAGGGATTCTTGTCTCACATTTAGATCTTCCATCCATTTTGAGTTTATCTTTGTGTATGGTGTAAGAGAACGGTCTAGTTTCATTCTTCTGCATGTGGCTGTCCAATTTTCCCAGCACCATTTATTGAAGAGACTGTCCTTTTTCCAGTGGATATTCCTTCCTGCTTTGTCGAATTAGTTGACCACAGAGTTGAGGGCCCATTTCTGGATTCTGTTCCATTGATCTATGAGTCTGTTTTTGTGCCAGTACCACACTGTCTTGATGATCACAGCTTTGTAGTAAACTTGAAATATGGCACTGTGATGCCGCCGGTTCTGGTTTTCTTTTTCAAAATTCCCCTGGCTATTAGGGGTCTTTTCTGATGCCACACAAATCTGAAGATGATTTGTTCCAATTCTCTGAAGAAAGACCATGGTATTTTATACGGATTGCACTGAATGTGTAAATTGCCCTGGGTAGCATAGACATTTTCATAATATTAATTCTTCCAATCCATAAGCATGGAATATTTTCCCATCTCTTTTGTGTCTTCCTCAATTTCTTTCAGAAGTGTTCTATAGTTTTTAGGGTATAGATCCTTTACCTCTTTGGTTAGATTTATTCCTAGGTATCTTATGCTTTTGGGTGCAATTGTAAATGGGATTGACTCCTTAATTTCTCTGTCTTCAGTCTCATTGTCAGTGTATAGAAATGCCACTGATTTCTGGGCATTGATTTTGTATCCTGTCACATTGCCAAATTGCTAAGAGTTCTAGCAATCTTGGGTGGAGTCTTTTGGGTTTTCTATGTATAGTATCATGTCATCTGCAAAGAGGGAGAGTTTGACTTCTTCTTTGCCAATTTGAATGCCTTTTATTTCTTTTTGTTGCCTGATTGCTGAGGCTAGGACTTCTAGTACTATGTTGAATAGCAGTGGTGAGAGTGGACATCCCTGTCCTGTTCCTGATCTTAGGGGAAAGGCTCTGTTTTTCCCCATTGAGAATGATATTCACTGTGGGCTTTTCATAAATGGCTTTTAAGATATTGAGGAATGTTCCCTCTATCCCTACACTCTCAAGAGTTTTATCAGGAATGGATGCTGTATTTTGTCAAATGCTTTCTCTGCATCTATTAAGAGGATCATATGGTTCTTGTTTTATCCCTTGTTGATATGATCTACCACGTGGTATTATTAAGAGTGTTGAACAAACCTTGCATCCCAGGGATAAATCTCACTTGGTCATAGTGAATAATCTTCTTAATGTACTGTTGGATCTTATTGGCTAGTATCTTTTTGAGAATTTTTGCATCCATGTTCATCAGGGATACTGGTCTTTAATTCTCCTTTTTCATGGAGACTTGTCTGGTTTTGGAATCAAGGTGATACTGGCCTCATAAAACGAGTTTGGAAGTATTCCATCCCTTTCTATCCTTCAGAACAGCTTTAGTAGCGTAGGTATTATTTCCTCTTTAAACATTTGATACAATTCCCCTGGGAAGCCATCTGGCCCTGGACTTTTGTGTCTTGGGAGGTTTTTGATGACTGCTTCAACTTCCTCGCTGGTTATTGGCCTGTTCAGGTTTTCTATTTCTTCTTGTTCCAGTTTTGGTAATTTGTTGTTGTCCAGAAATGCATCCATTTCTTCTGGATTGCCTAATTTGTTGGCTTATAGCTGCTCATAATATGTTTTTAAAATCGTCTATTTCCTTGGTATTGGTCGTGATCTCTCCTCTTTCATTCATGATTTTATTGTGTCTTTTCTCTTTTCCTTTTAATAAGGCTGGCCAATAGTTTATCTATATTATTAATTTTTTCAAAGAACCAACTCCTGGTTTTGTTCATGTGTTCTACAGTTCTTCTGGTCTCTAGTTCATTGAGTTCTGCTCGAATCTTTATTAACTCTCTTCTGCTGGGTGTAGGTTTTACTTGCTGTTCTTTCTCCAATTCCTTTAGGTGCAAGGTTAGCTTGTGTATTTAGTTTTTTCCAATTTTTGGAGGGAGACTTGTATTGTGATGTATTTCCCCTCTTGGGACTGCTTTTACTGTATCCCAAACATTTTGAATGCTTGTATCTTCATTTTCATTAGTCCAAGAATATTTTTAATTCTTCTCTAATTTCCTGGTCGACCCATTCATCTTTTAGCAGGATACTCTTTAACCTCCATGTGTTGGAGTTTCTTCCAATTTTTTTCTTGTGACTGAGTTCTAGTTTCAAAGCACTGTGGTCTGAAAATATGCAAGGGACAATCCCAATCCTTTAGTATCAGTTGAGACCTGATTCGTGACCCAGTATGTGATCTATTCTGGAGAAAGTTCCATGTGCACTTGAGAAAAATGTACTCAGTTGCATTTGGATGGAAAGTTCTGTATATATCTGTGAAGTCCATCTGGTCCAGTGCATCATTTAAGGCCCTTGTTTCTTTGCTGGTGTTGGGCTTAGAAGATCTGTCATTTGCTGAAAGTGCTGTGTTGAAATCTCCTACAATTGGTTTATTATTATAAGTAAGTCTTTACTTTGGTTATTAATTGATTGATATACCTGGCAGCTCCCACACCACATTAGGGGCATAAATATTCATGATTGTTTTTGTTGGATAGACCCTTTAAGTATGATATAGTGTCCCTCTTCATCTCTTACTACAGTCTTTGGGATAAACTTTATCTGATATGAGGATTGCTACCCCAGCTTTCTTTTGAGGACCATTTGAATGGTAAATGGTTCTCCACTCTTTTGTTTCCAGGCTGCAGGTGTCCTTACGTCTAAAATGAGTCTCTTATAGACAGCAAATAGATGGGTCTTGCTTTTTTTATGCAGTCCAATACCCTGCGTCATTTGATGTGATCATTTAGCCCATTCATGTTCAGAGTAACTATTCAAAGATATGAATTTAGCATCATCATAATACCTATTCAGTCCCTGTTTTTGTGTATTATTTCCTTTGGGCTCCCTCTTTCTTTTACAGGTCCCCCTTAATATTTCTTCCAGAGCTGGTTTGATGGTCTCATAT
Organism: Canis aureus; assembly: GCF_053574225.1. Taxonomy (NCBI): domain Eukaryota; kingdom Metazoa; phylum Chordata; class Mammalia; order Carnivora; family Canidae; genus Canis; species Canis aureus. Next base: position 42,037,051 of record NC_135631.1, read on the forward strand.
TTTTTCAGTTTCTGCCTATCTTGGAAGCTCTTTATCTCTCCTTCTATTCTGAAGAGAGCCTTGCTGGATAGAGTATTCTTGTCTGCATGTTCTTCTTATTTAGGACACTGAATATACCACGCCAGCCCTTTCTGGCCTGCCAGATCTCTGTGGAGAGGCCTGCTGTGAATCTGATATTTCTCTCCATATAAGTTGAGAATCTCTTGTCTCTCACTGTTTTAAGGATTTTCTCTTTATCTTTGGAATTTGCAAGTTTCGCTGTTAAATGTTGAGGTGTTGAAGGGTTTTTATTGATTTTGGCGGGGACCTCTCCTGGATCTGAATGCCTGCTTCTGTCCCCAAATTAGGGAAGTTCTTAGCTATGATTTGTTCAAATATACTTTCTGGCCCATTCTCCCTCTTGGCGTCTTCTGGAACCCCAATTATATGTAGATTTTTCCTTCTCAGGCTATCATTTATTTCCCTAAGGCTTTCCTCATGGTCTCTTAATTTTGTTTTTCTCTTTTTTCCTCAGTTTCTGTCCTTACCATTAAGTTGTCTTCTATGTCACTCACTCTTTTTTACACCTCATTAACCCTAGCCTTTAGGACATCCAGTTTGGATTGCATCTCATTTATTTTTAATTTTGGCCTGATTAGATCTAAATTCTGCAGTAATGAAGTCTCTAGAGTCCTTTATGCTTTTTTCCAGAGCCACCAGTAGCTTTATAATTGTACTTCTGAGTTGGCTTTCTGACATCAAATTGTAATCCAAATTCTGTAACTCTGTGGCAGACAGTACGGTTTCTGATTCTTTCTTTTGTGGTGAGTTCTTCTTTCTAGTCAGTTTGTTCAGTGCAGAGTGGCTGTATGAGTGGGCTGAGTCAAAAATATCAACCACGACCTAAGTAAATTTCACCCTAGATGATTCTTGTTAGAAGTGAAAACTTAAACACGACCTAAGTAAATTTCACCCTAGATGATTCTTGTTAGAAGTGAAAACTTTTCTTTCTGTAGCATTCTGGCTGTTCTCTCTTTAAATCTCAGGTTGAATTCATAGGTGTTCAGGATGTTTTGAAAGTTAACTATGTAAGTTGGTGGGACCAGGTAAGTTGAGGACTCCTACTCTTCTGCCATCTTGCCCCACCCTCAATTTTACTTTTTTGCCACAATTTTGAAAAAGATGTAGTCAACTGACAAAGTCCACACCAGCTTCTGGTATCTTTCTTTTGCAAAATATTATTCAATTACAACTGACCTAAGTTATTCTTCCTATGAAGTGCATTTGTGATTTACATACAGGATTTTATTTCTGTTGCTTTATCTTTTCCTGTAACTTTTAATATAAAACTCACTGAAAAATAGCACTGTATGAATGTACAGGTAATTTCTAACATATGAACTGCAACAGTACGCCACTCCTCACAAGGCTCAGGCTGCCATGAGAGTCACTGTGACTGTTCAGAATGAAAGAGAAGCAATTATGAAAACAGGAACAGCTCAAAGACACCTCAGAGAAAGTTCCACAGGACTAACTTGCCAATGAGGTCTGACTCCAACTCTTTTTTCTAAAAAGCCCAAATATTTAAAGTCTGTCAATTTCTCATTAATGAGGCTGCAAAATCTTTTTTAGAAAAGCTACTGGGTGCCCATCATCATCATACATGAATTATACAATCTTCTGTTACTTCTCCAAAGACAACTTTCACCCATCCTGGATTTTAAGAGGTATCTTTGTCTTTTATAATACCTAGGAGATCTCCAATTTTTATTAAATGAATTAATGAAAATGGGCTGAGTTCTAGATAACCAGTTTACAAATGACCTTTTGAGAAGCAACCCACACTGGATAGCACAATTTGTAACAATGGCTGATGTGCTTTAACACACTTTTCATTAACAGTGTGTAATGTGTAAATTGCTTAGAGATGAGTATTGTACACTATATATATTTTTCAACTTAGTTGATAACATCTTCCATTTTAATCTGCTACTAGGTAAGATGTTCATAAATGAAACTCTTCTCTGCTTTAGTTTGTTACTAACATTATCTACATAAAAGTAAGGGAAAGGAACAAAGAATGGAAATGCACTTTTAACGGGTGAGTTATTTCTAAACTAATCAATGGCTACTCCAGAGATAGGTGAGAAAAAACAAACAAACAAAAATCTGACCTGTCCCCTTATGAAAAGTTCCAAATGCTTTTTAAATACTGCAGTGCCTAAAGCAGCCCAATGCAACTTTCCCTTGCTGGGTTAGCACAACATAAATACAACCCAGTAGATACTTTTCCTTTATGCCATTTTGAAAATGCTTAAACAAAAGCCCAGGATTAAAATGGAGAAACAATCACATTTACGTATTTCTCAGTTCCTTATTACGTAGAATACATAATGAAATTACAGAAACGAATATATATTTTCAATGCTCCTCCTTTGGTCCAAATTGTCTTGAACCCTCCAGAGAGGATACAAGTAAAGATAAAATAACCACATTGTTATGTGCTTGGACACTACCTTACTACTTGCAAAAAATCTTTCTGTAGTCTTTAGACAACCAACCATTTTTTCTTCAGTTTTAGAAAGAAGAAAACAATTATTCTCTCCTCCATCAACACGTCTAAAACCACTAGGTTCCCTACCTACTTTAACTGGCCACTAGTTTGTAAGTACTGATAAGAATATAATAGCCCTGTGTAACTGCCAAATAAAAATTTCATTATTTCTAATCTCAAGATTATCATTTCTGTCTCTTCTTCATCTAAGAAGATAAAAAGGTAAAAATGGAATGGAATATAGGTTATAGGACCACAAAATATGTAGGGTAAACAAAACTTAAAAACGTCAGTGTAGAATACACCATCTACTTTAGTGTACTGTTGTAAAGGATTGGTATAAAACATCAACCTGACTGAATCCTCTTGAGAGATTTTTTTGGGGGAAAAATTAAAAAATCATACTATGGTTTAAATCTTTAAAAAATATTTTATCTTTTGAGAGATTGAAAGAGAGCGAGCACGAGCTGGAGGGAGGGATAGATAAAGCGGGAGAAGTGAGCTCACCACTGAGCAGGGAGCCCAACAAAAGGCCCAAACCCAGGACCTCCAAAACATGACCTCTGTCGAAGCAGATGCTTAACTAGCTGAGCCACCCAGGCACCCCAAGATGAAAATCTTAAAAGGTTTCATACTATACACACTTGGAAGATGGTAGCAGAGTAGGAGAACACAAGACTTGCCTCATCCCACAACTAGGTAACTATCAAATCATCCTAAATACCCTAGAAACTGATCTATGAACTGGTAGTACAAACCCACAACTAAAGGTAGAGAAGACTCAACACAGAAGAAGGTAGAAGTACAGAGATGAGGTTTGGGAGAAATGGATGGTGGCCACTGCAGTGGAAGAGAAAAGTGCTAGAGACAGACTAAAACAAAGGAGAGCACACCAGAATATGAATCCCCATAACAACTGGAAAGAGAGGAGCTGAATTTCATGAGTTCTTACAACCAGTTGGGTTAAACACCCAAGTTTTTTTTTTTTTTTAATTTTATTTATTTATGATAAGCACATAGTGAGAGAGAGAGAGAGAGGCAGAGACACAGGCAGAGGGAGAAGCAGGCTCCATGCACTGGGAGCCTGACGTGGGATTCGATCCCGGGTCTCCAGGATCGCGCCCTGGGCCAAAGGCAGGCGCTAAACCGCTGCGCCACCCAGGGATCCCAAAGACCCAAGTTTTGAAGGTCAGCAGGCTTGGCTGGGTTAAAGCCCAGAGGGCACTGAACTGCTCTTGGAGAGAAGCCCATGAACATAGTGTGGAAACAGTGATCTGAAGAGCACCTGGGGGGCACACAGTGGGGATGTTACCTGCTCATCTAGGCCAATGTCCCAGAGGGGCAGCACTCATGGAGAGACCCCTCAAGGAACAAAGGAACTGGCAGGAGCCATTTCCCTTCCCTGCCCCTCAGCATAAGCACAGGGCCACTTATGGGAACCAGTGCAGCATCCACACTCCTTACCTAACTTGCTTACACCAAGCCTCTCTGCCCTGTGCTTGGATAGAACTGCCCCTCCCAGTCATGTTTGCCTCAGTCTTAGCACTGTGGGCTCCCTCACCCAGAAGTCTGGCCCAAATCCTTGCTCACACAGTGCCTCTGGAGGCGGGATATTTGCAGGGCCTCGGTTCCAGTGGTGGTGGTGACAAACTTCATTCCACAAGCACACCTAGTTAATGTGCTACATTCAGACCAGGGACCAAACACTGCCAAAAACAAGCAAAGAAAGGCTCCGCAGATGACTGGCCTGAAGGATAAAGGGGCCAGGACACAACAGCTGAGCACATGCAGCACACACTGGAGATACTCCCAGAAGTGCCAGGCCCTGGGAAACAGGAGACACTACATGGCACAGCACTACATGACCTCTTCTTCATTACCCTCAAAATAGGAGATATAGCTGATTTTCCTAATACACAGAAGCATGCACAGAGACTAAGACAAAATGAGAAGACTGATGAACTTGTCCCAAATGAAAGAACAGGACAAGGGTACGGGCAGAGATCTAAGTAAAACAGATATATGTAACATGCCAGATAGAGAATTTAAAGTAATGACCATAAAACTATTCACTGAACTTGAGAAAAGAGTGAAAGGCATCAGTAAGACCATTAACACAGAGATAAGGAATATCAAAGCCAATAAAAAGGGCTCAATAAATAAAATAAGAAATAAGCTTGATGGAATGAACAGTAGGCTGGAAGCAGCAGAGAAACAAATTAATGACCTAGAAGACAGTAATGGAAAAAGTAGTCAAGAACAAGAGAGAAATAATAATCATGAAAAATGAGAATATGTATAGGGAACTCAGTGACACCATCAAATGTATTAATATTCATAGTCTAGGAGTCCCAGAAGAAAAAGACAGAAAAAAGGGGGAAAAAATTTATTTGAAGAAATAATATCTGAGAACTTCCCTCAACTTGGGGAAGGAAATAGACATCCAGATCCAAGAGACACAGAGAACCCACCCACACACACACACCACCAAAATAAAAAAATCATATCCACAGCAAGACATAAAGTAATTAAACTGGCAAAATACAGTGATAAAGAAAAAATTTTAAAAGCAGCAGGCAAAGGAATATAGTCACATACAAAGGGAAACTCCATCAGGCTATCAGTGGATCATTCAGCAGAAACTTTTCAAGGCAGAAGAGCATGGTATATTCAAAGTGCGTGAGTGGGAAAAATCTGCAGCCAAGAATATGCTATCCAGCAAGGCTATCATTCAGAATAGAAGGAGAGACTAAGAGTTTCCCAAAGACTAAGGGAGTTCATTCACTAAACCAGCCCTGAAACAAATATATATATAATTTTAAAGGGGAAATCTCTGAGTGGAACACAGAGACCAAAAGTGACAGTATAAGAGTAGGAAAATACAAAAACTCTGAAAATGAATAGATCTGTAAAAAAATAAGTCAAGAAACTCACAAAAGGATGTAAAATATGACAACATATACTTAAAATATAGTGAGAAAAGGAATAAAGAACCGGCTCAAACTTAAATGACCATCAATGTAATATAGACTGCTAAATGCCAAAGAGATTATATACAAACCTAATGGTAAACACAAATATAAAGCCATTAATATGCAAATAAAGACAAACAAATCCAAATACATCACTAAAGAAAACCAGCACACCACAGAAGAGAGAAAAACAGGAATGGATCAGAGAAAATCATCAGAAACCACCAAAAAAATTAAATAAATAAAATGAATAAAATAAATAAAATGGCAATAAATACATATCTACCAATAACTGCTTTGAATGTAAATGGGCTAAGCACTCCAATCAAAATTCATGAGGGATAAAAAAAACAAGATCCATCCATATCCTGCCTACAAGAGACTCCTTTTAAACCTAAAGACACCTGCAGACTGAAAATGAGGGGGAGAAACATCTATCATGCAAATAGAGGTCAAAAGAAAGTCAGAGTAGCAATACTTTTATTGGGCAAGTTAGACTTTAAAACAAAGACTGTAACAAGAGACAAAGAAGAACACTATATAATAATAAAGGGGACAATCCAACAAGAAGATATAACAATTCTAAGTATTTATGCACCCAACATAAGAGCATCAAATACATAAAAGTTAATAACAAATATAAAGGAACTAATGGATAATAATACAATAATAGGGGACTTTAACACCCACGTACATCAGGGTACTGATCATCTAAAAAGAAAAGCAATAAAGAAACAATGGCTTTGAATAACAGATGGATTTAACAGATAAATTCATAACATTCCATCCTAAGTCAGCAGAATACACATTCTTTTCAAGTGCACACAGAACATTTTCCAGAATAGATTACATATTAGGCCACAAAACAAGCCTCAACAAATTTAAGAAGATTGAAGTCACAGCATACATCTTTTCTGACCAAAACACTATGAAACTAGCAGACAACCACAAGAAAATATCTGGCACGATGACAAATACATGGAAGTTAAATAACATGCTACTCAACAATGAATGGATCAACCAGGACATAAAAAAATAAATTAAAAAGTACATGGAAACAAATGAAAACACAATGGTTCAAAACCTTTGGGATGCAACAGAAACAGTTTTAAAACTGCTTTATAACAATACAAGACTATCTCCAAAAGCAAGAAAAATCTCAAATAAACATCTTAAAGGAGCTAGAAAAAGAACAAAACCTAAAACCAGTAGAAAAAAGGAGTAATAAAGATTACAGCAGAAGTATATGATACAGAAACTTAAAAAACAACGGAACACAGCAATAAAACAAGGAGTTGGTTCTTTGAAATATTCAATAAAATTGACAAACATCTAGTAAGACTCAAGAAAAAAGAAAAAGGATTCAAATAAAATCACAAATGAGGGAGAAGAAATAATAAGCAACATCACAAAAATACAATTATAAGAGAATACTACAAAAAACTATATGCTAACAAACCGGACAACCTAGAAGAAACAGCTAAATTCCTAGAAACATATAAACTATAAAACTGAAGCAAGAAGAAATGGAAAATTAGAACAGATGATTACCAGCAAAGATACTGATTCAGTAATCAAAAAAACTCCCAAGAAACAAAAGTCCAAGACCAGACAGCTTCCCAGGAAAATTCTACTAATTAATGAAGAGCTAATATTTATTCTTCTCAAACTATTCCAAGAAATAGAAAAGGGAGAAAAACTTCCAAATCCATCCTATGAGGCCAGCAAAACCAGATAAAGACACCACTAAAAAAGAGAACCACATGCCAATATCTCTGCTGAACATCGTTAGAAAAATCGTCAACAAAATACTAGCAAACTGAATCCAAGAATACATTAGAAAGATTATTCCTGGGTTGCAAGGGTGGTTGAATATTTGCAAATCAATCAATGTGATATATCACATCAATCAGAGAAAGGTAAGAAAAAGCATTTGACAAAGAACAACATGCATTCATAAAAACCCTCAACGAAGTAGGTGTAGAGGGAACACAGCTCAACATAATAAAAGCCACATATGAAAAACCCACAGCGAACATCATCCTCAATGGGGAAAAGTTCTCAGTTCCTAAGATGAGGAACAAGACAAGGATGTCCACTCTCACCACTCTTACTCAACATAGTACTAGCAATCAGACAAACACAGCAATCAGACAAGAAGAAGGAATAAAAGGCATCCAAAGTGTTAAGGAAGAAGTAAAACTTTCACTTCTTGCAGATGATATGACACCATATATAGAAAATCCAAAAGACTCCACCAAAATACTGCCAGACTGATAAATGAATTAAGTGAAGTCACAGGATACAAAAATCAATGTATGGAAATCTTGCATTTCTATACACCAATACTCAAGCAGCAGCAAGAGAAATTAAGGAAACAATCTCATTTACATTTGCACCAAAAATAGTAAGATATCTATCTAGGAATAAATCTAACCGAAGAGGTAAAGACCTGTATTCTGAAAACTATAAAACACTGATGAAAGAAACTGAAGATGACACAAAGAAATGCAAAGACATTCCATACTCATGGACTAGAAGAACAAATATTTTTGAAATGTCTAAAATACCCAGTGCAATTCACACAGTTAATGCAATCACTCTCAAAATACCAACAGCATTTTTTTTTTTTTTTTTACCAACAGCATTTTTCACAGAAGCAGAACAATCAATCATAAAATTTGTATAGAACCTCAAAAGACCCCCAGACCCACCTGAATAGCCAAAGCAATCTTAAAAAGAAAAGAAAAGCCGGAGATATCACAACTCTGGAGTGCAAGATATATTACAAAACTGTACTAATCAAAACAGTATTGTACTGGTACAGAAACAGATACATAGATCAATGGAACAGAATAGAAAGCCCAGAAATAAACCCGTAACTACATGGTCAATTAATCTTCAACAAAGTAGGAAAGAATATACAATGGGAATAAGACATTCTCTTCAACAAATGGTGTTAGGAAAACTGGACAGCTGCGTGCAAAGAATGAACCTGGACCACATTCCTTTACCACAAACAAAAATAAATTAAAAATGGATTAAAGACCTAAATGTGAGACGTGAAACCATAAAAACCCTAGAAGAGAACACAGGCAGTAACTTTGACACCAGCCGATGCAACTTCTTTCTAGGCATGTCTCCTGAGGCAAGGGAAACAAGCAAAAGTAAACTACTGGGACTACATCTAAATAAAAAGCTTCTGTACAGCGAAGGGAACAATCAACAAAACCAGAAGGCAGCCCACTGAATGGGAGAATGTCATTTGCAAATGACATGTCCTATGAAGGGTTCGTGTCCAAAATATACAAAGAACTTTTACAACTCAACACCCACCCATTTGAAAAATGGGCAGAAGATGTGAATGGACAGTTCTCCAACGAAGACATACGGATGGCCAAAAGACACATGAAAAGATCCTCAGCATCACTTATCATCGGGGAAATGTAAATCAAAACTATAATGAGTTATCACCTCACACCTGTCAAAATGGCTAAAATCAACAACACAAGAAACAACAGGTGTTGCGAGGATGTGGAGAAAAAGGAACCCTCTTGCACTGTTGGTGGGGATGGAACCTGGTGCAGCCAATCTGGAAAACAGAATGGAGATTCCTCAAAAAGTCAGACATACAACTACCCTACAATCCAGTAATTTTTACTGCTGGATACTTACCCCCAAAACACAAAAACACTAAGTCAAAGAGATACATGCACCCCTATGTTTATAGCAGCATTATTTGCAATAGCCAAGATATGGAAGCAGCCCAAGTGGCCTTGATTGATGAATAAAGAGGGGTGGTATAAATACAAAAAAGGCTTATTGAGCCATGAAAAAAGAATGAAATCTTGCCATTTGCAAGGACATATGGATGGAGCAAGAGAGAGTATAATGCTAACTGAAATACATCAGTTAAAGACAAATACTGTAGGATTTCACTGGTATGTGGGATTTAAGAAACAAATGAGCAAAGGTGAAAAAAAGAGAGAGGCAAACCAAGAAACAGTCTCTTAATCATGGAGAACAAACATAGTTACCAAAGCAGAAGAAGGTGGAGGGATGGGTTAAAATGGGCAATGGAGATTGAAAAGTGTACCTGTCCCAATGAGCACGGGGTGATGGTATACAAGTGCTGACTCAGTATATTGTGCTCCTGAAATAAATACTACACTGTATTTTACCTAACTGGAATTAAAACAAAAACTTAAAACCACATTAAGAACAAAAGTTTCATATGAGAAAGAGAATACATTGGTCTAATGTGAAAATGGACAGAAATAGACTTTACTAAATAGATGCAAATTCTAATAGTGCATTCAGTATGTCCTGTTAGATTAGAAAACTTTAAGGTAATTCATTCTTTTAATTAAAAGCATCCCAGAGTATTATGCTGAGTGAAATAAGTCAATCAGAGAAGGACAAACATTATATGGTCTCATTCATTTGGGGAATATAAAAAATAGTGAAAAGGAATAAAGGGGAATGGAGAAAAAATGAGTGGGAGATATCAGAAAGGGAGACAGAACATGAGAGACTCCTAACTCTGGGAGAACAAGGGGAGGTGGGCGGGGGGTGGGGGTGACTGGGTGACGGGCACTGAGGGGGGCACTTGAGATGAGCACTGGGTGTTATGCTGTATGTTGGCAAATTGAACACCAATAAAAAATAAATCTATTAAAAAAATTAAAAAAATAAAAAATAAAAGCATCCCAGAAAACTGATGTTAAGGGAATTTTACACTCCTCATGTATAACTGCTACAGGAGCTACAAACTAAAGGAATTTGTACTTGTTTTGTTTTTTAAAAGTTAGTCCAATGAATCGGTTTACATTTTCCATTTCCAATGAAATCATTAATTGCTACATTATGAAAACTTCTGGAAATCATTTTAAAGATTTATAAAGCCAGGAAAAAAAGTTCAGTCATGAAAAAATTATCAATGAGATCATTCTAAAATCACTACTGAAGACACTCAGAACACTAGGAACTAAGACAAGACAAAGTTTTAAGGCCAAGTAAACTAGACTTGATAATACTCTGATCTTGCAATGAATGGTGCGGATTTCCACTTTGAAAAACCCATTTCTAAATACTACATGATAACGAAACTTGGCTCTATTTTACCTAAGTATCCGTCTAAATGATCACAAATAGAATTTTATGCGACTGGGAAGAAAAACAGCAACTTAAGGAACACGGGATTCTCCGAAACACTTCCGCCAAGTATTTAAGGAACGAAACCAAAAAGGAAAAAAAAAAAAATAATCACAACAAGAACCAAAGATGTGAGAGCATTATGCGTTCCTTCCCACTCCAGATCACCGTGTCGTTAGGTAAGCACCAAATTTCATTTTGTCCAGGTATAGGGTGTCTGGTCTGACATTTCATCTTTTGAGTGTGTGGGCCAACAAAGCTTAGCAAAGTGTAGTTCAGTTTACTGCATGTAATCTGGAAACTAGGGGAAAGGACATTTGCCAGATTTTCCTCTTAATCATGCTTTCCTTGACTCGTTTGTGTTGAGTTTCAAACAAAAACGAATGGGGGCGGCAATAGTTAAGTGTCGGAGAGGCGTGTGCCGCCTGCCCCACAGCTCCGTGGAGTTCTCCAAGGTGAAGGCTGCAACTCATCTAACTCGTGTTTCGTTTTCCTTCTCCCAGGGATCCCGCAGCGGCCCCGACGGGGACGAGGGCAGCCGGCCGGGCTTTGCCACAGGGGATGCGGAGTCCGCGTGACCACCGGGGGCCGAGGAGCTGGAAACGCAGCCGGCGCGGCGGGTCGGGGCAGCGGGCGCGGGCGCCCAGGGCGGGCAGGGCGGGCAGGGCAGCGTCCTCCCCGCCGCCGCCGCCTCCTCGGGGAGCGCGTACCTGCCCGGCGACGGGCGGGGGGCGGGGGGGACCCGCTCCTCGGCGGCCGGGCCAGTCCCGGGGCCGTTACCTAAGCGACCCGCTCCGCCCGCAGCCGCGGCCCAGGCCGGCCCGAGGCCAGGAGGCCGCGCTGCCGGGCGAGGCGTGCGCTCGGCCCCGCGCCCCGCGCCCCGGCCTCCCGGCCCGCAGCCCCGCGCCCCGCGGCCCCGCCTCCCGCCGTCCATCTCTCCATCCTCCCCACTGCGGCGCCAGCCTCACCTGCCCCGCGCCCCGCGCCCCGCGCCCGTCCCGACGCGGCCCCCGCCCCCGCCCCCGCCCCCGCCCCGCGCGCCCCCGCCCCGCGCCTCTACCTTGTAGGAGTCGGTGGCCAGGAGGATGTTGAACTCGGCGTCCGCCGCAGCGTTCATCTCGGGCGGGACTGCGCGGGCCACGCGCCGCGAGCTGCCCGGCGCGGCGGCGACGAAGGGGAAAAATGGGCTTCGGCGCGCTCCGTTGCTTAAGTCACCGCTCGGCCGGAGGGGCGGGGGCAGGGGAGGTGGCAGCGCGGCGGGGAGGAGGGGCCGCGGGAGGGCGGGCCGCGCGCCGTGAGCCGTGACGCGGCGGGGGGCTGGCGGCGCCCGCGGCTCTCGCGCTGCAGCGCCGGGGACTCCGGCCGACCGCTCGCCTCGGCTCCCCGCCCCCCGCGCCGTCGCCGTCGCCGTCGCCGTCACCGTCGCCGTCGCCGCGGAGGGGACGCGGGGGGCGGGGCGGGGCGGGGCGGGGCCGCGCGTGCGCGGCGCGCGGGGGCGGGGGCGGGGGGCGGGGCGGCCGTGGGGCACGCGCGCTGGCTGCGGGAAGCCGGGGGCTGCGGGCCCGGCCTCGGCCTGGCTTCCCGGCACGGCGGGGAGGGGGATTCCCGGCCCGGCCCCGCCCCGCCCCGGCTGCCCCCTTCCCGGCCGACCCTGGCTCGCTTTCCCGCCCCCCGGGTCAGGCCACGCGGCTCGGGCGAGGAGCGTCCCTGCCAGGGGCTCCGCATCCCCGAGGCGCGGCGGCTCACCTTTGTCTCCGGCTGCGCTGGGGTCGGCCCGCCCGCCGCCCGCCGCCCGCCGCCCGCCCCTGCCGGCCTCCCCGGGTCCGCGCGCCTCGGCCCGCTCCGCTTCCCCGCACCTGCGCGCTCGAGCTCCCGGCCGGGCCCGGGGACGCTGCGGCTCTGGCGGGGGCTGACCTCGGGCCGCTCGGGTCGCGCCAGGACCGGGCCCCCCCGCATCCAGGAGCGCGGCGAGGGCGGCGGCCGCGGGCCGAGGGCTGACGCGGTGCAAGGCATCCACCTCGTCATCCTCCGCAATCGTTACATCTTGGGAAATGGTTTGGTAACTTCCACCATAAGACGGGAAGCGACGTCGGATGACTTCACAGAAGTGCAGACCATCCACTTGCGTAATTCTACGTGGTTGCATTTTTTTGCGTAAAAACTAAATTTCCTTTGTCCACGTGGTCAGTGGCTGCTGTTGCTGCTGCCTTTTTTTGTTTGTTTGTTTGTTTTGTTTTTTTTTTTTTGATTCTAGGATTTAGGTTTTACGAGATACAAGTAGCCAGGAAAAAGCAGTTCAATGAAAACGGGTTCAGGAACTTTGCAGACTGTTTTTCAAGTTAGCGGAGATCTCCTTTTATCTGTGGGGTGGGTTGAGACGGGAATGGGGAGCTTCATCACAACAAAACGGAGACCTCATTAATTAGAAGCAACTTAAGTCCAAAACTGGTCTTGGAGTAAGTATAGATTCTTGACAGTCGCCTCCTATCTGTAGAGTCCATACAGCAAAGGTCACCGGAGTGTAATTAATAATGCACTCAGGTCGTAAATAATACATTTAGGATAATAGAATAAGGGTATTTTCAACAAAAAAGTTGAAAAGAGACTTTGTTTGATCCTTGTGTTTACAAGGGGAAATCACTTTTTAAAACCTTTAAGTAAGTTATTTAGATTTTTTTTTTTATTTTGGCAAATTTTATTAAGTCAAGCAGTGCGACCCCAAGAAAGAAGATGATCCTTTAGGAGTCTCTTGATTTGGTACTTTTTCCTTCATTTAAAATTTTTCATGACCTACCTTACTTAAATGACAAATTCTTTTGGCTTAGCTTCCTGGAATCCTTGTGTGTATAACTGACCATTCTTCTACGCTGCCTTATGCAGGAAAAAAAAAATGGGTTCTGATTACAAAATGGGCTTTGTTTATGGAGGCATTTTTTAAATTTTAATTTTTATTATTTTGGCATTTTTGTTTTTGTAAAGCAAAGTAAAACTTGATCTTGCAGTCTTTGAGTTAAATTTGCATTTTTTAAGGTGAAAAAGTTTAATATCGGTACAAGCAAAAATGTTAATATGGTATTCACATTGTTAGGCGTAAGAGTCACAAGGCCTGCATACATAATAGTGACTTAAACCCTCACAGCAGTCTCCAGAAGCAAAGCTGTATGTTAGCAATAGAAAGTCATTTGCGGGGGTTCCCTGGGTGGCTCGGTGGTTTGGCACCTGTCTTCTGCCCACGGCACGCTCTTGGAGTCCCACATCGGGCTCCCTGCGTGGAGCCTGCTTCTCCCTCTGCCTGTGTCTCTGCCTCTCTGTCCCTCTGTGTCTCTCATGAATAAATAAATTAAAAAGAAAGAAAGAAAGTCATTTGCCTGGGCAGCCCAGGTGGCTCACTGGTTTAGTGCCGCTTTCAGCTCAGGGCCTGATCCTGGAGACCCGGGATCGAGTCCCACGTCAGGTTCCCTGCATGGAGCCTGCTTCTCCCTCTGCCTGTGTTTCTGCCTCTCTCTTTCTCTCTCTGTGTGTCTGTCTCTCTCATGAATAAATAAATAAAATCTTTAAAAAAAAATCATTTGCCTAAAAATCAGGCATACTCTGTATAGGTACTTACATGCTTAATACGGGACCAATTTTGAATTGATTAGGCTTTAGAACTGTAAAATTATCACCAAATACCAAGTTAAGATTTCATTTTGAAATAGCCTCCCTTGAAAAACAGTTTAACAGCTAGCGTTTAGTATGTTTATCTAGTAGCATGTAAAAGTTTCTGAGAAACTGTTTCTCGTGGTTATTACACATGACAAATAATGTCAATACAAAGACTCATTTGGGTCCCCTCACTTTATTCAAAGACCTGGATTAATCTACCATTCCTACCAAACAGCCAGTCAAGCAGGGTGAATTGGACATCTAGCTCCTGATTTAAGTCCCTCAGAGTGTTATGAAAGCTTGTCACTTGTATATTTGATCAGGAAAAGTGGGTGTTACTGCACCACTTTCCACACAGACTTCCCGGACAGACTTTGGTACACTTATGTATTTCAAAGTTGCCTCAGATATTCCAGTCTGACCTGGTTTCATTTCAGTAAGGAACACTGTTAAAAAATTTTTTTTTTAATTAAAAAAAATGGGAAAACCCCTAGAGAAGCAAATGTGGGATTCACCCATCTGCAATTCCTGACAATGGTACTGCCCATCACCCTTTATAACTTCCTCTAGTTTTACCTAGCATCAACAACTGTCACAAAGACAACTGTAAAGGAGCTTTTTAATTAAGCTTAGACCTTTTTAAATTCAAACTTCCTTAGCACTTGGGGACCTCTCAGAGTTATAATTCCTTGGGAATTACTCATCTAGAGAAAGAGACATGGGTCTTCTTAGATCTGATTGTCAGCACTGCCCACCCTTGAAGTACTCTTTTTTATTTATTTATTTATTTTTAAGCACTCTTTAATGACTCAGTCTGCTGGGTCCTCTGCAACCACACACAAACACACAGAAAACTGCTGAGTCTTTTGGAAGAGAAGCAGAAGTGATAGCGTAAGTGTAACCCACAAATAGGAAGGATTAGCACATGTACTTGGATTGTTCACAGTCATTGCATTGCATATGTCCTTGTGGTCTGACTGCTACACCCATCGTATACCTGGACAATGCTGGGCTCATCATCTGTCTGATGTTAAACCCTCTTCAAATCGTATATCCTGCAGGAAATCTTCCCAGTCTATGTATGCTGCATCAATTTTCCCATTGTTATTAGTTGTGTTGTTTCCTGTTGTGCCCAAACATAAATTTTTCTAATTCCAACCATATAAGGTGGAAACTAATGGTGGAGAGAAAAAAGAAGATTTGAGTTCGCTTTTAAAAGTAAGTCAGATGTGCACATGTTAAGATGCTGTGTGTGAGGATTTGAGTATCATAATTATTTATGCATTTTCTTGATGGTGACCTTAAGACTCCTTGGCCAAAGCCAGTGACTGAGAGAATGAGACCGCTAGAGCTGTAAAAACTGTCAGGGTTTTTTAATGCAGTGTTTTTTTTTGAGTGTGGCTTGCTTATCACTGATGGTATATCAGATGGGTGTCAGTGGTACTCAGATAAGCATTTCTCATTTCGATAATGACATTTATTTCTAATGGATTTTAGAGAAATATACCTAACATATAAGACTCGATTTTTCTTGGGAATTGATACTGAGGATGAAGCCCAAGTAGATGGACATTCAGACTGGTGAAACTTACTATTTTCCTGGCCTTTCCTAACTTATAACTGAAGATTTTCTTATCCTCGATAAAAGACTGGTTTTCTTGAGGAAAGCTAACCATGAAAGGCTATGTATCACATAATTTTATTTGTATGAAATTCTAGAAAGGCAAAACAACGGTGAAAGCAGATCAGTGATTGTCAGAGGCTGGTGTTAAGGGAGGCAGATTGACTGTAAAAAGGCAGATTTGAGGAAACTTTTTGGGGGGATGGAAATGATAAATGGGGTAGTGATTATACAATTGTATACATTTGTCAAAATTCATTAAATTCTATACTTAAAATTGGTGAATTTTATCGTTTATAAATTGTATCTCAAACTGAATTTTTAAAAAGGCTGATTTTCTTGAAACCATTTTAAACATTTTCCTGTTCTGTTTTCTTATGTTTCTATTTACATGTTTTATTGTTTCCATCTTCCTTTACATGATTTGGAGATGAACACCTTTTTACCCACCTCAGAGAGAGACGATAGTATTGAAGCTGGTGATCATGTATAGAACCTGGATATCAAAAGTGAATTTCCTGCCATTCAGTAGGAAGCAGGAAAAGGAATTAATCCCAATGTGATTTGATTCAGTAGGAATGTATAAACACATCCGAAGCAGCATTGGTGGACTTCAATAAGAAATGTCATATTTATCCTTGGTTCTTTTCCAAAGCAGCCATGAAATCCCTGGGATCTGGTGTGAAGGGAGACAAGAAAATTTTGGTAGTTACTTCTTTTTCCCAACAAATTCAGCATGGGATGCTGAGATCAATATAGAGTTGCCTGTGGACATAACCCTTAACTGTAGGGACTGCTGCAAAGCAAGACCTGAAAAAAGACCTACCAGCGCCACCCACATCCATGCCCTGGGGTGTTTCTGTACCAAGAAAGGCTCTACCTGTGAAACCTTCAGTTGCAGGCTTGCATTCTGGGTCAGTACACCTGCCTTTCTGGTTCACTCACTGTCCTCCTGAACCTAGCTCTCAAGACCCAGCACCTGCCCAGATGACTTTCCTTTACTGCTTATTGATACCTTGCCTAGACCCCATTTCTTCATATTATCCACATCATCCCTGTCTCCATCATCTCCCCCCTGGTCCGAAACCCTTACCTTTTCTGCTATGAGAGTATCTGTGCTACTGAGCATTGATAGGATACATCACACAGCCATGAGTGTGCATCCTCAGCAGGACGTGTAGGACTGTCTGGAGGTCCATTTTCATTCCCTCCATTCAGCTTTCTCTCCCATTTAACTCAGAGGTTATTTGAAATGTTTACCTCTCTCCTTAAACCTTACCTGCAAACAACTCGCTTCTCAGCAGATTGTGGAGTCCTCTCTGTCAGTCAGGAACAGCAAGTCCATCAGTGGGAGCCTCGTCAGTGATCCTAGCTATGGCAGCAGATCTGTCTTATTCCGAGAGCCCAGTGTAGCACCAGGCATATAGTAGGGGCTTAACAAGTGTTTATTGAATGAAGGAAGGAGCAACTTCTCTTGTCAAGAAAAGCAGGCTGGGCCTTGTAGCAGGTTGTATTGTTCACCCCAAATCACAGTCCTCTTTCTGGGTGCCTGTAGTGGTGAGCTCAGACGTGATCACAGAGTTGCTTTAGCCATGAAATGTGCATGGAGGGGATGAGCATCCCTCCCAGGAGCAGCTGTAAGAGCTCAGGCATGGCTTGTCATTCTCTTTTCCTTCTGCCCCAAAGCCTGCAGTGTTCCACAGAGGGGCTGCTCCATGTACCTAAATCCTGAAGTGCAGGCAGCAGAGAACCAAATCAGAGCCAACTGGCACCGGACACATAGTGGGAGTGAGAAATAAACCTTTTCTTTTGCGAGCCATGGAGATTTTAGAGGTTGCTACCACAGTATAACCAGGTTTATCCTGAAGGAAACACACTGTGTTTTCTCTCTTCTCCAGGCTCAGGGAAAGAGGAGTCCCTCCTTCTACTCCAGATGAATCTCTCTCATCTGTGCTCTAGGTGCACCTCTCCCTACCCACCCCCATTCCATCTCCTCCAGCTGCTCAAGTGGACATCAACCCTTCTCTCTTCTGAACCTTTAAACACTCCTCTTCCTGTTGACTTACTTTGGCACACAGATGTATTTGGATTTCTCTCATCTTAAAGAACAAACTGAAAGAGCCAAACTTCCTTTTCCAGTTACCACAATATCACTCTACTTTTCCAGAGAAAGAGGTCTCTGCCTCCCACCTCTTACCTACCTCAATCTGTGTGGCACTGACACTTTGGCCAAACAAGCTTGGCAGACTCAATGCTTATACTTCATAGATATTGGCTAGTAACACTAATAAAAAGAAAAAAAAAACCCTTTTTTTTCTTCATTGAACCATTATCCCTTTCATTTTTCCTCTGACACCAGAGTGACAGCATTTTCTCCAAAGGAAGTCTGAACCTATTATTATACATTTGCCATGGAACTTGACTACAGGTCTCAGCAGTAACCACCTGTTATCTACCTCAGAATTTACCTGGGACTGGACCAGATGCCTCTTTCTTTCCTGGAGGTGAATTTTCTGCTCACCTATTGCATCTGTTAATTAGAAGCAAGAGAGCATTTTCGATCCCATCTTTATCCAGGGGTGTTAATCATACTATCCTGGGGCCAACTTCAGTCCTGAAGAGCTTTTTCCTGTTTTTCAAAGGAGGCTAAGGGGCTCCTCATGCATACTAGAATCCCTGTGACCTTCTCTGAAATTCAGAATTCTGAGTTGGGCACATAGACTAGATTTCCCACAGATAATTAATGCTCTAAGCTGCATAGACAGCTATTAATCTTCTCTTCAAATTCATCCAGACTCAATAAGAATGAACATGGCCACCACCCTGAAAACTGAACAGTATGTCTGTATAGACTAGTCAATTAAAATAATCTAACTTAATTAAAGCTCATGGTGTTTGCCAAGGCTTTTTAAGTGTTCTGTTCTCCTGAACCACACCTATGATACTATAGACACTCACATGATAAATTGTTCTAGATTTTCTTTTGTTTCTCAAGGTCTCATCAACCTTATGGGATAATCAAGAATGTGTGAAACAAACAACATGATTTAGGACTTAGAGTCTTCCCTTCCAAATTGCCCCAGATCCTCCCTTCTCAAGGCTTCAAAGAGACTCACTTCAATGCACTGGATTTGGGGGTCACTGTCTCTGCTCTCTGCTGGGGTTGATGGTGGGCTCTTCTAGCCCACTTGTCATCCTTCTGCAGCCACATGTCTTGCACTTGTGCTCATATGGTGGCTTTATACTTCTGCAAATTGTAGTGCTGGGTAAGACTCTTGGACCACCAGTAATTATAGCTCATAGTATAGCCTTAAAAATAATCCTGGCTTTTGTAGCTCTCTCGTCTCAGATACTTAGGACAGTTTTTCAGGGGCTTACTTATCCTAGAGGATATTTGAATGGTGCTACCATCCTGTCTTAAGATGACGGTCTCCCTCACTTTCCTTGGACAGAATACTTTTGGTTCCAGGTAATATAACTACTATTAAAAGTGGCTTAAGGAATAGGGTTTCATTACATCCACAACAGGAAGTCTTTTTTTTTTTTTAAAGACTTTATTTATTTATTCATGTGGGACACAGAAACAGAGGCAGAGGGAGAAGCAGGGCCCCTGCGGGGAGCCTGATGTGGGACTCAATCCCAGGACCCCAGGATCACGACCTGAGCCAGAGGCAGACACTCAACCACTGAACCACCCAGGTGCCCCTACAACAGGAAGTCTTAAGGTAGGTTTTACTAGGGGGAGCTCAGTACATCAACAGTATCAAGATTCCTGGCTCTTCTCCATTTTCTCCCCATTGTTACCTTCAATGTACTAAAGATGTGTCTTTGTCACACATGTCACAAGATGATTACCATAGCTCTAACTATCATGACCTTACATAAGAACACACAGAAGCAAGAAGAGAAAGTAAGATTTTGTTTTGAACGCATCTCTCTCTTTATTAGGTGCCCACAGACGTCCCTTTTGCCTTACTGGCCAGATCTGGATGTATGCCCATGCTGTGGCTGTGAGGGAGGATGAAAAAGTGAGAATACTATTCAGTTTGTAGAATGGGAGGAAAGCTCCACCTGCAAGAAGGAAGAGGGTTAGGAATGTCTGTTGCATGGATAACAACAGTAATCATATCACTACCAGCTATGAGCCAAGAAGCCTCAGAGGTCTTCTGTCTCTGAGTGAATTAATTCTCTGTCTACATGAAGGAATCTGCCCCTACACTTGGCCTCTTCGGTCTCCTTGTTACAGGATAATAATCTCACCATTCCCAAGGTGGTCTTAGTGCAGATATAATACCTAGCAGCGTTCCTGGTACTCCAGAATCAACCTGAGTAGAATGTGTAGAATGAATCCTACCTCTGCAACTTATTCTCCTATCCTGCTTGGCCCCTGTCCCTGTTTTGCTATAGTAAAGCAACAGGCCATGTTTACTTTTATGCAGTCTCAGAGAAATGTGTGTGGGCAAGCAAAAATGTGTACACTTTTTTCTAGTGTGATCATCAAAATCTCTGAGGACTCCGTACAAAATAATGACTTATTCTCATCTCTACTCAACTAGTTTCATTGTAATCTTGCATCATGTGCCCAGTGTATCATTATGCTAAATCTAACACAGTAATGGCTCTCATACTGTCAATAGTAGTTTCTAGGTACCATCTAGATACCTTTTCATGCATTAATGCTTAGGCTTTCAAAAAATTCATGTGAGCTCCTGTTCAATAAATTGTTATCACTAGCATCCCAGAGTATTTATTAAGCACTGTATTCCATATAATACTATTCTATCTAGTTGGTATATAAACAAAACAATGCAACAGATTTTACAAAGAGGTTTAGTACTAAATGTAGGAAAATAATTGATTTAGTTAAAAATTCATAATTTTCGCTGACCAAGAGAAGGACAAGCTCAGGTTGGGCTCAAAAGGATGGCTGCCTCTCAGAAAGGCCTTTATTGAATTCCATTGTTTCATGAGCAGCTACTATGCTCAAGATCTTGTTGGACCTACAAGGATTTATATGATAGAAACTCTACCTACTGAGGGCAAACAATCTTACAGGGAAACCCAATAATCAGTTTTCCCTTCTTCATGTTCCTTCAGAAATGGTGTACTTTAGCTTTGCTCTGCTGACGTCCCACTTCAAATCACTGATTACTTGCTGCTCCTAGAGCCTGGGATGCACAGACTGCAGCCTTCTTCTATGTTATGGGGCCCTGTCAGCAAGGGCCACCACAGAAGGCAGAGAAACATGGGATAGGCTTTACCTCTTTTAAAGCATGTCCCTTGTTAGAGCACATATTCCATTCAGAGTCTGTATTTGGATGCAGCTACACTTAGTTGGTTGTACCAGAAACCAAAAAAACAAAAAACAAAAAAACAAAAACATAACAAAAGAAAAAAAAAAAAAAAACCTCCCACAAAACCCAATGCCTTAAATAAGATTAAAATTTATTTCTTTTTCTGAGAATAAGCAATGCAGAAATTATATAATGCTTTGGGAATTCATGCTCTTTCTCTGTCCTCCTGCTTTGCTATCTGCAACTCAAGGCTTTGGATCCTGTGGTCTAAATTGGCTGCTCCAACTATGGTCATCAACTTGGCATCAACACAGCTGCTGTATGCAGATGGGATTAAAGGGTTAGGAGTATAAGCGTGGAAACCAACTAAGTGACCAGTGCAGTCCATATGAGAGATGAGTGACTTGGACTAAGATGGCAGCAGTGGAAGAAGACACAAAGAGATGGGAAAATGTTCCATGCTCATGGATTGGAAGAATAAGTATTGTGTAAATGTCTATGCTACCCAGAGCAATTTACACATTCAATGCAATCCCTATAAAATACCATGGTCTTTCTTCACAGATTGGAACAAATACTCCTAAGATTTGTATGGAACCAGAAAAGACCCCAAATAGCCAGAGGAATATTGAAAAAGAAAACCAGAGCTGGGGGCATTACAATGCCAGATTTCAGGTTGTACTACAAAGCTGTGATCATCAAGACAGTGTGGTACTGGCACAAACATAGACACATAGATCAATGGAACAGAATAGAGAACCCAGAAATGGACTCTTAACTCTATGGTCAACTAATATTTGACAAAGTAGGAAGGAATATCCACTGGAAAAAGGACAGTCTCTTCAATAAATAGTGCTGGGAAAATTGGACAGCCATGTGCAGAAGAATGAAACTAGACCGTTCTCTTACACCATACACAAAGATAAACTCAAAATGGATGAAAGATCTAAATGTGAGATAAGAATCCCTCAAAATCCTAGAGGAGAACACAGGCAACAATCTTTTTGAACTTGGCCACAGCAACTTCTTGCAAGACACATCTATGAAGGCAAAGGGAACAAAAGCAATAATGAACTATTGGGACTACATCTAAATAAAACTTCTGCACAGCAAAGGAGACAGTCACAAAAACTAAAAGAATCTCAAGAATGGGAGAAGATATTTGCAAGTGACATATCAGATAAAGGGCTAGCATCCAAGATCTATAAAGAACTTACCAAACTCAAGACCCCCAAAAACCAAATACTTTAGTCAAGAAATGGGCAGAAAACATGAACAGACATTTCTCCAAAGAAGACCTACACAGGGCCAACAGACACATGAAAAAATGCTCCATATCACCTGGCATCAGGGAAACACAAATCAAAACCATAATGAGATACCACCTTACACCAGTCAGAATGGCTAAAAGTAACAAGACAGTAAACAACAAATGTTGGCAAGGCTGCACAGAAAGGGCAACTACTCCCATTGTTGGTGGGAATGCAAGCTGGTATAGCCACTCTGGAAAATGGTATGGAGGATCCTTAAGAATTTTAAAATAGAGCTTCCCTACTGCCCAAAGCAATTGCACTACTGGGTATTTACCTCAAAGATACAGATGTAGTAATCTGAAGGGCCACTTGCACCCTATGTCCACAATAACCAAACTGTAGAAAGAGCTGAGTTATCCATCAACAGATGAATGGATAAAGAAAATGTAGTATATATTTAGACAATGGAATATTACTCAGCCATCAGAAAGAATCAATATTTACCATTTACATTGTTGTGGACGGAGCTGGAGGGCATTATGCTGAGTGAAACATGTCAATCAGAGAAAGACAATTATCATATGGTCTCACTCATTTGTGGAATATAAGAAATAGTGAAAGGGACCATGAGGAAAGGGGGGGAACTGAGTAGGGAAAAATTATAGAAGAAGATAGAGTCTCTCCTAACTCTGGGAAACAAACAAAAGGTTGCAGAAGGGGAGGTGGGTGGGGGTTTATGGTAACTAGGTGACGTGCATTAAGGAGGACACATGATGGGATGAGCACTGGATGTTAAAATATATAATGGCAAATTGGAATTTAAATAAAAATTTTTAAAAAGATAGCAGCAGTGGAAAGAGAGAAAGGGAGCGGATTTGAGATATTTGGAAATAGAACTAACAGGACTTACTGAGAATAAGAATTGTGTGGGAGAGTAGGAGGAGATTTATGAATGAGAACTATATGGAGAAGAGAGAAATCAATAATTATTCTTGTTTTGGCTTTAACTACAGGGTGGTTTTATTAAATGAGTTGTGGACAACTTCAGAAAGAGATTTAGGGGATCAAATTAAAAGCTCAATTTGGGCTTTATGCTTGATATTTCTATTAGATAATTATAAGATTACCTGCTTGCTTACTGAGTTTCTGACTAGTTGGATTTCTCCTTCCTATAGCCTGATGCTTAAATGGATACCTGGTCCCAAAGGCTTCCATAATTAGGAATAAATTTGTGTCCTTATTCATTCAACAGTTTTTTCTTGGACTTTCTTGGCCACTTGTTTTCAGACCAGTCTTTGTTGTTCTCACTTTTCTGAGCTCTATCCTGCCTGACACTGGTTTTCTGTCCCCAGAGTGAGCTCTGTGCCTATGTTTCTGTAGTCACAGAATACCTTGGGGACTCCACAAGTCAAGTCCACACAGATGAGACTGTTGGGAATAGACAAATAATTTTTTCAAATAGAACAAGATCATGGAAATTTTTGTCTTGTGTAATTTTCTTTTTTGTCCATTGCATGGGCGTAAGCAAGGAAATAAAATATATTTTTAGAAAATTGCCAAATACTAAATAAATATTAGTAAGTTGGGTATTTATTATTGATATTTTCTTATTTTGAGAATAAATACCTATTGCAAATGAAGAAAGACACACCAGAGAAGCCATTATGTTCTTCATATAAAAAATATCTGAAGGGTATCTGGTCCAGAATAGTTCTATCAATTGCTTGTTCAAAGATAATAAACTACGAAGACTGTGAAACACTAACTAAGCTCATAAGTAACTTCAAGGTTGGTCACTTCAAGAGAAAATTTAATAAATAGCAATGTGAAACAAACTTGACTTTACAATGGGATTCTGTTATCTGTATAGCAGTTTCCCTCTGAAAATGAGTGTACATACTAGTAATTTGGCTGGCAGACACAGAGTAAGACATAGAGTGTTAGATACTCTCAAAGGATAGCTTCATTAAGTCATTTAAGTCTGAGAAATTAGCTTTATTTAGGCAATGGGGTCAAGGTTAGGGCTGTTGGTCTTCTGGAATCAAAGTACCTCCTAGATAGTATCAGATCAGAAAACAGTGCAAATCCCACAGGTACCATTTCAGTATGCCAGGCAAGTTACAATGCAATTGGAGTGGGGAAACAGTTTTATTTTACATCAGAGACATATGAACCATGTCTTCTTGACACAGGAATCAACCATTTTCCAAATCAAGTAACACATTTGTAAACCATTTCTTCAGCTTTTGGTGTTACAATTACATTGCTTTCTGTTTTTGCTTTCAGATAATTTTTTCCCTTACGCTATCCCCATATTCTGGATATTCTTGTATATTTCTTCATGTGCCAACAATATTCAAGTTTTAAGAATGATTTTAGAAGCTCTGTGCCAGATTGCATTTACTAAAAATTCACAAGGTTCTTCATGATGAAATTATACAAAGTAATTATTGATGCTATGAATCTGCTGAAATGTGAGGACTTACATAATTTGAGAAGGCATAAATAGGCAGAAATATTCCATGAGTCCCAAATTCTAATTGGTATATGGATATTTGTTAATCAAAGAGGAATTAAATTTATACAGATTATATTTACTCATCCTGATTATTTTTACACACTTAGAAATTTGTATTATTTTTGATCACATAATAAATGCTAGGCTGACATAGATATAAAAGCGGTGAACTGGAAAATTATGCAATAAATTTGATCAATATAACTTATTGATAATTTATGCATTATTTGTTAATGTTTTTCATTAAACACTATTGCATAAAATCAGTAGGGCAACAGTGGCTTTGAACAACACATTAGATAAGATGGACTTAACATATATATAGAACATTTCATCCAAAAACAGAAGAATCTGCATTCTTTACAAGTACATGTGGAACATTCTCCATTAAAGGCAACATATTAGGCCACAAAACATGTCTCAATAAATTTAAAAAAACTGAAATCTTATCAACATCTTTTCTGATCACAGGGATAGAAAACTAAACATCAATTACAAGAAAAAAAGTAAAAAACCTCACAAACGCAGAGGCTAAACAACAAATGGGTCAATGAAGAAATAAAAAATTAAAAAGAAATAAAATATACCTGAAGACAAATGAAAATGACAACACAACACATTGCTCCAAAATCTTTGGGATGCAGCAGAAGTGATTTTTTTTTTTTAAGATTTTATTTATTCATGAAAGACACACGAGAGAGGCAGAGACACAGGTAGAAGGAGGAGCAGGCTCCATGCAGGGAGCCGGATGTGGGACTTGATCCCGGGTCTCCAGGGTCACGCTGTGGGCCAAAGACAGGCGCTAAACTGCTGAGCCACCTGGACTGCCCTGCAGAAGTGATTTTAAGAAGAAAGTTTATATTGACCCAGGCCTACCTCAAGAAACAAGAAAAATCTCAAATAAACATATTTTATATTGGGGAAAAAAAAAGAATAAGCCCAAAGTTAGTAGAAGGAAAGAAATACTAAAGATCAGAGTGAGGGAACCCTGGGTGGCGCAGCGGTTTGGCGCCTGCCTTTGGCCCAGGGCGCGATCCTGGAGACCCAGGATCGAATCCCACATTGGGCTCCCGGTGCATGGAGCCTGCTTCTCCCTCTGCCTATGTCTCTGCCTCTCTCTCTCTCTCTCTCTCTCTCTGTGTGTGTGTGTGTGACTATCATAAAAAAAAAATTAAAAAAAAAAGATCAGAGTGAAATAAATGAAATGGAGACTCAAAAAATAATCAGTGAAACTAAGAGATGGTTCTTTGGAAAGGTAAATGAAATTGACAGACCTATAGTCAGATTCATCAAGGAAAAAAAAGAGAAGGAACTTAAGTAAAATCAGAAAAAGAGGGAAGGTACAATTCATATAAAAAAAATACAAAGGTTTAAGAGACTACTATGAAAAAACTATATGCCAACAAATTGGACAACCTAGAAGAAATGCATAAAGTCCTAGAAAGTCAATCTCCCAGATTGAATCAGGAAAATAGAAAATCTGAACTGACGGATAACTTATAATGAAATTGAATTGGTAATCAAAATACTACCAACAAACAAAAGTCCAATACCAAGATGACTTCACCAGCAAACTCTACCAAATATTTAAAAAACTTAATACTTATCCTTCTCAAACTCCTTCCCCCAAAAAATGAAGAGGAAAGGGTGCTTTCAAATCTATTCTATGAGGCCAGTATCAATCCTGTTGCCAAAACAGACAGACAGCACAAAATGAGAAAATGACAGGCTAATATCCTTGATGAAAACAGATGCAAAAGTACTCAATATTTAAAATATTGGGAAACCAAATTCAACAATACATTATAAGAAGCATCCACTAAAATCAAGTGAGATTTATTCCAGAGATTCAAGGATGAGTCAATATCTCCAAATCAATCAATGTGATATACCAAATGAACAAAGTGAATAATAAAAATCATATCATGATCTCATTGATGCAGAAAAAGCATGTGACAAAATTCAACATCCCTTCATGATAAAAACTTCAATAAACTTGGTATAGAGGGAATATACCTCACCATAATAAAGGCCATATATGACAAACTCACAGATAACATCATATTCAACTATAAAAAGTAGAAAAATTTCCCCCTAAGATCAGGAACAAGACAAGGATGTCCACTCATTACTTTTATTGAATATAGTACAGGAAGTCCTACTCAGGAAATCGGACAAGAAAAAGAAAACAAAAATACCCAAGCTGCTAAAGAAAAAGTAAAACTACTTCGCTAGTTGCAGATGTTACTTGCATCATCTGCAAGTAGTTGCAGTCACCACTTGCAGATGATGTGATATTAAATATAGATAATCCTAAAAAGTCCAACAAAAAAAAAAACTATTAGAAGTAAAAGAAATCAGTAAAGTTGCAGGATACAAAATCAATATAGAGATCTGTATTTCTATATATTAACAAACTAGCAGAAAGAAAATAATCCCATTTTTACAATTGTACCAAAAAGAATAAAATACCTAGGAATAAACTTAACCAAATAGGTGAAAGACCTGTACTCTAAAAACTATAACACACTGATGAAAGTAACTGAAGAGAACATACATGGATGAAAAAATATCCCATGCTCATAGATTGCAATAATTAACATTGTTTTCTCTTTTTTTTTAAAAAAAGATATTATTTATTTATTCATGAGAGAAAGAGAGAGAGAGAGGCAGAGACAGAGGCTGAGGGAGAAGCAGGCTCTATGCAGGGAGCCTGATGTGGGACTCGATCCTGGGACTCCAGGATCACTCCCTAGGCTGAAGGCAGGCGCTAAACCGCTGAGCCACCCAGGGATCCCCGAATTAACATTGTTTAAATGTCCATACTACCCCAAACGAATATATATTCAATGTAATGTCTATCAAAATACCAATAGAATTTTTCACAGAACTGCAACAAATGAGCCTAAAATTTGTATGGATCCACAAAAGACATGAGTAACCTAAGTAATCATCAGAAAGAACAAAGCTGGAGGCATCATAATCCCAGATTTCAAGCTATACTATCAAGCTGTGGTAATCAAAACAGTATGGCATTGGCACATAAAAAGACACATGGATTAATGGAACAAAACAGAGAGCCCAAAACTAAATCCACAGTTTTATGGCCAGTTAATCTATGGCAATGGAGACAAGAATATGCAATGGGAAAGATAGTCTCTTCAATAAGTGGTGTTGGGGAAACTGGGCAGCTACACATAAAAGAATGAAACTGGGCCACATTCTTATACCCTACACAAAAATAAACTCAGCATGGATTAAACACCTCCATGTAAGACCTGAAACCATTAACACAGTCAGTCATTTCTTTGACATCAGCCAGAGCAATATTTTTCTGGATCTACCTCCTAAGACAAGGAAAACAAAAACAGAAGTAAACCATTGAAAATATACCAAAATGAAAAGTTTTGTGTAGTGAAGGAAACCATAAACAAAATAAAAAGACAGCCCACCGAATAGTAGAAAATATTCACAAATGATATATCTGATAAGAGGTTAATATCCAAAATATATAAAGAAGTCATACAACTCAACACCAAAAACCAAACAATCTGATTTAAAAATGGGCAGAGAACCTGAAAAGACATTTTTCCCAAAGAAGACACTTAGATGGCCAACAGGTACATAAAAAGATGTATTACTAATTATGAGGGAAGTGCAAGTCAAAACCACAATGAGATATCACCTTAACCTGTCAGAATGGCTAGGATCAAAAAGCAAGATGTAACAAATGTTGGTGAGGCTGTGGAAAAAAGGGAAAACCTCGTACACTATTGATGGGAATGTAAATGTGCAGCCATTATGGAAAATAGTAAGGAGGTACTTCAAGAAATCAAAAATAGAAATACCATATAATCTAGTAATTCCACTTCTGGGTATTTACCTGAAAAAAAAAAAAAAAGAAAACACCAATTTGTAAAAATATATGCACTCCTATTTTTTTTTGCACTCCTATTTTTATTGTAGCATTATTTACAATGGTCAAGATGTGGAGGCAACGTTAGTGTTCATCGATAGCTAAATGGATAAAGAATAAGTGATACACCCCCCCCCTCCACACACACACACACACACACACACAGGAATATTACTCAGCCATAAAAAGAACGAGATCTTGCCATCTGCAACAATATGGATAGTTTTAGAGGGTACTATGCTAAGTGAAATAAGGCAGGCAGAAAGGCAAATACTATATGACTTCACATATATGTGGAATCTAAAAATCAAAACAAACAAGCAACTAAATGAAAACAGAAATAGACTCATAAATACAGAGAACAAACTGGTGGTTGCCAGAGGAGAGGCAGGTGGATTAATGGACAAAATAGGCGAACAGGATTAAGATGTACAAACTTCAATTTATAAAATAAGTAGGTCACAGAGATGGGGTTCTGGGCCAAGATGGGAACTTAGGAAGATCCTGAACTCATCTCCTCCATGGACACACCAGAACTATCCCTATTTATATAGCAACTCCTCTTGAAGGATTGAGGAATTACTTAACAGCTTCTGCACAAAAATAGATAGAAAGAATAGGAAGAGAGACAGAGACACAATTGCCCTTTGTGCAGAGAGCTCAGGGGCTGCATGACTCTGTGCCCACTTCAGCTGCAACTGTCCCATCAGGGTACTTTCTATGTGGGGAGCTTTGTGACTGTGACACCCCACACCCACTTTATGTGACTATTTCACCAGGGCAACCCCAGCACAGAGAATCCTGGAACCCCCAGACCATGCTAATAAAAACTCACCAAGCGCACAAAGTCTACACAGGGAACAACCATGCATAAAACTATTACTTCAAGTTTAGGACAAGCATCTCTTCCACCTAAGTCATAGAAACAATAGCAGAAAGTCAAGCAAAATGGGAAGACATAGAAATATACCCTAAGGAGCACCTGAGTTGCTCAGTGGTTGAGTGTCTGCCTTTGGCTCAGGTCATGATCCCGAGGGCCTAGGATTGAGTCCCACATGGGATTCCCTGCAGGGAACCTGCTTCTCCCTCTGCCTATGTCTCTGCCTCTCTGTGTCTCTCATGAATAAATAAATAAATAAATCTTAAAAAAAGAAATATACCCTAAATGAAAGAGTAAGACAAAACTTCAGAGAAAAAACTATGAAATGGAGATAAGCAATATGCCTGGCAAAGATTTTAAAGTAATGATTATAAAAATGTTCACTAAACTGGAAAGAAGAGGAGAAGAACTTAGTGAGAACTTCAACAATGAGAAAGAAAATATAATAAAGAAGCAACGGAGCTGAAGAACACAATAACTGACATGAAGAATACACTAAAGGGGGTCAACAGCAGATTAGCAGATGCAGAAGAATGGGCCAATGATCTGAAATGATAATGATAATGGAAAGCACCTAAACTAAACAGCAAAAAGGAAAAAGAATTTCAAAAAACGAGGATAGGTTAAGAGACCTCTTGGGACAACACCATACAAACAAACATTTGCATCACAGGGGGCTCACACGGAGAAGAGAGAGAGAAAGAAGCAAAAAACTTAATTGAAGAAATGTTAGCTGCAATGTCCTTAATCTAGAGAAGAGAGTTCCTAAAAAGGTGAACTTAAGCTGGTCCATACCATGGCCCAATATAATTAAAATGTCAAAGATAAAGAGAGTTTTTAAAAAGGAGTCCAAGAGAAGCAAAAAGTTAAGTATAAGGGAAACCTCATAAGGCTATCAGCAGATTTCCAGCAGAAACTTTGCAGGAGCTCCATGATATATACAAAGTGTTGGGGGGAAAAATATAACCAAGAATACACTACCTGGAAAAGTTATCATTGAGAATTGTGGGAGAAATAGAAGTGTTGCCATTACAAACAAAAGTGAAAGAAGTTTATCACCACTAAACTGGCCTTTAAGAAATGTTAAAGGGAATGCTTTAAGTGGAAAAGAAAAGGCCATAATTGGACATGAAAAATTATGAATAAAAAGATGCAAAATATGACAAAATATGACATTTTGTATACATACAAACAAAATGTGGACTCTTTTTTAATAGAATGTGTTCAAACTTAAAAGACCATCAACTAGGATGCTTGGGTGGCTCAGTGGTTTATTGCCTGCCTTCAACCCAGGGCGTGATCCTGGAGTCCCAGGATTGAGTCCCGCATCCGGCTCCCTGCAGGGAGCCTGCTTGTCCCTTTGTCTGTGTCTCTGCCTCTCTCACTCTCTCTCTCTCTCATGAATAAATAAAAAAATCTTAAGAAAAATACCATCAGTTTAATATAGTCTGCTATATACCTAAGATGTTATAAATGAACCTCATGGTAATGACAAACCCCCAAACCTATAATAGATCTACAAATATAATGTGAAAGAAAGCCAAATATAATACTTCATAAAGTCATAAATCATAAAGAAAGAGCAGGAGAAAAAGACAGGTACAGAGAAGAAATATAGAAGCAACCAGAAAACAATGAACAAAACAGCAATAAGTACATATCTATTAATAATTACTTTATTATGTTTATTTCTTTATTTAAGTTTCACACCCAGTGTAGAGCCCAACAGGGGACTTGAACTCACAACCTTGAGATTGAGAACTGAACTAAAATCAAGAGTTGGATGCTTACCTGATTGAGCCACTCAGGTGTCCCTATCAGTAATTACTCTAAATGTAAATGGTTTAAGGCCTTCAATCAAAAGACAGAGAGGGGCAGAATGTATTAAAAAACAAGATCCACCTTAAAGTTTAAAAGACAAAGAAGATTGAATCATAGCATGAATCTTTTCTGACCACAACAGTATGAAACTAGAAATCAATCACAATTAAAGAACTGGAAAAAAAATACAAATACATGGAGGCTAACCAACATGCTACTAAACAACAAATAGGTCAACAAAAAAATCAAAGAGAAAAAAATACATGGAGAAAAATTAAAATGAAAACACAAATGATCCAATATCTTTGGGATACAGTGAAAGTAGTTCTAAAAGGAAAAGTTATAGTGATAGATACCAACTTCAAGAAACAAGAAAAATCTCAAATAAACAATCTCACCTTATAGCTAAAGGAACTAGAAAAAGAATAAATAAAGCTCAAGGGGAGAAGAAGGAAGGACGTATCAAGAGCAGAGCAGAAATAAATGACATGGCAAATAATAAAACAATAGAAAAGATCAGTGAAACCAAGAGCTAATTCCCTGAACAGATAAATAAAATTGATAAATCTTTAGTCAGATTCATCAAGAAAAAAGAGACGACTAAAATAAATAATATCAGAGACAAAGTAGGAAAAGGAATAGCCAATATCACAGAAATATGAAAGATTATGAGACTACTATGAAAAATTATATGCCAAAAAAAAGAAAAAAAGAAAAATTATATGCCAAAAATTGGACAACCTAGAAGAAATAGAAAAATTTCTAGAAATGTACAATCTTCCAAAATGGAACCAGGAGGAAATAGAAAAGCTGAACAGACCAATTACTACTAATCAATTGAATCAGTAATAAAAAAACTACCAACAAACAAAAACTCAGGACCAGATGGATTCACAGGTGAATTCTACCAAATACTTAAAAAGGAGTTCATGTCTATTCTTCTCAAACTATTCCAAAAAACAGAAGAGGAAAGAAAGCTTCCTAATACATTCTATGAAGCCAGCATTAATTACACTGATACCAAATTCACATAAAGACACTAAAAAAAGAGAACTACTGACCAATATCTTTGATGAATACAGATACAGAAATCCTCAATGAAATATCAGCAAAGCACATTCAACAATAGATTAAAAGGATCATTAACAATGATCAAGTTGAAGTTAGTCCAAGGATGCAAGGATGGTTCAAAATTCACAATCAATCAATATGCTATACCATATTAACAAAAGAAAGGAGAAAATCATATGATCATTTCAATAGATGTAGAAAAAGCATTTGACAAAATTTAACATTCATTTATGATAAAAACTCTCAAAAAAGTCGGTTTAGAGAGAACATGCCTAATATGACAGACCCACAGCTAACATGATATTCAATGATTAAAAACTGAGAGTTTTCTTCTAAGATGAGGAACAAGACAAGGATACCACTTGTAGGATACTCCTTGTCTTATTACATAGTAGGCAGTGCTAGCCACAGAAATCAGAGAAGAGAAATAGAAGGCATCTATATTGCAGTGAAGAAGTCAAACTGTCATACCTACAGATTATGTTTAGATAGGAACCCCTTAAAAGCCTACCAAAAACCTATTAAAAGTAATAAATGAATTCAGTAAAGTTGCAGGATACAAAATTAATATACAGAAATTGGTTGTGTTTCTGTACACTAATAACAAACTAGCAGAAAGAGAAATTAAGAAAACAATCCCTTTTACAATTGTATCAAAAAGAATAAAATACCTAGGGATAAACTTAACCAAAGAGGTGAAAGACCTGTACTTTAAAAAGTATGAAACATCAATGAAAAGAATTTAAGATGGCACAAACAAATGGAAAGATAATCCATTCTCATGGATTGAAAGAATTAATATTGTTAAAATGTCCATAGTACCTAAAGTAATCTACAGATTCAACACATTCCATATCACAATACTAACAGCATTTTTACAGAGCTAGAATAAATAATCTCAAAATTCATATGGAACTGCAAAGGGTTCCAAATAGCCAAAGTAATCTTGAGAAAGAAGAACAAACCTTCAAAAAATTCCTGTTTTCAAGGTACACTATAAAGCTGTAGTAATCAAAACAGTATGGTACTTGCACAAAGTTGACACATTGATCAATGGATCACAATAGAGAGCCCAGAAATAAACCCACAGTTAAATGGTCAACTAATCTATGACAAAGGTGGCAAGAACATTTAATGGGGGAAAAGCCAGTCTCTTCAAAAAGTGGTGCTGGGAAAACTGGGCAGCTGCATACAAAAGAATGAAACTGAACCACTTTCTTACACCAGACACAAACATAAACTCAAAATGGATTAAAGACCTAAATGTGAGACCTGAAGGCATTAAAGTCATAGAAAAACCATAGGCAGCAATTTCTTTGACATGGGCAGTAGCAACATTTTTCTAGATATGTCTCCTAAGGCAAAGGAAAATAAAAAATAAACTATTGGGACTACTCCAAAATAAAAAGCTTTTGCACAGTGCAGGAAACTACAAAATGAAAGGTCACCAGCTGAATGAGAAAAGATATTCACAAATGATATATCTGATAAAGAGTTAATATTGAAAATATATGAAGAACTCATACAACTTAAAACCAAAAAAAAAAAAAATCAACCTGATTAAAAAATGGGGAGATGGCCTGAATGGACATGAAGATATACAGATGGCCAACAGATACATGGAAAGACGCTCAACATCATTAATTGTGCAGGAAATGCAAATCAAAACCTTAACTTATCAGAATGGCTAGTATCAAAAAGACAAGAAATTAATGTTGGCCAGGATGTGGAGAAAAAGAACTCTTGTGCACTGTGGGTGGAAATGTAAAATGGTACAGACACTATGGAAAACTGTATGGAGAGTCTACCCTAAAGATTTTTTTAAATTGAAAATAGAAATACCATATGATCCAGTAATTCCACTACCTGGGTATTTGCCCAAATAAAGGGAAAACACTAGTGCAAAAAAAGATATATTCATCCCTATTCTTATGGCAGCATTATATACAAAAGCCCAAATAGGAAAGGAACTCAAGTGCCCTTTGATGGATAAATGGATAAAGAAGTGGTGTACACACACACACACACACACACACACACACGAAACATCATTCAGCAGT
This sequence comes from Canis aureus, assembly GCF_053574225.1. Classification (NCBI taxonomy): domain Eukaryota; kingdom Metazoa; phylum Chordata; class Mammalia; order Carnivora; family Canidae; genus Canis; species Canis aureus. Next base: position 42,071,789 of record NC_135631.1, read on the forward strand.
AAAAAAACGAATGAGATCTTTCCATTTGCGACAACATATAATAATAACTATCTAGTATTGTGCTAAGTGAAATAAGTCAGAGAAAGATAAAAAGTTTATGTTTTTACTTACAGGTGGTATTTAAAAAACAAAGAAACAAAGAACAAAAAAAATTACAGCGAAGTGTAGTCAATAATACCATAATAATGTCTAGTGAAGGATAGTAATCAACACTTGTTACAGTATTTTGCAAGTAGATAATTTTCATACTATGTTGTACACCTGAAACTAATATAATATTGTATGTCAACTCTTCTTTAATTAAAAATAAAAGATTACATACAAACTAGACAAAACCCTGAGCTCTGTCTTACACCCGGGGGTGGAGTAGGTACCCATCTTTCTTTCCTCTTCTTGCTCTGCCCTCTTTCAAGTAAGAGATAGCGTCACCTCCCACCTTCCCCTCTGCTGAGTTCTGTTCTCTTCCCTCTCTGTCACTGCTCAGTTGCATTGGACATACTAAGCCTGAGAACTTTCTACCCTCTATGCCAGGAATAGTAAACTCATAAGTTATCTTGAATATTCATAGAATTCAGGACTATACAGGGGAAAAAGTGTAAATTGATTTTTTTGAGGATACTTGATACCCAATGTTACATTGGTTTCAGGTGTACAACTTAGTGAGTTGACAAGTTTATACATTATACTGTTTACCACCAGGGTAGTTACCATCTGTTCTGTTACATTGTAAATTGATTTTTATGTTCTGTTTTGCTATGGATTCCACTTTCTAAAACATGAGTAGGCATTGACTTTTCTAAAATACTTTTTTGGTATCTAGTGAAATGGCTTTTTCTTTTCATCCTTCAGAGCAATAAGTTATATAGAATAATTTCCTAATATTGAACTGACTTTACTTACTTATGTGTATGTTCAGGAGTGATATTAGTCTAGAGTTGTCTTTAAACACTATATCCTTGTGTGGTTTTCATATGAGAGTTAAATTAATCGCAAAGAATGAGTTGAGAAATTTTGCATCTTTTCCTATGTTCTGGAAAAGTTTATACAATATAACAGTTCCTTGTTGGAATTCTTTCAGGAACAAATTTGGCCTGGTGCATTTCTTTGGTTTGTTTCTTTTTAATGGCTTTTTAATTATAAATTTCAGACTTATGCAAAAATAGAGAGCATGACGTTATAAAACTTGATGCACACATCAGCCAGCTTCAACAATGGTCACTCAGGATCAATATTGTTAAATCTAACACTTCAAATATTATTTTGATGAAAATCCTAAATATTGCACCATTTTATGTATAAATATTCGATATGGATCTCTTAAGAGATAAATGTTTTTGGGATCCCTGGGTGGCGCAGCGGTTTAGCGCCTGCCTTTGGCCCAGGGCGCGATCCTGGAAACCCGGGATTGAATCCCACGTCAGGCTCCCGGTGCATGGAGCCTGCTTCTCCCTCTGCCTATGTCTCTGCCTCTCTCTCTCTCTCTCTCTATCATAAATAAATAAAAATTTTTAAAAATGTTTAAAAAAAAAGAGATAAATATTTTCTATTAAAATATATCCACAATACCATTATCAAACAAACCATAACAGTTCCTTAATATAACAAAATTAGTGCTCAAATTTCCAGTTGTCTCACAAATCATAAACTCTTGGTCCATTCTTTTTTCAGTTTTCTTAAAGAATCTGTTATTGGGAGGTTTATCTTTCCAGATTAAATCTGTCAGCACTGCAGAGGACATGGCAGAGAGTTATATACGCTTTCTCAACCACCTTTTGGTTCAGTTCCTAAAAGGTTCATAAATATGTCACTGGAAATGTTATTTATATTGATTTCTTTCCTCCCCTGAGTCCTTTTATATTTATTACATGAGGCATAGAATTAATATCTTTCTTTACCTCTTATTGCCTGCCTTGCACAATAAAACAGCATTACTGACTTATTTATTCAGCATCGACTTTGTGCCAACTGTTGTGCCTGGTGCTTGAGCTACTCTGGTGATGGAAACACTGAAGCTATTTCTGCTCCCACGGAGTTTACAGTCAAGTTGGCAAGACAGAGGGATCAAATATTGAATTATGAGTCATGAAAAGTGGTGTGAAAGAAAGATACAAGAGGCTGGAATAATGTCTAAAAAGATGGTCTTGACCTGTGCTGGTAGTTCTGCAAATGCTTCGTTGAGAAAGTGTTGTTTGAATTAAAATCTGCAGGAAAAGAAGGAATTAACTCGGTAAACATGAGGAGAAGAAAAGTGTATTTGAGAGGGGGAAAAAAAAAAAAAACACTGTACAATGCCTGTAGGCAAGACTGAGAATGGCGTGTTCTGGGAAGTGGAAGAAGACCAAAGTGACCAGAGGTTTGACAGTCACTCCCATCAGGGAAGAGTATTGAGAAATGAGGCAGGAAAAGGGGGCAGGGGTAACATTGTATATACAAGGCAAGCTTTGGTTCTAAACTTTAGAGCAATTGGAATCCATTGCTTTTAAGGTAGGAAATGACATGCTTATATTTAGATTAAATTAAAAAGAAATAATTTGCCAACAAAGTAGACAATTGGAAGGAGGATATGAGGTGACCGGGTAACAGGCTGATAAAATGGTCTACGGAGAGTAGGGGGTAGATTGAACTATGGTGGCAAGAGAGGAGATTAAAAGAAAATTGGGGCAGCCTGGGTGGCTCAGCGGTTTGGCCCCTGCCTTCAGCCCTGGGCGTGATCCTGGAGTTCTGGGATCGAGTCCCACATCAGGTTCCCTGTGTGGAGCATGCTTCTCCCTCTGCCTGTGTCTCTGTCTCTGCCTCTCCCTCTCCGTGTCTCTCATGAATAAATAAATAAAAATCTTAAAAAAAATAAAAGCAAATGGACTCCTCATAAGTGTTTGGATATGGAGAATGAGCAAGCATTGGGTGGCAAGGACAACCTCCAAACTCCTGGCTTGCTCACTTGAATGGATTTTGGTGCCATTTAGTGAAATATAAGACACCATAGATGAACTAAGTTGGGGGGATAGGTCATGTGTTCAATTTGGAACTAATTGGGCTTCTTGGACCCAGATGTCTATTTCTTCTCCAGGTTAGGGAAGTTTGCAGACATTATTTCCTCAAATAAACTTTCTGTTCCTTTCTCTCTCTTTTCCTCTGGGACCTCTAAAATACAGTTTTGGTCCACTCATTGTTGTCTCATAAGCCTCTTTTTCTTTTTGCTGCTCTGATTGGCTGAGTTCCTCTGCCCTGTCTTCAAGTTCACTGATACTTTCTTCTGCTTCATTTAGTCTGGTAGGGAACCCCTCCAGTGTATTTTTCATTTCATTACTGTATTATTCAGCTTTGTGACTGCCCTTTGGTACTTTCTTATATAATCTTTCTTGAAGTTCTCACTGTATTCGTCCATTCTTCCCCCAAGTTTGGTGAGCATATTTATGATCACTACTGTAAACTCTTTACCAGGTAAATTACTTATCTCCATTTTATTATTTTTTCCCCCAAGGTTTTATTTTGTTCTTTTGTTCAGAACATCTTCTGTTTCTTCATTTTTCTTGACTTTCTATGTTGGTTTCTATGCACTGGATGAAATAGCCAAGTCTACTTTTGAAAAGCTGGTCTAGTGTAGGAGATGAACATTATCAGTCAACTCTACCTTAGGTTTTAGTTGTCTCTCAAGCATTTATGATTGTTCAAGCAGCCCATTTTATTATTAATGGATCCCAGTAGTTGAGGGTGTGCCAAGACCAGTCAGTATCACAAAGGGAGGTTCTCAATTAGTACCTGGATTCAGGCTAATTGGAAGCCAGACTGGCAGGCAGTAGCTTTTAAGGAATGCAAATATAGAGTCCTATAGGACCACAAGTATAAGCCCCATAGCCACCTTGGGGGTAGCCTCTCTGAAGGTGTCTCCTGGTGGCAGCTGAAAATATCAGAGCCCCTGATAAGTGTATAAATTCCTTTCTGGGAATATCAGTGAGCTGCAGTGGGGGGCATAAAGATAATATTTTCTGACTTACCCCAAGAGCAGCTCCATAGCCTCGAGATGTGTGCCAAACCTGAAGCCTCCTCCTAATGTCAAAACTCCAGGATAAGCAAGTAGGTTTCTTCCACAGAAAGGCTGGGGGGGGGGGGGGTCGGGGTGTTTTGGTATACTGTCTGAGGAGCCTAGAACAGTAGTCTGTCAAGAACTGTCTCTCTGTTACAATCCTATGGGACCCTGGAATGCAAGCTACCCTGGCCTGTAGAGCCAGGTGATCAAGAGGTATTCCCTAATACCAGCTACAAATACTAGGTCACCAGATGTAAAAACTAGGGCACCAGATATGAGCTGAAATTCCCTTCTGGGAGATACAGGCACTCTGGAGCACAGCAAAAGGTGAGTATTATGATGGTGTCCGCTGGCTGGAGTAAGTGAGGGGACAAGAAAAGATGGCATTTTCTGAAGAAAGAAAAATAATTTCAAAAGGGGAAAAAAAATATTAAAGGAAAAAAAAAGAGAAAAGGATAGTGTCTACTGGCCTTGGCAAGGCAGAGGGAAAACAAGATGGTGCCCATCAGCCTGCATCCTTGGAGAGTAACTCCCAGGCCTCTATGCTTCAGACCAACACTTTAGAATTAGCAAATGAATCTTTCATAGTAAGTCTGGGTATTTTTCAAAGGGCTGCTACAAGATTCATGGATCCAGAGGCTATTAGGCTAAATTAAATAAGTCAAAGACAAATACCATGTGCTTTCACTTATATATGTAGAATCTAAAAAACAGAGCAAACCAAACAACCAACTGTAGAAACAGACTCATTAATATAGAGAACAAATTAGTAGTTGCCAGAGTGGGAGGGTGGCAAATCGGCAAACCAGGTAAAGGGGATTAAGAAGTATATACTTTGGGATGCCTGGGTGGCTCAGCGGTTGAGTGTCTGCCTTTGGCTCAGGGCACAATCCGGGGGTCCTGGGATTGAGTCCCACATTGGCTTCCTGCATGGAGCCTGCTTCTCCCTCTGCCTGTATTTCTGCCCCACCCCCCCGTGTCTTTCATGAATAAATAAATAAAATCTTTAAAAAAGTATATACTTCTAGTTGTAAAATAAGTATCAGGGATGAAAAGTACAGCATATTTTAATAACTTTCTATGGTGACAGATGGTAACTATTGTGGTGAGAATTTTGTAATGTATATAATTGTTGAATCACTACGTTGTACACCTGAAACTAATATCTCAACTATACTTTAATTAAAAACAAAAACAAAAACAAAAACAAAAACAAAAAACCGAATTGTTACCCAAGAAAAACAATCTATGGCAATTAAGACGTGGGTGTGTTTGAGATTGCCTAAACATACATATATAAGGAAATGGTGTCAGGAAGTGTAACCATTATCTTTGATAAGTTTGGTGGTGAAGGAGTATCTTCAGAAGGGAGGTGAATTTAAAATATTTTTTCTTTTCTTGCCTTTATTCTTTATTTTTAATGTGAGAAAATTGAGTGTGTTTAAAGGGGATAAAAGGATTCAAAAGAGACCAGTAAGTTAAGATCCTGGAAAAGAAAGAAAATAGGTAGGCCTAGAAGCCATAGTCATTGATCTTTCATTGTCTTATGCTCTCAGAGTGCTTAAGACAATTATATCTTCTGAAGTACTATTCATATGGATGCATGTTGACGACTACTTTTTTTTTTTTTTTTGGCTCAGTGAATGATAGTGAAATGGAACAGGACCATTTAGGTCATTTGTTCTTAACATTATTCTAACATTATGCACACAGTCTTTTTCTTCTTAAAATACATTTGTGGCCTGTGCTTTTTAGAGGCCAAGGTCCTTCCTATCAAGAACTTTCTGCCAATGTGGTTTCATATTTCCCCTCTCTTTGTGGAATTCAATGTTTTGCCTAATGTCTGGTTCAGATCTAAGATTAATGGGGAAGACAAGGTAAAAGTGGCTCTCCTTTTTCATCAGCACTGATGTCTTATTGGCATTCCCGGTACCGCATGCCTCTTTTATCCTGAAGGCAATGGTTTCTGCGTAGGTCCAAATGGTGAAAACATATGGATGAATAACTGGAGTAATGCACATGACAGTCAAGGGTTTATGTTATCTCAAGGCGATTAAAGGCATGGTCTTCAGAATACATTACATTTTTAAAAAGATTTTATTTGTTTATTTGAGAGACAGAAAGCAAGGGAGTGCACGAGAGGGTGGAGGGGCAGAGAGAGAGGGAGAAGCAGACTCCCTGCTGAGCAAGGAGCCCAATGTGGGGCTTGATCCCAGGCCCCTGAGGTCATGACCTGAGCTGAAGGCAGACACTTAACCAACTGAGCCACCCAGGTGCCCCCAGAATACATTAAATTTAAAGCCTAGCTAATTTGTAACTGAAGATTGGTATCTCATCTTTTATCAGGTAGCAAGAAATCTAAAACCCCATTCCATATTAATTAGATTAACTCTTCTAGAATTAAGTAGAAAAACTTAGCACTTAAAAAAAAAGACTCTTGCATCTTTTTTGCATATTACTTAGTGATATTATTCAGCTAAATAAGGGTGAGAGACTAGGAAAAGAGTGTGGAATGAAAGAAGTAGGATTAATCTAGTAATACAATTACTTACATTTCTTATAATCATTTTTTACAAAAAAATCTCAGAATGACATTTGTTTGGCAGGTCTAGAAAGCAATAGTTCAAATTAAAAAGGAAGTCCAGTGTTCTTTAAGAAGACAAATGGAATGACTTCCATGTACTAGACAGCATGAGTAAGAAGCTAACATCCATTCATAACATGGAGAAAGGAAATATTTATTCTTTATAAGAGAAAAAGCAATCAGAAATACTAGAAACACAAAAAAACTATATACAAGAAAATCAAAATCCCAATATGCAATCTAAAGTGTTATAATGCTTTTCAATAATTGGTGGAGAGGAAAAAAAGAATTCATTTGACCTTGACTCCAGAACATTCTTACTTGAGCAGCACTGGGGTTAGGTTATTGATATTATACAGAAGAAAGGCACACTTGACCATGACCATGGTTCTCTGTATAAAAGGTCACTGTTCCTGAAGGGCAGCTCATCCTGTCAGCCACAGCTCTCCCTGAAAATTCTGGTATCTACTCTTACCCTTGTCACATCAGGCTTAGAGACAGCCAACCATGGGGAATCACCATTCTTTGCTGGTTTATCTTAACACTGCCCACATTTTTGTAAAGGGAATTTTCATTAAACTCTCTCCATTTATCCCTTTTGAGAGTATTTGCTGGTACCCTAACACCAAGAAACAGTGGAGTAATACTTTAAATTCTACCCACTGGTGATTGTAGGCCATGAGCTAAATGTGAGCAGAGATGAGGGACATAAATTTCTGGGGGCTCCTGGGTGGGTCAATCAGCTAAATGTCTATCTTCTGCTCAGTATATGATCCCAGGATCCTAGGATCACCCAGCATCGGACCCTGCTCAGTGGGGAGTCTGCTTCTCCCTCTACCCCTCCACCCTGCACGTGTACTCACTCTCTCACCATCTCTCCCTCTCAAATAAATAAACAAAATCTTAAAAAATAAAACCCTTTTCCCTGTATCCCATGTCCATGTCTCTCATACCATGCTCATCTTGTTCCAGATTTGGTTCTAGTGTCAGGTATAAAAGACTTCTGAAACAAACATACTTGGGCTTCAGTGATTTCCTTAAGCTTAAGTGAGTAAACAGATCAATTCCCATAGCCACTATTCACACATTTAGAACAGCTGTGCAAGTTGCTAAACAGCTCCTCTCCTGCATTCTGGAGAGATCAGGCTAGATCTGTCCCCACTCCTTCCTCTGAAGACCTTGTGCAGGCAAGGCACAGCCTCCATGACCACATGTGGTGGCCCAGCCTGTCCAAATGCTAGAGGAAAGACTGGTTATGTTGAACTTACTGAAAAATCAGTCTTGAACTTTCAAGGCTGATGAAATAAAATACTGAACTTTCAATAGCCCCCAAACCACAGGATAACTTTCCACATCAATCTGATCTTCCCATGTGGTGTTACAAGAAGGGATTTATCAGATGTTTCTGTGTGATACCAACACATCTCAGCAAAAGCCCAAACACAGGCATAAGCCTCACTGATTAGTGATTGAGTTTTCTGTTTTTCACAAAAATGGAATTTCTCGATGTTCAGATCAGCTCAGATGGTGAAGAGCACTAAATCTCCTTCCTCCTAATTGCAGATCCACTTTTATTTTGGCAGCCTTTCTCTCACTTGTTCATGCCAAGGCCCTCCTAAGTCTGCTTCACTCAGTTACCCAGAAGCAACCACACTGTACACATCAAAGTTTCTTCCCACTCTGCTTTCAAAGGCCTATGTGAATCGTGACTCAGTTGTGAAATAGACACCATGGACTTAGAACCTCTCCATTCTGGGTCCTCTTCTAATCTTTGGTGCCCTCTTTCCCCATCTCAAGGTTTCAAGATCATTTTGCTTAGAAGCAGAACTCACTCTGCCTAAAAGGATTTAAAAAATCATCTGTATTTAAATCTGAATCTCTGTTCTAATAATGATACATCTTTGCATTAAATACATAGGGTTCCCTTTGTGGTACTTTGATGTAGTTATGGTGTTATCATATGATTATCATTTCTGATCCAGTGTGGCCATGGTCAGACTTGACTGCTAGTGGTTGGTATAGCATAAATCATCTTTTAATTTTTTTTAAAGATTCTTATTTATTTATTCATGAGAGAGAGAGAGAGAGAGAGAGAGAAAGAGAGAGAGAGGAGAGAGGCAGAGAGAGAAACAGGCTCCATGCAAGGAGCCCGACGTGGGACTCGATCCTGGTACTCCAGGATCACGCCCTGGGCCAAAGGCAGATGCTCAACTGCTGAGCCACCCAGGCTTCCCCATCTTTTAAAATTTTGAGCAATTAAAGGGCTCATTTCTACCCAACACCAACCTAGTGCTTGTCATTAAGTTTACTGATCAATTTTGTGCCAGGCATTGTGTGGGGTACTTTATATATGCTGTTCAAGTTAATGCTCACAATCACTTTGGTGCTTTCATGACATCACTTTAAAATAAGAGAAGACTATTTCTTCTTCCTAATATTGCTAAGTGTTCATTTCCTTAACTCTTTTTGGAACATAGCCTTCTTTTGTATTTAGGACAAAGGTTATTCCAAATAAAAAAGAAAAAATAACTGCTATTTATTGAGCACTTACTATGTACATGGCATTGTGGCAAACATTCTACAAAAATAACCTAACTTTCTCTTTTATTATTTCAAGTTTTTAAATTCTAGTTAGCTAACATGGATGGTGAAATTGGTTTCAGGAGTAGAACTTAGTGATTCATCACTTACATATAACACCCAGTGCTCATCACAGCAAGTGCCCTCCTTAATATCCATCACAAAGTTAGCCCATCCCCATGCCCACTTCCCTCCATCAACCCTCAGTTTGTTCTCCATAATTAAGAGTCTCTTATGGTTTGCTTCCCTATTTCTCTCCCCCTTCCCCTACGTTCATCTGTTTTGTTTCTTAAATTCCACATATGAGTGAGTTCATATAGTATTTGTCTTTATCAGACTGACTTATTTCATTTAGCATAATATACTCTAGCTCCATCCATGTCATTGCAAATGGCAAGATTTCATTCTTTTTGATGGCTGAGTAAGAGTCTGTTGTGTATACATGTATGTGTATGTATATGATGGGCATTTGTCCTCTTCTTTATCCATTCAGCAGTTGATTGACATTTGGGCTCTTTCCATGTTTTAGCTATTATGGATAGTGCTGCTATAAACATTGGGGTGCTTGTGCCCCTTTGAATCACTGTATTTGCAACCTTTGGGTCAATATGTAGTAGTGCAATTGCTGGATCATAGGGTAGTTCTATTTTTAACTTCTTGAGGAATCTCCATACTGTTGTCCAGGTGGCTGCAGCAGTTTGAATTCCCACCAACAAGTGCAAGAGGGTTCCCCTCTCTCTGTATCTTTGCCAACATCTGTTGTTTCCTATGTCATTAATTTTAGTCATTCTGACAAGTGTGAGGTGGTGTCTCATCATAGTTTTGATTTGTATTTTCCTGATGATGAGTGGTGTGGAGTATCTTTTTAAATATGTTAGCCATCAGGATGTCTTCTTTGGGAAAATGGCTATTCATGTCTTCTGCCCATTTCTTAACCGGATTATTTATTTTTTGAGTGTTGAGTTTGATAAGCTCTTCACAGATTTTGGATACTAGCCGTTTATCAGATATGTCATTTGCAAATATCTTCTCCCATTCTGCAGATTGTCTTTTAGTTTTGTTGACTGTTTCCTTTGCTATGCAAAGGTTTTTATCTTGATGAAGTCCTAATAGTTCACTTTTCCTTTTCTTTCCCTTGCCTCCAGAGACACATTTAGTAAAAAGTTGCTGCAGCCAAGGTCAAAGAGGTTGCTGTCTGTGTTTGCCTCTAGGATTTTGATGGTTTCCTGTCTCACATTAAGGTCTTTCATCCATTTTGAATTTATCCTTGTGTATGGTGTAAGAAAGTGGGTCAGTTTCATTCTTCTGCATGTGACTGTCCAGCTTTCCCAACACCATTTGTTGAAGACACTGTCTTTTTTCTGTTGGATATTCTTTCCTGCTTTGTTGAAGATTAGTTGACCATATAGTTGTGGGTTCAATCCTGGGTTCTCTATTCTGTTCCATTGATCTGTGTTTGTTTCTGTGCCAGTACCATACTTTCTTGATGTTCATAGCTTTGTAATAGGGCTTGAGCCCAGAATTGTGATGCGTCCTGCTTTGCTTTGCTTTTTCAAGATTGCTTTGGCTATTTGGGATCTTTTGTTGTTCCATACAAATTTCAGGATTATTTGTTCTAGTTCCGTGAAAAATGTGGTTGGTATTTTGATAGTGATTGCACAAAATGTGTAGATTGCTTTGGGTATGATAGACATTTTAACAATGTTTGTTCTAGTCCATGAGTGGAGAATGTTTTTCTCTTTCTTTGTGTCTTCTTCAATTTCTTTCATTAGCATTCTATAGTTTTTTGAGTACAGATCTTTTACCTCTTTGGTTGGATTTATTCCTAGGTATCTTATTGTTTTTGGTGCAATTGTAAATAGGATAGATTCCTTGATTTCTCTTTCTGCTTTTTCATTATTAACATATAGAAATGCAACAGATTTCTGTACATTGATTTTATGTCCTCCAACTTTGCTGATTCATGTATTAGTTCTAGTAATTTTTTGGTGAGTCTTTTGGGTTTTCCATATAGATTCTCACCTCATCCTAGTGAAAGTTTGACCTCTTCCTTGCCTAATCTTTATATGAATCCTTTGAGACAGGGATTACTTTACAAGAACAAAGAGATTAGATACTTTGTTTTAAACTACACATCTAGCAAGTTGTAGAGTGGGATTTGAAACTGGAACAATCTGAGTCTAAGCCCTCTATACTAGAGTTCCCCAAGTTACTATGTGGATCACTCAATAGGAAATGAAACAATGATATATCATAGCTATGAAGTATGTCATAAAAATCACTTCACCTTGGCTAATTATGTAATAGAGCATCTGTGGAATTGGAAAAGAAAAAAAATTCAAGTTTTGCAAATAGTCCCTAATAAGAAAATGGGAAATGTAGCACTTGGGATTTTATTTGAGTGGAAAGTACATAAAGTGCACACAAAAATTTGGTCTATATTGTGTGTTCTTCCTGATTTGTCACTTTTCTCGGGGAAATATTAATAAAATCTCATAAAGCATCTCCTTAAGAAAATGGTTTACCCAATAGATTCTTAAAATTCTATATATAAACACTGAAGGCTAATTAATTGGTTGATTGCCTTATTTAAATTTTATTTTCCCTCCCAGACACAATTCTGATGTTCATGAACTAAATTTTGTGCAACTTGTACCAGAGATAGGCTGGCCTCATCTACTCAGGAAATAGGATGTCCGAAACTGAAAAAGCCCTTCAGTCTGTACATTTCATGCTATTCTTTTCTTCCAACTTCTCTTTCTCCAAAGTTTCCTTTCTCTTCTTAAAAAGTTCCTCAAACTTGCTATTTAATTCTTCTTTTCTGCTTCTTCTCATATTCTTGTTCACTTCCTCAAAAATAAAATTAGAGCTATTCCCTAAGGGTTCTTCCATGACTCTGTGTCTTTAATTCCATTTTAAGTCAGCAGTCCCTTGTGTAAATTCCCATATGCTGACTCTGACTTCCTAGAACAGGCTCTATATTCCTCTGCCTCTCCCTTTCATTTAGTTTTTTCCACACCATTGATTGTTTCTATTATACGTTCATATGTCTTTTTCAAGATTTTTGCCCCAATCCACTTTCTGATCCTTTCAATGTTTTTGCTTATTTGGCTGGCAAGACTGAGTAGCCCCTTTCTGCTTTTCATTTTCTTATATGATCCAAATTAAAGAAAATATTGATTTTAAGCCCAATCACCTTTCTCTCTCTCTCCTTTTCTCCCAAGGTTAGAGTTCTGGCTTCTGTTGGCTTATGAACCTGTTTCTTCCTGCATGATTGTAGAATAGTAGTTATCTGATTGACCTGGGGGACATTCCTAAATAAATATATCTGAGCTTCCCATTTCTTCTACCCTTAACCTGATATTCCAGGATTGAGGTGGAAGGGGGAATAGAAAGCAGGTACACATTTTTGTTTTGTTTTGTTTTTTGGTCTTGTTTCATTTTTTGACAAAGCTCCACATGTGATTTGCCTGCTGTGACCTTTCAGCTTGCAGTCCTGCCTCTGACTGAGATCCTTCAGTCTAGAAGCTTCCATTTCCTGGGTCAGAAATAGATAACATTTGTTTAGGCAGCATCTTGCCAGTCGATAAATGGACCATCAGTTCAGTAAGCAGCAAGTGGATGCTTCTGGGGGCAAGATGTGAATGAAATGTGGAAGGGATCAAAAGCCCTTTTCCATCTGCTGCAGAGTAATTCACTGGCTTGATGCAGGATTAGGATTGGACCAAGATTCATTTTATTATAATTAAAAGTAATTCTATATACTGCAATGGAACTTATATTTTGATTGAATAACTTAAAATTCTTCAGGAATTGGTCATTTACTGTGTCCAAAAGTACTGAAACAAGTGTTCTTCAAGCATTATCTAGAGGTTGTCTATCAATAGACACAAATAAAGGAATGCAAAAACCACATTTACTGATTGGTCTGATAATGATACAGATTGTGAAATTGGTGACCAGAGTTTAAACAAGATTTTGATTATAACTGAGATACCACTTTACCTTAGAAAACATCCTGGATGAAATCAAATAGTCAACCACAAGTCTTAGGCAAAAATTACTTCTAAAGTTGCTAAAGTTATTGATGACACTTTATATTATTATGGACAGGATTCAAGCAGGGAAGAGGATAAAAACAAACACACAGTCATCAAGAACTTGACAACATGACCATATGAAAATTCAAGGTACCCAGAATTGCCAAAATAATCTTGGAAAAGAAGAACAAAGTTGAGAGACTCACACACTCTCATGATCAAACTCACTAAAAAGCTATAGTAATTAAGACAGTTTGATACTGACATATAGACAGACATTTAGATGAATGGAATAGAATGAAGAATCTAGAAAGAAACCACGTGATGAGCTGATTTTTGAAAAGATTCTTCATTCTATTCTCATAAACAAATAAATAAATAAATAAATAAATAAATAAATAAATAAATCTTTAAAGTAATGAAGTACAGATGCTTTCTTGCTATGACATGAAAACATTATGCTAAGTGAAGGAAGCTGATCTCAGGGACCACATATTGTATGATCCCATTTATAAGAAATGTCCAGAATAAAAAAAGCCACATAGACCTAGGGTTGTTGGGGTGGAATGGCATAAGATGAAAATTGGCTGCTAATCAGTACCAGGTTTCTTTTTATGGTGATGAAAATGTTCTAAAATTGATTGTGGTGATGGTTGCATGGCTCTGTTTATATAAAAAAACCATTGAATCAAACACTTAAAAAAAAGATTTATTCATTTATTTGTTATTTTAGAGAGAGTGTGGAGGGGAGGGAGAAAGAGGGAAAGAGAAAATTTCAAGCTGACTCCCCTCTGAGCATGAAGTCCAACACAGGGCTCTAACCCACAACCTGAGATCATGACCTGAGCCAAAATTAAGAGTTGAACGTTTAACCAACTGAGCCAACTGAGCCAACTGCCGTGAACTGAACACTTTATTTATTTTTAATTTTTTGATTTTTAAAATATTTTATTTATTTATTTGACAGAGAGAGTGAGAGAACATAAGAAGGGGGAGGCGCAGGAGAGGGAGAAGCAGGCTCCTGGCTGAGCAGAGAGCCCCATGTGGGTATTGATCCCAGAAGCCTGGGATCATGACTTGAGCCAAAGGCAGATGCTTAACCGACTGAGCCACTCAGGTGCCCCTGAATTGAACATTTTAAATAGATGAATTTTATGACATGTGAATTATATCTTGATAAAGCTGTTATAAAAAAATTGTTGTTCTCTTGGTATAGAATAAACCCCTTAAAAAGTGGTTCTGAAGACACTTTCCCACATAGAACAGCAAGGCAATACTGGTGACGGCACACTGACAGTGAAGTACTGGTGGAGGTCATAGCAGAATGCTGGAGGAAGCTTAAGGAAGGGGGCGTACTAAACAGAGTATAACCGAAAACTACCTCTTCCTGGTTTCAAAAAGTTTCTATTCTCAGTGGCAAGATTTTATTCCAATGTTTTCTTACTTCTGCTTTGTGAATTGTAATATATCAGAAAAAAAGAGAGGAAAGAGAGTGGAAATACTATTCCATCGTTTGGGGCAAAGAAAATGAATTTTTGCATCAGACAGACCTGTGTTCAAATCCTGACTTAGCTTATTATAGGGCAACAAATGACAAAGTTACTGTAGGGCCAGGGCCTACAGTTCAAAACTATAAGTTCAAAAACTTGAACTCTGTTTTCTCACACACAGTCTAGGGATAATTGACTATTTATTGTTTAGCTAGCTGGCCCTATTTATTTATTGGCCCTTCTTTTTCAATCAGCATCCAAAAATGTCTTTGGTGGTGGTGGGGAATATCCTCTTCAATTCTTTTATGTCTGGTATTTTGATTTCCTTCCTGATTTTCCTCTAGCCTGGCTGATCAGCACATTCCATGCATTAGGGAAGGGAACAAATCAAATTTAGCCACTGGGATTAAGTTTAAGACCTTTGTTTGAATTGTTGAAGTGGAGTTTTCTCTCTGCTGTTGCTGCTGAAATGAATCTGCCAGGGTAAATGTCTGGAGTCACTCTACGTTTGTGCCCATATGAAGCCTGAGTATGTGGCCACCATGGAGATGGCAAACTGGAGAGATGCAAAAGGACCTGGGCCTTGGGCATATCATATATGGCTCTTGTTAAAAGCATGACAGCATCAACCCTGAACTTTTCAGTTATATAATTTGATGCCTTTTAAACTTAAACAAGTATAAGTTGACTTTTCAATTACTACACCCAAGTGAATCCTACAAGTAACATGGCCTACTCTTCTAGCTACTACAGCTATGAAACAGATGACCCCATACTTCAAGGTTTAAAACAAGAGAATGTCATGATTTTAAATAAGAAAACATTTATTTTGCCAAATCTGGGCAAAGACTGGAGGATACATGGAATTAAAAAAATAGAGAAAGGGGTTATAAGGGAAAGGAGAGGAACCAAGAGGGAAAATTAGAGAGGGAGACAAACCATAGAGACTCCTAACTTTGGAAAACAAACAAAGGGTTGTGGAAGGGGAGGTGGGTGGGGGGACAGGGTAACTGGGTGATGGCACTGAGGAGGGAACTTGATGGGATGAGCACTGGGTGTTAAACTATATGTTGGCAAATTGAATTTAAATTTTAAAAATGTAAAAAAAAAAAAAAAGAAAAAGACTGGAGGATATGGCTTATTTCTGCTCTATTTAGTGTCAGCTATTGTGGTTTGAAGATGTGGGGCTGGAATTATATGGAAGTTTACTTGTTCATGTGTCTGCTAGCTGGGCTGGGAAGACTCAGCTGGACTGGAGAACTTAGGCTCCTTGGGTCTCTCTCTCTCTCTCTTCTTTCATCTCTCCCTCCCTCCATAGTTTCTCCATGTGACCTTTCCAGGGTGGCTACTTTAGGTTAGCTGAATTTCTTACATGTCAGCTGAAGACACCCAGTGTACATGTCCTAAGGGGAAAAGAGATGGGGAAAGCTCTATTGCCTTTTACGTCCTAGCCTCAGAAGCCATACAGGATCATGTCCATCACAGTTCCAGGCCTACCAAAATTCAAAACGAGCAAATGGAACTTACCTTTTGATGGAGTCAACATCATATGATCAGAAGAATATGCAGATTGAGATATACTGGTGTGCCCATCTTTGAGAAGACAATGGGCCACACCTTGTGGGATATTTGTGAAGATTAAATGAGAAATATTTCAAAAGACTGTGTTACAAAAACATAATATAGAGCTGAAGACCTGAATGGGCTGAAGGGCCCATTTCTAGTGTGAACTAGAAATAATTCTCTGGCCACATCAGGAAAATACTAGTGAGGACAGAAGAGAGGTAGAGTAGAGAGGGAGGTGAGTGGAGAAAATAATTAGCCAAGTTTTACTATGTTGAGTGTTAAGGGCAATATACACAGAAACTTGAGAAAGGAAAAGGGAAAATAACATTTATGTTCTAAATCTGTTGTTATTTCTACATATGCTAGTATTTCTGATTAAAATTATGTATTTACTAGAGCCTTTGGGAGGCTCAGTCAGTTAGGCATTGGACTCTTGTTTTTGGCTCAGGTTAGGATATTAGAGTTGTGGGATCGAACCCCCAGGTAGGCTCAGTGGGAAGTTTGCATGAGATTTTTTTCTCCCTTTCTCTCTGCCCCTCCCCACACTTGTGTGCATGCATGCACACACCACTCTAATTAATAAATAAATCTTTAAAAAATAAAATAAAATTGTTTACTTACTTATTTTTCCAATCATGCTTGAGTAATAAAAGAGGGCAGGAAATGGAGCCAGTCTTTTCTCTTGGTTCAAAATTCCTGTGACCAAGTTTTACTCTATTAATCCCATGACCAGAGCAAACTGCCAATATCAATATTCCTAAAATGTATCGTCAATTCTTTTTTGAGAAGTCAATATAAGTATTTTGGAAATAAATGCTATCAAACTAAAGTTACAGAGTATCAGCCAATGTTAAATATTCATATAAAATTTGAATCAAATTATTGCTTAAGATTATAACAGAATGATAAAATGAGCAAATCCACAGTAAACATAAAATTTACTGATGAAGCAATTGTAATTAAACTGACCAACTAAGTTACAGTAATAACAATCCCTTTTAGAGTTGAAATCTAAAATAACCCAAAGGAACTAACTGTCCAAACTTCGTAAAAGTTCAGCTTCTTCGTGGACAAAATGAGGGAATTGAATTATAGATTGTTGGCTTTTGTAAGGAGGGTGTCAGAGTTCTTTCATAATCAGATGGAAGTTCTGGACCTTCTTCCCAGAGATGCATAGACACAAACATTTTCCATGTGATATTGGTGATTTAGTCTCTGAGTCCAACTTTAAAACTCCTGGATCGCTTACTGTCTTTTTTTATTCTAAATTCTGAGATTGAGGATAGCTGATTTTAGCACCATCTTTATACCTTCTCGGCTTTGGAAGGAATCTAAGCCCTCTTGAGTTCACCAGCAGTTCTCTGACCCAGGGACAGCTACATGAGATGTTATCTGGCAAGGGCCTCACTCTTGATATTTTTAATTTGGACAAAGAGCCCCATCTTTCCATTTTATACCAGAACTCACCAATGATATTACTGCACTTGCTCTGGCCACTCTCTGATACTCTACTTTCCCTTTTCACATTCCTGAGAAGCAGTCATCTGGTCTCTGGGTGCACTAACAGAGTAAGGAGGACCTAGACACTTTTTTAGGGGGCAGCCTATGTCAATCCTGGAGTATACTTCTTTATAACTGCACCCATTGATCAGAGTCTTCTGTGTCTTGTGGGATAAGTTTCTTTTAATATAAGAATGTTTTACATATCTGAAGACAGCTACCATTCTTCACCACCCCATAAGAAATCTAATAATGAATTGAATCTCCCCTTGTTTGGTTGATCAATGGAAAAAGAAAGGCTGTCAAGCTCACATGAGATGAAAGGGCCAAGTACAAAAGGGAAATAAAATGATTAGGATTGATGCCCTAGGATAAAAAAAAATCAGGAAAAAAATTAAAGAGGAACAGCAGGGTTCATATTTCTGAAATGGAAACAAGCCTTGGGTTTTTTTTTTTTTCCATCATAAAAAAATCCCCTAAGAATGAACTACCCTAATGCAATCTGCTCTCATTCTGAGTATGGTAGTGTTAAAGAACAGATTCTTTTTTTCTTTTTTTTGGTAAGAAAATGAGTGAGCTTTGGTTATTTCTGAGGCTTTTTTTTTTTTTTGAGGCTTTGTTTTTAAGTAAGTGTTGCATTCAAGCAAATAACATGAATAAACAGGTTTTAATATCACCATGCCAAAATATGTGCATTTATTTATGATTTTCTTAGGGAGACACTTTGACTTTATTTACCTGTTTTCTTTCTTTCTTTTCTTTTTTTTTAAAACTATGTTTTGTTCATCTGTGTAATCTGGTGTATAGCATCATACATGACACATAGAAGGCTGTTTGAAGTGTATGTTTCTGTGTCTGGAGAGAGAAAGTGACCCGCCTGCAGACACAGGTCTGCAAAGATGATTCTCTGTGTTGAGGGCATGAAGAGGCCAATCCTGAGTACCACATACCTAATTCACTGGGTTCCTTCACAGTTCTGATCCATTAGGAGGCAGTTAGGGTGCAGACACTGTGAGGAGATCTTGGGACAGCTTTAAGGATGACTCTTTCCTTTTTATATGGTCCTCATTACAAAGAGAAAGGCAGAACCTACTGTTAATATGCTTGTTGAAAATGTTTCTGAGAATATAAATTTGGACTAGTATTTTAAAAAGAGCCATTCTCACATCTAAATTTTGCATTTTCAAAATAACCTCCTTTTTATTATAAAACTTATACATAAAGTCTGGTTAGAAACTTGTGTCCTATTCACTCTTTTTTTCCATTTATCTCTTAGTGATTTTATAATTTTAAAATGTTTTAATGAATTTTAGTTTTTTACTAGGTATCATAGGGATCAAAATGTAAAAATATAAAAGACTATACAGTGAAAAGTTTTCCTCTAATCCTTGTATCCTGGCCATTCAGCTTTCCTGCAGGCAACCAGCATTGCTGCTTTCTTGTCTATCTTTTCTTGATTCTTTGTGTGAGCATGAATGATTAAATCTCAATTCATTTCCATTTTACTCAAAATGGGGCCCTCGCTAACATTGTTTTGTGTGTGTTGGGTGGGGGAGGGTAAAAACTTAGCCTAGTGTCCACTTTCATGATTTTCTGCTTTGATTTCCCATCTTAGAATTGTAAAACAGCCCTGAGCAGCCAGTGACCCATTACCATTGTGCTCTCCAATCCTCTGTCCTAAAAGACCATAGCTAGAACATAACAAAGTCTTCATGAAGCCACAAGAAAGCAAATATGACTGTATTAGGGCAGGACTACTCTTGAGTTATTTTCTATCTCCCTCTCAGATATCATTAATCTTCAATCACTATAGCAAAATATTTCTCTGGCAAGATATCAAGAGATAAATATCTCAGCTTGTTCCTCACTCAATTTAGTGAGCTCTGTCTCTTTCTTGTTCCCCACTCTTCTGAAGAGTGGACAAAAAGAATCTCCTTTTTTAAAGAGTTCACTACCAAACAGCGATGTAGAGTTCCTAACCTGCTTATGAAGAGAGCTTTCTAAGCTTTGTTTCTCTCTATACTTGCCCTCATCAAGGTTGGAGGAAAAACCCTAAGTGGGTTTGAGGGCAGGTTGGACTTAGACAAAATTTTACCACTGGGTTCCATTATTTTGTGTACCCAGAATTCACCCACTTTCTCTTCTGTGCATTGCCTCCTTTTTCTAGGAACCATTCCTTCTTCCTATTTATTCATGTGATCAATTTGGGAGTGGCAATGTTAGTTCAAACGTGGTTTAGACATTGGCCAAAATTTATTGGTCTAGGGATGGATACCAGACCAATCTGGTTCAATATAATTTCTTTACAGGATATTTAGACTTTGATCTGAGACTCAAGTCATTCTTTTTCCAGTTGGATGAACTTACCAGTAACATGTAAAGTTCAGGATCTTTGGGTTATTTTTGTTGTCATGAGGATGAAAGAAATAAAGGCAGAGGGTCTGAAGAGAGGACAAAAAGCAACAAGCAGAGATAAAATGGAGAATTATTAACAGCATTTCTCTCCCTGGATTCAGCTGTTGCTATCCTTGTTTACTGTAAGACATCTTGATTTTCTTTTGATGTAGGCTATTTCAGGTTGGTTTTCTGTATTCTTATAACCTGAGTGTAACAAAGAGAATGTGGACGTGATTTAGCAAGATGGTGGAGTAGGAGGACTCTGAGCCCCCGTTGCTCCACCCACAAACTGAGGTAACAACTAGATTACTGCAATTCTTCCTGAAAGTGACTGGAAGACTGGCAGAACTGATCTTCCTCAGCTAGTCATAGAAAGAAGGCCACATCATAAAGGATACAAAGGGTGGAGAAGTGGTGGGGAACCAAACCCCAGTGTGACTAATCATGGACAGGAGGGACATCACAAGCATGGAGTGAGAGAATCAGACCCCAACCTGGGCAACTCCTGGCCCTGTGGATCTGGATCTGTATTGGAAAGACAAGTCCTCATAATGTCTGGCTTTGAAATTTAGCAGGGCTTAACTCCAGTACCTTTGAAAATTAGTGGGGCTTGGGGGCACCTGGGTGGCTCAGGGTTAAGCATCTGTCTTTGGCTGGGGTTGTGATCCCAAGGTCCTGGGATTGAATCCTTCATTGGGGTCCCTGCAGGGAGCCTGCTTCTCCCTCTTTCTGTGTCTCTGCCTTTCTGTGTCTCTCATGAACAAATAAATAAAATATTAAAACAACAACAACAAAAATTAGTGGGGCTTAATTCATGGAGTTTTAACAACTAGCAAGGCTTAACTCTAAGACTAAGGGCAATAGGAAACTGAGTCTCCACCCTGAAAAAAGCCAGCATGCCAAATGAGACTATGAACTGATTTCAGCAAAGAAACTTTGCCTGATATATTCAAAGTGCTGAAAGGAAAAAACCTACAACCAAGAATGCTTTTCCTGGCAAAATGATCATTCAGAATGGAAGCAGAGATAGAGTTTCCCAGACAAAGTTAAAGAAGTTCATTATCACTAAGCCAGCCTTACAAGAAATATTAAAGATAATTTTTTAAGTGTAAAGGAAGGGCCATGACTGGAAGTAAGAAAGTTATGAGAGAAAAAAATCACCAGTAAAAGCAAACAATAATAAAGGTAGTAGATTAATTATTTATAAAGTCCATATAGAGGTTAAAAGACAAAATTAGTAAACTCAAGGGGTATACAAATAAAAAGATGTAAAAAGGCCATCAGATACATAAAACTTGGAGAGGGAGTAAAAAAAAAATAATGCTTTTATAATGTATTCAAACTTAAGCAACCATCAATTTAATATAGACTGCCACACATAAAGATGTATATTAGCTGAGTAGTCACCACAAACCAAAAACCTATACTAGATAACTAAAAAATAAAGAGAAAGGAATTCAAGTATAACACTAAAAAAGTCATGAAATCGCAAGGGAAGAAACCAAGAGAAGAAAGGAAAATAGAAGAACTACAAATACAACCAGAAAACAATTAACAAAATGAGTTTAGAGGGTACATACTTATCAATAATCATTTTAAATGTAAGTAGGCTAAATACTCTAATCAAAAGACATAGGGTGACTGAATAGATAAAAAAAGCAAGACTCATCTATATGGTGTCTACAAGAGATCACTTCAGACTTAAAGATATATACAGATTGAGAGTGAAGGGATGGAAACAGATATTTCATGTTTGTGAAAACCAAAAATTGCAGGGGTAGTGATATTCATATCAGAGAAAATAAACCTTAAAACAAAGATTGTAACAAGAGACAAAAGTGATCATTACATGATGATAAAGGGATCAATACAAAAAGAGGATATAATTTTTGTATATCTATGTACCAAACATAGGAGCACCTAAGTATATGAAGCAAATATTAACAGACATGAAGGGGGAAACTGACAGAAATGGAACAATTGTGGAAGACTTTAACACCCCACTTACACTGATAGATAGATCATCTAGTGAGAAAATCAACAAAGAAATAGCGGCTTTGAATGACATGTTAGATCAGATGGACATTAAAGATATATACAGGATATTCCATCCAAAAATGCAGAATATACTCTTTTCAAGTGCACATGGAACATTTTCTAGGATAGATCACATGTTAGGCCACAAAACAAGTCTCAATAAATTTAAGAAGACTGAAATTATATCAAGCAGCTTTACTAACCACAAAAATATGAAACTAGATGTTAATCACAAAAACAAACTGGAAGAAACACAAATATGTGGAGGCTAAATAACATGGTACTAAAGAAATAAGGGATCAAAAAAAAAAGTCAAAGAGCATATTAAAAAATACCTAGAGACAAATGAAAATAAAAACAAAACAGTTCCAAATCATTGGGATGCAGCAAAAGAAGAAACTGCATGATACAGTATTACCTCAAGGAACTAGAAAATCTGAAATAACAATCTAACTTTGCAGCTAAAGGAAATATAAAAAGAAACAAAGCACAAAGTTAACAGAAGGAAGGAAATAATAAAGATCAGAGCAGAAATAAATGACAGAGGCTAAAGAAAAAAATAGAAAAGATCAATAATACTAAGAGCTAATCCTTTTGAAAAGATAAAGATAAATAAAAATGATAAATCTTTAGCCAGACTAATCAAGGAAAAAAAAGCATTTAAATCAGTAAAATCAGAAATGAATGAGAAGTTACAACTGACACCACAAAAATACAAAGGATTTATAAAAAATGACATGCCAAGAAATTGGACAGCCTAGAAGATATGGATAAATTCCTAGAAACACAACAATCTCCAGTTACTGAATCAGGAAGAAATAGAAAATATGAATGGAACAATTTCTAGTAATGAAATAAAATCAGTAATAAAAAAAACTCCTCAATGAACAAATATCCAGGACCAGATGGCTTCACAGGCGAATTCTACCAAACATCTAAGGAAGAATTAAACTTCTTAAACTATTCCAAAAATTGAAGAGAAAGGAATGCTTCCAAACTTATCCTATGAGGAAAGTATTACTCTGATACAAAAACTAGACAAAGATATTACAGGAAATAAAAAATGCAGACCAATATCTTTGATAAACACAGGTGCAAAGATACCCAAAAAAATATTAGGAAACTAAATTTAATAATACATTAAAAAGATCACTTACCATGATCAAGTGGGATTTATTTCAGGGATGCAAAGAAGGTCAATATATACATATAAATCAATGTGACACAGCATGTTAAAAAAAAAACCCGAAGAATAAAAATCATATGATCATCTCAATAGATGCAGAGAAAGTATTTTACAAAACTCAACATCCACTCATGTTAAAAATTCTCAACAAGGTGAGTTTAGAGGGAACATAATAAAGTTCATATATGATAAGCCCATAGCTAACATCATGCTCAATGATGGAAAACTGAATGTTTCTCCTATAAAATCAGGAACAATACAAGGATGTCCACTGTCACCACTTTCATTCTACATAGTACTGAAAATTCCTAGCCATAGCAACCAGATTAAAAAAAAAAATTAAAGAGGTCCAAATTGGTAAGGGAAAAGGAAAATTGTCATTTGCAGATGACATGATATTATATGTAGAAAACCCTAAAGACTCCACCAGAAAATTGTTAGAACAAATGAATTCAGGGAAGTGGCAGGATACAAAATCAATGTATAGAAATCTGTTGCAGTTCTATACACTAATATTGAGGTAGCAGGATGAAAAATAAAGAAAATAATTCCATTTAAAATTGTCTCAAAGAGGGACGCCTGGGTGGCTCAGCGGTTTAGCACCGCCTTCAACCCAGGGTGTGATCCTGGAGACCCGGGATTGAGTCCCACATCAGGCTCCCTGCATGGAGCCTGCTTCTCCCTCTGCCTGTGTCTCTGCCTCTCTCTCTCTTTCTCTGTTCTCATGAATAAATAAATAAATAAATAAAATCTTTTAAAAAATTGTCTCAAAGAGAATAAAATACCAATGGGTGAATTTAACCAGAGAGATGAAAGATCTATACTCTGAAGATTATAAGACACTGATGAAAGAAATCAAAGGTGATACAAATAAATGGAAAAATAGACTATGCTCATGGATTGGAAGAATTAATATTGTTAAAATGTCCCCACTATACAAAGTAATTGATAGAATCAGTGCAATCCTACCAGAAAGCCAATAGAATTTTTTCGCAGAACTAGAACAAAAAATCCTAAAATTTGTATGGAACTACAAAAGCCCCTGAATAGCCAAAGCAAACTTGAGAAAGAAGAACAAAGCTGGAGGTATCACAATCCTAGATTTCAAGCTATACTATAAAGCTATGATAATCAAAATATATGGTACTGGCACAAAAAAGACACATAGGTCAATAGAACAAAATGGAGAGTTCAGAAATAAACTCATCCATTTATGTCAATTCATTTACAACAAAGGAGGCAAGAATATACAATGGGGAAAAGACAGTCTCTTCAATAAATGGTGCTGGGAAAACTAGACTGCAATATGCAAAAGAATGAAATTGGACCGCTTTATTACACCATACACAAAAATAAACTCAAAATGGATTAAAGTCCTAAATGTAAAATATGAAAGCATAAGACTTTTGGAAGAAAATACAGGCAATAATCTCTTGGACATTGGCCTTAGCAATATTTCTCTAGATCCGTTTCTTAAGGCAAAGGAAACAGAACCAAAAATAAACTATTGGAACTATGTCATACTAAAAAGCTTTTGCAAAGTGAAGGAAATCATCAACAAAACAAAAGGCAACCCACTGAATGGGAGAAAATATTTGCAAGTGATACATATGATAAGGGTCAATACCCAAAATATATTTAAAAACTCCTACAACTTTACACCAAAACCCCAAATCATTTGATTTTAAAATAGGCAGAAGACCTGAATAGACATTTTCCCAAAAAAGACATACAGATGACTAACAGATACATGAAAAGATGCTCAACATCACTGATCATGAGGGAAATGCAAGTCAAAACTACGATGAAATATCACCTTGCACTTGTCAAAATAGCTACCATCAAAAAGACAAGAAGTAACACATGCTGGTGAGGATGTAGAGAAAAGGGAACTCTTGAGCACTGTTGGTGGGAATGTAGACTGGTATAGCCATTATGGAAAATAGTATGGAGGTTCCTAAAAAAAAACTAAAATATAAGTTCCATATAATCCAGTATACACTTCTGGCTATTTACCTGAAAAAAACAAAAACACTAATTTGAAAAGATATATGCATCCCTATGTTTACTGCAGCATTATTCACAATACCTGGATATGGAAGCAATCCAAATGTTCATCAATAGATAGATAAAGGAGTGGGATATATATGCCTATGAAGTGTATATATATATATATATATATATATATATATATATATATATATATATTGGAATGTTATATATAATGGAATGTTACTCAGCCATATAAAGAATGAAATCCAGCCATTTGTGGCAATATGGATATAGAGGGTATTGTGCTAAATGAAATAAGCCAAACAGAGAAAGACAAATACCATATGATTTCACTTATATGTGGAATCTTAAAAACAAATGTACAAAGAAACAGACAACAACAACAACAAAAAATACAGCAACAGACTCATCAATACAGAGAACTGGTAGATGTCAAAGGTTAAGAGTGTGGGGACAGACAAGATGGGTAGAGGAGATGAAGAGGTACAAACTTCCAGTTACAAAATAAATAACCCACAAGATGAAAAGTACAGCATAGGGCATATAGTCAATAATGTTGTGAGGGGTGACAATTTTATGATGTATTTAATTGTTGAAGTACTATACTTCAATCAGAAGTATTTTATTTATACTTTAATAAAAAATAAAAAAATTTAAAATAAAAATGCAAAAAAGAGGGGTGTGGCAGCAACAACTACCCTTATGACCTAGTAGTATGGCTTTGAGATCTAGCACAATATTCTATAGCATCTCCTCGGCCAGTTAGAAGTTTATATTCTTTAAAAATCTTACCTCAGATCATGGGTCTAACTGAAATATTTACCTGAAATGGGTTTTTTTTTTCATAAATGTTAAATTACAGTAGACTAACATTGACACTTTGCTTATGTGGCGGGAAACATGTTTGAGATTTTAAACTTTACTTGTTTTCTCTAAGTATTTCCCCTTCTGCTACTCAAGCACATCTTCAGCAGTGTTCAGAGAAAAGCTACAGAATCTCCCAACTCTTGGACATGCAAAAACTTGAGTCCATAAAGGAGGTGTTTCTGGGGAAATTTGTCAAAACTAAGCAGGAACTCCCCACCATACTCCAAGGTACCCAGGAGCAGAGGAAACTATTTTAACAAGCAGAGCCCCTGGGAGGTGGCAATACTCCAGGGGGAAAATGTGGAAATGACATATCTGGGTAGATAGGCAGTCTTCGCTCTGCTGAGATTTGCATGCTCCAGAGAGGCAAGGAAATAGCAGAAAAATACCGGTGCCTCTGCTCATCTCAGGAAGTAAGGCAGAGGAAGGCTGGAGATATAGCAGCTGGGAGGACAGGAATGGGGATCTCAGCCCTGACATGTGAGGGCCATACCCAAGACGACACCTGTAGGTGTCTCAGTGGACACTGTGGTGACAGAGACCTTGATAAGATGCCCCCATCACTGCCACACCATCCAGTGCCTTGGCCCCCTTGGCTCCTTTAATGCCTCCTGGAACTTAAGACAGACCTCGAGAAATGGAGACTCTAAATTGATCAAGTTTTCCATCATCCTAGAAGAATGTAAGCCAGAAAGAGGAGTTAAGTAGAGTAGTTAAGTATTTTCTATTTTAATAGAAAAATAAAGCTATATTTTATGCTTACTTGAATTTCTGGACTGTAATTCACACATGGACATCTGTCATTGCATTACTTTCCTTTGTATGTAGGGTAAACAATATATTTCCAAACACAACTATATTGAGTTAAAATCTGTAATGGTAAGTATTTGTCCTTTCTGATGGCTGAGTAATATAAGAAATAGCACAGAGGATCATAGGGTAAAGGAGGGAAGACTGAATGGGAAGTTATCAGAGAGGGAGAAAATCCATGAGAGACCTTTGACTGCAGGAAACAAACTGAGGGTTGAAGGAGGGGAGACGGGTGGGGGAATGGGGTAATTTGGTGATGGGCATTAAGGCGGGCACATGATGTGATGAGCACTAGGTGTTACACACAACTGATAAATCATCACACATACATCTGACACTAAGTATATACTTTATGTTGGCTAATTGAATTTAAATTAAAAAAGGAGAAAAAATCTATAATGATAATCTAATAAACTGTTGTTTGTTCTGTTCACAAGAGCTCTTGAGCACTTCCATTGTGCCAAGCATTGTGCTAAGGATTTTAAATTCATTATTATATTAATATTTATGATAACTTTAAAGGATAGAAATACTTATTAGTATTTTATAGATGAGAAAGTTATTGAAAGAATAAAAAACTTGCTCACTGAGGCATAAAAAGTTGCATCCTATTTGTGGTCATGGCTTCTTTCAAGAGAATATTTAGATGCAATATTTATGCTACAGTAAGAGTTCTCGAGGGATCCTAAAGCAACTACACAGTATAGGAAGCCAAGATCATCATTAAGTGGCTTTTATAAATTGTTCATTAGCATGCCAAGGCATTCATTGAGGGCCAATTTGAACTAGAAGCCATGCCAGAAACTAGGGTTAATGATGGGATCCTCTCCTTCAAACAAACCTGGCTAACATGGTATTATTAAAAAGCTTGTCAGGATATGATCTAGATTTAATTTCTCAAGCAGATTAGCTGTTGACTTAGGAAACCACAGCTTTCAGAACTTAAAAGGACCATTAAAAATCAGCTCAGCAAGTCACTATCTCACATAGGCAGGGCACTACTATTCTACCTCTATTGGTGCCACAATCGAGTCCCTGAGTGATGAAGAGGTATAATGGGCACTTAATACAGTACTCTTCCCACACTACCATCTTGTCCCTCCCTCATTTGCTCCAGAAGATAATTATTTCTTTTGTGGAAATACCCCAATATTACATGAGATGACAAAAAGCAGACAATGGAGATTTATACTATTCTTTATAGGTATCTGGTTTAATCACAACAAAATACCAGCATATTAGTTAGGGTTGTCCAGAGAAAGAGAATAAGTAAGATTCTCTCTCTTTCTCTCTCTCTCTCTCTCTCTCTCCCCTCTATATATCTGGGATTGATTTCTTTTAGGGAATGCCATTGTGGGAGCTGGTTCATGCCATTGTAGGAGCTGGCAAATCTGAAATCCACAGAGGATGTTAGCAGTGTGGGAATTCAAGTAGGAGTTGAAGCAATTTTGAATCCAAAATACACATGGCAGGCCATGCAGGCTGGAACTCAAGCAGGGTTTCTGTGTTGCACTTTTGAGGCCAAATCCTTGCTTCTGAAAACCTCATACTTTGCTCTTAAAACATTAAACTGACTGAATGAGGCCTACCCACATTATGGGAGAGTAATCTGCTTAAAGTCTACTGGTGTAAATGTTAATCCCATCTAAAAAAAAAAAATTCCCTTCACAGAACATCTAGACTGGTATTTGGGCCAGGCCAACTACAATCACTGACCCATGAAGCTGAGAAGACTCTTCTAGTCCAGGGTTTCACTATTCTAGTCTAAAAAAAGATTGCATGGGTTTTTAATAAGTATCCAACCCCAAAAATTTCCATGGTCAACTTTTTTTGACTTAATGTCAAACATATTTATCTATCTTCAAAAGCCTTATGATGCTCAGTGAATTGGGAATCCCCTAGGCAGGGACACTAGTTTTCTGTGATCTCTGGATCATATCATCTTTTTTTGTGTGAAAGTCATCTCTCTGAAACCAATGTTTCCTGATGAGACACCATGATCAAAATCAATCTCTCCTTTTATGCAGCTAAGGAAACTGAAGCACAGAGACGTGAAGGTCCTTGGATCACAGAGAGTCAGTGGCAATTACAGACCCAAGTTTATTGACTTCGGTTCTCTTTCCAAATGTAAAAATATAAGTTACAAAAACTGGTAATAAGTGGTACAGACTGGAGCTTTTCCTAGGTAGGTGTTTGAGCTGGGGCAGGTACCTATGATTGATTCTGTAACTGGCATTTCTACAGAGCAGAAGTTAGGTCTGATTAGAGTAGATGGTTACATGGCAGAAATGACAGCCCAGCTCACTTTGGTTGGATGAAAGTTGTGTGTGTGGATTACCAATTGACAGAATCCTCTTTTTTTCCTAGTGTTCTATTTCTCTAGCGAGAGCCCAGTGGCCAGGAGGGGGTGGGGGAAGAGGGGAGAGGGTGAGTGGATCAATCTTGGGATTTTAGGCAATTGCCTCCATTTGTTGGACTTTGAACATGAAGATGACAGGAATTCCCATGTTTAATAAATTATAAGAAAGGCTATAAATCGATGATGGCATGTCACACAGAAGAAGCTATCAGAGTTTAAATTAGTAGAAGAATATCTCCAGAAGTTCTTTACTAGGAATGTGAAAAATCATTCTCATATTGATTCTTTTCCTTGGCTACTGACTTGAGCAGAGGATATAAAAGCTATGATTTCAGATACACACATACACACCTATATTTTATCTTTACAATGTGTGAATTTCTTGGATTCATTTTTATCTTTACATTAAAGATAAAATGAGATATGAGAACTTTACATTAAAGATAAAATGATATGAGAACTCTTTTGATCTCATATCAGATAACATCATAATACTGTTCATATTTTCTTCTATGATAGAAGCATCAAATATAGGTGCCACTACCTAATTTATTAGCCACACACCCTAATGCTCTCAGAAAACTACAGTTAGGACTGAGACATATAGTGAACCCCTACAATTATTCCACAGGGTCAGACTAGTGTTGCAAAGAGTCTGAAATGGCTTGCAGTAGTACTTCAGAAACTAAATTTGAAAATAAGGAGATAATCATCTATGCATCCCTTTTTCCTCTTTATAATTGGTATGGGCCCATGATTAGACCCCAGGTCGTCATAATTCTCCTTAAGTTTTTATCTTAGGGTTAAGAGAATTTACACGTTTAATGACCATGTCAAAAAATAGTTCTTATTGGGTTTCTCACCCCTGTACCCCATCTGAGGCAATCATGGTTTCTAAAAAATGCAGTGAAATAGATGCTATAAGGCATACGTGCTTTCCTTAAACCTGGTATCTTGGGTAGGGGTTGGGAGAATCGGTGCCAGGGACTCTTGCACCAGTGATTTACTGAGGGAGTGATCTTTGGCAAACTGCAATGGAGTAAGGGAAGATAGTGCAGAGGAGGAAGTTAAATCAGATGTGGCTTCAGCTAAAGTCTGGCTTATCGGTTCTCATGGGGAACTCTGGAGCAAGGATGGTGCCATAGAAATGACAAAAATTGAGGCTTTTGGGGTTTTTTGTACCCCTGTATTGCTTAGTTAATGGCTGCAGGTCATCCTTGGGGAAAGTGTAACCACTCAGCCATTTGTGCGTGAGGGGTATCATAGTTCCCTGGAGGAAGATGCAGCAGCTAGGGGAATGGTGCATTGTTCCAGTAAAGGATATCTGGGTAGGTCACCAAGAATATCTATTATACCTAGGCATAGGTAAACATTCATTTTCTTATAGTTTGAGTGGCCTGGCTGGTTTTTTGGGGTCATTTTTTTTTTTTCCTGGGAGGAATTTTATTCAGATGTTGGCTGGGGCTACACTCATTTGAATGCTTCATTGGAGATGGAATATTGCTCCAGAGGTGGCCTGGTCATATGGCTGGCAAGATGGTGCTGATTGTTGGTGGGAGGTCTCCATTAGTCCCCACGTGGCCCTGGACACAGGGTTGCTTGAGTGTCCTCATCGTCTGGCAGCTAACTTCCCCAGGGAGAGTATTTCAACAGAACAAGGAAAAGCCCCAATGGCTTTATCATTTGGTCACCCAAGTCAGCTCTGATTCTGTGGGGAGGAGAATGCATAGGGTGTAAGCAGAAAAAGGTAAGGATCAAGGGCCATCATAGAGGTTGGCTACAATAGAGCAGGGCATTCTTATATTCCTTCTCAACTATTTTCCTGCTTACCCCCTCCGCCCATTTATCAAGAATATGGCGGCACTTTACCTCCCTACCCATAACTCTTCATTGTGAATCCTTGATATTTCTCATGACTGCTACTTGAATTGAGTCATATAGGATGTGAAGCCAAAAGTTTATTTAAATTAATTTCTAGCAATTTCTAAGCTTTCAGAGTTGTCTAGTAACATTGCAGGAGCCGGTGCCAACCCCATATTCTCCTTATCTCTAAGATTCATGATTACATAATCTTCGATTATGCCTACTTCTGGTCTTCATCATTTCCCGGAAAGTCCTCATTTATAAAGCATGTCTGTCCTCCTGCAGCTATTCCTCTGTCCTCTGCCTAGGTCTTCCACCACTCACTTGAGTTCTTTGTCTACTTAACCACAAAGGTCCCACAATGAAATCTCCTTCTTGCAAGGTGGAAATGCTGAGATATGGCTGTAGTTCAGCCTGAGTTGGAATTGTGAAAGTAGTCAGGTTAGCAGGAAAAAGCTAGAGGCAGAGAGGCCTAATCTCAGAAGAAAACAGGGCTTTTGACCAAAAGCTAGCTTCTGTGATGTCAGATGTCAACGAGAGTGATTTTTTTTTCTTTCACAGTACCTAGATCTAATAGAATTGTAAAATTCTGACTGTGAAGACAGAAGCACCACACAATGTTTATATAAGGCTCCCTGCTTATCTATATGGGGTTTGAGTCATTAATGAGAATCTGTTGAAGCTTGACCACTCTACTATCTGTGGGCCTCATCCTCTTCCCACTTCTGTGATACTTTTCTGAGACAGAAAAACTGTCCCACTGGCACAGGCAATACCCCAACCCTGCCAGCTGGCTTACAAAGTGTGTCATTGGTCACTAGAGGAAATGAAAGGAAGAGTATACTCTTCTTGGTTCAAAACAAATCTCAACTAGAGAGAATAAATATTTTAGGTTTGGCAGGCCACATATGGTCTTTGTCACATATTGTTATTTGTGTCTGTTTACAACTCTTTAAAAATGTAAAGACCAATCTCAGCTGTAAGGGATGTATAAACACAGGCCTCTAGTAGAATTTGGCCCATGGGCAAATTTGGGTAATTTTGCCCATGGGTAATTTGCCCATGGATAATTTGCTAACCCCTGTTATATGTCAAACAACTTACAGATACAATAGCTCCTATAAAATTGGGGGGAAACCCACTAAAATACAAGTCATAGCCATTTGAAAAGGAAAGGTGCTGATAACTTTAAACAGCTATTATAATTTTAGTATAAACAGGAACCATCTTGCTAAAAAACAGGCTCATTCAGTGAAAAGGATCAGGAAGTGAATTATTCAGTAACAGAACTTATTTCCCCAAATGGGAGGTCATACAGTTGGTAAGATCTTAATAATGTGAGCGTGTATAATTATTGTACATAAAATGCTAGGACAAGATCAGTACCAGAAGCTGAAAAGTTTCCAAACTCTCAAACAGTGTGACAAGTTGAAGTATTGAAGACACATTACATGAACTTGAGAAGGTTTTGTGAAATAAATTGAAAGGACACACAGCTTCTTTATTTAGACTGATAATACAGCAGGTTTCACCTATAAATGCTGTGCATTGGTAAGATATGCAAGTAAGTGTAAAATTCAAGATCAGAAAGCATTGCCCACAACAAGTGAAGGCCAAGATATAATTAATATTTAGCTTTCATATCTACAAACAAAAGGTCTCTCTTGGGAGAGCTGTGCTGATTTTGTACTAATGATCCCTTGCCAATGGATTCTATGAGACCTTTTACATCTTGCTGAAAAATACATCCTCACATTGTCATAACACACTACCTTCTTCACAGAGAAGTGCTATTGTCAAACACTCTCGGAGATGAAATAAAGGAAACTTTGGGATAATGCTACAAAATGGCTAAATTTGATATACAAAGACTAATTCACTTGAGAATATAAAATGTGGGAAAACCTGGACTGCTTCATAAATATCATACTATACACATAAATATGCTTACTGGAGGAAGAGCTTTCAACAGGATTTTGAGCTTAAAGATGAAATCTATTTTTTAATATTTTATTTAAATTCAATTTGCCAACATATAGTATGACACCCAGTGCTCATCTCATCAAGTGCCCTCCTTACTGTCCGTCATCGGTTACCCGATCCCCCGATTCTTTTCCCTTTCTGCAACTCTTTCTTTGTTTTCCAGAGTAGGAGTCTCTCATGGTTTTTCTTCCTCTCTGATTTTCCCCCCAGTTTCCCACCTTTCCTTTTTAGTCCCTTTCACTATTTCTTATATTCACATATGAGTAAAACCATATGATCATTGTTTTTCTCTGATTGACTTATTTCACTCAGCATAATATCTTCTAGCTCCATCCACAACAGTGTAAATGGTAAGTATTCACCCTTTCTGATAGCTGAGTAATATTCCATTGTATATATAGATCACATCTTCTTTATCCATTCATCCATCAATGGATATCTCAGCTCTTTCCACAGTTTGGGTATTGTGGACATGGCTGCTATAAACATTGGGGTGCAAGTGGCCCTTCATTTCACTACATCTGTATCTTTGGGGTAAATACCCAGTAGTGCAATTGCTGGGTCATAGAGCAGCCCTATTTTTAACTTCTTAAGGAAACTCCACAATGTTTTTCAGAGTGGCCATACCAGCTTGCATTCCCACCAACAGTGTGAGAGGATTCCCCTTTCTCCACATCCTTGCTAACACTTGTTGTTTCCTGTTTTGTTACTTTCAGCCATTCTGACTGGTATAAGGTGGTATCTCATTGTGGTCTTGATTTGTGTTTCCCTGATGCCAAGTGATATGGAACATTTTTTCATGTGTCTATTGGTCACTTGTATGCCTTCTTTGGAGACATGTCTGTTCATGTCCTCTGTCCATTTCTTGACTGGATTGTTTGTTTCATGGGTGTTGAGTTTGGTAAGTTCTTTATAGATCTTGGATACTAGCCCTTTATCTGATGTCACTTGCAAATATCTTCTCCCATTCTGTAGGTTGCCTTGTAGTTTGTTGACTGTTTTCTTTGCTGTGCAGCTTTTTATTTCGATGAAGTCCCAAGAATTCATTTTTGCTTTTGTTTCTCTTGCCTTTGGGGACATGTTTAGCAAGAAGTTGCTGTGGCTGAAGTCAAAGAAGTTGCTGCCTGTGTTCTCTTCTAGGATTTTGATGTATTCCTGTCTCACATTTAGGTCTTTCATCCATTTTGAGTTTATCTTAATAATGTGAGCATGTACAATTATCTTTGTGTATAATGTAAGTAAATGGTCCAGTCTCATTATACATGTCACTCTCCAATTTTACTAGCATTATTTATTGAAGAGACTGTCTTTTTTCCAGTGGATATGATTTCCTGCTTTTTCAAAGATGAGTTGAGCATAAAATTGAGGATCCATTTCTGGGTTCTCTATTCTGTTCCATTGATCTATGTGTCTGTTTTTGTGCCAGTACCATACTGCCTTGATGATTACAGCTTTGTAATATAGCTTGAAGTCAGGCATTGTGATGCAACCAGCTTTGGTTTTCGTTTTCAACATTCCTCTGGCTACTTGAGATCTTTCTGGTTCCATAGAAATTTAAGGATTATTTGTTCCAGTTCTATGAAAAATGTCGATGATATTTTGATATGGACTGCATTGCATGTGTAAATTGTTCTGGATAGCATAGACATTTTCACAATATTTTTCTTACAATCTATGAACATGAAATGTTTTTCCATCTCTTCGTATCTTCCTCTATTTCCTTCAGAAGTGTTCTGTAGTTTTTAGGGTATAGATACTTTACCTCTTTGGTTAGGTTTATTCCTAGGTATCTTATACTTTTCGGTGCAATTGTAAATGGGATTAACTCCTTAATTTATCTTTCTTCAGTCGCATTGTTAGTGTGTAGAAATGCCACTGATTTCTGGGCATTGATTTTGTATCCTGCCACATTGCCGAATTGCTGTATGAGTTCTAGCGATCTTGGGGTGGAGTCTTTTGGGTTTTCTATGTACAGTATCATGTCATCTGCAAAGAGGGAGAGTTTGACTTCTTTGCCAATTTGAGTGCCTTTTTTATTTCTTTTTGTTGCCCGACTGCTGAGGCTAGGACTTCTAGTACTACGTTGAATAGCAGTGGTGAGAGTGGACATCCCTGTCCTGTTCCTGATCTTAGGGGAAAGGCTCCCAGTGTTTCCCCATTGAGATTTTCTCTGTGGGCTTTTCATATATAGTTTGATGATATTGAGAAATGTTCCCTCTATCCCTACACTTTAAAGAGTTTTGATCAGGAATGGATGCTGTATTTTGTCCAGTAATTTTTCTGCATCTATTGAGAGGATCATATGGTTCTTGTCTTTTCTTTTATTGATATGATCTATCACTTTGTTTTATGTGTGTTGAACCACCCTTGCATCCCCGGGATAAATACCACTTGGTCATGGTGAATAATCTTAATATACTGTTGGATCCTATTGGCTAGTATCTCGGTGAGGGTTTTTGCCTCCCTGCTCATCAGGGATATTGGTCTGTAATTCTCCTTTATGGTGGGGTCTTTGTCTGGTTTTGGGATCAATAAATGAGTTGGAAGAATTCCTTCCATTTCTATCCTTTGAAACAGCTTGTAGAATAGGCATTATTTCCTCTCTGAAGTTCTGGTAGAGTTCCCCTGGGAAGCCATATGGCCCTAAAGATGACGTTTGGAAGTGCTTTCAAGGTAATATTGGCCAGATTTTTTGCTAAGTGCTTTGAAGATGGACATGGCGGTACAAACACAGCCTTCTCAGCAGTTACTTTTCATTGTGTGAACTAGTTGAACAAGTTTCTGTAAGATACTGAAGAAAGTTTGACTTCAAGTGACAGGATTCTTGAATTCATTCATTCATTTATTTATTTATTTATTTATTTATGATTTATTTTTATTTATTTATGATAGACATAGAGAGAGAGAGAGAGAGAGAGAGAGAGGCAGAGACACAGGCAGAGGGAGAAGCAGGCTCCATGCCGGGAGCCTGACGCGGGACTCGATCCTGAGACTCCAGGATTGCGCCCTGGGCCAAAGGCAGGCGCGAAACCACTGAGCCACCCAGGGATCCCCAGGATTCTTGAATTTAAAGGATAACTCAGGGATCCCTGGGTGACTGAGCAGTTTGGTGCCTGTCTTCAGCCCAGGGTGTGATCTGGCCCAGGGCGTGATCCTGGAGTCCCTGAATCGAGTCCCACATCGGACTACCTTCATGGGGTCTGCTTGTCCCTCTGCCCGTGTCTCTGCCTCTCTCTCTGTCTCTGTGTCTCTCATGAATAAATAGATAAAATCTTAAAAAAAAATAAAAGATAACAGAGTATTTCTGGTTAGGCGATGATGGAATAAGACTCTTCTGGAAACATTCCCTGCAATAAACAACCAGAAAACCAAGACATAAAGCAAAAAAACCCCAATGACTTGAAGATACTAGAGAGAGAACAGAAGCAGACAAACACTAGTGAGGAGTAAATACTTGGAGGAGGGGAGCTGTATGAAGTAACTTTCCTGTATCTGTTGCTTTTTGCCTAAGTATGTGGTCAGTGCATGGTGCTGAAGGTTTCAGCAGGAAATATACTCTCGTTAGTGGGGGAATTCATAGATGATGAAGAGAGTTGAAATATCCTGGAAGAGAAGGAGACAGAAAGAATATTCACAAATTTTATCTATTGCTTCCTCTGACTTCTTCCTCAAGCACATATACATGAAACAGATTCAAGCCGCCTGAGCTAAAGACAGATGATCTGAACTGAGACTGCAATTGCCATACAAGAAAGAGTTACATAAGCAAAGGGAAACCACTTGTTAGAGAAAACAACAAAATCAAGAATTTATACAACTTACCTTTTACAAACTTCAGGATAAATCTAAAATTTTCCAACATAAAAAAAAAAAACCATAAAAATTAAACACATTCTTAAGAGAAAGGAAAACCAATTGAACCAGAACTTGAGAGCAACTAGATATTAGAGATAGCAAACAAGGACTTTTAAACAGCTAATATAATGGTTCCCAATGAAGTAAAACAAAATATGAGCTCGATAAATGAAAGGAATGGAAAACTTCAAAAGAGAAATAAAAATAAACAAAACAAAAGGAAAATTCTAGGGCAAAAATAAATGTCTGAAATAAGAGATTCACTGAATGGACTTAGCTGGAGATGACAGACTAAGTAAACTCAAAGATCAAGGGTAATTCTCATTTTTACTATTCTTTTTTCCTTTTACTGTTTAGGTTGTTGCTTTTCATTACCATCTTTCAGGTTGCTGATCTATTCTTCTGCTTCTCTAATCTGCTAATGTATTTTTTATTATAGCTATTGAGTTCTTTTTTTTAAGATTTTATTTATTTATTCATAAGAGGCACAGAG
Source organism: Canis aureus (assembly GCF_053574225.1). Classification (NCBI taxonomy): domain Eukaryota; kingdom Metazoa; phylum Chordata; class Mammalia; order Carnivora; family Canidae; genus Canis; species Canis aureus. Next base: position 42,109,439 of record NC_135631.1, read on the forward strand.
AGAGAGAGAGAGAGGCAGAGACACAGGCAGAGGGATAAGCAGACTCCATGCAGGGAGCCTGATGTGGGACTTGATCCCGGGTCTCCAGGATCACACCCTGGGCAGAAGGCAGGCGCTAAACCGCTGAGCCACCAGGGCTGCCCCAGCTATTGAGTTCTTAATCTCTGATTGGTTTTTTATGTTTTCTATCTCTGCTGAAATTCACACGGAGATCTTCCACTCTTTTCTCAAGTCCAGTGAGTATCCTTATGGCCATTACTCTGAATTCCCTATCAGACATACTAATTATCTCTATTTCATTTAGCTCTTTTGCTTATCAGATTGGGTAAAATAAAAAAACACAAGAAATAACAAGTGTCAGGGATGTGGAGAAAAAGAAACCTTTGTGCACTGTTGGTGGAAATGCAAACTGGTGCAGCCACTGGAAAAACAATATGGAATTTCCTAAAAAAAATTAAAATAAAAATTACCATATGATCCAATAATTTCACTACTGTGCACTTACTAGAAAAACAACTCAAAAAGATATATGCACCTATGTTTATAGCAGCACTATTTATAGTAGCCAAAATATGGAAGCAAAATAAGTGTTCATTGATAAATGAATAGATAAAGAAGATGTGATATTTATACACCATGAAATACTACACGGCCATAAGAAAGGATGAAGTCTTGCTATTTGCAACAACATGGATGGACTGAGAAGATATAATGCTAAGTGAAATACGTCACTCAAAGAAAGACAAATACCATATGATTTAACTCATATGTGGAATTTAAGAAACAAAACAAATAAACAGAGAAAAAAAGAGACAAAAGCTAGACTCTTAAATAACAGAACAGACTGATGATTGCCAGAAGGGAGGTGGGGGAGGATGGGTGAAACAGATAAAGGGGATTAAGAGTATACTTATTTGATGAGCATTGAGAAATGTATAGAATTTTTGCATTATTATATTGTACACCTGAAAGAAATATAACACAGTTTGTTAATTATACTTAAAAAAAAACAACCCAGGAGTTATGATCCAATGCAAAGAACAGAGAGAAAAAAGATTGGAAAAAAAATAACAGAAACTTTTACATAAATACAAGTGCTCTAACTTCTGTAAAATCAGAATCCAGAAAAGAGAAAAAAATTTAATAAAACATGGCAAAATATTTCCCCAAATTTGATAACAGGAAGAAATTTATAAACAAAACATGTTTCAAGGAACATCAAATAGAATTAAGTATGAACAATCTGACATTAAGACACATCATGGCCAAACTGCTGAAAGCCAGAGGAGCAAGTCTTTAAAGCATCCAGAGAAAAGCAGAAACAACACATTATATAAAAGGGAACAATAATTTAATTAATGGCTGTGTTTTCATCAGAAGCCATAGAAGATAGAGAATGAAATATGTTTTAAGTGCTGAAAGAAAAAAAAATATTCATCTGGTTTCTATCTCTAGAGTAAAAATCCCTCTAGCATGAAAGTAAGATAACGATATTTTAAGAATAATAAGACTAAAAGTATCATCACCAGTAGACCTGAACTTTAAAAAATGCTAAAGAAAGTTTCTTAGGTTGAAGGTAAATAATACTAGATGAATATTTGTGTTTACTCAAAAGAGCAAATAACATATAATTGTAAATGTAAAAGAATAACTTTTCTTTGCTGTTTTCCTCTTAATTTCTTCATATGAATCACATAACTCTTTAAAGAAAAATTATAATGGTGTTGTGTAATTTATAAGAAAAATAGATGCATTATATATAATAATTGTAACATAAATCATGGGAATGTATGAAAAAATGGCTTCAGATTTCTGTTGAGTGGTATAATATTTAATGTAATTGGATTATGAAAAGTTAAGAATGTAAGAGCAATTACTAAAATAATAATTCAAAGAAATATAGCAAATTTCATTAAGATGGAGGAACAGAGACAGGATATACCTCCCTGTCTAAAACAATTAGAAAGTTAGGGAAAGAATAGAATCATAAAGACATTGGATGTCAAGAAATAAAAGATAGTAATCCCTAAGAGATGAGAAACAAAGTACATCCTAAAATTACCCCAGCTGACTGGAGAGAATTTCAGGTGATAGTGCAGAGAAGGGGAAGCCAAAAAGGATCTAGTTCCCAAAAGAGGGGAAGCCAAAAGGGATCTCAGTTACTCCCTGAGTTGAAGACTCAGAGCTGGATAGTGGAAAGATCCAGGCAGCTACAGTTTGAAGGGCAGGGTCAGAGAGAGACGAGAGAGAGAGAGAGAGAGAGAGAGGAGAGAGAGAGAGAGAGAGAAAGAGAAACACAAGTACGTTCTGGACACTGGTACTGGGTACCCTTAAGCCTTCAGCTGAGTACTGATAAGTGACAGCATATGTTTGAAACTAGCCAAAGTTGGAGGAAAAAAAACACTCAAAAGGAATTAGAAGGAATAATATCTGGAGATAGCACAGAGTCTTGAAAAGTTACCATTCCCAATAGAGTGAAAAATCCTATTATGGAGAATCAGGTAAGATGTGTGTCTCAGCAGTCAGGAAAGAATTGGTTTTAGACTAAACACTGCTCTGATTCTGCCTAAGAAAGCTTTAAAAGCATCCTCTGAATTGATCAAACTGTTGCCAAGTAACCAAACTGTGTTTAAGGACAAGGTCAAGAATATTTACAGGAATAATGATTAAGCAAGTTAAAATTAACAATACCTGGCATACAATAAGCCATTACCAGGTATATTAATTTTCTATTGCTCAAAGGAAACTACCACAAACTTTCTGGCCTACCACACACACATTTATCATCTCACAGTTCTGTGGGTCTTAAGTCTGAGAAAGCTCATTTGGGTTCTCTGCTCAGGGTCTTACAAATCTGCAATCAAGGTGTTGGCCAGGGCTGATGTCTCACCTGAGGCTCAGATATTTTTTCAAGTTCGTTTGACTGTTGGCAGATTTCATTTCCTTGCAGCTGTAGAACCCATGGAGATGTGTCTTCTTCAAGGCCAACAAAAACACATCTTTGTGACTTCTAGATTCCTTGATTAGAGCTTAACAAAATATGTCAGGTTCACCAAAGGCAATTTATCCCTGGATTAATCCAATTGATTTGGATTAAATTCCTTTTGCATTATAGGAGTCCAGAAATAAAAGAAAAATGGGCAGAAAACTTATTTGAAGAAGTAATAGCAGAAAACTTCCCTAATGTGGGGAAGGAAACAGACATCCACATTCAGGAAGCACAGAGAACCCCAAACAAGATGAACTTAAAGAGGTCCACAACAAGACACATAATAATTAAAATGGCAAAGATTAAAGATAAAGAAAGAATCTTAAAAGTGGCAAGTCAAAAGCAACCAGTTATTTACAAGGGAAACTCCATAAGGCTATTAGATAATTGTTCAGGAGAAACCTTGCACTGCATGCAGTGGCATGTTATATTCAGAGTGTTTAAAGGAGAAACCTAGAAGCAAGAATACTCTACTCAGCAAAGCTATCATTCTGAATAGAAGGAGAGAAAAGAATTTCCCTGACAAACAAAAGTTAAAGCAGTTCATCACTACTAAATAGCCTTATAATAAATATTAAAGGAACTTTGTTAAGTAGAAAAGAAAAGGTCATAGCTAAAAGTAAGAAAATTATGAAAAAAATTTCACTGGTAAATGCAATGGTATAGTAAAGGTAGTAGATCAATCACTTATGAAGTTAGTGTGAAGATTGAAGACAAGAATAATAAAATCAATTATATCTAAAATAATCAGTAAGGGATACACAAAATAAAAAAGATATAAAATATGACATCATATACATAAAATGTGGAGGGGATTAAAAATGTAGAGCCTGCAGAATGTGTTCAAACTTAAGCAACCACTAACTTAAAATAGTCTTTTATATAGATAGAATGTTATATATAAATGCCATGGAAATCACAAATCAAAAACCTATAACACACAAAAAGAGAAAGAAAGTGAAGCATAACACTAAAGAAAGTCATCAAATTGCAAAATAATGGAGCAAGAGAAGAAACAGAGAAGAACTATAAAAATAAGAGAACAATTAACAAAATGGCAATAAGTACATACTTATCAATAATTATTATTTTTTATGGTAAAAAAAATTATATTTAGATGTAACCAGCTGGACTCGATTTAGGTGATCCCAATTTTGTTGGCAACATCTGAAGCATCAGAGTCAGGAGCCAAGTGAACATGTGCCTTCGTCTCTCCATTGGGTATGATCAGGGTGTTGACCTTGGCCACATCAATGTCATAGATTGCTTCACAGCCTGTTTGGTTTGGTGCTTGTTGGCCTTGATATCTACAATGAATAAAAGTGGATTCTTGTCTTCTATTTCCTTCATGCTGACTTGGTAGTTAAAATTGAACTTGACAATGGCATGGTGGTCAAGCTTGTTTCTCTGAGGAGTGCTCTTCCCAGGATATTTGGGCTCTTCAGAGATTTGGGCCATCAGAAAATAGGTGACTTGTGGATCTTTTTTGTGTGACTGTGGATGCCTATCAGCACTACTTTCTTGGAGTTCAAAGCCTTTGCTTTGGCTTCAGCTTTGGGAGGGGCAGGAGCTTTCTTCCTTGCCTGGTGCCATCTTTGTCAAAGTTCAATTACTTTAAATGTTAATGGCCTAAGTGTTCCATAAAGACATGAGGTGACTGAATGGATAAAAACGAAGACCCAACTATATGCTGTCTACAAGAGACTCACTTCAGACCTAAAGACACATACAGGGATCCCTGGGTGGCTCAGCGGTTTAGCGTCTGCCTTTGACCCAGGGCATGATCCTGGAGTCCTCGGATCGAGTCCACATCAGGCTCCCTGCATGGAAACTGCTTCTCTCCGCCTCTCTCTCTCCCCGTGTCTCTCATGAATAATAAATAAATAAAAATATTAAAAATAAAGAAAAGAAAAAAAGACACATACAGACTGAAAGTTAAGGGATAGAATTAGAGATTCCATGGAAATGGAAGCAAAAACAAACAAACAAATAAAACAAAACTGGGACAGATGGCAATAATTATACTAGACCAAAGAGACTTTAAAACAAAGACTGCAACAAGAGACAAAAAAGGGCATTGCATAATGATAAAGGGATCAATCCATCAAGAGGGTATAACAATTGTTAAATATCTATGTAGCAACCTAGGAGTGCCTTAAGAAAATATTAACATACATGGAGGGAGAAATTGACAGTATTACAGTAATAGGAGAGGACACCCAAATTGTATCAATGGATAGATCACCCAGACAGAAAATCAGTAAAGAAACAATAGTTGTGAATAACACATTAGACCAGATGGAAATTAAAAATATATACAGAACATTCTATCCAAAACCAGCAGAATACATATTCTTTTCAAAAGCACCTAAAACATTCTCAAGGATAGGTCACATATTAGGCCACAAACAAGTCTCAATAAATTTAAGAAGACAATCTCATGAGCATCTTTTTCAAACACAACTGTATGGAACTAAAAATCAATTACAAGAAAAAAATTGGAAAAAACCCCATAAACATGTGCAGGTTACACAACATGCTACTAAACAACTAATGGGGTCAATAAAGAAATCAAAATATATCTTAAGGCAAATGAGAATGGAAACACAATGGTTCAAAATCATTGGGATGTAGCAAAAAGTTGTTCTAATAAGGAAGTTTATAGTGATATAGGCCCACTTCAAGAAACAAGAAAAATCTAAATAATCTAATATTGTACCTAAAGGAACTTAAAAGAACAAATAAAGTCCAAAGTTGGTAGAAGGAAGGAAATAAAGAACAGAATTGAAGAAAGAAAATAGAGACTGAAAAACAATAGAAAAGATCAATAAAACTAAGATTTTTTTTGAAAAGATAAACAAAACTTATAAACTTCAGCTAGACTCATTAAAAGAGAAAGAAAGAGGAAGGGAGGGAGAGAGAGGAGGGAAAGGAATCAAGTAAGTAAAATTAAAAAATGAAAGAAAAGAAGTTACAATGACATCACAAAAATTCAAAAGCTTATAGAAGATGACCAGAAAAAAATTAAATGCCAACAAACTGGACAGCCTAGAAGAAATTGATAAAATCTTAGAAACATACAATCTTCCAAGACTGAGTAATGAAGAAAGAGAAAATCCAAACAAATTACTAGTAAAAAAATGGAGTCAGTAGTCAAAAAAATTTTAACAAACAGAAGTCCAGGACTAAATGGATTCACCTATGAATTCCAACAAATATTTAAATAAGAGCTGATATCTATCTTCTTAAATTATTCTGAGAAATAAAAGAGGAAGGACTACTTTCAAAGTCATTTTACAAGGCCAGCATTGCCTTGATAACAAAATCAGGCAATTATATTATTAACAAAAGATAATTATAAGCCAATATCCCTGATTTAAAGAGATGCAAAAATCCTTAAGAATGTTGGCAAACCAAATTTTAACAATACATAAAAGGTTCATTTGCCACAATCAAATGGGATTTATTCCATAAATACAGTGACAGTTTAATAGCTGCAAATTAATCATTTTATACCACATTAACACAATGAGGGACAAAAACCTTATGACTATTTCAATAGATGTAGAAAAGGCATTTTACAAAATTTAACATCCATTCATGATAAAAAAAACTCTCACCAAAGTGGGCTTAAAGGAAACATAACTCAACATGATAAAAGCCGTATATGACAAACCAAAAGCTAATATCATACTCAATGGTGAAAAGCTGAAAGCTTTTCCCCTAAGATCAGGAGCAAGACAAGGATGTCCACTATTGCCACTTATATTCAACATTATATTAGAAGTCCTTGCCAAAACAATCATACAAAGAGGAGAAATAAAAGCCATCCACATTGCTAAAGAAGAGGTAAAATTGTCTCAAATTGCAGATGACAAGATACTATTATGTAGAAAATCCCAAAGACTCTACCAAAAAGCTATTAGATGTAATAAAGTGAATTCAGTAAAGTTTCCCAATACAAAATTAATGTACAAAAATAGCTACCATTTCTATACTCTAATAAGGATGTAGCAGAAAGAGATATAAAGAAAACAATTCTATTTACAATTGCATCACAAAGTATAAAATACCTAGGAATAAATTTAACCCAAGAGATGAAAGACCTGTAGTCTGATAAGTAAAAGATAGTGATGAAAGAAACTAGACACAACACAAATAAATGAAAGATATACCATGCTCATGGATTGGGAGAATTAATATCGTTAAAATGTTCACACTACATGAAGCAATATATAGGTTTAAAGCAACCTCCATCAAAGTACAAATAGTACTTACAGAACTAGAACAAAAAAAAAATACTAAAATTTGTATGGAATCATGAAAGAGCCCAAAGAGCCAAAGAAACTTTGGGAAAGAATAAAGCTAGAGGTATCACAATCCCAGTTTTCAAGCTGTACTATGAAGTTATAATAATCAAGATAGTACAGTACTGGTACAAAAGTAGAGTCATAAATCAAATGGGACATAAAGACCAGAAATAAATCCACCCTTATATGGTCAATTAATCTATGATGAAAGAACCAAGATACACAATGGGGAAAAGACAGTCTCTTTAATAAATGGTGCTGGAAAACCAGCCAGCTACATGTAGAAGAATGAAACTTGACCACTTTCTTATCCTATGTACAAAAATAAAATTTAAAAAATGGATTACATACCTAAAGGTAAGACTTGAAACCACAAAATTCCTAAAGAAAACATAAGCAGTAAACTCTTGGATATCAGCCTTAGCTATATATATAGCTTTTATATATATATTTGGATGTGTCTCCTCAGGCAAGGGCAACAAAAGCAGAAATAAACAATAGGACTACATCAAACTAAAAAGATTTTGCACCAAGAAAGAAATCATCAATAAAATGAAAGCCAGCCTATTGAATGAGAGAAGATATTTGTAAATGATTCATCTGATAAGGGGTTAATTTCCAAAATATAAGAAGAACTCATCTAGCTTAACACTAAAAGAATAATCTAATTTTAAAAAGGACAAAGGACCTGAATAGAGATTTTTTTCAGAGATGTACAGATGGCTAAGAGACATATGAAAAAATGCTCAACATCACTAATCATCAGGGAAATGCAAATCAAACTCCAATGAGATTTCACACCATTCCAAATGGTTATTGTTGAAAAGACAAGAAACAAGTATTAGCAGAGTTGTGGAGAAAAAGGGAGCCTTGTGGACTGTTGGTGGGAAGGTAAATTGTTACTATGAAAAATAATATGGAGGTTCCTCAAAAAATTAGAAGTAGAAATACCATATGATCTGGTAATTTCCAAAATAATGAAAACACTAAAAACATTAATGCCTGTGTGGCTCAGTCAGTCAAACATCAGACTCTTGGTTATGGCTCAAGTCATGCTCTTAGGGCCATGAGATTGGGCCCTGTGTTGGGTTCTACACTCAGCTGGGAGTCTGCTTGAGATTCTTTCCCTCTCTCTCCCTGCCCCCCACATCATGCTCTCTCCGATAAATAAAAGATTTATATACTCCTATGTTTACTGCAGCATTATTTACACTAGCCAAGATATGGAAGTCACCTGTGTTCATTGATAGATAAGTGGATAAAGAAGATGTGGTACATACACACACACACACACACAAATATTACTCAGTCATAAAAAGAAGGAAATCTTGCCATTTGCAATAACATGAATGGACCTAGAAGGTGTTATTCTACCTGAAATAAGTCAGAGAAAGTTGAATATTATATAATTTCAGGTAGTACTTTGAGTGAGGGAGGTGGCAAGTTGGGCAAAATAGGTGAAAGGGATTAAGAGGTACAAACTTCCAGATATGTCAGTCATAGGAATGAAAAGTAGAGCACAGAGAATAGAGTTGATAATATTGTAGTGACTTCAGATGGTAACAGATTATAACTACACTTACCATGGTGAGCACTTCTAAATGTATAGCAATATGTAGAATCAGTGTGTTATACACCTGAAATTAATATAACATTGTATGTTAATTATACTTCCACTAAAAATAAAAAAAAAATGAAAAAAGGAAAGAGAAAAGGGATTCAATCACTGACTTTAGCTTTCACTTTAAGAAATTAGAAAAGGAGGGACGCCTGGGTGACTCAGCAGTTGAGTGTCTGCCTTCAGTTCAGGCATAAAATCCTTTTATTAAAAAGAGAGAGAAATTAGAAAAGTAGCAAATTATTTTTATTTATTTTTAAAGATTTTATTTACTTATTCATGAGAGACACAGAGAGAGGCAGAGACATAGTGGGAGAAGCAGGCTCCTCATAGGGAACCTGATATGGGGCTCTATCCCTGCACCTGGGATCATGCTGTGAGCGAAAAGCAGGCACTCAACTGCTGAGCCACCCAGGCATCCCAGAAAAGAAGCACATTAAACCTCAACTAACTAAAGGAAAGGAAATAAAAAAGATTAGGGTGTTAATCAGTGATTTAAAAAACAGAAAAGAATTAGATAATTAATGAAACCAAAAGGATGTCCTTAGAGAAGATCAATAAAAATGATAAACTTCTAGGCTGATCAGAAAAAAAACTGAAAAGAAAGAAAAAAAAAAAAAAGAAAAAAAAACTGAGAAGACACAGATTACCAATATGGAGAATGAAAGTGGTAACATAACTACAGATCCTACAGTTAATAAAAAAAAATAAAAAAGGATCATAACTCATTATGTCAGTACATTTGAGAATTTAGATGAAATCAACATATTTTTTGATAGATACAAACTACCAAAGCTCACTTAAGAAGCAATTAAAAACTTGAATATCCCTATATATTTTAAAGAAATTGAATTATACTTAAAATATTGTAAGAAGGAGCAGCCCGGGTGGCTCAGCCAGTTGGCGCCGCCTTCGGCCCAGGGCCTGACCCTGGAGACCCGGGATTGAGTCCCGCAACGGGCTCCCTGCATGGAGCCTGCTTCTCCTTCTGCCTGTGTCTCTGCCTCTCTCTCTCTCTCTGTCTCTCATAAATAAATAAAATCTTTAAAAAAAATATTCTAAGAAGAAAATTTCAGGGCCACATGGCTCTACTGGTACCAAACATTTAATGAACTAATATGAATTGTATATAAGCTCTTCCAGAAAGCTGAAGAGAAGGGAATAATCTCAACTCATTGTATAAGACCAGTATTACACACAAAATAAAATCAGATGAGGATACAAGTAAAGAAAACCACAGCCCAATACATCTCATGAAAATAGATGCAACAATTCTAAACTAAAATTTATAAATCCATTAATATATTAAAGGGATAACATGTTATGAATAGCAAGGTTTATCTTAGAAATGTAAGATTGGTTTAATTAAAAAAATTAGTGTAACTCACTAACGGACTGAAAAGGAAAAACCATGATTATTAGAATTGATGGAGAGCAACATTTGGCAGAATTAAAAATCCATTCCTGATAAGACTTCCAACAAAGTAGATACTATAAGAGCTAAAAAGTGTCTATGAAAAACACACTGCCTACATCAAACTTAATGAGGACAGACTGAATGCGTGGCCCCTAAAATAAGGACAAGGGAATGATATCCATTTTTACCATTGCTATTCAACATTGTACTGGAAGTTCTAGATCTTGCAAATGAGTAGCAAAAATGACCTGTAGAGAATAAAGCATCATGTTGTGAGTGGCGGCTACAACTACAGTTGGAGTGAAACTTGGGGATGTGTGTGCTTTCCCTGCAGTTTCTCAAAGGAACACAGGTTTGGGAAGAGGACCCTCTAACCAATGGGACTTCATGTGGTCAAATGGGATGAGGGTTCAGACTGTTGTTAAGAATATAAAGCTGAAGAAGAACTTGAAGACATCTAGGTAATGTTTGTATATATCAACTTACTGCTTTTACTGGAGGACAAATACTTCATGAACAAGGAGCTTGTGTTTGTCTTTATTTCCTTCACCAAGCTGTCCTGAATACACCAGATGCTCATACCTATTTGCTGGGTGAATGAATGAATGAAGGAAGGCATGAATATATAAATAGGAACATGGACTCCTCACAGAAATGTCATTAAAGTTCCTTCAAGTGCTCTTATTGTAGAACATTTTATAATTGGGATGATTTCCATATCTTTCTATTGAGTACAGTACAAAATATTTTTGTTACCTCTGGCACTGAGAATTATTAGCACAATATTTATGGCCAACAACATCTCTGATATCTGATTGGCTTCGGAAGGCTAATTTCGAAAGACTAGTTTCAAAATCTTCCCAGTGTATTCAAGAAGAGCAGAGCAAGAGAAATAATTTTCCTTAATTAGGGAGACTTTCACTAGAAAGAATGATCTACCAAGGCATGACATTGCCAGTCTTGAGCATATACTTCCAGTTCCTAGAATAGTGCCTAGAATAAGTAAATACTCAATAAATATTTTTGGATAAATGCACAAGTGGTTGTCCCCTAAGTTAATAGGACGAGGATTTGTTGACCTATAGTCATTCATTCAAAATTTGTCTTCTCATTGCCCCACATGTTACTCATAGGATAAATCTTCCTGTTGCAAGGAAGGCTTTGAAGCTCTGACTTCCCATCTAGAGGTAGGCTGTTGGAAGTGAGGAACAGACATTTTGTTGAAATATAATTGGGAGGTTGTAAGACTATTAAAAATTATTCCAAAAGCAATACACATTTATTACAAGCATTTAGACATAATAAAATTACATAAAGTAAAAGGATAAAGAAAACTTGTGGAGTCTTAAGATTTTTGGGGAATTACTGCAAAAGTAATACTCACTGTAAACATTTATATGCCATAGAAATACATAAAGTAAAAGGTGAAAGCTTCCCTTCTCCCTTTTTTAAGTCGGCTATCTTGAGAAATCACTGTTGCTGGTTTGGAGTATATATCTCAGATTTTCCTCCAGACCTATCATGACTATAATAATAATTTTAAAAATGAGTCATGCAACTTTTAAATAATCTTAATATATCTTGGTTATGGTTCCACATCAGTGCATGTATATCAAATGCATTATTTTAATGGCTGGTTATTAATTCATTGTATAAATAGTCTGTAATTTATTTAAATTATCCCTATTGATTGACATTTGGATAGTTTCTTACTTTTTGCTATTATTAACTGAACTCTAATGAAACATAATTTTTAAAAAATAGTCTTATGTGTATTTCTATAAGATGAATTTTAGAAGTGGAATTGCTGATTCAATTAGAAACCAAGTTAGGGTTAGGTCTTTAAGCAAAGGGCAGACAGTCCCCAAGTTCTTACTCTGTTGGAGAAGGTCTTGTTCTTTCATGTGGCTGCTAGAACTGTTCATAGGATTCACTATCCTTAGGAGATGGTAAAAGGAAAAGCTACCTTTGGGAAGAATTGCAATAAGTACTAAAGAAAGGCAGAGTTCAGTCAGGTCAGGTGAGAGCTCATCTGTTACAAAAAGAGCGTGTTTATTTTTCAGGAAAAATAGGTGCAGTTTGCTGGAAAGAGCCTGGGCCAGAGGGCTGAATTGTGGGAGGTTTCTGCTATCCACAGCCTGACAGCATACATACTTTTGAAAAACATTAGAGTCACACAGCTTTCCTGCATGTATAGGTCTGAAAGGCATGAATGTAGGAGACCAAAGAAGGAAATTAGTCAAATTTTTGAGTACAAGCTGGTCATAAAGGTATAGACCCAACTTAGCAGTATCAAAAATAATAATAGTGAGATCTGACCATGAGCTATGACCATGAGCCCTATCCTAAATACTCTTTTCATAAATGGTCATATTTCATTCTCAGCCCATTTTATAGATTTTGGACCAGAGGAACAGAAGTTAGGTAATTGATCCATGGTCACACAGCCAGGAATGGGCAATGTGAGATTCAAGCCCAGGCTTGGCGCAGAAGGCACCTAGTAAGTGTACTTTGAATAAGATGATAAGACTAGCAGATCAAGATAGGACAGGGGCTTTGACAGTGTGAGAGGTTTGGATCTTATTACAGCAACCTGGGAGGATCAAGAAGTCCAAGATCTTCACCAACATTCATAGAATTAGAGCAGGTATCCATATTGTGCTTGTCCAGATACTTAAGTGCCAAAAGACTCCACATAAACTCTTATCGTCTATTGGAAACCAGAAACAGGGTCCAGTGAAGAGATTGGGCTCATTTTTCCACCAGCAGAAAGGAAGAGAGGGTTTGCTCTTTAACTTACCTTCTTTCTGCTACTCTGCCCATTTGGTTCCCAGAGGGCATGCACTCTAAAGGGTTCATGACTCCACTGCCACTCTCTCTGGGGATTACTGAAGAATCCTCTGTATGTCACCATAGGAAGATCTTACTGTCTTTTGAAATATTTCAACCCCCACATTTCATTTCTTAAAAGTCTGTATCACATTATTCTAAGATAGGTTACTGAATGCATGCAATTCCCAAAGAGGAGACAGTTGCAGCAGGATCGAGCTCTACTTTCAGGCTACAATGAAATGTAAGTCCCCTAATTTTATTTCTGTCTTGGAGATAACTGTGGATGGGATTAGAAGAGTCACTAATTTTCAATGCCACTGAGGGCAAACTATAAAGTGTACGATCATAGCAATCATTGCCCTATAACTGCTTTGCTAATATAAAAGAAGAATGTTTAACAGAGTTCTTTTACTTTTAATTTGATGATTTACTCATTCATTTCACAAGGGTTTATTGGATGAGGGCCAGGCTCTTTGCTAAGCATTGCAAATACAGAAATGAGACTCAGTGCCCTAAATTTCACACAAAAGGTTTGGCTAAGCTGTGTGTGAACTCAACTAGCAAGGTTATTTGGCAATCTGCAGGATTAAGTTATGTTTTTATTTTTCAGCTTCTCTGTTCTATAGTTGCAAGGAGTAAGATTTCTTTTTGCATAGTCATAGGAAGTCCCTAGTTTCAGTCATTGAAGAATTTCATCATCTTCAAATTTCTCATGTCTTTCAAACTATTTTATAATGGCGGCAATTCAGTTTCCCCAAAGCCATGGCTTCAGTAGATACTTGATGCCTAGTGACCACATTTAGTAATTTGGTTACTATCAGTGATTCCTCTCCTTGTGTGCCATAGGCTGTCAGTTATCCATCTCTGATTGATTGCTTCAACAAGACAGATAACTAGTCTCAGATTTTATATTTTATTGGTTGCAACCCACTCCTGGATCCATTTTTTTTTTTTTCATTAAATTCCTTGGTTGCAAAAACCAGAATCAATCCCAGGTTAATTTGAAAAGAGAAAAGTTATATTAGTTGGATATTTGGTAGCTTCTAGAGTTCATGAGAAGTCCAGAGAACTGGATTTAGGAAATCAATAGGAATGGTGGCTGGGCAGCTTAGAGAAGCAGAATCTGTTTATAATGCAAACACAGGCATGACTATCCTTTCTGGGTCCTGGCTGCCGCGGCCACTGCAGTCCTAAACCTTCCCTGCTTCTTTGTATCATTCAGACTCAATTTGAGGTAGGAGCAGCTAACCAGCCAAACCTAGGTCTAGTACCAAGCCCCAGCTTCCACAGGGCCAAGAGGACAAGCAAATGGATATTCACCAAGACTCACACAATGGCAGTTTCTTTAAGACAGAAGGAGTTCAAATATAGCTTCCAAATTACAAGATTTTCTTTATAGATAGACAGAAAGTAATATGGCCCATATGAATATCAGAAAGCAGGTTGGATGAGGGATTATAATGATTGGATATTATATGGGGCCTGATGGGAAGTGTCCTTGAACCTGAGATGATGGAGCTTGATAATTTACTGGGTGTGAAGAGGGAGAGAGAGAAGGGGAGAGTGGAACCTAGGACCACTGTCAGGTTTCCAGCCAGGATAACTGGGTGATTGGGTATGCTGTTGATCTTACAAAAATACCAAGAAGTGGGGTTAAATTCTAGGTCTCTAATTCTAAGCCAGGCAGTAATACGTCGTCTTCTTTAGTTCAACTCCTAGCTGACCATTTTCCAGTTGTAAGATTTTGGATGTGTGACTTAACTACTCTATGTTTCAGTTTCCTCATTTTAAATGAGGTTAGTAATAATATCTGACTCAAAGAGCGGTTGCCAGGTTGAATGAGCATCTACATTAAAGAATTTAAAATAGTGCCTGACACTATTAAGTTCTCAATAAATGTTGGTCACTATTGTCAGCTATTATCAATTCAGTACTAGCTCCAATTAATCCAAAGAGTTTTTTTTTTGGGGGGGGGGGGTTCTTTATATCCCTATGACAAAGTTGACCTGAAAAACAACAATAGCAACAACAACAACCAATAGAGTGGTCTTGAGCAGTTAGGGTCTACCGGTCATACTATCCACCATGGAGAAATGTAGATCAGCCTGAGTATAGCCACTTACAGCCATTCAGGCAGGACAACAGCCACTTAAAGATAGTGCTCCACAACATGTTGACCAGAAATCCATAAAATAATTTTTGCAGATCTAAGGCCATGCCTTCTGCATATTTGGATTTCATTTTGTGAAACTACTAAATCACAAGTTACTTATACCAGGGGAATGACACAGCATTATGAAACCTCCACTCTAACATGAGCAAGTCAAACAGGTTTTTTACATAATAAAAGCTCTGGCATTTCACCAAGGGATTGGCTCCTTGCCAGCTCCTCCATCCTCTAGAAAAAGGTACCAAGATATTTGCACAGCTGGGTTGGATCCAAGCTTAGGGCATATGACATAGGGTAATGAGTAGATCAAGGCCGTGAGAAGCCAGTTCTACTCTAGCTCAGAGTGACTCTGGAATATGTGAGGTTGAATGCAAGTGGGAGGCAAATGCTTGGAGACCCTGGTATTTCCAACTCCATTTCAGCCTGATTGGGGGAGTTCTGGATCTAGACTGATCTGAATCCAATGGAACCTTCAAAATTCAATCTCTAGGAGTTATCTGAAGGGTCTTCAGTTCTATATCATGCCATTAAAGTTGGAACTATCCTGAGCCTTTCCTGGGGCTTAACAACCAGAAGCTGCATGAAGCACTTTTACCCACATTGAACAGTTTGCATAACAGAGCAAGTCTAAATTTCCTACAGAATGAAGAACCCAGGGCCAAGAAAGATAAAGATCAGATTTCAAGCTGGAAAACAAATATCCTTCTCTGCCAGGCTAATGCAAAACCAAACCAAAAATTTACCAATGTTTTTAGCACAAACATTCCATTCATTTTTTATTCTGGACAGTTGGGATATTCATAGAATACTTGTATTGTGACCACAAGATCTGACTGGAAAGAGTTAGTGAGTTCTATAAAAGACATGATCCCTCTACTTTTCTGACTTCCCTTACTCAGACAAAAATGGCTTTGAGACTGGGTGGATCCCCACTTCTGGCACATGATCTAAAATTTGGGGTGTTTTAATGTTAGGGAAATTAATTTACCAGGATAATGCTATTTTTGACATTACGTCGAAAAAGAGACAAAATGTAAGCCCTACATGAAGAGGACAAATACTCCATTTTATAGGCATTTGTTCCTGCAATTTTAGTGGAAAGAGTCTTGTTGAACAGGTAGGATATTTCTACCTTAGCAATGAGGATTGCTACTATTTATTATCAGGTATTGTCTTTGGCACTTTGCATGTATTATCCTGAATTGTCATAATAAACTTGCAAGGTATGTATTATTGCTCCATTATAGGGATGAAGAATTGGGTTAAGAGAAGTTACTGCTAACAAGGGGCAGACTTGCTACCACAAAGTACAAGCTTTTTTCCCACCGTACCCATGCTGTCTTTCCCTAAAGAAAGGAAACTTCCCTAGAGTGAGGGTATCTTTTGGTTAAGGTAATTCAGAACTGACTCATATTTGGCGAAATCATTTGCCAAATGATATTTTGGGGGTGGAATCATACTTCCTATAAGGGTCAAAGAGTTTTTGTTCAAGTGTAAGCAACCAGAGCAGATTAGCATGGAAATACCTACAATTTGTGAGCAGCTCTTGGGCAAGTGCTATTGAGAGCAATACCTGTCTACCCATATCTTGTCCTGAAGGCTGTGTTTGAGAGAAACTCTGTGAAAATCTGTTCCCCTTTGGGGTAGTTCCTACAAATACGTAATCTTTTTCATCTGTGCAAAAAGAGCCAACTCATCCACCAACCAGTCCCAACCCCTTTCAGCCCAAACCTATCAACAGTTACATCCCTAGAGGACAGAATCTGTACAGGCAAACCTATGACATATTGCAGGTTTGGTTCCAGACCACCGCAACAAAGCAAATCTTGCAATAAAGCGAGTCACATGAAGTTTTTTTTTTTTTTTGGTTTCCCACTGTATATAAAAGTTCTATTTACACTATGCTATAGTCTATTAAGTTTGCAAAGCATGATGTCTAAAAATCCAATGTACATACCTTAGTTTAGAAATATTTTATTGCTAAAAAATGCTGACCATTATCTGAGCTTCCAGTGAGTTGCAATCTTTTTTGCTGGTGGAGGCTCTTGCCTCAATGTTGATGGTTGCTGACTGATCAGGGTGGTTGGGTGGCTGTGGCCATTTCCTAAAATGAAACAACAATGAAGTTTGTCACATTGATTGATTCTTCCTTTCATGAATGATTTCTCTGTAGCATGTGAGGCTGTTTGATTTACCCAAAGAAGAGCTTCTTTCAAAATTTGAGTCAGTCCTCTCAAACCCTGGTGCTGTCTTATCCACTAGGTTTATGTAATATTCTAAGTCCTTTGTTGTCATTTCCATAGTCTTCATAGCATCTTCTCCAGGAAGAGATTCCATCTCAAGAAACCACTTTCTTTGCTCATCCATCAGAAGCAACTCATCATTCGTTCAAGTTTTATCATGAGATTACAGTAATTCAGTCACTTCTCTAGGTTCCACTTTTTTTAAAGATTTTATTTATTTATTCATGAGAGACACACACAGAGAGAGAGGCAGAGACATAGGTATAGGGAGAAGCAGGCTCCAGGCAGGGAGCCTGATCCGGAACTCCATCCTGGAACCCCAGTATCACGCCCTTGGACCAAAGGCAAGTGCCAAAACACTGAGCCACCCAGGTGTCCCTAGGCTCCACTTCTAATCCTAGTTCTCTGGCTGCTTCCACCCCATCTGCAGTTACTTCTTCCACTGAAGTCTTGGATCCCTCAAAGTCATCTGGGAGGGTTGGGATCAACTTCTTCCAAACTTCTGTTTTCGTTGATATTTTTGACTACTTCATGCAAATTATGAGTGTTCCTTTTTAGAAAAGAATTCCAGTATAATTAATGTGCAGTGTTATATTAGTTTCAGGTGTATGATATAGCAATTCAACAATTCTATACATTACTCAGTGCTTATCATGATAAGCGTACTCTTAATCTCCTTCACCTATTTCACCTATCCCCCTACCCATCTCTCCTCTAGTAATCACCAGGTTGTTCTCTATATTTAAGAGTCTGCTTGTCTCTTTTTAATTTTGTTCATTTGTTTTTTTTTTTTAATTCCACATATGAATGAAATCCTACAGTATTTGTCTCTGACTTATTTCATTTAGCATTATACCCTTTAAGCCCATCCACGTTTTTGCAAATGGCAAGATTTCATTCTTCTTTTTTTTATAGCTGAGGAATATTCCATTGTATACATATGCCACCTGTACTTGGTCCACCTACAATTGTGAATCCTTTCCAGAAACTTTTTAATTGACCTTATCCAGATCCATCAAAGGAATCATTACCTATGCCAGCCGTAGCCTTATGAAAGTTATTTCTTAAACAAGAAGACTATAAAATCAAAATTACTCCTTGATCCATGGGCTACAGAGTGGATGTTGTGTTAGCAGTTATGAGAACAACATGAATCTCATTGTACATCTCCATCAGAGCTCTTGGGTGACCAGGATAATGTCAATGAACAGTAATGTTTTGAAAGAAATATTTTTTTCCCGAGCAGTAGGTCTCAACAGTGGGCTTCAAATATTCAGGAAACCATGTTGCAAACAGGTGTGCTGTCACCCAGGTTTTGTTGTTCTATTTATAGAGAATAGACAGAGTGATTTAGCATAAAGGCCCTCCTATTTCCAGAATGGTAAATGAACATTGGCTTCAAATTAAAGTCTCCAGCTGCATCAGCCCCTAACAAGAGAGTCAGCCTGTCCTTTGAGGCTTTGACGTCAGGTGTCAACTTCTTACTGAAAAGCTGTTGTTTGGTGTAGCTACCCTCATTAATGATCATGGCTAGATCTTCTGGAATAACCTACTGCTCTGTTATGGAGACGGTTTCTTCCCTTAAACCTCATGAATTGGCCTCCATTAGCTCCCACCTTTTTTTCTCAACCTTCATGGAATTGAAGGGGGTTCTGAATTAGACTTTGGCTTAAGGGAATGTTGTGGCTGGTTTGATCTTTTGTCCAGATCAGGGAAACTTTCTCTATATCAGCAATAAGACTGTTCTCTTTCTTATCATTCATATGTTCACTGGAGTCACACTCTTCATTTTCCTTCAAGAACTTTTTCTTTGCCATCACAGCTTGGCTAGCCATTTGACATAGAGGCCTAGCCCCCAGTTTATCTTGGCTTCCAACATGCCTTCCTCACTAAGGTTCGTCATTTCTAGCTTTTGGCTTAAAGTGAGAGATATGCGACTCTTCCTTTCACTGGAACACTCAGAGGCCATTGTAGGGTTCTTAATTGGCCTAATTTCAACATTGTTGGGTCTCAGGGAATAGGAAGGCCTGAGGAGAGGCAGAGATGGGGGCATATCTGGTTAGTGTAGCAGACAGGACACATATAGCACTTATCAGTAAAATTTACCATCTTATATGGGAGCAATCATGGTGTCTGTCCCTAAACAATTACAATAGTAACATCTATGAAGCATAGTAAAGCATAGCAGTAAAATGAGATGTTCCTGTACCTGATTTATCTTTGTATGTGTTATACAACATCACAAGCTTGTTGGTAGCTGAGGGTCCATAGACGTCTGTTGAGCCAACAGGTGGATGTGAAGCAAGATGCTACATGCTACAAATAATTCATACTTCTGTCCTCAAGACAGTGTTTTCTTAATGGAGTGATAAGAAATCATCAGAAAAAAAATGAGTTTGTATTTGAATTGAAGATCTAAGTTGCCTTCATGATAGAGATCACGAATGCAGGAGGGAGCAGGGTGGGCCAGAGTCCTCAAGGATACTTCACACAAAAGGAGAAAGCTGGAGAATGGGAAGGATTGGGGTAGGTAGGGGAAGTAAGGTGGATAAGGGGGGTGTACATGAGGAGTGGGGGATGGGGAAAAGGGAAAGCAAGTGGAGGAAATAGCATCTCTGTCAGTATTTCTCCCGCTTCCTTCCTTATTACATCTCTTCCAGTTGGTCCTCTCCACAAGTTTTTGTTGTGTTCCCATTTCTATATATAGAAAGCCCCACTGGAGCCCCAGTGACATGGTGGGGTGTGGGGGCGGGGAAGCATGCTACAGTTTGAGTAGGACTGTCTTTTCCTGAGCCTCTGTCCTGGGCTGTGGCGTTCTCAGGTGCTTCTCAATCCTCCTCCTTAGGTGAGGCAGGATGGCTAGAAATGCTGGTGCTTAATATTTCCCTCCTCCTTGGCTGCTTAGGCTCCAATAAAACCCCAGTTGAGTAGATTCTGGACAACAGTTTTGTGCGAGGGCAGGTCTCATTAAGAAGAACAGAGTCTTCTGGCATTTTTCAAAATGGCTGCTTTCCCCTCCTCCTACTGGAAATTGGAAGCCAGAGGGGATTTTTCTTTCATCTTCCCTATGAGAACCTAGTAGTGCTCCTGGGGATAAAACTGACAAAAGTGTAGGTGCTCTTCCTAAAACTGTCTTTCCCTGGAGTTTCTATCTCTTCAATTTGTCCATACTGAGCTTCCAACAATGCATCCATTAGAGTTTAGGTTTTCTTACCTAGTCCTTCCCACAGAGCTTTCTGCTCTGGTGACCTGTGATTCTCTGTATCTGCTTGTCTGCCTCTCTCCAATGTTGGGGATTGCAGTTTGCCCTCTGATCTCAATTCTTTGAGGAATCGAAGAGGTGTTGTTGGTTTCTAACTTGTTCAGCTTTTTGTTGTAAGTACTGGAGTGACAACCTCCAAGCTCCTTACATGTAGGATCCAAGCACATGTTTCTAAAGCAGCATTTTCCTGCAGTATATTCTGCAAAACATGAATTTGATGGAGTTCTACAGAATTTTAGTGTTTAACAACAGAAGGCACCCATGACCAAACAGCTTTGCCTAATACTGGGTTTCTTACCACAGGATTTTTAAGTGCCTTTATTATACTAGTATGCATCTGATTCTATTATATTGTTTCCTAGTTGACATGATCATGAAGTTCTCTGAGTATTTTATAAGACTATATTCCTCAGAAGTTCAGAAATGTTGTCTCACAATCTTTCTGAATACCTTCCCCTTGCCTGTTGCCCCACCTTTGCAGGCACAGTTGACATAATTAGTCCTTTTTATGTTCATTCATCCCACAGGCAGTGTGTCAGCTCTAGTGGGTGAATATTAAATGTTTGGAACATGGTGCCTTTTAGAGTTAAGAGTTTGATATGGAAAGTGAGAAAGAAATACACAAAAATAATTCTAATTCAAGAAACTTTAAGGAAATGCTTCCCCAACATTTCTGTTTACAAAAGATAAACCAAATTAAATCTAGAGAGTTAAAACTGAAAACAACAACAAAAAATTATAATTAGCTGTTCACTTCCCACCTTTTATTGAGGTGCCAAGTTGGCTTCAAGAGTGAAAAAGGCTCTGGGCAGGTCAGGTTTCTGGGCAGGTCTTCAGAATATCATTCTACATAGAGCTGCCCATAACTTGCCACCTCTCATTCACTGATCTGTGCTCACTGCAACATCTTCTTATGATGTTTCTAGGGGTCCCTTTGGGCAAAATCCAACAGGCAGGAAACCAAGGGCTGAGTGACTTACTCCAGATGCTTATTCTCAGCAGGTGTTAGGGCTTTGCAAAAGAGTGAAGTGTAGGATCTATGGCACCATTCACCCATCATCCTTTTGCCCGACTTTGAGACACAACTTTTTCACACTAAAGGGCCATTCTCCAGAGTATCACTCTATCTTTGACTTACTGACAATACAAGAAAACAAAAGACAGCTGCTTTTGCACTGGGCACAAACATCAAGAAGGAACAAAAATTGGTAATGACTAACCAGTATATCAATTATTATAAAAAGAAATGATTGTGTACCCAGCAGGCAGTTTAGTGCAATCTAAGAGGACTGAGGAAATGCTCTCCCAGGTCTTTTTCCCCACCTGGCTCCCTCACCAGATGCAGCTATGCCTGAAATCAACCCTTAGGCAGGCTTTCTTTGGCTTAAGCAGTTCTTCTCTGGCAGTCATCTTTCTAAAAGGCACATACCTAAGGAGAGGAGGATATGACAAATTACAGCCTTTGCATGGCTGTTGTCAAATGACAACTTCTTAGGACAAAAGGAATCAAGGGAAAATAATTTCATTTCTTATTCCTCAGTTTCCTTGTCTGTAAAATGACAAAAGTTGAATTAAGAAAGATCTAAGTCATGCTTCCATTTTATGACTTATTACCACTCCCAAAATTGAGACAGTATAAGGGTGCTGGTAACTCAGGAGGAAAGGGGGAGAAAGCCTCACAGGCATGAAATCCAGTTCATAGGAGGTATTTATTTTTTTATAATGGGCAAGAATAGAGAATACTAGATTGTGTGTAAAAATAAAAGTATTGTTTTGTGAATATAAGATGTATATTTGCCCACTGGGGCTTTCTCCAGAGAAACAGACAAAAGAGGGAGAGGTAGAGAGTTACAGCCTGGAGGAAGAATTCCCTCTTCATGGGGTCGTTCAGTCTGTTTTCTCTGAAGTCCTTCAACTGACTGGATGAGCCCCCCTACATTATGGAGGATAATCTGCTTTACTTAAAGTGTACTGATTTAATGGTCAATCTCATCTAAAAAAGTACCTTAACAGCAACACCCAGTTTAATGTGTTTTTTTTTTTTTTTAATTTTCTGTTTGTTTATTCATGAGAGACACACAGAGAGAGGCAGAGACACAGGCAGAGGGAGAAGCGGGTTCCATACAGGGAGCCCGATGTGGGACTTGATCCTGGGTCTCCAGGATCACACCCTGGGCCTCCAGGATCACACCCTGGGCCAACGGCAGGAGCCCAACTGCTAAGCCACCCAAGCATCCCCCCAGTTTGATGTTTGACCAACTATCTGGCTACTGTTGCCTAGCTAAACTGGCACAACAATTTAATTATCACGTGTGTGTGTGTGTACTGGGTAGTGGAATAATGTATTTCTTATAGTGGTTTGTGGCCAAGAAGGTTGAAAACCCCTGTGAGTCCATAAAACCAATATAACACTGCTTCTAAGACAGTACTGTCCCTGGCATAAGAAAGGGAACTATATCCCCAAATGTGCTTCACAGCCTGCCTCTTGTCCCATTAAAGGAGACCTAGACACCATTTAAAGCCTCGTATTTGAACATCATCTCAGACGTCCCCACTGCTCATTTTGCTCTAAGCATAATGGAACTCCTGTTCCTTCCTTCATAGTCTCTTGTGTTCGCTTCAGCAGCACATACACTTCCTTCATAGTCTGCCATGTGTTCCCACCTCAGGGCCTTTGCATTTCCTCTTTCCTCTACCAGGAAGGCTCTTCCCCAGATCTTCACCAGAGCTGACTCCTCATCTCTCAGATTTCCACCTTACTACTGCTACCTACTCAGAGGCGCCCTCCTTGGTCAGCCCATTTAAAGCAATCCCAGCCCATTCCCCCCAGAACCCCATACATTCCCCAGGAAACCTTTATTCTATTACACAATTTTATTTTCTCCATTGTTCTTTTCATTATCTAAAATATCTTAGTTGTTTCTTTATTTTTGGTCATTCCTTTTAATAATAAATTTATTTTTTATTGGTGTTCAATTTGTCAACATACAGAATAACACCCAGTGCTCATCCCGTCAAGTGCCCCCCCTCAGTGCCCGTTACCCATCACCCCCACCCCCCCACCCTCCTCCCCTTCCACCACCCCTAGCTCATTTCCCAGAGTTAGGAGTCTTTATGTTATGTCTCCCTTTCTGATATTTCCTACCCATTTCTTCTCCCTTCCCTTCTATATTCCCTTTCACTATTATTTATATTCCCCAAATGAATGAGAACATATAATGTTTGTCCTTCTCCGATTGACTTATTTCACTCAGCATAATACCCTCCAGTTCCATCCACATCGAAGCAAATGGTGGGTATTTGTCATTTCTAATGGCTGAGTAGCATTCCATTGTATACATAAACCACATCTTCTTTATCCATTCATCTTTCGATGGACACCGAGGCTCCTTCCACAGTTTGGCTATTGTGGCCATTGCTGCTAGAAACATCGGGGTGCAGGTGTCCCTGCGTTTCATTGCATCTGAATCTTTGGGGTAAATCCCCAACAGTGCAATTGCTGGGTCGTAGGGCAGGTCTATTTTTAACTCTTTGAGGAACCTCCACACAGTTTTCCAGAGTGGCTGCACCAGTTCACATTCCCACCAACAGTGTAAGAAGGTTCCCTTTTCTCCGCATCCTCTCCAACATTTGTTGTTTCCTGCCTTGTTAATTTTCCCCATTCTCACTGGTGTGAGGTGGGATCTCATTGTGGTTTTGACTTGTATTTCCTTGATGGCAAGTGATGCAGAGCATTTTCTCATGTGCGTGTTGGCCATATTTTTGGTCTTTCTCCAACACAAAGGTAAGTTCCATGTCTTTCCTGCTCACCTTTTATTTTCAGTACCTGGTATAGTGCACCATAAAAGGTTATAAAATGACTGAATGGTGTATAATTGTTCATACTAGTCTGAGATTTATTGTATTTCTGTGATATCAGTTGTAACTTCTTTCATTTCTGATATTATTTGAGTCCTCTATTTTTTTGTGTATTTTTTTATTGGAGTTCGATTTACCAACATACAGCAAATCACCCAGTGCTCATCCTGTCAAGTGCCCCCCTCAGTGCCCGTCACCCAGTCATCCCATTCCCCCACCCACCTCCCCCTCCATTACCCCTTGTTCATTTCCCAGAGTTAGGAGTCTCTCATGTGTTGTCACCCTCTCTGATTTTTCCCACTCATTTTCTCTCCTTTCCCCTATAATCCCTTTCACTCTTTCTTATATTCCCCATACGAGTGAAACCATATCATGATTCTCTTTCCCCGATTGACTTACTTCACTCAGCAGAATACCCTCTAGTTCCATCCATGTTGAAGCAAATGGTGGTTTTTCATAATTTCTGATGGCTGAGTGATATTCCATTGTATATATATATACCACATCTTCTCTATCCATTCATCTGTCGATGGACACTGAGGCACCGAGAAACACTTTCTATAGCTTGCATTAGGAGAAAAACAGATTGTTGTTTTGTCGCATCTATGGCCTCCTTGTGTGGGGTTTGATAGCAACTTCCAGGTAAAATCTGTGAGTTGCTGAGTTAATGTGGAAGCAGATAACTCCACAAGGGTGCCCTATACCGCATGGCTTTGTGACAAGTATGCAGGTCCTATCGGACCTGCTCTGTTTTGTAAATCTCTAGGTAAGATATGTTTAGTCAATCTCCTACCCAGGAGCCATTCTGAGCCATTCCTTGCTGTACATCTTTGATTTTTTAAGTGTAGCTAGTGATCATCTCCTTCACTGGGGGTTCAGGCAGTTCCTTAGCCCAAGTAAGTGAATTGTGATTAAGTCAATGAATCCAATTACATCCTATTTTTCAGTATCTGATTTAGGAATAGGCATGTGACACAGTTCTGGCCCATGAAGGCTAGAAATCTGCTGTGGGACTTTGGGGAAAGTTCTCCTATCTTTATAACAGGCATCCAAGTGAGGGGTATTTTCCATGCCACTTGGTTACTTTGTGAAGGTGTGATGCCTAGAGACATCATCTTTTCCACCATGAGGGGTGCCAGTACAAAGGAAAAGTCAATGAACTGGCCCAGAGTGGTGAGAGGAAAGAACCATGTCCTTCATTGTATTATGAGCTGCTGAGTTAACCTAGTTTGGAATTACCTTAACTTTGGACTTCTTATGTGAAAGAATATATTTTTATTTATTTAAGCCGCTTTTAGTTGAGTTTTTCTGTTGCAATTCAGAGCATTATGATACAGAAATTAAGAAGAACTAACAAATGGCTATTTGTGTATACTAAAGGGGAAAGCATCCTTGGCACTGGGTAGGTAAAGATATTGCATGCTTTTGGATAGGCAAGGCTATAAGAACATGTACCGGGTTGTGAGTTGTCTTTGGGGTGATCCATGTTAGAGCAGCAAAGGAAGCCACTTTAGGAGCACCTGAATTAATCTCAGTTTTGAAGAGCTCAAAATAAGGGAGTCAAGAGCAAAAAGCCACTGTTATGGTGTGTTCCTGTAAGGCTTCATTAGTTCACAAGGAAAATGCCAAGTATCCAAAAGGTCTGAAAGCCTGGAATAAAGGTGTCATAGCATCTGTGAAGAAGATACATGTATGTGTGTGTGTAGGCAATCATGAAAAAATGTAGGGAAAGGAGAATTTTAATTACTGTAGCACCTGGTGATATAACCCAGAGTGAGTACACATTTACTGTATAGTTCATGTATGGGATAATAAAAGAAATTCTTTGCAAAACAGCTCTGGATGGCAAAGAAAGCTGTCCAGCTCCAGCTCGATGTCCATAATGGGTTATCCCAAGCTACAGGCCTCTTGGAAATACACCAACAACCTGGTTTGTGTCAGGACATCAATTCCGTTGAGAACAACCAGAATGATGAAAACACTCTTGATACTTGAAACTGCTCATATTTTAATTCACTTGTTACAGGATAAATGTGTGGCCTCTGTGCTCTGAAACAAATTCTGATGTATTTCTTGGAATGAAGGAAACAAATTTTCTAATTTCACAGATACTAGCAAATCCTCAATAACCAGCAAAGAAAGACTAAAATAGAAGACCGGCCACTTTCTCATAGCCTCCAAAGGGAATTTGGGCAAAATGAAGGCTTTAAAAAAATTATTTTTCTTAGAAGTCCCTGAAAAAGGGAAAAGTAGCCCCTGACATTCTGGAGCTGGCCTGGCACTCACAACTGAGCCCTGCCGTTCTCTTGTTAAACACAAATAATTTCACAGAACATCAACATGGGACAAGGCCACGGTGTAATCATGGCAGATCGAGACAGAAACAAGTCTACTTTGTAATCACATGTGAATATAGACACAACTTGAGCACTGTTTAAGTCACAATACACCAATACACCAAGCATTCCACTTTCCTGGATAATGGGAGTGACCACCCCTTTCCCAATTACAACTTCAGCCTTGCTCTATTCTACTCTCCCTCTAGACTAAAGGCTTGTAAGGATATTGTAGGTTTCCTAGGGCTTCCAGAGCAGATTATGACAAGCCTGGTGTCTCAGAACAACAGACACTTATTTTCTCACAGTTCTGGAGACTGAAAGTTATGAAATCAAGGTGAAAGGAGGATTGGTTTCTTCTGGAGGGTCTGAGAGAGAATCTGCTCCAGGTCTCAGGAGGTCTGAGAGAGAACCTCCTCACTTCTGGTGGCTGCTGGTAATTCTTGGTGTTCTTTAGCTTATAGATATGTCAATTCAACGTGTGCCTCCTTCTTCACATTGCCTTCTCCCCTGTATCTCCACTCTTTGTTTCGGTGTCTTCTTTTCTTATAAGGATTCTTGTCATTGCATTTAGAGCCCATCCAGTTAATCTGGGATGACCCTGTTTCTGAAGCTTTTGTTTAATTATATTTGCTAGGACCCTTTTTCCAAATAAGGTCACATTCACAGGTACTGGGGATTGAGAATTGGGCATATATTTTGGGGAACCATAATTCAATCCACTACAAATCCCTAACTGTAGAATTACCCCAGCTTTCTGACAGCACCCAATTCAGAGCAAAGCCTCACTTCCTTAAACCTTCTCCAAAATATCTGACACAAAATCAAATATTAGAATAAGTCTTTTTAAAATTTAAATTCAATTAGCCAACATATAATACATAATTAGTTTCAGATGTATTGTTCGGTAACTCATCAGTTGTGTATAACATCCAGTGCTCACCACATCACATGCCCTCTTTAATGCCCATCACCCAGTTACTCCATCCCCCCACCTCCCTTCCAGAAAACCTCAGTTTGTTTCCCAGAGTTAACAATGTGGTCTATATATACAATGGAATATTGCTCAATCATCAGAAAGGATGAATACTTACCATTTATATCCACATGGATAGAACTAGAGGGTATTATGCTTAGTGAAATAAATCAACCAGACAAAGACAATTATCATGTTTTCACGTATAAGTGGAATATAAGAAACAATGCAGAGGATCATGGGAAGGGAGGAAAAACTGAATGGGAAGAAACCCATCTTCTCTATCCATTTATCTGTTGAAGGATATCATGGCTCCTTCCACAGTTTGGCTATTGAGGACATTGCTGCTATGGACACTGGGGTGCAGGTGCCCCTTCATCTCACTACATCTGTATCTTTGGAGTAAATACCCAGTAGTGCAATTGCTGGGTCATATGGTAGCCCTATTTTTAACCTTTTGAGGAACCTCCAAACTGTTTTTCAGAGTGACTGTACCAGCTTGCATTCCCACCAACAGTGCAAGAGGGTTCCCCTTTCTCCACAGCTTTGATAACATTCTAACACTCTCTTACTGAGGCAGCCTACAATTCACTGTGATGTGTTCCACTTTGCTGCAATGAGTAATGAACCCAACTTTTTCAACTGTAGGGATATTCCTGTGGGGGTCTCTGGCTGGAGGGCATTGGTACTCCCAATACTTAACATGTCTCGAGTATCCTAGTGTGTTAGGCACCATGTCAACGCTTAGGTGCAAGAAAGCATTGGATCTTTGTAGCAACACTATGAGTAGGTATGACCAATCCTCATTTTATAGCTGAGAAAATTGAAGCTTAGAAACCTTAATACCTTATTAGTCAGGGTCCTCCAGAGAAACAGAACCAAAAGGAGTTAGAGAGGAAGGAAGTGAGGGAAACAAGATTATTTATTATAAAGAATTTGCTATGTGATCATAGAGGTTGAGAAGTCCCAAGACCTGTAGCTGGCAAGCTAGAGACCCCAGGACAGCCAAAAGCTTTGTTTCAGTCTGAGTCTTAAGGCCTGAGAACGAAGAGAGCCAGTGGAGTGATTATAGTCCTAAGACGGGCAGGCTCGAGGCCCAGTAAGAGCCAATGTTTCAAATGGGTCCAAAAGCAGCAAAAAAAAGCTGATATTCCAGTTCTAAGGTAGTCAGGTATGAAGAAGCCTCTCTTCTTCAGAGGAGAGTCAGCCATTTTGTTCTGTTCAGCCCTTCACCTGATTAGAAGGGGCCCACCCACGTTAGAGAGGAATATCTGCTTTACTCCTTTTGGTTTTATTGTTAATATTTTCCAAAAACACTTCCACAGAAACACTCTGAATAATCTTTTACCAAATATCTGGGCACTCTGTGGTCCAGTCAAGTTGACATACAAAAATCAATCCTCGTAGCAACTGGTGGAGTCAGAATTCAGAGTCCACAGTCTGCCATAATGCTCATCAACAATCTCCCTTTTTACAGGTGGGCTTCATCCAGATACAATCTTCAGTAGATTCTAGGCTAACTCTCTCTGATCTTGGACTCTGCACCGCACAACTTGGAGCTGCATTATGTACTGTTTTATCGTGTGTGAGTTTTTCTCCCTTCTCTCAATAGGTTAATCCCATTGGGAACAAGGACTGTGTTTTAGGCTTTAATAACAGCTAGCATTATTAAATACTTCAAGAACTTTACATGTATCTACCCATTTAATATTCACAACATCACAAGGCAGCTACCTTTATTCTCCCCATTTTACAGATGAGAAGACTAGACCCTGGATACTGATCCACCTACATAGGGCTACAGGATAACCCAGGCAATTTGGTCCCAGACCCTGTGTTCTTAAATCCTCTCTACCATGCTTCCTGTGTCTCCCCCAGTTGGCCCCCACTCTCAGGATCCATCTCAGTGGGTGGCACACACATAGGCACCTAGGGACTCTCTTTAGGAGTTGGTTTCAGGGAACAAGAGCTCTTTGAGGGTGCTGAATGGCTTTGAAGTTGGCTGACCATGTGTGTGGGGTGGAATCCACTCTGCAGGGTACACCTGGCTTGAAGTTGGGCCAGTGTTGCTCTCTGGGGTTCCCCTGCTCCTCTGCTGGCCTCAGCTCAAGAACATACTTCCTGGGGGGACACCTGGGTGACTCAGCAGTTGAGCGTCTGCCTTTGGCCCAGAGCGTGGTCCTGGAGTCCCAGGATCAAGTTCCACATCAGGCTCCCTGCATGGAGCCTGCTTCTCCCTCTGCCCATGTCTCTGCCTCTCTCTCTGTCTCTGTGTCTCTCATGAATAGATAAATACAATCTTAAAAAAAAGAACATGCTTCCTGGGAAGCCATGGTTAGCATGCCCTGAAACACGTCCTCTAGAGAGGCTCTCAGGCTAGTCTCACCTGCCTGCATCCTGGTGCCAAAACTAGGTCTTGAAAAATTCAATGTCACCCTGCCAGGCATCAGCTGGCTCCTGCTGTAGGAAATTCTGTCCAACCAGGAGCAGTATGAACAGGCTTTTTGCAGAGGAGGATGTACAGGTGCATCCTGAGGCTGGCGCAGTGCCTGGGTGCTGGTCACCAGGGGTGGATATACTTAATCCTCTCTCAGGTTGCTGGAACAAATGCTAGCCCAGCACTCCAGGGGGTCAGAGCAGAGGATCCATCCCCCAACTCCCCACAAAAGCACAGCACATCCACATTACCTAAACAAGCAGGTGACACTTTCCAACTCCCCTAAAGCTGAATAATTCCTTAAGTATTCCAGGAAGACTTAAATTACCTGAATAGAGTAAAAATCAGAATGAGTGTGTAGTTTTCAAAGGAAAGTACCTCTTACTGGTGCCTCTAAAGTACCTGCATGTCCTGCCCTAGCTCTTTCATCAATGAGTCATTATCTTCTCTTTCAAAGGCTAGACCATGAACTCTTTAAGAGAAGAACCATATTTTATGGATCTTTGTGTTCCCAGCACCAAATACAGGGCCTGCAACATAAGGGTCACTTAGGAACATCTTTCTGAATGGTAAGATTTGTAGGATTTCCCCCCGATTACAAGAAGGCAGGAGGTTGTGGTTAGGTCTCAGCTCAGGATAAAAAAGCTATGTAACCTTAGCAACCTAAGTTTACTTTTGGATCTCAGTTTATTTATCTGAATGAACGATAAGATTAAATCTGAGAAACTCTTAAGGTCCCTTCTAGTTTAATCCTAAGACTCTGCATGTGAAATGCTTGGCATAGAGAGGGTGTTATAGGAATGTGGTTCCTGCTGTACATGAATTTGTAGCTCAAGAGTGATAACATTGGCACAGACACACTGACCTGCCCCTCCTCCTCCTGCTCTGAAGCTAGCATTTACAGGAAATGATAGGAAAAAGGGTGGATTTGATTTGGGGGTGACAGCTTTCCAGAGCCCTTGAGGAGATGGGACTGCAGTGGGGACCCTGCTTCATGGTCATGGCACCTGCTGCCAGAATGCCCACATTAGAGACCTTCCCTAAAGCTCCCCATGCCTCTCACATTGGTACTCTCTGTAACCCTGCTGTCAGAATCTGATGCAGGCTCTCCACCTTAGGCCATATGCTTGGGAAAAACATCCTTCTTGCAGAGACTCCTGAGGGAAAGGAAGGACATAGCTCTTTGATCTTGATCCCTAACAAAGAATTTGTCTTGGAGATCTTTGAAATCTTGGGGGAAAAAAAAGACCTGTACCTTCAAAGCTTTCCTTATTTGATATATTTTAAAACAGAAGTATAAACAGAACTCTGAGGCAAAAAATTCCTTTGTTCTGGGAGACATTACAGTGGATATTTGGTTATGAAAAGGGAAAGCAAGTATTCTAGAATGTTGAAACTTAGACCCGGCCCTTTCAAGGGGCTCTTGTGTCATAACATAAGTTGTTTTCATCATGAGTAGAATTGCACTCTGCAAATTGTTTTCTATAAGGAATTGTTTCATTTTTAAAGACTTAGTCTTCAGAGTCTCTGAAAGCTGTTCCCTGCTCTTGGAAAATACATGGTCGTTCTTGTGGGAATGAAGGCTGCAATCTTGGGTGCGGATGCAGGTGGGGGCATTGGAAACTTACCCTCACTCAGGCAGATGGAGGGATCACCAACAGCACCAGACTGGGCAGCTCAAGGCCCATCTGGCTCATGTGTTTGAAGCCTAACACTTTGCAATATTCTAGACTAATTAATCCCGATGTTGGAAAAAGACTAATGTTTAATTTATTGCCTTCCAGTTCATTGTCCAGTTAGGGATCCTGAGGCAAGACCAACCCTTCTTGAGTGGTAAGGACATTTCGACTGTTAATCATGCTGAGACATGACAGAAGGGGACAGAACATGAGAGAGTCTTGGTAACACTGAAGCAGGGACTACCGGGTAAGGGCCCCAGGGAAAGAACCATCTCTCTGATGGAAGGAAATGCACAGAGTCTAGAGCTGGTAAAGCAGGCCATGATGGGTGGTGGCCAGCAGAGCTTGTCCGGGGAGAGGTTTGACCTGTGAACTTTATGAGTCCTCAATTCTAGTACCAGTTTGAACTCTCTCGGAGCTGTCATTCCTGTCTATTATCTCCAAATGCATATTAATGCCTTGTTACTCACTAAAGCTTGGGATTAGCTGTTGGGAATTGAAGGCCTGACTGATCACAACACTAGCTCACCTGACGGGTCTAGGAGGACTGGCAGCAAAGTGAGTGGGGTCCATGGAGGAACAGAAGCTAGAGACAGGGTGGGACTGAATGTTGGAGGCACAACTATGGTTTCAGATTAATGAGGCAGCTGCTGTGAGATACCCCCTCCTCAAATATACTGGAAGAAAAGGGTCTTCAAAGAGGGAGACCGGGACCTACTATTTATGCTGGTGGCACTTAGCACTTAGCAAAGTGCTGAGCACTTTGCAAAAAATTGAGTTCTACTTAGTAAGGTTCTCCTTTGCCTAGAATAACAAAGGGCAAAGGCTTTGCCCTTTATTCTGAGGCAGTGATCAGCACACAGACGGCAAGATGGGACAGCAATAATGATAAGAATGAGTGTGTGGAGAGAAGGTTTTGTTTTGGAAGCAGCAAATTGTTACAGAGAGACCATCAGAGACTGGTGCTTTGTCCTAATTTTGCCACAAATGAGGTGCAGTCACTTTTCTTTCTCTAGACCCCAATTTCCCCACAGCGAGTGATTTGTTTACTTAGGATGCTTCCGGTGTCTCCTGCTGTGTTCCCTCTCTAAGCAAATTAGCCACCATCATGCAGCAGTTGGAGATCCCTCCTTTGTAGTCTTTTTCCTTTTTAGAGACTTTCAGGGACTCTATCTGGAGCAGCTCTGATTACAGGACCTACTGGTCACAGTAGGAAGTACCTCCATGGAGCTGTGCTCCTCGGTCTGGTTACTCAAATCCAGATATGACGGTTTAGGGAAAAAGTTGTTGTAAGGGCTTCATCAGAATGATATACCTCAACAGTGCTAGCAGTGGTAAGGGTGGACTTTGTCACTTCAGATGCCTGTTTCAATTCTGGAAGAAAGTCATTAGTGTCCTAGAACCTGAGGTAAATACTACAGACATATGAGTAATTACAGAATTCCTCCTCTGTGAACTCCAGGCTCTCTTCTGCTTGTATCCTTAGTGACAGCATTATCCTGGCACACGTGGGAACTTAACATATGTGTATTGGATAAATGAGTTAATAAAATCTACAACAGTTATGAGAATCATGTTTCCCAAGCCAACCATTAGGTCATATTGTCTGCAAAGATTTTTATGCTGCTTCCAGATGTGGGAAGGAGTTCGAGCGATGTCATTAGATGCTGAAACTGGAATTTGGAGACCATTTTGGAAATTTCTGGGGACTGGCAAATCATTAGCTCCTAAAAAACCAGGCATATAATTACCATACAGTATTTCAATGTTCTCCTTGCCTGTAAGTAGCTTATTATCATTCTCAAAGCAGGATTCTAGGTAAAAGCCTGAAACAAGTGGGGGTTATCCTCATTCAGCCTTTTCAGTTCTCCTTCTGAATTCTTCCCAAGAGGCTGGTGACCTTACTCCCTTCCAGGCCATCTAGGACTCCTCTGCTGGCCACTTTACTTTCCTAACATTGACATCCTTCCTTGTTTTCCCTCAACTGATCTGAAGAGCATTCACCATGTTCTTATTCTGCTTATGGTTCTCTTTAAATTTCTATGGTCTTTGGATGAGGAGGATAGAGAAGCCCTTGTGCCTCATCAAACCAATGTGGAGCCCTATCGATATCCTCTGGAGACCTTAGGACGGCTACATGCTTCGATCCACCCAGGAATTGAAACATGTGCATAAATAACCTAGCATAAATCCCAAGCTTACTTTGTCACTTCATTATTCTTTATTTTGTGGGATGTATGCATTTTTTTTTCCCCAGAGAAGCCCAGAGAATCTGTTGAAGACAAATATTTGCTTCCTGAATCTAGTAATAAGGGGAGCTTGGGAGAATATTCCAGGTGTGAGTGTAGAGTGGCAAACGTTTGGGCACTGGTGAATAGAACCTACAGGTTTTGGGTTTTTTTTTGTTCCCACTCTGATCAAAACATCATGTGTCCCACCTTTCCATTACATACCTTGATGGATCAGTTGACATTGGATTGCTACAGTAAGGTTTTTGGGTAAATGTAAGCAGGTCTGGTGGGGCGACAGCTAGAAAGGCAGAGTCATGGTTAAAACTATGACTTGGGAAATGATTGCCTGGCTTCAAATCCTGGCCCAGCCATGCAGAAGCCAAGTGTCCTTAGGCAGGTTTCTTAACCTCCTTAAACTTGCTTTTCTCATTTGTAAATACCTATCTCACACAAGCTATAGTTACCGTAAGAAAAAAACACTTAAAATAGTATAGCAGGTATGATATATAAGTACCTGCTATTATCATCCTAGGTAATCCTTGGTCCTGTGTTTTTCCAGAATATTTACATGATTCCAGAACATAAGATCCCCCCCACCCCACCCCCGGGGCTTCCAGTCAATGCCTAAGGCTTGTGAGGAGAAAAGGAAGTCAATTGCTATTTATTGGGCATCAGAGAAGTAGGCCTTGTTCTCAAAATCATGTGCCTCACCAAGAAGTTCAGTCAGATAAGCATCTACCAGCATCCAAAATGTTGCTGTTGTGGGGCTTGGGAGACTGGTGCACAGTGGGCTTTGGTGTTGCCCCCAACTTGATCTGCTCCATTCCCACTGAGAGTCCTGTATCTGAGTAGTTACAATCGTGCTTGGAGTCAGGGCCTTTTCCAGATTCAAGGCTACACTTCTCTTGCCCTATGAGGAGAATGAACAGCCTATAGACCTTTACACGGTGAAGGCCCTGATCTTAAACAGGTGAGCCCAATGCATGCAGTTTGATGGATGCTTCTCCTAATTATGAAAGTTGAGCTGAACAAAGTCACTAAGAACTCCAAATTGTTTTGATATCGTGTCCTCCAAAAGCCCCTGAAATTCTTAGAGAGAGAACAACACTTCTCTTGTAAACTGGGCATCAGAGATGAGTCATCAAACATCAAAAATTTGAGCTGAAATCCTCTCAAGTCTTACACATTTAAAGACCGAAAAGCAATTTCCTTCAAATAATGATTAGCTCACCCACTTATGGGTCGTATTTCAATATCTTCTTTTATGAGGCTTATTCCGTTATCTCAGGGAGGAAAAAAGCAATAGGAACTACTGAAAGTAAAAGGCAAAATTTCCTATTAAATCCATCCTTAATGTAGAAGGTGATGTTTTATCAAAAGAATTGTTTAATAATAAGAGTTACTAAGAATGTCTTTGGTTAAGCAAACAAAGCTATACACATCAAAATGCTTGACATCAGGTTAAAAGGGAATAGTAAGTGCTAGAAAAATCAGGTAGCAAGGCCTGGGCATGTCTACAAAGGAGCAGCTCAGGGCACCCTTGTCCACTGGATCACAGCTCTCCACACAGGCAGCCCAACCACCACTGTGGCCAAGAGGGCGGAGGGAAGGGCCTTGAGTTCTGCAAGAGCCTGAGGCAGGGTGAACTAGAAGAGCTTACACTGACTTAGAAATTCTGATTTTCCAAAGAACACTCAGGAAAGACAAAGGCAAATCTCATTCCTCTGATCGGCTCATTCTGCAACCTTCTACCTCCCACATCTCAGATTACACAAACAGGAACTGAATCATATGACTTTAAAAAATGTGGCATTTGGAAGTGGACAGGCAACCTTCAGCAGATCCAATGTAGTTTTCAGCTATTTTATCCTTCTACCAATGCTAGGGAGTGATGCTGTGAGCAAGACCATGTCATTTACTAGTTGGCATGGGCTTGCCTTGCCTTACCCTCGATGTTCACTGATGGAGAAAAATCAGTTCCTTTAACAAACTTTCATTGTTCACCCATTATCTGTTAGGCATGGGGCAAGGCGTGACTAAGTCAGATCTGATCTCTGCCTCATAGTAGTCTCATGGTGAAGGAAGAGAAGCAGCAAAACACATTGTAATGAGTCCCATGATAAATTCATGATGATTGAGACACATAATAGTGTGGGCTGTGAGGATGGGCAGGTAAAGAAGGATGAGGAGCAGGAAGTGGGAGGTGAACTCCAGGCACAGAAAGTAGCACCTGCTCAGGCATTGGAAACAAGAAAGTGGCCCTTTGGAGGAGACAGGTGACCAGGTGAATGTCACACAGTTGGATAGTTGCAGAGCTGTCTTGTCAAGGCCTGAGGCTCTGATTGTATTTAGACTTAACACTTGTAAAAAAAAAGCAGATTTATTTGATTCAGGTTTACTGTAAACTATGATGGTAGGGAGATACAATTAGGAAGTGCTATATAAGCATCTGAAGTTGCAGGAATTTTTTTTTTATAATCCGTATAAAATAAATGAATGGAGGAAAGAACTGCCCAACTCTTTAATAAATTATAAAAATTGAAAATTAGTGATAAACCTCTGTGATTTCATTGAAAATTCCTTTGTTTCTGAATTAACAGGTACGCCGTATGATATTTCACTGTCTCCTTCACTTGACTT
Source organism: Canis aureus (assembly GCF_053574225.1). Taxonomy (NCBI): domain Eukaryota; kingdom Metazoa; phylum Chordata; class Mammalia; order Carnivora; family Canidae; genus Canis; species Canis aureus. Next base: position 42,146,437 of record NC_135631.1, read on the forward strand.
TTTTACTTTTCACAATGATCTAAAATACATTTCTCAACATCTTTAAGTCCAGATGGGTGTACGTTTTAGGTAGATTAAAATACGCTCTATAATAAGACTTTGTAAGAATTTCCTTCTATTTATACTGAATGTCAAGTATTCAACAAGTGTTTTTTGAGTGTGCATTGTGTAGCAGGCAGTGTTCTAGGTACTGGGGACACAGAAATGTCCAAAACATATGCAGTAGCTGCTCTCAAGGAGCCTGCATTCTAGTTGGGGAACACGTTAGACACCAACCATTGATAACATGTCAGGAGGGACTGACGTTATGAAGCAAAATAAAGGAGGGTGGGAGAATATAGGGAGAAAGCGAGGTATTATTTGTAGGAAGGTCAGGAAACTCTCTGAAAATGGTTCAGATTCGAGTGGGTGGTAGTAGAATACTGTGAGAGGTGGGAGATTCTTGATAGATTTCAAATGTAAAACCAGTAAATTTATGGAGGATGGGAAAAGGGCTGTAACAGAGAAGACTCTTAGATCAGGCAGGTAGGAGAGGATTTGGAGGATTTTGCTAATGATAGACTTAGACCAAGAGTCAAAGGTCTGGTGGGTTGGAGTGGGCTGTGACCTTGGGTCATATATGCTGACAGACAGGATGATAGTGACAGCCCAGATTCTTGGGCTTTTGAGGTGATGCAGGTAGCCAGGGATGTAGGACATGCCAGCGTTGCTCCTGGTGAGCTCCAGAGCAGGTTGTGATGATGAGGTAGTGAAGTGATGGAAGAGGATAAGGTGACACTCCCAGGAGTACACGGAGCTTGGTGAGACCTCACCTCATGCCACCAAGGTTGTGTCAACTTTGGCAGAGGGGTGGTGGCTGGAGCAAGTCAAGCTCTGTCATTGCTTTCTGGTACCAGGGCTACTGCCCCCACGATACATAGGGCCCCAGGCAAACATGTTTTGTTGGGCCCCTAATCTATATAAACAGCTTGATTAAAAAATGTTTGACAAAATTCATGGGTCCATGGGAGATATAGGATTATATTGTAGATATAAGTATAGGATTCATTCATGAAAATTTAGAATAATCAGCAAGGAAGTGGTAATTATTTTTAAATTTTCCAATGAGAGCTTATGATGATTTGTTATAATATCTCTATGACAGTAGGACCATAGGAGCTATCTCTTCCTATTTAGGTCCAAAAACCATAGTATTCATCTCCCTCCTTGTGAAATGTGCTCTACTTGATGAATTTCATATCTCCCACCACAAGGAAATAGTGGTAATGCATTAATTACTCATAGTGCCATTGTCCTTCAGATCCTCAAAACAATGTGAATCTTCTTGGCCCTGCAGTTCTTTAATATCATCTGTTTAACACTGGATATGTCATAACTCACGGCGTGGCATCATTTTTCATGCCACTCATGAAAGCTGGCTTCCAATGACTCTCACTGTGTTTCATTGATGGTGACCACAAATGTAAGCCTTAACTGGAGCATTAAGAAAAATGAATGATATTTTGCTCTTTTGTCATGCTCTTTTGTCTTTTTTTTGGATTTTGATAATACAAACATAGGAAAACACATCTTGTATAAATTCTCTTGAACTCTGTAGGTCACGATTACTGCATTCTTAGAATATGATCTCTTTTAATATTGACTGTATTCTGACCTTCATATGGTCATCAGTGAGGGGGACAGGAAAGTGGCTCATGGGCAGAGCCACTACAGTAGTTCCATTAGCCAGTGTGTGGAATCTCTGATCCTTTCCTCTGAGGGTTTAGGTAGATCTGAGAGATCTTGAGGTCATGATATCAATCAGAAGCAAAGGAAGACTTCAATTAAAAATGCCTGTTGAAAAAAAAATGCCTGTTGGCATTTACTGAGCAGTGGTTTCAAAAGCTCTTGGGAGATAGTTGTGGCCAGCTACAGAGTGTGCAGCCAGATGTGAAGGGTAGAGCCTGTGAGACTGTGGGGTGATCCTGGGTACTAGTGACAGAGGCAGTACAGGTAAAGGATCCTGGTTGCCACCCCTGCTGCCTTCAGATACTGTAGAATGGATGCAGCATCATGGCCTGAACATAAATAGGAAGATTTGACTGGTGGGCTCACATGGAGAGTTAGTAGCCCAGAGTTCTGAGCTTGTCGTCTATCTAACATGAATGAAAATCATTCCAAATCAGTGTGTCAGTACCAGTCAGGTGGTCCAACCTCAAAAGAAATCCTCTCTAGCCAACAGGATTGATCAGCTCACCTGGTTCCTTCCTTGGGGACAGACCCAGGTAATGGGACCCCAGATAGCCCTACAGGCCCAAGTCCTGGAGCTACTCCAGGCATCTCATTAACCCCAAACAGGAAGCACTTTAGAGGGTTGGAGAGCAACTGAAGCAAAACGAAAACCAGGCCTATTCTACATGGTTCTCAAGTGGGGCTCAGCGACTCCACCTGGTTGGCAGCCGTAGGTGGGAGACTTGTACTCCCAAGTATGTGCTCCCATCCCTCCTCCTTCCTCCTCTATACTGCCCAGGTCTAGTGGTGATATTGTCCGGCACCACAGAATAGACCCTAGCAAAATCAAGTGTAATTTTGCTTTAGACCTTTGCCTCAAACTTCTTAGCAAATCGACCTTTGATTTGTCCCTGAGTTATAAATGATCTTTATCTTTCTACAGTTTTATCAGCACATAAAAGGTATTTACAACATTTACCTGGCTAACAAAGTGCTTTTCAAATCCAAGTGATTTACTCCTCAGTTTCCTTTTCATTAAAGCCAATTCCCTTTTAAAGAGAGACTTGTATTACTGAGACTATATTTCTTTCTGAAAATGAGGCCTTACTTACACTATTCTCATCCACAGGCTAGAATGCAGACCTCCTGGTACTAAGGCCAAGGTCACCCAGGACACACAAACACATTTGTGTGTTCTTGTAAGTACTGGAGGCCATGGGCAACACAGTGGGAGTGAACCGAAGCCCCACTTCACCTCTGCCACACGAAACATCAGAAGGCTTTCCCTCGCCATCCTCTCTGCTGGTGAGCCCTTTTGCTGGGAGCCCTGCCTGAGTTTAAAAGTTTTGGTTTAGGGGATCCCTGGGTGGCGCAGCGGTTTGGCGCCTGCCTTTGGCCCAGGGCGTGATCCTGGAGACCCGGGATCGAATCCCACGTCGGGCTCCCGGTGCATGGAGCCTGCTTCTCCCTCTGCCTGTGTCTCTGCCTCTCTCTCTCTCTCTCTCTGTGTGTGACTATCATAAATAAATAAAAATTTATAAAAAAAAAAGTTTTGGTTTATTTCACAGTCATATTTTTTCTCTTCTTCTACCTTTACGTTTACTCCAGTTGTTCCTACTACTTGGGCAGAGTCCAAATCTATACTTTTAGGGAAATTCACAAAATTTTGTGAAAAATTTTCTAAATTTAAGGGTTTCCCCATAAAGTAATGAGGAAGCAATTTCTTAATGTTTTATCTTTCATTTAAGATATGAGCAGCAGCTATTCTTCAAAGAGATTTAGGCAGTCCTTGACCTTGACACAACTTTTACAAGGTCTCCCCATTATCGCATGTTGGATCTCCAGAACTCTGCTGAACATTTATACTGCAGGTGACAAATAGATATTAAGCCATTTTATGGTGGTTCTGTATGCCTCTTCACATTCTATTTTTGGCAATCATTATTTTTGGGTACCCATCCAATTATCTGAATATCAATAATATTTTGCTTTTATTTTCTTGTAAATAGGAACAGGAGGTGGTAAAATGAGAATGCCAGTACCAGTGATAACGCAGTTAGGTATGCTGACGGCAGGTAATCTTGACCTTCAGTAGATATTACATGGACCTCAAAAGGTTGACTGCGAGTTTAGTTGTAAAGAAAAATAACCAACTAAAGACTACAATGGTGAATCAATGGAGAAATTGGATTATCTGCATAAGTGTGATTGAGAATGAGTAGTGACCCACATGCAGGGAGAAGTGCATGAGGTTGCTGCTGACCTCTTCTCAGAGAGGATGGTGACAGGCATTCCACTTTCTCTTGAAAACCATTTCAAGAAAACTTATCTGATACCACTAAATAGAATCCCCACCAGCTAGTCCTTATTCAAGCTTTACTTTTTTATTTTAAAAAAATTTATTTATTTATTTATTCATGAAAGAGAGAGAAAAAGAGAGAGGCAGAGACACAAGCAGAGGGAGAAGCAGGCCCCATGCAGGATGCCCGACATGCAACTCGATCCCAGGACTCCAGGATCACGCCCTGGGCCCAAGGCAGGTGCTAAACTGCTGAGCCACCCAGGGATCCCCCTTACTCAAGCTTTAAATAAGTTTTTTCTCTCAGCTGTGATAACTGGCAGCTGAGGTAAGAAATAATTTCAAAATCCATAATTTATTACCTATATATGTTTGTTTTTAATGTATTAAATGTGTTAAATAATCTGTACACATTGCATATTCATGCAAAAAATGATGTCTTTAATCACAAGCATAGATTTTATAATGTGAGCTCTCTAGAAGTAGAACCCTCTTTATGCCTACTGTTTGACTTTCAGATCCTTGACTTTCAAATATGCTTTCAGGAGTTCATTATATACCAATGTAAAGGACTTTAATTATATATGATTTATTGGGGAATGATCTATCTCTCTTGTTAAGAATGCTGTGGTGTTCTTTTGAAAAAGGATGTTCTCTCTTACAATGCAAATGTTGAATCTGTTTTCTGTATGTTTCCATAAATAAATGAAGCAGAAGTGTCCTTCAGTATCCAGGTCAGTCACTTGCTCACTGGCTTTCAGGATAGGGACTCTACCTGGAGACATTTAAAAGGCAACAAACAAATAACACTCTAAACAAAGCCACTGACAGTAATGGGTCTGACCATGTGCTAAGAACACTGTCACCATGATTCAAATAGAAATGACCATTATATGTTGAAGAAACTAAGAATCAAGAGGATGCAGTTTAATCTTCATAGGAAACATGGAGGTAGACCCTACACCCACCCCCAAAGCTTGCCTTTCCCTGGAATCTCAGGTTTAAACAAAATCAAAACTTTAAAAAAATACTCATTGACCTTCAAAGTAGATAAAGTATAGATTCTGTTGCCAATAGAGCTGTTTTTATTTTTCTCAAATATGTTACAGTGATCTTTCACAGCCCAAAGCTTCTGGTGACCTATTTTTTAAACAGTTCTAAAAACATAAATTTCTAAATACATGTTGCCTTAAGTAGTTTATAATCTGAAGTTATAATCCCTTGTCTGTGATTAAATGTTTAGACGTATCAAAGTAAAGGTTTTTGGTAACAAGATATATCTTATTTGTATTTTGGAGAACCTTAAAGAATAAATTGTAAAATCTAAATATTTAATAATTGTACCCATAAATTTTAAAATCTAAACGTTTAATAACTGATTTTCTAGGTTAGCCTGTGTTTAAAAGATAGATTCTCAGTGGAAGCTGAAGGTATTCCCCTAGGAGACAATGTAATTGAAAGATTTATCTAAGATGTTGATAGATTAGGCTTAGATAAAGGGTCAGAAATTTGAGAAAGTGCAATTGAGTCCATAATATATGAAAATAATTTGGAAATATATATGCACAGGAAAGAAAAGTCTGGAAGGATAAATAAGAAATTGTTAACAGTGATTATACAGATTTTATGGGATTAGGTGTTTTATTTCATTCTGTTGTTAAAATTTTTATAATAAAAAGGTATTTTTAAATAAAAATAATAATTTTTAAACACGGAAAAGAAAAATTTTGGAGTAGGGAGTTATTGCTGTTACTGAGGCCTGCTATTCCTCTGGCTCTCAGTGGTCTCTCAAATGAAATAGGTGTGGGAGAGGCTTAAGGAGCAAAGGATTTCAAATTTTGCATTATTCCATCAACAATGCAATAATCCCACTTTGCATTTCATCTGGGAAGTTTTAATGCTCTCTTTATACCTAATAATAGAGCTTAAAGTCACCAAATAGCTTAAGTTCTAAACCTTGAATAACAACTTTCTAAACTTGAAGGTTTTAAAATTAAAAAAAAAAAAAAGACTGAGCCAACACTAAGGAGATGGTGCTTCTGTTCAGGCATAATTTGATATTTGTAGATATTTATTACAGATAAAATACATACTGAAGCCAAAGATCTGATCTTGATTAATCTGATCTTAATCAATTAATTGATTAATTCATTGTAAGGACCTAATAATTTTTTTATAGCACTTGTTTGGTCATTAGGAACATGTGAGTTAATGTCAACATTGTTTCTTACTCTCTGTAAATGCAGACTAAGAAGTTTTTAACTTAGGTATTTTAGTTTGTTTTTCTCTAAAGCAAAGTGGCTTTTCCAGTGAAGGCCATGGAAAAGAGCTCCACAGTCAGAGCAAACTCCCCTTGTGTCTGGGGGTACTGGGATTATTTTAAATTGTTATGCTAGCCTACACTAGGCCTTTAAGAATACAGTTAAATTTTTAGCTGATTGCTTCTTGTTTTGTTTTTTTTTTAAGATTTTATTTATTCATTCATGATAGACGTGGGGGGTGGGGAGAGAGAGAGAGAGAGAGAGAGAGAGAGAGAGAGGCAGAGACACAGGCAGAGGGGGAAGGAGGCTCCACGCCAGGAGCCCAACGCAGTACTGGATCCCCGGACTCCAGGATCACGCCTGGGGCCAAAGGCAGGCGCTAAACCGCTGAGCCACCCAGGGATCCCCTTCTTACTTGTTTTTATTCGGATCACCTCATCCTACCTTGCTCTGCCAAAGGTAAGGCTGTTCATTGTGTCAAGCTGTCACTCTCCAGAATGTAGTTCACCTGGTTGTCTTATGATCTCAGTTTTTGATGGATTCAAGAAAATTTGTGATTTTGTCAACTGCCCAGCTCTGTCTCATCAGTGTGGGAGCAAAGTTCTCTGGAAGCTTTCTCTATCCTAAATGGAAGCAAAACCAAAATCATCTCCGTCTCTTATAATTGAGGCCTAGAAAAAGAATGGCTTTTCCATTCTACAAAACTTTGGATTTTTAAACAATATTTACTTTCATTTTTGTCTGCCATTTCTTCCTTGAGCTCCTCTCTTTCTTGTAATACCTAGCCAAAGACAGCCACATACACTATTTACATTTTGTTTTCTAACATGCTCCCGAACTGCTGGCACACTCTGATTATGCTCTGCCTCCCCAAATGATTGCAGGTGGAAGCTGTAGAAAATGTCTTGCTAATGTATCATTTGGATCAGCAGCATTTCAACCTGTAATATCTGTGTCTTCACTGCTTTCCTTTAAAGAAATGCAAGAAAACACCTCAGGTGTTTGTTATGTAGCCTCCAAAAGGGACCAACTTCTAGTCAGGATGAGTTATGCTATGCTGTGCAGATCTCTGGCTTAACATAAAGGATTTGTCTCTATTACAGGTTTTATGCACACTGGGGATCCCTTCTTTATATGATAGCATTTAGGACGCATCGCCTCAAAAGTCGCTATGCCAATAGAAAGATGAAGAAAGCACATTGGCTTTAAATCACCTTGATCTAAAAGTGACCCCTGTACTTCTTCTCATGTTCATTGGTCAGAGTTACTCATTGGAGCCAACCTAAACGCAACAATGTTAAGAAACAGGGGAGGCAGGAACCCTGGGTGGCTCACTGGTTTAGCACTGTCTTCGGCCCAGGGCATGATCTTGGAGACCCGGGATCGAGTCCCATGTCAGGCTCCCTGCATGGAGCCTGCTTCTCCCTCTGTGTCTTTGCCTCTCTCTCTCTCTCTCTCTCTCTCTCTCTCTCTCTCTCTCTCTCTGTCTCTCATGAATAAATAAATAAAATCTTAAAAAAAAAAAGAAACAGGGGAGGAAATGGATATTACCTTTGTTACCCTATACTCTGTTTTTCCAATATGTGATCAGCAAAGGAATAAGACTACCCTTTCTCTTATTACTATGTTGAATCAGAGTTAGTAAATATATGTCAGACGTAGCATCATCTCGTAATGCACTAGGCAGGGCTCAGGCCACCTTAAATTGGTCATTAACTCCTGCTCTCCCCTTCCTTATATTTTCCCATGAGGCTCAGATGAAACTAACATTGGAGGACATTTAAGCTCATACAGCTCCTCCATGCCCATACATCACTACAAATGATTTTCAGGCCTTGAAAGCACTGATAACCAGAGGTGACGTTAGACTGGCACACACCAATGTGGTACACTGTCCTTTATACCCAAGAGCCATTCGGGCTGGTTGAGTATCCATCCTGCTGGATCAGAGCCCATGCCTTATGATTATTTATTGTTCTGACTACCACTTCTTCTTCTTTTTCTTCTTTTTTTTTTTTTCTGACTACCACTTCTGTTTACTATTCAAATATACCAAATTACTTCTAGATTGTACTAGATCCTCCCAGGGCTTAGTGTTTTTTGTTTTTAGACACCAATTCAAACCAAACAACATGAATGATAATGTAAAGATTTATGTTAAGTTTCCTTAAAAAGGCAGCCCAGAAGGCTTGCTCAGAGCGTATCACCTGAACCTTTCCATACATCCTCTCTTTGCCTCATTTAGAACTTTTCACTCATGGCGACAGACAAAATTTCCTTTTTCTCTTTGTGCACACAGTCATATTTCTATGAAATGGCTTTTTGAGTTCATATTCTTTTCCTATCTTGCCTCCTTTTCCTCTACAAACTGTACACCTGGCCCTCCCTGCTGCACAAGGCCATTTGGTAGGGTAGACTGATCCTACCGGGCTGTTTTACCAGGACTTAGAAATCTGGTGAATATATTCATTAGTCACTATTTTATTTTAGATCATACCAATTCTTACATCAATGATACTCAGATTTTTGTCACAAGAAAAAATGAGAAGACACCACTCTCAAGATGCTGACTTTTATTTTTTGTGCCATAGGCAGAAGCTGAGTAGCTGGCTCACCATATTGCATCGAGCAGGTTTTCAGAAAAAGAGTGTTTCTATCTCAGTCATTGCTGATGAAACCCTCCATAAGACTGGAATCTGCCAACTTCATCACAAATGTATGTGAACGACAGATTTTCCCTGCCTCAGACATTAACAAACTGCAGATGGTAAATAGTTCTTTGCTTTAAAAGCTAGATTTATTTCACAGTCTGCTAAAATGCAAATACCCAAAAAAGAACACAGCTCCTTGCTGCCACAGGTTTGCCAAAGTCTTTGTTCTCAAATAATCTTAAATATAACTGCCCTTTGAGAAGTTATACTCTTGGAATAAGCAAAATTTAATGCTTGAGTAATCAAACTGATTTTGTCCATGATATTATTATAATTTTTAAGAGAAAAATAGCATCAATCCTCATAGAAACTGCCCTTCTCTAATAGATAGCTTGAAATCGCAATTATTTTGCTCCCTTCTTCCAAAAAAGATATATAGATGAAAGACAGACAAACAGGCAATTATTTAACAGATAAAGGGACAAATGGATAAGTGAAAATGGAACAGAAACTAACATCACAGAGAAGCACAGTGCTCGGCTAATTGGGGGCTAATGCACCTATGTGACAATAAAGAATTAATAAGGATTCTTCTGGTCTTAATGGTGATGTAATAAAGACCCTGAACTCACCTTCTAAATGGACACACTAAATCTACACTTATTTATAGAGCAATTCCTCCTAAAGAAGAACTGAAGGCTGATTGAATAGTTTCTGCACAACACATGATAAAGAGATCACAAAGAGAACAGCAAAAGAGATGGAGACCTGGTAATGAAGGGAACCCTGACCTTCTAGTGCTGCAAGCTGTAGCGGAGAATGGTAGTACTGAGGGACTGTGAGCAGATTTGTCTGCTCTGGGGCACAGAAAAAAAAGATAGCTGTGACTAAAAAGAGCAACTTGAATATATGGGAACCAATCCTAGGACCCTGCCAAAATGGGGGGTGGTTGCTGGAACTCTCTCCAAGTCAGAGGGGCTGGTGAGTGCCATGGCTTCTATTCCCCTTGCCTTCCACTAATGTAAGCCAACTATGGCTCCTGGACAGACTGAAGTAGGGTCTTGCCTTAGTGAGCCCCAGGCCCCTAGCTCATACCAATCCAAGATATCACACCAGGGCAGTGTGCACACCACGACCCCCTTGCTCAGTGCTTACTACAGTTCCAACCATTTTGTCAAAGTGACACAGGCACAAGGTACCCTGAAACACTCTAGGCCAATCACACCTCAGGGCCAAATGATGTGGTTGGGTATCTTGATGCAGGGCATTCTGAGACCTGGAAGGCCAGGGTGCCCTGCATGAGGAGTGCCCTGGAACTCCTAACCAGCACCTACTTTGGGTCCAGTTGTCAAGCAAATCTTGTGCTGAGTACCCAGGACACCTCCACCTCTACCTATTTCAATTCCAGCTGTTCTGCCATGATGCTCACTGTATGGAGGTCCCTGGAACCCCATGTTAGCTTCACCAGTCCTGCCTGGGCACCCTCTGCATAAAGAGCCAAGAAACATGCCCACTTCAGCTCTGGTCATAAGAGAGGGCAGCTCCAGCACAGAGTGCTCTGGGATCCCCTAGCCCACACAAGCCACAGCTCTGGCCAGACAGCCATAGTCACCAGTCACACAAAATCTTTACAGGGGACTACCATACACAGACCATCACTTCAAGCTTAGGAGAAGTAGTTGTTCTACCCACTTCATAGGAACAAACACAGGAATTCAAGAAAATGAGGAGACAGAGGAATATGCTCCAAATGAAAGAAGAAGACAAAACCTCAGAAAAAGAACCAAATGAAATAGACATAATCTACCTGATAAAGAGTTCAAAGTAATGGTCATAAAGATGGTCACCCAGACTGGAGAAAGGAATGGATAGACTCAGTGAGAACTCCAACAAAGAACCAATCAGAGTTGAAGAATACAATAACTGAAATGAAAAATATACTAGAGGGAATCAACAGCAGGTAAAACACGCAGAAGAATGAATCAATGATCTGGAAGACAGGGTAATGGAAAGCACCCAAGTTGAACAGCAAAAATGAAAAAGAATTAAAAAAAAAAAGATAGGTTAAGGGATCTCTTGAACAATACCAAGTGAATAAACATTTGCAGTATAGGAGTCTCAGAGGGAGAGGAGAGATAAAAGGGGGCAGAAAACCTCCTTGAAGATACAATAACTGAAAAATTCCATGAAGTGGGAAGGAAACAGATACCCAGGTTTAGGAAACCCAGAGTTCCAAAGATGAACCCAAGGAGGTCCACACCATGACACAAACTAATTAAAGTATAAAAAATTAAAGACAAAGAATTTCAAAGGAATGAGAGTGAAGCTACTAGTAAAATACAAGGGAAACCCTTAAAGATCTCAGCCAATTTTTCAGCAGAAATATTCAAGCCAGAAGAAAGAGGCCTGATATATTCAAATGAAAGGAGAAAACAAACAAACCAAACTATAATGAAGAATACTCTACCTGGCCAGATTTTCATTAAGAATTTGAAGGAGAAATAGAGTTTCCCAGACTAACAAAAGTTAAAGAAGTTTACCACTACTGGGGAGGGAGGGGCAAGATGGCAGAAGAGTAGGGGTCCTCAGCTCACCTGGCCCCACAAACTTACCTGGTAACTTTCAAAACATCCTGAACACCTATGAATTTGACCTGAGATTTAAAGAGAGAGCAGCTGGAACACTACAGAGAGAAAAGTTTTTCATTTCTAACAAGGTAGGAAGGTGGAAAAAATAAATAAAAAAGAATAAAGTGGGGGAGGGGAACCGTGAGTGGCTGGACTAAAGTGGACCAGAGAAAACCTCTGGGGCAGGAAAGCCCAGCCCTGGAGAAGCGGGAACTTTAAAAGTCCACACTGGAGTTTCTCTGGATAGAAAAGTGCTTAGCAGGGAAATCGGGTGGAATCGCAGGAAGGGCAGTGAAGCCTCAAGATTCCCAGAATCACTATAGGAGGAGGGGCACCTGGGGGAAAGCTCACCGCAAACTGTGATCCAATATCAGTAAAGGGCTGGAGCACTGCAGGCCTCTGGGGCATTTGGGAGAAGCCAGTCGGTTAGGTGGGTTGCCTCCGGATGGAGGTGGCTAAGCCCCGTTCCCTTCAGAAGAGGCATTCCCTGGGGGCACAGGTCCAGTGACACAGGCCCTCGCATCCCAGGGCACCCAAGTGGACAAAGCTGGGGATCCTGTGTTGCCCCTGGGACAGGCGGAAGTGGGGAAGGCACAGGAAGCCAAGAACTCTCCTGCCACTGGGAGCCCCCAAACTGTGCAGATCAGTGCACCTGCGCTGGTCCAGGAGCATCTAGGCCAGGGTGGACTGAGAGACTGCAGTTAGTTGCTCAAGGGGAGCTTGACTCCAAAGCTGGAAATCTGACATTGCCCCTGTTGTTTTTCTTCTTTCTCTCACCTTGTGCCTGGGAGAGGTGGGGCCTCTGGGGAACAAGGTCTCACGGGGTAAACAGCTCCCACTGAGTTTGGCACCTGGCAGGGGGCGGGGCATCTCCACCCAGGCACAGACACTTGAGAAACAGCACAGCAGACCCCTCCCCCTGAAGACCAGCTGGGAGAACAAGGGAAGAGCAAGTTTACTGACCAAGCAGCACTGGAAAGCTCCAGGACCAAGAGAAAGTAGTATATAGAACTAGACTGTTCTTTTTCTTTTTCTTTTTTTTTTTTTTTTTTTTTTTTTTTTACCATTATGACTCACTTTTATATCAGACTAAAAATATTGGAAATTTTTATTTTCTCTCTTTTCCTACCTTAACTACAATATTTTACCAGCTCTTCATTTTTAAGTTATTTTCCTTTTGACGTTCATATTTCTACAGTTACATGTCTTAGATATATTTTCCACTTCTGGATTCCCTTCAACGTATTCAATTTAATTTTGGTAGATAGATGAGATATGGGTTTTGTTTTTGTTTTTTTCTGCCTCATTTTGTATTACAATGGTGGAAGTACCTTCTAAAGGTACCTTTAGTACCCTCTAAAACACAACCAACATACACCCAGAACCAAGTGGAACACTGTGTTAGTTCATCTTGTGAGATTATATTCTCACCTCCTTCCCATTCTGCTCCCCTCTTTTATGTTGTTTATGTTTTGGCAGTCAATGTGGTCAATGTTGGGGTTTTATATAAGTATTGCTGGTTTATATAAAATTTATATAAAATTTGGGATTGAGCATTTTCTAACATACATAACAAAATACACTCAAAATCAGGAGGATCACCCTCTAGGATCCCCTCAGGTGGATTACATTCTTTGTCCACTACCACTTCTTCACCACCACCACCATCCCCCCTTTCTTTCTCTTTTTTCCTCTTTACTTTCCTGTTTTCTTTTTCTTTTGTCTTCTTTGTTTTTGGTTTTTGGCTTTTTATTTTTACTACTTTGTTTTAAAATTTGTTTTTCACTTTAGTGGTCCTTTTGTTTTATTTTGTTCTGTTCCTCTTTTTCTTTTATTTTCTGGTCTCTGACATCTTCAAAATCATCTAGGGTGTATTTTACTTAGGTTGTGGTTGACATTTTTGACTCAGCCCACTCATACAGCCACTTTGCACTGGACAAAATGACTAGAAGGAAGAATTCACCACAAAAGAAAGAACTGGAAACAGTACTCTCTGCCACAGAGTTATAGAATTTGGATTTCAATGCGATGTCAGAAATTCAATTCAGAAGTAAAATTATAAAGCTCTGAAAAAAAGCATAAGGACTCTCAGTAACTCTTTGTTACTGCAGAATTGAGGTCTACTCAGGCTGAAATTAAAAATAGATGAAATGAGATGCAATCCAAACTGGATGTCCTAAAGGCTAGGGTTAATGAGGTGTAAGAAAGAGTGAGTGACATAGAAGACAAGTTAATGGTAAGGACAGAAGCTGAGGAAAAAGGAGAAAAAAAATTAAAAATTAAGAGACCATGAGGAAAGCCTTAGGGGAATAAATGATAGGAAGGAAGGAAGACTATACATCTAATTGGGATTCCAGAAGAGTCTGAGAGAGGGGAGAGAGAGAGAGAGAGAGAGAGAGAATGAACCACAAAGTAAATTTGAAGAAATCATAGTTGAGAACTTCCCAAATCTGGAGAAGGAAATAAGTATTTAGATCTAAGAGAGAGAGAGAAACCCCCCCAAAATCCATAAAAACCATTCAAACCTTGACATTTAATAGTGAAAATTGCAAATTTCAAAGATAAAAAGAAAATCCTTAAAGTAGTGTGAGACAAGAGATTCTTAATTTATATGGAGAGAAATATCAGATTCACAGCAGACCTCTCCACAGAGACCTGGCAGGCCAGAAAGGACTGGCATGGTATATTCGGGGTACTAAATGAGAAGAACATGTAGCCAAGAATACTTTCTCCAGAAAGACTGTCATTCAGAATAGAAGGAGAGATAAAGAGCTTCCAAGATAGGCAGAAACCGAAAAAATATGTGAAATATTTTATTAATAAAATCATGAATGAAAGAGGAGAGATCACGGCCAAACCAAAGAAATATAAACTATTTTAAAAACATATTATCGGGCAACCGGTGGTGCAGCGGTTTAGTGCCGCCTGCAGCCCGGGGTGTGATCCTGGAGACCCGGGATCAGAGTCCCACATTAGATTCCCTGCATGGAGCCTGCTTCTCCCTTTGCCTGTGTCTCTGTCTCTCTCTCTATCTCTGAATAAATAAATAACATTAAAAAAACATATTATAAGTAGCTATATGCCAACAAATTAGGCAATCTAGAAGAAATGAATATATTTCTGGACAACAACAAATTACCAAAACTGGAACAAGAAGAAATAGAAAACCTGAACAGGCCAATAACCAGCGAGGAAGTTGAAGCAGTCATCAAAAACCTCCCAAGACACAAAAGTCCAGGGCCAGATGGCTTCCCAGGGGAATTGTATCAAATGTTTAAAGAGGAAATAATACCTACGCTACTAAAGCTGTTCTGAAGGATAGAAAGGGATGGAATACTTCCAAACTCGTTTTATGAGGCCAGTATCACCTTGATTCCAAAACCAGACAAGTCTCCATGAAAAAGGAGAATTATAGACCACTATCCCTGATGAACACAGATACAAAAATTCTCAACAAGATACTAGCCATTAAGATCCAACAGTACATTAAGAAGATTATTCACTATGGCCAAGTGGGATTTGTCCCCAGGATGCAAGGGTGGTTCAACGCTTATAAAACAAACAACATGATAGATCATATCAACAAGGGATAAAACAAGAACCATATGATCCTCTCAATAGATGCAGAGAAAGCATTTGACAAAATACAGCATCCATTCCTGATCAAAACTCTTCAGAGTGTAGGGATAGAGGGAACATTCCTCAATATATTAAAAGCCATTTATGAAAAGCCCACAGTGAATATCATTCTCAATGGGGAATAACAGAGCCTTTCCCCTAAGATCAGGAACAGGACAGGGATGTCCACTCTCACCACTGCTATTCAACATAGTACTAGAAGTCCTAGCCTCAGCAATCAGGCAACAAAAAGAAATAAAAGGCATTCAAATTGGCAAAGAAGAAGTCAAACTCTCCCTCTTTGCAGATGACATGGTACCGTACGTAGAAAACTCAAATGACTCCACCCCACGAACTCATACAGCAAATTCAGCAGTGTGGCAGGATACAAAATCAATGCCCAGAAATCAGTGGCATTTCTATACACTAACAATGGGACTGAAGAAAGAGAAATTAAGGAGTCAATCCCATTTACAATTGCACCCAAAAGCATAAGATACGTAGGAATAAACGTAACCAAAGAGGCAAAGGATCTATACCCCCAAAACTACAGAACACTTCTGAAAGAAATTGAGGAAGACACAAAGAGATAGAAAAACATTCCATGCTTATGGATTGGAAGAATAAATATTGTGAAAATGTCAATGTTACCCAGGGCAATTTACACGTTTAATGCAATCCCTATCAAAATACCATGGACTTTCTTCAGAGAGTTGGAACAAATAATGTTAAGATTTGTGTGGAATCAGAAAAGACCAGAATAGCCAGGGGAATATTGAAAAAGAAAACCAATGCCAGGGACATCACAATACTGGATTTCAAGCTGTATTACAAAGCTGTGATCATCAAGACAATGTGATACTGGCACAAAAACAGATCATAGATCAATGGAACAGAATAGAGAACCCAGAAATGGGCCCTCAACTCTATGGTCAACTAATGTTCGACAAAACAGGAAAGAATATTCACTGGATAAAGGACAATCTCTTTAATCAATGGTGCTGGGAGAATTGGACAGCCACGTGCAGAAGAATGAAACTGGGCCATTGTCTTACACCATACACAAAAATAAACTCGAAATGGTTGAAAGATCTAAATGTGAGAAAGCAAAAATAAACTATTGGGACTTAAGATAAAAAGCTTCTGCACAGCAAAAGAAATAGTCAACAAAATGATAAGACAACCTACAGAATGGGAGAAGCTATCTGCAAATGATATATTAAATAAAGAGCCAAGATCCAAGGTCTATAAAGACCTTATTAAACTCAACAGCAAAGAAACAAACAATCCAAACATGAAATGGGCAAAAGACATGAACAGAAATTTCACAGAGGAAGACATAGACATGGCCAACAAGCACATGAGGAAATGCCCCACATCACTGGCCATCAGGGAAATACAAATCAAAACCACAATGAGATGCCACCTCACACCAGTGAGAATGGTGAAAATTAACAAGACGGGAAATAACAAATGTTGGAGAGGATATGAAGAAAGGGGAACCCTCTTGCACTGTTGGTGGGAATGTGAACTGGGGCAGCCACTTTGGAAAACTGGGTGGAGGGTCCTCAAAGAGTTAAAAATAGAACTGCTGTACGCCCAGCAATTGCACTGCTGGGGATTTACCCCAAAGATACAAATGCAGTGAAACGCTGGTTCACCTGCACCCCAGTGTTTATAGCAGCAATGTCCACAATAGCAAAACTGTAGAAGAAGCCTTACTGTCTTTTGACAGATGAATGGGTAAAGAAGATGTGGTCTCTATATACACTGGAATATTCCTCAGCCATTAGAAACGACGAATACTCACCATTTGCTTCGACATGGGTGGAACTGGAGGGTATTATGTTGAGTGAAGTAAGTCAGTCAGAGAAGGACAATCATTATATGGTTTCATTCATATGGGGAATAGGAGAAATAGTGAAAGGGATTATAGGGAAAAGGAGAGAAAATGAGTGGGAAAAATTAGAGAGGGAGACAAAACATGAGAGACTGCTGAGTCTGTGAAACAAACAAGGGGTAGTGTAGAAGGGCAGATGGTCGGGGGATGAGGTGACTGGGTGATGCACACTGAGGAGGGCACTTGATGGGATGAAAACTGGGTGTTATATGTTGGCAAATCGAACTTCAATACAAACAAATTAAAAATGAAGTTTAGCACTACTAAACTAGCTTTACAAGAAATGCTGAAGGAACTCAAGTTGAAAAGAAAAGGTCATAACTAGAAGCAAAAAGAATTATGAGAGGAGGGATCCCTGGGTGGCGCAGTGGTTTAGCGTCTGCCTTTGGCCCAGGGTGCGATCCTGGAGATCCGGGATCGAATCCCACGTCGGGCTCCCGGTGCATGGATCCTGCTTCTCTCTCTCTCTCTCTCTCTCTCTCTCTCCCTCTCTGTGTGTGTGTGACTATCATAAATAAATAAAAAATTTAAAAAAAAAGAATTATGAGAGGAAAAATGTTCATAATGTAAACACACTAAAGGTAGTAAAGCAATCACTTATAAAGTTAGTATTAAGGTTAAATGAATAAAGTAGTATAGTCTATAATGTCCGAAAAATTAGTTAAGGAGAATCACATAAGAAAAAGATGCAAGATATTTTTTAAAGATGCAAAATATGACTATATATATTTATTTATCTATAAAACATTGAGGCAGGCAGTAAAAAGGAGTTTCTTTAGAATATTTCTGAACTTAAGTGACTATCAACTTAATATAGGCTGCTATATATGTTGGAATGTTATACATGAACCTCATGGTAACCACAAACAGAAAACATACAGTAGACATACAAAAAATATAGAAAAAGGAAAACAAGTATAACATTAAAGAATGTCATAAATCACAAGGAAGAAGAACAAGAGAATAAGAAAGGAACAGAAAACTACAAAAACAATCAGAAAAAAACCTAAATGTACATAGCTATTAATAAGTATTTTAAATATAACCAGTGAAATGCTGTAATCAAAAACATAGGGTGACAGAATGGATAAGAAAACAAGATCCATCTATATGCTGCCTATAAAAGACTTGCTTTAGACTTAAAGACATTTACAGATTGAAAGTGAAGGAATGGAAACAGATATATCATGCAAATGGAAGCAAAAAAAAATGTAGGGGTAGCAATATTTATATCAGACAGACTCTATAAAAAAAGCCTAACAAGAGACAAAGGAGGGCAATGTCATAATGATAAAGGGATCAATTCAACAAGAGGATGTGATAATTGTAAATACCTATGCACCCAACATTGGAGCACCTAAATACATATAGCAAATGTTAACAGACTTAAAGGGAAAAATCAATGATAAAAGAATAATAATAAGGGATAGATCATCCAGTCATAAAATCAACTTGCATAATTGGATAGATCATCCAGTCATAAATCAACTAGGAAACAGTAGCTTTGAATGACACATTAGACCAGATGAACCTAACAGATATATACAGAATATTCCATGTAAAAACAACAAAATACATGTCCTTTTCAAGTGCACATGGAATATTCTCCAGGATAAGTCACATATTAGGCCACAAAACAAGCCTCAATAAATTTAGGAAGATTAAATCATATCATACATCTTTTCCAACCAAACGGTATCAAACAAGAAATCAGTTGCAAGAAAGAAACTGGAAAACCACAATAATGTGAAGGTTAAATAATATGGTGCTAACTAACCAATGGGTCAACAACGAAATCAAAAAGAAAATTAAGAAAATACAGAGACAAGTGAAAATGAAAACATAGTGCTCCAATATCTTTGGAATGCCATGAAAGCAATTCAAAGAAGGAAGTTTAGAGTGATACATACCTACCTCAGGAAACAAAAAAAAAATTTCAAATAAAAAAAATCTAACCTTGTATCCAAAGGAATTGAAAAGGAAGAAAATAAGTAGAAGGAAGGAAATAATAAAGATCAATAGAAATAAGTGAAACAAAGACAAAAAATAGAAAAGATCAAAGAAACCAAGGGCTGGTTCTTTGAAAAGATGCATGAAATTGAAAAATCGTTAGTCAGAGTTATCACGAAAAAGAGAGAGAGGACCCAAATAAATAACATCAGAAATGAAAGCGATCACTCACAATGATCAAGTGGAATTTATTCTGGGGATGCAAGGATGGTTTAATATATGCAAAGCAAGCAATGCGATACACCATATTAACAAATGAAAGATAAAAATCTTATTATCTTTCCAATAAATGCAGGAAAAACATTTCACAAAATTCAACATCCATTCATGATAAAAAAAAATCGTAACAAAGGTAGTTTAGAGGAAACATACCTCAATGTAATAAAGGTCATGTATGACAATCTCACAGCTAACATCATACTTGGTAGTAGAAATGGAGAGCTTTTCCCTTAAGATCAGAAACAAGACAAGGATGTCCATTCTTGCCACTTTTATTCAACATAGTATTAGAGATCCTAGCCAAGCTTTCTTTTTTGGATAAGAAGAAGAAATAAAAGGCATCAAAATTGGTAAAGAAGAATTAAAATTGTCACTATTTGCAGATGACATGACACTACATAGAAAATCCTACAGACTTCACCAAAAAGCTATTCGAAGTAATAAATGAATTAAGTTGTAAGATACAAAATTAATACACAAAAATCTATTGTACTTTTATACACTGATAATGAAGGAGCAGAAAGAGAAATTAAGAAAACAATTCCATTTACAATTTCACTGAAAAGAATAAAATACCAAAAGTTCATTCTTTTTTTCACCAAAAAGAATAAACTTAACTAAGGAGATTAAAGATCTATCCTCTGAAAAATATAAAACATTTATGAAAGAAACTAAAAACAACAGAAACAAATGGAAAGACATACCATGCTCATGGATTAGAAGAACTAGTATTGTTAACATGTCCATACTATTCAAAGCAATCTGTGATTTCAGTGCAATTCCTATCAGAATACTTACAGTATTTTTCAAAGAACTGAAACAACTAATCCTAAAATTTGTATGGAACCACAAAAGACCCTGAATAGCTAAAACCATCTTGAGAAAGAGGAACAAAGCTGGAAGTATCACAGTTCCAGATTTCAAGATATACCATAAGCTATGGTAATCAAAACAGTATGGTACCGGTACAAAACCGGATATATAGATCAATGGAACAGAATAAAGAGCTCAGAAATAAACCCACACTCATATGGTCAACTAATTTATGACAAAAGAGACAAGAACAGGGGCAGCCCAGGTGGCTTAGCGGTAAACCACACCACACTCCCTTCAGCCCAGGTTGTGATTCTGGAGACCCGGGATCGAGTCCCACATCAGGCTACTTGCATGGAGCCTGCTTCTCCCTCTGCCTGTGTCTCTGCCAATCTCTCTCTCTCTCTCTCTCTCTCTCTTTCTGTGTATCTCACAAATAAATAAAATCTTTAGAAAAAAGAGAGAAGAATATACGATGGGGGGACAAGACAGTCTCTTCAATAAATAGTGCTATGATAAATGAATAGCTATATGCAAAAGAATAAAACTAGACTATTATCTTACAACATATACAAAAATAAACTGGATGAATGAAATGGATGTAAGATCTAAATGTTAAGACCTGAAACCATAAAACCCCTAGAAAAAGTCATAAGCAGTAATCTCTTTGACATTGGCAACAGAAATATTTTTCTAGATATGTCTTCATAGGCAAAGGAAACAGAAGCAAAAATAAACTATTCAGACTACACCAAAATAAAGTTTTTTTCATAGCAAAGGTAACCATTCACAAAACAAAAAGGCAACCTATTGAATGGAGGAAGATATTTGTAAATGATACATACAATAAGGGGTTAATATCTGAAATAAATAAAGAACTTATAATAAGTACCCAAAGCAAAACACAATTTCAAATAAAAAATGGACAAAGGACTGGAATAGACCTATTTTCAAAGAAGACATACAATGGCCAACAGACATATGAAAAAATGTTTAATGCCACTAATTATCACAGAGATGTAAATCAAACCACAATGAGATATTTCTTCTACCTGGCAGAATGGCCAAAGTCAAAGGGACAAGAAATAACAAATGTTGGACAGAATGTGGAGAAAAAGGAACCCTTGTGCACTGTTGGTGGGAATGTAAATTAGTGTGACCATTTTGGAAAACAGTATGTAGTTTCCTCAAAAAATTTAAAAATAGAAATACTGTATAATCTAGCAACTCCACTACTGAGTATTTACCCAAAGAAAAGGAAAATACTAATTCAAAGTCTTCTATGTATTCTATGTTTATTGCAGGATTACTTATAATAGCCAAGACAGGAAAGCAACCTACATGTCCATCACTACTAAATGGATAAAGAAGATGTGGTATATATACACAAAGAAATATTACTCAGCTATTAAAATGAATGAGATCCTGGGGTACCTGGATGGCTCAGTCGGTTAAGCATCTGACTCTTGGTATTGTCTCAGGTCCTAATCTCAAGGTCCTGGGATCGAGCCTCACATGGGGCTCTGTGCTCAGCATGGAGTCTGTTGGGATTCTCTCCCTCTCCCTCTGCCCCTTCTCCTCTCCTTTCAAATAAATAGATAGATCTTTTTACAAAAAAGAATGAGATTTTACCATTTGTGACAACATGGATGGACATAGACGGTATTATATTAAGTGAAAAAAGTCAGAGAAGACAAATATATGTGATTTTACTTATATGTAGTTTCTAAAAAACACATGAACAAAGGAACAAAAAAAAAACAGAAATAAACCAAAGAACTGATACAAAGAACTGATGATTGCCAGGGGGAAGGGGCTGGGTGGATGGGTAAAATGGGTGAAGAGTTATGAGCAGTAGAGGCCTCCAGTTGTGGAATTCATAAGTCACAAGGATGAGAGGTACAGCTTAGGGAATACAGTCAACGGTATTGTAATAGTATTGTATGGTGATAGATGGTAGCTACACTTCTGGTGAGCAAAGCATATCCAATAGAATTGTTGAATCATCATGTTGTACACCTGAAATTAATATAACAATTGTGTGTCAATCAAAAAAAAGCACAACAAAAACTTGAATAAGCACTTCACTGAAGATGTTAGACATATGGCAAAGAAATAAATGAAAAGGTTCTCCAACAATTAGCTATCAGGGAGATGCAAATTAGAAGAACAATGACATATCACTACACCCCCACAAGGCTAAAATTTAAAATACTATTAATGTTAAGTATTGGTAAGGGTGTGGAGTAACTGAAACTGTCAAACATCGCTTGCATAAGTATAAATTGGTATAGCCAACTTGGAAAACAATTTATCATATGAAGGAATGGCATAGGAAGGAATAATTACTATGAATTCCACTTACAAAAAGTTCAAAATTTATGATATTCGAATTCAGGATAGTGGTTACCATTAGGAGGGAAGATGGAGATAATAATTGGGAAGGGATTCAGGGGTCTTTTGGGAGCTGGTAATATTGTTTTTCTCCATCTGGGGGACTGTTTACACAGTTTTACATTCTTTATGACAATTACTCAGCACACAGATTTTTTTTTACATCTTTATTATTGTTATACTTGAATAGAGTTTATTTTATTTTAAAGATTTATAAGAGAGAGAGAGAGAGAAAGAATGTGAACAGAGGAGGGGTAAAAGTAGAGGGAGAGAAATCCTCAAGCAGACTCCACACTGAGCACTGAGCCCCAGATGAGGGGTTTGGCTTGATCTTATGACCCTGAGATCATGATTAGAGCTGAAATCAAGAGTCAGAGGCTTAACCAACTGAGTTACCTAGGCACCCTGAATACAGTTTATTTTTTTAAAAGAATTAACTAGAAAAGAAACAGTAGTTAAATTTCTCCCATAAAAGAGCTGAGAATAGCTTGGGGGAAGGTAGATTGCCTGTGTGTTCTGATAAAAGGAAGACTTGAACTGAAGTCAGGATTGAGAAATGAACTAGCCTATAAAGTCTGAGAATTTCAAAGGAAAACTAAGCCTGATCCCAGGGATTGAACCTGGAAAGAATTCTGTTTTGTTGAGAATCTATTATTGTGAGAGACTGTGTGCCCATAATCACATGGCTGGAAATTGGTAGAGCCAGGACTTGAACTTGGGTCCTTCAGATCTCAGATTTGCTGCCTTTAATCATACCAAATAGCCACATATGAAATAAGGAGACAAGGACTATAAGAATGAGGAGGAGGAAAAGCAGGGAGAGAAAGAGGAGAAAAAGAAAGAGACAGAATGAGGGGAAGGGAGGGTGGAAAAAGGGAAAAAAGAAATTAAAATGAATAAAGAGGGGAGCTGGGTGGCTCAGCTGGTTAAGCATCTGCCTTCAGCTCAGGTCGTGGTCCCAGGGTCCTGGAATCGAGCCCCAAGTAGGCTCAGTGGGGAGCCTACTTCTCTTTCCCTCTGCCTCTACCACTCCCCCTTCTTGTGCTCTCTTGGTCTCTCTCTCTGTGTCAAATATATAAATAAAATCTTAAAAAACAATGACATGAATAAAGAGTGGTAGTCATGGGCATCCCAAAATGTAATACAAACAAGCAAATCACCAGCATGAAGTCATAACTTTTAATATAGATTTAAGATATAGAAATAGATACAGATAAGTGCTTATACATACATGTACATAGAATCACATTCCCCAATACTGATGAACACATCTTGTACCCAAATCTTTATTTCTAAATACCACTTTCCCATAAAGAAACTAGCAATTTTTCGGAATATGGTTGATTCTGGGATAGGCAGGGAAAATATACAAGCCTAGAACAACTTCTGGTTCTAAATAGTAAGAAAATGCTCAAAAAATGACATATTAGGGAATGTAGAAGCCAGCTCAAACAGGCTTCCACTAGCTAAGTGGACAAGTAAAAAAAAAATTAATAATAAAAATGGTAGCAATGGATTATAATCCACAGCATAGAATAATTCACAAATTTATGGGATGAGCACTGAGTGTTATATTATATGTTGGCAAATTGAATTTAAATTATAAAACTGTAAAAAAAAACCAAAACAAATTTATGCCTATATAAATAATAATGTTAAAAATAAGTAAATGGCAGAAATAGAAAAATTCTTCCTTATAGCAGAATTCCAACGGATATAGAAAATGATGGAAACTGGAAATCACTATTTGACTAAATTCCACAATAATAATTATTTTAGATAAAATCATTAATAAATGCTAATATTAGTGGGTGAAAGTGTGATGATACACATGACATTTGCAGTCTCAAAGTGTCTCCTAACAACATATCTATTTAATTACAAAGGGAAAAACAATATTGGAAGATTCCACTTTAACTAAGACTTAGGTTTTTTTTTTTTTTTTAAGATTTTATTTATTCATTCATGAGAGACATAGAGAGTCAGAGACAGAAGCAGGCTCCTTGCAGGGAGCATGATGTACGCTTGATCCCTGTTCCCGGGATCATGCCCTGAGCCAAAGGCAGATGCTCAACTGCTGAGCCACCCAGGCATCCCTAACTGAGACATAGTTAACATCATTGGTAGTGAAATCAATTCAAATTTTGTGCCTCTTGATATGATGCTCTAAGGAGGACATAATATCTCTGTCATATTTTTGCCCCAAATTTATCATATAAATTTAATACTTAGAAACATCAGACAAATCCAAATTGAGGAACATTCTACAGAATAACTGGTCAATACTCTTCAGGTGTTTCAAGATCATGAATCAATATCAAGGTGGTTCTCAACCTTGGCTGCCCTTTGGGATTATCTGGGGAGTTAAAAAATTTCCTGAAACCTAAAAACCTAGAGACACTGATATAACTGAAGAAATGGAAACTCAGAAGTGTGAGTGAAGAATGAAATACATTGGGAAGGTATTTTAAAGGTATCATTTGGAGAGGCACCTGGGTGGCTCAGTCAGGTAAGCATCTACCTTCAGCTCAGGTCATGATCCCAGCCTCCAAGGATCAAGCCCGGCATGGGGCTCCCTGTTCAGTGAAGAGTCTGCTTCTCCCTCCCCTACTCCCGTGTTCTCGCTCACTCTCTTTCCTCCTCTCAAATAAATAAATAAATAAAATCTTAAAAAAAATAAAGGTATCATTTGGAGATACCAAATGGAGGGATAGATTTCCCTTTGTTTGCCAACTCTTTTTGAGCACCTATTATGACCAGGTACTCTTCAAAATCTTGAGGACACAGTGAGCAAAACAAACTTCTTGGTTTCATGGGCTCACCTTCTAGGTGGGGAGATGGAAGATAAATACATACATTAAATATTTACCATATATGTAATTTAAAACTCTGTTAAGAACCACAAAGAAAAATAAAACCAGGTAATGGAATAGACAATGATGGAAGTAAGGGTGGGGAAGGCCTCATGGAGAGGATCACATCTGGGTGAAGGGAAGGAGGTAAGAATGTTCCAGCCCAAGGGCATAGCAAGTGAGAAAAGAACATATTTGGGCAGCAGAAAGAATGGCACGGCCAATATGCCTCATGTGGAGTGATGAGATAGCAGAGAATAGTAGAAATTTTCTGAGGTATCATTGCAGGGCTTTGCAGGCTGAGATAAGGAATTTGGATTTTATTTCAAGTACAGTGGGAAACTATTAGAAGGTTTGAATGTGGGAATAAAATTATTTGATATGTATTTTAAACACTTCTCTGGAACCTGGGTAAAAAATTGACTGGAGATACCAGAGCAAGGATTGGGAAGCCAAGCAGAGGCTGTGGTTTAGGTAAGAGATGAAGGTGGAGGTAGAAGAAGTAACTAGTTTGGGGTATATTTTTAAAGCAGAGTGGATAGAAATTGTTGCTACATTAGATTCAGTATATGAGGGAAAGGAAAGTCACATATGACTCTCAGGTTTTAGCCTCACCAACAGGGTGAATGGTGGTATCAGTGATAAAGATGGGACTATCCAATGTTACTTTGGCTGGAGGGGTTCACTCATCTGTGGCAAGAGAACAAAGCTAACACACAGGTGCTGTTGAGTCACTCCTAGCTGAATCTTGACTATTTCTTTCTAATGAATTTCCCATACCTTCTTGCTCTGTTGAGATGCTAGCCCCTTACCCAGTCTCCAGTTAAGAGTCTGGACTGGAAAAAAAAAAAAAAAAAAAAAGAGTCTGGACTGAGCTGGCCAGACCTAATGGAGGGAAGACATCTATGAGTAGGAGAGATAAGGGACCAGTTCCTCTTTCCAGAGGATTCAGTGCAGTGACTGACTGGCATTTCCTTTTTTTCCAAGACATTATGACCAACAAATGGTGAAGAATAAGCACATGGGAACTAAGATTAATCCGATGATCAAATAACACTTCCAAATAAAACTTAGACATATTTTGTGCTATGCATAATTACTGTGCAACATGGTAGATTGGCATATATGTTGTAAATTTCTGTAGTTAGGATTTCTTTCATATGGTCAGGCTGACCAATTATAGAATCAGTTCTTGTCTGAGATACCGAGGAAGACCTCTGAGTCCTAGGAGAAGTTCCCTCACTAGGGAAGCAGACAAGAGGAGCTCTAGAGAGCCTAGTACTCTTTCTTCTCCTTTGTCTTTCTTTTGGGGGTAGGGAGTACTTAAAAAGGGGGCAATTTCAGAGAAATAGTGTGGTCTAGAGAGAGAAGAAGGAAGCAGAACAGACTAATGATAAAAGTGTTGCAACCTGTTAAACACCCCCTAAGTGCCAGGCACTAGACCAGCTGCTTTGTATATATGTTGTCTAATAATGATAATGACCTTTCAAGGAGGATGCCACCATCCTGTATTATGTATAAGGAACTGAGGCTTAGATAAAACCAATATTATTTACTAAAGGCATTTGAATCACAGATAAAGTACTCATGATCTCATATCAGGTACCTCTGAACCATTCAGAATGGGACAAAGAATCCAGTAGCATTAAAATGATTCCACAGAAGAAGCATGACAGATGGAATTCTCTCTCTCAAAGATGATGTACATACACAACTGATCACATAGGGGACTTTCATGCTGGGGATCCTGTGCACACAGGATCTGCTAATCACCTCTCTAAACTCTCCCACTTCTCGAGAGATCAATACTAGTTCTTTCCCCTCTTCAATGGGGTCTGTGGTCTGCTGAATATGCCAGTCCACAACCTGTTTATCCCTTAAGTCCTTCATTCAAAGTTCTGGAAAGACCATCTATACAGAGAAAATATTGATGTTTAAGGAGAGAAAGAGAGTATTTAAGAGTATGCAAGGATAGTCATCCTTTCAGAGTATGTGAAAAATTCCCATGATGCCAAGCACTCATTGGCTTCTGTGGATGGGAGACCATAGCTGAGCCCCAGCAAAAGGTGTGGGAAATCTCTCTTTCTAGCCTTCAATGTTAATATATCAAGAGCTCGGAGCTTTAAGCACCGAATTTTACGTTGATGTAAAGTAAACACAATGGAGGAGCAGTTTCTACCAGACATGAGGGAGACTAGAATTTTTCCATCATGGAGAAGAGGATTCAAGGATTTATAGAATGATATTCTGTGGGATGAAACAAGTAGAAGGGATTTTGCACCCTCATCTCCTGGGGTTGAGTAGTGTTAGATGATAAAAACACAAATACAAACCTGAGGCTGATTGGAGGAGAGTCCAAGAACATCTAGGCTGGTGCTCTAATTTGGTCCTCCTTACTGTATTTTAAATTCTGTCCTTCAAAAAGATGAGTTGGTGTCCTAAATCCCAGTTTCTGTGAATGTGATCTTATTTGGAAATAGAGTCTTCGTAGATGTAATCAACTTCATCTAAAGGCATACTGGATTAGGGTTGGCCCTAATCCAATGACTGATTCTTTTAAGAAAAGGGAAATTTGGCCATAGGGACACCGAAGGAGAACGTCATATGATGACAGAGGCAGGTATAGCTACAAGTCAAAGAATGCCAAGGGTCTGCCAGCAACCACCAGAGGCTAGAGAGAGACATGGAACATGTTCCTCCAGGAGGAACAAACCTTGATGACACTTTGATTTCAGACTTCTAGCTTCCCAAACTGTGAAAGAATAATTTCAGTTGTTTTAAGCCACATGGAATATGGACATTTGTTAGGAAAGCCCTGGGAAACTAATTCATTCTTGCTATATCCAACATGTGGTAGATGTGGTTGGAGACCCCTAGTGGCGAGAATTGTCTGCCCTGATTTAAAGAGCCTGTGCTTAGGATGGAAGAGATACAGAGATTCCTGTGTGATGCTGTGAGGAACATAAGTGATGAGGGGACCTTATAGGTGAAGAGCCTCAGAAGTTAGTAGGGTACGTGACAGTTAAGATGTTTTCAAATACTGTTTTCCATTCCATAGGTTGCCTTTTCACTCATTTCCTTTGCTGTGCAGAAGCTTTTTAGTTTGATGCAGTCTGGCTTACCTAGTTTTGCTTTTGTTGCCTATACTTTTGGTATCTTATCCAAGAAATTATTGCCAAGACCAATGTCAAAGAGCTTTCCCCTTACGTTTTTGTCCTAGGAGTTTTATAGTTTCAGGTTTAACATTTAAGCCTTTAACACATTTTGGGTCGATATTTGTGTATGGTGTGAGATAAGGGTCCAATTTTATTCTTTTGCATGTGCATATCAGTTTTCCCAACACCATTCTTGGTATCTACCCCAAAAGAATTGAAATCAGGATTTCAAAGAGATATTTGCACTCCCATAATCATTGCAGCATTATTCTCTATCGCCAAAATGCAGAAACAACCCAAATGACCATCAGTGAATAAATGGATTAAAAAATATGGCATATATATACAATGGAATATTATTCAGCATTAAAAAGGAAGGAAATCCTGCCATAGATAACAATATTATAAGTCTTGAGGACATTATATTAGGTAACATGAGCCAGTCACAGAAGAACAAATACTGCATGAAATCACCTACATGAGGTATATACAGTAGTCAAAGAAAAGCAGAATTAGAGTTATGGTTGTTGGTATTTGGGGAGAGTGAAAAATGGAAAACTCAACAATGGAAAGTGGAAAATTCAACAGGTGTAAAGTTTCAGTTATGCAAGATGATTAAGTTCGGGAGATATTCATACAACATTGTGCCTATGGTTAACCTTACTGCAGTATATACTGCATTGTATGTATTTTTGTTAAGAGGGTAGATCTCATGTTGTTTTATTACCCCAATAAAAAGGGAACATTTTTTTAAGAGCTGATGTGGGGTATCCAGTGAGCAGGGGAAGAAAGTTGTGTTGCCCAGAGCAATCATTGTCTATTGTTAAAACCAAAATAGTAAACCAAAAATTGGACCAGCTATTGAAATTTTAGCAGGGGGTGCAGGGAGGATGGCAACTGAAGTCCAAACACTAGGAAACATGAATTACATTTCAGTGTGATCTCAATAGTCCAGAGAAAGATCAAGAGAGAATGAGAAGCTCTTTATCCTTGTCACCTTGAACACCCACAAGTCCTTCTGGGCCCATGTGCCACCTGGGGAGGAGACAGAAGTCCTGAGGATCAAGCAATTACCCAAATGTGATTAAATTTACCAGAAATAGACTCTAAAGCTAGAAAAGTTTGAGGTACCACAAATGGACAAGCTTTAACCATCCCATCGCCACTGCTTGCCAGCACTGGGCCAAGGATCCAGAGCAAGAGGAGATACATTCATTCTTTTAACTCACATGTATTGATTGGCTACTAGGAGTCTACAGAGTTCTAGATAAGCTACAGAAAATACAGTTACATCATTTTCATATGTGAATTATAATGCATACATTTAGACCCTGCTACACTAGTATGCTAATCCAGACTTACTTCCCTCCCATCCTTGTCGGAGGGATTGGCCTAGGCTGGTGGTCAAGAGACCCCAAGTGAGGGAATAGTCTTTAGGTATATATCTATTGAACACTTGCCCTGTGTAAGACACCATTGTAAGGAGAGTGGAGAGGAAGACAACACAACACTGGCTAACATTTTGAAGGTTCTGAAGAAAAGACCCAAACTAAATCAGGTGAAAACTTCCCTTCATGCCTCCTGCTGGAGTCCCCTTGGTCCTTAGGGGATTTCAGGATAGGCTTCATAGGAGAAAAGAAAGGACAAAGTTAATTCTAAGACACACACAACAAAGAAGAAAACACTCCTTGCGCAACCCTTCCCTGAAAGCATGTTGACAAACCTCAAACCATCCTCTAGTTGGCAATAATGCAAGAGAGCCTTGCTGAGGCCAAGTAAGCTATCAGAATCATTTGTATAGCTAAGAAAAATAAAACACCGGCAGAAGCCAGCTCAAAATGAGTAAAGATTTACCAAATTCATAATCAAGCAAACATGGCATGGGACAAGAACAAAAAAATAGAAGTCTTAAATGAGTTTTTACACCTCAAAGTGAACCAGATGACATTCTTTCATAACTATTTTATTCAAATTCTTAATCGAAGATTTTGCTTCTTAAAGGGAAATAGTCATTTCATTGTAGGATAGGATCTGATATTTTGACTTGCTTAGAAAAACCTGTTCTTCATCTTATATGATAAATACAGATTGTGCCAGATGCTAATATAAGCATTCCATATATATCAAGCAAAAACACGAGACACACATTTTTTTTTACTATACTGATAGCTATATCAGGGAAAATATGAGCTAATATTTCAAAACTTGATTTTATCAACCACAAATCTCATGGGGATTAAAATAAGTCAAATAAGAATTAGCAATGATAACATGAAATATCATGGGAAAGGAAGGGCTAGGTTATGACTGGCCATTTCCTGGATTCCTGCCTTGGCAAACATATAGTATAACCCTGGGATGACCTTGCTTTTCATTTCTATGAAACTATAACAAAAGAAAAAAAGATTTACTCCAAAAATCTTATTTCAAACAAAGAAATATGTAGTAAGCAATGACAACCACATGGTTAAGAGGATTGGCAATGATGAAAGAAAGCAGACACCTTTAAATTCTGATGGACAGGGCTTAGGTAAAAATAAGATGTTTCAGACCTGTGCATATTCTAGATAGGTACAGGTTTTCTCAGATTAACTGGATTTTTTATTTTATGAAAAATTGGCTCTGATCATTAGTAAGAGGGATTAAATTTATTTGATGTAAACCCAGAGGTCAGAATAGGATCCAAAGTTTCAGTAATGAAGGAAATGAGCCAATTAGGCTGTCCCACAATGCCACCTAGAGTAGGTGGCTCTCTCATTTAGTGACCTCCTGGTTCCTTAAAATATTCAGACACCTTGTATAAAATCATGTAAGATTTTGAAATTGTAATGATGGTCATACAAATCTATGGCAAAGCTTTGATCATTTCTCAAAAATAGCATCTTCCCTCCAGAAGACCGTGGGATCATTAGTGTGAAGTAGGTTGTCAAAGTAACGTGGACATTACTGTCAAGTAAACTGCACAGAATCTGATCATTTAGATGTGTCAGATTTTGCCTTTTCTCCTTAAACAATATATGTTAAGAGTTCCTATAACAGTAGTGGGATTGTGATCCCACCCTTTCTGTTCATGGTGAAAAACAGCTCTGCATGATGCATTTTCCTGGTTTTGAACTCTCCAGCTAATGACCACAGGAGAGGCCAGTTGTCTTGTTAGTGTCTGTGTCAAGTTTTATTCCATGATAAAAGGATTTTGTAAGGTCATTGCTTCCTAGGAAAAAACTGCAGGATGAGCCATCAAAGAGAACATAAGATATTTGTCGCTAAGCTAACTCCCTCTTTCATTGAACACAGCTCTTCTCTTCCCCATCTCAGCTCCAAGGGCTCTCTCTGAGAAGAAACAGGAACTTTGTAGGTAGACCAGTGGGAGTTTTGTCCTGGGGTCTGGAGGAAATAAAGGCATCGGTTTTTGGAAAAATCAGGTACAATAGAGAAGAGGCCTCTACCATCAGAAGCAGGGGTACTTTAAAGGTTTGATGAAAAGCAAGCAGGAAATGATTCTTACAGTGTATCTTTTAGTAAAAAAAAATTAATAATACATATTTTCTGCAGATTCATATATTTTTAGTAAATTCAAAGAAACATTTTGTAAAGATTTATGCTGTGTTGATGCTAGGTTACTCACAGTGATTACATTTGGGAAGAGACTGGAATTGGAGAGATGGCTAAAGAGGACCTAAACTACTCTGTATTGTTCTAATTTGTATAAGGAAATAATGTTCATACATTACTTCTATAATTAAAAATCAATTTAAAGAATGTACATACATATATACACACATAGAATATCTCTGAAAAGATTTTTTAAGAAGTTGATAATTTGATTCTGGGAGGGAAAACCAATTGGCAGGGAGGGAAGAGTTAAGAGAGACATACTTTTGAGTGCAAGGCATTTTGTACCATATGCATGCATTATATAAAACAAATCAGTAAACAATTTGACATAAGTCAATAATTTGAGAAGTTAATTTTAAACAATAGTGAAATCTGAAATGAACTAAAATTCTGTTTTAAAGATTTGACACATAGTTCAGAAAAATGAAGGACTGAGCTTTGCAGAAGAGTAGAACTTGGTTAGGGAGCGGGGGAGATCCACTGTCAGGTTGTTGGGGCTAGGATAGGTCAGAAGCTAATGGCAATGGAAAGTCAAATCCAGACGCAGAATCCTTGAAGCTAGGTACAAAAAAGACTTAGTATGTTTACCAACCTTGAATTGCCTTAGGTTAAGAAATCAGAATAGTGTACTTGAAGGTAAAGCCTTTGATAGAACTGAATCAAAAAGAAAGAAAGAAAAGAAAAAGAAAAAGAAAAAGAAAGAAAAAGAAAAAGAAAAAGAAAAGAAAAAGGAAGGAAAGAGGGATACCTGGATGCCTCAGTGGTTAAGCATCTGCCTTCAGCTCAGGGCATGATCCTGGGATCTTGGGACCAAGTCCCACATCAGGCTCCCCAAGCTTCTGCTTCTTCCTCTGCCTATATCTCTGCTTCTCTCTATGTTTCTCATGAATAAATAAATAAAATCTTAAAAAAAAAAGAAAAAGGAAGAAAAGAAAGAAAAGAAAAAAGAAGAAAAGAGATAGAAAAAGACACTGAGAGGGAGGGAAACTTTTTTTTTTTTAAGAATAAAAAAATCCCTAGATGATAAATGCTGTTTCTTTGCTTCTGTATTTTCTAATATCAATTTTTAAAAGTTTCCTGTTAATTATTAAGAAATCTAAGTCATAATAGCTGGAGACTTATAAGCTGGAGACTTATACACCAAAAGACTCCTGGTGTGACAACTCCAAGTGTATACACTGGAAAAGCTGATGGACATGAGATAGGTTGAAAGAGAAATAAAAAATAAATGCCAACAGTGGAAGTGGGATGATGATAAAAGGTAGCTACAACTGGAATTCTGCAAGAGATTTGAATTCCCAAATGCTAACCAAACTCTATTAACTTACCTAGTAGCTGACCATTTTATCCCAGGGCCATTTTATCCCAGGGCCAGTTAGAAGTAAAGGATGAAGGCAAAGGCATTTGGCTTTTCTAAGTAGTGGCTTAATTGCCCTTCCCTTAAACAGCATCCTTCTAAACCTGGCAACAAAATTAAAAGGATAGGGTACTTGTAGTTAACCATAGATTTTATTCTCCAGGAGCCTATTTAGTTCCAGGGAAGGAAGTGGATCTCACCACCTACATATGGCAGGAATTTTCAGTATGTGTTAGGGTTACTCCTCACAGATCTTCAAATCCAAAGTTCTCTACTAGGCTGTACCATCTTGAGATGGCTTGCTAAACACCTTTGTCGGTAGATTAAATTGTGGCACGATAACTATGTGACAACTATAAACTTGCACCGACATCCTCAGCTAGGCTGGAGGACGTTGGTGGGAAGATGGTTTCTACCATCCCAAATGCCTAAAGGCACACCATCATCTCTATACTCTCCTGCTTTGATGGATTTCATTTACTATCACAGAGAATTTTCTGCTGGGCATTTTCTTAGCCCCCAACCTTGTATTTAATATTTAATGCTATCTCCTTTTCTGTCATCAACTTAGATGATTTCCACAATTTATGAGTTATTTACATGTAGAACAAGGTAAATCACTCTCTACTTTTTAATATTTTCACACAATATACTCTAATTCATTGTCACCAGAACCAAGAAAAATGTTGTGAGTTGTCAAGAATGAAGAATTAGGTAACAGAGGATGTTCTCTCAAACCTCTCTACCTTTCGTTAATATCTGGAATTGTCCATTACAAATGAGTTTCTTATGTTTTGTCAATAAGCTGAGAAACGTTTTCCAATTTTGCAACCTGCTCCAATTTTTCCTAAGATTCACAAAATCCTGAGAGGAGGGATAGAATCTGTTCGAGAAAAGAACCATTTACTTAACAAAGGGAAGCTCTAAACTGATCACAGATTTAGGAAACAGCAAATAAGCAGGCATACAGCTCTGCAGTCTTCCTTTTACCAGAGACACAGTGGTAATCCCACTCTATGCCTGGAATTCAGAATCCCACTCTATGCCCAAATCATGCAGCTAGATGGCATGTTATCATGTACCCTGAAGATAGAGAATGGATTTCACCAACTTTTAGTTTGTAGAAGCAGGTGTGCTTAGGAGCATAAATTTGGCTTGAAGTTCTTTTCATCTAAAGTTTTTGATTCATTTACTAAACCTGAAATTTTTAAATAAGAGGCACAGCAAGGATTTGAACTCATGTTGACTTGGCTCCAAACTCTGTAGTCTATCTGTATCCTATGGCTTCTCAAGCTGCACTACACTCAGGAGGAGCTTCACAGTATTCCTTTTTAGGCACTTAAAAGTATAAAGCACCTTTAGCATGCTGGAACAAGACACATTCCTTACAAAGGCCCATTAGAGAAGACCAAAGACAAAGGTAGTTGAACCCTAAACATTGTGTGTTTTTCAGGATGTAGGGAGGGACAAGTTTAAAAGGGCAGAATCATAGTCTGTTCCGTTTCCTTTTTAATTTTTTGTTTTGTTTTGTTTTGTCAGAAGTTAATCTACTCTTGTTTACATACACCACTTAGATCTGTGGTTTTGCTACCTTTTTCCCTTTTCATCTGGGCATAGAGACAAAAGTGCTTCCGGAAAGAGTGATTAGCCCCTTGAAGTTTTATTCTTGATATAATTATAGGCTTAATTCCAACTCCAGATCTGCCATGGACAACACCAGCTTTCCAATACACCTGGGAATAAAAGCCTGTTTTCAAAGCAAAACATTTTTCTCTCATCTCAGTTCCAAAAAAGTCATTCAGGGAACATATATCCTAAGGCTAGAAAAGGATGCTCTTTTTTCTTTCTTTTCACAGGGGGCAGAGATGATTAATTCAAGGTCAAGTTGGAGACATTTGGATTTAATAATTTTTAAAAATAACTCTTTATTTACCAGGGCTATGTAGACAGGAAGGAAAAAAAGACCAAATATTTTCCTCACATCTCTGCCAATTCTTTGGCATAACAAAGTTGGTGAAGCCAATTTATTATCCTGTAAAAGGAGAGTAAAACAATTAGTTATTGTATAAGATATAAACCCCTTATTGCTGAAAGTATCTGAAGGCTAATAATCATGCAAAATTATGGAGGACAGATGAAAGTGTAACATCTTTAAAGGCCAGAAAAAAACGCTGAAAATCCAAAATTCTACAATCAGTGAAAATGGACTCCAAGATTGGAGATAAAGAAATTTTCAAATAAAACAAAAATAAGGGAATTTGTCTTAAGCAGAATTGCATTACAAGAAATACTAAAGAGAGTACTTCAGGCTGGAGGAAAATGAGGTCAGATAAAATCTCAGATCCCAAGAAAAGAATGAAAAACATAAAAAATAGTTACTATCTGGATAAATGATTTATCTTCTTCCTCCTAATATCTTAATTATACATATATTTGCTTAAAAAATGTGTGGACTTAAAATATGTAGAAGCAGTACATATAATAGCTATGGCATAAAGATCTAGAATGAAAACAGTTAGACCAATATAATTGCAAGATTTCCATATAAGACTTCCTGAAGTAGTACTATAAAAACTATTAGTTGACTATAAAAACTTAAAGATGTATAATTTCTAGAGCAATCACTAAAAATATGTAATGCAGAAAAGTATGACAAAAGCCAGTAGGGAAATTCAAATGAAGTTCAAAAATCATTCTAATACTCTAAAAAATAAAGGAAAGGGAGAATAGAAGGATAGAAAATAGAAGAGATGGAAAGAAAACAAGTAATAAAATGATAGACCCAAACTCAACCATATTAATAATTGTGTTAAATGATAATGGACTAAACTCTCCAACTGTAAGGTAGGAATTGTCAGAATGAGTAAAAATGTGTGACTCAACTATATGGTATCTATAGGAGATGAATTATAAGTGTAAAGACTCAGGTTGAAATTAAATGAATGGGAAAAATTAAACCATGCGAACAGCAAGCATAAAAATGCCGTATTGATTATACTAATAGCAGACAAAATAGATTGCTGTACTGTAAAAATTACCAGATAGAAAGAGAGACATTTCACAATGATAAACATATCAGCTTATTAGGAAGAAAGAAAGAATCATAAATGTGTGGCTAATGTAAGAGCTTCAAGCTACATGAAATGAAAACTTACTAAATTAAAGAGAGAAAGAGACATATTTCACAACCATAGTTGTAGATTTTAATATTCCTCAGCAAAGACCTGAACAACACTATTGATCACCTTGATTTAATCGGGTATTTATTGAACCGTACACAAAACAATGGAAAAATACATCTCTCAAGTTCACATGTACATTTGCCAATATAGACGATGGGCTGGGCAATAAAATTCTTAATACATTCATTTATGAAAAAAAGCTCTCGTCTATCTTGGTTTAGAAAAGAACTTTTTTTTTTTTTAAGAAAAGAATATTCTTAACATGATTAGGTACACCTACTAAAAAAGTCTATACGTAAATTCATATCAGCAATGAATATCTATTTTCTACTTAAAGTCATTAGCTAGTCAAAGATGTTCACTCTCAATACTTCTATTCAAAATTGTTTTGGAGATCCTAGTCAGTGCAGTAAGATAAGAAAAAGGAATAAAATACATAAAGAGTATAAATAAAGAAGTAAAAAAAAATCACTAGTCTTTAATTTGCAGATAATATGATAGTGTATGTTGAAAAATTTAAGGAATCTACCAACAAACTCCTAGAATGAATAAATTAATTTCATAAGGTCACAGAATACAAATTAAATATATAGGAATCAGTTGTATTTCTATATATTATCAATGAATAATTAGAAAATAAAATGTGTGAATTTCATTTACGATAGCATTAAAACAATAAAATACTTAGGAGTAAAGTTATCAGAAGATGTACAAATATGCATATTGGCAACTATAAAACACTGCAAAGGGTAATCAAGAAAAGATCTAAATAGATGGGGATTTATATCATGTTCCTGGATTGGAAAACTCGATATCATTAAGATAATTTCTCCAAATTGATCTACAGTTTGAATGGAATCTGAATAAAAATATTAGCAAATTTAAAAAGTACAAATGAAAAACAGATACTAAAAAATTAAATGTGAAGAGAAAGGACACGGATTAGCTAAAAGTTTTTGAAAAAGAAGAAGGTAAAAGGACTTATACTACTATGTTTCAAGACTTACTATAGGGCAATAATAACCTGGACAGTGTGGTATTAGTGTAAAGATAAGCATATAGGTTAATGAAACATAATAGAAAGGCTAGAAACAGACCTACACTTATATAGTCATTTAATTTTCAACAAAAGAACCACCATAACCCAATGGCAACTGGATATCTGCATGGGAGTAAAAAAACAATAAAGAAACCTATCCCTTAAAAAAAAAAAAAAAAAAAAGAAAGAAACCTATCCCTTAACTTTTGCTATGCATAAAAATTAATTAAAAATAGATCATAGCTCTAAATTTAAGAGCTAAAACAATTAAGGTAGAGAAAAAAACATTAGTGAAAATCTTTGTGACACTGGGCTAAGCATAAATTCTTAAACAAAACGCAAAAGGTACAAATCATAAAAGAAAATAGATTTTGTTAAAATGAAGTGTCTACTCTTCAAAAGACACAGTTAAGAAAATGTAAAACAAGAAAATGTAAAAACAGACAAGAAGAAAATATTTTATAACCTGTATCTGACAAGAGCTTATATTCAGAATATATTAAAAACTTTTACAATTCAATAATAAGAATATAAATAGCCTGATTTAAAAAAATGGGCACAAGATTTGAACATTTATAAAAATATATGCTAATGGCCAAGAATTACATTAAGAGATGCTCATCATCCCTAGTCACCATGAAATTGTAAATTAAAACCATAATGAGATATTATAAGACAATCTCTAGAATGGCTAAATTTTAGAAAGATAAAGGATCAAGTATTGGTGAGGATGTGAAGCAATTGAAATTTTCATATACTGCTATGGAAGTATAAAATGGTAGTCACTTTGGAAAATAATGGAAAATTTGACAGTATCTTAGAAACTTAATATAGTTATGATCTGATCTAGCCTTATCACTTGTAGCTACTTATCCAAGTGGAGTGGATCCATATAAAAACTAGTATGTAACTGTTCATAGCAGCATTACTCATAATAGCTCTCAACTAGAAACAACTGGTGAATTGATAAATTATAGTACAATGGAACACTACTCAGCAACAACAATGAATGAATATTAATACAAACAACAACATGGGGTGTCCGGATGGCTCAGTCAGTTAAGCAGCAGCCTCCTGGTTTCAGCTCAGGTCATGATTTCAGGGTCCTGGGATAGAGCCCAGCATGAGGCTCTGCACTCAGTCGGGAGTCTGCTTGTGGATTTTTCTCCCTCTCCCTGCTTGTGTGCTCTCTCTTTCAAATAAATAAATAAATAAATAAATAAATAAATAAATACATCCTTAAAAAATATATACAACATGATGTCTCTGAAATACATCATATTAAGTAAAAGAAGTTACACACAAAGCTACATATTGTAGGATTCCATTTATATAAAATTCTAGAATGGGCAAAATTATACTGAGAGAAAGCAGAGTAGAGACTGCTTTGAGCTACAGGTTGCAAAAGGGAATCAGTAAGAGAACTTACTAAATCAATGGGAATGTTCTGTATGTTGATTAGAGTGGTGGTGGTTACATGGCTACATATATTTGTCAGAAATTGGCTAACTATATACTTACAAAGGATAAATTTATTGTGTACATATTGTACATTAATAAGAATGAAGAAAATCATCCCTGGCTTTAGACAAACAAATATTTTTTAAAAGAAAGAAAGATGTTGAGGAATGTTCCCTCTATCCCTACACTCTGAAGAGTTTTGATCAGAAATGGATGCTGTATTTTGTCAAATGCTTTCTCTGCATCTAATGAGAGGATCATATGGTTCTTGGTTTTTCTCTTGCTGATATGATGAATCACATTGATTGTTTTACGGGTGTTGAACCAGCCCTGTGTCCCAGGGATAAATCCTACTTGGTCATGGTGAATAATTTTCTTAATGTACTATTGGATCCTATTGGCCAGTATCTTGTTGAGAATTTTTGCATCCATGTTCATCAGGGATATTGGTCTGTAATTCTCCTTTTTGGTTGGGTCTTTGTCTGGTTTTGGAATTAAGGTGATGCTGGCCTCATAGAACAAATTTGGAAGTACTCCATCTCTTTCTATCTTTCCAAACAGCTTTAGGAGAATAGGTATGATTTCTTCTTTAAACGTTTGATAGAATTCCCCTGGGAAGCCATCTGGCCCTGGACTCTTGTGTCTTGGGAGGTTTTTGATGACTGCTTCAATTTCCTCCCTGGTTATTGGCCTGTTCAGGTTTTCTATTTCTTCCTGTTCCAGTTTTGGTAGTTTGTGGCTTTCTTCTAGATTGCCTAATGTATTGGCGTATAGCTGTTCATAATATGTTTTTAAAATCGTTTGTATTTCCTTGGTGTTGGTAGTGATCTCTCCTTTCTCATTCATGATTTTATTAATTTGAGTCTTCTCTCTCTTCTCTTTAATAAGGCTGGCTAATGGTTTATCTATCTTATTAATTCTTTCAAAGAACCGGGATCCCTGGGTGGCGCAGCGGTTTGGCGCCTGCCTTTGGCCCAGGGCGCGATCCTGGAGACCCGGAATCGAATCCCACATCGGGCTCCCGGTGCATGGAGCCTGCTTCTCCCTCTGCCTGTGTCTCTGCCTCTCTCTCTCTCTCTCTGTGACTATCATAAATAAATAAAAATTAAAAAAAAATTCTTTCAAAGAACCAACTCCTGGTTCTGTTGATCTGTCCACAGTTCTTCTGGTCTCGATTTCGTTGAGTTCTGCTCGAATCTTTATTAACTCCCTTCTTCTCCTGGGTGTAGGATCTATTTGCTGTTTTTTCTCTAGCTCCTTTATGTGTAAGGTTAGCTTTTGTATTTCAAAGCCATCTATGAAAAGCCCACAGCAAACATCATTCCCAATGGGGAAGCACTGGGAGCCTTTCCCCTAAGATCAGGAACAAGACAGGGATGTCCACTCTCACCACTGCTATTCAACATAGTACTGGAAGTCCTAGCCTCAGCAATCAGGCAACAAAAAGACATTAAAGGCATTCAAATTGGCAAAGAAGAAGTCAAACTCTCCCTCTTCGCCGATGACATGATACTCTACGTAGAAAACCCAAAAGTCTCCACCCCAAGATTGCTAGAACTCATACAGCAATTCGGTAGCGTGGCAGGATACAAAATCAATGCCCAGAAATCAGTGGCATTTCTATACACTAATGATGAGACTGAAGAAAGAGAAATTAAGGAGTCAATCCCATTTACAATTGCACCCAAAAGCATAAGATACCTAGGAATAAACCTCACCAAAGAGGTAAAGGATCTATACCCTCAAAACTATAGAACACTTCTGAAAGAAATTGAGGAAGACACAAAGAGATGGAAAAATATTCCATGCTCATGGATTGGCAGAATTAATATTGTGAAAATGTCAATGTTACCCAGGGCAATATACACGTTTAATGCAATCCCTATCAAAATACCATGGACTTTCTTCAGAGAGTTGGAACAAGTAATGTTAAGATTTGTGTGGAATCAGAAAAGACCCCGAATAGCCAGGGGAATTTTAAAAAAGAAAACCATATCTGGGGGCATCACAATGTCAGATTTCAGGTTGTACTACAAAGCTGTGGTCATCAAGACAGTGTGGTACTGGCACAGAAACAGACGCATAGATCAGTGGAACAGAATAGAGAACCCAGAAGTGGACCCTGAACTTTATGGGCAACTAATATTCGATAAAGGAGGAAAGACTATCCATTGGAAGAAAGACAGTCTCTTCAATAAATGCTGCTGGGAAAATTGGACATCCACATGCAGAAGAATGAAACTAGACCACTCTCTTTCACCATACACAAAGATAAACTCAAAATGGATGAAAGATCTAAATGTGAGACAAGATTCCATCAAAATCCTAGAGGAGAACACAGGCAACACCCTTTTTGAACTCGGCCACAGTAACTTCTTGCAAGATACATCCACGAAGGCAAAAGAAACAAAAGCAAAAATGAACTATTGGGACTTCATCAAGATAAGAAGCTTTTGCACAGCAAAGGATACAGTCAACAAAACTCAAAGACAACCTACAGAATGGGAGAAGATATTTGCAAATGACGTATCAGATATCTATAAAGAACTTATTAAACTCAACACCAAAGAAACAAACAATCCAATCATGAAATGGGCAAAAGACATGAAGAGAAATCTCACAGAGGAAGACATAGACATGGCCAACATGCACATGAGAAAATGCTCTGCATCACTTGCCATCAGGGAAATACAAATCAAAACCACAATGAGATACCACCTCACACCAGTGAGAATGGGGCAAATTAACAAGGCAGGAAACAACAAATGTTGGAGAGGATGCGGAGAAAAGGGAACCCTCTTACACTGTTGGTGGGAATGTGAACTGGTGCAGCCACTCTGGAAAACTGTGTGGAGGTTCCTCAAAGAGTTAAAAATATACCTGCCCTACGACCCAGCAATTGCACTGTTGGGGATTTACCCCAAAGATACAAATGCAATGAAACGCCGGGACACCTGCACCCCGATGTTTATAGCAGCAATGGCCACGATAGCCAAACTGTGGAAGGAGCCTCGGTGTCCAACGAAAGATGAATGGATAAAGAAGATGTGGTTTATGTATACAATGGGATATTACTCAGCCATTAGAAATGACAAATACCCACCATTTGCTTCAACGTGGATGGAACTGGAGGGTATTATGCTGAGTGAAGTAAGTCAGTCGGAGAAGGACAAACATTATATGTTCTCATTCATGTGGGGAATATAAATAATAGTGAAAGGGAATATAAGGGAAGGGAGAAGAAATGTGTGGGAAATATCAGAAAGGGAGACAGAAAGTAAAGACTGCAAACTCTGGGAAACGAACTAGGGGTGGTAGAAGGGGAGGAGGGCGGGGGGTGGGGGTGAATGGGTGACGGGCACTGGGGGTTATTCTGTATGTTAGTAAATTGAACACCAATAAAAAATAAATTAAAAAATAATAATAATAAAATAAAAAATAAATAAAACGTATTTTTTCCTACTTAAAAAAAATAAAAAATAAAAAATAAAAGAAAGAAAGCCTAATCGCCACATGTAACAAATGAAATTGCTCCTCTAGCTCACACAAAAATCAACTCTCCCTGGATTAAAGACTTGATTGTAAGGCCTCAAACTATAAAATTCTTAGAAGAAAATATAGGGGGTTAGCTCCTTGACATTATCCTTGGCATTTTTTTTTTTATTTGACACTAAAAGCAAAGACAACAAAAGCCAAAATGAACAAGTGGGATTACATCAAAGTAAAGAGCTACTTTACAGCAAGGAAACTATCATGAAATGAAAAGACCACCTATGGGATAGGAGAAAATATTTGCAAATTATATATCTGATAAGGGGTTAAATCCAAAATATTTAAAGAACACATACATCTCAATAGAAAAAAAACAATCTGAGTAAAAATTGGACTAAGGAACTGAATAGATACCTTTCCAAAGAAGATATGACATTCCAATTGGTCAAAAGTTACACAAAAAGGCTCTTAATATTACTAATCATCAGGGAAATGCAAATCAAACGCACAATGAGAAATTGCCTCACATCTTAGAAAACTTATTATCCGAAAGACAAATGTAAAACAAAACTACTATGAAATATCCCCCGTACACCTGTCGGAATGGCTAAAATCAACACAAGAAACAACAGGTATTTGTAAGGATACGGAGAAAAACAAACTTTCATGCACTGTTGGTGGAAATGCAAACTGGTACAGCCACTGTGTAAAACAGTACGGAGTTTCTCAAAAAGATAAAAATAGAACTACATTATGATCCAGCAATCCCACTACTGATATTACCCAAAGAACACAAAAACACTAATCCAAAGGAACATGCATGCCTATGTTTATAGCAGCATTATTTACAATAGCCAAGAAAGCAGCCCAAGTGTCTCTCAATTGATGAATGGATAAAGAAGATATTATATATATGTATATATATAAAATATATAATTATATATAACGGGATATTATTCAGCCATAAAAAAGAATGAAATCCTGCCATTTGCGATGACATAGATGGAGCTAGAGAGTATAAGGCTAAGTGAAATAAATCAGGGAAAGACAAATACCATATGATTTCACACATTAACTCATATGTGGAATTTAAGAAACAAAACAAGCAAGCAAAGAGACAGAATAAAAGAGAGAAATCAAGAAACAGACTCTTAATATAGGGAACAAACTGATGGTAACCAGAGGGGAAGTAAGTGGGGAGTTGGGTTAAATAGGTGATGGAGATTGAGGAGCGCACTTGTCATGATGACCTCTGGGTGGTTTTTTTTTTTTTTTTTAGATTTTATTTATTTATTCATGAGAGACACACAGAGAGAGGCAGAGACATAGGCAGAGGCAGAAGTAGGCTCCTTGCAGGGAGCCCCATGTGGGACTCCCATCTCAGGACCCTGAGATCATGCCCTGGGAGGAAGGCAGATGCTCAATCCCTGAGCCACCCAGGCATCCCAGCACTGGGTGGTGAATGGAAGTGTTGAATCACTATATTGTACACCTAAAACTAATATAACACTGTATGCTAACTAACTGGAATTAAAATAAAAACTTTTTAAAAAAGGTAAGTCATAAATGTTGATGCAATCCTTTTGTATTGTTCATAGGAGTGTAAATTGTTGCAGCCTCTGGAAAACAGCCCAGAATTTTCTCAAAAAATTAAAAATAGAACTATCATACAATCTGGAATTTACCTCCGGGTATTTATCTGAAGGAAACAAAATCATTATCTTGAAAAGATATTTGTCCTCCCATGTCCAATGCACCATTATCTACAATACCCAAGACATGGAAAAAACCTAACTACCTGTCAAGGGATGAATGAATACAGAAAACATGGTTTATATAGATTTAAAACGGAATATTATTCAGCCATA
The DNA here is from genome assembly GCF_053574225.1 of Canis aureus. NCBI lineage: Eukaryota > Metazoa > Chordata > Mammalia > Carnivora > Canidae > Canis > Canis aureus. The sequence continues at coordinate 42,190,960 of NC_135631.1, forward strand.
AAATAATCCTGCCATTTTCACCCACATGGATACCCTGAGCACATTATGCTAAGTGAAATAAGTCAGAGAAAGACAAATACTATATGATCTTACTTATATGTGGAATCTTAAAAAAAAAAAAAGAACATATAGATATAGAAAATGGATTGGTAATTGCCAGAGGCAGGGAGTGGGGATTGAAGGGTGAGGGAATTGCGTGAAGGTGGTCAAAAGATACAAACTTCCAGTTGTAAGATAAATAAGTCTTGGGTACCTGGGTGACTCAGTCAGTTAAGTGCCTGTCTTCAGCTCAGGTCATGGTTCCAGGGTCCTGGAATCAAGCCCAACTGGGCTCTTTGCTCAGTGGGGAGTCTGCTTCTCCTTCTCCCTCTGTCCCTTCCCTTGCTTGTGTTCTGTCTCTCTCTCTCTCTTAAATAAATAAAATATTTTTTAAAAAAGATAAATAAATCTTGAGGATATAATGCACAGCATAGTGACTTTTTTTTTTTAAGAGAGCAAGAGAAAACAAAAGAATAGTAATGAGGGTACTACACTTAAAAGACAGTGTGTCCTGCTCCTGTTCCTCCAAGAAAAAGGTGCCATGAGGGGATTAGATGTGCAAGAATTTTATTAGGGGAAATATATGTATTGAAGGAAAGAGGGAGGAAGACAGGAAAGGCAAGGAGAGTCATTAGACCAAGATGCAAGGTACAATCAGATACTTGATAAATAATTATCAAAGAAATTAGAAGCTTCTTGAAGAAATTAAGTCATGGGGCAAAACAAATGAGTTCTAGCCACACAACTTCTTATAAACAATGACACTAAAGAATTCTACTGAAGAAAAAGATCTTAGATATAAACTATCCTGGGTCATAGCTATGAGAGCAAGGCTTTGATAAGGAACATGAGCTTCCTAGGGCCTGTGTTGGGAACAGCCATGAGTAGCTAATTTACTTGAGTGGTCAGAAGCAGACAAGTGCAAAGACGGTGAGCAAGAGGTATAGATGAGGAGACAAGCCAAGTCAGTACAGGTTGATTTATCAAGTCTGAGGAGTTATAAATAGGAGATGAGTCAAATATTCAGTAGCCCAGAAAATCAGGAAAAAGAGCTAGGTGGACTGAAACAAAACAATTCAAAGCTCACGTGGTAAAGGCAAGTGTTCTAGGGATTTTTTTTTTTTAAGATAGCTTTTATGGTATAGGAAAAAAGCCAGCTTGTTTTACATGTTATTGATAAAGCCCACAAAGATGAAAATATATGCTTAGTTTCACTGAAATAAACACCATTAGAATAGTTGGTGTGATAAGTAGTCATCACAAAGTTTTATTAAAGACTGGCCATGGGGTCCTCCAATCAAGTCTATGATATGTGTTTAGAATAATACATGTTCTGTGTGCTGTATTTAAAGACTTTCAAGGATTGCTCTGAGTAATGCATTTCAATGTGAGTGAAAAGATTAAGATGTAAGAAAAGAAGGCAAAAACCTTTAAGGGTTGGCACAAAACACAAGGAGATTAAAAATTAAAGCCTTGAAACCATTTTTGTAATATTGATTTGGTGCATTGGAGAGTACAGCATTAATTGTAACTCAATCCAAGGCTAATCAGGGATAATGGTGCATCCATCAATTTAAGAATTTAAACATGTTCTGGCAATGTTTTCTCAATACTTGAGGTTTATCCAAAAAGTAAAATGTACCTTCTCCCAAGAATTTTTCCTATTACTGATTGTATTTTTAAAAATACTATAATTCTGTGTAAAATGTACACAATTGATCAGAGCAGGAGAAAACTGGAATTTGAGGAAATCTAGTAGGAAGCTGTTGCTTAAAGTCCTGTAAGAAATTATGACGGTCTAAAAAGGAGACATTAAAGTATCAATGGGATGGAAAGAAACCAGACTTAAAGATATGTAAGTGGAAGGAGGATCAGGACTTGGTGATTGCTTGGGTGAGAAGAGAAAGGATCAGGTGTTACAGGGGTAGGTGGTTTGGGCAGCCATGTAGGTGGTCTATCTCTAGGGCATCCTACATTGGTAGGCAGCTGACTACAGGGCCCAGAGGTTCTTCCCTCCATGGAAATTTGCAGATTTATGCTCTCTCAATCTTTTTTTTCTCAAACTCACAGGGGACCCACCACACCTAACATGCTTCTCTACTCCTCCTTACGCTCCATTCATTTCCCCCCTGATACTTCTAAAGGATCCAAGGCTCATGCTTATCTTGAAAGTCCTCATAAAATCATCCCTTTCATATTTTCTCCTTCCTCCTCATTCTCAACAGGCCAACTAAAATAGCCACCTACAAATACTGTCTTGCACAGGAAGAAGCCATATACACACAGAGCCCTGTTTCCATTCATTTCTCCCTGGGAGCATTTCTTTCTCCTTCATTAACCCTACTATCATCTAAAACCACAACACTAACAACTCAACACAAATACAGAAGTTGCAGAGTGGTTCAATTGCATCTGACAAATTTAATTTCTGAATTAGAATGCCACAGTTTCCACACAAACAATGGGTGGGCTCTCATTTTTACTTTGGGGCAACTTAAGGAACTTTTTAAGTGATCTTTTTGTAAAACAAAGTAATAATCTTCCACAAAAGTGAATCAAAATCTCAATATTTAAGGGGAGGTGGGGAGAAACACTGCTTGTAACTTTTAGAAGATAGCTCCCTTTTCTTTCTTTTTTCTTTTTTTTTTTGATAGCTCCTTTTTCTAATTCCCATTTCATTATATAAAATATGTCCCAATGATGTATGATAAATATATTTTAACATATTGTCATCATATTATATACAGTTGACCCCCAAATGATGTGGAGGGTAGGGGCACTGACCCCCATTGCATATGTAATTTATAAATCCACATATAGCACTTGATTCCCCCCAAACTTTACTACTAATAGTCTAATATTGACCAGAAGCTTTATTGACAACATAAACAATCAACACATATTTTGTATGTTATATACATTATATACTATATTCTTACAATAAAGTAGGCTACAGAAAATATAATGTTATTTAAATTCATAAGGAAGAGAAAATACATTTATAGCACTGTTGTAAAAAATCTGCTTATAAAGAGACTTGTGCAGGTCAATCCTGTGTTGTTCGAGGGTCAACTGTACAGGAAAGTAGAAAAAAGGTTAAAGTCTTAGAAGAGAAATCTCTTGTCTATACCAGTTAGGATTACAGAGACCCTAGTACTGGTTTGAAAATGAAGGAAGATTATTTTTCTGTCATCTCCAAGTCTGGAAATGGGTATTCCAAGGTTACCGTGGGGGATCTGCCCTTCAAATTCTAGTGACCCTTGACTCCATATAGCCAGTCACTCTGCGATCTCTAGGTTATGGGCTCTGCTCTCCTGGTCCAAAATAACATCAAGAGGTCTAGGTTTCACTTCCATATTCTGGACAGAAGGATGGAGGAAGAGTCCCCCCTAAAAGGAAAGTGTGTAAAACAGGCAATCTTTTAGGAATTGAATTTAGGAATAATTGCAAGACTTTCACTAGTTAGAACCTGGCCATATGTCATGCCAAGGCATAAGAGGGGTTGAAAAAAGTGGTCTCTTTTCTGGATGGCCACCTGCTAGCAAAAATACGCAGTTTCTATTACTAAGGAAAAAGGGGAAAATAGATTTGGGGGAGATAACCAGTAGTTCCACCACAGATTAAACTTCTGAATACTTCCTTAAAAGAGATTTCTAAGTTACTGAGTTAAAATGCATATACATATTTAAAGCTTCTAGCTGAAACAGCTAACCACTTATCAAAATTGACATTCTTCTCTTCTCTCTGGGCACACAGACTATATTTCCCAGTCTCCCTTGCAATAAGATATGGTCATTACTGAATTGTGCCTAATGTGATTTGAGCACAAGCGACGTGTGTCGTTCCCTTGCCTGGTCCTAGAAAACTGCATATTTCCACCTTTCTAGCTTCTCAGAACGGAGATATGCCTCACACAAACTTGGCAGCCACAAATTAAAGATGGCAGAGTTGACAGCTCCTGTTCTCCCATCTAGTATTTATTACGTGACAAGAAATAAAGTTTTTAAGTTATTTTCTTTTTGGGCAATATTTTTGGTATAAGAATTAATTAATCTACATTAACAAGATCATGTAAACAAATACTATGAGATTATTTCTAGAAAGGTTTTTATCAATTTCCATCCCATCAAGAGAGATGTACAGACCTCTCTCTCTCCCTTAACACAGTATTATAATTAAATAAATGTTTGCCAATTTGATAGAAAAACACCTCACCATCCTGTATACATTTCTTTGTTTTATTGTGAGGCTGAATATTTTGAAATGTTTACTATCCTTTGTGTAACTATGCTCCCCTCCTTTTGGTTGCAGTCATAAAGTCAGTATTTTTTAGATGATTTATTTATTTTTGTTAGATTAATAACCCTAGTTGTCAAGATTGACCCTACCCTGGACAAAGCCAGCATATGAACCTTCATCCATCTTAATACAACTGATAAGCTAACGATTTGATAATTTGTTTTGTAAAGCAAAAAGAAATCAGCCTAAAAGGACAGGAATTAAGCTGGAGATTGAGAGACTTGTTTTCAAGTCAAACAGTAAATAGCCAGAAGAGTCCAAACTCATGTACTTCCAGCTGTAAAGATTTTAAAGTCCTTCATTCAATTAAGTAAGTAATAAGAAAGCTTATGTTTTTCATCTCATGCTTACGGACTGGGCTTGAAGTTTATCTAACGGTCTGTAACTATTCCTTATCTGAATAGTTGAATCTGTTAATGATTCAAAGAATACCTTGTAATAAAATCCTGGTTTCTGGAATTCTTTACATATGCATGAGACAGTTCTTCATAACTCTTCCTATCCCTGATTCTCCTTTTTTTCACACACTACAACCTGCTCAACAGCAAATATTATTAGATACTACTTATAGATTTCTGTAGTAATTTATCCCCACCCATAATACTTTTCACTATTGGGCCTTGGTGTATTTTAGAGCCTTTCTGGGGGATGGGATGGGGACATAAACTGATTGTAGAATGAGACAGAGACATAACTTAAATACCATGTAGTAGGTTGTATTTGTTTCTGTTTGTCATATATCTACAGTCTGCCCCTCTGGGTTCTCTTTTTACTCTTCTCCAGCCAGCTCTCTGCTCCTCAGCTGAGGTGGATGACAGTAACACAGTCTTTGTGTTGAGGTCAGCTCTGTCAATGGGAGTTCCAGGGGGAGAGAAAAGAGCTAGGTTGGGGTGCTTATTCTTCTGGTTCTTTCCCTGTGTCCTACAACAGATCCACTTATAGTAATCTCTCTCCTTCCCATCCCTTCTCCATCCCTCCATCTCATCAGGTCTAGAGATGTAAGAACTGTGCTATGACTAGTCCTGTGTTTCTGAAATAATCTTCTGGTCTCCTCTATTTTGCCCACATTTTTGAATTAGATATAAATAAACCCTTCTCAAAGTATTTTGAATGTGTCATCTATTTTCTGTTGAGATGCTGATTTATACCTACCTTGATGAAATATGTGTCACTGTTGCCCTGTTGCATAATAGTCACAAATTTCATTTTTCATTTTCATTCTAGTGAATTCGTTTTAAGGAACTTTTTAACATTTGATAGTCATTAAGTGATAAGTAGCTTTCAGGAATGCAAAGCCATATAGCTGTGTGTGTTCATACACATGTTTAAAATATTTGTTGACTATATATTTATCATAGGTACAAATCAGAATCACCTGAGGAGCTTTTTTTAAATCATGATACTTAGGCCTTACCTCAGATTTACTGGATGAGAATTTCTAGAGTAAGACTAAAACAAACATAGTTTTCAAAATCTTCATGAGCACTCCTACTTAAGATCTACTATATATGATATAGTCACAGAAACTAAGCTTCTACAAGAGTAACCACATATTCAGCATCATATAGATGGCATTTAATAAACCATCTGTGTATGCTGAATAATAGCAATACATTTCACTTATAAAATAACACCCATTCTAGGACATTTTTTAGATAACAATGATAAGGTAAAATTGATATCCTATCATTCCATAGGACAAGGCTCATTTCACTTAGTAGGAGGCCTTGATTTTACTTAGGCATCAATTTTACAATAAAGATAAGGTAGCCATTTCAAGAACATTAGTGGAGGACTTTGAACTTAATGGCATGACGTTCTCATTTTTGGGGAAAAAAGCTAAAATTACTAAATACCTACGTAATCTGTCTTTAAGCATTTTCATGAATATTAGTAAGAGCTGTATACATCAATAGCAAATTAGAAGTTGAAGAAGAATGCATCAGTGATCTAGAGGACAGGTAATGGAAAGCAACCAAGTTGAACAGCAAAAAACAAAAAGAATAATAAAAAATTAGAATAGGTTAAGAGATCTCTCTGAAATCATCAAGTGTAATAATATCCATATTACAGAATAAAGGCCATACATTACAAACCCACAGATCGAGGAAGGAAAAGGGAGAAAAAAGGGGGTAAAAAACTTATTTGAAGGAATAATATGTTAAAATCTCCCAAATCTTCAAAAGGAAACAGCCATCTAGGTCTAGGAAGCACAGAAAGCTCCAAACAAGATGAACTCAAGGAGGTCCACACAAGACACATACTAATTAAAATGGCAAATATTAAAGATAAAGAAACAGTCTTAAAAGCATAAAAAAAATCAGTCACATACAAAGGAAAGCCCATTACGCTATAAATTGATTTTCAGCGAAACTTTACATGGCCAGAAACTTTGCATGATGCATTCAAAGTGAGGACAGGAAAAGACCTACAACTATGCTATCCAGCAAGGTTGTCATTATTAGTAGAAGAAGAAAAAGCATTTGACAAAACTTAACATCTGTCATGATACAAATTCCACAAAGTGGATTTAGAGGGAAGACATATCAACATAATAAAGGCCATATATTACAAACCCACAGCTAACATTATACTCAATGGTGAATAACTAAAAATTTTTCCTCTAAGATCAGGAATGAGACAAGAATATTCACTTTCCCTACTTCATTTGAAATAATACTGGAAGTGCTAGCCATAGCAATCAGACAGGAAAAAGGAATAAAAGACATCCAAATTGGTAAGGAAGAAGTAAAACTGTCACTATTTGCAGGTGAAATGGAATCATATCTGGAAAACCCTAAAGATTCCATGAAAAAACTATTAGAATAAATGTATTCCGTATAGTTACAGGATCCACAATTTTTTTAATCTCTTAAATTTACATAAAACTAATAATGAAATAGCAGAAAAAGAAATAAAGAAAACAATCTCATTTAAAATTGTATCAAAAATATACCACATCAGGGCATGTGGGTGGCTCAGTGGTTGAGCGTCTGTCTGCCTTTGGCTCAGGTCATGATCCCCAGGTCCTGGGATCAAGTCCTACATCAGTCTCCCTGTGAGGATCCTCCTTCTCCCTCTGCCTGTGTCTCTGCCTCTCTCTGTGTGTGTCTCTCATGAATAAATAAATAAAATCTTTAAAAATATATATACCACATCATCCTTAATGAATAATTTAATTATACACATACACACATATACACGCACTGGAATATTACTCAGCCATAAAAAGAATGAAATTTTGCCATTTGCAATGTGATGGACAGAGCTAGAGAATATTATGCTAAGTAAAATAAGTCAGAGAAAGACAATACTACATGATTTTGCTCTTATGTGGAATTTAAGAAACAAAACAAATGAGTTAAGGGACAAAAAAAGAGAGCAGTAAACCAAGAAACACTCTTAACTACAGAGAACAAACTGATGGTTACCAGAGGAGAGGTGGGTGGAGGGATGAGTTAAATAGGTGATGGGGCATAGGAAGTGCACCTCTCATGATCAGCACTGGGTGTTGTATGCAAGTGTTGAATCACTATATTGTACACCTGAAATAAATATTACACTATATGTTAACTGATTGGAATTTTAATAAAAACTAAAAAAGCTAAACTAAAATAAAATTGCATCAAAAATAATAAAATACCTTGGAATAAATTTAACCCAGGAGGTGAAAGACCTATACTCTGAAAACTATAAGACACTGACGAAAGAAACTGAAGATGACACAAACAAATGGAAAGACATGCCATGATCATGGATTGGTAGAATTAATACTGTTAGAAAGTCCATACTACCCAAAGTAATCTACATATTCAATACAATCTTTATCAAAATACCAATTGTGTTTTTCACAAAACTGTAACAAATAATTCTAAGATTTGTATCTAGTCACCAATGATCCTGAATAGCCAAAACAATCTTGAGAAAGAGGAACAAAGCCGGAAGTACCACATTCCAGATTTTAAGCCTCTACTACAAAGCTATAGTAATCAAAACATTAAGGTACTGCTACAAAAATAAACACAGATCAATAAACCAGATATAAATCCATGCTTGTATGGTCAATTCATCTACAACAAAGGAGGCAAAAATATACAATGGGGAGAAGATGGTCTATTCAATGAATGGTATTGAGAAAACCAGAAAGCTATATGCAGTAGAAGCTGGGAAGGTGAGTCAGATTTTTAGCTCAGTACTTTACCAATTTGGGGTGAATTTCTTGGCTTTTATGTGCCTCGTTTTTTCATCTATAAGATGGGGATAAAAATATATAACTTGTGCTCTTGTGGTGAAGACTAAATGCATAGTAGTCACGCGATCTTTTCCAAAAACTTACTCTTAATTTCATTGATTTTTTTTCTCTATTGTTTTACTGTTTTCTACTTCACTGATTTTCATTTTTTTTTTAAAGGTTTTATTTATTTATTCGAGAGAGAGAGAGTATAAGAGCAAATGGGGGTAGAGGCAGAGGGAGAGAGAGGAAAAGAATCTCAAGAAGACTTTGTGCTGGGCAGCCCGGGTGGCTCAGTGGTTTGGCACTGCCTTCAGCCCAGGGCGTGATCCTGGAGACCTGGGATCGAGTTCCGAGTCCGGCAACCTGCATGGATCCTGCTTCTCCTTCTACCTGTGTCTCTGCTTCTTTCTCTCTCCCTGTGTCTCTCATGAATAAATAAATAAAATCTTAAAAATAAACTTATAAAAAAAAAGAAGACTTTGTGCTGAGCAGGGAGCCCAACTCTAATCGAGGTTCAATCTCACTACCCTGAGATCATGATCTGAGCCAAAATCAAGAGTTGGACACTTAACCAACTGAACCACCCAGGTGCCTCAATTTTCATTCTTATTTTTATAATTTATTTCTATTTTGAGCTTAATTTGCATTTTAAGCTGAAGTTTAAATTATTTCTTTTAGACTTTCTTCTTTCCCAATAGAAGTATTTAGAGCTATAATTTTCCCTCAGCAACTACTTTCTCTAAACCTTCTGACATTTGTAATAAACTTTTTCCCCCCTGCCCAGCACCAGGCTGCAAGATACAAACTCACCTCCCTCTCTCTTCTTTTCTTCCAGTCCAGGGGAGCAGAAAGGGGGAGAAGCAATGACACAAGGAGAGTGCCACAGGCCTGTGTCTGATTTCTAGCTTTATCTCGAGTAGCTTCTAGGTAAGAGCAAATTGCTACTGAGAAGTTTAGAAAATACAGATGAGCAGATTTAAATTCCATTCAGATACTCCTAACCAGGTGTGCTTTATGCACAATAGCTCAGAGGCCTGTCTGCTGTTGCAGAGGTTGCGGAGTGCAGGATTACTGAGTTATTCAGTTTTGTGAGTCTCCTCCTGATGCGTCTTTTTTGGCTAAATCACAATCTGACCAACATGAAGCATCTGCTAGTTCTCCCAGCCTCTCGACCAAACAGCATCTAATATGTACCACATGAACCTGGGCCTCTGCGGAGGTCATTAGAGGAGGCTGAGCTCACTGCAGCTCTGATAGCCTGCAGCTTGAAATCTGAGTGTCTTTATTACTCAGGGGTGAACACCAGCCCATCAATGGAGAAGGGAACAGAACCTGGATATCCTGGGGCCTAATCTCATTCCTGTGCAGTGGTTGCTTGGTTTATTCCCTGGGTGTGACTAATTAAAATTCTCCTGCTGTGATTTTCTTTTCTAGGAGGCTGAGTCTGAATCTCAACTATAATTCTGACATCTTGCAGTGATTGCGCACTCAAAAATGCTCTATTTAAATTATTCAGGCAGCTATAAACTTCGAGTGGTTGCTTGTTCCTGCAGAAGCAGAAATTTATCTTTCTAAAAAAAGAAGTAACAAATAATTCCTTTATTTTACATTTTTGGTTAAATATTTATATTAGAGCTATTTTTTGCCATCATATTACTGAGAAAGTCTTCTAATACAGCTTCTTTTGTTAGCAAACTTATATGTGCATCCTACTCCCTTGACCTTACTATATTGTGCCTTACAGGTTTTTTTTTAAATATAAATAAGCATTTGTTTTAGTCCCTGAGACATTCTAAGATAATTAAGTGACAAAATTTTAAAAAATGGTCCAATTAGTTGGTTCACACAATAAACACTGAATAAGCTATTAGCCTAAATTTTCCATCTTCCAACTGGTGACTATTGCAGCATATAGACAAAACTTAAGCTTCCTGATTTACCAACTTATGGTATTCATTCAACAAAACTGAGTGCCTGCTAGGCTATTATTAGCCCTGGGACATTGTTTCACACAAACGCGAAGTCACTGCTTTCATGGACACCTGACCAGTAGTAGATAAGTAAACAAGCAAATTAAAGAAGAAAATATCAATTAATGGTAAGTGCTTCTGGGTAACTGAAGTAATGGGATGCAGTGGAGAGTTCCTGGTTGGCTAGTTTAGGAATCCAGCCATGTGAAGACCTGGACCTGTAGGAGAATTCCAGATGAGTGAACAGGTACAGCAATGTTCTTGAGGCAGGAATGCATGTGGCTGAACCAAGTCCAGTGGCTCATTCACTCATACACTCAACCAAAGAGTGCAGTCAAGGGATCCCAGCTTCTGTCCTGGAGTCTGATTTATCTACAAATTTAAGGAAGTCCCTCTTAGTTCTGTCAGCCTTTAGCCCTCAAACGCCTAGGGTCATACTCACCCACTTCTCCATCTGTGGTTCTTTTGGCTCCTCAGTGGGAAATCTCTACATAATCAGGGCTTGCTTGGCGCAGCCACTATGCATCTCCCTCCTTGCTTTTCCAAGAAGGTCTCTGTTTACACACTTCAATGCCTGGCACCCGTTGGTTGTCAGGTTCATTCACTGGACCCTCAGCCAAGCTTCTCCATTTAGCTTTCTCTCTCTTTCTTCACAAATCTATTACTGCCAGTTCCATTCCATTTACTTTGACATGGATTGTGCTAAAATACTGAGGATAGAAGAGATTAAAAGCACAGAGCTTCAGAGTTGAAGGAGAAGTCGGCATCGTCCTTTGTGAGACATGTTGTGGTTTCTGTGGCCAAGGCCCCTGATGCTTTGCTCTAAAGAGCCTGGACAGGGAAGGATCTGGAAGCTGTTGAGATTCTCAGTATTTCCAGCCTAATTCTTTTCTAAGTGTTTCAAGTTGTGCCATACTCTAGTTGCTCACTGCCTAGACTATGTTTCTCAAAGGTTTATAATAAAGCACCAAGCCTTTTCTGAAAATTCCTGGGAAGCTTCTAGATTTGTTCCTTGGTCAGCACAGCACCTAAGGTTTCTTCCTTTGTCTTGACTATGTGGCTTTTGAAGGTTTCTTCTCTGGAAAACTTGATGAAAAGGAGATGTGATTATTAGCCACAGACATTTTACAGGCAAGCAGGCCTTTGTTTTTAAAATATCTCTGGAATCCATCCACTTCATTCCCTTAACCACTACTCCAGTCTGCCATCTCCTCTCACAAGGACTATAGCACTAGACTCAAAACTGTTCTCCTTTCATTCAATCTATTCTCCACTCAGCAACCAGAGTGTCTGCTTCAAAATGCTAGTCTGATTTTGCCCTTTCCATACTTAAAACCTTCTAGTGGTGTGCCTTTGCTCTAAGAAAAAGATAAAATGGATAAATTCCTCCATGTTCTGGCCTCGTCAACTCCATGGTCACCCTTCCAGACCTGTTTCCTTGCTGTGCCATCTTGGGCAATTTACTCGACATCTCTGGGCTATATAGTTCCTTTCCCTATAAAATAAAGAGAACAGCACCTATTGGCAATTGGGGTCATGTGTGCAAAAGGTCGGCATATGTGTGGGAGGCATAGGCAAAGAGGAGACAATTATGGTAACTCCATGTGGCTCCATGTGGTTCCTCATCTCAGCAGATTCAGAGCTAAGCAGTCATTTCTCTCGGGGCCAAGGACCCATTTCATTTGGAATAGCTCTGGCCCATAGGTTCTGACCCTACCAGGTGAATCCTCAGGGCTTCAGAGTTTCCAAAATGGAGGAGGTGGTCCAGGCTGGAAAGATGATGGAGGAGAGAGGGCTGCACCTGGTTATAGTCATGGTACATCAGCCCACTGCTTAGCGGCCTTGCTCTCCTTGGGTCTACTGCCTCCAGATTGCCAGAGAGGGCCCCCCAAGTGCAGTCCTTGGCCTTCGGGGTAAGCAGTCATCTTGGTACTGCAAAGTCATTTATTATTTACACCATGTCAAATAGCCTTGAAAAGTTGATTAATTGCCACTCAAGTTTCAAGGATGGTAGTCTATACTACTTTTCAAGGAAGTCTATACTACTTTTTTGGTCCTAGGTGGACAAATTTCCTCTAGCATTTTATGGCCTCCTAGTTTACCCATTTCAGCTTATTTCTTGAGTTGGAGCTAATGAACTCTAGCTTAAAATAGCAGTGGGTGGCCAGTGTTCTGGTGAGGCCTGATCTGCCAAAGGAGAGCGCCCATAAGCAGCCAGTCCTAAAGCTGGTAGGGACTCCGCAGGAGGTAGAAGTCATGGTTGTAGTACTGTGTAGATACTTACTCATGAGAGCCAGGTGCAGAATTTCACTAGGACACCGTCACATCCTCATGCATTAAGTGCAAGATCCTGTTTGCCTTTTTTTTTTAATTCAAATTTATTTAACATATAGTGTTATATTAGTTCCAGGTATATAGGATGGTGATTTAACAACTCTATGCATTACTCAGTGTTCATCATGATAAATGTACTCTTAATCCCCATCACCTATTTCACCATCCACCCACCCACCCACCTGTCCTCTGTATTTAAGACTTTGTCAGTGCTTGCCTTTAAAAAAAAACTCCAGCACTGTCTACTTGCCAGACACTGTCTAAGCACTTTATGCATAATAACTCAATTAATCTTTACCACATATCTATGAAGTAGAAACAATCAGGACTCTTACTGTACAGATGAGGAAAGAGCCACTGAGCAATTAAATGATTTACCCAAGATCACTTAACTAATAAATGAAAGGAACTGATTCCAGAGCCCACACTTATAATCTAGCCACCATCTAGACTGCCTGACCACGTGAACTGAACAAGTTGGTAAGTTTATAAAGCACTCACAACAGTACCAACAGTGCCTGTCCCAGAGTGAATACTCAACAAACGTGCTTTCATTTGTGTAGCAGCACCACGGAGTAATGATGAGAAGGATGGGCTCTGAGCCAGGCAGGCCGCTCTGCCACCAGATATGGGAACTTGGCAGGCCACGCAACCTCGTTTTCTTTCAGATACCTCATCTGTGAGCTGGGAATAATAATGGCACCTATTTCCCAGAGTCATTGTTATTATTAAATGAGTTAATATTTGTCAAGCACTTAGGACAGAGCCTGGAGCTTACTAGATGCTGCATTTGCTAGACCACACAGAAGTACACATGCGCAAGTATGCAACAGGGCGGGTCTGTGTCCTTAAAGACTTGGATTTCAAGTCTTGGTTCTTTTATACTGTCTGGGTCACCTTGGATAAATAACCTGCCTATCTAACCCTCAGTTTTTTTTACCTATAGAATAGAACCGAAAATACCTTCTATACAGCTATTTGAGAATGAAACAAGATAAGGTACACATGAAAGCACAGAATTAGGCACATGTTGGGTGCTTAGTAAATGCTTTTTCTTTTTCTTTCCCCTAGTAGGCCTCTTCTTGTATTTAATAAACATATAAGCTAATTTCTACTCTCAAAACAGTGCTCCTGTCTCATCAGAAATACTTTTTTTTTAAGATTTTATTTTTAAGTAACCTCTACACCCAATGTGGGGTTCAAGCTTACAACCCGTAGATCAAGAGGCACATGCTCCACTGAGTGAGCCAGCCAGGTGCCCCAGCCATGCTCTCCTGTTCCCTGCTTTCGGCCTCACTCTCTCATCTGCCACCCTGGGAACACTTCCAGCTTGAACTTTCTATAATACTTACTCTGGCATCCTTGGAAATTCTTAGAGATGTCTAATTACAGCAGTCTTGAATTTCTAAGGGGCCAAAGTGGACCACAGGTCAGTTGCCATTTTCCCAGACCTTTCCACACTGAGAGGACAGGACAAGTGTCTGTGTGTGTGTGTGTGTGTGTGTGTGTGTGTCCCTTCCAGACAGGTGTGGGCCCTATTCTGACCCCTCTGGACATGCAAATTCTGACTCCAGTTGTCAGTGGAACCCACATGGGATCCTTCTAGTGCCAGCCTCTCCTCTGATTCTGTCTATAGGAATGATTTACTTTGGACATATAAAAACATCTAAAAAATTAAGTAAGGAGAACTGCTGTTTCTTTGATACCCGTTTCAATTTGCCAACATGCTGTATGCTCCTCATTCAAGGACCGTATCATCTTCTTATCCACCAATCACATTCAGCAGTTAGATCCCTACAATTATCAACCCCATTTAACCTCAGATGATTCACTTATTGAGGCTTTAGGCTGAGACATACAAGGAGTAAGGGTCCCAAAACTAGATGAGCGTTGGAATCTTCTGGAATACTGGAAAAATCAGGGTGAGTTATCATTCCACACCTATATTCCATACCTGGAACGTAGAGGTGGAAACTATGTTCCAATGCTGGCCCTAGAGAGGCCATGGCCCTCTCTGCCTTGTGATTTCACCTGTACATTGATCATTGTACTTGCCTTCCTGTTTACTGGTATCATTGTGAGGATGACAGGTGGCTGAGAGGTACAAGCACTTGCCACAAATACGGGCATTTCCAGCTCCCTCAGTCATGTGTGTACCCCCTAGCTTGGCACTCAGTTTGTTAAATTTTAGGGTTGTTTGTGACATTGGAGCAGGGATGTAATCACCAGCATTTCCCAGCAATCTATTGAAATTAAGTTTAATGACTCCAGGTAACTCTCTAACCACATAGAACTATGGAAACTTTGGTCACAGTAATACATTTTGGGGGAAAAAGCATCTCTGCCTGAATAACTGAATTTCACCTTTGTTTTCATCTTGACTGGGCACAGAGTTTGCATTCTCAAGAATGAAACCCCAAAGAGGGGAGTTTCAAGTCAAGTAAGAACATTTGCTTGACTAGGTTTTCTTTTTTTTTTTTTAAGATTTTATTTATTTATTCATGAGAGACAGAGAGAGAGAGAGAGAGAAAGAGAGAGAGAGAAAGAGGGGCAGAGACACAGGCAGAGGGAGAAGCAGGCTCCATGCAGGGAGCCCGGCGTGGGACTCAATCCCGGGTCTCCAGGATCATGCTCTGGGCTGAAGGCGGCGCTAAACCGCTGAGGCACCCGGGCTGCCCTTGACTAGGTTTTCTAATGCAACACTTCTTTTCTTCCCTTGCTTCCAGTCTTTATTTCTTGACTATGGTTCTTTTACTTTCTTCTTGAAAAATTAGCCCTTTTATATCTGAGGCTTTCAGGTAAGTCTCCTGCAAATCCTGTTTGGAACTAAGTTGCTTTAAGAAATGTGTAACAAGCTGTGTCCCCCAAACTCAGCTCCTACTGGAGCTGGATCTTAATTACAAGAGACATAAAACAGTGTTATCAGATTTATTCAAATGTACTCTATGGATGCTCCAACCATACATCCCTACATCAAGCTTATTGCCAAAGTCTGGGATTTCTTCAGTGATTTCCTTACAGATATTGGGCATGATAGCCCTGTCACTAATGTGGTACCTGGCACTTTTCCCCTTACCTGCTGGTGTTTACTGGGCTGTCTCCATTGCTGCTGACACCAAAAGTGGCCTTTTGAGGCATCAGCTCCATGATGGGGTTCACCACTGCACCAGCTGTGCCTGTGCAGAGTGAAGTACACTAACATCTGCCTGGCTCTGGGCTGCTGCTGTGGCTGCTGCTGCTGCTTTTTTTTTTGTAAACTAGGGATGTTTGAGTGAAGATCTATTTTAGTTTTTACTTGCCTTTTTATTCCAATGTCCTCACCTTAGGACTTAGGCACAAGTTCCTGTGTACTAGGTCAGAAGACATCTGAGTGATAGTCACTATGCTGTTTCCAAAATCCTACAAGGACCATGCCAAAGCACACTCTAATCCTAGTCCATTGCAAATGAACCTTATGTAGGTGTCTTCCCTTTTGTCCTGTGTGGGGTGAGAGACTGCTATCCCTCAGGAACATAGGCCCACAGTAGGCACACCCCACAAATCATTCAGGCATCCTCAGACTTCAATCTAGATCCTAATGACGAATAGGCCCAGACCCCAGATGCATTGTAATAAATGAATAATTGGACAAATTAATGAACAAAAGAGTGATAAAGGAAGAAAAGGGAAAAAATAGAAAGTTAAAAAAATAGTTAAAGATTTGGGAAAGCTGATCTTAATCCCAGTTCTAAACTCCTCTCTCTCTCATTCAGTCATAGCAGGGTGGGGAAGGCAAAGGAAGAGAAGAGAGGAGATCCCACCACTCTGGTATCAATAGCTAGGTGTAGTAAAAAGAAATCATAAGCAAATTGGGGGGCTAAAGCTCCCTAAGACTGAATAAGGCCCTTTGCTCAGGCTTGGTTCTCAGGAAATTAGGAGCCCCTGGGGAAGGCAGGCAAACAGGAGCAAACTTTGACCCCTTGTCAATTTATCACTCAGATAAGAAATCTTTGATACTTGTTCTGGGATTTCCCCAGATCATCAAACGATAGTGATTTTTTTTTTCCGAAGCATGAAAAAAATATATATGCTGCTTGGAAGTTCTGTAACTTCCTGGAATAAGGATTCAGATATCCAAGCAATTAATTTGAGTTGCAAGAGCCTCTTCAACACTGCCCCACAGCTTAGCAACCCCAAATTGGCACAGTGCCACCCACCAAAAGCTTGGAAAGAGTCAAAGAAGAGGAAGACCCAATGAGGCCCTCTTTGTCAACTTTTGTGGGGAGATGAGTCATCTTGTTCCTGAGAACAGAAAAGCCTGAGGAACAAGCCGCTTACCTCCTTTGACCTTTTGCTTCATGTTCAGAAGATCTCAGGCTTCCATACACAGCTGGGTCAAGTATCTGGAAACAGGCCTCCATCATGGCCCATTCCACATTTGCAGAGCTGTCAGTATAGAGTCATAAGTGACCATGAACATGGAGTGAGAACACGCACCTGTGCATGGTCATCTTCACAGCCCGGCCTCAGCCTGGCTGCCATGAGGGGAAGGGTCAGAAGCTGGCCCCACCTTGCCTCTCCTCCATCTGCCCGGTACTCATTTACTCATTCTGGCTTTGCACTCACTGATCCTGCTGTAGCCTTTGCATGCCTCATCCTCCTTCCTTTACCAAGAGGTTAGAGGGCCACTGAAGAAGAGATCCAGTGATCCAGTGTTAGGTGGTGTTTGATAGCTACTGGTGAATGAATAAATAATTATTTCTAAATATGCATGTTAAAAAAGAAACATTTTATAAATAAGAATTTCTCTACCTCTATTTGCATTAAGGGGATGAAGATCAATAACTTTCCCAATAACTCGTTAAACTGAAGAGTTTAAGGAAGATAGTTTCTCATATTTGATTCCAGCATTAAAGAAAATTAAGAGGAGTTTTTATTTGGCCAGAGTGGGGGAGAGGGATGGTTGGGTAGGAAAGGGAGAGGCTTGGAGAAGGGGAGGAGTTCTCCTTGGTAGAGTGGGGGTTGACATCTACTGTTCTAACTTCACCCAAATAATTCCAAATGGCCAACTCCCAATTCTCAAGGCAGGCTTGATGGACGAATGTTGATACCTGACACCGACAACATGTGCTTCTCCTCAGGGTCTGCTGACTCTGAGCATGTTCTTCTTCCCCACTTCTAGGCTCTTAATGTTTGTGTCCCCCCCCCCCGAATTCATATGTTGAAACCCTAATCCTTAAATATGACAGTACTCGGAGATGGGGCATTCAGGAGGTACTTAGGTCTGAGGGCAGAGCTCTCACAAATGGGATGAATTTCCTTATAAAAGAGGCCCCACAGAGATCCCAGACCCCTTCTACCATGTGAGTATGCAGGAGGCTCTGTCTATGAACCAGGAAGAGGGTTCCTACCAGACCTCAACCTGCTGACACCTTGATCTTGGGTTTCCAGCCTCCAGAACCATGAGAAATAAATTTCTGTTGTGTGTAAGCCACATGGTCTCTGGCACTTTGTTGTGGCAGCCCCTTGATGGACTCTGACAACTATTATCTTTCTGTCTTCCTTTCCAACTCAAACTTTGTGTCAGACTGAAAAACTAGTCTAGACCTATTTTCCTGATAGATTAAAGCTACCTGTGTTTCAGAACCTATAGGTACCTCCTTGCTAATACAGCTCATTTGTTAAGAATTAGAAACAGGGGCTCCTATGACTGCCACAGCTCCACAGGTACATGGATAAGTGAATGAAGATGTTGCTTTGTGTTAATCAGAAAAATATTCTGAATCAGTTCTGGTTCTGACGAGAAACCAAAGACAGCTTAGAACTGAAGAATGCAGGAGAGTGTAAGGAACACACCATTTACGAAGATGTGGGCAGGATTTAGGGAAATCCATAAGACATGGCACAGCACCCTGGGGCTAGCAATGGTGGGAAGTCATTACCACCCCATCCTTGAGGAGCAAGAGGAGAGAATCCTGTGCTCAAAACCTGACAAGAGCTGTAGTTATGGGACTGTGACCCTCCATAAAGGGAGAGAGACCATTGATGGCCACCCAGGAGAGAGGGAGCTGAGAGAAATTAAAACTCTTCCCTTTCATCTTCTGCCAGTGTCTCCTATTGGTAGAACTAGCCAGAAGGTGGGGTCGAGGAATGCAGTCCATGCAGGCCAGCCACCCAGGGAACAGAGGAGGGTGAAGGATGGGAACTGGATCCAGAGAGGCAAATGGAAAGCATCCAGCCTAGGGCCCCTTATTCCAGACCGATGTGGCCCTGGCCAGACACACCTTAGGAGTATGTAGAGACCACACTTCAGCCCCACTTACTCTCCTTGGGCAGACACCCTTTTGCAGGACATAGACTGCATAACCATATGTGGAAGTCCCTAGAGCCTTTGAGGACCATACTCCTTTTCATGAGCAAAAATTTTATAAAAGGATCCCATGTCCCAAAGGTAAATCAAGAAAAATAAAACATTTCAAGTAGATGTCTCCTCCAATCATACTTCTACTCTTCTTCCAATTCTGTTCTGCCTTCTCCAAGAACTTCTTTCTTTTCTTCACCAAGTGACACAATCATCTACCCAGTCCATCTCCTCCCTTGTCTTCCACATTCAAACAAATGGTCACCAGCACATTGGTTCCCCTTTGGGAATCCATCACCTCTTCTCTATCCCTCTCATACTGCCACAGGTCATTATTCTCTATACTCACCACTGCAGTCATTTCCAAATTGAGCTCCCTGCACTCACATGTATCAAATCCCACTTTATGTTCTACTCTCACACCATGGTCAGAGGTATCCTTCTAGAAAGCACTGATAGGGTTGCATCATCCCGCTGCTTAAAATCCTTCTGTGACTTACCTTTTTACTCTTAGGCAAGTTCAAAATGCATCAGTCTGACACAGAAGGCTCCATATGACCCTGCCCCACTAATTCCTGCAGCCTCATTGCTCACTACATCCTGCATGTTCTCTTTGCTCCTGCATGCTGATCCTCTTGCGATTCCTCCAAGGCACCATGTTCCCTTCCATCCCTAAGGCTTTGCTCAGGCCATTCTCTCTGCCTAACGTGACTTCTCCCTTTCACACCATCTAACTAATGCCTATTCCTCTATCGAGGCATAGGTGAAGTAGCTCTTCTTTTTGGAAAACAGTCTTGGCCTTTTTCTCCTACCCTGCAAGATGACTTAGGTGTCCTTTACTCAGACTCATTTTCTGCACTCTGTTAACACCTCTGTGCAGCTCTCTTGATGGCATTTATGACACTTATTCTCACTGCTAATTTTCTTGTGTCACCCTCACTACCCTTGCAGTCCCATTGCTTACCACTGACTGGCTCTACCTATCATAGGATCTGCAAGTGCTAATTGAAATGAAGTAGGTTGTAATGAAAGGAAACTTTCCCTGGTTGGTGTTGCCTGACTTCAATCCAGTTAATCCGTTATCATGTGTGACTATTGACTCTGTCAACCTGCTATGCCTCCTTTATGGTTTATGACTAAATGTAATTTGCTTTGCCCTGCTTTCCTCATTGTTTATAAGCTTTTAAGACAGAGAGGACCCTATCTTCTAACTGTGAATGATTTCTCACTCAAATTCTGTTTGAGTATTTTGTCAGCCACTGAACAAAACCAAAGGAAATTAAGCCCATTAAGCAGGTCACATTCCATAGGCAAATAAACCTTTTCCCAGATATCTTAAGGGCAAAAGTACCTCTTCTGCTACCATTTACTTCATTCGCATTTATTTATATTTATTTTTATTGTGTTCAATTTGCCAACATACAGAATAACACCCAGTGCTCATCCTGTCAAGTGCCCCCCTCAGTGCCCATCACGCATTCACCCCCAATCCCCATCCTCCTCCCCTTCTACCACCCCTAGTCCGTTTCCCAGAGTTAGGAGTCTTTATGTTCTGTCTCCCTTTCTGATATTTCCTAACCCATTTCCTCTCCCTTCCCTTCTATTCCCTTTCACTATTATTTATATTCATTCACATTTAATTGAATGTGAAAGGAACCTGGAATGAGTGAATGAAATATATTTTTTTAATCTTACATGGGTAGGAACCTTGTCTTGAGACAAGAACCTGGGATACCTCTGTATTTGCTCCCTCAATCCTCTTACTTATTCATGTAATTCACATTTGTTTTTTTTAAGATATTTTATTTAGTTATTCATAGGAGACAGAGAAAGAGAGAGAGAGAGAGAGAGAGGCAGAGGCACAGGCAGAGGGAGAAGCAGGCTCCATGCAGGGAGCCTGATGTGGGACTTGATCCCAGGTCTCCAAGGTCAAGCCCTGGGCGTGAAGTCAGGTGTTAAACCGCTGAGCCACCCAGGGATCCCCTCACATTTGTTTTTTAATTGTGTGCCAAGTGTCTTACTAAGGTTATAAACCAAAGATTGCCAAGACAGCAAAAGTGGCTTGTACTTGCACAAGTGTTTGCCAGGTATAGAACACTTCCATGCAAGGCATCTGTCATTTAACTTTCACAGGCCCAAGAGGCAGGCATTGCTATTGCACTTGTTTTCCAGATAAGGGTATCAGATTCCTCAACTTTAAAAACTCTCTCATTATACCCCTCATTCCAGTCACTGCCTCATCAGCCAGCTCTATGAGGGACTGCCCAGCTTTACTCAGATACAACTCGACAGCATCTGTCCTTGGGTGTGCACTCCTGCTTCCTGCACTGGGGAGTTTCTGACATCTCAAATGGGCAGCCTGTTACATCTACTGCAAACTTAAATATTGTCAAACTTAGGAATGGGGCGGGGGGCTGTGCTTATATGGGCTCCCTCAGTCATCAGAGACCCATTTTATAGGGCTCCTCCCAAGGTTTAGGGGCCCATTGCTTGCAGCAGTGACCAACTCATAACATCATTTTGTTGGCTCTTCCTTATTCTCTATTTCACATTTCTACTCCTTATACTTTCATCTCAAATAAACTACCTGTACATAGCCTTTATACCTCCAGCTCTGCTTCTAAGAAGCCTGGACTAAAATCATGAGCTTGGATAACTTTCCAAGTATCCCAGTTTTTACATGGAAGACTGTAATCCATAGTCAGATCTTCTGACTCTCAAATACCATGTGTTTTCCCCTCTACCCTCCTCAGATTGAGATAACTATTAGTTTATGTAGCGGCTTAGATACAGAAATAGCTAAGTACAAAAGAGAGATGTTAAGTCAAAAGTAGAAGCAAATGACTTTGGAGTACAGAAAAGAGCGATTGCTTGAATGAGGGTGAGTGTGTGGGCTGGTGAGGAAATGCTTCACAGGGCAGGTGGCCAGAGGCCTTTCCTAATCACTCTCCACAGTAAGTCTCATCTGGTATTTTCTCTGCTAGCATAGTCATTTCCTTCTTAGCACTTATCACAATGTGTATGTAATATTTGTTTCTATTTATTTATTGTCTCTTTCCCTCAATAAGGCAGGTATCACGTGTTTATCACAATATCCTTCACATTGAGCACAGTGACGAGAACATAATTGGCAATCAATAAATTAACTGGAAAATTTTAAAAATCAATCTTAATTGATGAACAAACAAATCACCATTCATGAACAAATCAATCAGTAAATGAATGGTATCACAGGCAAGGTGAATAGTTTAAAGAAAGTCATGGAAAGGTATGAGAATATGACCTATCCAGAGAAAGGTCTGCAGTTGGTTATATAGGATGTATTTGTTTGGAAGCATAAAGAGGCCAGAAATGGCTAAAGAAAGTATTTCTTACAGTGACATTGAGGCCATATAAGTATTTTAGCTACATTCTTTGTATGGGAAGATAATATTATATTGGAAGATAATATTGCTCAATAACTAGTTGTACAACTTGGGTTACACAGTGTAGTAAATGTGCTTTCTGCTCTGTCAGACAGTTGGGGTAGGTATTGGCAGGGCTTGTTTGCAGGTGTGGGCTCTGGCATTGCAGGTATGCCTTGGGTTATCTGCTGCTGTTGTTGCCCAGTGTATTTTTTGCATTTGAGCATTGGCAGATCATGTCCTGTGCCCCACCTGCTGGCTGTACTTCTAGTTCTGCCTACCTCGGAATTTCTATTTAGGACACTTGCTGCCCTTCATTCTCTGCCTTGCCTTTCTCATCTAAACTCTGACAGCATATAACACCGGCCTCCAGACCCTTTGGAACAACAGAAGGCAGTATAGGATACCTTCTAATACATTTATTCAAACATATATTCCTGGCATACTATGGGACAGACACTATGCTGGGCACATGTCTCTCCTGGTTGACTCATGGTTCTATGTACTCTGCACTGTTCAACTGCTTTGTTTCTCACCTAAGGATTTAGAGAGTTACCGTTGCATTCTCTCCACCCTGGTTCGCTATAGTGGGCTCACCAAACCTCAATTCCTTTCCCGTGGACAATGTGTGCTAAGGACTCTGCTACAAAATATGATGGAATAATTATTTCCCTGCTACCCTGCCTTCAATACAACTCAAGAAAAAATCAAAATATTCCAGCCACCCTCAGACAGTTTCTCTTCTCACTCCCAGAAGTCCAGTTAGAAGTGGACAGCCAGCCACCTGTTCCTTTCTGGCTCCTTGACAGCTAAGATTATACCCTTGGTGTACTGGCATTTCAGAAACAAATGAAACTCACCTTTACCATGACTTGTTTTTAGTGTCTCTGCATTTATATTTAGAAAAGAGGTTCTGACAGGCCTCCAAGAGCAACATTCCTGCGATTTTTGTGGGAGCATGGGGAAGCCACAAGGAGGGAAAATAAGTCATGCATATAATCCACTATTTATTTCCTGGACCTGGTGACATTGCACAGGCACATATACGAAAAGAGGCAAAGCGAGAGCAAGAATCATAGCTCACCTCCGGTTGCTCACACTGGTCATTCAGCCAGACTCCTAGTAAGTACATGTTGGCTTCACTTGCAGAGTTCCTAAAAGAAAGGGCAAGTCAAAATTATGAGAGCTAGAAGAGGTGCTCAGTAACAACTAAAGTAAAAATCACTCCCAACCTACAACTTGGTACATTTTTTCTTCTTTTCAGTTTATACAAAACATTTTCCTGGGATTTTAAAAAATCTCTAAAGTAAGTATTATATTCATATAGCATAAAATTCAAAAGGAAGCTTTTGTAACATCTGTCATAGACAAAGGCTTAAAATATCTAATATTTAAAAACCTCTTGGATATTAAGGAAAAAAAGACCAAAAACTTGAGAGAAAAATGAGGAAAAGACATATACAAACAAGGACAGGAACATGTTAAAAGGACACACTGGCCAAATGCAAGTGGCACTTGTGAATGATCACATCTGGGCTAACGTGAGCAACAAAATACACGTCGATAGTAGATTATAATGTAGAGAATAAAATAAATATCTATGAACCCAATCTGACCAAATAGTTAAGTAAATAAGCAATTTAAGTGAGGGAGGGAAAGCTCTAACAGTAGAATTCTGATCCCTAAGTAGTAAAGAAATGACAAAAATATGAATTACTCGCACCTGGGTGGCTCAGTGGCTTAAGTGACCTACTCTTGATTTCAGCAGAGGGCCATGGTCTCAGAATCATGATATTGAGCCCAAGCCCAGCCCTGCTCCCAGCCCTGCACTGGACTTTGGGCTCTGCCAGGAGTCCCCTTGAGATTCTATCCCTCTTCATCTACCTTTCCCTGGTTCACCCCCACTTGCACTTGCTCTACCGCCCCACCTCTGAAATAAATAAATCTTTTTTTTAAAGGCTATAAATTACTAATCTGCAAACACTACAGTATTTAAGTCATAGGTAAGAATCACCAATAGGCGCTGAAGTTACTGGGGTAACTGGAGGGTATTATGCTGAGTGAAGTAAGTCAATTGGAGAAGGACAAACATTATATGGTCTCATTCATTCGGGGAATATAAAAAATAGTGAAAGGGAATAAAGGGGAAGGGAGAGAAAATGAGTGGGAAATATCAGTGAGGGTGACAGAATATGACAGAACATGAGAGTCTCCTAACTCTGGGAAACGAACAAGGGGTAGTGGAAGGGGAGGTGGGGGGATGGGGTGACTGGGTGATGGGCACTGAGGGGGGCACTTGACGGGATGAGCACTGGGTGTTATTCTGTATGTCAGTAAATCAAACTCCAATAAAAAATATACTAAAAAAAAGGCAAAAGCATTTGCATAGCTTCAAAGTATATCCCCATGAAATTGGGAAAAAGAATAACTTTAATTATGGAAGCTCACTTAACTATGTAATCAGAGTCAAGCTCATGAGACAGTGATATCATGGGGCTCCTGAAACAATGTACTGAGGAGGTCACTCCTCAGCACTGATCAGCACTGATTCTGTGATATTCTTGCCAAAAATGCATTCCCTGAATTTCATCAGGACAACACATTAACCAAACGCAAACTGAGTACATTTTGTATAATAACTGGCCATTATTCAGCAAGTCACAAAAAAACTCAGAAAAACTGAGGAACTATCCTAGATTGGGGAAGAGCAGGACAATGTGAACAGGTGACCCTGGAATAGAAAAAAGACATTAGTGTGACAACTGGTGAAATCTGAAAAAGATCTCTAAATAGCTAATAGTATTACAGTAAGGCTAATTTCCTATATGGTGGTTGTATAAGGTAGTTAAAATTTGAAAAGTAAGATACAAGAATTTTCTTTTTTTTGCAAATTTTTCTTAGGCCTGAAAAATTTTTAAAATAAAGAGTTAAAAAGTAAAAATAAATTAACTTTAAAAGGAAGAAAGGGGTATGTAATGTTCCCATCAACCTAATCTCCAGGAATAAATTTTCTTTCCAACAGATAGCTACTATTATAACAGCTTCTCTTATAGCTTTCCAGAGATATTCCATTTAATAAATACATGAATATTCATTATATGTGTTTATGCATATATTTATTAAGAGATCCTTCTGTATATGTCATCTATTTAATAACTATATATTATATAGATTATATGTATTACATATATTAATTTAATTACTGACAATCATTCATGATTCTAATATTTTGATATTAGAAACAATACTACAATAAAGGTTTCACTTACTATATATAGTACCTGTAGAATAAACTTCTAGAAGCTAGAAGTGTAATTGCTGGTTCCAAGTGTATAAAGATCTTAATTTTTATTGATATGCCCAAATTGGTCTCCACAGGTGATGTGCTACTTTATATTCTTGTCATCAGGGTTGGCAAGTGCCTATAATTTCTGATTTGTAAACACAGTGTATGAAATGATCTTTGCCAATATGATAGGTAAAAAACATACCTGATTGTAGTTTTATTTATTTATTTTAATAATAAATTTATTTTTTTATTGGTGTTCAATTTGCCAACATACAGAATAACACCCAGTGCTCATCCCGTCAAGTCCCCCCCTCAGTGCCCATCACCCACTCACCCCCACCCACCGCCCCCCTCCCCTTCCACCACCCCTAGTTCGTTTCCCAGAGTTAGGAGTCTTCCATGTTCTGTCTCCCTTTCTGATATTTCCTACTCATTTCTTCTCCCTTCCCTTATATTCCCTTTCACTATTATTTATATTCCCCAAATGAATGAGAACATATAATGTTTGTCCTTCTCCGACTGACTTACTTCACTCAGCATAATACCCTCCAGTTCCATCCACGTCGAAGCAAATGGTAGGTATTTGTCATTTCTAATAGCTGAGTAATATTCCATTGTATACATAAACCACATCTTCTTTATCCATTCATCTTTTGATGGACACCAAGGCTCCTTCCACAGTTTGGCTATTGTGGACATTGCTGCTAGAAACATCGGGGTGCAGGTGTCCCGGCGTTTCATTGCATCTGTATCTTTGGGGTAAATCCCCAACAGTGCAATTGCTGGGTCATAGGGCAGGTCTATTTTTAACTCTTTGAGGAACCTCCACACAGTTTTCCAGAGTGGCTGCACCAGTTCGCATTCCCACCAACAGTGCAAGAGGGTTCCCTTTTCTCCGCATCCTCTCCAACATTTGTGATTTCCTGCCTTGTTAATTTTCCCCATTCTCACTGGTGTGGGGTGGTATCTCATTGTGGTTTTGATTTGTATTTCCCTGATGGCAAGTGATGTGGAGCATTTTCTCATGTGCTTGTTGGCTATGTCTATGTCTTCCTCTGTGAGATTTCTGTTCATGTCTTTTGCCCATTTCACGATTGGATTGTTTGTTTCTATGGTGTTGAGTTTAATAAGTTCTTTATAGATCTTGGAAGCTAGCCCTTTACCTGATACGTCATTTGCAAATATCTTCTCCCATTCTGTAGGTTGTCTTTTAGTTTTGTTGACTGTATCCTTTGCTGTGCAAAAGCTTCTTATCTTGATGAAGTCCCAATAGTTCATTTTTGCTTTTGTTTCTTTTGCCTTCGTGGATGTATCTTGCAAGAAGTTACTGTGGCCGAGTTCAAAAAGGGTGTTGCCTGTGTTCTCCTCTAGGATTTTGATGGAATCTTGTCTCACATTTAGATCTTTCATCCATTTTGAGTTTATCTTTGTGTATGGTGAAAGAGAGTGGTCTAGTTTCATTCTTCTGCATGTGGATGTCCAATTTTCCTAGCACCATTTATTGAAGAGACTGTCTTTCTTCCACCTGACTGTAGTTTTAATATGCATTTCTTTTGCTGTGAATCAAGGTAAGGCTTACTTCACATATGTAAACTTCATTTGTTTTCTGTGAACTGTATATTCTTTTACTTTGCTTATGGAAGGGGGTGACTCATCAGCTTTCTTTTGCATTATTTTCCATTTTGATGAAACCTTGCAAAATAGGTATATTATCCCCATTTAGTAAAAGAATAGAGGCTCAAAGAGTACATTTTCCCAAAGTTAGAATGCTATTTGTATAAATGAGAATCCCCGTTTGCCTGACTTCAACTTGAGCTCTTTCTACAGACTTATGGTACAGATTAAAGTGAAAAAAGGAAGAAGGAGCCCTTTCTCAATTGTTACCTGAAGCACAACAAATTCCTTATAATTATAGGTGGACCTGTCCCTAGGTATTAAATTACCTCCCTATTTGCTGATACAGTGACCTCTGGACTTTTACCAACTCAATGGATCTCCAATTCTATCTATTTTATGTAAACAAAAGACAAAGAATAAAAATAGAAGAAAGACTTTGGAGGTATTCAAATGATTTCTGGAAATTTTGTGCAAATTATTGAATACATTAGAGAACATGGCCAGGTTGGTTTGCAAATTCTTGATTAATGTGTTCCTGTGTCTGGTAATGGAATATCAGAGCATCAGAATCTTTGAGGGTCTTGTGAAAAGTGCACTTCCAGGCCCTACTACATGCCTGTAGAATCCTATCTCTGTGCACAAAGTATTGGCAAGTTCCAAAAGCTCCCCAGGTGATTCCATCTAAAATTAATGAACTGCACTGCCATTCAAACTGTGACCCACAGACCAGCAATTACACCACCTGGGTGCTTATTAGAAATATAGAATCTCAGGTTGCCTCCTAATTAGTGGCTCAGAATCTGCATTTTAACATGATCCTTAGGGGAATTCATAGGTACATTAAAGTTTGAGAAGCACTGCCCTAGAATGAAAATGGATAAAGAGCATTAGGCATAGACATTTTATTGAGGTAAAATGAGCATAAACTGCATATATTTAAACTTGACAACTGGAAACTGTGCCATATGTTTTCTCCCAGGCAACTATCACCACAGTCAAGAGAGTAAACATATCTACCATTCCCCATGATGACCCCTTATAATCTCTCTTTTCTGCCTCTCCCCCAAATTCTTTCATCCCCAGATCACCACGGATCAGCTGTCATTATAAATTGCTTTGCATATTTGAATATTTTATATAGATATGCTGATTGTATCTGGCTTTTTTCACTCAGTATAATCATTTAGAGATTCAGACATATTATGCATATATTAATAGTTCATTCCTTTTTACTACTGAATCATATTTCATTCTTGAGCTATATCAAATTTATTTACCCATTTTTCTATTGATAGACATTTTGGGCTGTTTTAGTTTTTGGCTGTTAAAAATAAAGGTGTTATGAACACTTGCATATAAGTCTTTGTATGAACATATGATTACATTTCCCTTGGGTAAATACCTGAATAGAATGGCTGGGTCATAAAATATGCTTAACCTAAGTGCCAAGTTACCTAAGCGACTTTGGAAATGAGTGGAGTCTTCAAGACTAAAGGCAAAAAAACCCAAAAAACAAAACACCCCGCACATATCTGTATACAAGCACTGTATTCTAGTGGGTAAAGTTGTTTCTTTGTGTTAATAATTCTGATATTACTACACATGTATGCTGGAACTAAACAATTAAGTTAACGGGAAGTGGGTGGTAAGAGGCAGGTTTCTCACTGTTGAAGTGAGAATTTACTGATAAGCAAGGGAAGGTGGCCAGAATGATCCTTGTGCCAATGGATTGAAGTTGAAGATATCAGTATGAACTCATGTGTAGTATAATGCAGATACAGTTACAGGTAAGTATATACACATATATGCTCTTGCTCTGTCAGCTGAGAGGGCCTAGAACAATGAGCACTCCTAGAGTCCAAATTTTGATCTCTAAAACCCTTCTCCAATAAAAGGAACCAGGGATCCTTAGAGAAATGGCTATTCCTAGGACTGGGTAGGAAATGTAAGAATGAACTTGGAATATCTTGCAGTCCCACAGAACAAGGGAATACTCAAAAACAACCCACCATAATGATGGGGCATATAAAAGGCACGCTGAAGCAAATTGGAAAATTTTCCAATAGCCAAAGCTGGAGCAATTTGAGCAATGAAATAAACTATAACTGAAAATTAAATGAATATTTAACCGAAAAATTAAAATGAATATTTAGGAGTCCACATGGATATGTGAATGATTGAATAAATAAATAAACTGGGGAGAAGAAATAAATCTCCCTTAAAAGAGTTCCAAATAACGTATGTAAATATTTCACCCTCAAGGAGATGGCTCATAATCGTCCACTCCTTAAATGTGAGCTGTGTGCAGTGACATCCTTCCAAACAGTACAGTAGAGGAAAAGTGAAAAAAGAAGTAACCTTACTGTGGATAAACTTGACAAACATTATCTCAGCCATTATCTCCAGGTCAACATCAACCATGTTAAGGCATTTTAACAGCATGAACCTGTGATATGATATTATGAGAATTATACGTTGTGCCTGTGGTGTTCTCCCCCAAACCCACATCCCTAAGATAAGCATGAGAAAAACAGACAAATCTCAATTTATAAAATATCTGACCAGTACTTCAAAACTCTTATGATTATCAGAGACAAGGAATGTCTGAGAAACTGCCACAGCCAAGAGGAGACATTAAATGTAAGAAGGTAGCCGAGGTTGGATTGTGGAACAGAATAAGGACATTAGGTAGAAACTAAGAAAATCTAAATGAAGTATGGACTTTAGTTGACTTTAGTTAGTAGTAATATATCTAAATTGGTTCGTTCATCATAATAAATGTACCATGCTAATGCAAGCTGTTAATTATTGGGAAACAAGGTAGAGTTTTCCCATTCTCACATATGAGAATGTTCTATATCATCTTCTCAATTTTCTATAAGCCTAAAACTGTTCTAAAAAATAAAGTTCATAAAAAGAAAAAGAAATTGAGGAAAAACCAATAGATAAAGAGGCACAAGAAACATAACAACCAAATTACATGGTATGAACCTTGTTTGGATCCTGAGTCAAGCAAACATTTAAACACACTTATGTGAACAAAATCTAAAAAACCCATTTATGGCATTTATGAGATAAGCAGAAATTTGAGCACTAAATTTAATAGTACCAAAGAATTTTTTACATTTCTTAAGATGTAGTAATAGAAGTATGGTTATTTTTAAATACAATCTTTATATTTTACAGATAAACACATACTGGAATATCGACAGAAGAAGTATCTCTGGAATTTGCTGCCAAATAACCTAAGGTGAGGGTAGGAGTATAGGTGAAACAAGGTTGGTCATAAATTGATAGTTTTTGAAGCTGAATGATGGTTTTGTGGAAGTCAAACTATTCTGTCTACTTTTGTAAATGTTTGAAAATGTCCTTTGAAAAAGGATGAGAGAGAGAGAAATTTTTCAGCAACTAGAGTTCCAAGAGAAACACACAGTGCTCTCCAAGGATGTCAAACTTGTATCTTCTTCTTTGATCTGCCTATGGTAGGCTTTTCTGATTTTAACCCCTATTAGCCAAGACTGCAGTTGCACAACCATGTCCTGGATGCCCAGTTTTGTCAGAGGAAACAGGGTGGTCTTTGACAGCATACTTGGAAAGATCTGGAAGCCTCTGTGTGAAATTATGGAATCTCCAGAAACTGATACTTGAGCAATCAAAGCTTACTCTAGAGTTTCCAACATAATGTGGCCTTGAGCTCCATAGAATCAGGTTCACAAAGTCCATCTTTTTGATGGAGACATAAATCTGTCTTCAGACATACTGTGAACAACATAGGAGGTATACTTTAACTAAAGAAAGAGGGAGAGATAAACAGAGGAAAAGAAACAAGAAAACAGGGAGGAGATAATACTTTCTGAATTATCTTTTTGCAGACTAGAGTCAAATGAGTATAACAAAGTAACCATTAGAAAATGGGCACCTCCAAAGAGTTCAAAGGAATTTTGAAAATTAATAAAGGGTTGAAGCACAGTACTCATGGAATCACTGAGGTCTTAACAGTACTAAAAATTCTTAAATTTTCTTAAATTCTTTTAAGATTTTATTTATTTATTTGAGAAAGACAGTGCGAGAGCACAAGCAAGGGGAGCAGCAGAGGGAGAGGGAGAAGCAAGCTCCCTGCTGAGCAAGGAGCCCAAAGGTGGGGGGGTTCCTATCCCAGGACCCTGAGATCATGACCTGAGCTGAAGGCAGATGTTAACCAACTGAGCCACCCAGGCACCCCAAATTTTCTTAAATTATTTTTTAAAAAAAATATTGAGACATAATTTACATAAAGTAAAATCCAACCTTTTAATGCATGGTTCTATTTTGACAAATGTATTCAGTAGTATAATCATCATAGCAATGAAGATATGTAACAGCTCCATCATTTTTCCCAATTCCCCTGTGTTTCTCTCTGATTAGCTCCTTACCTCTACTAGTTACTATTAACCACTGATCTATTTTGTTTGTTTATTTGGTTTTGCCTTTACCAGTACGCCATAAGGTAAGTAGACTTTTGAGTCTGGTTTTATTCACTTAGCCACAATCTGTTTGGAATTCAGTCATGTTGTGATATGTACCAGTATTTAATTCCTTTTTACAGTAGCGTACTATACTACAAGTTCATCTATTCACCAGTTGAGGTTCATTTGGGTTATTCCCAGTTTTTGATGATAATGAATAAAACTGCTATAAACTTTTATGAACAGGTTTTTATTTGAACATAAGTTTTTATTTATCTTAGATAAACACCTAAGAATCAGTTTGTTGGGTCTTAGGGTAAGTATATAATTTTGTAAGAAACTTCCAATGTGTTTTCAAAAATGACTGTACCATTTTGTGTTCTCAATAGCAATTTACAAGAGATCCAGTTGCTTGGTATTCTCAACTGACATTTGGTATCCTCAGTTTTTCCCTCCATTCTAACAGGTATATTGTTGTATTTCATTATGGTTTTAATTTGCAGTTCTCTGGTGACTGATGATATAGGACATATTCATGTTTTTTTTTTTTCGATATATAAATCTCCTTTGGTAAAGTGTCTGTTCAAACCTTTTGCCTAATTTTTAATTGGATTGTTTATTTACCTTCTGAGAGCTCTTTATATATTGTGGACATAAGTCCTTTACCAGATGTTTGCTCTGCAAATATTTTCACTTAGATTATGACTTCTCCTTTTACTTTCTTAACAGTGCCTGGATGGTTAATTTTACGTGTCAACTTATTGGCCAATGGATATTAAGATTAAATATTATTTCTGGGTATGTCTGTAAGAACATTTCCAGATGAGATTAGCTTCTGAGCTGGTGGATTCAGTAGAATAAATTGCTCTCTGCAATGTGGGTGGGCATCATCCAATCTATTGAGGGCCTAACAGAAGAAAAGGCGGACAAAGGAGGGATTCACCCTTTTTTTCTTTCTAATTGCTTGAGCAGAGGCATTGATCTTCTTCTGCCTTGGTGCTCTTGGCTGTGAGGCCTTCAAGCTGGACTGGAATCTACATCTTCAGCTCTCCTAGTTATCAGGCTTTTGGACTTGGTATTGAATTATACCACTAGCTTTTCTAAATCTTCAGATTTCAGAGTATAGATGGAACTTCTCAGCCTCCGTAATTGTGTGAGAGCCAACTCCCTATAATCTATCTATCATCTATCTATCTATCTATCTATCTATCTATCTATCTATCTATCTATCTCTTATTGATTGTTTCTCTGAAGAACTTTGAGATACAATGGCTTTTGAATAGAACATTTTAATTTTGATAAAGTTTAGCAATTTTTAAAAATTTCATGGTTTGTGTTTCTTATATTCTCTTTAAGAAGTTTTTTTTGCCCAACACAAACTCCTAAATATATTCTTCTGTTTTCTCTTTTAGAAGTTGTATAGTTTTACATTTAGGTCTATGATCCAATTTGAGTTAATTTATGGTGCGAATAAAGGTAGAGTGTCATTTTACTTATTTTTTTACATTTGGATGTCCAATAGTTCCAGCATGATTCACTGAAAAGACTATTGTTCTCCTTTGAATTATCTTGTCACATGTCAGAATCAATTGACTGTATATGTGAAGGCCTATTTCTGGACCCTCAATTCTGCTCCATTGAATTATACGTCTATTCTTAGGCCCAAACCACACTGTCCTCATTACTATAGCTTTCCAATAAATCTTAAAATCAGTTAGTGTGAGCCTTCTAACTTTGTACTTCTTTTTCAAAATTGTTTGGTTATTCTATAACTATTGATTTTCCATATATACTTTAGGATCAGTTTGTCAAGACACAGAAGAAAGCCTGCTGGGATTTTGACTGAATTGCAATCTATAGCTCAATTTGGGAGAAATACATTTTAACAATATTGGGTCTTCTAATCCATGACCATAGGATCTCTCCGCATTTATTTAGGTTTTTTTTCCTTATCAGTTTTATAGTTACTAACATGTAAGACTTGCATATACAGTTGATCCTTGAGCAATGTAGGGGATAGGGGTGCCAACCTCTCACATAGTCAAAAGTCCATGTATAACTTTTGAATCCCGCCAAATTTAGCTATTAATAGCCTACTGTTGACTGGAAACCTTAGTAATAACATAAGCAGTCAATTTCCACATGTTTGATATGCCATATGTATTAAATACTGTATCTTATAATAAACTAGAGAAAAGAAAATGTTAAGAAAATCATAAGGAAGATAATATACATTTATAGTAGTTACTTATTGAAAAAGTTCTGCATATAAGTGGACCTGTGCAGCTTAAAACCATGTTGCCCAAGGGTCAATTGTATTTTGCTAAATTTATTGCAATGCACTTTATGTTTTCTTGATGCTTTTATAAATAATTCTGTCGTACTTAATTCAATTTTCAATTATTCATCACTCATTTATATACAATTCATTCTTGTACATTACTCTTATATCTTGAGAAACTGTTGTAGGATATGTAAAGGCTGGTTACATGGGGTTGGGTGAATGAGAAGAAGAAGGAATATCTGATGCAAAGGTACTGAGACATGAACAAGATAAGGCAGGCAGGACAGCAACCCTAAAACATTTTATATTAATCCAAGTGTCAGTAGCAAAGCAGGAGGTGGCAGGAGGTGACAATGAAAAGGGTGAATTATAGAGGGCATTTAAGCTAAGGAGTTAAGAGGTTTGGAGTTCATTCTATAAAGAGTGGGTAAGCCACTGACATGTTTTAAACCATCAAGTTTCATAACAGGTTGTCTTTTAGAGAGAATGCAATGATAACTATGAAGAGAATAGATTTGCCTGGGGGAGACAGGAGAGTGATGAGAAAGTGTGTGAGGCAGGGGGATTGGTTAGGGCGCTGTTAAAATAATTCAGGACATAAGATGATAAGCCAGAAACTAAGAGGACAAGGGCTGTGAAATAGGAGATTGCTGATACATTTGAGATTGAATCCGGTTTTGGTATCTCGGAACTCAGCTGCCAATCTCTCCTTCTTGCCCAAGAAGACCCCATCCACAATGCACCATAATGCCAAGTCTCTCTAAGCCCAGACATTTTCATAATTCTCTGTGCTATGCTGTCTGTAATTTACTTTTAAATATTTTAGCATATGCATATATGGTGGGTACATTTGTTCTAATTCAAATCTGAGGGATGGTTAATTATCATTTAAAGAGCCCTAATCAGAAATAAACTTTGCAAGGGGGTTAGCATTTGAGGTCAGCTTTCCAATTATATCTGTGTAAATATGCACTGAGGGAGAGGTGGTTAACATCAAGGAATCAGAAATATAGTTTCACTGGTGAAATTTAGACTAGACATCCTCACACTAGCTTGATTTAGGAACAACAATCTAATGAGTTGGTCGCCTAACTTTCTTTGAAGAACGTTCAAGGCCTAGGCTTCCCTTTGGATTTGTATTCCATCACTTAACAAGGGATTCTGATCCAAAAGAAGCCTAGTGGATTCTCCTGCTACTAACATGCTGTTACATCTGTTTTAAGTGAATCTTTCATGCAAAGCACTTGTCAAGTACTTAAAGATTAGAGAGTAAGGAGTGGCTTTAACAAAAAAGGTGTGACTATTGTCCTGTCTGCTAAGACAGACTTGCCTGAAAGGCTGAATTCCACCTGCTTTCATCATACACCAGCTCCGGGCAGTGAGGTTGGAGAAAAGGGTCCTAAGGTTCTCACTCACTTCCTCATTTGGTGTCTGTAATCTAAATCCAATTGCTTTTGATCAGCATTTTGGCAACACTTCCATTCCTTTCAGAAACTTCCAAACTCCCAATGTTGTCCCCACTAAACTCTGCTCACATAGTTTGTTACCCTGGATGGTTATTCCTGGGGCAGAGCTTTCTGGTCCTCTCAGTCCCCAGGCAATCCCTCTCCAACTTGTGTCTTATCTCCTCAGGGCACCTTGTGCTCTCCAAATATTATAGCTATCAGTGTAGCTGCTTTTGGTTCTCAGATTATTCCATATGTGATCTCCCCAACTGGGAGACAAACTCTTAGCGGATAAGGATCCCC
Source organism: Canis aureus (assembly GCF_053574225.1). Taxonomy (NCBI): domain Eukaryota; kingdom Metazoa; phylum Chordata; class Mammalia; order Carnivora; family Canidae; genus Canis; species Canis aureus. The sequence goes on from NC_135631.1 coordinate 42,226,963, forward strand.
TGTCCCTTCCTCCTTTTCATATTTATATACTTTGGTTAGGCACTACCTTTGGCACTGGTGAACAAGGCAAACAGCTTCTGGCCTAAGACAACATTCAGTTTAGTCAGTGAGACAAACAAGAAAATGGGTAATTTCGAGAGACCACGATAAGGGCTAGGAATTCACTTATTAACTTATTCATTTGCTTGCCCTGCTCATTTCACAAATGTAAATTGAGCTAATCCAACATTGACCACTGGAGAACACTGCTCAAGAAAGAGCCTGACTTCATTGACTCATAGTCTATGAAAGAGGAGGTACCAGAGAGGATTGCTAAAGGTGGGTCAACTAACCTACACTCAGAAGGGGAGAAGGAAGTTGAATCCAGAAGGAAAGGCAATTCTAGGTAAGGCTGATAACCACTGGCTAGTTGGTGCTGAGTGGTGCTTTAAATTGCTGGGAATCATCTGCTCCCTTTTCCCACCACAAATCTCTAATCCAGATTTTCTTCCTGGAGAAAAATAAAATCAAGAAATACTACACAATATTTGCACATGTGTCATGTGTGCACTGAGGTGCATCTCAATTTAGACCAAGCTAAATTTCTCCCAAGAAGCAACTCCTGAGGTGGAAATCCCCAGATTGTGGAAGGGGAAATCCACTTTTTCCCTTCAATAGCTGGGTGTTGTTTTTCTCCTGGACCCTGCTAAGAAGCCCTAAATTAAATTTGTATTTAACTCACAGGGATCTCTTTCTTCTTGAAGTAAATAATAGCCTACTTGATGAAATAGGTTTCTCAATGGGAACAAATACAGCAAAATGTAGTAAAACCAGTGGATTCACCCCTTAATTCTTTATCTCTATTTCAGAGCTAAATGGCACCAGGCTCCCTCACTGAACAAAGCCTGCATTTAGGCCACAGTTCTGGAGCTCTGTTTGGCCCAGCTTCTTCTCTGTGTCACAGGGTCTAGGGTGTTCCCAGCTACCCCAATTCCCTCCTCCATAAGCTCCACTGTGTGAGGATGAATCAGCAGAATTTTGTCAATGTTTGAGGAGGAAGGGACCTCCCATGGTCCCTCTGTATTATGGTTGAGGAAGTGTGAACTCATTTTTTCCAGTTGGCAGACTCTCCAGTTTGCCCAAAAATTGCCTTTCTGTGGTATGCAAAAGCTCAGTCCCAACATGACTTGATCTGAGTGTTAAAAAAAAAAAAAATCAACTGAGTAAATTTGAAGACCTAATTGACTTTATTGAATGATCCATAAATTGGGCAGCATCCCATCTAGCCAATAGAAAGGAGATCTAAAAGCTGTAGAAAGGAAAAGTTTTTAAAGGCAGAAAGGAGGCAGGAAAGATTTATTGGAGTGCATGGTTTCAGGCATCTTCCTGAGGGGGGTGAAAAGGGTGTATTTGGTCAATTTCCTGTCTAATGCTAACCAGATAATTCTGGATTAATTGGTTAAAGATTACATTCCTGGAGAGGCTGAACCTGCAATTTGCTTTGTAAAGCTTAGCATAAGTAACTCCATTTGGGGCCTGTAGTCTCTCTTTAAACAACTCCCTCTTGACTAGATTCTCAGCTAATCAGTCTCCCTCTTGACTAGATTCTCAGCTAAACTGAAAGATATGAAAAAATTTAAGGCATTAATAGCACTCCCTGAACAGACGTTCTCAGTATTTTTAAAAAATATTTTGTGTGGTACACACAGGTCATGACTTTTTGCTATTATTCTTTTGTTTTGTTTTCCTTAATCCCTGTGATATTCACAGGCCATGACTTCAGGTTCACAATTTTTTAGGTTGATCATTCTTTTCATTCCTTTTCTGATATTCCAGTCTTAGGGAGATCATTTGCTTGGTGGTTAGTAACTGTGAACATGTATTGAAAACCTTTGAGAGAATACAACGTCCTAAGGAGACTACCGTGATTATTATAAGTAGAATAATTTCCAATGTTTGCACTACCCTTTGGAGACATGGTCCACATTACCCAAAACAATCAAAATCAAATCAGTCAAAAAGAGATCACCCTGAAGGAGTCACCTTTTTAAACCAAATGGCTTGCTCAGTAATCTTATGTAACTGAGTTTCAATTCTCCACAAGTGTTAAACCAGGTGCAGTAAGTGGTGTTAACCACACCACAGACATTTCCTTGCTCAGCTAAGAGATAACTAAGGACTGCTGTTGCCAACAACTTTGGCCAGAGTCTATGAATTTTTGTTGGGCAGCTATTGTTTTAGCAATGGATTCCCAACACTTTCAAGAGTTAGAAAAGGAAAGGTCCTAGATGGTGACATAGAAAGACCATGAACTTACATTCTTCACAGACATATCAAATCTATAGCTATTTATAGAGCCATTCTTCCTGAAGAACTGAGGGCTGACTGAACAGCATCTGTACAACAAAAGAATAGAGATCACATAAAGAATGGCAAAAGAGACAGAGACACAGTAACAAACACCACACTCAGGTCTCTTACCCCATGTGGCAAACTGCAGTGGGGACGGATAGACCTGAGGGACTGTGAGCAGATTTCTCTGCTCTGAGACACAGAAAAATTGCCACGGGTTAAAATATCAACTAGAATATGGATAAAACTGTGCCAAACAGCAGGGAGCTCTCTCTGGGTTGGAGGGGCTGGCAAGCATCATGGTTTATGGTCCCCCTCTATCTTGAAAGTGAAGATAAGATGAGGGTCCTGGCATCCTAGCCAGTCTACCATCTGAGCAAACCCCAGGCCCTTAGCCCACTTCAACCCCATTGATCCCCCATCTCAGTGGCCCCAGAGCAGCACACACCAAGACACCTATGATCAGCCCCCACTAAAGCACTAGCCTTCTTGCTGAAGTGACACAGGTGGAAAGAGCCCTGAAACACTCCAGGCCTGTACCACTTTGACTCTGTACAACTTGTTAGAGGATACTTTACAGGCAGAGTGCCCAGGGGATATCCTAGTTTCACTTGTTTTGGCTCCAGATGACTTGTCAGATGACCCCATGAACAGAGCATCCCAGGATTCCCCAGGCCCATGACCACCTTGGCTCTTTGGGCACCCCTGCATGGAGTGCCCCAGGACACCCTGGCTTATGCCCACCTCAGCTTCAGGTGTCCTACCAAAGTGCCCTCTGCACAGACAGCCCCCGGACTACTCCCAGCCCATGCTGGCCACAGCTCCAGTTAGCCAGTCAAAATCACCAGGCATACACAGTCTATACAGGGGACAGATGAATATGATCCAAATGAAAGAACAAGACAAAGCCTCAGAAAAAGAATTAAATAAAATGGAATTAAGTAATGTACCTGATATAGAGATCAAAGTAATGGTCATAACGATGCAACTGGACTAGAGAAAGGAGTGGAAGAACTCAGTGAGAATTTCAACAAAGAGAAAATATAAAAAAGAATCAATTAGAGTTGCAGATACAATACCAAAATGAAAAATACACTAGAGGGAATCAACGATAGATTAGAGAATGCAGAAAAACAGATCAGTGATCTGGAAGATAGGAAAATGGAATGCTAAACAGCAAAAATAAAAATGAATTTAAAAATGCGGATAGGCTAAGATTTGTCTTGGACAACATCAAGCAAACATTTGAATTATAGGGCTTCCAGGAGGAAAATAGAGAAAGGAGTAGAGAATTTATTTTAAGAAATAATAGTTGAAATGTCCTAAACTGGGGAAAGAAGCAGACATCTAGGTTTAGAAAGTACAGAGTTCCACATAAGATGAACTAAAGGAAGGCCATACTACAACACAATATAATTAAAATGTCACAGATTAAAGATAAACAGAACATTTTAACACCAGCAAGACAAAGGAACTGCTTATGTACAACCCCATAAGGCTATTAGCTTATTTTCAGGAGAAACATTACAGGCCAGAAGGGAGTGTCATCATGCATTCAAAGTGCTGAAAGAAAAAGAAAAACCTACATTGAGGAATACTCTATCTGGCAAGTTTATCAATCAGAATAGAAGGAAAGGTAAAGTGTTACCTAGACAAACAAAACATAAAGCAGTTTGTCACCACTAAACCAGTCTTACAAGCAATGTTAAAGGGACTTCTTTAAGTGGAAAAGAAAATAATTAGAAGTGAGAAAATTATAAAAGGAAAAAAAATATCATGAATAAAAGCAAACATACAGTAAAGGCAGTAGAACAATCACTTATGAAGCAACTTAGAAGGTTAAAAGACAAAAATAATTTAAAAATTGTATCTAAAATTTACTTAAGAGAACTCATACAATAAAATGATCTAAAATATGACAACATATAATGAAGTGTGGAGGGGGTAAAAATGAAGTTCTTTTAGAATGTGTTTAAATTTAAGTGACCATTGGGATGTCTGGGTGGCTCAGCGGTTGAGCATCTGCCTTTGGCTCAGGGTGTGATCCTGGAGTCCCAGGATTAAGTCCCACATCAGGCTTCCTGCATGGAGCCTGCTTCTTCCTCTGCCTATGTCTCGATCTCTCTCTGTGTGTCTGTCATGAATAAGTAAATAAAATCCTTAAAAAAACAATTTAAGTGACCATTAACTTAATATAGGCTGCTCTTAATTTAGTATGTTATAAATGAACCTCATGGTAAGCACAAATCAAAAACCTATATTACATATACAAAAAATAAAGAGAAAGAAAATCAAGTATAACACTAAAGAAAGTCACCAGTCACAAGGAAAAAGAACAAGAAGAGAAGAAAGGTACAGAGAACTATGAAAAATAACCAGAAAACAATTAGCAAAATGGCAATAAGTATATAACTATCAATGATTACTTTAAATGTAAATGGTCTGAATGCTCCAATCAAAAGACTTAGGGTAACAGAATGGATATAAAAACCAGACCCATCTATATGTTGCCTATAAGAAACTCACTTTAGACCTAAAGACACACACAGATATTGAAGAGATAGAAAAATATATTCCATGCAAATAGAACAGAAAAATATATTCCATGCAAATAGGAAAATATATTCCATGCAAATAGAACAAAAAAAATATTCCATGCAAATAGAACAGAAAGCCAGAGAAGCAATACTTACTTACATCAAAGTAGACAAAGATAACAAGAGACAAAAAAGGGCATTACATAATGATAAATGGATCAATCCAACAAGAAGATATAATAATTGTAACTGTCTGTATGTCCAACATCAAAGCACCCAAATGCATTAGCAAATATTAGCAGACATATAGAAATTAAAAATACAATAATAGACTTTAATACCCTACTTACATCAATGGAGAGATTATCCAGTCAGAACATCAATAAGGAAACAGTGGCTTTAAATGGCATATTAGACTGGATGGATTTAACAGATATATATACATTCCACCCAAAAAAAAAACAGAATACACATTATTTTCAAGGGCACACAGAACATTCTCCCGTATCAATCACATGTTAGGTCACAAAACAAAGCTCAATACATTTAAGAATACTGAAATAAAATTAAGTATCTTTACCAACAACAATGGTATGAAACTAGAAATCAATTAAAAGAAAAAACTGGAAGAAACACAAACATGTGGAGGCTAAACAGCATGCAACTAAACAACTAATGGTCAATGAAGAAATTAAAGAGAAAAAAAATACATGGAGATAAAAGAAAATAAAACACAATGACAAAATCTTTGGGACACACAAAAAACAGTTCTAAGAGGGAAATTTATAGTGATACAGGCCTACTTCAAGAAATAAGAAAAACCCAAATAAACAATCTAAACTTGGGATCCCTGGGTGGTGCAGCGGTTTAGCGCCTGCCTTTGGCCCAGGGCGCGATCCTGGAGACCCGGGATCGAATCCTACGTCGGGCTCCCGGTGCATGGAGCCTGCTTCTCCCTCTGCCTATGTCTCTGCGCCTCTCTCTCTCTCTCTGTGACTATCATAAATGAAAAAAAAACTTAAAAAAAAAATCTAAACTTACACTTAAAAGAACTAGAAGAACAAACCCCAAAGTTAATAGGGAAAAAAAGGAAATAATAAAGATGAGAGTGGAAATAAGTAAAATAGACACTAAAAAAAAAAAAAAAAATAGAAAAGATCAACAAAATCGGGGAGCCCCGGTGGCGCAGCGGTTTAGTGCCGCCTGCAGCCCGGGGCGTGATCCTGGAGACCCTGGATAGAGTCCCACGTCAGGCTCTCTGCATGGAGCCTGCTTCTCCCTCTGCTTGTGTCTCTGCCTCTCTCTCTCATTCTGTGTGTGTCTCTATGAATAAATAAATAAAATCTTAAAAAAAAAAAAGATCAACAAAATCAAGAGCTGGCTTTTTAAAAATTAAACAAAATGAGTACACCTTTGGCTAGACCTACCAAGAAAAAGAGAGGACACAAATAAAATCAGAAATGAAAGAGAAGTCACAACCGACACCACATAAACACAAAGGATTTTAAGAGAATATTAGGAAAAATTATAAACCAAAAAAGTAGACAATCTAGAAGAAGGGATAAATTCCTAGAAACATACAATCTTCCATAACTGAATCAGGAGGAAATAGAAAATTTGAAAAGACTGATTACTAGTAACAAAATTGGATCAGCAATCAAAAAACTCCCAACAGGGATGCCTGGGTGGCTCAATGGTTGAACCTTTGCCTTTGGCTCAGGTCATGATCCCAGGGTCCTGGGATTGAGTCCTGCATCAGACTCCCTGCAGGGAGCCTGCTTCTCCCTCTGCCTATGTCTCTGCCTCTCTCTCTATCTCTCATGAATAAATAAAATCTTAAAAAAAAAAAAAAAAAAAAAAAACCTCCCAACAAACAAAAGTCTAGGACCAGATGGACTCACAGATAAACTCTACCAAAAAAAGAGTTAATACCTTTTCTCCCTCAAACAATTCCAAAAAATAGAAGAGAAAGTTTCCAAATACATTCTACAAGTCTAGCATCATCTTGATACCAAAACCAGACAGAAACATTACAAAAAAAGAGAACAGGCCAAAAGATGAACATAATTGCAAAAATCCTCAACAAAATATTAGCAAACTGGGTCTAACAATACATTGAAAGAATCATTCATCATCATCAAGAATTTTTCCTGGGTTGTAAAGATGGATCAGTGTTTGCAAATCAATCAATATGATATACCATTTAACAAAATGAAGGCTAAATGGAAGGCTCATTTTATCATCTCAGTAGATGCAGGAAAAGCATTTGACAAAACTCAACATTTTTTCATGACAACAATTCTCAAAAAAGTGAGTTTAGAGAGAACATACTACAAAATAATAAAGGCCATATATAACAAAATCACGGCTAACATACACAATGATGAAAAACTGAAAGCTCTTCCTATAAGATTAGAAACAACAAAGACTTCAGTGCTCACCACTTCTATTCAACATAGCACTGGAAATCCTAGCCTCAGCAATCAGACAAGATAAAGATATTGGAGGCATCCATATTGGTAAAGAAGAAGTTAAATTGTCACTTTTGGTAGATGACATGATACTATACCTGAAAACCCTAAAGATTCCACCAAAAAATATTAGAATGAAAAATGAATAAATTCAGTAAAGTTGCATGTTCCAAAATCAATATACAAAACTTTGTTATATTTTTATTTTTATTTTTATACACTAATAATGAAGTAGCAGAAAGAAGAATTAAGAAAACAATCCCACTTACAATTGCAGTAAAAAATAATAAAATTCCTAGGAATGGACTTAACCAAGAAGGTGAAAGACCTATACTTTGTAAACAATAAAAGAATTATGAAAAAAATTGAAGATGACACAAATGGAAAGAGATACATGCTCACCTGAATTGAAAGACTATTGATCTGGGTTGAAAGAATATTGATAAAATGTCCATACTATCCAAAGCAATCTACAGATTGAATGTAATTCCTATCAAAATACCGATAGCATTTTTCACAGAACTAGAACAAATAATCCTACCATTTGTACGAAACCACAGAAGACCCTGAATAGACTAAACAATCTTGAGAAAGAAGAAAAAAGCCTGGAGGTAACACAATCCCAGATTTCAAGCTATACCGCAAAGCTGTAATAATCAAAACAGCATGGTACCGGCACAAAACTAGACACATAGATCAGTGGAACATGATAGAGAGTCCAGAAATAAACCCACAATTATTTGGTCAATTAACTTATGACAATGAAGGCAAGAATATATAACAGGGAAAAGACAGTCTCTTTAATAAATGGTGCTAGAAAAACTGGACAGCAACATGCAAAAGAACGAAACTAGACCGCTTTTTAATACCATACACAAAATAAACTTAAAGTGGAGTCAAGACCTAAATCTGAGACCCGAAGCCATAAAACTCCCAACAAGAAAACACAGGCAGTAATCTCTTGGCTATCAGTATTAGCAGTATTTTTTCTGGATCTATATCCTCAGGCCTGGGAAACAAAAGCAAATTAAACTTTGGGGACCATATCAAAATAAAAAGCTTTTGCCCAGTGAAAGAAACCACCAACAAAATAAAATGGCAATATACTGAATGGGAGAACATATTTGCAAATTATATATTCCATAAGGAGTTAGTATCCAAAATATATGAAGAACTTAGTAGCAAAAAAAGAAATATAGCAGAAGACTCTAATAGACATTTTTCCAAAGAAGACATACAGAGACATACAGATAGCCAATAGACATATGATTAGATGTTGAACATCCCTAATTATCAAGAAAATAGAAATCAAACCCACAATTAGGTATCACCTTACACTAATCAGAATGGCTAGAATCAAAAAGAGAAGAAATAACAAATATTGGTGAGGATATGGAGGAAAGGGAACCCTTGTGCGTTGTCGGTAGGAATGTAAATTAGCACAGGCACTATAGAAAATAGTATAGAGGATCTTCAAAAAATTAAAAATAAAAATACCATCTCACCCACTAGTTCCACTACTGGGCATTTACCCAAAGAAAACAAAATACTAAATTGAAACGATATATGCTCCCTTTTGTTTATTGCAGCATTATTTACAATAGCCAAGGTATGGAAGCAACCTAAGTGTCCATCCATAGATAAACATATAAAGGATGAGTGGATGAAGATATATATAAACACAATGTGGTATATATAAACACAATGGAATATTACTAGCCCTAAAAAATGGAAATCTTGCCATTTGCAACATGGATGGACCTAGAGGGTATTATTCTAAGTGGAATACGTTTAGCTGAGAAAGATAAATACCGTATGATTTCACTTCTATGTGGAATATAAAAAACAAAACAGGGCACTTGGGTGGCTCAGTCGGTTAAACATCTGCCTTCAGTTCAGGTCATGATATCAGGGTCCTGGGGTTGAGCCTGCTCAGTGGAAAGCCTGCTTCTCTCTCTGCCTCTGCCTGCCACTCCCCCTGCTTGAGCTTTGTCTCTTTCTCTCTGACAAATAAAGAAAAATCTTTTTAAAAAATGGTAAAACAAACCAAAAAAGCAGAAATCGACTCATAAATACAGAGAATAAATTGGTGGTTGCTAAAAGATAGAGGCATGGGGGAGGGATGGGCAAAATGGGTGATCATAAGTGGGGCATACAGCCTTCCAGTAGGGAATACGTAAGTCACAGGGATGAAAGGTACAACATAGGGAATATAGTCACTGGTGTCGTAGTCTTGTTTGTGATGACAGATGGTAGCAGATTTGTGGTATAGAGTTGCCCAGTCACTGTATTTATTACATACTGCTTTGTCCTTTGAAAACCAAATTCTAATTTTGTACCAGCTTGCTTTTGATATTGAAACTCATTTGCTTAATTAATTCTAATCTTAGCCAGTTTGACCACACGTTAAAATTTCTTTCCCAAGATTCCTTTTCCACAAGCTCTTTCTACAAATTTCTTTTTCACAATCAGATTTTTGTCCTTTGTTTTTCTTTGTATTCTGAAATAACCAGGCTCAGTTTAGAACAAAATTACTTTCTTTTACCTTGATGAAAATGCATTTCCATTTCTCATACTTTTTTTTTTTAACCAAAAACATGTCCTACTTTTATTGCATATGGTGATGTTCCCATATTTCTAGTAGTTTTAATGACATGCATTGGAATTTTTAACACTTAGAAACCTTTAATTTCTAATGAAAACTAAGAAGTAAGTAAATCTGAACCATCTTTTGCATTAGCATTCTGTGGCTTGGCAAATTTATAAATACATTTTATAATTTAAAAAATATATGCTTTCTTACAGTAAAAATTTTAGTGTGGCACAAAACATGTTTTACTAATAGACCAAATATCTTTAGTTCTTCTGTAAAAGGAAGACAAAGTGGATAAATCTATGTTCAGTCATTAATACTTTAGTGATTTTTTGTTTTGAAATGACCCAGGGGAACACCTTGGGTGATTCAGTGATTGAGCATCTACCTTTGGCTCAGGTCATGATCCCAGGGTCCTGGGATCCAGTCTTGCATCAGGCTCCCCACATGGAGACTGCTTCTCCCTCTGTCTGTGTCTCTGCCTCTGTGTGTGTCTCTTATGAATAAATAAATAAAATCTTTAAAAAAAAAAGAAATGACCCATATATGTAATGATTGTCCAGCATTTAATTTAGCAAAACTTTAAATTTATTTATTTGGAAAATATCCTACCCATCACTCATTTCATTCCCTGAACAAAGAGATTATATTTAGAGGGACAGACAGATGTAAAATTCTATATCTATATATCAATGGCATGAGATTAATAAGAGGAGGCTTAGCATAGAATGCTAAGGCCAGACAGGCAGGAAGAGCATAGGTCCACCTAAAAGAATCAAGTAAGGCACATACCACTAGATGTGTGCTGGACACAGGCGGGGAAGAGCATTCTAGATAGAGAGAACAGTATAGGCAAACTCAGATGCGTGTGAAAAAAAAAAGGCATATTTGGCAGACAACAAAAATGTCTATACTGAATTAGTGTGTGTGTGTGTGTGTGTAAGGCTGCTTGAAGGCCAGTTTGGAAGGGTGGCCTCCTGTGCTAGGCACTGTGGAGTTTGCATTTGATCCCACACCAGTGAGGTGGGCTTTTAAGTAGGAGAATGGGTTGGAAGGGGAAGAAATTGGAGACAGGAAGGCTAGGTACAATCAGCTGTAGAAGTCCCAGAAATTACAGAAGACACCAAGCCCAGCCAAAATGGGCAGTGAATCAACAATGACATGACTTATGGACACTACAAAGGAAGACTCACTGTAAATAATCCAATTGATTAACAAGGACAGAAGACTAAAATTTCCTGAGTGCCCGGAGTCATTTTTGGTGTTTCTGTGAGAAATCTTTGCCATGGAGAACACAAACAAACTGTGTTCAGAAAGGTTGTTAGGAAGTGGGCAGAGGGTTTTGTGTTTTGTTTTCTTTCAAAGGAGTAGTAAAATGCTCCTTTAAAAGGCTTTAAAAACCACTGGGTTTTTGGTTTTTTGTTTTATCAAGTATGGCTTCTCATCAGAGAGGTCTATCACACAGGGACAGATAAGGTGGGGGCAAGATATTTCTTTATTTCACTTCAATTGGAGAAATTTCTTTATTGCTTTTGTACGATTTTTTTTTCTCCTGCAATTAATCTGCCACCTTGTGGCCTAATTGAGAAATTTCACATCCCATATACCCGAGAGAGGATTGATGAATTTGGAATCAATATTCTTTGACTAAAACAAGCATCAACACAGTACTGACTGTCACAAATAATATATCAATAGAGGGACATCTTCCTCTAACTATATAATAACTCTCTTAACTTCCATGCAAAAGACATTTTGTAATTTTCCAAGAATTCATGGAATAATAAAGTAGTGCTTAAATCATAAACACCTTTTACATTTGTATGCTTTTGACTCCATAAAAGGAAAACTAGAGTATGGTCCTTGTATTTTAATGGGAACAGAAATTGCCCTAAAAGTTATAGAGTCACATAAGGCTAATTTCAATTTATAAAATATCCTTTAAGAATAATGAGGTGAATTTACAAACATAGATGAAACCTGGATACTGAACACATCCACTAGACTAAACAGTAAACACAAACAGATAAATGGAATCTCTTTTCTCTAGTCAAGTCATGAGGCCAGTACATAATGATCTTGAGAGACAGAGTCAGCTACTTCTGTGTGAGATGGATTGTCCTTGAATTAGATCCTGCACAAAACAAATAAGCATCGACTATATCCTGCTGTTGTGTAGACTTTTATCTTTTTAGTTGCTGGATAATAGGGTGGCTGGGAGAGGAGTCCCAGAGAAAGGATGTGTGGGAGCACTGGAGCTAGGGACGCCTGGGTGGCTCAGTGGCTCAGTGGTTGAGCATCTGCCTTTGGCTCAGGGCATGATCCTGTTCCCGGGATCGAGTCCCACATCAGGTTCCCTGCAGGGAGCCTGCTTCTCCCTCTGCCTGTGTCTCTGCCTCTCTCTCTCTGTGTCTTTCATGAATGAATGAATGAATAAATAAATAAATAAATAAAATCTTAAAAAAAAATAAATAAGAGAGAGAGTGAGCCGGGCTAGTGCAGACTTCAGTCTTGCCCTTAGTTCAACCTATTTTCAACCTCAGAAATGCTGCCTACAGACAGACATCTTCTTTTAAAATTGAGATGTATTTGACACATAACATTAGGAGCTCAGTTCTTTTCAGCTGGTGAGAGAGCTACTGATGCAGTGTTGAGGCAGCAGTGGGAGCCACCCTTCCGACTGGCCCACTGCTGTCTCAATACTGAAGCCAAATGTCAGAGCCCAGTTCTTATCAGCTGGTGGGAGAGCTAGAATTAATTTTGCTACCTGAACATCTAATTTATCCAGCACACTCCCATTCTCGGAGAGCTACATTTTCCCTTCTCCCCATATTCTCCCAGTTGGTGTTCCTGAGTATCATTCCAGTACCTGTCAGAATTAAAATCGTGTTCACTATACCATCCCACTTTACTGGGACTCCCTTCTCCCCAGAGCTGAATTGTGACATCTTGTCACCTGCTGCTAACTAAGAACCTGGTGAAGCCTGACAGATTTCACCACTGGCTCACCACATTGGGCACCTCTGGTATCAATCCTAGCATGGAAAGAGTTAAGGTTCCAGAATCCCCTAGGACAATGGGATTTGCATTGCTAGCCCTTCCTGTTGGGGCCATCCCATGCCTGGGTAATGTTTTGAAGACTGGCTGCCTCCCCTTTCCCACTGGCCCACTGCTGCCTCAACACTGAAGCCAAATGTAAGCTCAAAATCATGCCACTCTGCTGGTGGGAGGGTAAAGCCTGAGCACTCCTCAGGAGGTTCAGATGTTTTGAGACATCTGTGGGAAGGCCCTTGAAGAACACACACCGGTCCTTCATGAACTCAATACTTGGAGTCGCAATAAAGTCTTGTGAAAGAAAGAAAGAAATCAGGGCAAAAAAGATGTAAGCTATGAAGGTAATATAACTGGAAAGGAGACGGATGCTTTGCTTCAAGAACTTGTCTAAAGCATATGTATGGCAACTGAATCCCTAATGGATATTCCCAGATCCACAGCAGACATTGCTCCCTGATTTCAGGATTCCTGTCTCTTGTACCCAGACTTGGACTTAAAATCTATCTTGATATAGCATTTCCAGCACTCAACTATGAGTCAATCATTTGTCATGCAAGTTGAAACCTATCGGCCACCCTGAATTTAAGGGAAGGTGTACCTTTCTTCTTCCTAAGTCATCAACACAATAATGGGTGTGCATGGAGGAGGGAGAGTCAGGACTGGAAACCAAGAGGAAGCCTGTGCTAGGGAGAAGCAAACTAACTTTTCAAGGTCTTGTGGCATTAGAATTTAATACTTTTTCTATTTAATTATGTGCATTTCATGCAATTCTTTCTTCTCTTCTAATTGCCTTCTTATGCCCAATACCATTTTCCCTCAACTCAGTCTTTCCCATAGTCCCTCCCCCTAACTTTGCTCCACCACCACCATCACCCCAAGATTGATTTGTATACTGTGGAGCTGAAAAAGGAACGTGGATGCCTGGAAGTCCTTTCTGATGTGCAGGCAGCCCGCCAAGTTAAGGCTGTGGACAGGAAAGATGCCTCGGGAGCAATCATGAGATTCAGGGGTACCTCTCCATGCTGAGTGGCCATTTGTGCCTACTGGAATCTAATGTGTGATCCTGCCCAAAACCCTGCAAAAGTTGAGGTTCTGCAGGTACCAAATGTTCCCTGAACATGTCCTTTTGCTCAAAGTCAAACAAGAAAAACAAGAACAGAACAGGAGGTTGTTTAACCTAGCCCCAAGGAAAAGAAAGGGAAAATACTAGAAGGTGAAAGACTGTTTTCAGTGCACCTCCAGGTGAGGGGTGGGATTGAGGGATTAAATTAAATTAAATATTCAAACCATTCCTTTAGAATCTAGGGAGCACAGCTTGGCAGCTATTCCTGGTTAAAGCTGGTGTCAGATCTCCAACTGTCAGCAAAATGTATCTACTTAGACTCCTACTGTCACCTATGAATGTTACTACCCTCCTACCACCCAAAATTAAGGCCTCAGAGTCATCATTGATGCCCCTTTTTTCTTAATAATCAGCATCTAACTGTTCAACGTCCAACAGATTCTCCTCTCACGAGGTCTCTGGATTCACTTCTTTCCCTCTTTGTTCAAGACTGTCCCCTTGTCCTTATCCTCATCACTACGTCATCCTTTTGGTCTCATTCATTCATTTATTCTCCAGTTTCAATCCCCTCCACTACCAGACCAATAGTCCTAAACTCAAATTTCATCTTTTCACTCCCTGACTCAATAAACCTCCAACGGATTCTCACGCTGACATTCAAAGCCTAAAACCCTCTGGGCTGCTATGCAAATCCCCAATAATAAGTCACCATATTTTCTATCTACATTACTATTAACTATTTCCTATTGGTATGCATGTGCTCCAAAAACCATGTTTCTACCCACAGAGTATGTATGGCTTTCTGCTTGCCCTTTAGCATTAAGCAGGGGTTCATGTGAGATCCTACAGCTTTGTGTGTTCCTAGCAAGACCTCTCCATCCTCACCTTGTCATTACCACCAAGGCTCTTTCACTGTGTCTTGTAGCACTGTGTGTGTTCAAATTCCAGGTCTCCTGTTCTATCACTTCTTCCTTTCTCTAATACTCACATGACCATACACATCCCCTTTCTGACCCCATCTCCCACTGTTCCCCACCTTCTGAAACAACTTCAGTGTGCTGTTTGGAACTTACAGTTCAGTAGCAGCAAAACTACATATATGCTCAACTTCTCTGAATATTTCCATTTTCTTTCCCTCACTGAAAGTTGACTCTGCCCTAAAGGTAAAGTTTGATAAAGTGAGCTGCTCATGTAGCTTTCTCAAATAGGGATTGCTTACTCTTCTACATCTACCTGGCCAGTAGGAGGGAGAGGGCCTTTGGTGTCCTCCTTTTTTCTCTTCGCTGGTTCTAGACTATTCCTCTCCCTCTTCTCTAAAAGCATACAGCTTTGATGTTATGTCATTATATTACACCGTCTACTGCTCTGCCTTGTGACAGTTACCTATTAACCCACTGCTTATAGTCCATCATTCTTTGAAGATTTTACTCCATTGTCACCCCCTCCATTATACTCTTGTACCCCTGCTATGGTTCTTGATGATATCAGTGGAAGTAATCCTCTCAATTGACTCCTCAGTTCCTTGACCTCATCTGTTCCAAAAACCATACCATAAACTTTATTTTTACCAACAGCTAGAACCTTATATATTATCATTTTCCAATAATTACTGCCTATATCTCTAGCTTACTTCCTCTAGTACTTGGCCTCCAAAAATCTTCTACTACACCCAAACCTACAATGTATTGTTTTTTCCACCTTTTCACTGACCTTTACTCCTCCCTTATCCTCATGTACCTCCTTTCCCAGATTCAGTTCTACTGTCAATCATTGTATTTGCTCCCTCGCTTACAGCCTCAGCTCCCTTGCCCCTCTCTCATTTTGTTGTTTCTTTGCATTAAAGTATAATAATTTTTTAAACCAGATCCTGATGCAAATATTAATTAATGCAGATCCAAACTTTTATTCAGTTAATTAGTTAAAGAGGGAATCAGAAATAAGTTATAGCCAGTTCAGAGAGCACTTAAGGAGCTGAGAACAGGATTACTAGATGAGGTACAAACCTGGTTAACATTCAACCAGGGTCATAAACTATGTGTTCTACTAGGCAGTCATTATTTGCATTCCTACTGAACAAAAACCTACAATATGCACCTTCACATATTACCTAGTACCTTTAATTAATAGTTAACTGTGAGTTGAATTAAATTTGTTCCCCTAGATAGTCTCTTGGTGGCCAGATGACAAAGAAGGACATTGGATTCAGTTTTGCCTTATTTCAGAAATTTTTTTTTTTTTTTTTTTTTTTTTTCAGAAAAAGAATTTTTTGGGAGCACATAAGTGGCTCAGCCAGTTGAGCAGCCAACTCTTGGTTTCAGTTCAGGTCCTGATCTCAGGATCTTGGGTTCAAGCTCTGCTTTGGGCTCTGTACTCAGTGGGGAATCTGCTGGAGAATTCTCTCCCTGTCCCTCTCCCTTCCCCCCTCACATACAAGCTCTCTCTCTCTCTCTCTCTCCCCTCCTCCTCCTTCTTCCCTTCCCCCACTCACACACACTTTCTCACTCTCTCTCTCAAGTAAATAAATCTTTAAAAAAAGAGAGAAAATTTTCTGAAACTTGATAAAAATCACAAAATGGCTAAACCCAACTATTATGCACTGGTATTGCACAGCTAAACATGTCTGGAGAAAAAAAAAAAACCTAAAGCTCTGACATGAGATTCATGATTACTAGTTCAAGAAGACTATGCTATACAGCATCCATATTCCATTATCTAGTTCATTCACTCTCACTCTCCTAAGGTGATTGCATCACACTTTCTCTCCACTAATTCCAGGAATTTTGTAACTTATTTTACTGAAAAAATACAAGCAGTAAAAACAAAAATTCTAAACTGCTGCTGCTACATTTATCTACCTATATGCATCTATGCCCAAACATTTCACTTTCTCATCTATTACTAGAAATGAACTGTCCTCACTCCTGGAAAAGGTCAAGGACTCAACTTCAGGCTACTAGCCATAATGGGGAACAGGATTGGACTTAACTTTTTACCTTAAATAACATGAAAATGAAACAAAATGTATGAAAGGGCAAATTTTATGCGTTTGACAACAGGCAGCACAGAACAATGTTCTACAAAAGAGGGGAAACAAATGAAATGAGCCCTGTTATTGTTCCAGCTTATCGTCCAGAGGACTTTACAGGCTACAATGCTAGGAAGGGAATTTCAACAAGAGCCTAATAGTCTTTCTGGGTTGAGGAGACATATACTGGAGTTTTGGGAGGCCAAGACATCTAAAAAAAATAATAGGAGGGAGAAGAGAAAGAACTGTGATGATCTACAGAGAAGTCCCTTTGAGTCTTGGACAGAGTACTGTATATTTCATGAGTAAACTATCCAAAGCTTGGGAAGAATGACATAGGTGGAACATATCCCTAGAGTTCACATAGAGTTGATTATAATTTGTGTTAGCACTCGCTAGAGCAAAAAGATTTCCTAATATGTAGAACATGAGGTAATGTCCTCAGAAGGGTATTGCCTTAGCAGTGGGGTTAAATTAGGCCTAAATTAAAGCCTTGAAAGGATCAAAATTATTCTAAGTAACTCAATATGTTCCAGACAAACCCCAAAGATATTAAAAACAATACTTTAAATCTGGCACCTAATCATGTAAAATTCACAATGCCAGGCATCCAAAAAATAAAATAAAATAAAATAAAATAAAATAAAATAAAATAAAATAAAATAAAATAAAATAACAGGAAAAATAAAGAAGCTGGAAAATATGGCCTATGAACAGGAAAAAGAAAAAGCTGTCAATAGAAAGAGACTCAAAACTGACACAGATGTAGAATCAGCTGACAATGAAACTAAAACACATTTTATAAATACACTCCATATGCTCAAGAACAAAAGCAGAACATTCACATGATGAGGAGAGAAAAGGAAGAGATTTTAAAAGACCCATGTTGAAATTATAGAAATAAAAATACCCCAAATTAAAAATACTCTGGATGGTTAGTAATAGCAGATGAGACACTGTGGAAGAAAAATAAGTGAATTTGAAGACATCGCATTAGAAACTACTCAAATTAAACACACGGGTGCGGCGGGGGTGGGGGGGGCAGAGGAAAAAAATAAACAGAGCACCAATGACCTGTGAGAAAAAATTGAGCAGCCTAATATATACATGTAATTGGAGTCCTGGAAGGAGAGGAGATGGGAAGAAATAAAAAAATATTTGAACAATCAGTAGCCAAAACATTTCCAAACTTGATGTTAACTAAAACGTCACAGTTCTCTGTGAAGCTTAATAAAACCCAAACATGAAGAAAAACCACACAAGCATGTCATAATCAAATTGCTGAAATCCTAGGAAAAAAATTAATCAACCAGAGGAAAAAGGATACATTATATATATAGGAACAAGGATAAGTTTTCAGCAGACTTGCCTCAGACTTGCAAGTCAGATGCTATCTGTAAAGTACTGAAAGAAAAAAGCTGTCAACCTAAAATTCTGCACTGGCCAAATTAAGGCAAAATCCAAGAGAAATGAAAGCATATTTCCAAATAAAGACATGCACACAAAGGCTCACAGCAGCTTTATTTGTAATAGCTGAAATCTGGAAACAACCTATATGTCCATTAATAGGATAAATAGGTAAAAAAGTTGTGGAATAAAATTGTCAATACATGCAACAGTAGTGAAACTCTAATAATTATGCTGAGTGAAATAAGCCAGATTTAAATGAATACATAATTATGATTCTATTTACATAAATTGCAAAACAAAATGCAAATTAATTGGAAGTTACTTTACTAACAGAAAGTAAATCAGTTCCTGCCTAGGGGAGCAGGGGCTAGGAGGAATGGGAAGAAGTTACAAAAGGAAATAAGAAACCCTTGGGGGTGATGGTTATGTTCATTATTTTGGTTGTAGTGATAGTGTCACAGGTGTGCACACATTTCAATGTTTATCAAATTATACACTGTAAATTTGTGGTTTATCATAGGATAATTATACCTCAAAAAAAAGCTGCTTTAAAAAATTAAATCAAAAAAAGACATCTCAGATAAAAAAAGAGAGATAATTCATTGCCAAGAGACTTGTACTATAAGAAATGGTAAAGCAAGTTCTTTAGAGGAAAAATAACACCGGATGGAAATTTGGATCTACGCAAGGAGTATAATGAGCAACAAAAATTTTAAGTGTATAAGCAAATATAACAGATTCTTTCTCATTATAAAAATATCTTGAAAAAATTTCATTATCTCGAGTAAAAATTACAAAATATTGAGTTCATATATATGTAGAAGTAAAATGTATGACAATTGCAAAAAGGATGAGAAGGGAATATAAGTTTACTTTTGTAAGATTTTTTACCATCTATATGACGTCATTTAATATTTGAAGGTAGACTTTGTTAACATAAAGAAATATACTTTAAAGCCTAGGGAAATGACACAAAACAAAAAACCAAAGAGGCATAATAAAGAAGCCTGTAAGTGAAATAATAATAGAAAACCCTAAATCCAAAGGAATACAGGTAAAAAGGGAGAAAAGAAACAAAGCACATATGAAATAAATTGAAAAAACTACCAGATGGAATATTTACACTCAATCACATTGATGATTACATTAAATGTAAAAGGTTACACTTTCCAATTAAAAGAGATGGTCAGAAGAGATAAGAAGGCTAGATCCAACTTCTGTTTACAAGAAGCACTTTAAATATAATGGCATTTAGAGACTAAAATGATAGAAAACAATATATCATACTAACATTAACCAACAGAAAACAAGTGGCTAGATAATCCTCAGAAGGTAGACTTGAGGACAGGAAAATCCATAAAGAAAGAGAATAGTTTAGAATGATAAAAGAGTAACTTCATCAAGAGGATATAACCACCCTAGTAAATGCCAACCACCTACCTATAAATTAGGCCCCATCTCCATTAACCCACTCAAGGTCAACCCTTGAACAAATTATTCTCTCAACAACTAGTTTTTCTTCTTTACTGAGTGTCTCCATTAGCATATAAAGAGGCTGTCATTTATCCTGTTTAAAAACAGATACATTCTCTCATACATTTAAAAACAGATATATTCCTCCAGCTAATAATGTTCAACTCTCTTTATATAAATTTCTTCTTTTGGGGGATCCCTGGGTGGTGCAGCAGTTTGGCGCCTGCCTTTGGCCCAGGGCGTGATCCTGGACACCCTGGATAGAATCCCACGTCGGGCTCCCGGTGCATGGAGCCTGCTTCTCCCTCTGCCTGTGTCTCTGACTCTCTCTCTCTTTCTCTCTCTCTCTCTCTGTGACTATCATAAATAAATTTAAAAAAATAAATTTCTTCTTTTTATTTAAAAATTTTATTTGTTCATTCATGAGAGACACAGAGAGAGGCAGAGACACAGGCAGAGGGAGAAGCAGGCTCTCCATGGAGAGCTGATGCAGGATTGGATCCCAGGACCCCAGGATCATGATCTGAGCCAAAGGCAGATGCTCAACCACTGAGCCACCCAGGTGTCCCTTTTCTTTATATAAATTTCTGTTAAAGTTTGTTTATACTTTCTCTTTCTAAATTCTTTTCTCTCATTCACTCTTAAATCCATTCCAATCAGACTGTTGCCTAACGACTCTACTAAAACATTTCTTTGTCAAGGTCACCAGTGATCTTCACCTCATAAAATCTAATAGTTCTCAGTCCTGATTTACTTGATCTAACAATAGAATTTTTTTAATTTTTTTTTTAAATTTATGATAGTCACACAGAGAGAGAGAAAGACATGCACACAAAGGAGTCTATGATAAGTTTATGATAGTCACACAGAGAGAGAGAAAGACATGCACACATGCATACTTATCATTTATCACTTAAATGATAAGTGATCACTCTCTACTCCTTTATAAGCTTGCTTTTCTTGACTTCCAAGACAGGAACCATACTCTACTGGTTTTCTGCTGCCTCCTTCTCAGTCTTGTTTCCTTTCCTTGTTTATTCCTAACTTCATAATATTACAGTGCTCTAGGGATCAGACTTTAGTCCTCTTTTCTTTTCCATCTACACTCACTTCATTGGTGATTTCACTGAATCTTACAGTTTAAATGCCATCTGTATGCTTGCTAATGACTTCCAAATTTATATCTCCAGGCTAAACTTCTCACTTGTTACAGGGACTTGAATATTTAATTACCTATTCATCATCCATAACCAGATGTTTAATGAGGATCTCAAATTTAACATGTCAAAAATTGAACTGGCTCTACTTGGACATGATGTGGGGGAACCTGGTGAACACTGACTTAAGACGATCACTCATAGATTGTGCCTGGTTTTCAGAGAAGTTCCAGCACTCCCTTAGAGCCAAGAAAAAAAGATTATGAGTTCAGATGCACTGGAGAGGGCAAGAAGGACAGTTTGACTTAACCTACATCACCCTTCAAGGTAGCACAGCCAAGAAAGATTTTTCCTGGATTTTGATTTAACCTGCAGGTAAAAGGGAGAGCATGTGAGTGAGCCCCTGTTTCCCCAGCTATATAGGACAAAACTGAAGGGGCTCATTTCTCTCTCATCCTATCCAGGATGCTAATCAAAAGCTCTATGATTCGGAGGGTGGGGAGAGGTGAGGAGAGTGACAGATAGAATTCTGTCATTGAATTAAAGGGACATTAAAGGGGACTAAGGAGGACATTAAAGGGACATAGATCCTAACTATCTTGTGTATTTTGTAAAGAAGCCTGTCCATAAGCTGCTGGGAATGACTCACCTGTGGAGGCCGAGAAAAATTAAGGCCATCCCACCCAAAGTTTAGCATTAGCACAAGTACAGCCATCTTAGGCCCCTGTGAATAAGACCTGAACTTTATGGGAAAAACTGCAGAATGTCCTCAATGTCCTCAGCAGGTAATCCCATATCGGAAAGACAACAGAGCCCACGCCCATGGTAGAAAGTCTCATATTAGAAAGAGAACAGAGCTCAATGCCCTTGAAAGCCCCACATCAGAATGTAAACAGAACTTGGAGAAATTCCTCCACCCCTTCTGAAAATCCCCTAGACCAGCCTATAAAAAACCCAGCTGTAACCCACTTCGAGGTCCAAGTCCCTGCTCTGCTGTGTCGGGTATATTTGGACCCAAGCTCAAGCTTGCTAATAAACCCTCGTGTGCTTGCATCAGTGTCGGCTCCTTGGTGGTTTCTCGGATTCGCAATTTTGGACACAACACACCCACAGGTCAATCCTAATTGGCTCAAAGGAAAACACAGTGCTCTGCAAGCCTAACCCTACCCACCCCTACTCTGCAGCCAGCTCCTTGTGTGTGCTCCTGACAGTAACACAAATGGGTTTTGGTAGACTGCCAGAGAGCACACACAGAAAATTGGCTAGTCTGCAGGCTAAAGAGAGACCACAAAATTGAGCTTTAGGGCCACGTGTGGGCAAACAAAAAAGTCTGTGAGTACAGAGCCTGATATGTTGCAAGATCCAGAAAAGACATACCAGTTTAAGAATTGTGCCACAAAATAGAGCAAGCAGCAGGAACAGGAGTACTCACAGAGGGCCTGAGATAGCCTCAAACTCTCTAGCAGGGCTGAAGAAAGGTATCTTTCTTCCAAATGCAATTAGCAAAATTGTAGGAAGTGATTGCTCCTGCCACTTCAAATAAAATGATAGCAATGCAAAACTTCAAGGAACATGTAAAATCAAGATAACAAGACCCCACCAACAATCACAACAATCTTCTTGTAAATGGAGCTCAAAGACATGGAGATCAATGATTTACCTGATAAATAATTCCAAAGAGCTGTCCTAAAGAAACTAGTGAGCTATAAGAAAACACAGACAATTCAACAGGAAATAATACATAAACTACATGAGAAATTTAACAAAGAGATAGAAATAATAGAAAAGAATTGAGCAAATATTGAAGAGCTGAAGAATTTTCTCAAACCCTTCCAAAAAACTCAAAAGGGGAGAATACTCATGAACTCATTTGATGAGGCCAGCATGACTTTGATACCAAAGCCAGATAAGAACAATTCAAGCAAAGAAAACTAAAGACAAAACCCCCTGGTAAATATAGACAAATATTCTCAACAAATATTAGCAAACCAGATTTAATAGTGCATTGAAGGGATCATACATCATGTCAAGCAGGATTTATTCTAGGGAGGCAAAGATGGTTAAACATATGCAAATAAATAAATGATATAGCACATTAATGATATGATATTAATGATAAGAATGAAAGGTAAAAATCTTTTTTTAAGACTTTATTTATTTGGGATAGAGAGCCAGCATACATAAGGAGGAGGAGGGCTAGAGCGAGAAGGAGAAGCACACACCGCACTGAGCAGGAAGCCCAATGTGAGGTTTGATTCCAGGACCCTGAGATTACCACCTGAGCTGAAGGCAGCTACTTAACCAACTGAGCCACTGAGATGCCCCTGGAAAGGTAAAAATCTTACAATCATCACAATACATGCAGAAGAAGCATTTTTCAAAAATAAAGCATCCTTTCATAATAAAAATTATCAATGAATTGGGTACAGTAGGGAAATATCTCAATATAATAAAGGCCATATATGATAAGCCCATTGCTAACGTCATACTCAATAGGAAAAGGTTGGAAGCTTTTTCTCTAAAGTCAGAAGCAAGACAAAGGTGCCCACTCTCACCACTTTTAATTTGACATAGACCTGGAAGTTCTATCCAGAGCAACCAGGGAGGAAAAGGAAGAAATTTTCATTTCAATTTTTCATCCAAATTGGAAGAAAGAAGTAAAATTGTCTTTGTAGATGATTTTATATATAGACAATCCTTGATTCCATGAAAAAAAACTATTAGAACTAATCAACAAAGTTGCAGGATTCAAAGTCATCATACGGAAATCAGTTGCATTTCTTTATATTAACAATGAGATACCTAAGAAATAAAGAAAACAATTCAATAATACTGTTTATACACATGAAAGTTGCTAACTAAGTAAATCTAAGTGTTCTCACAAGAAAGTAATAGTAATTATGTGATGTGATAGAGGTACTAGCTATACAATGTGGTAATCACTTTGCAATATACAAGTGTGTCAAATCAATACGCTACACATCTTACACAATGTTTTATGTCAGTTATATCAATAAAGTTGAGGAAAAAAAGAAGAGTCAAGTAGATATCAAGATTATACGAGTCTCATAAATGAATGCTTACATCATCTATGTTCAGTATTTGTTCATCTAAAGTATAAGCATTTAGTTACATTGCATTTCTCTCCAAATAATATTTTAGCTATATCCAAGAGTTTTGAAATAAGGTATATGCATTATCATTTGATCTAATTTCCCCCCTTAATTATCAGTGTATTTCTTCATAGACCTATAAGTTTTCTTGAAGAACATTTATGTACTTTGGAACTCTGTTTTCAGATTCACAAATATTTATTATTGTTATATATCCCTGATTTATTGACATTTTTTTTATTATCATGAAATAGCCCACTTCACTTCTAATATTTCCTGCCTTAAAATTTATTTTATATATATCTATGGCCACCCAGGTTCTTATGGTTACTATTTGCATGATACATCTTTTCCATCTTTCTGCTTTCAATCTATTTGTGTCTTTGAATCTAAAGTGTGTTTCTTATAGAAAACACACTATGGGATCATACTTAAAAAAATATCCAGCCTGACCATCTGTGCCTTTGGATTGAGGTATAATCCATTTACATTTAATATAATTATTAATACTCCTGGATTTGTGTCTACCTTTTCTATTTGTTTTCCATATGTCTCATGTCATCTCCTTTACTGATTTCTTTTGTGTTAAATACTTGTTTTTGAGGGTACCGTTTTAACTAATCTGTTGATTTTTAACTAAATATTTTTTAGCCATTTTCTTAGTGTATGGGATTATAATAAGTATCCTCATACTACATACATCAGGTTAATAGTGAATTGATTCTTGTAAACATTTCTCTGATTCACTTCCTCCCCTCTCCTTTCTGCTGTTGTCATATATATATCTCTCTATATGCCATAAACCAATAATATTGTATTATAATTACTGTCATATGCAAATTTATTTTTTAAAAGAAAATAAGATTTGTCTGAGAATGTCTTTATTTTGCCATTTTTTTGAAGGATACATTTGCCCACTATAGAAACTGCCTTGGTTGATGGTGTTTGTGTTAGCTTTTTGAATGTCATTCTATTGCCTTCTGGTCTCCATGGTTTCTCATGAGAAATCACTGAAAACTCATAAGCCATTTTCTCTTACTGCTTTTAGGATTTCTTTTTGTCTTTCAGCAGTTAGATTATGATTTATGTAGACACAGATCTTTTGTCTTTATTCTGACAAAAGAGTTCATTGAAGCTATCTAGATCTCCATATAAATGTTTTTCACTAAATTTGGTAACCTTTAGCCATTATTCTTTTTAACATTTTTTTTCTGCCTCTTTTTCTCTTTCTTCTCCTGGGATTCCAAGTACACATGAAAGATGTTATCAAAGAGTCTCTCTGAATCTCTCTTTTTTCTTTAATCTTTTTCCCTCTGTTCTTCAGATTGGATAATTCTATTGGTCTGTGTTCAAGTTTAGTTTCTTACTTCCACAATCTCAAGTGACTTTTAAGACCATCTAGTGACTATTTAATTTTGGTTATTATTTGGTCCTCTTCTTATAGTCTCTGTTTCTTTATTGATATTGCTAGTGATTATCATATTTCCCTTAAAATTATTTAAGCATGGCTTCATTTAACTCTTTTAACATAATTGTAAGAGGAACTTTGAAGTCTTTGCTTCTAAGTCCAACATCAGAGTCAGTGTCTGACTGCCTTTTCCCCCTATGAGACACATTTCCTGTTTCCTTTGCATGTCTCAGAATTTTGTGTTGGAAATTAGACATTTTAAATTACAGCAACTCTGAATTCTGCTACATATATACATTTTTTAACTCCTGAAAGTTGCTATTATTTTAGTGAACTTGCCTATATTTAACCTGAAGAACCTTTCTCCTCTGCAATATGTAGCTGTTAATATCTCTACTTGTTATTTTGTTTGTTTTATCCTTTGGCTTATAATTTTATTCTGGCTCCCTGGGATCACACCTGTTTGTGCATGGCTTAGTGGTCAGCCAACAGTTGGTCAGAAGTTTGTGTTCAAACAACTCTAGCTTATAAGCCTTCCATGCCATGTCAATGGAGCTGTGTGTGGGTTAAACAGCACATTTAAATTCAGGCATTTTCAAGTCTGCTTCAACTTTTACTTTCTAATGGACTCTTCTGAGCTTCCTGAATGCAGGCACCAGCATCCTGGTTGGCCAAGGATATATATAGTTTGTCTAATACTTTTATGATACTTTCATTGCCAGTATCTCTATACATTTCTGGCTGGTTTTCCACTCACTCTAATCAGACCAGACCCTAGTGTAACAGGGCTTTGGGTTTTTCCTGGTTATTTACTACTAAGTTTGCTACTTCTACTGACAATGACTCTAGGCATGGACTTTTGCTCTCTGCTTGCAGTCCCCTCTGGCTATGAAGCTTTAGCTTTTCACAGCCAGCTCTACTATGGAAGAATGACATTTCTCATCAGCTGAGCTGGAGGGGAGGGAGCAGCCCCAGGCAAGAAGGCTGGAAACTTAGTGATTTATTCTTACTCAAAGTGCTTGAGATTTTCATGAGTACATGCTTCTTAATTTTTTATTTGTTTTTGTTTAACCTCCAGAGCCCTTAATGGTTTTTTTGACAGTTTTGGTCGGTATCATACTTGTTTTTTGGCAGGGAGACTTTTCTTTTTTAAAGACTATTTATTCATTCATTAATTCATTCATTCACTCATTCATGAGAGACACAGAGACAGATAGGCAGAGACACAAGCAGGCTCCATGCAGAGAGCCTGGAGTGGGACTCGATCCCGGGTCTCCAGGATCACGCCCCAGGCTGAAGGTGGCACTAAACGACTAAGCCACCAGGGCGGCCCAACAGGGAGACTTTTCTAATCTCTTCATCATGGTTGGAAGTCCTGCCTCCAAAGATATTTTTACAATTTTTGGTTAAATCAATATTTGGTAAGTGTTATAAATACATAAATAATCTTATATCTCAAGTAGATAGCAAACCATGCTTATTCTGCACTTTAGTTCTTCCTGTAATTAAAAAGTACTTTATATAAATCTTCCAAGGTAAAACTCAAAGTTTTACTGTGATCAAACATTTCAGATAAAGTATCCACTTTTTCCCCTGTGGAAATATTTCTTTTACAGTCCTTAATTCCGCACCCCGCCCCCCTTGCCATGTGTACTTCAGATCTCATGTACAGTTATTTTGATAACTTTTTATCTCTATTCTGTGTTGAGCACATTTCCTGGGATAAATATCTTTGTCTTGGAGGCCGTGAAAATAGTGAGGAAAAACATGGGCTCTGGAGTTAGACTGCCTGAGTTCAGATTCCAGGTCTATATTATTAATTGTGCTACCTTGGAGACATTGTTTATCTATGTCTCAATTTTCCCATCTGTAAAATGGTGGTGAAAACACAGACTTACCTTATTCAGTTGCCCTAAAGATGAAATCAGCTAATATATAAGCTTGGAGAGTAGGGATGGGTGGAGCACATGTAGTTAGTTCTTTTTTTTTTTTTTTTTAAAGATTTATTTTTTTTATTTATTTTTATTTTTATTTATTTACTTATGATAGTCACAGAGAGAGAGAGGCAAAGACACAGGCAGAGGGAGAAGCAGGCTCCATGCACCGGGAGCCTGATATGGGATTCGATCCCGGGTCTCCAGGATCGCGCCCTGGGCCAAAGGCAGGCGCCAAACCGCTGCGCCACCCAGGGATCCCATGTAGTTAGTTCTTTTAAAAAAAAGATGTTGTTTGAGAAAGTGAGTGAGTGAGAGCGAGCACAAGCAGGGGAAGAGGCACAGTCAGAGGGAGGAGCTGACTCCCCACTGAGTGGGGATCCCCATGTGGGGCTTGATCCCAGGACCCTAGGACCATGACCTGAGCCAAAGGCAGACCATAACCGACTAAACCACTCAGGTACCCCAGAGCACATGTAGTTCTTTGAGAAATGTGCAGAAGTATAATTTTTGAGACTTGTATACTAAAAATTCTAACAGTTATCTGATTGAGTGTAGAATTATAAGTTGAAAATATTTTGTCCTCAGAATTTTATTTTATTTATTTATTTATTTATTTATTTATTTATTTATTTATTTATTTATTTATTTATTTTGTCCTCAGAATTTTAAAGGTATTGTGCTGTGTCTTGAGGCTTCCAGGATTGTTATTGATAAGTCTGATGACATTCTGACTGCCATCCTTTCTTATAAATGTTAATTTTTTTTCTTTTTGAAAGGTTTTAGGATGTCTTATTCCTAGTGCTTTGAAATTTCATGTGATGTATCTTTGAGTATGTATTCCTTTATTTATTGTGCTGGTTACTCCATTGATCCATTACTCTAAGAATTTTTCACGTGTTATTTCTCCGATAATTTCCTTTCCCTGTTCTCTCTGTTCAGGCTTTCCAGAACTCATATTCATTAGAGATTGGATCTTAGAGATTGAGTTTCTAATCAGATTATCCTTTTACTCCTATTGTCTCTATTTTAAAAATTTAAAAATTCATTGTGTTAGAGTTTTCCCCCAATCTTTCTATTATTGTAAATTTCTATCATATCTTTCATTTATAAGAACTCTTAACAATTTTTATTTTTTATTTTATATATCTTTCTGTTTTCTTTCATGGATAGAATATCTCCTATCTCTCTGATGATATAAATGATACTTTCTCTTCTCTTGCTCCATGACTGTGTTTTTTCAGAGGTTATTATTATTATTATTATTATTATTATTTGGCTTTGTACTTAGCCTCTCAAATTGGAGACTTTTTCAAATATTTAGTGATCTTTAGTTCTCCTTTGTTATATAAGAGTGATGCACTAAAATTTCAGAGAGAACAAGACTTGCTGACTGAATAACCAGAGGACTTTTTGATTATGTGATCCCTAAACATCAATATTGAACTTTTCTTTGGGGCTGATCAGTGTCACAATAGCAGAGCTAGGATAGGCTTAGGTCACCTGCAGGAATAAGTTAAAATTTAAAAGCTAAAATTTCAATGGCTTAACACAGTTAACTACTGACCACCACATGTCCAATATTGGTGGTGGTAAATTTGGCTCCAGATACAGAATTACTCCAAACTATCATATGGTGCCACTATTACTTCATGATACTCAAGTGTTTGTCATAGCAGGGAAAAAGAGAGTTACACATTGCCTCTTGAATGCTTCCACCTGGAAGTAATAGGCAGGACTTCTCATACATCATTGACTAAAGCAAATCACATGCCTGCTAACTACAAAGAGTTGGAATTGCAGTCTTCTCTAGGGCTCAGAGACAGGGAAGACCCAGCCATACCAGAGAGCAGCACTAATATTCACCACATGGACTGGGTGACTCAAAATTCTTGTTCCTGGTTTCCTCATTGGCCCTTAGTGGATTATTTAGACACTAAGCATCCACTTGTCAAATATTGGGAAATTGCTTTTTTCTTCCCTGATGAATATAGTATGTTGATTAAAATCAAGAAAAGCTAGATGTAAACAAAAAGATTCCTTTAGTACTAAGTTTCCTGGAGAGGTTAGAAAACAACAGTCTTCAATTTTTCTTTCTCCATCATTTTGCATCTTTTTAAAGTCATTCTTGATCTCATCACAGCACCAGTTAGGAGACAAAATGAGGTAGAGATAAAGGTAGCAGCAAATAGAGTTGCAGTTTGGATCTGGCTGTGGCCAGCTTCCCAGAGACTAGTTTTATAATTTACAATTACCTTTATGTGACTACACCCGAGAGGGAGTGAAGCTGATAAAAGAGGCTATGCTAATAATAGAAAAGTGTTTCAGGATCCAGAGCCATGAACAACAAGACACTTTATCTGCAGTGCCCAGGCAGTGACGGTGGTCAGGTTTCCTGGGCAGATGCAATTTAGATTCTTCAGTGATAAAGAAGAGTTTGAATTTGAAGTCATCTCCCTCTTAACACAAGCAACACCCAGAAGAATGCACAGGTCCAGGGCATTACTGTTTTGGAATACTGGATACAAAAGTGATGGTAACCCAGACAAAATTGTCTATACAAGTTCTTCAGAAGACTTTAAAACCCACCTGTTTTTCTATGTCTGGTTCCTTTGGAACTGATTACTTAAATTGCAGGTAAATGGTGCCTGGCTGTTTTTTTTCCCCCTTATGCTACAGGATATTAAATTGATAATAAATTGTATTAAATATATTTTTATTGAGCAAATACATGAACGTAAAATTATCATCCTTGTCATAAAACATAGATTTGTGCCAAAATTTGAAGCTAGACTGGCTGGCAAATAAATGAATGCTGTAGCCTAGCCATGTTGCCCTAAATCAGCTCTTTGAGCTCTATGAGCACAGGCCAACCCACACTCATTCTCCACTGTGAGTAGAGAGACTTGCTAAGAGAGTTACTAGCCCACTACTGGGCCTCCAGAAGTGGTCTTCTGGTGTACATCCTCCTTAGCTACAAACAACCCACACCTATTGCTCTTTGTACTCACCAACGTACAGAGTTCCTCAACCACCTCTGGAATACAGTATGAAAGATGCCATTTATACCTTTAAGGCCCTATACAATGTACCAGCTTATTTGCTAACTGAGGTCCCCATAATGATCAGTCACTAGCTGCAGGCCACTTTGGGGCAGGGCATAACTTTGCAGGAAGTGGCTCTTTGAAGATGAGACAATCCCTGAAGGAGCTGACAATTGAGGTCTGCTGTCCCAAAGCATTCCCAGGAGCTGGGACATGAATCTTCATTGAAGGGGATCTGAGTAATGCATCCCATTGCCCACCACACTGCTATATCAAGTCATTTCTCCCTGCAGACTAACCAGATTTTTTTTTCAAAGATTTTACTTATTTATTAAAATTCAATTTGCCAACATATAGTATAACACCCATGCTCATCCCATCAAGTGCCCTCTTCAGTGCCCACCACTCAGTCACTCACACCCCCCCCCCACCTTCCTCCCCTTCTGCAACCCTTTGTTTCCCAGAGTTAGGAGTCTCTCATGGTTTGTCTTCCTGTCTAATTTTTCCCCACTCAGTTTCCCTCCTTTCCCTTATAGTCCATTTCACTATTTCTTATATTCCACATGAGTGAAACTATATGATTGTCCTTCTCCGACTGACTTATTTCACTCCACGTAATAGCCTCCAGTTCCACCCACGTTGAAGCAAATGGTAGGTATTTATCCTTTCTGATGTCTGAGTAATATTCCATTGTATATATAAACCACATCTTCTTTATACATCCATCTGTTGATGGACACCAAGGCTCCTTCCACAGTTTGGCTATTGTGGACATTGTTGCTATAAACTTTGGGGTGCAAGTGTCCCGTGGTTTCACTGCATCTGTATCTTTGGGGTAAATCCCCAGTAGTGCAATTGCTGCGTGATAGGGTAGCTCTATTTTTAACTTTTTGAGGAACCTCCACACTGTTTTCCAGAGTGGCTGCTCCAGTTCACATTCCCACTAGCAGTGCAAGAGGGTTCTCCTTTCTCCACATCCTCTCCAACATTTGTTGTTTCTTGTCTTGTTAATTTTAGTCATTCTCACTGGTGTGAGGTGGTATCTCATTATGGTTTTGATTTGTATTTTCCTGATGGCAACTGATGCAGAGCATTTTTTCATGTGCTTGTTGGCCATGTGTAGGTCTTCTTTGGAGAAATGTCTGTTCATGTCTTCTGCCCATTTCTTGACTGGATTGTTTGTTTCTTGGGTGTTGAGTTTGGTAAGTTCTTTATAGATCTTGGATACTAGAGCCCTTTATCGGATATGTCATTTGCAAATATCTTCTCCCATTTTGTAGGTTATCTTTTAGTTTTGTTGGTTGTTTCCTTTGCTCTGAAGAAGCTTTTTATCCTGATTAAGTTCCAATAGTTCATTTTTGCTTTTGTGTCCCTTGCCTTCATAGATATGTCTTGCAAGAAGTTGCTCTAAGCAGATTTCAAAGTACCTCAAATTTCTACCTCAAATTCACTTTGTCCACATTTATCAAACCACTATGACTTTCCCCTAAACTTTCAACTCGTTCCTTTCCACCTCATTATTTTCCCACATTATCTCTGATTTGTCACACTGTCTTATGTGTATCTGTCCCTATAAGTAAGCTTAGTTCCACATATACGTTTATGTTCACTTAGTAACTTTCCTCTCTTGTTCTAATAACCAGCTCTCTGTCTATAAAAACAAAGAATTAGGCTCCAAATAAGAAAATACTTGCCGAATACATTTTCACCTTTTAAAATGCTTTCATTGTATAACTAGGGTGCAGACGGTGAAAGTAATTGACTTTCAATTCAGCTTGTTTGCTCCTGTAGAACTGGCTTCTTTTGTGTTTTTCATGAACCAAACTCCATTTAATTTAATGAAAAAAGTATATTCCTATTGGTCACAGGAGAAATCTACTTGTCTTTCCAAGGGAGAAGAGGACTCATTTTCCCAAAATGACAAGAGAAACTAGGCCAGCCAGAGTTAGAAAATCTCCTCTGGCCATTAACTTGGGGAGATGGGTTGATAACTTGCTCCCCACCATCCACACAGTAGCCTTAGTCCTATTAAGCTTCACTAGGATAAACAGCTTCTGAGTTTCAGTTTTTACCTAATAACACCTGGGTGCATTCTTTTAGGTTCAGTGATAAATCATTTCAGCATTCTATGGCTGCATCCATTGGCACTCCATGTACAATAGGATAAATTAGGACATACATTTTCTGGCATGGACTCCATTCAATTCAATACCTCTTCATATTTAGCTATAATCTCTAAGTATTGTACAGCATAAATGGTCTGTGTAAGAACTGTGAATTTCTACCCAACGTGGTCTCTTTTCCAAGCATAATTACACCCTAGGCTTAAAGGCTCACACACTCCTTACCAGGGCACTAGGCAAGACACCAACCTTGATTTTCTGACCTTTGGACCATCTCTTCTATCACCTCCAATTCCTGATAAAATCTTCCTGCTATTTCTAAGCAAGTACAAGTACTGTCTAAGTACACATGAACCAAAAATGCACAGAGAGACTGCAGAACAAAGTGAGATCCAAAGTAACTGTCAAGCAATATTTGGGAAGATGGGGTAGGACAGGCAGATATATTTGGAGATATTTGAAAAGCTAAATGAGACAGAAGATGTATGTATACTACCCAAATTATCTCTGTTTCCATGTGCTCTATAAGGAGAGAAAATTCGACGGACATTTTTGCACTTTGCATCCTTAAGAAGATATCATCACTCATAATCATCAAAGGACAATCCGTTTGATTTTTTTTTTTTTTTTAAGTAAACTCTAACCTAATGTGAGGCTCAAACTCACAACCCTGAGACAAAGAATCATATGCTCTACTGGCTGAGCCAGCCAGGCACCCCCTAAGGGGAATCCTTGTGAAACTCCAGTTGTAGGGATTGGTTAACATGAAAAATACGAGGATACTTCCTTTAGTCTGTAATCAGAAGCACACTTGATCTGCTTAGTTAGGTATGGTTAAAGATGTAGAGTTGAACAGGAAAGCAGTTTCTCTCTGGGATGCTATTTCACACATGGAACCTAAAATTGAGTACCTGGACCATTTTCTCAGCAGCTATTTGTCTTAGGAGAAGTGAATAATGGAAATTGTAGCTGTTTGTGTATTACATAAGGCCTTCAAATTTGTTGAGAATCTACAGACAATAGAAAAGACACTAATAATGTAAATCAGGAAAGACATGTTCCCTGTCCTTCAGAAACACAGCATCTATTTGAAGAAGCTTTAGAATGAAAGATTTAATTCCTTTTTGGGACTATAAGGGACTTTAAAGATCTTAGTTCAGGTCCCTCATTTCAGGAAAGGAGAATGCAGTACTGAGAGCTGACGTGATTTGTGATTTATTTAGAATCACATGGTCTGTAATGGTTCAAGATTAATCTATGAGTCAGTTCAACCTAAAACAACTTTTTCTTCCACATTTATTTTGTAAGAAGAATATTGCAGACATACAAAAAAGTACCAAGAATAATATATTGAGGCTCCTGTACCCAGCTTAAGAAATAAAATATTATCTATATATATTATAGTCATTATAGAATCTCTCTCTTTAATCTCTTTCCTATAAATCCCTCCCAAGAGGTAACCAGCATCCTGAGTTTCCTGTTTATCATTTCCATGCATATTTTAAACTTGACTACATTTATATATATATTCATAAATAATATATAGTATTATTTTCCATTTTTTAAAGCTTTATAAATGGTGCCATACTGTATATGTTATTCTGAACCCTGCTTTTTTTGCTCAACATATATTTGAGATTCGTGGATATTAGATATTAATAAATGTAATTCTCATTCAGTTTTGCTGCTATATACCACCACTTATTTATTCATTTTTATTTTTCTTGTCCATAAATAAGTAGATGGGTTCCAATTCTTTGCCATTTCATTAATACTTGCATACTCTTACCTTGGGCACATTGAGGATATATTAGAAGGAGTCAAATTGCTAGGACACATAGTATGCACATCTTTAAATTTTTCTGTATTCTAATTTAAGCTCTAGACTGCTCAGCTTCACTGGGTTTGACTTTGTAAATCTATGTGCTTACTTCCATACTGCTGACTTCTGAGCTGAGTGCTAGTTTGAGACTTCAGTGATGAAGGAGCTTAACAGAAATAGCTACCTAGTGAAGAATGAAGACCAAGGTTGGTTTACATCTTGGTAACACTCCTTGAAATGCAAACAGATAGATGTTGCTGATTGAGCTGGTGAATTTATCAGGGCTTATGGTGAACTCCAAAGGGAGAATTAACATATGTGTCTTCAAATGAAGAGATTGTTCCCTTGTGTCATCCTGGGGACATAGTAGAGAAGTACAGTCTTACCCAGTATGAGTAGACTTAGCCTTTCTGTAAGGGTAGTAAAGAGTGATTATGTGATATAAGTTGCTTGACGCTATGAGGTCTTCTTCCCAAAGCACTTTCCCTGTGGTTGTTCCTGAAATTTCAATGATTCATTTATCTAATACAGTCCTCCTAAAATGCAAAGAATGGGACAGGAGGGTTCAAGTCAATTACTAAGACATAATATTTATTTACATCTAAATTAGAAGGACATTGGTGGGGGAGGGGATGAGGTAAGGTATGGAATCTCCTGAGGTATATAGATGCCTAGAGGTTAATAGTAATGAAGGCATAGCTGGGCTAAGTCTTTAAAACACATTTTGTTTACATCTCCAGGAAGCACTCCCTGTTACTTCCGTCTGCAAGTAACCACTCTGCTCTGATCTCCTATTTTGTATCTCTTTCATAACAATTACCACATACTGAATTTTCCTATAAATGTATAGGATCAGGGGCCCATGCATAGTGGATCACATACCTGTTGTTGAACAAGAAACCATTCCTCAACTTAGTGGCTTAAAGCAATCATTTATTTGCTTATAGTTCTTCAATTTGGTCAGGACTCAACTAGGTTAGTTCATTTAGCTTCATATAGTACCAGCTGGAGGCTCTTGTGTGGCTACACCTAGCTAGGGTTGCAATGGCTGAGGTTTCCTGCCATTTTCCTGGATTTCTCTTCATGTCATCTCTTTAACAGGATAGCAGAGATCTCTTTACCTGGTGGCTCACTTCCAAAAAAGCACAAGTGAGGCTACTAGGCCTGGTAAGGATTAGGCCCAAACTGGCAATGTCACTTCTGCAACATTGCACTGGTTAAAGTAAGCCACAAAAACCAGCTTGGTTTTAAGGAAAGGAGAAATATACTCCATGTCTTGGTGAGAAGAACATTAATATACAGAAATGGAAGGATTTGCTGGAGGATATCTTTCAAGATAATATACCAGGCATAGTATCATATATAAAATATTTGATGGCTAAGTGAACAAAAGTGCTGTTTCCAAACTGGCAAGGGTGCTGAAGAAAAGCATACCTTTGAGGCCACCAGTGAATAAGAAAGTTAGTCTATACCACTGCTGGTAGCATGAAACCCAGAAATGGAACCACCAATGGACTTGCCTTCAAAGCAGTGCTTACCCAATTGGTTTGGTTGGAGCATAGTGTGGTAGTAATTAACTATTCACAAAATTCTCATTCTCTCTCTTGCCAAATGCACACTCCCCTACCCACTCTGAAATTAGATGTGGTCATGTGATTTGCTATGGCCAATAAAATATGAGCAGACATAAAATCTGTCACATCTAGACAAAAACTTAGGTACCAATATGCTACATTTCTCATTTTCCTTTTCCTGCTCTGGGGAGATGGGACATCTGTCAATCTGGGTTCCTGAGAAAGTACAATGAGATTCTCACATTCTACAAATTAATATTATAGTCTTTCTTAGAACCAACTTAAAAATCTGCATCAATAAGCTTTAAAATGTTCATTATCCTAAACTCAGTAAACTCAATTCCTAATATAGTCAAAATAAATGCTTACTTTTATGCACAAAAGGAAGGATTGCAAGGTTACTTATCAAATGAAAATATTGATGTACTGATGTAGCAAATGAAAATACATCAGTATTTAACCTTCAGAAGACTAGGTTAATTAAACCAGGTCTGTGTTATGGGCTGTTACATAGCCATTAAAAATTATATTTTTGAGATAAATTTATTATTTAAAAAAAATAAAATAAAAATATTTTTGAGAAATATTTAAAGACATGATATTATGATTATTAACTATGTTAATGTTACTAAATAGGATATAAAGTATATATAAGGAACCATTTCATTTAAAAGTAAGTATACACATGGAAGTAGATAATAAAAATATGACAATTTCAATTGTTTATATCAAAGTGAGAGAATTGTTACCTTTTTGTTGTTTAATTTCCAAATTCAAGCAATGAAATTATATTGCTTATAAAACCAGAAAAATAAATGTTATTATTTTAGAGCTTATAATAAATTTCTTGTACCTCTAGCACTTTCAAGGCAGCCATTCATAAGCTATTAATAGTACACAATAAAAATGTTCTTGTTTATTTGTGAAACAAGGCAATAATTTGTTGGCTCAGTTGGCATATCTGAAAGTACCTGAAAGTTGCAGAATTATAAATGATTTAATTATCCAGACATTGAGGCCAACTTTGACCAATTGTAAACTAGTCTGCATTTTCTGAATCATCGGGAATATGTGTGATTGGATAATCTAGAAGAAATAGATAAATTCCTGGACATATAAAATCTTCCAAGACCAAATCATGAAAACACAGAAAATATGATTAGATTGATTATTAAAAAGGGGGTTGAATCAGTAATCAAAAGCCTCTCAACAAACAATAAGAGTCAAGGACCAGATGTCTTCACTGGTGAATTCTACCAAACATACAAAGAAGAGGAGGGAATACTTTCAAACTCATTTTACAAGGCCAGCTACTAAAATCAGACAAGAACTCTAAGAAAAAAATTACAGGCAAATATCCTTGATGAACATAGATGCAAAAATTCTCAAAAAAATATTAGCAAACTCCATTCAACAATGCATTAAAAGAATCATATACCAAGATCAAGTAGGATTTGTTCCAGGAAGGCAAGAATCCTTTAATATCTACAAATCAAGCAATGTGATACACCACATTAACAAAATAAAGCTTAAAAATTACATAATCACTTTAATAGATATGGAAAATGCATCCAACAAACTTTAATATACATTTATGATAAAAATTCTCAATAAAGTTAATATACAGGGAATATACCTCAACATAATAAAAACCATATATGACAAACCCACAGCTACCAGCTTTTCAGGAACAATATAAGGATGCCTATTCTTACCACATTTTTTCAATATAGTATTGTAAGTCCTAGCTAGCAATTAGGCAAGACAAAGAAATAAAGGGTATTCAAATTGAAAAGGAAGAAGTAAAACTATCACTATTTGCAAATGCCAGGATACTAAATAAGGAAAACCCTAAAGATTCCATCAAAAAACTGTTATAACTAATGAATGAATTCAGTAAAGTTGCAGGATACAAAATTAGCATACAAAAATCACTTATGTTTCTATATAACAATAATGAGCTACCAGAAAGATAAATTAAGAAAACAATCTCCTTTATAATCACATCAAGAAGAATAAAATACCTAGGAATAAAGTTAAGGTGGTGAAAGATGTGTATATTGAAAACTATAAGGCAATGATTAAAGGAGCTGAAGAAGACACAAATAAATGGAAAGATACGCCAGGCTCAGAGATTGGAAGAATCTTGTTAAAATAACCATACTATCCAAAGGTATCTGCAGGTTCAGTGTATCTCCTACAAAAATCCTAATGGCATTTTTCACAGAACTGGAACAGATCATTCTAAAATTTGTGTGGAAGCACAAAAGACTCCCAGAGAGCCAAAGGAATCTTGAGGAAAAAAACAAAGCTGGAGGCAACACACTGTCATATCTCAAACTATATTACAAAGCTACAGTAATCAAAACAGTATAGTGCTGTCATTAAAATAGATACATAGATCAATGAAACAGAATAGAGATCCCAGAAATAAACTCACACATACATGAGTCAATTAACTTATAACAAAAGAGCCAAGAATATGTACAAGGCAAGGCAAATCTCTTCAGTAAATGGTGTTGGGTGGACAGCCACATGCAGAAGTCTGAAAACTACAATGTGTATCCTACATCATACACAAAAATTACTCAGATTAAGGACTTACATTCAAGTCCAAGACTTGAAACCATAAAATCCCTAGAAGAAAACATGGCCAACAAGCTCCTTGACATCATGTCTTCATGATGTTTTTTTGGATCTGACTAAAAGCAAAGACAACAAAAGCAAAAATAAACAAGTGGAATTACATCAAACTAAAAAGTTTCTGCATGGCAAAGGAAACCATCAACAAAACAGAAAGGCAATATACTGAATGGGAGAAAATATTGCAAATGGTACATCCAAAATGCATAAATAACTCATACAACTCAATAGCAATAAAAACATACAACCTGATTTAAAAATGGGCAGAGAGTCTGAATAAACATTTTTCCAAAAAAGTCATATAGATGGCCAACAGGCACATGAAAATATCACTAACCATCAGAGAAATGCAAATCAAAACCACAATGGGATATTATCTCATACCTGTTAGAATGACTTTTATAAAAAAGACAAGAAATATCAAGTGTTGGCAAGTATGGGGAGAAAAATAAACTTATCATGCTCTGTTGGTGGGAGTGAAAATTGATGCAGCCATTATGGAAAACAGTGTGGAATTTCCTTTAAAAATTAAGAATAGAACTACTGTATGTACCATTAATCCATTTCTGAGTTCCTGAAGAAAACAAAAATACTAATTTATAAGCATACATGCATCTCCATGTTCATTGCAGCATTCTTTTCAACAGCTGAGATATGGAAACAACCTAAGTGTCTACTGATAGATGAATGGATAAATAAGATATGGTGTGTACATACACACACACACACACACACACACACACACTGGAATATTACTCAGCCATAAAAAATAAAATCTTGCCATTAGTGACAACATGAATGACCTTGAAGGCATATGTTCAGTGAGATAAGTCTGACAAAGAAAGACAAATCCTGCATGAGCTCACTTACATGTACAATTCATACAACGATAACAACAACCAACACCCAAGTTCATAGATACAGAGAAAGATTGGTGATTGCCAAAGTGAGGGGTGAGGGGTGATGGGAGTCAAAAGTTACAAACTTCCAGTTGTAAAATAATTAAGTCATGGGGATGGAATGTACAGCATAGTGACTGTAGCTGATATGATATGGTGCTGCATATTTGAAAGTTGCTAAGAGAATAGATCTAAAATCTCTCATTACAAAAAAATTTTTTTTCTAATTTCATGATAGATGTTAACTACACTTATTGTAGTAATCATTTCACAATATATTCAAATATTGAATCATGCTGTATACCTACAACTCATATAATGTTATATGTCAGTTATACTTCAATTAAAAAAAGGAAATTTTTAAAAGTTTGGACTTTGGATCCTGATTCAATTAAAATGCCATGAATGAACTTTTGAGGCAATTAATGAAATATTCACTGGGTAATATGTGATGTTATTATTTTGTTAAACATGAAAGTGGCATTTTTGGTAGTATATTTACTTAAGGAGAGACTTCTGAAAAATTCATAGGTGATATGATGTGATGTAAGGTGGAAGACAAAATGTGATTGACAGATGTTGATGTTTGTTATGTCAGTATGTGCAATTCATTCTACACTTGCTTGACTTCTATGCATGATTAAAATTTTCCATATAAAACTTTAAAAAGAAAATCTTACAAAACTTTACCAGCAAGAAAACTAAAAATAGCTTCACTGAGTTTGAATTTCAAACAATCTGGTGCACTGAAGGTGGACAAAAAGAGCAGAGGCCTGCATAGAGAGGAGGGGAATGAGAGGTAGGGAAACCAGTTGGGGGCACAATGTCCATGTGTCCCGGATATACATCCTCTCAGCCCCCGACCCATTTATTCCAGAGCTCATTTATTTTAGGTAACGGTTAAGAATCCCCAATGGGCTGACTCAAATTTGGGATCAGGAAGGACATGCGTGTAGAAAGTAATTTCTATTCTTGGTATGTGGCTTTTACCCCCCCCTCCCCCCACGATCAAAGTTACTCTGCCTAAGCCCATGGCCCCTGGAGTTCTTGCCTTATTTTCTTGTGAAGCAAGCAGATGAACAGAAAGAGACTAATTAAACCTATAATCATTGAGAAGTCAGCAAAATCTAGAGGAGGCTTGAAAAATGGGACTCCCTATGGTTCAGCTACATGGACCAGCAGGCTTTTGAAGTCCAATGTATAGATGTATAATATAACAAAGGCAGAATTTGGGGGAAGAGCAAGGGATCTCGCTAATGGATATAGTCTGCTTTCCTGTTCCAACAAGGAAAGTCTTCCTACAATTGGTTATTTGCAGGTTTGTGTATTTGTTTCTTGGCTTTGAAAAAAGACTGAGTGGAGAAATCAGTAAGTTAAAATACAGAAAGTGCTATAATTACTTTTTTAAAAAGCCTGTTCTTTGCAAAAATCAACAAAATAAGCAAACTATTAACTAGTTATTCAAAAAAATAAAGGGAAAAAGCATTGTTATACAAAATAAGAAATGATAAAAGGGAAATCATTATTGGAAGAAGGAAACTTTAAAAGCCATGGGAGATTATTTTTGAACAATTTTAAAGAAATAAATTTGAAAACCTAGATGAAATGGGTAATTTTCTAGGAAAACAGGGCTCATCAAAACTGAATGCAGTAAAGGTCAAAGAGAAAAAAATCCTAGAAAAGAAATAGAGAAAATTATCAAGGGGCTACAACCCTCAAAGAGTACCTGCCAGGGGCATCTGGGTGGCTCAGTCAGTTAAATGTCCAACTTTTGATTTTGGCTCAGGTCATGAGTTCAAGGTCATGAGATTGAGGCCCTCACTGGGCTCAGGGTGTAGAACCTGCTTAAGATTCTCTTTCTCTCTCCCTCTGCTCCTTCCACCACCAACAAACACACACACTGTCTAAAAACAAACAAACTAACAAACCAACCTATCAAAGAGATCTCACTGCAAAAAATCAAACCATACAAGTACTTCAAGAAAACATGTGTGAATTTATCTATTACCAGGGCATGGGGGACAATTCAGAAAAAATAAAGGAAAATAGTTTTAAGCTCCAATATATTAAAACTTAAAATACTTTGCATAGCAAAGAACAGCATAATCAAATGAAAAAGAAAAATGTCCAACGAGGAGTAAATATTTCTACTTATATTACAAAAAGGGATTGATCTCCCTAACATATAAAGAGCTCTTAAAAATGTAGAGGAAAGGGACCAAAAATCTATTAAAAATGTTAAGCAAGGGATGCCTGGGTGGCTCAACAGTTGAGCATCTGCCTTTGGCTTAGGGCGTGATCCCAGAGTCCCGGGATTGAGTCCCACATCAGGCTCCCCACAGGGAGCCTGCCTCTGTGTGTGTGTGTGTGTGTCTCTCATGAATAAGTAAATAAAATCTTTTTAAAATGTTAGGCAAAAAACCAGAACAAACAGATCAGAGAAAATTAAATGTAAATAGCAATTGAATGCACAAGAAGATCCATAAATCTCATTCACATGAGAAATATATATAAGATTTCACTGATTTGACATTTCTTATATGGGCAAAAATCCAGAAGTTTGAAAATACATAGTGGGTAAGGGCACAAAGAGGCATACACTGCTGTTGGGAAAATAGTACAACTCCACATGATCAGGGATTTGGCAATCCCTAACAGCATTTTACATGAATTGACAGAGTAATCCCACTTTTAGACTGTACCAGGAAGATATACCATCATAAAGGAAATAATACATGCACAATGTTATTCATGGTGGCACCACGTATACTATCAAAATATTATAAACAACTCAAACACCTACTAAAATAAAGAACTTGTTGAATAAACTATAGTTGCTCCCACACAATGCTGTGCAACGTAGCTGTAAAAAAATAAAAAGATCTCTATGTGCTAATACAAAGTGTTTCTGCTGAGAACAGCAAAATGCAGAATGAGATGAGTATGCTTCTTTTGAGCTAGAAAGGAAGGGGACAGAGAGGCAGACAGATGATAAGTAGTAGAAAGAGAGAGATCTGCTCATTTGCTTATTTTTTTCAAAATGAGATACTAGAAAAACAAGTCAGAATCTAAGAAAATAGGCTTATCCATGTGAGAGATAGAGAAGAAGGGAGAAAAATGGAAAAACAATACTCCAAGGATTCCATTTTATACGGTTTCGAGCTTGAGTCACATAAATATTTTACTGCAGTCTAAGACTTAAATTAAGGCTTGATGTGATGTGCGGCCTTGACATCTGGTAAAATCAGGACTGTCTTGAACTGAGGTTTCCTCCCTGCTCTGCTCCTGGGGATATCAGGGCCTCTAGCCTCACAAACCTTCTTTTTCAAAGGGACCGGGCACTGTTTTTATGTATCCTGAGCACAGGGTTTCTGTTTTCTGCTGGCTCACAGAATGATTCCATGGAGCCAATCGTATCCTCCTGCAGGAGTCAGTCACATCCTCTGCAGGAATCAGGGGGCAGCCCATCCTCTTGATACTACAAAAGCCTGCCTCCCACAGCTCTTCTGTTCACTCTGTTCTTGAAAACAGCCCTGGTGTGACCCTGCATGAAGTAGGATCTCCTCCTCCCTTCTCCCCCATGCTGGGAGCATAAGTGTCTAATAAACTGCTATCTATCTTATTGGTCCAGTGTCAGGTATTACGTGTCTGGTTATTGCCCTAATCCTAGGGCGAGAACCTCTCCCTCATCAATGGGATGAATCGGAGGCAATTAAAACATTTACATGATCAAAAGCAAAATAAAACTTTTTAAAAAAAAAAAAAGTCAAACCAAAAAAATTGAAAACAAGCCAAATAGAAAATACATTCTTATATCAGAAAAATACTTCAAAAAAAGACTACTTCATAGGACTGTTTATTTTTAGACTATATTCCAATATTTAATAATAGTGGTATTGT
The DNA here is from genome assembly GCF_053574225.1 of Canis aureus. NCBI lineage: Eukaryota > Metazoa > Chordata > Mammalia > Carnivora > Canidae > Canis > Canis aureus. The sequence goes on from NC_135631.1 coordinate 42,270,537, forward strand.
AATTTTGAAATTTTTTATGTTTTGTGGTACAGAGAAAACTAGGAAATAAATGACTAGGGACCCAGATTTTCAGTGGAAATAAAAAGGTACACAAATAGAACATCAACAAAGAAAAATTGTAATGTTAAATGTTAATTTGAAATATCAATGAAAATTAATGGGTTTTTTTAAAGGTATGTAGGTAGATCACTGTCCATTACCCTTGATGCAGTATCATCCTTTAGTAATGAGCATCACTAGTCCAATCATTTTGATTTCCATATGCTATTTCCCAGCTAAAGAAACCAGGACTTTCTGGAGAAATGGTTTACGTACAAGGTGAGAGCAGAGTATCTTCTTGCATAGAAAGCACAGGAGTGCTCAAATATGACACAAACCAACTGAGAGGAGCCATTACTGGCAATATCTGGCCTAATTTAAATATCAAGAAGAATAAGGACTGTAATTCATTGAACAGATTGAATAAATAAAAATCCACAAGTCTGGGATCCCTGGGTGGCTCAGCGGTTTGGCGCCTGCCTTTGGCACAGGGTGTGATCCTGGAGTCCCGGGATCGAGTCCCACATCGGGTTCCTGCATGGAGCCTGCTTCTCCCTCTGCCTGTCTCTGCCTCTCTCTCTTTCTGTGTCTTCCATGAATAAATAAATAAAATCTTAAAAAAGAAAGGTTCCTTCGGCAGCAGCATGGAGCACAGAAAAGACTTGAGAAATTGCAAGACGACACGCTGTGGTGGTTCAGGTAAGGAACTCTGCAGTGAGGTGGAGAGGAGGCAACAGCTGTGGAATTTATTTGAGAGGCAGAGTCAACGTGACTTAGGAAGAGTAGAAGGAATGCAGAGATATCCAAACCCTTTACTTAATGGATGAGGAGTAGACAGATTGAGTTACTTGTTTAAGAATCAAAATTTAAGGGATCCCTGGGTGGCTCAGCGGTTGAGCATCTGCCTTCAGCTCAGGGCATGGTCCTGGGGTCCTGGGATCGAGTCTCACATCTGGCTCCCTGCAGGGAGCCTGCTTCTCCCTCTGCCTATGTCTCTGCCTCTCTCTCTCTCTCTGTGTGTGTGTATGTGTGTGTCTCTCATGAATAAATAAAATCTTTTTAAAAAATCCACAAGTCTGTGCTTATATTAAAAAACAAAAGACTCCAGAGCCCCAGAGTCACAGCCAATTCCTACTGCAGTCCCACATTTGCCCACCTCCTCTTTCCTTTCAACCTGACAGATGCCACTGTGCCTTTCCCCAAGGACTTCCCGGCTAATGGAGTGGCCGCTGCCACCAACAAGACCATGGTAGTGCTGGTGGTCAAGCTGCTGCTGCAGATGTAGCATGCCAGCAAGCAACTCACCACAGAGAAGCAATACAAGGGCATATATACTACCTGGTTCATAACCCCACAGAGCACCGAGTTCCGTCCTGCCTGGTAAGTTGGCCAATGTCAATGGATACTTCCCTGCTCAGGCTCTCAACTTTGCCTTCAGGGATGGATACAAGCAAATCTTCCTGGGTGTGGCCAAGAGAGCCCAGTTCTGGCACTATGCAAGGAATCTGGCATCGGGTTGGTGCCACTGGGGCCACATCTTTGTGTTCTGTGTATCCTCTTGATCTTGCCCTTACCAGTCTAGCAGTGGATGTGGGCAAAGCTGGAGCTGAAAGGAAATGCAGAGGCCTCGGTGACTGCCTGATTAAGATCTACAAATCTGGTGGAATTAAGGGCCTATAGCAAATTTAACATATCTGTGCAGGATATTCTCATCTACCGAGCTGCCAATTCCAGATCTGTGACACTGCAAAGGGAATGCTTCTAGATCCCAAGGATACTTCCATCTCCATCAGCTGGATGATCGCACAAGCTGTCACAGCGGTTGCTGGGTTGACTTCCTCTCCATTCAATACTGTTGTGGCCTTACGATGTGATGGTGCAGTCAGGGCACAAAGGAACTGACATCATGTATATACAGGCACGCTTGACTGCTGCTGGAGGAAGATTGCTCTTGATGAAGGAGCCAAAACTTTTTTCATGGGTGCCTTGACCAAGGTTCTGAGAGGCATGAGTGGTACTTTTGTGGTTGCCTTGTATGATGAAATCAAGAAGTTTGAGTAACTTATTTCCTAGTTTTTGCCCCTCGTGAACAGGTATGTTGTATCATATATGTTAAACATTCTTGACAGACTGTTGGCTATTTATCAACGGCAACTATTTACTGGCTGAAAATGGGAAGTAATAGTATTCACCTGACCAGTTTTCTCTTAAAGCCATTTCCATGATGATGGGACTCAATTATATTTTTTATTTAAGTCACTCCTGATAAATAAGTTTGAAGAAATAAAAAAAAATCTGAAATAAAAAAAATAAGTAAAAATTTAAAAAACCTGAAATTAACCTATTTGCCAGCATTAAAGATGATAGGTCATCTTCTTATTAAGAAAATCAGTAATTTAAGGGTAACTAGAATTTATCCTCCATCACTGGAAGGAAGTATAGTGCATTGTCAATTGACAAAGGGAGGTTTTTAAAAATGTCTTGAAACAGACATGCCTAATAATGAATGAAGGAGAAATGTCAGAAGCAGAAAATTATCCATATGACAAACTTCAATGAGATATATTTAGGCAAGAATCATCAATAAATACTAAACCATTAAGTAAAAGTTTGGGGGTGGGGAATAGGATATCTGCAGTGTGAGATGACCTGGCAATGACAAAGGGAAAACATAAGTGTACAAGGGAAGAAATCTGTCACCACCTTATTCTAATGATCAAATTAGTATCATTAATGGTGAAGCTGTGAGAGAGCACAAGCCTGTTGAAACGATACAGTATGAATTATGCAGATTACCTAGGTCGTGTCCTTACCAAAAATATTTACTCTGACTCTACTGGTCTAGTATCTTCACATGGTTAATGTCATGAGTAAAAGAATCTAGATTAAAAGAAACATCATAAGTCATGCATGGTTTTATCATAGAAGAAACTGCTATAGTTGGTCTTTTGGAGACAATGGAAAGTTGTATTATAGACTAGTTAGCAAATTATATATTTGTTTATCTTTTTATATATTGTTTATATTTTGGGGTGCAATACGGTATCATAAGGAAATACTGTTATTTTTAGAAGATATTTGCTGAATTGTTTGTAATGGAAATGTCATAAGACTGCAAATTACTTTAAAATCGTTCTGCAAAAGTTTGAGAGGTGATAGAGCATATATAGTAAAAGGGCAATGGTTTTTCAATGTGAGCGATAGACATAGGATTTACCATTCTTTCAAGTTTTCTGTGCAACTAAAAACATTTATAATAAAAATTTATAAGATTATCATTTTATAGCATCTACTTTTTAATATCCCAACAGTCACTTGTTTCTAAGGCATGGCCAAGCTTGCAGCTGGCCAATGATCCCACCGAGAAAAAAACCAAAAGAGGTAAACCTCAAAAATCCTCTAACGAGTCAAGGCATCAAAGAGTTGCTGATACAGCATGATAGCTGACTTTTGCAGCCGCTTTTGCTCTGGGAGATATTTGCCAAATCTGGGCTCAGGGCAGGAGGCTGTGCACCTGGACTTTGCTTAAGCACAGGAGCACTGCTGGGGGACAGAAAAACCAGAGACCTTCGGTGGTCTCGTGGAGAGACAAAACCAAAGACTTGAAGGGCTGATGGCCAGGTAGTAACAGAAACGCAGAGAACCAAGCCTAATGCATAGGCTAGCCTCTCCCCAAGACATTTGTCAAATTCTGGTTCTGTAGAGGGCATTAGGCTAAAAGCCAAGAAGAAACCTGCTAACAAGCTGAATGGGGTGTTCTGCAGTCTCCCTGCGATGTGTGTGGGGATTCAAGTTCAAGCCCACCAGGGGACAGTGCCCCAGTGAACACACTAGGCTCTTGGTTCAAAGATCTTAAAAATTATCCTTTGTATACAGAAGAAAATTAGAGGTGGACAGAACCTTTGAGAAACTGCAACCAGTCTTAACTCTGCCTAATTCCTGGCTGGATCAGAGGAATCAGCTATTACCCTATCTGCTGATAGAGATAGAATGATAAAGCCTCTGAGAGCAATTAATGTCATCTGGATCCTTTACAATGACCACCACAGGTCTCAGTGCCACATAAAGATGACAATGCCCAGAAGCAGAATAAGAAATGTCCCTTTATGTGCCTCTTTTAAAGAGCAAGGGGAGGGGTGCCTGGGTGGCTCAGTTGGTTAAGCAGCAGCAGATTCTTGGTTTTGGCTCAGGTCATGATCTCAGTGTCATGGGATTGAACCCCTTGTCAGGCTCTGCACTGAGCACAGAGTATGCTTGAGATTTTCTTTCTCTTTCTGCCTGCCTTTCCCCCAACTCACACTCCCTAAATGAATGAATGAATGAATGAATGAATGAATAAATAAATAAATAAATACATACATACATACATACATACATACTCTTTAAAAAAAAAAGAGCAAGGAGATATTTCCCTAAACCTAATCCCTGACTTCTCCTCACATCTTCTTGCCAGGGCCTACCTTAATCATAGGGCAAGGATGATGAGATGCTTAAACTGATCAGGGCTCATCATTCCCCTTACTCCCAATGGCTCTGGAGAGGGACTCAGCCTCTTTAGAAAGACATGGTCTCTTAGAGGAGGATGAACTTAATCAGACTCTATTAGCAAGAAAAGAGGGAACACTAAATAGGCAACCAACCATGTTGCCACAACATCTAGCAGCCGTTAGTATGGGACCTCAGGTAAGCTATTCAATCTCTTTGAGCTACAATTTTCTCATCTGTAAAATTTAGATAATACCTCAAAAAGGCTGCTACATATATTCAATTAAAAATATATAAAATATATCATTTTATTTATTTTTAAAGATTTTATTTATGTATTCATGAGAGAGAGGCAGAGACACAGGCAGAGGGAGAAGCAGGCTCCATACAGGGACCCTGATGTGAGACTCCAAACTGGGACTCCAGGATCACACCCTGGGCTGAAGGGAGGCGCTCAACCACTGAGCCACCCAGGGGTCCCAAATAGGTCATTTTAAATATATTTTAAGCATATTTTAAATTATGAAATGTCTAGCTTATTTTTAGTGATTCAATAGTGTTGGCTAATATTGTTTGCCATGGTTTTGAGTCCCTTCTTTAGACATCTTTCACATGTCAGTGTTTTTTTTTTTTTTTTTTTTTTTAAATTTTGTTTATTTATTCATGCGAGACAGAGGGAGAAGCAGGCTCCCTGCGAGGAGCCCGATGTGGGACTCGATCCCGGGACTCCAGAATCATGCCCTGGGCCAAAGGCAGACGCCCAGCCGCTGAGCTACCCAGGTGTCCCTCAGTGGTCTTTTTAAGCATGACTACCCAATTCCAATCCATGTGTCAGTGTGTGCTGAATGGCCCAGACAGTAGGACTAGTATCTATCTTGCTCTTCCTTCTCAACATGCTATTCTGACACCTGGAGAGGCATCTCCAGGAAAACAGGCCTCAGAGTGTGAACTAAGGCCCACAGGGAAGACAATTCTTTCCCCGCCATCACTCACGCTCTCTCTCTCTCTCTGGTGCCCCAATTCTGCCTTTAACCGAGTGTATTAATTTCTTATTAATTTCTTTCTTTTCAATTAATAAAAGTACAGGATTCAGTGGTAAGTGATATACGAACCACAGGACAAATGGCACATGCTCTAAGAGTTACATTTTTTACTGAGAGATTTGGGAGGGGTGGGGATGGAGAGTTAAATAATTTAATAAGATTTATTCTGAAATCAAATTCAATGAAAGTAATTATTACTTCATTTTAATACCAAAGTAGACGCAATATGGAAAACACAAAACTTCCATGGATCTTACAAACACAATGCAAGGTTTGAGGAAAATTTCCCTTTGGAATGACTGTCCATTTTCCTCTGTCACTACTATAGGAAAGGTTTTATGCTTTGTGCTTCTGATTAAAAGCATGTTCTGAACTTTCTCTTTTTAAGGAAATACTAGGAGTCCCTACTGAGTTTGGCATAGAATTTTTTCTTTGAATAACAGGAGTGATGGGAAAGCATGCTAGCAAAGGATACCTGTGGGGGAGGTGTCAGTCCCTGAAGTGCTTCAGGATAAAGGTCTCAACGCAAGCAGAGAAGGAGCAGTAGACACTGTTTTGCCAGGTTTAGCCACTCTCACAGGTTTAGCAAAATCTGATGAAGCAATAAGGAGTAGATGCTAAGCGTGTGGACAATGGCTTGTGGTTGTGCCATCTGCTGTTTTTATCACCCTGGCCAGTGTGCTTTGTGCTCCAGGCCTTGGTTCTTTCTACTGCCCCAAGGGCACAATGGCGCCTCCCTTCTGTGCTCACAATGAGATCAGGTGAAGGAAGCTGACATAGGCAAAGTACGGAGTACAGATCCTGGCACAAAGCAAAGTATTTAATAAACGTGATATAACCTATAAAGCTTACTTTACCAACTCAAAGGCCCCAAAAGCTTCTTTTTTGTAACTACTGAACTTATATTTATGAGCAAGGATTCTGTGATCACAAGGAATGCTATTCCTCCCCTACTGGGGAGACATGCCTAGCTGTGGTAAGTCTAACACCAGGGGGATGGATATTTTGTGCAATGAATTATCCCAAGATAATCCAGCCTTATCTTTGGTTCTATAATTCATTACTCCTGGTAACCTGCTTTGAAACAGGAGAGAAGATGATCTCTTTGCTAGTTAGTATAACCAAGTGAGCTGGATATAAGCAGGTTGGAAGTAACAAAGATAAATCAGACATAGACCCACTTTTAAAATAACCCTCAAAGGGATCCCTGGGTGGCACAGCGGTTTGGCACCTGCCTTTGGCCCAGGGCGTGGTCCTGGAGACCCGGGATCGAATCCCACGTCGGGCTCCCGGTGCATGGAGCCTGCTTCTCCCTCTGCCTGTGTCTCTGCCTCTCTCTCTCTCTCTCTCTGTTTGTGACTATCATAAATAAATAAAAATTAAAAAATAAAATAAAATAAAATAAAATAACCCTCAAAAAAACAACAACCCAGAAAAACCAAAAAACAAGCAAACAAAAAAAAACTAACTCACTCTTCAGAGATAAGGCATGCCAGAATGTATCATAGCAGGAGAGAAAGTGCTAAGTGTCCCAAGGTTACAAATAAAATACCTTGAAAGTTACAGAGAAACCACATGTTGTCTCCACTTCAAATCCAGATTAGTTACAAATGAAGGGGAACAAGATTTAAAGGATAAATATTTTCTTTTTTTTAAATATTTATTAGAAAGAGAGGGAGTAAGAGAGCGCAAAAGCCAGGCAGGGGCAGAGAGAGAGGGTGAAGCAGACCCCTCTGCTGAGCAAGGAGCATGACTTGAGGCTTGATCCCAGGACCATGCGATCATGACCTGAGCTGAAGGCAGATGTTTAACTGACTGAGCCACCCAGGCACCACTAAAGGAGGAATATATTCGTCAAATTATATTTGCAAGAAATAGACACTCATTTGCTTTAATACAGTATGGCTGCTGTCTTGAAATTCTTTAAAAATTTTTAAAGTAGGGGTCAGGAAAGTAGGTTGGGAAGCAGACAGCATCCAGGATCCACCAGAGCGCAGGTGACAAGTTAGTTGCTTGCAGGGCCCTGGGTTCCTCCATGCATGCCTACTATTTCTTCTACTATCAATGAATTACCTCACATTTTACTGCATTTATCTTTTGGATTTTGCTTAATTGTGGCTTTTGTTCACTCGTAACCTCTCAAAGACCTGTTGCCTCATGGCCTGTTCCCTGCACTCTACTAACTGTGCAGCTCTTTCTTTAGCTTACAGGAACCTGCCTCAGAGAGACTGTGATACAGCAATCGTGCACTCAGTCCTTCCCACAGCCCTCTGAGGAAAATACTGCCATTACTTCCATTTTCCACACGAGGACCCTTGAATTATTATACGATAGTGGTAAAAGTGACATCATACATAGGAATCAAGTGCTCTCAGAGCAAATAAAAATACTTGAACAACTACAAATTTGCTGGCTATATTTATGATTTCCAGGAGGAACTAACAACTGAGGTGAGGCTTTAAAGATCAAAAGCATTTTTTTCGGCTGAGAAAGACAGGGGATTATTCCAGGCAAAGGGAACAACATTAGCAAAGGCATAGAGAAAGAGAATATGTTCCTTCTGGACCAGACACATTGATTGGGGCTGAACCTGGAGTTCCCAGGGGCTAGTCTCTGAGACAGAGGTGGTGTGGGGAAAGAGATGGGAATTTAACTTGAGGTCGTGTGTAAGAATGTGGATTATCCCATAGAAGACCACAGGGTATTAGATATTGGGGGGATGAGTGGCATGAGCGGTTGTTTATAAAAGAAAACTTTAGCATAAGAGCGGAGCATCAGGAGGAAGCAGGGTTGAGGCAAGGAAGCAACGCATAGGAGAGGCAGTAATGGTTTCAATGGTTTGAACTGGTGCCATGAGGAAACTACTGCAACATGCACGCCAAGGGGAACCCTGACAGAAGTTACTGAGCCCTTGCAAAGGTGTCAGGACAGAATTCAATGTGCTCAGAACTGATGGGGAGGCTCCGTGATGACACAGGGATGGGCAAGGGTCAATGGTGACCACTGGAAAAGAGAGTGATTAAAATCAACGTTTTTTTCATCTTAATGACAATCAAAGAATCCTAGTCAAAATGCTCTGCTTTGGCTGATGGGACAGGGGATCAGGAGTAGTGAAAGGACTGGGAGAAGTTGAAAAGGAATTTAATTCTTCCAGTTTTGTCAGAGCTAGGGAAGCGGCAGGGTAGGCGACGGACCAGTATGGTTGCCAACAACTTCTTGGCGTTTTCTCTGGCTTCCCCACTGTCTGGAGACTAGACTCTCTCACAACATCCATTTTCCAGGTACACTGCACTTCTTCACCAGCGTGATAAATTAAATTCCTTTTTAGCTTTGATTTTCTTCATACCCACAGGAGACTACAGTGTGCAAAGTACAAAGTCAGCCGGTCTGACTTACAAGAGGCTGGGACATCCTGTTCCATAAACATCTGTCATGAGACCAAAATAACCCATGTCTTTAGTGGCCAAATTTTAACAGCTATAAACTGCTTCCTGCTTTTAGTATAGAATCACTGACAAAATTCTTATTTTGGGGGCCCTGCTGTTTAAAAACATTTTTAAAAATACAAATAATATAACTGTATTATAGAAAATACAAATGTGTATGGAGAAATTAAAATTCACCCAAAATATCATCACACAATGAAAGTCACCAATAGCACATTACAACCAGCCTTCTTCAAATATGTGTTTTTCAGTTGTACAATCTATACTATTTTGCAACTTTTTTCTTACCAATATTTTTATCTCCATTAACAAGACAATGAAAATGATTTTACATCTTACAATGATTCTTAATTGTAGAACATCTTCACATGTAAATGTTAAATGTGATTTTTTAAAATGTAATCTCTACCTCCAATGTGGGGCTCAAATTCATAACCCCAAAATCAAGAATGGCACACCTAAATGTTTTAATTTGGTTGTATTTATATTTTTCTACCTTACATTTGATTTTCTATATTCTCACCCTCTTAAGTCCTCTGTGTCAGCCAGTCTTGTGCTTTTATTTGCCTAGGTCAACAGGATCTTTATGTTTCACACATTGACCAGTGCTTCCTACTCATTAACAAAGTCCAGTCTCCCATCGACCTAGCCTATGATGCTCCCCTCCCCACACTTGCTGCCCTCTGGCTCCCTTCCCAAGACTCTCCTAGCAGAACATGTGCACATTCAGTCACCTAGCATTTTTAAAAAGGATAACTTGCTATGAAGATCATGGTGTTCTGTTCACATAAAGCCCAACACAGAGGAAAACCTTCCTTTCCCAAGCCATACCTCTAAGTGCAATCTTTCCCAACCATCTTGCAGACACCTGCTTCTGGAGAAAGAGAGGAGAGAAAAGGAGGGGGGTAGGAGGAGGAGGAAGACAGAAGGAATGGCTGGCTAATTCATTGCCGCTGTGAAACAGAACATAAACACCAAGGCCTACTGGTGCTCAATCTGTAATAGCAGCCTTATTTTATATCAAACACAGCTCTATTTGTCTTTCGTTTCAAGTCTTTAATCTTGAGGAAATGAGAGCATAAAAGCCTATGATATTAAAAGTTAGAGACTAACTGGCAATTTGCTGATAACTCAGGATTGATGTCACTGGGTAAAGAGAGGCACTAAAGAGAGGAAGGCTATCTGACATCACTAAGCTGTGGAAGGAACAGCTAAGGAAACTTATATAATCTCAGTTGACTTACATAACTCCTCTACACGTAAATTGCTGGATCTGTAAAATTGAGTAGTATATATAGTAAGTGCTCAATAAATGGTACTTTTTTTTTTAGTACCTTATACAGTGTTAGACTTAAAACACCTACTTGATGAGTTTCATGGAATAGATATTAATTGAATGTAATCATTGCTGCTATAGCAGAGGTATGTATTTCAGACTATTCCGTAGTCTGATAAAACAAACAAAAACATATGACAATCATTGTTCTGATTCTTCATTGTCCAAGCAATCTTCTGAGAAATTTGGGTTGTCTCAGGGAAGGCATGCCCAAGCATTCTAATGATTAGAAAAGACTGTTCTCTTTTCTTTTTTAAAAGATTTTATTATTTATTCACGAGAGACACAGAGAAAGAGAGGCAGAGACAGAGGCAGAGGGAGAAGCAGGCTCCATGCAGGGAGCTCGATGTGGTCCTCGACCCCGGGACCCCAGGATCACACCCTGAGCCAAAGGCAGACTCTCAACTGCTGAGCGGCCTACGTGTCCCAGACTGCTCCTCTCTTAAAATGAATGAGTGTTGGGGCACCTGGGTGGCATCTGCCTTCGGCTCAGGTCATGATCTCAGGTCCATGGATTGAGCCCCGAGTCCAGCTCCCTGCTCAGTGGGGAGCTTGCTGCTCCTCCTCCCTCTGCTCCTCCCCTGCTTGTGCTCTTTCCCTCTCTCCCATTCTCAAATAAAAATGAATGAGCATTATCTTGCTTGATTTGTGTAAGTCAGTCCTTTAGAACTTGGTCAATTCTTGGTGGATCAAAGTGTGTGCTCCACAAATATTTGTTGGAGGGAGGAATGGATGCATAAACGAATAAATAAATAAGTAAATTCATTTATTTGAGTTCTAATCTCTTGGAAGATAAATCATTATGTACCATTGATCCCATATTACTGTGACTTTCTCTACTTAAACCAGGGATAAAGTGCGTGGCTCCACTAACCAACTCTTTTGAATGCAAGAAGCATAAAGAAATCAATCATCAACATCATCCAGTTACAGAATTGAAAGGAAAAGCGGAGTAGTTCTGCACTATAATTTAGCCCTAACCTCATGAAATTTAAAATTTGAAGTCACTTTCCAGGTGTTTTTCAGTATCATTCCCTTCTCCCCACACACATACACATCTCTGCTTCCAAGCTTTGAAATGAGCTTCTTCCATTACCTTAGCAAGGAGCTCCCATAACAGAGCTTTACAGCTCTGGAGTAACTTTAGACATTGTTACAACCTGAACAAGACTCAGAATCTATAGGAATAGTGAGTCACCTAAGTTTTAGAACAACTGATACTAGAAAAATGTTGCTGTTTTAACCCATCTTATCTGGAAATTTTCTATAATATGGAACTCTACATCCAGGGGAATCAACACTCTTACTGTTACTTCTTTTAGAGCAATAACTAGGCTAACATTTCTAAATGTAGATAGTTGTTGATGGAACTGGTGGAGACAAAATTACTGGCTATTCAAAAGGTTAAAAAATTTTGCATGCGGGATAACTTATGCTGCCATACTGGGATGATGCTGGTTGTTTGGAGTAGAACTTAAAATCATAAATCCTTATTGACATGTTTCAACTCATATCCTACCCCAACAATGACTGGATGACATGATTTTTTTAAAAAGATTTTATTCATTTATTCATGAAAGGCACAAAGAAAGAGGCAGAAACATAAGCAGAGGGAGAAGCAGGCTCCTTGCTGTGAGCCTGATGCAGGACTTGATCCCGGTACTCCAGGATCATGACCTGAGCCAAAGGCAGATGCTCAACTACTGAGCCACCCAGGCACTCCTGAATGACATGATTTTTAAGGAAACTGTAAATTCCAAAATTTGATGATCGTATATTTACATTTTTACCTAAGGTGCTTTGGATAATATAATTGTGTATTTATATATAGGGAATGTGGGAGAAGGAAACATTGAGGAGATAGTTATGAAGAAGAGTTGCTTTCAGATATGGGCAGTAAATGAGATGAATAAAGTGAGCATAAGATGTCTGGAAACTACATATACCCTTTATGATGCTCAAAAACTAAAGAACAACAAAAAAAACACAGAAAAATTTAATTATTTTTATTGGAGAGGCTATATACTTTTACCTTAATGCAGCTCCAATGCTGAAAATTATGGTTTAAGACTTCATAAGCATTGTATTTATAGAGGTGTTTGGATGATACTTGACAATAAGATAAACAGTTTAATGGAAACCCTGAGACAGATTCCAGAGGACTGAGATATAAAAATAATAAAATGATGAGGAGCACCTGGGTGGCTCAGTGGGTTAAGCATCTGGCTCTTAATTTCCGCACAGGTCATAATCTCAGAGTCATGGGACTGAGTTCAGCATCACGCTCCATGTTCAGCATGGGATCTGCTTGGGATTCTCTCTCCTCCTCTGTCTCCTCCTGCTTGTGCTCTCTCTTACTCTCTCTTTTACTAAACCAATCAATCAGTCTTCAAAAAATAATACAATGATGATAATAAAAATGATAGCTACTCTTTACCAAGCCTTTACTAAGTGCCAGGCACTATGCTAAGACATATATAATTTCACTTAATCTTTACAACCATCCCATCTCACCCTCTTTTACAGATGAAGGAATTGAGTCTTGAGTGATATAGTAAACTGCCAAACATCTCATAGCTGCTAAGTGCTGATGCAAGAATTGCAACAATTTTATCTTCCTCAGAAACCCCAGGACTTTCTCCACCATTTGAAGTATTTGAGTCTTTGCTTAGCTACTTCCTGGCTTTTACCAGAAGCAAGTCACACAAACTCTTCTTATCTGTAAAATAATCAAGATACCAGTATCTACTTCATAAGATTGTTGAAAGGATTAAGTTACCTAACGTTTTTTAAAGTATTTAATGTATGATCTTGTTGCAACAAGTGTTAGCTGTTTACCCATGGTGATGCCCCTAGCTTCCTGTGTGGGCAGGGATAACCACCAAATTTTAGAAGCGTTACTTTTTTCTCATGGATAAAATGAAGAAGTTGGGCTATGTGATCTTACAAGTTTTTCCAGTTCTAGCCTTCTTACCTCATCTTTCCTTTCTGATAAAGCAAATGTAGGTAGCCAGGAATAACCCTAGCAGCAGGTGAAATGAGAGATGAAGAACAAGTAGGAAAGAATGACTGCCAAAAACAAAACAAAACAAAAAAAAAACTCCTGCTCCGGGAGAGTGGGTCAGAACCAAACAGTAAGACAAACTCAAATCTGTAAAGGTTACATTAGGCCCCGGGGCAAATTCCATAAGCAGCAAAGGAGATCTTTATCATAATTTCTACTTAATCCTATTTTCACACTGGTTTGAGAGCTGTTCCTTATTTCCTTTCTAGAATTATAAACCACAAGTTTCTTTGCTTAATTCTTTATCTCCTTGATCTTGAAGAAAAAAATAGACACATTTATGGTAGCCAACCCCACAAGAATATATAGCCTGCAAGTAGACAGACTTGTCCTATCTGAATGTCAGCTCTGGATATGTGGAGTTGAACTGTTTCCATGGTTTGCTTTACTGCATGTGGCTTATATTTTTTTTGCCTGCCATGAAAACTACATTTGGCAATGCTGCTATTCCGTCACCATGACAATTTAATGTCAAAGAAAATCCATGGGAAGAAAAAGGAAGCCATTTAATGTGTTGAGAGTTGACCCACCGGCTTTGAAGTTCACAACTTATTATTACAGCAAGTTATGCTGACATATTTTGACAACTCAGGACAACTATTTACTCAGTAGCCATCACACTTATGTCAACAAGGCTTTTGGAAAACCACTTTTAATCAGCAACATCAGAAATTTATAAATTCCTGTAGAGCCCAAGAATCATTTAGGAAAGAAGGGAGCCACAGAGAAAAGCTGAAAGACATTTAGCTAAGGGTCACAGGTGGAACCACCGTCAATTATATATTTGACTCTTATTGCTTCATTAAAAATTTTAGAAAATTCCTTCCAAGGTATTTATCAGGGTTAATAACTTTAGCTTTAATATGGGTGTTGATTTCACTGTCAAGCATGTATGTTTTCTGTCCCTGATGGCTGTTTACCTGAGTTTCCCTGTCAGTTGTCCTTTCATGGTGATATTCCTTGAAGATAAAGATGTATTTTCCTGATGTTTCCATAGTAATTATGCACCAAGAGCTTGGAGTGATTTAAGATAAAACAGAAGCTGACCAACTGGCTGTAATCGTTGTCCTCATCACCATGCCTCATGCTTCCCTGGCCACCATGCCAACCAAACCCAAGTCCAGTGTCTGCACATGACCTGTCCCTTTGGGCAGCACCCCACCTGGATCCCAAACCATCTCTTGTCACTGAAACATGAGTGTGTTTTCCCAAGATCTGAAGAATTATATGGGATCATGGACTCTCTTGGATAAAGCTTCCAGCTCCACTAATTTATTCATCTGTTCAATAGATATATTTGAGTGTCTGTTTTAACAGGCATCTTCCATATGCTTACTCTCTACAGCTTATGAATCAATCATTTATCTACAACATATCTATCACTTATCAAGTATATATTTAGCCATGTTGACCACATCTAAGATTGAGAAACCCATTATTCCTTGCAGTGTGTTACAACTTTAAAAGGCTTTGTTAGAAATTACTTGTTTTTTTTTTGAAATTACTTATTTGTATTCAAAGTGTACCTTCTTGAAGTTTCCATCATTAGTATTCCCTTTCTTTTTTTTATCCTTAATTACCTCCATCATTTTTCATATAATAAAATTATGAATTCATTTATTCTAAGCCCCTTCATTGCTCTCAGCCCTTCTTAAAGTGTAGTACCAAAGAAGTAAAAAAAAAAAAAAAATCCCTCAGATATAGTCAAGTTGCCCATCCAGAAGAGCATCTCAGAACTATGTGTGCCCCCCTCTTCTCAGTTGTGAAGTTACAATAATAAATATAATAGCTTCTATCATTGTATGATAGACATTGTGCCAAAAGAGAAAAATACTTTTGGGACGTGTTACCAAGAGGGATTTTTTCCTGATCATCTCACCACTGGAGTTAAGACCTCAAAGATGAATCAGACTATGCCAAATTAAAGCAGCAGCATGGTGCACCATACAAAGAAGACTGAGTATGCTGAGAGATGCGAATGTTTCAATCCTTACCCTTAAAAGTCTGACAGTGGAGATGGGGGTCCTCTAAGAAAATCACTAGCAAAGCCTGGGGTATCTGCAGGAAGAGGGACCAGGACCGGTAGTCCATACTCCAGGACATTTGTTCACATTTCTCCCACGCTACCATTCACTTCACCTCAGTGGGATTCAGCCCATGTCAGGTCCGCCACTTTGTCTATAATTTCTACCAATCTGAACTCACTTGATTCTATTTGTCAAACCCATACTCATTTAGTTATGAAGACTGAAGATGCAAGACACCAGAGTTTATAGTCCAGCTCAACCACTATTTATCTAGATGACTTTGGGCAATTCACTCAAACTCTCCATATCCTAATTCTTTTTATCTACAGAATGAGAATAACTCCTAGGCGTGTGATCACTGAATGAGTTATTATATTTAAAGTGCTTTACCAAGTGTTTCACACGTAATAGGAGTATCCTAAGAGTCCTCTCATATACTGATATTTTTATTACTATCCGTAGACATATCTTTGTAAACCCCTTTCAATCCTTCTCTTTTTCTTGTAACTCTTGTCCAGTATCGAAGGGAATTTTTTTATATTTTTTTCTAGCTTTTTAAAACTTTTAATTATTGTCTTTGCAAGCCTAATGGTGGGCTGATAAAAATAGAAGTACCACTACTGAAACCTCAAAGGAAAACAACACATTTCAATAGAAACAGGGCAACAAATGAGCAAACAAAAACTAATCCTATCAATTGTTAAAGAGCCTGGTAAGAGTTCATAAGACGGTTCCATTTTCACATCTCTACTCACTTCCCAAGACATACTAGAGTGACTTCTATTCCCATCAATACCACAAAAACAGCTCCTGTGAGGTCCACCAATAGCATCCACTTTCATCTATCAGGGAATTTCTTTTTCATTCCTTGTTTTCCTAGACCCACAGTAGCATTTAGCAGCAAAGACTACTACTTCTTTCTTAAAACTCTTCCTCCTTCTCACATCTTCCATGACACCACAATCTCCTGGGTTATTTTTGTTGTTTTGGCTTTTTTATACCTATCTGGCCACTCTTTTGCAGATTTACCAGGCTTTTCCTCCTCTACTTGCCATAAATATTAAAGATTCCAGAGGATTTATCCCAGAATCTCTTCTGCTTTCACTCAAAATTCTCATCCCACAATATTACCTATGCCTAAAGCTTTGGTAATAATCTAGACACTGAAAACCTTAATTTGTACCTTCCGTTCAAACTACTCCAGTAAACAAATCTTCTGGATTTGTTTTTCCATCTTCATGCCTAAATATCTCCATTTTGATAGAAAATTCAACATGTCTAAGGACAAACTCATGATCTTTCCCCCAGTACCTGGTCCTTTCCACTATTTTTTTAAATTATAGGCCTAACTATTATCCAATGCACAAGACAGAAGACCAAGATATTTCTGTGATACCCACTCCTCACAACCAATCCACAACAACCTCCAAAGGATCTCTGGAATCTGTTTTCTTTTCACCTGTTCCACTTTTCTACCCTAGTCCAAGGGCCCATTAAATCTCACTCACAGCACAGCAAAAACTTTCAAACATTATCTATATCTATTCTGGCCACCTTGCAATCTGCTCACATTGCTACTAGTCATTACACACACACACACACACACACACACACACACACACACACGAGAGAGAGAGAGAGAGAGAGAGAGAGAGAGAGAGAATTACTCTACTTATGATTTTAAGCTGAAGATCAACATCATTACACAAGGGTCTGCAAGGGCCCTGATTCCCTTTCTAGTCTTTTCTGCCGTTTGCCACTTCGACTTCTGTGCTCCAGCCATACTGGCCTTCTTCCCATTTCTCAGCCTCAGAGGTGCCTCCTCCTCTTTAGACCTTTGTGCACACAGTCCCCTTAGAATGCCCTCAGCCCCAGACAGCTGCACCAGTCCACAAATCACACATCACTGAGACGTCATTCAGAGATCTCAGCCCAAGTATCACCTCCTCAGGAAAGTTTTCCCCCACAACCCACCCCCAACCTTAGTCATACACTTTTAGGGAATGATACATTTTTTTCTTCAGAGAGCTTACCTTGATTTGGGATTATTTATTCATTTAGTGTGATAATTTAATTAACATCTGCCTCCTCCAATGACTATAAACTTTGAGATGAATTGTTTCAAACCACTGTGTCCTCCCACCTAAATGAGTGCCTGTCTCAAGGTAGGACCTCAAATAATACCTGTGAAGAGGACAAATGAATCAGTACCTCTTTATCCTACTCTAAATAAATTTGCTTTTCATTATACAATATTCTAAATATGTTTTGTAAATCTATTGTACTAAATATTATCTCTCAGCTAGGAAGTTTTATTTTACTATTTTCATCTAAAATCTCTAGTATTTCAGTCCATTGTGGGTTCAACTGCCTTTATAGCATGCTTCTTGATGCCTCTGTATCACCTGGGGATTTTATTTGCAAATGTAGAACCACAGGCCCCTTACAGAGCTTCTGAACCCAAACATCTCTGGGTGGGGTTGAATAATTCTTTTTTTTTTTTTTGAATAATTCTTTTTTAACAGGTACCACTGCATGATTTTTCTACACATCAAAATTTGAACAGGAATGCTTTTCTGGCTCAAACTAGAAATCAAAGAGAAATGTATTCTTAGACCTAAACAACTTTTATATAGACTTCTAGAATGAATCCTGTTTCTAAGTGGGAGAATGACTTTACTATGTTCTACAAAAGGGCCACACTTTTTTTGCTTCAGGAAATAAGTAGAAACAAAAGTAATGAAACCCAAAATATTGATGGCTTTCCATAGGCTTGACCCAAAAACCATATGGAACAGTAAGCCAAAAGAATTCCAACATGACTTATGAGACAATGAGCAATGGGTTTGGCCAGAAGTAACTCCTGAATATAAATTTGCATTAAACACAAGCTAATTCCATTTAGTATTGCAACTTGGTGTTTAAATTTTACTTTTCGGTTAGCTTAAAAAGACTGACAAGTTTGGTCTCCAGCAATTAGAAAGGTAAGTTTCTATTCATTCTCTTTCACATCTTTCCAGGCTCTTTGTTTAAAAAAAAAAAAAAAAAAAAGACTCATATTTTGAACATTGCCCCTGGTAGAGCCAGACATACTGTTTGATGCCTTGTCATGGAATGCAGCTGGCACACACTTCCTAATTGTATGATCAGAAAAAGAAACCAAGAAAAGTATTTGCTTCCTACTGTCAGCAATTGAGGGTCTCTCTGCTTGGTGCGCCCATGTGACTCAATGGCAAACATCTGGGAGAATAAATGGAAAGCAGCAAATCACTTAAGGAGAGCTTCAAGATGATATGAAGTAGGGTCCTTTTCTCCTTCTTCATTTTGAAGATGCTTATGGGAAATCGAATGGGTAGGAGGGCAGTGGTCTTTTGACATTCCAAACCACTAACCCTTCCTACCTGTTCTCCAGGATCATCTGTGACTTACTTGTTTATTTGTTTGTTTGCTTCTGAACCCAACCTAGAAACCAAGGCAAGGCCATGTGGAGAGGAATCAAGGGCTTGGGGTCACAGTCAGAATGGAGACCTAAGCTAGAAGCAGAGGTAATGTCCTGGCAGGTGTGCAGGTTACTAGGTTCTGGCTTGTGACTCACAGCTAAAAGATTAGGAATTGTAGGGGAAATGTCCTTGAATAAACATTCAAGACTAATGATTTCCAATTTATAATCCTTATTGGGAAAAGAGTTTTTGAAAAGTTGCCCATAATCTACAAATATTTACTTATTTATAAACTATATGCATGTACTACCCTAGTTTAACATAATGAACATTATAAGACAAAAATAGACACTGAATTCATCTACTAGAAAATTGAAACAGTAATTCTAATGTTTTTTCATATCCCTAAATATCCTTTTATTGCACTCAACTTCAGAGACCACTGGTTTAGACAAAGAGTTGCCTCTATACATATGCTAAGGAACTAGACTGAGGATAGTTTTTATTACTTGTATTTCTCAGGCGTTTGGGTCATTAAGTTTTAGTTGGAATGCCACAGTGGACCCATTCATGTTGAGATGGAAGCGATCTCATTATGAATCACCAAAAGATTCACAGCAGCATTGAGTAAATAGGAAAACAAAAGCAGTAAGTCAAATGTTAAACAAAGAGGATTGGTGAAATTAATGTTGCTGTATTTGTACAATGAAATATTTTATTGTCAATAAAAATGAAAGTTTCAAGGATGCTTTAATGCTACATGATGCTATATGGGTTGAACTGTATTCCTCTCAAATTCATATGTTGAAGTCCAAATCCCCAGTACCACAGAATGTGACATTATTTGGAAATAAGGTTGTTGTAAATGCAATCGGTTAATATGTGGCTATGTGGAGTATTGTGGATCCCTAATCCAACAGGACTGGTGTCCATATTAAAGGGATAATTTGGCACACAGGGAGATCGCTATGGGATTATTGGAGTTAGGCTAAGGAATAGCAAATATTGCTGGCAAACCACTAAAAGGTAGGAGAGAGGCATGGAACAATTTCTCTCTCACAGCTTTCAGAAAGAATCAACTTCACTGAAAACTTGATCCTGGACCTCTGGCCTTCACAACTTTGAGAAAATAGATTTCTGTTTAAGCCACCCAGTCTGTGATACCTCATCAAGGCAGCCCTGCCAGATAAAAACAGGTGACATGCTCAGACATCATGTTAAGTTAAAAAGACCTGACATAAAAGGCCTGCGTAGTATGATCCCAACTGCGAATACATGCACATACACATATGTAGATAAAACCCTGGAAAAGTTATTGTTTACCTTTATGCTGTGGGTACCTTTTTATGTCTCTTTCTTCATTTTTCCTCTATATTTTCTAAGTTTTCTGCGAAAGGATTAAAGCTTTACAAATATCTATATTCCCTAAGGTTTTATTTTTATAATAAAAATTTTATAAGCTTTAAAGTTTTTTTTGTTTGTTTGTTTTTTATTAAAAGGGGAGTTGGCATGGCCCAAAGAACAAAAGTGATTTGGGAGTCCTCAGGAAGCCTGTGTTGTAATACAAATCACAATTGTAGGACCCTGAAGCCCAGCAGTGAAAGCATTAGTGGGCAATGCCAAACAAATTAACAAGACGCAGGATTTGGTGATGCAGGCAGGGTGATATGTGGGGTGGTGCTGTGCCAAGCATGACACAGCACCCTGTCATGTGAGTCCAACTGTGGCACCGTCAGAGATTGAAACTGGCAGAGCCAGGAGGCCTTCCCAGAGTTCAAGGAAATATTATCAGCCCAGAAGTTCCCTCAGCAACTGTAGGCCAAGCAGGACTTCTCTGCAGCACTTGCCTTTTTTTTTTTTTTTTTTTTTACCTCTACTTTCCACCTAAGAATCCACAAAATGTTTTTATGTGTTTGTTTTTGCCTCCCACAGGAAAATGATTTCATTTTTGATTGAATATAAAAATTATACTTGTTTTCTGTAACATGTTCAAGCAACACAAAAGAGTATGCAGATGATGAAGAAATCACTGTCCTGATTTCATCCAAGTACCCCCAGGACATACAAGTGCCTGGGCAGGCCATGATTAGGCCTCCTATATCCTGACACTCTGTAACAATTAGCCCCCATTTCTTGACAAGGGTGGTTTGGTAAAAGTGACAACTGCTTATGACATTCATTGTTTTATCCCAAGGATTCTATTCCCATCTGATGGGATGAACATTAGCCATCATGGTACATCCCCCTGGTGGGATGGAAAATGATCCTTCTCTACTCAATGAGTTCTATGTAAAGAACTGAGTTACCTGTTTCTGGTTGATTCCAATGACATATCAGTGGCCCTATCTGATTTGATCTTTATTCCACCTCTGACCCCAAGGCACAGAAATATCCTTTTTTAAATGTTTGGTATCTGTTCTTTCAGATTTTTATTCTATGTATACATAAATTTATATATACAAGTGAACCACAAAAGGGGGGTAATACTCTATATACTGATCTGGCTTTTCCTCTCCCCAACTCCTCTAAGAGAAGGGAATGCCAATTGAGTATCTGAGCCTAAGTCTGTGACACTGATGGGGTCAAGGTCAAAGTCAAAGGTCATGCACATGGTTGTGTCCCCCTGGATACCCTCTTTGTGCTGCTTTCCTTTGTGTGGTGACCCTAAGGCTGGACTTTGGAGTCATCCAGAGTCTTGCTTTCTTTTATTCCTTTGCTCCAATGTTTGTCATTTGGATCATGGCTGGTAAGGTTTATGTTTCTGAGGAGATACTCCACCTAACCTTGAATATAAACCTCATATCTAGGCCAGTTTACCAGAAAGCTCTTCTGGTAGAAGACAGCTCATGAGCAGTGATAACAGAGTGGTACTTCATGTGATATTTATTTATGTTTGTTCTTTGAGGTTTTCACTCCTTCATGAACTTGAAAGTGAGAATGAGGGGCAGGGATAAAACAGGAGTTTAGCCTTCCTGGGTCCCAGGCCTGTCATCTCACTCAGTGTTGCAAAACCTCACATCCTTCACTGTTTTATTTCCATCATGCTACCTGTGGACAGTTTTCCACAGCAATACGTAGAGGCCTACCTTAGCTTATAAACCATGACTGCAGTGAACACCATGATACACTGTCCAGGATCCCCCTTCAGGGACAGATTTCTTGGCCCAGACCTGGGAATGCTGTCTGCAGACTACCTCCAGCTAGCTGTCAGTTATTTCAGGATGTGTCAAAGCGGTGGAGCACTGCTTTGCCCAAGGTCACACACTTTCTGGGGTAACAGGAAGTCCACAGGCAGTCAAGTGGGCATATAATGGTCAGGTCATTGTGGCCAAATTCAAAGCAGTTCTGACATGGCTCCCCTTGGAGTCAACCATCCAAACTGTCATTGAAGAGCGGCCACATAATCTAGCTTTGAACAACAACATAGCAGCACATGTCTGATGGGAATTTCTGGGAATTTTCAGTTTTCTTGATAGAAATATTATGTATTCCAACTGGTTTCTGTTAATGGCAGAATAATGTCCTCTGTCAAGATATTCACATCCTAATCCCTGGAATCTATGAGCACGTTACCTTACAAGAAAAGGGGATTTTGCAGATGTGATCAAGAAGTGATTAAGCTTCTTGAGATGGGGAGATTGCCCTGCATGATCCAGGAAGGTCTAACATAATCACAAGCATTCTTATAAGAGGGAGACAGGAATGCCTGAGTCAGGGATGATGTGAAGACAGAAGCAAGGGTTGTAGTCAGAGAGAAAGATTTGAAGAGTGAGGTCACTGGCTTGAAGATGGAGGAAGAGGCTATGAGTCAAGGAATGCAGAAGCCCCTAGAAACAAAAAAGGCAAGGAACGGATTCTCCTGAGAGCCTCCAGAAGGAACAGAGCCTTAGTATTAGTGCAGTGAAACTGATTTCAGATTCCCGACTTCCAAAACTGTAGGAACATAAATTTGTTTTAAGTTTCTAAGTCTGTGGTAATTTGTTAAAGCAACAATAAAAAACCAATCTAGTTTCTTTTCCCCTTTTTCCTCCCTCCAATCTAGACTGTGGCTAAAATGGATGGAGCTACAGCAACTACTTTAAGATTAGAGGAGAAAAGGTCAAAAGACAGGCAGAGAACTTGCCTTGAAATCCTTGAGCCACTGAACTAATGCCAGTAATTTCCTACCTCTAGATGTCCTTGTTTATAGAGAAACAAAACAAAAATAAAAAAGAACCTCCTTACATCCTTTTATCAGTTCAGTTACATGATACATAGTTTAGTATGATCCCATTAGACATATATACATAGTATTATATGTATTATTATATTATTTATAAAAACAATTTCCAAGGCTATATTCCAAAATGTTAATTGAAGTTTGCCATATTTTTGTGCATGTTGTGTTTTCTGTATGTTATTGTGTATGTGTAGCTTCTCTACCACATTTTGTTCTTGTAATGAAATTACATTAAGAGTTTTTAACTTTTTTTTTAAGGAAAGGAGATGAGGGCAGGAAAGATTTACCAAAAGTAGTTACAGGATGAATAAGAAATTAACAAGCACCAATGTTTAGTTGTGGGTTGAAGGAAAAAAAAATCAGACAAAGAATAGCTGACAAGGAGGGGTTGTGTCACAAGAAGGGGATGTTGCAAAGACCAGGCCAGACAGGCAACTGTCCCCTGCTAAAAATATTGTAATGGGGTCTCAGGAAAGTAAGTGAGAACACCACCCAAAGACTCAGAAAACTGCTTAGGTCGTATCAACAAATAATATAAAACACTTAGTCAAAGTTATATATTGTAATATTTTCTAAATAATAGCCATACTTTCAATGTCATCTGATTTTGGTCTTCCTTGTTTTTTGTCTCCCCCCCCCCCCACTTTATTTTTCCTCATTGTACTGATCTGCCATGCCCTACTCTTTACCTCTATTATCAATCTCCTTCTGCTAGAATTTAAGCCCCATGAAAGGAAGGTGTTGTACCTCTTTAGTTCATTGCTCTATTTCCACCTAGACTAGCACCTGGTACACAACAGGTGTCAGTATTTATCCAATGAACGAATGAACCACATAAATATTTTCTGCAGGGTCAGATAATATTTCAGCTTTTGCAGGCCAAGAGGCAGAATCAAGAATATTATGGAAGGCCTTGTGTAACAACTATTAAAAATATAAACATCATTCTCAGCTCACAGTCCTGTAAAAACAAGTCACAGGCAGGGTTTGCCCTGCGTGTCATGGTTTGTCAGCTTCTGAAATGGAGGGTTAAGAACTCAACAAAAATAAAAAATATCCTTCAACTATTCCTGAATCTCACCCATCATTTCTGGTAACTTTCAGGAACTCAGCCAATCACGCAAACGTGGAAGCCGCACAACAGTTAACCAAATGTGTCTTTATAGCATGAAAGATAGCACTCATTCTGGTCTAAATATTAGGAGGTGATAATTTAGGGTAGAACCAGCTCCTGGTTGTCTTGATTACTAAAGGCCTGTTCTGTGCAATGCCCTATGCCAACTATTAGTGATACACTTCGCTTTAAAATCCAGCAGTGAGATTTATTCTCAACACTTTGACAAAAGTAGGCAACTGTATTCAGATTACTCAGGTACCTGAGTGAATTCCATATTTAAAATTTCCATAAGGGTGCATATTAAAAAAAAGTCATCAGCTGGATTTGATAAGGGCATTGTGCTAGATCATATTCTGTTGTATTTTTCACTCATCAGATTATTTTTAAGTTTTATCCATGTTCCCGTATATACATTTATCTCATTGCTTTTAACCACAGCTTAATTCTCAGGATATACCCACCACATTTTCCTTATTCTCTAGTCCAGTGGTGGACCATTGCATGTGTCTACTCCCCATGACCACTGACACACTGTGATGAAGACAGCCTCCTAAGGTTCTATCAAAGATGCATTCCCAAGTGAGTCCCCTATTCATTAAACTTAAATCTTGAATTGTGAAGTAGTTGAATTTTGTGCTTTTAGGTTTTTTAAAAGAAAACCTCCCTTATTCAGAGGACATAAAGATTCTCTCACATTTTTTTCCTCGCTTTGTCCTTTACCATTTTTCTCTTTTATATTTAGGTCTTTAATCTCACTGAAGATTATTTCTGAACATGATGTGAGACCCCATACTGTCTCCACTATTTTAGAAAGCCTCCACTATCCTATGCCAAGTTTATGTATGTTAATACTGATATGTTAAATATGTATATTGTAGTGTTTTTGGAGGGAGTGGTAGAGAATGCCAGGGACCTGATAAACTGTTTCCAAATATGTAAGAATAAAGGTTCACAAAGGCAATTCTACAAAGGCAAGACTTAAAAAGGCGAAGCCCTACTACCAGATATTAAAATGTTTTATGGCACTTGATGGGATGACTACTGGGTGTTATACTATATGTTGGCAAATTGAACTTCAAAAAAATAAATAAATACAAAATTTAAAAAAATAAATGTTTTATGAAGTCAAAGTGAAAAGTGATACTTGCAAAGTAATAAAATAGCACAAATTATAGATACACAGTTATAGAGATACATTTATATGTATTTGTATATGTATATATTCATATATAGATATATCTCTATATTTATGTGCTTCAGCTATTTTCTTATCCAATAACACCTCTCCTGGAATTTCAACTGGAATTTCAAGGAAATCAATTAATATCTCTAAAATGTTGAATCCTTTTTCTCAAGAAACACAGAGAATCTCTCAATGCGTCCAGACCTCCCTTTATTTTTTCGGACACATTCCCAGAACCTGTCTACCAGTCAGGGCTCAGTTAAGAAAAGGGAAACCTCAGGAGACATTTCAAGTAGAGGGGATTTAATTCAGGGAATTAGAAACCTACACAACATTTGGAAGGGTAGGAAGAATGAAGAACAGGCAAAAAGTTCAGCAGGGCTTTCGGGAAATCCAGAGGAACAAGAAGGTAAGGAACTGCAGGCATCCCAGGAATAGCAGGGAAGCTGCTACTGTCCACTCTCAGCCACATGCAGCCCCCAAAGCAGTAGTTTACCCAGAAGCCGTGACAACTTCATGCCTGCCAACAGTTCCCACTTCTGTCCATAGCTGTTACCAGGGAATGTTGGCTTTTCCTATTATTTCCCCTTCCAACCGCCAAACAAATTTTTTTCTTTGGCAGAAAGTGAACCAGAACTACCCTGGCAAGAGATAGGGATGATACCAAGTTGACAAACAGCCACCCTGCACAAAAGAAAAACAAAGAGCTTCAGAAACATGAAGTGATTTGTGACAAGTTAACATTTAAAACCCACAATAACAAAATTATTTTAAGTATGATTCAAAGGAAGCACATTTTAACTGATTCAATGTTGTGGCATATTGTTTCACTTGGAAGTAATACAAAGATAACATTTGCAGAGTTTTAAAATACAGTGAATTCTTCACGAGCAGTTTGGTCTCTGCAAAGATCAGATAGGCAGTGTGATACAGTGACCCCTCACTCTTCAGCCCTGGCCATACCTTCATTAACCTGTGTCTAGTTAGAACTCCACAGTTGGAGGGGCATGGAGAATTTGATGACTGCATAGGCAGTAGTAGTAGCAGCAATAAAAAGGATTCAGTAAGGGGGGATGGACAGGATATATTTTACAAAACACACACACACACATATGGGTTTGTATATGACAGTAATAGTCCTAAAGTGTAAGTAGGATTGTTATCCAGCAGTGGTCTTCAAACTCTCCTGATAACACAACCCTGTCTTAAAAGATGCTTTGATACACACAAATACAGAAATTAAAAGAATGAAATAGAATTAGAAAGAGAGGTTCTAACATTTTTTTCCAGCATCCCAATGGATCATTTTAAGGAACCTGTGAGGTTCACACACCACTGGAGAAAGTGCTGACTTGCCTGCTCACCCCACTTTTTTCTGTATCCTCCATTAAGCTTCTCAAAGCCAGAAACGGCAAAAATGTTACCTGTTACATACAACACAACACCCCAGAGATCTAGAGTCAGTATCTACATCAAGTTCATGCAAATGACATCATAGCTGCCAGGAGAGGGCAGTGTGAGCAGGGTATAGGGAACTGCCTACCCAGAGGTCTATCATATGAAAGAAGAAAGCAGCTAGAGCAAAGTGGGGCATAGGCTCTAGAAAAAAAACACTGAAGAGAGCCCGATAGACTATAAATAGAAAGAGAAATGAAGTCTAAGAAATATTGAGCCACAACCAGGCCACAGAAGACAGCTGCCAAAGGCCACAGTAAGAAAAATGCTGGGGATTTAGGGGTCTGTGGTTCATCTTAGGGATAAAAAGGAGAGAGAGAGAGAGAGAGAGAGAGAGAGAGATTGAGAGAGAGACAGACAGAAAGAGAATGAGTAAGCAAGAAAGCTCTAGTCCAGAAGCCAAAAGGCCCAAAGCCAGAATCAAGGATCTGAATTCAGTGTCAGATCAAATTTCAGGAGCTGGGCAGGAACTGTCAGAGCTTCCAGGGCTCAGAAGTTTCTAAGGCAATCATCATGAAAATATGCCTACGAGTTAAGACTTTTGAGACAACAAACCATTATTCTCAGTCTTGTGATTTCTGATCTTGAAGATTTTTTCATCCTTTCCAGCCTAAGGAGGCATGGAAGGCTTTTGAAAATGGTACAGCTCAAAACATGAGTAGTTCTAGTGCATGGCCTGGCAGAGAGCACACGTTCTCTGGTGTGCTGAACACTGATTTATCCTAGATGAATAGTGCTCCATGGAAGGATGCCATACAGAAAGTAAACTGCAGGAATGTGAGACTCCCTGGGTTACCCTCTTGAGACTAGGTGCTGTTCCAGGCCACAGGGACAGAGCATGAGACAACAGCCCTGCCTTATATTCTAGTGGGATGTTAACAAGTAAGCAAACAGATAATAAACTCTAGGCAGTGATAGTCCACTGAGGAAAACAAAGCAGGAGATGCAACAGAGTGTGCAGGAGGAGGAGCAGATTGACTCTTTCACAGAGTAGTCAGAGACTTGTTTGAATAACATGAGCAACCCCCATGAATCTCTGAAGGAAAATTATTTCAGGTAAAGGTATCCTTAAGGAAGAACCAAGATCTTGGTGCGCTTGGAGGACACAGCAGGAGGGCCAATGTGGTTGGAGATGATTCAGCAAAGGCAAGAGTGTTTAGGAAGTGAGATTGGAAAGACAGGTAGAGCTAGACCTTGAAGGGCCTTGAAGGTCATGGTGAAAAGTCTAGATTTTAGTTTCAGCATTGGGGGAGGGACGAGCAAATTTATGCTCTTCAAAGAGACCATTCTGGCTGCAGCAGGGGTAGGGTGGGGGGAGTGGGGGAGAGGTTACCACTGGCTGGAGGAGCCTGAGAGAGGAAGTCATGGTGTGCTGGAGCCAAAGAGCTGTCAAATAGCAGTTCTGTGAACCTCTTGTTAAACACAACCATTATTAAAGTCAAATTGTATAAACTCACAATTAACATGATACTGAAAGCAAAGCTCATAAATAATGAAAAGTCACTGCTTCCTAACTCTTTTACTCAATTTAACCATTATCTATGGCCTTGAAGGTATGTGTATCTTTTTATCTGTAGCAGGGAAATACTATACAATGGGGTGCTACTACGTCTCTCTTCACAACTCCATGCTCAACGGGGCTCACGTAGGTAGCTTGAAATGGGCCACGGTGGGAGTGTTTACACTGCAGGATGGCAAAGTCTACAAGCAGAGCTTCCCCACCTCCACACCCAGAGAGGTGGCTGTTAAACATTTACCAGTACACTGATGACCATGGAAAAATGACAGGGATCTGAATGAGGGTGGTAGCAGCAGTAGAGTTCCACAGGCTCTGAGGTACAGTCAACAGAACTTGTGGACATTCCGGATGTATAAAGTGAAGTAAAGAGAGGCCTACGTAATAAGCTAAGCTTTTGAACGTGAGTTCGGAGGTGGGCTTCTGAATGTGAAAACAAGGTAGAAATCAACTCTTGTTGTAATATACTAATTAGAGTTTCCTGAGACAGTCTCTTCTCTAGGGCTTTCTGTTGAGGCTTTCAAGATAGGCATCCTTTCCACAAGACAGCAATAATCATGCACTTGATGTGGATAGAAACTCTGGATGTGGTAACTGCAAACTCAGGAGTGGTCTCTATCCTCCCATCATTTAGCACAGTGCCTGGAACTTAGCAGGTGGTCAATGTCCAAAGTGATCACCCCCATAGTGTACAATGCATCCTTATGTATTTGGGAATCTACAAGGGAAGCCATAGCGATTTCATCTGGATCTAGATATTATCAGCTTACTTGAAAGCAGTAGGTGAAAAGAACCGAGTCACTTACTGAGGCAAAAGGTTTCTCTAACTAGTTCTGTGTACCTACTGGGCTATATTCGTTGGTAGTAAAAGACTATGGTCTATGGGAGGTTATATCCTGTAGTAAGAACACCTTGTGTGGTTTTCTTTTGTTGTTCTTTTTAAAAAAACTTTTATTTAAATTCAAGTTAGTTAACATACAGCAATTATTAGTTTCTGGGGTAGAGTTTAGTGATTCATCAATTGCATATAACACCCACTGCTCATTATATCAAGTACCCTCCTTAATGCCCATCACCCACTTACCCCATCCCCTAATCCCCCTCCCCTCCAGCAACCTTCAGTTTGTTTCCTATGGTTAAGAGTTTCTTAAGGTTTCCTTTCCTGCTTTTATTTTTTCCTTCCCTTCCCCTATGTTCATTTGTTTTGTTTCTTAAACTCCACGTGAGAAAAGTTATATTGTATTTGTCTTTATCTAACTCATTTTGTTTAGCCTAATACCCTGTTTCATCCACATCATTGCAAATGGCAAGATTTCATTCTTTTTGATGGCTGAATAGTATTCCATTGTGTGTATATACATCTTCTTTAGCCATTTATCTGTTGATGGACATATGGACATATGGGATCTTTCCATATTTTGGCTATTGAGGGTGCATGTGCCCCTTCAAATCACTATTTTTGTATCCTTTGGATAAATACCTAGTATTGCAATGGCTGGGTCATAGGGTAGTTCTACTTTTAACTCTTTGAGGAACCTCCATAATATTTCCACAGTGGCTACACCACTTTGCATTGCCACCACTTTGCATTGTTCCCCTTTCTCTGCATCCTTGCCAACATCCATTATATCTTGAGTTGTTAATTTTAGACATTCTGACTGTCATGAGTTGGTATCTCATTGTGGTCTTAATTTGTATTTCCCTGATGATGAGTGATGTTGAGTATCTTTCCATGTATCTGTTAGCCATTTGTAAGTCTTCTTTGCAGAAATGTCTAAGATTACCTTGTGTTTTTTTTTAATAGACCAAGATTCATTGAAGATGAATGAGAAAAACAGAATTTATTAATGTAAAATTCAAGTTTAACTTTGAATGTCCATTAGCTACCTTCTATGACAACCCTTACAAAGTTGATGTCTCATTCATCTGCAGTTTTATGCTATTGCATCACTCAGTTTATTTTCTTTAAAACATTTATCACATTTTTTAATCAGCTTCATTATTTACTGGCTTACTTATTAACCGCTTGCCTCCCTCATCTGATTCTCAACTGTCATACAGAGAGACCTTGTCTGTATTAGGCACTGCTGTAGTTACAGCATCTATTACAGTGATTAGCACATAATAGAATCTCAATAAGTATTTAGTAAATCGAAGGATTAACTATTAAGTAATAAGCATAGAAAGGCACAAGAGTCCTGAAAGGTACAAAAGGCATTTAACAATTTAGCAATTAACAAAACTTCACACTGTATCAAATAAACAATTACTCTACTGAGGTCTAGCGAACAAAGTTTCATGAGTGAAACACATAAACTGTTCCTATTTGACATGTTGAAGAACATCTTTTTTGAGAGGTAAGGAACAGGGTGCCTCTGTAAAAAGTGTTATTTGTTGCAAACAGAATCCACTCCAGCTAGTTTTGCAAAGAGTGAATTTATTAATAGATATTAGACAGCTCATAGAATCTCTAGTAGAGCTATTATAGAATCAGGCTTGGATCCAAGGACAGCTCCCTAAAATGTATGTTCCCTGTGGTCAAACATAAAGCAAGCAGGGGTCACCCTACAACAGAATACAAGCATAGCTACTACCTTCAAAGCATGGAGTCTAGATGGCGACTGATCCTTTACGCTATTTTCTTCTACAACCACATCTTATTTGGGTATACCTGTAGATCCCAGGTAGAGGCAGAAATTCTCCTTTGGAGAGGTTGGACTCATAATCTGAAAATTACCAAAATAGGACAGGCAAATGAGTTGGGTAGACAAAAACATGACACATGCCCAGTAGGTCCACTTTTTCTTCCATATTCAGACTTCCAGATTATAACTACATTATCACCACCAACAACAAAATGGCCAAGTCAGCATAATCCAACTCTCCATTGTACAAACAAAAGCACATCACCCTTTCCTCAAAAGCAAAGGAACAAAAGTTCTATCAATCACTGCATTTGCTTGAAGTCCAGGATCTCCTGGAAATAGACCTTCCTCCTCTAACTCTGTCATGATTGTATCTGTATTTTCTGAATCCAGTAAGCTAAACTATAGATTTAACCAATACATTCCATGTAACAACAAAAATAAAGAATAGGAGAGGGAGAAAATGGACAATTATTTAAAATATATCTTTATATGATAGTAAGAAAGAAAATATGGGTAGGCATCATAATCCCCATTTCTGCATCTGTGCACATGTCAATGGTTGGTCTTTATGCTTTCTACCCCTCACTATTCATTCCAAGTTCTTTGTCCTCAGTGAGCACCTCGGGTGATTCGGGTTCTGCTCTCAGTAGCTTCAATCACACCATCTTTCCTAAAGGATTGAACTCTGGATAGTCCTGCCTATGTTAGATTGCTCATATCTTCTAACTTTCATTACAAGATATACTTTACCAAAGAGTACCACAGAAGATTCAACATAAAACTACCCCCCCACGCCTATCAAGTGCACTATTTTTCCTTAGTAATCAAGAGTAATTACCCTAGCCAATTCCTGTTTATTTTTTGCCTGCTTATCCAAAGGCATCTGCCTGCTTATCCAAAACATCTGGGCAGCTGTCTCAGCTCCAAGTGGAGCTGTTTTTGGATGTCCTGGTGGAAGCATTCCTTCCTTGGGTACTCAGGCCTCTAAACCAACAGAGGCCAGTGTCATGGGGCTCAAAAGTAAATATTCTGTGAGTTGACCATTAGGAATAATAGTGAAATGTGCCATTTTCATCTCCATCCTTGGTTGCCCGACACATGCTTGGCCAGGGGAGGAACTGTTTTGAGTATTGTATAGGGGTAGAAGAGACCCTTGTCAAATTTGTTTTTGCAAAAGTCTTACCAACAGCTTGTTGTTTGTAAAGCCACTGTAAATACTCAAACATCATTAATTATCAAAGCTAAATACTTTCCCTCATGCATCTGTGTCACCTTTGGGATCTTTCAATAAGCAGTTCTTTAGACTTCCAAATCATCATGTTTTAATGAATTCCTAATTATGAAATCAACACAGGATGAATCCATGGAAATAATAAGAGTTCTAGAATTCTTAAAGAAATCAGGTATCTAAGAGAAGAAATGACAATGGGACATTAGAAATTTTATTTCTACCATTTCAGAATAATGCCCTGTATCAGTCTGCTTATCTTAGATTAATAACACACAGCCTTCAAATCTCAAAGGTTTAGAACAATAAATAATTATTTTTTGGCCACATTATATATTCGCTTCAGTTTGGCTATGACGCTGCTTCACATCTTCAATCAAGCACCAAGTAAGAACAACGGAGTTTACATATCTTGGTACATGCAACTCAGTGGCAAAGAGAAAAAATAAATGACAAATGGAGGAACCTCACAGAAGGTCTTAATATTTTGCTCAAAAACTGCCATGTGTCAGTTTCACTTACATTGGCCAAAGCAAACCAAATGGCCTGGAGTGGGGTGGGAGCATCTTCAAGTCAGTGGGGGTGGGGAAGTACATACCTCAAAAATTACTGGGAACAGTACTATCTGTCACATGCCCTAACATTAGTATTTACTCCATTTAAGGCAGAGTAATGCAATTTAAACTACAATGTCTTTTTATTTTACTTTATTTAAACTACAATGTCTTTTTAAAATACAGAATATTATTGCATTAATGTTCAGACAGGTTAAATAAATTTCCTGAGGTCATGGTCACATTAAACAGTATATTCTGGGTTCAAGTCAAAGATTCACATATTTAACACATAATTCTTCCCATTTCAGAGAGAAAAGGCAACCCTTATTATTTCCTTGTTACTGTGTGAGCTGAGAATTTCTAGGATTTCTTGGTACCTTTGATGATTTTAAACCTCCTTGGGGACTTTAACTTAAGGATAAGCCTATGTCCTTAATTGTGTCACCATAAATGCTGCCCTGGGCATATTGTGCTTCATGGTTATGATTACATGTTTGACTATAAGCTTGAAAGAGAAAGACCTAAATAATGCTCAAACCAGATGCTGCTAGAAATACCAAAATATATATTGTTCCCATCAGAAAATTCAATATATTTCATTGATTTACTCTCTGAGTTGATCAAAGAATACTCAAATTCCATGACAGATCTAGGTGTATTGAATGTGTGTGAATAGGATGATCAGCAAGGAAAATGCTCAAAGAAATCAAGTTGTTCTCCAGCTATCAACATGATTATCTCCTATAAAGGAAACACATTGTAAGGGAATTTTTTCTTTTAAGTTTCAGCAGGCAGTTGATAACCTACCTTAATCATATTACATAAAGCACATTGGGGAGTTGTTGCATGAAGGCATTGACTAGAAACTGCAGCTGGAATTGATTTTTATATTTTAAAGTACTCTAAAGGGATATCTTTTATAGGCTTTACTACTCAACATAATCCGCCAGAGGAATTTTTTTTTTCTGCATGAGGAATAGCGAGGAATCCTAGTTTAATATACATATTGAATTTCTAAAATCATGAGTTAAAATTTTTATAAGGTAATAACCTTTTTCTGTGTTTGACATTAAGATATATGTTTTATCAGGACAAGGACTATCTTTACATCAATCCCCATTTTATCCCTAATACCTAGCACAGTATCGGGCGTACCCAGAGAACAGTTATTAAATAAATGAAATTATTTATTGTTTACTACTTAGAATTATTAGACACTACTGTTTCATACAGTGGGACTGCATATCTATTTGTCCTGTTTGAGACAATTATGTCTAGGAGGAAATATAAGGGTGGACTCTCACCACTTGTAGGTAAAAGATCAATGAAAAAGACTAACCATGCTCTAATGTAGACTGTCAGGGCAAATAAGACTTGAGTAGATTTCTCATAGTTATTCTGCAAACTTCAATAAGAGTCAATTCTGAATTACTGAAGTGTTGACAACTGAGAATTTGCCATTTCTAGCCCCATCAGATTTATGGACAACTTATAAAACAAACCAGAATAGATACTGATTTATCTACATCTGAGCATCATTCTCTTGTTTTAACCACAAACATCAGTCTTTACAAGGTAGTATGATCTAAAATTCCCACTTTTCAAGTCCAAGAACATCTACTCTGTATGTCTTAGAAGATCTGTAATAAGATTGTCCAAAATAGCATTCACTTGTTGATGATCAACCACAATGGAGTTCATTTAATATGGTAGCGCAGAACAAATTGTTATTATTGTTACAACTGTTATTATTGACTAAACTTCCTGAAGACTCATCATAGTGACAAATGGAGAGAGTAACAGTTCCTTTCACACCATGACTGCT
This sequence comes from Canis aureus, assembly GCF_053574225.1. Taxonomy (NCBI): domain Eukaryota; kingdom Metazoa; phylum Chordata; class Mammalia; order Carnivora; family Canidae; genus Canis; species Canis aureus. The sequence continues at coordinate 42,305,165 of NC_135631.1, forward strand.
AAAACAGTCATCTAGCACTTTAACACTGTCAGTTGTAGTGAGTAGAGCACAGGCATGATCAAAGCATACCCAGTTCCAAACCTCGATTTAGACACACACTGGGGCCACCGAAGGTTTTTTGTTTTTTTTTTCTATTTGAGAGAGTCAGTTGAAGATTTGTCCCTCCCTGGCTAGTTCACTGCTGATGCTGGACACCACAAATCACAGACACTGTAAGTTCACTTCCTAGTTTGGTCCCCACTCATTTGTGCAGAGCTATTGTCCCTTGATGCCAGGCTTAGGGAGAGGAGAACAATGTTAAAAGTTGTGAACATAAAATGATAAACTCTCTCTAACCCATCAGGGAAAAGCCAGATAATCTAAAGAAGGAGTCATACAGGAAGGCAAGTTAATACAATTAACCAGAGTGAAGGCATGAACTAGAGAATTGGTAGAAAAGAGAGGAGAAAACATAAGCACAAGTTGAATGGTCAAGTGGTCCAAGGCCAACATCCTTCAGTTAGTGTTGGAATTAAGTGGATGAACATGTAAACCCAAGGAAAAAAAATGAAGTAATATGGTTAAAGTGACTGGGAAAAAGCAATTCAGTCAGTTTCTGCAATGAAACAAGGAGGAAAAAAATCTCCAGAATGGAGAGAGGCAAAAGGAAGAGAATATTGAGAATTTAGTATAAAAGAGAGTAAAGGGAAGAGTGAATGCAATGGGAAATAAGTCAGAGAAAGGCACTATTATGATTCTACTTGTAGGTGAAACCTAAAGCAAACAAACAAAAAAACCTTCATAAAACACCAAATACATAGAAAGAGAGATTGAACATGTGGTTACCAGATGCAGGGGGTGTGGGAAGTGGAGGTGGTCAAAAGATACAGACTTCCAATTCTAAGGAAAATCAGAACTAGGGATGCAATGTACAACATAGTGACTCCAGTTAACACCGCTGTGTGGTATATTTGAAAATTGTCAAGAGAGTAGATATTAAGAGAAAAATCACAAGAAAATCGACATTAAAAAAATTTTTTTGAATCTATATTTTGATTAACCAAATTATTATGGTTATAATTTATTTTTTTAAGATTTTATTTATTTGTTCACAAGAGACATAGAGAGAGGCAGAGACATAACCAGAAGGAGGAGCAAGCTTCCCACGGGGAGTCTGATGTGGGACTTGATCCCAGGACCCCTCCCAGGATCCCTCCCAGGATCACACCCTGAGCTGAAGGCAGATGCTCAACCGCTGAGCCACCCAGACATCCCGTAGTTATCATTTCATAATACGTGTACAGCAAGTCATTATGCTTTAAATTTATACCATGCTGTGTACCAATTATATCTCAATAAACCTGAGGAAAAGGGAAGAGTAGAAGAGGAAAATTAGGTATGAAGACATTTTGAAAAAAGATATAATTTATTTTAAGATCTTTCCTTTGCATAAGGTCTTAGTGGGAAGTTGCCAAAGAGATGGGTGTTTTACCTGCCTCACAAGTGCCCTGCACAGTGTCCCAGGCACAGAAACACTTATAAAGGACATTTCCCACTCTTGGCTGATCCCTTCACTATGAGCTCCCCAGACTCAGACACTTCACCTTGAGTTGTAGTGAAGGCCACATAATGACATTTTTTCAAGACCTGTGAGGGTCTCAAGATACAACTAAATGTTTGGCAGTTATTGGTAGACTACAAAGCCAGCCATACCCTTCTTCACTTCATTCATTCCATCAGCCTGTCATTCAGTATGTCCTGAGCCCCCTTGCCTTCAAGAGGCATGGCACAGAAGAGGGGAATGTCTACCCTCAAGAAGCCTGCCCTCTAGTACTCAACTGCTTTCCCACCTGGAGGGAAGAGAATACACCCTCACCCTTTTGAGCAGATGGTTCCCCAGCTCCTTCTCTTTACCCTTCCCTCTCTAGAACATTTCCCATCCAGTGTCCCTCCTCTCCCATTCAAACTTGCTGAGAAAATAATTTTATGTCATAGGGGAGTGTTTTGGGAGCAGTAAAGATTTTCTGTGCCCTCAAGTCATTCCAAATAACCTCCTCCCCTCTTTACCTCTAGGTCAGTCTCATTCTTAGTTCTTACATCTGCTGCTTTTGAGGTGGTAGCATCAACATGAACTGCGACATCCTCAGTATCAGTCAAAATCATATCTTCAGTGGAAAGAAGATATGATTTGGCCTACTTTACTGAATCTCCAAGTTCAACATTACCTAAGAACATTAGCTACTCATTCACTACTGCAATCACCAAATCATCTGCTTTGCAGAGAGTAGGGCTCTGAAGGAATGAGCAAAGTACAGGTATTTTATAAGAGACATGGAATTTGACAGAATGGGTGGGATAGGGTAAGTGAGACACTTTAGAAATGACTCTTTAGGGGATCCCTGTGTGGCTCAGTGGTTTGGTGCCTGCCTTTGGCCCAGGGCCTAATCCTGGAGTCCTGGGATCAAGTCCCGTATTGGGCTCCAGGCATGGAGCCTGCTTCTCCCTCCTCCTCCTGTGTCTCTGCCTCTCGATAGATAGATGATGATAGATAGATAGATAGATAGATAGATAGATAGATAGATAGATCTTTAAGAAAAAAAAAAAAAAGAAATGACTCTTTAGTAGCCAGAGTGCTGGGCTCACTGAAAGAGAATAAGACGGAGACAAAAAACTAAAACAAACAAAAACTTTAGAATCAAGATGAACCTTGCCTACCTCTGAACCTCTATGAGGTTCTACTCAGTATATAGTTTGGAAAAATTCAGTCAAACCAGGTAGCTAGTGTCAAAACTGAATTGAGTCAATGGATGCCATGCCTAGCTGGTGTCCAAAGAGCTGGAGGATTGGTTGATTTTGCAGGGAGGGGAAACTACACATTTCATGTCAGAAGTGTTCTGTTGTTAAAAACAGACCTTAGGGACACCTGGGTGGCTCACTGGGTCCTGGGATCAATCCTGCATCAGGCTCCCCCCGTAGGGAGCCTGCTTCTCCCTCTGCAAATGTCTCTGCCTCTGTGTCTTTCATGAATCAATCAGTCAATCAGTCAATCTTTAAAAAGAAAAGGAAACAGATCTTAGGCTCATCGTAAACTCAAATTCAGGGACATTCTACGAAATAACTGGCCAGTACTTTTGAAAGTATCAAGGTCATAAGATACAGAGAAAGGTTGAGGGGTTCTCTCAGATTGGAAGACATGAAGGAGGATATTAGCACATATGAAACTAAATGCTCTTAGGATACTAGTTGGATCCTTAGAACAATCAAAAGAATATTAGTTGAAAGATCTGGTGAAATTCAAATAAAGCACTTGGGTTGGCTAAGGGTGTGATGCCCATGTTAACTTTCTCAGTTTAATGCTTGTAGCACAGTTATGTACAATGAATATTAGGGAAGACAGGTGAAGGGTATGTAGGAACTCTATTTTCTTTTGTAGCCTTTCTGAAAGTCTAAAATTATTTCAAAATAAAAAGTTAACAAAATTTCTCTTTAAACATTCCAAATCAAAGCAGTGGCACATTGTGAGTACCATGTGGGTTTTAAAGACAGACAAATCTGGCTTTGAATTCAGGCTCTATCACTTCCCAGCTCCATGAGTCCAGCAAGCCACTTAGTCTTTCTGAGCCTCAATTTCCTCATCCATCAAATGGGGAAAATAATTCCCATTTTGTAGCACTGCTCTGAGAATTAGGGATGTGTATTACTATGAAGCATAGTGGCCAGCACAGAATTTTTGGTGCTCAGGGGATGTTAAATTGTCCATTCTTAATAAATAAATATCTTTTACTTGTTTATGGCTGCTTGATATTTCTCAAATAAAGTTCCTATTTCTAAACACGTTTCCAGATCCTTGCTAGCCAGCTGCTCACACCTCCACATATCATGTGTTCATGCCTTTATATTCTCATGCCATTCCCCTTAGATGCATTTGCACCCCAAAGGGCCAAAGGTATTAAATAAGCAATGTGGTCGGCCAACGACCTAGGTTTGAGTCTGGCATTATCAAGGACTCAGTGATCTTCAACAAATCCTTACCTTTCTGTGTCTCCATATCAAAATTGAAGCCTCCATAAACAGGATAGCAATAATAATAGCAATAAAAATACCTTAAAGCACAGGGGGGAGTCAGAGGAGCTTGAGAAAGTACCTTATAAAATGCAACATGAACCTAAATACCTAGAAGTTCTCAACCCTGGGTGCCTATGAAAATAACACAGGAGTTGTTTTCTTTTCATACCAATTACTTTAGTGTCCTCCTGAGAGTCTTTTTTTTTTTTTTTAAGTTGCCCAGAGGATTCTAAAATGAAGTAAAACCAGGGTGAACTACTGATCTTAATTTAGTGCTTCTCAAAGTATGTTCCTTGGACCAGAACCATCAGGATCACTTGGGAAAGTGTTAGGCATACAAGTTTTCAAGCCCCACCCCAGACACACTGAATCAGAAACTTGTGGGTGAATCCCACATTTTAGCATGTCCCCAGATGGTTCTGAGGTACTGCTAAAGACTGAGACTGTGTACCTTAAGCAATTTTTCATCTCCAACTGACAAAATATGACTCATATTTCATGGTACAACCCACATGTCACTTCCTCTCTGCAAGGCCTTCCTACTCTTCCAGTCAGAATCTTTTGCCTAGCCTCTAGGAGCCTGTCTTACTGTGGTACTATTTCTCTTAAAATGCCTATCACAGTGTGACTTCTTGTTGAATGTTTGCATCATAGTCTTTCCTAAGATCTTGGGAGCAGTTTAGGGGCAAAGTCCATTTTTGTATCCTATTCCACAAAGAGCAGGTCACAACCCACTAAGTGTGAAAGCTGCTTAACAAATGTTGACTTGAAGAGATCTCTTTAAATCTTACTGTGGAAAGACTAAAGAGTTGTGTGAGGATTAGCTGATATTGAGAAAAAGAAAAAGAAGAAAGCTAAGTATATAAAAGAGAAAAAATTAATGTCTAAAATACCCTTCTTCATATTATAGCTACTATGGAAGCACATGCTTTACCCCAAGGCCTGATCTAAGTGCTTTAAATGGATTACTTCATTTAAGTCTCACAATAGCCATATGTGATGCCTATTATTATTTTCATTATCATCATTACTGACATGGCAAGTGAAGCACGGAGAAAAGTAAAGTACCTGGCCCATGGTCACATAGTTCATAAGTAGTAGTTGAATTTGAACTCAGGTAATCTGGCTTCCTACCTAGACTCCTAAATATTCCACACTACTACTGCTATACGGCAAAATATTATCAATTCATATTATTGCCAATACTCTTGTCTTCTGTTTTACTTATAGAAACTATGGATGATATGCAACTATCAACCTTTCTTTACACAATTCTAAGATAATGACTATATTAATGGCAGACATTTAGATAATGCTTTCTATGTGCTGTTTGTGTTCTAAGTGCTTTATAAATAAATTTATTTAATTCTTCAATGATCCTATGAGGTAAGTACTGTTATCATCTCCCCATTCATATATAGGATAAAGAAGTCAAGTAACCTGCTCCAGTCATACTAATAGTGAATAATGAAACTAGATGTGAACCCAGGCAACCTGGTTTCAACAGTCTAATTTTTTACTATTCTCCGAAGGAGTCTTTCTTTGTAAGGGTGTTTGGGAATCAAGGTCATGGAACTAAATTATATTGTTGTTTTGTTATATTAATATGTCCCTTGTAGGGTTGGTGTGAGAAATATATTATCAATAAATAGAAAGCACTTGAACAGACCCTGACAAATAGTAAGGATTGTGCTGATAGTTATTATTGTTTTGAAATTTTTAGATAGCCCATCTGGCTTATCAGATCACAAGTCTGGCCTCATAAGCCCCATTTGAAAATCAGGATTTTGTGACCTTTTTCCTGGGATCCTAAGCAACCATGGTTGACTTTAATGGGGGAGGAAGGCAAACCCACTTTTGGTTTTCTTCCCAAGTTTCCTGTTGGGAATAACATGGAGTCATATGTTTAGTAAAGAACCTTGAGCTAAGACTTATATAATGACAAGGTATGGTTATGGGAAGTAGAATGTGTACCTCTGGCACAATGTAAACAGCAATTTGACCAAGTGACATATATCAAGGTATACCAATCCATGTATGCTCAACTGCCTTTTAAGCAAAATACCCCATTACAATCCAAGGCTATAACACTCTGTCCCACTGCTGATTAAGGCCGAGAAGTCAAAACGAGCATCTGAGCATCACCAATTCCAGAGTGGGAAGTTCTCTATAGAGCATCCATCTGCCTTCAGACTCAAAGCTTTAGGGAGGGAGACCAATCTGCCCAATTTTATTCATATGGAATATGACTACCAAACCTCAGCACTCAATCTTTTCTTAAATTTGTCAACTTTGTGATGGTTCTGCTGAACTAATAAACAAAACTTCCTGTCCCTCAATCACCATGCCTCTCAACCAACAATATTTGATGTTCACTAGCCAAGGAGAAAGAGTCCCAACTTATGTCATTCCACTGGTGCCAACTGAAACTCCTAGCTCCTCAGGTTGGTCCTTAGTCTTCTCTAGGCTGAGAAAATCCTCTCAGCCATTTGTCTCTTGCCCATCTATTCTGCTTTCCAATTTGCACACCTATCTATATAATATTTCACTCGGGAATGGAGCCTTTTTTTAAAGATTTTATTTATTAAAAAGAAGATTTTATTTATTTATTCATGAGAGACACACAGAGAGAGAAAGAGAGGCAGAGACACAGGCAGAGGGAGGAGCAGGTTCCATGTAGGGAGCCTGACGTGGGACTTAATCCCGGGTCTCCAGGATCACACCCTGGTCCAAAGTCGGTGCTAAACCACTGAGCCACCCAGGCTGCCCAGGAATGGGGCCTTTTAAATGGAAAGATGAACCTTCCTTTCTTCAATCCACTGTAAAGACTCCAAGGAAACACTACAAAAATTTCCACCCCAGTTCTTTAGATAAGAATTAGAGTAATGATTCTCAACCATGGAAGCAAGTTAAGAATTATCAGGGGAAGATTTTTAAAAATATGTTCCAGGGTTCCAGTTCAAGAAGGCAACATAGCAGGCTCTTCCTCCCATGGACACACCAAACCCACAGCTACATATGGAACAAGTGCCTTTGAAAGAAAGCCAGAAACCAGCTGAGCAACTCCTATACATTAGGCAAACTAGGAAAAAATATTTCACACTAAAATGGGTAAGAGAGATGGGGATACAATCTCACCATAAACTCAACCCCTAGCAAAGTGACATATATTTGGGAAAGAAACCACAACTCCCAGCTTCTCCCTGAGGAGTGAAGGGTTTGGACATGCCTAACATCTAGCACCCTAAATTTCAGGACTTCCATCCAAGGAATGTGTCCCAAAACACCCAGTTCTGAAGCCAGTGGGGTTTACATCCCTGAGATTCACAAGCCTATAGGAAATAAATAGGCTCCCAAGGACTCACAGTGGTTATCTGCCCAGAGCTCAGGATAAAGGCAACAGATGGAAATGCTATTTTGCAGTCATTCCCTGAAAAACAAAATAAAACAAAACAAAACAAAACACAAACCTTTTTGCTTATCTTAAAAGCACAGACTGAGGGTTAAGCTCCCAATTTAACACAAATCTAGTACAGACTACAGTCATCTCTAGAAACTAGCAAGATTGTTGGGTACCATCTTTACGCTCTCCCCGTGCCCAGCTTTTCACACATCCAGTTGATGCTCAGAGGATGCACCCCCTTGATCATCTGGCTTTGTTTGCCAGTGGGCTTATGTTTACAGGTTCAATAGGAGTGTAGCCAATAGTACTTAACTGTCTATTCTCTCAAGGATCAGCACAAAGGTAGCAGTCAGAAATGGCCAATTCTTAGTTTTTCCATGTAACAAGCCTCTTTGCATATCTTAAGAGCTGCACCCTGAAGGTCAGGTTTCAAATGTGTCTGCCACTTGCTGGCAGGTACCACCTTTGGGCTATCTCTTTACCTTGTATCAGACTGTTGGTCTTTCCGTTAAAAAAGCTTCTGCACATGTCTGGTGGTCCAGCTTTTACATCTGCCACCCATGGGACACACGCCTTGATTTCTTGGCTCCAGTAGCCAGTGGAACTTACAGTCACCAGTACCTTAGTACTTACAGTCACCAGTACCTCCAATTCCTCTGGAGTCTGAAGAGTTCGGCACAGAGGGAACAGAGAAATACCCATATCCCAGTCTTCTCCTAAAAGAGGTCTAATTGCATACTTTAAAAGATGCTGCCTGAGAGTCTGGCTTCCAGACAGCCTGCATGCAGGTGCTAAGATCCTCCCATTTGGGACACTGTCAGATCTTGACATAGATCAATTCCTGGAAGCCACTAAGAACAAAAAGAGTTGCTTGGATAATCACAAAGGTTTGAGAGACAGTCACAAAGGTTTGAGAACTAGGGACAGGCTGAATGATAAGGTTCATTTTCTATGGAAGACCATGTGAGAGGTGGCTATTTTATCTAATGCACAGGAAACAACACAGGGAGTCAAGTAAAATGAAGGACCAGAGAAATATGTTCCAAACAAAAGAACAAGATAAGAATTCAGAAATAGACCTTAAAGAAATGAATATAAGTGAATTACATGATAAAAGAGCTAAAATAATGGCCATGAAGATGTTCATTGAGGTTAGAACAGTGTATGGATGGGGTGATAATTTCAACAAAGAGACAAAATATAAGAACGTACAAACAAAAGTGAAGAATAACTGAATTTTAAAATTCAATAGAGGGGTGCCTGGGTGGCTCAGTCAGTTCAGTGTCCAACTTTCAATTTAGGTTCAGATCATGATCTTATAGGTTGTATAATCAAGCCCTGTGTTGGGCTCCCCACTGAGCAGGGAGTCTGCTTGAAGATACTCTCCCTCCTCCCCTCTCACTGTTCATGCTCTCTCTCTCTCTAAAATAAATGAATAAATCTTAAAAAAAAAAAAGTTCAATAGAGCGATTCACATCAGATTAAGCAGAGAAAGAATCAGTGAACTGGAAGACAGGGCAGAGAAATTCATTCAAACAGAGGAGAAAAAAGAAAAAAGGAATGAAGATAGCTTAAGAGATATATGGAATACCACCAAGAAGACCAATATTTGCATTATAAGGGTCTGAAGAGGAGAAAAGAGAAAGAAAGGGGAAAGAAAGCTTGCTCAAAGAAATAATAGCTGAAAACTTCCCTAACCTGAAAAAGAAACACACACCCAGATCCAAGAAGCCCAGAAAGTTTCAAGTAAAATGAATCTAAAGAGATACATGCCAAGACACATTATAATTAAAAATCAAGTTAAAATAAGGAGCAAATCTTAAAAATAGCAAGAAAAAAACCTCACCTTTCTACATACAAGGAAACCCTCATAAGACTATCAGCAGAATTTTCAGCAGAAACTTGGCAGGCCAGAAGAGAGTAGCATAATATGTTTAAATTTGTTCTTCAGAATTGAAAAAGTGAGAAGGAGTTTTCTAGGAGGCAAAAGCTGAAGGAGTTCATCACAAGACTGGTCTTTCAAGTAATGTTAAAAGGATATCTTCAAGTTCAAAGGAAAGGATGATAAGAGGTAACAGGAAAACATATGAAAGTTGAAGTCTCACCAGTAAAAGCAAATATATAGTTAAATTCAGAATACTCTAATGTTGTAATTGTGATGGATAAATCACATATAAAGTTGGTATGACAGTTATAAGACAAAAGTGTTAAAAATAACTATAACTATGTAATTTGCTAAGGGAAACACACAATTAAAAGGTGTAAATTATGACATCAAAAAGATAAAATGTTGGAAGTAAAAATGCAGAGTTTTTGTATAAGTTCAAACTTGTTATTATTAAAAATAGACAATTATAAGTTGTTTTATATAAGCCTCATGGTAACCACAAAGCAGAAAACTACAGTAAATTCACAAAAGAGAAAGAGAAGGGAATCTAAGCAAACTACTACAGGAAGTCATCAAATCACAAAGAAAAACAGTGAGAGAAGAACAAAGGAATTGTAGCACAGCCAGAAACCAATTAATCAAATGGCAACAGCAAGTTCATACCTATTAATAATTATTTTAAATCTAAGTGGAATAAATTCTCCAATTAAAAGACACTGAGTAGCTGAGTAGATAAAAAACAAACCCAAATATCTGCTGCCCACAAAAAACTCACTTGAGTCTTAAAGATATAAACAGGCATAAAGCGATGGCTGGAAAAGATATTTGTGCAAATGGAAACCAAAAGAGAGCAGGAGTAGCCATACCTATAACAGATGAAATAGAATAGAAAAACTATAATGAAACAAAGATGGTAATTATATAATGATAAATGAGTCAATTCAACAAGAGGATATAACACCTGTAAATATATATATAAATCCAACATGGGAGCACCAAAATATATGAAACAAATATTAACAGACCTAAAGGGAGAAATAGACACTGATACAAGTATAGTGGGCACTTCAATAGCCTCTTTTCAACAATGGATAGATCATCCGGAAAGAAAATCAAGAAAGAAATATTGGACTTAACACATTAGACCAGATGGATATTACAGACATTTATATAACATTCCATTCAAAAGCAGAATACATATTCTTCTCAAGTGGAATATTGGACCATTCTCCAGGAAAGCTCAAATATTAGATCACTAAGCAAGTCGTAACGAATTCAGAAGCAGGGCAAGATGGCCGAAGACTGGAGGACCTTATTTCTTCTGGTCTCTCCCCTGAATTTAGTTAGATAAAAATCAAATCATTCCAAACACCTAAGAATTCAACCTGAGATTATAAGAAAAGAATGGCTGAAATTCTACTAATAGAAAAGCAACCACTTACTGCAAGGTAGGAGGTACAGAAAAGTGAATCTCAGGGGATATATGGGAAGATAAATGGCAGGGGCAGGGAGGCCATAAGCCAGCACCAGAAAATGATAGAGCCCTAGAGGGCAAAATTAGAACCTTTCAAAATCTGCTCCAGTGAGAGATGTCCTGCTCAGTGAAGGGACACTGAGGGACAGTGTGGTCTCAAGATCCCTGGAGTCACAGAAAGAACAAAGGTCCCTGAGTTAGCAGAGTTTCCAAACATTGGAGCAGGGAAACCAGTTATAGTCAATGAGCCCAGGAGGGGGCTCTCAGCTCTGTTCTCCATGAACTGCAAACTGGGGCATGATCAGGCAATCGCTCTCCCTCCAAGGACCCTTCAAAGGACAAAAACAGAGGACCCTCTGCCTTCACCTGGGAGGATCCATGCTGACACACACCACAGAAGTCTGCAGAGTTTGGCACACACAGAAATGAAGACCGCTTATCCCTGAGGCTTTACTTGAGAAAGGAGATGACGATCTTTCAGCTCCAGGGTTAGAGATCCATCCAGGGAGGCCATTTTTATTTTCATCCTCTAAAGAGCTGAAGAAAGCCTTCAGGGAACAAAAGCAACATAGACCAACCAGAAGAAGCTTATCCTGAGCCCAGCACCCTGGCAAGGGGTAGTACAACTCCATCCAAAGACACTTGAGAATCAACGCAGTAGGCCCCTCCCCCAGCTGGAAGAACAGGGAACACCAAGTTTACAGAGCACACAGGACTGCAAAACTCTATTGCCAGGGGGAATATAGTATACAGAATTTGAGATTTTTTTCATGATGCATTTATCCATCAGTTAAAATTTTTCCTTTTCTTTTTTCTTTTCTCCTTTTTCAGCTAGTTTCCTATTTTATCAATTTTTCTTTTTTTTCAACTAGTTTCTTATTTTATCAATTCCTTGTTTTTAAGTCTTTTTTAGCTTTCACTTTTTACATTTACATTTTATAGATATATTCCTCATTGTGGGCTTCCTTTCACTGTTCACTATTCAAATTTATTTTTGTATATATACAATTTTTGCTTTCTTTACAATTTTTGGATTTAGTGTCTTCTAACATACTGACCAAAATACATTCAGGACCAAGTAGACCACCTTGTTTTGTCCACTTGAGAGATTATATTCTCTCTCCTTACCCCCTTCTTTTTTCCTTTTCTTTTTTGGTTTCTGGCCTCTTCAGATTTGTCTAGTGTGTGTTTCACTTGGGTCATGCTGATATTAATGATTTTTTTTCTCTCATTCATCCATTCTTTGGGCAAAATGACTAGAAGGAGGGATTCACAACAAAAGAAAGAGCCAGAAGTAATACACTGCCACAGATCTAATCAATATGTATATAAGTATAATGTCAAAGTTGAAATTCAGATAAGGACTACAAAGTTATTAGTTGGGCTTGAAAAAAGCATAACAGACACTGGAGGATCGCTTAGTGTAGAAATAAAATCTAATCAGGCAGAAATTAAAAATGCTTTAACTTCAATGCAGTCTAAATTGGGTGCTCTAACAGCTAGGGTAAATGAGACATAAGACAGAGTAACTGACATAGAAGACAAGTTGATGGAAAGAAAGGAAACTGAGGAAAAGAGAAAAACAATAATGGACCACAAGGTGAGGCATTGAGAAATCACTAATGCTATATAACATTAAAACTACTGGGGCTCCAGGAAGGAGGGGGAGTAACAGAAGGTATATTTGAGCAAATTAGCTGAGAACTTCCCTAATCTGGGGAAGGAAACAGACATTCAAGTCCAAGAGGTAGAGAGGACCCATCCCAAAATCAATAAAAATAGATCAACACCCCAACATATAATAGTGAAGCTTGCAAATTTCAGAGATAGAGATTCCTGAAAGCCGCTCAAGAAAAGAGGTTGTCAACCTACAGGGGTAGAAACATTAGGCTGGCAATAGACCTATTCACAGAGACCTGGCAGGCTAGAAAGGGCTGGCATGATACATTCAGGCTATTAAATAAGAAAAATATGCAGCTAAGAATACTTTATCCAGCAAGGGTGTCATTCAGAATGGAAGGAGAAATAAAGAACTCCCAGGAAAAATAAAAACTAAAAGAATATGTGACCACTAAGCCATCTCCGCAAGAAATATTAAAGATCCTCCAAGAGAAGAGAGAGCCCAAAAATAACATAGATCAGAAAGAAATAGAGACAATCTATAGAAACAGACTTCACAGGAAATACATAGCACTAAATCTTTCAATAGTTACTCTTAATGTAAATGGGCTAAATGCTCCAATCAAAAGATACATGGTACCACATGGTACCAGGCTGGACAAAAAAGCAAGACTTATCCTTATGCTGTCTACAAGAGACTCATTTTAGACCTAAAGACATCTCCAGATTGAAAGTGAGGGGGTGGAGAGCCATTTATCATGCTAATTGACCTCAAAAGAAAGCAGGGGTAGCAATCCTCATGTCAGACAAATTAGATTTTAAACCAAAGACTGTAGTAGGGGATGAAGAGGGACATTGCATCATACTTAAGGGATCTTTCCAACAAGAACATCTAACAATTATAAATATTTATGCTCCTAACTTGGGAGCAGCACATTATATAAACCAATTAAGAAACACACTGATAATAATAGGGGACTTTAACACCCCACTCACAGCAATGGACAGATTATCTAAGCAGAAGATCAATAAGGAGAAAAGGTGGGTTTTTTTTAAGATTTAATTTATTTATTCATGAGAGACACAGAGAGAGAAGCAGAGACACAGGCAGAGGAAGAAGCAGGCTCCATGCAGGGAGCCCGATGTGGGACTCGATCCCAAATCCCAGGATCATGCCCTGGGCTGAAGGCAGGCGCTCAACCGTTGAGCCCACCCAGGCATCCCAGAAAAGGGTTTTTGAATGACACGCTGGACCAGATGGACTTCACAGATATATATAGACCATTCCATCCTAAAGCAACAGAATACACATTCTTCTCAAGTGCATTTGGAACATTCTCCAGATAGATCACACACTGGGTCACAAATCAGGTCTCAGTCAATATCAAAAGCTTGGGATTATTCTCTGCATATTTTCAGACCATAATGCTTTGAAACTTGAACTCAATCACAAGAGGAAAGTTGGAAGGAATGTGAACACTTGGAGGTTAAAGAGTATCCTACTAAAGAATGAATGGGTTATCCAGGAAATTAAAAAAGAATCTTAAAAATGCATGGAAATGAATGAATATGAAAACACAACTGTTCAAAAACTTTGTGACATAGCAAAGGCAGTCCTAAGAGGGAAGTACATTGCAAAACAAACCTTTCTCAAAAAATTAGAAATATCTCAAATATACAAACTAACCTTACACCTAAAGGAGACAGAGAAAGAACAGCAAATAAAGCCCAAACCAAGCAGGAGATGAGAAATAATAAAGATTCGAGCAGAAATCAATGAAATAGAAACCAGAACAGTAGATCAGATCAAGGAAACTAGAAGCTGTTTTTTTGAATTAACAGATCAATAAACCTCTAACCAGACTTATCAAAAAAAAAGAGAATTAATAAAATCATGAATGAAAGGAGAGATCACAACCGACACTGAAGAAATACAAATAGTTATAAGAACGTTATTATTAACAACCATATGCTAACAAATTAAGCTGTCTGAAAGAAATGGATGCATTCCTAGAAACATATAAACTATCAAAACTGAAACAGAAAGAAATAGAAAACCTGAACAGGCCTATAACCAGAAAGGAAATTGACGCAGTACTCAAAAATCTCCCAACAAACAAGAGTCCAGGGTCAGATGGCTTCTCAGGGAGATTCTATCAAACATTTAAGGAAGAATTAATATCTATTTTTTGAAGGTGTTTTTAAAAATAGAAATAGAAGAAAATCTTCCAAACTCTCTGAGGCCAGTATCACCTTGATTCCCAAAAACAAAGACTCCACCAAAAAGGATAATTACAGATCAACATCCCTGATGAACATGGATGCCAAAATTCTCGCCAAGATACTAGCCAACAGGATCCAACAGTACACTGAAAAGATTATTCACCATGACTAAGTGGGAAAGAACTTGGGCTGCAAGTTTCTGGACTGCAAGTTATTCTGGGCTGATTGAACAAATCAATCAGTTTGATACATCACACTAATAAAAGAAAGGACAAGAGTCATATGATCCTCTGAATTGATGCAGAGAAAGCATTTGACAAATCAGCATCCTTTCTCAATGAAAACTCTCCATGGTGTAGGGATAGAGAGAACATATCTCAATATCATAAAAGCCATCTATAAAAATCCCACAGAAAATATCATTCTCAATGGGGACAAACTGAGAGCTTTTCTCCTAAGGTCAGGAACATGCCAGGATGCCCATTCTCACCACTGTTGTTCAACATAGTACTAGAAGCCATCAGACAATGAAAAGAAATAAAAGGCATTCAAATAGGCAAAGAAGAAGTCAAACTCTCATTCTTCACAGATGACATGATAATTTATGTGGAAAACCCAAAAGACTCCACCCTAAAATTGTTAGAACTCATTCAGGAATTCAGCAAATTTCCCACTTATAATTGTGCCAAAACCTGTAAGATACCTAAGAATAAACCTAGCCAAAGAGGTAAAGGATATATACTCTAAAAACTACCTAACACTTACGGAAAAACATTCCATGTTCATGGACTGAAAGAATAATTATTGTTAAAATGTCTATGCTACCCAGAGCAATCTATACATTCAATGCAGTCCCTATCAAAATACCATAGACATTTTTCAAGGAGCTGGAACAAATAATCATAAACTTTGTATGTAACTAGAAGGACCCCGGATAGCCCAAGGAATGTTGAAAGAGAAAACCAAAGCTGGTGACATCACAATGCCTGACTTCAAGCTCTATTACAAAGCTGTGATCATCAAGACAGTATGGTACTGGCACAAAAACAAACACATAGATCAGTGGAACAGAATAGAAAACTCAGAAATGGACCCTCAACTCTATGGTCAACTATTCTACAACAAAGCAGGAAAGAATGTCCAATGGGAAAAGTCTCTTCAATAAACAGTGGTAGGAAAATGGGACAACCACATGTAGAAGAATGAAACTGGACCATTTACCTACACCATACACAAAGATAAAATGGATGAAAGACCTAAATGTGAGATAAGAATCCATCAAAATGCTAGAGAAGAACACAGGCAGCAGCCTCTTCAACCTCGGCCACAGCAACTTCTTGCTAGACATGTCTCCAAAGGCAAGGGAAACAAAAACAAATTTTATCTTGGAACTTCATTAAGATAAAAAGCTTCTATACAGCGAAGGAAGCAATCAACAAAACTAAAAGGCAACTCTAGAATGGTAGAAGATATTGCAAATGATATATCAGATAAAGGGCTAGTATCCAAGATCTATAAAGAACTTACCAAACTCAACACTCAAGAAACAAACGAGCCAGTCAAGAAATGGGCAGAAGGTATGAACAGACATTTCTCCAAAGAAGGTATACAAGTGGCCAACAGACACATGGAAAAATGCTCCATATCACTTGGCATCAGGGAAACACAAATCAAGACCACAATGAGATACCACCTTACACCAGTCAGAATGGCTGAAAGTAACAAGACAGGAAACAAAAAATGTTGGCAGGGATGAGGAGAAAGGAGAACCCTCTTGCACTGTTGGTGGGAACGCAAGATGGTATAGCCACTCTGGAAAATGGTATGGACATTCCTTAAGAAGTTAAAAATAGAGCTACTCTATGACCCAGCAATTGCACTACTTGGTATTTACCCCCAATATACAGACATAGTGACTGAAGAAGCACTTGCACCCCAATGTTTATAGCAGCCATGTCCACAATACCCAAACTGTGGAAAGAGCTGAGATATCCATCAACAGATGAATGGATAAAGATGTGGTGTGTATATATATATTACTCAGTCATAAGAAAAGATGAATACTTACCATTTACATTGTTGTGGATGGACCTGGAGGGTATCATGCTAACTGAAATAAGTCAGAGAAAGACAATTTAAGTATGGTTTCACTCATATGTGGAGTATAAGAAACAGTGTAGAGGATCAAAGGGGAAGGGAGATAAAACTGAATGGGAGTCATCAGAGAGAGAGAGAAACCATAAAAGACGCTTACATATAGGAAATAAACTAAGGGATGCTGGAGGGGTGGTAGGTAGAGGATATAGTAATTGGGTGATTGGGCATTAGGAGGGAATGTGATGTAATGGCCACTGGGTGTTATATGCAACTGATAGATTATTGAGCACTACACCTGAAATTAAGGATGTACTATATGCTGGTTAATTGAATTAAAAAAAGTTTAAGTCTGAATGAATTCAATAAAATGAAAATCATATCAAGCACCTTTTCTGATCACAATAGTATGAAACTAGAAGTTAGTAACAAGAAGTAAACTAGAAAAAACAAAAATGTAGAGACTAAAAAACAAAAAATGCTACTCGACAACCAATGGGTCATCAAAGAAATCAAAGGAGAAGTAAAAAATATCTATGAATGAAAACAGAAAAATCACATGGCAAAATTTATGAATGTAGGAAAGCAATTCTAAAAGGGACGTTCATAGCAATACAGACTTACCTCAAGAAACAAGAAACTCTTTAAAAGTCTAACTTTACACCTTAAAGAAACAAGAAAAAGAAGAACAAAGTCCAAAGTTAGTAAATGGATAGGAATAATAAAATCAGCATGGAAATAAAGGCCAAAAAGACAATAGAAAAGATCAATGAAACTAAAGAGCTAATTCTTTGAAAAGAAAAAAAAATGACAAAGCTACACCTATATTAACACACACAAAAAAAGAGGACTCAGAAAATCAGAAATGAAAGAGAAGTTACAACTGACAACATAGAAATACAAAGGATCTTTGGAGATTACTGCAAAAATTATATGACACAAATTAGGCAACTTGGAAGAAATGGATAAATTCTTAGGAAAACATAGTCTTTCAAAATTAAATAATGAAGAAATCGAAAATCTGCATAGACCAATTCCTAGTAAGGAAATTGAATTAGTAATCAAAAACCTTCCAACAAACAAAAGTCCAGAACCAGATGGCTTCACTGGTGACTTCTAACTAATGCTTAAAGAATTAATAACAATCCTATTCAAACTCTTCCAAAAAACAGAAGAGGAGAGAACACTTCCAAATTCATTTTACAAGGCCAGCATTACCTTGACACCAACCCAAACAAAGGCACTCTTAAAAAGAGAGAGAATTACAGGCCAATATCTGTAATGAACATAAATGAAAGAATACTCAACAAAATATTGTCAAATTGAATTGAACAATACGTTAAAAAGGTCATATACTACGATCAGGTGAGATTTATCTTGGGATGCAAAGATGGTTCAGCATCTGCAAATCAATCATTGTAATACACCACAAAACAAAATGAAGGGTAAATTATAGGGTCATTTCATCAGATGCAGAAAAAGCATTTGACAAAATCAACATCTATTCATGATAAGACTTCTCAACAAACTATCATAGAAGAACATAATAAAGACCAGCATATGACAGGTCTACAGCTAACAACATTCTCAACACTGAAAACCTAAAAGCTTTTCCTCTATGATCAGGAACAAGAACAGGATACGTACTCTCCCTCACTTTTATTCAACATAGTATGGAAAGTTCTAGCCAGAAGAGTTAGGCAAAAGTAAGTAATAAATAAGTAAATGAACGAATGAATACAATGAAAGGCATCCAGGTGGAAAGGAGGAAGTAAAATGTTACTATTTGCAGATGACGTATTATATAAATAAAAGCTTAAAGACTTTACCAAAGGAACCTTGTTAGGATAAATGAATTCAGTAAAGTTACAGGATATAAAAATAAACATATGAAAACTTGTTGCATTTCTATACACTAATAACAAACACTTGGAAAGAGAAATTAAGGACACAATCGTATTGTCAACTGCATCAAAAATAATAAAATACGTATGGTAAATTTAACCAAGAAAGTGACAGATCAAAAAAAAAAAAAAAAGAAAGTGACAGATCTATACAATTAAAACTACAAGATATTGATGAAAGAAATGGAAGACAACACAAGTAAATAGAAAGATTCCATGTTCGTGAATTGAAAGAACATTGTTAAAATGTACATGCTACCCAAAGCAATCTATAGATTCAGTGCAATCCCTAACAAAATTCCAATGCCATTTTTCACAATAACAGAAAAAAAAATTTAAATTTTATGGACCCACAAAAGACCCCAAATAGCCAAAGCAATTATAAGAAAGAAGAACAAAGATAGATATATCACATTTCTTGATTTTTAACTATATTACAAAGTCTTAGTAATCAAAACAATGTGATATTAGCATAAAAACAGAGATAAATTAATGAAATAGCCTAGAAATAAACCCATGCTTACATGGTAAGTTAATTTTTGACAGAGGGGCCAAGAATATACAATGGATAAAGGATAGTCTTTTCAATAAATGGTGTTGGGAACCTGGATAGCAACAGATAAAAAAACGAAATTGAAAAAAAAATGAAATTGGAAATTGGACCTTTGTCTTACAAAATGAACACATGGATTAAAGACTTGAACACAGGACCTGAAGGCATAAAACTCCTAGAAAAAAAAATTGGGGTTAGGATCTTTGACACTGGTCCTGCCAACGAGTTTTTTAGAACTGATATCAAAAGCAAAGGCAAAAACAAAAACAAAAACAAAAAAAACACAGGAATAAACAAGTGGGACTACGTCAAACTTAAAAGCTCCACACAGCAGCGGAAATCATCAACAAAGTGAAAAAGTAACCTACTGAATGGGAGAAAATGTTTGCAAATGATAAAGCGTTAATAGTTAAACTATACAAAGAACTCATAGAAAAAACTTGGTAGTAATAATAAGATTAAAAATAGGCAGAGGACTTGAGTAGGCATTTTACTAAAGATGACATACAAATGGCCAACAGTACTTGAAAAGGTGCTCAACATCCCTAGTCATCAGAGAAATTCAAATAAAACTACAATAAGCTATCAGCTCTCATCTATTAGAATATCATCAAAAATACAGGAAATAACAAGTGTTGGTGAGAATGTAGAGAAAAAGGAACGCTTGCACACTTTTGACGGAAATGTAAATTAGTGCAGCCACTATGGAAGGGTATGGAAGTTCCTCAAATAACTAAAAAGAGAATATCTTATGATCTAGCTATGCCACTTCTGGGCATATAACCAAAGGAAACAAAATATCTCAAAAAGATATCTACCTCTTCATGTTCATTGCAGCATTATTTACCATAGCCTATTTTGGAATTATCCCCAGTGTTCATCAATGAATAAATGGATAAAGAAAATGTGATACACACACACACACACACACACACACACACGAGAGGACTATTATTCAGCCATAAAAAGAAGGAAATCGCCATTTTCAACAACATGGATGGCCCCTGAGGGTGTTATGCTAAGTAAAATAAATTGGACAGAGAAAGACAAATATTGTATGGTCTCACTTTTAAAAACTGGAATCTAAAAAATTGAACTCTTAGATTGGTGGTTGTCAGAGGTGGGGGATGGGGGGTGGGGGAAGTGGGTAAGTGTGGTTAGAAGGTATAAACTTTCAGTTGTAAAATAAGTAAATCCTGGGGATATACTGTAGAGTATGGTGTCTAATTAACAATAATGCCTTGTATATTTGAAAGTTGCTAAGAAAATAAATCTTAAAAATTCTCATTATAAGAAACATTTTGTAACTATGTGAGCTGATATTAAATTTATCGTGGTGATCATTTCATGATATATATGTGATCAAAGCATTTTATTGTACACCATGGACTAATACAATGTTTTGTGTCAATTGTATCTCAATAAAACTTGTAAAATAATACAGATGTTTCTCAATTCCCAAACCGATTGAAACAGAGATTCTTTGGCATAGCCAGGGCTGAGAACCACTGATAAAGGACCGCTATCCTTCAGAGACAGAAGAAACCTTAAAGATCATGAGTCTACAAAGACTTAGACTGTAACATAAGGCCAGGCTAGTAATCTGCTTAGTTTCTGGAGTGTCAATAGCTTTTAAGGGACAGGGCATCCCCACAGATAGAATACTATGGACTAGACCCCACCTAGTATCTATGGCCTTATTTATCTAGAAAGTTTTCTCCCATAACACTTTGGTTAATCAATAGGCCTTGATGAGCCAAGTTCTGAGATATGTCTATTAAAACATGTTAGTCTGTTGGTTTGGTTTGTGGCTGGTGATTTCTCTTAAGGATAGAAATATCAAAAAAATTTACAAAAAGAAGAAAAATTAGAGATCTAAAACAGAAGTCTCACAATACCAAAACAAATACAAAATATAAAAAAACAAAGTACATTTTATTTAATTTACTCAATAAAATTAAAGAAAACTTGAATAAATGGAGAAAGTTATGTTCCTAGATGGTAAAGCAAAATAGATAAGGGCAGTTTTTTTAAAATCAATTGGTAAGTGTGAAAGTTTTCCTGTCGAAATCACAATGAGATATAAAATTATGTAGCTAAGTGATTGTAAAGTTCATTTGGAAAAATAAATGGAAAAGAATATGTAAGAAAACACAGAAAAAGGGAGAAGAACAAGGAAAGTGAGTTTGTGCCACCAACTTTTAATGTGTATTCTAAGTCCACAACAAGTAAAATTATGCTGTAACAGTGAAAGAATGGGCATTATAATATAAAGAATAGTTGTGAAACAAGCCCAGTATATCTGATAGTGTAATAAAGATAGCATTTCACGTCAGTGAAAATATAAAGGATAATTTTGAAAATACATTGGGGCAATATATTGGAAAGTTCAATATTTGGAAACAATTTTTATTTCAAACCATCTACTAAAAAACCAATGAGATACAAATCAAGTTAATATTTAAAACTATAAAAAAAAACAGTAAAACTGAGCATAAGATTTAAACATACACTCACAAAGAAAGATATGAATGACTAATATGTACATGAAAAAATGCCCAATGCTAGTCATCAGCGAAATGCAAACTAAAACCACAAATGGCACGCCCACTGAAATGGCTAAAATTAAAGACACTGACAACATCAAATGTTGCTGGGGATTTAGAGCAACTGGAACTCTTACATATTGTTGGTGAAAGTGTAAAATAATACAAGTTTTTTTTTTTAAAGTTTCTTCTAAAACTAAATATATACTTTCTCAATAGTTCATTAATTATACTTCTGGATATTTGCTCAAGAGGAATAAAAACATGTGCCCACAGAAGACTTGTGCAAGAATTCATTTATAGAACCAAGAACTGAAATCTGGTATGCATCAATTGGGCAATAGTATACTCAGCACAATGAAATATTAACAATAAAAAGGAATGAACTATTGATACTAAAAATAGTAATTTTTTAAAAGCTGAGTGAAAGAAGTCTTACATAAAAGTGCATGCTGAATAACTCCATTTAAAAAAGATTTAGAATAGGAAAAACTGAGGGGGGCACTTGATGGGATGAGCACTGGGTATTATGCTATATGTTGACAAATTGAACTTCAATAAAACTAAATTAAAAAAATAGAATAGGCAAAACTTATCTATAATACCAAAACAAAAACAAAAACAAAAACAAAAAAACCTTAGAACAGTGGTTGGGAATGGACATGACAGGCAATGTTAACATTTCATTTCTTGATTGGATTTTGGGTTACACAAGTGTATGCATTTGTTCAATTCAGAAAATGAATATTTTAAATTTGTGCATTTTCTTGTATATAAAAATTACCACATTTTTTTTTTAAACTGAGGATTTCCATATGGTTTTGCTGTAACTTGCTTATCCCAGATTCCAATTCTCTGCTCTTCCTGGGAAATTCAGTTTTGTGGTTAAAAAAAAAAAAACTTTTTAAAAGGTGTAAATAAATAATAAATGTCCACTTTATGAAACTTATGCTGAAGTGTTTAGGGTGAAGTATACTGACCTCTGCAATGTACTTGAAATACATAAAAAAAGATAAATTGATAAAGATGTAATTCCTATGTGAATATTAACTGCAGATGGAACTAAGTGAGCTAATCAGTTGATCAGGAGGCCCAGCACAACGACAAGGATCATTAGGAGTGGGGGGGGGGGAGGAGTAGAAGGGGGGGCAGAAGAGGAGAATCAGAGAGAGAGAATTTAACTATGGAAGAACGTTCAGACAGATGCCAGTGGCTGCTGGCTTTGAAACTGGAGGAGGGCAGGCATGAGCCAAGGAACACAGCAGTCTTTAACTTACACAACTACCTCTGTATCCAATATATGATTATCAAAGAGAAAGTGACAAGAAATTTTACAAATCAGTTTGAGAAAAAAGCACTAATAGAAAAACGTGGGGAAAACAAGCAAAATCACCAAAAAAAGATACACAGATAGTCAATAATCTTGTGAAAAAAATATTTGCCTTTATCAGGGTTTGAATATATTCCAACTGAAATGGGAATTAAAGTGTTGTCAAAGATTCATTTTTTAAATTATAATAGTATGAATAAAGACACAGTAAAGGTATATCCTCATATGGTCCTGGTGAGAATGAAAAATATTCGGCCTTGCTGTGGTGTATTTTTTTATATTAAAGGTCTTAAACATGTTTATTATCTATAAGCTGAAAACCTGAGCTTCAGAAATTTTATAAAGGGCTTTAGGTATATTCATTGAAGCATTGTTTGTCATTCAAAACACTGAAAACAATCTGAACAGTTCACAACAGAAGGAAGATTGAATTATGTTTGAATTATGAATTCAAAACATATTTTGAATTATGATTGAATTATGTTTCACACAAAAAAATGGAAAACTATGCTACCATTAACAGTATAATTTTTGACCATATTGAATGATGGCAAGTGGTACTGCTGGGGGGAAACCAGGATATAAAGCCATCAGCAATGCAATCCCATTCATGTTTAAAATTATATGTTTATATAATAAATATTAGAAAGGTTACCTAACTGTAAGTGGTGGTTATCTCTTGGCGGGGGGCTAAGGGGTTCTTTTTCTTTCTTAACACTTATGTGATATTCATCTACTACACCAGAATGTAAGCTCCTTGAAGGAAAAAAACAGCTCTTGTTCACCATCATACCTTCAGCTTCTTACAGCGCAGCATAGGAAGGATGCCCAGCAATCCTTGATGGACTTATAAACTGAATAGTTTTCTCTTTATTTACAAATTTGATTTTTTTTTTGTAATCAAATAGTCTTAACACAGTATCTTTAAAAAAAAGAATAAACCAAAACACATATAGATTTATGAGTAAAAACGTAGCACAATTCAAATGTCTAGTAGTTATTTTAAAACTTTGTTTTAAAAAGTGTTTGGTGAAAATAAAAGTGTTTGGTGGCCACTAGAAAATGCTTATTATATGTCTTTAAGGAAAAATTAGGAAATGAAATTATTCATGTAATATAATCTCCATACACGGACAAATATCTCCTAGAGAAAAGACTACAAATATGAGAATGTTAACCATAGTTTTTGGAGGTCGGAGTTATTGGAGTTATCTTTTCCTTCTTTATCCTTTATCTCCTTTCCTAATTTCTGACAGTAAAAATTTATTATTCACATAGTCATAAAGTGTTTAGGTTAAATTCTTAAAAACTAAAATACCAGAAAGAAGAGGCAGCAGAATGAAGTGGATAAGAGAAGGAGCCAGAACCAAACTGTCTGGGCTGGAAGCTGGCTCTTCCTAGCCATGACCTTGAGCATTTGGCTCAACTCTGCTTCCTTTCCTGTAAAATGAGAAAATAACAGAATCTACCTCACAAAGTATATCATCATAGTTGTTTTTACTTTGCTTTAAAAAGTTAACTCACAGCTAGGGGTGGTAGAAAGGGAGGTGGGTGGGGGGTAGGGGTGACTAGGTGACGGGCACTGAGGGGGGCACTTGACGGGATGAGCACTGGGTGTTATTCTATATGTTGGCAAATTGAACACCAATAAAAAATAAATTTATAAAAAAAATAAATTAACTCACAGCACTTAAAATAGCATCTACCACATAATAAAGGTTATAAAAATGTTTGTTAAAGTCCGTAATTAATGAACCAAGTTTCTGGAGAATAGAAAGAGCCACGTGGTAACCATAATTCTTTTCATCCTTTCCCCCGTTCCTTCCTTCCCTCTTCCTTTCTTCACAGGTTCCTCTCTCTTTGGAGAAGGACATGTGTGCAGGGAAGATGGGGCAATGGATTATCTAAGTCAAGGAATTGGGCCAGCAGCAAACAAGGACTTAATAACTAGAGAGAATATTGGAAATCAAGAAACAACGTGCCAGTGTTTCTGTATGTGGTGATAAGAAGAATCTGGGGTGGAGGGAGGTGGGAGATTGAAGACAAGATGAGCTAGGAGAAGGTCAGGAATTGGGGGCTTCACACCTCAATCATATCACATACCCAGCAGCCAACCCAGCTTGGATCATTCCACCTGAGGCTGTGAGGGAGTTCCTAGGAACAGGATGTGCCCACCCTCCACTCCACAAGGCAGCATTTTTACCAAGGGCGAGCTGTATGTGGGCAGGTGAGGCCCTAACTAGTCCCTTCCAGCCCTACCCTATTTAGCCATGTCCTGAGACATTTCTCCACCCAATTGTGGCTTCTTGATACCAAGGTTATACCTAGTCTGAGTCAGTTCAGGGAACCCCAGTGTGTTTCCCATCAGGATGTCCGCTCCATTGTTTTCTCTGCAGAATGACACCAGCACTTGGAAAAAAGGAAAACCTGTATTCTGCTTCATTTTTAGAGAACTATCATTTCTTCTTCCTGTAATAATGTGTCTGCCAGCATTACTCTCAATGGTTGTACTTGCTCTATTTTTAACATGCCCTTTCAAAGGGTTAACCATGAAATTAAACCAAAAAGACGATGTACGTGAAATCCACAGTCACATCACCTCTCTAGACAAATCTCAGAAAGCCGAGAATAAACAAACAGTTTAACCTGCAAATCAGTTATCCAGGGAACACTAAGGCGCCCACTCTTTAATCTTTTCATATTACATCAAAACCCTGGCTTTGGATCAGAATTGCAGAATGCTTGCATCTAGTCAGCCTGGAACCTATTGCCAGTCAGGCACATTACTCTTCCTTAAATGTCAAAACAGTGAGCACAGCATCTCCTGAGAACCATAAACAGCCTAAGGAGACTTAATAACAAGATGAAGCCTTTCCAGACATTGGTTTCAACTATTCCTCTCTTTTTACCATTTAATGAAAATTACAGTTTGGCTCTAATTTGAACACTTGCCAGACCATTTCCACCAGAGCTCTTAAAACTCGCCTTTCTCTGGGTCCTTTGAGGAAGGTCCTTTGTGATCTAACACATTTGGATTCAAAGGATGGCAGTTGCTGCCCCACAGTCCCTAAAGAGAAGCAGAAAATCCACCTAAGTAAGCAGAGAGTCCAGAATTAGAAAATATACGGTTTAACTTTACCACAGAGAAATTTCTAAAAAGAGGAGAGTGACCTCTCAGCTCAGTGACCTCCCCAAGTCAGTTCCAAAAAGAAACAAACTGCTATAAAAAGGAAAAGCTGAACCACATCTCGGTTGGCATAACCATAACTCAAGAGTGGACTGGGAAGACCCAGGGAAAGATATTCAGAGCTAAAGTTGTCCAAGAACAGGTTGAATTTGGATGTTGAATGGGATCAAGAGTTGTGGGGCTGAGAACAGTTGGATGTCTGTGCCAAGCAGGTCATACTCAGCCTGCAGTAAGTGATCACTGCTTTTGGCACACAAGTAAACCATTTAGGCTTAATTAGCTAATTAAACTATAATCCGGGCTTCTGATTTTGTAGCAGTGGTTATGGTTCAGGATATCTGGGGTTTATCTATTTAGGAGAACTTACAAACCAACGAGTAACCTGATTCTTAGCCAGTAAGGAGGGTGTTGGTCTGGGGAAAATTTTTTATTTTGTTGACCTTGATCTATCCCATTTTAGCCAAAAGGCAAAATTTAAATGCAGAGTTTTGTTTGGTGACTCATGTCATCTACTAGGTTTGTGGGAAAGCAGTACTAAGATTGATGACCAGAACTCACGCAGAATTTTGTCTCCTTCCCCCAATATGGTTCCCAGTTAGCCAACTCAACATCAGAGCACATGTCCATAAACACACATACTCCAAGCCAACCCTGCCTGGATTTTGCATCAAGATAACCACGTCTTCCTTTGGGTACTTACAATCAAACACTCATCTGCTAGATGATACAGTTAATAAAACAAGAATGCCTTGGAGCTGTTATCTAGAGAGCTCGCCAGAAACCGTGTTTTCAATTTACCTGCACAAGTGGACTCAGGGGACTTATTCAACAGAGGCTGACATAAAGTGGCCCATCATTTATTCCTTTTCAGAGAAGATACAATTTCCCAGTGGGCAATATCCCTGTGAAAGCTTGTAAAAACTCAAAATATCCTCCCCACAGAGAAGTCTACTTGCAGAGAAGACTTACACTCAGAAGGTTGTTGGATGAGCATCGAGTCTAAGCAAGAGGGTTTTTCTTGATGGTATTAATGCTAGGTACCCTCAAGTATTACCAGTCAGAATGCTGCCTCCCTTTCCACTATGGGCACATCCCAAAACCAAGTGAGTGGCCCGTACAGTTGGGGCTCCACCCTCCCCTCGGTATTAAAGGTACACCGATACATTCTATCTTCCCATCCTCTTTCCCAAATTCCATGGGACACCAGCCTTCTACTGAGATATTCTTGCTCATGCAATTTGCCCTCAGCTACCTGAATTCCTACATCTTTTCATTAAACAATTTCTTTAGTGGGGAGTAGGGGAATACTACGGATCACTGATTCCATCTCTTATACGTTGGTTCCATCTCCTAATTTCAATCTTCCTAATTTCAATCTCTGAGAATTTAAGTTCTTACATACGACTTTGCTGTCTTTAAATTATCTTTACATCAAAAGATCAAAATTGCAGATACAGAATTTGGACCCACTATGCAACTGTCAATGGTAGTGTGCACTGATTGAGGATAGGAGGGACTCCATCCTTGGACCACACAACTGAACACTTGAATTCAGAATTCCACATGCAACCATTTGTCCTTTGGCCACCGTGAACTTCCTGTGGTTCTTAACTTTGGTCCCAAAATCCAGACATCCACCCAAATTAGCTTAAGGAAAAAGGTCAGGAGTGGTTCTCAAATGATAAAGGGCTATGTGGTCTCCTCATCGCACATCTTTATCTCCTCTCACCTTGGTCAGTTTCCTTTAGTGTGTATGGCTCAACTAGGTCATCAAACCCACGGCTATAGGTCCGACATAAATCCACAGCTCCATGTTCCAAAAGTAAGTTCACATGGACACCAAGATGTTTGTATAAATGAAGAATAGAACTGGACTAGGACTAGACTGTAGAATAGGACTAAAATCAGTATGGTAATGCTACTTAAGGGATTGAGATATAAATATGGCTCTGAACTTACAGGGTTTCTTTACTGCCTTACAGGAGGTTAAAAATCTATTTGATTTTCTTTTACACATATACACATTGTATTCATTTCTTAGATCTGCCATAACAAAGTACCACAAACTAGGTGGCTTAAAACAAGATTGTGTCAACTCAGTTCTGGAGGCTAGTACTGTGAAATCAAGGGGTTGGTAGGGTCCTGCTCCTTCTGAAACATCTAGGGGACTCCTTGCTTGCCTCTCCCTGTGGTTAGTCAGCAACCTTTGCCATTCCATGGCTTGCGGGTAAATCACTCCAATCCTCTCCCTTCACACGGTGTTCTCCTTGTGTGTCTTCATATCATCTTCCCTGTATGTGTGTCTGACTTTGTGTCAAAATTTCTCCTTTTTATAAGGACACCAGTCAAATTCAATCAGGACCCACCCTCATGACCCCATGTGGATTTGAGTACCTTGGTAAAGACTTTCCAAATAAAGTCACATTCCAAGGTGCTGGGGGTTGGAACTTTCTACCTTTTTTTTTTTTTTTCTTTTAAGATTTTATTTATTTATGAGAAAGAGAGAGAGAGAGGCAGAGACACAGGCAGAGAGAGAAGCAGGCTCCATGCAGGGAGCCCAATGTGGGACTCGATCCCAGGTCTCCAGGACCACGCCCTAGGCCAAAGGCAGGCACTAAACCACTGAGCCATCCAGGGATCCCCCATATCTTCTTTTAGGGAAACAATTCAACCCTTAAACCACATACATAGAACTTTATATAAAAGCATAAATATGATCACATGCATGGAGTCTCATTTTTAGTGAAGTATTTTATTTTTTTCCCCTAAATTTGGCTCTACCTCCCTTGTCCCTTTTCAACTTTTATTCTTCTTTATCATATCACCTTCCTTTCCCTTCACCAAGGTAACCAATTTTTACAACCTAATATGTATCCTTCCTTACTGCTCTCTGTAATTGTCATCTCATTCAGATACATGTACACACTTCTGTCAATTCT
Source organism: Canis aureus (assembly GCF_053574225.1). Taxonomy (NCBI): domain Eukaryota; kingdom Metazoa; phylum Chordata; class Mammalia; order Carnivora; family Canidae; genus Canis; species Canis aureus. Next base: position 42,334,370 of record NC_135631.1, read on the forward strand.
TTTCCCTCAAAAATAGAATCGTTTTATGTACTTTGCTCAATATTATCTTATGAGAATTTCCACCACGTCGTCTGGCGTAGTTTTAATTCCTTTCTTTATTGATTGCAAACCTATTCCTTTGTGTGAGACATATCATAAATTATTAAGCTACTACTCTGTTGATGAGCGTGCCCTGTTTTTTCCCTCTAACACAATGCTGGAGTAAACCTCCTTAGACATGAGCCTTAGAACTGCTTGTATTTCTTGGGCTACACTCTTAGGTATTCAACTGCTAGGTCAAGGGATACATATAATTTTTATTTTATTTATATAATTTTTATTTTAATTGACAAATGTTTGTTGTCAAATTTCTTTCTCAGAATATTTTAGCAACATCACATTTCACCAGCAAAGTATCAGAGTACATCCCCCCATCCTCTCCTGCCACCAACATATGGTATTATGGCTCTTTATGCCAGTCTAAGTATAAAATGATATTTATCATTAACTTTAATTTGTGTCTCTCTGACAACTAGTGAATCTAAGCATCCTCTCATATGTTTATTGGCATGTTAGCAATTTGAATTTATTTTCAGTGAACTGTTCATTTGTATCTTGAGTATCTTTCATCATCTAGTTTTCTCCTCAAATTTAAGAGTTTATATTAGAGATATAAACCTTCTATTATATTGCAAATGTACTTTATCTATTGATTTTACAATTTTAAAAATTAACTATAATGATGCTATCTTTTATAGCTTCTGAAAGGGTCTTTCCCACCCTCAGAGTATTCACATAGCCTACCAGATTTTTAAACAATCCCTTTATTGCTATATTATTTTATATTTAAATATATAATCTATTTGAAGTGGACTTTTCCATGTAGTATGAGGTAGGAATCCATTTTTATTTCCTTCCAAATTGAGAGCCAGTACCATTTATTATATCCTACATCTTTTCTCCACAGTTATATATTAAATCCTCATTTCAATTGGGATTTGTATCTGAATCTTTCTAACAGCTAATTCAAAGAGAAAGCATGAGGGGCATCTGGGGGGCTCAGTCGGTTAAGCATCTGCCTTTGGCTCAGGTCGTGATCTCAGGGTTCTGGGATTGAGCTTTGCATTGGGCTCTCTGCTCAGCAGGGAGCTTGCTTTTCCTTCTCTCTGCTTGCCAATCTCCCTGCTTGTGCTCTCTAATAAATAAATAATATCTTAAAACAAAAAACAAAGAGAAAGCACAAAAGACTAGAAGGGTAACTGACATTTTGGCTATGATAGCATTGGTGTGGTGATTATTTTATTTATTTTTCATTTTGCATAGCTCTGTATTCTGATTTTTCCTAGAATGAGCATGCATTACTGGTATAACAAAAAAAAAAAAAAAAAACAAAGTGGAGAAAACAGTAAACACAACCAGTTTCATCATCCATAGTGTCCTAGGACAAAAACAAACTTCAGCTAGAGAGTAGCACAACTATTCCTGGAACAGAGACCTGAGACGATTTTCTCCCTGGGGGAAGGGGTGAGGAGAGACATGCAATAGATCTGTTCCCACAAGACCCTGGAAAATCTCTTTCAAGGCCAGTTTGCCCCAAGGAAGGTACTGATTAAGTTTTGGGAGGTCATTTCATTTTGGCAGTTCATTGTGAAATGAACTGCTGAGGTGGTGATTTTAAGTGTGACTGGCAGGCAACTTGTGTTCAAGCGCAGTGAGTTTAATTGATTGGAAGAGCAGGTTGTTCTGAGCTGATGCAATAACCACTAGGGCTGAGCGTTGGGTTTCAATGTGTGAAATGATGCAATAATTGCCTGTGTTAAACAGCAGCTGAATTACTAGCAGCAACTTAGGCGCTAAAGACAGATCTTTGAATTGGCCATTAGACAGCACTGTCAAATTATGTGAAAGTGACCCTCTCACTGTAACCTCAGGGTGCAGCATCTGTCCCTAAAGTGTTAAGGGTCAGTTAAAGCTCTGAAGTCTCATTAACACAGTCTCATGATGCTAATAAAACCCCTGCAGTAAACCTGCAGAGTCATGGTTGTTGACTACCTAAACTAGTTAAATGGTGGGGTCCCCCTTCCAGTGCAAAAGAACCACGATCAGCACAGCCCACTTAACCTGAAGAAACTCCTCCAGGCTTCTCCACCTGGTACATCACCCTAGAGAAGGTTAAGGCCAAAAGCTCCTCTACCTCCCTGTAAGGACTGGGACTTGGGGCCTCAGGGACTGGGGTGGGGGAGTGGTGGGAGGGAGTGTGCAAACAAATATGCATTCTGGAATTCTAGTTAATGCAGGAGGAATCCTAAAACACCGTGAATAGTTTCTCTAAAACCACTTGAATTAGTGCATCATCAAGTATCTTGATGCTGCTTCCTACGCTACTCCTTAGAGTGGTATATACATGGGGGCTCAGTCAAACTAGCCAGGTGGGAAGCCATAGCTTCGTGGTCCAGGTCAGCTGTTCCCTGAGGGTCTGTTAACCCAAGGATAAAGTTCACAGTGTGAAGAGTGTATTTCCTTCAGGTAATCCTCCTTAAAACACTACTTCTCGGGCAGCCCAGGTGGCTCAGCGGTTTAGCACCTTCAGCCCAGGGTGTGACCCTGGAGACCCGGGATCAATCGAGTCCCGCATCGGGCTCCCTGCATGGAGCCTGCTTCTCCCTCTGCCTGTGTCTCTGCCTCTCTCTCTCTCTCTCTCTGAATAAATAAAATCTTTAAAAACCCACTACTTCTCACAACTACACCCTTGACAATTATTGATCTTCCATAAGTTTGAGATAACATTAATGATGTATCCTTGGACTAGGGCTAGCCAATGATAGTAACATACAAAACTAAATGTTTTGGCAATCAGCCAAGTTGGGGGTGGGAGGGACACAGGGACACTCTTACTGACAGCTGGAGGGCCTCATAAGGTCTGTACGGAAGGCCAGTCCACCTGCTTCCCAAGGTAGCATAGGAATGGAACAATTTTGGGCTTCTCTATTACCAGACAGATACTATGGCTCTAGAATTTTACTTTATCATAATCATAATAATTTCCATCTCAAACATTTTGGAGCAGGTGTTTTCACATATCCACCTGGACCATTAAACAAACAAACAATAAAAAAATCTCAAAGCTCCTGTAGCTGTTTTAGCTTAGAGAAATAAAATAGAGTTTCCTGGTGTACCTTCGAAGACAAACTGGCTGGGAGATAAGTGCCTAGTTAAATATTGGGGGATGTCTTCCAAAAATTATTACTTTGTTTTAGAACTATTTGCATTAATTCTATTGTTTATCTCAGAAATGGATAAAACCAAAAGGGCCTTAAGTTCCCTTCTAGGTGATTGCTTTATATTATTTTTATTTCTCATCACTTAATGAAACTGGCCAGGATTTTTTTTATTATTTGAATACAATTGACGCACAATGTTATATTAGCTTCAGGTGTACCACAAAGTGATTCAACAACTCTATACAATGTACTGTGCTCACCACAAGCATAGCTACCATCCCTCACCCTACAACAGGCTTACAAAAGCATTGACTATATTCCCTGTGCTGTACCTTTTATTCCCAAGACTTAATCATTTTATAACTGGAAGCCTATACCTCTAACCGCCTTGCCTTCAGCCATTTGCCCATTCCTCTATTCTGGCCATGTTTTTGCACTTATTTTTGAGGAGTTTTTGTTTGGTTTTTGCTCTTTACTAGTTTGTCTCCCTCTTTCATAGTTATTTATTTGCTAGTGTATAGCCTATCAAATCTGGCCATTGAAGCTGCAGTCCCAGATGTGCCAGACCATTATGCAAACTGAATTAGGTTTAAATTATTAGCAACACCCTTGATAGCAGGTAAGAAGAGAAATTCCCTCTTCAAGAAACATGAAGTAGACTTGTATAAAGTTCCAATATGGCAGCAGGGTATTGAGTCTGTAAACCTCCACGTCCCTAATATCCTAGGAGCATGGCCTGTCCTCCAGGACTGGGAATTCAGTATTTTTCCAACTTGGAAGAATTCAGATTTTCTTGACGTGATGAGATAAAGCAATGACGTTGCTAGTGTTCTAAACTTCCCCACACTCACCACACACACACAAACACACACACATACACACAGTTTCCCTGTCCCCTCCTCCATCCTACCTGTCAGACCGGTTTTCCCATTTTGTGTAAGACAATCAGGTGGAAGAACTGAGGAGGAGGGGAATCTCTAAGTTGGAGAGAATGGTGTTGAGGGCTGTTGTGGTAGGTGAAAGGGTAGAATTGGATAATTAACAGGGAACGTTAAAGAGCTGATGACCCCTGCACCACCCTCATGTGGAATAAAAAAAAAAAAAAAAAAAGCCAACCAACCCCACAACAAGTATACATCTTCAATTCTTCTGATCAGTGTTAGAGATACAGTGTCTTCTCTTTCTACCTGTCCATGACCAACTCCTCCTTCTTCAGTCCAGCAGCCTCACTTCTTTTGGTGAGGGGTGGTCACTCCCCTCAGACTCTGGGGTTTGGGAGGGAGCTCCACAGGCCCTCTTCTTCCCCATCTCTGGTTTAAGGCCAGCATCGGACTCCAGCAGCCAATCAACTCTCCCAGGTCCCTGGAGTACGCTCAAGTCCCTGTGAATGAGAAGGCTCTCACCCAAGTAGATGGCTCAGCTACTGTCTGTGACCTGAGGCACCAACACTCACATCACCACATGGCCCTCAGAGCTCTCCCACTGGGAAGATCAGCCATATTGGCAGAAAAAACAGGGATGGAGATATTTAACAATATAATGGGAATCTAGGGGTGACCAAAGGCATTCCATCACTGGCTCCTTTCACCCTCATTACATTCCTCCTTTGTATTTTTTTTTAAGATTTTAAAAATTTATTTATTCATGAGAGACACAGAGAGAGAGGCAGAGACATAGGCAGAGGGAGAAATAGGCTCCCTGCAGGGAACCTGATGCAGGACTTGATCCCAGGACCCCAGGAACACAACCTGAGCCAAAGGCAGACGCTGAGCCACCCAGACATCCCTCTTTTCTAGGATTTTTATGGTTTCAAGTATCACATTTATCTTTAATCCATTTTTAATTTACATTTGTGTAAATATAAGTTTACAACCACTGAGCCATTCAGGCATCCCCCTCCTTTGTCTTGATCATCTTGTTTCTGTTGGAGTTTTTTTTAAAGATTATTTATTTATTCATGAAAGACACACAGAGAGAGGCAGAGACACAGGCAGAGGGAGAAGCAGGCTCCCTGTGGGGAGCCCAATGTGGAGCTCCATCCCAGGACCCAGGATCATACCCTGAGCTGAAGGCAGATGCTCAACCATTGAGCCACTCAGGCATCCTCCTGTTGGGGTTCTTTCTCCTGCAGCAGAGAGTTTCCTATTTCAGTGCTGACCACACTGCTTTGGGGAACAAATCATGTGGGTGTGAAATATACCTCTTGTAGCTTTCTCTCATTGGTGCTATTCTCCTGGAACCAAGAAAATAAACCTCTCTTCTCCTGTCATAGTTTCTCTAACACTCTCTTCTTCTGGCCAATATTCCCAGTTCCTTTATATTTTATGATATCTACTCAACACAAAGGTAAGAAGTCAGATGTCAAATCCTCTCCTCAAAAGGGTGAGAGGCTCCTCATTTGGGAGTTGCTTTTCTTGGGAACATGAGAACTAGTTGAAGCCCTGAGTATTCATTTAAATAAAACAGAAAAGGGCATTTCAAACAAGCAGTGCCACACGAGCCTCTAAATTTCATATTCTTGCCTGCAAGTCACATCAGCACAACCCACATCATTCACTACTTACACATAAGTTAGGTAACAACATACCTTAAAAATAATTTTCTGTAAATTAGGATAAAAGTTCTCTCTCAAATAATAGTCCTCTCATCCATTGGCCTTCTGTTCTCTCTTAAGAGGGAAAGGAAGAAGAGGATGCATCCAGGATTATAAGTGGCAGGCTGACAAATGAATGAACAATCATTCATCATTTGTGCCACAGGATTACAAGGGTGGAGAACACTATCTTGGATTAGAAGCCCTTTGAGGAGGTGGTTGAGTCTTACTTGCCCTCGTGTTTGCAGAGCCTCATTTGGAGCCTGACAATGCTCTGTATGAGGAATGACTGATTGGCAAACACAAAAATGAACAAGCATGTGCATTCCTGGAGCAAGAAGAAGAGTAACTTGGTAAGAGCTAGGTCACCTTCTATCAGATTTCTCAGCAGAAACTTTTCAGGCCAGAAGAGAGCAGCAGGATATATTTAAAGTGCTGAAAGAAAAGGGAAAAAAACATAACCAAGAATAGTCTTCTAAGCAAAGTTATCAGAGTTGAAGGAGAGATAAAAAGTTTCCCAGACAAGCCAAAACTAAAGGAGTTCATCACCACGAAAGCAGCCTTACAAGAAATGCTAAAGGGTCTTCATTAAGTAGAAAAGACCTTAACTAAAAATAAAGTATACAAAAGAAAGTATCACACTGGTAAAACCAAACATACAATAAAGGCAGTGGATCAGCCACTTTTAAAAAGCTAGCATAAAGGTTAAAAGGCAAAAATAGTGCAAATCAACCACAGCAAGTACTCAAGGGATATAGAAAATGAAAAGATGTAAAATATGATGTTAAAACATAAAACAATGGGGCACCCAGGTGGCTCAGTGGTTGAGCATTTGCCTTTGGCTCAGGTCATGATCCTAGGGTCCTGGGATCAAGTCCTGCATCAGGCTTCCCAGACGGAAGCTGCTTCTCCCTCTGTCTATGTCTGCCTCTCTCTGTGGGTGTCTCGTGAATTAAAAAAACAAAAACAAAAACAAAAAAACCATAAATCATTGTAGGGGTAGGGGAGTAAAAATGTAACGCTTGAGTCACTCAAGCTGATAAAATGTAACATGTATTTTTAATACATTTTATCAGCTTGAAACAGATATACATCAATAATAGATATACATCAATATATATGAACTTCGTGATAACCGAAAAGCCAAAAAAACGCAATAGATACATAAAAAAATTAACAGAAAGAAACCCAAACATTACACTAAAGAAAACCATCAAGTCACAAATGAAAAGAGAGGAGAAGAGAGAACTAAAAAATAACAAGAAAATAATCAACAAATAGCAATAGGTACATACCTATCAATAATTACTTTAAATGTAAATACTCTAATCAAAAGACATAGAGTGGTTAACTGAATGCATAAAAACAAGGGTCATCTGGGATCCCTGGGTGGCGCAGCGGTTTAGCGCCTGCCTTTGGCCCAGGGCGCGATCCTGGAGATCTGGGATCGAATCCCACGTCAGGCTCCCGGTGCATGGAGCCTGCTTCTCCCTCTGCCTGTGTCTCTGCCTCTCTCTCTCTCTCTCTCACTGTGTGCCTATCATAAATAAATAAAAATTAAAAAAAAAAAACAAAAAAAACAAGGGTCATCTATACACTGCCCACAAGAGACTTACTTCAGATCTAAGGACATATGCAAACTGAAAGTGAAGGGATGGTTTTCCCAACAAGTGGTAATGAAAAGAAAGGTGTAGTATCAATTCTCATATCAGACAAAATAGACTTTAAAACAAAGATTACAAGAGACAAAAAAGGGTGTTCCATAAAGATAAAGGCATCAATCCAAGAAGATGCACCATTTGTAAATATGCACTCAACACAGGGTCACCTAAATATATAAAACAAGTATTAACTGACAAGGTAGAAAAGGACAGTAACAATAACAGGAGGGGATTTTAATACCCCCCTTACACCAGTAGATCACCCAGACAGAAAATCATTAAGGAAACAATATCCTTCCTTAAACAATACATTAGACCAGGTGGACTTAACAGATAAATACAGAATATTTCATCCCAAACCTACTCAATGTGCATTCTTCTAGAGTCCACATGAAACGTTCTCCAGGACAGATCACATGTTAGACTACAAAACAAGCCTCAAATTAAAGACAACTGAAATCATATCAAGCATCTTTTCTAACCACAATGGTATGAAACTAGAAGTCAATTAAAAGTAGACAAATGGAAAAAAATTACAACAGATGGACCCTAAGCAACATGCTACTGAAAAACCAATGTGTCAAAGGATAAAAAAAAAAACCTAAGATAAGTGAAAATGGAAACTCAATTTTCCAAAATCTATGGAATGTAGCAAACACTGTTCTAAGAGGAAAGTTCACAGCAATACAGGCCAACCTCAACAGACAAGAAAAATCTGAAACAATCTTTCACCTAAAGAAACTAGAAAAAAGAAACAAGCCCAAAGTTAGTAGAATAAAGGGAGCAGGATCAGAGCAGAAATAAATAAAATAGAGACTGAAAAAAAATGAGATCAATGAAACTAAAAGCTGCTGGTTCTTGGAAAAGACAAACAAAAATAGGTAAACCTCTAGCCACACTCAAGAAAAGAGAAGATCCAAATAATAAAATTAGAAATGAAAGAGTAATTACAACTGATATCACAGAAGTAAAAGGGATCATACAAGACTACTATGACAATTACACACCAAATTGGACAACCTAGAAGAAATGGGTACATTCCTAAAAACATAATCTTTCAATACTGAATCATGAAGAAATAGGAAATCTGAATAGGCTAATTAGTAGAAAGAAGATTGAAAGTAATCAAAAATTTCCCAAACAGAAGTCCAGGGCAAGACAGCTTCACTGGTGAATTCTACCAAACATTCAAAGCATATTTAATAACTATCCTCAAAATCTTCCAAAAAAGAGGAAGTGTTCTTCCTCATAAACTCATTTAACAAGGCCAGCGTTACCCTGATACCAAAACTAGATGAAGACACTACAGAAACAAGAAAAGTACAGGCCAATATGCCTGATGAAAGTAGATGCAAAAGTCCTCAACAAAATATTAGCAAACCAAATTCAACAATGTATTAAAAGGTTCATATACTATGACCAAGTGGAATTTATTGCAGGGATGCAAGAATAGTTTAATACCCACAAATCAATATGACACACATTAACAGATTAAGAACTGCATGATCACCTCAACAGATGCAGAAAAAGCATTTGACAAAATTTAACATCCATCTGTGATAACAACTCTCAACTAAGTGGGTACGGAAGACATGTATATCAACATAATAAAGGCCATATATGACAAAGCCACACTCATCATCACACTCAACTGTAGAACCCAAGAGCATTTCTTTTAAAATCAGGAACAAGACAAGGATGCCAACTTTCCCCACTTTTATTCAATATGGTATTGGAAGTCCTAGCCACAGCAATTAGACAAGAAATAAAAGGCATCCAAATTGGAAAGGAAAATGTAAAATGGTCACCATTTGTAGTTGACATGATATTGCAGATAGCCAGAAAGACCAAAACTGTTACAACTAATAATTCAGTAAACTTGTAGGATACAAAATTAATACAAAATTAATATACGGAAATTGGTTGCATTCCCATACCCTTATAATAATCTATCAGAAAGAAATTAAGAAAATACCATTTACAGTTGCATCAAAAACAATAAAATACCTAGGAATAAATTTAACTAAGGAGATGAAAGACCTCTACAATGAAAACTCTTAGACACTGATTAAAGAAACTGAAAAAAATAAATAGAAAGATATTCCATGTTCATGGATTGAAGAATATTGTTAAAATGTCCAAAGCAACCTATAGATATGGACTCCCAAGTAGCCAAAGCAATCTGAGAAAGAAAAACAAAGCTGGAGGTTTCACAATCTCTGATTTCAAACTATACTATAAAACTATAGTAATCAAAACAGTATGGTACCTGCACAAAAACAGACATATACATATTGGTAGAACAAAACAGAGCACCTAAAATTAATCTCACACACATATGGTTAATTTATGACAAAGAAGTCAAGAATATACAATGGGTAAGAGACAGTCTTTTCAATAAATGGTGTTGGGAAAATTAGCTATCTATATCTAAAAGAATAAAACTAGACCACTAACTTATTCTATATACAGAGATTAACTCAAAATGGATTAAAGATTTGAATGCTAAGACCTGAAACAATTAAAATTATGGAAGAAAACATAGGCAGTAAGCTTCTTGGTGTTGATCTTAGCAAAAAAAAAAATTTTTTTTTTTGCATCTGACTCCAAAAGCAAGGTTAACAAAGCAAAAATAAACAAATAGAACTCTCTCAAGCTAAGTAGCTTTTGCTCAGCAAAGGAAACCATCAACAAAATGAAAAGCTGACCTATTGAACAGAGATCTGCAAATCATATATCCAAAAGGGGTTAATATCCAAAATATAGAAATAACTCATATAACCCCATAACAATAAAAAACCCAAATAATACAATAAAAAAATGAGCTAAGGATCTCAATAGACTTTTTCCAAAGAGGATATAAAGATGGCCAACAGGAACATGAAAAGATTCTCTCCATTTATCAGGGAAGTGCAAATAAAAAATATGGTAAGATATCACCTCACAAACATCAGAATGCTAGCAGCAAAAAAAAAAAAAAAAAAATATATATATATATATGTATGTATGTGTTGGTCAGGATGTAGAGAACCCTCATTCACCACTGGAGTAAATATAAACTAGTGTAAACCCTATGAAAAAGAGTAGAAGTTTCCTCAATAAACTAAAACTAGAACTACCATATGGTCTAGCAATTTCACTACTGGGTATTCATCTGAAAAAAAGGAAAACACCAATTAGAAAAGATACATGCATCCTTATGTTCATTGCAGATTTACAAGAGCCAAGATATGGAAGCACCCTAAGTGTTCATCAATAGATGAATGGATAAAGAAGATGTACACACAAACACACACACACACAATGGAATACATTTCAGTCTTAAAAAATGAAACTTTCCATTTGTGATAACATGGATAGAACTTGAGGGTATTATGTAAGTGGAAAAAAGACAGAGAAAGGCAAATACTGCATTTTTTTTCATTTAGAAGTGTAATCTAAAATAAAAAACAAAACAAATAAATAATACAAAACAAAACCTAGACTCATAGATACAGAGAATAGAGTGGTGGTGATAGCCAGAGGTAAAGGATGTTAGGGGAGGGATGGTACAAAATGGGTAAAGGGGGTCAAGAGATACAAACTACCAATTATAAAATAACTAAGTAAAATAAAAACACAACTCAGTCATGGGAATGTAATGTACAGTATGAAATTATAATAAATAATGCGTTCATTTTTAATGATGACATATTGGGTTGATCAGTTCACAATATATAAAAATGTGTAATCACTGTATTGTCATAGCTGAAACTAATAGAATGCTGTCAATTATGTTTCCAAAAAATGTAGTACATACACATACAATGGATTATTCTGCCATTAAAAAAAGGAAATCCTGCCATTTGCAACATGAAATATGTCAGTCAGAGAAAGACAAATGCCATATAATATCACTGATATGCAGAACGGCAACAAAATCCTGAGTATATAGATACAGACAACAGATTGGTGATTGGCAGATGGATGTCAGGAGTGGGGGGTGGGAGAAACAAGTGAAACCAATCAAAAGGTACAATTTTCAGTTATAAAATAAGTCATGGGGATGTAACATACAGCATGGTGGGTATAGTTATGCTACTGTATTGTATATTTGAAAGTTTGAAATTTTGATGGGGGAGAAAAGTTAAAATGATAGCTTCTGTTCTCTTATTTAGTTTTATTTGAGATCTGAAGAAATAGATTGGATTTTTCAAAGGTTTTAGACATTTAAGGAATCTGTATTATGTCCATTTTCACTTCCTTCTTAATGCTATAATTTTATCCCCAGTAATCTTAGAGGTAATGAGCCACAATTGGCCAATGGGGATAGGGCTCTAAACCAGAGGAAATAGATAAATTTTTGAAAGAGGTAACTTGTCAGGAAATTAAGGAAAAATGGACAAGAGAAAAGGAGCAAAAGTTGGGGTGTGTTGTAATAAAGAAGTCACTTGAGGAATAGCTAGTAGAGATCTGAGAGGATGATGTACAAAATTACCCTGGAAAGAAAGTAGGATAGAAGTGGGCAGAAATCCAAATCCAAATGCCCTCAGGGGTCAAACAGATGAATAAAAGAAGTAGCCTGGGTGTGAAAGTATTGAAACAGTGGGGACTATAGCAAACTCAATTTTCAGAAACTCAGATTTAATATTTCACACAAAGATGGGAATCAAAGCAAATACATCTCCAGGCTGAGTTTTGTCTGAATCTGAACCTTTGTCTGAGTTTTGTCAGAATCTGTGACATTAAAAGCAAATCTGGAGTCAGACTGCCTGGGTTCACAACCCTGTTTCATTCCTCAGTGATTCTATGGTCTGAGTTTTCTTATCTATGTAAAGATAAACTTCACGTCAATCCTATGAAGTAAGAACTAAGTAAGATAACATAGGTCAGGTGCTTTGCCAGCAGGCCCCAGTAAGTGCTCCAGAAATATCCACTAGAATATAATCCCTAAGTCTGTTTGTTGCCCTATCTCCAGTGCCTACCATAGTGTCTGGCACATAGTAAGTAGGTACTCACTAAATATTTACTAAATGACTGATATAGAAGGATGAAGAGAAGAGAAATAAGCCTAGGGAGGAGACGCAAGGTCACCAAGCCCCCATCAATGACTCTGAGTCAGCTCAGGCTAGAGCGATTAGCTAGGCTATGTTATAGACAGTATGAAGCAGGAGGGTTTCATGAACTCGAAAACTCTGAGAACTAGAATGTAATGAGTCTTGCTTCTGCTCTGTGATGGTTAATTTTATGTGTCAGCTTGACCAGGCCATGTGATGCCCAGATGGCTGATTTAAGATTATTTCTGGGTATTTGTGAGGGTGTTTCTGGAGGGATTAGCAATTGAATGAGTGGACTGAGTTACATAGATGGTCATTCCCTGCGTGGGTGGACATCAGCTAATCTGTTGAGGGCCTAAAAAGAATAAAAAGGTTACTTGTTTGACCGTACATGCTGGGACATCAATCTTCTGCCCTCAGCATTCCCAGTTCTCAGGCCTTCAGACTCAGACTGGAATCCACAGCATCAGCTGTCAAGCTTTCAGGCTTCCCGGGTTTCCAGCTTGCAGATGGCAGATCATGGAACTTCTAAGCACCCATATAAGTGGATACCTTATAATACATCTCTTTCTAAGAAGGTATGTACACATATACACAAGTGTGCATACATATACACACACACATACATACAGAGCAAAAGAAGTGGTTGCCAGTAGGTGGGGATTGGAGGAAAGAGGGAGAAGGTGGTAAATGGTATAAGCTTTCAGATCAAAGATGACTAATTTCTAAAAATCTAATGCAAAGCATGTGACTATTTGGTTGGTAACACCATATTATATAATTGAAATTTGCTAAGGAAGTAGAATTTAAATCTTCCCACCAAAAGAAAAAACAAAAAGATAAATCCTCAGGTGATGGATGTGTTAATTAACTAGATGGCAAAATCTTTTCACAATGTGTAGTATGAGCATCAAATCATCATAAAGTCACTTTAAATGTCTTATAATTTTATTTGTCAGCTATACCTCAGTAAAGCTGGAGGGAAAAAGCTTAAGAGCAAGACCTAAAAGAATAAAAGTGTTTCCCAAGAACTCTGTATCCCAGAACACCAAGAGTATTTATAGAAACACAAAAGTATCCAGCATCAAGCAAGGTAAAATTCATAATGTTTTTTTTATCAAATAAAAAATTACCAGGCATTCAGGTGATCAAGAAAATCTGACCCATAATGATGAACAATCAATCAAAACCAATCCAAAGTTGTCAGCATTAGCAGGCCAGAACATTAAAATAGTTATCATTATGTTCTCTATATCCCAAAAGCTAGAGGAAAGATTGAGTCTGTTAAGTGGAGGCACGCATAGTATTTTTAAAAAGATTCAGATTGAATTTCTGAAGAAAACTACAACATGTAAGATTTAAAAAATACACTTAGTCCTAGGATCAAGCCCGCATCAGGCTCTCTGCAGGAAGCCTACTTCTCCCTCTGCCTATGTCTCTGCCTCTAGGTGTCTCTCATGAATAAATAAATAAAATCTTTTAAAAATTAATTTTCAGGTGTCAAATCAGACTTTTATACCTGGGATAAATCCCACTGATCATTTTTTTCTTCAGTATTTTTTTCTCTTTTATCTTAGGTAATTTCTTTTGCTGTGTCTTCAAGTTCATTTCTTTCTTCTGCAACGTCTAAGCTTCCATCAATCCCACCTTACCACTTCTTTTCAACATCATACTGGAAGTTCTAGCTAATGCAATTTAAAACAAGAAAAAGAAAAGATATGCATATTGAGAAGGAAAAAAATAAAACTGTCATTGTTTGCAGATGATATGATTACCTATGTAGACAATCTGGAAGAATTGATTTAAAAAAAAAACTAGAAGTAATAAGTAATTATGGCAAGGTTGCAGGATACAAGGTTAATACTTAAAAGTCAATCACTGGGGCACCTGGGTGGTTCAGTTGGTTGAGCATGACTTTGGCTCAGGTCATGATCTCAGGGTCCTGGTATCAAGCCCTACGTTGGGCTCTCTGCTTAGCAGGAAATCTGCTTCTCCCTCTTCCTCTCTGTCCCTCCCTCCCATTTATGCTCTCTCTCTCAAATCAGTAAAATATTTTTAAAAAGTCAGTTTCTTTCCTATACACTAGCAACGAACAAGTGGAATTTGAAATTAAAAACAGCAAATTATATACTTAGATATAAATCTAACAAATTATAAGATTTGTATGATAAAAACTACAAAACTCTGATGAAAATCAAAGAATTAAATAAGTGGAGAGATATTCCATATTCATGGATAAGAAGACCCAATATTGTCAAAATGTCCATTCTTCCTATCTTAATCTACAGATTCAATGCAATCCTCATCAAAATTCCAGCAAGTTATATTGGGAATATCAACAAACTGATTCCTTTTTTTTAAGATTTTATTTATTTGTGAGAGACACAGAGAAGGAGAGAGAGAGGCAGAGACACAGGCAGAGGGAGAAGCAGGCTCCGTGCAGGGAGCCCGACATGGGACTCAATCCCGGGTCTCCAGGATCACACCCTGGGCACCGTTGAGCCACCCAAGCTGCCCCAACAAACTGGTTCTAAAGCTTATAGGGAAAAGCAAAAGATCTGGAATAGCATTATAATAACAATATTGTAGAACATATTTGTAAGTCTGGTACTGACTTCAAGACTTCTGATAAAGCTATGGTAATTAAGAGAGTAGTACTGGTGAAAGAATAGACAAATAGGTCAACAAAATGGAATACAGAGCCCAGAAACAGGCCTCATATAGAGTCAACTGATCTTCGACAATGGAGTAGAAGCAATATGAAGGAGCAAAGATAGTCTTCTCAAAAACATGGTGCTAGAACTGGATATCCATATATGAAATAATGAATCTAGACATAGATCTTACATCCTTCACAAGAATTAACTCAAAAGGATCATAGACCCAAACGTAAATTACAAAACTATAAAGTTCCTAGAGGGTAACATAGGAGATCATTATAGATGAATCTTTGGGAATGGCAAAGACCTTTAAACACACCACCAAAGGCACCATCCTTGAAAGAAGTAAATGATAATTGGTTGAACACAAAAGAGTGAAGAGCACCAGAAATGGGTTGAATTCCTTCTCTGTAATTTGGCTTTGGCAGTTGTGGGTTTGTAGGCTTTCGTTATTCCTTATCACAAGGACCAACATCTTTGTTTATATAAGTTATACACTGTATAAATATATGACTCAATCCTATGAATCATTCCAGACTTCAAAGACTTTTTCTTTTAGGGGGGTGATGCTAAGGAAAGTCCCTGAGAAGTTTGGGCAGTCTGGAGGGTGAACTTTGATATTTTGATCTAGCAGAAATAGTGTACTCATTGAACCAATTCCTAAGCTGAGGTATCCAAACAGAGGTAGGCTTGAACAGATTTGGTAAGATTTATTTCACCTTGGAAAAACATGAGCCTGACCAGCCATAGAATCACATCAATATATTATGTTTTATTACATTCATGGCACCATGCCCAGTATCGTGAATGTGGTCATCCTTTATTCACACTGTAACACAGTGGACAGGCAACCAAAAACCCTTGTACTACAATTTTCTTCTCTCTCAAATAAGGGTAATGTTCTAGTTTATATAAACAAGATAGGGAAGAGAAAGTCCTTGGCACAGTTCCTGACAAAGAGCAGGTATTTTGCAAATAATTGCTCTTTCTACTATCAACTCACTGGTTTCCCATTGGGCTAGACTCTTCTCCAGGGGAATGGTGAGTGAAGGGGAGACAGATTATAATCCAGAATCTTGCTGTGTATTGTGGTGCTAAGACCAGCAGCAACATTGCCTGGGAGATTTTTAGAAACGCTGCATTTCAAGACACAACCCAGACCTACTGCATCAGAATTTAGTGATTTGTATGTACATTCAAGTTTGAACATTTTTCTAGAAAAAAATTACCCTTTCTAGCCTGGACAATATCTCTTAACTCCCAAGCAATTCTTCCTAGATAATCTGCCAACCCCTTTCACCCTGCTTCTCAAGTGTCTGTGCTCTTTCCATTTATTTTGTCCAACAGACAAGAGGAGGAAACATTTGCTTAAGTTTTCAGCCGCTGTGTTAGACTGGTTACAAAATGAAAATCCTTATGCAACTATATAGACCACACAGGGAAGAGAAATAAAGGTTTCCATAAACAAGTTTTAGATGGGTATAATATTTTTAAGGCCTAGTCTTTAGAAATTTGCTTTACTAACTGTCGGAAGGACATGTCTAATATTAACACAGCCTCCTTTTAACTCACTTTTCAACAGAGAAAGGCTGGATGCCCTTGTTTACAAAAAAATAAAGAGGAAAAAAAGACAAAGTTTCTTTTGGAAGGTTAAGTTTTGACTCCACTTCAATCCCAAGAAAAGTCCCAGTACTTTCCTTTTGGTATATACAGAATTACTTTTTTTTTTTTATTGTATTTCACTATATTGGTAGTCAGTGGGACAAATCTGTCTATAACCCCTCTTGCCACTTGCTACAGAGAGGCTGTCATACCATACACATGATCACAAGATTCCAACAATGGGAACAATTTGCACCAGTACACAAGGTGACATAAGGCTGAAAGCAAATGAGATGGATAGTTTGAGGTCCAGGCTGGTTCCAGAAGAGCTATACCTGCCTTCTCTTCCAATAACCACTAAATAAACCAATAAACACTACCACCCTGCCCAAAGTGTTTCTCAACTTTCCTCTTTTTCTGTGGGCATTCAATACCTTGAGTAAATCTTATCCTTCTGTGATTATGGGATCTCAACTTCCTTTAATCTCAAGGATTGAGAGATGTTCAAAAACCTATTTTCTAATGAGTAACTAAGGAAACAGAACATAAGTATCTTGCATAGTGTTCTCACACCAATAAAATAGATCAGTTGGCTTGTCCATTAGTAAAACAGTAGGAGTGATCAAAGTGTCTGACAACACATGAAACATAGTCATCAATCCAAATGGATCTTAGCCAATACGTTAGGTCAGTATATATCATAGGATGTTGGTCTTGTCACAAGTGGGGAGACATCTTTCATGGCTGATCTCCAGGTTGCAAGATTCCTCCCTTGTTACTGTCTTTCTTAAAGAGGAATAATTCTTTGTGGCCTGGAGCTCTTTATTGTAGAGGTTTCGTTCTTCCTTCTTCTGGAAGTTTATAACTGGTTAGGGCTGAGAATCTATGTGTAAATTCCAAACACATTTGTCATTTGAAGAATGCTCCCTGCTTCCAAATTGGTCACCAAGCCTTGTCAATACTACTTTCTAAATAGTCTCAAGTCACTCCTGCATTTTTTTTCCCTGCAACTTAGGCCAGATGTGTATCACGTCCTGTCTGGATTTCACTTAACTAGTCCTCTGGGTGAGCACACCGTTCTAATCCAGCCTGCATGCACATACAGGGAGGGTCTTCTTCTTGGTCATCTTCATCATCTTATTCTTCTTCAAGATTTTATTTGAGAGAGTGAGTGAGAGAAAAAGAGCATAAGCCAGAGGGAGAGGCAGAGGGAAAAGCAGACTCCTCACTGAACAAGGAACCTGACTCAGGGCTCCATCCCAGAACCTGATGATCATGACCTGAGCCAAAGGCAGCAACTTAGCCAGCTGAACCACCCAGGTGGGTCCTCTAAGTACAGATGTGACTATGTCACTTCATTGCTTAAAATAACTAAACGCTGCTCTGAAGGACAAAAGCTTCTAACATTTTCAGGCACTTTGTGATATTCCCCCCCAACCCGCCCCCCCAACTCTCCAGTCAAAGGCTAATGGTATAACCAAGTACAACTAGGGATACCCAGGTGGCTCAGCGGTTTAGCGCCCCCTTCAGCCCAGGGCCTGATCCTGGAGACCCGGGATCGAGTCCCATGTTGGGCTCCCTGAATGGAGCCTGCTTCTCCCTCTGCCTGTGTCTCTGCCCCCTGTTCTCTCTCTCTCTCTCTCTCTTTTATAGATATATTTATATATCTCTAAAAAAATAAAAAAGTACAACTATGTAAAGTTCCCTGAAGGCACAGCATTTTCCCTCCCTCTCCATGAGCTGCTCCCCCTGTAGGGAACGTGGGCTATCTAGGACTTTGCCCTCCCATCTCAGAGCCTCATCACAAGGCTTCTATTGAGGTATGCTTTACAATCAGCACTCCTGTATCTTTGTCCCAACCCCTTACCCCACAAAGTGACAAGACCCCAAGAGTGGCAACCTTTAGGTATTTGGGAGTAAATTAGACACTGACTTTTGGATTGAGCAGATTGGTACAAAGAACTTGGGTTTAGGGTCTTAGGAGAATACTTACTACCTAGGTAAAATTGGTTAATTCACTTAGTCTCTATTAGTTTGGAGCATATGACATTGTCATTTTTATAAGTCATAAATGATAAAATATCAACAATTTCACATAGTTCAACCTAATATAAACCAAAATATTCTGTCCTGAAATGCCGCTCTTAGCCCTTACCTAGGTCTGCTGTGAGATAGTTTCACATTGTGGTTAAAAACTTGGGTGATAAACTCAGAACTGGATTAGAGTTCCTGCTTGAACCACCAGCTGAGTGTGACTCTGGACAAGTTATTTGCCCTTCTGGGACTTCAGTTACCTCATCTATTTAAAAAAAAATGGCGAAAAGAGCAATGTCTTTTCCATAGAGAGGTGGTAAGAATAATTTGCACAAAGAGTTGAATTCACAGTAAACTTTCTAAATGGCAGTTACGGTGAGCAAATACAATATCATATATGGCTTACTTTGCAAAGTGCTCCAATGGTAATTGTTCTGTGTATAGCTTAACAATATAACTCATCTGCAATGACCGTTTTGTTGATGAACATGATCTTTAGATCCCAAATACTATCCTCATCATTTAAAAGCCTCTATTCCCACTCAGTATTGATCAGGATCCTGGGTGGATGTGTCTATATGTTGTTCCCTTCTCTCCTGCAGTTAATGTTCTACCCATTATGACCTCAGATGGTTGGAACAGAATCACTGGAGACCCCAGCCCCTGCCCCACTCCCTTTCTCAGATTCCCATTAACTCCTGAAAAAAGCCAAAGAAGTAATCAAACAGCAGTATTTGGACATATATTAAGAGGCTCTTTAACTTGCCTCTTCACTCAAGTTTACCCAAGACAGAAGTAAAACCATCACTGGTGCCCACAGTAAGTCATAAGGTAGTCATGCTACTTTGAGGGGAGGGGTGTGTCCTGATTTGATCCCCATGGTTACAAGGTCACATGGAGCCCCAAACTTGGGTCCCCTAACTGATTTACCCACTGGCTCTCTCAGTACTCCACAGAAAAAGATACCCACAAAGTAATCTGGGCAGCCCAGGCTGGGTCCAGCATCTTAAAGCACATCATCTCATCCATCCTTTTACCATTTGTCTTTCCTGACCCTTTAGCAAAGGCCCATTGGAATTGGAGCACGTGGTTCTCTTCTTGCCTACTTCAGAAACAGCCTGGTGATATCTAGGTCCTCTCTGATTTTGAGGAAAATGTCTTATCTTTCTGAAAGGCTTCACTCTGAAGTTGAATGTGTGGGAAACAAAGACATACATTCTCCAAGGTGATTCAAAGCCTAAGTGCAGGGAAACCACAGTGCCAGCTATCCTGAGGTTGTCCTGTCCTGGGATTCCTTTGGTTCTGACTTTGAGCCCCTGTCATGATAATTGGCCTCCACATGGTTGAGGTAAAGAGGCCCCACCTGTTCCCAGGTCCACTAGCACTGTCTTGATCATTGATTGATACCTCAAGTCTAAAGGTGAACACCTGCCTCACTCCCACCAGCCCTCCCAAGGGCCACAGCCTCCAACCAGATTCTGGGTCTATTCTGAAAAAAAAAAAATGTCTGCTGTGTGACACAGTACAGTGTGGGAAGCAGCTGATGTTCATTGCTGGAGACAAGAGAATAAGCCATCCCAAGACAGGCAACAAGAGGTTAGTTCTTCTGCCTCAAATAGTTTTGAGGGATGGAATACAGCTTGTTTTTACCCACATGATCATTGGAGGAATCCAAGGGCTGAGAGACAGACAGACAGAGAGAAAATGCAATGTCAGGAGGAAACAAAGTTACACTAAGCATTCCTTCTCAGCTATTAATTTATTTTTTAACACAGGATGTGCAGCTGTGAGGCAGCAGAGACACTCCCAATTACTGCCTTTAAAAAAAATGTCTAGCTTGTTTCTACATCCTTGCTTCCTTTTTAACTTTGCCAAGATGCATACCTTGGAGGTTTGGGTCTTCAGTCTGATCTCAACTGCTGTGACATCTCCATCTACAACTGGTGCCTCTGGGGTTGTACCTGTAGAGCACCAGCAGCTGTATGTGGTAGCCCTGCATTTGATTCCAGGATTTCTCCCTCTTTATGAGAAACTTCTCTTGATTGGGTCAGTTTTCTAGGGCTATTCAGGAAGCATACAATGTAGATCCTCAATCCTTTATCAAAATCTTATCAAATTATGAATTTACCACAATCTCTTATGCATCTGTCACTATTTCTCCTGGCAGGATTTGCTTCCTGTAGCATTCCATTCCTTACCTCTGCCACTTGTAATCCACTGAGATGCAGGTATGCTAATAATAAGGGTGCTAAGGGCTTTGTAGGTATTATCAAATTCTCACAATCTGCGGTGCTAACTCTGGACTTCTATTTCTAGCAATATGATAGAAAAGAGATCTCAAAAAGCCTCTTTCTGCAAAACTCCTAGGAATGATTTATGAAATATAACAAGTAGACTTGTAAACACAAATCTGAGAAGGATTTACCCAGGAGTGAAAACAAAAACAAAGTAGCTGAAGGCCAGGGTGGTCAGCAAGCCCTAACAGCTTTGGCTGCCCTATGGCATTGGCTGCTCTCCCCAAACAACAAGTGTGGGTTTTAACAGCCATTTTGGGAAAGGAAGACTGAGTCTTGAGCTCACTCCAGGTGGAAAGTTGGAACTTAAATGTCTATATTAGAAAAGAAGGCAAAAAAAAAAAAAATCTAAGCACTCACATTGAGAAATTGTAGTCACAGAACTACAAATGAAATCCAAAGAAAGTGGAATAAAAGATGTCATAAAAAGCAGAAACTAGCCATATAAAATACAGGTATGCCGCCTAAAGCTAGAGCCCTTGAAGATGCATATCAGTGGAACGAGTGGATTAGAAAAAACGCTGTCCACTGGCAAAGGAAGACTGCAAAGAAACTTGCCTATCTTGGCCTAGTTCTGAATTAAGGACCGAAAGGCTCTTGGAAGTCATAAACACTGGCCTCCCCTGGCTCAGGTCAGATCAAGTAAACAACAAACGAATAAATAAGCATAGACTAATTTCCTGGTTGGCAAGGCCCCTAGAGCAACCAGCAGAAGCAAAGGCAAGGCCTCTGACACAGGACATGATCCAAACATGCTGCATCTACTCACCAGCAGGGGAAAGAGAGCCAGAAAAGCGATCACATTCAGTCAGTCCTCCGGCCCACCTCCATCCTTGAAGGCACTGATTCTAGGACCAAAGGTGTCAGCATCACCTGGAACTTTTTAGAAATGCAAATCATCGGCCCCAGCTCTGACCCACTGACTCAGGAGCTCAGAGGATGGAGCCCAGAAGCTCCTTGTTTAACAAGGTTTCCAGGTGATTTTGATGCACTCAGTTTGAGAAATTTATACCCATTCTTCCTCTCCAAGACTGCCATATTCAAAGACAAACATATTCAAGAAGTTCTGGTAAGATTGGGAATTCTTGCTCTAGATCTTAAGTATATCATATACCTACCAAACCTTAGCAAATAGGTGTTTTAGAACAACAAAGAGCATTTTTATTTTTAAATCATTGAAACACATGAATCATTCTTTTCATGGTTTTTGTTCATTTTTTTTTGCCCCAATCAAAACTTTATTGAAAAACTGACACCAAAATAGGAGAGGTTTTTGTTCATTTTTTAATTTTAAATCCAGTATAGTTAACGTAAAGTGTTAGTCTTTCCATGTTTTCTATACAATAAGACAATAGACCCTTTAAATAGGTAGGGTTTCAGCTTAAAAAATGAAATTTCCCATGATTATTTATAATCTATTTATGTAATAATTAGCATATGACTGAAAGATACCAATTACTTTAATATGAATAGAGCAGTAATTTACATAAATTATAATGCTAATAATCTTCTATTTTCAGTCCAGAATTTGGGTGGATGTTAGAACCACTACCTCTTCAATAAAATGAACGTTTATTCCGTTGCTCCGAAGACATGAATAATTTTGAAATTAGGACATTTAGCTTGGGACACAACTAACTCATCTGGTCACCTCTGATTCTTCACACTCTGAGTTGTTAGTTCTCACTTATAAGCTGTTCATAGTGTTTATTTCAACCTCATGTGGGTCCAAAATGGTGACTATCCTGGAAAAAAATAAGAATTTTATTTCATAGAATCTATGACATGTTTTCTGTTCCATATTGTTATTTCATCAGGAAATGTGTTCCATAAATTCTACTGTGTTATATTGTAACAAAGACAGAGATGACTTGCTGCTTTAAGCAGGATCTTAGGCTACTAGGGGGTCCTTTGTATTGGTGGGGCTACTACAAACCAGAGTTTATTTGTTCAGTTCTAGAAATATAGAATTGAAGCAGGTAGAAAAAAAAAAAAAGAATTGAAGCAGATAGTTTATTGTAAAATCATGAGGCCCCAAATATCTTGCTTAATTTGAGGATTTCTGACTAATACAGTCAGTGATCAGAATGGTCTTTTATACCATTTGCTTCTATTCCTTCCACTATGCACAGGGACAGGATCTATTGGCACATGTGCAATAGATGCAAGAGCAGTGTAATTTTGAGAACTGCCAGAGGTGGTATAAATGTTGCTAGGCATGCTTCCTGCTCTGCCCAAGCAGTCCTTGCTAGGGACTGAGTTTCAACCTGAGTCTCCTCCCCCAACATCTCCTGCTCTTTAAAACCACTCCCTTGGTTGCCCTGCCCCAAATGTGTTATCTATTCTCTAGACCCAACAGTCAGGCCTTCTCTTCTTGGCAGAAGGTATTTGACACAGGGCATCCAGGCAAATTCTGGCCCCTGTAATTCCATCTCAACTGGCAGAAGGATGAGTCATCACACAGAACAGCTCCACCTCTACTATCAAAATGATATGCATCCCATATATATCTCACCAGTATCAACATCTCCTTCATTTCCTATTCTTTATTCCCACATCAACAACCTCATCAAAATGCCAATGGGTCATGAACATCATCAACACTATCATTGTCGTGATCTCCAATGCCATCACTGTTTTCCACATTATTTGAGAGAGTAAATGAGCAAAAGAGAGAGACAACATGAGCAGGAGGAGGGGGAGAGGGAGAAGGAGAAGCAGAGTCCCCACTGAGCAGGGAGCCCCACATGATGTTCCATCCCAGGACTCCAAGATCATACCTGAACTGAAGTCAGACACTTAACTCACTAAGCCATCTTGGTGCCCCAGACCTGGGTGTTCTTAAAGAACACTTCATCGAGGCCAGAGGCTGTCAAACATTTAGTTGTTATGAATGGCAAAACTCTTGTTTCGAATAAAATCTAATGCAGAAACTCAACGTTGAAAACAAGAAAAGTTGAGCTGCTTCAATTAAAGCAGGAGTAGGGGTCCTATGGTCCTTTTACTCAGACCCCTTGTCCTCTTCATTGCACACCAGGTCAACTTTGCCCTGAGACTCCAAAAAGTACAATGTGAAAACCATAGGTCTAGGCTATATTCTCCAAACTAAATTTTATTATATCCTCTATCTACATTCCACAAAATTTTTGTTAGTTCTGTTTTCTCTTTGCTAATAATCTAAATGAAATATTTATCATTACATCTTCTAATTTGTATTGTTGTTGATACACAGGAAAGTTGCCTTTATAGGTAAGTAAATTCTCTTAAAAATTCCTCAAATATTTCAATTTATTCTCCTGGGGGTTTCCAAGTACATAATCATATTGCTTATGAATGATGATTTTAATCTCCACCTGGCCAATATTTTTATCTCTTATTTGTTTCTTGTTTTAAAACAAGTATGCACCAGAACTCCCAAAATAATGTTATATAAAAATGGTTATGATATGTATCCTACTTTAGTTCTAATTAGCTTTCTTGTGTACCAATTGCTAGAGTCCCAACCTTCTGAGATTCTGATTTTATTGGTCAGGGGAAGGTCTCAGGCATCAGAAAGTCCTAAAACTTCCCCAAGCGATTCTTAAGTTCAGAGAATTGAGACCTTCAGTCAGGTAATTTACCATGTTGTATGATGTTGGCTGCTTATTTAATATAGAATATCCTTGTCATGTTTAGGAAGAATTTACTCTTCCCAAATGTCTAGGGTTTGTTTATGTTTTTGTTCATTTATTTGTTTTTTAGTTTAGAAATAAAGTTGCAATGACCTATTGAGATTATTACATTATATATATATTCTTATTGGATATGTTAAAGTGATGAATAAAACATCCCTGTATTCCTAGGTTAAACTCAACTTGGACATGGTGGATAATTCCATTATTATTCTGAGTTCAGTCTGCATTTATATTTCTAATTTAGAATGATGGTTTTTTCTCTGTGTGAACACGCATATTCATTATTTTGGGTAGGGTTCAAGGAGCAGAGTTGCTGGGTCATATGATAAGTCTGTGTTTCATTCTTAAAGGAGTTTCCATATTGTTTTCCAAGCAAACTTGTTTTAAGAGAGAAACTCAATTTGTGTATCATACATGTGATCTTGTTTTGTATTTATTTTTCTACAAAATGAAAGTCTTTCAAAAAATTGTTTAATCAAAAGATTAGATCTCTTGTTTTTTCCACAATTTAATTTTGAAACTTTATTGGCAAAATTTTTATAATACCTTGAGCCATGATTTTTAAAAACTACCTCAAAACTGTCATTTGATATTAGATAATATAAAACCTCTTAAATATTGATTTGTATAAAATTCGATGACAAGTTTTGAAGTCAATATCTAAAAGGTTTTCAAATTCATTGTACCTGAAAATATTGCAAACATTGCTGAAATTTTCAGCAGCTTTTCTTCATGAATGATTTATCCATTAGGAACCCTTTCTGACTTCAAATACGGCTTAGAACATTAAAAGAAAAACCAAAGGCTCTACTTATATTGGATAAAATAGACTTTAAATCAAGACTAACAAGAGACAAAGAAGGACACCATATAATAATAAAGGGAACAATCCAACAAGAAGACATAACAACTGTAAATATTTATGCACCCAATGTGGGAGGACCCAAAAACACAAAAGAGTTAATAACAAACATAAAGGAACTAATCAATAATAATACAAATCATACGGGCCATTAACACACCACTTACGTCAATGGACAGATCATCTAAACAGAAAATCAACAAGGAAACAATGACTTTGAATGACAGAATACATGTTCGTTTAAAGTGCACACAGAACATTCTCCAGAATAGATCACATATTAGCCCACAAAACAAACCTCAACAAATTCAAGAAGACTGAAGTCATACACAAGAAAAAAATCTGGAAAGACCAAAGATACATGGAGATTAAATAACATGTTACTAAACACTGAATGGATCAACTAGGAAATAAAAGAAGGAATTAAAAAAATACATGGAAACAAATGAAAATGAAAACACAATAGTCCAAAACCTTTGGGATGTAGTAAAAATGGTCCTAAGAGGGAAGTATATAGCAATACAAGTGTACCTCAAGAAGCAAGAAAAATCTCAAATAAACAACCTGACCATATATCTACATCTACAGAACTAGAAAAAGAACAACAAATGAAACCTAAAGCCAGCAGAAGGAAAGAAATAATAAAGATTAGAGTAGAAATAGATGATATAGAAACTAAAAATCAGTTGAATAGATCAATGAAACCAGGAGCTGATTCTTTGAAAAAGTCAATAAAATTGATAAATCTCTAGTCAGGCTGACCAAGAAAAAAAGAGAAAGGACTCAAATAAAATAACAAATGAGAGGGGAGAAATAACAATCAACACCTCAAAAATAAAGACAATTTTAAGAGAATATTATGAAAAACTATATGCCAACAAATTGGACAACTTAGAAGAAATTAGTAAATTCCTAGAAACATATAAGCTACCAAACAGGAAGAAATAGAAAATTTGAACAGATTGATGGTTACCAGCAAAATAAAAAAGAATCAGTTATCAAAAAACTCGCAACAAATAAAGGTCCAGGACCAGATGGCTTCACAGGTGAATTCTACCAAACCAAACATTTAAAGAAGAGTTAATACTACCTACCCTTCTCAAACTATTCCAAAAAACAGAAAAGGAAGGAAAACTTCCAAATTTATTCCAGAAGGCCAACATTACCCTGAAACCAAAACCAGATAAAGACACCACTGAAAAAGAGAACTACAAGCCAATATCCCTGATGGACATAAATGCAAAAATCCTCAACAAAATACTAGCACACTGAATCTGACAACACATTTAAAAAATTGTTCGTGATCAAATGGGATTATTCCTGTGTTGCAAGGGTGGTTCAATACTCACAAATCAATCAATGTGACATGAGAAAGGACAAGAACCATTAATAAAAGAAAAGAACCATATGAATTTCAATAGATGCAGAAAAAGCATTTGACAAAGTACAACATCCATTCATGACAGAAAACCTCAATAAAATAGGGTTAGAGGGAACATACCTCAACATAATAAAGGCCATCTATGAACAAGCCATAGCTAAAATCATCCTGAATGGGGTAAAACTGAGAGCTTTTCCCCTAAAGTCAGGAACAAGACAAAAATGTCCACTCTCACCATTTTTATTTAATATAGTATTGAAAGTCCTAGCCACAGAAATCAGACAGCAAAAAGAAATAAAAGGCACACAAATCAGCAAGGAAGAAGTAAAACTTCTACTATTTGCAGGTGACATGGTACTCTGTATAGAAAACTTGAAAGACCACCAAAAAACTGTTGAACTGATACATGAATTCAGTAAAGTCACAGGATACAAAATCAATATGCAGAAATCTGTTATATTTCTATATACTAATAATGAAGCACCAGAAAGACAAATTAATAAAACAATCCCATTTACAATTGCACCAAAAATAATAAAAGATTTAGAGATAAACCTAATCAAAAAGGCAGACCTATACTCTGAAAACTATAAAGCACTGATGAAAGAAATTGATGATGACACAAAGAAATGGAAAGACATCCCATGCTTATGGATTTAAAGAGCAAATGTTAAAACATCTACATTACCCAAAGCAATCTACACATTTAATGCAATTCCTATCAAAACACCAATAGCATTTCACAGAACTAGAACAAACAATCCTAAAATTTGTATGGAACCACAAAAGATCCTGAATAGCCAAAGCAATCTTGAAAAAGAAAAGAAAAGTTGGAAACATCATAATTCCAGACTTCAAGTTATACTACAAAGCTATAGTAATCAAAACTGCACAGTACTGGCACAAAATAGGCACACAGATCAATGGAACAAAATGGAAAAAAAATAAATAAACCCATAAATATATGGTCAACTAATCTTTGGCAAAGCAGGAAAAAATATCCAATGGGAAAGGACAGTCTCTTCAACAAATGGTATTGGGAAAACTGGACAACCACATGCAAAAGAATGAAACTGGACCACTTTCTTATACCATACACAAAAATAAATTCAAAATAGATTAAAGACCTAAATGTGAGATCTGAAACCATAAAAAGCCAAGGAGAGAACATAGGCAGTAACTTCTTTGACATTGGTCGAAGCAACTTTTTTCTAGTTGTCTCCTGAGACAAGGGAAACAAAAGCAAAAATAAATTACTGAAACTACATCAAAACAAAAAGCACTTGCACAGAGAAGGAAACAATCAACAAAACTAAAAGGCAACCTATAGAATAGTAGAAGATATTTGCAAATGCATATCCAGTAAGAGATTAGCATCCAAAATATATCAAGAACTTATAATACTCAAAACCCCCAAAATAAATAATCCAATTAAAAATAGGCAGAAGAGGGATCCCTGGGTGGCGCAGTGGTTTGGCGCCTGCCTTTGGCCCAGGGCGTGATCCTGGAGACCTAGGATCGAATCCCACGTCGGGCTCCCGGTGCATGGAGCCTGCTTCTCCCTCTGCCTGTGTTTCTGCCTCTCTCTCTCTCGATCTCTGTGTGTGACTATCATGAATTAAAAAAAAAAAATAGGCAGAAGACATAAACAGGTATGTCATCTGGCCATCCAGATGGCCAACGGACACATGAAAAGATGATCACCACTTCCATCAGGGAAATGAAAATCAAAACTACAATATCACCTCACATCAGTCAGAATGGCTAGGATCAACAGCATAAGAAACAACAGGTGTTGGAGAGAATGGGGAGAAAAAGGAACACATGCACTGTTGGTGGGAATGCAACTCCGTAGTTCACTGTGGAAAATGGTATGGATGTTTCTCAAAAAGCTAAAAATTGAATGGATAAAGAAGATGTGGTTTATGTATACAATGGAATATTATTCAGCCATTAGAAATGACAAATACCCACCATTTGCTTCGACGTGGATGGAACTGGAGGGTATTATGCTGAGTGAAGTAAGTCAATTGGAGAAGGACAAACATTATATGTTCTCATTCATTTGGGGAATATAAATAATAGTGAAAGGGAATAGAAGGGAAGGGAGAAGAAATGGGTAGGAAATATCAGAAAGGGAGACAGAACATAAAGACTCCTAACTCTGAGAAACGAACTAGGGGTGGTGGAAGGGGAGGAGGGCGGGGGGTGGGGGTGAATGGGTGATGGGCACTGAGGGGGGCACTTGACGGGATGAGCACTGGGTGTTATTCTGTATGTTGGCAAATTGAACACCAATAAAAAATAAATTTATATTAAAAAAAAGCTAAAAATTGAACCACCTTACGATCTGCAATCACATTTATAGGTATTTACCCAAAGAATACAAAAACACTAATTCAGAGGGATACATGCACCCTTATGTTTATAGCAGAATTATGTGCAATAGCCAAGATCTGGAAGCAGCCCAGATGTCCATGGATTGATGAGTGGAAAAGATGAGGTATAAATCTACAATGGAATATTACTTGGCCATAAAAAAGAATGAAATCTTGCCATTTGCAAGGACATGGAGCTAGAGAGTATAATACTAAGTGAAATAAGCCAGTCAGAGAAAGACAAATACTATATGATTTCACTCTTATGCAGAATTAAGAAACAGAACAAATGAGCAAAGGGATAAAAGAGACCGAGAGAGAAATCCAGAAACAGACTTGACTATAGAGAACAAACTGATGATACCCAGTGCAGAGGGAAGGGAAGGGTGGGGTGGGTTAAATAGGTGATGGGGATGAAGGAGTGCACTTGTGATGACCACTAGGTGAGTATGGAATTGTTGAATCACTATATCATACACCTGAAAGTAGTATAACAGTATGTGAAAAAAATTTTTAATTAATTAATTAAATTTCAAAAAAAGAAAAAACCAAAGTACACATTAGTATACTTAATTAAATTCCTGGATTTTCTGATATTTTAGGTATCAAGAAATTAAATTTTGTACATATATGTGAATGACATATTTTTATGTATTCTGTGTCCTGTTTTAGTACAATCGTAATAGCATTATGTTTAGCATTAAGGGTGTTTGCTATGTTTCAGGGACCATTCTAAACTCTTTATATGATTCCTGTATTCACTTCTAAGTCTCACACATACGAGAACTGAAGCACAAAACAATTTTAAAAATTGTCTTCATACAACTAGAACATGATGAGACAGGATGTGAAATCAGGTAAGTTGACGCTAGAGGACATGATAGAGGACACTATTTTGTGCCACCTCCCTGCCATGACATGTCACCTGTATGACGTTGGGAGCAGAGAAGCTCCTTAATCTCTGAATTTCTTCAGGTTGCTCTTCTATAAAATGAGGATAATGATAATCCCTCCCTCATCAGGCCCTTCAGGACCTGAACTAAAGGCAGACTCAACCATTAAGCCATCTAGGTGCCCCTGCTCCTTTTTCTTAAATCAGGTTTAGATACTTATATTTTCTCCCAAACCATTCATTTTCTGTTTTATTGGCATAGGTACATAAGATTTTGTTTTTAAATAATAAAGGCTCTGTAGTGTTACCATGTTTTACGTCTCTAATTTTGTTTGCTTGAATTTTCTGTTTACCAAAAACAAAAAACAAAAACAAAACCCACTAATCTTAATTTTACTGGTTTTTGTTTACATTATTTTTTTCAAGAAAAAGTCCACGTATTTATAGAAAGCATTTAACACCTTAAATCTGCCTTGCACAACATATCAAACAATTTTTTATTGGTGCTATCTCTAATCAGCCTTCTCTTTGGGTGTTACTTCAATCACTTTGTTTACACTGTGCTCCTTTCTGGGTCACATTTGTTCTCTTCCCAATTGTTCTCAGGCTACTGTCACTTCAGGAGTTTCTCTTCTAAGACTCTTGACTCAGTTTATCTCCTTCCAACATATGGGGATTGTATATAACTGCAACAAGGGAAGGGAAATTAGATTTTCATGAGTTGTCTTGATCCAGCTACATGATCCAGGCTTACAAAGTGACAATTGATAGTTCTTCCATACAGACAAGAAGTAATTACAAATATAACTACAAATATAATAAAAGAATTGGTGCCATTTGCCCTATGAGAAGAAAAGGGAGTAGGAGGAGAAGGGAAGGAAGGAGGGAGGGAGGGGAGACGGAAGGAAGGAAGGAATAAACTTATCAAGGAACATGCAAGAAATATACAAAGAAGATATTCAGAAAACTTTAAAACTCTTCTGAGAGATAATTTTTAAAAACAGCTTTAGGGGGACACCTGAGTGGCTCAGTGGTCGAGCGTCTGCCTTTGGCTCAGGTCATAATCCCAGGGCCCTGGGATGGAGTCCCACATCAGGCTCCCCACAGGGAGCCTGCTTCTCCCTCTCCCTGTGTCTCTGCCTCTGTGTGTGTGTGTCTCTAATGAATAAATAAATAAAATCTTAAAAAAAAAAAAAAACAGCTTTAGGGGCACCTATGTGGCTCAATTGGTTAAGCATCTGCCTTTGGGTCAGGTCATGATCCTGGGGTGCCTCGTCGGGGCTCCCTGCCCCCTGCTGCTTCTCCCTCTCCTTCTGCCCCTCTTCCCTTATGCTCGTGCACTTTCACACTCTCTCTCAAATAAATAAAATATTTTTAAAATACCAGCTTGAATAATAAATATAGGGCTATTCTTTGTATTGGAATCAGAAAATTTAACATTCTAAGAATGTTAATTATCTCTGTTAATATGTTAATTTGTTGCAACCCCAATAAAATACTGATTCTTTTTAAATCAGAGCAGCTGATTCTAAGATTTTTGTATAAATATCAAAATTTGAGGTTAATCAGAAAAAAATTTCTGAAAAGGAAGCATAAGAATTAAGCAAATTCTACCAGATAATAAAGTATGTTATAAAGTAAACGTGGTTGAGCTAAATGAATGAATCATGACAGGGAATCCAGACCTTGACTCAAATGCATATGCAAATTTAGTATAAAACCAAGGCAACATTTCAAAGCAAATGCAAGATTCAATTAATAGTAATAATATTATTCATAAAGTTATAATACGCTTCTTACAAATGCTTTAGCTTTTATTATGGTTTATAGTTATTGTAGGTTATAATATTTTTTATCAGTGTTAATCATTTTTTTAATAAAAACAGATCTGTAAAATCCTAGGGGAAAAAAACAGGGAAGTTATTTTTATATTCTGGATGAGGAAAAGCCTTTTTAATATTTGCTGATCATTTGTTACTAAGAAATTTTTAAGCACTCTAAATGTATTTATTTATTTAATCCCCACACTATGTCATAACGTCCATTTGGCAGAAGAGAAAGCAAAGCACAAAAAAGTGATAGAAACTTGGCTTTTGTCCCCACAGCTCAAGACTGGAAGTACATAGTCAAATAGTTCTAGGGCTTGTGTTCTCAACTATTATGATAACAACTGACAAACACCCCCCCCAGGAAAGAAAATAACAACTGACAAACATCCCCCCCAGGAAAGAAAATAACTAAGATGGAGCCCAATAGCAGGTCCTGGGCTCAATCCCTCCTTGGCCTTAAAAATGTCCACAGATGGGTCATTGTTAGCACAGGCATAAAAATATCTTGGCATTATTATCTAACCTGTGAACAGGTAGTGGGATGGTCCTGGTGGGCAGAGAAAGAAATTGTGCCCACCACCAGGAAGTGAGAAGCAGGTGATGTGATGTGTGAAAGGCAGTCTTGTAGTCTAGTAAATAATTATGCTGGACATGGCAGGACATTGCCCTGGAAACACAAAATGCTATTGTAAACAACCTATGTGCTTCCCCTCAAGAAGAGGAAGCTGAGGAGGCAAGCCTACCCAGTATCTGCAAGT
The DNA here is from genome assembly GCF_053574225.1 of Canis aureus. Classification (NCBI taxonomy): domain Eukaryota; kingdom Metazoa; phylum Chordata; class Mammalia; order Carnivora; family Canidae; genus Canis; species Canis aureus. The sequence continues at coordinate 42,367,224 of NC_135631.1, forward strand.
GGGAAGGCTCCTGGCATGCTTGGTTTGAAATGTATCTAATGTATGGGGCAGCCCCGGTGGCGCAGCGGTTTAGCGCCGCCTGCAGCCCAGGGCGTGATCCTGGAGACCCAGGATCGAGTCCCATGTCGGGCTGTGTGGTGCCTGCTTCTCCCTCTGCCTGTGTCTCTGCCTCACTCTCTCTCTCTGTGTCTCTATGAATAAATAAAATAAAATCTTAAAAAATAAATAAATAAAAATATAATGTATCTAATGTATGGATCAAAGTAAACTACAACTTACTTATGTAGATTTCTGTGTCAGAGGGTTCATTTGTGTCAACCCTCCAATACAGAATAATAGTCTACAGAATAACTTCAAATCTTACCTCACTGCCTACCCCAAGTTATATTCCAAATGGAGAAAATATTTTTTATATAAATCAATCTATAGGGGCATCTAGGTGGCTCAGTTGGTTAAGCATCTGCCTTTGGCTCAGGTCATGATCTCAAGGGTCCTGGGATCAAGACTCTTGTTGGGCTCCCTGCTCAGTGGGGAGTCTGCTTCTCTCTCTCCTTTTGCACTTCCCCCGCCCCCAGCTTGTGCTTGTGTTCTCTCTCTCCTTCTCTCTCTCTCTCTCTCCCCAAAATAAATATATAAATATTTTTTTAAAAAATCAATCTATAAAGGGGCACCTGGGTGGCTCAGTCAGTTAAGTGTCTGCTTTCCACTCTGGTCATGATCTCAGGGTCCTGGGATTGAGTCCCCAGTCAGGCTCCACACTCCGCCAGGAGTCTGCTCAAGGATTTTCTCTCTCCCTCTGCCCCTCCCCTCTCGTGCACACACACTCTCTAAAATAAATAAATCTTTTCATTTAAAAATAAATGTTATCTGTTATCTATTTAAAAATAGATCTATTTAAATGTGTCTATTTATCTATTTAAAAATAATAAAACAGGGACTTTAAGCTCAGATATTATGATGGTAGAGAAGGATCGTTTTTCCATATTGAATTTTTAAAATTTTGTGTAGAAAAAAAATAAAGTCAAAAAGCAAACGAAAATCAGGGAAAATATTTGCATCACCCCTAGCAAACAAAAGGTGAATTTCCATAATACTTGAGTTGCTTTTTTTAAAAAGATACACTATGCTTCTCCCTCTGCCTATGTCTCTGCCTCTCTCTGTGGGTCTCTCATGAATAAAAAAAAAAAAAAAGAAAGGAAGGAAGGAAGAAAAAAATCTTTAACAAATAAAAAGTCTGGTAGGGCAACTATATTCTATGAAGTGCTCAGAAATCTAGCTCTTTCCAGCTCCCCCTCCACTGGCCATCCAAAGGGTGTGGCCCTAGAGCTGCAGGTAGGAAGCAGCATGTAAATTACACCAACCAATAAACAACAAAAGACAAAGGCATGCGCATCAGCTGTTTCTCAAGTTTCTCAGAAGCTGCCACATGACACTTCCTCTTCTAGCGCTTTGGCTGCAAGGGAAGCTGGGAAATGTAGTCCTAATTCTGAGTAGCCCTGGGCACAGCTAAGCACTGGTAATAACAATGAAAGGAAGAAGGTCTGAAAGGCTGTGGAGGAGGTTATTTTCTTCCTGCTGACAATGCAGTTCCAGTTCTAAGAAATTTTCCAACATTTGTGCAAAAATGTATTACAGATCTTCCTCAATTAACTATGGAGTTAATTGTAAATTGAAAATATTCTGTCAAAAGTACATTTAATATACCTAACATATTGAACATCATAACTTAGCCTAGCCCATCTTACGGGTGTTCAGAACATTTGCATTAGCTGATACTTGAGAGACTTCACCTAACATAAAACCTAGTTACATTAAAGTGTTAACAGTCATGGGGCACCTGGCTCAGTGGTTGAGTGTCTGCCTTGGGCTCAGGTCATGATCCCCAGGTCCTGGGATCAAGTACCACATCAGGCTCCCCACGGGAGCCTGCTTCTCCCTCTATGTCTCTGCCTTTCTGTGTGTGTGTCTCTCATGAATAAATAAATAAAATCCTAAAAAAAAATGTTAACAGTCTCATGTATATCATTGACTATTGTGCTGAAAGTGAAACACAGATGGTTGTATGGGTACAGAATGGTTCTAAGTGTATAGGTTGCTCACACTCATGATCATGTGGCTGACTGGGAGCTGTGGCTGGCCGTGCTGCCCAACATCGTGGGAGAGTATCCTTCTGCCTATTGCTAGCATTTGGACAGATCAAAATTCAAAATTTGAAGTAGGTTTCTTCTCAATGCTATCATTTTCACATCATTGTAAAGTCTAATAACTGTAAGTCAAGGAAGCTTAAGTCAGGGCCTGGTTATCTTCCATCTATCCTTCCAGATGTACCATTGACACTACTCTGCCTGCCTGTACCCTGTGATCTGACGACCTTGGACTGCACCACTTGGGGCTTCCTTGTCCTGTCGCTTCCACTTGTTGTTGGCAGAGTTGCCAGTAGGTAACCAGAAAGCAAGAGGAGAGACAGCAGTCAGGATATTTTCTCTGAAGGCTGCGGTTTTGGTAGTGGCTCCAGTCCTCAGTCTATGGCCGCATCTGCTGTGGGGCGGTCTCTCTCACAGCTGTGGGCTCACTGGCTTCTAACACTGCTCCTTCTCCTTATCCCTCTGCTGAGGAGAGGTGAAGGCTTCTCTTGCTAGTCCCCAAGTACTCGATCATTTATTGTTGGGCTTGTTAATCCTGCCAGCACCTGTGTTCATAGTTCCTCCATTAAACTCTCTTCAGGTAAGCTTTTAGAGATACCATCTGCTTTCTGCTGGACTCTGGCAGACACACATATATACAAGTATTTTCACTGCAGCTTTGCTCGAAATAGCAATAGACTAGAAAAAATTAAATATTCATCAAGAGGGGACCAATTAAATACCCATATTGCAGTCAGAGTAGGAATATCATGAAGTATATTTTTTAAAAAGTTTCACACTATACTATACGCTTAAATTTTTAAAAAGGTAGATCTCATGTTGTGTGTTCTTATAACCACACACAAAAAAACATGTCTCTATAAACTAAAATGGAGAGCTCTTAGTGCTAAGATGCTACCAACTATGCTGAAAATACAAATATAAATATATATTTAGATTTGCATGTAGGTAGATAGATTTGCATGTGAGATATATATGTTAATATATATTATGTATAAAACATGCATTTATATACTTAGAGGTTCTGGGAAAAAACTAGAAAATCTTAATAGTGGTTACCTCTGGGGAAGAAGAATAGAAGCCTAGAGTAGGACACAGATTTACTTTCAATGAATAACTTTTGATACTACTATATGAGTTTTTACCATATATATATATTACCTTTAAAAAAAACTAGGGAAAAAATATTGTTTTTCTCGGGATTCATATAGGGAAGCGTATGAATGGGACAACAGCATTCCTTTGATATTCCAATAATATAATTTGGATTCCAACTTCCTGTCCTCCCCACTCTGTCCTCCCTTTATACTCTACCCCCACACAGGGCCACTAAACCCTCCTTTCTCCGAAAGGGCAGCACTTCATCCCCCTGGGGCTACCTGTCATCTTTACTGTGGCTGTCCCCCATGTGGTCACTGCTTTCACTGTGCTTGAGTTTCACCATGACCTAAAATCTTACATATTTCAAGTTCTAAGCTAACCTTTCAAAGTCTGGCCTCTTAGGAAATTAAACTACCTTTCATGTTTCTGTAAAAAGATCTTACTCTGTCAGCCTACAACTCTTGGAACATGGTGAATTCTCCCAGAGTTGATCAAAAAGACCGTCTAGTTAAATTCAAATGCTCTAGTTTTACCCTGGGTTGAATTGAAAAGTACCAAGGTCCTTATTGGGTCTTTTGCCTTTGGGTCCCATTCCTTCCTTCATTTATCAATTCAGCATCAATTTATGAAGTTTCTACTTTGTTCCAAAACTGTAGGAGGTGCTAGAAATTAAGAAATGAATGAGCCCTGTCCTCAAAAATATTAAGTCTTCTGGTGGGGACATTAAAGTGTCAACTGGAGTGAATATAGAGATTAGAGTCAGGACACAGAGAGTGGTAGATTTTAACTGGGGCATCAGGATGGGTGACTGAAGGGAATTTCTAAAAGTATGAGAGATGGGGGTGGTGGTAATGAAAGGTGAGTAGGAGTGTCCTAGGAAGACAAGTGAAAGGGAAGGACATGCAAAGCATTAGAAGCAATGTAACTTGAAGCAGGACACTTAAGGTAACTTACAACTGTTGATGGAAGGTTAAAATAGGTAGTTAATCTGTCAGAGGTCATTGGTGTCATCATCACCCTGAAAAGAATCAAAAGGGAAAGGTGAAGGAATGAATTGAGGGTCTACTACATCAACAGACACACTGAAGATGCTCAACATCACTAATCATCAGAGAAATCTGAATCAAAACGATATTGAGATGTTACCTCACACCTGTCAGAATGGCTACTATCAAAAAGACAAGAAGGGGATCCCTGGGTGGCTCAGCGGTTTAGTGTCTGCCTTCGGCCCAAGGCATGATCCTGGAGTCCTGGGATAGAGTCCCACATCAGGCTCCCTACATGGAGCCTGCTTCTCCATCTGTCTATGTCTCTGCCTCTCTCTCTCTCTCTCTGTGTATCTCTCATGAATAAATAAATAAAAATCTTTTTAAAAAAAGACAAGAAATAACACATGTTGGAAAGGATGTAGAGAAAAAAATACTCATGCACTGTTGGTGGGAATGTAAATCGGTGCAGCCACTCTGGAAAACAGTATGGAGGTTCCCCCCAAATTGAAAAAAAAAAAAAAAAAAACAGACAAACACCATATAATCCAGTAATTCCACTAATGTGTCTACCCAAAGAAAAGGAAAACACTAATTTGAAAAGATATATGCACCCCTGTGTTTATTGCAGCATTATTTAACAATAGCCAAGGCATGCAAGCAACTAAGTGTCCATTGGTAGATGAATAAAGAAGTGTGGTACACATAAACAATGGAATATTACTTAGCCATAAAAAGAAAAAAAATCTTGACATTTATGACAACACGGATGGACCTAGAGGGTTTTATGATAAGCAAAATAGGTCAGAGAAAGATAAACACCATATAATTTCATTTGTATGTAGAATCTAAAAAACAAGACAAATAAATAAAGAAGCAAACAGGCTCTTAAATACAGAGAACAAACTAGTGGTTGCCAGAAGGGAGGTGGATGGGAGGTGTGCAAAACAGGGAAAGCATATTAAGAGGTACAAATTTCAGTTTTAAAATAAATAGCTCACAGAGATGAAAAGTACAGCATAGGGAAGATAGTCAATATCGTAATAACATGGTATGGTGACAGATGGGGACTACGCTTATCATGGTGATGCTGAGTAACATATAGAATTGTCAAACTGCTATGTTATATACCTGAAACCAATATAAGCCTGTACATTACTCTTCAATAATAAATTTAAAATTTTCAAAGTATCTATTACAGTAATAATTCAGGAAAGAGAAAAAAGAATAGGTTAAATGTTTGCTGGTTGTTTTAGACTACATTAAAATGAGTTCATATTAAGATGCTGAATCAAAGGCAGCCCGGGTAGCTCAGCGGTTTAGCGCTGCCTTCAGTCCAGGGTGTGGTCCTGGAGACCCGGGATCAAGTCCCACGTCAGGCTTCCTGCACGGAATGGAGCCTGCTTCTCCCTCTGCCGTGTCTGTGCCTCTCTCACTCTCTCTCTCTCTCCCTCTCTCTCTCTCATGAATAAATAAATTAAATCTTTTTAAAAAAATAGATGCTGCATCAAAATGTTCCTATACTTATGGGGAAGGGGAAGACATCTAGATATAAAACAAAAACAATAGGGCCAATTAAGGAAATTGCTGATAGTTGCTCATGTGAGAGCCTAGGAGCATGAACAAAAGGCCAGGGACCAGTAAGGATGCAAAGGTGGGGGCAAGGGCTGGGTGAGAAAAGCCTTTCCTATAATGCTGTACCCCTTTAAGACTGGCAAGGAACCCTAAGGGTCATCTGACATGGGCAACCATAACGTTATAGTGAGTGATGCCAATGACTGTGGTTCCCTTTCAAAGCTCAGTAAACTGAGTGTGAGAGAGGAGAGGCTGCGAGAGGAAGGGACTCATCCAAGTTTCAGTGTGGGGGAGCCACAGCTTGGCCAGGCGGTGATGTAGGAAGGTGTGTATGTTAGAAAGATCACTCTCTCTAAGAGGAGTACAGATGTGAGGTCAGTTATGAGACTACTGCACTGATGCTAAGCAAAGGTGAAGACAGGATAGGCATACTAGAAATGTTGATGCTGTAGAATCAGCAGAAATTAGTTACTAGTTGAATTACAGAGGTGAGGAAACAAGAGGAATTATGGTAGGATAAAGAATTTTTTAAAAGAGAAGGACATTTGTGGAAAATATGTTAATTTGAAGTTATTTGTGGGATGGCCACATAACAAAGCCTAGGACACAGTCAAGAATAAGAATAATTCAATTTCCTATTTTTACTTATACCCTCTTCCTATATTCAATGATGCTTTTCTCTGCCTTCTAATCCTTGACCCTCCTGTCTCCTGCTCACTCCAACTTTGCCTTATTAAAACCTACTCACTCTTTAAAGATTAGCTCAAGCCACCACCCCATCTGAAAAATCCCTCATGACACTTCATCTCCTTCTCATGAAGGCTGAGTTAGGTGGCTTTTCTCCTCACACTCTTAAAATGCTCCATGTATATTTCAATCATTACCCATAATATCTGTCTCCTATACATGATTATAAGCTCCTTGTGAGTAGGGTTTATATCTTCTTCATCTCTAACATCCTCAGCATATAGCACAGTACTTGTTAGGATGCATTTGGCTCTCAGTGATCATTGAACGAATGAATGAATCAAGAGTAGGAAAAGGACATTTTGTTCTCATTTCTCAGACTGGGGTTGAGGTATTGAAGAGTGTTAAAGGTTGTGGTTATAGGGGCTGAGGGAGAGTTTGCAGGTGTCTGGAATCTAAGTTTTATCTATGAAATAAGAGTCATTTCCCAAGCAAAGGTGGAAAAGATGGGTTGCAGAAAATGATGGAGGTGGAGAGTGGAAATGGAAGGTGACCAGACCCCTTTGAGACTGGCAAGGAACCCTAAGGGTCAGCTGACATGGGCAACCATAACGTTATAGTGAGTGATGCCAATGACTGCGATTCCCTTTCAAAGCTCAGTAAACTGAGTGTGAGAGAGGAGAGGCTGCAAGAGGAAGGGACTCATCCAAGTTTCAAGGCCAGCAAGACAGAAGCACCAGAGGACAAGGAGGCTCTGACACACTGCGGGGTGTATACTAGATTAGGAAGGGAAGTGGAGACACAAGAGACAACAGACAGGGAAATGAGAGTGAGGGAGTATGGATCACAAGTGTCCATCAGACTGAAGAAGAGAAGTTGTGGGGGGAAGTGGTAGGACACCTGGTCAGGGGAGGCTCTTTTGAGAGGTCAGCTTGTTAAGTTGACGATTCTAGCATGAGTCATCTGGGTGACAGTAGAGCCCTGAGCACAGCCACAGAAGTGAGCTGCTAAAGGAAGCTGGTGGTTAAGGTTGTGGGAGCCAGAAAATTTAAAGAATACTGAAGCTACCCTGTTGGGCCAATTATACTAGGATTCTGAAATTGTCCACAACGGAATCATGAGTGAGGTGAGAAGAGTAGAAAGGCGGTTCCAGAGAGTTCAATGAGTTTTTTTATTGAATAGATGGGATGAGGTGGATGGAGCAGGAATTTCAGGGGAACAGAAACATACTGGCCCAGAGGTGGTAACAAGAGGCCTGTTGAACACTCACCAGCCTCTCCCCTACCTCTAAGGGAGTGTTCTCCCCACTGGAGCAAACTCTCCAATCTCTAGAGATTAGGTAGCCTTTATCTTTGTTCTTCATTCTGGCATCTTGATCCTGCTTTCTGAGACATCTCTTTTTTTCTTTTTTTTTTTAAACTTTTATTTATTTATGATAGTCACATAGAGAGAGAGAGAGAGGCAGAGACATAGGCAAAGGGAGAAGCAGGCTCCATGCACCGGGAGCCCGACGTGGGATTCGATCCCGGGTCTCCAGGATCGCGCCCTGGGCCAAAGGCAGGCGCCAAACCGCTGCACCACCCAGGGATCCCTGAGACATCTCTTAATTTGAGTCCTCAGTCTGGTATTCTTATTTTGCTTTTCCATGGGCATCACTCCATGCTTCAGACTATTGTGAGCACCAAAACTAATCCGTCCTGTTTTTCATTCCTTCATATGACTAATATGACCAATTCTACTGAAAGTAAGCTGGGTTTCACCCTCCGTGACAATGGATTAACACACTGCTCTACCCAAGAAATATATTTACATATTAGAAGATCCTCCCAGAAATAAAAGTGTTGCCCAACCCACTGTACACACTCAGCAAATAAGGCAGCCTTCTTGGTATACATCAAATCGCAACAGCTATGTGTTTCCAGGGCTGCTGCTTTTAGCATATAAGCAGGTAAACCACAGGCAATACTGTAAATTATTTTAAGTTAGGGAATGAAAGGAAGGTAAACTGCCATGAAGGCATTTAAATTGTTGGGAAGAAGGGGTAGGATAACAGTGTCCTCAACTCACATGCAGAACACCCTATGTTCCCAGGATTTCAGGTTAAGCAACATGTGGTTTATGTAGTCGAAAAAGCTCTATCTTTGTCTTTCTCATTATTCTCTGTCAATACCTGGTCACCATGAAAGCTGTCTGATATCTACTAAAAAAAAAACAATCAATAACAGATGGTCATTGCGAACCCATAAAATACTGTGGTAGGCATGTGTGGACAAGGGTATGACATATAGAACATGGTCCCTGCTCTTAAGAAATTTGCAATCTAAGGGAAACTGAAGCCAGGTAGACATGAACAATTAACTAACAATAAAGTCAGAACCTGTGTTAAAAAAAAATACTGCTTCTAGTCAGCATCAAGAATCAAACACTTTATTGCTTTGGAATTGTTAACACTGCCAATGTGTTAGAAAGTTCTCCTGAGTTTTAGAATGCTGTGGAAGGTTGGTCTTCTCTGAGCACAGGCATTTCCCAACCTGTGCATTGTGATACTAGCCAGTCAGATCAGCAGGCTCCTTACTCTCTGCTTCCTGCAGAATGAGCTGGCACTTTTGTCTATGACACCACCTGGCTTAGCAAAGTAGGTCACATTAGGGCTCTTGGCTCAGAGACAATGAGAGGCAGTGGAACATGCTGTAACTGAAAGAGACTGTGATCATATCTTCCAAAGAGACTTTTAAGAGTAGAAAGTCCAACAAGAAGATTATAGCTATAATCATTCTTTTTATTTTTAACCCATCCTTCTCTTCCTTTGTTTTACAGTCTATACTCTAGTAAAACATACAAATTCAACACATTTCTATTCTCTTGGTGCAGAGTGCTGTAAGAAATAGTATCTTACATTATGTGGTGCATTTTCATTTACAAAATCCTTCTGCATGTAGGTCTTTTGATCCTCAAAGCAAACACTGTAGAAGTGAGTATTATTGATCCAATATACATAAGTTCATTTGGGGTTCAGGCCCACCACTAGACATGAGTCAGCAATTACCTTATCCACCCTTAGCAGCAGGGGCTCCCCTCCTTATAGAGCAGCTGGGTCTGGTTCTAAGAGTCACCACTCTTTCTTTCTCTAGACCTTACCTCTTCTACCCGCCAACACTTCCTGCTCATCCTCTCCATGGAATTCAATTCAATTCAACAGGCAATCGATGAATGCCAACCATAAGCCAAACACTATGCTAGGAATCGCAATAACCAAATTGACACCCTCAAGGAGCGTCCAAATTAACTAGGGAGAGAGAAAGGCAAAATACTATAATATGGCAACAATTACAATAGATGGATGCACCGTGGTACCACACTAGGACCGAGAAGGGAGTAATTAACTCTGCTTCAGTAAGAGTGGTTGAGACAAAGGCTGAAAGATGAGTAAATAGGGTAGATGCAATTTAACTCACATCCTATCCATATCAACACCCAATGTAATTGGAGAAAAACACAAAACAGTTACTTAAGGCCACTGACCTCAAGTGAGGTCATGGGCTGCTCACTCACACCCCTAGACTATGACTTCACCACTTCTTTTTCTGCAAACCTCCACCTGTTCCCAACCCCTTCTTCACTCCCATCTTAGAACTTAGCTTGCTACTAAAAAAAAAAAAAAAAGAACTTAGCCTGCTCCTAAAAAAAAAAAAAAGAAAGAAAGAAAGAAAGAACTTAGCCTGCTACTGCACTGAGAACATCGAATCAGTGAGAAGAGACCTTGTAAAACCACCTGCTACCACAACTACTATTCCATCTGCATCTATTTCCATGTGCTCTGCTTTCACCAACATAAGTGTGAATGATCTATTCATCCCTCTGTGAGCCAACTCTTCTCTGGACACTAGACTCAAAGCACTCTGACCTTCTCAAGGACATTGCTGCAAGTAATTCCCCCCACCCCCACTCTCCTGCATTACTTCCATCAACAAAATGAAAGATACAAAAATGCTGCCATTTCTCAAATTTTAAATTCTTTTTTTTTTTTTTTTATTTATTTATGATAGTCACAGAGAGAGAGAGAGAGAGGCAGAGACACAGGCAGAGGGAGAAGCAGGCTCCATGCACCGGGAGACTGACGTGGGATTCGATCCCGGGTCTCCAGGATCGCGCCCTGGGCCAAAGGCAGGCACCAAACCACTGCGCCACCCAGGGATCCCCATTTCTCAAATTTTAAAAAGAAAAAAAGCCCTCTCTTGACCCTGTTTCCTTCCCTTCCCACTATTGCCTCATTCTTCTCCATGACTTTGTTAACAAAACTCCTTGAAAGAATTGCCTGATCGACTATCTAAGTCCCTCTCCTCCAAATCCCTGTTGAAGCCACTCCGATTCAGCTTTTCCTAGTGCTACTGAAATGTCTCTTGACATGTGTCAATGATCTCCACATTGCAAAATCCAATGATCATTTTCTGACCTCATTCTCTTTGACCTGCCATCAGCACTTGACCCTTTTGAGCCCTCCCTCCTCGAAACACATTCCTCACTAGGCTTCCAGGACCTGACACCCTCCTGATGTCTCTCCTCCTCCTTCAGTGGCCACTCCCTCCAGTTTCCATTACATCTTCCAGAACTTTAAGAGCTAGAGACCCCAGGGCTCAGTCCTTGCATGACTTCTCTTTCTCATCTACTCTCATCCCGAGGTGATCTCATGTAATGTCATAGCTTCAAATACCAAGTAAACCACCCATGAGTCCTGCCAGAACTTCTCTTCTAACACCAGATGCTTTTAACTAACCACAGGCTCAAAATGCAGCTTGGGTGTCTGACAGGCTTTCAAAATCACCGTGTTAAAGAAAAGTGACCCCTGGGGTGCCTGAGTGGCACAATCAGTTAAGCGTCCAACTCTTGGTTCTGGCTCAGGTCATGATCTCATGGGTCATGAGACTGAGCCCCATGTCAGCCACCCAGGGAGTCTGCTTGAAGATTCTTTCCCTCTGCCCCTCCTCTGTCTCTAAAATAAATAAATAAATCTTTAAAGCAAAAATAAAAACAAAAAACTATCTCCATCCTGTGGCCCAGCCCAAACCTTGGTGTCATCTTTGATACCTTGTTTTTCTCATACCCTACATTCAATGCACTAGCAATATTATCATATCCACCTTTAAAATATATACAAGATCATAATACTTCTATCCTGACCCACACTACAGCTATCTCTGGATTAATACAATAACCTCCTTATTCATCTCATTGCTTATATACTTGTCTCCCATCCCATTTTACTCCCAGGACAGTAGCCAGTGATTCTTTTAAGATGCAAATTAAATCATATCACTCAACTGATGTTCCAATTCATCTAGAATAAAATCCAAAGTCCTTATAATGACCTTCACATGCTATATGATACGCACCCCCCCATACCTCTCTGAATAAATGAATGAATAACTAAGTGAATAGGTGGTAGGAAAGAGGAAAATTGGATGAGAGTAATCCTGGAGACTTAGATGATGCACAACCTTTCAACCATGCCAGGAAGTAGCTTCAGATTTATTTGAATATAATGGGTAGTCATAAAAAGTCAAGAATTCTAGTATAACTATCTCTTGTAAGCTCTTATTTCTAGAATCCAATTCATGTGTCACCTCTATACAAATCCCGACTCTACCAATCTTCCATCCCCCATGGAAAACCAGCCACAGAAAACTTTTTGTTATTCCTTTAATGTGTAACATATTCAAACTTTCATGTCTTTGCCCTGTTTCTTCTGCCTGGAATGCCCTTCCTTACTTTGTCTGTCTGAGACATGTCTACTCTAGAAGACCATCAAGTGCCATCAATTTTGTAAAGCACTTTCTGGCTACCCCCGAGAGTCATGTGTTTTCTTCATTGGGCTTCCAGAGTACATTTATCCACTTCTATTACAGATGTTATCAATTCACTATGGTTAATTTGTTTACATATTGGCAAATCCCTGAAGGACAAGGTCCATGATCAGTTCTTGATAAGGCCTCTGCCCTTTGCATACAGTGTCTACAACCTAGTACATGCTCAATATATGTTTGATGAAGGAAAATGAGCCAGCAAAAGAGAATAAAAATTAGTATAGGAAATATATGAGAAGACAAGAGAGCAAAATGTCATAAAAAATAAGAGGGATTTGGGATACCTGGGTGGCTCAGTGATTGAGCATCTGCCTTTGGTTCAGGGTGAGATCCCTGGGTCCTGAGATCGAGTCCTGCATCGGTCTCCCCACAAGGAGCCTGCTTCTCCTTCTGCCTATGTCTCTGCCTCTCTCTGTGTGTCTCTCATGAATACATAAATAAAATATTTTTAAAAAGAGGGATTTTCAAGAAGTAAGAGGTAGTTCTTCAAAATTTTAAATAAGCTGACATGTCATTATACTTAAAAAGTAGGAGAGATTTGAAAATAAAATAGTCAAGGTTAAGTAGGAAATAACAGAATTTATCTGATATCTAAGCAGTAATTTAACATGAGCATTGGGGTGCTCAAAGCATCATTAAAAGGGCTGGATAAATGGGGTGTAGACTGCGCTCCCAGAATCCTTAGAAGGACACTGAAGAACTATTTTGCTGGAGTAACCCCAGCCTCTGCCACAATGGGAAAGCTAGAAACAAGGAGGCCACCACAGGAACTATTGACTCCAGAGCCATTACTCCTGCTAGGTCTGCACCAGACGAAACAGGTGTCCTACACCCTGTCTCCTGATACCAATGACTGATCCCTAAATCTCTGTTAATGCTTCCCTGGGAAAACACATCTCCATGACCAAGTGCATTAGTTTTCGATTGCTGTGTAACAGATTACTACAAATTCTTAAAACAACACCCATTTATTATCCCAATTCTGTAAGTCCAAAGTCTAGGCAGACTCAGCTGGGTTCTCTGCTTAGGGTTTCTCCAGGTAGAAGTCAAAGTGTCAGCAGCTTGGGTTCTTATCTGAAATCCCTAGAGAGGAATCTACTTCTAAGCTCATTTGGGTTTGGCAGAGTTCAGTTCAATCTACTTCTAAGCTCATTTGGGTTTGGCAGAGTTCAGTTCCTTGTTTTTTTTACTGTGGGCCAGGGGTCACTTTTAACTTCTGGTGGCCATTGACAGTTCCTGACAGGGGCTTTCTTACAGGCCTTCCCACAGCATCACAGCTCGGACAAGATCCTTCTTATGGAACCTGCCTCCCCTCTGATTTCCATTACTGCCTCCAGCCAGAGAAAACTCTCTGCTTTTACATGAATTTGTGTGATAAAATTGGCCCACCCAGGTAATCTCTCTATATAACACAACACAATCACAGAAATAGTGTCTCTTCATACTCACAGGTTCCCAGGATTATTAGGGTATGGAATCTTGGGAGCTATTTTTTAGAATTCTGACTACCACATCATGTTTGGAAAAAAAAAAAAACAAACAGTAGAACCAATTTCACCTTCTTTTTTTTAATTTTTATTTATTTATGATAGTCACACACAGAGAGAGAGAGAGAGAGAGAGAGAGAGGCAGAGACATAGGCAGAGGGAGAAGCAGGCTCCATGCACCGGGAGCCCGACGTGGGATTCAATCCTGGGTCTCCAGGATCGCGCCCTGGGCCAAAGGCAGGCGCCAAACCCCTGCGCCACCCAGGGATCCCCCAATTTCACCTTCTGAATTAGTCTAGATTCTCCAGAGAAACAGAACCAATAAGATAGATATATATTAATATATTATTTATATATTTTTAAATATATGTGTGTGTGTATATACACACACAAAAGGAGATTTATTATAAGGAATTGGCTCACATGACTGTAGAGGCTGACAAGTCCCAAGATCTTCAGGATAAGCTGGCAAGCTGGAGACCCAGGTGAGCTGATGGTATAGTTCTGATCCAAAGGCTGGCAGGCTCAAATTCCAGGAAGAACCCATGTTTCATTTTGAGCCTGCAGAAGAAACCAATGTCTCAGTTAAAGGCATCCAAGCAGTAGGAATTCCCTATTATCTATGGAGGGGTCAACCTTTTTATTCTAGTCAGGCCTTCAATTCATTGCATGAGGCCTATCTATATTATGGAAAATAATATGCCTCCTCAGTCTACAAATTCAGATATTAATCTCATCTAAAATATCATCAGAGAACACCCAGAATAATGTTTAATAAAATATCTAGACCCTTGTGGTCCAGTCAAGTTGACACACAAAATTAACCATCACATCTTCCAAATTTCACGCAAGTACATCCAACTGGATGACTTAAGTCTTATCCAGAACCCCAGCTACAAAGGTATCACATTCACATGCACACACTTATACACACACATATAAATAAATGAAACAAAATTTCATGAAACATTAGTTACCCTTACTAAGTATAATGTACTTTTATATTTTCTTTATGGTTCCATTTCATGTTAAACCATTCTGATTTTGGTCCTTCCAAAGAACAAGGCATCATTAGGAAGGTGGACTGATTTTGAGGGTCAATCTTTGAGAAGTAGTATTCCTTCAGTTATATGCTTCAGTTATATGTAATGCTGTATTTGCAAAGTTGAACTGAATATAGAGAATAGGCTTTCAATTCAATTCTAAAATGGACTAAGAAAATTCTGGATCCTTTTACAGGGGTATATCCATAACTATCCAATAACATCAAACAATTCAGAAAGACTAAATTTGCAAGTCCACTGAAATACATGGGACCTATTTTTCAGGGGAAAATGACCAACAAGGGCGTGTTCATGTGCAAAGTGCACACACAACATATCTAAGTGTTGAAGCCTATAGAAATTGTTCACTACTGTGCTTATAACAAGTGCTTGGGATGCCTGGGTGGCTCAGCAGTTAAGCATGTGGCTTTGACACAGGACTTGATCCTGGAGTTCCAGGATCGAGTCTCACATCGGGCTTCCTGCATGGTGCCTGCTTCTCCCTCTGCCTGTGTCTCTGCCTCTCTCTCTCTCTGTGTCTCTCATGAATAAATAAATAAAATCCTAAAAAAAACAAAAAACAAAAAACAAGTGCTTGATTCCCTTTGATTATTGTGTCAGTGCATAAGACACAGCTTAGAGAATGTTGTTACTCAACAATGGCAGCTCTCGGTTTCATGATTCTTTTACACTCTCAACCTCCAAACGGTGAACTGTGTCTCTGCAATAGGAAAGGCCCAAAATAATTCATCCACTTCCCACCATTCGGTCTCCCTTACTAAGCTGTTCTCCAGGGAAATGACTTACTTGTTTAGATGCTTGGTTTTTGTACCTTGGATAACTAGTAAGCATATTTCTGAGGGTAGCACTTCCATTTAACCGGACACATGCCCTAGACAGCTTATTAAGATCAGCCCACGGAGTCAACTTGAACTGATCCTCTTCACTCTGTTGCTATATCACTAGCAGAATTTCACATAGTCAGATTTAGTTCTTTCTGAGTGAGAACAAAATGAGGAATTTGGCCTTTTTAAACAAAGATCATATTATGGAGACTTCTTCATTCAGCTGCACAGGACTGTGAATGAGAAGACAGGGGCATTGTATGATCTAGGAAGTGAGTCTGTAGGGCTAGCTTGTGGTGGTTGTCACAAAACTTCAACAGTGCCAAAAGACTGGAAATGTTGATCCTCTGGGGACTCTTACCATAAGAATTGTCAAAAATCTGGATATATGTCCCATACAGAAGCAATAAAACTCAATCATTCATTTATTATAGATTTAATGGGCACCTATTATGTGATATTTAGAGCTCTACTCTAAACACAGAAGTGATCAAGACAGACCAAGTTCCTTCTTATATAGTAGAGGGAGGCAGGGGACCACTAATTGGTCAAGTAATTAAGAAATGGGCAAGGTAATTGGGGTACTGGGATTTAGCATCTGGGACCTACCACCAGCTCCAAGTTACCTAAAGTAAACATATACTATGTCACCCATCTCATCTATGGGCTGCAGTTTAAGAATTGTGACACATTTATAAATGCTACACATTATAACTGCCAGGGTATCTCCCCTTTCTCCCAATTACATTTATTTTTAAGAAATGATGTGAGTTACTGAAAGATACTGAGGATTCAGAGAATCAGTGAATGCTGGAGGGTTATATTTGAAATAGCAGCTCTGAAGGTCAAAGGCACAATATCTAATTATGTTTTCCTTATCAATAGCTTAATTAAAGTATAACTGATATACAATAAACTGCACATATTTAAAGTACATAATTTGAAAGTTTTGACATATGTATACACCCATATACACATTACATCAAGGAAAAGAACATGTCTGTCACCTCTAAAAATTTCTTTGTGTCCCTTAGTTCCTCATTCCCCACACCTCCCCAATTCCCATTCCTAGGCAGTCATTGTTCTGTTTCCTGTCACAATATATTATTTTGTATTTTCTAGAATATTATACAAATAAAATTACATATGACGTACTCTTTTTTTGAGGGGGTGGCTTCTTTCACTCAGCATTTTGAAATTTATCCATTCTGTCATGTGTATCAGTAGTCCATTACTATTTTGTTTATCCATTAACATGTCAGTGGACATTTGGGTTGTTTCCACACCCAAATAGTTCCACACCCAAATATAATAGTTGGCCTATTATAAACAAAACTTCTATAAACAATCATGTAAAAGTTTTTGTATGACCATATACTTTGATCTCTTTGAGGAAAATACCTGAAAGTAGATTTGACTAAGTCATATGCTAGGCTGCATATTCAACTTTTTAAGACACTATAAAACTGTTTTCCAAAGTGGTTGTATCACTTTTATATTCCCATCAACAGCATAAGAGAGTTCCAGTTATTCCATATCCTAGCTAATGCTTGGCAGTCTAGTCTTTCAATTCTAGACATATTAGTAGTTCTGTAGTGTTATCTCATTGTAATTATTTGTATTTTCCCTTGTGATGTTAAACACCTTTTCATGTGTTTATCTGCCATATATATATATATACCTTTTTCCATAAGGTGTCTTTTCAAATCTTTAGCCCATTTTTATCAAATTATTTATCTTCACAATATTGAGTCTTGAGAATCATGTATATATACAAGTCCTGTGTCTCACATATATGATTTGCAAATATTTTCTCCCAGTCTCTGTTTTGTCATCTCAAACTCTTAACAGTTCTTTGAAAAGCAGAAGTTCTTAGTGTGATAAAGTCTCATCATATATTTTTTTTTTGTAATGAATGATGTGCTTGGTGTTATAGCTAAGAAATCTTTCTCTAATCCAAGATCATAACAATTCTTCTTTAGATACTTTAAAAATGTTGTTCTACTATGTTCTAGATTACCTTGGTTCTGATGAGAAATCTGCTTTCAGTTTTATTTTTTTTCCTCTGTATCTCTGGATTGAAGCAATTTGACTATAGTGTGCCTCCATGTAGTTCTTTTCATGTTTCCTGTGCTTGAGGTTCACTGACCTTATCGGATCTATGGTTTTATAGTTTTCATCAACTTTGAAAATTTTTGTCTGTTATTTATTCAATTAGTTTTCTTGCCTGTCCTCTTCCTTGGAGATCCAATTACATGTGTATTAGGCCATTTGAGGTCTTATTTTCTCTGTTTCATTTTAGGTGGTTTCCATTGCTATGTCTTTAAGTTCACTAGTCTTTTCTTCTGCAGTGTTTATATGGCATTAATCCCATTCAGTAATCTATAGGCCAGATTTCTCATAGTAGTAAGTGAAATTTTTGTCTTAGAAATTTGATTTAGCTTATTTATTACTTGCATGTCTCTAACATGCTCAATCTGTCCTCTAATTTCTTAAATATATTGAATATGGTTATAATAATTATTTTAATATTCTTATCTACTAATTCTATTTGTGTAATTTCTGAATCAGTTTCAATTGATTGATTTCTCCCTTCCTTATTGGTTTTATTTTCCTGCTTCCTTGCATGCCCAATAATTTTTCATTGGTTGTCAAACAGTGTGAATTTTACCTTTTTGAGTGCTGGATATTTTTAGATCTCTATAAATATGCTCAGTCTTTGTTTTGGAATATAGTTTAGTTACTTAGAAATAGTTCAATCCTTTCAGGTCTTGCTTTTAAGCTATTTTAGGCAAGACAAGAGCAGAAGTTAGTTGAGGGATGATTTTTTTTCCCAGCACTGACACAGATGCAAGTATTTTCCAAGTGGCATGTAAATTATGAGGTCTTCCACACTTGGGACCGTGTGACAGTGAGTCTTCCCTCTGATCCTTTTGGGTGTTTCTTCCCCTCACCTCTGATAGTTTCCTCACATACAAGAGCTGAGCAATACTCAGGTGAATACTCAAGGCACTCTGTTGATCTCTGGAGTTCCCTCTCTGAGTAACTTTCTCCTCTCTGATACTCTGCCCTGTGAAATCTAGGAGCCTCCCTGAACTATGGACTTCCTCTCCACAATTAAGGGAAATTGCTGGGCTCTTCCAGTTTTCTCCTCCCAATACCACAACCTCAAAACTCTGCCAGTCAGTAAGCTAAGGTCCTGTAAGGATCACTTCATTTATTTCCCAATTTCAGGGATCACTGTCCTTCATTGCCTGATGTCTGATGTCTTGAGAACAGTTTTTTCATATATTTTGTCTACTCTTTTATTTGTTTCTAGAAGGAGTACAAATCCAGTCCCTCTTATTATATTTGGCTGGAAGTAGAAGTGTTAACTCCAAATTATGTTTCAGTATTGAGTCTTCCTTCTCTGGTTTTATTTTTTAATTTTTTTCTTCTTAGTAGATTTAACGTGGACATATGGAGAATGGCAATTGCTAGACATGGGGAAAAACTAGAGGGGATGTGCTGGCAGATGGAAAGCAGAGTTTTAAAAGGGAAGAAAAAAGAATGAGAATAAGCAAATCATAAAGAAAGGAATGGATAGGGATTATCAAAGGACTTGAAATCCCAGTTCTCACCTTTAACACACCTAATCTGTGGCTGCAGGACGATTCAAGCTATTTTCTTCAAGTTGGAAACTTTAATCTTCCAGTAAGCTTTACTAATTTTACTGGTCTTCATAACACAGAAACAGAAGCAAAGCTTAGGAATTTGTCATCTGTTTCCCAGAGAGAAAAAAACAAAACAAAACTATTGAGTAAGCAACAAACTCAAAGTCACCCAGAGTACAGTGCCTAGGTGAAAACTAGAAGTCTTAAACATATCTTTTTACTATTTCTGGAATATTCTAGATTGTTCAGGAATCTGTTTCCTGATTATTCAGGAATTGTTTCTGATTATTCAGGATTGTCCAGGATTGTTTCATTATTCAGGATTGTTCACCTTGGGAGAGAGTGAACTCCCAGAGGAAAATACGCTGGACATGGAGCAGACACCTAGAGTTTCGGCCCAACACGGTCACGAACGAACTAAGAGACCTTGAGGGAGTCACTTTACTTCTGTAGGTCTCAATTTCCTCAACTAGAGACTAGAATAAGGACTCCCACATGAATGGGTGTCAGTGTGAGATAAATGAGATGATGCATGTCAGGTTTTATAGAGCCTACCACTTAATATTACATGGAAGGTTCTTTGTATTATCTTTTCTAGAAGGATTTGTTTTTTTTCTTTTTCCACTGGAAGGAAAGATATGAATCTGCAACCACGGACTGTATAAAAAAAGAGCTGGATAGAGGACTAGCTTACTGGTCTGCTTCCTTCTACTCACCTAGCCATCCTGGCCCTGAGTTCCCTCCAAATAGAAGAATCAGTGTCAAAAGACCTGAGATTCACCCGCTAGGTGTTGGAACCCAGATAGATTATTTAGCCTCTCTTGGATATTAAAATGAGAATAATGATAGCTGTCATTCATAGAGCACTTGCTCTGGGTTGCTGGATGCCATATCAAGCACTTTGTACATATAATCCTTTAATCCTCACAACCCTTTGTTGTTATGTCCATTTTATAGACAACTGAGGTTCAGAGATGTTAAGTAACATGCTCAAGATCACACACAATTCAAGGGGTGTGGCTGGGATGGGCACCAACTCTGCTTCTACACCAACACATGCGTTCCCACTAGTAATGTTACACCACCTTCCCATCTGCATGATGGTTCAGTGGGCTAAGGGCTACCAATGTCATGTGGCTAAGGGCTACCAAGGTCATGTGTGGCACGTTGATGCCGTAGCTAAGCTCTTCTTCCCCTCTCTTACCCAGAACATTTTCATGGTAACTGAAATACCACTCCCTATACAGCACAACCTCCCTCAAATGGCTCTCAGAATAAAGGCTGCTCATTCTTACGTAGCTTACCCATCTCCCATTCCTTAGAAGGTGAGGTGGGTCTTCATATAAGGTTTTGCTGCCACATCGAGACTATGGTTCCACCACTTTAAATCACTTCTGTAATTCCTCCTGCATGAGTCTCATGCATCAGCTGACAGTCTTCATGCCCCTCTGCCTATCCTCATCCCTGTCATCTCCTTCTACCCAAGCACATACCTGTACTCATTAAAAACATTAACACCTGATTCCCAGGCATTCTCTGCCCAGATTTCTGTCATCATCTAGATAATTTTAATATCACTGATGTCGCATCTAACACTCAAGTCTCATGGTTCCTAGACTTCCTTCCATTTCAGCCCCCTATTTCTCCCACTGACTACAACAATACACTCATCAGAATATAAAGAGCAACTACTTTAGAAACTTATAAATTAACAGCAGGTGAACAGAGGAAGGGAAACAAAACTTGAAGGATGGCTTTGTGATGGTTATTACTATGGGTTTACTTGAGTGGGCCATGGGGTGCCCAAACTAAACATTATTTCTGGGTGTGTCTGTAGAGTGTTTCTGGATGAGATTAGGATTTGATTCAGTGGACTCAGTAAAGCAGACTGCTGTCTCCAGTGTGGGTTGGCAGGATCCAATCTACTGAATAGAACACAGGACAGAAATTTTCCTCTTTGCTCCTTCCTCATTGCAAAATCTGGAACATCAGTCTTCTCCTACCTTGGATTTTCACCATTTGCACCTGTTCTTGGGCCTTTAGACTTAGACTGAACTACACTGCTGGCTTTTCTGGGTTTCCAGTATACAGACAGCAGGCTCCATAATTGTGAGTCAATTCCTCATATTAAGTCAAATACATATAATCTCTATTGGCCCTAATTCTCTGGACAACTCTAACTAATACAGACCCTTATGTGAAAAGTTTGTGTTTTCCCTGTTTTGTCTCCTGTGATTGACCTGAGGGTGACTCTAATGTGAAACTCTGAAGCAGGTATAGGTAGCAAAATGGAGAGAAAACCTGACTTCCTGGCCAGAGACTCCTATTAGTCAGAGAATGTGCAAGAAACCTGGGTTTTTTTTTCTCTTTTTTCTTCCCTTTACCTTACCCTAAGAATATGCCCTACGAAACTCAGTTGCAGAGCTATATCCTAATGAAATAGGTATCAAAACCCCAGGAGAAAATTCATTTTTTGACCAAATGTACCAAGAAAAGCAGTCCTGCAGCATGGAGGTGGGGGAGCGGATCCTCACTATTTTTATTTTTATTTTTTTGCTATTTTCTTGCCACTCTTCCCCTGGGGAAACTGAGTCTAGAAGAAACGTGCAATAGAAGGATAAGTAAAACACCAAAAGAAATCCTAGCCTTCTAGGTGAAGGACAAAGAATAGGATCCTTTCAGAGTTTTTTGCTTTTTGTTTTTAAGTTTTTCTATTTGAATGTAGCTAACACACAATGTTACGCTTGTCTCAAGTGTACAAGATAGTGATTCAACAAGTTTCTACATTACACTATGCCCACCACAAATGTTGCTACCATCTGTCACCATGTAACACTACTACAATATCACTGTCTATGTTCCCAATGCTGTGTCTTTTATTTCCTTGACTTCTTCATTCCATAACCAGAAGCCTGTTATCTCCCAGTTCCCTTCACCTGTTTTGCCCACTCCTCCATTCTCCCTCCCCTCTGGCAACCACCAGGTCATTTTCTGTTTACAGGTTTGAACCTGCTTTTTATTTGCTTTTTTTTATCCATTTTTTTTAAAATCCCACATATGAGTGAAATTGTATGGTATTTGTCTTTCTCAATCTGACTTATTTCACATAGCATAATACCCTGTAGGTCCATCCATATTGTCAGAAATGGCACAATCTGATCCTTTTCTGGTTGTATAATATTCCGTTGTACATTTGTACCACATCTTCCTTATCCATTCATCTATTGATGGATGCTTAGGTTGCTTCCATATCTTCACTATTGTAAATTTTGCTGCAATACAGAGATCCCTGGGTGGCTCAGCGGTTTGGTGCCTGCCTTGGGCCCAGGGCATGATCCTGGAACGCGGGATCGAGTCCCACATCGGGTTCCCTGCAAGGAGCCTGCTTCTCCCTCTGTGTCTCTGCCTCTCTCTCTCTGTGTGTCTCTCATGAATAAATAAATAAAATCTTTAAAAAATCTTGCTGCAATACACATAGAGGTTCATATCTTTTTGAATTAATATTTTTGTTTTCTTTGGGTATACACCCAGTAGTGAAATTATTAGATTATATGGCATCTCTATTTTTAAATTTTTGAGAAAATTTCACATTGTTTTCCACAGTGGCTCCTCCAATTTACATTTCCACCAACAGTATACAAGAGTTCTTTTTCTCCACATCTTTGCCAACACTCATTATATGTTGTATTTTTGGTTTTAGCCATTCTGACAGGTATAAGGTGATATATCATTGTGGTTTTGATCTGCATTTCCCTGATGATTAGTAATGCTGAGCATCTTTTCATGTGTCTAGTTGCCATCTGTATGTCTTCTTTGGAAAAATTGTTAATTCAGGTCCTCTAACCCATTTTTTAATTGGATTTTTTTTTTTGGTGATGGCGAGTTGTATTCGTTCCTTTTACATTTTGGATATTAACTCCTTATTGGATATATTATTAGCAAATATTTTCTCTCATTTATTAAGTTGCCTTTTTGTTTTGTTAATCATTTCCTTTGCTGTGCAAAAGCTTTTTATTTTGCTATAACCTTAAGAGTTTACTTTTGCTTTTGCTTCCCTTGCCTTAGGAGACATATCTAGAAAAATGGTGCTATGGTTGATGCCTGTGTACTCTTCTAGAATTTTTATGGCTTCGGGTCTCACATTTAAGTCTTTAATCAATTTTGAATTTATTTTTGTGGTGTTATAAAGTGGTCTAGTTTCATTCCTTTACATGTAGCTATCCAGTTTTCCCAGAATCATTTATTGAAGAGACTGGTTTTTTCCCATGGCATATTCTTGCCTACTTCTATAAGATGAATTGACCATATAACCATAGGTTTATTTCTGAGCTATATATTCTGTTTCATTGATCTCTGTGTCTATTTTTGTGCTGGTACTATACTGTTTGGATTACTACAGCTCTATAGTATATCCTGAAATCTGGGATTTTGATACCTCCAGATATGTTTTTCTCTCTCAAGATTGTTTTGGCTCTTCAGGGTCTTTTGTGGTTCCATACAAATTTCTAGTATTTTTTCTAGTTCTGTAAAAAAATACCTTTGGTATTTTGATAGGGATTGTATTGATCTGTTTTTGTTTTTTGCTTTCATTTGCAAGGCAAATGTTTTTCCATCCCTTCACTTTCACTCTATATATGTCTTTAGGTCTGAAGTGAGTCTCTTGTAGGTAGTATATAGATGAGCCTTGATTTTTTATTCATCCTACTATCCTGTCTTTTAATCAGAGCACTTTGGCCATTTATATTTAAAGTAATTATTTTTAAAATTTTATTTATTTATTCATGAGAGACACACAGAGAGAGAGAAAGGCAGAGACATAGGCAGAGGGAGAAGCAGGTTCCACGCAGGGACCCTGATCTGGGACTTGATCCCAGGTCTCCAGGATCACGCCCTGGGCTGAAGGCGGTGCTAAACCACTGAGCCACCCAGGGATTCCTATATTTAAAGTAATTATTGATAGGCATGTACTTATAGCCATTTTGTTCTTTGTTTTCTGGTTGTTTTTATAGGTCTCTATTTCTTTCTTCTCTTGCTCTCTTTCTTTGTGATAGATGAGTTTTGGTGGTGCTATGTTTGGCTTTCTTTTTCTTTATTTTTGTGTATCAATTATAGGTTTTGAGTTTGTTGTTGCCATAAGACTCACAGATAACATCCCAGGTATATAACAACCTATATTTTTATAACAACCTATATTAATTTGATGGTCATTTAAGTTCAAACACATTCTAAAATTTTTTTAATATATTTTTACTCTCTCTTCCATGTTTCATGTAAATGCTGTCATATTTTATATCTTTTAACTTATAATTCTTTTATGTCTACTTATGGTTATTTATTTTCCACTTAAAGAAATCTCTAACATTTTTTGTATGGCTAATAAACTCTTTTATATTTTGTCTGGGAAACTATTTCTTCTTCAAATCTGAATGATAATCTTGCCAGGTAAAATATTCTTGGTGGTAGGTTTGTCCTATCTGCATTTGAATATATTACGCTATTATTTTTTCAGATAAGTTTTCTACTTAACCTATTCTCATTTTTAAAAAGTTATTTTCTTTTTGCTATTAATCTTAGGTGTTTTCCATTAATCTGTCTTCCAAATCACTGATATGTTCTTCTGCATTCACTAGTCTGCATCCACTGTTGATTTTCTCTTGTTTTTGTTTTGTTTTGTTTTAATACTTTATTTGACAGAGAGAGAGAGAGAGAGAGAGAGAGAGCACAAGTAGGTGGAGTGGCAGGCAGAGGGAGAGGCAGAAGCAGGCTCCCCACAGGACCCTGGGATCATGATCTGTGCTGAAGGCAGACACTTAACCGACTGAGCCACCCAGGGACCCCTTTCGTCGCTCTTTTAAACTGGAGCTTTTTAAAGAAAAAACAGCTTTTCTTTTTCCCTATCTCAGTGCCACTGAGGCTGGTGTGTGTTTGTGCACCTGGGGCTTGCTGGGGCAGTAAGCCAGCTATGTCAACTGGACCCTATTCTATGCTTTTAAGGTGGATGGAGAATATAAACCTGTCATTCTCAAGTCCCTATGACTGAGAGAGTGTTCTCATGGCTCTTCTACTGTTGGTGGAGTTCTAGTACTGTCTTTTATAGGCCAGTTGCTCTTTTAAACTGTGGCTTTTTTCTCTGTGCCCAAGGGCAGAAGAATCTGTTCCACTGCCATTCACAGGGTTGGGGGGTTCCCTTTGTTATCCTCCTTGTCTCCATGCTTTTGTCTTTTGGCATTCTCTCTATCTTGTGCAGAAGCTGTTCAGTTGGCCCTCAGTTCTTCTTAAGAGGAATTGTTCTATAAATAGGTGTAATTCTAAGGGGGCTGGATTAATTGAAAGTATGGCTCCTGGCTGACTCACCAAAAATTGTAGCCAGGGAGCTAAGGTGCAAGAGCACCTAGCTCCAGGGAACCTAAAAAGATCATGTTTGGCTACTCACCACTAAAAAATTTCAAAGGCATAAAAACACGTAATGGTAAAACAAGAAAGGAATTTATTCAGTGAGGCTAACACCGGGAAGGCAGTGAACTAACATCTCAAAGACTGTCTCTAGACTGCCAAAAACACTTCCAGGTTTATATAAGGAAAATGTGGGACAAAGTATAAGTGAGCAGTAAAGATTAGGTCAATCATTGTCTTGGAGTCCAGAGCAACAGAGTCTTACTGGCTCTTGGCAATCCTTATTGCTTGAGGAGGTAGTTTCAGTTCCCATAGAGGATGCCTTACCTTCAGGGTATTTTACCTGTTTTAAGATATAAACTGGAGGGATCCCTGGGTGGCGCAGCGGTTTGGCGCCTGCCTTTGGCCCAGGGCACGATCCTGGAGACCCAGGATCGAATCCCATGTCGGGCTCCCGGTGCGTGGAGCCTGCTTCTCCCTCTGCCTGTGTCTCTGCCTCTCTCTCTCTGTGTGACTATCATAAATAAATAAAAATTTATAAAAAAAAAAAAAAAAGATATAAACTGGAAAAAAGAACTTAATCAATTAGAAAGTTTAAGGTCAAAATGGGGGCAATTGAAGTCCTCTTTCACCTTGGAGGAGGTAAATTCAAGGTCTTCCTACATTACCATCTTGGACTGGATGTGGAAAGTATGGGAGAAATCCAAGAAAGGAGAGAACCAAAGAAGGTAATCCCCAAGTCTATGTATGAACTGACACAAATACCAGTACCTCCCCTGAGTACTACCTACCCTGAGCATGGTATGGACACAGTGAACATAGAAAAGGCTTACAGATTGGAAACAAAAGTAAAACTATCTCAACTCTTGAATGACATATCAACAACATGAGAGAATCCTAATGAGCTACACAAAAAAGTATAAGGTCACTATATAAAAATCCATTTTATTTTTGTATAATAGAAATGACCAATTAGAATATGAAGTTTTTTAAGGCATCATTTAAAAATCACACCAAAAAATGAAATACTTAGATTTAAATCTAACAAAACATGTACAGGATCTGTATGCTGAAATCTATAGAAGGCTAACTGGAGAAATCAAGGAAGATATAAATAAAGAGAGAGATATGTCATGACCATCCATGGAAGTGTCAGTATTGTTAAGATGCCAATTCTTCTCAAATTGATCTATAGATTTAACATAATCCCGATCAAAATTCTCGAATTTTTTGTAGATATCAACAAGCTGATTCTAAAATGTATCTGAAAAGACAAAGGAACTAGATAGCCAAAACAGCTTTGGAAAAAGAACAGTTGAAGAACTCACATAACCCAATTTTAAGACTTGCTATAAATCTACAGTAATCAAAGGAGTGTTTTATTGAAGAAAGAAGGACACATAGATCCAGGAAACATAGCAGAGAATCCAGAAATTGAGCTATACACAAGCACAGTCACCCAATTTCTGACAAAGATGCATAGCCAATCTAATAGAAAAAAGATAGTGTTTCAATAAATGTTACTGGAACCATTAAATATTTGTAGGCAAAATAGGAATAATAATAATAATAATAATAATAATAATAAGCCTCAACCTAAATTCATAACTTATACAAAAATTAACTCAAATTAGGGCTCCTGGGTGGCTGGGTTGGCTGGGCCTCTGACTCTTGGTTTCCTCAGGTTATGATCTCAGGGTCATGAGTGAGATTGAGCCTCGCATAGGACTCCCTGCTCAGCAGAGAGTCTGCTATGCCTCTCTCCCTCTTCCTGTGCCCCTCCCCCCACTCATGCACTGTCTTTCTCTCTAAAATAAATAATAAAATGTTTTAATAAATTAACTCAAATGTATCATAAATATAAATATAAAGTGTACAATTATAAAGCTTTTATAAGAAAAAGGTGGAAATCATCAGAAAGAAAAGACAGGCAAACAGTCTTAGGACATGAAAAATCATGATCCATTCATTTAAAAAAAAAAAACAGTAATTTGGGCTTCAACAAAATTAAAAGCCTCTGCTCTGCAAAAGGCACTATTAAGAGAGTGAGAAGACAAGCTACAAACTGGGAGAATATATTCATAGATCACATATCTGACCAAAGGTACATGCATCCAGAATATATTAAGAATTCTCTAAATGCTAAAATAACAGACAATCTAAATGGAAAATGAGCAAGAACTGAACTTATCCTTCACCAAAGAAAAGGTATAGGTAGTAAATAAGCCTGTGATAAGCTGCTTAGTAGCATTGGTCATTAGGGAAATGCAAACCTCAACTTCATACCCACAAGGAAGAGTATAATAAAATAAGACAAATAATAACAAATGTTAGCAAAGAGGTGGAGAATTTAGAACTCTCACATACTGCTCGGGGAAATGTAAATGGTACAGTCACTCTAGAAAACAGTTTGGTGGGCCTTCAAATATTTTAGCATAGAGCTACTCTATGACCCAGCAATTCCACTCTTATGTATATACCTCCAAAAATGAAAACATATCCACACAAAAACTTGTACACAAATGTTCACAGCAACATTATTCATAATAGCCAAAAAGTCGAAAAAAAATGCAAAAATGCATTGCTGGTAAGTGGATAAACAAAAGGTAGTATATCCATAAAATGGAACATTTGACAGCAAAAGGAAATAAAGTACTAATATGTGTTACAACATGGAAGAACTTTGAAATCATTTTGCTGAATGAAAGAAGCAAGTCACATATTGCATGACTTTATTGATATGAACTATCTGGAACAAAAATCCAGAGAGAGAGAGAGAATAGATTAATGGTTGCCTAGGTCTGGGAGGAGGGGTGACTGGCCAGTGACTGCTTAATGGGAACAGGATTACCTCTTAGGAGATAAAATATCTTGGAACTAGACAGAGGTGATGGTTGCACAACACTATGAATGCACCAAATGCCACTGAATCAGACACTTTAGAATGGTTAATGGTTAATTTTATGTTATATGAATTTTACCTCAATAAATTTTTTTTTAAAGCCTGAAATCCAGGGCCAATCATGTTAACCATGCTCTCATGAACACTCCATAGTTCACCTACATTTTTGGTCTTCTTCTCCACTGGCTCCTACAATTTCCTAACCACAGATTAGTCTATCCACTGACTAAATACTGGTGGTTCTTTGTCAGTATTTGTGAGGTCCTTAACAATGCCAACTGCAGAAGTTGCTCCAAACTTTGCCTTCCCTTCTAAGCAATAACGACACTCCTCTTCCCAAATGGCATTCATCTGATAATGCAGAGTAAGTAGAAACTATCCATTTTCTGGTACTTAGTAGGAGCTCAATAAACATGTACTGATTAGATGAATAAGCACCCTCCACTCTCCTACACATCACTACCTCCAACAGCAATAACTGTATCTTTTGTTCCCTTTCCTCTTGTCCAAAAAAAAAAAAAAAAAAAGTGTTGCTTAATATGCCTCCTTCCCAAACTAACATGCCTATCGCTTTCCATGGCTTCTTATGCCCTCAGGAGGAGTCCATACTCTTTATTGGGCCTTTCCAGCCTCACTTTCTCTCACCTCCTGTCACAGGAACTGTTTACCCTCCACCCTCACCCATCTCTGCCCTTTCTTCTACCTTGACTTGGAATATTCAGAGTCAGTCTTCAACATCTACCTCAATGCACATGAAACCTTCCCCAGTCCCTCCAGCTAATGAAACTTCCCATTGGATTTGACAGTGATCGTGATGTTATTGGTAACAAGCAAAAACCATCATGAACCTTTGGGAAGACTGAGTGCACATGACAAACTGAAACAGAGTAGAGGGTAAATCACATAATAATAATAACAAGACATTATTTACATTTTCACTTTGACTCTCTCTTGAGTGGACAGTGGAGTCTTCTAGAGGCTACACAGAAGGCTACATCGCAAAAGATTGAAAGGGGAAACAGATATGAGAACCCAGCTATCTTCTATTAAACCAATCATTAAGGAGATTAGCAAAAATATAAAACAATGCTCATCTCATTGATTGTTTTTGGAAAATATTATCTTTCATAAAAATATGTCCTTTGTGTTAACATATATTGACTTTATTGCTGTTTTTAAATGTTTTTGAAATTTCTTGGTTTTAATTTCTAATATAATAAACACTCAATATGTATGATGCACATAAACAAAAGCTCTTTGGAGCCTCAGTAATTTAGTATGAAAGAGGTTCTGAGACCAAAAAAATTGAAAACTCCATTCCAGGATTGCTAAGCAGAGCTGTGGGCCTGCCTGAGGCTGGGTATTGCATATTTGCAATGGAGCTGGTTACTTGGTTTTCTTCAACAGTGCCTATGGGCTTTGGAACAGAAGGAAGAACAAGGAAAATATATTTTTGAGTTGATCCAGTATTGCTGTTTGGCAGAATTGCTATGGACAGACTAGGTCAGGCTGTCTTGTTCTTCTAAATAAGGAGGATAAACTCCATCATCTTAAAAAATTACTCTTCACAGTTTGCAAGAACTGGGAAGATTAAGAAGTTCCTTAACCCTGAATTTCCTTTTCCTTCATAAATTCCCTTTGAATCATTTTAATCTGGTTAATTATGTACTCAGAACAGTTTTTCCAGCTTCTTATTGTCTGGCTATTATGTTCAGTGACATAAACAAAGACCATTTATTCAATTTCATGGTTTGATCTGTCTCTGAGGATGTACTCTGAGTGGGTCATGTCGAATAATGGAGTGTGTTAAATTATGTATCCAATTGCTCTGATCGGATTATAAATTTCTACACAGCATGAATATTCAGAAAGGATTCCTGATGAAGATGGGCGGTTGGTGAGGATTATGACAACAGCGATGTTGATTCATTCAACAAATATTTTTTTGAGCATTTAGAGTGAGACAGCATAGTCCAGACACTGAGAATTCAGCAGCAAACAAAAGGAGCAAACATCCCTGTACTCTTTGTGCTTAGCCATCCAGTGGAGGAGACCGACTAGGAAAGATAATAGAAATAGAAACTATGGTAGATTATAATGAATGCTAGCAGGGAAAAAAATAAATAAATCTTGGAGATTATATAAGAATTGGGGTTATATGGGTGAAATGCTAGTTTGGGTGACCAGGGAAGGTCTTCCTAAAAAGGTGGACATTTCAATAAAAACTTCAAGGAAGTAAAGGAGCCACATGGTAACAGGAAAGTGATCCCGGTGGAAGGAGTCACAAAGTCCCAAAGGCAGGAGAGTAAACATATACTGATGAGCAGCAAGGAGGTCATTGTGGCCAGAGAAGAGAAGGAGGAAGAGGAGGAGGAGGAGGAGGTGGGAAAGAGGTGAGGAAGAGGGAGGGAAGAAAAAAGAAGAGGAAGAGGGAAAAAAAGATGTAAAGACTGTGGGCAATAGACAAAGCATAGCAGAATTTGGTCATACCAGCTCCTCCCCCTCACGTTATCTGCCATAATTCTTTTTCTTTTTTAAATTGAGACATAACTAATATTCCTTAGCCTGTTTTCTGCACCATTGCAAGGCTCATTCTATTCTTACCTTCTAATAAAAGCAAGAAAATGGAAAACTCTAAATGTCTGACAATAGAGTTTAAATAAGTTATGGAATGCTACGTGACCTTTAAAATTCATAGTTCCGCAGAACGTTTATGACTTAGCAAGATGCTTATATCACTAGATGAAAAAAATGGGACTCAAAGTTATATAGCCAATTTTGTTTAAATGCATGTACATATACATCTTCCTGGAGGATTATGCCTGTGTTAGAAGTGCTTGCCTCCAGGTGGTTGAATTCTGAGCATTTTTCTTTTTATTATTTCCTAATTTGTCTAGAATAAACCTATATTATTGTCAAAATCAGAAAAAAACATTTAGAAGTGAATTAAATTATTTGGTCCAGATGTTTCAACCCATAAATTTATTAGGCAACTTCGAGATATCAAGGGTGGTTTAAAATAGTGTTAACCCTGCAAAGGTCCATATTACAATGTGAATCTATAAGACATTACATTTATTTGAAAATCATATAATTAGCTTTATAACAGATGCTATATGCTTTAGAACAGAATTAAATGAACAGATTCATCTTGGACCTTATTTATTGTGATTAATATAATCAACTTCCAAAACATTGTCCTAAGGAGGTCTGTCTCCAAGACTACATTATATTTTTCAAAAACCAAGAACCAGTAGAAAAGTAAGACCCATAATGATAAATGTCACTGTAAACTTCCATTATTATTATTATTTGATCAAACAGCTTCTTCCAAAAGATCGTATTATTTTATATTACACGTGAGTTTCGTTAATTATTTCAGCATACAGATTTTAGAACATACTGAAATGATAAAGCAAAAGCTCAATTTTATATTGTATGACCTTAGGCCTCTAATTTCCACAAAGCTCTAAAGAGAGGACATTACCAACACCATGAATTCCTTTCCTATGATCACTCTCAATTACTGCCCCATCTCCCTCCTCAAACCCAAATCAGTATCCTGCCTTTTAACAACGTAGGTTAAATTTGTCCATGTTTGAATTTTATAAAAATAGAATGAAACAATATGCATTTATTTATGTCTGGCTTCATTCATCCCACATCACGAGGCTTATCTATGCTGTTTTGTGTAGCTGTAATTCAGCTATTTCTACTGCTATATTATATTCTCTTGTATGAGTATTCTATAATTTAGCATTCCATTCTACTGTTGATGGCCATTTGGGTTGTTTCCAGACTGGAGCTATTATAATGAAGGCTGCTGTGAACATTCCCATTCTACTGTGCTTAGATAGAAGCATATCTGCTACAGCATGTTAATGTTTAGTAAGCTGCCTTAGTCTTAAACCCTGGCTGCATAGTGGAATCACCTTGGTCCCTGGCCCACAGATCATTCTAATTTGACCTTTGGCTAAGAGCCACTGAGCTAGATGTTGAAATCCCCAGACAAAAGGAAGAGAGGAATCCAGTTCAAGGAATTCTGAATGGTTTCTGGAAAGAGAACAATAAAATGCAATGTAAAAATTAGGCTGTGTCCGTATTGACATTGTCTTTCCTTTTTTTGAGTGTCTAAACAAAAAGACTACATGTACTGGCTTTACAATGCTGTAAATGGCTTCCAAATTATTTTGAACATTCCCCAAATTCTCAAAGAAAAGAACTTTAGACATGTTTTAAAGATACGAGTGCCATGATTTGGCACACGTCGGGGTGGGGGGATTAGGGTATATCAAAAATCTAGACAAACAGTAGTTTGGTGTCCCAGCCCCATAAATATTGAGACGTGAAAAGGCAAGAGTTAATTTTCCTTGGTCCAGATCACAGCCCAGAATTAAATGAGATCTGCTTAATAGTTATTGTTACGACTGAAAATTTGGTTGGTGCTATTTAATTCCCTGGTTTCTTGAAACTGTTTTTTTGGATCTATGCCCAGAAGCTGTCTTGATGAATATATTTCAGAGAATGAAAACCAAAAATGAATAACGTGGCTCTAGAAAGTACAGCAAGAGATAGCATTGAAATATCACAAGGCCCTAAAAATATGTCTTATTCAAGTTCGATCTCTAGTATGTATTGATAGATAGCAGAAAACAGAAGCCATGATATATTTATTTTGTGATATGTGCAAAAACAATATTATTTATGTGTAGTCAGATAGTTGTCTTTAATTTGTAGGGCAAAAGTTGTCTTAAGATCCCACCTGTCCCAGAATACCGCTTCACCAGGCTTCCCTCCCACTTGACTTAACATAAACTCAACCATTTGACCAACCACTTGTCTTAAGGTCCCACCTGACCCAGAACACTGGTTCACCAGGCTTCCCTCCCACCTGACTTAACATGAACTCAACTACTTGCCCAAGAAACATTTTTAAATTTTGACCATATGTGAGGACTTATGAAAGTTTCTAGAGGCATATAGAGACCTCATCCTTGCCTTCAAGAAACTTACAATGTTTGGGGACAGAAAAGACCCACATTCATACAAAGAAA
Organism: Canis aureus; assembly: GCF_053574225.1. Taxonomy (NCBI): domain Eukaryota; kingdom Metazoa; phylum Chordata; class Mammalia; order Carnivora; family Canidae; genus Canis; species Canis aureus. Next base: position 42,400,955 of record NC_135631.1, read on the forward strand.
ATTAAAATTGCAAGACCAAGTTCGATGTGTCAAAGGAAGCCCACTGAGCTGAGTTGACCAGTAAAGGCTTCTCAGAGGCAGTAGCACAAACTGAGTCTAAAAGGATAGTCAAACTTCAAATCGGCAGGCAGGAAGGATGAGGCCATTGCAGATAAGGGCAAAGGTGTGGGAAAAGAAAGGGGCAGATGATCAGAGACCAATGAGAACAATCCTGAAGTTAAAGTTTGAGATTCTTCTAACATAGTGGTTATTAAAGATTTGTGGCAATGACTAAGGCAGAGCAGAAGATGATGTAATAGTACATAACCCACCAGTTCCAAACTCTTGTGTAAGATCTTATTGACAGCAAAGAATGGGAGACCATCAACTAGACAATCAAGATGCTAACTAAGCAATTTGGTAGAAACAAAACAATCAAGAAAGAAAAGCAAAATTCCCTAAGAATATCAATTAATACCCAAAATTGCAGCAATTGAAACTCATGATCAACTTAAGACCACTCTTGTGATGTTCTGTTAATGGGGCATTGTTTTTAGCGGCTCAAGCAGGAAATCTGCCCTTCCTTCATCAACCTCTTTTCTATGATCCATCCAGCAGCAGGTGCTCTCAGCTCTGCCTCCACCCTATGCCAAGCCAGGTGGTCTCTCACCACCTTCTACCTACTCTCCCTGCTTTCTTTCTTAACCTTCATGCCACCCTCATCCTTCCCACCCAAGTCCCAATTCCTTCTTCTCACTGAATCACTGAATCTGAAATGTCATTCAAAAATCCTGAATCTAAGCAGTTCATTCCCCCTGCTGAAAACATTCCTATCATCCTCACTGTACACAAAATAACATATAGAACCTGTAACGTGACCACAGAACCTTGGTGGTCCTGCCTTGTCAACCCTCTGCCATCTTTCCTCATGCTCTTTTTCATTAGATGATTGGGATCTTCTCTTCTCCTGGTTTCTCCAACCAGATTCACTTCTCCCAGGCTCCACTTAGACTGCATTTTGCATCCATTCTTTTCCCAACTAGCTCCTGGCATAGGTCAAAGCTTAAATAAAGCCTGCTTTGACCAATACTCCCATCTAAATTTTGTCCCCTGTATCATTCCCTTTCATAGCCTTTAGTCTTTTATTTCATGGCACTTGCCACAATCTATAATTACACATGCAATTCTTGTGCTAAAGTTTGAAGCATCATGAAAATATGAACCATGTATGTTTGATCCATCACTGTGTACCTGAGCCTAGAAGCACCTGACACCTCATATGTTCAACACATATATTCACAATGCATGAAATTGGGGAATTTCAACTACCTCTCCATGTGCTATAATGCAATATAGATTCAAGGCTTTGATAATCTCTACCAACAGATTTAGTGATTCATTTGATTACTTGTAAGTATTCATAATATAAAGAAGGGAAGGGTCATATCCCTCAAGCTCAGAAGAAAAATTTTGTATTTGTGACAGCTTAGGCCTCACATGAATGACATTTTGACCTACAAATAGGCCTTACCCTTGAGATATAGTACATATGGAAGTAGTGGGAAATATGAGGAAATCAAAATAATAATACAGTGTTTATTGAGTGTAACGTGTCAGGCTTCCTGCTACACCTTTTACAGGCATGCTCTATCATCTCACAGCTATCCTGAATTTAGGCATTATAGCCCCCATTTACAAATTAGAAAAGTAAACTCTGAGAGATTATTTACCCATAACCTCAGAGCTAGTTGGCAGAAGGAATTGATGGAGCAAGGTCTTTTTAAAAACCCACATTTTGCCCAATGTAATGTCTGTGAAATTAGAAAAGCAGTGTGGAATTTCCACTTCTGTATATATTTCCCCTTTTGGTTGAAAGGACATTTAGCAATCTCATCTTATTTTTCACCAGAAGCACAAATGCACTTTGAATAATAAAAATTAGAATCCACAAATAAACATTTCTTTTATCTCAAAGTTTTGCCTGGAGAAACTTTAGTACTTAAAAAATCAAATTAAGATAAGTTTATAAATAGTATGTATCTGACCCAAATGATAAAAAATAGCCTTTGACCCATATACTTGGAAAATGCATGTGGCTCCCTGGTATGTGCCAGTGAGTCTACGGGCTGGGTGAGCAAACATTTAAGCATGAGTAAGAGCAATAATGGCTCCTTTGGAAATCCTAAATGCACTGGCATGCACTAAAACCATAAATAGTCAAGGAGATGCAGCACTGGAATAGAAAGAAACCCAAGTTGACCTGGCATGAAGTAGATGGACTGAGAGTTTTGAAACTTCTTCAGACTAGGATATTCTAGAATCCTGGAAAGGAGCTAGTCTGCAAAAAACCAGGAGACCTGCCAGGTAATCCTGACTTGGGGAATACAATTAAATTCCTTTCTTTATGAGTCTTAAACCAAACTTTTAAACACCACAGACTATTTTACAGAGAACTGCCACATTCCTGTTAGAGAGAAAGATCTTCGTATAAGAATTAAGAGAAAGAGAACTACTATATGCAGGAATTTTATATATTTCATCTTTTCCATATAACTCTCTGAAGGTGGAATTATTTCTCACTTGAAAATGAGGAAATTGTGGCCTAGATAATTTAATTAATTAACCCATAATCTCACAATTTGTAACAGGGCTGGGATTTGAACATAGACTTCTTGATTTCAGACACCTCTTTCTCTGGTAGTCAACTGTTGAGCATGGCTAAAGGAAGATTGGTGGATTTATCATCTAATGGGGAAAACTACAGAATCACAAGATTCTGTGGTTAAAAGATGATATATTTTCAGCCTTATATCGTATTTATCTTTGCATCTCTTACAATGCTGAATGCCTTATAGGTACTCCATATGTTGATAGGAGGATGAATGGATGGAAGGAGAGATGAGGGAAGAAAGGATGGATGGATGAATTCCATTATTCCTGAGTATTCTAATTGCCTATCTTTTCTATGTTGAGAAACCATTTCCCAGAGGACAGCAGGCAGTAGCCAATAGTGTAATATTGTGTCTCTTCCTCTGGGCAAATGCACAGAGGTAAAATAGAAAAAAAATGTTTAACAATTTGTCACTAATTTTTTAACCACTTTTCTGGGAAGTTAAATACTCATGTAGCTGCTTCTGTCCTATGAAGAAAAGGAGCATCTCACCACTTAATTTAAAAAGGTGAGCTATATCTTACTGCAGCTGCTATAGTACAGTGAATGTAGGGAGTATTGCATCTCTTTATATATTAGGGTGTCCCACCTCCCTTTCTGGGATCACTCCCTTTTGCAAAGTCCTACACATAAGCATTAGTCCTGGGAAGCTAGTTCTCTTCTCTCTTTAGTTCAATGCCACAGGTTTAATTCTTGCAAAAGCCACCCCCAAGGTGCCCAACAATTCTGAAGGCATCCTACGTGGACTTCATGTATGTGTCACCATTGAGGCTAAAGAAACTTCAATCAGATTCAGTCAGTATTATTCTTTCTTAGTCTTGCCACTGTCTAACATAGAGTGGGTACAAGCAATGGGGAAAAGAAACAGCAGCTGAGGCCATCATTAGAAGAGCTCCATCTTCATACTGTCCTCAGCTCCCTTGTAGTAAGCAAAGAGGGTATTCTTGGGAACAGGCTGGCATCACTATGCTTGCATGTGCATGTTCTCTCTCTCTCTCTCTCTCTCCCTCTGACTACCACATCTCATCATCAACATTATTTCTCCCAGGAGACTTTGTTTCCTTGCTTGGTATTTATGTTTGGTCTCTGTACACTAGATTTTCTCTCTTGGCTAAGGAGAGTCTTATTTCACAGTCTTTTCCAGGAGGGAGTTTTTTTTGTTTGTTTTGTTTTGTGTTTTCCAGGAGGGAGTTTTTAATTCTGCTCAGGGAGTGCTTGAAAATGGTAATAAATCTCATCTCTGAGTCTTTTTTGCTTAAAAGGTTCCAAGTCATCAGTTTGGGATAGTTTAATTAGTCATTCTTCTTGTTATTTGATATTCACAAGCAATGTTTTAAGTTCATCAAATAGCAAAGCCTGTGGGTCAGGAGACATGGGAACTAATCATACCACTTTAAATAGTTTCGGCATCCCAGCTACTGTTTCCTGCTGGCTTTGGAGCAGAAGAAGCATGTGGCCATAGCCAGAATTGGCAAAATGGTGGAGGGAGAGAGACTCTAAATCCTCATTAATAATAAACACTCTTCAGAACACCAAATATGATCTTTCTAACCTTAAAGTCAGAAGGAAGCTATCTCCCATTTATTCCAAGTAGCCAATTATCAGATGATTTTTTCTAGGTCACCACCTTGGTGGAACAACTGATGTAGACATGATGTTGGGCCCTGTCATGGGTAGAGTGGCCTCCAAAAGATATATCCAAGTCCTAACTCCTATACCTATAACTGTGACCATATTTGGAAATAGGATTTTGTAGACATAATTAAGGATCTTGAGATGAGATCATCCTAGATCTAGGGTGGGCCCCAAATCCAATAACTGGTGTCCTTATGAGAAAAATAAAAGGGGGATTTAACATACAGACATGGGTAAGAAGAACTGTGAAGACAGAGGAAGACATTGAAGTTAGGCCAGAAGCCAAGGAACACCAAAAGTTGCTGGCAGCCACCAGAACCTAGAGGAGAGGTATGGAGTGGATACTTTCCAGAGCCTCCAGAAAGAACTGTCACAGCTGACCCTTTATTTTGGACTCTTGGCCTCGAGAATTTTAAGAGAATAAATGTCTATTGTTTTCAGCCCCCCAGTGTGTGTTAATTTTTGGCAGCAGCCCCAGGAAACCTATACAGGCCCTAAACCTCAGGTCTGAGTATAGAAATGAATGGGAAATGTCACACAGAAAATGCTACTTTGGACTACTGCAAGAACCTGTTTTACCAGGATTTATACAATATTTGAACAGGAATAATTTCTATATTAGAAGAATATGTCAATTATAGGGATCTTATCTGAAAGCTCTATGACATTGAAGCAAGAGGCCAGTGAAAAGGTCTATGCCTACTATACCCTTGGTTGAATTCAGGATGCCTGAGTAGGCCCATCAGGGTTTTATTTGCAGGAAAGCCCTATAAGCCTCAAGAGGACAGTGACTGCATCCCATGGTACTGGTAGCCATCCTGCAGGGTGAATACTTCAAGTGTGTGGAGACCTGGGGCTGCTTCTTCACCTCTAGGACTAGATTGAGGCTTGGGAAGGTACTTGTACCAGGAAATGAGGAAGGAGGGGTGGAGAACAGGCTTAGCCTGCAAAGGAGGACAGTGCTGGAATGCAGCCCAGTCTTGTACCTTCTACCTTATTTTCTGGCCCTTATCCTTGTGTCAGGTACTTAGAAAGGGGGGCAGCAGTAGGCTGAAATGCATCAAATGATTGATTCAGCACCAGTGGAAAAGAGATTACGAGTATACAGTGCTATTGGGGACTGATGGGCAGTGAGAGGAAGGCAGTTAAGTGATTGGGGCTTGATGGCTTTTGGAGCAGACCAAAAAGGAGCCACCCACCAATGTGGAGGTATCGTGAGAGATGGCAAGGGGTGGCCACTTTGAACATGATTTCAGCAACAGAATGACATCCAGGTCTAGAAGAAACACCACAACAATGACCAGGAAAAAGCAAGGGCAAGAACAATGGTACAAGCCACATTAGAAAACTCTATGGAACCCTCAACTAAAAGAGATGATTTGAGAGTTGAAGTTGTAGCTGCTTTTAGCTAATGAAAACTGGAGCAAAAGGCCACAAGGAACTCTCACCTCACAAACAAACAAAAAAGCAACCCCCCAAAAACAAAGTAACAGCTATTGGTGAGGATGTAGAGAAATTGGAACCCTTGTGCACTATTGGTGAGATGTAAAATGGTTCAGCTACTGTGGAAAACAGCATAGCACTCTTTCAAAAAATTAAGTATAGAATTACCATACTATCCAACAATTCTACTCTTGGGTCTATATCCCAAAGAATTGAAAGCAGGGTTTTGAAGAGAGATCTGTACACCTATGCTTATAACAACATTATTCACAATGGTCAAAGGTGGAAACAACCCAAGTGTCCACTGAAAGATATGAATGGATGAACAAAATGTGATACATGCATACCATGGAATGTTATTAAGCCAAAAGAAGGAAGGAAATTCTGACGTGTATTATAACGTGGATGCACCTTGAAGGCATTTTGCTAAGTGAAATATGCTAGTCACAGAAAGACAATTATTGTGTGGTTCTAGGATTTGAGGTACATAGAACGGTCAAATTCACAGAGATAGAAAGTAGAATGGTACTTGCTGGGACATGGGGAGGGTGCAAAATGAGGAAACATAAATTAATGGGTACAAAGTCTGTTTTATAAGAGGAAAAGTGTTCTAAGGATGGATGGTGATGACAGGTGCGCTATAGTGTAAATGTACCTAATACCACTGAACTGTGTGTTAAGACATGTATGTTATGTATGTCATGTATGTTAACTGTATGTATGTCAACTTAAAATTGTTAATTTTCATTGTAAATTTTATGTTGTCTGTATTTTGCCACAAAGAAAACAAAGCAAAACAAAAGCCATGACTTCCTTCCCACTTTTACCCTGAACACCTGCACACACTCTATCACCTTATCCCCACATTACTGCATGAGGCTAGGATGACACAGTTCACATTCCATGCTGCTGAGCAAAGCCTGAAAATATCTGCTCCTATATGACTAAGTCTATAAAATAAATTGTCCTTTAATGTTTAGGGCCTGATGGGTATCATAAGCCATCTGTCTGGAAAATAAAAAACCTGGAACTCAATTTGACTCCCTGTCTCCTTGGTATCTATCACTCCTTGGCCAGGTCTCGTTCATTCTGTCTCCATGATATGTTTTAGATCTATCCTTCCTCTCTACTCATGCATCTAGTTCAAGTCTTCTGGTTGAGTTTAGCAACAGTCTCCTTACTCATCTCTCTGCCTCTGATATAATTTCTCCTAGACTCATCTCCCCCAGGGCTGCCAGAGGGATCCTGCAAAAACACAAGTCTGCGCATGTCCCAGTTCTGAGAACCTCCCAGGTGTTGTCAGCTGGCTCCAGGATGTGCTCCCTGATGCCTGAAAGGTTGAAAGGATCCCCTCACCTAGCCCCATTCTTGGGACCAGCCTGACTCTCTAGCCTCATCTCCTACCTTCTGCCAATTCCCCATTCCTAATATATCTTCCAAATGTCATCCTCCAGCAGTATTAATAATCATCTTCTGAACATGCTGTTTCAGGTCTATGATTTTTTACATGCCTTCCCTGAGTCTAACTGCCCTTCTGACTTGCCAACCTGACAAGCTCTAGCTTTCCAAACACAGCTAAGACCAGAAACTTCTCTCATCTCTCCATCACACCTCTATCCCACCCTGAATAAATTTAACCTCTTCTCCCTCACTATTACCTCTTTCGCTTAAACATAATTCTATGTGCATGTCACATGGCTTGAGAATGTGTGCCTTTTTTAATATGCTTCACTACCCTACAGAACTGAGGTTTCTTAAGAATACAGCATATTCAGTATGTGATAAATGTTTGCTAAATGAAACCTGCTAAAGAATTCAGCCTCTTAAAGTGATCATAATGATAAGACTTCTGGCCATAATTATGAAATTAGATCAGATTTTTATTAAAACTAGGTGATCATAACTATCATCACTTTATTAAAATTAAGGAACCATAATTATAAAATTTCTGTCAATCAAGGAATTTTTACATTCTCAAGGAACTCCAGACCCCATCTGGTCCTGTTTCTCAGCCAGTTATAGCAGAATATCAGGATTTGGGGCCTGAGCATCAGTATTGTTTAAAGCCCTCTGACTGGAGGAAAGGATTCCAAATCCACTGGTAGCCAAGTTTAAAAAAAAAATTCTAATCTTATCTATTCACCTATGAGTGGGCAGTAACTTCCTATACCCATCCCAGAAAGACAGACATCTTAATACTTTTTTATTGCATTTTTTAAATCTCTAGGAACACAATGCTAGACCCTCCCTTGCCCTATAAAATAGCGTTCCATTTTAAAATAAATAAATAAAACCAGGAGTTCAAAATAACAGTGGCTATCAGAATTTATTTTTTAAATACAGGATTAGTTTTATCATTTTAAAACAGTTCTGAAGTCCTTTTCTGATCATCTGAACTTTTATCCCCTGTTTGGCATGATGTTTTCTTAATTTGCTCTCCGTTTGAAAAATAGTTTCAGCGTTACTGTTTCCTAAGAAGTGTGGGGTCATGACAGAATGAGCTGGCTAGCAGAGTTTATTTTTAGCCTAGTGATTTTCATCCAAGATCCATAGTGAGTGGTAACACTCAACTTCTTTTTCCTGACCTCACACTTTCTATGCTAGTGGGCAAATCATCTTTTTCAGGGAACATCTCACCTCTGAAACGTTTGTTTGGCTACAAATATTTCTTAGCTCCCAAGCCAAAGTGAAGCCTTTAACACCCCTAGATTCAAAACTTTGAAAGGTCCTTTCAGCACTGTTGTGTTCTGTATTATAAACAAGGGCATCTGTGTAGGAGGCCATCTGGAAGGAACGATGATTATGAAGATCACTCAGGAATGTTCTGAATCTGAAAAATTGTATGTAAATCCTGAGTTGTGTCATTAATTTAAGAAAACACCACCTTTTTTCCTACAAACTCAAATAACTTTTATTTAAAACTTCAGGCCCAAACCAAAATTCATCTGTCCTCTACAATCATCTTAAAAATTCATGCCAGTAACAGAGCAGAAGCAGAATGCTGATTTCTCACTCACCCCAGGTGCACCATCACCCATTCTTGCATGGTCTTTCTCGTATTTATCCTTTCCTCCATTTCTCCACTGTTTCCCTCATTGCCCCCAAATCTTAGCTCCATTTCTCTACTGTTGCCTTCCCTTCAGTCATGACCAGGACTCATCCTCATAGCTATAGGAACAAGCTTTACGAGCTCTTTTCCTTTCTTTCTATGGCTGCTGTGACAAATTACCACAAACAGCAAATTAAAACCATACACAGTTATTCCCTTATAATTCTTGGAGGGGGGTGGTAAAAAGTTCAAAATGACTCTGATGAAGCCAAAATTAAGGTAGGGATAGGGCTGCATTCTTTCTGGAAGCTCCACAGAGAATCTATTTCCTTTTCACTTCCGGTTTCTGGAGGTTGCCAGCATTCCTTGGCTCATTCGTTGTCCCTTCTTCCTTCTTCAAAGCTCATCATTCCCATTTCTCCTTCTGCCATCCCATCTTCTTCTGCCTTTGACTCTCTTGTTTCTCTCTTACAAAGGCCCCTGTGACTTCATCATGCACATCCAGATAATCAAGCATAATCTCCACCTATTAACATTCTCAGCTTAATTACATCAGCAAAGTCTTTTTTTGACATATAAAACAATATATTCACATATTTCAGAGATTAGGATGTGAATACCTTAGGGAGGAGGAGCATTACTCTGTCTACTACATGTCCTGATGATTTCTAACCAAGAACCATTTGGATCACTTCCTCCTTGTACTGCTATAATGCAATATGTTGAATCGTATCCACCCCCCATTCCTGTCAAATTCATGTCCACTTACAACCTCAGAATGTGCCCTTTTTTGGAATAGGGTCTTTGCAGATGTACTTAGTTAAGATAAGATGAAATCATACTGGATAGAAGTGAGCCCTAAATCTTACATGACTCATATAATTATTAAAAGAGAAGATGTAGACAGAGACACAGGGAAGACTCCACATGACAGTGAAGGTAGAAAGAGTGATGAAGCTACAAGCCAAGGAATGCTGAGGATTACTGGCAACCACCAAAAACTAGAAGGAGCCAAAATGAGATTCTTTTCCAGAAGCTTCAAAGGAATCATGGCCCTCCCAACAGCTTGATTTCAGACTTTTGGTCTCCAGAACTAGGCGAGAATAAAGTTCTGTTGTTTCAAGCCTCCAATTTGTGGTACTTTGTTATAGCGGCTCTAAGAAACTAATACAGATGTGTTGAAAAAAGAAGCACCCTATTTTGTTCATGTGCCAGGTTTACTGGGAGACAGTCTGACTGACATGGCAGTGATCTTCATGGCACTGACCAACCCTTAAACACTTTCTTTGTTCCATTTATAATGTTTAAGGATATTTGTAGATTATTGGCTCTGTGCATGGGGCTTATTCATTTGAGTACTCAGACCATCTTCTAGCACACAGGAAGTTGAGAATGTCTAGGTCAGGGGTCCGCAAACAGTTTCTATAAAGGGATGGATAGTAAATATTTTAGGCTTTGTAGACCAAGAAGCAAAGTCAAGAATGTGCTACAGACATTTAAAGAGAAAAAAGCAAATTCCCACACATTTTTTTACTGACAGAATGTAAAACATAATAATAATTTGATACTTTTTTGGTAATAAGCCTATTATGCAATTTTTGTATAGTTCCATAATGAGAAGAAAAAAATTCTTTCTGAGGTGATAACATTTCATTTAATTGGGGCTCAAATGTAATTGGCACATCATCATTGCTAATGTTCGTCCGTTAATACTGATCTCTAATGAGATTTTTACCTCACTGAGTATTTCAATTCAAAAATGAATATTGCATCTTTGAAAATGTCTTCTCACACAGAAAAGTCCTGCCAAATACTGATATCAATTCATGAGCATACAACTTGAATTGAGCATATTCATTGCTTGAAAGGCATTTATAGAGTTCTATTAAACTTTTCTATTGATATTTGTCTTTTAGCATCCCATTACTTTGCAGATTAATCACTTCCAATTGAAGGTAAGATGGAAACTCCTCAATTGCCCAGTTAAATGGATTTTGAAATATGGAAATTTGCATTTGCAAATTGGTCCAAAAACTGCTGCTGGAACCAAAGTTTGATCTCAGAAAACATATTCACTGAAAATTTGCATGGAAATGGAGATCTCACTTCTTGTTTTATCTTTTGACACCACTGTAAGTGTGTAAGGCAACTTGAGACTCAAACGATATTAATTGTCAAAATGACTTACAGCAGTGCAAGTTTTTCATATGAGTGTTGTTTGGCTTTGAGATTTTAGTTTTAATTCATTATGAAACATCAAGAATGCAGCAAAAACTAATTTTCAGAGCCACTCAGTGTTCAATAGTAGTGGCTGAAGGCAGTCCATCTCATTTCAAAAAATTTCAATCATGGCCCTGAGCTCAGAAAATCGCAATAAAACTTTACCACTGCCATTGAACTGTTGTGTGGCACAAGTCAGGATATTCAGTTTCTTTTTCTGGCAAAAATTCATGGACCCAACTATAGTAACATCCATGAGAGCAAATGAGTTCACCAATGGAGCTACTGGATGGAGCTACACATGATAGATTCAAATATTTTCTGCAAAGTACCTGCTAATATATAACACAATAAGTAACCACAGGATTTAAATGCTTTACATTCATTACATTTCACTGAAAAACTAAAAGTCTCAACAAGTTTATTTTCTCTGGACACATTTCTTTGGCTGCTTTAATCAATCATAATTTAGTTAACTCACCATTGGAAAACAGCTTTCCTTGCTTGGCTAATAAGTGGGCCACTCAGAAACATTTTTTGGTGGCAGGCTCATTTTCATTGTTTTATTTATTTATTTATTTTTAAAGGTTTTATTTATTTATCTGACAGATAAAGAAAAAGAGCACAAGCAGGGACAATGGCAGGCAGAGGGAAAGGGAGAAGCAGGCTCCCCACCAAGTAGGGACCTCCATGCAGGGCCAGTCCAGGACCCTGGGATCATGACCTGAGCCAAAGGCAGACACTCAACTGACTGAGCCATGCAGTCACCCATCATTGTTTTATTTTATTTTTTTATTTTTTAAAAGATTTTATTTATTTATTTATTTATTTATTTATTTATTTATTTGAGACAGAGAGAGCAAGGGGGGGCAGGCACAGATATAGGCAGATAAAGGCAGAGGGAGAAGCAGGTTCCATGCAGGGAGCTTGACATGGGACTCGATCCAGGGTCTCCAGGATCACGCCCTGGGCTGAAGGTGGCACTAAACTGCTGGGCCACCGGGGTTGCCCTCATTGTTTTATTTTTGTGAAGAAATTATACTGTGATAAGAAATTATTTTAGGTTTTTCTAGCCATTGCTTTCCTGTGAGCTAGAGATATTGTGATAATTAGTCTGGTTGACATCCGTTGTATTCTTTCAGCATAACTATATCATTGCACAACATGCAGAATGCTTTGCCACCTGATTCTATAACATAATCATCCACACTCCATTGTGTCTTCGAAGAATGATTCAAAGTCCACTTTTCCTTTCTTGTTTTGACTTACTGGATATTTACTATAAATGTAAATGAATACGTGAGGGGAAGAAAAAGAAGGAAGTAAAGGAGGAAAGGAAAGAAGAAACAAAAGAAAAAGAAGGGTAGATGGGAGGGAGGAAGGGAAAAAGGGAAGGATGTCATCAGATGATATTTTAAATGCTGTGGAGTTAGAACTGTATCACTGCACTTTGCAGGGTGCCAAGGATTAGTCCAAAGTGATGAGAGTGCCACATACAGTCTCACAGGGCAACCACTCAATTCTGTCACTATAGCTTGAAAGCATATTAACAATATGTAAACAAATGAGCATGGCTAGGTTCCAATAAAACATTACTTGTGGACAGTGAAATTTGAATTTCATGTAACTTCCATGTGTCATGAAGTATTCTTCTTTTTTTAATTTTCCAATCATTTATAAATATATAAGTCATTCTCAGTCTGTGGACCAAAGAAAAACAGATGGTATGCCAGATGTGGCTGGCGGGTTATAGTTTGTTGACTCCTCTGTAGGTTCTTAGGATCATTTCCAAAGTTCATCCAGCTCAATATAAGATGCCCTTGAAAGAGTAGTCACTATCGTCTGTTCCTTTGCACAGGGCACCTGTATACTACTGTTTACTTGAATATTTCAAAGAAATGTGTTTTAAAACTGAAACTTGTTTTTTACCATTTTGTCTTACTTTTGCTGAATTGATTCTTTATTTCTGTTTGCTAATTGTTTACTTTTTTTTTAAGTGATAGCACAGAGTTGGAAGCCATAGTGCATTACATTACCTGGGATCCACAAGAAGGAAGTTTCCTTTTTAACCTATTCATGTCCCAAAATACACATACCATGACAGTCCCAGAAGGTTCCCAGTCTCAACAAGCAAACAATTTGGAAGTCATCCCTCCTATCCACACAACAAGATAAAAACTGAACAAATTGAAAATCAATGACTTCTTAGACCCATCGGAAAATTGAGGTCACATGGCAAAGTGCCACCCTAACACTAGAGAGACAGGAGAATACAGAGAACCAAGGATCAGATCAACTTACTGGGAGCAGAACCCACTGGAGCTAGTAACTGCTAGGAAGGTTTAAGCCATAATTGATGCATTCCTAAAGGCTGAGTGTGGACTAATTTCAGACTTTAAAACCCTGGGGGCTCAGTCTTAGGGAACCTCCACACTTTCATGGGTTTTATCTCTAGAAACCCACCATGCTCTCAAGGTAAAGACTGTAGAAAAAAAATTCTTTTACCTATCCTTTTGGCACAAGAGGAAAAAAGTAAATATTTTTAACTATACTCAGATTTTCTCCGTAACAAATGACAGCCCTCAGAGGAAACTAGCAGAGGCTTAGACGGCCTGGGGAGAAGGCAATTAGACAACTCCAGTCCCCTCTAGCCTTCCTATGTCCTATAACAGGAGAATAAAAGGCTAAGAAATGCTTTAGAAAGTCATAACCTAGACTCAGACCCCTAGACAAAATTGAGATTTAATATGAGATTATAAAGTTTTCCCGATCTCTGTCTTACCACCACATCAACTGGGTTGTAACATAATAAAAGTAGATTACAACTGAGAGAAACACAAGATAAAACTCTGTCCATGAATAGAGTCTTAGAAAAAAAACAAAACAAAAACAACAAGGCAGGAAGGGTAGCTGGCAGTAGGGAAACAAAGAAACTGAAGCCTCTAGAACCTGTAACTACAGAAAACATTAAACATAATCAGGTTCCTAGCCAGATTAACAGAAAACTTCAATCTAAAAACCTGATTATCTTAATTCCTATCATCAGGTACGCCATGTCTGGCTTTCAACAAAAAATTACAAGACACATTAAAGACCAGAAAAAAAAAAAAAAAAACAGTATGAAAAGACAAAACAAGCATCAGAACCTGATTTAAAGATGGCACAGATTTTGGAATTTAAAGATGAGGGCCTAACTATGATTAATATGTCAAGGACTCTACAGGAAAAAGAAAAAGCAGACAATATCCAAGAATAGATGGATAATGTAAACAGAGAAAGGAAATTAAAGAAAGAAAGAAAGAAAGAAAGAAAGAAAGAAAGAAAGAAAGAAAGAAAGAAAGAAAAAGGTAAGAATAACATAGGATATCTCTTCAGAAACCATGTAGGCAAGAAGACAGTGTAAGGAAATATTTAAGGTGGTGAAAGGACAATTGAGAATTCTATATCCAGCAACATTATCTTTCAAAATTGAAGGAAAAATAGACTTTCTCAAACAAAAATGGAAGGACTTTATCACTAGTAGAACTACCTTGCAAGGAATGTTAAAGATCTTTAAAGAAAAGGAATGTGATATAGATCAAAAATACAAATGTACATTACAAGAAAGAATATTAGAGAAGGAATAAAAGAAGGTAAAATAAAGTCTTTTATTTTTCTCATTCCTAATCAATCTAATAGATAACCATTTGTTTAAAGTAATAACAGCAGCAATATATTGGGTAATTATAGCATGTGGATAAGTGAGGCAGATGACATCAGTATTAGAAGGGATGGGAGGAAAGAACTGGAAATGCTCTGTTATAAGACACCTGTACTACCTGTGAAGTAGTATAGTGTTATTTGAAAGTGGACTTTGATTAGTTGCAAATGTGTAATGCAAACAAAAGGGAAACCATTACAACTTTTTAAAATAGAAGTATAATCAGGATGCCTAGGTGGCTCAGTGGTTAAGCATCTGCCTTCAGCTCAGGTCATGATCCTGGGGCCCTGCTCAGTGGAAGCCTGCTTCTCCCTCTCCTGAACCCCCTGCTTGTGTTTTCTCTCTCTCTCTCTCTCTCTCTCTCTCACTCTCTCTTAAATGAATAAACAAAATATTTTTAAAAATAAAATAAAAGTATAATCAATATGCTAAGAGAAAGAAGGAGATGGAATAATATAAACTGCTCAATTAAAATC
This sequence comes from Canis aureus, assembly GCF_053574225.1. Classification (NCBI taxonomy): domain Eukaryota; kingdom Metazoa; phylum Chordata; class Mammalia; order Carnivora; family Canidae; genus Canis; species Canis aureus. Next base: position 42,416,128 of record NC_135631.1, read on the forward strand.
GAAGAAGGCAAAAAAAGGGGGGAGATTAAAAAGAAACAAAGTATAAATGCAGTAAATCTAAAAAAGTTACAAACATGATACATATAAATCCAATGCTATCAATAACTACATCAAATGTGAATGGTCTAAATATACCAATTAAAAATCAGAGATTGGGGATACCTTGGGTGGCTCAGCAGTTGAGCATCTGCCTTTGGCCCATGGCGTGATCCTGGAGTCCCGGGATCAAGTCCCACAACAGGCTCGCTGCATGTACCTGCTTCTCTCTCTGCCTGTGTCTCTGCCTATCTCTCTGTGTGTCTCTCATGAACAAATAAATAAAATCTTTACAAAAAAATCAGAGATTGTCAGAAGAGATACAAAATCAAGGTTCAACAATATATTGTCTATAAGAAACTCACTTTATAAAGATACAGATAGATTAAAAATAAAAGGATGAAGATATACCATGCTAACAGTAAACAAACCAAAGCTGTAGTAATTATATAAATTTCAGACAAAGCAGACTTCAGAACAAAGAAATTCAGAGAGATAAAGAGGGTTATTATATAATGACAAAGGGGTCAGTTCTCCTATCCCTAACTTGTCTATATCCAACAATAAAACATCAAAATACTTGATGGAAAAACTCATAAAACTTCAAGGAGAAAGAGAAAAAACCATTATCATAGTTGGAGATTTCAACACCCTTCTGTCAGTGATTGACAGATCCAGAAGGATATAGTTAAGGATACAGCTGAACTAAACAACAGCATCAATTAACTAGATCCAACTGATATGTATAGCATATTTCATTCAACAATAGTTGAATAAACATGTTTCTCTAGTTCACACAGAACATTCACCAAGACAGAACACATTATGAGCCATAAAACATGCCTTAACAAATTCAGAAGAATAGAAACCGTACAAAGTATGCTCTCAGGCCACACTGGGATTAAACTAGAAATCAATAACTGAAAGATAGCTGGAAAAATCCCCAAATATTTGAAATTAAACAACATAGTCCTAAGTAACACATAGGTCAAAGAAGGCATTTAAAAGTAGTTTGGACTTGGCCTTGGCTGTAGCAACTTCTTATTAGACAAATGCCTCTGGAGGCAAGGGAAACAAAAGCAAAAATGAACTATTGGGACTTCACCAATATAAAAAGCTTCTGCACAGTGAAGGAAACAATCAACGAAGCTAAAAGGCAACCTGCAGAATGGGAGAAGATGTTTGTAAATGACATATTGGATAAAGGACCAGTATCTAGAATCTATAAAGAACTTACAAATTCAACACTCAAAAAAAAAAAGTACTAATTCAATGTTAAGACATGAGCAGAAGATATGACCAGACATTCCTCCAAAAAAGGACATACAAATGGCAAGCAAACACATGAAAAAATGCTCAACATCACTCATTATCAAGGAAATGTAAATCAAAATCACAATGTAATACGACCTCATATTAGAATGACTAAAATTAACAGATGTTGCTGAGGATGCAGAGAAAGGGCAACACTCTTACACTGTTGGTAGGAATGCAGACTGGTGTAGACACTATGGAAAATAGCATGGAGTTTCCTCAAAAAGTTAAAAATAGAGCTACCCTATTACCCAGAAATTGCACTACTAGGTATTTATTCAAATGATACAAAAATACTGATTCAAATGGGTACCTGCACCCCAATTTTATAGTAGCAATGTACACAATAGCCAAAATATGGAAAGAACTCAGGTGTCTGCTGACAGATGAATGGATAAAGATTATATATATGCACACACACACATACACATACACACACACTGGAATATTACTCAGCCATCAAAAAGAATGAAATATTGCCACTTGTAATGACATGAATGGAACTAGAGGGTATTATGCTAGGTGACATAAATCAGTCAGAGAAAGACAAATACCATATGATTTCACTCATATGTGCAATAATAAGAAACAATACAGATGAACATAGGGGAAGGGAAGGAAAAATAAAATACGTAAAAAACAGAGGGAAAGACAAATCATAAGAGACCCTTGACTGAGGGTTGCTGGAGGGAAGTGGGCAGGGGATGGGCTAAATGGGCGATGGGCATTAAGTAGGGCACTTGTGATGAGCACTGGGTGTTATATATAAGTGATGAATCACTAAATTCTACTCCTGAAACTAATTCTGCACCATATGCTAACTTACTTGAATTTAAATAAAATCTTGGAAGGAGAAAAAAAGTAGTCTGGACTAAATGAAAATGAAAATACAAGCTATCAAAATGTGTGGGAAGCAGTGAAAGCATTGCTTAAAGTGAAACTTACAGCATTGAATGCATATATTAGAAAAGAAGAAAGATCTTAAATTACTAGCCTAACTTCCACCTTAGGAAACCAGAGGAGGAGGTACAAATGAAGGCTGAAGCAAGCAGAAGAAAAGAAATGATAAAAAATAGAACAGATATAATATAAAAGACAGAAAATTAGTAAAGAAAAACAGCAGAGGCCTTGAGTTGGGCTTCCTGTTCAGCAGAGAGTCTGCCCTCTTCCTCTCCCTCTGCCCTTCCCCAAACTTGAGCACACCCTCTCAAATAAATACATAAAATCTTAAAAAATAAAAATAAAAAAGAAAATCAATAGAGAAATCAAAAGCTGGTTCTTAAAAAAAAAAAAAAGCTGGTCCTTTGAAAAGATCAATAATATTAATAAACTCCTAGCCAGGCTATCCAAAAAAAGAAGGCACAAATTGCTAATATCAGAGACAGGTAACAAGTACCAATTCCACAACATCAAAAGGATACTAAAATATATTATGAATTACCTTATGCCCCAAAATTCCATAACTTAGATGAAATAGTTCAATTCTTTAAAAGACACAAATCACTAAACCTCACATAAGGAAAATTAGGTGAACTAGAGAGGCCTATATATATATATGAAATACATATAATCAAGAATGAATAACCTTCCAAAAAGAAAGTATCAAGCTGAGATGGCTTCACTGATGAATTCTACCAAACATTTAAAGAAAAAATGATGTTAATCCTCTACAATCTGTTCCTGAAAATAAAAGCAGAGGGATTATTCCTAACTCTTTCTAGGAAGGCAGCATTCACAAAACAAGATATAGCTATTATAAGAAAGGAAAACTGGAAACAGGATCTTGCATTTACACAGATGCAAAATCCCCAATAAAATGTTAGCAAATCAAACCTAACGATGTATAAAAAGAATTATACGCCCATAACCAAGAGAATTTAATGCAAATATGCAAGACTGCTTCAATACTCAAAAACCAATTAGTGTAATCCATCACAACAAGCTAAAGAAGAAAAATCATATGATCTTTACAACACATACAAATAAAGCATTTGGCAAAACCTAAATCCATTGATAAAAAATTAAAAAATCCTCTGAGCAAATGAGGAAGACAGGGAGACTTAATCAACTTGATAAAGGACACATCTATTCTTTTAAAAAGGTACAAAAGCCTACAACTAGCTTCCATAAAATTTTCATCATTTCTAATGGTGAAAGATGGGATGCTTTCTGAAATTTTATTGTAGGTTATTACAAAGAGGCCATCTATGTGGAAGATACCAGGAAAGACTACCTTCCCTGTAATACCTTCATGGACTCACTTCCTAAAGAAAAATACACCCGTTGGTTCCACTTTTTGGTATACTACCATTTCTCAAAGGGGGATCAATAGTCCCTCAGTAAATAATCCTTACCCTCATCCCTCAAATCATTTCTTTGGATTCTCCAGGCAGTGATTCCTTTTTTATTATTATTAATTTTTATTTATTTATGAGAGACAGAAAACAAGCGGGGGGGGGGGGGGAGGGTCAGAGGGAAGGGAGAAGCAGTGTCCCCACTGAGCAGGATCTTGACCTGAGCCCAAGGCAGAAGCTCAAATGACTGAGCCACTCAGGCATCCTTTCTTAAATAATCGTTTTTACTTACTTGTGATATTATACACCCAATCTTCCCAAACCTTCAGCACTCTTCACTAATTTCTCCATTTAACTTATACCCATTCTGAAGATACAATCTTATTATGTGCCTTCTCTACATAAAAACATAATCCACCTGATTTTGAATAAAAACAACTCAAAAGTGGGACACTTGCTTATCCTTCCAATCCCTGTGTCCCAGTGCAGCATTTTAGAGCCGGTATCAATGATGAAGGTGATGATGTTGCAACACACTTAGAACAAAAGTTCTGTTCTGTTGCATTTTCCTGGTTCTGCTGCAACACTGTTGATCAATTAACAGTTTGTAATCCATCTTTAACCAGAAGCAAGTATTCAGAATATAAAAATCTCATAACACTGAATGGTATATTCATATTGTCAGAGAGAACTCATGTGACACCTCAGAGTTTACTCAGAGGTACTCAGAGTTAGTAATACATTACTCACAGCCAAAATATTCCCTGCAAATGGCATTTCTGTCTTTATATTCTGTTGCTTTTTATCCTGCTTTTTATATTCTGATGCTTTATTAATTATTTTTTTGCCAACCCAGAAGTGCATAAGGGATGATTGCTATAAATATTAAGATTTTTTTTTAAATTTTATTTATTTATTTATTTATTTATTTAAGAGGGAGAGAGAGAGGTGAGGGAGAGAGAGAGCAAGCACAGGAGCAGAGGCAGAGGGAGAAGCAGACTCCTCACTGAACAGGGTGCCCAGCTCAGGACTTAATCCAGGATCTTGGGATCATGACCTGAGCTGAAGGCAGATGCTTAACCAACTGAGCCATCCAGGGGCCCCAAGTCTTAAGTTTTTAGTCATTTGTTTCGATGTGAGTTTCAAAATCATGGCTGTCTAGACAATAAAAACTGGCTGGCTGTAGGGAGTTTCCAATTTCCATAAATGCAAATTAACAGAAAGAAAAAGCTAAGGAAACAAGCCTGAAAGCATGATTTTGCTGAAACCCCAAGGACAGGCCATCAGCTAGTTGAGAGTCAGTAGGAACAAGTTAGCTTTAGATGGTTCATAGACAGGAGCTTCTTAAATACAGCTTCCATATAGACTCCACATAATGGAAATAAATGGGAAGAGAAGTAAAATAGAACCACAGCAAAGATAGCAGTCTGTGCAGTAGAGAAGACAACCAAAGAAATAATGTATGGTTGTACAAGCTGTACACTTTACAGTTCTTGGGGTTACCATTCACACAGTAGTCCATGTAAATCAGGCCTCCTAGAATTGTGCAGTGCACAACTGGTGCAATCATGAGCAACAACCTGAAAATATTCTGATGCTAGTATTTAATAGCAAATGCATGGCAATAAAGAGCACAGATTTATGTCTGAAGTTACAAGCTTTATAAATTGGATTTATTTAAAAGAAAAAATCAATAAATTGGACCTCATCAATATTGAAACCTTTGCTGTATAAAAGACACTGTTAAAAGAACAAAAAGACAAGCTATAGCCTGTGAGGAAATATTTGATAATCATAGATCCAGCAAAGGTCTCATATCTAGAATATCATATATTTAAGTACATGAAAAGATCAACATCATTAGGCTTTAGGGAAATGCAAATTAAAAGCACAATGAGATACTGCTATACACCTATTGAAATTATTTAAAAAAAAACAATACCAAATACTTACAAGGATGCAACTCTCATGCATCACTGATGGGAATGCAAAGTGCTATATCTGCCTTGGAGAATAGTGTGATAGTTTCTTATAAAGTTAAACATACACATCATATGACCCATTAATCCCACTCCTAGGTATTTACTCTAAGGAGCTGAAAACTTATTTTTATACAAAAACATGTACACAAATGTTTTACAGCACTTCTACTCACAACTACCAGATGGAATAACACAAAAGTCCTTCAGGAAATGAATACTTACATGAACCCTGGTATATCCATATAATGAAATACTAAGAAATTGATGTATTGGGGCCCCTGGATGGCTCAGTGGGTGAGTATCTGCCTTCGGCTCAGGTCGTGATCCTGGAGTCCCAGGATGGAGTCCCTCATTGGGCTCCCCACAAGGAGCCTGCTCCTCCCTCTGCCTATGTCTCTGCCTTTCTCTGTGTCTCTCATGTATAAATAAATAAAATCTTTAACAAACAAACAAAAAGAAATCAATGTTTTGTAAAGGCATTATGTTGAATGAAAAAAAAAACAGTCTTAGAAGGTTAACTCAATAAGGTTCCATTTATATGATATTATAGATGGAGGTGGGTGGCCGTCAGGGCTTAGGGGTGGGGAATGGGTTGACTACAACATGGGGGAATTCTGGGAGGCGATGGAACTGTTCTATAGTATGACTGGAGTGGTGTTTACATGACTATACATTCATTAAAACTCAGCACTATACACCAAAAAATGGTTTTTATAGACAACAAAAAGCACTTTTAAAATAATCCCAAAGCTGTCCTCATCTCTCCACTTCCTGACCACCCCCTGCCCCACTAATCCTTGTCATTTTCAGCTCTCCTGCCCAAAAGCAATGACTCCTCACCAGATTTCTTCCCAATTGCAATCTTTAAATCTTTTTCTAATTAATTAATTATGAAATTAACTATTGTACAAAAGGTTATAAAGAAAAAAATCAGTCAGATATAAATAGCTGTACCCCTTTAGATTAAGCATGGACACTACTCCTTATGTCATCTCTGAACTGAGACCCAATGTGAAATTAAAATAAGCATCAGAAATAATATGGGTTTGTAGTATGTTACACGCTTATCCTGCAGTTCCACAAAAGCAAAGAAAACTTAATTGTAGTGCTGGAAATAGTCGGGGTTTTTTTTCTTATACCCAGCCCATCTTGCTCAGTTGCAGTTCATTTCTGTGTCTCCTACCCTAAACACATACTGACTGCCTCTAGTATGTGCTAAACTAATCCTAGTTGAATTGAATTTCTAGCTATTTCAACTCAGTAGATTCTCTATCCTATTGCCTTTGTCATGCGGACGTGGAGCAAAAATCAGTGAAAGAATTAACACCCCAGGCCTGGCATGACAATATTAATGCCTGGAAAAGAGCAACAATCTCCCAAAGATAGCAACTATTAAACAATGAATTGCCTATTTAGGGAAACATGAGCCAGAAGAACAAAGAAATAGAACTTCCCAAGGGATGCTAAAAAAAAAAAAAAAAAAAAAAAAAGCAGCACTGGAATTGAAAAGTGAAAAAAAAGTAAAACAAAAGAATTTCACCTCAATGTTATTGCAAGTGTTTCTGGATTGACTAGATGAACCTGAGGCGAATGATTTCAAAACAACAACCAGAAAGTTTTAAAATATGCATTGGTATAATTTAGCAGGTAATCAGGGCTGCTGAAAACCACCCTTATGTGGGAATAATTAGTGTACCATAGCTACTCAGAGGAAACTCACTTATTGCTAATAACTGATGCTCAGGTGGTGCTGATCATTCTATCACCCAAAACTAATTAAGGGTCTTAAAAAGGAGGAGGGAACCCACATAGGGAAAAAGAGATGACTGAACAGATGGGGTGGCTCAAGGGCTCAGTGAAACGAGAAGCCTTCATGGCAAAGTGAACAATTAGACTGAAAATGCAGGCGGTTCAGGCACACACACACACACACACACACACACACACACAGGCCTCCAGGCCCCTGGCCTGAGAGCTGGGAATAGAAGGAGCAGAGATGAACTGACCTACAGCCCCTGACCTCTTTCTCTGTACCCTGAGTGTGACCTGAAGGGAGCTTCCCAATCACCCCCTTAGTTGAGGCCATAGGAGGCTTTGTAATCTGCTCAAGCCCACACAGCTAAGACAGTCTTGGAGATGACCTTTAAGCCTAGGTCCATGACCTTCACCATCACATGTGCAAAACCAAGCTTTGGTGACCCTTTTACCATCATTGATAACCACTTCCACAAGCACAGTCTTGGCCTGTTTTCAGAAAATTTCTACTTGTAATTCTCTTTCAGAATTTACTTATTTTGAGAATTCTGATCTTTGATCTGGAATAATATGCAAAACAAAATTTTAAATTTATTTAAAATTAGGGGCACCTGAGTGGCTCGGTGGTCGAGGATACGCCTTTGGCTCAGGTCATGATCTCAGGGTCCTGGGATCGAATCCCATATTGGGCTCCCCGCGGTGAGCCTGCTTCTCCTGCCTGTGTCTCTGCCTCACTCTATATCTTTCATGAATAAATAAATAAAATCTTTAAAAAATAAAAAATTAAAATAAATAAATAAATAATTGGTTAACATATTAATGTTATCCCTTGATCTCAACAATGTATTTACAACAATCAGAAATATAATGTTATAGTAAGAAGCCAAACCCTGGAGGAGAAGCTTTGGGGCCAGCACATGATTTTCTTTAGTCATTCATCCTCCCCCCATAAAGCCAGAAAATAGAAAAAATAGAACTTCCCAATGGATGATAAAAGAAATGCACTGGAGTTAAAAATTGAAAAAAAAATAATTTTTTTGGACTGTTATGTTTGCTAGTAAGTTTCCTTTAGGTTACAAGAAACAGAGATCCACTCAAGTTTTCTTAAGTAATGGAAGTTTATTATAAGGGTAGATGTGGAAGTAGAGAGCATAGGATTCCCAGCTTCTAAGCTAAACCATATGGAAAAAGAGGAACCACAACAGAGCCAGACTGTTTTATATATTTATATACATATATAAATATTTTATTATATATAATAAAGATACATAATGTATATAACATAAATATAATATATATATACTAATAAAAGGTCTAGTCAGCAAATAGTATTGGAAAAATTGAATGCCCATACAGAAAAACAGAGCCAGGCTGATATATATTAATACATAATAAAACATTTATATATTTTATAAATATATATAAATTCTTAAATATAAATTATATATACATAAAAATTTATATTTATATATTTTTATAATATATAATAAAATAAAATACAATATATACATTATATATTATACATATTAATTAATAAAAGGCCTATTCAGCAAACAGTGCTGGAAAAACTGAATGCCCACACAGAAAAAAAATCAATCTCAACATTACTTCAGATCATATGCAAAGTGTAACTGAATATGTATTATAGACCAAAACCTAAAAGCTAAAACTATAAATTTTCACAGAAAAATATTCTATAGAAAATCATTGTGACTTTGGGACAAGCAAATACTTCTTAGATAAGATACATACAAAAAACAAACCATATTCATTGGTTATGACAAATGAACCATATTTACATTAATAGAGGGAAAGTGTGTTGGGGAGTATGAGAACTCTTTGTGTTATCTTCACAATTTCTTTTATAAATCTAGAACTATTCAAGCTAAGAAGTTTATTACAAGAAAGCATGAACCATAAAATTAAAAATAGCTAACTTGATAAATTAAAACTTTTGTTCATTAAAAAGACACTATTAGGAAATTGAAAAGATAAGCTATAAACTGGGGAAAATATTTGCAAACCACATATCTGACAAAGGAATTATATATAGCATATATAAAGAACTCTCAAAACTCTATTAAAGAACAACTACAATTTTAGAAGACTTAAATAGACATTTCACTAGAGAAAATATATGGATGGCCTATAAGCACATGGGAAGATATAAGGCATTAATTACTAGGAAAATTAGATTCCATTATACACCTCTTAGAATGGCTAAAATTTTAAAACCGACAATTCCATGAGTGTAGAGGATGCAAAGCAACTGGAACTCTCCCAGCTGGTAGGAGTACAAAATGGCACAGGCACTCAAAAAGAGATTAGCAATTTCTTACACTCACAAAATGACTCAGTAATCTTCCCATGGTGTCTACCCACAAGAAATAAAAAGATTATGTCCTCTACTTGTGGTTCACAATCACCAGAAACTGGAAACAATCCAAATAAATGTCTATTGACCAAGGAATGGACAAACGTCTCTACAATGTAATGGGGCACCTGGGTAGCTCAGTGGTTAAGCATCTGACTCTTGATTTCAGCTCAGGTCATGATCTCCGGGTGGTGAGACCAAGCTCTGTGCTGGGCATGCATGGAGCCTGCTTAAGAGTCTCTCTCCCACTCCCTCTGCTTCTCCCCAACCCCCACTCCCCACCCCCACTTAAAAAAAAGTGAAATACTGATGCACACAGCACAGATGTATCTCAGAGATGAAGGAAGCCAGATGCAAGGAACAGCATACTGCAGGATTCCATTTATCTGCCATTCTGGAAAATGTGAAACTATACTTTGCCAAGAACTGAGAGTAGAGGAAGAGTATTGACCACAAAGAGCAAAAGGAAAGTTTTGGTGGTGGTAGAGTCTATATCTTGTGGTGATTATTAAATGACTACACATTTGTCAAAACTAATCACAAAATATACCTGAACAAGGAAAATCTTACTGTATGTAAATCATATCTCAAAGTGTTTTGAGGTATTTGATTAAAAGAAAACTGGGAATATATCTCCTCCAGTGCTTTATATATTCTTTCTCTTTTCCATTTAACATCAGAGCACTAAATGGGCTATAAAAACATGACTTTAATGACTACATAAAATTTCACTGGGTAGGTATGTTGCAACATAATTATTGTCCCACTGCTGCATGTCGTTCTTTTCTAATTTTTTAATGTATGTTCTTACATAAACATCTCTGTACACCAGTTTAGTCTTTAATCTCTGATTATTGCCTTAGAACAAAATACCAGGTATGAAATTACTGAGCTAAAAGTATGAGCAGCAATAGATAAATGTTCTGAAAATCATCATGACTACTTGCCAACTTACTCTCCAGAAAAAGTGGAAACAACTTACATCCCACGGCCATCATGATAGGAGTAGGTATATAAGAGAAGTCTTTTTTTTTATTTTTTTAACTAATTTATTCATTTATTTATGATAGTCACAGAGAGAGAGAGAGAGAGAGAGAGGCAGAGACACACAGGCAGAGGGAGAAGCAGGCTCCATGCACCGGGAGCCCGATGTGGGACTCGATCCCGGGTCTCCAGGATCGCGCCCTGGGCCAAAGGCAGGCGCCAAACCACTGCGCCACCCAGGGATCCCCTAAGAGAAGTCTTAAGTACATCTTTTTAAAAAAAATATAAAGCAATCCTATAAGAAAAGACTTTCTCTAAGTATCTGAGGGAGGCAGCACCCTGTCAGATCTAGAACACCAAAAAAAAAAAAAAAAAAAAAAAAAAAAAAGATCTAGAACACCAAATTAAAACATCAGAAAAGAAGGTTTATGGAGTAGTGAGAAAGTGAACAAATCTACAGAAAAGAGGATCTTCTGTAGAATTTCCAGGAGCCTTTATATTAGCAAGGTTTTCTCGAATAACATTTTTTTTCTCAGGAAGAGAGGTTAGTTTTCCATATATAATACATTATTTTGTGTAATAAAGAACAGTTAGCAAAATAATTCATTGGAATCCTATTTTACAATCCTATTTTCCAGAACAATTATGTATTTCAACCAAGATTTCACTCTCCTTTTGCCCATCACAGCAACTCAGTCACAATGTTGGAATTTTGATAATCATCTTTCACCATAACAAAGACCGTATTCCGCAATAGACTCACAATATTTTTTCCATGTGCTGGTCCCTATCTTCAAAGCATAGTTTATGCTAATAGATGACTCTCCTTTATATTAGAAACAGAAAAACCTTATGCATTAATTTTCGAGTGATGCCCCTATTCAGACGTTAGCTCTACCATTACTAAAATAAGCATTGCTTACTGAACATTTTAACTAAAAAGTGACCAAAACGGAAGACCTAAACCTGCACAATATTAAGTTCAGTTTCAAAATGTCCTCATGGCAAATGAATCACATTTCTGAATCTTGGCCTGGGATCCTGGAGTTCCAATCATCATTTTCCAACATTGATTTGAAAGATGAACGTCTGTCTGAATAATTCCATCAGAAACCCTCTTTCCCCAATGATTCACGCAGATGGGAGGTTTGATTGTACACGATGCATGTAAAACTTTTAACCTGTGTCATGAAATTCTGGAATAGAAAGAACCCTGTTTTGCTAAAAACCTCACCATGGGTTGGAAGTTGTGCTGACTGTGAACTCAGCTTCCAAACAGTTCACTCTGTACTCACCCCATTTGGCCTTGCTCTACATTGACTGGAATAATTCATCTGACTATACATTTCAGGTTTCTCCTACCAGATGCTCAATCTGTGAAATGAATGAAAAAATCTCACTGATAAATACAGAAAACAAAATGGTGGGAAAAAAAAAAAGAAAGAAAAGAAAATGATGATTGCCAGACAGGAGGGGGCTAGGAGGATGGGCAAAATGGGTGAAGGGGTGTGGGAGGTATAGGCTTCCAGTTATGGGATGAATAAGCCATGGGGATGAAAGGTACAGAACAGGAAATAGTCAATGGTACTGTAATAGTGTTGTGTGCTGACAGATGGTAGCTACGCTTGTGATGAGCATAGCATGATGCATAGAGTTGTCAAATCACTAGGTTGTATACCTGAAACTAGTGTAACATTGTGTGTCAACATTATTCAAAAAAAAAATCACACCAATGAAGGTGCCATTCCAGACCATCTTTAATATTCCATCATATCTTTCAGAATTCAGAGACCAAAACCAATTTCTCAAATCAGAGAAACATTTAGAAGGATTTTTTTTTCAACAATGCACATCAAGTTCTAGGTCTGATTTTATTATTTATTAATATTATTATTTTTAGGACCTACTTTTATTTTTAAGGACAATGCCCCATGATCTGAATCATTTGAAAATGTCACTTAAATAGGCAATCAGAATAAGTATCACACACCCCTCCTGTATCCCCTCTCCTTCTCTCTCTCTCTCTCTCTCTCTCTCTCTTTCACACACACACACACACACACACACACACACACACCTATTTCTCACAGACTGTGAGGAACCTATACAAGGTGCCCCCTCCTTCCCCTGGCCATTGCCAGTATACAAAATCCACTAGCGCTCAGGACCAGACATCCTAAGGCCAGCCCAGAACAAAATGGAAGGAAACAAAGCATCCCTCAAACTCACTCCCCTGCTGCTTCAGTGTTCTCTCTCCTGCCAGGTTTCCCTGCCTCCCACCCCCTTTGCTGTCACAGCCCCTTCTATAACTACCTGAGAAACCTACCTTGTACTTGATTCCTGCAGCAAAACATAAGAAAGGTCCAGAAAGGGCTAAGCCCTCCCAGGCAAATGAGTCGGCAGAGAAAACACTAGACCGAGAATCCGACTATGAGAATCCTCCTTCCAGCTGTACTGCTTAGTAGTGGAGGACAGACAGGGAGGCTCTCAGCCAACAACAGGCTAGCTCCACATTCAGAGGCCCTAAGCCCAACTGCATTTGCTCCCAGGTTTGGGGACTCAGCCAACAACTTTGTCTCTTGAGCCCCTTCTGAATTGTTTTGCTCTAAATATCTAGCTCAAGAGTAAACCAACTTTAGGAGGAAAAATATGCACAATTCACCAAGATAATAGACACATCCAGGAGTCCGTTCACTATAATCACCCATATACCCAAAGCCCTGAATTCCGCCCTGCACTTAATTAGAGGGAAGAAGCAGGCAGACATCTGCCAAATGACAATGAAAAAGCAACAGAAGGTTCTGGAGCGACGCGCCTGATGGAGGAGCTGCAAGCACAGAACATAGGAATCACCCACTGACACCCCCAAGGCAGGTGTTTGCCTCTAAAACAGATCGTGTCCCAGGGGATCCCTGGGTGGCTCAGCAGTTAAGCATCTGTCTTCAACCCAGGGCATGATCCTGGAGCCCCAGGATTGAGTCCCAGGATCGAGTCCCAGGATCGAGTCCCACATCAGGCTCCCCGCAGGGAGCCTGCTTCTCCGTCTGCCTCTCTCTCTGTGTCTCTCATGAATAAATAAATAAAATCTTTAAAAAAAAAAAAAAGATCTTGGCCCATAGAGGCCTTCAATCAAATTTTGTTGAGTGGCTGAATAAAGCCAGGGGTAAATACATGAACTGAGAAGCAAGCGAGAAAGTCTGGCACAGGAAAATCTCTCCATTCTATAGTATTATAAAGAAAATAGGTGGCTTTTAGCAATACCAGCCAGAGGGTCAACATTATAGGGCAGGAGAATGAGTGGATTCTGGTGGTTGATTTCTCCTCTGATTGCGGGGGGCAGCTGGTCCATCCTCGGGCTGTGAAGTGGATAGTAAGTGGACACCGTGTGCCAGGGACAAAAAATTCTGGTGCAAAGGAATGCAAGTGGCACCTCCCCAGCTTTGCTAGAGTGTGAATTTCCGTGTAAAGCCCCTCCCAAGTGCCCCCTCTCCCTCTCTCACCTCCCCACTGACTCCCACATATCCCATCCTTATTGCAGCATATCCCTTGTGCCATACCCATTACTCCATTTGGTTCTGTTGTATTCATCAGCTCAGTAGTTTATCTAAGTAAAACCTGCATTTCCCGAAGCATACAGCATGAGCGTTGAGTATTTGTGAAGTGAGTAGAACTTTATGAAAGTATTTAGGAGGTGGAAGGGAGTTAGGATACACTCGGAACCTAGTCCGTGTTATCACCTGTAGCAGTCTATGGAGCTGATGTCATCATAAATCAGAAGTGTCTGTGGGGGGGACAGTGGGGCGTGCAAGGTTGAGTACACAGAGGTTCTAGGATGGCACTTGGGGGTGGGGGAAGAAGGGTTTAAAACAGCATAGAATCCCACGGATTGCATCTGTGGTCTGCTTTTTTACTGGCCTACAAGTAATTTGAGACAAACGTTATACTAAATAACCTTCTCTCTCACCTGCTATGACAGCTAAAGCAGGAAGCACATACAATGGCTTAAGATGTAAGCCAGATTGCCCTGGGATCCTCAGCCAAACTAAACAATCTCATCACAGGAGCACGGAATTCACACTTCTGTTCATTCATTCATAAACTTACTCATTTCACAAATATCACACACCGATGCTGTAAACTATGAGAGATCCAATGATAAACAAAACAGCGTTCCTAAACTGGCTCTTTCCCCCTTGGGATTCCATAGTCCTGTAGTATCCAGTCCTATATCACCCAGGGCATGACTAATTCATTTCACTTCTTCTGAAGATGTTTATAAAGATTAGCAGAGGGAGTTCAAGAGATATGGGTTCAAATCCTAGCTCTGCTACATAGATGTGGTATTTGGTAAATTTGTTAACCTTTCTAAGCTTTAGTTTATTCATCTATCAAATAGTAGAACCATGTAATGGTATAGGTAGTAATAGTAGCTATCTCACAGGACTGTTAGTTGTGCCTGATAGAAAAACAAGGATGAAGTACAGAGAATAGTACCTGGTGTACGAGAGGAACTAAATCAAAGTCAGTTTGTTCCCTCTATCCTATGGATTTCCAGTCATTTTGCAAGCAGTTTGTACCGAGGCCAAGTCTTGCGCATCCCTGTGCCCTAGGGCACCCTCTGCTACTTACCACGACCAGTGAACTTGACCTCATTCTCCCAAACAAGTTTGACCTTGTATGGCACTTTACATCCTGCAGCTTTTCTTTGCTTTCAACACATGCCAAGACGAAAATTTTAAGTAGGCAAGCAGAGACTTTGTTAAGGTTTTTTGCGTCACCACTACTAAAGGCTGACACTTATTGACTCGAAGCTAACCAAGTTCCAGGCACGATTCTAATGTTTTGCCCGTGTTACCTTGCTGAATTCAAGTAAGAGCTCTGTGAGGTAGGTGCTGTGCTGTGCCTATTTTTACAGCAGAGGCAACTGAGTAGCTTGTCCAAAGGCCTGCTGCTAGTCAGGAAAGGAAGGATGGATTTTTGAACCCAGGCAGCCAGGCTCCAGGGGCCACCCTCTCAATCACTGTATTATATTAATTCTTGCTAAGGGACTCTAGAGTCGTGGTTATTAAGTGTTATCGGGTGGCAAATAAGATGGTAAGAGGTGGCAAGGTTTTCAGCCAATTGATTTGATCATAAAATGCTAAAATTAATCGAAAGTTAATTATACAGGTGTTTATAAAAAGAAAGAGAGGGAGAGAATCTCCACTGCAGATGGCTTCTGTTACACATAAAGCGGAAAGGACACCGATAGTTCTGTAAAATTTGGGAGCCTATGTTCTGGGTTTATCTAAACTCCATCAGTGCATTGCATTCATCCCATGCATACCGGCTCCTCTGCACGTGGCTGGCACTGCTGTAATGACACACAGATGAGAAAGACAAGTCCTGCCAGGGAAGATCACCTGGTCTAGGAAAGGAGCAAGAGACACATAAGGGGGTTAGTTACAGCACAATTAGTGTGAAGAAGTATTGTGGACACACAAAGGTGAAGTAAGTATCCCCCAAGACAGTTGACTTAATAAAACAAAGGAACAAGTCCCAATGAGAGTTCTGGAGGCATCCGTCATGTGGGCTCTCATGAATGTATTCTTCACTAATTCCACAACAATGGAGAGCTGAGCCCCTCTGAGCCAAGCTTTTCCAAGACTTTGGAACTTCCTCTGCTCCACTGGCTTCAGGTAAACCCAGGTATTTTGCACTTCTACAGTCTCCCTGTCCTACCAACCAATCTCCAGCACTCTCAATGTTGGAACTTCCTCTACTCCACTGGCTTCAGGTAAACCCAGGTATTTTGCACTTCTACAGTCTCCCTGTCCTACCAACCAATCTCCGCACTCTCAATGCCTAGGTTTCTAGAAAAATCAACATATAAGGTCAAATCGGACAGTTCCTTCCAGAGACAGTGTCTCCACCATGTTACAGATTATTTCAAAGGAATCTTGCCAAAGGGCTGGACATAGAACTCTAAGATATAAAGGCAAAGTCTCTTCATTTGGTTTTATGAGAAAATACTTGGTTTTATGAGAAGTTAAATTCACTGGGCTTGGGTTAGCAAGAGTCAACATTATTCCCAATCTCAGAGCTGGTTTTGTACAAAGGAGAGAGAGAAAAAGAATTAATACACGAAAGGCTTTTTAAAAAGCTCAGCTTTAAAATGGCAAGAAGAATTTGGAAAGATAGAAAGAGATGGAGTACTTCCAAACTCGTTCTATGAGGCCAGCATCACCTTAATTCCAAAACCAGACAAAGACTCCACCAAAAAGGAGAATTATAGACCAATATCCCTCATGAACATGGATGCAAAAATTCTCAACAAGATACTAGCCAACAATACATTAAGAAGATTATTCACCATGACCAAGTAGGATTTATCCCTGGGATGCACGGCTGGTTCAACACTCATAAAACAATCAATGTGATTCATCATATCAGCAAGAGAAAAAACAAGAACCATATGGTCCTCTCAATAGATGCAGAGAAAGCATTTGACAAAATACAGCATCCATTCCTGATCAAAACTCTTCAGAGTGTAGGGATAGAGGGAACATTCCTCAACATCTTAAAAGCCATCTACAAAAAGCCCACAGCAAATATCATTCTCAATGGGGAAGCACTGGGAGCCTTTCCCCTAAGATCAGGAACAAGACAGGGATGTCCACTCTCACCACTGCTATTCAACATAGTACTAGAAGTCCAAACCTCAGAAATCAGGAGATAAAAAGAAATAAAAGGCATTTAAATGGGCAAAGAAGAAGTCAAACTCTCCCTCTTTGCAGATGACATGATACTGTACATAGAAAACCCAAAAGTCTCCACCCCAAGATTGCTAGAACTCATACAGCAATTCAGCAGTGTGGCAGGATACAAAATCAATGCCCAGAAATCAGTGGCATTTCTATACACTAATGATGAGACTGAAGAAAGAGAAATTAAGGAGTCAATCCCATTTACAATTGCACCCAAAAGCATAAGATACCTAGGAATAAACCTAACCAAAGAGGTAAAGGATCTATACCCTACAAACTATAGAACACTTCTGAAAGAAATTGAGGAAGACACAAAGAGATGGAAAAATATTCCATGCTCATGGATTGGCAGAATTAATACTGTGACAATGTGAATGTTACCCAGGGCAATATACACGTTTAATGCAACCCCTATCAAAATACCATGGACTCTCTTCAGAGACTTCGAACAAATTATTTTAAGATTTGTGTAGAATCGGAAAAGAACTCGAATAGCCAGGGAAATTTTAAAAAAGAAAACCATACCTGGGGGCATCACAATGCCAGATTTCAGGTTGTACTACAAAGCTGTGGTCATCAAGACAGTGTGGTACTGGCACAAAAACAGACACATAGATCAATGGAACAGAATAGAGAACCCAGAAGTGGACCCTGAACTTTATGGTCAATTAATATTCGACAAAGGAGGAAAGACTATCCAGTGGAAGAAAGACAGTCTCTTCAATAAATGGTGCTGGGAAAATTGGACATCCACATGCAGAAGAATGAAACTAGACCACTCTGTTTCACCATACACAAAGATAAACTCAAAATGGATGAAAGATCTAAATGTGAGACAAGATTCCATCAGGAGAACACAGGCAACACCCTTTTTGAACTCGGCCACAATAACTTCTTGCAAGATACATCCACGAAGGCAAAAGAAACAAAAGCAAAAAATGAACTATTGGGACTTCATCAAGATAAGAAGCTTTTCCACAGCAAAGGATACAGTCAACAAAACTCAAAGACAACCTACAGAATGGGAGAAGATATTTGCAAATGACCTATCAGATAAAGGGCTAGTTTCCAAGATCTATAAAGAACTTCTTAAACTCAACACCAAAGAAACAAACAATCCAATCATGAAATGGGCAAAAGACATGAACAGAAATCTCACAGAGGAAGACATAGACATGGCCAACAAGCACATGAGAAAATGCTCCGCATCACTTGCCATCAGGGAAATACAAATCAAAACCACAATGAGATCCCACCTCACACCAGTGAGAATGGGGAACATTAACAAGGCAGGAAACAACAAATGTTGGAGAGGATGCGGAGAAAAGGGAACCCTCTTGCACTGTTGGTGGGAATGTGAACTGGTGCAGCCACTCTGGAAAACTGTGTGGAGGTTCCTCAAAGAGTCAAAAATAGATCTGCCCTACGACCCAGCAATTGCGCTGCTGGGGATTTACCCCAAAGATTCAGATGCAATGAAACGCCGGGACACCTGCACCCCGATGTTTCTAGCAGCAATGTTCACAATAGCCAAACTGTGGAAGGAGCTTTGGTGTCCATTGAAAGATGATGGATAAAGAAGATGTGGCTTATGTATACAATGGAATATTCCTCAGCCATTAGAAACGACAAATACCCACCATTAGCTTCGACGTGGATTATGCTGAGTGAAATAAGTCAATCAGAGAAGGACAAACATTATATGGTCTCATTCATTTGGGGAATATAAAAAATAGTGAAAGGGAATAAAGGGGAAAGGAGAAAAAATAAGTGGGAAATATTATAAAGGGAGACAGAACATGAAAGACTCCTAATTCCGGGAAACAAACTAGGGGTGGTGGAAGGAGAGGTGTCGGGGGGTGGGGGTGACTGGGTGACAGGCACTGAGGGGGGCACTTGATGGGATGAGCACCGGGTGTTATTCTGTATGTTGACAAATTGAACACCAATAAAAAATAAATTTATTAAAATGGCAAGAAGAAAATATAGGGGGAAAAATGTCTTTTCATTTCATGTTAAAAGCTGAAGTAAGAAATTTCTTTGGCTTTGAAGAACAAAGGAAAAATGGCAGTACAAAAACCAAATTTTAAAGATAAGTTTTATAATCTTATTATGGAACTTTTTCGTATCAAATTTACAGATGATGGTATTTCTCATAACTCCTTGCTGCCCTAGGGAAAAAAATACTTAATTGCCTAACTTTTATCTGAGTTCATGGCTATCTTTCCTTTTATTTTTTTTAAAGCACAGCTTATTTTAATTAATCACATAAAAAGTTTGTCTTTTTTCGATGACAAAAATCTGATTTACACCACTGACCTCCTTGTTCCTAGCATGCTTCCTTGCACATTTGTTTGCTTATGTGCAGAAAAAAAAAAAGAAAAAAAAAAAGAAAAACGACATTGGTTTACTTATTCTCTTTCACAGAGAGAACCAACTCCTACCAGAGATAATAAAATATTTGGGTATTGAATATGTCAGTGCTCTTAAATGTTCATATTCAATTTGAAGAAAAGTTTATTTGACAAGTTTGGTCAAATGCCTAATGAAACGATGCAAAGGAAGTAAAGAAAGCTCTGGAGAAGACAGCATTGAATGGTAATAAAAAAAATTGGAGAACAGGATCCAGTTATCAAAAAGTTCTAAATTTATACTCACAAAGACCTTCCAGAGCTTTGCTAACCAGGTTAGAAACAGTGCTTTGAAAATCCAAAGAGCTAAAACTTTTTAAGGCAGGGTTTCTTAAAGTGTGATCTGCTACCTCTCCCCTCTCAGCAGAATCACAGAGTGCTTAATAAAGGCCCAGATTCCGAAGTCCCACCTCCACCTTTTAAGGTAATTTGCTATTTTTTGGTAAGATATCTAAAACCAGTACCTGCATTCCAATCCTCAAAGGATGCACGAGCCCCATTTTCCCATTTTCTTGATCATAAAGTTTAGGTTAGTTTGGTAAGTGGATGACAATGACAAAAATACATCAGTCTGCAGGGAGAAAGGAAGCCTTGAAGTGCCTGAAATTTATATTGCCCTTTTCTCAGGCAGAGCACAGACACTGCTTGATGGCCCCTATCAGGTGCTCCTGTCAGAACTAGCCCCACTACTCAGGCCACAGCCAGTCATAAAGATTATCCAGAGAAATTATCGGTATTTGTGTCTGTATCTAGAGACTCATTGGAGGCTCACAGCAGATTCTCACTGCTGATGGGGCTGAGAGGGAGATAAATAGACAGAAGCAGACAAACCCAAGTGGCCAAGAACTGGGCGGAGTCCACCCTAACTGCTACCATGGCCACAGCTGAAGTTTCCAGAGCTGATGCTACACCCAGGGCCATTATTGCTCTGTAATGATATTACAGTGGTTATATGACAGTAAGAATTAAATGCAATGAAACTTGTTAACTTAGCATACATTAGAAAATGTCAACAAGAAGACAAAGCAAAAGGCTCTTTTTACTTTAATTGGTAATTATTAATAGATACAAAGGTTACAGTGCCTCCTGGTAGGCAAGGTTCTCACCAACAGAACCACAAAGCCAATACACCCACAGGATCACATTCCAAGGATCCATTCCAAAAGTATACTGAACAGCATGGATCTTTAATGTGTTTTTGAAAAGTCTGGACTGGTTTCTCTACAACCCACAAGTATTAAATTCTAGAATTCTTAAAAGTTTCCTTGATGCATTGATAAGCAAAGGAAGTCTTGGAGGGATTTTGGTGAAGCCACATACTCTAGGAATATTACAGCTAATTTTCCACTTGGAGAAGAAGAAAAAGAATGACTTCCAAAAAACATCAACCCTTCCACCTCTTCAATTTGCTGTGAGCCTGAAATGCTCATACATGTAATACACCTGGAAGAGGGTAAGCAATAAATGACCAGTAAATATTGGTATTATTAGTATTAATGACTGCTAACATTCTTTCCAATATTTTGTAGTAGGTCATAAAGAAATTGGCAGCTCAGCCATTCCCTGCAGCTTGGTGCAGATGACATTATTGCCTTAAAGTAGTATGGCCTGAGCTTGTTTTATAAGTAAAATTCCATTCAAGCCATGGGTGGCAGCTTTCTGAACACGTCCCTAATGATGCCACTTGCATTTAGTCAGTACCATTGAAATGTAGTCTCAGATTTTATGAGCACAGATAACAGCAACGATAT
Organism: Canis aureus; assembly: GCF_053574225.1. Lineage (NCBI taxonomy): Eukaryota > Metazoa > Chordata > Mammalia > Carnivora > Canidae > Canis > Canis aureus. The sequence continues at coordinate 42,437,775 of NC_135631.1, forward strand.
AACCCTTATAGAAAGGTGAAATTAAGAACTTTACGACAAAACTGAACAGATGACATTTGAAAAAAAGATGCCAGAAAGGTTTCCTAAATGAAGCAGAGTCTTGGAGAAACCCAGTGTTCTGTGACATAAGCATACCCTCCCAGGGTAAACTGTAGGGCCTATGGTTCTCTTTGTTATTGTATAAATGGAAGGTTAGGAATATCATTCCTTATCAGTCTTAGCAGAAGTGCAAGGTAGAGAAGGATTTACTTAAAAGAATCCCAGAGAGTAAAATGAGTAAGGGCTTTGGACCCACAAACTCCTACAATCAGTAAGTAGACACACAACCATGCAGCTGCAGACACAGGCTACCTTTCATGAGAAAGAAACAATGACTCAAAGGATGAACACAAGAACCCAGCAGGAGCTAGACCCATGGAAAACTATTCCCAAACCCTGAGTCTCATGTTCTGTCTTCCTCACTGATATTTCCCACTCATTTTCTCTCTTTTTCCCTTTACTCCTTTTCACTACTTTTTATATTCCCCAAATGAATGAGACCATATAATGTTTGTCCTTCTCTGATTGACTTAATTCACTCAGCATAATACCCTCCAGTTCCAACCACGTTGAAGCAAATGGTGGGTATTTGTCTTTTCTGATGGCTGAGGAATATTCCATTGTATACATAGACCACATCTTCTTTATCCATTCATCTTTCGATGGACACCGAGGCTCCTTCCACAGTCTGGCTATTGTGGACATTGCTGCTAGAAACTTCGGGGTGCAGGTGTCCTGCCATTTCACTGCATCTGTATCTTTGGGGTAAATCTCCAGTAATGCAATTGCTGGGACATAGGGTAGCTCTATTTTTGACTCTTTGAGGAACCTTCACACAGTTTTCCAGAGTGGCTGCACCAGTTCACATTCCCACCAACAGTGCAAGAGGGTTCCCCTTTCTCCACATCCTCTCCAACATTTGTTGTTTCCTGCCTTGTTAATTTCCCCCATTCTCACTGGTGTGAGGTGGTATCTCATTGTGGTTTTGATTTGTATTTCCCTGATGGCAAGTGATGCGGAGCATTTCCTCATGTGCTTGTTGACCATGTCTATGTCTTCCTCTGTGAGATTTCTGTTCATGTCTTTTGCCCATTTCATGATTGGATTGTTTGTTTCTATGGTGTTGAGTTTAGTAAGTTCTTTAATAGATCTTGGAAACTAGCCCTTTATCTGATAGGTCATTTGCAAATATCTTCTCCCATTCTGTAGGTTGTCTTTGAGTTTTGTTGACTGTATCCTTTGCTGTGGAAAAGCTTTTTATCTTGATGAAGTCCCAATAGTTTATTTTTGCTTTTGTTTCCCTTGCCTTCTGGATGTATCTTGCAAGAAGTTACTGTGGCCAAGTTCAAAAAGGGTGTTGCCTGTGTTCTCGTCTAGGATTTTGAGGATTCTTGTTTCACATTTAGATCTTTCATCCATTTTGAGTTTATCTTTGTGTCTGGTGTAAGAGAATGGTCTAGTTTCATCCTTCTGCACGTGGCTGTCCAATTTTCCCAGCACAATTGATTGAAGAGATTGTCCTTTTTCCAGTGGATATGATATTCCTTCTTGCTTTGTCGAATATTAGTTGACCATAGAGTTGAGGGCCCATTTCTGGATTCTCTATTCTGTTCCATTGATCTATGTGTCTGTTTTTGTGCCAGTACCACACTGTCTTGATGATCACAGCTTTGTAGTACAAATTGAAATCCGGCATTGTGATGCCCCCGGCTCTGGTTTTCTTTTTTCAATATTCCCCTGGCTATTCGGAGTCTTTTCTGATTCCACACAAATCTTAAGATTATTTGTTCCTATTCTCTGAAGAAAGTCCATGGGATTTTGATAGGGATTGCATTAAACATGTAAATTGCCCTGGGTAACATTGACATTTTCACAATATTAATTCCTCCAATCCATGATAATGGAATATTTTTCCATCTCTTTGTGTCTTCCTCAATTTCTTTCAGAAGTGTTCTGTAGTTTTTAGGGTATAGATCCTTTACCTCTTTGGTTAGGTTTATTCCTAGGTATCTTATGCTTTTGGGTGCAATTACAATGGAATATTACTCAGCCATCAGAAACAATGAATACCCACCATCTGCTTCGACGTGTATGGAACTGGAGGGTATTATACTGAGTGAAGTAAGTCAATCAGAGGACAATCATTATATGGCTTCACTCATATGGGGAATATAATAAAGAGTAAAAGGATTATAGGGGAAATGAGTGGGAAAAATTAGAGAGGGTGAGACAAACCATGAGAGACTCCTAACTCTGGGAAATGAACAAAGGGTTGCAGAAGGGGAGGTTGGTGGGGGGTTGGGGTATCTGGTTGATGAGCACTGAGGAGGGCACTTGATGGGATGAGTACGGGATGACTACATGTTGGCAAATCAAACTTCAATAAAAACAAAAAAACCAAAAAATTGTCAATTAAATGTGAGGACAGAATAAAGATATATTCAGACATGCAAAGTCTAAGAACACTTAACTCTATTCATTCTTTTTTAGGAAGTTATCTGAGGATGTACTCCAGCAAAACAAGGGGAGAAAAAAAAAAAAACAAGGGGAGGAGAAACAAGAAAAAATATAATTGATAATAGCTAGTGTTAACTGATTACTTATTTTTGTGCCAGGTAGTCTTCTAAGTGATTTTCACATATTATTCCATTTAATCATAAAACAATCCTATTAAGTATATACTATTACTATTATTATCTTATAGATGAGAAAAACTGTGTTATAAAGAAACCAAGGAAAAAAAAAAAAGAAAAAGAAACCAAGGGTGCCTGGGTGGCTCAGTGGTTGAGCGTCTGCCTTTGGCTCAGGTGCTCAGGTTGTGATCCTGAGGTCTTGGAATCAAGTCCCTGTGAGGTTCCCTGTAGGGAGTTGAGTTCTCCTTCTGCCTGTGTCTCTGCCTCTCTCTGTGTCTCTAATGAATAAATCAATAAAATCTTAAAAAAAAAAAAAAAAAGAAGAAGCCAAACAGCTTACCTAAGGTCACACAGTTGGTGAGTGGTAGGACTAAGGCCTAACCCCAGGCAGTCTGACTTACGCACCCAGGCTCTTCAACACTCACTACCTTCCCAGACCGTCATGTTACCATGAAACTATGGAACCGAATTAGGACAGCCACAAAGGAAAACATCAGAATGAAAGCTATGAAGCAGGCCTACTGAGCCTCCAGGCTAACTTGGGGCAGGAGGAGAGAAGCATCCAATAAGACAACTCTAAGAGGAAAACACGATGACTACACATGCGGCATGATTTGAGAACATTGAAAGAAAATAAAGAAATGCAATCAGAAAATTAAGGAAAACCAAAAAATATCCATGAGATGGTCTTAAGTCTGAATGAGCCAACCAAGATATGGCGTGGTGTAAAGCACGATGGACCACAAAGTAAAAGAGTCCATTTCACCCCGATGCTAGAGCTGTCCTAAGTCAAAAGGTCCAAGGGTTGTAAGGAAGGATCAGTAATTCTAAGATTTGGATTCTATTTACATAATCACAACAATGTAAACCATCTATTTACATGGACAAGCTAAAAGAGACTTGATTACAGGGCCAAATAACAATGTTAACAACTATTACAAATAAAGGTCCAAATCTAACTGGGGCAGGAGAGAAAGAAAAAGTGCCAGAAGGATAAGGAAGGCATTTATCTTACAATGTAGGGAGTGAAAACTGAAAGAACAAGTAAGAGAAATTTAAGTATCTATTTTAAAATTACATCCTGCAATTCATGTTTCAACTTGACTGAGCCATAGGGTGCCCAGATATTTGGTTAAACATCGTTTCTAGTGAGTCCATGTGGATGTTCCTGAGTACAATTAACAACTGAGTCGGGACACTAAGCAAAACAGATTGCCCTCCCACATACTGGTGGGCCTCATCTAATCAATTGAAGTCCTGAATAGAACAAAAGGCTGAGTAAGAAAGAACCCACTGTTTCTATCTGATTGTCTTCAAGCCGGAATATTGGTCTTTTCCTGTCTTCAGAGTCAGACTTGGACTAGAACATACAACATAAACTCTCCTGATTTGTAGACTTTTGGATTCAAACTAGACTACACCATGGGCTCTCCTGGGCCTGCCCCTCCCAACCTCCACGATCATGTGAGCCAAATCCTATGTTTACCGACTGTCTGGAGAACCCTAACCACACACATATGTAACTTCATCCATTATGCCTGTTTGCCCTCAGATCCAGTTCCTGAACTTCTCCTACAAATTCTATTTCTTAGTTTCCTTGTCAACTGGCTTCCAGAGTGGTTTGACCAATGGAAGCCTGGCTGGAAAAGGGGAGGACGGTATAAGCTCAGATATTGTCCTCTCTCCCGTCGTACTTTCTAGCAGTGATTTTATCTCCTCAGAGATCCTAGCTCCTTTCCAGGCAGCCTCTTCTATTCCCAGCTCTACCAGGCACAGTTCTATGATTCTGCAGCCCTGGGAGTGGAAATAGCTTTCTGATGATACTTATTCCTGATTGCTTGACCATCCTTCGTTTGGCTTCTGCACCGTCCCATCACATGTATAACTCTTTAAAATACCTATAGTGACTCATTGTCTGGCTGGATCCTGACTGAAACAGTAATAAAGACAGGAATTCAGTAAGATAAGCATACAGGAAGGTGAGGCGAGAGGAGAGAGGTGGCTTAACTGAACTTATGTATCGTCTTCATAGAGGAAGTCAGTAGATGGTGCCTAATACTGATAAATCATAAACAGCAGTACAGTATACTATTTAGAATTACAAAGATAACCAATAAAAGAATAAAAACCTGAAACCGTTAAAAGTGTTGCCTCAAATTCTGGAGACAGTAAAGAAACCTGTAGTTGCCAGGAACTCGGGGGGAAGGGAGAGATGAGCAGACGAAGCACAGACAATTTTTACAGCAGTGAAACTATCCGGTATGATAGTGAAATGCTTCAAAACATGACATTATGCATTTGTCAAAACTCACAAGACTGCACAACATGAACGGTGAACCTAAAACAAACTATGGATTTTAGTTAATAATATTCTTAATATTGGTTCATCAATTGTAACAAACGTGCTACACAAACACAAGATGTTTATAATAGGGGAAAATATGTGTTCGGGGGACAGGAGGGAGAACAGAGGAAACCTCTGTACTTTCCAGTCCATTTTTCTGTAAACCTCAAACTCTATTAAAAACTGAATTCCCTTCATGAAAGGAAGGAAGGAAGGGAGGAGGGGGAGCTGGGAGGGGAAGAGGAAGGAAGGGAGCTATCTAAAAGACATGGAGGAAACTTAAATGCCTATTACTAAGGGAAGGAAAGCCATCTGAAAAAGCTACATGCTTTATGATTCCCACTATAATGACATTCTGAAAAAAAGTACAACCATGGAGGCAGATAAAGAGACCAATGGTTGTCGGGGTTTAGGGTGAGAGAGGAAGTGGTGAATTGGTGGAGCACAGGGCATTTTTAGGGTGGTAACTATTCGGAATGATGCTGCAATGGTATCGATACCCGACATTTTGTGTTCATCAAAACTTAGGAACCTATATAACACAAAGAGTAAATCCTAACAGTAGTTAATAATAATGTGTCAAGAATGGCTCATCCATCACAATAAATGTACCCACATTAATGCAAGGTATTAGTTACTGTAGAAACCCATGGGGGTGGGGAGACTGTACTTTCTGTGCAATTTATCTTTAAAACTAAAACTGTCCTTAAAAAAAATAGCCTGTTTAAAAAAAAAAAAAAAAGCCAGAGTTTGGGACACCTGGGTGGCTCAGCGGTTGGGCATCTGCCTTTGGCTCAGGGTGTGATCCCAGAGTCCTGGGATCGAGTTCTGCATTAGGCTCCCTGTAGGGAGCATACTTCTCCGTCTGCCTATGTCTCTGCCTCTCTCTGTGTGTCTCTCATGAATAAATTTTTTTTAAAGTGTTACCTCTAGGAAAGAGGTATTTGTGGGTGAAACGGAGCCTTTTGTTTTTCTTATTGCAAGTCCTTATGTGCAATTTAAGGTGGTTTGCGTATGTGTGTGTTTTATCATTTGTACACGTCTCTTGAACTGAAATGTTTTAATATTTAAAAAAAATCTGTTGACTTTGTGGAATAGCTAAAATGAAAAGGATAAGAGATAGCAAGTGTTGGCAAGGCTATGAAGAACCCAGAACTCTCAGGCACCACTATGGAAGTTCATGTAAATCGGTACAACCACTGTGGAAAACTGTTTGGCAGTATCTCACCAAAGCTGATCATTTGTATAACATGTGACCCAGCAAATTCACTCCTAGATTATTGAGATTTGAAAAAAAATATTCACCAAAACATGTGTTCTATAATGTCCACCGAAGCTTTATTCATAATTGCCCCAAACGAATCTACCGGAGTGCTCATCAAGAGTTGCAGAAACACTCTAGACTCTATTCACACAATGGAATTCTACACACCACCGAGAATAAAAGGTTTATAACTACACACAATTACATGAATACCACAAACATAATTTGAGTGAAAGAAGCTTAGGCATAGGACACATAATTCCATTTCTATAAAGTCCAAAAACAGGTAAAAGTTATCTATGCTGTAAGAAGTCAGAATAATTGTTATCGTCAAGGGGAAACATTGACAGAAAGAGGTATAGGGGTCCCCTGGGGTACTGGTAATGCTCTGGTTTTTTAATGAGTGCTGGTTCTACAAGCATACTGAATCTATGCAATTTCTTCAAGCCATGCTTATAATACATTTAATATATGTAGCTTTTATATGTATACTATGCTTTAATAATTTTATTAACCTTGGAGTGTACATCCCTAAATCACACCCTTTTATCTTCACTCTCTCTATTAGCATTTAAAGTTAAGGAATAGGGGGATCCTTGGGTGGCTCAGGGGTTTAGCGCCTGCCTTCGGCCCAGGGCATGATCCTGGAGACCTGTGATCGAGTCCCGCATTGGGCTCCCTGCATGGAGCCTGCTTCTCCCTCTGCCTGGGTCTCTGCCTCTCTCTGTCTCTCATGAATAAATAAATTTAAAAAAAATAAAGAATATATACTTGAAAAACTCACAGGAAAGAGAAATATATATATATACAGTTTACATAGCTAATTTCAGTACTTGGGAAAAAAATCTCAAAGTTAACATGTCTTAGAATACTTTCAAAGGCAAGAGAAGTCCAGTTTGGAGTCCAGTAGAAAATTTATGAGAACTGGTTGGGCAGCCATACTGTTTGGTGGTGTTAGGAGCACTGCCTTCCAGCCGGGGGTCTGCATATGTTCATCATGTTATGAATTACAGTTCAGGGTGACATTTACCAAGACAAGTGAGTGCTGACACTGAAAAGTCATTGCTCTTGCGCAATCTGCAATCGGGCTCAGTTTTGAGCTTCTTACCACTGGATAACATCCATCTAGGGAAATTCTTCTTGTGTTCATCTCAGAAACTGCAACTTTGGCTTCCTCACCAACTTAGAATACATTGTTTTTCTTTGTGCTGGGAGGAATCAGAGCTAAATTACAGGCATTAGACCCAAAATCTAAAGATGAGTGTGTCAATGCTCCAAATGTGAGAATATTTTTTCTTTACTTTTGGTAATAACTTAATGCTGTTTCAAACCTAACTATTGCACTCATTCATTTCCTTTAACACAGGAAGTACAAAGCTTACACAAATTGGTTCTACTTTAGTTCTGCACATGTAAATTAACATGGTTTTTAAGCAAGCCTCACTGAGCTTACTCCAAGTGAAAATTTAATGCTGAAATTTGGCAAGTTCTTGATCAGTAACTTTAATCTACCACTTTTATAAGTTCTCAGTTTAATATACATAACAGCATATTTTGAGTATCTTTCAGAGCTATGATAAAAGGGCCTGACATTTTTAAGAAAGGCTGGAAAACCTCCAACAGTGAAGTTTACTTACCTAGTAAATAAACTTAATCCAACCTCCTGCTGTCTCTATCTTCAATTTAATTCACCCACAAATTACCTTCTGATAATTTGTCTTTGGCTGTCCCAGACCACACTCTACTTTTAGGATACTCAACTCCCAAAGGGCCACTCCTTTTGAGTATTCCTTTGAGTGTATATATATACTCAGCACACATCCCTTCAATTAATAGCATTTATTAAGCATTTCCTATGAGTTCTCCTGTTACTATTCTTTTTAATCCTTTCAATAACCCAATAGTTTCTTTTACTGCCTACATTGGATACATGAGAAACCTAAAGCACAGTACATTTTTGTAATTTACCCAAAGTTCTAATGTTTGCAAGTGGTAAAAGCTTTAATCCCATCCCAGGCAATGAGATCCACAGCCATTACGCCACTGCCTCCAGTTACTGGTAGGAACTCTTACATAAGAACAAATTCAGGCCACATAGTACCACGAATCCTGCTCTTGTCAGCACTCCCACTTCTACCTACTAGACTGCAATGAAAATTCCTGGCTCTACTCTATTCAGTAGAACAGCCTTTACTGCTGCTACTCATGTTGAGTACACTTACTTTCTTCCATAACATGAAAAAACGTGAGTGATAGACTTTTATCACCACCACATGGTTGGGGGGGGGGGCAGGGGGGGCAGGATTCAAAATTGAATTTTGATGCGTTTTTTAAAGTCTCTATTGATGGCACACTGGATAATGGCTTGGGCATACAGCACTGTTCTGGAGATTCACTAGATCGTCAAGACAAAGCTGATGTGTAACACTGACTCCCAAGATAGCATAAAACACGTATCTCAGGACCTCCAGGATTTCGAAGTCCACAAAAAGAAGTCAAAACTTCATCTCATCATAAAAATACTTCCCAATTCACGTGCAAACATAAAATCCCATCTCAAAAACTTTCAACACCACTGAAAGACCAGACACTGTATATTCTCTAAAATTTATTTACAGTTAATAAATTAAAAAGTACAACCAGATTGCAAATCTTAATCATATGCGCACATCAAACTGTCCAAGAAAACAATTCAGTTCCATTACAAACAATTGCCTTCTAATGCACTTAAGACATAACAGTCTACCAAAATTATTTTAAACACACCAACAAAGTAAATATTATGTATATATGTGCATTAAAAAACACCAATTTAAAGAGTGCTGTGGCAATCCTTTAAATAACGAAAAACTTCTGAGTTCAAAATTGCTCGGGTTTTTTTTCATATTCAAATATTTTCCATGTGTTTTTACGGAACAGTTTCCAGAAAAATAGTACTATTGTTTGCACACAGCAAATCAGTATGTGTCGGCCACCAGTTTAACTTACACCTGTCCAATCAGGTACTCAAACTTGGACAAAATAAATACACACCACAACAGTGACACTTTGCACTAACAACAATGAAGCTTGCCCTCAACCATCGTAACGTTACTGGATTCGGTAAAGAAAAAGAAGCTGCTGGTTGACAAGGAGGAGGATAATAAGGACATTAGGAATTGAAAAGGTTATCTGAGGTGCCGGTCACCACATTTAGGCACTCAAGACTAAATAAAAGCATAGCAAGGTGATAAACTTCTTCCTCCTACTTTCCCCCTTTACTTGTGCCATATGAGATATAAAGGTAAGAGAATGAATAAAGATTATGGGATTTCTTTCAAAAAAAAAAAAAAGACTATATACAAGCTAAGCTACGGACTCACTTTAGAAGACAGTAACTGAATGCCTCACCATAAAGGCCACCGTGCCAAGTTCCTTTTCACATTCTCCCCAAGCGTATCCATAAAATACTTCCATTCTACTATTAATATACTAATCAACTATATTAGTTGTTTCTTCACATTTTATAAGTCGTAAAACAACTAACTTTAGCAAGGTTTTGCTAAAGACAACTTGGCAAAAATAAAGATTTTTTTACATCTTATTTCACAAACTAGAAATGGCATGATTTTTTAACAGGCCAGATAAATAACATATTGAATTTAGGATGGGCAATCAGATCCAAACCGAAACCAGATAGCCCAGATAATCCAAAGTATTTATGCAAGTTAAAGCGCACTAAAGTAATGAGGAAGGCATAAGAGGAAAAAAAATAAGATTCTCAGTTAAAATAAATGCATGGTGTCAATGGTTACGTTTCAATTTTGTGCTGAGCAAAGTTATCCTCCCAGCTACACCTAATTTCAAAATCATCTGGGAACCTCTCTAGATAGGCTATATGTTGAAATTACATTCTAATATGGCCATTGGGTTTATTTTTTTACTTATTATAAAATTATATACAATAGTGAAGTGGTACAAATACATATTCTTTTTCTCAGGTGCTAATCAGCTAAAAAAGTTAACAATTTGGGAAGAGGGGAGGAAAACCCTATGCATTTAAGTACAGTTGGCAATGGAAGCTAATAACCAAAAGAATATATATAAGCTTCCTATCACACAAATATAATTTAACACTCTCCATCTTCTAAGTAATTATTCACTTTTATTTACTCATGTGACAGTATTTGTAACAACACATTATCATTGAGTAGTGAATAAAAGAATATGAGGCTTACTGGGAAACTGGCATAAAGTCATATATATATATGTATATATATATATAGATCTTTTTTTTTTTTACAAAACAAGAACACTGAAATTAAAGTCACAAAACTGCTACTGTTAACTATTAAACTTGAAAAATTCATTTCAGAAAGCTATGCCATTTGAATTCTAAAAACACAAGAGTCAAAATCGCAACTCTCATTATTCCCCTAAGAAGCTGCCAAGCAGAAAGAAACCTTGACATTGAAGATTTCATAGGTCATGTTCCAGCCTGGTATGGATGGTTCCATAGCAGAATACTTAAATTTGCAATAACAGTGGTGCAAAGTCACTACTTGACCCTTTAGATATTGCAGTAAAATCTGGCTGTGGCACCACTGGCTAAAAACCATCAGTCTTGCTGCCACCAATGACCAAAGGCACTTGGATTATCCAGAATTCCACACTGGGCCATATGGTATAAACACTATTACAAAAGTGTAAAAGAAGGGTCAGTATTCTGTGTGGCTCGCCTGTTCGATTCCTGTGGTTTTCGGCTGTCAAACAAAAGACCAATAACTGCAAACATAATTACGAATGGAAAAGAAAAAAAAAGTAATAAAGGAAAATTCATGGCGTACAACGGTCAACGAATTATGATGTTTTTAAGAGTGATGGATAGTAATCTGGACATTTCTTGTTATCCAACAACAAAAGCAAGGAAGGAAAATCTTATTTTGCCCAGTCAACTTCGACCAGTTATTTGATACCAAGAAATGCCTCACCCCTCTGGATGGATCATGAATACTTGAGAATTCCAATGGGTATTCTGTGTAGCATTTTAATCGCAGCGTTTACACCTACTCATTTTTCCTATGCGAATTCCATTTTAAAATAAATTATCCTTGAAATGGTCCCAGGTCGGTATGTGAGACGAGTACAAGGAGGCCAAATCATTTGCAGTCGGATTCCATCCATCTCTTTAACCAACACCAGTTCTTTAGAATCATTCATTCATTCTTTTTTGTTTGTTTGTTTTCAATCACAAGCCATGTGGTTTCAGTGCACTTTAAATTTTATTCGATTAAAAAGGATTTAACAGGTCAACTTTTCCTAAACAAAACTTCACGAGTTTCTACCACTTTCCTTTAGGAGCTCAGTAAATATAAACATTAAGTCTCAATATAAAAAATCTTTTAGAAACACATCAAAAAAAAATGTTTTAACAGTCATACTTTGCATCTCTTTGTTTGTAGTCACTGAGCCCACGAAATTCGAAGCCATACAAATCCTTACACTACTGACAGTCGTAGCTTGAATTCCCTAGAAAAATATCCTTGGTCAAAGCTTTGGAATCCAGTTGAAACGCGGAAACGAGTGGGATTCAGAATACCCTGAGCACAGACTGGTGCAACACCTCTGAAAACGTAGTCGATCTTTCCTCCAGAAAGAGGGGTTGGCAGTCCCGACAAGAAAAAAAGAGGAAAAAAGAAAAAAAAAAAAAAAAAAAAGGTTGGGGTGGGAAGAGGTGGGGGGGGCGGGAAGGCCGATGGATGGACAGCCAAGTAAATTCTAGCTTTATTACACAAGCGCGAAACCAAATTCCTTTGGGGAAAAAAAAAAAAAAAAAAAGAATGACTTCGGAGGACTTCCAGACCAGTGAGGTAGAGAGTCCGAAAGGGGAGGAAAAAAACGGATGTGCCCCGAGCGTCCTGGAGGCGTCTCCACGCGGGGCTGGGGGGCCGGGGCTCCGCGGCGGGTCCTGCTGGGTCCTCCGCCCGCGGCCCGGGGGGCGGCCCGGGGGCGGCGGGGGGCGGCGGGGGGCGCGCACCTGCCGGGCCGGGAAGGGCGCCTCCGGGGCTCCCCCGCCCGTAAAGTGCACTAGGGGACGCGGTCCGGGCCGGGTCTGTAAACACTCGACTGTCACTGGGCGGCCGCTCGGGCCGGGCCGGGCCGCGGCTCACGCCCGGGGCACCGGGAAGCGGCGGAGCCTCACCACGGGTTCCAGGTTCACTCGCAGCACCTGGCGCGCTCGGCGCCGCGCCGCCGCCAGGCTGCGCTCGCCCCACACGTCGCCGCCGACGCGGATGGTGGGGAAGGTGGTCAGCGTCGGGGTGGCCGCCCTCCAGATCTCCTCCAGGCTGCGGCCGCCGAAGCAGGGCCCGGGGGCGGCGGGGGCGGCGGGGGCGGCGGCGGCGGGCGGCGGCGGGGACAGCGGCGGGGACGGCGGCGGGGACAGCGGCGGCGGGGACGGCGGGGACGGCGGGGACGGCGGCGGCGGGGGCGGGGGCGGCTTCCTCCGGCGGGCGGCGGCCGGCCGGGCTCCGCGGCGCCTCCTCCTGGCGGCCGGGCCGCGCGAGTGGCGGCGGGCGGCGGGGGGCGGCGGCGGGTCGGGCACCAGGGCCCGGCAGGAGGCGTAGCCGTAGACGTCCTTGCTGCGCAGGATGTGCGGCGAGAACTGGTGCTTGAGGCTGCAGAGGAAGCTCCAGAGCTCCGCGTCCGAGCTCATGAACTCCGTGCTGCGGGGCACCAGCAGCTTGAAGGCGTCGCCCAGCGTCTCGGTGCTGTCGGCCAGCGACAGTTGCGACCGCGAGTACACCACCTTCTCCTCCCGCGCCTCGGGCCCGGCCCCTCCTCCGGCCCGAAGGCCGCCGCCCCGGGCGGCCGGGGCCGGGGCGGCCGGGGGCCGGCGCCGCCGCCTCTTGACGCTGCGCCGCATCGGAGGCCGCTCGGGGCCGCCCGCGCTCGCCCCCGCCCGCCCTCCGCCCTCCGCCCTCCCGCCCGCGTCCGGCTCCGCGGCGGCCGCCGCTGCTGGCGCCTCCGGGCCGGCGCCGCTCTCGCTACTTTTCTCGCCTCGGCCGCCGCCCCTCCCCCTCCGAGGGCGGAAGACGCGGGCGAATATCCTGCCGCCCGGCACAAGATGGCGGCCGGCGCCCACCCCTGGGCTTTGTCATTGGACGGCGCCGGGCCCCCCGGTTCCTTTCTTCTCCTCTCTAGCCTCCCTTCGCCCTCTGCCTTTCTTTAAATGCGCCCGCCTCGGGCCCCGCCCACCGCGGCCCCGGCTCCGCCCATTGGGTGCTCTCTGGGAGGGGGCGGGGACTAGCGGAGGGGGCGGGGCCGAGAGGCCAGGCCCTGGAAGATGGTGCTGGGCTGGGTGCTGGTGGAGGCCCTTGAACGCCAGTCCACAGTTGGGTGGGCGTGCGGGGACGGCGGCCTTCCGCCCCACCTTGGGGACAGCCCCCCTCGGAGTGAGCGGGTGCCTGTGTGACCCACCAGTCTGCACGACACAGGCGGTCCCTCCTCTCCCAGCAGGGAACTGGGGGTGGGGGGTGGGGGGGGTCCAACCTACAGGGGATGGGCCTTGCCCACTTCCCTTCCAGACCGTCCAACACCTCCCCTGGCATCTTCAACTCTTCCTTCCTTTGGCCCTGATCCGTCTCAGGCAACCAACAATAATCCAGATTCCTTCGGGTCCTGAGGGCAGCGTTGGCGGGATGGTCTCCTCCTAGGCCATGGAACCATCTTCCTATTTAAGAAGACGCTCTGCCTCCGGGGGAAGCAAGGGCCGCTATACCTGTAACACTACCCCCTCGTTGCTCCAGTTGATCAGAGACCAATCACGGCACAGCCGTTCTCCTTGATGGAAACAGCCCTGGTTTTATGAATGAGTCGTTCTGTCTAAATGACTGCGCTCCACCTTTTCACTGAAGTTGTAGCAGGTGCCTCTGCAGCACCCTCTCTCTCATCTAGAAAAGCTGCAGCGTCACAATCGATAAAGTTCTCTTGGTAATAAGTCCGTTGTTAAGGACACATTCCCTTCTGCGTTTGAGGGGAGAAGGGCTGGGAAAGTAGGGCTAGTTTCTTCTAGTTCCTAGGACTGTCCTGAGACACTATAAAGTTTATGGGAAGTTCTCGGATTTTTCTCCTTAAGGAATGGCTGGCTGTCTAACGTCCTAAGTTTTGCTCCTTTACTTCTCGTGGGGAATGATGCTTCCTACATCAGATAACCAAGTGATGGATAATGAGAATGTTTATAGGGGAGTGGTCCATTCCCTGGTCCTTCTCTCTCTCTCTCTCTCTCCTGACTGGCACTCCAGTGGGCACTCCGTGTTTGCTAAGTCCATCAGTGAAATCCTGCGGATTACTTGCAATGGGGTGAGAAAGAAGGATATGGTGAAATGGCTTAGAACAGCACAATTTTATATTTTGCATTTATGATGCAACTTTCTCCTAACTCCCTTACATTGTTAAGGTGGATCTCAGTACGTAGAACTTTGACGTAAGCATGCAGATTTTACCCCTCAGTGAGCATCTTACTTTCCCGTCAAAGACTGATAAAGCACAGAAGTTTTCTGATTTGCATATAGTTCCTAATAGTCCCCCTCCAATATTTGAGCTGAAAGACACCAAGTTCAGTCTCCTTATTTCACAGATGAGGAAATCTGGACCCACGGAGGCTCACTAATAGGGCTTGTTGATAGCACCACCGGGACTCCTGTTTATTGGATTCCTAACCCAGAGGTCTTTATATTTCACTGGAGGCTTCTGTGCTGCCTAGACTCGGAGGTTCAGCAGAAAATGCATAACGCATGAGACGTGACCAATGGACAGAGCTGTACCCCTATTTCTACTTCAACTCTCCCCAAAATGGAGCAGTTTTGATCGGTGTTGTATTGGAATGAACAGATATTTTGTTTGAACGAGGTTTTAATAAAAACTAAACCAAAACTATTCTGAAAGTTGTTTCCCTACACCACCAGAACGCCTTCCCCACACAATGGGTTTATGGCAAATACAGAACTTCCTATCAAGAGACCAGTTCTCTGCCTACCCAAAAATCATGGCAGCTTTCTGAAGAGAAGATCATTTTCCTTTCCTGGAAAAACACACCTAACGTCAGACCAATATTAAGGAGCCAATTACCAGCTTCCTAAGTCCTTATAAAGAAATGATATTACTACTTTTTACATCATGACTAATTTTCTTGATAATTCTGAGAACACATATTAATGTGAAATTTGAATAACTTCCACTGGAATGCCCCTGCATACTGACAGATAATCTCACAGAGTGAGCCAGCAGACTGATAAGGGGACTTCATAATAAAAGAAGAGGGTGAAATAAGGATTTATGTACTCCTGGCTTCTCATATTGTTTGTTATTCCTTTCCTTCCATGTTTATCATATTATAGGTACTTCAGGGGGTCTTTTGCCACATAAATACATAACGGGCATCTACACAGACTTACAGATTTGATTTCAATTAGGAGCCTAAATCTTTCTTTAATGCAATTTTGATTCTAAGAAAACATAAGATCTCAACAACTTGCAAAGCGTTCAGCAGTTCTTTTATATAATACATGTTCATTTAATTTACCTCAGATAAAACTACTTTTTATGAAATATTTTTAGGGATTAGTATCAGGTCAAATTGCTTACATTTTCATATACTTTTAAATCTGACATTGTCTCCTCTCTCTATTCTTCTCTTTTCTCTACTTCTTTTTTTTCTTACATTTCTTCTTGACCTCTACCTTTTGATTAACTGAAATCTTTATCCGTTCACTATTAGCAACTAAAATTTACTCATAAAGATCATATGTTTCTTCTAGTTCCTAGGACTGTCCTGAGACACTATAAAGTTTATGGAAAGTTCTCAAATTTTTCTTCTTAAGGAATGGCTG
Source organism: Canis aureus (assembly GCF_053574225.1). Lineage (NCBI taxonomy): Eukaryota > Metazoa > Chordata > Mammalia > Carnivora > Canidae > Canis > Canis aureus. Next base: position 42,453,924 of record NC_135631.1, read on the forward strand.
TCTAAAGTCCTAAGTTTACTCCTTTACTTCTCATGGGGAATGATGCTTCCTATATCAGATAACTAAGTGATGGATAATGAGAATGAACAGGAAAAAAAAGGTAGCTGTATCTGTATACTTCTTAAATATATAAATGATGTAGTTTAAAAATAAATCTGAGCAGAATAAAGTGATTGGAGAAAACTAAAATAAAATACATCTCTAGCTACCTAGACCTCTGCTTTAAGGTCCCCCATCTATTAAACAATGTGCTTCTTGAAAAGTGGCCAGAACATAAAAAAAAGTGTATGTAAGTGAATATAGTCAACTAATCTATGAATGACAGAGGAGACAAGAATATATTGAGATAAGGAAAAGACAGCCTCTTCAATATATTGTGTTGGGAGAACTGGACCACTTTCTCACACCATACACAAAAATAAACTCAGAATGAATTTAAAATTAAAGACCTAAATGTGAGACATGAAACCATAAAATTCCTAGAAAAAAAAAACAAAAAAACACACACAGGCACTAATTTCTTTGACATCAACCTTAGCAACATTTTCCAAACGTGTCTTCTCCTCAGGCAAGGGAAATAACAGCAAAGTTAAACTATTGGGACTATATCCAAATAAAAAGCTTTTGCACAGCAAAGGAAACCATCAACAATACAAAAGACAACCCACCAAATAAGATATTTGTAAATGATAAACCCTTAGGGTTAATATCCAAAATATATAAAGAACTTACACAAACAAACAGCAAAAAACACAATCCAATGAAAAAAAATGGGCAGAAGACCTGAACAGATATTTTCCCAAACAAGACATACGATGGCCAATACACTCATGAAAACATGCTGAATATCACTAATTACCAGGGAAATGTGAATCAAAACCACAGTAAGATATCACCTCACACCTGTCAGGATGGCTAGTATCAGAAAGACAAGAAATAAGTCTGGCAAGGATATGGAGAAAAAAGAACCATGCACCGCTGGTGGGATTGCAAGCTGGTGCAACCACTGTGGAAAACAGTGTGTAGTTTCCTTAAAAAATTAGAAATAAAAATATACAATTCAGTAATTCTACTACTGAATATTTAACCAAAGAAAACAAAAAGACTACTTAAAAAATACATATGCACCCCTCTGTTTATTTCAGCATTATTTACAATAGCCAAGATATAGAAGCAACCCTAGTGTCCATTGTAGATGAATGGATAAAGAAGAAAGGGTATGTATATATAATGGAATATTACTCAACCATAAAAAAGAATAAGATGTTGCCACTTGTAACAACATAGACCCATAAATACAAACTGCTAGTTGCCAGAAGGAAGGGGGTGCAGGGTGGGCAAAATGAGTGAAGGGAGTGGGAGGTACAGGCTTCCAATTACAGAATGAATAAACCACAAGGATGAAAGGTACAGCACAGGGAATATAATCACTGGTATTGAAATAGTCTTATATTGTGACAGATGGTAGCTATACTTGTGGTGAGCATAGAATAAAATCACTATGTTGTCTAAAATCATTATGTTGTCAACTAATATAACATTGTATAAAAACTATATATCAATACTTTAAAAGCTATTTTTTAAAAGCATATATAAGTGGTTGTGAACATCAATTTTGGAATCAAATATATCTTTATTTTTTTAAATCCTCAGGAAAAAAATATCCTGAGACACATTTTTTAACCTTTCTGAGCCTTAATTTTCCCCTCTATAAAATGGATATAATCTCTTTTTTTAATTGATCAAAGACTGGATGAAATAACATTCATAAGCTATTTATTATAGTGCCTGGATCACACTAACCATCCAATAAATAATAGCTATTCTTATTTTTCTTATCAAATCATAAGGATTTTACTTGATTTAACCAACATATTTCAAACCCTGTATTATAGTGGGAGCCTAGAGATTTTTTTAAAGTAATAAATTGTTGAGAGAAAAGTCAAATACTATTGCCAGAAAGAAATTTAGAGATCATCTAATGAACCCAACACTCTTAATCCAGATGACAATATTGAGATGCCAAGAAATCTACCCAAGTTCACATGACTGGATGGTGGAAGACTGTGAACCAGAACCCAGATTTCTGTTAGTCCAGAGTCATTTCTAACATTCTTGTATTTAGTCCAAAGAGATAGCATTAGTTTTTAGTTTGAGTGAGATTAAATAATTAAATTTTCATGAAGAAAATTTTTGGCCTTTTTATTAGAACACATCTAAAGTAATTTAGATTTTTCTACAAGTTATTTCAAAGCTCTGATATGCTCTAATTAATATTGCCAATGTGAAATACATAAAGGCCATATAAACTGAGAGGCTAGGATTTCCACCTCCAGGAGGATGAGATACATTTGCTTTCCATGTTCCCCCTGCTACTTAAAACTTTACACTCTGGCCATAACATGAACACAAGAAGACTGAAAAATGAAGAGGAGAAAGCAGACAGGCAAGGGACCCCAGAGCCCAAAGAACAACACAGCAATGAGTTGTCTAGGTTTTTTTTTTTTTTTTCATTTCTCTTTTCCACACATATCTCAGACTGACTGCTGGAGAAGCCAATGACCCAGAAATGTCAACAGATGTAGATATAAAAAGCCCCAACAAAATTTTGTTCTAACTATAGGTTCAGGAAAGGAACAGCCTAGCAAGACAAAAAAACTTTTATAAAATAATCTACTACAGCAAACCACCAAAAAACAAAAAACAAAACAACAATAAAACAACAAAAAACAAAAAACCAGCTATGGCTTTGATACTCACCAAGCTGTAAAAAGGCACCCACTAACCCTGCTGGGCTAGTGTCAGAGAAGGTTAAACAGGGGATCACAACTCTCATCCCTGCTGGGCAGTAAAGAGGCAATGCTTCCCCATAGTGTCAGTGGAGACAACATGGGGAGCAGTAACAAGACATTTCTATCCCTTCTAGTCAGAGATCTATCATTAAAGGTCTGGTGGGGAGCCAGCGTGCTCCAACCCAGCAGTAATGAGAAGTCTCTTTCCCTGACTTGGGTAACATGGGAGACAGGGTGGGAAACCTGGGCCTCTGCTTAGCAGTACAGAGGCAGCATCCCTCCCATTCCCTGTTGGGACAATGTTGGAGAAAACCACCTAAAACAGACAGTTTAAATAATATCCAGAGTCTCATGATGTAAAGTCCAAAATGTCCAGGTTTCTATGAAAATCACTTATCATACCAAGAACCAGAAACACTTCACACAGAATATAAAAAAGACAATCAATAGATGCCAACACTGAGATGAGAAAGATGTTAAAATTATATACAATTATATACATTAGAATTATATACAATTGTATATACAGAAATATATATACAATTATTTAAATCCCCATCATGAAGACACTAACAAGCAATTATAAGCATTCTTGAAACAAATGATAAAAGAAAAAGCTAACATAAAGAAATAAAACACCTCAGCAAAGAAATAGGAAGTGAAAGAAAAACCAAATGGAATTTTAGAACTGAAAAATACAATAATTGAAATCAAGAGCTTAGAAAATGGTCTGGTCTCAATAGAAGAATGGAGAGGACAGAGGAAAGAAATGGTTAACCCTAGCCCTAACCCTAAGATATAACAATAAATATTATCCAATCTGAACAACAGAGAGAAAAAGGACTAAAAAAACAAAAAACAAAAAACAGAACGGAGCCTCAGGGACCTGTGGAACTCTAAAATCTGATATTTGTGTCATTAGAGGCCTATGAGAAGAGCAGAAAGAAGGGTGGGGCTGAAAAAAGTATTTGAAATAATATGTAATAATGACTGTAAATGTTCCAAATTTGGCAAAGATACAAACCTACAGATTCAAGAAACTGAACAAACCTAGAGTAGATAAATCCAAAAAATCCAAACCAACTCACATCATTGTCAAACTTTTGAAAACCAAAGACAATGAAAAACATCTTGAGTATAGTGAGATAAATATGACACCTTTAACTGTAATGGAGAAACCATCTGAATGACCAGATTTCTCATCAGAAACCATAGAGACCAGAAGAAGGTGGCTCAACATTTTTCAAGGGCTGAAAGAAAAGGACTGTCAACCCAGATTCCTATGCCCAGTGAAAATATCCTTCTACCACAAAGAGGAAATCAAGATATCCTCACATGAAGCAAACTCTGCAATAGTGGCTAAAGGAAGTTCTCTAGCAGAAGAGAACCAATAAAAGAAGGCATCTTAAAATATTAGGAAGGAAGAACTACAGGAAGAAAACTATGTGTAAATATGATAGACGTTTCTTTTCCTATTGAATTTACTCAATTATGTTGGATGGTTGTTACGAACTGAATGTGCTCTTCCAAATTCATAGGTTGAAGCCCTAGCCACTAAAGTGACCCCCACCCAGGGTCTGTGAGCAGGTATTAAGGTTAATAAAGAGTGGGGTCCTATTCCCATAGGGACTGTATCCTTATAAGAGGAAGAGACACCAGAGTTTCTCTCAATCATGTGAGGACAGAGAGAGAAAGCATCAGGAAAAGAGCTCTCACCAGGAACTGAATCAGATAGGATCTTGGTCTTGGACTTCTTGGACTCCAGAACTGTAAGAAAATTAATTTCTGTTGTTGAAGTCTGTGGTATTTTGTTATGGCAGCCCAGTAGACTCATACACAATGGTTGAAGTAAAAATTATAGCACTGTTCAGGGTGGTTCTAAATGTATGTAAAGGAAATATTTAAGACAAATGTATTAGAAACAGGGAGGATAAAGAGACATAAAGGGAGGTAAGGTTTCTATACTTCGCTGAAACTGGTAAAATGACACCAATAGACTGCATTATGTATATATGGCATCATGCCTAGAGTAGCCACTAAAAACCTACCAAAAAAGATATACTCAGAAATATTATTAATTGCACTCACTATGGTAGGACATATGCTAAAACTGGAACAACAAAGGGAAGATTAAGAATGTACAATGGGAAAAAGATAGTCTCTTCAACAAATGGTATTGGGAAAACTGGACAGCTATATGCAAAACAACAAAACTGGAGCACTTTCTTACATTATATGCAACAATAAACTCCGAATGGATTAAAGATCTAAATGTGAGTCCTGAAACCATAACATTCTCCTAAAAGAAAACAGGCAGTTATCTCTTTGACATCAGCCACAGAAAGAGTTTTCTAGTTGTGTGTCCTCAGCCAAGGGAAATAAAAGCAAAATTAAACTATTGGGACTACACCAGGATAAAAAGCTTTTTTTTTTTTTTTTTTTTTTTTTTGGCACAGCAAAAGAAACCATCAACAAAACAAAACAAAACCCTACCAAATGGGAAAGACATTTACAAATTATATATCCAATAAGGGGTTAATATCTAAAATATGTAAAGAACTTATACAACTCAACATCAAAAATAATCTAATTAAAAAATGGGCAGAAGACATGAATAGATAATTTCCCAAGATGATATACAATGGCCAATAGACACATAAAAAGATGCTCAATGTCACTAATCATCAGGGCAACGCAAATCAAAACCACAATGAGATATCCCCTAATACCTATTAGAATAGTTAGTATCAAAAAGACAAGAAACAAATGTTGGTGAAGGTGTGGAAAACAGGAGCCCTAGTGTGCTGTTGGTAGGACTGCAAACTGGTGCAGCCACTGTAAAAGGCAGTAAGTAGTTTCCTCAAAAAATTGAAAATAGAAATATCATACAATCTAGTAATTCCACTACTAAGTATTTACCCAAAGAAAACAAAAACATTTATTTGAAAAGATATATACACCCCGATGTTTATTTTAGCATTATTTACAACAGCCAAGATATAAGCAACCCAAGTATCCACCCATAGATGAATGGATAAAGAAGTGGTATATATCTATATATGTACACACACACACACACACACACACACACACACACACACACACACAGAGGAATATTACTGGGCCATAAAGAAGAATGAGATCTTGCTATTTGCAACAACATGGATGGATCCACAGAATGTAATGCTAACTGAAATAAGTCCAACAGAGAAAGACAAATACCATATGGTTTCATTCATATGTAGACTTTAAAAAACAAAGCAAACAAGCAAAGAAAAAAAGGAGATTAAAAAAAAAATAAGGTCTCGAAGAGAATTGGTGGTTGCCAGAAGGAAGTTGGGAGGGATGGGTGAAATAGGTGAAGATTACTAGTACACTTACCTTGCTGAGCAACTGTGTAACGTACAGAATTGTTGAATCGTTATACTATACACCTGAAACTAATATAACACTGTATGTTAATTATACTTGAATTAAAAAACAAATTTTTAAAATTTTGAATAAATCAAAATAGAACTCTAAAAAAATGTTTCAGTAACCCAGAGGAAGGCAGGAAATGAAAATAAAGAAATGAAAAATAGAGAATAGGCAGAAATAAAAATGAGAGGATAAATCTACAATGTAACATTGTATATTAACATTTATTGATGAATGATTGATCAAATCAGAAATTGGCCATATGGAAAATCAACCAAGAAACTGGTCAGACTTAAAATTAGTCAGGCCTGAAGTTAACCAAAATTCTGTGTTCCTTGGGTCTAGTTTAAAGAGCTTTCTTATGTTTAATTAAAAACTACTTTCATTTTACTTTTACCTGTTGTCGGTTCTTGAGCTTTGTAGAATAATCTCAAAAACTAAATTTTAGACTGTCAAAACTTCAAAGTAAGCAACTTCTTCATACTGTTAACTCATATTAAATTTAAAGTCAAATAAAAATCTTAAATTTTTTCCCACATGAACTTCTCCAAAATTATGTATGCTGTGTACTATATTGTACTTAGAAGACTTTAGACTTATCCCTATTAAATTACATTTTATTAGCTTCAGTCCAATATTCCTACCTATTGCGACACTATGGGATCTGCGTTCTGTTATGTCTGATTTTGATTAATCCTTTTAGAAAATTAAACAAGCACCTTCCACCTCAACAAGGTCATTTATTAGCACATCTCAATGAGAAAGGCCTCTGTCATTCTAAAGGGGCCTTCTGCATGCTGACACATGCCCACTTTTTGAGTATGGTTGATCCATTAGCCTCAAGCCTGCCTTATATTATCATCACCTAGCTCACACTCTCTTATTCAAGAAGATATTATTAAGAACTCTGTCACATTTTGTTGAAACCAAAATATATACGTCTGTGGGCTTTTCTCTAATCTATGAAACCTGATATTCCTGTCCAAAAAATGAAATCATCACAATTTTTTTATAAGCTCTCCAACTGTTCGATCTCAATTGTAGATTCCACTTGTTCTATTCCTTTCCTTAGTAACTTTGGAACTCAGCTGTAATTACATGTAAAAATAATCAGCGACTTAGAGACTATTCGTAACAGATTGGAAAAATATTAACATATTGAATCATAAATGTGGAAAAAGAGAACTAAGTATTAAAATGAACTAGATAAATAGAGTCTATGAATTAGTGCTATAACTTTAAAAACTATATTGCTTCTTAAACACATATATAGATTATGAGAAGTAATTGTTTTTGTAATTTTGTTTAATACTGCCCAGACTAAATTCCTAACACACAGTTCCAATCCTACCCTTTAGTCCTCAGAAATCCTCAGTAGACCTCCATTGTCTTCCAAATTAAGAATAAACTCTATAGCCTGATATTAAAAACTTTCCAATTATGACCCTAACGAATCTCCAAGACTGATTTATGCCTAGACCAAAGGAAAACTTTCTGCCAAACTTCATCAGCATATATTCATAGAATGCCTATTCATTCAATCTTTCAAATAATTTGGGGGCCTATTCTGTACCAAGACGAATGTTAGAAGTGAACAATGAGCAGAATTGTATCAAAACCTGCCTCAAGAGGCTTACAGGCTAGCATTATTAGTTTCTTATTGCTGCTGTAACAAATTGCCACAAACTTGGTGGCTTAAAACACCACCAATGTATTAGTGTAAAGTGCTAGGGGTCAGTAGTTTGACGCTGGACTCATTGGGTTACTATCAAGTTGCCAGCAGGGCTGCATTCCTTTCTGGAGGTGCTAGGACTGAATACATTTCCTTGCCTTCTCCAGCTTCTAGAAGTCAGCCTCACTCCTTAGTTTATGGCCTCTTCTACCATCTTCAAAGGCAGCAACGTTACATCTCTCTGACTCTTCTTCAATATTCACATCGCCTTTTGTCTCTTCTGCTTCCTTCTTGAACTTTTCAGGATCCTTGTGATTATGTTGAGCCCACCAGAATAATCTCCCAATTTTAGAGTCACCTGATCAGAAACTTTAGTTCCATCTGCAACCTTAACTCCCTTGTGCCATTTAACCGAACATATTTGTATGTTCCAGAGTTGAGGATGAGAACATGTTTGAGGGACTCTTATTCTGCATATGTAATTACAGGTATGACTACTAATAACCCAGGTTTAACATACACCAAATATTCATATAGCCAGACTCCAAGAGTCACTTCATTTCATCTTCCCAAGAGTTCCATGAGGTAAGTACTAGTCTATATACCCCATTTTACGATGAGCAGTCTAGAACTATTCTTTCCCATCTACGTTTCTTTGCTCATTTTCCCCATCTTTTTCTTGTATCCATTTTTTGAGGCTCTTCAATAAAGCCATGTGACCTCCTATGTGTTCTCTTCCTTCTCTGAGGCTGTATCGTTTTGCTTTTATCTCTCCCATCCATTCCCCACCATATTCTCACCTCCAGGAAAACCACTATTACTGAGGGGAATGTAGTATATCCTTAAAGTGTGCTGGAACAGGGGCAGCTGGGTGGCTCAGTAGTTGAGCATCTACCTTCGGCTCAGGGCATGATCCTGGGGTCCTGGGATCGAGTCCCGCATCAGGTTTCCCGTGGGGAGCCATTTCTCCCACTGCCTATGTCTCTGCCTCTCTTTATGTGTCTCTCATGAATAAATAAAATCTTTAAAAAAAAAAAAGAAAGAAAAAATTGCGTTGGAACAGAAGAAAGGTTGTGAACCATGTAGATTATAAACTCCTTCAAAGCAAGACACATTAAAAGGCAGAAACATTTAAAGATGTGTCTTACTCATCTTTCTACTTGTCACTTATTTGTCATGTATATAGCAATAATGTCTTAATATTTTTCTCAGCATATAGTGCTTTATAGTACAAAAATACTTTAGCTATTTAATTCTCAAAGAGTTAGGTGAAGGAAACAAGAAAAAATGTTATTATACTCATTTTATGGATAAGGAAATAGAAGCCTAGTAAATATAACTGTTGTGTTCAAAGTTAAAATAACACAGCAGGATCCTGAACCAAAGTTCTCTGATTCAAAGACTGGTATTCTTTTCCGCACTGTTTCTCCCTGTTCATGGTAAAAACCATCAACAATTATTTTGAAGCAAATCTTTTTTTTCTTTTTTTTTTTTTTTTAGATTTTATTTATTTTGAGAGAGACTGTATGCACACGAGACAGGGAGAGGGGCAGAAGGAGAGGGAGACACAGGCTCCCTGCTGAGCACAGAGCCTGATGTGGGGCTCCGTCCCAGGACCTTGGGATCATGACCTGAGCTGAAGGCAGACCCTTAACTGACTGAGCCACCAAGGTGCTCCTTGAAGCAAATCTTTCCATTTCTAAGATTATAGAATCTTCTTTGGCTCTCTTCATAACTTTGCCCTTCCTGTTCTCATTTTATTCTAATTTTAGCCTTGAGTGATGTGAATAAACTGGATAACCCTTTATCTTTCAAATCTTTGAACAAAAGAGATAAAAAATAAATTACTTTTCAAAGATGAGAAGACATAAAAAGTAAAATATTATGGACCAGTAGTTTTCAACTAGTAGGAGCAATAAGCCCATGTGGGTAATGCAGTCGCCCAGGGTTCATGGCCCAGGGCCCCTAACAACCATGTCCAGTGTGGGAGATGCCAGCCTGGGTGCATACAGAATGCTTGTCAACTGGAGCTAACATGTCCATAGCAATGGTTCGTTTGGCAGTGGTTGCCACATCCTAGCCCGGGCACTGGAGAATTCTCAGGGAATAAAATTTTGGTATGATTTGGAAAAAGGAAAGAAAAAGTTAGATTGGTCCTAGTTTGTGGGCCTTTGTAAGATCCACCAAAGAACCTTAGGGTATAAGCTCAATTTGTGCTGCCTTGGCCACTTAGTATTTGCATGCCACTCAGTGGTGAATTCAAAACAAGACAAAATTCTTTATCCCTCAAGAAAGGGCCTCTCCCCTTTAATCCCTACACCACACAAGAACCAGTTCCTGGCTAGAGAAACTCTCCTCCTCCACTGGAGGAGCTTTTTATTAGCTATAATCAGTAGACTTTGTTTAGAGGCTTATTTTCACTGCTTCACCATTATAATCATCATTTAACCCAATTCAGCCCAACGTCTGAGGGATATGACACACTGCTTGCTTATTCCTGCTCTGTACTCTAGAGGGGGAACCATGGTGATTGAACTTTCATAGCCCCCTTCCAACAGTGAGGCAAAATCCTGGATCTGAAATGCAAGCCAAGGATGGTGGGAGGACTAGAGTCTAGATCCTCAATGACATTGTTGATAATCAAATCAACCCCGAGAATGCCCATCCCAGACATCTAGTTAAGGAATCAGTAGATGTTCCTATTACTTCAACTACTATTATGTGAGGCCAAACACATCCTAACCAATACAGACCACCTGGTTATTGTGACATGAGCTCCACCCTCACCCCACCCCCACAGCTGTCCTCTAACACACCTGCCCCCGGGATCCCTGGGTGGCGCAGGGGTTTGGCGCCTGCCTTTGGCCCAGGGCGCGATCCTGGAGACCCGGGATCGAATCCCACGTCGGGCTCCCGGTGCATGGAGCCTGCTTCTCCCTCTGCCTATGTCTCTGCCTCTCTCTCTCTCTCTCTCTCTCTCTCATAAATAAATAAATAAAAATAAAACACCTGCCCCCACTGACTACCAATATTAGAACTTCTGACAAAACTGTTTATTTCAGAATATGTAGGCATGCAAGCTGATGCAGCCACTGTGGAAAACAGTATGGAGATTCCTCAAAAAAAAAGTTAAAAATAGAGCTACCCTGTGATCTAGCAACTGCACTACTGGGCATTTACCCAAAGAAAACAAAAACACTAATTCAAAGAAATACATGAACCCCAATGTTTATAGCAGTATTACTTATGATAGCCAAATTGTAGAAGCAGCCCATGTGTCCACTGATTGATGAGCGGGTTAAAAAAGGTCTGTTTTTATTATATATATTTTTATTATATATATATTTTTATTATATATAATGGAATATTACTCAGCCATAAAAAAAGAATGAAATCTTGCCATTTGCAATGACGTGGATGGAGCTGGAGAATATTATGCTAAGTGACATAGTCAGAAAAAGACAAATACTATAGCTCTTTCACTCATATGTGGAATTTAAGACACAAAACAAAGCAAAAAAGATACAAACCAAAAAAAAAAAAAAAAAAAAAACAGACTCTTAACTATAGAGAACTAAGAGTTACCAGAGGGGAAGTGGATGGGGATGTGTTAAATAGGATTAAGGAGAGCACTCGTCCGGATGAGCACTAGGTGATGCATGATCACTAGGTGTTCCATCACTATATTGTACATCTGAAATTAATAAAATGCTGTATGTTAATTAACTGGAGTTTAAATAAAACTTTATAAAAAAACACAAAACAAAATAGGTGGAAATTTCCCTTTTGAGAAATTCCCCTACATTAGAATCTCATAGTAAATCGTCACTGTCTAAATTAATACATTATTAATCTAAAAAATAAGTAAGAGGAAAAAATACCAGAAAGACCACAGGGTTTTGTCATGTGTAAAATATTCCATTTAAATTACTTAACTCTGATATTTGGAGATTTGTAGCAAGGTTTTCCTGGAATTGTGACCAGATCACTAGTTCAGCAACCTTCCCCTGCTCTGTCTAGCAACTAAGCTGTAGCTCAGTGACCCTTCCTTCCCATACAGGTGAAAAAGATCCAGGATCCTCTCCCATGCTGTTTTTCCAGCTTCTATCACATTTCCCCCACCAGTGATTTTTCAAACTAATCAGGCAGTGGGAAATAAGGTAATGGACTTTGATATAAAATGCATTTATTGCAAAGATACTATTAAAGTAACATTTTGACTTTTTAAAAGTTTACTCAGTAATATCAAAATTCAATTAGCTATTTTCATGTTTCCTTAGTTCTGTCCAACTTAATGTCCTCATACAGGTTTTCTACTTCATGTAATGCTTCCAATTCTTCATCACAAAATATTTCTCTTATCAGGATGTTCAAATACAATACTTGGACATTTAGAACATAAGGACATTGTTTTTAGTTTTTCAGGATTATAAACAATGTTCAAATGTGCCTTTTCAACATTTTTTCTTCTTTTCATTACTTCCCTAGGATAAATGACCTGGGTCAAGAATTAAAAAAAAAAAATTGTACCCCCCCCTTGATACATATTACCATATTTATTTCTAAGAAGATCATACCAACTCATAATACTTCAGCAACATATGAGTATGGTTTTATCCAACCTTCTAGTACAAGATATTTTATATATTTTAAGCATTTTGACCTATAATTATTATTTCATTTCTATTTCTTTATTCCTAGTAAGAATGAATATTTTTTTATATTTCTTAACTTCTATTTATCATTGATTTTTCTCTTCATGTTTCTTTCACAATTATTTATTGTGGTTTCTTGGTGGTAAACATTTAAAAGAAAACATATTGATCTATTATGCTATTAAAATAAATTTTTATTACATATCAATGTATGTATTCCAAGGTTAGTAAAATTTTCACTGAAATTTAGAATTAAGGTCTACAGAGGTCATATTTTCTTTAAAGGCTAGTTTCCTACTACCATACTTATATAGGCATAAACCTTGTTTTAATGTTTCTGATTAGGCTGTGAACAGCAATTTCTGATGCTCCAGCTTTTATCATTTTCAACATTTCTTTCTGTGATTTCAATAGGATGATAGGTGGCAGGCTTCTCAAACAGAGTTCCCATAAAGTCAAAAGATAGCGAATACCCTTCTGAACCCTCTGAAACAATGAACCAATTCTAAAACATGTAATTTCATAGAAATTAAGTATAAAGTTTAAACCTGGGGTCTAATAACTATAAAAATATAACATAAAAGAACTGTATCTTAATAGCAGCACATGTTTAAAGGAACAAAGGGGTTCGGTTGGCAGCAGGCTTAATATGAATCCATGGTAGACATTTGCTGCCCAAGACCTTCCTTATATGATCCTACAATTATCCAACAAACAATTGCTTTGCTCTGTATTCCTTAGACCATTCCTGGAGTATTGTGTATGGTTCTGGGACACAGGTGCACTGGAGCCTATTTCCCAGAAGAACCATCAGGATGATAAAGTGACTCCACACTAGGTCATGGAAAGAATGGGAAATTGGCTTGGGATATTTTGCCTGGAGACTAGCAGTCACATATAGGATGTTGTTACTGACTTGCAAACATTTTGATATTTGCATGTTCTCTGAGGATCTCATTAAGGGAGCAACTAGCCATGGAGCCATTCATTGTCTGATTAGAGAAAAGGACCCCATTGGACAGATGAATTCAAGAAAAGTAGCCTCTTCTCTGGACAAACATTAGGATCACACTCTGGGGCAGACTATGGCAAAGGGAATGTGGCTGCATTCCAGTCCCTGCTTGTCCCCTTGGTCATTCGTTTTTGTAGTTTAATTGCATACAGGGGCCTCAGTGCTAAAGAAGGATCCATCAGTTATGGTCAAGGACCAAAGCCGGCCTGTCGCCTGTTTTGATAAATACAATTTTGTTGAAGACAGACACATTCACATGTACTGCCTGTGTCTGCTCTCCCACTACCGTCAGTGGCAGAGCCGAGTAGTGCAGAGGGCTTGTGAGGTCCGCAAAGCCTAACACATTTACCATCTGGCTCTTTCCACAAAAAGTTTACCAACTCCGGCTTTATAATGTTTTTAAAATTTTCTTCTCTTTGCAAATACCAGAATTTGGGGAGGGGGCACTAAGGACTTAAAGTGTTCACTTTCAAGAAGATTTTGGGAAAACAATTTTTGAAATTTCCCGATCATTATGCTATTTGGTTGCCCTTCAGCAATATGATGTTGTTAGAGCATGTAGGTGTTAGATGCTTCTGCTTGTGAATAATTGAAAGTCACTTGACTTCTATTAAGCAAGCAGAGGTTATTGGAAGGGTAGCTTGGTTATCTCTGAGAATCCGATGGCGGAGGTGCCACTGGACCTCAGGTGAGGACCAGAAGCAAGGGCCAAGCTTTGTAGGGAACCTAGAAGTCCTTGATCCCCATTCCCTATCTCTGCTTGTCTCTGTGTACCCAACTTATTTCACTTGTAATAATTTTTTAATCCAAAGGTACAACTATATAATTTTAAAACTCACGGTTCTATAAGACAGATGAAGAGCAGTCCCTGCCCTACTGTTTCTTACACCTTGGTTGGCATTTCCCAGAAGCAACCATTTTCAACTCTTCTGGCATTTGTTCTGCCCATGTTCCTAAATAACTCACATATACTGCCATTTCTTGATTCTTCAGTTTTAAATATTATTGATGTATTTCTTCCTATGGAAGATGAGGATGTGCCTTTCCTCTCCTATTTATATCACATATTTTTGCTAAAGTGGTATCTGATGTTTACATTGCTATGGCTATGTGAATAAAGCAAACTTTCTAAGAGTTAAACTCTTCCAAAAATGGAAGAAATGTCTTGTGAGCTCACTGAGTTCCTGGAAACTGTTAAGTATCTGGAGGGCAGGTATTTTCTTATTTATTTTCAAATCTCCAGTACCTTCTATAATACCAATATATGTGAAGTAATCTTTAAACAGGAATGTATATTGTGAAAGAATATGACATTTAATATTTGCCAAAAAAGCATCAACGTGGTAATCATGGGGGGAAAAATCATGTGTCATAGGAATAGCACTTTTATTTTCCGCTAAGAACTTCTGCCTGCATTCACAACTTGGCTAACTGGTGCAAGAGGCCTAGCTTTCAGCCTGTCTTGACTTTGTCATGCCTTCCCCCACTGAGCTTAATCATTTTTAGATTTTGACTGAAAGTGAGAGACACAGACTCTTCCTTTCACTTGAACACTTAGAGACCACTGCAAGGTTATTAACTTGCCTAATTTCAATACTGTTGTGTCCCAGGGAATAGGGGGACCCAAAGAGAGGGAGAGAGAAGAGGGAATGGCCAGTCAGTGGAACGGTCACACCCCCACCCCAACATTTATTAAGTTCGCTGTCTTATATGGGTGCAGTTCATGGCGCTCCAAAACAATTACTATAGAAACATCAAAGATCACAGATCACCATTAACAAATATAATAATAAGCTTGAAATATCTCTGGAAGTACCAAAATGTGACACAGAGACATGAAGTGAGCTATTACTGTTAGAAAAAATGGCACAGATCAACTTATTTCACACAGGGTTGCCACAAAACTTCACTTTGTTTAAAAAAAATGCAGTATCTGTGAAGCACAACATAGCAAAGCTCAGTAAAATGAAGCATGCCTATATAGAAAGGAGCAGATAAGAGGAGGAGAGCCACAACCTTTCAGTGCTTCCAACTTCTAAAGGCATCCA
Organism: Canis aureus; assembly: GCF_053574225.1. NCBI lineage: Eukaryota > Metazoa > Chordata > Mammalia > Carnivora > Canidae > Canis > Canis aureus. The sequence goes on from NC_135631.1 coordinate 42,469,520, forward strand.
GAGGTCCTGAATGTGTGGATTTAGCACATCCACTTCACAGCAGAAGGGTATGTTGGGGGCAGCCCCAGTGGCCCAGTGGTTTAGCGCCACCTTCAGCCCAGGGTGTGATACTGGAGACCCGGGATCGAATCCCTCGTCGGGCTCCCTGCATGGAGCCTGCTTCTCCCTCTGCCTGTGTCTCTGCCTCTCTCTCTCTCTCTGTCATGAATAAATAAATAAAATCTTAAAAAATAAAAAAGAAGGGTATGTTGGTTCAGTAACAAAGATTGAGACAAAGTCTAGTTGAAATTTAGGTTAGTTTTACTTCTATCTGTTGTGATGCTATATAGTTCTATTTTTTTAAATACGTGAATTTTCGTTACAACAAAGATTACTAATATTCAGACAGAGCTGGAAGCAAAGCAGGAAATGGGATTCTGTGTAGAACCAGATGAGATTGTAGGTAACTAGGAGGCATACCAAAGTCAAGCCTGGGCCTTTATTTAACTTTCAAGAACATCATCTTGACCTACAGGATTACCATCGTTGGGACCATTATTAGTACTGGGATTTTATATTATAATTATCATTCACTTTATTTTTATAATAATGATGAGTCCTCCATTCCCCTGAAACTAAACTGATTTCATGTATTAATGTTTCTCTTAGTATAAAATGGGGGAGGCAGGACAGTTGCTTTTATTGAGCACCAATACTAGTCTCTAAGTAGGATACTTTACCACACTGATAAGAAAGATTCCATAAGAACCAAGAAAAAGACCAATAGAAACTTTCTCTACTTGGAGCTATAGAGTTGGTCTTCAGTGAAGGGACATGAATTCTCCCTAAAAGATTTTATGAAAGATGAATTCCTGTTTTGACATAAGATGTAGCCTTTGGTCAGGGGTTGCAAATCCACAGAAACACTTCATTAAAATTTGCACAGATTTAATAACTGTGAAAGTTCATAAAAGAATTATAGATCTCTGCCTATTCTGAAAAAATTGTTACTTCTATCATCACTGGGTCCTCACTCAACATGGTCACAAGGGCTGGACCTGAACAAGTTTTATAACCTGTGTGTCCTCAGAAATATTTAAATTCACAATCCTTGGACTCTGAAACCTCAAGGTTATCAAATCAAAGCTAAAGACCTTAATACTGGTACTATTTCACCCCATTTCACTATTTATCAAGTCTTGGGTACCCTCAGGAAAGTGAAGTTATATCTTGGTGCTCTGAGAACTTTTACACTATCCAATAGATATAACACTGTCATGATAATGTTTAACAATTTTTTTTAAAACTCTGTCTTCTTGAAACTGGTCTTCTGTTTTTATTTGCTTGTTTCTCAAATTTTTTATATTTATTTTTATCTTATATTTGTGAAGCCAAAGTTCCTATGGGTCATCAATTTCATTAAAAAGGTAGGACAGACAACATGGTGAAAAATATTCTTTCAATAGGATACAGTGGAGAAGATATTAAGTAAATTATTAATTCATGTTAGAAGAAGTAGGACCATATTACAGTAGAACCATTTTACAAGACACCATTTCCCTGAATTCTCTGAGGATCTTTATAAATCACTAAAGATACTTAGACCTCACTTTGAAAACCAGAAACTACAATGCAGAGTCACATCAATGATATTTATGCCACTTCCCCACCCCTGAAGTCAGGATACCTAGTGAACAATCTGAAGACTAGTAGGTAGAAGTTTTTAAAAAAAGAATGTTCTTATTTTGTTTTTATTAATACTATTAGCACAGCTCCTTATGTAACTTTTGAATACGTATCTGAATTTTGGTACTTATCATGTTATTACATAGTGGTTTACAGTTCCTTTTTCCTAAAAGTCTTGAAGATGCAAATTAAGTCCAACTTCCTTTGAATCCCCAGCTTTTAACAGAGTACTTAGGTGTTCAGTAAACATTTGTTGAATGGATAAATATATCAATTCACTAATTATACAAGACAAAAACCTTTGGGGTAATTACCATTACTACTCAAATGTTCAAATTTTAAAACTTGGGTTCTAAAACAATTAAATGATTTATCTCTTCCTTAGTTTCAAGTCTCTGTGTGTATGTGTGTTTTCCTACCATCTTCCTTTTACTTGTCATCTTCTAAAAATGTTTATGTGGCTGATGTCATCCTACAGAAGACTAGGTCTTAAGCTTGACAAAACGCCCAGTCAGTCCCATGAAGCTTACAGGAGTTACAGTTCACTGCAATAAGTATAAGAGGTAGACTCTTAGCCAGGAACACCAGGATTTCAGTTTGGTTTCAGGAGTGTTAGAGTGGGAGATTTTAGATGATGGCAACATCAATCTGCTTGCACCAGGTAAGGTCCTACCAGGTGCAGGAAACATTGAGTGGAACCTCTTCTATCCTCCAGTAATGTAACTATGCAACTCCAGCATAATTACCTTAAATGACTTGTGGAAATAAACAGCTGCTTTTCACAAGCCAGATCACCCAGACTTCCCATTCAGATGGCTGACACTATTTCTTGCTATACCACCAGCACCTTCCTGCCACATTGTCCACTTGTTGTACAATAGTGCCCAGGCATGAAATATGCTAGCTGCACCTGTGGCAGTAACCAGTCTGTGGGCACACTCCCATAATCAGAGCAGTGGTTCTTTTAGCATTCAGCAGAATTTTATGGGGAACTTGCTGGACATATATTCCCAGACTCCACTCTCAGATATTCTAAATCAGTAAGTCCAGGATGAAGCCAGTTAACCTCCGATTTCAACAAGCAACCTAGTGATTCTGATGAAGGTGGTTCACAGCTAACACTAAGACACACTTTACTAGAGACGATATTATGTATTATTATGCACCTTTTCAATGACAGCAATTGAAAAGGCCATGTTTCACTCCCACCTCCAGATTTCCATGTTTTTTATGAATCTTTCTCCCATTGTAACTCAGATTTCTCATTGTAACTACAGGCACAGACACACAGCTATTCCCTTACTGTTTTTAATATCTTCTATATGCTTTATTCTAGACCAGCAATTTTTATGATAGGTTCCATGGAAATCCAAGATTGTATGAAGATTTTCTAAGGGATTTTAAATTATTCATAGGAAAAGAAATGTTTTCCTTTGATGTATACTTTATTTGGAGACATAAAAAAAATATGCACCATTTCCAGCACCTTGAAAAGGACAAACAGAAAGCTTCTAGAATAGTTGACAACTTCATAATACATGTATGAATGTCTGCTTAGTTTCAAAAATTCTTTAAAACTTGCGATCAGTGTTTCCCATACAAAACTTCCCAAAAAATTCACAGGTGACAACAGAGTAAGTCAGCTAAGATTATATCCTATGTTCACTGCAGGTCAGACAGGCTTTCTTGCCATCTTTGATTTATTTGTAGCTATATGCACTCTCCAAGCAGAGACAGACTCTAATCTTTATAGCATTAGGGGTGTAGCCTTCATGGGTAATATTTGAAGTATGAGAATTAAAGGCAGAATAAAGTTTCCAGAAGCCTCTATTTTCATTAAACCAAATTCTTCCATGCTTCTGTGCTTCCTGTTTTCAAATGCTTTTCATTCTTTTGTGAGGGTCTGGTCCATTAAGATGTCTGAAATGTGCATCCTTTGGGTGTGCTTAAGTAAAAGCCCCGCATGGCTGGTCTGCTAGAGTCCATTCCCTGTGAATGAAGTTGAATGCACTTGAATAAGCAATGATGTATGAATACCTTAAAAAGAACAGCACTGGTGATGGAGTTTCAGCTCCATTCTAAGCACTGAATCCTTCAAGATGCAATGGAGCAATCTCCGCCAAGTCAATTGGGAACACAAATGTAAACCATCCAGCTCTATTTAAGCAGCAAGAGGAGGAGAAGAAATGCATGCTTATGATGAGGGTTTAGTGGGCCTTAAAGAAGTCATGCTAAATCAGCAAATATTTATTGAGCACATTCCATGTGCAAGACTATTAACGCAGATGTTTATATTACTGCAGGACCCAAAAAGCTATACAATTTCACAGACATACCCCAACCTCTAGATTTATCTGCAGGGGACTTGAAAAGAGATATGTCTGCTCCAATGTGAGATGGTCCCATTGGACCCTGCTCAACTCCAAACCACTTAAAGACTCCTATGAGAACAATTGGCCAGAGGACAAATAGTGAGTGGAAATCAGTAAGTTTTCTGTGAGGAGTAAGGTCCAAAATATCAGATGGTTGAGCTAGATTCATGTTTTTCAAATTATAGTTTATGAAATAATTAGTAAGCCATATCCCAACATATTTTGAATACAGAATAAAATAAAGAGGAAAAGAAAGTATCAGCCAGTCTTTTTTCTGAAGTTTATTTATTACTTATTATTTGAGTTATCTCTACACCCAATGTGGAGCTCAAGCTCACAACCCTGAGATCAAGAGTCACAGGCTCTTCCAGCCAGGTGCCCCTCCATTCACTTGTAAGTCCTGCCAGTTTTCCCATTTCAGACTCCACTAAAAATCCTTTCCCAGCCACTCCTTCTGGTTGTCCTCTAGCCTATTATAAATAGTAAGTCTAAGTATTGTTCCATGAAATATATTAGTTAAATGAGAGGAGAGGATGAGAGAGAGACAGAGTGAGCGCATGTGCGTGCAAGCCCTAAGTTTTTCATAAATACATTCTAATGGTGAGTAATAGTCCAAAACGATTGAAAGCTACTGAACAGATAATGTACTAAAATCTTTTTCAACAGTGAGATCCTGCAGTTCTCAAATTTTCTAATTTTCTACATGATTTTTAAATTACTTTGTAACAATTATAGTTTTAAAATTCCAAATCTCAAAATTTTAAGAAAACAATCAAAACTCCAAATGTTACCTCTTCCCTTCCCAATCTCCATTCCATAAGAAAAGTAGTAAATGTTTGATTTACAGGTGAGAGATCACTTTTCTATTTATAACTGTTATGCTAGTAGTTAGCTCCATATTTCAAACAATATGCTGTCATACTGCTTGACTTTTTTCATATTAAACATTATCTATTGATTCTTTCCACTGAGAGATGAGTCTTGCGCTCCCTTACATCACACATATGCACACACATACCCCCTTCTTCAAAATCCAATCCCATTAGTATCATGATTATGTTTAAACTAATTGCCAATATTTATATTATGACAGTATGATTATTATTTCCTGCTGAAAATATGGAATGATATGATTATATATCTTTCCTTGATTATTTTTTGTTGTTCCTGGAGTAAGTCATAGATTTTTTTCTTTAAATTTTTATTTAAATTCTAGGTAGTTAACATAGAGTGTAATATTGGTTTTAGGAGTAGAATTTAGTGAATGATCAGTTACATATAACACCCAGCACTCAACACAAGTGCCTCCTTAATACCAATCACCCATTTCACCCATCTTCTACCCAACTCCCTTCCAGCAATCCTCAGTTTGTTCTCTATGGTTATGAGTCTCTTATGGTTTGCTTCCTTTTCTTATTTTTCCTCTTCCCTATGTTCATTTGTTTCACTTTTCAAATTCCACATATGAGTGAAATCATATGGTCATATCATTTGTCTTTATCTGACTTATTTCACTTAGCATAATATACTCTAGCTCCATCCACATCATTGCAAATGGCAAGATTTCATTCTTTTTTATGGATGAGTAATATTCCATTGTATATACATACCACATCTTCTTTATCCATTCATCAGTTGATGGACATTTGGGCTCCTTCCCTAATTTGGCTATTGTTGATAATGCTTCTATAAAGACTAGGGTGCATATATCCCTTTAAACTAGTATTTTTGTGTCCTTTGAGTTAAATACCTAGTAGTGCAATTGCTGGGTCATAGGGTAGTTCAGTTTTTAATTTTTTTCTAAGGTTTTATTTATTTGAGAGTGAGAAAGAGCATGAGTTTGGGGGAGAAGCAGAGCCAGACGGAAAGGGAGAGGCAGACTCCCTGCTAAGCAGGCAGCCTGATGTGGGGCCTGACTCCAGGACACTGGGATCATGACCAGAGCTGAAGGCAGACGCTCAACCAACTAAGCCACCCAGGCACCTCTATTTTTAACTTTTTGAGGAATATCCATACTGCTTTCCAGAATAGCTATACCAGTTTGCATTCTCACCAATAGTGTAAGGGGGGTTCCCCTATCTTTACATTCTTGCCAACAACTATTGTTTCCTGAGTTGTTAATTTTAGCCATTCTGACAGGTATGGGTGGTATCTCATTGTGGTTTTGATTCATATTTCCCTGATGATGAGTAATGTTGAGCATCTTTTTATGTATGTTAGCCATCTGGATGTCTTCTTTGGAGAAATGTCTGTTCATGTCTTCTGCCCATTTCTTAATTGGATTATCTATTTTTTAGGTGTTGAGTTTGATAAGTTCTTTATAGACTTTGGATACTAACCTTTTTATCAGATATGTCATTGCAAACATCTTCTCCCATTCTGTAGGATGTCTTTTGGTTTTGTTTATGGTTTCCTTTGCTGTGCAGAAGCTTTTTATCTTGATGAAATCTCAACAGTTCATTTTTGCTTTTCTTTCTCTTGCCTCCAGAGGCATGTCTAGGAAGAAGTTGCTATGGTTGAAGTCAAAGAGGTTGCTGCCTGTCTTCTCCTCTAGGATTCCAATGGTTTCTTGTCTCACATTTAAGTCTTTCATCCATTGTGAATTTCTCCTCGGGTATGGTGTAAGACAGTGGTCTACTTTCATTCTTCTGCATGTGGCTGTCGAGTTTTCCCAACACCATTTGTTGAAGACACTGTCTTTTTTCAATTGGATATTCTTTCCTGCTTCGTTGATTAGTTGACCATATAGTTGTGGGTCCAATCCTGGGTTCTCTATTCTGTTCCATTGATCTATGTGCCTGTATGCACCATACTGACAGCACCATACTGTCTCAATGACTTCAGCTTTGTAATATAGCTTGAAGTCCAGAATTGGATGCCTCCAGCTTTGCTTTTCCTTTTCAAAATTGCTTTGGCTATACAAAACTAAGAGTTGGGTTTTATGAAATAATTAACATAATTGATAAGCCCCTAGTCAGACTTATCAAAGAGAAAGGATCCAAATAAATAAGATCACAAAGTAAAAAGGAGATTGCAACCAACAGCACAGAAATATAATTGTAAGAGAATATTTTTAAAAACTATCTGCCAACAAACTGGGCAAACCAGGAGAAATGGATAACAAATTCCTAAAACCATACAAACTACCAAAGCTGAAACAGGAAAAAATTGAGAATTTCAACAGACCCATAACTAAAAAGAAGTTGAATAAGTCATCAAAAATCTCCCAACAAACAAAAGTCCACAGCCAGATGGCTTCCCAGGGTAATTCTACCAGACATTTAAAGTTAAAACCTATTCTCAAAGTGTTCCAAAAAATAGAAATGGAAGGAAAACTTCCAAACCCCTTCTACAAGGACAGCATTACCTTGATTCCAAAACCAGACAAAGACCTCACTAAATTCACTAAAAAGGAGAATTACAGGCCTATATCCCTAATGAACATGGATGAAAACCTCTCAACAAGATACAAGCAAATAGAATCTAACAGGACATTAAAGGAATAATTCACCATGTTCAAGTGGGACACATTCCCAGACTCCAGGAGTGGTTCAATATTCACAAATTAATCAACATGGTACACCACATTAATAAAAGAAAGGATAAGAACCGTATGATCCTCTCAATAGATGCAGAAAAAAGCATTTGACAAAATACAGCATACATTTGTGATAAAAGCCCTCAACAAAGTAGATAGGGCAAACACACCTCAACATCATAAAGGCCACGTATGAAAGACTCATAGCTAATATCAGCCTCAAAAGGGAAAAACAGAGACCTTTTCCTCTATGGTCAGGAACAAAACAGGGATATCCACCCTTACCTTGTTATTTAATATAGTACTGGAAGTCCTAGCCACTGCAATCAGACAACAAAAAATAAATAAATAAAAGGCATGCAAATCAGCAAGAAAGAAGTCAAATTTTCACTATTCACAGACATGTTATTCTTTGTAGAAAACCTGCAAGACTAGCACTGAGACATGAATTAAGCAAAGTCACAGTTATAAAATCAACATACAGAAATCTGTTGCACTTCTATACAGCAATAATGAAGCAGCATAAAGAGAAATCAAGAAATCGGTCCCATTTACAATGGCACCAAAAACCGTTAGAGATCTAGGAATAAACTTAACCAAAGAGGTAAAAGATCTCTGAAAACTATAAAACACTTCTTAAAGAAATTGAAGAGAACTCAAAGAAATGGAAAAACATTCCATGCTGATGAATTGAGAGAATACTGTTAACATGTCTATAGTACCCAAAGCAGTTTATACATTTAATGCAATCCCTGTCAAAATACCACCAGTAGGGGCATCTGGGTGGCTCAGTGGTCAAGCATCTGCCTTTGGCTCGGGTTGTGATCCCAGGATCCTGGGATCGAGTCCCACATCGGGCTCCCTGCAGGGAGCCTGCTTCTCCCTCTGCCTGTGTCTCTGCCTCTCGCTGTGTGTCTCTCATGAATAGCCAAATAAAAAAATATATACCACCAATATTTTTCACAGAGCTAGAACAATCTTAAAATTTCTATAGAACCATTAAGGACTCTGTATATTCATAACTTCTTTTTCATTTCTTTAGTTTCTATATGTACTATCTCTTAATCATATATAGACTTTCAACAAAACTATAAATACTCTCTCAAAACTGTTAAATGCATCTGGCAAAATGTCAGTTTCATTACTTCTTAGGGACTTCCCTTTTGGTATCTTCAACCCTCGTATGCCATACTGAATTAGTTTTTCTTGACCTGCTTGTCTGCTGCCATCCTGGATTCCTCTTTACCAACAGCTTGGGAAATCCCTGCATCTCTTTCCTGTGTTGGATCTCTTTGGATAGTTGGATCCTATGTCATCATCTTTCTTGGTCTACTCCTTCATTTAGGGGAACACCTCCTCCAGGAGCTTCTTGGGGGGAAAAGGTGCATATACACTAAGTTTTCGGAGGGCTTTGTAACTAACTCTCACAATTGATTAAAAGTTTGACAACAGAATTCTGGGTTGGGAAGCACTTTCCCTCAGCCTTTTAAGGAGACTCTTCTACCTTCTTCCAGTTTCCAACTTTACTGTGGAGAAACCTAATGCAATTCTGATTCCAAACCTTTATATGTGACCTACTTATTTCTTCTGGAAGTTCTAGCATCTTCACTTTGTTCTTGAAGGTCTCAAAATAGGTGACTCTTGTTTTGTTGTGGGTTTTTCCCCCATGCATCATACTGGGTACTTCATACGGGAACTCAAATGTTTTCATTCTGGGAATTTTTTGTACTATTTCTTAATTTCTCTCCTTCTGTTTTCCTATATCTAGAACTCTTTTCCTTTGCATAATTTCTTATTTCTCTTTTCATCTCTAAAATTTGGGTTTTTTGCATATTGAAACTTTCATCTTTATCCTCCAACTTGTCTATTAAATTTTTACTTCTGCTATCATATGCTTAATTTCTAAGATTTTTGCTGTTGTTCTCTGAGTGTTTCTTTTCACTTACTATTTTCTCTTAACTCCCAAATTTTAGTTATAGTTTTCTAGTGGTTTCTGCCCCTTACTGTGTCTGTGTGCCCTCCACACTCCTTTTTATTTTTTCTTCCAAGTTTTTAAATTCCAGTTAACACACAGCATAATATTAGTTTCGGGTTGATTCAACAATTCCATACATCAATTGATTCAACAATTCCATACATCAGCAGGTGCTCATCATAACAAATACACTCCTAATCCCCATCACCTAGTTAGCCCATCCCACCACCATCCCAGCCTTCCTCCTTCCTGGTAACCATCAGTTTTGTTCTTTATCATTAAGAGTCTGTTTCTTGGGCAACCTGGGTGGCTCAGTGGTTTAGCGCCACTTTTAACCCAGGGTCTGATCCTGGAGACCCGGGATCGAGTCCCATGTCAGGCTCCCTGCATGGAGCCTGCTTCTCCCTCTGCCTGTGTCTCTGCTTCTCCCTCTCTCTCTCTCTCTTTCTCTCTCTCTCTCCCTCTGTGGGTATCTCATGAATAAATAAATAAAATCTTTTTTTTAAAAAGTCTGTTTCTTGGTTTCCCTCTCTTTTTCCCCTTCCATGTTCATTTGTTTTGTTTCTTAAATTCCACATATGAATGAAATCATGTGGCATTTGTCTTTCTCTGACTGGCTTACTTAGCCTAGCATAATACTCTTTACCTCCACCCATGATGTTGCAAATGGCAAGATTTCATTCTTTTTTATAGCTGAGTAATATTCCGGTGTGTGTACATTCCATATCTTCTTTATCCATTCATCAGCCATGGATATTTGTGCTGTTTCCATAACTTGGCTATTATAGATAATGCTGCTATAAGCATTGGGGTGCATGTATCTCTTCAAGTTAGTATTTTTGTTTCCTTTGGGTAAATACCCAGTAGTGTGATTGCTGGGTCACAGGGTAGCTCTATTTTTAACTTCTAGAGGAACCTCCATACTGTTTTCCAGAGTGGTTACACCAGCTTGCATTCCCACCAACAGTGTACGAGGGTTCCTTTTTCTCTGCAACCTCACCGACATGTTGTTTCCTGTGTTAATTTTAACCATTATGACCGGTTCCAGTTCCTTTAAAAAATATTTTTCCTTCAGTTCTGGATACTCTATTTCATATTGGAGACATTCTTCAATTTTCTGGTGATCCTTGGGTCTTCAATCATATTTAAGGCTGAAGTACGGAAAATTAGACACTGAGTAGACATGGCGTTTCAACTTTGATTGGACAGAGACAGAGACATTTGTTGGAAATCCCAAACCAACCAACAGCATCTTTCTTTCTCTTGATTGATGAGACTCCAAAAAAAAAATACTCCAAGTTCCTGCCTGGGGTATGTGAGCCACCTTGTCAAGATCTTCTTCATAGGCTGGGTACTTGGAGGGCCTGGATTTTGTTTGTTTGCTTGTTTGTTTGTTAAGTAGGCTGCACACCTCGTATGGGGCTTGATCTCATGGCCCTGAGATCAAGAGTCACATGCTCTACCAACTGAGCCAGCCAGGAACCCTTCTGTCTACATTTTCTTGGGGCTGTAAGGCTGAAGGAAGAAAGAATTCCAGCTATTTCATGCATAAAAGCACCCTGTTTTCATGGCTGTGTTCCACCCGCAGGTGTGCTGGTAGTCCTTGAGGCCAGAGTCCTGATTCAAAGAGTCACTTTCCCTGGGTGGCGCAGCAGTTTAGCACCTGCCTTTGGCCCAGGGCACGATCCCGGAGACCCGGGATCGAATCCCACGTCGGGCTCCCGGTGCATGGAGCCTGCTTCTCCCTCTGCCTGTGTCTCTGCCTCTCTCTGTGTGACTATCATAAATAATAAAAATTAAAAAAAAAAAAGACTCACTTTCCAACTTCCTCCAGGCTGGGAGAGGAGTGGTTTCCTGGTACCGGGGTATGGGAGAGAGACCTAGGGGCCTAACTAATTCTTTGGAGTTTCAACCTAATTCACTTTCAGATCCAATTTCTAGATCTTTCTGAGGTTCTGCAGCAAAATCTTACCTGCCCTTGGGCATTCTTCATTGTTAAATTAGTCTTTAGCTTTATGTGGTCTCACTATTTGTTTTTTGCACTCCTCAAATTTTGTTGCAGCTGTCTTCTCTTTCACTCGTCTTTTGTGGGTTTATGCCTTTAAATTTTTATTTTGAGGGATCCCTGGGTGGCGCAGCGGTTTAGCGCCTGCCTGTGGCCCAGGGCGGGACCCTGGAGACCCGGGATCGAATCCCACGTCGGGCTCCCTGCATGGAGCCTGCTTCTCCCTCTACCTGTGTCTCTGCCTCTCTCTCTCTCTCTCTGTGACTATCATGAATAAATAAATAAAAATCTTAAAAATAAATAAATAAATTTTTATTTTGGTAGCACAGCATGGGTTAATAGATGCCATGGTTTCTTACCTTCTTTAAAAAATTACACAGAATGCCATGGCTTATAGACCATTTTCACATCAATTTTCAATCATAAATTCCAATGCTATGCAATACATTTAGAATGGGAAAGAGATTAAACTGGCCTAACAGTTGTATCTTTAAATGCAGTTTGGTTTTGGATTATCAATATAGCATTTTTTAATCTAATGTATTAGAGAATTAGTTTAAGTTAAACTAGACAGTTCTGTTTGATTCTCAAAAGTGGAAATCAGCATTACATAGAAGGGTATAGTTTTCATTCCCTCCCTGCTCCTTCCCCAAGGCACTGAGCCACAGACACATCACACAGATACTTTGTTTCCAAGCATAACTTGGGACCTGAAGAATGCAGATGACAGCAAAGCAGAAAACAAATTGTCCAATGATTTTATTTATTTGGTAATGCCTGCTTCACAGTCAATCTGTATGTACTTTTTGTATCAGAAGAGAACATTCAGTTGCTTTACTGGCTTCCTTTTCTCATTGTACTTATATTTAAGTGGCATTGAAAAAAACCCTGCCATTGGGCACAGAGTGCTATGCAAGGAGAATGAGCAAGCAAGCAGGGTGGAAAGGATTTACCTGTCTCAGTGTTTGAACTACCTATTCATTGCAACCTCCTGGATGCCATGAAAAGATCGGGGCAAAATATCAGTGACCAGAATAGAAAATAGTTTTCCATAATGGAAAATGAGATGAGAAAACACATCTCGTGTCAAATTGTTCTTTCTCTTTCTTTTCCCCTTTTTAGATTACAGGTGCATTGCCTAGACAGAAAATCTCCTCCGTGGACTTGGGAAAGTCTCTTACCCATATCCTTCATTCACCCTTATAAATACTTCAGAGCACCAAGGAATTAAGCATTCCCTGATTCTACTTTTTCACCAAAAGCTATAGAGGTACTTTAAGTAAACTTGATAAACTACTATTCATTTCTGAGATTCCCTTAAGCTTCTCGACAAACACTTCTTGTCGCGGATGAAGTCTGAAATTTGTCTAACGGACCCACTATTCTGGGAGTCAGCCTTGCTCCCCAGACTGGGTAAACTGTGAGTGGCATGCATGTACCCCCTCTACCCCACTGTGTATGTTGGAGGACGTGGTCCTGGAGTGCTAGAAGGAGCGCCAGCTCCGGGAGTAGATGCATTCAAACTCTGGCTCAGTCATTTATGAGCTGGTTGATTTTGGTTGAGTGTGAATTTATGTGTCCTTTCAACAGAAACAGAAAGCTATGTAACTTAATTGCTTCCTTTTTTGCCTTGGTTTCCAGAAAACATGGAGCTAAATCCATCACTCCATTGTACCAGATGACTCATTTCAGGTAGCTGGCAAAGTCTCTTCCCTTTGTTTCCTTAAATGATCTTTACTATGTCTGATTGCCAGTGTCTCATTTTATATTTCTATTTTAAGCCAGATAAAGTCATTGCATATGAATCTAAAATAATTTTTCTGCCATTGACATCTCTATAAACTGTCACCAATTTAAGCTGACCTTTCTCTAGATGGCTCTTGATGCTTTATTCTGCCCTCTGACAATTCTTCCTAGGTGAGTGGTGTGACATGATGATTTCATTTAACTTCATGTTCTCCCTTTATAAGTGAGTGGGTGCTGATAGTTGAAAGTCTGATTTTCAAAGTTGTAGAGTTTTCTGAAAACTAATGCAAAAGGAGCTACACATGGAGCTACGCAGCTTTTACTTCCTATAAGAAGAAATTATACAAGTTCATAAACATAAACTTGACTTAGATCTATCGCCGAGAATTTCCATTTCTTTTTAAGTATACATGAAATTTATTCAGCAAGCATTAATTTAATATCTATTATGTGCCAGACTTGTACTTATCTCTCAGGATACACATGAAAAGACAGACCCTGTTGCTGAACTATCTGGCAGTCTACTGGGAAAAAGTAATATGAAAATATACAAGTACAATAAAGTGAGATGAATGCTATAATAAAATGCTGTGGGGCCATGGATTAGAAGCCAACTCTTTCTAGCAGGAATCAGAATTCTGATTCTTGAATGGTTTTGAATATGTTTAGCCTTCATAGATATCAGTTTTCCAAAGGTGAAATTGGAAAAAAGAAAAAAAGTTGAAACTGATTGAGACAATTTATTGTCTTACCAGCAACGCATTTGTGTTTCAGTAACTTCACATCCTCACGAACCCTCACTATTGTAAATCCCCTTAATTTAGCCATTCTGGTAGATATGTCATGGTAACTGATTCTGGTTTTCGGTGATGAGTTGATAGAGGCTACAGGGGAGGACAGGTGAAGGGAAGAAGAGGCTTTGGTTTTTGGTTTTGCTGTCTGTTTCACTGACAGATGGCATTTACCAGCTTTGGAAATAAAGAGAAAAAGCAGACAGAGAGCATGGTGCAATGGGAGAAGGTAGGAAAATTCATTTGGGACATGTTAGATTGGAAGTGGTGGTAGAAGCTCCAATTAGAAAGATCTTTTTCCTTTTGTAGCCCCAAATACCCAGAAATCCAGCAGAACATTCTGGAGACCCCATATTGCCTTGCCTTAGAGAAAAGTTAAGAGGGTTTTGTTTTCAAAGCTTTAATCTATAGGAGTGATAGACCTATACTTCCAAAGGAGAATACAGCCTTGAGGGTTGAAAGAGGAGATGAACATGAAGTGCCATGGCATTCAAGAGGAGGAAAAGGCAAATTCTGAGGTAAATTCTGCAAAATAAAGAGTGATGCTAGGAGGTGCACTACTCTCTCTCTCTCTCTTTCTCTCTCTCTCAGAGCAGCTGACAGTAGTCAAAAGCAAGACTATAGAGCAGAAAATAAAGTCAAAGATGCTGATCTCTGTAAATCTACAGATTTCACTGGTTATCATACTGGTCATCAGCATGTGTAAGGTAGTTAAAACCACGGAAAAGGGTGAGCTTTACTTTAGGTCTACTTACAGCGTGAGAGGAGAAAAAGGCCAATATAATGGGAAACATCAGTGTTTTAAGAATTGGCAGTGGAAAAGGAAGAGTCTGAAAAAGAACATCCAGAGAGGCAAGAAAAGAAGTGGCAAAGAACAATGTGATGGAAGCAAGGAAGAGAGTTTCTTTTTTTTTTTTTTTAAGATTTTATTTATTTATTCATGAGAGACATGGAGAGAGAGAGGCAGAGACACAGGCAGAGGAAGAAGCAGGCTCCATGCAGGGAGCCTAACATGGGATTCGATCGCAGGACTCCAGGATCACACCATGGCTGAAGGCAGGCACTTACCCGCTGAGCCACCCAGGGATCCCCCCAGGAAGAGATTTTCAAGAAGGAAATGATCAACATGGCCTCGTGCTAGAAAAGATGTTAAACAATGTAAGGATTTTAAAGGGTTAGAAAGTCATTAACGACTTTACCAGAGCCATTTCACTGGATTGATGGAGGATAAGCCATAGTATGATGAGCCGTAAAGTGAATGAACAATGAAGAAGTGCAGGGAATGTTTTATATTCTTTTCTGAGGTTTAATAATGAAGTGAAAACAGAAATACAGAGTGATCTCTAAGAGATTACAAGTTTGGGGAAGACAATTTTCCCTTAATATAGTAGAAACTTAAGCATGGTAAAAGGCTACAGAGAAGAAGTCAATAGTGATAGATAGAGACATTGAAAAAAAATGAGAGTAGAGGCTAAGAAGGAGTACCTGAAGCATTAGAGGGAAAACCAGCAAAGAAGTCTATGGGATGATGTTGTCAACCAATTGCTTTTAAGAACTGATAAAACTTAAAGGCAGTAAATAGTTTCCTGGATTTGTCAACTAAGATACCAGTAATGGCTTTTATTGAGAAAGGTTGAGTCTTAGAGACAGAAGCAAGAGTGCAAGGAGCCGAGATCTAAAGGGAACATGGGGAACTGAAAACACCAAGTTTAAGATTAGGTTTTCAAGATACTTAGCTGTGATTGGAATACATAAATGTACTAAACCTGTCTATTGGGTACCTGGGTGGCTCAGTGGTTAAGTGCCTGCCTTTGGCTCAGAGGTCATGATCCTGGGGTCCTGGGATCAAGTCCTGCATTGGGCTCCCTGCAGGGAGCCTGCTTCTCCCTCTATGTCTCTGCCTCTCTCTTCTTCTCTCTCATGAATAAATAAATAAAATCTTTTTAGGAATAAATAAATAAACCTGTCTATCATCTCTGCTGGTCTCCATGAGCGGCCAGTATACTACCAACCTTGCCTTGCTTATGGGACTGGGGGTGGGCCCTAGTCAAGGGAAGCAAACTCTACAGGCACCGATATCAATCAAGGTGGGGCACCCAAAGTACTACATGTTTGCTTTGTCTTGATGAACCCTTTTCTGCAGACAATTAAAAGTCCACTCATGGTTCAATGACAGTTGCACAGCAAAACGACTGGAGAGATTCTTATGTTTTTGGAGAAATCCTCCCCTTTTTCTTAAGGATTAACTGATCTCCAAGATACTTAGCTGTCCAAATAATGTTCAGAGATATAGTATCTGTTGGATTGCCCTTCAGAGATCACATCTTTCCTTTTCCATATTTGCCATTATTTTAAGCCATGAAAGAAAGCAAAGGGCCATCAAGGAACCTATAAGCCAAATATTTTTATTTACATTATCATGATCTCAGAATATCTAAGTACTAGGTCAATCTCCCTCATCCCAAAAAAAGCCAAGTTAACAATCACTGATGGAGTCTGACTTGTTTTCATACCAACTTACTCATTCTGTAAGCATGGGTACTTATAATTATGTCCTTAAAGCTAACCAGGATTTTCAAAAGTCAAGTGTAACCATGGGCTGTGGCTTTTATTAGTCACGGCCTCCAGAAGTGTTGATTCAGCTGAGCAGGAAGCAATAGGAAGATTGACTCTGACTTAGTTAGTAGTCATTTGTGGGGGAAGGGTACAGAGTTGGGTAGAAGTTGAAAAAAAATAAGCAAATGTTTTTTAAAATTACATTTTAAAAACCACCTAGGATTCAGGAAGTAGCATTTTCTATACTGTTATGTGTTCAGCTTCCTAATGGGTTATGAAGTTTGTTATATTATTTTAGGGGTATCTGAGCAGAGCAAGAGCAGAGAAGAAATTACCAAGCATGAGAATAGGCAACTGGTGATAAATACTTTTGCACCATTAAAAATATTTAACACCCTCTGCCTTTACTATACGAGAGAGTATATTATCATTTCATTATCATTTTTTAAATATCACAACTCCAGTAGTTGAGTTACCATGTCTAATTTTTTAGAGATGAAAAAAAGAAAACCATCATTGTTGAAAAATCCCCAACAGGGGGATCCCTGGGTGGCTCAGTGGTTTAGCGCCTGCCTTTGGCCCAGGGCATGATCCTGGAGTCCCGGAATCGAGTCCCACATCGGGCTCCCGGAATGAAGCCTGCTTCTCTCTCTGCCTGTGTCTTTGCCTCTCTCTCTCTCTGTCTGTCATGAATGAATAAATCTTTAAAAAGAAAGAAAGAAAGAAAGAAAGAAAGAACAAATTAATGTACATCAATTTGGAGATACTCTGCCTGAGTACTTGAAAACATTCCTCAAAAATTTTACCACACACAAACAAAAGCCAAAGCTAACTCAAGATAAACATTTTCATTTCAAGAATCATTTGGGTATGGATAGACTTAATCTTTCTGAGAGGAAAGGTCTTTTGGCCCACTTTTAAAATCCCACTTCCATCCTATCTTGCCCACTCCACAATCTAACACAGTGCCTGATGCACATTTATTCCAGAAATATTTATTGAGCTTTTTTTTTTGCATGCCAGGCATTCACTAGAAATGGGGACATAGGAATAAGGAATAAGGAAGCACCTACTTTGTATTAGTCAGTATATGGGCTAATACAAAAAAAAAAAAAAACAGTTTCATGATGTATTCTATACATTAACACTTAGGTTTTATAGATGTGGCATCAGAAATTGGTAAAGGAAAAAAAAAGAAATTGGTAAAGGATACACAGCGTGCTACCTATGCAGAAATGTCCAATGGGTCAGGAAAAAGTGGTGTCATAAGCTATATTTGGTTGGAAGATTTCTCTCTGAGGAAAGTGATCAGACTGAGAGAAGAGACAACTAGATACTAGTGAGATATTTGAGAGTCCCACAGTAAAAAGGTCTGGGCCCTCTCTGATTACCCTATAGCAAAGACCTCCAACAAAAAACCCAGCCTCTACACACAGAGCCTCCAATCAGGTTTTAGTACCTTCTCGCAAATAGGGGAAGACAGTCAAAGATCACCAGATATTTGAGGAAAGCCTCCAATGTGAAAGATGGAATCCAAAACCAATCCACAACAACAAGAACTCAAGAACAATTGTTCTCGAGAACAATTTGAGAAGAAATACACATTAAGGAGAGATAATTTTTAAATATCACAATGGGTATTCTTAGGAAAATATCAGAAAAGATTATGCATTCAAAGTCGGAGATAGAAGGCTATGGAGAGGGACATTCAGAGAATAAAATAAATTTAAAAGTTATATTAGAATTGTAAAACTCTTAAATAAAATCTTCAAAAATGAAAAAAAAAAAAAGAAATGTAAAACTAGAAGAGGTGAATGACAAAATTGGGGAAGTCTCCTAGAAAGTAAAATCAAAAGAGGATGACTATAGATGATCCAATTTTCAATCATATGAGCTCCAGAAAAAGAAAACAAAAAAAGACAAAAAAAAGGAAGGAAAGTATCAGTGAAATAATTTCAGAATTTAAAGATAAAATTTCCAAAATACGTCCATGGAGAGCCCAGCAAAATATCAAAAATTTCAGAAGTTCTAAAGTCCTCGGGGTATAAGTGAAAGACAATTACTTTCAAATGATCTAGAATCAAGATGACATCAGATTTCTATTGCAAAACTAGTAGCAAAAAGACAACAAATGGAAAATGCTCCCAAAATGTGAAGGACAATGCTTCCAAAATGTGAAGGAAAATTGACTTCAACCTAGAATTCTATACTCAGACAAAATATCAAGTGGTAGGGACTAGAGACATTTTAAGACATTCAAGTTCTCAAAACCAGGCTCTTTACTTCTCTAGAATCCTTTCTGAGGCTGGTACTGGAACATGTGCTCCACTGAAACAGAAGTGTGAGTCAAGAAAGGGGAAGGCAAGAGATCTTACTAGAGATCCTATAGGAGAGAGGTGACTGTGAAGCCACAGGGTGACAGTGAATGGAAATTTCAGGATGGCAGTTGATGCAGGCCCAGAGAGCACCCAGGCCAGACAAGAACAAAATGAATCACACTGAAAGAAATACTCCCCTCCCCCCAAAGTAAAATAGAATATCTGAGTGTCTGAGTGTATTGAGAAAAGAAACAGATCTTCCAGACAGCTCGAACATGAAATAGTGAAACATAAAAGTAAACCAAAAGTGAGGGAGCTTAAAACAAAGAATTGTACAAGAAAGGAAGTGAGTTAATAGTACACTGCATGGCTCAGGTGGGAATACTGGCAATGCAGCCATAATATTGTAAATGGTGAATACCGATCTTGCTAAAAATGTAACCATATCAGAAGAAAAGTGAGGAGGATGTATGATGTCCTGAGGGGTGAAAGAAGGTAAGAGAGCATGAAATACTTATTTTTTATAATCAGAATTCAACAGGTCTTCTAAGTGTGGGAAAAAAATCAGAAGAAAGCAGTATAAGGGTGCTACTTTGAGAAAAAGAAGCAAATACTACCAGAAACACCTAAAAAGATTTCAAAGTAGCTGCCAAGAAGCAGAAATGGGGGTGTATGCCCAGACAAAACCTGATTTTTATTCTTAAAGAAGCCAAAATACTTAGAGAATTATGACACTTCACTGGATCTCAATGTACTAAGAAGCACTATTTTATGTACCACTAAGAAAGAAGCCAAAAAATTAAGACAAAATGCTCTCCTACAGCATAGAATTTTTTATATTGATTGAAAGAGCTATTTGGGGCTTTCTGTAGATCTTTTTATCATATTTTATACATACATAAAAAAGAAAATGCAAATGAAACAAATTAGCTATAGTATTTCTAAAGCTTCCCCCTACATAGTATTTCTAACTCTTCTCAGTTCTCTTGGACTCAAAATGGTTGATCTCTGTATTTTGCCAGACACGATTGATCTCTGTGCTACCCAGAATATTAGCAACATACAG
Organism: Canis aureus; assembly: GCF_053574225.1. NCBI lineage: Eukaryota > Metazoa > Chordata > Mammalia > Carnivora > Canidae > Canis > Canis aureus. The sequence goes on from NC_135631.1 coordinate 42,489,552, forward strand.
CATCTATTAAAAGAGTGCTAGCTTTGCCTTCCTCAGTAAGCTACTTAATACTTTAATACTGTCTTTGGGTTTTCTTCAAAGCTGCTGACACCCATTCTGTAGCTTTTGATGCTGTCATGACTTGATTTTACCAGAAGGTGTCAATAAAAGTTTATTATACAACAGTCAGGACTCATTTTCCTTCCTAAAATGGCCCTTGAATGATTGTTGAATAAAACACAGGGAGCTGCAGTTGTCCAGTGATACCACCCCAAATAGCATTCAAGTGTGTGCAAACAGATGATGATCTCCACATTGGAACATCTTCGTGGCTGACCTCAGGTAGGACATGTTGACAACTGTAGGATGTAATCCCAATTTCAGATATGTGAAAGTATAAGAACACACCAAAAACACAATTACCTTCAATACATATTTTAAAGCTTAGAAGAAGAAAAAGAGGAAAGTGAAGAAAAAGAGGGAGAAGACAAGACCATTCTAAGAATCCAGACAAGAACTAAGGCCAAAGAAGTGGGGATAGAGAGATGACACTGCATTCAAGGCATATTTAGAAACTGGAATTGACAAGTCTTGGTGCTGATGGAAAGTTGAGGATAAGAGCAGGAGAGGAACAGAGGATGACTCAAAAGCCCTAGGTTATGCACCTGGATAGGAAGCAAAAAAAAAAAAAAAAAAAAGCTATGAGGGGGGGAAAGTTCAATTTTTGGGTACACTGAATTTGAGGTTTTATTTGACATTCTAGATAGAGATGTCCAGTAGGCAGTTGGGACTATAAATCTGCAGCTTACAAAACCAAAGACCCAATACTATATTAGTCATTATTTACAAAGTATATATAAAGCAAAGAATTCACTGTGACCAGTTTAAGAGGAAAGGACTTTATTACAAAATAGTAAGTGGCCTACTTAGGAAGACTAATGGAAAAGACTTTATCCCAAGCCACACTGCAGAACTGGGCAACTAAAGAAGCTGCTGCCTTTAACATGATCAGAGCTCTATAAAATCAGGACATTGTCTGCTACATCAGAAACTACTGTTACAAGTACTTGCTCCAAAACCACACACATTATGACCCTTCGAACCTGTACCAGCGAAAACATGCCCTCGTGCCCTGACTTTCTACACTCAAATTAGTTCCAAATCCAAATCTCACACAAGTGTATGAACTTAAATTACAAACAGAACTCTAAGGCATAAGAAAAATTCTTTGCTTTGTTGATTTTCTTTGTTCAGGGGTAGGGGTGGTTTGGTTAGCTTTCCAAATGTTTGAAGGAGGCTGGTCTGAAATACATGATGAGAAAGCCAAAGTACATTATCTACCCAAAAGATCAAAAACAGAACATTGGGGAAAATGAACACTGGAAGTGTGAGAAACCAGTAAGGAGACAGAGAAGGCATGGTCAGAAGGGTGAGCACCATAATGAGCACAGTGCAATGGAAGTCAGTAGAAAAGGGAATTTTTGGAAGAAACGAGTAGTAAACAGTGTCAGGGGCTGCTAAGAAGTAAAAAGTTTGAACAGCAAGATAAGGTCTAAAGATTGAGTGATGGAGTTAACAAAAATGTTATCTTTAGTGATGGTGGCAGGAGGAGTTTCAGGGAATTGGTTAAGGGTAATGTTTGAGATGGGTTAAAAAGTGAATGGAAGGCACAGACTGTTACTTCATGGAGTTTAGCCTCATCTTAAATATGAAGTAACCTCTGGGAGCCTGAGGTTCCTCATCTGGTGGAATGGATTTGTGCACGCCTTGTGGATTTGTTCTAAGTGTAACTTAGTGTGGCCAAGCCTTTACCACCATAGTGGAAATTTAAAAAAAAATAATAATAACCTCACTTTTACACCTGGGGTCTCCCCATGTACCTCCCGTTTGGGGATTTGGGGAGCTCAATCCTTCACCCCCCTCATCACTTCTAGCTCCTTTCTCCATAGGTCATGACCTACGTAAGTCAAAATATCAACTTTATTAATGGTAAAGCTAGAATGAAGAAAACAGCTTGGGCTTGAGGCTGAACTGAACTTGTACTTCCAGCCAGGGAAAGGAGCTAGACCCTGCCGGGTCTGCTTGCCACGGCCCTTTCCTCATTTTTGAGGCAAGGAGCAGGAGAGCAAGAATCAGGAGATCAAGCCATACATGAGCAATGACCCTGCCTGGCAAGAAAACAGGAGGAGAAGGAGACAAGAAAAGGTTGGAGAGAACAATGAGTGTTTCCTCCATGGCACATCCTCAGGAGGATGGAAGTGTCTATAGAAACCATAGATGGGGAGAGAAAGGGTCTCTCCGCCAGAGCAGTAGGGGTAACTCTCACTGCCCATGAACAAGATGGCTTCCACATCATAGTCCTTGCAGGGTGGAGGATGGCTCTCCTCCAGTTGGTTCTTCATTTGCCACACAAGCTCACAAAAGAAATGGACAGGGAGAAGCCTGACGAACAGCCTTCATTCTACCTGTCATTCTAGACTAATAAATTGGTAAATTCAATTCCTTAAATAGGATAGTTGCAACACATAAAGAGATACTCCAATTCCCCTTGCTGACCAGCAGCCAGAATTCCAACCGCAGACAGCCACCAGATGATGACATAGTCTTCAGGGTCTGAGTCAGCTTCAGAGAGTTTCCTCACCTGACCTCACACCATTCCCAAGCAGCCTGCATCCAGTGACTCATTAAAGCAGGAGTATAAAATCCTGGCCTTTCCTGTCAGACATGAAACAGCCCTGACATGCAATATTTGGTCCAGGGCTTCCATGCAGCTTTCCTGGGCTGCACTGCAGTTCACTTTTGGATCATCTTACTTTGGCTCCCTTTCTTTCTTTCACAGATGTTGCTCATTAATTAATGTTTTGCCTCCCAAACTCTATCCCTGTCTCAGCGTCTAGACAATCCCACCTTCATCAACAATGTAGGGCAAATCAAGATCAAACTAATAACAAACATAGCTATTCCCTTTCACTTCCCCAAAGAAGAAGGTGGCTTCCAGACCAGGTTTCATAAAAAGGCTTCTTCCCTCTCCTTGTGAATCTGTACCCCAACCTTCCTGCCTCACTTCAATTTCCCATCCCCCATGACCCAGTCTCCCCTCCACGGTTCTCAGTTTGGTAACTCAACTCACCTCCCTGACAAAAATCCATCTCATCCCTTAGGAGGCTGTACCACTCTTGCTCTCATTCCATATTTGCTGTCAGATGCAGAGTCTCATGACTTCAGCCAGAAGCTTGCTGAGGCTCTCCTCTTTTAGTCACCACTGATCTCTGAAGATACAGAATAAAAGAGCTTGGGTTCAAGTGTGAGCAAGGTGGATATGAGTGCTTTAAACCCAGTTTCCACTAGAGAGAACTGTGACTCCCATATATATGACAAAGGACTTGGATTTGGATATATAAAGAACTCTTAAAATTCAATGTTAGATAACCCAATTTTCAAAAGGGCAAAGGATCTGAACAGACATTTCTCAAGAAAAGAGAGGTACGAATGGCCAATATGCACATGAAAAAATGCTCAATATAATTCCCCACCAGAGAAAAAACACAGTGAGAAAAGGTTTTTCAAGTATGCTGTGATTGCATTAAGAACTATAGACATCATAATTTCATACCTATTATAATGTCTATAATCAAAAAGTCAGAAAATAACAAGTGTTGACAAGGAAGTGAAGAAATTGGAAGCTTCATTCAACTGCTGATGGAAATGTAAAATAGTACAGTCACTTCCTCAGTTAAACAGAGTTCTCATGTGACCCAGCAATTCCACTCTTAGGTATATATCCAAGTAAGAACATACGTCTACACAAAAGCTCACGCATGAATGTGTAGAGTAGCATTATTCATAATAAGGTGGATGTAATCCAAATGGCCACTGAGTGATGAATAAATAAAAAATGAAGTCTATTCATATATTAAAATACTATTAGACCATTAAAAAGGCATGAAGTACTGATACTTGTTAAAATGTAGATGACCCTTGAAAACATTGAGCTAAGGGAAAGAAACCAGTCACACAGGGCCACACACTGCATGATTCTATTTATATGAAATGGCCAGAATAGGCAAATTTATAGAGAAAGAAAGTAAATTAGTGGTTTCCCAGGGTTGGAACAAGGGGAGAACAAAGGGGTGATGGCTAAGGAGTTTCTTTCTGTGGTGATGAAAATTTCTGAAAATTGATTGTAGTGACAGTTGCACAATTCTGTGAATATATTAAAAACCACTGAATTGTACAGTTTAAATGGGTGAATCATATGGTATGTGATTTATATTTCAATAGTGAACTTCTGAAACTGAATAAAAGAAGTGAAAGAAGTTGTAAGTATAAATAAGTTCATTGGTTGGGGTCAAAAAACTGAAATTCCTAACTGAAAACCTCAGGGTTCTTGTTGAAATATAAGGCAAAGCCACCTGCTAAGGAGTTTATAAGATGTCCAAGAAAAAGATGACAGGGGTGGTCCAGTCTTCTTGAAATCAAGTTTCAATATGTGTCATGAGAGTGAGTGACTGAGGTGGAGTGAAGAGATAGGTGTGGGGGCCCAGGGAGACCCAAGGCTTAATTCACCTCGAAAGTATGTGTTTGAATCAAAAATTATGTCCTCTGTTAGCCCGAGTATGAGACAGCATTAAAGTGTCAATATAGCCTTAAAAATCTCTTAGAAATTGTCACTACATTTGCTCTAGGAAAATCTCATTTTCATTTACTAAATTCAGAAATGGTTGTAGGAGTTCAAATGGAGGCCATGCTCAAGTTATCTTTCTCTTACGGAGCAGGGAAAAAAAGGTTTTTCAAGCGCACTGATTGCACAAAAGATACAAAAGCTACTTAGAAGAATAAGCATCCAGATAATGATAGGCAAAACAACACCTCCTCAGAACAATAAATAAAATATAAACACCTTCATCTACTGATGAGGAAAGGTCACCTGGGACCCTCTTCCTTTATCCCTCCAAGGTAAAAAGAGTTAGAAGAAGATGTCTGGGAGCTCTAAAGGCTTTCCCCCTTCACTTTGCCCCTAAATCCAGAGCATCCTCTCAGGTCCCAGCTGATCTTCAGACCCCTAGGATGAGTCAGGTTTCTTTTCATAGAGAGCACCATTCCCTCTCACCTGTGAGGTCCCTACACTCCCCCATCTCAAAATATGGCTTAGAGTTGACATAATGTCCACACTTCCCTTGCACCTAGCATCCCCCTCCCTTGTCAAGACAAACAACCAATGACAATAAGAGCTCAAGGTTTCAAAAGAAACCAGTCTAGTTATATTAAGCATAAAGGAACTTACTAAAGGTAATTGAATGTCAACAAGTTAACTAGAATGGTTGGAGGAGCAGGCTCTAGGCTGAGCCTCTAGGACTAACTCCCAGAACAACGCAGAACTGACCAGCCAGCAAGCTACTAGCTCTACAACAATCGGGATGGGGAGCAATCAGCAAGCAGATACTGGAACTATTGATTCCATGAACCAAATGGCTCACAACCATCATTGTGATGCAGGGATCAGAAGGGAAGAATCAGGAAGCTATTGTCACCACACTACAACTGCCTCTCAGCACCCATGAAGCTGGTGGCTGCACATTAGAGCACCATTTCAGAAAAACCTGCAAGCTCTTGTCCACCAGCAGAAAAATAGCCAAAAACCAGAAGGGAGATGGCTTCTGTTTCACTTCTGCTTTCTACATGGAAACCAAAATGTATATAATAAAATACATCCAGAAGAGTCCAGGCAAATGTAGCTTCCTGCTTTTCAGCCTCTGCAGTACTGGAAGACACCAAAATGAGATGGAAATGGATGCTGAGTGCCATTGAGCCATGTACAATTCACACCTACGCCCGCAGGCACACACCACACACGCGCCACGCATGCACACACACACACATACTACCCATGATGGTGAGATTACTGACCCTTTCTGTTATGTGGATGTTTCTGACAACTGTCACAGGAAACGTACTGGGAAAATAAATGAAAACCATGGAAAATTATGAAAGTTCCAACATTTCACATGAGCAACTGAGTCCTAGGCTCTAGAGTCCCTGGTTATTGATATCCTCTAAGGGATTAAGGAAATATCTGATGAACAGCCCTGTGCTTTTATGTTTTTAAAGATCTTATTTATTTATTCATGAAAGATCCACAGAGAGAGAGGCAGAGGGAGAAGCAAGCTCTCTGAGGGGAGCCTGATGTGGGACTCGATTCCAGGACCCTGGGATCATCACCTGAACCAAAGGCAGATGCTCAACCACTGAGCCACCCAGGTGTCCCAGCCCTGTGCTTTTAATACTCTGAAGGTCCAAGTCCACCAAGGCTCTCTGGTACTCTGTAATAAAGAGCCTGACGCCATTTTTGATATTTGATGGCTGACAACATTCAAGCCCTACTCCTCCTTCCCTTTGGCTCCACATCTGGGCAGTTGATAAGCAAACCCATGTGCTCCCTTCTTTGGCACTGGGAAGAAGTTCAGACCACGCAAATCTTGGCTAGTGTGAAGGGAGGGACCCCTCATGCCAGCCTCACATTCTAACCATTACAAACTGAAGCCAGTCACGCCTCTCTGCTCTCTCTTCAGACCTACTTGGGAGCCTGCCTTGCTCTCCTCCCCCGCAAAAAAAAAAAAAAAAAAAAAAAAAAAAAAAGCTACATCATGTGAATAATAAATCTTTCATACCCTCTTGGTCTGCATATGGCATCATCAGTCTTGACATCAGAACCAAGTTTTGGTGGGAGGTCCGTCTTGTCCCAAGGGATGAGCACAAGGTACTCCACCCTACCACCACACACCACAACCCTCCTACACCATATATTTCTGACCCCCATCCTTGCTTTCCAGTGGTCCCTGGTTCCTCCCTACAGACACCTTCATGGCGGAATGATGTCTCTGTCCTAAGAGGGGGATTGACCTCTCTACAAGACACGATTGCATCAAGTTCCAATTAACCTGGGCTCTGCTTTGCCCAGGAATGTGTCTTCCAGAGCATTTCCTCCCAGGGACCACATTACCTTTCTCCTCATTGCCAAATCCAGATGAATGCCTCTTGCCCATGTAAAACTCTCTTAATGGATGATTTTATTCACAATCACTTGCTTCTGTCATCTGTTTGTTCTTCATCGGGAGCCTGATGCCTGGTTTAGCACCTTCACCTCACCTCAAGACTCTTTTAAACTGGGAGCACGAGTGATGCTACCCCCAAAGTTCAGACACATTCAATTCCAATGGCATTTACCTACAAACAACTAATACCAACATCCTGCCTTACATCATAGTTATCCTTCACTGCCAGCCCAAATTCAGACGTTTCCAGCCTCCTGTCTTCTTCCATTGTTTCTTCTTGATACTGCTCATTTTGCCTGGAATAAATTGCTTTTATATCTTTAATTGCATAACTCCTTCCCATCCTCCTAGACTCTGTTCTAAGTTCTCTCTTCTTTGCCAGCTAAGACTGTCCTGCCATTGTCCCCACCACAAGGGTAAAATAAATAAAAGATAACAGGGACTGCAAACTGGCAACTTACAGTCTGATTCTGGCTAGAAGTTTTATTTTATTTGGCCTGAAGAGGGCTTAAAAAAAACAAAACACTTTTTTTTCCAAAAGAACTCAAAGCAGGATCTCAAAAAGATATTTGCCCACTCATGCTTACTGCAGCATTATTCACAATAGTCAAGAGGTGGAGGCAACCCAAATGTCCATCAAGAGATGAATGGATAAAGAAAATGTGGTCTACAATAGAATATGGTATAAAATAAAATATTATTCATCCTTTAAAAAGTAGGAACTCCTGTCACATAGACACACCTTGAAGACATTATGCTAATACTGAACCATATCTAAATGGTTTGAATAAAACTTACAGGCTTTTCATATATAATTCCTTTAATGTTTTGCTATTATCTTTTCTAATTTTTAATTTGTATATATTATTTATATAATTTCATAAGAAATTAGTAAGCAGTTTTTGTCTTTATACTGTTTTCTCAAATTTTGGAATCATTTCAATGATAATTTTCTGTCCATACTCTCAAAGAGCTTAACTGTTTTTTTTTTTTATTATTTGCTTCCTGAATATTTGGAATTTACCTATAAAACCTTCTGAACATGGAGGCATCGTGGGGATAAATCTTTAAATTTTTCTAATGTCAATTTGAATGCCTTTTATTTCTTTTTGTTGTCTGATTGCTGAGGCTAGGACTTCCAGTACTATGTTGAATAGCAGTGGTGAGAGTGGACATCCCTGTCCTGTTCCTGATCTTAGGGGAAAGGCTCCCAGTGCTTCCCCATTGAGAATATTTGCTGTGGGATTTTCGTAGATGGCTTTTAAGATGTTCAGGTAAATAAAAATTAAAAAAAAAAAAAAAGGGATCCCTGGGTGGCGCAGCGGTTTGGCGCCTGCCTTTGGCCCAGGGCACGATCCTGGAGACCCGGGATCGAATCCCACATCAGGCTCCCGGTGCATGGAGTGCATGGAGCCTGCTTCTCCCTCTGCCTGTGTCTCTGCCTCTCTCTCTCTCTCTGTGACTATCATAAATAAATAAAAATTAAAAAAAAGAAAATAAGATGTTCAGGAATGTTCCCTCTATCCCTACACTCTGAAGAGTTTTGATCAGGAATGGATGCTGTATTTTGTCAAATGCTTTCTCTGCATCTATTGAGAGGATCATATGGTTCTTGTTCTTTCTCTTGCTGATATGATGAATCACACTGATTGCTTTACGAGTGTTGAACCAGCCTTGTGTCCCGGGGATAAATCCCACTTGGTCATGGTGAATAATATTCTAAATGTATTGTTGTATCCTATTGGCTAGTATCTTGTTGAGAATTTTTGCATCCGTGTTCATCAGGGATATTGGTCTATAATTCTCCTTTTTGGTGGGGTCTTTGTCTGGTTTTGGAATTAAGGTGATGCTGGCCTCATAGAATGAGTTTGGAAGTACTCCATCTCTTTCTATCTTTCCAAACAGCTTTAGTAGAATAGGTATGGTTTCTTCTTTAAACGTTTGATAGATAGAATTCCCCAGGGAAGCCATCTGGCCCTGGACTTCTGTGTCTTGGGAGGTTTTTGATGACTGCTTCAATTTCCTCCCTGGTTATTGGCCTGTTCACGTTTTCTATTTCTTCCAGTTCCAGTTTTGGTAGTTTGTGGCTTTCCAGAAATGCGTCCATTTCTTCTAGATTGCCTAATTTATTGGTGTATAGCTGTTCATAATATGTTTTTTAAAATCGTTTGTATTTCCTTGGTGTTGGTAGTGATCTCTCCTTTCTCATTCATGATTTTATTAATTTGAGTCTTCTCTCTCTTCTTTTTAATAAGGCTGGCTAATGGTTTATCTATCTTATTAATTCTTTCAAAAAACAAACTCCTGGTTTTGTTGATCTGTTCCACAGTTCTTCTGGTCTCTATATCATTGAGTTGTGCTCGAATCTTTATTAACTCTCTTCTTCTGCTGGGTGTAGGATCTATTTGCTTTTCGTATATAATTTGAGTTTTTTCTCCAGCTCCTTTAGGTGTAAGGTTAGCTTTTGTATTTGAGTTCTTTCCAGTTTTTGGATGGATGCTTGTATTGTGATGTATTTCCCCCTCAGGACTACTTTTGCTGTATCCCAAAGATTTTTTTTTATCTCAAAGATTTTGAATGGTTGTATCTTCATTCTCATTAGTTTCCATGAATCTTTTTAATTCTTCTTAATTTCCTTGTTGACCCTTTCATCTTTTAGCAGGATGGTCCTTAACCTCCACATGTTTGAAATCCTTCCAAAATTCTTCTTGTGATTTAGTTCTAATTTTAAAGCATTATGGTCTGAGAATACGCAGGGGATGATCCCAATCTTTTGGTATCAGTTCAGACCTGATTTGTGACCCAGTATGTGGTCTATTCTGGAGAAAGTTCCATGTGCACTTGAGAAGAATGTGTATTCAGTTGAGTTTGGATGTAAAGTTCTGTAGATATCTGTGAAATCCATCTGGTCCAGTGTATCATTTAAAGCTCTTGTTTCTTTGGAGATGTTGTGCTTAGAAGACCTATTGAGTGTAGAAAGCGCTAGATTGAAGTCACCAAGTATAAGTGTATTATTATCTAAGTATGTCCAATGTCTTTTCTGAACATACTCACATTTTACACTTCTCTTTTAGTAAAATTTAGAACGTTTTATTTTCAAATTTATCAACACAGCATTTTATCTACTATTTTAAATATTGTCTTTTTAATGAGTTTGCAAGCAGCCACATTAAGAATGTGGGAAATTCAGGGGACATAGAACTTTGTGTCTTTAACAAATAGTGTCTGGGGGGGAAAGGGATGGAATAACTATGGTAGAGCTGAGCAATAGAATAACTAAATGTAATGTGTGAAACTTGTTTAGACATGGATTGGAATAAAGCAATTGTTAAAAAAAAAAAAGTTTGAAACCATCAGGGAAAGTTAAACACCAACTGGGTATTAGATGGTATTAAGAAATTAGGAATTTGTTGAATGTAAGGATGTCATGGTTAAGGTATACATTTTCAAAGTCCTAAGTTGTTAAAGATATATATATATACATACTGATGTGGATATAGGTAAAATGCTATGTTGCATGAATTTTCCTAAAACACTCCAAGGGAAAAAGAAGTGCAGAGGGGAGAAAGAAAGAGTAATAAATAATGAGAATGATAATATGTCAATAATTGTTGACATGACTGATAGGTACATGGCGGTTCACTGCATTATTTAAAATATCTGGCATGTCTAAATTTTTTCCCTCTGTATTTATGGATCAACCTTTTCATCATTCTGTTATTTAGGTTTTCTCCATGTCTTCCAGATTGATCTTCTAGAGATATTTTCATTTTGTTATGCTTTCAGAGAGCAAGTTTTTTTTTTAATTTATTTATTTATGATAGTCACAGAGAGAGAGAGAGAGGCAGAGACACAGGCAGAGGGAGAAGCAGGCTCCATGCACTGGGAGCCCGATGTGGGATTCGATCTCAGGTCTCCAGGATCGCGCCCTGGGCCAAAGGCAGGCGCCAAACCGCTGCGCCACCCAGGGATCCCCAGAGAGCAAGTTTTTAAATTTGTTTACTAATTATTCTGCTTTAAAAGTTAAGTAAGCTTTTATCAAAAAAAAAAAAAGTCATTCTATTATTTAAGTTAAGGGTTTTCTTTGTAAAGCTTCTTGGGTTGAATAATTTATTTCATTACTCATCCACATCCTTAAGGCTAGGATTTTCCCTAGGAGTATGGTTTTTGTGTATCTCCCTAAATTTTGACAGGCACCATTTTTAGGAAGCGAGAGGAAAAGTGCATAAGGTAAACTGGATCTCAATATTCATCCTACTGTGCTTCTTAGGATGTGCTTTCCTGCACTGCAGAACCTGGAAAGCTAAAAACTCCACTTCCCAGATTCCCTAGGAGATAGAGTGTGAAGGGGATGTAGATTTGGCCAATCAGAGGTATCCATGCAAGTCTGGGAAGACAGAAGAAAGGCACAGGCTGCTTCTGCTGTTGGGCATTGCTGGGAGTGATTAATTTGTCTGCAGCAGAATTAGCAGAGGCCCCAGTGCTAGTCACTAGCTTTCTGAATGTCACTTGGCAGGCACAGGGCATCATTTCACTGGTGCAGATCACAGCAGAAACTGTCTGGTTCTAGAGCCTGTAGCGGTAATGATGGTTTCCTGTTTGTGGGTGCCTCAACAGGACAGTAGGTTTCTGTAGCAGTGGTTTAGGGGGAGCTACAGATACAGCAGCTGCTTTGAGGACACCATTTGCAATGTGGTTTTCAAAGTCATTTCTTGAAAGCTCAACCTAGCATCTGGTCTTCAGCAGACTCTTAACATTTCTACAAGCCACATAACTCCCTTTAATAATTCCCTTCCTACACTGACCTGAATGAATTCTGTTCTCCGTAACAGAACCTTGACTAATACAATAAATGAAATTAGCACTGTGGCTTCATACTACTTATGACGTGAGATCCGTTGCACTTGACAGGCACAAAGTAGCAATGACTTTAAAAAATTTGAACTAGGGGCACCTGGACGGCTCAGGGGTTGAGCATCTGCCTTCAGCTCGGGTTGTGATCCCAGGGTCCTGGGATCGAGTCCCATGTTGGGCTCCCTGCATGGAGCCTGCTTCTCCCTCTGTCTGTGTCTCTGCCTTTCTCTGTGTCTCTCATGAATAAATAAATAGAATCTTTGAAAAAAATTTGAATTATGTTTCTCTCTAGTATAAATGTCTGAGCTGGTATGGCTGTTTTGTTCTGCAAAGTTTAGGCCCTTTCTAGCTTTTTGCTCTGATGTCCCTCTGTTTTTGCCCTTGTCCACCTGGTCCAAAGCAGCTCACTTCTGTGTCCAGCCAGAGAAAAGAGAAAGAATGCGGGGGGGGGGGGGGGGGTGGCGGGGAGGACATCCTTCCTTCTAAAGGTATAATCCACAATCCAAAAGATGCTCACATCCCACTGGCCAGAACTGTATCACATGGCTGTACCTGGTTGCTGGGAACAGTGACCTCTTTTACACTGGTTTCTGCCTCTTGATATGTTGACATATCTTATTATGATTATAAATCTCAAAAAAAAAAAAAAGTGGCCTGGCCTAGAAAGAGGAAATATCCTTAATTGTGCCACATCCTTTCCTGCTTATTATTTTCTAAATATGTTGAGGTAGTAGTTTTCATCTCTTCTTTCGTCCAAGAGTTATTTATAACCTTGCTATTCCAGAGCACCTGGGTGGCTCAGTCAGTTAAACATCTGTCTTTGGCTGGAGTTGTGATTCCAGGGTCCTGGGATCCAGCCTGCCTCAGGCTCCACAGGGAGACTGCTTCTCCCTCTCCTCCTTGCTTGTGATCTCTGTCACTCTCTCTCTCTCTCTCTCAAATAAATTATAAAATATTAAAAAAAAAGCTTGTTATTCCAAGTATGCTCTGTGGGGATCATGAGCATTACTTGGGAGTTTACTGAAATGTGGGATCTCAGGCCTGACGTCAGACCTCCTGAATCAGAACCCACATTTTAACAAGAAGCCTTTGTTCCAAAGTCAGACATCTACCTCCGGATCTAGAAGTAGTGGAAGCAGCAGCACCCCTACCCTCTCCCCCACTCAACTCACCCTTCTCTGTAAGAGAGCTTCGCGGAACCTATCTGGAGTCAGTCAATTTATCCTGCCCCTGTGGTGAGCATAGCAATATAAGACAACAAGGTGTCACTGGAACTTGCTAGGGTTCAATTCCAGTCTTTTTCTGTGCTCACTCCACCAGCTTTCTCTATGATTTATTTCAACCAGCATGATTTTTTTCTCTTCTGCCCTTACAGCTCCCTTACCCTCTCTCTCTCTCATGCTCTCTTCTCTCTTTCCTATTTCTTTATTTTGGGGTTTACGAACAGGGCTGGAACTCACATGTTTTGATCAGCTCTCATATTATTTTAAGAAAATTTGAATTTGAATGCCTTTAGATAAGCACGTGTTCTTGAGGGCACCACATTCCCCACCAAGCCCTATAGTCTTACACCCTCCCCACTGCATTAATATTTCACTAATTTGCATTAATACTTCCCTGACCCTTATGAACATATGAGTCTGTGAATCAAGCAAAGGCCCTTTTTCTTACACCTGCTGGAATCCCTTCAGGATTGAAGAGTTTACCATCCTCCACTGTAAAGGGACCAAAGTGCTGCTGTTGACCAATTCCTTTCAATTTATTTCCCTTTTTTTTTTTTTTTTTTTAAAGTTTTGCATTTGGGACTTTATTTTTTAATCCCTTTTTAAAAGATTTTTATTTATTTATTTGAGAGAGAGAGAGAGAGAATGAGCAAGAGGGAAGGACAGAGGGTGAGGGAGAAGCAGACTTCCCGCTGAGCAGGGAGCCCAATATAAGGCTGATCCCAAGACCCTGAGATCATGACCTGAGCCAAAGGCAGATGCTTAACCAACTGAGCCACCCAGACGCCCCTATGTTTTTAATTCTTAATTCCAGTATAGTCCACATACAATGCTACATTAGTTTCAGATGTGCCCTACAGTGATTCAACAATTCCATACATCACCTGGTGCTTATCATGATACATGCACTCTTATTTCCCTTATTTTTATTATGGAATTCCCCACATCAGTTATTTCCTGTCTCTGAAATTCTCATATCACATCATCTCTAGCCTTTTCTCTTTCTATTGTAACATATCCTAGGAATGTGAACCTGATAAGCTAGTATTGCTGGATATGAATTTAAAATGGTTTGTAACTAATCATTCCTGGCACCTTACTCAGGCTTAGTCATCACTCACCTTATGAGACTCTCAGTTGCATTATTTTCTTCACCATACTTTATCAGTAGATTGTTCTTTATTCTTTGGAAATCAGTTATTTTTTATATTCAAAATCCACATAAGAAGCGTTGTTGCCCTATGTTTCAGTAATTTCACTATTAGGTATATTCCCAAGAGGAATGAAAACATTTGGCTATTTACAAACTTGTTTAAAAACACATATAGCAGTATTATTCATGACAGCCAAAAGGTGGAAACAACCCAAATGTCCATCACAGATGAATGAATAAATAAAATGTGGCATATCCATGCAATGGAATAATATTCAGGTATAAAAAAAGGAATGAGGTACTAATATGTGCTACAATGTGGACGACACTTGTAAACACTGAAGTAAGTGAAAGAAGCCAGCCACAAAGGGCCACATGTTACAGAATTCCATTTGTAAGAATTTTTCAGAATAGGTAAATCTACAGTGACTAAGGGTATATTAACGGTTGCCTAGGGCTGAGGTTGGGGGTGGTTTGCAGGTTAGAAGGTAACAAGGTTACCTTCTGGTTAGAAGTCTGGGTTTCTTTTTGAGGTGATAAAAATATTTTAAAACTGATTTTGGTGATGGATGTGCATGACTCCATTTAGTATTTAATGACTATACTAAATAGCCATTGAATTGTATACCCTAAGTGGGTGAATTATATGGTATGTGAGTTATATCTCAATAAAGCTGTTTTTAAGATCCACAGATACAATCAAATGATTTTTAACAAGGATGCCAACCCCATTCACTGGGGGAAAGGATAGTTCTTTTCAATAAATGTTGGGAACTAGATATCCATATGCAAAAGAATAAATTTGGGCCCTACGCCAATTTAAAAATTTAACTCAAAACACATCAAAGATCTGCAACTATAAAACCCTTAGAAGAAAACATAGAAGAAAACCTTTATTACATTGGATATGGCAATGATTTCTTAGATAGGACACCAAAAGAATAGGCAACAAAAGTGAAAAATTGCACTATATCACAATTTAAAACTTCTGTACTTCAAAGGACACTGTCAATAGCCTGACAAGGCAACCTTCAAAATAGAATATTTGTAAGTCATATATCTGATAAGGGGTTAAAATCCAGAATACATAAAGAACTTCTACAATTCAAAACAAAAAACAATCCAGTTAAAAAATAAGCAGAGGACCTGAACAGACATTTCTCAAAAGACATACAAATGATCAACGAGTATATAAAGAGATGTTCAACACACTTAGGAAAATGCAGATCAAAACCATGAGATATCACCTCATACCCATTAGGAGAGCTGCTATCAGGAAAAGAAAAAAAGCAGAAAGTAACAACTGTTGGTGAGGCTGTAGAGAAAGGAAACTTGTGCACTGCTGGTAGGAATGTAAAATCATCCGCTGTGCAAAACAGTGTTATAGTTCCTCAAAAAATTAGAAATAGATCCCCATATGATCCAGCAGTAGTATTCCTGGGTTCCAAAAGAACTAAAAGTCTTGAAAAATATTTGCACACCCATGTTCATAGCAGCATTATTCACAATAGCCAGAATTGGAAGCAACTCAAAGGCCCATCAATGGATGAATCCATAAGCCAAACGTGGCATATACACACAATGCAATATCATTCAGTCTTTTTTTTTTTTTTTTTTTTAATGACAGATACAGAGAGAGAGAGAGGCAGAGACACAGGCAGAGGGAGAAGCAGGCTCCATGCACCGGGAGCCTGATGTGGGATTCGATCCCGGGTCTCCAGGATCACGCCCTGGGCCAAAGGCAGGCGCCAAACCGCTGTGCCACCCAGGGATCCCTCATTCAGTCTTTAAAAGAAATTCTGATTTCATTCTGATTACATTCCATAATACAAATGAACTTTAAGGACATTATACTAAGTTAAATAAGCCAGTCACAAAAAGACAAATACTATATTTCATTTATATAAGGTATCCAGAGACATCAAATTATTAGAGATGAAAAGTAGTTGCCAGGGGTTGAAAGGCGGGAGGAATGGGGAGTTGTTCAATGGCTATAGAGTTTTAGTTTTGCAAGATAATAAGATAATAGATATTAGTTGCACAACATCCTGACTATATTTAACACTACTGAACTGTATGCTTAAAATGGGCTCCTCACTCAGCACTGTATATCCTACCTGCTACCGTTCCCCAGAGCCAAACTACTCATTTTGAGTCCCTTTGTTGTTCCAGGTATGGGGCTCAGGAATGTGTCTTGTTAAAAGGTGTTATACCAGATGTTGGCAAATCGAACTCCAATAAAAAAAATATATACAAAAAAATACAAATAAATAAATAAATAAACCTAAAAAAATAAGAAGACAAAAACCTAACTTGAATTGCATATGGAAACTATATATTTTACTCTTCATACATACATTTTTTGTGTAATTATTTTCAAATTTTACTTCAATCTATATTGTGTCTCCATTAATAAAGATATATGGCTATGCTTAAAAAATAATAATAATAAAATAAAAGGACTTCAGAGATTTCTGATGACAGGTATAGAGCTAGAAACCTGTGTTCCAACCTTTGTCTTTTCCCTGATTGTCTTTCAGAACCCATCTGCCCCATTGATTCTCATCCCCTTAAGCCCCCGAAATTAGTTTTCCTTTATACAGGGGCAGGTATACTAAAATATTTAATTTTGGCTTAATTTACTTGACCCCATGGCCTTTCCACCATTGAAACTAGATTATAGGGCTGAGTGACACTAAGAAAGGCCGATCATGGAGAACAAAAGACAGATTTGGGCTCTTCGTTTCTAAAAGAGGCTCTTGAATAGATTGAAAAGCCAAGGAATTCAATAGCTAGAGTCTGTTCTTTTGGGGTCTATTCAGATCTGAAAAGATAAGGACTTGGTGCACAGGGTTTATGCCTTAAGCAAAATAGCTGGGGAGATTCCTTGATCGAGGAAGATCCAGTGCTCCTACTTCAAAAGAATTAGTCTAGCATAAGAAATGGAAGGATTTAATTACTGGGACCTTGTGCTCAGCACAGGGCAAGAGGGGACCCAAGGGAAACCCAATAGGTTTGAGTCCTACCCAGTGACTCTTGAGGAGGTAGCAGACTTCCCAGAGTTGTCCTTGTCTTCAACAAGGAACAGCAGCCAAGTGACAGAAATGGCATCCAGTGTGTCAGCTAATCTTCTAAGTCTCCCTTAGACCCAGAGGGACAAGACTTCCCAAGGTTTTCCATGCATACAGGAGGATTTCAAAGGTGGCAGAAAGAGGAGTGATGGATGAGAAAGAGCTCTGGGTCCATGAGGAGATGCCATCAGGGGGAGTGGCTTAGATGACACAGGCTGGCATCCACAGCCGGACCTGTGGTTTTTGCACCAGAACAGAGGCTGCCCCACCAATGGCCATACAGACAACTTACATCTCAGCAGAAACTGGAGAGGACAGAGAAGCAGCCAGCACCTGACACTCCTTCCCATGGGTGTCTTAAGCTCCTCCCCTCACCTGTGCCTCTCTCGAAATAGCCAGAACTCCAAGGAGACTGAGGGAGATGTTGCTCTGAATTAACTGGGAAATCTCTGAAGTGATTGAATCTGACTGGAAACGACTGGGTTATACTCTGTCAGCAGAAATGGGGGCTTGAGGTAAGACTAAATTTAGTAATGGGGGCGTTACATGCCTGAGATTGGCAGATTGCGATCATTCTTAGTAGATACGTAGGAACCTAAAAATAGTGCTGAATCGTATAACTCAGTAATAATGTGATGATTCTTAATTGTACATTTTGTTGGACACTTTGGGACGCTCAGTGGCAAATATGCTGACAGAGGTACTTTGAGCAAGTCTTGGTCCCAAAGGAAAATGAGCGCTGCTGGAAATTTATAGAAGCTTACAGAAGGCTGTCCTAGCAACTGAGAGCAGTATGTTCAGGGATCCTGTGGTTTATTTTTAATCTGAAGCCCAAATCTGTATAGAGATGTCATTAGTGCTGACTAATGATTTTCAGATGATTATTCTGGGCTCCGATTTATCAGACAGTGTGGCAGTGATTGTGAAATTTCTAAAATTTACATCTTCAAGTGCGGATCTTAAAGCCAGTTTGATAGATCTTATATGGTCTAGAGCTGCGGTCTTCAGACTTCCTTATCAAGAGGATAAATAAATAGCTAAATAGTTCTGAGCAAGCAGCCTCAGTAATTGTGAGCATGCAACCCCAAACCCAGCCTTACAACTGCTAATTTCAGAGGGGTCTTTAGTAACACCTGCCAACCCTACCGCATGCATATCATCAGTTTATTCACTTTTCCTATCCTCCGGGATTATGTTCACCCCTTCTTCATTCTCCTTAAATCTCCACTTCTCCCCAAGCTCAGTCAGCTGTTGACCTTGCCTTTTTAATTCATTGAAAAAACACAGCAGTCTAAAGAAAACCTCCACTTCCTCCATCCCCACATCCCCCAACACACCCACTCTCCGCCCTATATTCTGCTTTCCCTCTAGTTACGAGGAATGCACTGGGTGCTCAGATAAACCAACTGGCCCCCTCTCACCTACTCCATGACATGTCTCCAAGTGGGTGCCTTCTTAAATTCTGCACCCACACTCTTCTGCTTGCCTCACCGAGTCCTGGCTCCACCTACTGGCACTACCTTAAAAATGTATGCAGCCTTGGCTACTTCCTACCACCTCTACTGCTGGGGACCTTGGCCTCATTTAAACCAGGACAACAGCTCCTGTAGCTAGTGAACCAGCTGGTCCTTCGACTTCACCACCCTGGCTGACTATTCTCAACAAGGCAGACCTAATTCTTTTTCATTGTAAGTCACTTGAGGTCACTCTTCTCTCAAGGTCCTCCACTGACTTCCCCTCTACTCCAAGCAAAAGCCAAAGCCCTGGCAGTGGCCTAACGGCAGACATGAAGACGTGATCTGAGGCTAGCTACTCCTCCGACCTCAGCTCCTACCACGCACTCTGCACCACCCCACCTCCACCCCTGCCCCAGCCCCCCGCCCCAGCCACCCTGACCTCCCTGCTAGACTTTGAATGTGGCAAGCACACTCCAGGACAAGGCCTTTGCTTTTGCTGCTTCCTCCACCTACACTTCTCTTTCCCTGGATGCCTTCATGCTTTGGTGCCTGTTTTTGACATCTCTGTTCAAATTCATTCCATTATCAGAAAGGCTTTCCCAACTGCCCTACCTAGAAGAATAATCCCCTCTATCCTGAGGGATTGTGCTCCATAATCTCACACCATCTGACAAACTTCATTCTCTCTTTCCTCCCATTCCCACCCAACTAGGATGTAAGCTGTATGGTACCTTGTCCACCATTTTGTCCACTGATGTACATAGCAGGCCCTCAATAAATAGGTCTTAAATGAACATATCCACATTTATAATTCTTTTCATGCACACCTATCAATCCATATATAGTATTAATAAATATTTTTTTCATTTTGGGATAAAAGTTCTAATATTCCCCTTTCTCGTCACCCCATCTTATTCTATTAAGCTTCCTTAGGACTATTAGGCCCAGCCCATGCACCACCCCTTGAGGGTCCCTTGTTATGGTGACCCAATATTCTGGAGAGCTGGTGTCATACTTTCCCTGCCTGCTCAGGAGAAAAGTAGGATGAGAACTACTGGCTCAGAATTTACTGTGTTATTTTTACCATAACATTTCAGAAATGGTCTACTGCGTCTATCAAGGAAATACAGCTGTTCTCCAGAATTCCATTTTTAAACCACAAAAACATCTTGACGCCCCCCACCCCATTCAGTGATGATGAATTTATTCAAATCTAAATTAAAAATTAGGGGAAAAATTCACTTATATATAAACATATTCATATGGCTATATAATATGTATGTAGATTAAAATGTTGCTACTTATATAAACGCATATACATGTTTAGCAACCTATCAACTTTGCATATATGCTTCTCTTAAAAAGCAAAGCTGTTGTTAATTAAAAATTAACTGTAAAAAGCTATAAAAATTAACACCAACTGTTACTGACCCAAATGAAGTATTTTTAAATATAATCTAGGGGGTGCTTGGGTGGCTCAAATCAGTTAAGTGTCCTACTGGATCTCAGCTCAGGTCACGATCTCAGGGCCCCATGTTGGGTTTCTCACAGGACATGGAGCTTGCTTGTCACTTCCCCTCTGCTCTTCCCCCACCTCTCTCTAAAAAAATATTTTAGAAAATAAATAAATAAGTGTAATCTGGGTGTTGCAAAATGCAAAGCTTTCGTTCATCCTAGTCTAAAACAATAACTCCCTGGAAGTCAACCAAAGACACATTTTCCCCCCGTGGTTTCCTTATATGGAAATAATTGGAGTCCGGGCTACCCCTTCCCCACCTCTGCTTTGTGACCAGGGACCTTTCTATGTCCCACCTTTGGGCTCCGTGGGGAGCGCACAGGAGCAATGCAGACGGTGAGCAGGAGGGGCAAAAGCACTGTTCCACTCGGGAAGGAATCCAGGTGGTTGGAGGAAGGGGGGTCAGGGCTCAATTTTCCCAACAACAAAAACAGAGGTGATGCTCATGCTTCTCCATGGAGAGGATGTCCCCAGAGGTGCAAAGTCAGCACAAAAGGCGATTTCCACAGGGGGAGGGGGTGCCAATGAACAGGCATGCAGGGAGAGGGGATCGGCCCCTAATTTCTCTCCTGTTTGTTTGGAAGGGCACAGACAGCCTGACTTTAGCCTGTTTTCCTTTTCTTTCCAAACAAAAGGTAGCCCCAAAAGTTAGGCAGGGCCAGAACACCGTGGAGAGCCCTGGGCGCTGACATCATCATAAAAGAGGAGCCACTGAGACACGGATTCCGGGCTTTACTGGACACAAGTGGTCCCCCCGTTGGCTTTCACTCGTGCCTGTGCGCACCTCGAATGCACACCTCCACCTGAGCCCCGCCACTGAAGGGTGCCTGCCGCAGGCCCCCGCTGCTGAAGCTCGGGAGCCAGGGCAGGGAGGCGACATCACCCGCCCATTTTTAAAAAACCAAAACGGAGGCTCGAATGTGCAACAGGGCCCCCGGGGAACATTCACGCCGACGCCTCCGGGGCCTTCCACGCTCACCTGGCCGCTCACCTGGCCGCTCACCTGGCCGCTCACCTGGCCGCTCACCTGGCCGCGGCCCCGCCCGCGCCGTCTCTTGGGGCCTGCTCCCCAGGTGGCCGGCACGGGGGACAGGGGAGGGAGGGAGGCCAGAGGATCTGAGTCAAAACTCGCAGCCCACCACCTGTCCCCACGGGGGCCGTGCAGAAGGCGGCTCAGAGCGCAGGTGAGAGCCCCTGGCGCGCCCGCAGCTCCGCACCCTGGGTGGGTGGGTGGGGCGCATTTACACCGGGGGGGGGGGGGGGGGCGGTCCCCGGGGGCGGGGGACAGCGCGTGGTCAAACACCTGGCCCGGACTCGGTTGTCCTCCACCCTAACCTCTGGCTGATGCTTTCAAAAGTCCAGATGCGGGGCTCCCCGGGTGGCTCAGCGGTTGAGCACCTGCCTTGGGCCCAGGGCGTGATCCTGGAGACCCGGGATCGAGTCCCGCATTGGGCTCCATGCATGGAGCCTGCTTCTCCCTCTGCCTGTGTCTCTG
This sequence comes from Canis aureus, assembly GCF_053574225.1. Taxonomy (NCBI): domain Eukaryota; kingdom Metazoa; phylum Chordata; class Mammalia; order Carnivora; family Canidae; genus Canis; species Canis aureus. The sequence continues at coordinate 42,511,352 of NC_135631.1, forward strand.
CCTCTCTCTCTCTCTCTCTGTCTATCATAAATAAATAAAAATAAATCTTAAAAAAAGAAAAAAGTCCTCCTCCTAGCTAATTCCGAAAGCATGAGCCCAGACTCAAGCTCAAGCCTCTTGGACACACAATGACTCTTTAGGAAAAGGTAGCAAGAGGGACACTTCCCTTTCAAACAGTTTCAGTATTTAACTGAAATAGTTTTTATCAGTCCTCTTACGATATCGCTGGGACAGTATTAGATCACGCAGAACAGTACAAAACATGGACAAATCTTCACGCTTACCTGCCTTGGAGATCAGCTCTGCTGGTGTTTTTTTTTATGTGGCTCTTGCACCCACATGCGTGTTCAGGTGTGTGCTTCGTAACCACCTTTTCCTGCTGCAATTATTTTTACGAAACAATACTTACTGTAAAATAAGTACTTTTTAACTTATTTGTAAATACTTATTTACGGGGCAGTATTTGCCCAGGGATACAAATTTCAAACAACGTCAGAGAGGTGAAAAGACCTACCCTCAAGTCCTCCCCCCTTCAGCTTCAAACTCCTACTCCCTAGTGTAACCACTAACTGTCTGACAGTTTGTGGGATAGTCTTCTAGAACCTTCCCAGAGAGAAGGGTAGACTTTTTTTCATAACCAAAGACTGCATCATGTATACTGTTTCACCACCTGGTTTTCACTCAGTAAAATAGAGGTATATTTCCATGTCAATACATATAGATTTGTGTGAGTCTTTTAATTACTGCAGAGATTCATAATAAGAGCATACCCGATTCAGGCACCTGGGTGACTCAGTAGTTGAGTGTCGGCCTTTGGCTCAGGTCGTGATCCCAGGGTCCTGGGATCCAGTCCTGCATCAGGACTGTCTCTGCCTGTCTCTGCCTCTCTCTGTGTCTCTCATGAATAAATTAATAAAATCTTTTTTTTTTAATTAATAAAATCTTTAAAAAAAAAGAAAAGAAAGGAAAAGAAAAGAGAGCATACCGGATTTTCTCCAAGCATTGCCCTATGGGTGTAGATTGTCTTCTCCCTTCCTTCCTTCATCTATTTATTCATTTCTGCTGGTACAAACGATTCTGCAATGCCCATCCCCACACCCAGACTTTAAACACCTGCTTGAGAGCTCCCCTTTGTTGCTGCTCACAGTGAATTCAGACCACCTGCTGGTCTGGGTTTCCCTGGAATCCGGTAGGTCGTCCTGCTTCCCCTACAGGAGGGCTGATTGCAGACTCCACGTGAGCCGCAGGTGCTTCATCCGGGTGACTGACTCCTCTAAGATCCACAGGGAGAACCACCAAAGTTGGTGGAACACTGGCCAAACTTCTCCTGCAGTTGATTGTTTTCTTCCTTAGTCTCTGATATGGACACCTGGAATATGCTCAAGCTCAGTTCTGTGTAGTCATCATGCCCCACGTCTATCCGAGGAGCCTGCCCCTGTCCCAACCAGTCCGTCACCCAGCAGTATCTGTGTTTGGCCCCAGTACCCATTCCGTATGCACTGTTGAGGAAGCTCTGGAATCTGGTTGATCCTGTGTTCCTGATGCCCTGTTAGTGCCTGATAATTGACCTCTTTAGTAGTTTACAAGCCATGCCTGTTTTTCATAGTCACTGATTCTGACATTAGGGCTTCTCGGTGATTCTTGGGTAGAAGTATCTCAGATGTTTTGGCTCTGGTGTTGTTGTTGCTGTTCTGGTTTTCTCTATTCATTTATATATCAATCCTATCAAATTTTATCTCCTAGGAGTTTCCCAAATTTTCTGTTCTGCCAATGGCACGGTCTCTTGTTTTGCAATGTTATTATCATTTCACTCCTTTTTTAAAATTTTAATTTTCTATACTTTTAATCATAGAGAGGAAAGGGGAGTTAATGAATATCATCAGTCTGCCATCTTGAATTTGATATATTGTGACTTATTGAGTTTTTTAAATTTTTTCTTAAAAATGCATATATATGAATGTACTTATTGTAAAAGTTTTAAAATATGTAATGACGTGAACTAGAATATGAACTTATCCCTTTCCCTACCCATCCTCACCCCCAAACCCTTCTTAGGAGATTACAACTTTTAAAGTTCAGTGGGCAGCCTGAACTTTAAAGTTCATACATGTGATGCATTCATAGGTAGTAAGAGGAAACTCACTGGAAGGACTGTTCTGTAACAAACTTTTTTCACTGACAGTACTTCCTATGGGTATTTTCATTCAATGCATATATATTTATCTCATTTTTTAATAACTGCATTGTGTTCCATATTATAAATTTGCCATAGTGTGTTAAGCCCCACCTACATTAATTGGTTATTTTCAGTTATTTTGTTATTAAATTAAAACAATGTTACAATGTACATCCTTGCACATACATCTTTGTACCCATGTAAGTTTTTCCAGAGGATAAATTTCTAGAGATGTAATGTTGACTCAGAATTACTCACATTAAAAAATTTGATGGATATTACCAAACTGCCATCCAAAAAGATCCCACGAATATATATCCCTCCGATAATAGAAATGTTCTTTTCCCTATATCTTGATCAAAGCCATGTATTAAATTTTTGCCATTCTTAGAGATAAAATTATCTCCTTTTAAGGTTGTATTGCCTTGGGGGTACCTGGGTGGCTCAGTGGTTGAGTGTCTGCCTTTGGCTCAGGTCGTAATCCTGGGGTCCTGGGATCAAGTCCCACATCAGGCTCCCCATAGGGAGCCTGTGTCTCCACCTATGTCCCTCTGCCTATGTCTCTGCCTCTCTTTGTGTCTCTCATGAATAAATAAATAAATCTTTTTTTAAAAGGTTGTATTGCCCTGATTGCTAAAGAAACTTATGTCTTTTTTGTAATATTTATTTATTTGGGTGGCGGGGGGCAAAGGGAGAGAGAGAGTCTGCTTAAGACTCGCATCAAGCACAGAGCCCAATGCAGGACTGGATCCCAGAACCCTGAGAACACAACCTGAGCCAAAATCAAGAGTCCAACACTTAACTGCGCCATCCAAATGCCCCATAAAACTTACAGTCATTTGCCATGTATAGTTCTTCTTCCACAAATTGTTTTATTTACATTCTTTGCTTGTTTTATTAACAATATTGTCCTCATACCTCATTGATTATGAGAGCTACTGATATAATCTGGGATATATATGTTTTATATAAAATGTATGTTAGCTATTTTTTCACAGCTTTCCACTTTAAATTTGTGTTTTGTGTAAACAGATAATTATTTGTTTTGCAAGATTTTGTTTGTTGTTACTACAATGAGTACATATATGTCAGTATGTTGTTTGAAAACTTGTGATTTTTGTACATTATTTGGGAAAGCCATTCCCACCTTTAGCTCATAAAAAATATTCTCCTATATTTGCTTCAGATACATATGCATGTGCTTTTGAGCTCCTTTTCTGAAATTTACTTGGGAGTATGATATGAGGTATGAATCTAATGTGATACTTTTTAAAAATGGATAGCGAATTTCATAACATGGTGTACTGAATTGTCAGTTCTTTTCCTTGTTGATTTAAATTCACCCTTTTGATATAAACTAAATCCCCAGGTTGGTTTCTGAATCTCTATGCTCTTCTCTTGATCTCTTTGTCTATTCTCATGACAATAGCACACTGTTTATATAACAACCGTGTGGTGGCAGCTGCTAAGATGGCCCCCAATGATTCCTGCCTCCTGGTGTACACAATCTTATATAGTCTCCCCTATTGTACCCAGGCTGGTCTGTGTAATCAATAGCATAGGACAGAATCATCATTTGCTGTGGGGAAAAAAAACAGATGCCATGTCCTATAAGCGGCCCCATACGGAGGCCACTATAGCAAAGAACAGAAGCCTCCTGCCAATGGTGTGAGCTTGGAAATCAATTCTCCAGCCCCTTCTGATAACTGTGGTGCTGGCCCACATCTTGACTGTAACTTAAGCCACTCTGGATTCCTGATCCTCAGAAACTGTGTGAGATAATCAAAATTTGTTGTTTTAAAATGCCAAATGTGGGGGCACTCGGTGACACAGTAATAGATAAGTAGTGCCTATTGTTTTTATAATGCATCTTGGTATTTCATAGAGCAAGTCTTCCACTAAAGCTCAGTTCCGCCACCACCCCCCACAAAGTTTTTAAGCAGTATCTTCTCATTTTATGAACTTCAAAATTCACCTTGCAAATTCCACAAAGAACCCTCTTGGGATTGAGACTGAGACTACACTGATTTTAGAGATTAAGTTTGAGATATTGGACAACTATACAAGATTGGATCTTCCCATCTGGGAGCATGGGTATGTCTCTCCATATATTTAGGTGTTTTTTCAAATCCTCCAGGAAAGTTTTATAGTTCTCTTCATAAAAGACTGTCATATTTATTAAGTTTATTTTCTAAGTCTTTTATGGGGTGTAATGCCATTGTGATATCTTTTTTCTCATCATATTTTTTGAATTGTTCAATGCTAATGTGTAGGGAAATTACTGAGTTTTGTACCTTGATCTTGAGCCTTTCTCTTTTACTTTGAACTCCCAGTTCAAGTAATTCTGCCATTGATTCTCTTGAATTTTCTAGGGAGGAAAATATCACCTGAAAATAGTAACCATTTGACTCTTTCTTTCCAAGATTGATTCCTCTTCTATTTATGTTTTATGACACTAAGAGCCCCAAAATAATGTTAATTATAAGTAGAGATAGTAAGCTTGCTGTCACTCTAGTGAAAATGGGTGAGGGCTTCACAATTAATATTGATTTCACTGCACTTTTCCAGTAGACGGTATTTATCAGGTCAAGAAATTTCCTTATAGTCCTGGCTTATAAGTGATTATTTTTGTTGTTGTCATTATTATGAATTCATGTTGATTTTTTCCAAATGCTTTTTTGGCCATCTATTCAGATAATTATATTCTTTTTCCTTTAATCTATTATTATATTCATAAGCTGATATTGAATCTTCCGTGTGCAAATAATAAATTCTACTACATCACGATTTATTAGTCTTTTAATATCCTGCTGAATTCTGTTTTCCAAAATTTTATTTAGGGTTTTTATTTCATAAGTGAAAATAAATTGTAGTCTTTTTGTGCTATTTATTGCATGGTTTTGCTATTCAGACTATGGTAGTATGGAATGAGTTAGAAAGCTTCTCTACATTTTGTATAATCTGAGTTTCCATAGTACAAGAATTTTTTTTCTTATAGGTATGAGTGAGTTTCATGGTTAAACTATCTGTAACGGTACTTTCAATTCTTTTAATAGTTCTTGAACTATTCCACTTTTTAGTTCTTCAGTTAATTTTAATTATGCAATTTTTGCTAGAAAAGCATCTCATTTTGTTTACATATTCATATTGGTTGCCACACAATGTACTAGATAATCTCTCACAATTTAAAAAAAGAATCCCTCTGTATCTATAGTTATCTTTATCATTCATAATATTTATTAGTTATTTCTCTCTTTTCTTCATCAGACTTGTCATGAGTTTGTCTACTGGTCTTTTATAGAACTATATTTGGGTATTGATCAGCATTACAATCTTGGGAGGCTTTTGCTTGTTAGTTACTTTTTGAATTATTTTTAAAAACCAATCATACATGAAGAACACAATAAATGACATTTAAATATGCTATATGGAATAAATAGCACATTAGAAGAAGCAGAAGAATGAATCAGTGACCTGGAAGACAGAGTAATGGAAAGTAGTCAAGCTGAGCAGGTGATAGAAAAAAAATTATCCAAAAAGGAATAGATTTAGAAAACTTAGTGGCACCACCAAGCTTAATAACATTCACACTATAGGTATCCCAGAAGGAGAAGAGAGACAAAAGGGGGTCACAAAATTTATTTGAGAAAGTAATGGCTGAAAACTTCCTGAATCTGTGGAAGAAAACAGAAATCCAGGAGACACAGAGATCCCTCTCAAAAATCAACCCAAGAGGACCACACCAAGGCACATAGTAATTAAAATGGCAAAAGTAGTGATAAAGAGAGAATTATAAAAGCAGCAAGAGAAAAGAAAATGGCTATATATGAGGGAAACCCCAATAAAGCTGTCAGCAGTCTTTTCAGCAGAAAATTTGAAGGTGAGGAGTGGCATGGTACATTCAAAGTGTTGAAGGGAAAAAATCTGCAGCCAAGAATACTCTATCCAGCAAGACTATCATCAGAATAGAAGGAGAGATAAAGAGTTTCCCAGGCAAACAGAAGTTAAAGGAATTCATGACTACTAAATGAGACCTACAAGAAATGTTAAAGGAAAGGAAAGACCATAAGTAAAACTAAGCATGGAAAGGAAAGACCATAAGTAAAACTAAGAAAAGTAGAAAGCATAAAAGCAGTAAAAATAAGTATATCTTAAAAATCAGTCAAGGGAGTCACAAAATAAAAGGATGTAAAGTATAACACCATATACCTAAAACATGGGAGAGAGGGGAGAGAAGTAAAGAATGTATCCAAACTTAGGCAACCATCAACTTAATATAGACTTCCATATGCAGAAGTTATATACAAACCTAATGGTAACCACAAATAAAAACCAGCAATAAATGTCCAAAAAATAAAGAGAAAGAAATCCAAGTATATCACTAAATAAAGTCAACTTAATAGGAGAGAAGAGAGCATGGGAAGAAAGGAAAAGAACTATAAAAATAGCCATAAAACAAGTAACAAAATGGCAATAAATATACATCTATCAAAAATTACTTTTAATATAAATGGACTAAACACTCTAATCAAAAGACATAGGGTGATGAGATAGATTAAAAAAAAAAAAAACCCAAGACCCTTCTATATGCCTACAAGAGATTCATTTCAGTCCTAAAGACACATGCACGGGATCCCTGGGTGGCGCAGCGGTTTGGCGCCTGCCTTTGGCCCAGGGCGCGATCCTGGAGACCCGGGATCAAATCCCACGTCGGGCTCCCAGTGCATGGAGCCTGCTTCTCCCTCTGCCTGTGTCTCTGCCTCTCTCTCTCTCTGTGACTATCATAAATAAATAAATTAAAAAAAAAAAAGACACATGCAGATTGAAAGTAAAGGGATAAAAAAGAAAGAAAGTAAAGGGATAGGGAAGTATTTATCATGCAAATGGATATGAAAAGAAAGCCAGGGTAGTAATACTTATATCGGACAAAATAGACTTGAAAACAAAGACTGTAAAAAGAGACAAAGAAGGACATTATATAATCATAAAAGGGACAATTCAGCAAGGAGATATAATCATTGTAACTATTTATATGGGAGTACCCAAATACATAAAACAGTTAATGGCAAACATAAAGGAACTAATCAGTAGTAATATATTAATAATAGAGGACTTTAACACCCCACTTACACCAATGGGAAGATTATCCAAACAGAAAATCAATAGGGAAACAGTAGCTCTGAATGATACATTGGACCAGATGGATTTAACAGATAAACTTGGAACATATTATCCTAAAAAAAGCAGAATATACATTCTTTTCAAGTGCACATGGAACATTCTCCAGAATAGATCACATATTAGCCCACAAAACAAGTCTCAACAAGTCAAAAAATCAAAATCATACCATGCATCTTTTCTGACCGCCACACTATGAAACTAGAAATCAGCCAGAAGAAAAAAATCTGAAAAGCACACAAAAATTTGGAGGTTAAATAACCTGCTGCTAAACAATGAGTGGGTCAGCCAAGAAATCAAAAAGGAAATCAAAAAATACATAGAGACAAATGAAAATGAAAGCAATGGACAATGATCCAAAATTTTTGGTATGCAGCAAAAGATGTTCTAAGAGGGAAATTTATAGCAATTTCACCACCAGTTTAACAGAATCAAAAAACTCACAACAAACAAATCCAGGACCAGACAGCTTCATGGGAAAATTCTACAAAACATTGAAAGAAGAGTTAATACCTATTCTACTCCAACCATTCCAAAATATTGAAAAGGAAGGAAAACTTCCAAATTCATTCCACGAGGCCTGCCATTACCCTAATCTTAAAACCAGATAAATACACCACTAAAAAAGAGAACTATAGGCCAATATCTCAAAAATCCTCAACAAAATATTATCAAACTAAATCAAACAATACATCAAAAATATCATTCACCACCATCAAGTGGTGTTTATTCCTGGGATGCAAAGATGATTCAATATTCACAAATCAATAACTGTGATACATCATGTCAATAAGAGAAAGTATTAAAAAAAACTCATATGATCATTTGAGTAGATGCAGAAAAGACATATGACAAATAAAAAGGAATAAAAATGATCCAAGTTGGAAAGGAGGAAGTAAAACTTTCACTATTTGCAGATGACATGAAACTATATATAGAAAACCCAAAAAACTCTACCAAAAATCTGCTAGAACTGATAAATGAATTCAGTAAGGTTGCAGGGTACAAAATGAATGTACAGAAATTTCTGTACACTAATAATGAAGCAGCAGAAAAACAAAGTAAGAAAACAATTCCATTTACAGTTGCACCAAAAACAGTAAGATACCTAGGAATAAACTTAATCAGAACCTACTTTAAAACTACAATACACTGATGAAAGAAATTGAAGATGACACAAACAAATGGAAAGATATTCCATGCTCATGGATTGGAAGAACAAATATTGTTAAAATGTCCATAGTATCCAAAACAATCTACACATTTTTAAACTTATTTATTTATTTATTTATTTATTTAATTTAAATTCAATTTTCCAACATATAGTATAACACCCAGTGCTCATCCCATCAAGTGCCCTCCTCAGTGCCCATCACCCAGCTACCCCACTCCCCACCCACCTCCCCTTCCACAACCCTTTGTTTCCCAGAGTTAGGAGTCTTTCATGGTTTATCACCCTCTCTAATTTTTCCCACACATTTAATGCAATCCTATCAAAATACCAACAGTGTTTTTCACAGAACTAGAACAAATAATCCTAAAATTCGTGTGGAACCACAAAAGATCCTGAATAACCAAAGAAATCTTGAAAATGAAAAGCAAAACTAGGATCTCATTCCAGATTTCAAGTTATACTGCAAAGCTGTAGAAATCAAAACAGTATGCACTGGCACAAAAATAGACACATAGATCAATAGAACAGAATAGAGAGCTCAGAAACAAATCCATGATTATATAGTCAATTAAAAGTGCCAGGGTATCCATTTTTACAGACATTAAAGAGTTTAAGAAATCTATATTTTCTCTTAGATTTTATACTGTTTTACTTTTTATATTTCAATCTTTAGATTTATCTGGGTTTACTGTGCTATCGTACATAGGGAAGATGTTTAACTTTGTTTTTATTGAAATAGCAATCCGTTATCCCAGCACCATTTGCTAAACAATCTACATGGAAGATTATCTCTCACCAGCCATGGTATTTCTAATACAGCATTTATATTCCTGTGAATTGCCATAGTTGACCAAATCACAGTTATCAAGCGCAGGGTCTCATAGAAAACAGGGAATTGCTTGGGAAAACATGGTATAGATAAAAAGAACTACAATAAATAAATATTCTAGGAAATCGAATCCAATTTTGAACCAAATCAGTTTGGGCTGGTAAAGTTCTCACTGGTTAACAACATACCAAATTATTCCATAGCACTTACTGAGTGCCAGGCATTGTTCTAATAACTTTTTATGTATTCAATGCCTCATAACAAGCCTCTGAAGTAGGCATGGTAGTTATCCCTATTTTACAGACAATGAAAAAGTTAAGATACACAGAGGTTATGTAACCAAAATACTTTGACCCATTTCTGCGCTCTTGAATTTTATGGATCCTTCTAGCTCTGCACCTCAGTTCTCATTCCTAAAGCTCTAAAATATATTTTAATATGTGGTAGGGTTTAGTTTCCCCTCATAACTCTTCTTCAAACATTCCTAGTGAATCTTATATGCATATTATTCGGGGTAGATTTTTTAAATAATTTTCTACAAGTTACAAAAACCCATTAGGATTCTTAAGAGATTGCATTGTTATTATGACAAGTTCCACTAAATTAAGCCATTGATACTACAGAAACTTCTTGTCCAGGTTTTTTACCCCTTTTGATTAGGTCTTTCTTTATTTACCTCAGTAGAATTCATAGTGTTGTCCTACAAGCCCTGCACAATCCTTACTAAATTTGTTCCTTAGTATTCTATGTATTTTTTCTCATCTGGCTTATTTTTCACTATACTGCTTAATTAGTTGTTGCTAATAGAGAAAAAATAAATTTTTTAGTATGTATAGTCTATCTGACCTCTATTGATGCTTTTACTAGTTTGTGTATTCCTTTTTTCTGCTTTCTACAGACAATCGTATACACTGTAAATAATAATTTTATCTTTCCAATAATTATGTGTTATTTATTATATCATTTTTTGCCCTATATTGGCTAGAGCTTCAAGAACAATTAAAATGCTTTTGTAAATGATATGTGATTCAACCATGTTATCCCCAAAAGCTTTCTTGTACTTAAGTAGGCAAATCCAACTGTGAGCTAAATATTTAATGCATGCCTATTTTTGCTTGTTTATGTTATTTCCAAGTTGTATACATATAGTATTATATATTGATCATTACATTCCTGAGCCTTCATTAGGTATGATCATTTTATGAACATGATCTAAAATTTGTAATGCAAATTTCATATTCCGAATAATCATAGAACTTAAAATGGTTGTATCATTGTTTTCATGATAAATTATTAATTGAACCTAAATGTATCTGATGCCAAATGCTGGCTCATGAACATAATTCTTATATGTAATGTTTCTATGGAAAAGTACAGTCTGCTTTTTGACTATCCGCTTAATTTGGTTTCCAAGATCATATTCCAGCAAGAAGCAGGAGCTACACATATAAAGTTAGCTTTAGATATTAAAAGCCTTCTATAAACTGTTGAATCTCAGGAGGGAATGCTGGGTATGTTGATATTGGAATAGTGAGCTAGGGGCCAAGTTGGGGTATCCTAAAAGCAAGAAAGTCACAAATATTTCAAGTCAATGAGGCCAAACACAATAATATAGCTAACAAACAAAATCTCTCAGGACCTATAATGACCATTGCATACATTAAATATGAACTCAAGAGAGAATTTCCCAAACTGTTTGGATCACGGTTAAACAGACAGTTTCTGCAGATTGCTTAATACAAAGTAAATGGTGTACAAATTGGCATTTCCTGATCTCTGGTTTTGTGAGAGTGATTCCCCACCCCCAAATCCCAGAACATATTTTAACAATTTAATAACTAAGTTCTATTAAGGTGGCTTCAATTTAACTCTTTTGTTCTTTTCCTTGAGCAATCAATGACCCATGTGACACCCCAAACCGAACCCAGATCACTCCTCTCTTGTGCTCTTTTGTGACAAAAAGCAAGTAGCCCCTAGGGTAGGAGGTGGAGTTGAAAACCGGTTTGGAGGGCAATGGTCAGGTCAACTGGAGTTGGCAGTCCCCACCCAGGAAGAGTGAGTACTGGGATTGATCCTAAAGGGCCTCTGCACTGTGGGCTCTATCATCTCTCTGAAGCATTGACAGACATACAGTTCTTGGTTGCCCTTAGCCCTCCTGAGGCACAAAATAGAAAATGGGATTTAGATGCAGTTTTTACCTCCAAAGAAGGTGGAGAAGATGACTTCCCACAGCTCTGATGTCAGAGATGTGAGAAAAACCCCTATAAATGCCCAAGATTGGCCAATCTCCATGTTGACCTGTTTTCTGGTTCATCAATAATGTCCCCAAATACGATGGGTTTACAAAAACTTTAATAAGAAATTTTAGTCAAAGGGATCAAAGTTCCTTATTTTATTTCTCTGGAAACCAAGAATGTGTTTCATTCTGTGAGCACAGCCAATTACCCTGGGGAAGTGATTCCTTACTGGTAAACAGTCAACCTGCCAAGATCTGTGAAAAGTCTGAGATTTTTCTCTACTTGCAAGCTAACAAATTAGCTGTTATCATTTCATGGATGCTGGAAGAAGGGACAGGACTTCTAGGTTGGCCACAAAAGACTCTAATCACTCAGAGCGTAAAAGGCAACTGTTCTCCAGCTCCCCAGTCCTACAGAGCACCCTGGGTGGATGCTGCACACGCAGATTTGCATTACAGATGAAAATTCCAAATTAGAAGAACCCCGGTCTTTTATAATGGGCTGCCAGCAAACCTGTCTAATTTTTGCCTGCAAGGAGAAATTTTCTTTATTACATTGGGTAGTCAACAAAACTGCCCTCAGCTCCATAGAGAAACACTATCTTACTTATTCTTCTAATGCTGTTCACTATACAAACATCCTTGAAAAGATAATCTACAAAATGTACCCCTAAAACTAACACAATGTGATATGTCAACTATTACCTCAATTAAAACACACACACACACACACACACACAGGGAAATGAAAGAAGAGACAAAAGACAAATCCCACGGGGGGAAAAAAAGAAAGATAATCCAGAACAAAGAAAAACAGTGCCTCTGCATGCAAAATGTGCAGAACTGTTAGAGACTTGTCTTAGTCAGTTGAGGCCACTATAACAAAAATAGCATATATTGGTTGGCTTAAATAACATATTTATTTCTCACAGTTCTGGAAGCTGAGAAGTGTAAGATCAAGGTGCCGCAAGTTCCATGTCTGGCAAAGGCCCACTTCCTGGTTCACTGATGGTCATCTTTTAACTGTGTTCTTATATGGCATAAGGGGTGAGGGACATTTCTGGAGTCTCTTGCAAGGTCACTAATTACATTCATAATGACTCCATCATCATAAACTAAGCACCTCCTACAAGCCCACCACCAAATATCATTACACTGGGGATAAGATTTAAACACACGATTGGGCCAGAGTAGCACAAGCATTCAGTCTGTAGCAAGATCGATGAAGAACTGTCCCCCCACACAATTCTATTTATCAAGCTTTCAAAAAAAAAAAAAAAAAAAAACCACAATCTACAGACTCACCACTGATATCTTATCTCACATTGATAAGGAGGAAAAAGAGTGCTTTCTCCCTCTTTGTAAGAGAGTTTCAAAAGAGAACCAAAGCTTGATTTGGAAGGGAATAAGGAACATGATGCCAGCAGTGTATAGTTCTCCTTTTGCTATTCTCCATCTCCCAGCCTTGCAACATTACAAGCCCAGCTGTTAGCCACATGCAATCACTTGAGCCACAAAGAGTATGAGAATAAAAATATTAGCATTATTTCCATGGCATTGGATTCACATGGTTGTTACAGAAGTAACCTCAGCATACTACAATAGTTATTTTGCTCTTGAATGTCTTAACAGCCAAGGGAGTGGGGGGGGATTCTCTTTATTTGAAAAGGGTTTAAAATGAAAGTACCTGTTATACATCTTTGCTGGAGAATGATGGGAAATGAATTTGCTGAAACCATATGGAAGAGAAGAAGGAATCAATTAAAAACAGAAATCTAAAAACAGAGAACCGCAGTATGGTAATCATACTATGGAAATGGGGATCAGGGATCCATACAAAAAAATGTTTCCTAGAATTCAAGATTCCATACGTCATCAGCTAATTCTACTTTTGACTGAGGACATATGGTTCTGACAAATCGCCTTCAATTTTTTACATTCTGAATTGTCATTTGCCTTGGTGGTGAGATGGAAATAATAATTGAACTGGGAAGTCAGGGAACATTATTGGATGTCTTCTCAGAATGATTTTGAGTCTTAGTTTCCCCACCAGTAAAATGAGAAGCTACACACCCTGTGTCAAGTTTTCCAGCCTTCAAACACTAGTGCACTCTTCAGAGAAGGAAATTTAATTCATTTTAATACATTCCCATTATTAATTGATGCATAGTCATAACCTAAACGAACCATTCATGCCTGAAAATGGAAATTTTCATGAATGGAAATCACAACCTAAGCTGGTAAAATCCAGATAAGGTGAACAAATTCACGTGAATCCTTATAGCTTATCTACTTCATCATCCCATTTAATGTGGTATGTGCATTCCTTTTTCATCAATATAACTTTAGAGGACTCTCCATACTGCCCCTTTAGAACAAAAAGTCATCCCTTTAGAATGTGATGATTGAGAAAATACATGAACAAAACAACCAGTATGAATTCCATAATGCTTTTAATATTCAAATCTATTTTACTTAATGCATGTATTTGAAAAATAGTAAATAATTCACATTATTAAAGAGAATACAGTACTTTGGGTGTATATGATCTCACAGACTCACTGCAGTAACCAGTGTCTTTACCCTCTCACCAACCCCACCCCAAGTGTCTTCAGCCCATATGCTGAGAACTACTCCTCTACAGCATGCCATCATAGACTAATTTGGGGGGAGAAAGGGAATTCAATAAATATTTTTATTTTAAAGATTATTAGAAATGGAGTATTAGAAAACAATCAGTAGCAAAACTAAAGTTAGATGTCAGATGTCTTCTTTATTTCATTTTTATTCTGGAATATGACCAGTCATTCTTTTGTAGATGGTGCCAATGGTGCCCTAGCCAGATCCCATTTACCTGGCCAATACTTTGATCCTTCAACTGCTCTATGGGCTGCAACCAGCTCACAGATGTACTCCTCACCTGAGAATTGCCTCCAAAAGAGCTGCCTTGTCTGGAAATCCTCTGAAGGTTACACCTCACACTTCACACACACACACACACACACACACACACACACACACAGAGGCATCTTATAAGCAGTAATGGACTGATGTAGGGGCACAGAAGACCCACTTCCCTTGCTCAAGGCAGGACACCTCTGTGATACCACTCATGCTCCAGAATTCCATGGGGTCAGGTTGAGGTTAGACTTTAGCTGAACTTTCATCTTTTCCCAGCTTCTTCCCCTGCCCTATCCTGGTTCCCTTACTTCTCTACAAGTTTTTTCTGAGAGTACTCTGTCAATGATTCACTGGCACAAAAATCCCCAGTTCGGGCTCTCCTTCTAGAGAACATGACCTAAGACACTCTCCTTCAACTTTTCCATAAATGGAACTGACAACTCTATGAAGCATGCCCCTCTGTTTTTGGACAGTTGTTATAATGAGAAAGTTTTATTTATTATTATTATCATTATTATTATATCCTAATTACATCTGCCTCTGTGATTCCCACCCATGGGTCTATGTAGAATGAATCTCATTCCTTTTCCACATTGACAATCCCTCATATTTGAGAGGGAAAAAGCATATGTCCTACTCAAATCTTGTTTTCTAGGCTGTGAGGAAAAAATAAAGTCTTCTGTTGATTTTTTTTTTAATCACAGAATGATATTTTAACTCAGGGTAATGTCTGTCTGACGACAAAATTGCATGACAATAAAAAATCTACCAAAGGAAAATTTGAAGAAGACTATGTTCCTTCCAATCCACTGTCTGAGGGGGCTGAGGTTGGAGGGAGTGTGGAGAGACCAGCCCGGTACAAGAATGAGAAGAGCAAATCTCAGAAAAATAAATAAATCAGACATAAATTACTTAAAACCAGACACAGTGGAAGGCTGCAAAGGTCCCATGGAATAGAAACCTTCTCAGGAGGACATCTCGTATAGGTAGGTCAGAAAGAAACTCTAGGACTCAAATGTGTATATGTCAATGTACACAGCATGTATATACTTAAGATTTTTTTAAAATATTTTATTTTTTTTTATTTATGAGAGACACAGAGAGAGGTAGAGACACGGGCAGAGGGAGAGGCAGGCTCCCTGAGGGGAGCTTGATGTGGGATTCAATTCCAGGACCCGGGGATCACGACCTGAGCCAAAGGCAGATGCTCAACCACTGAGCCACCCAGCCATCCCTATATTTAAGATTTTTAGATATGAAAAGGTAAATACTGTCTCAGAATCATGAAGATGTATTGATGAGATGCATGCCTAGAATACAGCACTAAAAGAGCACAGTATGCCTTGTTCGAACAGAATGTTTAATTTGAAAGGATAGTGTGGGGAAACGATGTCAAGAACGCATATAGTCTTCCTATACTTTCCACTCAATGAATCATTCCCTTTTGAACAAGACATACTGTACTCTTATGGTCCTGTTCTTGACATGCATCCCCCACACACATACACACACAAGAATGCATATGTTCCTATGAAAAAATATACTTGAAGCTTTTGTTTGAACTGGGAAGAAATATCACTAGGTGACTTTACAGAGTTTTCTGAATCTAAGATTAAATAAAGCAAGCGTCTTAAAGGTTCAATGATGTGAAAAAAGATTCCTGAGAATCATTGACTCTTAAAGCTACAGGAAAACTTGAGGCCATCGGCATTCCAAGTAAAAGAAATTGTAGCCTAGAGCATAATCCACCTACTTTAATTCTATTAGGAATGTATGAAACCCTTGGAGCACTTCCTCTACTTTGTTTCATCTATTCTTAGAGTGCTTCTTGCAGGTAAAGCAGTCATCAATAACCCTGCTTTACTGACCAGAAAATGAAAGTGACTCCCCAGCTAAGCAATTCCCACATGGCCAGGCAGGATGAAAAGTCAGTTCCTGAAGGCATCTGGTAATCTTCCTACGACATCACTGTTTTCCCAGCTACCAGTTATCTCAGCAAATGTTGCCAAGATTTTCTAAAATCAAAACAAAAATACGTATTCTCTTTAAAACGTATACATATTTACATACATACATGATATGGATAAGAAACACATTCGAGAAAAGAAAAAACTGGTCGGGAGTTACCACTCCAAAAAGACTGGAAGTCAATATTTATTTAAGGCTTCCGGTCAGTCGATACCACTTTGTCAGACATTTAATCATGTGACTTGAATCTCTCCATCCACGTGGTTCCAGGCAAAATCATTAGAAGCTAGTAAATAAGAGCCATGTTTAGATGAGATTTTGCAAAGGCCGCCCTGGAAAGGCAGGGCAGCGCCAAAATTCCAGGACTGCCCTTGCAAAAGAAGCTCCGTACTGGAAATCCGGGATCATATTCTAGTCTGGCTCTGAGCCATGTGACCTTGGGTGAATCAAGTCAACACTCTGCACCTGAACTTCTCGCTTTCTAAAATTGATTCAACTACCCTGATCAACTTCTGTACTG
This sequence comes from Canis aureus, assembly GCF_053574225.1. Taxonomy (NCBI): domain Eukaryota; kingdom Metazoa; phylum Chordata; class Mammalia; order Carnivora; family Canidae; genus Canis; species Canis aureus. The sequence continues at coordinate 42,528,334 of NC_135631.1, forward strand.
TCTAAACTATCAACGATACTGATCAGCCTCAACTATACCGATCCCCGACTTGCAACATCTCTAAGTCATCGCCTATCGGGAAACCTGGTGAGAGCTCCCCACTCTCCCACAGTCTGGTTTAGCTTATAATCCTCTTGATTTGCAATGTGTTGGAGCCAGCTCAGGTCAGCAGGAAAGCTCACAGGTATGTTTAGCCTGATTTCTGCAATATTTTTAAAATATCTAAAAAACTTAACCAAGCAATTATTTCTTTGATTCGCTCAATTGGGGATAAAATTTTTTAAAGAGACTGTAACTTTATAACTCTCGACCATACTACTACTATTTTGGTTCAGCAATATGCTTCTTCTTCCCTCCTCCCCGCCTTGCCTGTATTAAGCGATGTTAAAATATGCTGTCACACTAGAGACTTGTGGGGGATTTAATGCCAGACTTCATGTTTTGGCACCCATAAATAGTCGGCCACAGTTCCAATCTGAGAAAGATATAGATGCATCTCGAGTCTAGCTATTGGCTCTCAGCTGGTGGCTTCTCAAATGTCTCCATTTCCCTCAGCCCCTTCACACTCACTACCAAGCAAATAGGTAGGTTTCTAATGAGATTAACTGCTGGGTAATGATATAAAATGGTGTGCTAGGCTGAAATACAATAACCTAGATGAAAACAAAGCCCCCTATCATTCTCCACCCCATGCTCTGGCGCCTCACCACCTGGGTCAGTGGACCTGAGCTCACAGCCCTCACTGGCCTCCTGCAGAGGAGCCAAGGGGGAGCTCAGCCTCAGCTCCTCAGTCTCCTGGGGGATCTTACTCCCCAAAGTTTCCCCCAGATCCTATCTCAGATGTCCAGGCTCCCCGTGGTGGCTGGGGCTATTCTCACAGCACTGACCTAACTCCCTGACGGATCTCACACACCCATCATCCATTGTCCCTCTGGGAGCAGAGTGGGCCCCTACTCCCCTGGGCAGGGTCTTGATAATAAAACAGTATTGTTTTGCAAAAAACAAAAACAAACAAACAAAAAAACAAAATAAAAAAAATCTCTGTAGTTAAATATATGTTACCAACCTTGGACTTTCAGTTTCTTAAAAGAAAAACAAACCAAAAGTAGAGACAGTGCATTCATCTCATTACATCTAATTCTCCACCAACAAGAATACTCAAGTTTCACTATCCAGTTGGGTGTTCAAATGAGGACATCTTTCTAAGGAAAACTTTCATAATTTCATGACCTAGTAGAATTAATTTTTCTTTTCACATTTTGAATTGCTACCATAAATACAAATACAAATTCAGCAGTCAGAAATTTTTAGCACCTTAATTTAGGTAACCAATGACTGCATAACTTGTTTATTTGTATATTAGATATAAGCTTTTAAGTATATTGTAACATTACCAGTGTTTCTTTGGCTGAATTTTCACAATTATTAGTGACAAATTTTGAGAAGGGAGGGAGTTTGGGTGAGTGGGAGCCCAAGAATGTTTACTTAGCTGCCTTTCTTTATTCACTGTAAATATTTCAGTTAAAAGAGTGTTGGGGGCTTCTGGGTAGCTCAGTCGGCCGAGCATCTCTTTTGGCTCAGGTCATGATCCCAGGGTCCTGGATTGAGCCCTGCATGGGGTCCCTTAGCAGGGAGCCTGCTTCTCCCTTTCCTGCTCCCCCTGTTTATTCTCTTGCTCTCTCGTTCTCTCTCTCTCTCTCTGTCAAATAAATAAACAAAACCTTATATAAAAAAAGCCATGTAAGAGCAGGTGGTTGGATCTTTCTGTTTAAAAAAAGAAAGCAGTTTTGCTTTCATCACTCATCCCATCCCATCGGTGGCTGCCTAATCTCACTTGCTGGTGTCATGCAAGAAATGGATGCTTTTAGATATCAAGCTCTTACACATGTTCATTGTGTTCATCTTTTGATCCTTCACCTCCCTGCTCCTTTGTGATGTTAAAACACCTCAAAGCTTTGACTCAAATGGTGTCAAAACATAAAGACACAGTGTTGAATCCGCTCATGAAGCCTCAAAACCAGTTATTCTATCCTCGCCATGTGTCCGCCATTCGCAACAGAGTAGTGAATCACAGGGCAGGGAAGTGAATCACAGCCACACCAAGAATTCCCCCTTTCTACTCTACCAGCTGTTTCTAAAGAATTGTAGAGATCTGAGCTCAAAGTGTACCCAGAAAATTTGAGATGGACTTTTTCTCACATACAACGTGTCAGAACTACACAATCAACCACCTTGACAGTCATCTGTTCATTTACAAAAAGAGTAAGTCGTCTGTTCATTTAAAAAGAGTAAGCATGTCACTAAAATTTATTTCCAACAGCTACAGAACAGTTCATTAATTTTATTATAGTCAGAACCCATGTTACCCACATGTGGTTCTTTTTCCCTATTTCCTCTTCCCTCTCTTCTCCCTTTGTTGCATTAAATTGATCCTATGTCTCCCTTTTTACTGCTTTGTCCTCGTTCCCCTCCTATGGATCCCTAAGGGGTTGCCCCAGGACTGTATAATAATCCAAGAAAATTCCTGGGATTCCAAATGTAGGGGGTGGTTCAGGAAATCTTACACAGAGACCCTGGAAAGACAGAGTGGTTCCTGTAAATCCATTCATATGGTCCAAGTGGGTGAGGGGATTGGCTGACAAACATTAATGTAAAATGCTAAAATCCAAATCTCCACAAAACAGCCAAATTTGTAAAAGAATTTTCTTCTTCTCAACAATTTGTTCACTCCATATTTGTCCTTCCAATATTTCCACCAGTCATGATTCCATTTTTCCACTGTTGTCTCCTGAACTTGGGCAAACCTGGTCACCTAACACATCCAATAAACTGAAGTTCATTCACTGGCCCATCTCTGTATTTGCTGAAGGTAACCAAGATTAGAGAAGAAATTCACCAACACTAGGAAACAAACTAAAAAGATATGCCACTAATTAGAGTGAAAGCTAAGTAAAACACACATGCACACACATACACACACACACACACACACAAGAGGCCTTCTACCTGTCGGATTCAACAATTTCGGACATCAGACGCAGGGATGCAACTGTCCTGTTGGCGGGCCCCTCTCCTCTTTAGTGCTGCTATCTATGCCCCCGTTTTAGATGTTGCCTGGTACCAATGTGGGCTTTTACAGAACTTCAAATCATATGCATATATGTAAATAATGTTCTGTAAATACAAAAATCAACACTGCTTTTTTTCTAACAGCTCACTCTTCCCAAGAAGTGTTCCTATAACAAATAAATGGACAAGTTTTTACTTCCCTCTAACCCTAAATTGTGGCCTATTATTCTGTGGGACGGTAATCAGTGGCCAAGCCAGCAGGGACATTGGAATATCTGCAGTGAAACCCGTCACCACAGCACCTGCAGTCTATTGCATCACTACTGTGGGATGAGGGCACGTGGATTTTTAAAGGTATTTTTTAAAAGCCTTTGAACACAGACAGACCCTGACTTGCATTCTATAGACCCCTGATTGGGTCTGTAAAATGACATAGCCAGGCCGGCCTGCCCCGCAGCTTCTTCACTTTAATCTGAGGCTCCCAAATGGGCCTTTATTGGGAAGGAGGTAGCATGTATCACTCAGTACTTTCTAAAGGCAACAAAAGAGTACTCGCCAAATTGTGCTTAGGAATAAGCCAATTTAATCACCTATTAAATCACACATCAACCTTTATACCACAGCTTTCAAGTAGCATCCAGATAAAACTGCAGAGTGGTTCTGGTGTTAACTGGCTCACTTCTTTCACAGCACTCCTAGCCAAGGCCACCGTCCTCCTTTTGCCAGTCCATTCTCTTTTATTGCCAAGTTCTGGGTAACTCTCCATTTGTTCACCAAATATTTGCTGAGTACATACTAGGCATCGACAGTGTTCTGGGCTTAGGGATAAAAAGAAGCACCAATAAACATGGAACTCACTGGGGCACAATCAGTTAACATCCAACTCTTGGTTTTGGCTCAGGTCATGATCTCAGGGTCTTAAGATCAGGCCCTGCTTCTGTAGCTCCATGCTCAGCACAGAGTCTGCTTGAGTTTCTCTCTCCCTCCTTCTCCACTCCTCCGCACCATGCTCTTTCTCTAAAATAAATAAGTATATTTTTAAGATATTATTTATTTATTCATGAGAGACACAGAGAGAGAGGCAGAGACACAGGCAGAGGGAGAAACAGGATCCCTGCGGGGAGCCCGATGCAGAACTCAATCCCAGGACCCCAGGATCACAATCTGAGCCAAAGGCAGATGCTTAACCACTGAGCCACCCAGGTGCCCCAATAAATAAATCTTTTTTTTAAAATCTCATTCATTTGGGGAATATAAATAATAGTGAAAGGGAATAGAGGGGAAGGGAGAAGAAATGGGTAGGAAATATCAGAAAGGGAGACAGAACATGAAGACTCCTAACTCTGGGAAACGAACTAGGGGTGGTGGAAGGGGAGGAGGGTGGGGGGTGGGGGTGACTGGGTGACGGGCACTGAGGGGGGCACTTGACGGGATGAGCACTGGGTGTTATTCAGTATGTTGACAAATTGAACACCAATAAAAATAAATTTATTATTTAAAAAATCATGGAACTTGAATTCTACTGGGTGACACACAGAATAACCAACAAACATAATATATAAGTATGTCACATAGTATATGAGGATGTAAAACATGTTATGGAGAAAATGCATCAGGGTGAAGGAGGCCCAGGACGATGGGCAGGGTCTGGAATTTAAACAGAGGTCAGGGATGCTTCACGGAGAAGGTGACATCTGAGCAAAGATGGAAGGCAGTGAGCAAAGAAGACACAGCATTACTTGAGGGGAGGGCAGTTCAGGCAGAGGGAATACACAGGGCTGAAGCTAGAGGCAGGGTGTGTTCTTGATGCAATCAAGGAAGAGGAGGGAGAGCAGCCTGGGAGGAGAAGGAAAGCCAGGGAAGAGGAAGAGGGACGGGCAGGAAAGTCATGGTGGTTCCCAGATCTGGGAGGACCTCGTAAGGACTTCAGCTCTTATTCCAAAATGACGCGGAGAGCCATTGTAAGGTTTGAGGAGAGGAGGGATTGATCTGGCTGGAGTGTCACACAGATCATTCTGGCTGCTGCCCTGCAACAGACTGCAGAGATGAGAGGCTAGTCAGAGACTGAGGCCATCATGGGAGTGGTGGTCGCAGTGGGCATGGTGAGAAGGCATCGAACTCTGGACACATTCTGAAGGGAGAGTCAGCACCAGTCCCTATGAGCTGTGAGGGAAAGGAGGCTGACTCCGGGGTAGTGGCCTGAGCAAGTGAAGGATGGAGCAGCAGGGGTGGGGGTGAGATTGGGAGTGCACATCTGGATATGTTGAGTTGGGAGACATATTAGATACCCAAGTAGGGAAGTTGAAGAAGCAAATGCATATCAGCCTATAGCCCAAAGGAAAGATCCAGGCTGGAGACATAAACTTGATTTGGGTCACATCTAAACCCATGAAACTGACTGAGATCACCCGAAGTGAGTGAAGATGGAAAGGGCAAGAGGCCCAAAGTCAAAGCCCTGGGTTCTGCAGAGGCTGGGAGTAGGGGAGGTACCAGCAAAGGAGACTGAGAGAAATGGGCCAGTGAGATAAGAGGAAAACAAAGGAGCATCCTGGAAGCCCAGGGAAGAAAGCTGCTTCCAGAAGAGAGTGATCAGCTATGTTGAGTGTCAATAATAGATCATATAAAATGAAGACAAAATGGGCCATTAGACATCATAATTTGAAGATCTTTGGTAATCTTGACATGAGAATTTTGGGGAGGGGGACATAAATTTGATTGGAAAGGAAAGAGAATAAAAAGAGATGAACTGGATATAATAGGTATAGACAATTCTAGAACTGTGCCGTGAAAAGTGGCAGTTGGTAGAGCTTGGGAGAGAAAGCTACTGGCAGATGTGGGGTCAAAGGAAGTTTTTTTTATACCATTAATACGAGAGAAATATGAATATGTTTGTATGGTGAGAGCAACAATTCAATAGAGAGGAGGAAACTGATGATATAGGAGAGAGTATGTTTGCCAAGCAGCATTAAGAGTCCATTTAGGATTTATATTCATAAATTTAAAATGATAAGAGTCAGCACGGTTATTTTTCTCCAGTCACATTCAGCTGCATGGGATCAAGCACTGAGTAGGTGGAAAGCTTAGCCAAGAAAGTTCAACAAAGTGAGAGCTGCAAGGGGACAGGCAAGGGAACGGTTTTAATGAGATATAAGGTATTGATAAGGAGGAAGGGGAAGGCAACAGGGAAGCACACAAGATAAGAGTATAGGTCCCAGTAGAGTTGAAGGATTGCTGGAGATAGTGTTATGGGCTAAATTTGTGTCCTCTCAAAAATCTATATGTTGAAGTCCCCAGTACCTCCAAACATGACCTTACTTGGTAATAGAGTCAGTGCAGAAGTATTAGTTGCATTAAGATGAAGCCATATTGGAATATGGTGGCTCCTAAATCCAATATAACCAATGTCTTTATAGAAATGGGAGATTTGGGGATCCCTGGGTGGCGCAGCGCTTTAGCGCCTGCCTTTGGCCCAGGGCGCGATCCTGGAGACCCGGGATCGAATCCCACATCAGGCTCCCGGTGCGTGGAGCCTGCTTCTCCCTCTGCCTGTGTCTCTGCCTCTCTCTCTCTCTCTCTGTGTGACTATCATAAATAAATAAAAATTTAAAAAATATGTTTAAAAAAAAAGAAATGGGAGATTTGGACAAGACAACACACATAGGGAGGACACCATGTGAAGACGAAGGCAGAGATTGGAGTGATGTATCTACAAGCCAAGGAATACCAGAGATGGCCAGCAAACCACCCGAAGACAGGGGAGAGGCATGGAACAGATTCTCCCTCATAGCCCTCAAGAGGAATCAACCTGCCCACACCTTGATCTTGGACTTCTAACCTCCAGAACTGTGTGAGAATAAATGCCTATTGCTTAAGCCCCCCTGTCTATGGTACTTTGTTACACAGCCCTAGAAAGAGTGCTAGTGGGAGTGCACTGGAGTAGGGGGTAGGGAGGAGTCAGAGAGTAGGACCCATATGTCACAATCACAGATGGCATACACAAGGGTTAATGACAGGGTCTGGTATGACCTTGGGAGTAACAGAAAGTGCCAGACCAGACTATGAGAAGAGAGGTAGACAGGGAACTGAGGGACCAGGGGAATGGAGGGACTATCTATCTATAGGTTGAAATTGCCAAGAACAGAGACTGGAATTGGACCACGACGGTGAGGCCAGAGCACCAAGGAACCAGCTAGACATGACAGATGTCAATGAAGTGAGACGACCAAGTGGCATGACCTGACTACCTGAGTTTCAATACAAGACATCTTTAGGGAGGAAAGAGACTAATGCAGAAGTGACAAGGAAGAGCAAAAAGAAATTGCATCCCACCTCCAGGTCTACTAGCACAAAACCGTGAGGGAGAAAACAGCCACCACGTGACAGGGCTGCAGGAGAAGAGGAAGACGGCGTTCTCAGTGAAGAGCTGGGTTTTCATTAGAGCAAGATGGTGATGAGCATTCAAGGGCGAGGCTAGAGATATTGAGCTTTGCTAGCAAAGGACTGGCAGGGCTGAGACAGGGGAAGAAATGTCCTCCTCCATGCTCTTGAGCAATGCTGATCCAGATTGGACTAATTACCTTCTTTGCTCAAAACCGATATATGAATAGCAATAAATATTCAGTCTCCAGCTGCAGTTACTCACTTTATCTTAGAGGACTCATCAAATCTCCATTTTCTGGCTCTAGCTAGTTCTGTTCCACATTACTATACAGTTCAAAGCAGTAATGCAGCGTGGCTTTTTTCTGGGACCCACAGAAATCATGGCTGCTGCACAAATTTCTATTCCTTCTAGAAAGGCATTCTTTGCTGCAAGGAGATGGGAGATAGCAAGGGGAAAGAACCCAAATTCCCAGCTGAGCATCTCCTAAGAGGCTCCCACCATTTTTTCAACATATGGCGTCATCCTGGTATCCTCTACTGTTTGGTTACCTTGAGGGTCTCCCCCGCACACTTGCCCTTTCCCCTTCCAGCCCAGAGGGGATTGATTTCATGCTCATTTAGGGTGGGCCATGGAAGTGCAGTCTTCATTCCTAACGGTACACTGACAATACAGCAAAGGCTGATAGTTGCATCCTTGTGGGTCATTCATTTATTATTCAACAAATATGTAGTGGCAAAAACTCGTTAAATATATAGCCAATAAACAAACTGATAGGTAACAGAGGATCCAGTAGTGAAAAGTAATATGAAAAAAAATAAAGCAGAGTAAGAGGAAAGAAAATGCACACAGGGAATGCCATGGTTAGTACCAGTTTTCCTCTCTTCATGTCTACAAGGTAAACCCCTAGTACGCTGCAATCGATTTCAAGCGGTTTCAAAGGATTGCATGCAACCGGCCTGCTGTTCTGCTCTGGACATTATAAGGCTGCAAAAGGTCACCACAAGTGTAGTACCTTCAACTTTGCTGATTTAGAAATCCAACGTTGTCAGTTCACCCAGGAGGAAAGACTCTGGGGAGCTGACTCCAGTTAACCATACAATGGGAAATACTTTTTAAACCAGAATGTTTATTTCTTGACCTATAATAGGAGCCATATCTGACCAGATAGCCAGGATCTGCTCCCTGCTCAGGCATGTCATTCTGGCAGAGAAGTCCTCTTGGGAAAAAAAAAAAAAATAGTGTACCTTATTTAAATGTTTGGCTATCATGACAATCCTTAAGGACCCTCCTGCATGGATCCAGGCCTGGAGGTCCGTACTTGATGGGCAGGCTGTGACTTTTTGTGATTAGAGACTCCCTCATGGTGGATCAGGTTCATGAGAGCCACTCAGCTTGACAAGGAGAAGCTAGCCTGGATTTCAAACCCCACTGATTTATAGGGTTGGTGTTCTTATGCAGTAAACAACCTGGACAACTGTATATAGCACACCCAATGGAAGCAGAGAATTAAAACAAAAGTAATTGGGTGTAAAAAGGAATATTTCCTAAAAAGTATGTGGTACATGACAACAAGAAGGGTGAGTGTCATGTAACAAGTCCTTTTACACCTTCTAGTCTATTCCAAACATAAAAAATAAATCAGATTTGCTTTGTTAATCCACTTATAAAGTAGTTGATACAACCCTGAACAAGTCTTTTTTTCTTCTTCTTCTTTTTTTTAACATTCAATTTTGGTGGAAAATATTTTAAAGTCATTCTGAAAAATGTTCACATTTCCTGACTCTGTCTTCCTCCAAGAATAAATCAGGGCAACTTGACTGATGTGGGAGAGGCTGGAATCCCGGAAAGAAGGAGGTTAGACAATCTGAGTTTTGGCCCATCCAAAATAGCTGAAATGGTCAGTTCAGCAGAAGAGAATTATGCCCCCCAGCCCCACCCCCCAGAGGAGAGGATAGCAGACAGGCTTGCAAAGGCTGCCCCGAGCCTCCCCCTGCCCTACAGGCCTGATTCTCTCCCTCACTGGGCCACCCAGCATGGCCGAGCCCAAGGCCACATTTTTCTTTTCTTCTTATCCGTTTTTCCTTCTCCCAGGCTGGGCTTGAAGGACAATTTCTTAATCAGAAGAAATCAATTCTAAGACACTAATAATTGAACACACTGATCAGATCTGCCCCAAACATTGTGGGACATGAGGCAAGAATACGATGAAGTCCCAGAAACCAGACGTCTACATATTTAGAAGTTATAAATCAAAGCTAAAGAGCTGCTCAATGAAACATGTTCTGTTCTCCTACCTCATAAATGTGCCTTAAAAAGGCACCTGGAGGGGATCCCTGGGTGGCTCGGCGGTTTAGCACTGCGTTTGGCCCAGGGCATGATCCTGGAGACCTGGGATTGAGTCCCATGTAGGGCTCCCTGCAAGGAGCCTGCTTCTCCCTCTGCCTGTGTCTCTGCCTCGCTCTGTCTCTCTGTCTCTCATGAATAAATAAATAAAATCTTAAAAAAAAAAAAAAGGCACCTGGAACACCAGGTGTAAGAATGCAGGGGTACAGTGGGAGAGACTGATCCCAAGTGTACTCCAGCTCCTCCACGGCCTGGCTTCCACGTGGGGCTTCCTCCAGCCACTAGTAGACACGGCAGTTCCCAACAGTGGCGCTTCATCACCATCCCCACAAACGGCTGCCCCCAGCCTCCGCTGAGGCCTAAGGCTGTCTACAGTAGCATAAAAGCCTGTGCCAAACCTGGCCAGCTCAGGGCCATTTGAGCAGAACCTTCCAGGGGCCCAGTACCCTGATGGTCATCTAAATGCTCAGTCCCAGGTTATAGGTTGGTATATCCCCTTGAGCCCACAGACTCCCCATTGCATGGGGAGGGACATGACCAGAGCAGGTCCTCCACACCACTGAGCCCAAATTAGATCCTCTAGCCTGGATCAAAGGGTGGTATTGTCACTGAATATTTAATTTTTATCTTAAGCACTTCAATCCATCTAATCTTCTCAAAATGTGGTCCAGAAGAAGCCTGTTAAAATATAAAGTCCTGGGGCAACTGGGTGGCTCAGTTAAGTGCCTGACACTGTTTCGGCTCAGATCATGGTCTCAGGGTCATGAGATCAAGCTTGCCCCACATGGGGCTCCAAGCTCAGCACAGAATCTGCTTGCACCTCCCCCTTTGCTCCTCCCCCTGCTCATGCTCTCTCTCTCTCTCTCTCAATAAATATTTTAAAATGTATATATATATATAAATTTATAATAATATAAATATAAAAATTCTTTAATCCCAATCCAGATCTATAATCAGATTATCTAGCTGGAGTTTCCAAACAGCTAGAGGTTAAAGCAAAGGAATCTGCTTTTCATGCTGAGTCATCAACTCTATCCCCCAAAAGCTGGGTCCCTGAATGAACTGATAAACTGCCCTCCCTTCTAGAGACATTGCGATCTCAATAACCCCGCTGGCCCTCCAGAAGCTGAGGCCAGACTCTTCAGCACGGTGTTAGATAAACATTGCTGCGTACATGGTACTCTCCAATTCCAGGAAACCATTACTTAATTCCTGGCAAGTTGCAATGTAATTTGAGTAGGTTGCAGCTTCTTTATACCAGTTGCAGTTAGCCAACTTCCTGGGAACATCATGGTCTCTTGATGAAGATCCTGGAAATAGGCATGGTTTCCCAATTGTAGTGTAGCAATTTTTATTATTATTATTAAGCTATGTACTTTTAAATTCCTGTTACCCTTTCTTTCACCTACTATTCAGCAGCCAGTGGGCACTTTCTGTACATGCCACCCTCAGAGTAGGAAAATCCAGGCAGAGTACAAACCATGGGTTAGGAGCTAAATCTATAGCAGAGACTATGTTCTGCAGGCCATGGCTTTCTATTGTAAGTGGCAGGTGTTCAAGAGAATAGAAGGTTTCTTTTTTTTTTTTTCTTTAAAAAAAAAAAGGCTGAACTTTATTTTACTTTAAAGATTTTATTTATTTATTCATGAGAGACACACAGAGAGAGACAGAGACAGAAGGAGAAACAGGCTCCCCATGTGGAGCCCAATGTGGAACTTGATCCTAAGATCCTGGGATCATGACCTGAGATGAAGGCAGATGCTCAACCACTGAGTCACCCAGGCATCCCAAAGCTTAACTCTAAATATCAAGATCCAAACACCGAGGATTCAGAGAACCTTATGCCATGGACCATTGATGGGAGAAGAATGTAAATTAGATTAAAAGTAGATAGAAATTTAACAAATGGGGAGATATGTGCCTATATCACAGAAGATATAACTGGAATTCAGACACTGGTAAGGCCCTGAGAGTGTCCCTACCTCTCCAACCCCAACATGCAAGCTCTAAAGGGAACATGAGGAATAGCAAGTTAGACAAGCAGATAGAAACCTGAGATAAGTTCATGGAGGACTCTAAAGGAGAAAGGCCAGAGCCTGGCATCCTAGTGAGATGCAAGCCCCCAAGAGAAACCAACATGGCATGTGAATGATAGATGAACAATGGTGGAAGCACATAGCCAAGCAGATGAGTCTCAGAGAGCCTTGCATACCCCAGCAGGGCACCAAAAAAAAAAAAAAAAAAATGGAATTAAGAGGTACTACATGCTGGAAAAGGGTTCTCGGACCAGAAGTGGTCCCTGAGAGAGAAGAACATGGAATATATGAACGTAACAACTGAAGGCCATGATGGCGCCAGTGATGTCACCATCCGTTCAGCAAGAGACAAAATGCCCAAGATCCAGTAGGATGAGTCATACCTTGGCAGAGGCCAGCAGAGACAGAAAGTACCTTAGCCTGAATTTACCTCTTTCCACCCCACCCTCATGCTAGAGCCCCTTGCTGAAGAAGAACGAGGAGGAAAGGAATCTGAGTTCAAACTTGAAGCAATTGTCACCTTTGTCAATTTCCATCATCTACCATTGGCAGAGATTAGAACCAGAAAGCAAAGTTACATTTCATTACAGAATAATACGATTACGTTTTTGCACACTGGGGTCACACAGCCTGACACCGTAACATGTAAAATACCAAACCTGCCAGAGAAGCAACAGATTTCTTGGACCTCGTTGGTTCAGTGTGTGGCTATTTCTAGACCAGTGAGTGTCAATTTTTGCCAGCTTCCTTTTGTGAGGTCTTTTCCTGACTCTCAGATTCCTGAATTCAGATTCTGGGAGTACACGTCCTCTGAAGCCCTATATGAGCCCCGTCGTACCTTACACATCCTCACACACTATCCTCAAACGCCTAACCAGTGCATGTCACTGTCATGTCAGGTCTGAGACTGGATTTTACTCTGTGTACAAGTGAATCAGTGACTCTGTTACCATTCACAGATGCCGGCAAAAGACATGAGGTTTGTAGGCCAAAGACAAAGGGCTTGATTACTCTCAGCATAGTCAGAAGCATGAGTTCCTATTTGCCCATCTATATCTGAGTTTATATTTATCAGTATATTTGCCTTGGTTACAATTACCCTCAAAACCCGTAGGGCAACGTCATGGGCCCAGATCGATGATAGGCATGCAGTGGCTTTCCATCATAACTGTCTTGGAAGGATCCATACTTTTATAGCAAACAGTAAGGTAGATTTACAGCTCGGAGTGCTTGTTATCAGATCTTCTCGAGGTTACCAGCTCCATGAACAACCTTGAGAAATGGTCCAGGTGAAAGAGTGGTCAGGGCTTTGCAGACTGGTATAATAGCGTGATGTGTCGGAACAGAAGGGGCTCGAAGGGGGCTGTCTTTCCCATTGTGTGGGAGAGGAAACTCAGTGCCTCAAGCTCTAACATGGTCTTAGGGGCAAAGGGCAAAGTAGGAGCTTCAAGGTCATCCTGGGTTCTATCCCATTCTGCCATTTAGTAGCCCTATGATGTGATCAAACCCACCAAATCCTTCTAGGCCATAATGTTCTCATCTCTGAAGTGAGAGTAATAACACAGGTCTTGTCTGCCACAAAGGATTGTTGTTGAGACCAAATAAGCTATTTTATGTGAAATCACCTTAAAAACTATAAAACACTACACATGTATATGGAGCTGCTATAATTATGACAAATTCATCAACACCTTCTTTAAAAATAACTCAAATGGCATGTACTTCAAAGATTTTATGCAGAGAAACATGGGATATAAATGAAAAGTACTCAGAGCACATGTTCAGTGACTTCCAACTCAAGATTATATTAACTTCCAGTTTCCTTCTATGCCATACACTCCTCAAGAGATCTTCTCATCATGCCCTTCTTTGTGTCTCCAGCACCTAGCACAGTGCCAGGTACGGAGGAATCACGGATATGATAATGGAGTCTTGGTCTCCAACCTAATTAAATCCATCAGAAAAGAGAACCAATTTTAACATAAATCTGCTTTGCAAAAGCTCATCAATAATGGATGAGGCCATGCCTCAAGGATGCCAGCCAAAAATTCAGAACTTTGGGAATTGTGTATAATCTTGGGGTTTTTTTCTTAATTATTTCCCCAACTCTACTTTTCTATCACAAGAGCTCCTATCAACAGCACACCCAAGTCTGTCTTTCTCTATGCTCTAGGTTTCTCTGTCCCCTTTTCCCCCATAAAGTCCATCATCATCAATTGTTAAGATTTGACATGTCAAATCAATGGTCTTCAAACTTTTTTCTCACATACCTCCTAAAAGAATGTTGAAAAATTGTGTATCCTCTTGCACATTTTCAAGTAGACACATAAAATTTTTCATCACAAACTTGAATATATTTAAAATATGTACTATCATGTTGGGAATATTGATTTTTTTATTTTATTTCTTTATTTTCATTTTTACTTTTAAGCAGGCTCCATGCACAGTGTGGAGCTCAATGTGGGGCTCAAACTCACAACCCCGAGACTGAGACCTGAGCTGAGATCAAGAATTGGATGTTCAACTGACTGAGCCACCCAGAAACATTATAAATATCGATTTTTAAAAAAATATTTTATTTATTTATTTGAAAGAGAGAGAGAGTGCAAGTGAGCATGAAAAGGGGTAAAGAGGGGCAGAGGGAGAAGCTGACTCCCCACTGAGCAGTGAGCCTGGCATGGGGCTTGATCCCAGGACCTTGGGATTATGAACTGAGCTGAAGGCAGCCACTTAACCAACTGAGCCATCCATGCACTTCTAAATATTGATTTTTAAACAAAACTTGTATCACAGTTTCTACCCAATGGATTCTAAATGCCAAAGTAATTTGATACCTATTTTCACTCATTTAAAAAATTCACAGACAGGCTCCGCGGTTTAGCACCACCTCCAGCCCAGGGTGTGACCCTGGAGACCCAGGATTGAGTCCCACGCGCCGGGCTCTCTGCATGAAGCCTGCTTCTCTCTCTGTCTCTCTCTCTCTCTCTCTCTCTCTCTCGTCCCTCATGAATAAATAAATAAAATGTAAAAAAAAAAAATTCACAAATTCTTTTTTGACAGATGGAAATGTATGTCATTCTTTTTTCTCCTTGATCTCATATTTCCCAAAAAGGATCTCATTAATGTAATATATTTTTATATTTGATAAATTTTGTCTGATCACTCTATTAACTTCACTACCATTACAAAAATAATTGTCTTTGGGTTGAAATTAAAACATTGTAATTTTGTATGACCATAATGTTCTAAGTATTTTTAAAGTTTTCTGGGTTATCTGTACAATGATTTTTAGTACACAGTTGACCAAAGTAGCATACATACATAGCATATTTTGAGAAATAATTCTCAAGCATATCAAGTAAAGCTTTATCAGAAAATCAATACAAATGAATAAGTGAATCTTTTTTAATAAGTTCATTTATCTAGGCTGTTACCTGTTATCCTGTTAGAATAAGACAGGGTTCGGCAGCAATTCTGTCCCATTTTTCAATTTTATATACATAAGCCCTGAGAAATCTTATTCAATTAAATAAGTAATGAGAATGTTAGGCATTTTCTCATGGAAATGTCACTCTTTTATTTGAATACCTTCATAATTATAAGTCAAAAAATGTACAGTAATCTATTATCAAAAAAGTATTTTCATTATCTATCTGTGGTCAACTTGGTTAGGTCCTCCTCTAATTTTTTTTTGAAAACGGAGAACTGGAAACCACCTAATTAAAAAACAAAACCAAGCAAAACCATTGCTATCCAGTCTCTAGAGTTCTGCATTTTTTCAGTTTTTAGGAAGTATGACCAAAAAAATTTTAACCAAAACTTATCACGTGACTATTGATTATACTATTCATCTTTTTTAGAGGCATCTTGCTCATGGAGCTAACATAGATAAAACTAGGGTTAAAAGCAAAATTATATAAATTGTGCATGTTAGGACTTTTCTCCTTGACTATGAACAAAGACCAATGCCTAATGTCACATTTCATTTTTTTATGGACATCTCAAAGTATGTAGTAAAGACACAACAAAAAGACAGACACAGATGCTGGATGATATTTATCCCTATATTAGTGACTTCTTCCCAAAGTTGGCTGAGGTCAGTTATGTTTATATATTATATATTTCACAGAATTGGCAATACATTAACATCTGAAAGGGAGAAATTAATGCTAATTAAACCGGTTTTCTAAATCTTAAGTCATTCTATATTTGCTTTGCACCTGGGAAAAATTGTGACTTGTTTTTGAAACTAAATAGGTGTTCTGATTTTAAAAGACTAGTTAAAATATCTTATGTAAATTGATAGGAAGAGTAAAAACCCAATCATTAATAAGTAGAAGCTTACAAAAAGTACATTAAGGATGGTTGAGCACATTATTTAGAGTACAATTTGCAACACATTGGTGTTAAGTTAAACCCAATGTTATGGACTGAATTGTGTCCCCCGCCCTTAATATTCCTATATCAAAGCCCTAACCGCCAATATATTTAGACACAGGGCCTGTGAGGAGGTGATAAAAGTTAAATGACATCATAAGGGTGGAGTTCTAACCCAAAGGGTGCCTTTGTAAGAAAAGAGAAAGACTCCAGAGTACTTTCCACCATGTAAGGACACTGAGAGGAGGTGGCTGCCCGCAAGCCAGAAAGAGCCCTCATTAGCACTATGCCTGTAACCCTGATCTTGACCTTTGCTTCCAGAACTGTGAGAAAACCAATTTCTGTTGGCTAAGCCATCCTGTGTGTGGTATTTTGTTATAGCAGTCAGAGCAGTCTAATACTCCTAATAAGCACATGGTAGGATTCGATATCTGAGCAGAAAAGTCATTGGTGAGTGACAGTGAGCAGGAGACTGGTACCTTCACAAAAATGATCATGGATTTCATATTTTGCCAACTTTTAGCAAAAATTAATGCAATGTTTCTCTTGTAAATTTGAATAAATACTGAAAAAATGCAAAATATTAACTTACCTCTAATATATGTTTCTTATTATAAAATACAACATTGTGAGATTTCTGTTCATGTCTTTTGCCCATTTCATGATTGGATTGTTTGTTTCCTTGCTGTTGAGTTTAAGAAGTTCTTTATAGATCTTGGAAACTAGCCCTTTATCTGATATGTCATTTGCAAATATCTTCTCCCATTCTGTAGGTTGTCTTTTAGTTTTGTTGACTGTATCCTTTGCTGTGCAAAAGCTTCTTATCTTGATGAAGTCCCAATAGTTCATTTTTGCTTTTGTTTCTTTTGGCCTTCGTGGATGTATCTTGCAAGAAGTTGCTGTGGCCGAGTTCAAAAAGGGTGTTGCCTGTGTTCTCCTCTAAGATTTTGATGGAATCTTGTCTCACATTTAGATCTTTCATCCATTCAGAGGAAGACATGGACATGGCCAACAAGCACATGAGAAAGTGTTCTGCATCACTTGCCATCAGGGAAATACAAATCAAAACCACAATGAGATACCACCTCACACAAGTGAGAATGGGGAAAATTAACAAGGCAGGAAACCACAAATGTTGGAGAGGATGAGGAGAAAAGGGAACCCTCTTACACTGTTGGTGGGAATGTGAACTGGTGCAGCCACTCTGGAAAACTGTGTGGAAGTTCCTCAAAGAGTTAAAAATAGATCTGTCCTACGACCCAGCAATTACACTGCTGGGGATTTACCCCAAAGATACAGATGCAATGAAACGCCGGGATACCTGCACCCCGATGTTTATAGCAGCAATGTCCACAATAGCCAAACTGTGGAAGGAGCCTCACTGTCCATTGAAAGATGAGTGGATAAAGAAGATGTGGCTTATGTATACAATGGAATATTCCTCAGCCATTAGAAATGACAAATACCCACCATTTGCTTCGATGTGGATGGAACTGGAGGGTATTATGCTGAGTGAAATAAGTCAATCGGAGAAGGACAAACATTATATGGTCTCATTCATTTGGGGAATATAAGTAATAGTGAAAGGGAATAGAGGGGAAGGGAGAAGAAATGGGTAGGAAATATCAGAAAGGGAGACAGAACATAAAGACTCCTAACTATGGGAAACGAACTAGGGGTGGTGGAAGGGGAGGAGGGTGGGGTTGGGGGGTGACTGGGTGGCGGGCACTGAGGGGTGCACTTGACGGAATGAGCACTGGGTGTTATTCTGTATGTTGGCAAATTGAACACCAATAAAAAATAAATTTATTATTAAAAAATAAAATAAAATAAATAAAATAAAATAAAATACAACATTGATATGTTGGAAGAACTTGTGGGTCTTTCCATCTTGAAATCATGCAAATTATACCACTGAGATGAGACTAAAATGCAGATAAATGAGAGTACTCAAAGAACTCATCCTCATTACTGAGATGGTAAAATTGCAGAGAAAGTAGAGCTCATGGCCGACTGGCATTTTCCAGGATGCTTCTAAAAATCCTGAACATTTCAAGATAGCTAGCCAGCTGAAGTACAGAAACCCTACCATGAGTTTGTCGAATAACGTGCTGCTATCATCAATATTTTCAGGAGATGTTCTTTTTAACTCCGTTCTCAAAGGATTCTTTCCTCAAGAACAATATCTTCTTTGCTAGTAGTGAAGACACACACACACACACACACACACAGAGCTATCATTATTCACTTCATCCCCTGCCTAATCCGCAGTATACTTGAAAACCAAACATCTAAATATGTGTCAGCACAACTGTTTACATATTTGTCTTAGTTCAGGATGCTATAACAAATTACCAGACAGCTGGCTTAAACAACAAATACTAATTTCTCACAGGCCTGCAGTCCAAGATCAGGTGATCAGGTGCTGGAAGATCTGGTTTCTGATGAGAGTCCTCTTCTCGATTTCCAGATGTCCATCTTCTCATTGTATCCCCCATGTGGCAGACAGCACAAAGGGAGCAGGCTCCCATATGTATCTCTTCTTACAAGGTGTTCATCCCATTCATGACGATTCCACTCTCATGACCTAATTATCTCCCAAAATCCCTGCCTCCTAATACAATAACTTTGGGTGTTAAAGTGTCAATGAATGACATTCATTGAATTAATTCATTCAGTGGATGAATGGAGAGAGAAACATTCAGTTCTTAACAGTTAGTTATGCTTTGCCCCAACAGAGATAAGCATAAGACAAGGAAAGACATGATGCCTTATTATGTTTGGTTCATGGTGTCATTTTGAATAAAGGAGGCTCTCAAATCCCTATAGATTAAGTTGCCTTTGTTTTGTATCCGAGAGCTTTCTATATCCATGGCAATGCACCATAGTATGATTTGAGTTGGATGAGATATTTGTCTCTCTTTTGAAAGGCAGATGAGGGGAAATTATAAAAGGAAAGATGAAAAAGGAGAAGCAACCTGATGCAGGCATATTTGCAAGCAGATGAATAGAAATGTAGAATCTGGAAATTATCTTCCTTAAAATGATCTGAATCTGTCTACCTCTTTAATGTCTTTATCTACCTCCAAACTAAACAAAACCCAGTCTGAATTAAATATTACTGTTATCGCTAATAATTATCATTGCTATGTACCTACTTTGTTTATTTAATTTTCTGGGATAGAAAGAGCATGCATGGGGAGAAGGGAGAGGCAGAGGGAGAGGGAGAGGGAGAGGGAGAGGGAGAGAGAGAATCTTAAGCAGGCTCCACTCTCAGCATGGAGCCTAACACAGGAGCTCCATCTCACAACCCTGAGATCATGACCTGAGCCACAATCAAGAGTCGGATGCTTAACCTATTGAGCCACCCAGGCACTCCTGATCAAGAGCCTAGTTTCAGTATTGTATTGGGTCTTTAAATATATCAGCTCATTTACATTGAGTCTTTAATGTGATAGTCATTATTAACCCTATTTTACAGATGAAGCAATTGGGACTCAGAGAAGGTAAAAAGTTTGCCCAGAATCTCAGAGCGAGTGTCAAAGCTAAATTCAATCTAGCTCCATCTGACTCCAGAGCCTGTGTTTTGTGACAATCCTATCTGGCTTGTACATGTGTCCTTGACTGACAGCAGCTTAATAATGTCTTCCTCCTGGAGAGCTGGAACTCCAAGAAAAGTTCCCCAATGATGGATTTTCAGGATTTTGTGGCTAAATTTTGAGAGATATTTTCATCAAGACTATCTTCCTAATGCTTCTCCAAATCATGAAAATATATATACAGATAGTATATGCATATTTCTCTTCTCCTGAGACACATGTTACTCTATTTCTCAATATTAATGAGGTTGCAATGGGGAACTCAAATGTGAACAGCAAATATACATTCAAACTAAGAAAACTTGAGGTTATTCCAAGGTCTTTATATGGCCCACTATTAGAAATTCCCCTCTCATGTTTTCATACTTAATTTGTGGTCACTGTATTTTTTTCCCCCAAAATATCCTCCCAGAGGACTAATTCTTTAACTTTCAATTTTTGGTCTAAACCTGTGAATACTTTTACTGATTAACTACATAGTTAAAAATTGAAGGCAATGATGATCATAATGCCCATAAGAACAAACCCTAAAAAATACTGTTTTCTGCAAAAAAACAGACAAATTTATGGTACTTTTAAAAAAAATTATTCTTTTCAAACTATTCCACACATGCACAATTTCAGTGTAACTGTGAGTAAAGTGAATCTACAGTTGTATTTCATAATATTGACAATATGTAACTGTTTATTCTTTAAGACAAATTCGAACTTGGTTCTTTGGGTAGACTTAGAGCCTGTATTTTTTCAGGCATAAGGACATCTGAGAAGTAATAAGGCATAGGGTGAACAAGCCAGGTCAGTCTCCTACAGTACACATTTAGGAGAGGAAAGTAAGCTTAATGATCTAACTAGAAACATGGTATGGAAGTTACAAGACAAAAGAGCACCTATGATAAAGCGAGCCATGCCACACTGCTGAGACACTGCTAATAAGGTGGAGAGGGGAACCAAAAATCCAAAGGCCAAGGGAGCAGGAGAGGGAGAGGGAGATTGTGTTAAGGTATATGCTACAATAAGAATGAACAAAGAGATTCTAGGGGCAAGATGGCAGAGGAATAGGTCCCCAAGTCACCTGTCCCCACCAACTTACCTAGATAACTTTCAAATCATCCTGAAAACCCACGAATTCGACCTGAGATTTAAAGAGAGAACAGCTGGAATGCTACAGAGAGAAGAGTTTGTAACAAGTACAATCCATTTTTAGCCACTCTGCACTGAGAAAAATGACTAGAAAGAAGAACTCACCGCAAAAGAAAGAACCAGAAATAGTACTCTCTGCCACAGAGTTACAGAATTTGGATTACAATTTGATGTCAGAAAGCCAATTCAGAAGCACAATTATAAAGCTACTGGTGGCTCTGGAGAAAAGCATAAAGGATTCAAGAGACTTCATGACTACAGAATTTAGATCTAATCAGGCTGAAATTAAAAATCAATTAAATGAGATGCAATCCAAACTGGAGGTCCTAACAATGAGGGTTAATGAGGTAGAAGAAAGAGTGAGTGACATGAAGACAAGTTGATGGCAAAGAAGGAAGCTGAGGAAAAAAGACAAAAACAAAAGACCATGAGGAAAGGTTAAGGGAAATAAATGACAGCCTCAGAAGGAAAAATCTATGTTTAATTGGGGTTCCAGAAGGCGCCAAGAGGGACAGAGGACCAGAAAGCATATTTGAACAAATCATAGCTGAGAACTTTCCTAATTTGGGGAGGGAAACAGGCATTCAGATCCAGGAGATAGAGAGATTCCCCCCTAAAATCAATAAAAACTGTTCAACACCCCAACATTTAATAGTGAAACTTGCAAATTCCAAAGAGAAAGAGAAAATCCTTAAAGTAGCAAGAGACAAGAGATCCCTAACTTATATAGGGAGAAATATTAGATTCACAGCAGACCTCTCCACAGAGACCTGGCAGGCCAGAAAGGGCTGGCATGGTATATGCAGGGTCCTAAATGAGAAGAACATGCAGCCAAGAATACTTTATCCAGCAAGGCTCTCATTCAGAATAGAAGGAGAGATAAAGAGCTTCCAAGCTAGGCAAAAACTGAAAGAATATGTGACCATCAAACAAGCTCTGCAAGAAATATTAAAGGGAACCTTATAAAAGAAAGAGGGAGCCCAAAGAAACAATCCACAAAAACAGGGACTGAATAGGTATTACGATGACACTAAATTCATATCTTTCAATAGTAACTCTGAATGTGAATGGGCTTAATGATCCCATCAAAAGATGCAGGGTTTCAGACTGGATAAAAAAGCAGGACCCATCTATTTGCTGTCTACAAGAGACTCGTTTTAGATCTAAGGACACCTACAGCCTGAAAATGAAACGTTGGAGAACCATTTACCATTCAAATGGTCCTCAAAAGAAAGCTGGGGTAGCCATCCTCATATCAGATAAATAAAATTTTATCCCAAAGACTGTAGTAAGAGATGAAAAGGGACACTATATCATACTTAAAGGATCTATCCAACAAGAGGACCTAACAATCATGAATATTTATGCCCCAAATGTGGGAGCTGCCAAGTATATCAATCAATTAATAACTAAAGTAAAGACATACTTAGATAATAATATACTAATAGTAGGAGACTTCAACATGGTGCTTTCTGCAAATGAGAGATCTTCTAAGCACAACATCTCCAAAGAAACAAGAGCTTTAAATGATACCCTGGACCAGATGGATTTCACAGATATTTACAGAACTTTACATCCAAACGCAACTGAATACACATTCTTCTCAAGTGCCCATGGAACTTTCTCCAGAATAGATCATATACTGGGTCACAATGAGGTCTCAACCAATAGCAAAAGACTGGGATTGTCCCCTGCATATTTTCAGACCATAATGCTTTGAAACTAGAACTCAATCACAAGAAGAAATTTGGAAGAAACTCAAACACGTGGAGGTGAAAGAGCATCCTGCTAAAAGATGAATGGGTCAATCATGAAATTAGAGAAGAATTAAAAAGATTCATGGAAACTATGAGAATGAAGATACAACTGCTCAAAATCTTTGGGATACAGCAAAAGCTGTCCTAAGAGGGAATCCTACATTGCAATACAAGCATCCCTCAAAAATTGGGAAAAACTCAAATACACAAGCTAGCCCTGCACCTAAAGAAACTGGGGAAAGAACAGCAAATAAAACCTACACCAAGCAGAAGAGAGTTATTAAAGATTCGAGCAGAACTCAATGAAATAGAGACCAGAAGAACTGTAGAACAGATCAATAAAACCAGGAGTTGGTTCTTTGAAAGAATAAGATAGATAAACCATTAGCCAGCCTTATTAACAACAAAAGAGAAAAGACTCTAATTAATAAAATCACGAATGAAAAACAAGGGATCACAACCAATACCAAGGAAAAACAAACAGTTTTAAAAACCTATTATGAGGGCAGTCTGGGTGGTTCAGTGATTTAGTGCCTGCCTTGGGCCTGGGGCATGGTCCTGGAGTCCCCGGATCGAGTCCTACATCGGGTTCCCTGCATGGAGCCTGTTTCTCCCTCTGTCTGTGTCTCTTCCTCTCTCTCTCTCTCTCTCTCTCATAAATAAATAAAATCTTTTTTAAAAAAAGAAGAAACAATACCTATTCTACTAAAGCTGTTCCAAAAGATAGAAAGGAATGGAATACTTCCAAACTTATTCTATGAGGCCAGCATCACCTTAATTCCCAAACCAGACAAAGACCCCACCAAAAAGGAGAATTACAGACCAGTATCCCTGATGAACACAGATGCAAAAATTCTCAACAAGATCCTAGCCAATAGGATCCAACAATATATTAAGAAAATTATTCACCATGACCAGTGGGATTTATCCCAGGGATGCAAGGCTGGCTCAACACTTGTAAAGCAATCAACGTGATAGATCATATCAACAAGAAAAAAAACAAGAACCATGTGATCGTCTCAATAGATGCAGAAAAAGCATTTGACAAAATACAGCATCCATTCCTGATCAAAACTCGTCAGAGTGTAGGGATAGAGGGAACATTCCTCAACATCTTAAAAGCCATCTATGAAAGCCCACAGCAAATATCATTCCCAATGGGGAAACACTGGGAGCCTTTCCCCTAAGATCAGGAACAGGACAGGGATGTCCACTCTCACCACTGCTATTCAACATAGTACTGGAAGTCCTAGCCTCAGCAATCAGACAACAAAAAGACATTAAAGGCATTCAAATTGGCAAAGAAGAAGTCAAACTCTCCCTCTTCGCCAATGACATGATACTCTACATAGAAAACCCAAAAGCCTCCACCCCAAGATCGCTAGAACTCATACAGCAATTTGGTAGCGTGGCAGGATACAAAATCAATGCCCAGAAATCAGTGGCATTTCTATACACTAACAATGAGACTGAAGAAAGAGAAATTAAGGAGTCAGTCCCATTTACTATTGCACCCAAAAGCATAAGATACCTAGGAATAAACCTAACCAAAGAGGTAAAGGATCTATACCCTAAAAACTATAGAACACTTCTGAAAGAAATTGAGGAAGACACAAAGAGATGGAAAAATATTCCATGCTCATGGATTGGCAGAATTAATATTGTGAAAATGTCAATGTTACCCAGGGCAATTTACACGTTTAATGCAATCCCTATCAAAATGCCATGGACTTTCTTCAGAGAGTTAGAACAAATTATTTTAAGATTTGTGTGGAATCAGAAAAGACCCCGAATAGCCAGGGGAATTTTAAAAAAGAAAACCATATCTGGGAGCATCACAATGCCAGATTTCAGGTTGTACTACAAAGCTGTGGTCATCAAGACAGTGTGGTACTGGCACAAAAACAGACGCATAGATCAGTGGAACAGAATAGAGAACCCAGAAGTGGACCCTGAACTTTATGGTCAACTAATATTCGACAAAGGAGGAAAGACTATCCATTGGAAGAAAGACAGTCTCTTCAATAAATGGTGCTGGGAAAATTGGACATCCACATGCAGAAGAATGAAACTGGACCACTCTCTTTCACCATACACAAAGATAAACTCAAAATGGATGAAAGATCTAAATGTGAGACAAGAGGAGAGGAGAGGAGAGGAGAACACAGGCAACACCCTTTTTGAACTCGGCCACAGTAACTTCTTGCAAGATACATCCACGAAGACCAAAAGAAACAAAAGCAAAAATGAACTATTGGGACTTCATCAAGATAAGAAGCTTTTGCACAGCAAAGGATACAGTCAACAAAACTAAAAGACAACCTACAGAATGGGAGAAGATATTTGCAAATGACGTATCAGATAAAGGGCTAGTTTCCAAGATCTATAAAGAACTTCTTAAACTCAACAGCAAAGAAACAAACAATCCAATCATGAAATGGGCAAAAGACATGAACAGAAATCTCACAGAGGAAGACAGACATGGCCAACATGCACATGAGAAAATGCTCTGCATCACTTGCCATCAGGGAAATACAAATCAAAACCACAATGAGATACCACCTCACACAAGTGAGAATGGGGAAAATTAACAAGGCAGGAAACCACAAATGTTGGAGAGGATGCGGAGAAAAGGGAACCCTCTTGCACTGTTGGTGGGAATGCGAACTGGTGCAGCCACTCTGGAAAACTGTGTGGAGGTTCCTCAAAGAGTTAAAAATAGACCTGCCCTACGACCCAGCAATTGCACTGTTGGGGATTTACCCCAAAGATACAGATGCAATGAAATGCCGGGACACCTGCACCCCGATGTTGATAGCAGCAATGTCCACAATAGCCAAACTGTGGAAGGAGCCTCGGTGTCCATCGAAAGATGAATGGATAAAGAAGATGTGGTTTATGTATACAATGGAATATTCCTCAGCCATTAGAAATGACAAATATCCACCATTTGCTTCAATGTGGATGGAACTGGAGGGTATTATGC
The DNA here is from genome assembly GCF_053574225.1 of Canis aureus. Taxonomy (NCBI): domain Eukaryota; kingdom Metazoa; phylum Chordata; class Mammalia; order Carnivora; family Canidae; genus Canis; species Canis aureus. The sequence continues at coordinate 42,554,022 of NC_135631.1, forward strand.
TGAGTGAAGTCAATCGGAGAAGGACAAACATTATATGGTCTCATACATTTGGGTAATATAAAAAATAGTTAAAGGGAATAAAGGGGAAAGGAGAGAAAATGAGTAGGAAATATCAGTGAGGATGACAGCACATGAGAGACTCCTAACTCTGGGAAATGAACAAAGGGTAGTGGAAGGGGAGGTGGGCGGGGGTTTGGGGTGACTGGGTGATGGGCACTGAGGGGGGGCACTTGACAGGATGAGTACTGGGTTTTGGCAAGTCGAACTCCAATAAAAAAATACACAAAAAAAAACAGAAAATAAATAAATTTTTTAAGAAGAATGAACAAAGATACACATATATTTGATCCACAATGAAGTAAAATCATGTCAGATATTTGTTTTGCTTAAAGAACTTTCATGTAATTGATAACAGCCCATGGAGTGTGCAGCCAGACACTCTTATCATTATGAGCCAGAAAAGGAAACCCAGGCATGGAGAGAGTGGGTAAATTGCCCAGTGCCCCTCAACTGCTTTCTGGAAAAGTAATGAACAGACTGCAGTCCATGGGAGGCCCATCTCTTTCTAGGAATCGGAGGCACTCTTCACTTCCCCTGTCCTCCCTCTCTTTTAATGTCTAATATTTGCAGTATCTTCTTCCTCTCACTTCCAGGAAGCTCGTTCTCCACCTAGTCAACCCTCCTACATCTCCACCTCCCCCTTTTCCTCATTTTCAGCAAACACAGAGACCGTATGAAAGATCCTTCTCCCAACAACTTTCTGTTGGTGGTACCAAGGGCTGGAGGCCGGAAGTCCCCACTATGAGAGGCTGAGAATCTACATGACCCCCACATCAGGTTATTAATATGAACTCTGGCAATGCCCTGCTTCCCTCCTGCTGAGTTATGATACCTACACAGAAATTGTGACCTTTTTCTAATAGCTGATAATTTAAAATAATGACTTCACTTTGTAAAATGTCAACAAGAATATGAAAAATGCATTTGAGTATCTACACAGTCCTAAACAGACTCCTGTTTTCACTGAATGGATTTAAATTCCTTGTTATTTCAACCCTATGTAAACCTTGTTATTTCTGGATGAAGACATGTTTATAAGCATATATAATCAGACAAAAATTGTGCAAAGACATGTTAAAAGTTTCAAATAAGTTAGGTTAACTTCTCCACTTCTTTGTATACACCAGGATTTCTTTCCACAGGCACTCCTTCCTTGGTTGGGTCTCCCCTGTGATTGCTCAAATTTTATATAATAGGCAGCATTTCTTTGAATACAGTTCTAAGTGTTCCGTTTGTATTATCTCATTAAGTCCTCAAAACAACCCTCTAAGGCAAGTACTCTTATTAATCCCATTTTGTAGATGCAGAAACTCAGACATAGAGAGATTACCAGACTTCCCTAGGACTCCCAGGCAGGGCAGGCATTTGAAACCAAGCCAGGCTGGCTCCAGAACCCACACCCACATTTTCTTTTTTTTTTTTTTTTTAATTTTTTTTTTTATTTATTTATGATAGTTACAGAGAGAGAGAGAGGCAGAGACACAGGCAGAGGGAGAAGCAGGCTCCATGCACCGGGAGCCTGATGTGGGATTCGATCCCGGGTCTCCAGGATCGCGCCCTGGGCCAAAGGCAGGCACCAAACCGCTGCGCCACCCAGGGATCCCCACACCCACATTTTCAACCATCACATTAAACTCTGATATTGTGCATATATATATACATATATATTATACATATATTACAATATAATATATTATATATATATATATATATTTTTTTTTTTTTTAAGAAAGGAAGGATGGGAGGAGGAGGGTCAGAGGAAGAAAGAGAGAATCTTAAGCAGGCTCCATGCCCAGTGTGGAGCCCAATCTCAAGACCCTGAGATCATGACCTGAGCCGAAATTAAGCTTAACCAACTGAGCTACCCAGGCAGTCCTGCATGCTTATAAATTTTATCTTACTAGTTTATCCTATATTCCAGGAGCTTGTATTACCTGCATATCTATCTTATCTTCAACCTCTTTGACTTTAAAAGTTGAGTCTATTAACCTACAATGACTTATGGACTGAAATGTAAAATGTAAAATGGTAAAACTTTTAGAAAATAGATGGGAGAACATCTTCAGGATTAGGTGAAGACATTTTAGATTTTACACCAAAATCATGATCCATTAAAGGAAAACTTGATAAATTAGACCTCATCAAAATGTAAAACTTCTCCAAAAGATACTGTTATGAGGATACACTGGGAGAAAATATTTGCAAGTCATATATACAATAAAGGACTTGTATTTACAATACATAAAGAACTTTCAAAACTCAACAGTAGGAAACAAACAATCCAATTAGGAAATGCACAAAGACATGAACAAAAATTTCACTGGAGTATATACAGAGAGTATACATATGAAAAGATATTCAACATTTTAGCAATTAGAAAAATGCAAATTAAAACTTCAACAAAGTATTACTATACATATATCAGAATGGCTAACATTAAAAATAGTGATAACACCAAATGTTGGCCAGGATGCAGACAAACTGGATCACTCAAGCCTTGCTGATGAGAATGGTACAGCTATTTTGATAGTAATTTACTGAATTGTTAAAACTAAACATATAATTATCATATAACCCAGCAGTTGCACTTTTAGGCATTTATCCCATAGAAGTTAAAACTTATGCTCAAAAACTTGTATAAAGGGCAGCCCAGGTGGCTCAGCGGTTTACCACCGCCTTCGGCCCAGGGTGTGATCCTGGAGACCTGGGATCAAGTCCTGTGTCAGGCTCCCTGCATGGAGCCTGCTTCTCCCTCTGCCTATGTCTCTGCCTCTCTCTCTCTCTCTCTCTCTCTCTATGTTTAAAATCTTTAAAAAAAAACCTATATAAAAATCTTCAATAGCCTCATTAATAATAGCCCAAAACTGGAAAGAACCCAAATATCCTTTAGCAGGTGAATGGTTAAACTGTGGTATGTCCATACAACAAACTATGTACTACTCAGCAATAAAAAGCAACAGACTATTGAGACACACAATTTGGTTGGATCTCAAGGAAATTATACTCAGTGAAAAAAGCCAATCTCAAACATTGCATACTATAGGATTCCATTTATACCACATCCTGGAAATAACGGAATTACAAAGGTGAAGAACAGATAAGTGGTTGTCAGATAACGGATGGGGATGAGGTGTGGATGTGGCTATAAGGAGACAGCAGGACAGACATTCATGATGACAGCTCTATATCTTGATTGTGGTGAGGTCACATGAACTCATACATGTAATAAAGTTGCGCAGAGTTACATATACACACAAAGACATTCATGTAACACTGGGTAAAAGCTGAATAAACTTTGGATTGTACCAATACCAATTTCCTGGTTTTGATATCACATTATAGTTATACAAAAATGTTATCAATGAAAGAAACAGAATGAAGCATACTTCTATGCTATATATTTTTCTATATATTTTTCATAACCTCTTGTGAATTTATACTCATTTCAAAATAAATCATTAAAAAAAAAAAAAAAGCTGAAGAGTCAGGCCCAAGACCTTAACCCTATGGTACTCCATTAGGTATCTCATTCCAGGAAGAAAAATGGTATAGTCAACACTATTTGGATAAAGTTTTTTTCTACCAGCTGAAATTAACCTAATAGTATGATCAAGTCTGCATTTCACCATCTCAACAAAAATAACAACAAAAATCAAGTGGGACTTTAATCGCTTTTCTGAAATTAAGATAGATTATGTTCATAGCCTTCCTCCAACCAACAAGTCTGAAGACTCTACCAGTGAGATCACTGGCAAACCAGTCCTTGATGAAGCCATGCTGGGTCCTGGTGATGACTCCTCTAAATGCTCATAAACCGCCCTTAGTCAAGTTTTCTGATTTCCTCATTTTCCATTACCTATTGGTTGGTCTTGACTTCCTTTCACTCTTTCATTTATTCATTTATTCATTCATCATACACTTGGTAAATGTTCATCTTACATGCATTGCTGCTCCCAAATGGGGTCCATTGCCTTTCCTCTATCCCTTGGCTCCAACTTGCTTTCTGTGGAAATAGAGGACAGAGGAACTAATTCAGCCCAGAGGGACCATGCATCTTCCCAATGGGGGCACTTAAGTTGGTTTACCAGAATTTTCTTCTCCCTCTTCCAGAAAACTGAATGGAAAACTTTTTTGATCAAGGCAGCAATTCCTCTGCCAAACAAATTCTTCTCACTCTTTGAAAGATCCACTCTGTTGTGTTTGGCTAAGGTCCAAGAAATGTAATCTACTTCTCTAAGCCAACAACAAAAGCCAACTCTTCCTTTCCTGAGTCCCTTTCTTCCAAAATCAACTGAAAAAAAAAATAAATGAAAACTCTTATCTATCCTCTAAAGCCCTCTATTTTCTATTCAAAACTCCAACAACAGAGATAAAATTCCAACTTCTTCTTACAGCCATGGAATTTTGTATCAGAAATGGATGGTAGCGGCCAGCTTCCTCATTATAGAGAAGAAGAAACAGCCTTGGGGCAATAGTGCAGCATGCCAAGAGTCAGACAGCCTAGAGAATACAGACTGTCTCCCAGCCAGTGCCCGTTCCACTCTGCCAAGTTCACTAAATCCTTACCAATATTTCTTGGTATCACACCTTAGGATAGCTGCTCTTGGAAGAGCATCCCCTGATAGACTATATCAGATTCTCCACTACTCTCTTGTGTTCTAAAGGAACAGGATAGGCTTCTTGAAGGTAACATCTGAGCTTCCTTCTGCCTCTCTCTCTCTCTCTCTCTCTCTCTGCTTGTCAGGGGCTGAGTCTCAAGAAGTCAACATTTACAAAGTTCCTACTGCCTGACAGAATCAAAAGGGAAGCCCATCAACGGTCTAAGCTCCAGATAAGATCAGAGAACTCTTCCTCACATTCTCTTCCACGTTGCCTTTGGCAGAGGACTGTTCATGCTTCTGGAAAAGAGTCCAATCTACCAACTCCCCAACCCTCCCACTCCACACCACTATCATCCTTGAGACCATCAAGACCAACCTCAGCATACTTTTAACCCTCTTTGTGTCACCACGAGAAACCCAGAGCTCGTTGTCTCCCATATAGTTCTATGAGCAATAAGCAACCATCTCCCCCAACACACAAACACACACATACACACACACACACAATCCCTATCACTCTTCTTGCCCTATTTTTTTTTAGTTAGCACTTTTTGATCATCTGACAAATTATATGCTTTCCTTGCTTTCCCATCCTCCTTTCCTGGTATAAAAGCTCTATAAGGCCAAGAATATTTTTATGTCTTACTCACTGCTCTACCCCTAGTGCTGGCACTTTGTAGAAGTTCAAAATTGTTTAACAAATAAATCCCTATGACCACTTTTTTTAGTCTGAAACAGACAATATGAGGACCAAAGTTTGACTGAGAGGTTTGAGAGAAAAACAGATCATTTGTGACAACCAGGAAACATGAAGACAAGAAGGCTTGAGCCCTAAGGACTTCCAGAAGTGGCATCTATCACATGAAAGAACTGTTAACCGGGGGATATTCATACTGTATTCAGGGCCGGACATGAGCAAACAGTGTGCCTTTTGAAACAGGAAGTAAAAATAACTTGGTACTTACTATGTGCCAAGGACTCTGTTATTAATTTATCATGAGAACTATACAAAGTGGTATTGCTGTCTCCATGTACAGATGAAGAAACAGAGGCAAAGAGAAGCTACAGAACTGCCTGAGATCCACAGTTGAGAAGTGGGGCTCACCTTCAGACCTGTCTCTCAGTGTCCAAAATCCATGCCCTCTCCTCTCTCTGAGCCTGCCCGGCTCTCCAGTCCAGGCATCCAGCCACCTTCCAAGTATACCTGGTGCCAATCTCTCAAGGGCTCCTCCTCTAAGCCCCAGATAACACCAAGATCTATTTTTTCCCAGACACGTGTTACCGAACGCTATCAGGCTTAGACTCTGGGTATGGTCTTCCTCTCTTCTCTTTTTTTTCAGCTCTACTGAAGTATAATTGACAAATAAAATCATATGTATCTAAGGTGTATAACATGATTTATATGATATATGTATACATCAGGAAATGTTTGCCACAATCAAGCTAATTATCATAACCATCACTCACATAGTTATCCTTTGTGTGTGTGTATGTGTATGTGAGTGTGTTGAGAACACTTCTTAGCAAAGATCTACTCTCTTAGCAAATTTCAAGCAGACAATACAGCATTATTAACTATAGTCGCCACACCGTACATTAGATCCTCAGAAACTGAACGCTTGTAACCTCTGACCAATATCTCATTTCCCCAATCTCCCAGCTCCTGGAAACCACCATTCTATTCTCTGCTTCCATGAGTAACTTCTTTGTCTTTTTTTGAGATCCCACATATAAGTGATACCATGCAGTATTTGTCTTTTTCTGGCTGGCTCATTTCATTTGGCATAATGCCCTCCAGGTTTATCTACATCGTCATCAAAAATGGGAGAATTTCCTGCTTTTGTATGGCTGAATAATATTCCATTATATGTACATATACACACCCCCCACATGAGAAAAGCTAGAACCCTTTAGAAAGTACTTTCAATGATTACATTATTTTTCCCAAATCAATACAGCTTTCATTGCATCTTTAAAATATCACAAATAAGTCTGAGAAAACATCCAGCATCTTGCTGTTTCTGCAGCTAGACAACTTAGATCTTATTCATCAGCCTGCTGAACTGTTCCTTTTCCAGAAACATAGATACCATCCAAAAATTGTCTGTCTTTGTTTTTAACCATTGTGGAACGTCTGAATCAAAGAGGCAGAGTTGATACAAGCTCAATGCCATTTCCTTCAAGAGTTAACTCGTCTTGGGCTACCTGGGTGGCTCAGTGGTTGAGCCTCTGTTTTTGGCTCAGGTCATGACCCCAGGGTCCTGGGATTGAGTCCTTGAGGCTCCCCATGGGGAGCCTCTTTCTCCCTCTGCCTGTGTCTCTGCCTTTCTCTGTGTGTCTCTCATGAATAATAAAATCTTTAAAAAAAAAAAGAAAAGAAAAGAAAAGAAAAGAAAAAGAATTAACTCCTCTTTCTGGGCTTGAGCTACTGAATAAGGAACACCTGGCCTCATCCAAACCCTGCTGATAGATTTTTCACCCAAAGAATTTCAGATTTCAACAAGAGAAGCATTCTCCTGAATAGCAATGTTGATGGGGACGGGAGCACACACAAAGCTCGTCTTGTAACAGAAGCTTAGTGTAACACCCTTGGTCGCCTTCTGACATGACCACAGACCACCAGGAGCCAGTCCTTTTCCAGTCCCCCACCATGTGTCAACTCAGAGCCTCTTCTTTTTCTTTCCAAAGAGACTGAGCTCTATCTTTACGTGATTGTGGTCCCTTCAGTGTTCCTCTGGGGCTCTTTGCAGTAACGGCGCCTCCCTTCAGAGAGATGGCAACATTTTCTGCAATGTCGGCAGTCTGATTGCTGAGAATGGTCTTTATTCTTTCAGTAGATACAGCAAAACTGATTACATTATTAACTAAAGAAAAATTACAGTAAAAAGGGTTTGGGGGTGTCTGGCTAGCTCAGCCAGCAGAGCATGCCACTCTTGATCTTGGGGTCCTGAGTTCAAGACCCATGTTGGGCATAGAGCCTACTTAAATAAATAAATAATGTATAATAATAATAATATATAATAATATATAATAATATAATATATAATAATATATAATACTACATTATATAATATATAAAATAGATATAAACTTATATATAATATATAAAATAGATATAAACTTATATGTAGTATGTATAAAATTATATTTTTATGTATAATGTTTATATATTATATATAATAAATATATATAATTATTCAGCCTAATTCTAAAGCTCTTTACTACCACGTTATACCACATTTAACACCAGTTAAAGGCTCACTCTGTGCCAGCAAAGGGATTGGTAAGGAGATAATTAGAATGTAACCTACTGGCATATTTTGTAAAGTTTTTATGAGTGGATTTTGATTAATCATTTCCAAACCTTAGGAGAACAGACAGAAGAGACTTTTAGATCAAAGCAGGGAAGAGATGGTTTTATAACGCAGTCGCATGAGGATGATGATGAAACATTCAGATGAATTTTTCCTGGGGTCGTGAGTCCCCGGAGAAACCTTCAAGGAAAGAATTGACCACATTCATTATGGATGGTTCTTTCCACCATCGTGGAGAGCTCTCAAGCCAGATTAGAGGGCGTCTGGCCGCCCCCACCGGTGGGGGAATCTAGGGGGGAGAATGCTCCGTACTCTGCATTGGACCCACTTGACATCATCCACTCAGGGCTGCAGTGCTTGCAGAATTAAGGTCACATTTAATAAGCGTGATTACATGGTAAGTAGATCTATGGAATGACTCTGATTAAAGGTACCTCGGCCTTTTAATATTTTAACTGAATGAAATCATCACACCCGAGAAACCTCACATCTAATACAGACCTTTACTCCTAGTAGGAGAGTGGGAAATGAAAGCCTAAAATAGGATTGTCATAAGAAAGATGCTTCCTAAAGCTAAATGCAAGGAGGAAGTCAGGACTCGGCTTAACTAGGAGCTGGACCTGACACCAGGGTGGCGGCTCCCGGGGCTTTCCCCACCTGCCCAGTAGGTGTCAGTATAAGACAGTGTTCCTACAACGGACCAAGCTTAGGGCAAAAACAGTATCAGGTTATAAAACAGGGAAGATGTAATAAAGATGGGGCTAACCAAAATTTCACATGAGCCCTTAAGGGTCATCATCTAAAGAGGGCTGACCTAAACAAAGTCTCCTCACGACTAAGGTGACAGAGTTGGACCACAGGACCCCAGAAGACACCATCTGACTCTCGCAGTCTTTGTCAGCTCAGTGAGAATTCCTGGAGCATCTTGCAGGGCTTCTAGCCAACTGGGCGTTGTTCTAAGAGTCAGTCCCCGTGATCTAGTACAGAAACCAATGAACAGCACGTCTGGCGGGAGGGGGGAGCTCAGTGGTTGAGCATCTACCTTTGGTTCAGGGCGTGATCCCGGGGTCCTGGGATTGAGTCCCACATTGGGCTTCCTGCAGGGGGCCTGCTTCTCCCTCTGCCTGTGGCTCTGCCTCTCTCTGTGTGTCTCACATGAATAAATAAATAAAATCTTAAGAAAGAAAGAAAAGAAAGAAAGAAGAAGAAAGAAAGAAAAAGAAAGAAAGAAAGAAAGAAAGAAAGAAAGAAAGAAAGAAAGAAAGAAAGAAAGAAAGAAGAAAGAAAGACCAATGAAACGTTTGGCCAGGTGTACTCACTTTGAAAATCAAGTATGATTCCCACTTCCCAGGGACACTATTAACATAGAAATCCTGCAATCCACAGGAATAAATCATTACAAGGCTTACAAACATGGAAAAGACAGGGGAGTCAAAGTTTGAATGTGAGTTTTGCTCACATGTGTTGAGTCAGTCAGAGTGAGCTTCCTGGAGGAACGGCCTTTGAACTGTGACAGAAAGAAGAGGGGCATAAAACCAGAGCTGCACCCAAGCCCCACCTTTCTGCTTTGCATTTAGTTTTCCTCCTCCAAATACAACCACCCTATAAAGAGACTAAAGAAAAAGAAGAAAGAAATAGAAGAAAGGAAAAAAAGAAAATAAATATGACTTATCTTAAAAATACACTATGTGAAGGTACTATTGATACTTTAAAGGGAAAAGGATATGAGGGGGTGTTCATCTAGTGAGTACCTAATACACACATACATTGTGTCATAAAATCCTTGCTAAAATCCTGAATGTATGTGCTTTATTCTCATTTTTAGGGAAAGGATCTAAGACTCACAGAAGTTCTATAATTCACCCAGGATTATGATACATATATTTATGAATAAATGGTTATTCTGCAACAGTGTTAAACTAAGTGCACTCACAATCGGTGAGGACACGACTTACTGTTCCCATTTTGCAGAGGTGGAAATTAAGTCTAAAGGAAAATAAATTACTGCTTCCTCAAGATCACAGGACTCCTGATTAGTTGAAATTCAGACTCAGGCGCTGCGAGTTGGGTTCTCTGGGGAGCAGCCTGACAAGGGACTAAGGCCGGGCTGTGGGCTGGGGAGCACCTGTAGGACTGGCACCTGTGGAAGGAAGGAGGAAGGGGCCCAGGCAGGGCCGAGCAGCTGGTGCACGCCCGCCTCGCCCATCGTCGGATGTGGGCGCCCGGGGAGCCCCTCGGGGCTGGTGGGTGCCCCGCTGCGGACTGCGCGCCCAGGGCTGGGACCGCGCGCGTCCCGGGGGACGCCTGTCCTCGCCCCCCCCCCCCCCCCCCCCCCCCCGCCCCACCTCCCCGCGGTGCTCCCAGCCCGGCTGGTCTGCGGCGGGGCCCGGGGCGGGGCCCGCAGGAGGGGGGCTGCGGGGAGGTCGGGGCGGGCCGGGCCGCAGGCTTGGGGGCACGGGCGCCCCTGTCCTCTCCTCCGTCCCCCGAGAGCATCGGCTCCACGTCAAGAAAGGGGGCGGGGCGCGGGGTCAGCAGCAGGGCCAGGCAGTGGACTGCGGCCCTAACGGGGCCCTGGGGGTGGGGGGGGACCCCACGCAGACTCCACGGTCGGTCCGGCTACTTCTGCGGCTCAGTGGCACCTGCCGTCCGGCCGCCCTGGTGGCCCCACGGCCTGGGGACAGTGGCACCGGAGCCGAGCCCCGTGAAGTCCTCCCTCCGCCTGAATTCAGGCAGCAGCGCCTTGACAGCAGGCAGACCCGGGTGAGTTGCCTTCACTCAGGGACAAAGGAGCACAAAGCAAAACCAGCTTTCCCTGGTGAGATTCTTCTGGAATGTCATCCTGGTCGTGCACGGGAGAGAAGCCTGGGGACCGCAGGAGCGGGAGTGCGGACACCTCAGAGCTGCAGGTCCTCCGCACCCTCACCCCCACCCCACCCCCACCCTCACCCCGCCCCCGCCCCCGCCCAGGCGCCTCATTACCTGGGACCGAGCCGCTCCTTGCTCTTGGGACGCGGCCTCCCCTTTGCCGCAGGGAGTAACCACCAGGCGAAGCCTTGGTTCAAATCCTCCCGGTGCGCTCTCCACCCGCACCCTCCCCCACAGCAGTTCCCCTCACGATTCCTTCGCGCCTACTACAAAGCAGTGGGAGTTCTAACATTTTAAATTGTGCATAAGAACCACCCGATGTGCTTGACTAAAAGCCAGAGCCTTTGGCTCTGGGCTCCAGATCTTCTGGTTAATCAGGAAGACAGAGGCCTGGGAATCAGCAAGTTTCACAGTCGGCCCTCATGTTCCTGACGTCTCGGTCTGCAGAGGATAGTTTGAAGAATACTGGCACGGGGCTTTTAAAGGGTTTCTTCCCTCCACAAGAAGGGGGGACACGCTTGCTGCAGAGTCTGTGTCCTCCTTTGAAGCGAGTGTTTCCATGCGAGCCGAGGACAGAGACCCAGTCTTCTTTATTGCTCGCTCTCTACATTTTGCACATAGCATAGTGATTCGCACACAGTAGGTGCTCAAACAGTGCTGGTCAGCTAAGAGTCTTTCTGGTCTCCTGATTGATTTCCTTTTTACTCTTCCAAATGGATTGAGGTTTGTAGGGAAGCCTGCCCCTCACTCCCGTCTCTCACGGACTTCCTCCCGTGCTCCCTCCTGCTCAAAGATCTATCCTGCACGCCACTTGATCTGCCCTTCTGTGGTCCCCGTTTAGTGGGTATTTTAGTCATTTAACAAGATTTGGGCACTACTTTCTATTCTCTATTTTACAAAAGATCATATTTATTCTGATTTTTTATATCCATATCCACTGGGCATCTTTTAGAAAGTACAGTTGACCCCTGAACAACACACGTAGGAAATGTGTGGCCTCACTTGCAGGTGAATTTTTTTTTGACAGGTACAGCACAGTGCCGGTAAATGCATTGTGTCTTCCTCACGATTTTCTTCACATTTTCTTTTCTCTAGCTCATTTTATTGTAAGAATGTAGTATGTAACACACTAGAGCATACAAAATATATATGCGTTAAGAACTGTCATCGGTAAGGCTTCCGGTCAACAATATGCTATCAGCAGTTAGGTTTGGGGGGAATCAAAAGTTATATGCAGATTTGCAAATGCAAGGAGGCAGGCACCCTAGCCCCTGCCAGGTTCAAGAATCAACTGTGAAAGTATTAAGAAGAAAACTTAGCTGTAACCCTCATTTCCTATTAATGCACATTTTGCACACATCCTGAAAAGATCCACCTTTCTGGGGCTCTGTCAACAGTCTTCTTTACCTTTGGACTGCCTCTTCCTTTTCTGAGAAAGCCAGGATTTTATTACAGATTAAGAAGGGGAGAGAAGGGGATCCTGGGTGGCTCAGCGGTTTGGCACCTGCCTTTGGCCTGGGGCGCGATCCTGGGGTCCCTCCCGGGATCGGGTCCCAGCATGGAGCCTGCTTCTCCTCCTCCTGTGTCTCTGCCTCTCTCACACTCTCTCTGTTTCTATCATAAATAAATAATTTAAAAAAAAAAAGAGAGAGAGAAAGAAGGGGAGAGGAGCCAGGCTGGCTCAATCGGTGACTCTTGATCTCAATGTTGTAGGTTCAAGTCCCCACATTGGATGTAGAGATTAGTTGAAAATAAATTTTTAAAAAAAGAAGAAAGGGATTTAAGGAAAGGAGAAAATCTAAAGTCTATGTTAAAAGAACAACAGTTGTTCTATGACTTACCATTCCCCCCATCAAAAGTTAAACAAATATGAAACGACTAGGCCAACTTTGACCAAGCACACTGCATAGGGGACAGACATTTGGGCAACAGTATTTTAAGGAATTCAGTCTTTTCCTGGCTTTCAGAATCCACTTAGCACAATAGGTAGACAAAGGTGGCTACGGTATAATAATAATGACAACACAATAGCAAACCTATGTTTCTATGTGTTGGGCACTGATATAAATGCTTCTATGCATTAGCTTATTTAACTTCACAATAGCCCCATGAGGTAGGAATTATTATTGCCACCATTTTACAAATGAGGAAATGAGTCACAGAGAGTTTAAGTAACTTGCCCAAGTACACACAGCTAGTAATTGGCAGAGTAGGAAATTAAACCTAATCAGGCTCCAGAGTCTATAATCTCAACCACTAACTGGAAGCTAACTAGTGTTGCCCAACAGTTAGAACATGTTAGTCACTTAAGGACCTTAAGTAACACCAAACTTGAACTTTTGTCCAAGACCCCAAATACTTCAGAGTGTTTTCTTGGGAAACAGCCCAGAGTTAAGCCTCAATCAAACAAGTGTTCCACTCCTCATTACCACCACCCAGTCTTATCTGACAGAGCACACATATAGCCTGGTTAAATAGCCACACTTAAAGAAGATGACTCTTTTATTCCTGGACTTGGTTGTTCTTTTGATTTCTTTTCCTCAACAACTTTATTGAGCAACTACTATGTGCCAGGCATTATTCTAGAGACACACACACAGAGAGGCAGAGACACAGACAGAGGGAGAAGCAGGCTCCATGCAGGGAGCCCGATGTGGGACTCGATCTCAAGACCCCAGGATCACAGCCTGAGCTGAAGTCAGATGCTCAATCATTGAGCCACCCAGGGGCCCTTATTGCAGGTTTTTGAACAGAAACATGAAACATGTTTTAACAGGGTTTCTCTGGCTGTTTTCCTGAGAAAGCAGCAAGAAGACCAGTTAAGAGGTGACTGTAATAATCCAGGCATGGGACGATGATGGCGCCAACCAGGGTGAGAGTAGAAATGTTCAGAGTCTGGCTACTTTCTGAAGGGAGAGGATAGAGGTCAGAAGAGGTCGTTGTGCTGCAATAACCAGAGACCCCCAGCAGCAGCTCACCACCCTCCTTGCAGGTGTGAGGTGGGAGTGGGCTCCAGCTTGGCTCTGTGTCCGGGTCCAGGCTGTCAGAGCAACCTGTGTGTAGACCACTGTGGCCTATCGTAAAGAGGCCTGTTGTAACATCACCGGGAGAGCGAAAGAGTAAATGGGGCATAAAAGTATGGCATTAAAGGCTCATTACCACTGGGTGGGGGGGGGGGGCAGTGTGTGTTCACCGGTCACAGTCTGCTGCACAGGAGGAGGGCGGCCTTGCATTGATCCAGGGCTGTGGTTTGGCCAAGCAGGGAGTGTGATGTGGGAGGGGTGTGCAAGGGGGGTTGTTGCGATTGACCACAGCGATTATGATCCTCAAAACAGGGCTTTATGGGCATGTGGACTGTACATCAAATCCAATAGCAGACTGAAATAGACATTGTGGCTATCAGGGTAAAAACATAAAAAAAAAAAAGGTAGATAGAAACATGCAGGTATTTTAGCGAAAACACTTGATCGTTGATCTATCGTGTAATCAGCATCACTGGTGCGATTGCATCTTATTCTGTTAAATGTATTCACGTGCTCTTTGAAGAGAGACTATTCCAGGGAAGAGGTCCTCCTTGGGAAGGGCAGGCCAGAATACGTTAGTCACCGCATGCACGTTTTCTCGCTCTTCAGCACATGGGCCCATGGGGCAGCCATCTTTGCCTTGCTGGGTTCACGAGCAGTGAAGTCCACCACTGCCTTCCACCAGGACTGGCCTCATGGTAGATGAAGTGGATAACGGCCCAAAGGATGGGATTCCAGAAGCACAACTAAATTTTTTACTCCTGAATACATTTCTTGCCTCATGTCTTGGGCAACGTCTAAATGTCACCGGAATTATAGTCTTCCGGCGTAAGGCTTTAGTCATAAATTACAAGTCAAGTGATCTTATTATCAGTAAGTCATACTTTACACTTGAATTTTTCCCATCCAGTCTTCTGCACTTCAATGTTTTGACAGAGGCTGAAGGGCTGAGAAGCTCCTAAGACAAAGAGTTCTGTCTTAGGATTGACCATCTCCGTAGCCCTCTTGCTGCTGAGGGCCCCCCTCGTGGTCCCGCTGCTCCGAGGCAGGGTCTGCAGACACAGCCTAGACCCTCTTTTGCTGCCTTGACTCTGCAACCCAGCTCCCCCGATTCACCTCACACCAGCCTGTTTGGGACAACTTCTTTACTGGAGGGTCAAGGTAACTTGAAAGGGAACGTAGGTAAGGAAAAGGTAAGCCAAAAGCTAGTTTTGATTTTCTTCAGAATCCAGAGGCAACAGGAGCCTAAGCTGTTAACTCTGCGCATCAGGGTCCCCACTTGGGCTCAGAACCAACCTGTTCACATCCCAAATCCAATGCCTCATATCGAAGTATCTCCCTCAAAGAGAGTCTTGTCTCTAGTTTTCAGAAGGAAAATCTCCACACCTTCTGGAAAATTGTGCCCCGCACCCAGAGGGATCCATTCTCACCCTGGAATCCACTCCTCATGATTCCTATTAGAGCACATCCCACATCTGGGCCTCTCAGCAGGGGCTCCATGAAGACCTGGCAACAATGTCTATTGATGCTTCCATGTTCCTGGACACCCAGCAATTGGGAGGCAAGGGGCTGTTCGGGGGGGGGGGGGGGGGCTCCTCACAACAGTGAGCTGAGGGCACTCACCTGTCTACTTAACACCTATTAGTTCCAAGGAGAACCCATTACACCAGCTCCACCCACACATCCTTCAGGGACAAGCATTCGTGCTCATGGACAGTCTAAAGCCATAGAAGAAAATACTTACTGAAATCATCGTAATTTTTCCTCCCAAATAGTCAGGAAGTCACATTATTACACAGCAGAAAATCCAGTTTCTTTCTTACACCCACATTCTTGGTGGATGCTTCCTAGGTTAAAACCAAAAGCCCTGAGATAAGCATCTTGGGGGAGGGGGGTTGCTCTTGTTCTCCTCAGCTCTCATCTTGTGTCAGGCCAGGCGGTGGTCTGCTTGGCTCCTCTCCATACTGAGGTCTACGTGTAGGGTAATTGGATTTCCCAGGTCCTCCCCCTCTGCCTCCTCACACGGGGCCCCCCACCACCACACTTAAGAGATTGGTGTGGGCTGAGAAGCATTCCCAGCATGGCGACCAGAGGAGGCACAAACTTGGGCTGCAGAACTCAGATGGGGAGCCGAAGTTTGAAGAAAGCATGTAGTGGGGTGACAGGCGCAAGCCTTAGTGGCACACAGAGGAAGGTCACAAACAGACTTAAGCAGGTCACGCTGTTCCTAGTCCTTTGACAACATAAGCAAGGAATTCTGGGGTCTAACTTTGTCAGATTGCTAGCCCATCAGTGGCCCAGAAGGCTTTTGCAGAAATAAAACTTTGCGGCCTATGGATTTCCCAATATGTTTTTTGTTTCTTGGTAACAAGAAAACACAAAAGAAAAATTTAACGACTCTTTGTTCAACAGACATAGAGAATAACAATAATTTTTCAAAATATCAATAAGACTGCTGAATAAAATAGAGAAGCAGTCGGCAGGAAGTAAAACGGTGACAAAGCGCTAGTGCACCATATGGTAAGCGACAGATGAAACAGTGCACCCAGTAAAAATTCGAAGAGCGACTATAAAGCACCAGTGCGTTGACACAAAAGTCCTGATTCTATTAAAATCTATTCACAACTAAAAAAAAAAAAAAAAAAAAAAAAAAAAAAAAAAAAAATCTATTCACAAATATTTTGTCTAAACCCTACTTACCAATAATGTGACCTGACATTTGCCCCGAAAAATGCTTTCACCTACACGGCTTCACAAAAAGCCTGTAAGCAGAGGGTTATCACCATTTCTGTCTGTGAGAAAAGACCTCAAAGAATTCAGTGGCTTGCCCGAAGCTACACAGTGAAAATGAGACAGCCGCCCACATCAAGGGGACCCGGCCGGTTCCTGCCACAGGACCTTTGACCTAACCATTTCCTCTGCTTGGAATGCTCTTCCCCATGCTTCACAGGGCTGGCTCTCTTCACTGCTCTACTTTCACCCCAAATGTTGCCTCCGCAGAGGAGTCTTCCCTAACGGTGAGGTCGAAGGTCACCATCCCCCACTCCAAGTGACACTTCACCCCAGGAGGCATCAGACTACATTTGCAGGCCAAACCTGGCCCACCTGTTATTGGTTCGGGGTTGTTTGTTTGCCTATTGATTTTTGTAAACCAAGTTTTCTTGGAACTTAGCCGTGCCCATTCAGTCCCACGTCACCTGGAGTTGCTTTCCTACTGCAGCCACAAACTTTAGTGGTTGAGACAGATCATACAACCTGTAAGTCTAAGATGTTTGCCATCTGGCCCTTCACAGCAAAAGCTGGCCAACCCTTGCTTTGCTCTGTTTTCTTCAGCGCCCTTCCCATAATGTGTGTCTATCCTGCCTCTAGAATGTAAGCTCCGTGCCTGTGGTCTTCACCACTGTACCTCTAGCGCCTAGATCAGTAGGCGAGCAACACATATTTGTTGAGTGATAAATGGCTCTTGGAGGGTTCTAACTTCATAGTCCACGGGCAATTTCCTCTTTACAGTTAGGCTGACCAAAGGAGAAAACTATCGGCCGGCTCCCCTTTGGTGTTACAGATTTCATGGTCCATTACCAGCACTCTTTTTTGTTTTTCAAATAGGTGTCTGAAGGGCACTGGAAATAGTTCATTTCAATATTCTTACATTAAATTATTTAAATTAATTGATTACTGCTTCATTTTTAACTGATAAGGAATACTGGCATTTTGATGATGATAGTAACGCTCATTAATGAAGTCTCAAAATCCATAATCCTTAACTGGAAAAACCTAATGCCTTAACACGATACCTATTTTTCTAATAAAACAAAGCTGGGAAGCATGACCTACCAGAAATTATGCAGGGTGACCATGATAATCTATGTCATATCTTCTCTCTTCTCTACTAGAAAAGCCCTGAGATATTTATCATGGAGAATAAGAAAGGCAACTATTCTGTTCCTCTAGCAAATTCCTGTTTGGCTTCTTCAGTCATCCCCTCTTGACATCTCTGGCCCAAAAGACCAACGAGCAAGTAGGGGTGGTAAGATAGTAGGTAAGTGAGCTTTGCCAGAAATTTCTTCAGGTGAAATACTCAGGAGAAAGAATTTCTAAACCAGCACTCCCCAGGAAGATTCCCTAGCAACATGATCCCAGACGTTATTAAACTGGCAATCGCTTGAGTTTTAGCTTGAATCAGTGACAGGAGTCCAGTCACCTCTGAAGCAGAAGATCCAGGACTTGGCCTTGAATATCCCCTCTGCAACACCACCACCTCGTCACACATCTTTCTTTCAAACGTCTACTGTGTCATTTAGGTTCTCCAGGATCTTCAGTTTTAAACTTTAAGGGTGTCTTTATGTTCTAAGCCAGGTAACTGTGTTTTCCTCCTTCTCAACTCATTTATCCCTCAAATAACTTAGATTATTTTTTAAAGTTCTCAATCAGAATTGAGATGCTTTCCCATGTGCATTATCAGAATTCTTAACATCCATAACCAGTTTTCTTTGACCTCTGCTTCCCCAAATATTTGCCTTCAGAATATTTAAAAATAAATGCGGAGGGGAAAAAAAATTTAAGGTATTTTATTTTATGTTTGTTGTTCCTATGTCAAGAATACCCATTGTGATGGTTTTATTCAAATAGAAGACTCACTTCCCTTCTAGGAGCTCCCTGTGAAAGAAGTTCCCAGGGTTAGGAAGAAACAATACACAATGCCCGTACTTCCCAAAGGATAGCCCCCTGGAAACTCAAATATATCTCTTATAAAATTTGTTTATTTAATTTACCCTGATGACCTTAGCTATCTAGTGCCCCCAATCAAGGTCTATTCCCTTGTCCCGCTTTAAATTCTTCCTAACGTGTATCACCATGTTACTAAGTCATTCACAGAAGACCTTACTTGTATTATTTGTCTCCCCTCACTAGCACAGAAGCCCCAGTCTTATATTCTACTCATCCCCCAGACTTTGAACAGTATCTGCCAAATAGTAGGTGCTCAATAAACATTTGCCAAGCCCAGCAGACACTGGGTTCTTCCGCCTGACCACATCCTTTTTGTCCTTGTAGTGTTTCTTTAAAATATATATATATATATATATTTTATCTATTTAATCATAAGAGACACACAGAGAGATGCAGAGACACAGGCAGAGGGATCGAGTCCTTGCGGCGAGCCTGATGCAAGACTCGATCCCAGGACCCCGGGATCACGCCCTGAGCCAAAGGCAGACATTCAACCACTGAGCCACCCAGGCGCCCCTCTTATAGTGTTTCTTTGCATCTCTTTATGGGCTTTTGATTTCAATGGCCCCATCCCATTGATTCCTCTTCACAGATCTGCTCTGGGGCCACCAGAAAGGAGAGGACCTGAGTGCCTGGTGTTTACACCTCCCTTGGCCAGACCCCATCCAAGGATGGACTAATGTGCAAGTCTGAGAGCACAGCTCCCTTGCCCATGAGTCCCCAGCTCAATATCTGTTTCTAAGGAGCCCGACCCAGGACACTGAGTGAACTGAATGAGTGTGCTAACATTTTACACGAACTCAAATCGTTCCTTGAAAATTTCACAATAATAATAATAATAATAATAATAATAATAATAATAATGGCGTTGCTCTTGATTCTCCTCAAAACACGAATGGATTGATATTTACCACGTGCATCTATGGTATAATTAATTACCTGGGGCACTTTAGAAAGGGCTCAGCCTCAAAAGTAATCTCCCGAACAATAACTATAAAGCGTTGGAAAAAAGAAATGACTGAGTCAGTCCCTGTTAACTACACAGAATTATACTGCTATGATTTGAAAAGCACTGCTCTTTTAAAAACGACAGAATTATAACAAAAATCTTAAGTATATTTGCCTTCAGTGCTACCTGCTTCTCATAACGCCCTGCTAATATCTCCAAGTCTCATCCAAACGGGGGTAAGATACGTTTATTTTGCATTCTTCAGAGTCTCATTAGCAAAAATGATAGCATCTCTACAAGACTAATTTTGATCAAATTGTGCTTCATCTAAACAACTAAAATGCCAGGTTTGCTTTTCAAATGTCCTTTACGTAGCGTGCACTGCCTCCTGCAATTCATTCTCCTCCTCTCAAGTGGTAAAAGGACACCATGTCAGAGGCCAAATCCCAACCATGCCTGGTGGATCTAGAAGTAGATAATGGTAGCGTTTTTGAGTCTAGGTAAATAGAATTTTCTGAAATCAATTCTAATGAACAAGACAGCCATTTACGTTTCCATTTCCCTGCCCTGTGGATCTTGCAGCTCCGCAGGCAGCAAATCGTTTCCAGTAATGCATTTAGGATCATGACTAACATTTAAAGGAATAAAGGATGACAGTTTTTATAAGCAGTAGCTGGAATTCACTATAGTAACATAGCTCGAGTGCCTCCATTCTTCTGCATCCTGTTCTCATATATGTAGTTTCCACAGCTTGTGTCAGCTTGCTACTTTAGCAAAGGCTTACCCTGTATCTCTCTTGACACTGAAAGTATACTAATTAAGAGTAATTCTCAACAAAAATCCATAGTGTCTTGGGGCGCCTGGGTGGCTCAGTGGCTGACTCTTGATTTTGGCTCAGGTCAGGATCTCAGAATCATGGGATCGAGCCCCAAGTTGGGCTCCACACTCAGCGGGGAGTTCGCTTGAGGATTCTCTGTCTCCCTCCCCTTCTGTCCCTCCCTCCTGCTTATGTGCACTCTTTCTCTCTCTCAAATAAATAAATAAATCCTAAAAATAATTCAAAATGTCTCATTTTATAGTGTATGTATTTCTCCTTAAGTCCTCTGGCTGTAACCATAATACCACACCTTCAAAGGATTGCTATCCCTGGGGTCAGCTCTGCAGAATTGATTTTAGAGTCTAAGTCTCAAAAGATTCTGTTCACTGCATGGTTTTTGCTCACAGGGACTTAGTGTGGACCTATGTTCTCCACAGTCACTTTTGGTGCCAGCACTCACTTTTGATGTAGGGTGTTTCTACAAAAGCACGTGGGCCCACTCATGGCTTTACACGGACACTTCCTCCACACTTGAGAGGGACCTACCTGGACCTCCAGGGCATCACATATTTGCTCCATTCTCAACCACCTCACCAAAATCTCTGTAGAAAAAATATCTCTGGAGCTAAATCAATGCTGGAACTTCATATAGCCACAGAAAGTACATCCTCTGTTTTATGCAGACAACTCTGAGACGTGTGCAAGAAACTATGATAATTGTATATATGTGAACTGAGTTTAGTGTTATCAAAACTGTGAAGGAAAACTCATTCAGCACCTTCGGGGATGAGTCTAACAGTTTGTAGCATAGAAATTATGCATAAACCGTAAGCAGTTCTCAGAAGTTGCTGTGACCTCCTTGGCCAGAGCAAATTTTATAGTTTATGTTATAATTGTGTTTATTTGGTTTTTTCTATGCATGTGTGGCTTGATAATGTTTGTAAATGTCAATATAAGCAAATTCCCCTAACATCATATAAATCCAAACAATAAGAGACACCAGTCCAAAGACTGACTCCCCATTTGCTGGGGCTTCATGGGCAGTAGACCTCACCCACTGACCCTAAAACCAGATATTGTGTTCTAATCTTCAGTGTGTCTCTTATCCTCCAGGTGGTCATCTCCCAGCCTATTCACACCAGTACTTACTCAACTTGAAAAAAGCATTATAGAGTCAATTAACACTGTTCTTTCTTCCAAAAAGCTGGGCCCCATTTTCTAAAGGCCCCACATGTTACAAACATATATATGTATCAGAGAACCCATGGTCACCTCTGTACCTTGGGAGTCTGGTTTTCAGAACTGACACATTATAATCCTTAATCCTAAACATCCATACCCATAGCTAACACCATTCAGATTCCAGGGCAATATTTCTTTACATGTCTTGTCCTATGGTCTATGATCTCAAAATGGAAGCTGACTGCAGCTAAAATGATGTGAAAGTTTGTGGGATGTATCTTTGCTAATTTCGGGGACCCTGCTTGGACTTTGGGGGAGATCTGAGATCCAGAGGCATTAAAAGAAAATACAAATTAATTTCTCAAATCTTTTCTCTCAAAGTGAATGCAGTAGATTCTTATATTAACCAATGGGGTCAAAGCTTCACGTTCCACCTCCAGAGGGATTAGTTCTGGGGTACACACAAACTACCATTATATTGACAACACTTGTATATTGGCCCTTAGGAATATAGATCTAGTATTATTAACCAGTTCTTGTTACTGTTAAATTATACACATGTGGGTTTGGATGTGACATTCATGAAACATGATACTATTTTTTTTGTTGTTTTTTTTTTGATACTATTTTTAATACTGCTGCATGACTCTAGATATTGCTTTAAGAGACTAACAAATCACAATTATCTATAATAGTAACTTCTATGACACAGAATGTAATAATGTGTAAACTTTTGGTCCCCAAATCAGAAAGTGTTTCAAAAGAGTAGACTCTGACTGTAAAGAACGTTTAACAATACTTTTGACGACAATTTACTTACTTCTATTTTATTTTTCCACGGGTACCATCCAAAGGCACTCTTAAGGTATGCCTATGACCACCTGAGAGTTCCAAAACCCTTTCCAGAGACCCATAACATCAAATTTATTTTCGCAATAATACTAAAATATTATTCTTTTCACTGTGCTAACATTTGCCCAGATGACACAAGTACAGTGATGGATATGACTGCTGGTGCCTTAGCACAAATCAGCTGATGGCATGAAATCTAATAGTAATTGCTGTATTCTTCACTACTGTACACTCACATTAAAAAAAAAGAGGGGTGCTTGGCTGGCTCAGTCGGTAGAGCTTGTGACTCTTGATCTCAGGGTTGTGAGTTCAAGCCCCACGTTGGGACTAAAGATTACCTAAAAATAAAATCTTAAAAAAAAACAGAATATGAGATCCCTGGGTGGCTCAGCAGTTTGGCACCTGCCTTTGGCCAGGGTGTCATCCTGGAGTCCCAGGATCGAGGCCCACATCCAGCTCCCTGCATGGAGCCTGCTTCTCTCTCTGCCTGTGTCTCTGCCTCTCTGTGTGTCTCTCATGAATAAAAAAATAAATAAATCTTAAAAAAAAATACAAACATACCTCAGATCACCACATTTTATCATAATAAAGTGAATCAAATGAATTTTTTAGTTTCTTAATGATTAAAAGTTATGTTTATGCTATACTATCGTCTGGTAAGTGTGCAATAGCATTGTGCCTAAAAAAACAACATGCATAGCATAATTTGGAAATCCTTTATTGCTAAGAAATGCTAAAAGTCATCTGAGCTATCAGCAAGTCATAATCTTTTTGCTGGTGGAGGGTCTTGCCTCGATGTTGATGGCTGCTGACTGATCGGGGTGGTGGTTCTTTTTTTTTTTTTTTTTTTTTTCGGGGTGGTGGTTCTGGAAGACTTGGGGTGGCTGTGGCAATTTCCTAAAGCAAGACAACAATGAAGTTTGCCACATTGATCAACTCTTTTTTTCATGAGCAATTTCTCTGTAGTATGTGATGCTGTTTGATAGCATTTCATCCATAGTAGAACTTCTGTCCAGATTGGAATCCATTCTCTCAACCCCTGCCACTGCTTTATCCACTAGGTTTCTTTCACGTCCTCAATCCTTTGCTGTTATTTCTATAGTCTTCACAGCATCTTCTCTCAGAGTAGATTCTATCTCAAGAAACCACTTTCTTTGCTTATCCATCAGAAGGGCCTCCTCACATGTTCCAGTTCTATCAGGAGATTTTAACAGGTCAGACAGGTCAGCCATGTCCTCAGGCTTCACTTCTCATTCTAGTTCTCTGGCTGTTTCCCACTCCTTCCACAGTTACTTCCTCCACTGAAGTCTCCAACCCCTCAAAGTCACCCATGAGGGTTGGAATCAACTTCTTCCAAACTCCTATGAATGCTGGTGTTTTGACTTCTTCTCATGAATCATGAATGTTCTAAATGGAATATAGACTGGTGCATCCTTTCCAGAAGGTTTTCAATTGACTTTACTCAGCATCATAAGAAGAATCACTATCTATGGCAGCTATAGCCTTATGAAAAGTTATTTCTTAAACAAGAAGACTATAAAGTTGAAATTACTCTTTGATTCATGGGCTACAGAATGGATGTTGTGTTAGCAGACATGAGAACAACATGAATCTCACTTTTACATCTTCACTGGAGCTCTTGGGTGACCAGGTACATTGCCAATGAGCAGTCATATTTTAAAAGGAATTTTTTTTTTCCTGAGCAGTAAGTCTCAACAGTGGGCTTCAAGTATTCAGTAAACCATGTTGTAACCAGGTATGCTGTCATCCAGGCTTCGTGGTTCCCTTTATAGAGCATAAGTAGAGTAGATTTAGCATCATTCTTAAGGGCTTTAGGATTTTCAGAATGGTAAATGAGCACTAATTTTGACTTCTAGTCACCAATTGCATTAGCCCCTAACAGAAAAGTCAGCCAGTCCTTTGAAGCTTTGAAGCCAAGCACTGACTTCTCTCTTATTATGAAAGTGCTAGATGACATCTTCTTCCAATAGAAGTCTGTTCCATCTACACTGAATATCTGTTGTGTAGTGTAGCCACCCTCATTAATGATCCCAGCTAGATCTTCTAGAATCATTTGCTGCAGTTTCTACTTTAGCATCTGCTGTATCACCTTGCACTTTCATATTATAGAGATGGCTTCTTTCCTTAAACCTCTTGAACCACTTCTACTAGCTTCAAAGTTTTCTTCTGCAGTTTCCTCACCCCTCTCAGGTTTCAAAAAATTGAAGAGAATTAATGTCTTGCCTTGGATTAGGCTTTGTGTCAAGGGAATGCTGTGGCTGGTTTGGTCTTCTATCCAGATCACTAAACCTTTCTCCATGTCAGCAAGAAAGCAGTTTCTCTTTCTTATCATTCATGTACTCACTGAAGTAGCACTTTCAACATTCTTCAAGAACTTCCCCTTTGCATTCACAACTTGGCTAACTATTTGGTGCAAGAGACCTAGCTTTTGGCCTGTCTTGTCTTGGACATGCCTTCCTCACTGAGCTTAATCACTTCTAGCTTTTGACTGAAAGTAAGAGATATGTGACTCTTTCTTTCACTTGAACACTTAAGAAGCCATTGTTGGGTTATTCATTGACCTAATTTCAATATTTTTGTGTCTCAGAGAATAAGGAGGCCCAAGGTGAGAGAGAGAGATGAGGAACAGTCATCACAACAGTCAGAACACATACATTTATCAGTTAATCTGATCACTCCATCTTATGTGGGTGCAGTTTGTGGTGCCCCAAAACTACAATAGTAACATCAAATATCACTGATCAAGGATCACCATAACAGATATGATAATAATGAAAACGTCTGAAATAGTATGAGAATTACCAAAATGTGACCCAGAGACACGAAGTGAACAAATGCTATTGGAAAAATGGTGCTGATAGACTTGCTCCATGCAGAGTTGCCATGCTTATCACAATTTTACCTCGGCTCTATTAAAGAATATTAAAAACTATATCTGTTCTAAAATGGTGGTGAAAATATTAAGCCTCAGTGCCATTAAAATTTTCTTTAATAATAGATTATCCTCAATTTTCTATAAACAACAGAGAAACAAAAAGTAACAATTTCTAATTCTTTTTTCTAACCCATTGCAGAAAAAAGCCAAGCTCTCAGGCTGTGGGACTGCACCAAACCTTATCTGCCTGTGCTGACGACACAGGCAGCTGAGCTCACAAACTGGTAAGGTGGGCCTTGAAGACCTAGGAAGGCCCTTTAGGCCCTTTCTCCCTTGCCATGCCTTCAGATTTAGAATTCCAAGCCTAGAGATCAATTCACTTAATGCTAAAATAAAAATCTCCCCGAGAAAGGTGAAACATTTGGGGTCTCCTGCCCTTTGTAACTAGTGGAATTGATTTTATTCACTTCTCCCCAAGTGGGGCCTTGGAGCTTTCAAGAGGGTACCTTTGCTCCCTCTGCCTGGATATCCTGAGCAGTTTCATTCGGGGGTCCTCTTGCCTCCCCAGGCACTTCCAGGAAGCTGAGTCTAGGCCCTTGTACTCTTTCACCCACTCCTCTCTTCTTTCTTCCCACCAAGCACTAGGGCTAGGGAGAAATGGGAGGTTGTATTTCTAGTCTAGAGTAAAGTCTCTCTAGCTATTATTTCTGACCTAGACAAGTTGTCTTTCCCACAATCCACACCACCATCTACTCATAAAGTTATGGGAATAAGACCAAGAGTTTTTGTTCTCTTGTCTTCTGTATCCCTTCTCTGAAGCAATGGGCACAAAACAAGAGGTCCATGATAATACGTTCTAGGATGTCCTAATTCATGCATAACAAGCCTGCCATGAATTCTAGTCCTCCATCTAGCCCTCATTCTCAAACAAGGATAAGTTAATTATGGCAATCTCCTAGGAGGAGCGGAGGAATGACATGGAAGTAAGAGCAAGGCTGGATGGGAAGATGGTAGGCAACCCCAGATGAGAGAGCAGGAAGGAAGGCAGACTTCCACCCACAAACCTGAAATTTCTGCAATAACCACTGTGGTCCCAGAGGTCCTGGCCAGGAACAGGACTCAGATGGCCCCCACTGATATGTCAGCTGTAGTGAACCACTACCATCAAGGATGTCTAGGCAGACCCATATAATTCCTGATGAGCTAGTCATGCAGACTCACCCCAGGCATTTCCCTACTCATGAAATAACCCAGCCCCACAGCCTGTTACTGATGTTTTTAGATCCTACTCTTCCTATTCTTTGTGGTAGATACTCACTGTAGATATTATGGATCCTGCTTAATTTGGGGAAGAGGGAAAAGAAAGATACAGGAGTAAAATAAATATATGTCTTCATCTCACATAACATCCTACTGCAAAGGATGTAGGAGGTCAGGTAGCATTAGGTCACCCAGATACTGCATGGTGACACCTTGGACTACAGTTGTGGCAGTGGGACAGAATGAATGGATGTATAGTGAGCATTATTTTGGAGTTCGACTTAGCAGAACCTGAGGTTGGTTGGATACAGCTTATGAGAAGCAGGAAGGGTCAAAGAGAATCCCCAGGTTTCTGGCTTGTGCATCTGGGCAGATGGTGGTGTCATTTAATGAAATAGGGAGCACAGGAAAAGAGGGGGTGTCAGTTGTGGGAATGCTGTGTTCAGCTTTAGACCATTGGTTTTGAGATGCCTGTGGGACAGCTTAGCAGATTTCGAGGACACAGCTGCAAATCAGAAGAGGAAGCAGCCAGCTGTATCAGGGGTGGCAAACCGTGCCATCCTTTGTTCTCTGCAGCCAGGGAGAGGCCTCCTAAAGATGGGCCGGCTGATTGGTAATTAAGTATATCAGAGTGGAGGCATACATCTCCATTAGAGTGGCTACAGGCCATTAACACACTCTGCAGCACTCTTTACTTAACGCTGCTCTCAAACAAATAGCACATCTGCAAAGTTAATGCCAATTCCATAGCCATTAGGGTCTGCAAATCAAAACTTGTCTCGCAGTAACATGCAGAGTGAACCAAAATGGCATTCAAAGGGGCTAAGTGATTATTTCATGCTAAGTGATGCTATTCATGAACCTCATAAAGAGTCGGCTTGTCATGGTTCATTAACCAGCCCACCTTGCTCAATCCATAATCCTAAACCCTGAGTGGGGTTGTGTTTGTGTCACATTCTATAAGAAATCACAGAAACAATTCAGCATGACGCTCATTAATAAACTCTAGCCATATATTGTCTATCACATCATCAACAGCAATTGCCCCCATGTGCCACAAGGCTTGACAAAAAGAATCTCCTTTTTTTCCCACAATTGAAACCCAGTGTAAGCTGGAAAATATTTTGATCCCCTTTACAAGACAGAGCTATCAGTATTTCTGTGTTGCAAACCAACCTAAGCTAATTTGATCAATCAACAAATTGTCAGGATAGAAGTAAGGCTGTCACTCTACAAACTATTAGGTGGATAATACAACAGAAATCTCAAATCTAATGTCACATACATGAATTTGTTAGTAATCAGGAACAAAACCTGGTTACCCTAAGAGAAGTCCCTGCTCTCTGTCCTAGGCTATATATTCCAATAAACCCCTTGCGAAAAGTGTTCCCTCTGAGGCGGGTCCAACAATATTATGAGAGCAGAGTCAGCAAACCTAGGTGGCATGTTCCTTCACTAAGCAGAGAACACAGGACCAAGTGGATTTCTAGAACTTAGGTCCTAACTCCAAAAAAGTGTTGTTGCTGGGCCTGCTGGCTGTTACACTTTATTTATTCAAGGGCCTCTCAAATCTTTCTAACTTACCACATATTTTTAAACCACATATTCCACCAATGAAATATTATTCCCAACATCCCTTATGCTAATTAACAAGCCCTCTGGTGTAGACTTGCATGTCGCTGCTTAAAACACTAGTGCTAACCTCCTTGGAATATGGATTCCCAGTTAGAGGGCTCAAAGTGTTAATTAAGTAACTACATAAAAGGTGTATTCTTGATTAAAGCATCTCAAAATATTAGTTTAAGATCGTAGGATTTAGATGAATGTTAACTTACATTCATATATATCACATACTGAAATTCTTTTTTGAGAGAAAGAGAGAGAAAGTAAGCAGGGTAAGCAGAGGGAGGGAGAGAGAATCCCAAGCAGGCTCTATACGCAGCATGAGTCCAGTGCAGGGCTCTATCCCATTACCCTGAGACCATGACCCTTGCAGAAATCAACAGTCAGACACCCGACCGAATGAGCCACCCAGGTACCCCTCACTTACTGAACTAAAGTGAAAATCACACATCATAGACAAAATGACATCCGGGTTATTTGTGTCCTTGCTTTAATGTTAAAAATAAAACCAAAACCAAAACCTCTAGCATGGACTATGTTCCAATGATCTTTTACTAAGTAATAAACCATCTCAGAATTTCCTAGAATCTAATATCCAGCATGGTGATTACATTAATAATATTGTATTACATACTTGAAAGTCACTAAGGGAGTAGATATTAAACGTTCTCATCACAAAAAGAGAAACAGTAATCACATAGTATGATAGATACAATAGCTAACAGCTCTGGTGGTGATCATTTGCAACACATAAGTGTACCAAATCAACATGTTGGGCACCATAAACATACATGATATATGTCCATTATATCTCAGGGAGAAAAAAAAAAAAAAACCTTTAATGGAGTAGAACACACACAAATTTTCAATTTGGTCATGGCCAGCTGGAGGCAGTAACTACTCTGTTCCACAGTACCTGGGGCCTCAGTTGATGGATTTGGAACAACAGGATGGGGAGTGAGGTCGAGAATCATAGGAAGGCTTCTTGACTTACCTATCTGGTACCTGGGCTGGGAAGACTCAAATATGGGTGCAGCTGGCACTGTAGATCTTAGCATCTATAAGTGGCCTCTCCACTTGCAGATGTTTTGGGCTTCTGACAGAATGGTGGCTGGGTTTCCAGAGGGAGCATCCCCAGAGTGAGTGTTACAAGAGAAACAGAGAGCATGGCCTTTTCAGATCTCAGCTCAGAAATCACACAGCCTCACTTCCACAATGTTCTATGGCGACAAGCCACCCCAGATTCAAGGGAGCAGAATGAGACCTCACCTCTAGAAGTGCAGTGGTTGATCACACTGCAGAAGAGCATGGGGGATGGAAGATGGTGGTGTGGCCAACCATTCAAAAAAGCAATTGGCCACAGGCTAGGACTACAGAGGAATAATGTACAGTCACTGGGCCTTTATCCTGAAAGGACTCATAATTTAATTGTGGAAACAGAAAAATAAACTAGGGATTACAATACAAGATGCTGATAGATCAGGGATCAGCAAACTGCGACTTACCTCCTGTTTTGTAAATAAATGTTCTCAGAA
This sequence comes from Canis aureus, assembly GCF_053574225.1. Classification (NCBI taxonomy): domain Eukaryota; kingdom Metazoa; phylum Chordata; class Mammalia; order Carnivora; family Canidae; genus Canis; species Canis aureus. The sequence goes on from NC_135631.1 coordinate 42,583,727, forward strand.
CATAACCATGCTTATTCATTTACATATTATCTATGGCTGCTTTCATGCTACAGTGGCAGAGCCGAGTAGCTATGACAGAGACCATATGGCCCACAAAGCCTAAAATATTTACTTTCTGGTCCATTAGAGCAATAGCTTGCTAAGCCCTGCAATAGATTCTAGTTCTAAGAACAAACCAAAAAAAAAAAAAAAAAAAAACCTTTGGCAGTGCTGAAGAGGGGAAAATTAGGTTTTTATAGGAGTTTCAAAAATTGAAAAAAAAGGTAAAATTTAGACTGAATTTTATTCGATGACTTATTCCTGTTTGCCTTATCTGAGAAAACATTTAGGGCAGTTTACAAGGATATGGAAAGGATAACTAGGCGTTCACCCTGCAGTGTTGCTGGAGAAGGGACATGCCAGACAAAAGGAGCAACACACATACAACATGTCTAAGGAAAGGAAAAGATGGTATGTTCAAAGAACTATAAAGAATTCAGGGGATCCCTGGGTGGCTCAGTGGTTTAGCACCTGCCTTCGGCCCAGGGCGTGATCCTGGAGTCCTGGGATTGAATCCCACATCAGGCTTCCTGCATGGAGCCTGCTTCTCTCTCTCTCTCTCTCTCTCTCTCTCTCTCTCATAAATAAATAAATAAAATCTAAAAAAAAAAAAAAAGAATTCAGTGCACTGACTATGTGGTGGACACTCCAGGGCCAGAAAGGAGTGAGAAGTCATGTGAGACCAAGAAATATGAAGTCTGGAGCCCAAAAACTCTCAAGAGAACCATGGTGAAGACTGGACCCAGGCAGAGCCAGTGGGAATGCAGAAGCTGGGTTATGTCTAGACATTCATGGGGATCATCCCCTCACTTACTCAGCTCTCTCTTCATTTGTACCTCATCAGAGATGCCTTCTCTAATCAATGTATCTAAAATGGCAACTCCTTTCTATTACTCTGTGTTCCCTTACCTTGCTTTATTTTTCTTCCTAGCAATTAATACCAGCCACCATTATGCATTTGTTTGTCTGTTGTCTATTTCCCCCATCATATATAAGTTCCAAGAACATGGACTTTATCTGTTTTGTTTGTTATCATTACCCCAGGGTCCAGCAACAATAGATTAATTTGTTGAATGAATGAATGAATGAATGAATGAACAAATGACTAGTAAACTACCAAAGAGCAGAGTGACCACAATTCAGAAACAAACTGGATGTGGGAGATGGGAAGACGAAAGTATGAGGGTTGCTCCAAGATTTCTACTTCAGTTGGCTGGGTAGATGCTGATGCCATCAACTAAGGGAAACAGAATGGCTGTGGTGGGGAATGAGACATTGGGTGAGGAGACTGCAAGTTTGGTTTTAGACTATTGAGTTCAAGGTACCTCATAAAAATCTTTCAGAGTAGCTATTCCGTAGGCAGCTGGGACTACGGATATTAAGTTTAGGAAAAGGGAACTGAGCATGAAGATCTGAGATCACCTGAGTGTTGGTGATAGGTGATACCATAGCAGGATATGAGATCAAGGGGGAGGAAAGGCAAAAAGGAAGAAGAGAGCTGGTGACTGTACCTGGGAAAAGAAAATACCCTTTAAGAGACTGGCAGAGAGGGACACCTGAATGATTCAGTGGTTGAACATCTGCCTTCAGCTCAGGGTGTTGATCCCGGGGTCCTGGGATCAAATCCCACATCAGGCTCCCCACAGGGAGTCTGCTTCTCCCCTGCCTATGTCTCTCCCGCTGTGTGTGTGTGTGTGTTTCTCATGAATAAATAAATAAAATATTTTTTGAAAAGAGAGAGAGAGAAGCTGGTGGAGAAAAAGGAACTAAGGAGGCTTAGGGGAGAGTCAGAGAAGAAGAGAACCAGGGAAGAGCTAGCACCAGGTGAGCCAAGAGAGCACATTTTCAAGAGAGAAAATGACCAACAAACTCCGATGCAGCAGAAGGCTTGTGATAGAAGGTGAGGGGATCCCCAGGGAGATGCAAAACGTTCCCACATCTACTCTTACTGTTGAGCATTTTTCTCATTTAGAGATTCAACTTTTTTCTTTCACTCTCAGAGAAGTAAGATTCATTGATCTAAAGAGACCAAAATTCTCCTTCTGCAGTTAACAGCCTCTGTAGTCTCTGTGACCAGGTAAATCCATGGTAAAGGGAACGTTGATCCAAATCACGTTAATAACACCACAACTCCAACTACGTGGGCTAATCATTAGGTGTCCACGCACTGGCTAATGAATCCGTGTCTTGGGTAATTAAAAACACAACGTGGAGACATTGTTTTGAGTATGAATCACAGCCACGAATAGATTTGCTTCAGTCATTAATTGAAGTGCACCAGGCATTTCAAGGGAGCCAGCAGGGAATTCTTGGCTAAAGGTGGTAATTTCTTCTCTGAATCTCACCTATGTTCCTATTTACTTTCCTTTTGTTCTTTCATATCCACTGTCACCTCAATATGACACCAATCCTCCCCTCCCTCCAAAACTTCTTTCCATGTCATGACCAAACACTTCCTGATGAAATTCAATGATCTGTCCAGCACCTTCATCTGCTCCTTCTTACCTGATTGGTCACCAGCCACCTTCACCCTCTCTTGGAAGCCTCTCCTTCTTTGGTTTCTCTGCTGTCACACTCTCCTGGTTCTTCTATTTCTCTGTGTATTTCTTCTTATTTTTTGAATGGCTGGATTTCCTCTCACCCCTAAGTCATACTTGTTTCCTAAAATCCAGTCTTCATTCTTCCAGCCCTCTACTACTCTCATCCTTGTCTCCTCCACTTCTCTGTCCTTCTTCTTTTTTCTAGTTGGTCATATAGCTTATATTTCCCGTGATTGTCATCATTGTATGGAACATAAGCATATGGAGTTATATATAAAATACCCCCTACGATATATTGGTAACAATGCTGCCTGTTTAAGTTAGTAACCAGTTCAGATCATCTTTTTATATTAAAGTCAAAGATGATATTCTGACATGTGATATAAACAAAGCTTTTTGAGTCAGAATATCTGAGAATATCCTCTTATCTAAGAATGAAATTTGGCAGTTTAATTGAGACTGGGGACCAGACTGGTTCAATTAAGAAAACACTAACTCAGAGGGAAAGCTGTATTAAAATTAAATAACTTTGGGGCGAGACGCTAGGTGCTAATTTACATATATTAACAAGGCAATTGTATGAAGCCAATTAAAGCTACTTCTGCAATAGAATTCACCGCAGAGGTTAAAAGTTCATTATTTCACACGTTAATAAGAATTTAATTCACTTAGTACTACATATGTTTATTTTGCTGTGTATTTAGAGTTTATCTTTTGTCTGTACCCTTTAGGACTCTTAACTTTTTTACATAAATCTTTCCAAATCAGAAGTGTAAATTATATGTTTATAATATCACCAAATTTTCAGTCATTCCTATCAGATATTAGGTTTATCCAGCAAATCCTTGTGCCAAAGTAAAGCATGTATTTGTTGAAAGGAATAGAAGGAAGGGTGAAGTCGGTCGATCCCAGTTAAAAATAAACTTCAGCCCCAAATATAAGTGATGGTCAAGATGTTGGCCCTTCAAATGGGATCTTTTCCTCACTTTCCCATTTCTGTCAAAAGTAACATTATCTTCCTGGTCCATGGGCTTTTTATTTTTTTTAAAGATTTTATTTATTTATGCATGAGAGACACACACACACACAGAGAGAGAGAGAGAGGCAGAGACACAGGCAGAGGGAGAAGCAGGCTCCATGCAGGGAGCCTGATGCGGGACTCGACTCTGGGACTCGACTCTGGGACTCGACCCTGGGACAGGGACTCGACCCTGGGACTCGACCCTGGGACTCCAGGATCACGCCCTGGGCCAAAGGCAGGTGCTAAACCACTGAGCCACCCAGGGATCCCCATGGGCTTAACATCTTAGAGATTCCTTTGCTTCTGTCCACTCCTTTCTTACTTACCTCCAGGCTGCCTGCAATTATTACTCATTCTTCTTTATGTTCAGAGCCACTCTCTGGTCTAGGCCATGGGTACCTCAACAAGGGGAATGAAATGGCTTCTCCAAATTCCTCTTGCTCCCATTCTCCCACTAGTTCAATTATTTCTCATCAGGTAACTCTTTCATATGATCCTATGACTGCCTGAGTTTAAGAGAGTCCAAAGAATTTTTTTAAAAATGATTTTGAGGGCAGCCCGGGTGGCTCAGTGGTTTAGCGCCACCTTCAGCCCAGGGCCTGATCCTGGAGACCCAGGATCGAGTCCCATGTCAGGCTCCCTGCATGGAGCCTGCTTCTCCCTCTGCCTGTGTCTCTGCCTCTCTCTCTCTCTCTGTCTCTCATGAATAAATAAATAAATAAAATCTTTTTAAAAAATGATTTTGAGATCAACTTTTTAAATTATCTGAGATAAAGACTTAGATGACTTTATATGTGCAGGTAAATACACATCAAGACTGTGTTCTTTTGATTAGTTATATATAATAATCACCTTCCTCCCGTGTCAGTAGGATGTTCCTGGAGTTTGTTGCACACATAGTTTTTGGAGTGTCCCAGCAGGATTGAGCCCTTGTGCCCACAGTAGTCATTGAAATAACCTTTATTGACCTTCCCCCCATTCTCTGTCTCCCCATCTAATTCTATCAGTATGCCTCCCGGGATCATTTCCCAAGTAAACTTCTGGCACCCAAATCCTTGTCTCAATTTGGAGGCTGTCGTTCTGGAGGAACATAGACTAAGACACCAAACCTTCCATTGCCAATCTGTTCACTACATCCCACTTTCTAAAGCTGCAATCTGCAATATCCCAGCCCCACAGCAGCCATGGGATAGTCAGTGCTTTGGGGCTGCCATTTGGGGAAGCCACCAAATTGTGCATGATGATGCTATAAGATTGTGTAGGTACCCATGTATACACATGCACATGGAGAAGAAGCCAAATAATGTGAGTCAACATGTCCCAAAATACATTCCAGGGAACAGTATCTTAGAAATTTTGCTTGAAAAATCACTTTAATGTCAAATTAGATTTTTTTAACATCAAGTTAAATTTGAGGCTGGGTTGCTTGAAGGATAGAGAGGTATGCTGTACATACCAAGATTCTGTTGTGCAAAGATCTCAGGGCAGTGAGATCGAGCCACGCATAAGGCTCCACGCTCAGCATAGAGTCTGCTTGAGTTTCTCTCTCCTTCTCCCTCTGCCTCTCCCCTCCTCTCTCTCTCTCTCTTAAAAAAAAAAAAGTATCTTTTGGGGTAAATATTTAGTTAACTCAAAGTTCAAACTTTTTATCAGAAGTTTCTCCTCCTTAAAGGATCTCACCATCTCACATCCCAAGATAGTTTAGGGGCAAACAGACAAGTGCACATATCCTCATGACCAAGAAAGGATGGAGAGCACACTGCCATGTTCTGCCTTCTGGAGGGTCCCTGATGCCCTTGGCTGAGATAGACCCAGGTGTCCAGCAGAATCAACGGAGAGATTATCAAAAATGCAGATTCCCAGGTCTTCTCTGGATGTTTTGATTCAGGGAGAATGGGAGTGAAACCAAGAACCTACATTTTTGTTTTTAAGATTTTATTTATTTATTCATGAGAGACAGAGAGAGAGGCAGAGACACAGGCAGAGGGAGAAGGAGGCCCCTGCAGGGAGCCCGATGCAGGACTCAATCCCAGAACTCCGGGATCACGCCCTGAGCCAAAGGCAGATGCTCAACCACTGAGCCACCCGGGCATCCCAAACCTACATTTTTAACAAGTTTCCCAGACGGTTCTAACAGCCAGAGCAAAGGCTGGCATTCAGGAAATGCTAGGGTAGCCCATCCTGTTGCCTACCAAGGTTTGAACTTCCTGCTACACTGGAAAATAGGAAAGACTCACAACCTATTGTCTCATGCTGAGATGTTCGTACCGCTGTCGTCATCTTTGTTCATCATGAGGCATATTGGGACAGAGGATATAAGGCTTCCAAGTGAATGTTGGCACTGGTGGTAAATATCCTGACACTGTGATTTAAATATGGCAATCATAGAATTTTTAAAGCAGAACTGAGGAAATAAAAGAAGAAAAAGATCCTCGTATTAATTCCAGTTATTTCAATTCCACTAAGAAAAAGTAAGTTCTGGGGCCCCTGGGTGGCTCAGTGGTTGAGCATCTGCCTTTAGCTCAGGTCATGATCCCGGGGTCCTGGGATGGAGTCCCGCATTGGGCTCCCCACAGGGAGCCTGCTTCTCCCTCTGCCTATGTCTCTGCCTCTCTCTGTGTTTCTCATGAATAAATAAAAATCTTTTTTAAAAAAAGAAGAAAGAAGAAAAGAAAGAAAGAAAGTAAGTTAGTTCCGGGGCGCCTCAGTGGCTCAGTTAGTTAAATGTCCAGCTCTTGCTTTTGACCCAGGTCATGATCTCAGAGACCTAGGATAGAGCCTGGACTCTGCACTCAGCTGGAAGTCTGCATGGCAGTTTCTCTCTCCCTCTGCCCCTCCCCACTGCTCACATGCACACTTACACGCACACATGCATACACTCTCTCTCTCTAAAATATATAAATAAATCTTATATTTTAAAAAAAGAAGTTCTAAGAAATGCCACACAAACTCCCTGAGGGGAAAGAGGAACAGTTTTATGAACAAAGATTTTTAAAAATTATATATAATTTACTTAATAAAATCTACATCTAAAACTCTGAAAATTACATCTCACTTAAAACCTGCTAGAAAAAGAAATTAGATGTTATTTTTCTTTAATTGTGTACTTTAAAAACATTAGATAAAATGCTGTTTCTGAAGTATTTTTTATAATAAAGAAGTTTATGGCATCACTTTTTTAAGTATTTTTAAGTTGGATAAATTGTACTTTGATGAAGACATAGGATCGGTTTATACCACTTAAAGTTGATTATCAACAAAATCTTTCACTCAAAACATCTCTACATTTCAAATTCCCTAGAGTGAAATTTAACCTTTTAAAATCTGATCCAGAATATTATGACAGCCTGTCTTTTCAAGAACCTTTACCTGATGTAGCAGTCAGAGCATGCTTAGATTTGCTTTTGGCTATAGACAACTGCAAGATTTCAGTAGCTTGACCCACCAACAGTACATTTCCTGCCCATATACATGCTCAACGTGAGTGAACTGGGGAGCTCTGCTGATCCCAGCCTTTCTGGGGCCATGTGGACAAGGTTACATCTCAAGATGTACACATGTGCTTAAAGTTTTCCACAGCAGAGGGGAGGAAACACAACAGCTTGTGACACAATTCTGCTCATATTTCATTGGTCAAAGCAAATCAATGATCATCTTAACTTCAAAGGGGGTAAGGGAATATTGTCTTACCTCCTGCCTTCTAGGAGAACTGGAGAAATTTGTCAACAGCCCTACTGGCTATCCCTTCTGCCTTGCTTCTTATCTCCTCTGGACATCGGCACCAGATAACCATCCACACAATCTATCCCTCTGTTTGGGACTCATATCCTCAATCCAACAAACTTATAGTATCAACTCAATAACAACAAAATATTTCATCCATTTAGAACCATCATATTAAAGCAAAATCTCCTTTTTGTTCTTAAAACCAACATCCCTAGTATTTCACATTTGGGTAGAGCCAGGATATATAGGTAAGTTCTTTAAAAAAAAAAAAAAAGAGAGAGAGAGAAGTTAGGTAGCCTCACTGTGCCAGAGATGACTAGCTGTTCACCAAAGAGGGATGACCTTCCCCATCACTACCACTGGGTAGTCACTGGTGAGTTGCAAAAGAGACTATATTTCTCAGACCCTTGCAATAGGTATAGTTACATGACTCAGTTCTGGTCGATGAAACGTAGATGGAAGTGTCATTTCCCATTTTCAGGCCCAGCCCATAAAAATCTCCTGTGCCATATGCCACTGTCATCTTCTGGCTGGATGTTGATGCCTGCAGCAATCTAGAAAGCCACACGTTGAAGATGGTGGAGCCTCTGTCTGCCTGGTCTTCAAATGACTACATGACCTGGACCTTCCATCAATCCCCTACTCTGCTGATGATACATATAAACATTTTACTAAAAATAGTTTTATTTGGGCAGCCTGGGTGGCTCAGCGGTTTAGCGCCACCTTTGGCCCAGAGCCTGATCCTGGAGACCTGGGATCGAGTCCCACATTGGGCTCCCTGCATGGAGCCTGCTTCTCCCTCTGCCTGGGTCTCTGCCTCTCCCTCTATGTCTCAATGAATAAATAAACAAAATCTTAAAAATAAAAATAGTTTTATTTTTTAAGTTTCTGAAAATCAACCTGGATTATGATAGATAAACTTTAATACTGACGGGTTAGTATTAATAATTGACAACATACTCTTAAGTGTGATTTTAAAATGTCTTGATTGGCCTTGACAATGGCAAGATCAACGTATTTCCTTAGCTATTCACGAATCTCTCTCCAGTCTCTGATGCATATTCTCTGGATAACTGCAACGCCTGACTAGAAGAGAATTTGCTGGTAAATACAAGGAAGAACTGCTTTTTATAGAGTGTCTGGAGAAGACAACTGCGGGGAACTGCCAGTGTCTGGTTTCGTAAAAGCCTTTACTTATCACTGACCATTCCGCATGAAGAAGAGATACAATCACCCCATCATTGTCTAATGCCAATGGGTCACATTTTAAGTGTCTCATGACAGAACTAATTCATCCCACGTGAACCTAGACGTATGATACTACTACTTAGATTTTATCATGCTCATCAAAGCCGAATCGACCCTACTATGTTGCTGTAAACAGAATGCTGTTGCTTTTCTCCCTGTGGACACACAGACAGAGGGTATTCCCCAGCTCCCCTTGATGGGGTTGGGTGGGTCACGTGACAGAGTTCTGACCAGTGAAGTCACAGTACAAGTGATGTGGGCCCTTAGACTCAATCTGGGCCTCAAAGCCCAAGGGGACAGCAGCTACTTGGAGCTGGTTACTGAATGAGCGCTTAGGACAGCACCTCCCTACCCAACCAGCTTGGCCCTACGACAGAGAAGGCAATAAACCATTAAGATTTTGTTACGCGATTAGCCTAGTTAGCACATCCTAATGAATACATTAGGACTGTCGCCTTTGCCCCAGAGAACCACTTGCAAGGTTAAAACTAAAGGGAATATAAAGTAAACCTCAATAAAGCTGTTAATTTAAAAAAGAAAGTCCCTAGTGACGTGCTCCCACCCCACCCTGCTCAGTGTGGCTCTTCCCACTTAAAGGAATCCTACAGAAAGCTTCTCACCCTGACGCCGTCAGGAATGCCAGGACTTGGCCACAGCCCCGGTCTCCTGGCCTCTTTCTAGGCCGCTTACAGGCCTCCTGCTGGAACACTCCTCGGGCTCACCCCCGCCTGCCCAGCCCCACCTGCTCTCCCCGCCGCCCCTCTCCAGGCCTCCCCTCCGGAGGCTCACGGGGGAAGGCAGCTCTGCACCCCTACAACCCTTCCGCGGGGCAGCTCGGAGGGCTCACCTAGGTTCCCCGCCTCATCTGCGGGTGATGCCCGCAGGCGGACAGTCTGCCCTGCTGTGTTGCAAGCTCCCCGCGGGGGTCCCCACCCGCCAGCACGGCCCCAGAGGGGCCCGGCAAGGGTCAGCCAACGAAGGGGGCCTCTTAACTGAGAGAGCGGGAGAGGGAGCTTACGCTTCAGACATTTCTTAAGTAAAAATAGCTGCAGGCAAACACTCTCTCATCGGTATCGATGGGGGACAGACGCGCAGGAAAGTGACCGCCGAGCGAGCGCGCAGCTGGATGAGCGCTGGAGGCGAAGCCCCTCGGAGAAGGAAGGCCCGAGGGGAAGGGGTGGGGCCGGCACCGGCGGGGCGGGACGCGGGCTCCTCGCTCTGAACCCACGCACGGCGGGACTCGGACTCGGACTCGGACTCGGGAGCGGCGGCGGGCTGGGGGGCTCGGAGGGCGGGGCGGGGAAGGGGGCGGGGGCACCGGGCTCCGGGACTGGGGGGGATGGGGGGCGGGGGGGCGCCGGGCTCGGGGACGGGGGTGGAGGACGGGGGGGGGGGGCACCGGGCTCAGGGACTGGGGGCAGGGGCGGGAGGAGGATGGGGGGGCGGGGGGGGCACCGGGCTCGGGGACTGGGGGGGATGGGGGGCGGGGGGTGCATGGGGGGGCGGAGGGGGGGCCGGGCTCGGGGACGGGGCTGGAGGACGGGGGTGGGGGCACCGGGCTCAGGGACTGGGGGCGGGGGGGGGGGCCGGGCTCCGGGACCGGAGAGGGGGGAGGATGGGGGGGCGGGGGAAGCGGGCTCGGGTCGGCGCTCCCGCCCCGCTAGCCCCCCAACCACCCCCTCCCGCGCCCCGCCCTCCTGCCCCCCCACCCCCGCGCCCTCCTGCACTCTTCTCCTGAACCTGGGGCCGCCTTCCGACCGGCTGCGCCCCCCCAGGCTGCCCGCGGAGAACGCAGGGCTTTGGAAGGAGCGAGGCCCCCGAGGCCCGAGGCTGTCACCCTGGGAGCGGCTCCCTCGGGCCCGTCCACCGAGTCTCCGCTATGCCCGGGGACAGGGAACCCACGAACCGGCCTGGGTTTGCAAGCGTCACTCCTGCTGCCAGCTTTGTCTCAGTGGGGACCTCGGACCGTGAGATAGAGACGGGCATGTGACGAGGTGGTAGGTGGGCGTGCAGGGAGTTGATAAGGATTCTAGAAAGTCTGCAGCGAATCCTGAAGGCAGAGGCCCAGGGCTGCGACTGGGCATCCACGGTGTGTTTACAGGGATGGGTGGTGCAGGCTGTTTGGGGTCTTCTATTTCAGTTCCTTTTATTCAGGGAACAACAAAAAGGATTAATAAATGGGATCCAGCAGAGGGGCTAAAAAGAGGATGTTTCTTTTTCTTTTTTTTAAGATTTTATTTATTCATGCATGAGAAACGGGGATGGGGGGGGGGCAGAGACACAGGCAGAGGGAGAAGCAGGCTCCCTGTGGGGAGCTGGGTGCAGTATCCATCCCAGGACCCGGGGACCACGACCTGAGCCAAAGCCACTGGGCCACCTGGGGGGGGCCTCAAGGGAATGTTTCTAAAGCATTATAGTTCCTTATGATGTTCAGCTGGGTTTCTTCCCACCTTCCACACTCTGCACGCTATTTTCCTCCCTGAATTTCTTGTTCTGAAGTTTCCAAAGGAGGCAAATTGCAGGGCTTTGGGTTAGATAGTTAGAGGGCAGGGAGAGGATGCCTGGGTTTCAGTTTCCGTCAGGAGTATCACCCAATATTCCCCTTGCTTCCTGCGAATGCAAGGGAGCCCACTCATTTCCAAAACAGAGATATTCTATACAAACTATCCATCCCGCAACTATTTATCAAGGCCCTGGCTTTGTATGTGCCAAGCACTGTGTGAGGCCCCGGGGGAATTCAGTGATGAGCAGAGCAGTCACTGTCCCCAAGAACTCACAGTCTCACCGAGGAGGCAGCCCAGTAAAACAGCTACCCTCGCCTGGAGAAGCACCGTGACAGCTGCCCCTTGCCAGCTTGGGACCTGGGGCAAGCCACTTAAGCCGGTTGTCTGTGCACCGTTTTCATGATCTGTGAGTGGGGTAAGAGTTGTGCCCCTCCTTGGCATGCTATGAGGATGAAATAAATTAATGTATTAAAGCACTCAAAAATAAATAAATACAAAAAAATAAAGCGCTCAGAACAACCTAAGTCCCATAGAACGTGCTATGGGAGGGTTTGGTTTTGGTGTTATTCTTGGGGTAGTTACCAATGTAAAGAAAAGCCTTCCTCACCCCATGCTCTCCAGAAACCAGAAAGCCCTGCCCAAGGGGGTTAGGCAAATGGAGTGTTGAAGAAGAGGAGTTGCTTGAATGGCTGAGGGGGTTAGGAAATGGGGGAAGGAGAGAGGAGAAAAGACTAAGGGGAGGAGATGGAGCAGCGTGAGCAGCATGCGAAGCACAGCAAGTGGGAGAGCAGAAAGAGTTGAACTCAAATGAGGGGGTGATTTAGAAAATAAGGCATCAAGTTAAGGGTAGAACAAAAGGGACAGATCACAAATAGTCTGGTACATCATGCTAAGGAATTGGGATTTCTAAAACTCAATTTACAGAAAAATCTTCCCTAGAGATTTGTGAAGTGCTTACTAAGCTGTATCAGCAAAAGTGCTCTCAATGGCCAATTTCTGCTAATAAGAAAGGAAAATACATGCCAACGCCCCACAGGCAACTCGACCGGGCTGTAGATCCTTGCAGTTGTGTTGTGTTGACGGTGATGATTTCCTGTAGCTTCTTCTCTCTAAACCTGGAGGGGCTCCCCTCTACCCATGTGGCATGATAATAGCCTACCTCCCTCATAGCATTCAAGGCTGTGACAAACTCTCCTGCTGCCCTCCCCAGTGTCCCTCTGTCCTTGCTCTCAGAGCTCTGACATTTTGTTGTGGTGTCCACATTTCTCTGCCATCCAGGCACTCAGCAGAGAAAATCCTGATTCGTTTAAACCACTCATGGAAATTCTATCCCCTTTCTCAATGATTGGCTGAGGGGTAGGTGGGCACTTGCCACAATTCTGGCCAGAGACAAGAGGGAACCCAGGAAGCTTCTGGGAAAGTTCTCTCTTGGAAAAAGAAATGCAGAAGGGCACAGACCTCTTCTTCCTCTGTATGTCGTATTGGTTGAGTGACACTTGGAATCATATGTCCTCCAGAACATCCAACATGATGTCTTGGATGGTTTTTAGTCAAATAAGTTTATGTTCCATTGAAACATGAAGCTTGACTACAACTTCCTATGAGGGTGGGGGTTGTCCTTTTGGTAGATTAGGAAGGTGAGAGAGATGGATTGGCAAATATTAGGCCCAGAGAATAAGCAGAAATAAATCTAGGTCTCATGACTGCTAGTGTTTCTACAATACCAGGATGCTTCTCTTTCATCTTACCAGATATGGACCAAAAAGCTTCACAAAGATTCGTACGTGTGCCCAGACATCAAAGCAAGGTATAAAAGTAAGGTCCATTGCTGGGTTAAAATGACTTTTTGCAGTTTTGTTCACATTGTATCTGCCATCTGAGGCTACACTAAAAAATGTGAAAAGATGGATTCTAGTGCTTTCTCAAGCCAAAGAGATACCCACATGTCTACATCAGATAGCTGCCCCGACCAGGAACAACCACCACCAACCACAGAGCTTGCCAAAGAGTGTGCCCCAAAAGGGTTTAGGGCCTTGGGAGGCAGGCATTGTCTTGTGCTTTGAGGAGCCTCTTGGCTTGACCTTAGTGACATAGTCACTTTGAGCTGCTATAACAAAATACTGTAGACGGGGTGGCTTATAAACAACCGACATGTATTTCTCGCTAGGCGTCCAAGATCAGGGTACCTGAGGGTCAGGTTCTAGTGAGGGCCCTCTTCCAGGTTGCCATATTCTCTTGTGCCTTCACATGGCAGAAAGAGGGCCAGAGAGCTGTGTGGTGTTCCTTTTACAAAGACACAGATCCTCAAAGTCCCCACCTAATACTGCTACATTAGAGGATAAGATTTCCATGTATGAATTGGAGGGTTGGACAGGAATATTCAGTCCATCGTACCCAGTGCACCATACAAATGTTGTTGCTATTCACATGTGCTGGGACATGAAATAAGTTTGGGAAGCACATGCCAGTCTTCCCGTGTCTTTCCCGAACCTCCGTACCTCCCACTGCTGTCTTTCATAATCCCTCCATTTCCGCAAACAGATCTGTTCACTGTCCCCCAGATACTCTAAGGCTTAGAAACCTTTCCCTATGACTCCTCCTCCTCCCTTAAATCCTAGGCCTCCCTCTGCATATTAAAATTTTTTTAAAATCCCACCCAAGGTGACCCCCTCTCTCAAAATGTTGTATTTTTATAACAAACATGATATAATGTACTTAAACAATCTGACCTATACATACTATCATACTGCATGTCTCAATCTATTTTATTGACCACTGATCGATCTTACTGTGTTATTGTCTCAGCTCTTCTTGCTTGTCATTCCTGCGATGCTTGGAAGTGACATACAGAAGGTCATGTATGTCGACTGTCTGTAAAACATGGTGCTAGATGCATGGAGATTCACAGGAGAATCACAGGGGAGAGAAAGATGAAAAGAGACACATACCAAAAAAGTAGGTTAATGATGAAGCCTAGGGGTTTTCTGAGGATGAAAGAGGCCCTAACTAGTAAATGATTCCTCTGCAAGGAGGAAGTATCCACCGAAAGGAAGGAGACATTGACCATGACTTCTGCCTTGGAATGCATATGACATATAGTCAAATTTTAGTGGCTATATTAGGATTTGGGGAAGGGCAGGGTATTTTTAATCTCAAACCACCAATAAAGCCTGAACTGTTTGCAAGTTTAGTCATAGAACAGACAATATTTGCATAATAGGACTTAGCTGAGCGGTTCTTTCAGTGGCAAGGAGACCCGAAAGCCAGCATCTAGCATTTTGGAATAACGTGGCAGGGGGGAGATACCAGGTTGGGATGTGGCCCCCTGAGTGTGAATGAGCCAGGGCTATGGAGAAATCTGTTCAATGGTCTGGGAACAGAGTGAACCAAGCTCGTGGTCCCTCTGTGGCCAGCTCACCTCCCCCCACTAGCCTCCCCTTCCACACTCTGGGTGAAGCACAGCTTGGCAAGCTCCTCCAGCACGGTTCCTTGGGCCCTCATTCAGAATCAACCAAGAGCGCCAACTCTGACACTTCTAAATCTGCCAGCCTCCTAAGGGACTCTTCCTACGAAGGAATATACCTTGGGAAGCTGATGAGGCCCTTCCAAGTATTTGGAAGGCAGTCTGAATCAAATGATTTACCTACTGCTGTCAACGACTATAGGTACTATTTGACTACTGATAGAAACTATTTGCAGTGGGGCACCTGGGTGCCTTAGTGGTTGAGCATCTGCCTTTGGCTCAGGGCATGATCCTGGAGTCCTGGGATCGAGTCCCACATCCAGCTCCCCCGAAAGGGAGCCTGCTTCTCCCTCTGCCTGTGTCTCTGCCTCTCTCTCTGTGTCTCTCATAAATAAATTAATAAAATCTTCCTTTAAAAAGGAAGAAAAGAAACTTTTTGCAGAAATCTAAGACCCAGAGGATCTTTGTGAAATGAGATAGATCAGATCAACAACGATTTATCTTGATGTCAAAGTAACGCAGAGAATCTCTCAATTATATGTGTCCAAGAAAGCTGTGAGGCTAGCGCCATCCTACCTGTTGTTCCTGGGGCTCAGCTGGAGTCCATGAGAGCCCACACTGGGGATGAACCCCCAAATGGGAAACCCTGAGGATGAAGAAGAGAGGAACTGGCTCAGGATCTGAGTGGGCTTGGGGGTTCTAGAAGGAATTGAGGTCACCTGGAAAATACCGAACTGCTCTAAACGTTATTTAGGATGGCTTTTCAATGGATTCTCTACCCCCATGGGACTAAGGAGCCATCTCTCAGTGACTATCTCATGGTGTGACAGTGCTCAGAGCTACAATTTTCCCATGACACTGAGGAACCTTCTATTTTTTTCTGCAGCCGATCACTGCTCACAGTAAGTCTCACCCTACAGCACTCATGGGTGCACCCTCGTGCACGCACACACACACACACACAACAGTGATATCTCAGACCCTGAACGCTCTGAAAATATAGAGAAATGTCTCAACAAGGTAAGGAAGCAAGCTCCCAGACCTCGTCTTTGAAAATGTTCAGCTTGGTAACTCAGGCCCCTGGATCACTAGGTTCTCTCCTTCCATCCCTCAGTTACAGCATTTGAACAAGGGTGCATTTGAATTCCCACGAAGAAAGATTAATTAATTAATTAATTAAATGAGTTTTGCAGAATTAATGGGTTTCATTTGCCTCTTGAAATCTTCCTACCAGGATGTTTCTCTAATATTGTGGTTGTTAGGCCTTTTCTTCTAAGAACTAGCCTAGAAAAAGTACGTCTCGTGTGTTTATGTCTTACGAATGTGTATTTTAATTTGTTTCAGTCTCTCCCCTTTTAAAAAAGTTCACTCAAAGAGCAGAATATATATATGGTAAACACTTCACTCTGGTGCTTCACTCTGTGCTATAACAGGAAATGCATTTCTGACACTTTTAAAATGAGCAATCACACGTATAATCAACTTGGTTAAAACTTCCTTCCTGGTAACTGCAACACTTCCTCTGCATCTGGATACGAAGGGAGACCCAGAAAAAGCGGAAGAGTTTAGAGGCTACACTGGGTAGATTCGAATTTGTTTTGTTTTCAAAAATTAAACAAATGATCCTTCAGCATCATCACCTCCGCTGCTTTATCAGGTATTACTTCCTTCTTTTTTTTTTTTTTTATCCCCTTTGTTGGGTCTGACTCGAAATAGTGACACTTCCGTCTCAGCTAGAATATTTTTATCTGGAATGGTTGTTGCTTCTTGAGATGATAACCACCACTAAATGTCTCCGTTTCATTGTCTAGTGCAGCCCATACGTGTGGATATCCACAAGGCCCCGGCAAAAGCTCTGCAGGTGCATCTGTCCTTTTTGTTTTTGTTTTTGTTTGGGAGGAAGAGGGAGGGCACAGGAGCTTATGCCAGCCCGGCTTCACCTTCTTCCAAATGCATGTTTAGTGCTTATTGGGCTTACCAGTGTTCCTGACGCCTTCTCTTAAGAGGAGAGAGCTGCTTAGGCACGGCCATGAAGGAAAGCAGTGAGTATTTAGCCGGTCCGTTTTCTTCTGCGTCTTGTAGCTTGGGAGATGGCTTGGGATCACTGAGGCAGAAGTTGTTGCTGTGTACTTGTACTTTGCCTAAACTTGGACCTATTTTAGTCCAACTTGCTGTCAATATAAATGCATCTTACAGTTCTCTTCTTTGGCAGTTATTCTACAGTGTAGCCACAGACCAAACAGTGAATTAACAGCTGCAGGGGAGAGTCCTTTGGGACAGTTGATTTCATGTCTTTACTAAATACAACTTCATAACATTTTAAGAGAGGGAATATTGACTTTAAAAGTAAGTTTAGGTCAAGATTCGAATGGAAGTTTGGATCTAATGAAACTTGTCTTTCTTATCTTTTAATCAAACTCTCCTTTTTGGTGTATATCAAATGGTCTGCTATTAAGGAAATAAGTAGTCATGAGTCTCGCTAACATTAGTCATTTCAGAGAGTAAATGATAGCCTCTGAAACGTTTATTTTTTTAATATATTTTTTTTATTTTTATTTATTTATTTATTTATGATAGAGAGAGAGAGAGAGAGAGAGAGAGAGAGAGGCAAAGACATAGGCAGAGGGAGAAGCAGGCTCCATGCACCGGGAGCCCGATGTGGGATTCGATCCCGGGTCTCCAGGATCGCGCCCTGGGCCAAAGGCAGGCGCCAAACCGCTGCGCCACCCAGGGATCCCTGAAACGTTTATTTTTATATCAAGGTTTGGTTCTTCTTTAGAATATATCTTACCATGTACTGAGACTAAATATTAAAGCGCCTCGTTTGTATTTCAATTTTAATATTTTTAGTATTTATTTGAAGGGTTTCCTATGGCATCCTGTCACATTTTAACTGAACTGCTCTATGAAGGGTAGGTACTTATTAAAGATTTGAGGAAAGAGTGAGCTGATGAGAATACAGTTATGAATTCTCATTATAGAGATGAAAAATATGAGGGCAAAAAAAAGAAGTTAAATAATCGATTGGGTCCAAATAGCAGGTCTCTGGAGTCCAGAAATCCTTCCTTCCATCCTGTGGCTTCTCCACTACCGAAGGCAGAGCAGATAGAATGAATTGGTGCAAAGTCAAAAATATCTGAATGTTCATACTAGAAGAGTACAGCCCGGGGGGACTCCTCTAAGATACTGCCTTAATGTGGCAACGACAGCCGGAATGTGTACACATTTCACAATCCCAAAACGTAAATATCTGCCAATGTTCTTGCTTGCAGCTTCACCGACTGTGGCATTTTTTAAATATTATCAAATGAAATTACTACCTTTCCTAACCAGAAAGGAAAAAATGAAAAGAGGGGGCACCTGGGTGGCTCAGTGGTTGAGTGTCTGTCTTCGGCCCAGGTTGTGATCCCGGGGTCCTGGGATTGAGTCCTGCATCAGGCTCCCCACAAGGAGCCTGCTTCTCCCTCTGCCTGTGTCTCTGCCTCTCTCTCTGAGTCTCTCATGAATAAATAATAAAATCCTTAAAAAAAAAAAGAAAAGAAAAGACAGGAAGTTGGCTAGGGAGGAGAAACCTGATCCAGACAGTTTGAAAAATCGAGAATGTGAAGCGTGGTTGGGTGAGGTGTCTGGGTCCCAAGGAGAAGTGTAAGACTGAACAAAGATGAAACAAGTCGAAGGCCTGTTTTTCAAAGTGGGGTGGTTTCAACATCTCATGGTGCAACTTGTAGATTGGAACTCTGTCCTTTAACTGCATGATCTTGCTCATTTATTCATTCCAGTGTGCTGAAGAACGATGACCAACTTTAAGCCATTATAACCCGTTAGGGACTGTAGAGATGAGTGCTTCACATCTCTCTCTCTCTCTCTCTCTTTAATTAAGCCTTTAGAGATACCTGGGTGGCTCAGCAGTTGAGCGCCTGCCTTCTGCCCAGGGCGTGATCCCAGGATGCGGGATCGAGTCCCACATCGGGCTCCTTGCGTGGAGCCTGCTTCTCCCTCTGCCTGTGTCTCTGCCTCTTTCTCTCTCTCTTTCTCTGTCTCTCATGAATAAATAAATATAATCTTTTTTTAAAAAAATCAAACCTTCAGATATAATGAAGGGATATGATGAATGACCCCCCATATACCTGTCGCCCATACCGAACAAGGATATTACTTTATTTGAGCCTCACCTCCACCCTCTGAGGTTTTCCTAACCCCGGCTGACCCCTGGGGGGGGCGGGGGGGGGGACAGGTGCTGAGATTACTTCAACAGCTCAAGGCACCCAGACACTGAGCAGCGGGATCAGCTCTCGTGGGCCCCCATTCCTGACCCCCCGGTTCCCCGCTCCCGACCCTCCAGTACCCCATACCCATCTCTCCGGGATCAGCCCTCATGGGCCCCCATTCCCGACCCCCCGGTACCCCGCTCCCGACCCCCCGGGATCAGTCCTAGTGGGCCCCGCTCCCCATCCCCGGGTGCCCCGCTCCCGACCCCCCCCCCCGTACTCAGCTCCCACCCCAGGACCAGCCCTCATGGGCCCCCGCTCCCCATCCCCGGGTACCCCGCTCCCGACCCCCCCCCCCCGTACCCCGCTCCCACCCCGGGACCAGCCCTCGTGGGACCCGCTCCCCACCCCACCCCCACCCCCACCCGCGTGCCCCCCTCCGGGCTCTCTCCCGCCCCGGGGCAGGCGCCAGCGCCGAGCCCCCGCGTGACGCAGCCCTTGCTGTCGCCCGCAGGTGGCGCGGGCCATGGAGCCGCAGGGCCGTGAGCCGCGGGTGGTGCTGAGGGAGGACCACCGCCGCCGGCGCCGGAGGATGAAGGCGCGCGGCCCGGCGGCCGGCCTGCCGTCCATGGAGCTCATCCCCATCGAGTTCGTGCTGCCCACCAGCCAGCGCAGCAGCAAGGCCCCCGAGACGGCGCTGCTGCACGTGGCGGGCCACGGCAACGTGGAGCAGATGAAGGCGCAGGTGTGGCTGCGCGCGCTGGAGACGAGCGCGGCGGCCGACTTCTACCAGCGCCTCGGGCCCGACCACTTCGTGCTGCTCTACCAGAAGAAGGGCCAGTGGTACGAGATCTACGACCGGTACCAGGTGGTGCAGACGCTCGACTGCCTGCGCTACTGGCAGCTGCTGCACCGGAGCCCCGGCCAGATCCACGTGGTGCAGCGGCGCGCGCCCTCGGCCGCCACGCTCGCCTTCCAGCGGCAGCTCACGGCGCTCATCGGCTACGACGTCACCGACCTCAGCAACGTGCACGACAACGAGCTCGAGTTCACGCGCCGCCGCCTGGTCACGCCGCGCATGCTGGAGGTGGCCGGCCGCGACCCCGAGCTCTACGCCATGCACCCGTGGGTGACGTCCAAGCCCCTGCCCGACTACCTGCGGAAGAGGATCCCCAACAACTGCGTCTTCATCGTCATCCACCGCGGCACCACCAGCCAGACGGTCAAGGTGTCGGCCGACGACACCCCGGGCGCCATCCTCCGGAGCTTCTTCGCCAAGATGGCCAAGAAGAAGGCCCTGATGGGCATCCCCGAGGGCCAGAGCGAGCGGGACTTCGTGCTGCGCGTGTGCGGCCGCGACGAGTACCTGGTGGGGGACACGCCCCTCCAGAACTTCCAGTGGGTGAGGCAGTGCCTCAAGAACGGAGAGGAGATCCACCTGGTGCTCGACGCGCCTCCGGACCCGGCCCTGGACGAGGTGAGGAAGGAGGAGTGGCCGCTCGTGGATGACTGCACGGGGGTCACCGGCTACCACGAGCAGCTCACCATCCACGGCAAGGACCACGAGAGCGTGTTCACCGTGTCCCTGTGGGACTGCGACCGCAGGTTCAGGGTCAAAATCCGAGGCATCGACATCCCCGTGCTGCCCCGCAACGCCGACCTCACCGTCTTCGTGGAGGCCAACATCCAGCACGGGCAGCAGGTCCTCTGCCAGAGGAGAACCAGCCCCAAGCTCTTCACGGAGGAGGTGCTCTGGAACGTGTGGCTGGAGTTCAGCATCAAGATCAAGGACCTGCCGCGAGGGGCCCTCCTGAACCTGCAGGTCTACTGCAGCAAGGCCCCCACGCTGTCCGCCAAGGCCTCGGCCGACGCGCCCGGCGCCGGGTCCGAGGCCAGGGGCAAAGCCCAGCTCCTCTACTACGTGAACCTGCTGCTGATAGACCACCGCTTCCTGCTGCGCCGCGGGGAGTACGTGCTCCACATGTGGCAGATCTCCGGAAAGGGCGAGGACCAGGGCAGCTTCAACGCCGACAAGCTCACGTCGGCCACCAACCCCGACAAGGAGAACTCCATGTCCATCTCCATTCTTCTGGACAATTACTGTCACCCCATAGCCTTGCCCAAGCATCGGCCCACCCCTGACCCCGAAGGGGACCGGGTTCGAGCAGAAATGCCCAACCAGCTTCGCAAGCAGCTGGAGGCGATCATAGCCACGGATCCCCTTAACCCTCTCACGGCCGAGGACAAGGAATTGCTCTGGCATTTTCGATACGAAAGTCTCAAGCATCCAAAGGCCTATCCTAAGCTGTTTAGCTCCGTAAAATGGGGACAGCAAGAGATCGTGGCCAAAACATACCAGCTGTTGGCCAGACGGGAGGTCTGGGACCAAAGCGCTTTGGACGTGGGCTTAACCATGCAACTCCTGGACTGCAACTTTTCGGATGAGAACGTCAGAGCCATCGCAGTTCAGAAACTGGAGAGCTTGGAGGACGATGATGTCCTGCATTACCTGCTGCAGCTGGTCCAGGTAGGGGATGCTGGCGTGCTCCCCGGAGCACTCTCCTCAGAGGGTTTATTTGCATGTACACGGGCGCACCCCACTCAGTTGCCAAATGCCCTTTGTCCGCAGTGTCACAATCAGTCACAGACCTGATGAAGCGACGTCAAAAAAGGTAGTAAACTGTCCCATTGACTTTTTTTTTTTTTTTTTTTTTTACTCACTTGGAGGGGTTGCCAGTAAGCATTTTGAAGACCTAAGTAATTTTGCTTTTTAGGCAAACTGGCCCCACAGGAGAACCTTGTTCTCATTTACCGAGTGAGAGACAGATGCGATTTATTGTACCTCCCTTGTGCCCAGACTCCAAGGCTCCAAGTCATTTGCGTGTTTTTCCTGTATTCTCACACTGAACTCTCCCAACAACTATGAGGGAGGTCAAATTAACGTTTGCGTGTTATGTGCAAGGAAACAGAGCCCCGGAGAGTCTAAGTAACGTGCTCCAGGTCACATACTTTGAAAGCATCAGAGCAGAAACCAACCCCAGGAGGTCTGCCTCCAGGCCCTGCTCTTTTCACCGCCTCCAATATCCTGCATCACTCCAGGGTCAGGATAGTGTATCCTGGAGAGCAAAGGTCACCCTCTCTGATCACGCTTATCACAATCCGTAGGATAACACGTCGTGTCTGGGGTGGCGCCTCGAAAGCCCCTCTCTTTGGACAGGTCCGGTCCAGGATTTCCACTCTGGTTCTCACGCCTTTCTTTGCCTGTGGTCCAGAGGGGCCAAGTGATTTGCCTAAGGTTTACCTAGGAAGTTGAAGAAAAAAGGGGCACAGTTCTGCACACCACAGCAGTTCCCAGATCGTATTGTGCTGCTTACCAAGGAAGAGGAAGTAAAGGAATTGGAAGAGAAATGTTTATTTTAGAGCGCAGACATGTCCCTTCATTAATTCAACAACACGTACTGAGCGCTTCCCCCCCAACCCCTTTCTAGATGCTAGATATAGAGCAGTGTTCACAACAGAGCCCGTCTCTGCCCCCCCCCCGCCCCCCATAGCTTGTGGTGCCACGGAGAAGATTGACAGTGAGTGCATACACATGCAAACAGATATTTAATAACAAATTGTGCACATGCTTTGGGAGAAACTGCAGAGTATTATGAAAACAATTGGCAGGGGTCCTGGGGATACTTCATTTAGCTGGAAGAAACCAGGGACGGTTCTGAGTAAGTGACATTTGATCTGAGATCTTTAGGACTTAGGCTAAGTGTCAGACACTAAACTGTCAAATCATGATCTATCGTTAGAGGAAGGCCTCAGAGTTTTCTGATGAGCATTTTGGATATTCTCACCCTTAACTCTGAATCTTCACCTTCTCATCAGGCAGATACTTGAAACATTACACTCGACCTTCGTCTTCATCTATTCACTGTACCTCATATTTATTTTCTCTGCCCACCAGGATAGATACTGACATAACACAAAGGACAATTAATGAAATTTAATTCACCGATGAATTCTTTTTTTCATTCTCAGTCTCACAAGTGAATTCTGCAGAATTGGAAAGCAAATAGGGTTCTTCTTGGAAATGTTTTAAACGAAAGAGGTCAGTAAGTAATACTAACATTGCGTTTGTGGTCATAAATTTGAAAAAGAGCCGTCATTTGTAAAACTACTTGGGACGTTTTCAGCTATGGCTGAATGACTCATTCCTGATTAAAATGGTCTCCTGGCTGAGATCTGCACTGTGTTTATAGAAGTGAAACACGAATAAGGTCAAAAAGACTCACGTTCGATCTAGAAACTTACAACTGATTCTGAAGTTAGTACCGTGGCTTAATAACCACATTCTCAGAATTCAGACCTTCCTGGCGGCTGCAGGCACACAAGCATCTGAAGCACCTCTGACAGCATGAGGATAAATGACATAGTATCATATCAGTACTAATCATTTCCCAACTGGAAGACCAGAGTTAGAACTGGAAATTGTACCAAGAAGCTCATGGGCCGGAAAACATAAAGTGGAATGGGAATTTCTTTGGGTCTTTGGGAGGAGGGGGAAGATAGGCCATTTCTATTTATAAAAGGAATATGCTCTAAGTCCTTTCATTTTAAGCCTCTCTTTACGCACACACGTGACATCCACCCTATAACTTTGTATGCCTCTTACTTGCCAGTCTTGCAGCTGTTAGCAGACTTACTGCAAAGATAGAGCAATGTTACAACAGATACATGTACATTGTTACAATGTTACAACAGATATTCATACACCCACCATTCTTAGTTATTTTTTTACATTTTATCAGTGCCTTTTCTTCAGTCATGGAGCTGTCTGCCACCCAAGTCAGTATCCCTGAGATAGCCAAGTGATATGAAAACTACAAAACCCAAAGGAGCATCTAAAATCAGAGACTCTTCAGACAAAAAGCTCTGTATACACGGCAGCAGGGCAGGGGGTAGTAATCGCTCAGTGGGGATGGTCCAGGCCTGGGCGTAAGGGCCCGTGAGGCAGCTCAGTGACCTGCCAGCGAGATGCCCAACACGCATCCTGAGCAAAAGGGGAGCCATGGGATCTTTAGGATCTTCACATCTAACAAATATTTTTTTCCTTACGTGTACTCTTATCTCCACTGTCCATTTTCTTTCCAACAACCTCTTCAACATTCCGCTTTTGTAGATTTTGTTATGGCCACCCCCGTGTGTCCCCTGTGTCCTTCCAATAAATCAAGTAAGTCCTTAATGGGAGCTAAAGCCTTACCGCTTCACCTTTGAAGTTATCAAAAGCACATAACGGTGCGTCAAGAGTTCTGGCTTCTAATCCCAGTCCTTAAGCAAGCGGTTCACTCTGGCCCAAAGTGTCCTCGAAGACAAAGGGTGGACTTAAGTGGACTTAAGTGGCTGGTAAGATTCTCCTCACCCCAGCCAGAAAAAGACCCAATAAAACCCATTTCCCTTTTCCTGATTAACCAACACAAAATGCAACCCTACAAAGCGCCCACATGTTCTTCCTTTCAGGCTGTGAAATTTGAACCATACCATGACAGCGCCCTCGCCAGATTTCTGCTGAAGCGTGGCTTAAGAGTAAGTACTTACACTTTGGTGACAGTGTGACATTCTAGCAGTTAGCAAGAATTGACTGACAGAGCATTAGTCACCATGATTTCACCCTTCTTCTTCTCCTTCCCCCCAACCCGCCCCCCCAGAACAAAAGAATTGGTCATTTCTTGTTTTGGTTCTTGAGAAGCGAGATAGCCCAGTCCAGGCACTATCAGCAGAGGTTTGCCGTGCTTCTGGAAGCCTATCTAAGGGGCTGCGGCACTGCCATGCTGCACGACTTCACTCAACAAGTTCAAGTGATTGAGATGCTACAGAAGGTCACCATTGATATCAAATCGCTCTCTGCTGAAAAATACGATGTCAGTTCCCAAGGTACAGTGGCTGTATTTTCTTGGTTCGCTTCCCAAAGGCCTTGCTCTCCAGATGCCCTGTGATGACTCCTCTCCTTCAGGAAGGCGAGTCTTGCCTCCCTAAAGGGAGCCAGGAGCAGATTTCTTTCATCTTCTATCTTAGTGGAGTAGACAAATTTCAAGCTCTCCTTTCTCAGGTTCATATTTTTTTGAATTATACATGTAAACACACCAATGATGAATTTATGATGAGAGACATTCAATTCTTCGAAAAATTTTAAAAGCATTATGCCAATGTAAGATGCATTGCTTTAAGAATAATTGCACGCAGAGAGTAGTGATTTGCAAATATTTACCTTCTTCCTCACTTTCAATGTATGTAATTTTATTGAGAAGCTAATTTAAAAAATCTGTGTATATTTACATATATATTTATATATGTCAGTGTACTTATACACATACATATATACACCTTCTCTCAGAAGTCATTTCTAAGATGATCTTCTTACCCCTAAGAAATCCTGCTCCTGCCCCTAGGAAAATTAATCACTCTTTCTCTGTATTCCCATAGGTTTGAGTTTTGATACTTTATTATGGTCATTAACACATCTTTCTGGTCTGGTAAACTACATGTGCCTTGAAACCAGGGGATATTTCTTATTCATTTCTGTATACCTACCTCCAGCACTGTGGCCCCTAATGGACACATATTAACATACTCAGACAGTATTTTAAACTTTTGAAAATATTCTGAATTTCCACTTTCTCCTAACTCTTTTCCGATACACCAATAATGCTTTCTGCTAAAAATTAAGAATGGTAATAATCATCTTACTTTTATTTGCCTTGTAAGTAAGAAAGGGAAACACTTGTACTGGCCTCTAATATGTTATCCAGGAAGTAATTTTCACCCTATATCTTCAGCCTTAGAATTTAGAATTCTAAAGAACTCTTGAATTAAATTTTAAGTTAAATTTTGAGGCCATCACGTTGTCTCCACGTAATCTAACTTCCTCTTTTGAAAAGCATTTACACAGAACACTCACTGGATGGCATTTTGTATGTTATTTACATGTCCGTTCCCCAAACCACATGGCAGTTCAGAGTTTCACATGTTGGGATGAAAATGACAGTATTCATGCCTTCGCATTACCCTCAAAATATCCTTTCCCTACCTGACTGGCTCAAAAGCTTCTATGCTCTGCCGTAGAACGCATCCACGGCCATATGCCCCACAGTAAGCCTGACTTATCTTGCCATCTCTTATGGTGGGTTCCTCAAAGACAGAACCCTGCACCCTGTGCTCCTGCTCCACACCAGGCCAGATGGGTAGAACGTGGTAAAGAGACGTGGCCTCAGGAAATGTTACAGGTAATATCGGCTATTTCTCAAACTCATGTAACTTTTGTGCGCTTTTGACAATTGCAGTTATTTCACAACTTAAGCAAAAGCTTGAGAACCTGCAGAATTTGAATCTCCCAGAAAGCTTTCGAGTGCCGTATGATCCTGGACTGAAGGCAGGAGCACTAGTGGTAGGTATCACCTTCACATCTCCAAGCGGTCTTTGTGTTTTGAAACTGCTGGTGCACATTAGTGCAAAGCTAACGTTTGTGTCGAGCCACAGAAGCTGGAAAGTCCCTGCAAGGGCTCCTGTCAAGGCCTTCCCTGACTGCCAGCTACTCAGAGCCTCAAAGCCAGGCAGTCTCCCATCCGCTTCGTGTTACATCAGCTTTCTTAAGGAATCCTTCATGCACAGTAAAGTTTGTCCATCTTACGTGTACAGTGCGATGTGATTTTGACCCACGTATATCACCAGCACCAAGTCAGGATATAGAACATTTCCACAGACGTGTTCTAGGAAAGGTTCTTTCACGTTCCTTTGCGGTTAATCCTTCGCTCCTTCCGTCCCCCAGCCTAGACAGCAGATCTGCTCCTGTCATGTCATTTTACTTTTTCTAGAATTTCATGTAGAATCACATAGTATGTGGTTGTGGCATCTGGATCCTTTTCCTTAGCCTATTGCTCTTGCGATCCACCCGTGTCACTGTGTGTCAGTGGTCTGCTCCTTTTTATGACGGCGCGGTATTCCCCCGTGGGGATATACGATTTGTTTTCCATTTACCTTTCAAGTAAATATTTTAACAGCCAGATAGCGGAGACATGGTACGTGCGTGTTTAATTTTATAAGATGCTGCCTAACTGTTTTTCCAAAGTGACCTTACCGTTTTATATTCCCACCAGCAATGTATGTGAATTCCAGTGGTCCTACCTCCTGGTCAACACTTACTGTCACCAATCTTTAACTCTAGCCATTCCAGTGGTGAAGCGGTATCTCACCGTGGCTTTTATTTGCATTTCTCCGATGATGTTGAGTATCTTCTCATGTGCTTATTTTCGTTATCTTCTTTTGAGAAGTTTCTGTTCTCATCTTTCATTCATTTTTAATGTGGGTTGCCTTCTTAGTTTTGAGCTACTTATGTATTCTGGATACAAATCCTTTATCAGGTATACATTTTACAAATACTAGTCTGTGACCTGCCTTTTCATTTTCTTGGTAGTGTATTTAAGAGCAGAGGGTTTGATTTTGGTTACGTCCAACTGACCACTTTTTTTATAGTTTGTTTTTTTGTGTCCTAAGCAACATTTGCTTAATCCAGTACATCTCAACCAGGTGTGACACCCCTCAACACATGCGCGCGCGCGCGCACACACACACACACACACATATATTTGTTAATGTCTGGAGCTATTTTTTTATTGTCACAACTGGGAGAATGCTACTGGCATCTAGTGGGTAAAGACCAAGGATGCTGCTAAATATCCTACAATCCACAGGATAGCCCCCCAACAATAATAAATGATCTAGCTCAAAATGTCAACAGTGCCAAAGTTGAGAAATACTGCATAATGTGACAAATATTTTTCCTAGAAGTTTCACAGATTTCACTCTTACATGTAAGTCTTTGATCCATTTTTGAGTTCATTTTTGTGTACGATGAGATGTAAAGATCAGGTGGTGTTGTTTTTTTTTTTTTGTTTTAAGAATCAAATATCCAACTTTTCTGGCACCATCTGTTGAAAAGACTAACCTTTTCCTGTTGAAGTATCTTGGCATTTTTGTCAGATATCAACTCATATATATAAATGAGTCTATATCTAGATTCTCTAGTCTACTTTATTGATCCAAATATCTATCCTTGAGGTGCCTGGGTGGCTCAGTCTGTTAAGCTCCTGACCTGATTTCAGTTCAGGTCACGATCCCCGGCTCATGAGATGGAGACCTGCATCAGGCTCTGTGCTCAGCAGGGAGCCTGGGATTCTCTCTCTCCCTCTGTCTCTCCTTCCACAACTCTAAAATAAACAAGCAAACCTTTTAAATAAGTAAATAAACAGGTAGATGTCCTTACATCAATATCACATGCTCTGGGTAACATCCAGAAGATAAACCACTTCATATATGTGTAAGAACCTTATACCCATATACTTCCATTACCCTCCTCCCATCCTTTGTACTATTTTTGCCATGCCTTTAACTCCAACATATGTTTTAAGCCCAATAATAATAATTGCTTTAAACAGTTAAAAAGTTGATTAGATTTAATAGATTAAACATTTTTTTATACTTAGCCACACAATTACGACATTTGGGACTCTCTACTTCTTTGTATAGGTTCATGTGTCCATCTAGCATCATTTTCCTTCAAATATTTCTTATATTGCAAGTCTTCTGGCTAGAAATTCTTTCAGCTTTTGTCTGAGGACCTCTTTATTCCACCTTCATTTTTGAAAGACATTTCCACTGAATTGAGAATTCTAGGTTGACCTTTTTTTTCCCTCCCTTTCAGCAGCATTTTCTTCTGGCTTGCATATTTTCTGATGATAAGTCTCCTGTCTTATCTTTGATTTCTGTACATGTAGGTCTTTTCTCCCCCAGGCTGCTTTATTAAGATTTTCTTTTTAGCACCCTGGTTTCCAGCAATTTGATTATGATCAGCTTTGGTATGGCTTTTTGTTTTATTTACTGGGTATGTTGAGCTTGAGTAAATGGTGGAGTTGCTCTGTATTAACGGGCACATGGGAGTACCAGGGCCCTGTAGGAGTGGGGTATGTGGAAGATGGGACCTGCCATTGCCTCTTGGGCACCTCCACAGACTCTCAGGAACACAATTTGAGAACTCTTGCTTTGAGGCGTATGACTTGCTCTCAGAGGGCATTTGCAGATTTGGTAAGAACACTTTCTGTAATTTTACCCAAATCATTAAACATCATTTTCCAACTGGCTGTTTGTATTAATGCTTTGCAAGAGGATTTGTATCTGCACAGTATGTATTCATTATGTGTAGGAAACATGCGGCTGTTTCCTTACAGATTGAAAAATGTAAAGTGATGGCCTCCAAGAAAAAGCCCCTATGGCTTGAGTTTAAATGTGCTGACCCTACAGCCCTATCGAATGAAACGATTGGGATCATCTTTAAACACGGGGATGATCTGCGCCAAGACATGCTGATTTTACAGGTACGCTACCCTTAAGGAATTTTTTTGTTAACCTGATAGATGAATTCCGTATTAGATCTAAAAAAAAATGCCTTCTACTGATTCTATTCCCATCCCCCCATTCTGTCCACATACAATGATTAAAGATCCAGAGAGTTTTCACTGGGGGAGCTTGGCTGTGGACCATTAGGTGTGCAAGCTAGTGAGCATCCCAGTTCTGTCCATCCATGAGAAGATGCACACCCAACCTTCCCATATAGCTAGATGTCTCCCTCATCTAACCCCTCTAGTCACCCCATTCCTAGGATGGTAACATAAAATATAGACATATTTGGCCCCCTAGCATTCACTTTATTCATATAAATAGACATATCTGTGCTCTCCTTAGCTACTTCCCTTTGGTATATATCCACATGCACAACAGGCAGGTGATTGCAGAAATCATGCAGTTCAATAGCAAGAGTGAATGGCTTCCTAGAACAGAGGGTGGATGGTAATCAATGTTAATCGCTTTCCAGATTTTCTAACATTTCTGGCTTTGCAAACCAGTAAAGTAATAGTCTCCATATTCTAGCTCACCAATAGAGAAGATAATTCCTTTTTTTTTTTTTTTTTTAGTAAGATAATTTCTAATCTTTAGTGTGGTTTACTTAAAATAGGCAAATCTCGTTGATTTAAATGTGGCTTATTTAAAAACTGGTCATGTTTTCAATTCTGTTTCTGTTTGTACTTATTTCTTTTTTTAATATTTTATTTATTTATTCATGAGAGACACAGAGAGAGAGAGAGAGAGGCAGAGGGAGAAGCAGGCTCCATGCAGGGAGCCCGATGCGGGACTCGATCCCGGGTCTCCAGGATCACGCCCTGTGTCGAAGGCGGCGCTAAACCGCTAAGCCACCCGGGCTGCCCTGTTTGTACTTATTTCTGATATGGAAATAATACCTTTTGCTCTCTCTTCAAGAATACTATGCATATTGTCCCAGAAGTATTAAAAAGAAAGAAAAAGAAATCCTTCAAACCTTTTAAAGGTTTGTTGCATTTCCAATAAACCTATAGAATCCTTTGAATTATTCGAAGACAAGAGCTTCAAAAACGCAAAGCATCACTGTATCGTTCCTCTCATTTTGAGGGGAAGTTTGCACTCGCCTTTTATGTACTTACTTGTTTCGAGGCTGACACATGCTGCTTGGCAGGTGAGGGCAAGTTACATAAGCTCATGAAGCCTTAGTCTAACCACATGCAAAATGGGAATAATCATACTCAGGTTATAGGGTAAACACAAAGGATTGACATAAGACAGCACTCAGTAAATTAGCTAGCATTCTCTTCTGTGTTAGTGTTGCCTTGGTTTAGCCCAAGAATGTCTTATGGATAAAAACCTGTGAGAATGTTAGAGCAGAACATTTTCTGTGTGTGGTGGTCAAATGTGCATAATTGGAATGGAACATCTAAGTAGCTGAAACATGACTACAGCCTCTCCCCACACTAAATCCATTGATCCTCTTCCCCAGAGCACATCTCAGAGACCAAAATTAAGAGGCTCCCAAAGAAGGGGAACTTTAGGGCACCACACTGATAAAGTACAGGTGTTGCTTAGAAAGTTTGCTTTAACTTACATATTTTGTGTTACCAGATAAGACTGTCAGGTTGTTTTTTAAGGGAGAAGAAAAAATACGTTAAACAAATATATATTTATCGTGGAAACGCCTTTGTGTCTGATGTCTAGATTCTACGAATCATGGAATCCATTTGGGAGACAGAATCTTTGGATCTGTACCTCCTGCCATATGGTTGCATTTCAACTGGAGACAAAATAGGTATGTGGTTCCCTCAGGAGATGAATATCCCCCTCAGCTCGCTTTAAAGGATCATGAGTCCCCCAGTGTAGGCATTTAATAACAGAAAAATTACAAACATACCCATATAAAAAGGAAGGAAATGTTCCAAGACTGGTGCATGTGACTCTGGATTTAATGTGGATCTGTCGAAAATACACTAATGTGTGATTCCAATCCTGTGACTATACATGGCAATGATTTTAGTAAGAACTCATCCCCTCCCCTTTACTTCTCCACGTCTAAGCTGTAACTTGTTTCACTGCACATTAAACTTCTCTCTCACAAATAACATTTAAAAATAGATGGTAAGATCTGTCACTTATTTTAATATCTTAGAATTCACATTATTGAAGCTATTACCTACTCTACTCTTTTTTTAAACAAGTTTTAAAGATTTTATTTATTTGACAGAGAGAGTGTGACCGAGAATGAGAGAGAGCACGAGCTGAGGAAGGGCGGAGGGAGAGGGAGAAGCCAACTCCCCGCTGAGCCAGGAGTGTGATGCAGGGCTCCATCCCAGGACCCGGGGATCATGACCTGAGCCAAAGGCAGACACTTAACTGCGCCACCCAGGTGCAGCACCTACTCTACTCTTAGATACTTTTATAGACATTTAACAGTTTTGTTTCAGCGAAACATATTTTTATTCAAGCTTCCGAACCGAGAACTATATAAAACCACTCCCATTTGACCCTGTGATTAAAAAAGAAAAAGGCAGTTTGCCCAGCACATATGCATAAATGCTTTTCCTTATTACCTTTCAAACCCGACCTTTCCTCTTTTCACTCAGGGACACTGAAAGCATGTCCCACAAAAGTTCCACCTCATTCTCCTTTTCTTTCTGTCCCTCCTGAGAAAACCAACTGCACAAACCTGGAAAACAGCCCCCTGGTTGAGGGTTGAGCCTGGGTGGCTCGGTGGTTGAGCATCTGCCTTCAGCTCAGGGCATGACCCTGGGGTCCTGGGATCAGTCCCGCATCGGGCTCCCTGCAGGGAACCTGCTTCTCCCTCTGCCTGTGTCTCTGCCTCTCTTTTTCTGTGTCTCTCATGAGTAAATAAATACAATCTTTAAAAGAAAAAAAAAATACCCCCCTGGTTGAAAAGCCCTCTGCCCTCCAGTCAACAAAGCCACACAACCATTCGTCCTCTGGGTCAGGCATTCGTCCATTGGTCAGGCCAATTTACACCAGATTCTGCACACCCTCCCACAGGGATGATTGAGATCGTGAAAGATGCCACAACAATTGCCAAAATTCAGCAAAGCACAGTGGGCAACACAGGTGCATTCAAAGATGAAGTCCTGAATCACTGGCTCAAAGAAAAATGTGCTATTGAAGAAAAGGTGAGCTCCTGCGTTTCCCAGCTCTGAAGGCTCCTGCCAAGCCTGCCATTTATGTAGCAAGAATGGGTTCGTGTCTGCAAAGCATCTACCAGTGTCATGCCTCCTGACGTTGGGCAAAATCCCTTACTGGTGAGGCCATTGGGGGGGGGTGTGGGGCGTTGCAGGGCCTTCCTGTGTGACACAGCAGATCCGCCTAAAACGGAGGTGCTCTGTCCAGAATGCCGTGAGCATTTGTTTCACCTTTAATTATCAGGCATGCTTTGCATAAAATTTGGTTCCATGAAATAATGTGTTGGCACCTTTTATGATAGTCTGTTTTGGTCATTCAGCAGACTTTAGTCACCAGTATGAATCCCTTCCTACCTGGGAAATGCGACACATCCCATAAAGTAATTTCTCATTTACCCACTGCCCTCTAATCTAAACGGTGAATTATGGATGCTGCAAATGTCAGTTCTCCCATCCTTCAGAAGTACATATGCTGCATCCTTCACAAGCTGCGTGGTTGGGCTGTTTGGCTGTCATTTCAAGTTCTGCTGCACAGGATTAGCACTTCTCATTTGCATGGTTAGCAGCCTTTTGGGGAGGGAATATAATTAGCAGCGTTTATTAGTCTGTTATACATGTAGATTTGTGAACCCGTGCATACTTGACGTGGTCACAAGCAAAACATATGTTCACCAATGAAGGAGAAATGGTTATGGGTTCTGTGGAGTTGTCGGCAAGCGATGCATGGAGAGGAAATGAGCCCTTTGATGAACTGTTGCTCTTTGACTCTTGTTTCCTCCTGCTGCTCTTGTGATTCACTGAATCTTCACCTAAAATATAAGGAGAGCAATGAGAAAGTCAGCGCTTAGTAGATATGACATTAAATGAAATCAGGTGCAACCGACTCAGTCTCTGAAAAGAGTTCCCAGAATGGTACCTTTGTGGAAGTCAGCTGTCATAGATTCATGCTGCTTTTTCTGGTTAGAACACAACTAATATCTGGATGCTTTTTAATTAGTTTCAGGCAGCTGTGGAGAGATTTGTTTATTCCTGTGCTGGCTACTGTGTGGCTACCTTCGTCCTGGGAATAGGTGACAGGCACAATGACAATATTATGATCACAGAGACAGGTGAGTTTATTTATTATAATTGTTTTATTGTGGTAAAATACATATAACAAGATTTGCCATTTTAACCAGTTTCAAGTGTGCAAATGGCATTAAACACATTCACATTGCCATGCCACCATGACACTGTCCCCACTGAACTAGTACTGACTCCCCTTCTCCCCCTCCCTGGGCACAGAGTAGTATTTAAACAGAGTTCAAGGTGGGAGCACACATCGAAGTCATTACCGTGCAGCGACATAGATGCTGTGATCACCCCAGAGAGGACCTGAGAGTGAATAATGGAAGAAGATGCCAGAAATGAGACTTCAGAAGGAAAAGCCAGAGAACAGCCTGCAAGCTAGCATAGGGGCACATCCCAGAAGCTGGTGAGGACAGGTGTGATCACTAGTGTCAGATGTTACAGAGAAGTGACAAAAAGAACTCCCAGACGCCCTGAAATGCTCTGCCTTCCTAACCTACCCCTTGTCACAAGTTCACTGACCTCCCTGACAGTGGGAGTGGCAGTTCCAGGAAATGTTTCTCTAAGAAATTTGGACCAATTTAAGAGTGGAGTCTGAAAAAAAAAAAAAAAAAGCACCATATTAGGGTAAATTGCTGCTCTGTGTGAGAACCAAGAGACGTCACATGCTTATGGACCATGCACATGATACAGGCTATCTAGACAAGAAGAGATGGTGGCCATCCTAGTGGTAATAGTGCCCATGGTAAACATGGACTCAAAGGAGATTCAAAATGGTTTTCTTCTTTTTTAATTTTTTTTAAGGTTTTATTTATTTATTCATGAGACAAACAGAGAAAGAGACAGAGACACAGGCAGAGGGAGAAGCAGGCTCCCTGCGGGGAGCGCAATGCAGATTCGATCCCAGGACCCCGGGGTTCCCGCCCTGGGCCGAAGGCAGATGCTCAACCACTGAGCCATCCAGGCAACCCCCCAAATGGTTTTTTTCAATGGTGCTACTCAAAAGTAAATGGTGAATGCCCTTCCCCCAAGCAGAGTGAACCTCCATCTATTCTGAGTCACATCAAGGGCATAAGAGAGTCCCAGGCATAATGCTGACAGACTAGCCCGAGAGTCTGGACTTCTATTTCTAAGAATAATTCTGAGACGAGCTGAGAATTTTTTTTTAATGGCATTTGGCGTCATTTAAAGAACACCAGAAGGATATCAAAAACACACTTGGTTCAAAGAGTGCTTTGTGGTTACTACTACACACACCTGCTAAGCTGAAAAATATCACAAGCTGATAAAACAGGGTAAAAATAGCTCTCTCACCCAAGATAGCTCATTTTCAGGCAACTTAAAAAATATTTCAGGAAATAAACAAACCAGAGTGTTGTTACAAGCGATTGTGCCAGTGTGATGATGTCAGGCATTTTCTTCTCTTAAGGAAATCTATTTCATATTGACTTTGGACACATTCTTGGGAATTACAAAAGTTTCCTGGGCATTAATAAAGAGAGAGTGCCATTTGTGCTAACCCCAGACTTCCTGTTTGTGATGGGAACTTCAGGAAAGAAGACAAGCCTACACTTCCAGAAATTTCAGGTAATTGGCCTCCTTTTAGTCGCCTCCGAGAACACCGACCAGATGGTGCCCACCAGGCACAGCAGCCCTCCTGCCTCCCTCCGCGAGCGCCTTTCTGTCTCGCCCACTCCCTCTGGCTTGACCATGCCTTCCTCTTCCATTTCCTCCACTTCATCCCCAAGTACAAAATGCCACTTCTCAGTAACCTCCCACCTAAAAGCAAACAGCAAGTGAAAGCATTCCATCCGTAACCAGTGGGACTGGCAAATAGGGAAGGCCAGGCTGGCCCCTGTACCGAAGAGGGTCTCTAAGGAGGAAGGCCCAGCAAGCAGGTGCAGCCTCTGAATGTGCATTTCCCTATTCAAGCCAGGGCCTCAGAAAAGCCAAAATTTTTACCTGTATTTTTCAGGATTCTCAAACAATTGTGAGCTGCTCTTAATTTTTGCTACAGGTGTGTATTTATCAAATTACTGACAGGGCATTCCAGCTGCATCACTCCCTGTACGCGTCTCACTCGTGTCAAGGACAGTCTCTCCTCTCATTTGAAATCCCATCAGCTTGTCTACAGGTGGTACAAACAGCTCTGGCATGTTCTGCTGACCAGTGTACACAAGCTTTGACATGGGTCAACCCATCTCCCGGGGAATGTTCACACCCTCCTTTCTTTTTTTCATTCCTTCCTGGTCTCCATCCACTTTTGACTATCAAATATTTCAAATACCCACTTGCAAATTTAATAACTGTGAATGAATAGAACTCTAAATGACTACTAATTGCTACATAAAATACTGGCACGATACCCCATACAAACAGATCAGTAGAGGAAGAGTGATTATCTGCACGTGTGCCTCAGGTCCCCTTTAAAGAGCCCTCCGTCCCCTCCCCTCAGCCTTAAGGCCTCTTCAACACAGATCAGTTTGCAGTTGGCATTTCAGGAACAAATCTTCTTCCAGAGTCTCCTCTTGAGTCCCCCGTTATCCTTGGGAGGTGGCCTGGACCTTGAAACTCAGTGGAACAAGAACCAGGATACGTCTTGTTTTGAAACCGGTCTGTTCTTGTTTGTTCTCCTGGCCGATTTCGATTTGATTACAGGACGCACCCTCCCACAGTTCCAGGAGTGTTGTCAGAGAAACTGAGATCTCTGGTGCCAGATGGTCTTAGGATTTTTGGGGGGAGTATTTCTGTGTAAACTCAACTGGGTTTCAGACTATTTCCAGGGATTTGACACATTTCAGTCCTGTTTTTCTTTAAAGTTAAAAATTGTGTATCTTGACAACTTCCTGGAAGAGGAAAACGGTTAAAAAAAAAAAAAAAAAAAAAAAAACCAACCCTGGAAGAATGTTGCCATTTAAAGAAGAGGGGGACACTCAGTTCTCCCAGAGGAGGGGGTTCATCTGAGTAGCTGCAAGCCCAGCTGCGAGCATGCCATTTGGAGGCAGGCGCCTGGGAACCTGCCCTCCCTGCCAGGCCCCCCTTGCCTCTGGGCATGTGTTCTTTTTCTTTTTGTTGGTGGTTTTCCCCAGAACGCCTGCCCCCATCTCTTCTATTCGCGTGGACCCCACAGTGCCCAAGCCACCCCTAAAATCCTAGCAGCACTCCCCCTTTAATCTTCTCTATCATTTACTTCAAAATATGCTTTAATGAGAAACAACTTGGGATGTGGGAGGCCACAGAGAGGTTCCATCCAAAGCATCAAACCTTTGCAGGGAGCCTTTGCACTGTTCTCTCGGGCCGGGACCATTTCTCTGTCCTCGGCGACCAAAGCTGCTTTTCCAAGCCACGTAAAGCCCCCTCACTTAAGTGACCTCTAGGCAGGTGTGCACCACACACACACACACACACACACACACACACACACACCTTTGTAGATTCACTGGCCTTGCTTGTCTGTGTTTCAGAGCACTAATACTCTTTAAGCACCGGTGAATACATGTCCTTGGAGCCTCACACACAGATCCAGAGCAGTACTGTGGGTGAAGGCTGGGCTTTGGAGCAGAATTCTGGCCTGCTACTTAGAATCTCTGCAGGTGATACAAAGGATTCATGCATTCAGAACTTTGGGTCCCTCTTCTATAAAGTGACCTGGGGAAGACCTACTTCATGTGCCATCTTTAGGGATTATCTGAATGGAAGAGGTGGGATGCTCATCTCAGCACCTGGACCTCGGCCGAAATTCAATACACAGAAGCCTCCAGCATTATACACACAGCAACAGGCCTTCTTACTTTGACAACGTTTAAGTTGAGAAGCCCTCTTAGAAATGAGATCTCAAGCAAGAGGGCAATATACAGAACACAAAAAAAGTAGCTTTGTTCTGGTGAAAGAGCAAGGAGAGAGCCCAAGCTCTGCTGCCTGTCCCCCCTCAAGCCCCCTCTTGTCTGCCCCCCACCCCCATACTTTGCCCCACGTTCCCCACTCACAACAGGAAAAAAGCTGCCCTCCCCCACACGTATACAATTATACATACGTAGACTTTCTAAAGTTTCCAGCTTAACAAAAATGAGCAGCAGGTTTTTCATTATTTGACTCAGACCTTGTAACAATTTTTTTTTCTTTTTTAACATACTACTAAGCCTTCCAGAAGCTTTTCTGTTTCTTAGTTTTATGTTCCCCTTTTGAGACGAGGTCCTTCAAGCTCTGAGAGTACATCCCTAAACTCTCTAAATAGCACCGCAGGATCTTGTATAATAAAGCTGCCATTTTTAGGCAGGCTAGGAGATGGTGTAATATATTTACATTTTGAATCAAAGGTGTCCTCGTTTCCAGCGAACTGCTAATTTTGAATGGTAAGGTTAATTCATGCACGCACCACATTTGAATAACCTGTTAGGGAGGGTGGAGAAAAGCTGACCCACTTTTTTGTTAAGCATGAGGGAAGCCTTCTCTACAAAGACGAAAAAACACACCTAGCTTGGGCCAGAGGCTAGAAGGCCAAACACTGAAAGAGGAAGGCCCTGCTTTATCCCCCCTTTTCCTTTTTTTCCAAAAGATTTAGTTGAGCCCAGGACCATATTGATAATAGACTTCAGAAGCAAGCTGTAATCAGACAAAAGGGCACAAAACCAAGGCATACTCACTATTTGAACCCAAGAACATCTATTAGCCTTTGGAGCAGCATCCTGTTACACCAGGTGCCAAACAGAAACATTTCGATGATAACAAGGTTGATAAATTCTCCTTTGAAAAATCTCTTCCTTCCCAAAGAGTGAAAAGACAAAACCGCGTTTTACCCACTGACTATTTTAGACTCACTGTGCTTTAAATTTCACTGAATGACTTGAGAACGCAGATGACATGCACATACATTTATATCATTAGCAAATGAAATCTGGCTTCCTCCTCTTTTCATAGAAGAACCTGCGGATGGGATTCCTAATTTTAAAAGTAATAAATTTTTTTAAAGCCAGTAAGATATTAAAAATATCAGGAAGATATTAAAAACCCATTATCCCACCTTCCAAAAAAGAACACTGTCAACCTTTTAGTGTTTTTCCTTCATTCTATTATTTGGCCTTTTAGAAGGTTGTAAATTAATCAGGATTTGCTTAAAAACTGAACTTAAGCGACAGACACAGTGTTCCTCTCTCTAAACTGCTCACCTCACTTTGGATAAAATCTAAACCTCTAAGCTTGCCCTGCAAGGCTCTGGTCGAGGAGCTCCTGTCCTCTCCAGCCAGACCCCGTGGTACTCTCCCCACATTCTCTCACTCGGCCAAGGTCACGGTGGCCCTTTCCCTGGAACACCCTTCAGGTCTCAGCTTCAGGACATTCCCCAGAGCCATCTCCTCCACGAGGAGTTGTGCTTTGCCCCGCCCCTGCACGGTGCCCTCACAGAACCTGTGGCAGGTATCATGGTGTGTGTAAGCCTGTGCAGCAGGGTCACATCTGACCTGAATCCCTCCTGTGGGGCCTGAGACATAGCAAGCGCTCTGCAGGTATTTGCTGTGCGGAGGAGAAAAGGGTGGAGCTGCTGAGTAAGAGCAGGTAACCCATGGGGCTTCTTCCTTCTCCAGCATGCATCATATCCTGTGAGCTTATGAAATAGCAACTTAGGAGCAGATTGACAGACTACAACCACACCGATGTTCGTAAGCCTTCGAGATGCAGGTCACAGATCCACACATCAGAAGAGGAGATAATCCTAATTATGAAATCTAATGTTTTATTAATTCCTACAAATGTGTAAGCGCCCTATGGTGCCCATTCACATTTTTGTGGCAATTCCCTTACTAATGTAAATATTACCTATCCACCCCCCCATGGGGTCCATAGGTCACGCCAAGACAACAGGACACACAGTCTATACCTATAGCATACTCTCAATGTGTAGTTTCCAAGGAGTGTGAACAAAGTGGCCTACTATAAACAAGCATTCTGAAGATGTTCTTTGCATCCAGTAGGCACTAAGCATATGTATGTTAGATAAAGCTGAAGAAACCAGGGGAGCTAGATGACACCCTCAGGGGCACATCTATGCAAAGCAGGCAGCTCGAGGAGCATACTTAAAAGGCATTTGCCCCTAGATGTCACTCTTAAGAAGCGTTTAATAGGAGAGAAGTCTGGAACCTAGTCCTTGTGTTAATCTTGGGTGGCAGCTTCCTCAGGCCCTGCCTGGTGCCCACCACTGGTGGCCGTGTCCCCACAGCAGGGCATATACCCAGGCCCCTTGCCCTACAGGCTCAGCCCTGTGCCGAGTCTCCATGCTGAGTCCTGCCTTGGGTTGTTCAGAACCACCTCTGCAGTCATCTTGCTCTCATCTTGTATCCTAGGTTCTTCTAACCACTTCTGCCTCAGTTTCTACAGCACAGCCCTGCTTGTTAAACCTGCCTCTAGGACTGGGGTCCTGCCCCTTCCTGCCATTTGCCTTGTTGGTAACTCAAGTACTCTCCTAGCCTCCAGCCACAGGGACCACCAGGACCACAGGGACCTTGCCATCTGACACTTCTAAGGACTCTGGCCCCCTCCCGGGCATTCCCCATTCCTGTCCTCTGGCTGCGCTTCCTCATGCGGAAACCCTGCATCTGTCTACACTGAGAGCTGTCTATACTTATAATCTGCCAGGCTCGGCTTTCTGGGCCTCCTGCTCCATCCTGTTGTAGTCACCAGGCCCAGGAGTTCAACATACACTTATTAACTATCTGATACGTTTCAGGCACTGTGCCAGGCCCCAAGAAAGCTCAGGTACTGCTTTGGCAAGGCAAGATGTCTTTACAGTTTAACCCCCTTCCCATAAGATTGCTCTCTAATCCATCCTTTTATTTTTTTTAACAAATTTTTTAAGGATTTTATTTATTTCAGACAGAGAGAGGAAAGAGCAGCGAGAGAGAAAGAGCATGAGTGGGTTGGAAGGGCAGAGGGAAAAGTAGGCTTCCTGGTAAGTAGGGAGCCTGACAGAGCTTGATCCCAGGACCCTAGTAGGATCATGACCTGAGCCAAAGGCAGAGGCTTAACCCATTAAGCTACCCAGGCGCCCCAATCCATCCTCATTTTAAAGCAATCGCTCTTGCCAAAATTGAATTTGACTTATGCATGTCCAGCATTGATTCATCATGTGTTTGCAGACTACTTAGAGTGTGCCAGACTCTGTGCTGGGCGTAGGTGACTAGGAGCAGAAGCACAGCCCCAGCACACAGCGGAAGACACACACACACACACACACACACACACACACACAGAGCTTTGTTCTAAGGATTTCAAAAGTGGTTTGCAGAGGGAGCAATTAATCCTGCCCTGGGGGATAGAAAGGGAGTGTGAATGAATGGGGTTTTATCCGACCTTGATGGATAAGATCAGTTCCATTTTGCTAGGCAGATACAGGGAGCAGCGAAGGAACATCCAGGCAGAAAGAATAACCTTAGCCAGGGCATGAAGTCAGTATTAGTATCAGTATTTAGGAACAAAAAGTACAGTTGTCGGGTATGGATGGAACACAGTTATAGATGGGAATGTGTGGTGAAATTTGGATCAAGGAAGGAAATTTGCATCCAATTTCAAGCAGTGCAAGAGCTGCATGGAGGGAGGGGGTGCAGAAAGCAAAGCAAAGAAGTCGATTGGAGCTCAACTGATGAACCATAAATTACTGTAATGGAGGCCTATAATAGCTCAACAGGGAGATGACAAATTTATCTGTCGAAAAGCCCATAATACACTGAGTTGAGAAAGGATTCCCTCCTGGGATCTGCACCCCGGACCACTAACAAGGTCAAGCTCAGCCTCCTTTCTCCAGGCCTGGAGATGCTCAGTACTCCATTAGAAACTAGCCTCAGAGAAGGGTCCAGAATCAGCCACTGGTAGGTGTTGGAATCCACTGGTGTGGAATCTGACCCAGAAGCAGCCTTGAAAGATGACCTTGAGTTGGGCTGCTGCGTTAATCGGCCAGCACGCAGGGTCACTCAGTGCCTAAGATATTGGACCCCTGTGACTTTTAAGCCTTTGTCAGGAATAACCTTCCAACTGGCATCTTCTCTCAATGTTTAGTTTCTTTTAGAGAATTGTTTTGTCTACCCAAAGAGTATTGCTGAGGGTGTTTTTCACCATGTTACAAAAAGCATCCTCTTTATAGAGATCCTCATGCGAAATCTCTATCAGTTTGTAGTTTCTAGAAAGGCTGTATTTCTCCTAAACAAATAGTAGCTTAAAATCTTCTGAGCATTGGATGAAGTAACGGGTTTGATTTTCCTTTTGGCTAGAGATAATATTTGAAGATCACCCATAGCAGGTATATAGCATTTGTGATGTATAGCGTTTGAACTGGTCTCTGTCTGAAACCCACCGTGATCATTTCCTTTGTCCTTCCTTTCTTTTTTTCTACCCATTTCAAAGTAATGTTATTTTGACCTCTATGTATCCAGATAATCCACCTTCAATCCTTTTTGGAACAGGCTAGAATGAACACACATACACACACACACACACACACACCCCTACATACAGTCCATTTAGACTAACTAATGCAGGGCAGTGTAATTGTAACCTGTAGGTTTCTAATGAGCTTGTAAGTATTCGAGAACATGACAGTAGAGCCCTGCCCCTGGTAGACAGAGCTAGCCTGAGAATCATTTCTAAGAGGTCCTTAGAGATAAGATTCCTAATTCAAACTCAACAAATGTACAGCCAAGTGTCAGATACACTCTTCTTTCAGATTTACGAGAAAGTGCTTCCTCCTGCATTATTAGGTCGGCTAATCAGTGTCTCCCCATTTTGCCAAAACAACTTCTAAAGGCATTGCCTGGCCAATTCATTGGTCTTTTTTTTATATACAAAACAAAATAAACTCCTCTTTGACAGAAATACTATTTCTCTCCACGATCGCCTTCCTCTAGCAGACAGAGGCAGCCTTACTATTTAGGAAAAGTCAGTGGGTGAGGACCTTGCCTTTCATTGATGAATCTTTGTGAGTTTTTTTCTCTCCTCTCTCTCCCCTCAGCCC
The DNA here is from genome assembly GCF_053574225.1 of Canis aureus. Lineage (NCBI taxonomy): Eukaryota > Metazoa > Chordata > Mammalia > Carnivora > Canidae > Canis > Canis aureus. The sequence continues at coordinate 42,626,122 of NC_135631.1, forward strand.
TGAAGTTCCTGTTTTGTAGTCCTGGGGTTACTTCCTCATTTTTGTCGATTTGTGCAGTAATATTTCACTTCCACTTTGGTTCTAGATGAGAATGGAGGAGTTTAAGAAAAAGTAGGCCTATGCCATCTGACCTTGGACGGTCTAAAGCAGCCAGAGCTCATTGGTGGTGAAGAAATTAGTAGACTGTATATAAAAAGTATTCAGTTTAGGTGAACCACATTGGGCCCAGTTAACAAACCAACTAGAAGTTTTGACTCTGAAATGGTAATGAATTCTTTTGTTCCCAAGACCTTTGGGAGTGGTAGCTTTGTAAAAACAATCCTTTCCTTCCATACTAGATGCTATAATTAAGGCATTTGAACCAACTGTGGAATTAAGAGCTGATGCGCCGTGTAGGCTCAATCTACCTATTAACTACCCATGGAGAGTGTTTGGGCTAACCTGAAGTTTGTCAGCGTTCCCCTCATTCACTCTCGTTGACAAGTACATCACACCAACTTCCTGAGGTCAGAGTCTTCCTTTATCCCTTCTGCTCCACTCAGTATTAGACCGCCTTCCCCGGGCAGCTGAGAAGGACGGACTGAGGATTTGGGGAGGGCAGTGCCAGGCAGCCCTGGCAGAAAGGAAAAATCCACTGCTCCAGCAAGACACTTCTGTGTTCTGTGCTTCCCCCTGAGCTCCCCAGACCACATCCTCAGTCCCCTAAACCACAGGCCTCCGGCCCAAGGCAGCGGAGCCAGGGTGCTCTCACACACCCGGGGGCTGAGTGGGAAGGGCAGAAATGAAACTTCTGGGGCTTGGGGAGCGGCGCCAGCGCCCAGCTGTGCCCCTCCAGCAGGAGAAACACCTGCAGATGCAGCCCGGCACTACACACCCCCAACTCCCTACCCACCTCCACGTCGAGAAGTGCGTGCTCAATAATGCAACCTCTCCTACGACCACTGCTAATTGCCCATCACTTATACACCACTTATACACACTCAATCTCACCACAACCATACGAAGCGGGTAGTGCTACTCCTCATCTTCTACAGATGAGGAAACTGAGCCCCAGAGAGGTTAAGTGATTTCTCCAATGACAAGCAACCTGTCCATAATAAAGCCAAGATTTGAATCCAGGCAGCGAAGTGTGACTCCGCCCTTCTAACCACTGTTAAGCCAAAGAGAATTCAGTGTCTACACGTTGTGTCTGTCTGACCAGCGTGGGGCATGCAATTTGGGGATGACATTTCTTTCTCACAGACAGGACCCTTCGCACACAGTGAAAATCAAAACTGAATAAATTCAAGCCAGGGGAAATGCCTTATGTGGATGAGAGGGCAATCAAGAGAGACACAGGATGGTTCTTTTCCTTGAACACGTCTCTGTGTGTTACAGTGACCAGTGAATCCGTGGGTTGCCGTTTAACAACTATTCACTGAGCACCCATTGATTGCTGGTAGAATACCTTGGCCCCGGATTGATTTTCCTTCTCAAAAATTTTCTATTAAAGAGTCTGACTACACAGTGAGCTCAGACAGCAAGGGGTGTGCCTGGAGCCCCCAGTGTACAGAGGATCGAAAATAATTAAAAATCAGCATGTACTCTAATTCAAAATCAAAAGGCATCCCCATCTATACCCTTGTGAAAACTGTGCAAGCTGACAAATTAATGAGCCAGTTGCCCCGGGTGGAGTCTGCCCTTCGCCTGTGTAATTACCAAGAAATGAGAGCAAGTTTGCTGGGTCCTCTGGATGAGCAAAAGGTAATGATTTCTGGCCAAAAGTGGAGTCACTAAGGATGCAAGAGACTAATGCACTAGGGCTGAGGCAGGAATATCCCAGGCTTTTGGGTCTGGGAGTCTCCAGCTCCATGGCAAGTAGGCAGAGAGGAGATATAGAGGGATCTGCCGTCCAGGCAGGAAAGGAGACAACTAACGTATTGAACACTCACTATGTGCTAGGCATCTTATATATGTTGTCTCACTTAATGCCAGAATAGTCCTGGAGAGGGCGATGCATACACTGTCCTGCTTTGATGTACACAGGATGATACAGGCATGACCACCATTACCATTGCGCTTTTCCTGCCACATGCAAGTGACACAGACAAGATCATCCAAAAGCAAAAAGAAAAGTCACTATCTTAATATTCTGGCCTGTAACCTTATAGTCTTTTTTCTACATAAATGTTTTGTGTTCATTTACCAACATGGGCTTATGCCACATGTGTTATGTCTGCTTTTTTAACTCAGACACAGTTACATGGTCATTCAATATTCCTATACAATCTCACCTTAGCACTCAGCACACGTTTAGAGGTACTCCCATCAATCCTTTTTATCAACCCCCACTTGTAGGATGTCTAGGTTACCTTCAAGTTCCTTCATTTTTAAATGATGTTCTAATGAATATTCATGTAGATCGAGCGCTGCAAAAATGATCCCTTTTTAAAGGTAAATTTTAAGCATGGAAACAATAAACTTTTTAAAGTCCAGTTTATTGAGGCATAATTCACCTACAGCAGAACGGGGCCTTTTTGTATGTATACTTCTTCGAATTTTGACGAATGGCACGGGTCATGTAACTGCCACCTCAACAAAATTCTGTAACATTTATTAGTAATTTAAAGCTTTTGATGCATGTTATCAAATTGTCTGCTAGGAAAATTATACCTATTCCCACCTTCTGCCAGCCTGTGAAGGGTGAGCTTTGGATATTATTCTTTTTTAAAAAATTTTAATTTTCCAATTTGGTAGGTGAATGTTTCCATCTCATTTCGTTACATTTATTTGATTACTTGTGAGGTTGAGTATTTTTTCATGTTTATTCTCTGTTTTTATGTCTTATAGTGTGAATTCTCATTTATATCCCTGGCTTATACATCTAGCCAACTATTTATCCACTCTTTCTTATTGATTTGTAAGAGCTATTGGAGGCCGGTAATAAAGAAGTGACTTGTGTTGTAAATATGTTTTCTATTGTCATTCATCTCTTCTATCATTGTGTATAGCTTTTTTTCTTCAATAACATTTCCATAATCTCTCCACCTTTACCTTATAGATCACACCTCAGAAAGCCATCTTCATAAAGGCTTTTCCCACTCTAGGATTATTTAAATGTTTGCCCTTTTTACGTTTGATCTTTAATGCATCGGGAATTTTATTTTTGGCATACCACACAGAGTAAGCTTATTTGTCCCCCAAATGATGAGCCAGTTACACCAGTCGCATTATCCAATAATAGATCTTTTCCTCACTAATTGGAGAAGTCACCTTTGTTACGCATTACACATACCACGTATTCAGATCTGTGTGCTGAACTTTCCATTCTCATCTACAAAATGTCTTATCTTTTTTTGGAAAAGAACAGGTGCTATTCCCAGAGTTTTAAATATTGTAGTTTTAGAATATGTTTTAGTATCTAGCCTGCCAAGCACTGTTCTTCATTAGTGTACTTGTTCAAAATGTTCTCCTAAGCCCTAAGGATTCCAAACATATCTTGAGTTTAAATATCAAATAGGAATTTTTGTTGAAATTTCATTATAGATTAACTTCAGAAGAATTTGCATCTTTTTTTAAATATTTTATTTATTTATTCATAGAGACAGAGAGAGAGAGGCAGAGACACAGGCAGAGGGAGAAGCAGGCTCCATGCACAGAGCCTGACATGGGACTTGATCCAGGGTCTCTAGGATCACACCCCGGGCTGCAGGCGGCGCTAAACCCCTGCGCCACAGGGGCTACCCAAATTTGCATCTTTATAATACGCAATCTTATCTCCAAGGATCATGCTACATCACTTCACATATTCAAGGACTTTTTTAATTTCTCAGTAAATTTTTAGACTTTAAAAAAAATGGGTTCTGCATGCTTTGTGTATGTATTTATCCCAGGAATCATGGGGGGTTTTGTTGCCATTACTCACAGCATCTGTCTTTTCATTATGCTTCTAACTGATGGTTCCTATTTATAGCATCCTATGTATTAATTTTATAAAAAGCTAGTTTAATAAAAACTGGTTACTATAGTTTTTTTCCTTTTTTCCACTCAGTGTTCCCAGGAGTCAGTGAAATTATTTGTAAATACTAACGATTTTATCTTTTACATTTTAGTTACATATTAAGTTACATGTTAACTTTTTTAAAAAATCAGAAGTGGAGGCAACTGGCTGCCTCAGTCAATAGAGCATTCAACTCTTGATCTCAGGGTTGTGAGTTCAAGCTCCATGTTGGGTATAGAGATTACTTAAAAATAAAACCTTAAAAAAATCAGAAGTGGATTTTAATACAGTGCCTTTTTTTTGTTTTCATTTTTTGTTTTTCTTTTTTTGTTTATTTTTCTTTTTTATCTATTTATTTATTTATTTATTTATTTTGTTTAATACAGTACCTTTTGATGATCTAGCAATTTTAGAATAAACTCTCCTTGGTGATAGTATATTATTCTTTTAATATTTTACTCCATATTTTATTTGAAATATTTATATCTGTAATCATTAACTTCAGTTTTCTCTTAACACACTATCTTTGCCAAGCTACAATATTAAGATTGAGTTGTTCTCAATGCTGTAAAATTGGGAACCTTGCAATTTCTTCTATACTTTGGGATCATTGGCACAAACATGCCCTGCTTAACAAGTAGACTTAACTCACCTGTATCACCTGCTCTAAGGCTTTTGGAAGAGGCACGAGCCAAAGCATTTAAAACCCTCTCTCTCACTAAGTATTTAGAATTTGTATGAAAATCACCAGGTTTATTCAAACAGTTTTGAGCATCAACGAAATGCTAATACATCTGTTTTTCTTAGAATCGGACAAATTGTAAAATAAAGATGAAAACAAAATCTCAAACCCCACATTCCCATCGTTTCCCTGGATTCCATTAGCCCTTGGCAAACACATGCTTAAACAAAGTTCATTGCTTCCAGTATGGTGTTCAAAAACGAACTCACCCTGTTTCAGAGACTACAGAAATTTCCACCCTCAATTTTCTAGGAAAGAAATTGACATAAAAGGTAGAGTAAGAGAAAAGATGAAATATAGTGCACCAAATAAGTTTTCTTGAGCACACCCTGGACATAGGCAACAACACTAAAGATAGTCTATGTTCTCATCAAGGCTTCCATCTGAGGTGGGGCACCTGCCTAATTGGTGATGGCTTCCATCCATGAGGACAGGATAACACCATCTAAATTCTGGGACAACCCCGTGGTCTTCAGCCTACTTAGTTACGGCAACAACCTTAACAGCCTTTTCCTTTCCTTTGTCCAGGACGTCTGCGTTAAGGCTTACCTCGCCCTTCGCCACCACACAAACCTACTGATCATCCTGTTCTCCATGATGCTGATGACGGGAATGCCGCAGTTAACAAGCAAAGAAGATATCGAATATATTCGGGATGCTCTAACAGTGGGGAAGAACGAAGAGGAAGCTAAGAAGTATTTTCTTGATCAGATCGAGGTTTGCAGGGACAAAGGATGGACTGTGCAGTTTAACTGGTTCCTGCATCTCGTCCTGGGCATCAAACAAGGAGAGAAACATTCCGCCTAGTTCTCCAGGCTAGAATGCAAAAGAAGTCAGGTGTCCTAAAGCTTTAAGTCCGCATGTTTGTCATCAAACTTGGATCTAAAAATGTAACAGGACGTTATGAAGGCTGGCACTTCAGAAAGACAGCCCTGTTCCTAGCTGGACTCTTCACCAGAAAAAAATATTGGCATGTTGGATTGTTTGCTTAAGGAATGTTCGGTTTTAGAATCATGTGCAGGTTTGTTATTTTGTTTTTTTTTTTCCTCTCATTTGTCTCAGGTGATATTGGAGAATATTCTAAGTCTAAACAAACTAATTACTTCCTCATCTTGCCTGCTTTGATTTGACTATCTTATTATTGAGTGCTTCTTGAGAATAATTAGTGACATCTATTTTCATCTGGGTTTATTCTGAATTTTGGTTGTTCTCATGCTCCTCAAGCTCTTGAGAGGAAAAGATGTAACCTCTCAGTTCCCTGAAGGACACTTGCAAACATCCCCCCCGCCCCCCAGCATCCGTAGATGTCAGTGATTTGCTAAAAGCAAAGGAAGGCAAGCTTGTCTTTTCAGTGTCTTTGTAATTAGGTTCTTTTAGAGTGTCCAACCGAGATGCCCGCACACATACTGGAAAATCCAAACCTTTGTGCCCTGGCCCTTCTCTGCTGGTCTGGCTGCGGGGTCATGAAGAAGAGTAACAGAGATGAGACCATTCGTCTCAACTCTGCCCAAGAGTAAACTGTCAAATACAGTTACTCGAGCCTTCACTAGCAATGGAATCAGGAAGATACTAAAGGGACTCGGTTTTTTATCTTTTTTATCTTCCTCCCAGCCTCCCTTCTTCCTTTACTGCTACCCTCTCACAACTTTTTACACAAGTTGTGAAATCCTTGAGGGTCAAACACATCTACCCTAGAATTCAAAAATCGGAAAGCCATCTCTCCTCTAGGGTTACTGGAACTTTAGGTACTAATCTGTAAAAATGTTTGGTGGAATCTTTTTATTTTTAAAGAGGACATTCTAGGAAATAGGGATTCGTTTCCAAATGCCTTAATTTTAAATTTTAGTCTAGGCAGTTTTGTCTTTTTGAATGGAAGAAGGTATTGGATATCTAAACAGTACTTCTAGTTAGGAAGAACACTACTTGCCCTGCCCATCTCTCAGTTTAAAGGACTTTTAAACTCTGATATATTCTTCAGATTTCCTAGTAGAAATTGGAATGTCTTCTTTAAAAACTATTTTTCATCTCCTAAATATTTTTGCTATTTATTGGAAGTGTTGTTTCACCTTTGAGAAAGATCGTTAAATTATTTATAAAATATCTTAAAATTACACATAGTTAACACTTTACCTAGAAATCACTCTGTTAACAGTGTCTATGTTTAAACCCAATCAGATATAAATATTTAATTTAAACTTTTTCTAAATAGATACCTGTTTGACTTCAGTGTAGCCCAAATCTTTCTTTTTGTATATGCAAAAGCTCTTTGAAGGTATTGGTAACACTGCTTCCACACCCGCTGAGCCTTTCCCCTGGCTCCTCAGGGGTCGAGAAAGAACTCTTCCTTGACAACTTGTCCTTTTAAAATCACACTCTATCCCCACTGTATAGGGGACCATGCCCTGTAATGAAATGTTTAATCCTCTGTATTAATGGAAGGGAGATGTTTTATGGCATTTTTACAACAACTATTCCCTACCATTCTTTTGAAGATGAATAGGAAGAATGACACTTTCTAATTCAGAAGAAGATGTATTCATTATTCTTATAAAGAACAGCCAAGCTTGGCCTTGCAAATTCTGCTTTTTATTTGAATTGCTGAAATCGTCTTGATAGAAGAATTACAGAGGAATGTATTTATATTTAGTTTATTGGCACATGGGCATACCTATTTTCTCTTCAAATGAACAGGTTCTTTCAATACACTGATACACAGTACATTGGGCCTGGTTCTCCCACATTTCACTGAAAGTAGAACTTTAACTCTTTAGACTTGCAGATAAAAATTACCTAGGTGTGTTTCCTTCCTTCATTATTCCCAGTGAATCACATGAACCACAACTTTTAGATCTTTGAAAATGTTCTAGAACAAGGGTCATCTCCCCCTGGGAGGAGATTTGGGGGAACCTCCCCACAACTCAGTCTTCACTGCCAGATGAAAACAAAGATTACAAGTCAGATGATTCAGGTCAAAGCAGCTTTTGTGTGTGTTGAGGACTGGCTACGTCATTTGCAGAGCCTACTGCAAAATGAAAATGTGGGGCCTGCCATTCAAAAATTATTAAGAAACTCGAGATGGCAACGGCTGAGCATGAAACCAAGCATGGGACCTTCTGACTATGAGTCACCACACAGGTCACAAGCCCATGAGCTGCACTCTATGTATCTGAATAATGGCTTTGGTGCTTAATTTCACATTTGGACTAGGTCTGTACAAGTTCAGATCAAAATGTTGTATCTGTTCTAATTAAAATACCTCATCTCCATGGCTGTACATTAGGACTTAAAACATCGGCCTATTGTTTTTGGACTGGAATCATGGCTGTTTAAGTAGAGCAAAGCAGACGTTTGAGACCTAGCCCCAGAGGACAGTGCTTAACAAGCCCTGGTGAAAGTATGAGGGACTGGAGACATTATAGATAAAATACAGAAATTCCTAGAGAAAGCTCTTGATTTTTTTTTAAAGTAACTTTTTACTAAGTATATATTTTACAGGAGCTAAATTGTTTTTTTAGAAAAAAGTTAGATCTAGAGTTTGAAGGATAATTTGGAGGCTGTGAGTCCTCTGTAAATGGAAATTATTTTTTGAAAGGAGCCAAAAACTAATTTAGAAAGTAAGTTTCTAGAATAAATTCTGGTATTTGGTAAACTAGGTTCTATGTACATGGCTATGAAGTAAATGATCAATTATGTTTTACAACACAAAGAAAAATATTGGGGGATTATTAAGGGTTCCGCTGTCTTACTTCTGTTTAACCCAACCTAATAATTCTGGTCAATAAAGTTGGTTCTAGTCTGTGTACTCATCTGCATATTTCCAAAGACTCATTTTTTTTTAGGACAGATGCTAGAGGCCCTTAAAGCACACTCCTTTGCAAACATACTCCTTCAGAAAGTTGAGATATTCCCTCTTCTGGATGGTCCAGGTCTCCCCACCTGCATTTGCCTTTTAATGAGAAATTGTTCAATGTAAATTCAAAATGAAAGAATTGACCCCTTGTGAAAGGTTTTCAGAAATTAATTATCTGAAGGTATTTCAGATATTCCTGAAAGTCAAATTCTTAAAGAAATCCTTATGGAGGGGCACCAGGGTGGCTCAGTTGGTTGAGTGTCTGCCTTTGGCTCAGGTCATGATCCCAGGGTCCTGGGATTGAGCCCCACATGTGGTGGTGGGGGGGCTCCCTGCTTAGCAGGGAGCCTGCTTTTCCTTCTCCCTCAGCCCCTCCCTCCCGCTTATGCTCTCTCTCTCAAATAAATAAATAAAACCTTAAAAAAAAAAGGATAAAGAAAGAAATCCCTA